>NC_138768.1:790968782-793433782 GCF_965119305.1 Pelophylax lessonae | reverse complement strand
ATGATCTGAAAATGTTTCATTGCCTTATAGAGCATCTGCAAACAACGTTAATAATAAAAGTGTTTTTATCTACTTATAAAAACAATTTAAGTCGTCTTTGGAGTCATATACTACCCTGTATATGTGTCTATTCCATAATTACATTTATACACACACCCTACAATTATATAATGCATGCTTTTCATACCAGATAGATAAATAGATAGATAGATAGATAGATAGATAGATAGATAGATAGATAGATAGATAGATAGATAGATAGATAGATAGATAGATAGATAGATAGATAGATAGATAGATTGTATATTGTGTGTGTGTACATATATATATATATATATATATATATATATATATATATATATATATATATATATATATATATTTCTCTGTCTCTCTCTTTATCTATCTATCTATCTATCTATCTATCTATCTATCTATCTATCTATCTATCTATCTATCTATCTATTGCAAGTTGACGTTTATAAACACATAATTACTACCTAAAACTCTCTAGAATTGCATCGTTAATCTATGATTATGGGATGTATACTGTATTTATAGAAATTCATTTATTAGTTTATAAAGACAGCATGACTCACATAATAATTACTGCCTATTCATGTTACATTTGTTGTATCAGTGGGATTAATCATAATGTCAATAATTTATTTATGTTATACATATTGCTAGAAAGATTTGGTTGTGATTGATATACTTAGTCTATTTATTATTGAGTTTTTTGTAAGAATATAAAAGAAATAGAAACAACATAGGACCGTTCCATCATGATCCTAAAGAAAAGACATGTAGAATTATCATATGAAATATGAATTTACAGATCAGAATATTACATTGTCGAAATCTTCTACCACTATTTTCAGACCTTTGGGTACAATTCGAAAGAGATCACTTGGATATCTTCCTATAAGGCATCAGACCATTCATATAAATCACACTCCACTCTATATATATATATATATATATATATATATATATATATATATATATATATATATATATATTAGTATGTGCATTGTGGCTTAGTGAAGTGTGATTTAGAGAGGGGCTGGCTGTGCTGCCTGTGGCCCCTGTGTCTGTCCAGTATCAGCCCCCATGTATTTGGTTTGGGAATGTGGAGCTCTGTAGGGTATCGGCGCTAGATGACAATATTGGACAATTAGCATCCCAAACAGCTTCTGTTAATATAATGAATGTCCTATCAAAACCAATTACCCAGAGCGTTTTTTCCTCAATGTGAATACAACAAATGACGCTAGGAGTGAAAAGAAAAGGCCTCTAGAAGTCATTTGAAGACATTGTCTGGCTTTTGTAAACGTTAGCTTTGTGTTTAGTGGTAAAGAGAGTTCACAAGACAAGATCCTTTTGTGCAGGAGACAGAGTCAGCGAGAAAAGAGGGAGCTTGTCAGACTTCAGTCCGGCCTCAGACTCCATACACAGCTGTGATAGAGCCAGCAAAGAGCCCTGGACTGACCAGAGGGGGATCCATATCCCCCACATCCCTACACTGACTAATCATGAGCTCTGGGGTGATAGAGCACCCCAAAAATCCCCACAATGTGCAGCATAGGGGGACACCACTTTAATGTCACTTCAAAGGGGTATTTATTAAAGGATTAGAGGATGTGCTCCTAGCCAAATGTAAGTTTACTCTGCAAAGTAAAATAAGGAAAAGTTTTGTTCCCCTGGAATACCCAATCATTAGGGAGGAAAATTACACACACACACACACACACACACACACAAACAGATTTATTTCTAGTAGATAATTGGATATTCAAACTAAATATAGCTTCACCATATTTGCTAACATTCACTTGGCTAGGTAATCAGCCTCTACCTTTCAATAAATAAACCTCTGTCACTGAGGCTCAGTATTTAAGCTTGTCTCTTCAAACTCTGACTTATGTGCCCAGCAGATGCAATCTTTTAGTAAGACTAATATATATATATAGCAATCTTTTAGTAATATATATATATATATATATATATAGATAGATAGATAGATAGATAGATAGATAGATAGATAGATAGATAGATAGATAGATAGATAGATAGATAGATAGATAGATAGATAGATAGATAGATAGATAGATAGATAGATAGATAGATAGATAGATAGATAGATAGATAGATAGCTTGTCTCCCAAAAAACACTGATGTGCCCAGTAGATGCAATCTTTTAGTAAGACTGTTATATGTATATATATATTGCAATAATTTAGTAAGGTATATCTATCTATCTATCTATCTATCTATCTATCTATCTATCTATCTATCTATCTATCTATCTATCTATCTATCTATCTATCTATCTATCTATCTATCTATCTATCTATCTACTGTATGCAATTCGTAGGTATGATACTTAGGTATCATACTTTTGTTACTTTTGCATTACATATTAAAAATTATATTATTATTATTATTATTATTATTATTATTATTATTATTATTATTATGTATATTATTATTAATATTATATTACACATATCCCCAAACATTTGGATTTTAATAAAATTATTATACATCTAATCTTTAAATCTTTAGGTATATTTAGTATATATACTGAAACATATGTATATATATATATATATATATATATATATATATATATATATATATATATATATATATATATATATAAAGAGAGAGAGATCTTTCTCTCTCTCTCTCTCTCTCTCTCTATCTATATATATATATATATATATATATATATATATATGTATATATATATATATATATATATATATACAAGCAAAGACTCGGCAAAATAATTAATTTACTGAAGGAGAATCATGTGCAAATCCAATGTTTTGGTACACAATTGTTCATCTGGATGTCCAGCCTAAATATATATCCAATAATGGTAGATCTGATCAACTTGGAAATTCAGGGCTATTTCCAGCCAAAAAAAAACTGAAATCTACATTCCAAATGGTGAAATGTCCCTGAATTCATGGAGAAGGAAGGCGCCCTGATAAGTCGGGTGCCCCCAATGTGCGCCCCGGAACTGTCCCTGCATGAGATGAGTTGATAAGCCTGGCTGCAATGACAGCCTGGGAGCCCCCCAATCCCTGTTCGGTTTCCTGTCTGATCACACTGAAAGGGTCTCATTGTCCAGTGTGTCTCTGGCCTCAGAGGAATGCGCTATTTCAAGTGGCCCAAATTAATTTGATCTCGACATTATGATGCACTTGGGAAAGATGAAAGTGGAGGCTGACCGTCTCCTCCGAGAACTCTATAATTATAGATAATATATCCTATTTCAAAGCAATTAGCTCAATCGGGCGTAACGAGGCACTTTGCTGCCAGGGAGTAACAATGCCTTACGGTTATTTAAGCTTTATGATGTCAGGCAGACTCTGAGCCTAGCCCAAATGGCACTTGGCTCCTCTGCTGAACAGCATGGCATCCAGGGGAGGGGGACACATAGATCTGTGCCAGGGGGTACTGCAGGGTGGATCTAGGAGAGGGTGGTACTACCATACACCTAGGAGCTGACCATGTAGGACAAGCTGGTCAGACTTCAAATAGGCAAGAGTTAACTAATAATAACGAATAACTCAATTCAGCAGCAGAAGGACTACAAATCCCAGCTTTACACCTAAGAGATGTCTTTTATTAGTATTTGAAGTCAGCTCTACAGAAAATTATATAATTTACCCATTACCATCCAATCAGTACTCATGAGAGCTGATTTATGGAAGGCTAATAGGCGGTTCATTTAGCAGTCTGCATGAGAATTTTTCCCAGAGCTTAATGAATGTGATGAAATTTCACTTTGTAAAGAATACCCACTCATGTGCTAAGAAAATATAGAAATCAGCATTTTTTGCTTGCAAATGATTAGATGATTGAAGTAATCAGAACCTCACTTTATTCACTAATCTCATAAAAAAAATCCTATGCAAAGTGGAACTTCCCTATTTGCCCTTCCTTAGTAAATCAATCCTAATGATGACCATAACTGACTGCAGCAAACTGAGATCTGTCAACAATGGGTCATTGCACTGTATCTTTGGATTAGTTCATATAGGCATTTTGCATTTGCTGTTTGCATAGCATGATCTATTTCTATTCACTATGCAATAATGCAGGGCTAGGGTATCTTGTCCTTGTCCATTTATACAGTAAGGTCCAGAGTTAAAAATACCAGCATCCAATACTTAGTAAATGTAGTTAATGTGTTACTAAACCCAGAAGCCTGCATTCACTATATCTGGTCTCAGTACACAGAACATGGAAATGCAATCGTTTTAGTAAATAAATATAAATGGCTAAATACCTTTTCTCATAAGCAGTTATAGCAGTCTTGTGACTTCTATCATTGTCCAGCAGAGCACTGGTTAAAGCTTGTAGGAGGAGTTTTAATTCTCCCCTATTGTCCTATGAGGCTGCAGGATCCCTGACCCTCTGTCTGGACAGTGCTGATTGGCCCTGTGCTGATCACATCCACCCTCCCAAGAAAAAAAAAAAAAAAGCAATACACAACAAACTGGGCATGTGCAGCCTGTCCCCCAAGGCTCTGTTCTATCAGGGGACTGGGGCAGGTTTGGGGAATGTGGAAGAAGTCAAGAAGATCAAACCACCTTTTTACACAATGCAGAGGATTATTCCCTTAGGTTCCACAGTGAGTATAACAAGCATGGTTTACTGCATATACAGACTGATTTTTCTTTTGTGGGTTTAGTAACACTTTAATTATTAGAAAATCATGGGGTTTGCTTTATTATAGGAACACCAAAAAAAGCTGGTCCAGAAAATGTAACTGTCAAAAGTATCATGGACAGTAGTCACTTGTTTTGGTAAAGACCAACCCTGGGATACTTGAAAAATCTCCCTTGCTGTGGTGCAAGGTCAGCTGAAGAATAAGAAGATTTCCTTGAAACACATCGTGGATCCTCCGGTGGTGTCGGTGGACCTTTTATGCACAGGGACATTAGGCGGCAGCTCACCGCCTAGGAAGAGCCAGTACATTCGGGCGCTGGGTTATGGACTGATCCCCTGGGCTCAGGACAGTGCACTGACAGCGGAGCACAGTTTTGGCTTAATTGATCCCGATAGTATAGATTCTAAAAGGTTGCGCTTGGCCACAAATGTAATGAAATGAAAAACACTAAAAACTTCCTTGAATACTAAGGTAACAATCAAAATATAGAACCGTGCAATAATGCGCTGTTTTTATTGGTTCATCATAAGTGATCTTATGCAATTATAAAAATTGGCTGTGTCAAAAAACCAACCATCATAATAAGTATCGAACCATTATATTACCCATATTGGTTCACAAAAAAAGTGGTTAATTTATAAAAAAAAAGTGCTGGGTGCAATAATCAAAAGTGCATATATATTGTGCTATAAATACATAATACAATACATGTGTTCCAGAGTTCATATGGTTAAAAATGTGTTCCAACAGTTCATATAATCTCCTTGCCTAAAGCTAATATGTTGTTCCGAATTCCCCTCATGCAAGAAGATAAAAAGAGTCCTTGTGCAAAACAAACGAATCAAAAGTGCTTGTGCATCACCATAGTGAGCCAAAAATGATCCCGATACATCTACCTTTGTGAGTAGGATCAATTTACATTGTTTTAACCACTTTACCGCTGAGTACCGTAGTACTACTGCGACAAAGTGGCTCGTTATCGTCTGAAGACGTAGACCTACGTCGCCAGACTCCTCCCCCTGTAGGCGGCGCTCGCGCGCAGCTGGAGGCGCGCTCCCGCTGTTTTCATTCACAGCGGGAGTCGGGCCAGGGGAGGAGCAGCGGCGATCGCCGCTGCTCTGCCCTGATCGTCGGGGAATCCAGTTTGGAGATCCGCCCGCCTGTGTAAACAGAGCGGGCGGATCTCCTAAGTGACAGGGAGTGATAGATCGGAGTGTTCAGCATAGCAAAGTTCAAACGCTGATTTTTGTGGTCAGGACGTAGGAGAGGTTTTCTTCTGATGACTCTTCCATAAAGACCATATTTGTACAAGTATCTCTTTATAGTGGAATAGTGTACCACAACTCCAGTGTCTGCCAGATCTTTCTGGAAGGATCGTGCAGTCAAACGTGGGTTTTAAATTGTTTTTCTCACAATCCTACGAGCTGCTCTGTCTGATATTTTTTTTGGTCTTCCAGATCTTGCTTTAACTTCCACTGTTCCTGATGACTACCATTTCTTAATTACATTCCGAACAGAGGATATTGACATCTGAAAACGCTTTGCTATCTTCTTATAGCCTTCTCCAGCTTTGTGAGCGTCAACTATTTTCAGTTTCAGTTTTCTAGACAACTGCTTAGAAGATTCCATGGTGCTGATTGTTTGGGCAAGGTCAGATGAGTCTGGGCATTTAAAACCTTTGACATTGACATCACCAGGTCTTCCCAGACGATGATTGAGAACAATCCATGACAGGTCTCAGCCTTGCAAAGGGGGCAGTGCATGCTATAAATTCTGCAGGGTGCCCAAACTTTTGCAGACACCATTTTTTTGTTTTCTGTAATTTTGAAAGTGTCAATGATGGAAATAAAATCTAACTTTTGTTGACATATTATAAGAACGTCTAATCTGTAATTTGATGCCTTTTGGAGATTTTTCCATCTTTCCTTAGCTTCTTTATGCACATTAATACAAATTTTTACATGTGGTGCCCAAACTTTCGATCCCCACTGTATATATATATATATATATATATATATATATATATATATATATACATATACATATATACACACACACACACACATATATATATATATATATATATATATATATATATATACACGTATATATATATATATATAAAGTACAGTAAAACTGCAGGCAAGGGCACTGGGGGGCAAACTAAGGTCAATTTATTTTATATAGTAATGTCATCCAATAGGATTACAATATATCAGTGTGTTTGTTTGTTTTATTTTTTGAATTTGCCGCTGGTTCCACCCCCCTGCAACGCAAAGCTCATAAGGAACGGAAGCCGGGGCACACAGCATCAGGCGGAAGATCCGGCCGCCGTACAGTGCCGGAATACATCGCAGGATCCTGGGGACAAGGTAAGTAACCTCTTCCACGATCCAGTGATTTCTCCCTGGCGGTACCCCGAGTGTGGCTGGGGGTTACCGCTAATGGCAGTTAAATTCCACCCTGAGCCACAGGAATACCGCAAGGGAGGTTAAAGCCAAATTCCAGGAACAGATTTTATTGCATAGCTACAGTACATTGGTCAAGATTGGACAACATGGAGAGGCATTGCGGTGACAGCATGATCTCCACCTCATTCAATCAGATAATGTCTTACATTCATTGATAAAAATGGAAGGCGTTCTGTGAATAACACCTGAGCCGAGCTAGAAACTTCCTGTGGTTACTATGCAGCAGGGCAGCAGCTTGGCACAAGACCCAGAACTTACCTGAGATCATAGTAGTAGCGACAAACCTTACAGGGATTTCCAGACTCTACAGGAAACCACAGGTATGGAATACATATACTTACATTGTTCCAAGCTTGGCCCTAGTATGTGTATGTATAAATGTGATTTAGGGACCCTAGATTGTAAGCTTCTTGAGGGCGGGGACTGATGTGAATGTATAAAAAATATGTAAAGTGTTGTGTAAATTGATGGTGCTATATAAGTACCAGTAATAAAAACAAAAGTAGAATAGTGAGGGGCTAAAACCCCTGTCAGATTTTTATTGTCTGTGTTCCTGATGCAGGTTTTTCATGGCTTTCTACCATCCACTGTCACCAGGACAAAAAGAAAGACTTTTTTTCTGAATTAAACCTCCCTTTGATTCATACAATAAGGCTGAAAGGCCTGGTGAGTCATTCACTTCACTGTACTTCTCTGTATAAAGTTCTGCTTGAGCTATGGAGCCTGTAAACAGGCTCTAACTAGACTGAGACCCATATGCGAATTGGAGTCTAAAGCTCCACCCTCTGCCTCAAAAAAGAGAATGCAAATTATTTAAACGTAATGTCTCACATTTAGCTGAATACAAAATAATTTTTTTTCTTTTAAGCAGAACTGCTTAAAAATGCAAATCATTTAAACTTAACATCTCACATTTAGCTGAATACAAAAGACAATTTCTTTAAGCAAACTGCTTAAACTCTCTCAATCAACATGAACTATATTTAATACTTACGCTGCTACATTAGTAAATATATAGTAAGGTATATTATATTATACCTTATTAGTAAATATATAGTAAGGTATATAATATTTACTTAGAAAAAAAAAATACATTTCCTCAGTTGCTTTCTGGTTTCTGGTCTAGGCCAAAATGATATCATACATCCCAGGAGTCTTCATTGGCATTTTTTTTTTTTCATCTGGAGGAGGGTCTTTCTTAGCTAAGCACATCACCGACCAGCATGCCTTAACTAAGGGCAGATGGATTCCAGGAAGTAAATTCTACATACATCATCCACCCTTACTCAATATAGCCATAGCTAGAAATGAATTGAGTTTGCTTTGAGTTTTAAAAAATAATTAAATAGCATTTTCAGTTTGTGATGCTCAGATACAGTTAGGTTCCACGTTAATATTTTTTTTTATTTAGTTCTAACTATAATAAAGAAGAAAAATATGTATGAAACTGTTACACATTCTCATTAACAATGAACCTTAAGAGTCCATTCACACTGCCGTGACTTGTGAGGCGACTTGTGTGCCCTCAAGTCGCCCCAAGTCGCTTGACATAACAAAAGCAATGTTAATCAATCAGTGCCGTCTTAATTGGCACTACTGAAGTCGCTCCGACTTCAGAAAGGGGTCCTGTACTACTTTGAGGCGACTTTTACCCGACTTGTCCCATAGACTTCAATGGTAGTCTCCTCCTTATCTTATTTGAAGCGACTTATGATCCGACTTTCCATTAAAATGGTCCAGAACCAGAAAAAAAGATAATTTTTCTTAGAATTTTTAGTAGCACAGGGATATGGCTCCGCTCCACCTGGGCGTTTTTGTTGCAGGCATTTATCGGGCATTTTTTGGGCGTCTTTGGAGGCAGGCATGACTTTTTTTGGATTTAGTGTCTGCCCGATAAACGCCTGCAACAAAAACGCCCAGGTGGAGCGGAGCCATATCCCTGTGCTACTAAAAATTCTAAGAAAAATTATCTTTTTTTCTGGTCCTGGACATGCTACAGAGCTGAAACTTCACAGGTACTCTTTTTAGACCCCCCAGACACTAAATCCAAAAAAAGTCATGCCTGCCTCCAAAAACGCCCAAAAAATGCCCGATAAATGCCTGCAACAAAACCCCCCCAGACACTAAAACCAAAGAAATCTCATTTTTTTTTTTCAATAATTGTCTCTCTATCAAAAACCACAATTTTTAAGAACTTTTTTTGGTGTGATTGAGCATGACCCAGAACCATCATATTCTGATTGGCCAAATACAAAGTCGTACAAAGTCGTCTATCATACAAGTCGTGCTGAATTTGCGCAAAGTCGCGCTGAAAGTCGCGCTAACAAGTCGCCCCTTATGAGGCGACTTTCTGGTCGCGGCAGTGTGAATGGGGTCTAAACATGACCTAATAATCCTCTCCTAATTGCTAAGTAAAAAACACGAACTTTTACTTTAATCCCTATGCTTAACCTCTAATACTAAGCCATTCCCTTCAAAGCCATACTCACTCTGCCATTGCAGAAACTATTGGTCCATCTTGCAGCACGGCCAGCACTGAAAGCTTCTTGTTCCTGCAGCAAAAAGTATGAGACTCCGACTCTGAAACTCTGAGTGATTCCACATATATGTAGTCCTGAAAATAAACCAGTCATGACTCATGCCAGGTTTCCTGTAAATCTGCACAAGGCACCTCTCTTGCTATTGCTCTATATAGCGTCCTATTAAATAAACTGAATACAGCTACATTTTCATCTTTCAGTTTCAATCTCTCTGCAACATGAACATTTGGTTTGAGATAAAACATCAAGACTTCTCTGATTATTTCAGAGTACTTTTATTTTGCAATCTGGATCCATAGCAAATATTTTGATCTTTTCTTCTATCATTGCAATTGCAAATCTGTTACCTATCATCATTTACTGATTGCTGGGCACAGATACATATTCAGTCAGCTCTCCGGATATCCATCCTCTTGTGGAAAATGCAATGCGCCTGGTATTTGGGTGGGTTGATGGGTGTGCGATGTTCTGCAGAGTCATCTGATGCCTGACACTAAATGAGCTTAGTTATTAGAGGAATTGAAAGCACATGCAGCAATTCTGAAGCCAGTAAGATTGTGATAAAAAAAAAAAATAAATAATAAGAGTTATAAAATCAAAACTGAAATGTAACAAATGTTTAAAGCTGACGTTTAAAGCAGAGTTCCAGCCTGGGTGAAAAAAAAATGCAAATACTGTAGCTGCTGACTTTTAATATAAGGACACTTACCTGTCCAGGAAGCCCACGGTGTTGGCCACCGAAGCTGACCAGTCCATTGGCTGTGGGTGCAGGCACCGGCAGCATCCCTACTAAGGGAAACAGGAAGTGAAGCCTTGCAGCTTTGCAGCCTGTTTCCTACTGCGCATGCGCAAGTCACGCAGCGCTGTCTAGATGGTCCCGTCGTCTGCTGTGACACACAGGTCTCAGAAGGCAAAGGTGGTAGGAGGAGGTCACAATAAAACCGTAGAAGTGACTTACCTCGCTACTGCGACATGGGACAGAAGTCCTAAAGAAAACATACCAAAAAGGTATGAAGAAAAAAAAATATATCCAATAATGAGGGGTGGTGGGGTGTTCTTTTGTTTCAAACGAAGTTTGATTTTTGAATGGAACTCCGCTTTAATCTGCTTATATTGTGCCCTATGTGGTTCCTCCCCTCCTTAACCACTTAAGCCCCGGAAGATTTTACCCCCTTCCTGACCAGGGCCTATTTTGCGATTCGGCACTGCGTGACTTTAACGGACAATCGCGCAGTCGTGCAATGCTGTACCTAAACGAATTTGGCATCCTTTTTTACCCACAAATAGAGCTTTCTTTTGGTGGTATTTGATCACCTGTGTGATTTTTTGATCATGCGCTATAAACAAAAAAAGAGCGTCAATTTTGCAAAAATAACAATATTTTTCACATTTTTTTATATGAAATTCCCCAAAAAAAAATGTAAAAATCAAAATTTTTTAACATTTTAGGCCAATTTGTTTTATGCTACATATGTTTGGTAAAAAAAATTGCAAAAAGCGTATTTTGATTGGTTTGCGCAAAAGTTATTGCGTTTACTAACTAAAGGAAAAGATTTTTGTCATTTTTGTTGTTTTTTTTTTTTAACTAGTAGTAGTAGTGGCGGCAATCTGAGATTTTTTTTGCAGGACTGCGACATTGCGGCAGACAGATTGAACCGTTGACTGACATTTTTTACACTTTTGGGGTTACCAGTGACATTACTGCAGTAATCAGTGCTATACATATGCACTGTTACTGTAAAAATGACACTGGCAGTGAAGGAGTTAACTTTATTGGAGAGGGAGGGGTTAAGTGTGTCCCTAGGGGCGTGTTTCTAACTGTGATTGGCTGTGGCTACTAGTGTAAGAACAGAGATCAATGGTCCTACATAGTAGAACCGTGTGATCTCCATTCTTACACAGGGAAGAATGACAGGCGGCTTTGTTTTGCCTTTTTTCCGGTGTAACGGACGATCGCGAGTGCCCGGCGGACATCGGGTCCACTGGGCACATGAGCGGGGGGGGGGGGGGGGGTCCGTGACTCACTCCCTAGAGCCTCACAGGCTAGCGATGTAGTCCTACGTGGCTTTGCCTGTGAGGGGCTGACCGCCGCAGTAAATAGTTGTGCGGAAGACGGCAAGCAGTTAAACATGCTCACTAAAGGAGATGTACAGCCAAAGCTCGATGTTGATCTGTGTATGTATTATACCTCTTCCACTCCCCATATCCCTGTAAGTTGTGTTCTCTAAGATGCCTTTCTAAAAGTTGAATGGATCTTTGGAGAAGTTATGTAAATAACAAAATGCTTTGATGGGTGGATTTTGGTCTGGAGGAGTGGACATTCCTAGATAGGTACATGTGCATGCAAACTGCCCTAGGTAACTCCCACATGATGGTGAGCCTCTGTGATTGAAAGAATCGAAATTCAATGAATGGAAGGGGCAGACCAGGCACAGTAAAGTTTGATACACACTATTCGTTTTTTTCCGTTCAGCACAGTGGGCTGAATGAAAAAGAACTGAAGGAGCCCCTGTTCTAACTATCTGATGTTAGTATAGTGATCTCCCACACTGAGCTATTGTGATCTGACAGGGGGACACCCCCCCCGATAGAACTCACCAATCAACGCTCTCAGCCATTGGCTGAGGGTGCTGATTGGATGACACAAATGGCAGACCTTTTTCGGTCATACCCCTTTGACAGAATCCGGCCGAATGCCCCGGCTGCTGTACACTTGGCCTGATTGTTGCCTGATATTCGGCCCGTGTGTACGGCCCTTAAAGATATGGAGGAAAGGGCATCATCCAGCCAGGAAACGAGACAAACTCTATCTAACTTTCCAAAACTGTGAGAAGTTCACAGTATGCAAAGAAATTAAAGTAAGCATTTTCATGGTAGGAGGAAAAGCCTTTACAACTTTGCAAGACCAAAGTAAAGGCTAGAGCTGATGGGAGGTCCATTTGGCCACCAGCAAAAATTACCCATGCCCAGTACTTCTGAGTATGGATAATCATGTGGCTCACTCCTCTTTCCCTCACATGACAGTACTGGTGCTTGATTGCCTAGGGCAGCACTCTGCAGTTTCAAACAGGTGTGGGGAGAGAGACCTTAGCACTGTGTAATTTTCATATTGTAATATGGGCGTACACAAAGGCCAAGCAGAACATTAGGTGAGTGAAGGGACGTTGAGTACGTATAGATGGGGAGGGCAGCATTAAAGTGAACCTGTTTCTCTGCCTTGGATAACCAAAGCACAGGTTTGTTTTAAAATAGACACCCAGTGGTTCTGCATTTCTAGCATATCTTCATGCTGCTTTGCCGGAAACCATTACGTTTTTGTTCGATTTTCAGTATCTGTGTAATAAGAAACATTTTTTAATTCTTAGTCATATAACATTATGTGTTCTTTCCTCCTTTAAGAGCGCCAAGGCTTTTTAGAAGATATAAACACATTCATGTCACATTCTAGGACTAGTTTCCCCTGTGGCTTTTCTATGCAAAGGATAGGTGGGGTAATTCTTTTTGGCATGGTCATGCCAATCTATAAAATTACAGCCTTATGGATCACCCAACTCTACCCCAAGCTACATCACCAACCTAATTTCAAAATAGCACCCAAACTGCCCTCTCTGCTTCCCCCAAGACCTCCTGCTCCATATCTCCTTTGTAACCTCCTCCCATGCTCATCTCCAGGTTTTCTCCAGACTCCACAAATCCTCTAGAACTCCCTACAGCAGGGGTGGGGAACCTACGTCCCGGGGGCCGTATGCGGCCCTCAAAGTCATTTGGTCCGGCCCCCGTGCAGCTGAGTCTGTGTCTCTCAGCTGATCTGTCAGAACGGAGCCAATGCTTCCTGTATAGTTTCCGGCTCCGTTGTGACAGTCTGAGCAAGTTACAGGCGGACTGATATCAAATGCACTCTGACTGTGACCAATACAGAAAACATCGCCTCTTCCTCCAGCGCGGCACCGCTGCTAGCCAGCATTTCCCACCAGCAGCACACACAGCAGTACCAGCCAGAACCAGCAGCACCAGCCAGAGCCAGCAGTACTCACAGCAGTAACAGCCAGAGCCAGCAGCACCAGCCAGAACCAGCAGCACCAGCCAGAACTAGCAGTACTCACAGCAGTACCAGCCAGAACCAGCAGTACTCACAGCAGTACCAGCCAGAGCAAACAGTACTCACAGCAGTACCAGCCAGAGCCAGCAGTACCCACAGCAGTACCAGCCAGAGTCAGCAGTACCCACAGCAGTACCAGCCAGAGTCAGCAGTACCCACAACAGTACCAGCCAGCAGTACCTACAGCACAGTACCAGCTAGCAGTACCCACAGCAATACCAGCCAGCAGTACCCTCAGCAGTACCAGCCAGCAGTACTAGCCAGTAGTACCAGCCTGAACCAGCAGTACTCACAGCAGTACCAGCCAGAGCAAACAGTACTCACAGCAGTACCAGCCAGAGCCAGCAGTACCCACAGCAGTACCAGCCAGAGTCAGCAGTACCCACAGCAGTACCAGCCAGAGTCAGCAGTACCCACAACAGTACCAGCCAGCAGTACCCACAGCACAGTACCAGCCAGCAGTACCCACAGCACAGTACCAGCCTGAATCAGCAATACCCACAGCAGTACCAGCCTGAGCCAGCAGTACCCACAGCAGTACCAGCCAGCAGTACCCACAGCACAGTACAAGCCAGCAGTACCAGCCTGAGCCAGCAGTACCCACAGCAGTACCAGCCAGCTGTACCCACCAGCAGTACCAGCAAGCTATGCCCACCAGCATTACCCACCAGCAGTTCTTTTCAAAACCTACCACCACAAAGTCGACTGCGCTCCAGACTGACTGACGCAAACCTGGAAAACCAGTTGTGAGTAGCAACATCATCAATACCAGCTAACATAACACACCTCACCAAAGAGAAGCAGTTGCAGCCATCACATTAGGGGTGAGTTAATTAAATGTTTGACCAAATATAACAGGCACATTTTTTAAGTTGATCATTGTGTACGGCCCCCAAATTATTTTATAAATACCCAAATGGCCCTTGGCAGAAAAAAGGTTCCCCACCCCTGCCCTACAGCAATCTCTTTGGCCATCTCCTACTCTGTCCTCTCTTAGACAATGCCTGAAAACTCATCTCTTCTTGGAAGCCCACCTCTGCCTATAAAAGTGAACATTTTGCTTTTCCATTAACTCATCTCTTCACAGTTATTATTGTTTTATTGCACTTGCCTCTCCTTTTTTTTTAATTGTTAGATCTTCAGAGCAGGGCCATCTTAAGCCTCTTGTATTACATTATATCATAACTGTGCTGTCTCCAGTGGCGGCTGGTGCTCAAAATTTTTGGGGGGCACAAACAGAAAAATGAGTGACCAGCGTGCCCCCAATCAATGCAGAGTGCCAAAGCGTGCCCCCAATCAATGCAGAGTGCCACAGCGTGCCCCCAATTAATTCAGAGCGCCACAGCGTGCCCCCAATCAATGCAGAGCACCACAGCGTGCCCCAAGCAATGCAGAGCACCACAGCATGCCCCCCAATCAATGCAGAATGCCACAGTGTGCCCCCCAATCAATGCAGAGTGCCACAGCGTGCCCCCCAATCAATGCAGAGTGCCACAGCATGCCCCATCAATGCAGAATGCCACAGCATGCCCCCATCAATACAGAATGCCACAGCATGCCCCCCAATCAATGCAGAATGCCACAGCGTGCCCCCCAATTAATGTAGAGTGCCACAAGTGTGCTCCTAATCAATGCAGAGTGCCACAGTGTGCCCCCCAATCAAATCAATCTGTCTCCCTTTCTTTTTTAAACTGTTGACACTCCCTGTGGTACTGAGAACTGCAGGGGCATGTCTTTGACAGGTAGGTCTTTGATGAGTGACCTGAACCATGCAGGGCCTTTTTTGGCCTAGAAGGCGAGGGATTTTTATGGAAAAAAAGCAGTATTAATTATATTAACATCTGCAAAGTGTAAGAACAATATTAAAGCGGCATTAAACACACAAGCAAACGTTTATTATACTGCAGCTTACAAATTCTTAGATGTGATGGTTGTATTCGTTCCCTCTGGTTATTCCGCCAGCAAGTCTGTTGTTTTTTTACAAGCTCAAGCTCTCCAGCAAAATGTATCAGTTTACATGGATGAGACAAACCACTAAACACTGGCAGGAGTGATTAAAATGATCAGCTTTCATTATTCATGCAAAACCTGTATCCCACAAAACTGTTTGCTGTAACTGAATATAAAGTGAGAGCAGGAGTTTGGCTTCAGTTTGTTAGTGTATCTAAATATGCTATTCCGTTTAACAGTACCCCCCCCTCCCCCCATCCCCATGACTTACATTGCTGTCTGCTGTGGCTCATGTGCTCCTTCCTCCAGAGTTATGTCTCAATAATACAGGATGTCTATAACTGGTCAGACCCCTGGATAAAAACAGGAGGAAAAAAGCCAAAGAAAAGAAAATCGATGCAGCCATCGTATCTAATGATTGGTAAGCTGCAATTGCTTCCCGGCCTTTTGCCTAAGATCAAGTGTAGCATCTGTTCTTATCAGTTATCTAGTGGGGGGCGCTGTGCTGTCATCTGACTTGTCCAGGGTTGGGTGGTGGCTATGCAAACCTGCTGGAGTGATGGGGACCTGCAAGGTTAGTATCGGCAGGAACTGAAACCGGAGCGCCCATAGGTAATTGGGTGCCAGGAGTAAGTTCTCCCCGAGAAAGCTGGAATCGTCCATTACTTCCTGATTTGAATGTTCTATCTTGTCTGGCCATGGGCTGGGAAGGCAGAGAGTCTGCGGTGTCTGTGCCCTCTGGGAGTGGTCGCCCCAGAGGTGCTCTTAGTAGCACTTAGTGCGGGACCCCAATGTGTGAACCGGCACATGGTCACAGCTCCAAACACTTTCTGCACTGCGCCTTTTAGGGCTGGGCCTTTTGTCTAAAGCCTCAAGCAATTTTTGTTGCCATGCCTCAGGGCCCGGCCAGTGCACCATGCACGGCCACTTATTTATTTATTTATTTATTTTTCTCCCACGTTTGTCACCTTTCACTTTTGTGTGTGTTTCTTTCCCACAAGGATGGTGGGTGTGAGTCCTCGGGATTGCCCTTAAGTCTAGGGGGAGGATGTGTGGCCTTCTGGTTCCTTCCTCCTCTGTCCTTGGGGTGGGCCTCTCTTTGGGAGAGCCCCTTGACCAAGTATTCGGGTGCGGCTTTGGCTGCCCAGCAGAACGGGGTCTGCCAGGCCTTCTGGCTAGGCAGACCATTGGAAACCCTTTGTCCCTTTCAGGAGCCTTCTGCCCCCGGGGATTAGAGTTCTTACCCCTTCGGGGCGTGGACAAAGCATACCCCTAAGTGCACTTTTTTTGTGTGTGTTCACTTCTGCTGTATTTCTGGGACAGGAAATGGAGGGAAATCTCCCTAATAAGAAACAGACTGAAGAAAATGACAGTGGCCTTAACTAGGGATGAGCTTGGGTTTGGCCGAACCCAGGAGGAAGCAGTCAGTGCTGGCGCGATCAGCTGCAGCCTGAGTATTCCCCACCCTGGCAGCTGCACCTATACACGGGGGGATATTTGGGGGATGCTTGTGACATCATTGAATGTATAGGACCACTGTGGTCAATGACATTGACCACATGGCCATGGGGTCATATTAGGTCAACGATGTTACAATGATGGGGAGATTCACCATCTCTATTAGTCCTGGTGACCATTGTCTTCAGTATGGAAAGAGTTGGGAGATCAACATTTTTCATTTCCAATAGTTTTTATTAAAAGTTTTGCAAAAAAACATATAAGAGGTTGAAATTTGAACATTTGTCAAGAAAGAATTAACGACATCAAAATACATTCGTATCAGGAACAATTATACGGTTCCAGAAAATTATGTGTATGGACCTAAGTACAAAACAACATGTGTCTAAGAATAACGTCTGAAATCAGCAATCACCAACAACAGCCATGTATCATATCAGTGTATTAGACGACAACTGGAATCAAGCTATCTGGTTCATATTGAACTAGCCTGTTGAAGTAAAATTCAGAATAACGAACGAAGAAGAGGAAGAAAAGAGACAGAGAAAAAGAAGAAAAAGAAAGAGAGAAAAGAATAAGTCAGATCCTATACCCCCCCCCCCCCCGCCCCAGGGCTATGACCTATGACAAGCATTTCATGTCACTTAGTGCTCAGGGAGCCTGAAGATATGCTACCCATGGGTTCCACACCTTCTCAAACTTAGTCAGGGTGTCTTTACAGATACTAGTACATTTTTCGTTTACTATGATCCAGGATGTTTGACCATCACAATATCGAGCACCAGTGACTTCCATGAACGTTCTATGGTTATTTTAGCTGCTAGGAAGATAAAAAAGATGAGGGTATGCAGATGTTTGGGAATCTCCCCCGTGAGGTCAGCATACAGCGCCGTCTTAGCGGTCCAGAAGTACAGGACAGGACCACCAGACATGGTACATATCCCCTACCTGCCCATATCCCCTAAAACATAGGGATGAGGCACCAGGATATAGCTTCACCAGTTTTGATGGAACCAGATACCAGCGAGACAACACCTTATAATTTGCTTCCACTAAGGAGGTGTTAAGTATTCCCCTGTGCACCATAGTCGACCATTTTGTCCACTCCTTCTCCTCGATTGTTTCCCCAGGAGATCAACATTTTTGAGTTTTCATGGGAATAGAAGGTTGCGTTTTCCATTGGGTAAACCTGTTCTGGAGACACCTGTCTAAAAAGGGGCATCACTTTTGACAAAGTCTCCTCTCACTTTCTACGGTGTTTCTGAGGCAGGAAGTGAAGGGAAATCTCCCTAATAAGAAACAGAGTGAGAACAATGGCAGGGGCCTTAACTAGTGATGAGCTTGGGTTCTGCCGAAACCAGGAGGAAGCTGCCTTTGCTGGCCCATGTACGTATTCCCCACCCCTACAGCTGCACATACACATAGGGGATGTTTGGATGATCATGACATCATTGAACTTATATGACCACTGTGGTCAACGGCATTGACCACATAGCCATAGGGCCATTTTAGGTCAATGATGTCACAAGCATCCCCCAAGCTCATCCGTAGTCCGAAGCATTCCATACTGTATCCACAATAAGAAAAAAAAATTGCTTCACATATACTTTAAAACTATGGTCCGGCATTGTGATTTTTGCCAACCCAAGCTGTACTCTTAAGTTTCTTATTTTCTGTGATTATTATCTGGTATACCAATTCAGTTAGAGTTGTTCTAATGTTAATTTACTAAACGATGATAATTTAAATTTTTGGAGCATTGCTCATTTTGTCCGGTGATAATAAAACCCATTGCGTATGATGTCATCCACACCCAGGGCCCCAACTAGATGTCCGCTACTATTAAATGGTGACATGAGAGCTGACAAGTACTACAGGTCATTAGCTTGAGTACAGGACACTTCCAGCAGACTTTAACATACTGTTACTAATAAAGCCAGCTACAACTTAAATGAAATGTTAATTTAGGAAAATTACTGCTTAGCTGTACAATTTACCTGTCACAAATCCTTCCCATGACCTTTACAAATACTGAGGTTACCCATATTATCCCCACAATAACAGGAAAAAAAAACCTGCTTCAAGGACCTTGACAAATGCAAAACTAATTAACGCTACTGTCAAACTAGCAAAATTTAGGGGCATTCCACCTTTATGACATCTTACTGAAATGATACTTATTTTTGCAAATAAACAGGATGATTATAGCTTCTGCTCCCCTGAATGTTCCGTAATGAATAGCCGCTAATCTTTGCAAATTAGCCTTTTTTTTTTCTTTTTTAAACATATTCTTAAAATATTTATTTTTTAAACTATTATTAAGAACATGCTTGCTGGGTTTTTTAAAGGTGCCGAAAAAAAATAGTAGGCCAGTCAGATGTAAAGGAAGGAACCCACTGGACTCAGGCCAACCATACATGGTGTACAATTATTATTAAGAAATTTGCTTGGTTCTCCCAGCAACACAGACAGTGTTGATGCGGGAATCCCTCCTGAAGAGCCATTGTGTTCTCTAGGGGGGGTGGGGTGGGGAGGAGGGAAGCTGTCCCCATCAGACAGTAATTATTGATAGCGGCTATAGCAGCCGCTAGCGATAACTACAAGTAAAATTCAGCAGGCTAGTTGTACCCAAATTGTTTGATCGATCAACTCGGTACATTCAGCCTGCCCATACATGGTTTGAATCACCGGTGGTTCCTGCTGAACCGGCCGAGATGTATGGTGTACTGTATGGCATGCCTCAGTCAAGACTTTCTGCTGGCTTACACATAAATGATTAAGCGTTGATTGGAGGGATGGGGCATCAATTTATCTCAGGGGTCTTATTAGTGATTGGACAAGGTTTTCAAATGAGTCTGATAGGTCTTTATGCCTTGATGTAGTTCAGATGTAAATGCCTGCAACTACAATGAACATAAGATACTCCACTAACCAAATGGCAAGGTTAACATGACCCTTTTCTTTGCCCATGAAAGTCAGAGGAGATTGCACACATCCATGGTCATCAACACCTCTTTTATTTGTGTCTGTGTTGGGTGAGCATGCAGTTTACTCTTCTAAGAAAGTTTATTCATTTTCCTAATTATTTGTGGGTCAAATCAATAGTAGAACAATATGGAAAATTTTTCTCGAACAAAGAAAATTTCTAACAATCTATATGGCTTTCGTTCACTGAAGTCCATTCTTTCCAAAGTCGAATGTTAAAAGCAAACATCATCTTTCAAATGTGACTGGAATGTTCTGAGAATGTTCTGGGAAGTTTCATACAAATTTTCCTAAGATTTTCCAAAGAATTTTTGCTTGAAATTGTATCCCTCTATGGCTAGCTTTAAACATATAAGACATGGGGGTTGAAGAAGAAGGGGGGATTTTTCCTTTGAACACATGTACTAAAGTAGGTTCTGCCACCGTCCCTATATGTACATTATAATGGGGGTTGCTGGTGCCTCAGACCAGATAGAGTGGGACTTTATGGGCAAGTAAGGGGTATATCAAGCAAAATGCATTGTATCATTCAAAAAATTGAGTAAGGTAAAATATAATGGTATTTAATCTGTAGATACCGGTAGTATTTGTTATACAACAAGCATTAAGTGACAGTGGTGCTTGGGACAGAGCCCAAGTGTGAGGAAAAGAAAGATGATTCCGTGGAATCAGTGACAATGGTGTTATCAAGTGACTTAAAACATTGGATTCTTCTGTTTTCCCATTGATGTTGAAATGGGAAATAAACTCAGAAAAAATCCTAAATTGCTGACGCGTTTCGGCTCTCTTGTGGGCCTTTCTCAAAGCGTTCAGTCACTCAGTCTGTGGTCTATGAGAGTAATATAAAGTATAATGTGTAAGGATAATTTTAACAAATCCTTGAAATAAATCATACATTCTTGGAGTTTGAAATAATGTATAGTTACATACATGGGTGCATCCATTCCTTCCGCGCATCAGCCCCTGTATCCGTCCACATTCACAACGGGAATCATGTGTTGCAGGGCCTAGGATTATAATTATGTTGTTTCTTATAGTGTATCTCAGATGGATCAGGTGAGTATATATGTATTTTCTTATGTATATATATATGTATATATATTCACTTACATCTGAATGCACTGGTGGGAGGGTGTTGTCTCCAGGATCCTGGGGGTTAGTTTCCCTCTTTATTTTATGTTTACCAGGCTTGGATCTAGGGTATAATGGACAATTGTATCGATAGTATACATAAAGTGTCCGGTAAATAACCCAAAAATATCCCACAAATATATATGTGGCAGTATCTCATGAATACTTAAATGTAAGTGCTTAAGAGACTTCCCGATGGTGGTGTGGTACATCAGAGTAAAATAAAAGTGACTATAGATGCTTCGGTGCCAAGTTTATTAAAAAGCATAGTAAAGGCTTCACAGTCCGTTGCACTTACATTGTGTTGTCCTTCTGGCTTGCGCAGTGTAAGAGGTCCGTCCTCTCCTCTCCGTTGGAGAGAAGTGAGGATTGCCTCACATTCCCCGGCCTTATGAAGCGCCTCGCGCATGCGCTTTTGCGCATTGCACGTAGATTGTCTCCATGGCGGCGTGACGTAGGCACCGACGTCTGCGCCTGCGCTAGCTGGATGCGTGCGCAGGCCGCAACCCCGTTGCTGGGGACGCCGCTCTGGCCGCCGACACGGAAGGAGGAGCCATCTTATCCCCGAAGGGATTGGTGGGTCCTGATATTCCCCTACCAAGTAGGGGTTACCGTGCCGGGTGTGATAGTGCGGTATACCTAGATCGACCCGCGGAATTATGGAACACACCCCAGTATGCTCTACTCATATACAATTCATTACAATGGTATAATAATATAAATATAGATCTGAAACATGACACTAGATTGTGACATGGGGGTTGATTTACTAAAACTGAAAAGTGCAAAATCTGGTGCAGCTCTGGTTCCTGTTTTTTTTTTGAACAAGCTGAAGTTAGAAGCTGCTTGGCTACCATGCACAGCTGCACCAGATTTAGCACTTTCCAGTATTAGTAAATCAACCCCATGGTATATTTATTCTCATTATTTAAAGCGGAGTTCCACCCTCAAAAGTGACTTTGGCCGAACCGCTTGCTCTGTGTCACCTAAAAAAGAAATGGATAATGACGATTTTTTTTTGTTTACTTACCTTGTTTTTGAAGAAAATATACTTACCTTCCTTCCACTTCCTCCCTCTGCAGTGGCGGCCCGCGCCGTCACATCCTGCTTGCGTTGACTCCTGCGAGCTGAACGTCATCGCTCCCAGGAGTCAATGCGCCTGCACCGGCCCCCGCTCGTCAGTTCCGGTGCAGGCGCGTCATTCCCTGCTAAATAGCTTCTGGGCATGCCACGCAGTGCTTTAC
Source organism: Pelophylax lessonae (assembly GCF_965119305.1). NCBI lineage: Eukaryota > Metazoa > Chordata > Amphibia > Anura > Ranidae > Pelophylax > Pelophylax lessonae. The sequence continues at coordinate 793,411,214 of NC_138768.1, read as the reverse complement.
ATATACAGTATATTGTACATTCACATCAGCCCCTGCCCTCAAGGAGCTTACAGTCTAAGGTACTTCTGAAAATTCTGAACAGTGTTATTAACAAAGCCTTGCCCCACATAGCTGATATCTCACAGCTAGGAGCACTACACACTACTTGCTATAAAAAGAGATTTATTTTAATCTATGTTTGCATTGCTTTACAGTGAAAGTAGAGGCAATTTGCCTTACAGTGAAACTAGAGGCAAACTTTTAACTAAATATGAAATCAGCACTTTTGAGTAGGGTTGAGCGGACACCTAGATGTCCGTGTTCGACGGGTTCGGCCGAACTTTAAAAAAAAGTCCGGGTCCGTGTCCCGGACTTTTACCGAACTTTTCCCGGACACCGAACCCCATTGAAGTCAATGGGGACCCGAACTTTAAGGCACTAAAATGGCTCTAAAACACCAAAGGAAAGGGCTAGAGTGCTGCAAATGGCAGCAAAACGTAATTAAGAGCATGGCAAGTGCTCTGCAAACAAATGTGGATAGGGAAATAACTTAAAACAACAAAAAAAAACAGAAAAATAAAACAATGTTCTTCTTCATCTCTGAAGGACGAGGCCCATATGGAGTAGGAGGGAGGTTGAGGTGGTGGTGGATGTGGCGGTGACATAGGCGTGCGCACAGGGTGTGCTGGGTGTGCCTGGGCACACCCTAATCACCTAGGGCACATAGCATTGCCAGTGAGGAGATGGGAAAGATCTCCCTGGGACCTGCTCTGCTCTATTTCTCCTTGCCTACAGGTACATGGCCCCGATACATTACTCTCCCTGCTGGCAAACACATGCATGTGTATTTCAACTTTGGGGTGCACACCTTAATGCAATAGGCTGCGCACACCTATGGGCGGTGTAGGTGGAAGCGGCGGTGGAGGAGGACCAGGGCCGGATTAACAGCATCATGGGCTTGGTGCTGAGGATTTTGAAGGGCCTTAAGGGCCGTGCCTTGCCATGCACCCAGAGGAGGAAGGGTGCAGCCATGCATGCCTAATTCAACATGGGATGCTGTCTCTGAAGCCCATAAACACATCCATGCATCGCCAACTGTCCCTCCTTGTCCGGCCTTCACGCTGTGTGGGGAGGTTCTGAGGGTGCTGCCTGGGGAAGCGAGCATAGAAGCCAGACTTCTGTGTTTACAAGTGACAGAAGAGCGGTAACAGTGAATATGGCCAACCCGGGGCCTATATAAAAGGTAGGGGCCTGGAGCTGCAGCTCCAATAGCCCCTACATTAATCTGGCCCTGAGGAGGAGGACGAGGTAGCCAACACTGCTTCTTTTCAAAAATTTTAAATGAGGGTACACCCCAAAAGAGTGAGAAAGAGCAAAAATGGAACAATGGGTGGGTAAGGTCGGTATCCATTGCTATTCTGCATAAGGTACGGAAAAGTCCCGTGGGATCCATGCCTGGTTCATTTTAATGAACGTGAGCTTGTCCACATTGTCTCTGGACAGGCGGCTGCGCTTGTCTGTTATAACGCCCCCAGCCGTGCTAAATACCCGTTCAGATAATACACTGGCTGCAGGGCACGCCAGCACCTCCAAGGCGTAAAGGGCAAGCTCAGGCCATGTGCCCAATTTGGAGACCCAGAAGTTGAAGGGGGCAGACCCGTCATTCACTACATGTAGGCGTGTGCACACATACTGCTCCACCATGTTGGTAAAATGCTGCCTCCTGCTAAGACGTTCCATCTGAGCTGCTGGTGCTGCTGTTTGTTGTGGCGTGCTGACAAAGCTTTTCCACATTTCGGCCATGCTAACCCTGCCTTCTGAGGTGCTGGCGGTGCCCTGGTTGCGTTGGCGACCTCCTCCTCCTCCTCCTCTGCCTTGTGCTTCCACTGTGGCCCCGCTGTCAGATGGGAATGCCAGCAGCATGGCGTCTACCAGCGTGCGCTTGTACTTGCGCATCTTGCGATCGCGCTCCAGTGAGTGAATTAAGGACGGTACGTTGTCCTTGTAACGGGGATCCAGCAGCGTGGCCACCCAGTAATCAGCACAAGTTAGAATGTGGGCAACTCGGCGGTCGTTGTGGAGACACTGCAGCATGTAATCGCTCATGTGTGCCAGGCTGCCCAGAGGCAACGAAAGGCTGCCCTCTGTGGGAGGTGTATCGTCCGTGTCCTCTGTATCCCCCCAGCCACGCACCAGTGATGGCCATGAGCTGGCCTGGGTGCCACCCTGCTGTGAACATGGTTCCATCTCCTCCGCCATCTCCTCCTCCTCATCCTCCTCATCCTCCAGAACTGTGCCCCTGCTGGACAATTGCGTCCCTGGCGTTTGCGTGTGCAGGAACCCACCCTCGGAGCCCCTTGCGAATGACTGCCCTGAAAGCCTTGGAAATGTTACCTCTTCATCCTCCTCCTCCTCCTCATCCTGTGCCACATCCTCTTCCATCATCGCCCGAATTGTTTTTTCAAGGAGGCATAGAAGTGGGATAGTTAAGCTATCAGCACAGACTATCCCCCAATTTAACTGATCCCCAAAGGTTTTTGATTAAATAGCGGAATAGAAAATATGATCCAAAAAAAGTGTATGTATATCACACGTACACAACCACACTAGGCCCCAATTACTATTGTTTGTACCCCTAAAAGGCTAGATGAGGAGTAGGGGGAGTATGGAACAGGCAGCACCCTCAAACCTTCAGAAGTATGAGATGAACCCCAACAACTTGGAAAGGTGGATCTCTCTCACACGTACCGACACAGACTATCCCGCAATTCAATTGATCCTCAAAGGTTTTTATTGAATAGCGGAGTAGGAAATATGATCAAAAAAAGTGTATGTATCTCGCACGTACACAACCACACTAGGCCCCAATTACTATTGTTTGTACCCCTAAAAGGCTAGATGAGGAGTAGGGGGGGTATGGAACAGGCAGCACCCTCAAACCTTCAGAAGTATGAGATGAACCCCAACAACTTGGAAAGGTGGATCTCTCTCACACGTACCGACACAGACTATCCCGCAATTCAATTGATCCTCAAAGGTTTTTATTGAATAGCGGAATAGGAAATATGATCAAAAAAAGTGTATGTATCTCGCACGTACACAACCACACTAGGCCCCAATTACTATTGTTTGTACCCCTAAAAGGCTAGATGAGGAGTAGGGGGAGTATGGAACAGGCAGCACCCTCAAACCTTCAGAAGTATGAGATGAACCCCAACAACTTGGAAAGGTGGATCTCTCTCACACGTACCGACACAGACTATCCCGCAATTCAATTGATCCTCAAAGGTTTTTATTGAATAGCGGAATAGGAAATATGATCAAAAAAAGTGTATGTATCTCGCACGTACACAACCACACTAGGCCCCAATTACTATTGTTTGTACCCCTAAAAGGCTAGATGAGGAGTAGGGGGGGTATGGAACAGGCAGCACCCTCAAACCTTCAGAAGTATGAGATGAACCCCAACAACTTGGAAAGGTGGATCTCTCTCACACGTACCGACACAGACTATCCCGCAATTCAATTGATCCTCAAAGGTTTTTATTGAATAGCGGAATAGGAAATATGATCAAAAAAAGTGTATGTATCTCGCACGTACACAACCACACTAGGCCCCAATTACTATTGTTTGTACCCCTAAAAGGCTAGATGAGGAGTAGGGGGAGTATGGAACAGGCAGCACCCTCAAACCTTCAGAAGTATGAGATGAACCCCAACAACTTGGAAAGGTGGATCTCTCTCACACGTACCAACACAGACTATCCCCCAATTTAACTGATCCCCAAAGGTTTTTGATTAAATAGCGGAATAGAAAATATGATCCCAAAAAAGTGTATGTATATCACACGTACACAACCACACTAGGCCCCAATTACTATTGTTTGTACCCCTAAAAGGCTAGGAGTAGGGGGGAGTATGGAACAGGCAGCACCCTCAAACCTTCAGAAGTATGAGATGAACCCCAACAACTTGGAAAGGTGGATCTCTCTCACACGTACCAACACAGACTATCCCCCAATTTAACTGATCCCCAGAGGTTTTTGATTAAATAGCGGAATAGAAAATATGATCCCAAAAAAGTGTATGTATATCACACGTACACAACCACACTAGGCCCCAATTACTATTGTTTGTACCCCTAAAAGGCTAGGAGTAGGGGGAGTATGGAACAGGCAGCACCCTCAAACCTTCAGAAGTATGAGATGAACCCCAACAACTTGGAAAGGTGGATCTCTCTCACACGTACCAACACAGACTATCCCCCAATTTAACTGATCCCCAAAGGTTTTTGATTAAATAGCGGAATAGAAAATATGATCCCAAAAAAGTGTATGTATATCACACGTACACAACCACACTAGGCCCCAATTACTATTGTTTGTACCCCTAAAAGGCTAGGAGTAGGGGGGAGTATGGAACAGGCAGCACCCTCAAACCTTCAGAAGTATGAGATGAACCCCAACAACTTGGAAAGGTGGATCTCTCTCACACGTACCAACACAGACTATCCCCCAATTTAACTGATCCCCAGAGGTTTTTGATTAAATAGCGGAATAGAAAATATGATCCCAAAAAAGTGTATGTATATCACACGTACACAACCACACTAGGCCCCAATTACTATTGTTTGTACCCCTAAAAGGCTAGGAGTAGGGGGAGTATGGAACAGGCAGCACCCTCAAACCTTCAGAAGTATGAGATGAACCCCAACAACTTGGAAAGGTGGATCTCTCTCACACGTACCAACACAGACTATCCCCCAATTTAACTGATCCCCAGAGGTTTTTGATTAAATAGCGGAATAGAAAATATGATCCCAAAAAAGTGTATGTATATCACACGTACACAACCACACTAGGCCCCAATTACTATTGTTTGTACCCCTAAAAGGCTAGGAGTAGGGGGAGTATGGAACAGGCAGCACCCTCAAACCTTCAGAAGTATGAGATGAACCCCAACAACTTGGAAAGGTGGATCTCTCTCACACGTACCAACACAGACTATCCCCCAATTTAACTGATCCCCAGAGGTTTTTGATTAAATAGCGGAATAGAAAATATGATCCCAAAAAAGTGTATGTATATCACACGTACACAACCACACTAGGCCCCAATTACTATTGTTTGTACCCCTAAAAGGCTAGGAGTAGGGGGAGTATGGAACAGGCAGCACCCTCAAACCTTCAGAAGTATGAGATGAACCCCAACAACTTGGAAAGGTGGATCTCTCTCACACGTACCAACACAGACTATCCCCCAATTTAACTGATCCCCAAAGGTTTTTGATTAAATAGCGGAATAGAAAATATGATCCCAAAAAAGTGTATGTATATCACACGTACACAACCACACTAGGCCCCAATTACTATTGTTTGTACCCCTAAAAGGCTAGATGAGGAGTAGGGGGAGTATGGAACAGGCAGCACCCTCAAACCTTCAGTATGAGATTGTGTTCACTGTACCCCACAAAGATTGAGTTCACTGCACCCCACAATGATTGTGTTCACTGCACCCCACAAAGATTGTGTTCACTGCACCTCACAAAGATTGTGTTCACTGTACCCCCCAAAGATTGTGTTCACTGCACCCCACAAAGATTCTGTTCACTGTACCCCACAAAGATTGTGTTCACTGCACCCCAAAAAGATTGTGTTCACTGCACCCCAAAAAGGATGTTGTTCACTGCACCCCAAAAAGGATGTTGTTCACTCCACCCCAAAAAGATTGTGTTCACTGCACCCCACAAAGATTGTGTTCACTGCACCCCAAAAAGATTGTGTTCACTGCACCCCAAAAATGATTTTGTTCACTGCACCCCAAAAAGGATTTTGTTCACTGCACCCCAAAAAGGATGTTGTTCACTCCACCCCAAAAAGATTGTGTTCACTGCACCCCAAAAAGATTGTGTTCACTGCACCCCACAAAGGATTTTGTTCACTGCACCCCAAAAAGATTGTGTTCACTGCACCCCAAAAAGGATGTTGTTCACTGCACCCCAAAAAGGATTTTGTTCACTGCACCCCAAAAAGATTGTGTTCACTGCACCCCACAAAGGATTTTGTTCACTGCACCCCACAAAGATTGTGTTCACTGCACACCAAAAAGGATTGTGTTCACTGCACCCCAAAAAGATTTTGTTCACTGCACCCCAAAAAGATTGTGTTCACTGCAGCCCAAAAAGATTGTGTTCACTGCAGCCCAAAAAGATTGTGTTCACTGCAGCCCAAAAAGATTGTGTTCACTGCAGCCCAAAAAGATTGTGTTCACTGCAGCCCAAAAAGATTGTGTTCACTGCAGCTCACACACAGAAAAATGGATGTGGATCACTGACACCTGCCTATCTCCAATCCCACACCACACAGCAATATCGATTGTAGTTTGTAGAACACAGTTTCCCTAAAATTCAGCAGACTCTGTCCCTAACAGGATTGAGAAGAGATCGTAGATCAGGATTGAGTGCAGATTCACCCCACCCCCCACACAGCAATATCGATTGTAGTTTGTAGAACACAGTTTCCCTAAAATTCAGCAGACTCTGTCCCTAACAGGATTGAGAAGAGATCGTAGATCAGGATTGAGTGCAGATTCACCCCACCCCCCACACAGCAATATCGATTGTAGTTTGTAGAAGACACTGACCCTATATAATTCAGCAGACTCTATCCCTAAAATGCCTACAACTCGCCCTGCCTAAACACTCCGACCTGTCCCTCAATTCTATCCGGACACAAATGGTTTTTTCCTGCCTATCTTTCCCTAATCAGCAGCCAGCACGTTGATGTGTGCTCTGTCCCTGAATCTAAGCAGCATAATGACGCCGCTGCGGCTGCCTCGAACTTATAAAGACTTGGTCACATGCTTCAGACGGCCAATCACAGCTACTGAGACATTTGCAGGCATGGCTGGGATGGCTTAAGGCACACCAGTTAAACGATTGTTGATTGGCTGTTGAAAGCCCGCCATGAAAAGAGCGCCAAAGCATGCAAAACCCGGAAATAAAACGACCGAACACGGATTTTTACCCGAACATACAGTAAAGTGTCCGTGTCCGTGTTCGGGTACAAAAAATCCAATTATTCGGTACGAACACGAATAATACAGTCCGTGTTCGCTCAACACTACTTTTGAGGCAAAATTGTCCACTTATCCCTACTACTATGACTTTCAGCTCCCTTAGTAGCCTGGACAGATATGAGTAGCTGAATGGTCTCAGTATATGTAATACGTCAAAACCATACTAATACATGGGCTGCAACGAAAGTATTGCAAAAGTGGGCATAACGATTTTATTAACTTACATGTGGGTAGAGTAACTCTTCCTCTATAGTAACTCTTGTTCTTCTTATTCAATTCAGGTCAAACAATAGAATCCAAGCAGAAGCAATGTGTCATCATTGAGGGGGGGCAGGCTGTACGACATCCACAGAAGACTACAGAATGTTTATGGAGATGACAAACTTACATGCAGGGCTTTTTTTCAGCTGGAACTTGGTGGAACTAAGTTCCACCACCTTTGGCTCAGACCCCTTGCTCCCTGCTCACCACTATCACTGTGCAAGATGGGGACAAGGGAGAGACAGGTGCCCAGGGTGCAGTGAAGATGCCGACAACCCCAGTGGATGATCTGAGAGAGGCAGAGCCAACTACAGTGTGCGAGGGAAATACTAGAGGATGGTTACTTCTGCTTAATACATCAACAAAAATAAGACAGGGAAGATCATGGAGCTTTAAAGGAGGTGGGGGGGATGGGGGCAATGGAGGGGGGAGGGGGGTTTCATGCAGAGGTGAAAGTTGAAGAGGGGTGAAAGTGAGTTGTGGATATGCGATGCAGAGGTAAGCAGCTGTGGAAGAAGGCTGAACTTTGTACTATGTATGCAGCGCACCCCTGAACTCTGCACTATGTATGTAATGCACCCCCAAACTCTGCACTCAATTTGTAAACCCCCCACCCCAAACTCTGTATGTAATGCACTCCTGGTATTTAATGCCTCTTTAAAACCCTCTCACAGTTAAATTTGACCACTCCTACTATTTGATGCGGTTAGGAGTGGGGGGAGGGGCAGTTTTGGGGGGTCGTAGTTGAGTTCTTGTACCTAGTTTCTGAGAAAAAAAGCCCTGCTTACACGTATACAAATGGAAAAAAAATAATGTAACCACTTTCTGCCCGCGCTATAGCCGAAAGATGGCTACAGCGCAGGCTTCCAGTGTCGGGAGGCTATCTATAGATGTCCTCCCGTGATCACACTGCTCGCGCACCCCCCTGCGGCATGCAGGCAGTGTGCTTTGTGATCAGCGAGTCCTACGGATTCGGCTAATCACAGAACAAGGTAAAGGGCCAATCATAGTGCCCCTTTACCACGTGATCAGCTGTCAGCGAATGACAGCTGATCATGGAAGTAAACAGAAGCCAGTTATCGGCTTTTTTCTTCTCATGCTGGCAGCATGGGGAGAAAAAAAGCAAATCGATAACCGGCTTCTGTTACAGGGACATCGGTTCCACACAGTGTCCACCAGTGCTGCTAATAGGTGCCCACCAGTTCTACTAATCAATGCCCACCAGTGCTGCTAATCAGTGTTCAGCAGTGCTGCTAATTAATGGCCACTAGTGCTGCCAATCAGTGCCCACCAGTGCTGCCAATCAGTGCCCACCAGTGCCACCTATCAGTGCCCATCAGTGCTGCCAATCAGTGCCTCACCATCAGCGTCACCTCTCAGTGCCCATCAGTGATGCCTATCAGTACTACCTCTCAGTGCCCTTCAGTGCCAACTATCAGACCCTTTTAGTGCCACCTGTCAGTGCAACCTCATCAGTGCCTCCTCATCAGTGCCCACCATTGCTGACCCATCAGTGCCCATCAGTGCTGCTTCATCAGTGCCTATCAGTGCCACCTCATCAGTACTCATCAGTTCAGCTTATCAGTGCCTATCAGTGCCCATCAGTGCAGCCTCATCAGCGCACATCAGTGAAGGAGAAAAATTACATGTTTGTAAAATGTTATAAGAAACTATGAAAAATGTTTTTTTCAAAATCTTTTTTTTTGTATCTTTAGCAAAAAATAAAAAACCCAGTGGTGATAAAATACTACTAAAAGAAAGCTCTATTTGTGCGAAAAAATGTATAAAAATGTATTTTGGGTACGGTGTTGCATGACAACACAATTATCAATCAAAGTGCGACAGCACCGAAAGCTGAAAATTGGCCTGGTCAGGAAGGGGGTAAAAGTGCCCTGTAAGCAAATGGTAAAGAAGGGGAAACTAGCATTGAAGACAAACCACGCAGTGGGAGATCATCAATGTCAAAAATCCTTCACCTCTCCTTCATCAAGAACTCAATGACGGCACGTTTCTTCTGCTTGGAATTCCTTTTTTACCTGCAATTAAAATGAAAAGCAATCACTATAGAGGAAGAGTTACACTACTAACATGCAAAATTTGAACAACCTACGTAGGGGCTGTATACAAACTTTTATATGAATTTTATATAAATACACATATGTTTTATGTGCCTTTGATGCTTTTTATGTAACATAAATAAATAGCATACAAGATTTACCACACCGTCATTTCACAATTCAAACTTACATACACATTGGTATGAATCACAAGGTATATATGCTTACAGCCCATTTCAGTCCAAAGAGAATAATTTCCATACATTTAATTTAACCTGGAGTAGAATCAGAAAGCATTTTCTGCTGACTCTATGAAGGTTTTATGTTTAAAGACTTTTAGCTATGTTTTCAGACATGTACTGATTAATCAGTTTGCATTTACATTCCTATTGTACTACGTTTCTCCGTATTACAAACATAAAGAATACAGCAAATCTGATATTTTTATGATGTTGGCATCTGCATCAAATTGTTGGCAGCCAATGCCCAGTCATCTCACTGGAAACAAATTTTTTTCCATCTTACTCATCTCATGAACACGTTGAAAAAAAAGATTTGCATTCTTGGTCAGCACTTCACCTTCAGGACATTTGTGCTTTCCCTTTCGTAGGTCTCTTTTCCTTGTGCTCATTAAGTATCCACCTTCAAAGCCTGCCTGAAATAAAAGACATATAGCCTGAAAGGGAACATTTGAGTGTGTTTTCAGTGAGCACACATTTTGAGTTATTATAGAAGTGTTTAGCTAAAAGGCATGTATTGCTACCCCCCGCAGGAGCCTCTAGTATATTTGGATCCTCCGTTTGTCATGCAACCCTGAGCAGAGCCCCACCCTAAAAACAACAATATCTCTCCTGCGCTCAAGTGGTATGCGGGAAGGTGAATCGCCGGTGGCGATTTTGGCTCTGAGGAAGAGGGTCCACCCTCGAAACGCGTAAGCCACATCAGGTTTTGAGGACGCCATCACGCTATCCAGCATTAGAGAAGTGTCCTGGAAGCGAGGGGTGCCCATTTCCTATATGCTTGTTCATATGCTACGTTTGTGAGTATATTGTACGCTACCCTTCTTTGATTTTAATAAACTTTTAAGTGGTAATGCACAAGGTCGGTGCGCCCTTCTCTTGTTGTTTTCTTGCAGAGCCCCACCCTTGCTGACACCACCAAAGTACCTTGGCCAGGGAGTTTCCACACAAGGAAAAAAATCCACACACACTGTTATAAAATAAATGATTGGGTTATGTTAAGATCAATGAATAGAATGGCAGGCAATGAAACAGTTAACAAGAGCTAACATCATGCAAGTTAGCTCAGCAAAAGAACATTGCAACATGGTGCAGTACCCCTTTAAGACACATCCACGCATCCTGCAGGACTGAAGTTGTAAATGATGGCCCTCAGTCAGAAAAAACTCCAGGAAGTTCAATAAATCTACCACCCACAACTAATCTATATATTGGGTTCTTCTGCCGGCTCGGTTGGGGCCCTTAAGTTGGCGCGCAATGAAGGATACATACACCTTAAATGTAGAGTGTTGTTAATAAATCACTAGAGGCAAAGCAGATTAGCTACTATAGAGCTGCTTTATTTCTTAAGTGTATATAAAGTCATTTTTTGTTTTCTGAATAGAGTAGGAAAAGATTAGACCCCTTGTTAGATTTTTTTATTGCTGTCACTAGGTAGAATCACTCTCTCTATTTGTCCCAACGACCACAGTTACCAGGACCAAAAGTGAGGGATAATCCATTAAAGCGGAGTTCCACCCTGGGAAAGTATTTTTTAATAAAAATACCCCCGGGACAGTCAGGGCTAGTGCATTCCACAATGGCTAGCCTCTGATCTGTCCTGGGTTGCACTTACCTTTTAGAAGAAATACTTACCTTGAAAATGTCTTGTCCAGCGCTGCCATCTCAGGTGTGGGCAGCTTGAAGCCAGCGCGATGCTCTTCCGTGTCCTCTTCCGTCTTCCTCGGTCCCACGATGCACTGCACCGGCCCCGCTGTCACTTCCGGTGCCGTAGCGTCATCCCTGCCCAGCTTCTGGGCATGCCCAGAAGCTGTTTAGCAAGGTATGACGGCGCCTGCACCGGAACTGACGTCGGGGCCGGTGCAGGCGCATTGATTCCTGGGAGCGATGACGTTCAGCTCCCAGGAATCATTGCAAGCCAGGAAGTGACGAATCTCCGTGGCCGCCGAGGGGAGGAAGAGGAAGTAAGGTAAGTATATTTTCTTCTAAACAAGGTATGTAAAAAAAAAAAAATAGCGATTATCCATTTGTTTTTCAGGTGACACGGAGCGAGAAGGTGGAGGTAAGTATAATTTTAGGGTGGAACTCCGCTTTAAGTTACTTCAATGCAATTCGACTTGTCATCACTACAGTAAAGTAGGCTTTTCCTTTTGTAGGGGAAGTTGCACATTGCAAGTGAATTTTCCCCAGAGCTCTATGAATGTGAGGAAATTTCACTTTAAACTCAATTATGTGCATAGAAAATGAAAATAATTAAAAAAAACTGAATTTTTGCTTGCACATGATTAGATGACAGAAGTCTGCAGAACTTCAATGCAATCTTTGCCTTTAGTAAAGCAACCCCATTGTGTAATGATGTCAAGGCAGGAAGCAAAACCCACTTTGGCAAATATAGTAGCCTCCATGTACATATATAATTAAACACATAATACAGAAACATGTCTTTTAAATACTATACATACTTACAAATTATATTTACATGTATTCTGTATAACACAACTAATGCTATCACAAACTAATTACACAGCAAATCCACCAAGGTGCTGCTTTCCTCCCTCATTGACCCTATTTTTCATGTGTGTTTGTGGAAAATACATTAGATTGTTAGCTCTTTTGTGCAGCAGCAGCTGATGTAAATGGGTCTTTGTAGTCTATAGATTGCTGTTTACAGTAATAGGTCAGTGCTACAGAAATACAGGAAATCAGTCATCTTCGCAGATTATGTCTGGCCTTTTTTTGTAGATTGTAATAGAGCTTTATTTTGGTGGCATTTGATCACATCTGTGTTTTTATTTTTTGCACTATAGACAAGAAAATTTTGAAAAAAACAAACAAAAAAAAAAAAAAACAATATTTTTCACTTTCTGCTATAAAAGATATTCAATAAGAAAATTATAAAAAAAATCAAATTTCTTCATAAATATAGGCCAATATGTATTCTGCTACAAGTTTTTGAATTCACAGTAAGAATATATTGATTGGTTTACGCGAACGTTATAACGTCTACAAGAAAAGACCAACAATTTTGAAAAAAAAAAAAACAATATTTTTTACTTTCTGCTATAAAAGATATTGAGTAAGAAAATGTAAAAAATCTGATTTCTTCATAAATATAGGCCAAAATGTATTCTGCTATATGTTTTTGAATACAAAATCGCAATAAGAATATATAGATTGGTTTACGCGAACGTTGTAGTGTCTACAAGAAAAGACCGACAATTTTGAAAAAAATATATATATTTTTTGCTTTCTGCTATAAAAGTTATTCAGTAAGAAAATTTAAAAAAATCTAATTTCTTCATAAATGTAGGCCAATATGTATTCTGCTACATATTTTTGAATAAAAAAATCGCAATAAGAATATATTGATTGGTTTACGCAAATGTTACAGTGTCTACAAACTATGGGATATACTGTATTTATGGAATTTTTATTTCTTTATAATTTTTTATACTAGTAATGGCGGTGAACGCTAAAAATATGCACTGTCACTGTAATAATGACACTGACAGGGAAGGGGGTTAAACATCTAGGGCAATAAAAGGGTTAACTGTCTGCCTAGCCAGTGTTTTGTGTACCGTATGTGCTGCTTGTACTAGGGGAAGAGATGGATTCTAGTCCCTGCTTTGCAGGAACACAAAACCCTTCCCTTTCCTCCTGTCAGAACGGTGATCTGCCTTGTTTACATAGGTAGATCCTTGTTCTGTGTTGTTTACCGACAATCAGCGGGTGGCGGAGGGCTTTGAGTGCCCGGCACCCGCTGATCAGCTTCTGTTGTGAAGAATCACAACAGAAGCCGCCCACTGGCGGCACAAGAGCACGCCCTGCAGGCAAAAGTGCAGAATCACGTATATATATGTATATGTAATCCTGCGCAGAGCTGCCGCCCTGTAGCAGTAAAACTGCTGTAGGGCAGTTAGCAAGCGGTTACAGGGAAACATGCACAGCTGAGGCTGTCAATCACTTGCTGTGTGCTGGAGAGGGGGCCCAGGCCATCTTCAGGGATTGTCTGGTGTTGGCATAGACTGTCAGAAATGAATCATGCAGGCAGAAGAGCAATGGCGGGGGAGACATTATTCACACTAGATGGTTTGGATAGAGGCAAGTACACACTATAGAAGTATATGCTTTGTTATTTTTCATTTCAGAGGTTTACAACCACTTTAAGTGTTCTAACATTCATGTGAAGCATGAAGTGATCCTATTTAGGAATGACCAGATAGCTTTAACACTGGTCATTAGAGGACGGTTGGATGTTTAGACATGATCCTACTATACTCCAAATTGTTGGGCCACTATTTGATGTGATTTTATCACCATTTTTCCTTAGTTCTGTTACATGGAGATGTCTGCAATCCATAAAGAATGTTACCTAATTCCGCCAAAACTGATTCAATCAAGCATCTATTATCTACGACCAACTTTTATTACACTTCTGTATTTATAGAACAAAGAATAACTTAGAAATGAGAACGTTTTCCCGTTTACAACCACACCTTTTATACAAATGTATTCTTTCTCTTGGAGTAAAGTTCCACGGTAATGATTTAACTTGTAGTGTTAGCAGTAAAGTATGTGGGATACATTACAAAGGAATGTGTAATTGCTCGCTGTCTTCATTAGGTTTGAACTGGCTGTCGGCATATCAGTGGGTCTCCCTTGTCTTGGCTGACAGTAATTTAGTGTTCCTAGAAAACATGTCAGATGCAAACAACAGGCCAAGATATCTATGACATGCAGCAATTACTACATATGTGGCACCTAAGCACAATGTAGCAACTGTTTCAAGGGACATTTTGCTGATACAACAAAATGAAGGAATGCAGCTGAGCCTCAGTACAAGAAAAATGTCCACTTACAGATATAAGATAAAGAAAGGATTTCCACATTCTACAAGCTGCCATTGGTTCAGGAGGTGGAACCCCAGCCATAGAACAAGGTCATGAATCAACCTACTCTATATTATTCCTAAATGCAGCAAGAAGATGAAGGCCATCAGATCTCATATCTGTTTTCAATTAAAAAAATAAATAAAAAAAATACCCAGTAATGCTGCTCAAGAATACATCACAACTGTCCCTCTTTCGGATTGACCATTGTCCCATTTGCTCCATAGATGAAGCATTTCTCTCTCTCTCTCTCTCTCTCTCTCTCTCTCTCTCTCTCAATATATACAGCCTTATTTAAGAAAAATTGCCAAGTATTAAAATGGTTTTAAAGTATATTGAAAACCTCTGAAATGTAAAATGAACAGATCGTATCCCTTTAGAGCAGGCATGTCCAACCCACGGCCCACAGGCCACATGCGGCCTGGAACCGCAGGCAATGCGGCCCACCACCGGTGGCTTACGGACACCCGCAAGTGCCGAGCGATCACCCGGCTGCCGCGGGAGAATTCTGCAGTCAGTGACAGAGCCGCTGCTTCCTGTATAGTTCTGGCTCTGTCACAGGTGGAGTAATATGAAATGCACCCCTCCTGTGACAGGAGCCATACAGGAAGCAGCGGCTCTGCTCTCTACTGCAGCCGCTGCTTCCTCCAGCAGTACCCGCATAACCAGCATTACCAACCAGCATTACCCGGCAGCAGTAACCACCAGCAGTAACCGCTAGAAGTACCCACCAGCATTACCCACCAGAATTACCCACCAGCATTACACACCAGAATTACCCACCAGCATTACACACCAGCATTACCCAACAGCAGTAACCACCAGCAGTACTCGCCAGCACTACCTGCCAGCAGTAACCGCCAGCACTACCCACCAGCAGTAACCGCCAGCACTACCCACCAGCAGCACCCACCAGCAGTTACCACCAGCAGTATCCACCAGCATTACCCACCAGCACTACCCACCAGCACTACCCACCAGCAGTAACCGCCTGCATTACCCACCAGCAGTAACCGCCTGCATTACCCACCAGCAGTACCCGTCAGCAGTAACCGCCAGCAGTACCTGCCAGCAGTCTGCAAAATAAGTAGAAAAGGTATGTGTATTAGCGTGTGTAAAGTGTTGCAATATGTTTTTTTAATAACTAGTTGTGTTTTTTCATAATATGTCATGTCCTTGTTCACACATGTATGAATAAGGACATGTCATTTTCTGGCTGCCTAAGTCATATGTTCTAGGGGTGCAACTAGCCCCCAGCACATAACTGTAAATATCCCAGCATGTGCAGTGTTTCTGACTCCTACCACCACCTTCAAATCACTGAAGTGGTCATGGTAGTTAGAGTGTTCCTTTGATATCTCTCAGAAGAAGTAAACCTCTGCATACTGATTCCATTTCATTTGATCATCCTCTGCAGGTGCACAGCTGATTGATAAATATGAAACCACTCCCATTAGACCCACTCAGCACAGAGGAACAAACAATGATTTCTTCAGAATAACAAAAAGGTAAGAATCTGCAACAAAGTTTGTTATAATCCTTGCAATGTGCATAGATCACCAAAAAGGGAATGCTTTTTTCTCAAGAGAAGTGAGTTACCCTTTAAGTGAATTTTTAACCATGTCTTTATGGACCTTGCTTTGTGCATTGGTGCGCAGTCATGTTGGAACAGGAAGGGTCCATCCCCAAACTGTTCCCACAAAGTTGGGAGCATGAAATTGTCCAAAATCTCTTGGTATGCTGACGCCTTAAGAGTTCCCTTCACTGGAACTAAGAGACCAAGCCCAATCCCTGAAAAACACCCCCACACCATAATCCCCCTCCACCAAATGATTTGGAGCAGTGCACAAAGCAAGGTCCATAAAGACATGGATGAGCGAGTTTGGGGTGGAGAAACTTGACTAGCCTTCACAGAGGCCTGACCTCAACCCGATAGAACATCTTTGGGATTAATTAGAGTGGAGACTGTGAGCCAGGCCTTCTCATCCAACATCAGTGCCTGACCTCAGAAATGCGCTTCTGGAAGAATGGTCAAACATTCCAATAGACACTCTCCTAAACCTTGTGGACAGCCTTCCCAGAAGAGTTGAAGCTGTTATAGCTGCAAAGGGTGGGCCAACTCAATATTGAACCCTACGGACAAAGACCGGGATGCCATTAACCGCTTGCCGACCGCCGCAAGTAGATATACTGCGGCGGTCAACCCCTCACAGGCAAAGTGACGTATATATACGTCACTAGCCTGTGAGGCTCTGGGGAGCAAGCGCGCGCCGCCGGCGGCGCGCTCCTGCTCCCGCGCGGTCACGGACCCCCCACCCGCGCGTGTGACCGGCGGACCCGATGTCCGCCGCTCACTCTGCGATCGTCGGGGGAGAGGGAGAAAGGCAGGCAGCTTGTGTAAACAAGCTGCCTGTCATTCTCCCCTGTGTAGAAACACTGATCATACGGTTCTACTATGTAGGACCATTGATCAGTGTAACTACAGCTCAACAGACAGCCAATCACAGTTAGAATCACGCCCCTAGGGACACACACAGCCCCTCCCTCTCAAATAAAGTTAACCCCTTCACTGCCAGTGTACTTTTACAGTAACAGTGCATATATATAGCACTGATTACTGTAGAAATGTCACTGGTAACCCCAAAAGTGTCAAAAATGTCAGTCAAGGGTCCGATCTGTCCGCCGCAATGTCGCAGTACCGCAAAAAAAATCGCAGATCGCCGCCATTACGCGTTAAAAAAAAAACAACAAAAATGACAAAAATCTTTCCCTTTGTTAGTAAACGCAATAACTTTTGCGCAAACCAATCAAAATACGCTTTTTGCGATTTTTTTTACCAAACATATGTAGCATAAAACAAATTGGCCGAAAATGTTAAAAAATTTTGATTTTTACTTTTTTTTTGGGGGGAATTTCATATAAAAAAATGTGAAAAATATTGTTATTTTTGCAAAATTGACGCTCTTTTTTTGTTTATAGCGCATGATCAAAAAATCGCACAGGTGATCAAATACCACCAAAAGAAAGCTCTGTTTGTGGGAAAAAAAGGACGTCAAATTCGTTTAGGTACAGCATCGCACGACCGCGCAATTGTCCGTTAAAGTCACGCAGTGCCGAATCGCAAAATACCCCCTGGTCTTTTAGCAGCCAAATCCTCCGGGGCTTAAGTGGTTAAAGGTTATGTGGGTGCAAAGGTAGGCATCCCAATATTTTTGACAATAAAGTGTATATAAAGCCTTCATCATCACGTCCAGAAATATCTGCATTTTTATTTTTATGAAGCCTATGGATGACTATCATTCAACACATTTCTTACCAATAAGTAAGAATAATGAGACACCTGCTGTTGTAGCAAAACCAGAAGCCACCACAATATTTTTTTTATAGCTCTCTATATTAGCAGTGCAAGCACAGTGATATATAGAAAAATATAAGCAATATTAAACATGTTGTTTCTTCTTTTTTGTTATTTGATTAGGAGGACTTGTTTCTTTGAGCCATTATAACATTGAAGAACCCACTAGCTCAGCTAATCGAAGTGAAGCGGAAGACAAAACTGTATTCTTGGCTTTTCTTCCCCCCTAAAAGGATGCTGTTGAGACTCCAAACACAAGATCGGTAGCACTTCCACCCTTTGCTTCTCACTGTACACAGTCACAGTTATTCACCAAGTGCTTAAAAAAACTTTGCTCCCAGAAAACATAACACAATTTGTTTCTCTGTGTAAGATCTGTGTATCTGAATGCATATCCAAGACTGAAACAAAACTTCATCCAAAAACTGTATCTATAAATTCAATCAAGAAGTCATGTTTTAGGTTACAGTGAAATGAATGTGGCTTACACTACTTTAGAATATTCTACATTCCTTTTTTTTTTAGTACAGCGTGTATAAGGCAACAACTGCTTGTTCTTCCTCACTTAAAGGGTAACTCCACTTTCGTGGGCAAAAAAAATCAGCAAATAAAGAAAAAACAATTAAGCGAATGCAATTGCGACACAAATCATATGGCAATTGAATGCTATTAAAAATTACCTTTCCTTTTCAACCTGCAGCTGTTGTAATTTTCTGAAAATGCAATATTGCAACCTGGAGCTGTTCTGTATACAGAATGTGTACTGACCACACCCCAGAAACATCATTTCCTGCTTGCGCGATTGGCTCACCAATTTTCCCAGAAGTCTGCTCTAAGATAAAAGTCAGATTTCTGGCATCCCCTGCAACAAAAAATTCATTTTGGTGAGACACTCCCAATAGGAACACGTCTAAAGGGATGCAGGCCCAGCAGCTTTCCTCATTAGAGCCCTGCAGCTGGCACAGCTGACAGATAATTATTAAACCACTCCCATTTGAACCACTCAGCACAGAGGAACAAACAGGGATTTCTTCAGAATAACAAAAGGAAGGAATCTGCAAAAAAAGTTTGTTAAAATTTCTGCAATGTACAGAGATCACCCAGAGGGGAATATTTTTCTCAACAAAAGGGGATAACATTCAATTACATTATGATTTGTATCGCAATTGTGTACGCTATATTGTTTTTTCTTTATTTGCTGATTTTTTTCCCCATGAAAATGGAGTTACCCTTTAACATATTTTATGTATACATACACCTATGCCTGCATCCCACTTCTACCATCGGTCTAGCAGCCTCACCCTGCTTATTGGCCTGTGATACAGCTTCACGTCTTCCCCATTGGCAGCCATAAAGTATGAAAATCCATTCTGTATCATAATGAGATAAGATACAACACACTGGGGATTGTGCATGTATTTCAGAGATGTACTAAACATTTTTTTTGTTTGCCAATATATAAACTATAAACCCCCCCCCCCCCCCCAGAAGGGGGTACACAGGCATACATTTTCACACTACACTCTCCTCCAAAACCGGTCCACCAAATCCCTCCTGGTAGAGTTCCTCCACATGTCATCAATAAAGAAGATGAATTGAATAACCTTTCCCTGCCATCTGCATTTTTTTATTTGTTATCATTATCTTTTGTTTTGATTGTCCCTTTAAATGGCAAATAAGACATTTTCATGAGATTACGTTATGTTTCAAATGCCATTGCTCTGTAACAGATATTGCTTTACATTTGTTATATCTACAATCATATTCTTTTTTGTTCCACATATGGAGCAAATATTTGACCCCACGATTGCTCCATTTTCTTTGAAACGTAACTCTAACCATTCTTAAACGTACCTTTAAACTATTTCATATTGAATTTCCTTTGTCGTCAAAGTGAAGGTACCAAGTGAGGTCATATCTCTGTAATATAGGAGATTAATGTTACACAGGAGACCGGGCTGGTGTGGCCACTATCATAATTGTTACCTCCTCGTCTTTTCACTCTGTACATTGTTCTATTGATAGGAAGGAACAAATCATCCCAGCACTCTCACACTTCACAGACTAAAACACTAATAATGCAGAAAGGAGAAAATAACGTGTATTTTCTGGATTTTTGCATAAATTACATAGTTACATAATTAGTCAGGTTGAAAAAAGACCATCTGGCTCAACCAATAAAAAACAAATTTAAAAAAAAACAGCAATAAAAACCCTACCATACAATCCCATATACACAATCCTAGTTTATCCAGAGGAAGGTGAAAAAACCCCAGTAAAGCATGATCCAATTTGCTACAGCAGGGGAAAAAATTCCTTCCTGATCCCCCGAGAGGCAATCGGATATTCCCTGGATCAACTTTACCTAAAAAATTTCTAGTACCCACTTATATTAAGTACACCCAGGAAAGAATCCAGGCCTTTCTTTAACCACTTGCCGACCAGTCACTGGGACTGTACTGCGGCAAAGTGGCTCGATTCCGTCCAGTGACGTAGACCTACGTCGCTGGATGCCTCCCCCTGTAGGCGGCGCTCGCGCGCCGCTGGAGGCGCGCTCCCGCTGTTTTCAGTCACAGCGGGAGTCAGGCCAGGGGAGGAGTGGCGGCGATCGCCGCTGCTCTTCCCCGATCGTCGGGGAATCGAGTTTGGAGATCCGCCCGCTTGTGTAAACAGAGCGGGCGGATCTCCTAAGTGACAAACAGTGACAGATTGCAGTGTTCAGCATAGTTGAACATGCGATCTGTCCCTGTGTCACTCAGTCACCTCCCCCCACACACGTCAGTAAGCACCAAGCATACATTAACCCCTCCCTCTCCAATAAAATTAACCCTTTCCCTGCCAGTGTAATTTTTACAGTAACAGTGCATATTTATAGCACTGATTACTGTAGTAATGTCACTGGTACCCCCAAAAGTGTCAAAAATGTCAGTCAAGGGTCCGATCTGTCCGCCGCAATGTCGCAGTCCCGCAAAATAAATCGCAGATCGCCGCCATTACTCATTAAAAAAATGACACCAAAGATAACAGAAATCTTTCCCTTAGTTAGTAAACGCAATAACTTTTGCGCAAACCAATCAAAATACGCTTATTGTGATTTTTTTTTACCAAACATAGGTAGCAGAAAACAAATTGGCCAACAATGTAAAAAAATTTTGATTTTTACATTTTTTTGGGGGGGAATTTCATATAAAAAAATGTTAAAAATATTGTTATTTTTTCAAAATAAACACTCTTTTTTTGTTTATAGCGCAAAAAGTAAAAATCGCACAGGTGATCAAATACCACCAAAAGAAAGCTCTGTTTGTGGGAAAAAAAGGACATAAATTTCGTTTGGGTACGGCGTTGCACGACCGCGCAATTGTCAGTTAAAGTCGCACAGCGCCGAATCACAAAAAGTGGCCTGTACGTAAGACAGCAAAATCCTCCACAAAAAAGTGGTTAAAGCAATCTAGTGAGTTAGCCAGAACCACCTCTGGAGGGAGTCTATTCCACATTTTCTCAGCTCTTAGGGTGAAGAAACCTTTCCGTATTTGGAGACGAAATCTGTTTTCCTCTAGACGTAAAGAGTGCCCCCTTGTCCTCTGTGTTGACCTTAAAGGGAACAACTCAACACCAAGTTCACTATATGGACCCCTTATGTATTTATACATGTTCATATCCCCCTTAATCTCCTCTTCTCAAGAGAGAATAAATTCAGGTCCTCTAATCTTTTCTCATAGCTGAGTTCCTCCATGCCTCTTATCAGTTTGGTTGCCCTTCTCTGCACTTTCTCCAGTTCCCCGATATCCTTTTTAAGAACTGGTGCCCAAAACTGAACTGCGTATTCCAGATGAGGTCTTACTAATGGTTTGTACAGGGTCAAAATTATATCTCTCTCTCTCTGGAGTCCATGCCTCTCTTAATACAAGAAAGGACTTTGCTTGCTTTGGAAACCGCCGCTTGGCATTGCATGCTATTATTAAGCTTAGGATCTAGCAGAACACCCAGATCCTTCTCCACTATGGATTCCCCCAGTTTTACTCCACCTAGTATGTATGATGCATGCATATTCTTAGCCCCCAAGTGCATAACTTTATATTTATCTACATTAAACCTCATTTGCCACATAGTTGCCCAATGATTCAGTGCATTGAGGTCAGCTTGTAAGTTGGAGACATCCTGTAAAGAAGTTATTCCACTGCAAAGCGTGGTGTCATCTGCAAAGACTGAAATGGTACTTTTAATCCCAGACCCTATATCATTTATAAAGATATTAAAAAGTAAAGGTCCCAACATTGAACCTTGGTGTACACCGCTGATAGCCTTAGACCATTCAGAGTAAGAATCATTAACCACTACTCTCTGAATTCTATCTTTTAGCCAATTTTCTATCCAATTACAAACCAATCTTTCCAACCTGTAGACTTTACCTTACACATTAGCCGTGTGTGGGGTTACTGTGTCAAACGCTTTTGCAAAATCCAAGTATACTACGCCCACAGCCACCCCTCTGTCCATAAATGACTCCTTTAATGTGAGATACTCTTCAAGGAAGGTATACTAAAAAAAAAATACAGCCCTGTTTGAAGTGGAACCTGACTCTCTCAATTGTGGTCGTTAAGGTGCCAATCTAATAGTTTTATCAATGCGCCCTGCTGATACCACTGCTTGTTGGAGCGAATTCCACATCCTTAACACTCTGACGGTATAGAACCCTTTACACAGTTTAAGGTAAACCACTTTTCTTCTCATTTTAGTGAATGGCCGTGTGTCTTTTTAAATTCCCTTTCACTAGGGTCGCCACTACTGTATTTGTACATTGATTTCATATCCCCTCTCAAGCGCCCCCTCTCCAGAGAGAATAAGTTCAATGCTTGTAATCTTTCCTCATAGCTGAAGTCCTCCATTCCTTTTATTAATTTTGTTGCCCTTCTCTGGACTCTCTCCAGTTCCAGCACATCCTTCCTGAGGACCGGTGCCCAGAACTGGATGGCATACTCCAGATGTGGCTGAACCAGAGTCTTGTAGAGTGGGAGAATTATCGTTTTATCTCTGGAGTGAATCCCCTTTTTTATACATGCCAGTATATTGTTGGCTTTGCTTGCAGCAGCTTGGCATTGTATGCCATTGCTGAGCTTGTCGTCTATTAGAACCCCCAGGCTTTTTCCATCTTAGATTTCCTCAAAGGTTTCAAGGAATTCCTCTTCTTCAGAGCCACCTGAAGAAGTGGCTCTGAAGAAGAGGAATGCCTCGAAACGCGTCAGCCCACGGTGTCTTCAGTGACTGTTACAACCATATGTGTTGATACATTGGATCGAATTTACAGTGATCTGTGATGGGCAATTTCTTGCAGTCTCCTTGCAATTTCTTGCTGTCTTTGTGAGTACATTACTTTCTGTGCTTTTATTCAATAAATTATTTGTCTCGGGATAATGCACTAGGTCGGTGCGCCTTATGTGTGTTTTGTATAGTTGTAATCAATGTATCAGGTGTTCCAAATTAGGAGTGAAAAATCACAGTTTGGTTACCTGATTTTCTCAAGAGACATCCAATGATGTACAATATTAATCAATCAAAAGGAATTTTAGAGGAACAAAAAGTCAACTGCAATTAACTAAAAATTATTTTTAAACATTTGGATCTCCATTAACCCGGAGATTGAATGTTAGTTTACAAATAGGAAATATTTTGCATTGTTGATAAGGCTCTGCTGGCATCACTTGTAGGAGCCATTTCTGGTCCAGCAAATGAAGCAAACTGAGCATGAGAGGTTACCACAAAGGAATTGCTATAAAAAAAGCATACTGACCATCTTACACTTGCTAGAGACCATTGGATGTTCCAAAGTACTGGAACAATGAGTAGAAATGACAATCAGCGCAATACCCTAGTAATCCTCTACTGGTGTCACCTGAAGACTTATACTAGATCTATTAATATTAGTTATTTGTCACCATATAGTGACTTCAAATAAAGTGCAATATTCAAAAATAATGTAAAAGTGTATTCAAAGTTTTATATATATAAAGAGAAGATTCAGCGCTGAATAAACAAAGACATAAGTCCAGCAGCTAACACTCAAGGGTAATCCAACACCTTCAAAAAGTATGTATATAATAGTGTAGCGCAGTCTAATAACAATAAATAACAATCTTTTAAAAAGCCAATAATAGTAAAAACATAAAATGAATAAAAAGAAGTTCATAAGGTGGTAAAAGAGACGGTAAAAACAAAGTCCACTAGTGATCCGGTGAATAGACAATAAGTGTGACTTCAGTGCTCATAAGATCCCGTCACCCGGCATTATCTGCCTCTCACCTCCAGAACTTGACCCCACAGGGTCTAAAAGCATGAAGCAATCTCCACGATGTAAAGCCAATGGACTCAGTAAACCGGACTACAGCCTCCAGCAAACGCCTGCACTGATGATTTATGGGGTAAAGGGTACACCTTCCCAATCCACTCCGAATCATAAAAATAGAAGGAAACAATCTAGTGCTCTCTGTTGCGGCAATAACACTTTTATTTTGCTCAAAAATATTGCACTTACATGGATCCCGAATATTGCAGGCATAGATAAGGAGAGCGAGCAGCGTGCTGGATGGTGCCTGGTTCCTGGTTCCCGAGTAGTTTGTTGGCCGTAGGACCGTGTGACCAATCCCCCGTACGCGTTACGTCAAGTGGGCGTAGACTTCTTCAGCGGGGATGCTGATAGGTCAATGGTCCGGCTCTTTATACACTAACTGGGCGCCGTCTCCCACGTCATGTCCGGCGTTTCACCATCGCCATGGAGACTGTATACTTCTCCAGACAGGAAGCGGAAAGGCGTACCCGATCGGAATGTTTACTTGGCAGAAGCCTAAGCTAACATGTATTGCCACGGAGATAACAACTCATCTCCAGTCACAGAACGATCTTTTAACATAATAGGCTATAATCCCTACAATTATAAGGATGTATTAAAGATGTTGCCTCACGTTTATTTATTACTAAAAAAACTTCTTCTTTACAACTTTTTAAACTTTAATCAATCACTGATTTCTATTATGGTCAATCGGACCTAACGGCCATACTAGCAACCAAGCACCAGATGGCAGCACTTTGCTTACTCTTACAGGAAACAATGCCACATGCAATAATATACATAAAAACCACATTACAATATATACAATTAAATACACATACCCTGAAATTTTATAATAAAACATTATAAATCTAAAATCAAGTAGAATCAAATGAAAATGACCATATAAACTCATCTGTCAGAAATAAAACAATTAAGATCAAAATCAACATTCAAACCCAA
Organism: Pelophylax lessonae; assembly: GCF_965119305.1. NCBI lineage: Eukaryota > Metazoa > Chordata > Amphibia > Anura > Ranidae > Pelophylax > Pelophylax lessonae. The sequence goes on along the minus strand of NC_138768.1, from coordinate 793,386,073 downwards.
AGGAGTTAAAACCTTAGCCTCGTAGATCCAAAAGGATTCGCGACGACTAAGTTGTCTTATAAAATTACCACCCCTCCAATGGTAGCTGACTTTTTCAATCCCCCAGAATTTTAAAGTGCTTGGATTTTTATGGTGGTAATTTTTAAAGTGCCTAGAAACACTATGGGTAGTAAGTCCCTTACGTATGTTGTTAACATGTTCTCCAACTCTTACATGTAGAGCTCTTGAAGTGCGACCAATGTATTGTAACCCACAGTCACACTCTAACATGTAAACCACGCCTTGCGTGGCACATGTTATTAAGTTCTTAATATTGTAACTTTTTTGTGTGACTGTGGATACAAAATTCTTGCGCTTTTTAATGTTTTTCCTACAACTTTTGCAAGTTGCGCACTTCCCACATGCATAGAACCCTGCCAAGAAAGGGAAAATACCACTGTTTTTTACCCGGGGTGGGTCAACTACTCCTGGGGCTACTTTGTCTCTTAAGGAGGGGGCTTTCCTGTAAACAAATTTGGGCTGTTCTGACAAGACAGGGCCCAAAATCCTGTCCTCTTTAAGAATAGCCCAATGTTTACGGACAATTTGCTCAACTTTTTTGTGTTGAATGTTGAAGTCCAAAACTAGTCGAAACTGTGTATCGGTTTCCTTAGAACGGGAGTTCTCCAAGAGGCGATTTCGGTCTGTATTCCTAACCCATTCAAGTTCTTTCTTTACATCTTTTTTGTCATACCCCTTTTCCAAAAATCTTCCTGTTAAGGTATTGGATTGTGCAATAAAATCATCCTCGGAGGTACAATTGCGCCTTAAGCGCGTAAATTGTCCGCGAGGGATATTGCACAACCACTGTCTATGATGGCAACTGTCAAGGGGGATAAAAGAATTTCTATCTGTGGGTTTAAAATAGTTACGAGTTTTAAAACCGCCATTGGCTTTAAAAATCTCCAAATCTAAAAAAACAATAGTTTCATGTTGTAAATTCCACGTCAAGACAATGTTCTTTTCATTGCTATTCAATCTGTTCATGAAGGTTTCTAGGCTAGTCATGTCTCCCTGCCACACCATGAACAAATCATCAATATAGCGACGATAACAAATAAGTTGTGGGGGCAAGTTTTCAAAAACTACTTCTTCCTCCCAGTGGGCCATAAATAAATTGGCCACACTGGGAGCAAACTTAGCCCCCATCGCAACGCCTTTGACTTGTAGATAGAAACTGTGGTCATACCAAAAATAATTATTTTTGAGACAAAACTTTAAACTCCTCTGAAGAAACCTAATCTGTTTTCTAGGCAGCTGTGTCTGTGATAAACCCCACTTAACAGCACCAAGAGCATCAGAGTGGTCTATTATGGTGTATAAAGATCCAACATCCGCTGTTATCAATATACAATCAGAGGAGCTCGGCAAAACATTTAATACTTGTATAATATGTTTTGTGTCTTTGAGGAAGGATTTCGTTTTCTGTACAATCGGCTGAAGAAAAAAATCAATGTACTGTCCTAACCTGGCCGTAACGGAATCGATTCCATTAACAATGGGACGGCCAGGTGGGTTTTCCAATTGTTTGTGTATCTTTGGTAAGAAGTATACTATAGGCCTTCTACAGAACAGAGGGTCCAAATATTGAGCTTCCTTATGAGTGAGAACCCCACTCAATTCCCCTCTCGTTATTAAGTTATGCAGTTCCTCTTTGTACTCAAGCATAGGGTCCTTTGATAAGATTTGGTAGGTGGAGCGGTCACTCAGGAGTCTTAACATCTCATTTTTATAATAGCTACCACTGAGTACCACTAACCCACCCCCTTTATCCGCCGGGCGTATAACAATATCACTCCGGTTTTCTAAAGAGGCTATGCCTCTTTTCACACATATTGGGTCATATGCTTTTTTGTATTTTAGTTTGTCAAGGTCACTACACACCATGTGTTTAAACACATCTAGGTGTCTAGTGTCCTGACCAGGCGGATTGAAAGTAGATTTGTTACGTAAAGAAGAGTGATGGTATGTAGAGGAAGTTGAATTGCGAGTAACCGGATTGGATAAAAAATATTTTTTGATACTCAACTGTCTCGTGAATTTCTGTATGTTCACGTAGGTTTGGAATTTATTTAAATTCCTGATAGGTGCAAATTTTAACCCCTTATCTAGGACTTTCATTTCGTCCTCCGTGAGGGGGACTCCACTCAGGTTATAAATACCTGTACCTATCTGGGCCTCTGCCTTTTTGGTTCGTCTTCCTCCTCTGCATCCTCTCTGTCTTTTCTTTTTCCTATGCTCTGATTGGTGTTGTCTGGTTGGTAATAGTTCCCTCTCCAGTTGTGATTCTGGATTGGGGTTCCCTGAGCTGGAGACTGGAATTGGTTGTGGGGTCCCCTCCATGGGGACCTCCCTTCCTCTAAAAAATAGTTTTGTTCATTATATTCTTCCATATGGCGGAGAGGGGTGAACCTATTTTGTGATGGGATATCAGAATACGGCCTATATTGGGCATAATTTCTTTGTTGGGGTCTGCCTCTTCCTCTCCCTCTTCCTCTCCCTCTGCCTTTCCCTCTACCCCTGACCATCTGCCAACCTTCTCCACCATTATTATTAGATCTTTGGGGATGGTTATAACTGGGGGGGGGAGGGTTAGGAAAATTCTTTCTACCTTTTCCACCTCCTTTACTGTCATGATTGACCCAATTATTCCGAGGGGTATGCTGTCCCTGTGAATTTGGTAAAGGGGCATAATATGTTTTCTTTTTGGGAGCTGCTCCATTACTGGTATTGGTTTGGGAGGGACCACTCGTTTCCATTTCTGGAGTTTCTTGGTTAATCTGAAATGATTGTTGCCATTTATAAATGTCATTATCATTAAAATCCGCCAGGTCACGCTGGAATTTACCTTTCTTCTTCTCCTGTATTTCCCTGTCCCATTTCTCCATTTTTAACTTTAGGTCATTCGTTAACCTGGTTAAGTCTGGATGGTCTTTAACCAATTCCACCTTATCTTTGATATCTTTAATTTGAGTTTCTAATATGGTCATTTTTTTCTTTTTGCGATTCAATAAAAATACTAAAAGTTCAATACCTTTGGTGGTAAAGAAATCCTCCCAATCTTTTAGGGACTCACTGTCCAAAAGACCGTCGTTAGGGGGAACATCCCACCTTAAACGGCGTGGGACTAGTTTAGCAGAGATGTAGTGTTCAAAGGACACTATGTCCCACCATACTTTAATTTTCTTTTCAAACAAGAAACCTAGCTTCTTAAATAAATAGGTTAGATCACCAGGATCTTTAGAAGTTATAGGTCTATTCGAGAAGATCTCATTAACCTTGATTTCTCTTTTTTCCAAATATTGGAAAACCTCCATATTCTGCTGCTGAATCACTTGGATTAAAAACCAGTATGAAATATATAAAGAGAAGATTCAGCGCTGAATAAACAAAGACATAAGACCAGCAGCTAACACTCAAGGGTAATCCAACACCTTCAAAAAGTATGTATATAATAGTGTAGCGCAGTCTAATAACAATAAATAACAATCTTTTAAAAAGCCAATAATAGTAAAAACATAAAATGAATAAAAAGAAGTTCATAAGGTGGTAAAAGAGACGGTAAAAACAAAGTCCACTAGTGATCCGGTGAATAGACAATAAGTGTGACTTCAGTGCTCATAAGATCCCGTCACCCGGCATTATCTGCCTCTCACCTCCAGAACTTGACCCCACAGGGTCTAAAAGCATGAAGCAATCTCCACGATGTAAAGCCAATGGACTCAGTAAACCGGACTACAGCCTCCAGCAAACGCCTGCACTGATGATTTATGGGGTAAAGGGTACACCTTCCCAATCCACTCCGAATCATAAAAATAGAAGGAAACAATCTAGTGCTCTCTGTTGCGGCAATAACACTTTTATTTTCTTATCTATGCCTGCAATATTCGGGATCCATGTAAGTGCAATATTTTTGAGCAAAATAAAAGTGTTATTGCCGCAACAGAGAGCACTAGATTGTTTCCTTCTATTTTTATGATTCGGAGTGGATTGGGAAGGTGTACCCTTTACCCCATAAATCATCAGTGCAGGCGTTTGCTGGAGGCTGTAGTCCGGTTTACTGAGTCCATTGGCTTTACATCGTGGAGATTGCTTCATGCTTTTAGACCCTGTGGGGTCAAGTTCTGGAGGTGAGAGGCAGATAATGCCGGGTGACGGGATCTTATGAGCACTGAAGTCACACTTATTGTCTATTCACCGGATCACTAGTGGATTTTACCGTCTCTTTTACCACCTTATGAACTTCTTTTTATTCATTTTATGTTTTTACTATTATTGGCTTTTTAAAAGATTGTTATTTATTGTTATTAGACTGCGCTACACTATTATATACATACTTTTTGAAGGTGTTGGATTACCCTTGAGTGTTAGCTGCTGGTCTTATGTCTTTGTTTATTCAGCGCTGAATCTTCTCTTTATATATTTCATACTGGTTTTTAATCCAAGTGATTCAGCAGCAGAATATGGAGGTTTTCCAATATTTGGAAAAAAGAGAAATCAAGGTTAATGAGATCTTCTCGAATAGACCTATAACTTCTAAAGATCCTGGTGATCTAACCTATTTATTTAAGAAGCTAGGTTTCTTGTTTGAAAAGAAAATTAAAGTATGGTGGGACATAGTGTCCTTTGAACACTACATCTCTGCTAAACTAGTCCCACGCCGTTTAAGGTGGGATGTTCCCCCTAACGACGGTCTTTTGGACAGTGAGTCCCTAAAAGATTGGGAGGATTTCTTTACCACCAAAGGTATTGAACTTTTAGTATTTTTATTGAATCGCAAAAAGAAAAAAATGACCATATTAGAAACTCAAATTAAAGATATCAAAGATAAGGTGGAATTGGTTAAAGACCATCCAGACTTAACCAGGTTAACGAATGACCTAAAGTTAAAAATGGAGAAATGGGACAGGGAAATACAGGAGAAGAAGAAAGGTAAATTCCAGCGTGACCTGGCGGATTTTAATGATAATGACATTTATAAATGGCAACAATCATTTCAGATTAACCAAGAAACTCCAGAAATGGAAACGAGTGGTCCCTCCCAAACCAATACCAGTAATGGAGCAGCTCCCAAAAAGAAAACATATTATGCCCCTTTACCAAATTCACAGGGACAGCATACCCCTCGGAATAATTGGGTCAATCATGACAGTAAAGGAGGTGGAAAAGGTAGAAAGAATTTTCCTAACCCTCCCCCCCCCAGTTATAACCATCCCCAAAGATCTAATAATAATGGTGGAGAAGGTTGGCAGATGGTCAGGGGTAGAGGGAAAGGCAGAGGGAGAGGAAGAGGGAGAGGAAGAGGCAGACCCCAACAAAGAAATTATGCCCAATATAGGCCGTATTCTGATATCCCATCACAAAATAGGTTCACCCCTCTCCGCCATATGGAAGAATATAATGAACAAAACTATTTTTTAGAGGAAGGGAGGTCCCCATGGAGGGGACCCCACAACCAATTCCAGTCTCCAGCTCAGGGAACCCCAATCCAGAATCACAACTGGAGAGGGAACTATTACCAACCAGACAACACCAATCAGAGCATAGGAAAAAGAAAAGACAGAGAGGATGCAGAGGAGGAAGACGAACCAAAAAGGCAGAGGCCCAGATAGGTACAGGTATTTATAACCTGAGTGGAGTCCCCCTCACGGAGGACGAAATGAAAGTCCTAGATAAGGGGTTAAAATTTGCACCTATCAGGAATTTAAATAAATTCCAAACCTACGTGAACATACAGAAATTCACGAGACAGTTGAGTATCAAAAAATATTTTTTATCCAATCCGGTTACTCGCAATTCAACTTCCTCTACATACCATCACTCTTCTTTACGTAACAAATCTACTTTCAATCCGCCTGGTCAGGACACTAGACACCTAGATGTGTTTAAACACATGGTGTGTAGTGACCTTGACAAACTAAAATACAAAAAAGCATATGACCCAATATGTGTGAAAAGAGGCATAGCCTCTTTAGAAAACCGGAGTGATATTGTTATACGCCCGGCGGATAAAGGGGGTGGGTTAGTGGTACTCAGTGGTAGCTATTATAAAAATGAGATGTTAAGACTCCTGAGTGACCGCTCCACCTACCAAATCTTATCAAAGGACCCTATGCTTGAGTACAAAGAGGAACTGCATAACTTAATAACGAGAGGGGAATTGAGTGGGGTTCTCACTCATAAGGAAGCTCAATATTTGGACCCTCTGTTCTGTAGAAGGCCTATAGTATACTTCTTACCAAAGATACACAAACAATTGGAAAACCCACCTGGCCGTCCCATTGTTAATGGAATCGATTCCGTTACGGCCAGGTTGGGACAGTACATTGATTTTTTTCTTCAGCCGATTGTACAGAAAACGAAATCCTTCCTCAAAGACACAAAACATATTATACAAGTATTAAATGTTTTGCCGAGCTCCTCTGATTGTATATTGATAACAGCGGATGTTGGATCTTTATACACCATAATAGACCACTCTGATGCTCTTGGTGCTGTTAAGTGGGGTTTATCACAGACACAGCTGCCTAGAAAACAGATTAGGTTTCTTCAGAGGAGTTTAAAGTTTTGTCTCAAAAATAATTATTTTTGGTATGACCACAGTTTCTATCTACAAGTCAAAGGCGTTGCGATGGGGGCTAAGTTTGCTCCCAGTGTGGCCAATTTATTTATGGCCCACTGGGAGGAAGAAGTAGTTTTTGAAAACTTGCCCCCACAACTTATTTGTTATCGTCGCTATATTGATGATTTGTTCATGGTGTGGCAGGGAGACATGACTAGCCTAGAAACCTTCATGAACAGATTGAATAGCAATGAAAAGAACATTGTCTTGACGTGGAATTTACAACATGAAACTATTGTTTTTTTAGATTTGGAGATTTTTAAAGCCAATGGCGGTTTTAAAACTCGTAACTATTTTAAACCCACAGATAGAAATTCTTTTATCCCCCTTGACAGTTGCCATCATAGACAGTGGTTGTGCAATATCCCTCGCGGACAATTTACGCGCTTAAGGCGCAATTGTACCTCCGAGGATGATTTTATTGCACAATCCAATACCTTAACAGGAAGATTTTTGGAAAAGGGGTATGACAAAAAAGATGTAAAGAAAGAACTTGAATGGGTTAGGAATACAGACCGAAATCGCCTCTTGGAGAACTCCCGTTCTAAGGAAACCGATACACAGTTTCGACTAGTTTTGGACTTCAACATTCAACACAAAAAAGTTGAGCAAATTGTCCGTAAACATTGGGCTATTCTTAAAGAGGACAGGATTTTGGGCCCTGTCTTGTCAGAACAGCCCAAATTTGTTTACAGGAAAGCCCCCTCCTTAAGAGACAAAGTAGCCCCAGGAGTAGTTGACCCACCCCGGGTAAAAAACAGTGGTATTTTCCCTTTCTTGGCAGGGTTCTATGCATGTGGGAAGTGCGCAACTTGCAAAAGTTGTAGGAAAAACATTAAAAAGCGCAAGAATTTTGTATCCACAGTCACACAAAAAAGTTACAATATTAAGAACTTAATAACATGTGCCACGCAAGGCGTGGTTTACATGTTAGAGTGTGACTGTGGGTTACAATACATTGGTCGCACTTCAAGAGCTCTACATGTAAGAGTTGGAGAACATGTTAACAACATACGTAAGGGACTTACTACCCATAGTGTTTCTAGGCACTTTAAAAATTACCACCATAAAAATCCAAGCACTTTAAAATTCTGGGGGATTGAAAAAGTCAGCTACCATTGGAGGGGTGGTAATTTTATAAGACAACTTAGTCGTCGCGAATCCTTTTGGATCTACGAGGCTAAGGTTTTAACTCCTTTGGGTTTGAATGTTGATTTTGATCTTAATTGTTTTATTTCTGACAGATGAGTTTATATGGTCATTTTCATTTGATTCTACTTGATTTTAGATTTATAATGTTTTATTATAAAATTTCAGGGTATGTGTATTTAATTGTATATATTGTAATGTGGTTTTTATGTATATTATTGCATGTGGCATTGTTTCCTGTAAGAGTAAGCAAAGTGCTGCTATCTGGTGCTTGGTTGCTAGTATGGCCGTTAGGTCCGATTGACCATAATAGAAATCAGTGATTGATTAAAGTTTAAAAAGTTGTAAAGAAGAAGTTTTTTTAGTAATAAATAAACGTGAGGCAACATCTTTAATACATCCTTATAATTGTAGGGATTATAGCCTATTATGTTAAAAGATCGTTCTGTGACTGGAGATGAGTTGTTATCTCCGTGGCAATACATGTTAGCTTAGGCTTCTGCCAAGTAAACATTCCGATCGGGTACGCCTTTCCGCTTCCTGTCTGGAGAAGTATACAGTCTCCATGGCGATGGTGAAACGCCGGACATGACGTGGGAGACGGCGCCCAGTTAGTGTATAAAGAGCCGGACCATTGACCTATCAGCATCCCCGCTGAAGAAGTCTACGCCCACTTGACGTAACGCGTACGGGGGATTGGTCACACGGTCCTACGGCCAACAAACTACTCGGGAACCAGGCACCATCCAGCACGCTGCTCGCTCTCCTTATCTATGCCTGCAATATTCGGGATCCATGTAAGTGCAATATTTTTGAGCAAAATAAAAGTGTTATTGCCGCAACAGAGAGCACTAGATTGTTTCCTTCTATTTTTATGATTCGGAGTGGATTGGGAAGGTGTACCCTTTACCCCATAAATCATCAGTGCAGGCGTTTGCTGGAGGCTGTAGTCCGGTTTACTGAGTCCATTGGCTTTACATCGTGGAGATTGCTTCATGCTTTTAGACCCTGTGGGGTCAAGTTCTGGAGGTGAGAGGCAGATAATGCCGGGTGACGGGATCTTATGAGCACTGAAGTCACACTTATTGTCTATTCACCGGATCACTAGTGGACTTTGTTTTTACCGTCTCTTTTACCACCTTATGAACTTCTTTTTATTCATTTTATGTTTTTACTATTATTGGCTTTTTAAAAGATTGTTATTTATTGTATTCAAAGTTTTAACGGAACATCTTAAACAAAAACGTTTTTTTCTATATAAAGTGCAAAGTGCAATCCGATTGATAAACTATATGAAAGAGTGCAGTACAGATTAATCAACGTGAAAAGTGCAGCCAGCTTCCTGGAAAATGTATGTAAAGTGCACCAAGTAGATCCAAAGATTATGATAAAAATGACATTAATTTCATAACACCAAACCCATGAAACAAAATACAAATATATATCCATGAAAATAGCGCTATTGTAAATATCTTAAATGATAAATAATAAAGAGTCCATAGTTCATCAAAAAAGTCTTAGATAAAAACAAAGTGCCAGTGCAGGAATAGTGCAAAACCAGTGCCGAAAATCAGGGACAGAGCCGCGAGCGTGTGTCTTTCAGTGCGGTGTTTTCCTTCAGCATGTAGAAGCCCCGCCCTACTAGTTTTGTCTATTGACGTCTTCCCGGAGCGGCCGCTAGTAGGGCGGGGACGAAACTAGTAGGGTGGGGCTTCTAGACAAAGAAGGGAATCAGCACACTGAAAGACACACGCTCGCGGCTTTCACCCTGTCAGCGGGAGCGGTGTCTGCTTTGATTGCTCAGCAAGCCTAGTGTCGGGTCAAGACACTATTATATGTGAGTGTAATTTTAACATTTGTTTTAATAAACAAGTTTATTGTACGGAATTATACTATTTCTGGCATTATTCCTCTTCCTTCATATATATTCGGACACTCCATCACCCTGGCAACAATTATGGATACATGATCACTACCCTGGATATCTAACTTTACAAGCGTGGCTGCTGCTTGTTACCAGTTCATCCTCTGGTGAGTTCATTTAGGGAGGCCTTTTAACACGGATGGTGGGATCTTCACAAGTGTACATAGAAGACTCTTGCTATATGTGGATTTTTGGCACTGGTTTTGCACTATTCCTGCACTGGCACTTTGTTCTTATCTAAGACTTTTCTGATGAAACGTGGACTTTTTATTTTTATTATTTATTATTTAAGATATTTACTATAGCGCTATATTCATGGATATATATTTGTATTTTGTTTCATGGGTTTGGTGTTCTGAAATGAATGTAATTTTTATCATAATCTTTGGATCTACTTGGTGCACTTTACATACATTTTCCAGGAAGCTGGCTAATGTTTTTTTGCACTTTACACATTGATTAATCGAATTGCACTTTGCACTTTATATAGAAAAAAACTTTTTTGTTTAAGATGTTCTGTTTAAACTTTGGATACACTTTTACATTATTTTTGAATATTGCACTTTATTTGAAGACACCGCATGGTGACAAATAACGAATATTAATAGATCTAGTATAAGTCTTCAGGTGACACCAGTAGAGGATTACTAGGGTATTGTGCTGATTGTCATTTCTACTCATATTTAGGCAATTCATCTGCAGTTAATTAGCAGCACTTCCCTATTTCCCCCCATTTATTCGTTTTTTACCTCTGGAGTCCTGGGCGCCTGATTATTTGATTTTTCTTACTACTGGAACAATGTTACATAGACAGGTGTGTACACAGAATATGTTTGGAAAAAATAAAGCATGTAAGCATCTAATGCTCAGCTCAACTGTGAAGCCTGGTGAAGGCAGTGTCATGGCATATTTTTTTTCTTATAGCCACAGTAATTTCCATTTACTTCTCTTACTGAGATTCCCTTTAATTTTCAGAATATTTAAAAGTAATATGTGTGTATTCTTCAAAATACTCGTTTATCTTGATGCCTACCTTTTCTCCAGTTCATAATTGATGATTGTTTAGGCATGCAAAAATTGTTATTGCAATTTCCTGTATTTTACAAGTCTAACCACATTTTTGCTATGTGTCTACCTATTTGCAGTTAATGGAATGGATTTACTAAAGGCAAATAGACCATGCACTTTGCATGTGCAGTTGCACTCATTTTCCCCAGAGCTTAGAGAACGGGATGAAGCTTTGCTGATTTCCATCATCCAATCATGTGCAAGCCAAAATGCAGAGCTTAGTTAATGAGAAGAAATTTCACATTGCAAAGAATGCCCAATCGGTGCAAGGAAAAAAAAATGTAATTTTTGCTTGCACATGATTGGATGATGGGAATCAGCAGAGCTTCACCACATTTACTAAGCTCTGGAGAAAATGAACGCAGCTGCACTTGCAAAATTACACATTCTATTTTCCTTTAGTAAATCAACCCCATTAAGCAGAGGTGTAACTAGAACGTTCAGGGCCCCGGTGCAAGAAACCATAAAGGACCCCCCTGACCCCCCTTCTTCCATCCGAGCTCCGAGCTTCCAGTTCTGGGAGGACGTCCATGGACAACCCCTCCAGAATCCTGCCTCCCACGTGCCCTCCGTGACGCGCATCCAGCATTCTCTTTGACTGCTGTGTTCTTTGGACAATCACAGTGGCGGTTTACATCACTTGTAAATAGACTTGTCAGTTATCGCCACTCCCTTCTTCCCACGCTGTGTCTGTGTGAGGAAAGGAGAGCCGTTGACCAACAAGACTGTCAGTACATTTTTTACACTGATAATCAGGGCTCTGATCATCAGTGCAGCCGCATCAGTGCTGCCTATCAGGTATACCTATCAGTGCTCAACAATGCCATCGATCAGTGCTCATCAATGCTGTCTATCAGTGCCACCTACCAGTGCTCATCAATGCTGCTTATCAGTGCTCATCAATGCTGCCTATCAGTGCCACATATCAGTGCTCATCAATGCCGCCTATCAGGGCTCATCAATGCTGCCTATCAGTGCCACCTATCAGTGTTCATCAATGCCACCTATCAGTGCTCATCAATGCTGCCTATCAGTGCTCATCAATGCCGCCTATCAGGGCTCATCAATGCTGCCTATCAGTGCCACCTATCAGTGCTCATCAATGCCGCCTATCAGTGCTCATCAATGCTGCCTATCAGTGCCACCTATCAGTGCCCATCAATGCCGCCTATCAGTGCCCATAAATGCTATCTATCAGTGCCACCTATCAGTGCTCATCAATGCTGCTGATCAGTGCCACCTATCAGTGCTCATCAGTGCTGCCGATCAGTGCTAATCAATGCTGCCTATCAGTGCCACTTATCAGTGCTCATCAATGCTGCCTATCAGTGCCACTTATCAGTGCTCATCAATGCTGCCAATCAGTGCTCATCAATGTTGCCTATCAGTGCCACCTATCAGTGCTCATCAATGCTACCTATCAGTGCCACTTATCAGTGCTCATCAATGCCACCGATCAGTGCTCATCAATGCTGCCTATCAGTGCCACTTATCAGTGCTCATCAATGCTGCCTATCAGGGCCACTTATCAGTGCTCATCAATGCTGCCTATCAGTGCCACTTATCAGTGCTCATCAATGCTGCCTATTAGTGCTCATCAATGCTGCCTATCAGTGCCACTTATCAGTGCTCATCAATGCCGCCTAGCCAATCAGTACCCATCAGCAATTCTCTGAGCTGAGAGTGTCTCTCTCATACAGCTCAGACTGAGAGCCTGCACTGATAGTCCCTCCTACCTCGCACAGATAGAAGACAGCCGATCTGGTCCTTCTCCTCCCGCCCCTCTCCTGTGTGCACAGCGGTAAGGGTGAAGCTCAGCAGGTGAATGTGATCATTCACACTTCCTGCGCTGCTCAGGAATGTTTTTAAAAGAGAGAGGGGGTGACAGGGAGAGAGAGAGAGGGGGGTGACAGGTAGAGAGAGAGAGAGGAGGGTGACAGGGAAACAGAGGGGGGTGACAGGGAGAGAGAGGGGGGGTGACAGGGAGAGAGAGGGGGTGACAGGGAGAGAGGGGGGGGGTGACAGGGAGAGAGAGGGGGGACAGGGTGAAAGAGGGGGGTGACAGGGAGAGAGGGGGGGTGACAGGGATAGAGAGAGAGAGGGGGGTGACAGGGAGAGAGGGGGAGAGAGGCGGTGACAGGGAGAGATGGGGTGTGAGAGAGAGGGGGTGATGGGGGTGACAGGGAGAGAGAGGGGGTGACAGGGAGAGAGAGAGGGGGGTGACAGAGGGAGAAAGGGGGGTGACAGGGAGAGAGAGAGGGGGGTGACAGGGAGAGAGAGGGGGGTGACAGGGGGAGAGGGGGGTGACAGGGAGAGGGGGGTAACCGGGAGAGAGAGAGGGGGTGGCAGGGAGACAGAGGGGTGACAGGGAGAGAGGGGTGACAGTGAGAGAGGGGGCTGACAGTGAGAGAGGGGGATGACAGGGAGAGAGAGGGGGTGACAGGGAGAGAGAGGGGGTGACAGGGAGAGAGAGAGAGGGGTGACAGGGAGAGAGAGGGGGTGACAGGGAGAGAGAGGAGGGTGACAGGGAGAGAGAGAAAAGGTGACAGAGAGATAGAGAGAGGGGGTGACAGGGAGAGACAGAGGGGAAGGGTGACAGGGAGAGAGAGAGAGAAAGAGAGGGGGTGACAGGGAGAGAGAGAGAGAGGTGACAGGGAGAGAGAGGAGGGGACAGGGAAAGAGAGGGGGTGACAGGGAGCGAGAGTGGGGGTGACAGGGAGAGAGAGTGGGGGGATGACAGGGAGAGAGAGAGAGTGGAGGGTGACAGGGAGAGAGTGGGGGGTGACAGGGAGAGAGAGAGGTGTCCCCTGGTCAGCTTGTCCTGGGAGTGGAAAGGAGGTTGAAGGTGCTGGTCGGCAGTATGGGCTCCTCTGACAGCCTCAGTGTAATCCCCATCCCCAGCCTGCTGCCGCTGGGGTCGATTGATGATGTCATGGCAATGTGACCACTGACCGGCCTCATGTGTGGGCAGAGACAGAGCTCCGGAGAGCCTGCACTGATGCCACCTTAAGTGGACACTGGGCTCCGGGATTGGAGCCGCACGCTGCCCGGGGTTGTCGGGGGTGCAGGCTGTGGGGAGGGCGCAACAATCACTGCTAACACTTCCAATTTTTTGCTGATGGTGGGTGCAATGATTTACAGGCTCCTATGAAAAAAACAATTATTGCACATTTTTTTTAACCTGCAAAAAATTGTGCATTTATTATTTTATTTTAAGGTAAACTTAGCCATTAATTCATTTACAACATGTTTTGAAACTGGACAACAATTCTTTAAGCATTCTTAAATTTTCATCTTCACACACTGTCTTCAAGAGCAGGTTTTCAAGCTTTTGCTGTATTTTGAGGCATAAAAACAATGTAAATGCAGTAATGACAGTGCATGTAGATAATCAGATGCATCTGAATTTCCTTTCAGCATGTAGGAAACAAAATTATGCTTTCAGGATACCCTGTAAAACCTGAAATGTTAGACAACACATTTAGCCTTCTCATTCAGAATCTGCATATTTTAGGACACCCAGAATTCAGAGGAGCTTTCAAGGTACTACAGCTCAGGAAAACAAGGAAAACAATAAGGATTTTCACCCAGAGATATTCAGACTTCTGTGATGAAAATGTCCTAAAGGGAGTCAAAGGCCATATGCATCCACCAAAATTGGGCATTGGTTAATTAAGTTATAGACAAATAGGTTATGGAGAAAGTATAAACACAGGGAGGGGTGAATAGGGGAGGCTTAGGGTGGACATTTTTACCCATAGGCAGTCCAATCATTACCCTGTATTTTTACAGGTAAAGAATTTTTTAGATTTTTTATGTCTTCTGCCTTTAGAGATGTAGAGGTTTATATGAATGACTAGAAGTTGCCCCAGTTTTAGTGTTCATCCACAGTATAGAGAAAAAAAATGTATAACTATGCCAGTTTTGGGTCATATAGAAACAAATATTCTGCGTTATCTTTTATCCATTATAAATAAGAAGCTTCAGTAGTAAGGAATAATCCAACTTTTTTTCCATAACTTTTCCAGCCTACGTTTGCAATCATTATGGCCTAAGAATGTGACTGCACACCAAAGTAAGGAAATGAATGACAAAATTTTGTTACAATGAAGTCACTTTCAGCCTTTTGACAGGCAAGCACAATCAACCGGATTTGGGCGTGTTAAATAATGTAAGGGGGACAGGCTCAACTGGTATTGGTCAGTGGTAAACCATACACAGAACAGGGACTCCTAGGAACAGTCCAAGCAGGTTTGTCTTGCCTGTTTATTCAGCAAGGGAGCAAACAAACAGTTCAGGAGGCCTTTGTACAGAAATTCCATAGCATAAAACTAACAAAACACCTTCTTGTTTGAGCCACTTGCTCAACTTATGTCAGTTCCTTACAAACAGGTTGCCCACTATGAAGTCCCCAAAACAAACATGTACTGTAGCTTTTGTACCTTTTTAGTGTTCTGTCAGCAGCCATCTTTTTCACCCAGCAGCTGGTTCCTATAGCAGAGGGTGAGAGCTCGGTGCATCAGTCAACTCGCCAGGGCTGCTGTTAGAAATCGCGGGGCCCCGTACAGACTACCTGGCAGGGCCCCCCAAGAAAATATTAAAGATATATTTAGCTAAAAGTACAACAAAATCACTATTAGCAGACACAAATATAACATAACTCGCATAATTCCTGCTAAATCTAAAAAAAAAAAATATGCTAAATAAAAAAGAAGATGAGATGGGAAAAATATGCTCAGTGATCAGAGAGACAGAGAGAGAGAGAAACAAAGTTACAATTTACAAATAAACTCCTGAGCAGAGATAAGTGCTGGGGGGGGGGGGGGGGGGCCACACAAGGGAGGGGGATTAGTGAGGGATGACTGTCTCTTTCTCAACAGATAAAAGCCGATAGCAGGGAGAGGGACAGATCAGATTCAGGTGCTGGAGGAAGATTTCTGTATTTGTTGTCCATCACTAATTCCCCTCTCTGTGTGGGCTCCCCTGTGTGATCGGGCCCCCTACAAGAGGCCTGGTGGTCCCCCCCCCCTATCAGCGGCCCTGCAACTCGCATACAATGCCAGTTGCACACGGGGCATCCAGCCACTGTGCATGCAATTACTGCATTTTAGTGCATCCAGGAGGCACAGGTACGGCATCCAGCCCTGCTGTCTGCAGCAACAGTCAATTTCTATGGCAGGTTGAAATATATTTCTGAATGTGTAATTGAGGGTACACGAGTCTAGGGCCCTATGCATAGAGTTTGGCAGGCTGCAGACAGCAGGGCTGGATTCTGCATCTGTGCCTCTTGGGAATGCCCCAAACCAGAGGTGTAACTAGAACCTTCAGGGCCCCGGTGAAAGAAACCATGAAGGGCCCTTTATTACGGTCCCACAGTGGGACCCTTTTACAAGTTTTGCAGTGGGCCCCCTTCCTGCCATCTTGGGGCCTCCCCATGGTGGTGAAATGCGAGGGCCCAGGCGCAAGTGTGACCTTTCGATCCTGGAAGTTGACCCACTGGTGTCATTTTGTTTGTTTTTTTTTTTTGGTATTTTAATTGTTTAATTTTTTAAGATTTTATTTTATTATTATTTACAATGTCACTGACTAATGACTCTGTCCATTCAGAAAAGGAAGGAGCTGGTAAATTGCATATTTACCGCCCCTTCCTGCTTCTCTATTGCACATCCCTTGCAGCAGCCGGCAGGAGAGGGGAGGGAGCACGGGGGGGGGGGGGCAGCACAGTAGGGGGGGACCAGGGGAGCACATAGGGGCCCAGAGACAGCAGAACACAAGTGAACTGGATAGGAGTGGATAGGAGGAGTGGCAGCATACAGAGGAACCAATGTCCTCCATTTTCCTCCTGAAGCTACAGGAGGAAAAAAGGAGGACAGTGATTTCTCTACATGCTGCCCCCGCCGCCCCTTCTATCCAGGTGTACAGGGGAGCCATACAGGCCCCCTGGAGCATGGGGCCCGGTGGCGATTGCAACCCCTGCAACCCCTGTAGTTAAACCCCTGCCCCAAACCGCAGTGATTGCGCACATAGCAGCTAGATGCTCTAAGTGCAAGGAGCCTAAGTAGGCTCATGCACAGCTGACACTAAAGGCTTTATCCCAAGCAAAGCTCCTATAAAGTCTCTGGGCTCGAGTTTTCAGAAGCAGGACTTATTAAGATCTTCATAACAGACGCATATCCTGAAGCCCCTCGCCATGCATACATGAGAAACCAAGGTAATACATACACACTGTCCACAAGCCAGGCAATCAATGCCTCAAATTGGCTGTGTGTGAACCGTTACATTTTTTTCACCAACTGAATTTTTCTTTCTATAAAAAAGAAAAAGAAAAAATACAAAACAAAAAAAAAACGTATAAAGCCATGAGGGTATTGATGGGCCAAGTACATCTAGTACAACCTTAGTCAATATCATGAAGGCGTATCCCTCATGACAATGGAAACAAAAAGTGTTGCTCCAAAAAGCCTACAAATGGTCAGTCATATTCACGAATGTGTCCTCAATAAAAATGAGAGGACTGCTTTTAACTGTCAGGTCGACCCTGTATCTTACTCATACTGGTCATCGTGGAGATCCCTTGCCAACACAGGAGATGAAAATGCTCAATGGTGGATTACAGCTCAGGAGCCATTCAGCTCATCATTCCTTGGTCTGACTAAATTCTTTTGCACCCATGAGAGTCCTGTCAATGTTTCATTAGTGGTAAGGAAGAACTTAAAAATAAAATAAAAACTGTTTTCTCCCTTGCTGTGTACAAACATTTTTTTTTCAAGCACTACATACCCTCTTCTTGCTCCAGCACTCCCTTTAGTGTCCTCCTTTGCGGTTGGACCCCACCTCAATTCAGGGCTGAAGATCAACTGAAGTTTAAAGTTGGTCTAAACTTAAACTAAAGCTCTGTCTATTTATTTAATTATGTATTACTGGTATTTATATAGCCCTGACAATTTTATATATACTTTACATATATACAGTATTGTACATTCACATCAGTCTCTGCCCTCAAGGAGCTTTCAATCTAAGAGCCATAATTCACATTTATACATAAACATAGAAGGACCAATTCAGACAGGAGTTAATTAACCTACCAGCATGTCTTTGGAGTGTGGGAGGAAACTGGGGTACCCAAGGGAATCCCACACAGGCACAGGGAGAACATGCAATCTTCAGGCAGGTAGTGTCGGGGTTGGGATTCAAACCATCAACCCTAATGCTGTCAGGTAGAAGTGTTATTCAATTATCCACTGTATATCATATAGGGATCGACCAATATTGTTTTTTCATTGCTGATAACGATACCGATATTTTATTCATCGTGTATCGGTATTGGCCGATATTTTTGTACATTTAAAAAAAATGTTATTTGTTTTACTTGACAGGTACTCTCGTGGAGGGATCTGGGGGTCTAAAACACCCCAAACCCCTCCTTTGCACTTAAAAGCATTCAAAACGCCAAGTTTGAATGCTGTAATTTTTTTTAATCTGGCGCCAGTACCCAGAAGTGATGTCATGACATTACTTCCGGGTTTTTACATGGAGACCCGATCAGAACCGAATTCGGCTTTGATCGGGTCTTTGACGGCCATGCCGGCTGGTTGCTTGAGTTTCCCGGTGGGACGGGAGACCCGGGCGAGCCACGGAAGGCAGCAGGAGGGGGTGGACGTCCCCTCCCGCTGCTTATAATGACAGCCGAGTGGCTTCTCAGCCACATCGGTTGTCATCACAAGTCAGCCGACCGTCGGCTATGGATGCTGGTACCGGGGTGATGCCTCTAGCTGCAGACATCACTCCGGTACAAACACTTTCTGAAATATCGGTAATATCGGCCACCTTGGTGGCCATTTGTAGTCTACACTAAGGGTGCATGTGAGAGGGTAGCAATGCAGGATCAAAACTGGGAGACAGTTGTCACCCCATAAAAGGAAGTGCGTGAATAAGGACCTTCTTGGCAGGATCACCAGGTATTATTTTCATGAAAACTGCAGACCTGAAAAGATAAAAAGCAATCTTTGAAATTATAATCATCTGTTAAAGTTTATATCAGATTTTAGTCATTGAATATAGGTCTTCTTTAACTCTTCCCCTAAAACAGCTGGTAACAATGACTCCTAGAAGACCTGTGAACTGTCTACCTCTGTCTGTTAGTTCTCTCCCATGTGGTAATTGCTCAGCAGTAATTATACTCCTGGAGTAATTAGAAATGTCACTTCCTCTTGCCGCTTTACATCGTCCGATGAAGTTTGCACTGTCCAGGGGTTTTTGGCATGCCCAATGTCATCTAGTATTTCCTAAACCTCCCTCCACATGGTAACAGTGACAGCTCTCAGGCTTTCTCCAACATCACCGCAAAACAGTTAAGTGTAATTTCCTGTCCTGTGGAAGACTAGAACATTTATCATCTGCACCTTCCATTTTCTCAGCTTCCCTCTTGACACTGTCAACACAAATTCATGTCTAGTTTCTCTTTTTAGTTCGCCCTTTCTCTATCTTTGTTTTACATCCGGATGAAGGACAAGGCATGAGGACTTTAATCCTTGTGACCCAATATTTCACCAGAAGGGAATAAAAATGTCATACTGTTAAACATACCACGTTTTGAACTCAATGGGTACAATAATAATAATAATATATCATTATTATTTTTTTTTTATTAGTAGTAATAGTTTTATTTGTAGTAGTAATTATTATAATTATAATATTAATAACAACAATATTAGTTGCGAATTGAATAAATCAGAAACAACTGTATTCCCGTGTAATACTTTTATTATAAAGATAAGAGTAATGCTGTTTACTGGCACACAGTTGACCAGATGTTAAAAGAAAATAATTTTGTTTTAGGAATAATTTGCCTTTCGCCCAGCTTGGACAAGGCTCTACGCTTCTATCTGGGGTGCGAACGGCCAGATTCCTTTTCTCTTCTTCCTTTCCTCTTCTTATCTTTTTTTTTTTTTGTGTATCTATCCTATTGTTGCTACTTTACTATATAATTATTTCATACTATGCTGTTCTACAATTCCATACACCTTATTTGCACTATTTTGGTGATTTATAGAGAGTGTATTATATATTTATAAAATGTTTTCTCCTTTTGAGAATATGATGAAGAATCACCTGGATCACCTGTCATCAGTTGTTGTATGTCTGTAAGAGCCCATTCAGACTAGCGCGACACGACTTTGGGGGGCGACCTGTGAAGTCGCGTGCACCGCTGTGCACCGCGACTTCGGCGCGACTTGCAGAGACTTCACATAATGGAAGTCTATGCAGGTCATTATGAGGTCGCCCCAAAGTAGTACAGGACCCTTTTTCTAAGTCGGAGCGACTCGTGTCGCTCCTATTAGAACGGGTCCTGTGCTAATCAATGGACCGCGACCGAGCGCGACTTGTCAGGCTGACAAGTCGCCTGACAAGTCGACTAATGTGAATGGGCTCTTAATGTTTGAATCAAAATAAAAAGAGATTATACAAAAAAAAAAAAAAAAATAATAATAATTTGCCTAGCTTTTACATTCATATTTTAAATCTTATTTTTTTACTGCTTGTATAAATTGTTTTAAAAATACACATTTAACATATGACAAATCAACTAGAGCACTGTGAATTATCTAAGGAGACAGTCCAGCACAAGCACTTCCCTTTTAAACTGGCTGTCCCTCATGAAAACCTTAGATCTATCTCAATGTCTGAATTTCAACTTGGGCCATTGAACAAAGAAATGGACCATACAAATAAAGAAAACTAATAAATAAAGCAATCTACTAGAAGCTTACAGCACTGTGCAAGACAAAACTTATAATGTACTGCAATGCCATGCTGACATCTAGAGCAGATGAAACTAACATAGAGAAACTACTAGTACTAAAACTGAGTTCCGGCCTCAAAATCGAAAAAATCGATTTTGGGCCATCCGCTTGCTGAGGGCCACCTGAAAAAGAAATGGATGCTCCCAATTTTTTTTTTGGTTACTTACCTTGATATTGAAGAAAATATACTCACCTTCCTTCCACTTCCTCCCTCTGCGGCCATGGCCTGTGCCGTCACTTCCAGTTTGCGATGACTCCTGGGAGCTGAACGTCATTGCTCCCAGGAGTTAATGCGCCTGCACCGGCCCCGCTCATCACTTCCGGTGCAAGCGCAGCATTCCCTGCTAAACAGCTTCTGGGCATGGACGCCGCTCCTGCACCGGAAGTGACGAGCAGGGCTGGTGCAGTGCATTGTGGGACTCCGATGTCACCGAAGAGAATGCAGAAGAGGACGCTGCTGCTTCAGCTGTCCACACCTGAGATGGCAGCGCTGGAGAAGAACTTTTCAAGGTAAGTATTTCTTCTTACAAGTAAGTACAGAGGCTATCCATTATGGAATGTACTAGCCCTGACTGTCCCGGGGGTATTTTTATCTAAATTTGACCCCCGAGGCCGGAACTCCGCTTAAATGCCGGTTAAATATCCCGCATGGCTTGGTGCTATAAGATTTCAAGGGGCACTTCATAAAGCTGTAATAATAAAAGCAAAGCATGGTGACAATAGTAGAATATGTTGAGCTAAATTTTAGTCAAAGATGAAAATGTAATATTGCTTGTGATGAAGTGATATTAAAGGTTTTTCAACCATTGAATACAATGATTTTGCACAGAGCAGCACTTATCCTCCTCCTCTCGGGTCCCCTGCTGGCACTCTTTACCAGTGCTCCCAATAACAAGCCGTTTGCTATGGGGGCACTGGTGGTGCGAGCCCTGCGATATTCGTCCATAACACATATAGAGCCACGATTCGGCCCGCCCCCTGCTCTCTCCTCATTGGCTCACTGGCTGGGATTGACATACAGTGGGAGCCAATGGCTCAGTTATTTTGATGGTGGACTACAGTGGAGCAAGAGTGGACTCTAAAGCCTAGTATACATTAGTAGTTTTTTTTTCGTTCAACCCAGAAGGGCTAAACTAAAAAGACATCACAGCCTAGGAGGAGCCACTGTACTAACTATCCGATGTTAGTACAGTGATATCCCCTGCTGTTTTATTGTGTTCTAAAAGGGGGACTAATCCCCTGAAGAAGTCACGTGGGTGTAACGTAACGCGTAGGGTGTGAGCAGAGGCATACCGGAAGTGACATCAGCATCTGTACGAGTTCGGTACTCATGGATTATATGCATTTTTTATTGTTTGAAATATGGATAAGAGCTGTTTTTAACCACAATAAATCTTTTTAAATGGTAGTGCACTATTGGAAGTCTATTTACCATATTTATATAACCACAGATGACACTGAGAGTGGATACCCAGGATTACCATACAGGAGACCACACTTGCCATAGAGATCCGGGGAGGATCAGTAGAGGACCCCTAGAGGCAAGCCGAGATAGAAGGACCACAAGACTGAGATAACAACTATATGCTGTAAACAAATCAGTACTAAGGTGAGAGGCTAGAGAGCATAGAGATGTCACAACGGTTTAAAGTGAAGACACAGCAACTTATTGACATACACATCTAATGGTGAAGGGACACTTTATTGCTTCAAAGAACCTTTATAGCACACTGTGTTGTTGGAGTATTCATCTTATACTCATGTATTAGTCATTTTACACTTTATTTCTGTATAACAATTTGCTTTTATACATACCAGACACTGAGGATTGGATATGTGATTATATACATTTACAGTTTTATGCATTTATTTACAGAGTTGCACATTATTTAATTGCCCTTTTTTGCACTTTATTACAGCATTTGCACAGTGTTTATTCATCTTTTCTGTTTTGCACAACACGTATAGAGTATTTTATGTCCACCCTAGCAGTTCAGCACTATTTATTATATATATACTGTAATTTTATAATTTACACATTACAATAGCCACAGATAAGCTACTAGGCACAGCTGGCCATTTAACCCATTCCATCCCACTAATAGTGATAGCGCAGGAGCACTCACCAAACACTGACAGGGGGACTGCCCCCCCCCCCTCACTAGAACACTCTGGTCAGTGCTTTCAGCCATTGGCGCTGGTTGGGAACTGCTCGGCAGACCTTTTTCAGCCATGCCCTTTCAACAGAAGCAGGCTGGATTCTGTCGGACCGACTGCAGTACACACAAGCCGCATGTTGGCTGGTTTCTTTTGAACAGGTGGATACCGCTCAACATTCAGCCCATGTGTAGTAGGCTTAAGGCCTTGGCACCCGACTGATTGCAGTGAATTGAGGAGGATAAAGGCTGCCTTGTGAATAGTTAAAGGTATAGGGTTCATCAAACCAACTGATGGTTTAAGTCCCAGCCTCTACCAAAAGCGGAAATATCAGTTTTAGGTGAACTCAAATTTTAACATGTCTACTTAGACCTTTCAAACATTCATGTGGGTGTAATGTGATCATAATCAATACTGATATTTGCAGCGTTGACTCCCAAGTTGGCTATACACTAGTGAAATTGATTTTGAAATTTTTAAATTTTCTATTTGATAATGTCGTCAATTTGACATTTGTTTTCAACCACAGTGGCAAGAAAATTCTAACACATTTCTACAGTGTATGTGGTTTTCCTTTGGAATTACATTAAATCAAAAATGTAATGTCAAAAGCAAAAAGAATTTTTGTACGAACATTTGTTTGAAAATCTACTAGTGCATAGGCAGCTGTACAGTGCAGGTTTGCGTACATTTATGAAACCTTTTGGAAATAGTAGCTGCAAATTAGTGATCGACCGATATAGTTTTTTCATTGCCAATACCGATATTTTGGTCATCGCGAATCGGTATTGGCTGATATTGGCCGATATTTTCGTACATTTAAATTTTTTTTTTCTTTTTTACTTTACAGGTACTCTTGTGGAGGGATCTGGGGGTCTAAAAGACCCCAAACCCCTCCTCTGCACTTAAAAGCATTCAAAACGCCAAGTTTGGCTGTTTTGAATGCTGTCATTTTTTTGAATCTGGCGCCAGTACCCGAAACTTCCGGAAGTGACGTCATGACATTTCTTCCGGGTTTTTGCATGGAGACCCGAATGAAGCCGAATGCGACTTTGATCGGGTCTTTGGCGGCCGTGCAGGCCGGTTGCCCAGGTCTCCCGGTGGGATGGGAGACCCGGGCGAGCCGTGGAAGGTGGCGGGAGGGGGGGGGTCATCCCCTCCTGCTCCTTGAAATGACAGCTGAGTGGCTTCTCAGCTGGATCGGTTGTCTTTACAAGACAGCCAACCATCGGCTATGGATGCCGGTACCGGGGTGATGCCTCTAGCTGCAGGCATCACTCCGGTACAAGCACTTTCCCAAAATATTGGCAATATCGATAACCTCAGGGGCCGATTCCGATATATCAGGGAAAGTGCATATCGGCCCTCGATATATCGGCTTTGCCGATAATTGGTCGATCCCTACTGCAAATCGTAAAAAACCCTACCACAATAGCTGACATAATTGGTTTACTGATGACAGATCTACACCGATTACCTTATACCCAAAGGAGCACAATGTGGGCTTACAGTGTTGTAGTTCAGATCCAGACAAGAGTCACGTGCTGCACAGTATTGTTTTGGATAGTGTTATTGTACAGTATCTTCATTGTGCTGTCTGTGGTTGCCTGTGTGGAATCAAAGCTGCCTGAAAACTATATATTGTCTAATAAGGTTTTTTTTTAATTTGTATTTTTTTAGCGCTCTTCTCCCTGGGGACTCAAAGGGGTTGAATTACTAAAGGCAGATAGCCTGCTTACTTTGCAAGAAAAGTTGCAATTTGCAAGGGGATTTTCTTCAGAGTTTAGTGAATGAGTTGAAATTTCCCTTTGCAAAGAATTTCCAATCGCGTGCAAGGAAAATAGAAAAAAAAAAAAGAAACAGAAATTTGCTTGCACATGATTGGATGATGGAAGCCAGCAGAGCTTCACTTCTTTCACTAAGCTCTGGGGGAAAATGTCCTTGCACAGTAAAGAGTCCATTTGCCTTTAATAAATCAAAACGCAGGTTAGTCAATTAACCAACCAGCATGTTCTTGGAATGAGGAATGAGGAAAGAAACCAGAGTACCCATCGGAGACCATGCAAGCTCAATGCAGATAGTGTCCTGGGTAGGGGGCAAACCAAGGAACTTAGCATTCCCGGTTGCAAGGGCTAGCCACTAAACCACTGTGCTAATAGATGTGCTTTATATTCTCTGTGCTGAGAAAAGCATGGAGGTTAATATCACTTTCTTAAAAAATGCTATTCATAATTATTTGAAGTGCATGTAAACCCAAAATCTATTCTTCAGTAAGTTTGGCATCATATTTTGCTGTATACAGGTGTCTTAATTAAATCATTTTTATGAATATTTTGCAAAGTATCTGGAGATCCTGCCAATAACAGCACTTCCTGTTGCAGGCTGACAACATTAAAGTGGTGCTGAATGCCAAATCAAAACTGATACATATGATGCAGTCTGTCATTTGCATTAACAAAGCAGTCTTTGTTTTTTGAGCCCTCCTCATAACTTTATTAAATCTTTTTTTACCTGTTTTTTTTCAACTTCCTTTAACAGACCAAGTTAGAGGATTGAGACAAACCATTTAACACTGACAGGGTGCTCACAGAGATCAGCTGATTTAGTTAAAACCTTTATCAGAAAAGAAAAAAACTGTTTCTGTAACTGCTGGAAAAGTGATAGCTGGAGTTAGGCTAA
The DNA here is from genome assembly GCF_965119305.1 of Pelophylax lessonae. NCBI lineage: Eukaryota > Metazoa > Chordata > Amphibia > Anura > Ranidae > Pelophylax > Pelophylax lessonae. Next base: position 793,360,632 of record NC_138768.1, on the reverse strand, counting down.
AATTTGTTAATCTTGGACTTTTTTAAAGTCCATCTAAATCTACTGTGGGCTGTCAAAGGGTGACTCTGTTGCTTCTCCATAGATAGGGGAGCCACCCTAAGATTGGAAATGTGTTGCTGGCTGAATCACCAGGTGAACAAAAAAAAAAAGCATAACAAGGAAAATGAATACAGCCACCGCATTTAAGTGCCGGTTCACATATGTGCGGCTGCGGCGATCGCTGCTCCTTCATTACATGCGATCGGGTGTGCGGTGCGAGTTCAGCCATACACTTTGTATGGTTAAATTCGCACTGCACCCGCAGCAAAGACGCACAGGACCCTTTTTTTGAGTCGCATCAGGATCGGATCGCACAGTGGTTCACACTTGTGGGATCCGATCCTGTGCGAACTGTAAGATCGCACTGCGATATGCGATCAAACTGGGGGTGTCGTTAAGATTACATTGACACCCCCAGCGTATCGCATATGGCAGTGTGAACTGCCAAGGGTGCGTTTGCGATGCGGGAACAGGCTGCGAATTCGCAGTCTTCCTGCATCGCATAAGTGTGAACCTAGCCTTAAGCTTAAAGGAGTTGTAAAGTCAGAAGCTTTTTTATCTTAATGAATTCTATGCATTAAGATCAAAAGCCTTCTGTGTGCGGCAGCCTCCCCAGCACCCCCTAATTCTTACCTAAGCCCCCCCTCTATCCAGCGATGTCCACAAGTCCCTCGGTCGTCTGGGAATCTCCCCCTTGGTTGGCTGAGACACAGCTGCAGCGCCATTGGCTCCCGCAGCCGCCGATCAAAGTCGTTAGCCAATCAGGAGAGAGAGGGGATGGGGCCGAACTGTGATTATCATAATGCAGTCTATGCATTAACATCAAAAGCCTTCTGTGTGCGGCAGCCTCCCCAGCACCCCCTAATACTTACCTAAGCCCCCTCTCTGTCCAGCGATGTCCACGAGTCCCCTCTCGGTTGGCTGAGACACAGCTGCAGCGCCATTGGCTCCCGCAGCCGCCAATCAAAAGTAGAGAGGAGAGAGAGGGGGTGGGGCCGAACCGTGAGTCAGTTGCCATCATGGCAAGCTGCATGCTGTGGGAGCACTTGACAGGAGGGAGGGGCTAAAAGCTGCGATGAGGGACCCGAGAAAAGGAGGATCCGGGCTGCACTGTGCAAAACCAACTGCACAGAGGAGGTAAGTATATCATGTTTGTTTTTGTTTTTTTTTTGTTTTTTTTAAATGAGACTTTACAATGACTTATCCTTTGTGCTGCTGTCTCCTCTATTAGCTCAAATCCTCCCCAATCGAACCCCCAAAGTTCCTGCCTCCACAATCTTCCAGTGTGCCAGGGGTTGAAAGAGCCAATGGAGCTGTGACATGCACTCATCAAGAATTTCCAACTATGTCCGCCCTTTCCGCTCAGCTCCTCATTCATAGAAGCTATATTATACCTGCTATAAATGAGACAGGATGTATGAATGGAAGATTGGGGGATGGTTGAAAGATCCGCCCCCTCCATTCATAGGTACGACTTCCATGAATGGAGGAGCTGGGCAGAAAGGGTGGGCAGAGTTTAGCATTCTTAATGAGTGGTTGTGAGGGTCAGGGGTGGGGGCATCAATGGAGAAGAATTTCAGCTAACAGAGAAGAAAGCACATCACAATGATAGTAAGTAATGTCCCTTGTGCTGATTTTTTTTCATATTTGACAAAACTTTGGCTTGGTAAGCTGCAATATATTACATTTTTTCTTATTGGGTTTTAATATCGCTTTAAACCACTGCCTTGCAAATATTCAGTCTAATGCGTGACCTCCTTCAGTTGAGCATTAGGCTGCCATCAGATAAATCAGATGGAAATCGCTGCTGGCAACAGGATGACAAGTGTGCCATGTTGCTAAGGATAACCCCTGGTGAACCTGAAGCCACATCTCTCCCCCTTTGCATAAACTTAAGTTGTATGCCCCTGGTGCTCATCCTGCGGCCCCTTGTTACTTACCGTAGCATGCTGGCCTTGGGCCCAAAGGAGTCAATGTTTTCTTTCGACATAGATTCTTATGGCCGGAATACACGAGTAGAATATCGCCCGATCATTCGACCACCGACTTATGAAAAAGTGTTCGTTGGTCGAAAACGTTTCCAACATACATGGGCCGAATATCGCCCGACCGTTTGACCGCCGACCATCGAAACAGTGTTCAGCGTGATGATGTTCTACAGATTTCAAATGAACGACCTTAACACCAATGTATAGAATATCGTTCATTCGCAAACGAGAAGACAGAATTCTTTGTTTTTTTCAAACGGTATTTTCCGTTCACAATATCGATATCGCTCATTGATGGCTGGGCATTAACGAGTAGAATATCGGCCGATCGTTCGCTGAACGGAAATTTTCGGCCGATTTTCTTACCGTGTATTTCGGCCATTACTTGGAGCCAATGAAGAAAATGTTTCATTGTGCTGACTTCTGCTATGGAAATACTTTCATTTAATTTTGTAACTTTTTTGTAGACCAATTTCCTTTCCTTTTTATCTTTTTATTATATTTTTCCCCCAAATCTTTATGCCAAGAGGAAATGTGACATAGCGGGCTCTAGAAATTGCAAATGTGGAAACACTGAATTGTAAAGCAACTTTAATGGAAATGTTTAGGGAAGAGTAAATGTAAAAGTTGTCATTAAAAAAAAAAAAAATCTCAGTGTAGACAGCCTGTACAAAAGGGCCAGGCACGTTAATGCCCAGTTTGAGGAGAAGTTTCTTGTCATGGACAAACCCCCTCTTATTCTCCTTACTCTAAAGCCATCTCATAAAGTTCCTAATGAACCGGCTGAAATTCTATAAGTGGGTGGCCCTGTCGGCACCTTCCCACTGGACATCCTTCAATTGAAAATCAATGAAGTTGGGTGGAAAATTGCTGACCATGCAGTGACTGCAGCCAACCAGATGCCGGCACTGCTTGGGGTAATCTGGGAATGTACAATAGTCTGCAGCTTAACCACTTGCCGACCAGCCACCACAGTTATAAGGCGGCAGGTCAGCAGGTTCCCGCGAATCGGGGTGGGTGCACGCGCCGCCGGAGGCATGCCCCCACGCCCACTGGACAGTGGGGAAGCCGAGGAGTGGGGCCGGCTGTCAAGATTGCCGCCTGGCACTCGCGATCGCTCTCCGTGAAGAGAGAACAGCGGTCTGCTTTAGTAAACACAACAGACTGTTGTTCTCTCTCCTATCAACACAGACCCCCTGTGTTCCTGCTATGTAGGAACACAGGCTTTAGTGTTGATATTACAAGCCCACCCCCCCACAGTTAGAAAACACCCCCTAGGCTCACACTTAACCCTTTTGAATGCCCCTGGGTTAACCCCTTCCCTGCCAGTGTCATTATTACAGTAACGGTGCATATTTTTAGCACTGATTACTGTAGTAATGTCACTGGTACCCCCACAAATGTCAGTTAGGGGTCCGATCTTTCCGCCGCAATGTTGCAGTCCAGCTAAAAATTGCTGATCGCCGCCATTACCAGTATAAAGCAAATAAATAAATAAAAATGACATAAATCTTCCCCCTAGTTTGTAGACCCGACACGTTTTGTACAAACCAATCAAAATACGCTGATCTGTGTATTCTGGTGGCGGGGAAAATCTCCCCACTGTCAGAGTACAAAGACACGGCTGGGAGGATTCTCCCATCCACCTTGAATGCGTGGATGGGAAAATCGAGTGTTTTTTTATTCAGCCTGCTGTCTGGATGAAAAAAAAACCTGACCCATGTTCATCCAGTTTAAAGTAGAAATATAGACAAAACTTTTTTTTTTTCATTTTGGATAGAGCAAGGGAGGATTATAACCCCTATCAGATTTTTTTTTTCATCTTCTGTGTGCCATTGCAGAGCTTTCCCTTAATTTCCTGTCCCATAGGCAAACAGAAAGTTAGAGGTAATCCATGCAAATTATAGGGAATCCCTTGGGGACCCACAGGTTACCAAAACTAGTGTCCCCATTGGAAGATTTCTCCTCTATTAGTTTTTTGGGGACAACTCAAAATTTGGGAATTTCTCTTACTTTCACTTTCAATGATAATGGAATAAAGAACAAATAGAGAGGGTGCATCTGCTTAATGGGGGCACAGAAAGCAATAAAAGACATTCTAATCCCCCTCCACTATATCCAAAACTAAAAAAAAAACTTTTGCCTTTAGTTATACTTTAAGGGCTCTTTCACACGGTCCGCCTCCGTAGGCGGATCCGTGCTGCTCAGCGAGGATCGATCCGCCGATCCCCGCTGAGCCGGCAGATGACAGCTCCGTCTCCGCTTGCAGTGCAGAGAGGGAGGTGTCACAGCTCCCTCTGCCCTCTATGGGGGATCGGATGAGAGCGGACCGCCTGTCCGCTCTCATCCGATCCGATCCGATACCTGAACGGATGGAAAAATAGGGTTTCCATCCGTCCAGATTTCACGGACAGGATCGGATACGGATGGCAGCGGGTGTCAGCGGAGGTTTCTCCGCTGACATCCGCTGCCGCATAGAGCTGCATGGAGGATCCGATCAGATCCGCCTAAAAAACTGACAGGCGGATCTGATCAGACCGCCCGTGTGAAAGAGCCCTAATTTACATTTCCATCCTACACTAAGCAAGACATATCTGGGTGCTATCAAGCCTTTGTGATAGATCCATAGTACAATTCAGTCCCTGATATAACTTTACTTGTAACTACTGGGTGTCTGAACTGCTGGGAGATGTAGTCCAGTGGATATGGGTTATGTCATCAACTACTGGCAAAGCATAATAATTAGTCCTTACCCAAGCCTAGATCACTTGCATCCGTTGCATAATTTGTGTATGATTGAGGTACATGTATATTTAATTTTATCCTCGTATTTTAGTTGTAGTAGTTCTTTTTTTAATGAATATATAACTGCATTAAATGGTGTTTTTTTAATATCTATCTGGGGATGAGCTTTAAATTAAACACCGTATGTACCTTAATTTATCAGCTTTAAACTGTATCAAATTTGTGCCTTTTAGCAAAATGAAGTTTTTACTTTCGTTGGCCGGCTTTTACTTGAGAATAAATACTTTACTTAGTATATGGGAATGACTCTTGACCATAAATTACCTCGCTAAACCTTCAAAATTTACTGAATAAAAATTGTCGTGGGCACGTATTTATAATCCATTTGGAAATTTCCTCTCTGGATTAAGTTTTACTGTGCTCTAAACAGTGGCTGATACTTTAATGCAGAAGTGTATGCTTTTATGGCCGTGCACTTTGCTGGTCTGCTGTTGAAGGAGGGAGTTTAGAGGGGATGTGACATTGGCAGAGGGCTCCATCTCAAGAGTCTCCCTTCGTCTTTCCAAGCAGCAGGCTCCTTACTCCGAATACTTACACAGTTCATCAACATTTTCCACGCTGCTCGCCAAAACAGGCATAACTTATTAAGTCTCCACTCCACTCTCTAGAAGCGGCGAAGTGGATACATTACAAGGAATTTTTTATGACCCATCTCACTTATGTTTAAAGAGAATTTAGAGCTAATAATTTGATTTAAAACAGAAAGGAATCCTTTTTGTTCCAGAAAAACCACAAGTAAACATTTTTCCCTCCTCGGTAGAATCTTGTTCTGGCGAGCCTGTTGACCAAATGTATTGTTTTTGGCAGTGAGAGGTAAGATTGGGCCCTGGCTGCAAAGCTTATAGAAGTTGCATTAAAGTCTGAACTGGAAAAAAACCACATGGGTTTACGTTGCATTTAATGGATAGTTCTCACTACAACTCATAACGTTTATGGATTATTTATCAAAGTATCTGGACTTTTAATAATGTTAGGAGTAAAACTACACAGACGAAGGCTCTCTCTCGCTCTAGTTTACTGTACTTTCATTATTAAGAAAGCCAGTGGTTATTTTCTGTAGCTTTTAAGGGACACTGATACTTTTTATATCTTTTATTTAATGTATTCCTACATACTGCTTAAAAATATTGCTAATGCATAAAGTGAACCTGTGCTTTGCCAATTTAGAGCAAAACAACAAGACCACATTTCTGTTGCCACCGTCAGCTGCTTACACTTTCCCTTCACTCCCTATCCCTTCAATCCCTATCTGCTTTGTTCAGCCACCAGTATCGAAGAAAGTTAGCCCTGTCTATGCTCTTACTCATATCTTAGAGCAGGGGTAGGGAACCTATGACTCGCGAGCCAGACGTGGCTCTTTTGATGGCTGCATCTGGCTCACAGACAAATCTTTAATAAAGGGGGGCGTGTCCGGACGTGACCCGCGCTGGACGTGTAGTCCCAGAGCTCCGCCGCGTCTACCACTCAATCCAGTGCCATCCGCGTAGCTGTGCCCGGTGCCAAGGAGATTTCTACACCCATCGACGGTACACTTTGTGGGCTACCCACAGCTACCCTCAGTTTATCTCTGGGTGACTGGATTGCCACGCTACGGACCCCGTGGCCTACTCGCGGTACAGCCGCTGGCTCATGTGCTGTGCATCTGAGGGCCTTGCCAATCATCGCCGGTAATGAGACCTGCCATCCGCTCCCTGTACCCCGACAAACACGATCTCCTTCCCCTCTGACACCCGGGGACCCGCGGGAGCTGACTCTCACATCCACTTCTGAGGCCTTCAGCGGCCAGCCGCCATTTTCTCAGGGACTATACTCACCTCCATCACTCACAGGCCTGCAGGCGCTTCACCACTCCGGCCTCATTGCATACCTGCCTTCTCTGCTCTCTTCCCGACCGGACTCCAGCCACTTTCACACGGCTCCATCTACTCATTGTATAGCTGCGGCCCATGAATATGAAATAAAGATTCCCTACCTCTGAAATATAGTGTATCGCTCTCATGGAATTACATTTGAAAATATGTAGTGTTCATGGCTCTCTAAGCCAAAAAGGTTCTCAACCCCTGTCTTAGAGCTTACACAGGGCTAAGAACTTGCTTCCCACCCCTAAGGTCTGTGAGAATGGCGTTCTAAACCAGCTCAGGTCACAAAATACATCTCATACATATTAGTTTCTGTAGATGAAACAAAGCTGAAACCCCAGCAAGACTTTGCTACATCAAAAAGTATACAAGTAACAAGCAATGTTGCCAACCTTCCAGATTGAAATTTACTGACACAACACCCAAAATTTACTGGCACAGCCAAGATTCTATTGGCATTTCCAAAAGTTACAAGTTTGCAGTTTTAAGTGTAAATTTTAGTATTTAGGCTACAAACAAGTACAATATGCAATTAGGAATGTGATTTAAAGCAGATATTAAGTCAAAAAAACTATTTCTTATTTTATTTTCAATAGTAAGTAAGTAGCTCAGGAACAGGACTCAGGAGGGCAAGAAATTAGAATGGGCAGCACACACACACATACATGAAATTGACTCTAACAGTAAAACTGACAGCAGTGTTCAGCAGCACAGATGATGATGTCACTTCACCGACATGGCTCCTGAGTCACAGTGACACTCTCCACGCCAGGTGGTCTCTTTAATCCACTCCAGTCTAAACAACATTGACAGTCCCACTCCCGGCTTGCCCTGGTCCCGCCCCGCAGAGCCACACACAAGGCTCTAGCCACTTCACTCAGCTCTCTTGCACCATGACATCACACAACACGCTCAGGCATTTCCTCTGCCAGAGTAGGACTTCCGAAGACGTCACATCTCTGACGAAACGTGTCAAGTTGGTACGCACGTTGCCTCGCTCTGAGCCCGCTGGTGGACCGCACGCCGAGATCCCACTTCCAGGTACGGCGGATTTACTTACAAACACAGTAAAACCTTAGCCGCGAGGCTGGTAAGCATCAGAGAAAGGGCAGGAGCATTTATTATTCATTTTTATGAAGACTGTATATGGTTTTTTGAATTTGCCCATGTCTTGAAGTGAGTTTTTTAAAACACAAGAGTGCACGATCTGGCTTTTGTTTTTGCTTTTGGAGTGTTTTTAATGGAATTTGGAGTGTTTTAAACGATATTGATGTTCGTGAAAAATATAAAATAAAGGAGTTTTTTAACACTCTACCCGAGGAGGAGCTCTCTGTTTTTATATTCTGAGCTACCAACCACACTCGGAGGAGAAGTTCCCTGTCCTTCAACACCTGGGAGCACAAGCCATATCCAGTGGACCCTAGTCATACATAGGAACCTGGAGGCAAAAGACAAAGCGCATATTGATTCCTTGTTGGCGTATGCCACCAGGAATCCACAACATCTGGTAAGTGAGTCTTCTTACCACCTAGCACCCGAGGTGATCAGTGAAGGGACACATTATCGCCACATCAGCCGATATTGCACTGAAGAGACTTTTTCCTGCACTATTGCACTTTTTTCCTTCTTCTTTATTATGATCCTATGAATGTTTTAATCACAGAGGACATTTTTTAGTAATGTTTTAAGCTGATGGTATTTAACTATGTAACAACAATATTTATTAGCCGGTTTTAATGCATATTTAACACTTTTTGAACACATATGCACTTTATGGTTAGCGCAGTTATTTTCTCTTATTCACTAGCAGAGGAGATGCCAGAGTAGTAACACACTGAAGCAGGCACTTGGATGGTCTCAAGCGGCCTGAGGGTCACAGCCATATTTTTTACTGCCAACCTTTTCCTGTTACTGGCATTTACTGGCAGGAGAAAAGTGCCAGTTTTTTACTGGCAGACAGAAAAAATACTGACGGTTGGCAACACTGGTAACAAGGCATCTTAAAGTGTTACTAAACCCACAACAGTAAAATCAGTCTGTATATGCAGTAAAGCATACTTGTTATACTCGCTGTGGAACCTAGGGGAATATTTCTTTGCATTGTCTATAAAGGCTGTTTGATCCTGTCTTCTCTGATCCTCCTCTTCTTTCTGCAAAAAACAACAACTGATATTTACAGAGTCAGGGGACAGGCTGCACATGCTCAGTTTGATGTGTCTTGCTAGAGAGTTTTTTTTTTTTTTTGCTTGAGAGAGTGCATGTAATCAGCACAGGGCCAATCAGCACTGTCCAGACAGAGGGTCAGGGGAGAATGAACATTTCTCCTACAAGCTTTACTAGGAACTGATTCAAGTCACAAGACTGCTAATAACTGCTGATGAGAAAAGTTATTTATCTATATTTACTAAAATGATTGCATTTCCATGTTCTGTGTAGTGTGGAAGACCATGGGATATATAGTGAATGCAGACTCCTGGGTTTAGTAACACTTTAAATGTATTTGTATAAACAAAATGCAAGGGAAAGCAAGAGGACCATTTATTTTTTGGTGGACAACCAGATGAACATGCCTACTTTCTGTTTAGTTGGAGAGATCCAATACTTTCCAGGTATGATAGATCATTTAACTCACTTGCATGCCTTTTATGTGACAGGGCTGGTGCTTAACGAGTTGCTAGTGTTATGGCCTGTACACACGATCCGAAAATCGAACGAAAAATACTGATTTCCAAGAGATTGTTCGATAATCGCATCATTGGTACAGAGCTTTTGAGAGCTGATCATGACAGTTCATCCTATATTATCCGATTGGACAAGCATGAACATCTTTCTCCTACGATACCAGGTCGTACGTTTTTTGTTTAATCAGTACAGTTGTCGTCCAAAAAGACAACACAAATACATTAAATCACTTTCAATTTTTTATTCTGTCAAAGGAGAATTTTCATAACTTTGGTAACCTCTCCATTTTCGATATGCAACTAGCATGCGAAAAAACGGAAAATTCCTATCATACTTACCGTAATTTTCCTTTCCTGATAGTCTCCATGGCAGCCTACGTGTGGGTTAACCCCGCCTCCACTCCAAGGGTATAGGACCCCCCTCCCATAAATTTCAGCTCTCAGGTACAGCAGGTGTTCCATATCTTAGCCGAATCCAAGACGAGAGGGTGGGTACTCCGGCTGCCATGGAGACTATCAGGAAAGGAAAATTACGGTAAGTATGATAGGAATTTTCCGTTTTCCTGTCTGTCTCCATGGCAGCCTACGTGTGGGAAATAACTAGCTCACTCCACACGGGTGGGAATGCTTTAGCAAAGAAAATTTTAATTCATGCTATTTGCAGACAAAACAGTCAAACCAAAATTAACTGAGGACAGAGAAGCAGGCTCTACACAATAGTGGGTCATAAAAGTATTGACTGATGACCACGAAGCCGCTCTGCAAATCACATCTGGAGCCACGTGCCGCGAAGCCGCCCAGGAAGTAGAGATACTCCTTGTAGAGTGCGCCGTCACCGCCTCCGGAGGAGCCAGCCCCTCAGCTCTATAGGCCTGTTGGATAGCTGCCACTATCCATGAAGCGATAGTCCTAGATGAAGCAGGTTTACCTCTGTTCTTTCCCCAGAACAGGACAAAGAGGTTGTCAGACTGCCTGAATGGTGCAGTTGCTTGAAGATAGGCTTTTAAGGATTCTCCTACATCCAACGGATGAGGATTGGACTCATTAGATGAACGGAAAGTAGGCAGGACAATCTCCTGATTCTGCTGAAACACTGAGGTGACTTTCGGATTTGAATTCAGCCTGGGTATCAGTACTACCCGATCCGGAAAAAAAGTCAAGAATGGTTCTTTACATCCGAGAGAACTTAATTCAGAGACCCTTTTAGCCGAAGTAATGGCTACCAGGAAGACAGTTCGGATGGTCAGGTCCTTGATAGAAGAAGAGGAATCTATGCCCGATTTGGAGAGGGCATTTAGGACAAGAGGTAGATCCCATTTCGGGAACCTAGGTCTTCTCTGAGGATTGAGCCTGATTGCTCCTTTGAAAAATTGTTGGATTAGTGGGTGTTGGGCCCACATGACCCCGGAGAAGGCCGATAAGGCCGAAACTTGAACTCTAAGAGTTGCCACTGAAAGGGGCATATCCAGACCAGCCTGAAGAAAACTTAGTATTTCTTGAATCCCAGGGACTGAGGAAGACATACCTTCAGGATATGCAGACTCCATGAATCTTGCCCAGATTCTACAGTATACTTTATTAGTACTTGGTCGTCTAGCATTCATCAAGGTGGAAATGGCTGTAGATGGGCAGCCGAGCGATTCCAACCTTTCCCTCTCAAGAACCAGACCGTCAACCGGAGAATTGCAGGACAGGGGTGCACTGATGTTCCCTGAAGAAGCAAGTCTGGTCTGAGGGGAAGAGGGACCGGGTCCCGGTAGCTCAGTTGTAGGAGTAGCGGAAACCATGGCCTGTTCGGCCAGAAAGGCGCCACCATCACTATCTCCACACCTTCCGCTTGAAGTCTTTGCAGGAATTTGAGAATGATGGGTACTGGAGGGAAGGCATAAGCCCTGCTGAACTCCCACCTGTCGGTTAGTGCATCTGTCCCGTAAGCTTGAGGACACTTGCCCCTCGTGACATACTTCTCCAACTTGTGGTTGCAAGGGGAGGCGAACAGATCGACTTCGGGAGATACTCCCAACGACAGAATCCATTTGAACGACTCCACATGGAGCGACCATTCGTTGTGGTTCAACTGGACCCTGGACAGAAAATCCGCTTGAACATTCTGTGAACCTGGGATGTAAACTGCCGAGATGTTTACTAGGTGAGTCTGGGCCCAGGACATGATCGGGTCTAATTCTCGTAGCAGAGAGAGACTCCGTGTCCCACCTTGTCTCTTCACATAAGACACTGCCGTGGTGTTGTCCATCCGAATCATTACAGATTTCCCCTCTAGCAGGTGTTGGAAAGATCGAAGACCCTGGTAGGCTGCTCGGAGTTCCAGTATATTGGAGACTGGAGTGTGTCTCTGAAAAGACCATCTCCCCTGTGTCATCTCTGTCAGACAATGAGCCCCCCAACCTGAGTTGCTGGCGTCTGTTGTGATTATAGTCCATGAGACTGGAACCAGAGAATGACAGTTGAGCAGATTCCTGCGTTGCAGCCACCAAAGAAGACTGTATCTCATGCTGGAGGAGATATGAATGTACTGATCTTTCTCTTCTGTGTTCCATTGTTGTAGGAACCCTTTTTGGAAGGGCCTCATATGCCAGAGAGCCCATTTGACCATTGGAGCCGTGGACACCATGGTGCCAATGATTTTGAGGCACTGAGAGGCTTTCAGCCGAGGAGAGGAAAGAGCCGGAAGGATTCTCTCCCTCACTACCGGTATCTTCTCTAATGGGAGAGAGATTGAATTCTCGACGGTGTCGAATTGCGCCCCAAGATAGACTAGGCGCTGAGTAGGCTCCAGCTGACTCTTTTGTAGGTTTAGCAGCCAGCCAAACTCTTTGAGGGTCGATATGACCTGATCTCTGTGTGCCAATAACTGATCCTTTTCTTGAGACAGAAGCAGAAGATCGTCTAAGTAATGATGTAGACGTATACCTTTCAATCTTATGAAGGCTACCACTGCTAGAAGAACTTTGGTGAATACTCTGGGTGAGGTAGACAGGCCGAAGGGTAGGCAAATGAATTGCAGATGCTGATTCCGAACACAGAAGCGAAGATATTTGTGGAAGTCGGTTGCCACAGGTACATGAAAATACGCATCCTTTAAATCTATTGAGGCGAGCCAATCTCCCGGCAGTACTGCCCTTTGAATAGTTGAGAGTGTTTCCATCTTGAATTTTTCGTGCTTTATGAACTTGTTCAGGTATGTGAGATCTATAACAGGTCTCCAGGCCCCGTTCTTCTTCTGGACTAAGAAGAGGGGTGAGTAAACCCCTTGAAATTTTTCTTGTTCCGGAACCGGAGCTACCGCTCCTTGAGCCACCAAGGCGTCTACATAGGCGAGCAAGACTTCTCTTCTCTCTTCTAGACAGGGTAAATGAGTTGAGATGAATCTTGGAACTGGATCTGCCAGAAATGACCATCTGTGGCCTGTAGAGACCGTCCTGACGGTCCAAAAGTCCGTGATTGAGGCCGCCCAGACATGCTGAAAATGGAGAAGACGTGCCCCCACCTGACATGCCTGGACGGGCCCAATCTCAAAAAGATTTAGTGGAATCTTGTCCAGCAGGCGCTGGATTTTTTGATGACCTCCGAGTAGAGGATTGACCACCTCTCCAGTTTCTTCGGAAATCTCTATTAGGCTTGTAAGAGCGTGCATCTCTTGATCTCTCCGTGTATTGCCTCCTAGGTTGAGGCTTCTTCTGACCAAATAGTCGTCTGTCTTGCGGGAGGAAACCTGACTTTCCGCCAGTAGCCTTGGCAATGGCGCTGTCTAGTTTGTTTCCAAAAAGGGAAGTACCCTCAAAAGGGATCTTACACCATGCCTGTTTAGAAGCTGGATCTGCAATCCACGGGCGAAGCCACAAGGCCCTCTTTGCTGTTACTGAGGATAGCATCGATCTGGACAGAAGACGCAGAACATCAATAGATGCTTCTCCTAAAAACACTGAAGCCAGCTTGAGTTCGTGAATAGGGGAACTTTCTACGGCTTCTTCCGAGAGACTTCCAAGTTTGGATTCTATATCGGAAACCCAGACTTCCATGGCTTTAGACATTGTTGCTAATGCCATCACAGGTTTGCAGGCCGCGCCGGCCGTCACAAAGATCCTCTTTAGGTCCAGATCTATCTTCCTATCCAAAGGGTCTTTGAAAGAGACCGCGTCATCTAGTGGCAAAGTGACATGCTTTGCTAATCTTGTAACTGCCGCATCCACAAGAGGAGCAGATTCCAGACGGGCGACATCTTCAGGTTTAAAGGGATATAATTTCCCAAGTTTGGAGGATAAGGAAGACTTACTATCCCCTTTACTCCATTCTTCAGTAATCACCTCTTGTAATTCAGAGAGGGAAGGGAAGTTGATACGCTCCTTACCAAGGTGCTTGAAGAACTTCCGCTGCTTTTTCTGAGGAGACACAGGATCCTCCCATCTGAGAGCTTCTTTAATGGCTCTGATCAGGGGTGAAACTAGGGCGAACTCAAAGCCGCCTACAGCCCCTTCTTCTTCCGAATCACTGTCAGATGACTTTGCAGAAGTAATACTCGGTTGAGAGGGGCCTTGATCTTCCTGCACTTCCCCTGGAGAACTGGATGTGGTGGGACCAAGTGGTGGGACTGTACCCCATTCTTTCAGGGACTGTTGTACTATTCTCTTCACTAGAGATTCCAATCTTTGATCCTTTTGCCCCCTCTCACCGGCTGCATGAGCAAAACATGGCTCACATAGGGACTTGTCCTCCGGGACATGCGCCCCACAACCCCAACAGGCTCTCTGGTGTGTGCGGTGACTCTGGTATCGTGTATGGTGTCTGGGGGAGGAATTGGAGCGTCTCCCTTGTTGCCTACTCCCTGATGGAGATTCACGGCGTTTAGATCTGGAGGATGAACTCCCACGAGGTCTGACAGGGTCTCTTTCTTGTGGTAAATCAGGCCTGGGAGAGCTGATGGAAAAAAGAGAAAATCGGGGAGACACTGGATTTAGCCATGACCTAGGGACCAGCAAGCCCTCCCCGCCCCCCCCTCTGAAAAATGCCAGCACCCACCTGTTGTGAGAGGGCTGGCCACAGGAGGGCGGTGACGCAGGATCCATACTTCAGGCCAAACAACCAGACTGATAAAGAAAGGTAATACATATCAGACACCATGTCAGTGATACATTGTGAGGTGACAACCCTCCGCCCCCCCCCCCCCCTCTGCAGTCAAGTCTCCATTGCACATACCTGTAGCAAGGAATCCAGAGACACTGGGAAGCTGCCGCAACGCCCACAGTACATTCCCAAAGTACAGGGGAATCGTCAGCTGTTTAAATCTCCCGCCGGAATGACGTCAGCGGTGATGCGGCCGCGATCGCTAATGCGCATGTGCGAACCAAGCCTCGACTTCGCTCGCGGCGCACTGCGCATGCGCGGGACCACGAAGCGTCTACCGATTGGACGCTAGAAGCAGAGGAGGAAGAGGAAGGGTTTGTTGGAACGCAGGAAGGGTTTGCTGGAACGCAGGAAGCGTTCCAGCGCCATTGGGCCAAACAAACAAATTGTACAGTGATAGAAAAAGAGACAAACAAAGTGTACATAAATAACAAATACCGCTGCCATGAAGGGAAGCAATGCGAATCTTCAGACCCATGTCAGAGAATGCCAATCAAGCTTCAGTCAACCGCAGAGAGCAGGGGATTTTAAATGTCACTCACCCGCCCGTGGCTGGGCTCTGGACATGCAGACACCATCCAAAGTATCCTAAGGTAAGCTGGACGTAGTAAGACATCAGAAGTGTAGGTCCTTGGAGGAGGACAAAAAATGAACACCTGCTGTACCTGAGAGCTGAAATTTATGGGAGGGGGGTCCTATACCCTTGGAGTGGAGGCGGGGTTAACCCACACGTAGGCTGCCATGGAGACAGACAGGAAAAAAATGATTTTGAGATTGTTTGTATGGGCCATTGCAGACATTCTGGGCCAAGTGATCTTTTGGCAGCAGCAAATAGTCATGTTGTAGTCTTTTGACTAATTACTAATAGCTACCCACAGAAAAGTTAAAGGCTAGGGATGAGTACATTGGTTTTCGAAAATTTTTGAAAATCTTTTTTTTTTAAATACATTTTTATTGAGAGATTAACATGGTTTACAGGTATAAAAAAAACTCCAAACTTTAATTTTTTTTTTTCACAATCTTTCCAGTGAACCTGCTGAACTCTATGAAGGGTGAATCTTGTCATTCAATTCTGGCCATTCAAAGGGCTAATCAGAAAGTTATTGTCAAGCAATGGCATGAGAAATCGGGCACCGCAATGACAAACAAACAAAAGGTTTCCCAGCACAGCATTGCCCTTCTATGTGCACCTTGCTGCAAAGGCCAGTTATAGGTTGGAGTGGTTGCCACTTTTTTTGTACAGTGGGCACTGCAATGGGGCACATGTACCAATGCTTACATAAATAACATTTGTTTTTTTCTTTGTTTTTTTTTGTTTTTTGCATCTTTACTTCCAAAAATTGTCAGTTTCTCCCAACATCCCCAACACACACTGGCAATGTGGCTGCTGTGAGTCTACAATTTAATTAAAATAGGTAGTTTCTTTATCCATTCCTTTAAATTGTTGGATCTTTTGACTCAGCTTACCTGGAGTAAAGGGTATGCACAGCATTTTAAGTTGTTTCTTATTTCTGGTGGTAAGCCTGCTAACTTTTTGGCCAAAAGTTTGTAATCTGCGAACTTCACAAATTCTAGGAATTCTCTGTGAACCCATGGTGCCAGTGAACCTGTACCTCATTCCTATTTGTACCTTGGGTTATCTATGTGGGCATTTTGGTGAGTATGGTCCTACTGTGCCTATGTGGCATTTTGACATGAATTGGGGAATATTATGGGTCTGTTTATGTCCATGTTTATTTTTACCTCTTGGTAGTCAACTTAACTTTTGGGATGTTGTGCTTGCATATATGGGCACATAACCATAAGTGTTTAAACTTGTTTTTCTATGTATTATTATGGCTTTATATTTTTCCTACAGATTAAATATTCCTCTTAAACTAAACTCCTGAAGAAGCCAACACTCTGCGAAACATGTAGAGTGTGAGATCGGAGTCAGGGTATTAGAGGTCCCTCATGACTGGGTGGACACTTTAGTCAATATCCAATCTGTATTAGAAGAATTATGCTTTGTTTTATCTGAACTGTCTTTTTGCCTTTAAGTGGACAATAACTTCCTTTTCCCTTTCCCCTTTTGTGTCTCAATCCAATTTCCCACTTCATTCCTATTAGTGACCAAGAATTCTCTCTTGATCCCTCTCCCATAGCCTGAAATATCCATGCTTTGGAAAAACACGCATGCACATCTTTGGGAAAATCTTTTACAAGAAGAAACTGTTTGTGGGGTGGTTGCCCTAAGCACATGACTGTGCATTGATGCCTTTGAATCACTTAAGTGGTACAGTATATCACAGAGAGAATATATTTTGCTTTCTTGTCTTAGATATCTGGCTCAATAGCAAATTATAGGAAGGCGCCTGGCTCTTTTTAAAGATATATCTGAACCTGCTGCCCTTTTAATTGTGAAAACAATATAAAATATGGGACGTAGATGAAAAAGGCGCTGGTGATCTTTTATATTTACTGGAATAAAACTTGTTCAGGGTAGCACGTGTATTAAATATGTATTAAAAGTGCTTATTAGTGAATAAATTATTATAATTAAAGATAATAGATATATTTTAAAGTGCACAACTCAAAATTAAAAAATATTTCTGTTGCTTATTGGTAAATAAATATATAAATAGTTATATATAAATAAATAGATAAATAAATATATTGTACATGCAACAAGCAAATCAATTATATAAATATATAATATTCCGTGCAGCAAGCAAATAAAAGTGCTTAATAGTGCGTGCATAAAAAACTCATCAAATATAAACGGATATATTCGTGCTCTCCAGTGAGAAATAATTATATAGCAAGTGTCTCTGCAATTCGTGCAAAAATATGCTCCTTAAAGTGCTTCAGGTGGTGGGGTGTGACACACGTGGCCTCTTACCAGCTTCCAATGAGTCACAATGACTCCCAACGCCTGTGATCCCTTTAATTGGGTGGATCAGACCTCTCCTCGATATCTTTTGGGATGGATATCTGCTCCTACATTAGGCATGTATGGACCATATAGTCCGCATAAAGATAAACAAAAAAAGCCTCCAATAGTGAAATATTGTATGCTTTATTTGAAAATTACTAAAAAGGTATACAGTTGGTCCCTTACTATTAGTTGTGCCGTCCTGGCACTGGGCAATTCGGCAGTACACAAAATCTTTCAGTAGTGGGGAATCGTATCCGAGGATCTGCAGCTTCCTCTTAGTTTTCCTCTCACTGTGCTGTGTGCGGCGGTCGGCGAGCGTCCCTGCCTCTGCTACGAATGCCTGTGTGTTTTGCTTCCGGGTTTGTCAGTAACCACAATGCATTTCGCATCTGTGCGTCATCAGGCGGTGCACTTTAAAATATATCTATTATCTTTAATTATAATAATTTATTCACTAATAAGCACTTTTAATACATATTTAATACACGTGCTACCCTGAACAAGTTTTATTCCAGTAAATATAAAAGATCACCAGCGCCTTTTTCATCTACGTCCCATATTAGATATCTGGCTACTTTGCCTAAGATAAAGAAAGCTGCATCACCT
This sequence comes from Pelophylax lessonae, assembly GCF_965119305.1. Taxonomy (NCBI): domain Eukaryota; kingdom Metazoa; phylum Chordata; class Amphibia; order Anura; family Ranidae; genus Pelophylax; species Pelophylax lessonae. Next base: position 793,342,595 of record NC_138768.1, on the reverse strand, counting down.
TAAGGCTCGTACACACTTGACGAGAATCGGACGAAATATCCTCTGATTTTTCTCTCTCATGCTCAGCGGTCATAACTGTTTTTAGTTGACAGTGCATAATGTTCATGAAATTTCTCTTCCAATTTTTTCTTTTTTGGGATGTTTGTTCCTAGACTTCCGGGTCGCCAGCAACTTCAGATCATGCGCGGTCTTTCGTATCTGATTTTTCGCCGACGTACTGCATACACATTAAATGAAAATTGGTTGTGCTGGGAACAGACAATAAAAATTTTAGTGTTTGTCCCTCCGGTTTTTTTTAGTTGAAAATGTACACACTAGCCGAAAATCGTACGATTTTACCTCGGACAGGGATTTTCGGCAGATTTTCTACTAGTGTGTACCCCACTTTAGCCTTGCACCACGGTGTCTCCCATATCAGGATTTTCAAAAATACCGCTGGATCACAATTACTAAAATATTTGCTATTTTCTGAATGTCAAAAAGAAAACTTTATGGTGTTTTTTGCTCTCACATGTGATGCTATAATATAGGACAACTTTATATCTGTTTGCTTAGTGTTTCACACTAAACAAAAAATTTACAAATAAAGAAAAGAACAATTTTTATTTAAATTTACTTTATTTAATTGCGAACACTCGTAATATAAATCATAACAAAATGATAATCAAATGATAACCAATTTTTTTTAATCATATAAACAAAAAACAAAGCACAATACGTTCTAAGAATTGACTTCTATTTAATGAAATTTACCTTCACTATTAACAGGAAACACCTAATGCATGCGGGTGTGTAGAACTTGGAAAAACTGGATAAACAGAAAATTTACTTAAATTGAGATTAACAGTTTTATTAGTTCCAAGTGCCTGATGTCACAGTTCCCGTTACTTAGCTGTCATTGGCTTGTTTCCATTTCATCACTGTGTGGTCCTAAAATATATGAAAACCACTTGAACGCACGTCGCAGTTTAAAGCTGAACACTAGGCAGATATGAAAGGCACACATTAATGCAGCTCTGTATTCATTACATCATTCGATGCAGTTTTTAAATGCAAACATTGTAAATACCTGAATTTGACCTGTATCTGTCTCTTACAGCACCCTGTACAGCAGAGTTCAGACTTTGGGAGTGAGAAGAAGCACAACGAGCCAGTCAGGTGTGCTGAAGTACTCATACAGTATGCAAACAAGGAACGTGCTGGTAGGAGGAGAGAAAAGAGTGACAAAGAAATGAGCTTATCATTCTTCTACTATTGAACATAATTATACCTTTCTATTGGTCAATGACACCACATAACTCTACACTGAATGCAGAATAGCACAGCCATAATGGTCAGGTATATAAGAATGTATCTGTGCTTTAAAATAAACAATGCAATGGAAAACCATTAAGAAGCACTACCAATGCCTGCCATTTCCTTTGGTTTAATGTGAACCTGTGATGAGAGTTAAGGGATATATCCTTCTTGTCCAAATAATTCACAGGTTTTAATACGTCCTGAGATTCTGATCACAGGTTTTAAATTTGCACTAAGTTCACTTACTTCATACCTGCTCTGGGTCACTAACTCAGAAGGCACTGATAGCATTAGATCACAACCATGTAACTAGCATTTTCAGAAAAAAGTCAGCATTGCCTCTTATTCTAATTTGACCTTCTTTTCCCATACAAGGAAATGTATTCAGACCTGATTTGAACTGGTGCTGATTTTATTGGTTATAAATGTGGGAAATATTACATAAATACATAAATTATTTTAATTAAATGAATAAAATAAATACATGAATAAATATACAGGATCTCCATTGGGAATAGATGCAATAATGTTCTTTTAAAAAAACTTCTAAAAGTTCCTGTTTGATGTTCATAAAACAGAATCTGTTCTGGTTCTTTATGAAATGAAAACTCATGAAATTAATTTTTATGGCTGTGTACTAGAGGGTTGAAGCAATGGCTTCTTTGGATCAGAATTACTGATTTGCAAAGTTTGTAAAACTTTGGTGAAACAGCATCCCAGTTTTACTTTGGTGTCTTTTGTTGTGTATATATGGGCTGTAATTTAGTTTAATTTAGTGTTCTTTGTATTCGTGTTTCTTTCATATATAGTACATTTGATAATTTGTGTACTATTGCTAAACATTTTTATTTTTATTTTTTTCACTATTTATTTTCTTTTGGTTAAAAAAAAACCCTAAAAATAATGAAGCCTAAGAAGGGCATTTTTTGCATGACAGCAGGTCTAAAATAGATTAAAAAAAAACAAGCTTCCATAACCCTCTGGGGCCATATGCATTGCACCCTTAAAAACAGAACACCTTAACATCACCTTCCTCGCTGTAATCTTTTGATCTCTGGGAAATTAAATCTCTCAATTTTACATATCCCTAATGGCCATAGGATTTCTCTTCTGATAGTGAAAGCCGAGGAGATATCGGTTCACCTTTAATCAAACTGGAACCCTCCACTGTGTTGCGAGATTTCATAGCTTGTAAAAAGTAGCACTCACACAATCAGTTACATTCGTTCCTCCTCTCAATAAGAGGTTAAGAAACATTGCACACAGATATTCCAATAAATCTGAAAATCTTTATGAGAGCGTCTACAAATTGTGTTATTACCCCCAAAGGTAAAGCTAAATCACCATATACTCTTTAAAGCATAATGTGGACCTTTGCACCAGGGGCATAATTGGGTTATTGATTGCCACCCATACATTTTACAGATACTCCACTGGCAAGATTTTCCCACAATCTGTTTCTCCATTCCCTAATTTCAGGGTCTTAACAAACTCCCATTAAACTGGATTCCTTCCATAATATGGAGGAATGTGACACCAGTGTATTGCCTGGACTTGGTCGCAGCAACTGAGAACTGTAAACTCTGGTTGGGATTGAGGTCCCCAAAACAAAATTAACAAATAATAATAATAATTATTATGATTATTCTGTATTTAGATAGCACTAACATTTTATGCAAAACTTTAAAAAAGAAAGGGAGATAGTACAGTTACAATACAATTAAAGACAAGAGGATTAGGAGTGAGCTAACCAGTAACTATGAGTGTTTATAATCTAAAAGGGAGGGGCAAAAGACAGAAAAGGTAGTGACTGTGGCTAGATGAGTTGATGGGGAAGGTAATAGTTTAGGTTTTAGGTAGATATGAAGTAGGCTTTCCTGAAGAGTTATCGAGGATTACCCAAAGGTAGACAGACTAGGAATTAGCTGCAAATATTGGAGTAAGGAGTTTCTGAAGATGGTAGATGCTCTGGAGAAGAAGCAAAGAAGATGGTTTGGGTAATATTTTGAGATGGGGTTGGTGGTGCCGTTTGGGGTAGAGTTCTGGATGGTTGTGTATGTTCTTGCTAATATTTAGAATTTTTTACATTGGTGCATCGGAAGCCAGTGGAGTGATTGTCAGAGACAAATTGTGGACACTGGACAGTTGGTAAAGTGGATGAGTATGGCAACAGTATTCAAGATAGACTGAAGGGGGATATCCTGTGTAGAGAGTAGGCCAACAAAAAGGGAGTTGCCATGGTCAAGGCGAGAGGTAATAGGGGAATGAAGAAGTCTAATGGTAGTGTCATTGGTTAAAAAGGGGCATACTTTAGATATGTACAAATAGAAACTGGGATGTAATTCAGTTTGCCAGCAAGCAACAAAAACTAAAGTCTTAGTTTTGGATGTGAATTGCGTTATATAATGACAATCATAACGCTTATCACAATAATTCTAAGAAAATTAGAAACAAGGACTTTGTGTTTTAAGTCAGTAAAAAATTCTCATTTGCGATGGTGGGGAGCGATCAAAACACACAAAATGTTATTTCCTATTACTGAAAGGATACTCATTTTATGTATTGGTAACATCCTGATTTCTAGATAATTAAAGAATCAGAGTGGCTGTGTTCTCGTGTTAGTTAAAAATCATGTTCTTCTGGTTTTAAGGTAAAATGGTGCAATCAATTAAGTACATGATAATTTCCACAAGAGATATAAAGAGATACAATCAGCATTTTGAGAGACAGAACATCACTGTCACTAAACATGATAATTACTAATAATTATGTGAAAATGCTTTGTGCCTTTGAAGTCCGGGACCCCCACCGTTTATAGCATTTTAACATTGTTACGTGCCAGGACTGTAAAATACAAGAGTCTCTAGCTAAATACTTCAAGCTATTTAATTTAGAGATGTCAGGCTCCACCAAGTCGGGAGTGTTTTGAAATGGATCTTTTATGCTAATTATTATGAGCCTGTATTTGTATGGGAAGCATCCCTTTTAAAGGATTTAATCCCTCCAAGGAAAGTTACAGAAAAATGGCTAACACTGAAATATAACTCTTAGATACAAATAATATATTAATACTAGTCATGTATGTGCAGATTTTACTTAAAATGTATGTAAAGCCAAAACTTTTTCGCCCTACATTTTGTATTGAGTAGTGTTATAGTAGAAGTAGTGACATTGTCAACATACCGTTTGTTTCAACAAAAAAGAAAAACTTTCATAGGACTTTATGTGCATTTATTGTCTTTATTTATGTTATTTTTCTGTAAAAGTCTAATTTGTGTAGACATCCCAAAACTCTGAGCCTGCTGCTGTGATGTTAGCAGTCCCAGCAGGCTCAGAGCTGTCAATCAAGTGCTATGACATGTATTCTGTTTCATCACTTCTTGACTATAAGTTATTCTGCTTTGCATTTAACCTTCAATACTGTTGGATTACTATGTTCCAAACATACTTATATCTTACACCTTTCAGTGGGTTGTCAACTCCTGCCATACCTCTGATGAAGGGGCTCTTCAGCCCAGAAATGCGTTGGGTGTTTGGTGTCAACCTATTGCATCATATGGTGCTATTCTTGGTCTTTCCATGTCTTTTTGTGTGTATTACATTGTACATGCTGCTATACTATTTTTGTATAACTGTTTTTATAAATTTGTATTAATAAATATTGCTTTTATTTAAATATTATCTACTATTACTTTGCTGCTAGTAAAGTCCCACCCATAGGGGATTTTCCGTATTTTTCATATCCTAGGGACGTGGCACCTCTATGTGCTTCACGCTCACTATATTCCATTAATTCAAGTGCTACTCCATAGTTTTCCCCTTCCCTCCTCTTCCAGGAGCTATATAAAATATTATGTAGGGGGTGGGAGGGGAAGGGAAGGTAAGAGGAGCTGGACCAGCATAGACAGTCATTAGACTACATAAGGTGTAATCCTGGACTCTGACCTGTTCTTTCAGCTGCAAATCCAATCACTGTCCAAATCTTGTACACTTGACCTCTGTAACATCTCTAAAATATGCCCCTTCATAACCATTGAAACCACCAAGCTACTCATTCACTCCCTTGATATCTCTCGCCCTGACTATTGCAACTCCATTCTCATAGGCCTACCTCTGCAAATGCTACCCCCCCCCCCTCCTTCAGTCTATCATAGGTGTCTGCCAATCCCTCCGCTGGCTTCTGGTCAGCCAATGAATAAAACTCAAAATATTACAACAACATACAAAGCCATGTACAACTCTGCCCTGAGCTACATCACCAAATTTGCTTCAATATACCATCCAAACCTTCCTCCCTCCTTTCAAGACCTTCTGCTCTCTAGCTCCCTAGTTTTCTCCTGCCACATTTATCTCCAGGACTTCTCCAGAGCCTCTCTGTCCGGCTATCTCTTACTCTGTCCACCTTTAGATGATTCCTGAAAACTCATCTCTTAGGGAAGTCTATCCAGCCTTCTCCTATCTACTAAACTTTTGTTACGTCCATCAGCTCGTCCCTAAGGCCCCTTTCACACTATGTGTCCGTCGGACGGACTCCGTTTTTCTCAGCGGGGGATCGATCCGCCGATCCTCTGCTGAGCAGGAGGATGACAGCTGTGTCAGTGCTGTGTGTGCGGAGACACAGCTGTCAGTTCCCCATGCATCTCTGTGGGGGAAATCGGATGGGAATGGACAGTCGGTCCGTTCTCATCCGATCCCATCAGATCCGCTGGACGGATGGAAAATAGGGTTTCCATCCGTCCAGATTTGACAGATCGGATTGGATCGGATGTCAGCGGACATGTCTCCGCTGACATCCGATGCCCCATAGAGATGCATGGGGGGACCGTTCAGATCCGCCAAAAAAAAAGACAAGCGGATCTGAATCTCGGCTGGTTCAGCATGGACCAGCTGAAGTTCGAGCCATGTATGGGCAGGCTGAATGTACCCAAGTTGACCGTTCGATCAACATGGATACAACCAGTCTGTTATAGCCGCTAGCAGTAATCACTATGTTCTCTGGCCTAGAGAGCTCCCAACACCCCCCGTGAGGAGCGCACAATGGCTTCATGGGAGGGATTCCCCTGTCAACACTCACTGTGTTGATGGGGCAATCAAGCAATTTTCTTTCCTGCAACTCGTGACTGCAGAAAAGAAAACCACTCCGTCTATGGCCAGCTTAAGTTCTCATGTGCAGGGGTCTCCTAACCCTCTTCTGTTATATTTCATTGTAACTGTACTACCTTCCTTATAATGTAAAACGCTGCACAAACTGTTAACATGATAAAAATCCTGTATAATAATAAAAAATATTAATATATAAAAATAATAATTAAACACCCCTAGCAGAGAAGAGGGTTATTGACTTTCCTGAAGTGGACAAATACCATAGCAAAGCACTTTCAACTGACTTCTGTACAACTAGCCTGTTGAAAGCATGTATGGCCTGCCTCAAACTGGCCATAGATGGCTCGAAATTTGTCCAGCTCAGCAAGGAAACTTCCTGCTGTCAGAATACAATAACTCAGTGGGACGGATTCCCCCACCAACCCTGACTGCATTGGTGGGGGAATCGAGTAATTTTCTTTCCTTCAACTCGTGATTAAAGGAAAGCAAATTGCATAATGTATGACCTGCCCTACACTTCTACCTTGTGCCCATTACAAACTAAAGCTGATCATACACTAGCAGAATTTCATTCAAAATGTTTCATTTTATGAATGTTCATTCAATTTTAGAATTGTGGTCAAATTGGTATCTTTTATTGACTGCAGTGAGGAGAAAATTAGAAGGAGCAAAAATAAAACATCTTTTTTGAAGGAATGGTAAATGCAAACAAAATTAATTTGACATTCGTCAAGTCATCAAATTCACAGTACTGATATCTTGTGTATGAATGTTTGTATGAACATTCATTCCTCAGGCTCTGACTTCCACCCAGTGTAGCTGTCTGAGAGTGAGGCTGGCCATACATGGATCCGTTTTTCCCCATTAGCCAGCGGGCTTATGGGAAAAAAACTGAACAGATTCCCCTATCCACACAAGCTAGGTGGAAGGCGGAATCCTCCCCACTGTGTTAATGTGTGGATCAACTTCTCTGGAGTGGAAACAGATAGATGGATTGAAATTCGGTTGGTCCCTGCTGAAAATCTCAGAATTATGTGTTCCAGAAGCACTGTGAAAAGCTTGCCGAATAACCCTGCAAGGAATTATGTAGAATCCTAATTTAATGTAGAACTTCAGTGAAAAACCAATGTTCCACTTTTCCTCCCCCCCCCCTTTTACTATTAGAACCTAATTTTTTTGGGGAGTGAGTACCTAGTTTTGACAGGTACCCGCTCCCCACTTCTGCTGGAATCGCCTATGTGACTCCACCAAAAGTTCGCTCCCCTCCCTGCCTGCAACCTTCTTGGACACATCACAGATCCCAGAAGGCTGCAGGACCATTCACACAGCACATCGCCGCCCGTGCATGTCACAGCTGACTTCCTACACTCAGCATGGTGCCTCTGGGGATCCGAAGACTTATGAAGAAACGGCCCAGGTGAGTACAGCAATGGGTCCCTGGGCAGGTATGTGTCTGATTATTTAAAGTCAGCAGCTACAGCTTTGCCATTTTTTATTTACCTTTTTTTTCGTCCACCCCCACCCCTTCGCCTTTATGAGAAGACGTTTCACTCTACCCCAACATCACGAATCCCAGGAGGCATTCATTTCCCCATTTACGGAATGCTGAAAATAAACAGTGGCAGATCTCGCATATGCACAGACAGAGATCTGGCATTGTGTCCATTTAAATATTGTTCTATGAATGGAGGAAAGTAACGACTCTTGGATAGGAGATGTCAGTTTTCCAGGAGGTTTTATTATCCTCCATTGCTAGAACAATACATAAATGCGCAAGGCTCCAGATCTCTGTCTGCGCATGTGCGAGATCTGGCACTTAAGGGACCCGGTGCCATAACAAAGAAGATCCAGCCGACTCGCTGAGATGTTAAAAGGAGGATGGCAGCACGGGACAGGACCTGGAATAGAGGACCACCGGTGCAAGAGAAGAGGACAATGGTAGATCTGCTGGGCTTTAAGTATAATATTCTGGTATAAGAAAGCACCAAAGGTAAGTGAGGAAAAATACTGAAATTTGCATAAGAAGGGTGAAGTTCCTCCTAAAAGTGATATTAAATCCTCTGTTTGTTAAGTACTTTAGGCAGCTGATGTTAATCACTTACTGAGTAGGCAGCTTCTTTATCTTTTAATCCTTGGCTATGTTCCAATTTAAGTTGGTGCCATGACACTGCCCCAGGCTTCCTGTTTCAGGATGGCTCTTTTCTCTTGCAGCATCCTATGAAGCCACCTTTGCATACAAGGACTAGAGTTGTATCTCCCTATGCTGTGTGCATCTATAGAAATACACAGCCCTGTAGCCTAGGATGGTAGGACACTCCCCTGCTCCTCCCACCTTCCCCATCCAAACTAACAGACTGACTGCAATGTCCACTTTGGTTCTAAAGTCTAAGACTGAATTCACATTGACTTGCAATAAATGCAGGGAAAATGGATCTACATTTCCATCCATTTTATGCACATTTTAACACTTGACTTGCGTTGATCTGCGGTTTAGCATCCTTGTAAAATGGCAGTTATCGCATAGACACATAAAAAACAATTGTTTTTTATGTGTCCTGTTCACACTACAACACTGCATTGTGTTAAAATGCATATGTGTTGCATTTTATTGCAATGCAACACAACGCAGGTCAATGCAGTGTTGTAGTGTGAACGGGGCACATAAAAAGGCAAAATGTGTTTTTTTATGTGTCTATGCATTGACCTGCACTTTACAAGTGTGCTAAAACGCAGATCAGAGCTAGTTAACAAGCGTAAATGTACATTCATTTTCCCTTCATTTTATCGCAAGTCAGTGTGAATTCAGCCCCGTCTGTTTTTTATACCTTACTGCATTACCTGCATTGAGGTAAAAAGCCCTTCACTAACTGTTCTATCCCCCATCCCTAAACACTTAACAGACCCCTCTCACTGATCCCGCATCCTGATCCCAACTGTCCTGACTGCAGTATCACTCCCATCTTCTCTTGGTCTCACAGGAGACACTGACAGCACTGAAAACAAACCTTTTAATAGGATAACTAATCTTTGCTCAACTGTACTTTAGCAACTGTGATACACCAATGACCACTAGAGGGAGCACATACAAATCCATATTTTATTTAATACAATAGTCGAAATATGGAACAGCAAGTGCATAGAATGTGGTGATCATGCCAAAATGTACTTTCCGGCAAATTTACAATGACACCTACTATATTGTGCACTTGCTAAATATTCCCCTTTAATGTCCCTTTAATGATGCTATATTTGTATATCTATACAGCATTATTGTGTAGTTATATAGAACCAGGGACCACTGTGGTCACAAAGGTTAAATGGCGGTGGTACATGGCACCTCTTGTGTTGAAGCATGGGTCTGCTCTGTTGTTTCTTTATTTTTACCCAAAGAGGATCAATTAACCTTTTTAAAGTGCAAATTGCCTTTTGTCTAATAGTAGTATGCTGTAAAAATAGTTTCATTTGAGCTTTTGTAGTTTTTATATCTGACCAAGTGGCAGTAGATAAACATATGTCCTCACAAACCATTTATACACATATGAAGGCTAAAGATACTCATGGTGTGTGGGTTTTGAAGGTTTGGAAGCCAATTGCATTTACCCTCGGAGATGAATCACCCAAGGTGCTTTATGCATACATCCAAATCACAGCTCAATGCAGGTGGAGACAAGCAGATGGCGAGGCTGGTCTACTAAAGGAGTTACGAATAATTAGGATTTATTTCATCTGTACATATTTAGGTATTCAAGCAGAAATGGGAACAGGGGATTGCCCTGTAGTTAAAAAACTTTGGAAGGAAATATTCCATATGTTTTCTACATTGTTTGTAGAGCCCATCCCTCCTGACCCCTTCGTAGCACTTCTGAATTTAAGACCAGCTAACCTCACCCAATCCCCCTTTAAACTCCTTCTGCGTATCACTACGGCTGCGAAACCGATCATCGCCAAAGCCTGGAAATCCCCAACGCTGATAATGGCTGAAGTCAAACATAGAGTTAACCAAGCTATGATCCATGACAAAATAGAAGCCATCACTCGTGACAAAAATTGCAACTTTGAGAAAATTTGGCGCCCTTGGGTCACACACTATTTACCTTCCAACTTTGATGAATCCTTATTGATGCCTTGGTGACATATTTTTACATTTGAGCTACTTGTATGTATATTAAAAACTTGAGGTCCCACATTACCCAAGGGATTATCTTTAACCTTATTCCTATACTTTTTCTTTATTTATTTTCCTATTCTCCTTACTGTTCTTGATTCTCTTTTTCCCTTCTTTTACTCTTCTCATGTGGTTCAGGTAGCAACATTTATACCTATGCTTTCTATACTTGTAACATTATATTGTTGTGCTTTTATAAGCTTCACATCTTAGTCGGTTATGATATACTAGATTTTGATCCTTTCTAGATATTTTCAAGGACAAATTTTCTTATTTGCAATACCTATTTTTAAACTACACCGTATTCATTATATTACGTTGTATCTGTAATTATATTTATACCTGTACTTTATGATGTTACTTTCTTATTGTTGCATCTAAACCTCCTTGTATAACATGTTAAAACTCAATAAAACAAATTTAACAAGAAAAAAATTAATAAATAAAGAAATGGGAACTGGTACCTGTTGAAACTAGGTACCTGCTCCCTAAAAAAAAACATTGTTTACATTGGTGGCAGAGGAGAAGGGAGGAGGATCAGCAGAACTTTTAATTTTGATTTTAGTGAAGATCCATTTAAAATAGCAAAAGTAGCAAAATGTCATAATATAATTATATATATAATAACCAATAATGGCATAGAAAAAAATCATGCTAAATTTAACTAATGTAAATTATTTCTGGTGACCTGAAAACATTTACTTTAAAAAAAAAAGAGTAAATTATAAATAAACAAATTAAAATATCACATGATCCATACTGCATAAATTGACATAAATATCTAAATAGTTTAAAAAGATATCAAAGTAGAATTCCATTTAAAACATTCAAAATACTTACCTAAATTTGTGGACACATGACATGTCAGGAACTGAGTTTTCTATCTTCTTCACTGAAGGGAAGAGAAGAGTTCTTCTTTGGTTGACCACATCACTGCTTGGGTGTCATAGACACTGTATTCTGCCTGTCCAGCGGTGGCATTCTTTCAGGGCCCAGAATACTGCAATGACACAACGATGTTGCAGAGGTCACCAATTGGCGTGGGAACAGACTATAGTGGAACGGACAAAAAAAAAAAAAAATGCACATTTTTGGGAAGGTAAAAAAAAAGTGCATTTATTTTTTTTGTTGCAGAAACCTGTAAATCATTGAACCAGCAACCAGCAGATCTGCTGATGCCATACAGGACTCTTACAGACCTGTCAGTGTATCTGCTTGTTCGTACCTCATATGGGCAAGCTGATACACTCAGAGAGAAAGATTTAATAAACTACCACAGTGCTAACAGCGCCATGCTAGTTCATTGAGAGGCATTATTTTTACATACATTTTGTCAGCTAGCGGGGGGGGGGGGGGTCCCCGCTAGCAGAGCAGGGGTGAATATGGGTATAGCATGTATAATGTTATGAAAGGTGAACTTATCCTTTAAGCTGGTCATAGATAGAGTGATCTTCTTTCCTGCAAATTGCTTGATTCCCCCATCAACACATGCAGTGCTGATGGGGGAATCTCTCCAATGCAGCCATTGTGTTTTACCAGCAGGGGAGGATGAGGGAGATCGTGCCGGCTGGAAGAACACACACACATGAAAAATTTGACAGGCTGGTTGTACCCAAGTTGATCGATTTTTTTGGGTACATTCAACCTGCCCATACAGTACATGGTTAGAATCAGTCCCTGCTGAACCGGCTGAGATTTGAACCATCTATGGCTGGCTTTAGTATTTAGTATATAGGCCCGTGCAGAGACCTTTGGAAGGGCAGGTGCTCAAAGTATAAAAGGGGCACATGTAACAGGGCTTTAAATAGGGTAGGTGCGGGGGGGTGATCAGTGGCTGCAGACATGGTGCGGGGGTGATCAGTGGCTGCGGACATGGTAGAGGGGGTAGACAGAGGCTGTGGAGTGCTCCGGGGGCTGGCCTTACCTGCTGATGTGACAATGAGGCGCTGTTGCTGCCCTGAGACCGAGTGCCTCACTTTCAAAAATGGTGCCAGGTGGTGCCATTAAATCACTGCACATGTGCTCGCTCTGTTGAGTGTGTATGAGCTTTCCCGAGCCTGGCAGGCTTCGGGAATGGCGCATGTGCAGTTGCACTGTTGGCCCACAGCCATACTGTTTATGGGTGCCGCTGCCTGTAACGGACGTTTACGGGCGGAAGGTTGGCAACACTGACGCGGCCCCAGGGCAGGCTGCCTACCGGAATATCTCCCACTATCCTGGTAGGCCAGTCTGGCCCTGTTCACAAAAGGGCTTTTAATTGCAAAAAAAGGAGAGGAAATTTTGCCTTGACAAAAGGGCACTTTGGGCATCAAGGGGCAAAGGGGCAGGTGCTCAAGCACCCTAAAACCCCCCCTACACGTGCCTGGAAAGCGTCCAAATATTTGTACAAAATTTGTCTAATGTTTTATACACAGATAAAAGGGATCATTTTTATCATGAGCAAATATTTACAGGCCCCCATCTCGTTGCTAGTTTGCTACATTTGTCATCCTTGACTTATCTGTTAAAGGCAATTATAAGAAATAATGAGAGTGTAATGTGCTCAGCAAAGTGCTTAGTAGCTGCCCTTGTAAAGGGGGGTGGGAGAGTGTGCACGCCCGCATTCTTGGTCACAGTGTAAATTAGATTGGTGTGAATCAATATAAGATAATACATTAATTGTACTATGCTCTCCTACTCTCCACTCTTCTTGCCTCTGTGTTTACCGTGATTAAAGTATTTGCTGGGCAGACACACTGATTTGGCTGATTTAAACTCCTTTGGTATGGAAAGCCCACAGCTAGTTGGCCTCCAACAATCCCTCCTCGGCTGAAGTTGTCACAGCAACACCTTGAGCACTTGAAAGGCATTTGCTTCAATAATCCTTGCCTGTGATCTTTGACAGGCTTATAATTAAGCAACAGTTTGTTAATGCTGACATCAACATTCTGAAATCCTAGAAGTGTTATTAGTCTGCTGTGCCCAGGAGTCCAGAAGGCTGTTGAGGTGTCTAGATGTGGCCGGCTGTGCATGCACACTTTAGCCAGCGAACTGTTCCTATGAATATTTGTTGTATACATATGCATATCTGTGCCGGGTGAACAAAAATACAGTAAATATTGGAAAACCATCCAAATCAACCAGGCTATACCCATCGGTGTTGCCAACCTACCGGATTACAATTTACTGACACGACGCTCAAAATTTACTGACACAGCCAAGTTTTTACTGGCATTTCCAAAAGTTACAAAATTACAGTTTGAAGTGCAAATTTCAGTATTTAGGCTACAAACAAGTATAATATACAATTAGCAATGTGATTTAGGGTAGATATTAAAGTGATTGTAAAATCCCATTTTTTTTTCAATAAAAATAACAAATATGTTATTCTTGCCTCCTCTGTGCAGTTGGTTTTGCACAGAGCAGCCTGGATCCTCCTCTTCTCAGGTCCCTCCTCTGTGTTCCTGGTCCCTCCCTCCCTTTGAGTGCCCCCACAGCAAGCAGCTTGCAATGGGGGCACCCAAGCCAAATCACAGCTCTGTGTATCCATTCACTGTTGTTCGGCCCTGCCCCCTCTCTCTCCTTATTGGCTAGCTGACTTTGATTGCCAGCAGCAGGAGCCAATGGCACCGCTGCTGTGTCTTAGCCAATGAGGAGGGGAGTACTGGACAGCTGAGACAGTTGTGGACATCGCTGGATTGAGATGGGGCTCAGGTAAGCATCAGGGGGGCTGAGGGAGGCTGCTGCACACAGAAGTTTTTTTTTATCTTAATGCATAGAATGCATTTAGATAAAAACCCTTCTGACTTTACAACCACTTTAAGGCAAAAAACACATTTCTTATTTTATTTTTTCGATATAGTAAGTAGCTCAGGGACAGGACTCAGGAGGCCAAGAAGTTAGAATGGGAAGCACACGCATGTTATTGACTCTTACAGGTATTGGCTCTTACAGGGACACTGACAGCAGTGTGCAACAGCATAGATGATGATGACACCTCACTGACACAGCACGTCCCCTCCTGAGTTACAGTGACAGTCTCTCTCCACGTCAGGTGGTCCCTTCAGTTCACACCAGTCCAAACAGCACTGATAGTCCCGCTCCTAGCTTGCCTTGCTCTGGTCCCGCAGACCTGCACATGAGGCTTGCGCCACACTGATCGGTTCCCTTGCATCATGACATCACACAACACATTTAGGCACCACCTCTGCCAGACCTGCCCCCCCACCGGCATCACCCAGTACACTGTAGCAGGCACTCGGATGGCTCCAGCCTGGAATTGCACAGTTCCAAGCCCAGTATTCCAGCCATATTTTTTTACTGGCAACCTTTTTTTGTCACTGGCAGGAGAAAAGTGCCAGTTTTTTACTGACAGTTGGCAACACTGATACCCATACGGCCAATGCTGGGATGCTCAGTTTACAGTAAGCCCATATTATAGCTTAGTTACAAAAAATAGCCAGTACATTGCCACGTACCTCAAAAATTTGTTAAGGTCAAAAGACAAAAGTGGGCACACAAAAATAAAGAAGGCACAGAAATGGTGTGGATACTTTGGGGGCAACAAAGGCTTAACAACATAGTTCTGGAGTTATGGAACTCTAGTTCTAAATTCAGAAAAGAAGAGCGATAATTCCATAGCTAATTCTGATACGTTCAACAAATTTATAAAGTTCCGATTTGCGGTATCGCAATATGTTATGGCTGCAAGAAATTCATTAGGAAATATCTGAAGCAGGAAACTGGAGATTGATTTTTATCTCGGAGCAAATTGTGTAGCATGTCTAGCAACTCTGGCTGTGACAAATTAGTGCACATGGTTATGGCTGGTACATTAATCTCTTGCTCGATATTTGTTGTGTGGACATAGTTAGTCACACTTAGTCAGGTTGAAAAAGACACAAGTCCATCTAGCTCAACCAATAAAAAGCAAAAAAGAAAACACAACCATACAATCCCCTATACACAATCCTACCCGCATTTGATCCAGAGGAAGGCCAAAAGCTACAGCAAAGCATGATCTAATCTACTACAGCAGGGGAAAAAATTCCTTCCTGATCCCCCGAGAGGTAATCAAATATTCCCAAACGTACCTATAAATACTTGTACCCAGATATATTATGTACACCTAGGAAAGGATCCAGGCCTTTTTTATAGCAATCTACTGAGCTGGCCAGAACCATCTCTGGAGGGAGTCTATTCCACATTTTCACAGCTCTTACTGTGAAGAAATCTTTCCATATTTGGAGACATAATCTCTTTTAGTCTAGATGTAAAGAGTGCTCCCTTGTCCTCTGTGATGACCCTAAAGTAAATAACTCAACTCACTATAAACCAATAAATCAAGTTCACTATACAGTATGGACCCCTCATGAATTTATACATGGTGATCATATCCCCCCTTAATCTCCTCTTCTCAAGAAAGAATAAATTCAGTTCCTCTAATCTTTTCCATGCCTCTGTTAATACAAGAAAGGACTTTGCTTGCTTTGGAAACTGCAGATTAGCATTACATGCTATTATTAACCACTTTAAGACCGGAAGATTTGACCCATTTCCTGACCAGGCCCTATTTTGCGATTTGGCACTGCGTTAATTTAACAGACAATTGTGCAGTCGTGCGATGCTGTACCCAAAAAAATTTGATGTCCTTTTTTTCCCCACAAATAGAGCTTTCTTTTGGTGGTATTTCATCACCTGTGCCATTTTTAATCTTTGCGCTATAAACAAAAAAAGAGCGACAATTTTGGAAAAAAAAAAACAATATTTTTTACATTCTGCTATATAACATTCCCAAAAAAAAAATGTAAAAATAACATTTTTTTTTACATTTTTGGCCAATTTGTTTTCTGCTACATATTGCTGGTAAAAAAAAATCGCAATAAGCATATTTTGATTGGTTTGCGCAAAAGTTATCGCGTTTACTAACTACGGGAAAGATTTTTGTAATTTTTATTGTTTTTTTTTTTTACTAGTAATGGCAGCGATCTGCAATTTTTTGCGGGACTGCGACATTGCGGCGGACAGATCGGACCCCTAACTGACATTTTTGACACTTTTGGGGGGACCAGTGACATTACTACAGTAATCAGTGCTATAAATATGCACTGTTACTGTAATAATGACACTGGCAGGGAAGGGGTTAACCCTACGGGTGATCAAAGGGTTAAATGTATGCCTCATGCTTACTGACGGTTGGGGGGGGGGGGGTTCTGTGACATCGACAGAGATCGCAGGTTCAGCTATGCTGAATCCTGTGATCTCCTCCTGTCTGTCACTGAGAAGATCCACCTGCTTTGCTTATATAAGCAGGCGGGTCTTCTCACACTTTCCCCGACGATCGGGGAAGGGAGGCAGCGATCGCTGCCTCTTCTCCTCCAGCCCGACTCCCGCTTTGTCTAAACACAGCGGGATAGAGCCTCCCTGCACCGCCGAGACCAATAGGAGTCCTGCGACGTAGGTCTATGATGCTGGACCCAGGGGAGCCACTGTGCCGCAGTAGGATTACTGTCAGCAGTCGGCAAGTGGTTAAGCTTGTGATCTACCAAAACACCCAGATCCTTCTTCACCATTGATTCCCCCAGTTGTACTCCTCCTAGTATGTATGATGCATGCATATTCATAGCCCCCATGTGCATAACTTTACATTTATCAACAATAAACCTCATTTGCCACATAGCTGCCCAATGAAATAGTGCATTGAGGTCAGCTTGTATGTTGGAGACATCCTGTAAGGAAGTTATTCCATTGCAAAGCGTGGTGTCATCTGCAAAGACTGAAATGCTACTTTTAATCCCAGACCCTATATCATTTATAAAGATATTAAAAAGTAATAAAGATATTAAAAAGTATATGAGACATCAGTAACACTTCTAACAAGTTACTGCACCATTCTTTATGAACCTCAAGGAATCTTCACCTTGTTATTTTAACTTCAATACATTTTGGAGGTGCATGGGTGGTGTGCTGGCTATTTCTTGTGACTCAAGAAAATACACCTGACCTGGTGTTGGTCTTAACTACTTTTGCAGTGATACCGATACCGTACTTATACTCGTGCAAATGCTCTGATACTAATGGCTGGAATACACGGGCCGAATATCGCCCGATCATTCGACCACCGACTTATGAAAAAGTGTTCGTTGGTCGAAAACGTTGCCAACATACACGGGCCGAATATCGCCCGACCGTTTGACCGCCAACCATCGAAACAGTGCATGCGCGATGATGTTCTACAGATTTTAAATGAATGACCTTAACACCAACGTATAGAATATCGTTCGTTCGCAAATGAGACAATAGAATTTTTCGTTTTTTTCAAACGGGATTTTTCGTTCACAATATCGATATCTGTCACTGATGGCTGGGCATTACCGAGTAGAATATCGGCCAATCCTTCGCTGAACGGAAATTTTCGGCCTATTTTCTTATTGTGTATTCCGGCCATAAGACTGATACCTTCAGACTCGGCTGCAGTGCGATTTCAAAGCCTGGTGCGGTGCGATTTCCTTCAGCGGTTCAGGTGCGATTACAATGGGAATCGTAGTGTATGAGATAAGAAATCGCACCTGAACAGGACTGAAATAAAACAGGACTCTTTTTCAAATCGCACTGCAGCCGCCCTGCACATGGGAACAGACTTTAAAAACTCACTGAAACGTGCATGATGTAAACTTATGCCTCTGCACGTAAAATTTGTGAAGTTTTTCCATCAGTTTGTCATATATGTATGGTTTGAACAAGCCCTAAAAAAACTGTCACGTCACACTAAAATAGATTTTGATAATCAATATCGGTAAGTGAAAAAAAGTATCAGTACTCGTACTCGGTCTTAAAAATCTGGTATTGATGAATCCCTAGTTTTACCCCTTCCTCATCTATCCAAGACATTTGGCTTTAGATGTGCTTTAGCACAAATATTAGCACAAATATAAGTCCCGGTTGACACTTGTGCGATGTGGGAAGGCTGCGAATTCGCAGCCTGTTCCCGCATCGCAAACGCACCCCTGGCAGTTCACACTGCCATATGCGATATGCAGGGGGTGTCAATTAAATCTTAACGACACCCCCAGTTTGATCGCATATCGCAGTGCGATCTGACAGTTCGCACAGGATCGGATCACACAAGTGTGAACCACTATGCGATCCGATCCTGATGCGGCTGGTGCGGATACAGTGCAAATTCAGCCATACAAAGTGTATGGTTGAATTCGCATCCGCACCTCCGATCGCATGTAATGAAGGAGCAGTGCGCTCCGAATTACATGCGATCGCCGCACTCGCAGGAATGTGAACCGGCCCTTACGGACCTAGATGGGGGAATATATTAGTTTTCTTTCATTCAGCTCACAGATTCCTCCTACCACGCTAAACAGCACGGATGGACAAATCTTCACTGCCAGCTATTATGTTCTGACAGCCAGCTCCTGTTGACTGGATGCAGGCGCTGTTTAGCCATCAAGCAGAGCCGGCCCTACCATGGGTACCGCTGGGTCCATTTGACCCAGGCAGCACTTGAAGAGGGGTGGCAAATTGACTCCTAAGATTTTTTTTCCAGCAGTTTTGTGTATCATCAGTTTAATGCGCGTTACGGGTGGCTTTCCTCATATCATACATTCACCTGTAGGGCAAACGGATGCGTATGAGGAGGCAGAGCTGCTCCTCTGGGGAATGTCCCTCAGGTGATCGTGGTGTGCTCAATGATGTCAGACTTCAGTGCACTCCATCTCACGCAGGGCAGGCTGGATCTTCTAGGACGGTGGCTGCGGCAGACACAGGATTGACAGGAGGACGCCTTTTGTTGGACGTGATTTTTTTATTTTATTTTGGGGGGGGGGGGGGGGGGGCAGCATTTCATTCTTGGACCCTGTCATGTCTTGGGCCAGCCCTGTCGTCAGGCGCTCCTACAGCTCAAATGTCAGCTGATTCAGCAGAAATCAGGGTGGATAAAAATCAATGATTTTTTTTTTTTAAATAAAAAAAAAAAAATTGGATTTTTTTTCATTTTTATCAACTTTTATTCTATTTTATTTAAAATGTTTTTTAAGTAAAAATCTATTAATATCCAATCTAAGATAGTTTTCTATTTAAGATACATTAATACTTTAGTTTATTCAGCATGAAATGGGGCTTAGTTATGTAAGCATGAGGCTATATATTAACCACTTGCCGACCGCTCACTGAGCTGGTACTGCGGCAAAGTGGCTCGTTATCGTCCAGCGACGTAGACCTATGTCGCTGGACAACGCCCCCTCTCGGCGGTGCACGCGTGCCGCCGGAGACTTGCTCCCGCTTTATTCAGACACAGCGGGAGTCGGGCCAGGGGAGAAGAGGCGGTGATCACCGCCGCTCTCCCCCGATCGTCGGGGATCGAGTGTGGAAATCTCCTCTGTGACAGACAGTCACAGATTACAGAATTCAGCATAGCTGAACCTGCGATCTGTGTCTGTGTCATACAGTCCCCTGTGTCATACGTCAGTAAGCATGAGGCATACATGTAACCCCTTGATCACCAATAAAGTTAACCCCTTCCCTGCCAGTGTCATTATTACGGTAACAGTGCATATTTTTAGCACTGATTACTGTAGTAATTTCACTGGTACCCCCAAAAGTGTCAAAAATGTCAGTTAGGGTCCGATCTGTCGGCCGCAATGTCGCAGTCCTGCAAAAAAAATCGCAGCTCGCCGCCATTACTAGAAAAAAAAAATAAACAATAAAAATGACAAATCTTTCCCGTAGTTAGTAAACGTGATAACTTTTGTGCAAACCAATCAAAATACGCTTATTGTGATTTTTTTACCAAAAATATGTAGCAGAAAACAAATTGGCCTAAAATGTTAAAAAAATTTGATTTTTAAATTTTTTTTGGGGAATGTTATGTACAGTATCGTCGCTCTTTTTTTTAAAAAAATTAAAAATCGCATTGGTGATCAAATACCACCAAAAGAAAGCTCTATTTGTGGGGAAAAAAAGAACATAAATTTAATTTGGGTACAGTGCCGCATGACCGCGCAATTGTCCCTTAAAGTAACGCAGTGGAGAATCGCAAAATATAGCCTGGTCAGGAATGGGGTAAAATCTTCCGGTCTTAAAGCTGTTAAAAATACGCTCATTGAGGATTTTTTGTCAAAGACATGTAGCCAAATACATTTTGGCCTAAATATATGACAAGAATTGAATTTATTGGATATTTTTTAACCGTCAAAGTAGAAAATGTCAATTTTTTCGAAAAATTTTTGCTCTTTTTTTATTAATATCGCAAAAAATGAACAGCGCAGAGGTGATCAAACACCACCAAAAGAAAGCTCTGTTTTTGGGAAAAATAGGATGCAAATTTCGTTTCGGTACGGTGTTGCATGACCGCGCAATTGTCAGTTAAATTCGCGCAGTGCCAAGTTGCAAAAAGTGGCCTGGACGTAAAGCAGAAAATCCTACGGTGGTAAAGTGGTTACATTTTTGGTAAACTCATTCAATGAATCCAAGCTCTGCAAGCTGAGATAACATGCACTGCATTGATGCATTCACACATTTTCACACTAACTACCAGCAAAAATGAGTCCTTACATTTAAAGAGTATTTCAGATCTATCATGGCAGCGCCTGTTAGCGGGCATCCACTCACCTGCTGCTGCCACGTCCCTCACCTCGTTGTGTCACTGCCACATCATCAGCCGTCCCATTAACCACTTACCGCATACTAACGTAGGTCTACGTCAGTAAACTTTGCGGTAGTGTACCGGGATGATGCCTCTAGCTAGAGGCATCATTCCGGTACCGTGGTTTGAAGCCGACGGTTGGCTTTCCGTCGGTACCGACCGATGCGGCTCGGGAGCCGCTCGATCGGTACCCGGGGGGGCGGGAGGGGACGTCCCCCCCCCCTCCCGCCGCCTTCCGTGGCTTTGCTCGGGGCTCCCGTCCCACCGGGAGCCCCGAGCACCCAGCCGGCGCGTCCGCCGGCTGGATGGAGTCCCGATGAATGCCGGAAACAGCATCGATCGGGGCTCCGTTGACGTAACCCGGAGGCGGCGTCCATGACGTCACTTCCGGGTTACTGTGCCGCAAAAGGCGGCAAATTTGAAAATCGGCTGTATGCAAAAACGCAGTTTTTGGCATTTTGCATACAGGGAAGTGTAGTGGAGGGGTCTAGGGTCTTTTAGACCCCCGATCCCTCCATAAAGTGTACCTGTCACGACATATTGCTGTCACAAGGGATGTTTACATTGCTTGTGACAGCAATAAAAGTGATCAGATTTTTTTTTTTTTTTTAAAACTGTAATAAAGTTAAAAAAATAAATAAAATAAATGGGAAAAAAAAAAAAAAATTTAGCCGCCCCCGTCACCGTTAGCTCGCGCACAAAAAAAAACGTATACGCAAGTCGAGCCGCAAATGAAATCGCTGTTCAAACCACACATGTGAGGTATCGCCGCGATCGCCAGAGTGTGAGCAATAATTTAAAAAAAAGAGCTACACTCTACCTCTAAACTGGTAACCGTTAAATAAATTTAAAGTGTCGCAGATTGAGATCTCTATTGACCGTAGTTTGTCGACATCCCACGGGGGGGCGCAATTTTAAACCGTAACATGTTGGGTATCTATTTACTCGGTGTGACATGTTCTTTCACAATATACAAAAAAAATGGGGTAACTTTACTGTTTAGTATTTTTTAAATGCAGTGAAATGTGATTTTTCAAAATTTTTCCAAAAAAATGGCGCTTTATAGACCGCTGCGCAAATACCGCGTGACAAAAATTATTGCAATGACCGACATTTTATTCTCCAGAGTCTTTGCTAAAATAATATATATAATGTTTGGGGGTTCTAAGTTGTTTTCTAGGAAAAAATACTGATTTTAACTTGTGAACAAAATGTGTCAAAAATAGGCTCGGTCCTTAAGTGGTTAAAGTGAATGGGACTTCCGGTGAGTCAACAGCGGGTCAGAGGGGGAGCCGCTCCAGGACAGAGATGACTGTTGCTTTTTATTAAATTAAGCCTTTTTACTAGTGATTTAAATCAAATCCACCCTGGCAGAAATAGCATCTTTTGGGACCTTTAATTGGCCTGTTCATCAACTGTAGGAATATAATTTTGTTTTCTATGGAGGAAATGGAACTATGAGAGATAGATAAGAAGATAATATGTTTTCCTGATGTATAGAGAAGAATGGCTAAATAGAGCTTTGTTGTTTTTTAACAGGTCTATCATCAAGCTTGCCTTGGCAGTTGGATATTGGAAGATCTTCAAACCATCCCTGATCATTTTATTATCAGTGTAGATGGGAAAAGGTAAAAAATATTGCATGTCCTCTGCTTTTAGCATTGGTCTGGCATTCTGGCAAGTTAAAAAAAAAAAAAGAGTGCTACAATGCACATACATCGTGAATCCCATCGTCCAACAATGTAGATCCACATCAATCACCATGACTGATGTCGGACGACCTGGCAAAATGAAAAAAAAACATTGCCAATTATCGTATATCTGGTTCTGAGGCTTCACTCTGTTGAGTGATTGACTGTTGATGTACATCATGGAATATTGTTTTACATTTTTAAAAAAGGACTTGTGAAAAATAATTGTTTTTTTTTTCCTATCTATTTACGCTCTATTTTTTTTTTGTGAATGAGTAGGAATATTATGTACTTTGTTCCCCTTACTCAATCACATGTGAGGAAGTAGTCTCTAGGAGTCCCTTTGGAATTCCTATAAGCCTCACACCTGCAGACCCTCACAACCACCAGGCTAGGATTGTGGGGAAGTGGCCTTTGTTATCCTAAGCATGGTGACAAGGTGCTTTTCCTGGGGGGTTCCCTGGCACAGTACCCCCCCCCCTCCATGTTGAGGGGATGTGACCTACTTTGGTTCAAGAGCCAGGCTGCATACTTAGAATAGGGGCTGGTATGGAATTTTTGTTGGGTCCTCACTCTTTTTCATTTGATTTTTGCTTGGGTTCACCCCTTTTAATCCGTTCTAGACTGTAGAATATGGGTGGACCCCACACAGTTTTTTCAGGGTCCCACTTAAAATCCATACCAGACCTGAAAAGTCTGATATGAACTAATGAGGGGACCCATGCAATTTTTTTGTGGGGGTTTACCCATTTACGTCTATTTCAGGCTCTCATCTGGGATAAGGGCCTTCTATAGATGAAAGGAATCCCCAGCCGCTTTGCTTACAAAGATAACAGAGTTGCTCAGAGCTGTCATTCTGAAGGCAATTTAAACTCACTTTTCCCTTTGTAAATGTCATTTATTTGCTGTAGTAGGTTGTATACTTCATACAGATGTGCTACAACACAGGCAAGGTCAGGGCATCCTCCAAACATGTTACTTAAAGGAATTTTCCTTTTTTTTTTTTTTTTGGTTTCACATTAAGCATTAGTAAAATCTCTACTCCCTGAGAAAATGTAAAACATTTTTTTTTTGCTTTGGAACATGTCCACCAGGGCAGTGCCCAGCTCCCATGACATTTGTTTGCCAATCCATTGGCTATTAGCCTAAAAAATAGCCATTATTTTTTTTAAACATTATGCTCCCATTGACTTTAACAGGGTTTGGTTGCACTAAACCTTCCTCAACCCAAACCCTGGTACTTTATGTTTGGCTCATCTCTAGTCCTAATAAAATAATTCATCTCTTAAGAAATCTCTTCTCCCTGTACTTTGTTATTAGCAGATATCTGCTTGTCTATGGCCAACCTAAGCCAATCAATCTACCAATCTAAGCTTCTGGAAATAAAAAAGTGATTTTAACATTAACCACTTGACCTACAGAAGATTTACCCCCCCCCCCCTTCATGACCAGGCCATTTTCTTTTTGTGATTTGGCATTACATTACTTTAGAGAGATGAGATAATCAGTGCAAGTTTGTGATACTCCCAAATTGGCTAAATGTAAAAAAAGTGCTAATGTGCAGTATAAATATGTGCAAAGTGGCTAAAAAAATAAAAGTGCTGATATGCAAAATAAATATGTGTAACGTGTATATCAACAAAATTTATCATATACAGTGCCTTGCAAAAGTATTCGGCCCCCTTGAACTTTGCCACCTTTTGCCGCATTTCAGGCTTCAAACATAAAGATATAAAACTGTAATTTTTTGTGAAGAATCAACAACAAGTGGGACACAATTATGAAGTGGAACAAAATTTATTGGATATTTCAAACTTTGTTAACAAATAAAAAACTGAAAAATTGGGCGTGCAAAATTATTGAGCCCCTTTACTTTCAGTGCAGCAAACTCTCTCCAGAAGTTCAGTGAGGATCTCTGAATGATTCAATGTTGACCTAAATGACTAATGATGATAAATAGAATCCACTTGTGTGTAATCAAGTCTCCGTATAAATGCACCTGCACTGTGATAGTCTCAGAGGTCCGTTTAAAGCGCAGGGAGCATCATAAAGAACAAGGAACACACCAGGCAGGTCCGAAATACTGTTGTGGAGAAGTTTAAAGCCGGATTTGGATACAAAAAGATTTCCCAAGCTTTAAACATTCCAAGGAGCACTGTGCAAGCGATAATATTGAAATGGAAGGAGTATCATACCACTGTAAATCTACGAAGACCTGGCCGTCCCTACTTTCAGCTCATACAAGGAGAAGACTGATCAGAGATGCAGCCAAGAGGCCCATGATCACTCTGGATGAACTGCAGAGAACTACAGCTGAGGTGGGAGACTCTGTCCATAGGACAACAATCAGTCGTATACTGCACAAATCTGGCCTTTACGGAAGAGTGGCAAGAAGAAAGCCATTTCTTAAAGATATCCATAAAAAGTGTCATTTAAAATTTGCCACGAGCCACACCAAACATGTGGGAGACACATCAAACATGTGGAAGAAGGTGCTCTGGTCAGATGAAACCAAAATCAAACTTTTTGGCAACAATGCAAAACGTTATGTTTGGCGTAAAAGCAACACAGCTCATCACCTTGAACACACCATCCCCACTGTCAAACATGGTGGTGGCAGCATCATGGTTTGGGCCTGCTTTTCTTCAGCAGGGACAGGGAAGATGGTTAAAATTGATGGGAAGATGGATGGAGCAAAATACAGGACCATTCTGGAAGAAAACCTGATGGAGTCTGCAAAAGACCTGAGACTGGGACGGAGATTTGTCTTCAAACAAGATAATGATCCAAAACATAAAGCAAAATCTACAATGGAATGGTTCACAAATAAACATATCCAGGTGTTAGAATGGCAAAGTCAAAGTCCAGACCTGAATCCAATCGAGAATCTGTGGAAAGAACTGAAAACTGCTGTTCACAAACGCTCTCCATCCAACCTCACTGAGCTCGAGCTGTTTTGCAAGGAGGAATGGGCAAAAATTTCAGTCTCTCGATGTGCAAAACTGATAGAGACATACCCCAAGCGACTTACAGCTGGAATTTACAGCAAAAGGTGGCGCTACAAAGTATTAACTTAAGTGGGCTGAATAATTTTGCACGCCCAATTTTTGAGTTTTTTATTTGTTAAAAAAGTTTGAAATATCCAATAAATTTTGTTCCACTTCATGATTGTGTCCCACTTGTTGTTGATTCTTCAAAAAAAATTACAGTTTTATATTTTTATGTTTGAAGCCTGAAATGTGGCAAAAGGTCGCAAAGTTCAAGGGGGCCGAATACTTTCGAAAGGCACTGTATATACAAATGCTGAGTACTATATATAATGTGAAGAAATACCAGTAATGTAATGCTAAAGGTGTGTAAGTACCTGAATATTATACACCTCTCAAATATAATAGGAGACTGTATACGTATATTAGGAGACTGCTGTCCAAAAAGTGCAAAAAATAAAACTTTTCAAATGATGCTAAATAAAATTGCAATCAAATTCATGAACAATTCATCAAACTAGTGATAAAAAGCAAAGTGAATAAATATAGTATTAAATAAATTAATAAATAAGTCCATCCAAAAAGTCCCATGTGAAAAAAGTGGCAAATATGATCTAATTAGTTCAATCGATATAATATCGTCAGTGAACACTCAGGAAAAATGACACTGAATGTGCTCCTCACCTATTTATTTAATACTATATTTATTCACTTTGTTTTTTATCACTAGTTTGATATATTGTTCATGAATTTGATTGCAATATTATTTAGTATTTGAAAAGTTTTATTTTTTGCACTTGCACTTTTTGAACAACAATATATATAGATATACTTGAGAGGTGTATAATATTCAGGTACTTACACACCTTTAGCATTACATTACTGGTATTTTTGCACATTATATAAAGTACTCAGCATTTGTATATATATGATAATTTTTTTTATATACAGGTTACACATATTTATTTTGCATATCAGCACTTTTATTTGTTTAGCCACTTTGCACATATTTATTCTGCACATTAGCACTTTTTTTACATTTAGCCAATTTGGGAGTATCACAAACTTTGATTATCTCGTCATCTCTCTATTTATATGTAGGACACCTGCAGCAGATTATCAGCATTTTGTCTCCCTTTGGTAATTCGAACCTCTGATTACCTTGGCGCCTGATCTTTTTTTCTTTACGTTACATTACTGTACCTGATAATTGAGGGGTCGTGCGATACTGTACCCAAATAAAATGTATGTCCTTTTTTTCCCACAAATAGAGCTTTCTTATGGTGGTATTAGATCACTACTGCGGTTTTTTATTTTTTACATTATAAACAAAAAAAGATCGTCAATTTAAAAAAAAAAAAAAACAATATTTTTTACTTTCTGCTATAAAACATATCCAATAAAAAAATTGAAAATATCAAATAAGTTTAGGCCAATATTTATACTGCTTCATATTTTAGGTAAAAAAAGAAAATCCCAATAATCGTATATTGATTAGTTTGCACAAAAGTTATAGCATCTACAAACTATGGGATATTTCAATTTTTTAAGTCTGATGTTTTGTGCGTCTGACATTCTGACACTGACAAACAAGTAAAGTGTTGGTGCAATGCACCTGTCCCCTGCGCTCTGAGTGGTGCAATCCTCTATCCACCTCCGCTACAAATTGGTAGATCTTGAGAGCTATTGACACGGCAGTTCAGGAAGGCTTCGGCCTTGCAGCCCCTTACAAGACCAGGGTAGTCTGGGACAACTAAAAACGATAAACAGACACAAGGGCGCACCGGCCTAGTGCATTATCCTTTAAAAAGGTTTATTCAAACAATGAATTAAAAATACTCACAAACGAGTTCTTGATAAAAGCATATCAGACAGATATATAGTCCTCAGCATCAAGATCGGGAAAGAGTCGCCCCCCGAAGCTGTATAGGCTAACGCGTTTCAAGGCTTCGCCTCTTCTTCAGATCCTGAAAAGCATGTCTAAACCTATGGTTATTATACTGAACAATGACACAAGGAATCAGATGCAATTGGATAGGGACCCTCCCTTTCCAGGGCGTGTGCATGAGGGCCCCGCCCATAAACAGCCACCCATTGTAATAAGATACCACCCCCAGATGAGGAATAGTTGGCAGGTAATACTCAAAAATTTTACAGAGGCAAGTAGAAAGGTAGTGATGGTATTGCTGCCAAAACTCAAAAATTGAAAATTGAAAATAATACGATTTTCAATTTTTGAGTTTTGACAGCAATACCATCACTACCTCTTTCTACTTGCCTCTGACATTGCGGCATAATGATACAGATCAAACCCTTAACTGACATTTTTGCCACTTTTGGGAGGACCAGTGACATTACTACAGTAATCAGTGCTAAAAATATGCACTGTAATAATGACACTGACAGGGAAGGGGTTAACACAATGGTGCTCAAAGGGTTAAGTGTGAGCCTAGTGAAGTGTTTTCTAACTGTATGGGGGATTGGCTTGTGAAATGATCATAGAGACCTGTGATCCTATATAGAAGGATCACAGGCACGCTGTGATCATTTCAGAGAGAACAACGGTCAGCTGTGTTTACAACAGCTGCCCGTCCTTCTCTCTCATCAGGGAGCGATCGTGGGTGCCTGGTGGCATGACTGATGTAGGGCTACATTGTTTTGTGCAGCCAAGCCAGGCTGGCGGTCGGCAAGTGGTTAATCTCCCTGTTTACACTTGTACACTTAGTCCCCCTTTATAAAAATACATGAGCTTTTTTTTTTTTTTTTTCTAGCGTATTCAGGCATTTTTGGAACCATTGACTTTAATGGGAGCACCTGTAAATATGTGATGTGTGTATTTTGACTTGCATTTTGCACTCTGATTAGGTGTGAATGCAGGTAGGTATTTCCACTTTTGCAGTCAATTTTGAGAAAACCCTACTTTTATATGTTTGTTATATGTTCCCATTCACACAGCATACTTAAAGAGGAACTGCAGTCTTCTCACAAAATTTGTAATAAAAACATATTTGCCATTCTGAAGCTTCCCTCCAATCACTTTGCATATTATTTTATTTACACTGTGATTCTGTACTTGCCAAATATGCTGCAGAAATCTCCCTTTACTAAGTCTGGCTGCAGCCATTTTAACTGTGGGCAACTAAAGCCATGGACTGTTCACTTCCTGGATTTACACACACACACACACACACACACACACATAGGCACAAAGACACACACACATACCCATATACACACACACTCATATACACATACCTGTTTATACAGACAGACCCACTCACACCACTGCTTGCCTGCACATTTCTCCTATTTTGATGATTACTCATGGATCTCTGCAGTCTCCTGTTATCTCTGCCCTCATCCAGCTCCCTCCAGGTCTGCAGCTGTCCTTGGCTTTCCTATGACTCACCCCTCCTCCCCTGCTGGCAAACCCTCATGAGAGTGAGAGAGGAAGCTGTGCATGATGTCATTGGCCTAGGCTAATTACCAGACAAGAAAGAGAAGGGTGGGCTGTATAGGGTATTTACTGGCAGAAAAAAAATGTTTTACTATCCAAAGTTAAAACAACAAGGGCAGATGATTTAATAGATGGAAAGATAAAAAAAAATGACTGAAGGTAATCACTTGTAATCACTGATTGTGTCACGGGGTAACGTGGCAGAGCCTGACGTAAGAGGAGTGGCTTACCGGGTAACTGGCGTGGCACAGGTTCACCAGAGGCGCGGAGTCTAAGTGTAAGCCGGTCTTCACCAGGGCCCCAGAAGGTGGGGATGGATTTGGCTGCTTGCTAACACCAGGTCGCGGCCCCCCGGATTCCCTGGGAGAGCCAGGAACAGATCCAGGACCAATAGCCGGTAGCAGGTAAACAGATCAGGACGAGACAGGAGGATAGTCAGGACAAGCAAAGGTCAGGGCGGGCAGCAGGTAATCAGAATCCAAAGACAAGCCGGGTCAGGTAAACAGGAACAGCAGATATAACAGGCACAGGATACAGGAGAGCTGAAGACAACACAGCAAAGTGCAGTGCTGCTGGGCTGTTTAAATAAGGCAGCCTGTTTGCCAATTACAGCAATTAGTCTGCTCTAGGTTAACCCTTTAGGAGACTCATGACAGCACATCAGTGTGCTCAGGAAGCATTCCTAACAGCGCCTGCGCAGGGTATTGAGTCTCTGACAGATTGTAAGGGTTTGTTTGTTTCTTTTGTTCAACCTATTAAAATAACAAACATGTCATACCTACTTGCTCTGTGTAATTGTTTTGCACAGAGCAGCCCTGATCCCTCTCTTCTGAGGTCCGCTGCTAGCGCTCCTGGCTCTGACCCCCCCCCCCCCCCCAGTCCTGCCAGAGCTAGCCACTTGCTATAGGGGCATCCATGCATGCTCGCTCCTGAGCCTTGTTCTGTATTGTGTGTTCATAAGACACACATAGGAGGGCTCTGCCTTGCCCCCTGCTCCCTCGTTATTGGCTCTGATTGACAGCAGTGGGAGCCAATGGTTCCCGCTGCTGTATCTGAGCCAATGAAGAGCGAGAGAGCCGAGCAAGCCTCATGCACCTATCGCTATCCAGATTGGACTGGTATGTATTTAGGGAAGCACTGCATGCAGAAGGTTTTTTACCTTACTTCATAGAATAAAAAATAAAAAATAAAATCTTACCTTTTAGGTGTTTCTAAGGAAAAGGTGTCATTGTTAATTCTAAGAATTTCTGGACAGTCTAAAGCTGGGAATACACTGTAAGGCTGACCATAAATTTTTTTAATCGATTCAAACCATTAATAAGCAGGGTGAATGTACCAAGTTGATCAACTTAGGTACAACCAGCCTGCCGGATTCTCTTGAGATTATTGATAGCGGTTACTATAGCCACTAGTAGAAATAACTGTCTTGCTGATTACCCTGTCACACTGTATGTGTTGATGGTGGAATCATGTGTGTATGGCCGTGTATGGCCTGCCTTAATGTTTTTTGTTCAGCCAGTGAGCTGAAAAGAAAAAATTAACAGTTTCCTCCATCCACACAAACAATGTAGATGAAGGAATCCCTTTTCTCCGCACTGGAACATTGTATCCTGACTGCGGGACAGGCTGCTGTAAAAATGCATTGATCAGCGGCTGCAGCCAGTTGGCTGCAGCTGCTGATCTTCAAAAGTTTTCTATCATGTCCATTCGACAGAACTCAATCAAAAGAGCGAGGGTGGTTGCACACTGACTGAAATTTATTGGGTACTTGCTAAAGAGGCTGCATCAGTGTATGGGCAGCTTTACAGTGAATTATCCCTAAGAAAAGTGAGCTTCACCTCATTAACATACAATGCAGGAAGGTGGTTTCTATATTTTTAACGTTTTGCTAGGAATCAGAGGCGTTACTAGAACCTTTAGGGCCCCAGTGCAAAAAACCATGAAAGGCACCCCTGACACCTGCCTGGGGCCCTTTACTTCCATTGTGGGACCCTTTATTATGGTCTCACAGTGGGACCCTTTCACATGTTCTGCAGTGGGCCCCCTTGCTGACGTATTGGAGGCCCCCTACAGCGGCGGAAAGCCAGAGCCTTGGTGCAAGTGTGACCTTTGCAAGCCACTGGTGCCAGTATTTTTTTAATTTTGTGGTTTTGTTTTTATAATTATTTTACAATTTTTGTTATGAGCCCTATTGGGGGCCTTTGATGAGATATCGGCAGGCCAAACAGACCTCTGATGTTTCAACTTTGGGACAGAGAAAGGAGATTGAGGACACAGCCCTCAATCTCCATCTCTGCTGCTTCATCAAAGAATGAATGGACAGGAATATATCTGTATAGTAAATACAGTTTACTATACTTCAGTTATGAATGGACAGAGTCAGTGACTGATACTGATCATTGACTCTGTCCATTCAGAAAAGGATGGGGCCGGTAAATTACATAATTACCGTTGCCCCTCCTATCCAGGTATACGGGAAAGCAGCACAGGTCTAATGTGACTGCAAAAGTGGAACAAGTGGAAGCTGTATATTATCATGAAACAACCATTTCTGATGTTGATGATCTCCAGTCTTTGGCGGCATCATTGTCCAGCCTGCAGGCCACTCTTGGGGGAAATAATTGATTGGACCGCATTTAAAGCGCAACTTCACCCAAAAGAGGAAGTTCTGCTTCCATGCACATCCTCCCCCCCTCCTCTTTAACTATTGGCATTTTTTGGGGGGGCGGTGTAGGTAGCAGGTACACAATCCCACTTCCGGTCAGATCGCTGCATCGATCTGAGCGGAAGTTCTGCCCCCCGTCTTTCCCCTGCAGCCTTCTGGGACACATCACAGTACATCTACAGTATTTGTAGCTGCTGACTTTAAACTTTTCTAGAAGAGAAGAGAAGGGAGCTCCTCCTTAAAAATCAAAGCTGGTCATAGATCTAAATTCATCCAGTTCAGATGGGACCATAGGAATTTTGATCCATCTATGGCTGCTCCTGTTTGAAAGAAGCTGATTTTATGATCGACTTCTCTCAAATGGGACTGTTGGAAAATTTTTGTTTGATTAGCGCCTGCAGCTAATTATCTGCAGCCTGGATAAGCGTATTCTCCCAGTGGAGGAGTCTCTGCTCTCAAAATACAATAAGGCTCCTTTTACATGGGCAACCTGTTTAGGTCCGCCTTTCAGTTTTTCATGCGAACCTGGTTGGAAGGTCCATTCATTCCTGTGGACAGATGGGTGTAAATGGATTTGTGTCCGCTCATACCCACCTACCTCCAAGTCCGATCAGATCATCTAAAAAAAAAAAAAAAAAACACAAGGGGACTCCTTCTATTTAGGCAGAGTTGATCAGAGGTAGTTGGGTGTAAACTGTCAGCAGATTTTGTTTACTCCCAAGCCACCCATAGAGCAGAGCGGGTTCTGTCTATGTCTGCCCTGTAGAATCCAACTGCTCTGCTCCAATCAACAGGGGATCTGTGAGCTGATCCCCTGCTGATCAGAAAATAATCTGCCCCTTGTGAAAGGAGGTTTACACGGTAGGCTGGGGAGGTTCTTTCATCCAACCTTGCTGGTATGGATGGGCCCCGTAGATGATCAAAAAAAAAAAAAAAATGACCAATCTATGGCCAACCTAAATCACTATTGTCCCCTCTTCCTCCTCCAAATAAAAACACAATTGAAATGTCTAGCCACTGCAAACCACCCCTTACCATATGCTAAACAGAGAGTTGACTATACTGGTCTATTTCTGACCTCTAGCTCCGCCAGTGGCTCTGCAATGCAATGTAACAAGTCAAGCTGAAGTTCAAAGTACCGTCACCTCTAAAAATCAGAGTCCTGTTCACTGATGTCAGATCACTGAAAGCTGAATTAATAACATTTACTATAGGCTAGGGCCATTTGCTGGTTGAATAAACTGGCACATGTTCTTTTTAGATACAAAAATTGCTGCAATTCATATTTCCGATTAACAGACACAACAAAACAATCTTAGAATTTTGCAATGCTAAGAAACAAAAGCCCTCAAAGAGCCCCAGTCCCAGGTCTCTCCTTCATCTGTTACGGAGCGGGGTCTATCACTTTCCTGGCAATTTTCTGGTAGCTTGTGTTCTGCTCTAACTGTCCTCAGGGGTGAAATCCATCAAGGAGCCTGTTACATTACATCAAGCCGCGCTCAAGGAAGGGGTCAAGTGGTCCGTTGCTGTGCTGTTTGAGCCCATCAGAGACATATTTAATTTAATTAAGGTTGTCAGCACTATTGATTTTGGTAGTTTCAATTACCGTAGTCTTATGGCTTCTGGATCTAGTGATCTGTGAGGACGCCTATCAGCACAGCCGCACATTGAGCCAGGGGCCCTTTGTCTCTTTTAGAGCTTGACATTCGCTGCCATAGGCCGTAACTTATTGCTTTTATCCAGCCCAGCTCCTCTTCTGTTTCCCATAATTAATTTCTCATTAGACAGCTCTTTATTGTTTAATTTGTGCAGTTTATAATCAAATTGGGCACATTAATTGCGGCTGGATTTAAGGCTAATGAAAAATAAAAAGCTTTGCGCTAACTTCCTCTTCAATTATCCCAGACAAGATAAAATAAAGTCCTGGGGAAAGTTGTCAGCTTTTTAAATTATAAATGAAAGCGTTTAAAGAGCAGGAACATTTAGGGAGCAGTTATCTGGTATTTAGTAATTATAAATCCTCTCCTGCAATATCATCGCTTCCTTGTATTTTATACGCCACATTCTATGGCCATTGTTTGCTCGAGCGAGCTAAGAAAAATATGAACATAATTATATAGCAATAAAAATAGCAGGGGGAAATATGAAGCTTTTTATCTGTTGGTTGGATTAATCATTTCTTTTTCATGTTGTAAGTTATTTTGTTCCTGTAAACAGGAGTTTGTTGAAAATGATATAACCTGCGATTCATTAATTCATATTGGGTACATTTTAGATTTTATATACAATGTGATTACAGCAGGCATTCATGTCACTGTGCTGTCCTAGGATAACATTATCACTTGTGTGCATCGGGAGCCCCTTCACAGTGACCCTGATCCTGAACTATGGCAGCTGCCATTGCTGATTTGTTTTGTAAGTGCAATTTGTAGGGCTTCTATCTCTGAAAATATTCCATACACATCCACTACATACAGTGGAACTTTAGTCAGAAAATTAAGCCCCGCTAGGTCATTTCCAGATGGCCTCTTTTGCAGGTATAGCTATGTAAAACATTAAAAATAAGTACCTATACTGTTTAAAATTCAGTAATACACGGTCTCATCTGGCTGGGCACATGCTCAGATGCTCACTTTTTTTTTTTTTGCTGACAATCTAAAGATTTACTGCTGCCCAGGGGCTCTGGGCTTTAGCAAAATAGCAGCCTCCAGCAAGAAGAAACAGGAACAATGATGGAGACAATTTACAGCACACACTAATTCTGGTAGCATATTTATTAATGTGGAATGTATGTTCCTGGCTAAAGAAAATGTTTTTTTATCAAGTTGTAATTGGTAAGTTCCACTTTAACCACTTGCCGACCGGTCACGTTGACCGTACTGCGGCAAAGTGGCTCGCTATCGTCCAGCGACGTAGACCTACGTCGCTGGACTCCTCCGCTTGTGGGCGGCGCGCCGCCGGAGGCTCGCCGCCGGAGGCTCGCTCCTGCTGTATTTAGTTACAGCGGGAGTCGGCCAGGGGAGGAGCGGCGGTGATCACCGCTGCTCTAACCCGATCGTCGGGGATCGAGTGTCGAGGTCCGCCCGCTTGTGTAAACAAAGCGGGCGGATCTCCTAAGTGACAGGCAGGGTCAGATTGCAGGATTCAGCATAGCTGAACCTGCGATTTGTGCCTGTGTCACACAATCTCCTCCCCCACACACGTTAGTAAGCACCAGGCATACATTAACCCCTTGATCACCAATAAAAGTTAACCCCTTCCCTGCCAGTGTCATTTTTACAGTAACAGTGCATATGTATAGCACTGATTACTGTAGTAATGTCACTGGTACCCCCAAAAGTGTCAAAAATGTCAGTCAAGGGTCCGATCTGTCAGCCGCAATGTCGCAGTCCCCGCAAAAAAAAATCACAGATCACCGCCAGATTGCCGCCATTACTAGTTAAAAAAAAACAATAAAAATGAGATAAATTTCCTGTAGTTAGTAGCTGCGATAACTTTTGCGCAAACCAATCAAAATATGCTTATTGCGATTTTTTTTTATCAAAAATATGTAGCAGAAAACAAATTGGCCTAAAATGTTAAAAAATTTTGATTTTTACATTTTTTGGGGGGAGAATTTCATATAAAAAAATGTGAAAAATACTGTTATTTTTTCAAAATTGTCGCTATGTTTTTGTTTATAGCGCAAAAAGTAAAAATCGCACAGGTGATCAAATACCACCAAAAGAAAGCTCTATTTGTGGGGAAAAAAGGACATAAATTTAATTTGGGTACAGCGTTGCATAACCGCGCAACTGTCTGTTAAAATAACGCAGTGCCGAATCGCAAAATATGGCCTGGTCCGGAATGGGGTAAAATCTTCCAGTCTTAAACCGGTTAAAAATAGGCTCATTGAGAATTTTTTTGTCAAAGACATGTAGCTAAATACATTTTGGCCTAAATATATGACAAAAATTGAATATATTGGATATTTTTTAACTGTCAAAGTAGAAAAATATTGTTATTTTTTCAAAATTGTAACTTTTTTTATTAATATCGCAAAAAATAAAAAGCGCAGAGGTGATCAAATACCACCAAAAGAAAGCTCTGTTTGTGGGAAAAAAAGGGCATACATTTCGTTTGGGTATGGCATTGCATGACCGCGCAATTGTCAGTTAAAGTCGCACAGTGCTGAATCGCAAAAAGTGGCCTGGACGTAAGACAGCAAAATCCTCTGGTGGTAAAGTGGTTAATGGCTTTGTAATCTATTTTTCACAAAACTGTTTCTTACTATGTTTTTCTGCCTTTTAAAGAGGCTGTAAAACTGGAAAATAAAATCTGTAAAACAAAGACATAATGAGCTTGTACGCATTGCATAGTCCTAAAATGTCTGTAGATAGGGAACAATTACCGTATTTTTCGCTCCATAAGACGCACCTAGGTTTTAGAGGAGGAAAACAAGAAAAAAAAATATTCTGACCCAAATATATATATATATATATATATATATATATACACACACACACACAGTATACGGTAATAGTAGTGTGTACTTGCAGCTTGCAGAGATTTGCTTGTAGGCACTCTGTGGCTGAGCCCGGGAGGAAGCATGCGGCTGCAGTATAGAGCAAAGCCGCTGCTTCCTGTGTATGGCTCCTCCTGTCACAGGCATAGTGCATCTGATATCACTCCGCCTGTGAGCCGGACCTTTACAGGAAGAAGCGGCTCCGTTCTCATACATGACAGCTGATCTGGGAGACACCGCGGGGAGACTCGGGGACACCGTGGGGAGACTCCAGATCAGTGTCCACGGACCGCCCGGTAGAGACTTAGTCAGTATTCGCTCCATAAGACGCACAGACATTTCCCCCCATTTTTTGGGGGGGGAAGTGCGTCTTATGGAGCAAAAAATACGGTAGGTTCCTCATGTTGGCCATACACTAGCAGAGTTTCGAACAGTAATACGAATATTTGTATAAAAATTCTCACTGGTACATTCAATGACTTGGCAAATGTCGTTCCAAAAAAAATGTAATTATAACATTCGATTTAGATGTGAATTCCCAAATGAAAACCACATTCAGGTAGATTTGGAACCCACTAACCATTGGGCCTCATGCACACTGGGGCTCTTCTAAAAACTTTTTTCTGGGCAGGAGAAAAGCAGCTGCAAAAATGCTCCTAAGCTGCATTTTTTTCAAGGCCCTTTAGGCATGTTTAGGTGCATCAAGCGCTTGGGCGTTTATTTATATTATTGGCCAGAATATTAGTTAACTCTGAGCATTGAAATAAAAAATGCTGAAGCGCTAAAAGCTCCTAATGGTAATACGTGCTTAGGCGCATTTACCTGCATTTAGGCATGTCGGGTGTTTTTAATGCTCAAAATCTCCTCTCCTAAATGCACAAGTGATGTTTTTTTTTTTTCTTCCTCTAAACTCCTGTAAACGCCTATAGTGAACCCATACACTATATTACCAAAAGTATTGGGACACCTGCTTTTACATGCACATGAACTTAGTAACATAGTTGCATAGTAGTTGAGGTTGAATAAAGACAACAGTCCATCCAGTTCAACCTATGCAGATGTGTGTGTTTCAGTGACGTGATCATTTCCCATAACCCTGAATGTTGTGATCTGTGAGAGGCACATCCAGGAGTTTTTTTAATGTAGCCATACTCCCTGCAGCTACCACCAATTGTGGAAGAGAGTTTCACATTCTCACCTCCCTTACAGTGAAAAACCCCTTACGCATCTTATTGTTAAACCACCTCTCCTCTAATCTTATTGTGTGGCCATGTGTCCTCTTACACTGCTTGAGACTAAATTGTTTTTTTCCTATGCTGGTATCACCATTGAGGTATTTGTAAATTGCTATCATGTCCTCTCTCAGGCGTCTCCTCTCCAAGGAGAATAAATTAAGCGCTTGTAATCGCTCCTCATATTTAAGGCCCTCCAATCCCCTAATTAGCTTAGTTGTCTTTCTTTGGACTCTCTCCAGTTCCAGCACATCCCTTCTGAGGATGGGGGACCAGAACTGGACAGAATACTCCAAAACTTAAATGGCATCCCAGTCTTAGTCTGTAGGGTTCAATATTGAGTTAGCCCATCCTTTTCAGCTATAACAGCTTCAACTCTTCTATCGGGTTAAGGTCAGGACCATGCTTTGTGCACTGGTCCAAATCATTTGGTGGAGGGGGATTATGGTGTGAGGTTGTAATTTAGGGGTTGGACTTGGCTCCTTAGTTCCAGTGAAGAGATCTCTTAAGGCGTCAGCATACCAAGACATTTTGGACAATTTCATGCTCTCATCTTTGTGGGAACAGTTTAGGGATGGCCCTTTCCTGTTCCAACATGACTGTGCACCAGTGCACAAACAAGGGCCATAAAGACATGGATGAGCGAATTTAGGGTGGAGGAACTTGACTGGCCTGCACCGTCCTGATCCAAACCCAATAGAACACCTTTAGGATGAATTTGAGTGGAAACTGCGAGCCAGGCCTTCTCCTTTGCTTCTGGAAGAATGGTCAAACATTCCCATAGACACACTCCTAAACCTTGTGGACAGCCTTCCCAGAAGAGTTGAAGCTGTTATGGCTGCGAAGATTGGGCCAACTCATTATTGAACCCTATGGACTAAGACTGGGATGCCATTAAAGTTTAGGTGCATGTAAAGGCCAGTCCAATACTTTTGGTAATACAGTATAGTGTAGGTTAACATGGAGGGGAGTTTAGGGGCAGAGAAACAAAAAAAAAACTCAACTGCCTGTAAAAGTAACATTTTTGAGTGTGCACGAGACCTTCAAAAATTACATGAATGTTCTTGAAATGAAAATTTTCAGATGGAATTTTACTAGTTTATGGCCAGCCTTATGCTGGCCATACACTAGCCCAGTGTTTCCCAACTCCGGTCCTCAGGGCACACTAACAGGCCAGATTTTAAGTATTACCTTGGGGAGATGCAGACTAGTATACTGCAATCACTGAGCAGCAAATGATATCACCTGTGATGTATTTCAGTTTTCTTGCAAACCTGGCCTGTTAGTGTGCCCTGAGAACCGGAGTTGAAAAACACTGCACTAGCCGAAATATCGGGCAAACTCATTTTTGAAAAACTAAAAATCGGCCGTGAGAGCAGTAATGCCATCATGTAGTAGTGCCATCATGTAATGACCAAATTTCGAACGATAAATCGTTCAATGGACATAAATGAATTCAGTCTGTCACATATACCTAGTGCAAACAGGTCGGCCGAGAAACACATTAACCTTTCCAATTTATCATTCCTTTATCGTTCGGCCGGCAGATTTGCAAAACTTTTCCTTCGATTTTTTGGCTCTGAAAAGTTGAAAATGATTTTCTATTTGTGTCCATTAACTGGACGAAAAACGGACGATCGGACCAAATGTCAGATTTTCGAACGATTTTTCCATCAGGTGTATGACCACCATTAGTCTACCTGCAGCGGAGCAGCATTACTAACATGAGAATAGATTCCATAGTAAAGACTTCTTCCCTGCCAGTTACATACAGTGGGTATAGAAAAGAATCACCCAAAATAATCACATTTTGTTGCTTTGCAGCCTGAAAAAAAAAACAGACACAGTTTTTGTTTTATCCAACTGTATTTACTCTGCAACTTATAACATCCAAGTTATAAGTTAACATCCAAGTGAAAGATATAACACCAAGAATGTTTTAAAGGGGGGTGATTTTTTTTCTATAGCCACTGTGTTATCCATGATGTGCCTCGTTTTCATGCAGACAATCATACTTTACTTCATGTAATCTACAAAGCCCCATCAAGTATACAGTAACCTATTTTCCTGACTAGACTCATTTTAATTTGGGCACTAAAAGCTATTTATGTTTGTATGTCATTTCTGTGTTGATTCTAGAAATAGCAGTATATTTACTTCTAAGGCTTTACTTTTAATAGCACAAAATATACATTTCTTCCACTGTAATACAGATTGTAAACTGAAGCTGAGATCTTATTATGACATCCGATGAAAAGGCCGCTGTAGATTTTAAAGATCTTAGAGGGACATAATTCCCCTGAATTACACTGAGTTTAATGGGAAAATGTTTAGTCTCCTGTCTGCTTTCTGATGTGAAAACTTAAAGAGGACATGTTAGGTTTCAGCTAAATTAATGTATTTCACTAGACAGTTAAAAAAGAAAGAAATATATTTTCTATTTTGTATCTGCTAAGGAGTCGTAATAATATATAGTGTAGACATAGGAGAGTGGGTTAGTCTGTGAACCCAGAGGTGCTGGGTGTAGGACCCATCCAAGAAAATAACTTAATCTATCTTATGCTTTCAGATAACTTCCCTTTGAATCCCCCTTTTGGTGTTGGACATGTCTTACAACACTAAGGTTGTGAGCTCAATTCTCATGAGAAAAGCTCACTGCCTTGTATGTTCTCCCCCATTTTACGCCCTCCTATAAGGCTGCATTCACATGTCAGCGTATGGATCGCGGGCAGAATCGCCGCGATTTCGCCCGCGATCCGGAGATCATTGCAAATTGCTGGACACCTGTGCGTTGCCCGTGATTTGCAATAGCACCCCAAACGCTGAGCGATCTTACCGCGATTTCCGCCTGCCGAATCGTGGTAACATTGCGCAAAAAAAATTGCGGGACTTCAATACACTCCAAAGAAGCTCTTGTACTTTTTTGGACGTAATGCGTCGCGCGATTTTTTTTGCGAAATGGTACCGCGATTCGGCAGGCGGAAATCGCGGCAACATCGTTCAGCGTTTGGGGTGCTATTGCAAATCATGGGCAACGCACAGGCGTCCCGCGATTTGCAATGTTCTCTGGATCACGGGCGGAATCACGGCGATTCTGCCCGCGATCCATACGCTGACATGTGAATGCAGCCTAAAGGCTGTTAAATAAATTTAGTTTGGGCTTCTGCTGTAGCTACAGGAGCTGGGATTGTTTAGTATGGTCTGATTGAGGCTTCACAGACTGGGAGTTTGATCGCCTCCCCCTCACTCTAGGAGCAACTTCTTGAGATTAGGGCAGGAGGCGTCAAATACCTGGCCTGAATAGTATGGCCTATCCAATCCCTGGGGAGGTGTACCCAGATGGTGGATGGGTTCCCGTTAAATAGGATGTGGTTATGAGTAAGCGACCTACAGTGTCGTGAAACGTGTTAACCTGGCACGTCCGTCTGTACACTGTCTGTCCATTTTATCTATGAAGAATAAAGGATAACTTTTATTTTCAACACATTCCTTGAGTGCAGTCTCACATTTTGGATTTCTACAAGCGATAATATTGAAATGGAAGGACCACTGCAAATCTACGAAGACCTGGCCATCCCTCTAAACTTTCAGCTCATACAAGGAGAAGACTGATCTGAGATGCAGCCAAGAGGCCCATGATCACTCTGGATGAACTGCAGAGATCTACAGCTGAGGTGGGAGACTCTGTCCATAGGACAACAATCAGTCGTATACTGCACAAATCTGGCCTTTATGGAAGAGTGACAAGAAGAAAGCCATTTCTTAAAGATATCCATAAAAAGTGTAGTTTAAAGTTTGCCACAAGCCACCTGGGAGACACACCAAACATGTGGAAGAAGGTGCTCTAGTCAGATGAAACCAAAATCAAACTTTTTGGCAACAATGCAAAACGTTATATTTGGCGTAAAAGCAAAACAGCTCATCACCCTGAACACACCATCCCCACTGTCAAACATGGTGGTGACAGCATCATGGTTTGGGCCTGCTTTTCTTCAGCAGGGACAGGGAAGATGGTTAAAATTGGTGGGAAGATGGATGGAGCCAAATACAGGACCATTCTGGAAGAAAACCTGATGGAGTCTGCAAAAGACCTGAGACTGGGATGGAGATTTGTCTTTCAACAGGACAATGATCCAAAACATAAAGCAAAATCTACAATGGAATGGTTCACAAATAAACATTATCCAGGTGTTAGAATGGCCAAGTCAAAGTCCAGACCTGAATCCAATCGAGAATCTGTGGAAAGAACTGAAAATTGCTGTTCACAAACTCTCTCCATCCAACCTCACTGAGCTTGAGCTGTTTTGCAAAACAGGAATGGGCAAAAATTTTAGTCTCTCGATGCGCAAAACTGATAGAGACATACCCCAAGCGACTTACAGCTGTAATTGCAGCAAAAGGTGGCGCTACAAAGTATTAACTTAAGGGGGCTGAATAATTTTGCATGCCCAATTTTTCAGTTTTTTATTTGTTAACAAAGTTTGAAATATCCAATAAATTTCGTTCCACTTCATGATTGTGTCCCACTTGTTGTTGATTCTTCACAAAAAATTACAGTTTTATATCTTTATGTTTGAAGCCTGAAATGTGGCAAAAGGTCGAAAAGTTCAAGGGGGCCAGTGTGGTAGAGCTGTAAAAGTCTCAGAACTTGATGGGTAGAAATACAAATCTGGCTGGTAAAATATAGTCACCTCTATACTGTATATATATTTCATCTGTATATTTGGCTGTTTGCCTGTAAGTTATTAAAAGTTACATTCTGGTCCGAGGTGCTTGTTATCACACAGGAAATTCTGAATGAACAGATTTTTTTACTGTAAATGTACTAGCTATTGGGATTAGAGCACAGGTATGTCTTGTTTTTTGTTATCACACAGGGGGATTTTTTGGTTTGTTAGAGAACTAATTCTTTGTTATAGACCAAAGCAGGTATGTCAAACTCAATTTCATCGCAGGCCACATCAGCATTATGGTTGCCCTCAAAGAGCCAGTTATATCTATCTGTAAGACTATATTCATTTATCCAAGGATTTTTTTCTTGGAGAATAGGTGCAGGAACTCAACCATGCCCCCACTGTACCACATTGGATGGTGGGTGTGGACAAATTGCCCTACCAGTGGGAGGATCTTAAAGGGGCAATAAATACTAGAAATGCATTATGTGCTGCATTTAGGGATGCTTTATGTACAGAGTGCAGTTTCAGGGGTTCTCTATGCACAGAGTGCAGGATTCAGGGGTACACTGTGTACAGAGTGCAGTTTCAGGGGTGCCCTGTGCACAGAGTGCAGGGCTGAGGAGTGTGCAACATACAGAGTGCAGGGTTTAGGTGTATGCTATGCACAGTGTACAGGGTTCAGCTCTCTTACACAGGCTGTTCACATATCACTTGTACCCCTTCTCAGCTCTGACCCCATCACCACTCAGTCACCCTCCACCTCTGCACACATCTCCCTCCACAGCCCTCACCTCTCCCACCCCCCCCCTCCTCCAAAAAAAAGCTTTCCCGCATCTCACCTACCCAAACGGCTCTAGTACCTCCATGGGCATCCGCAGAACTTTTTTTATGGGGGGGGGGGGGGGGGCATCATTTTAAGGTCACCCATGCTCAGCCCCTTTTTAACAATGTCATGAAGGGGAGGGGCTTAGTCATTATACTTATTTTGAGTATTCATTTTTAAAGGGTAAACAGCAGCATTTATTTTTAAAGCATTTGTTAACCTAAAAAAAAATTGATCTTGGTCCCTTAAAGCATGTTATTCAGCTCAATACTGTGTAACGTGGCACCTAAAATACCTGGCTGATCCTGCCTGGCTATGTCCTCCCCTCTGTAAA
Source organism: Pelophylax lessonae (assembly GCF_965119305.1). Lineage (NCBI taxonomy): Eukaryota > Metazoa > Chordata > Amphibia > Anura > Ranidae > Pelophylax > Pelophylax lessonae. The sequence continues at coordinate 793,299,026 of NC_138768.1, read as the reverse complement.
CTGACCACGGTATACCATGGCTGCTGAGCCCTGATACCATGGTCAGTTTACGTGCCTCCATCATCCGCAGCCCTCCTGTCCTCCTCTGCCTCTCTCCCCCCTCCATTCCCACCCGTCTGCTCCTCTGTCAGTGACCGCCCCCCCCTCTCCTCCTGCTGCTGCAGTTTCATTTAAAGTTTCATATCCTGTCTACAGTCTGTTTAATAATCCTGTGTACCCCTGTGTCTGTGTTTTATAAAAATAAGCCATTCTTTACAAGTTTTCAGAGCACCAATAGCCACTTACGTGACCCGCCGCCTCTCCCCCTCCTCTCCCCCTCCCTTCCTCCTACCCTCCTGACAGATGACAGTGAGGAATCCTCGGCCCCACCCGCTGCAGGAAGCTGTCAGATGAGGAGAGGAGAGAGCCGACGTGTCACGTGAGCGGTGCTTGGCACTCTGAAAACTGGTAAGGAACGCCTTATTTTTTTAAAAACACATACACATGGGTACACAGGATTATTAAACAGACCAGACAGGATGGTATAAAGTGTCTTAACAACCACTTTTAAGGGGAAGTTGAGACTCCAGGGGGGGCATTTGCCCCCCCTTGCCCCTACCTGTGCATGCCCATGAGTACCTCCCAGCAGTGTAGGTGACTCTGCCTCTCTCTCTCTCTCACTTGCTTTCATCAGAATCTATGCACCCGGGCACGTGATGCCCCAACTCACACTGCACCTGCATGTCCATTGTTCCCACTGTGAGTGCAGGGCAGGCAGGGATCTCTGAGAGCTGCTGAGAGCAAAGCTGCCCTTGTAAAGGGCAGCAAATGAACAAATGTACTTAGTGAACAACTCCAAGAATTTGCGAAAGAGTATTTAAACTAGGAAGGGGGGGGGCAAAAGAGTGGAAATACAAGAGTCCAATTGCCCCCCCGAAACAATGCCAGAACAGGTCAGAAGCACAGAGGTTAAGAAATGATAAGCTCAGAGTCCTGTCTACAAATGCTCGCAGTTTAGGTAAAAAAATCAATGAACTTGGGTCAATAATGGCATCTGAGAATGTAGATTTAGTGGCTGTTACGGAGACATGGTTTAATTAAAGAAATGACTGGGACATAACCATACCAGGGTACTCTTTATACAGAAGAGACAGAGAAGGCAAGAAAGGAGGAGGAGTGGCCCTGTATGTGAAAGATAGCATTAAATCTAACCTAATACAAGTTGGTGAGGCCAACATAGAGTCAGTTTGGGTTACGTTGCAGTTTGCTAATCATGCAGTAACTCGTGTAGGTGTGATATATAGACCACCTGGTCAAGTTAAAGAACTAGATGATCTACTAGTTGAAGAAATAGCTAAAATGACAATGAAAGGAGAAGTTATCATTATGGGAGATTTCAATCTTCCAGATATAAACTGGAAAACCAAAATAGCAAGTTTTACCAGGAGTACAGATATTCTAAATTCCCTACTGGGGTTTGGATTTGGTATTCACAAATGGGGATTCGGTATATGATGTCATTGTAGGCGAAACCTTGGGATCTAGTGATCACCAGTCAGTGTGGTTTAATATAAGAACTGTGAAAGAGTCACACCACACAAAAACAAAAGTTTTAGATTTTAGAAAAACAGACATTTCAAAAATGAAATTAGTCATAAATGAGTCCTTATCAGACTGGAATGGATTACATGGAGTCCAGGAGAAATGGGACTACTTAAAAGGTGCATTATTGAAGGCAACAGAAAATTGCATTAGACTTGTCAGTAAAAGCAAAAAAAGGAAGAGACCACTGTGGTACTCAGCAGAAGTGGCCCAAATCATTAAAAATAAAAAGCTAGCATTTTGCAATTATAAAAAAACCCAGAGCAATGAAGATAAGGAAATCTACAAGATTAGGCAGAAAGAGGCCAAGCAAGTTATAAGAACTTCTAAAGCTCAGGCAGAAGAAAAACTAGCTCAGTCTATGAAAAAGGGGGATAAGACATTCTTCAGATATATAAATGAAAAAAGGAAATTAAAACAAGGAATAACTAAATTAAAAACAAAGGACGGAAGGTATGTAGAAGAGAATAAAGGGCTAGCCGACTGCCTTAATGAATGCTTCTGTTCAGTTTTTACAGAAGAAAAAGAAGGAGAAGGACCTCCACTTGAAAGGATGACTAATGAATCGTTTGATGCATGTGTCTTTACAGAGGAAGACGTTCTAAGATTGCTGTCTAAAGTGAAGACAAATAAGTCACAGGGTCCTGATGAGATACACCCAAAATTATTAAAAGAGCTTAGTGGTGAGCTGGCAAAACCATTAACAGATTTATTTAACCAATCATTAGTAACAGGAGTCGTCCCGGAAGATTGGAAATTGGCAAATGTCGTGCCGGTTCACAAGAAAGGTAGTAGGGAGGAATCGAGCAACTATAGACCAGTGAGTCTGACATCAATAGTAGGCAAATTAATGGAAACCCTATTAAAGGATAGGATTGTGGAACATCTTAAATCCCATGGATTGCAAGATGAAAAACAACATGGGTTTACTTCAGGGAGATCATGTCAAACAAATCTTATAGATTTTTTTGACTGGGTGACTAAAATAATAGACGGTGGACGTGCAGTAGACATTGCATATCTAGATTTTAGTAAGGCTTTTGACACTGTCCCACATAGAAGACTTATCAATAAACTGCAGTCATTGAGCATGGACTCCCATATTGTTGAGTGGATTAGGCAGTGGCTGAGTGACAGACAACAGAGGGTTATAATTAATGGAGAACATTCAGAACAAGGTCATGTTACCAGTGGGGTACCTCAGGGATCTGTACTGGGACCAATTTTGTTTAATATCTTCATAAGTGATATTGCAAAAGGCCTCGATGGTAAGGTTTGTCTTTTTGCTGATGACACAAAGATATGTAACAGGGTTGATGTTCCTGGAGGGAAATGCCAAATGGAAAAGGATTTAGGAAAACTAGAAGAATGGTCAGAACTCTGGCAACTGAAATTTAATGTGGATAAGTGCAAGATAATGCACCTGGGGCATAAAAACCCAAGGGCAGAATATAGAATATTTGACACAGTCCTGACCTCAGTATCTGAGGAAAGGGATTTAGGAGTAATTATTTCAGAAGACTTAAAGGTGGGAAGACAATGTAATAGAGCAGCACGAAATGCCAGCAGAATGCTTGGATATATAGGGAGAGGTATAAGCAGTAGAAAGAGAGAAGTGCTTATGCCGCTGTACAGAACACTGGTGAGACCTCACTTGGAGTATTGTGCGCAGTACTGGAGGCCATATCTCCAGAAGGATATAGATACTCTAGAGAGAGTTCAGAGAAGAGCTACTAAACTAGTACATGGATTGCAGGAAAAAACTTACCAGGAAAGGTTAAAGGACCTTAACATGTATAGCTTGGAAGAAAGAAGAGACAGAGGGGATATGATAGAAACTTTTAAATACATAAAGGGAATCAACTCGGTAAAGGAGGAGAGCATATTTAAAAGAAGAAAAACTACCACAAGAGGACACAGTTTTAAATTAGAGGGGCAAAGGTTTAAAAGTAATATGAGGAAGTATTACTTTACTGAGAGAGTAGTGGATGCATGGAATAACCTTCCTGCAGAAGTGGTAGCTGCAAATACAGTGAAGGAGTTTAAGCATGCATGGGATAGGCATAAGGCTATCCTTCATATAAGATAGGGCCAGGGACTATTCATAGGATTCAGATATATTGGGCAGACTAGATGGGCCAAATGGTTCTAATCTGCCGACACATTCTATGTTTCTATGTTTCTAAACACAGAAGGCTTCTGTCTTTACAAGTGACAGTGGTGAGTGGGGAGTGGAAGGTGAGAGCTGGAGGTGGAAGAACTTTTTCCAACTGAGAAAAAACCCCTGGGTGTGAGGGCACTTACTAAAAACAAATAAAATGTACTCCTAAAGTCCCAGTCCAAAAAGTTTCCCTTCAAAGGACTTAAATTGTTCCTAATTTCAAAATGGGTCAAGCAACTCCAGTGATGTCCCCTCTGATGAAGCTTCTTTGTGATATTTCCCTCCCATCCGTGAGAAATCTCAAAAGAAAAAATATTGTAATGAAACCCTTAAAGGGTAACTGTATACAGGTTTATTTGCTGTGGTGCTTATGATCCATCGACAATCTAGCTGTCACTCAATTCAGTTAAAATCTCAGGTATCAGCAAAGATTATGTGATGTCTTGACAGGCAACCAAGTGAACAAATCAGTAGTGAACTGGACCTACAATGGTATTTATTCCAGTGTAAGTTGAAAGCACAGGCCTAATCAACAGATTGTGTTTGACACATGTGGACTAGAGGGAAAGGGTTTACAAAGAAACGCTGTCTTTTTTAGGTGATTATTGGTGCAGGTCCCTAACTTTCAGAATATTAAAGCTGACCATACGCTATTTCAAGTTCAGCTGGTTCCTGATGAACCGGCCAGAATTCACTATATGGGTGTCCCTATCGCTCCCACTTCTGACATGCTTCATTGGAAAATGGAAGAAGCTGGATAGAAATTCTTCGGCCAAACAGAGGCTGCATCCAATAGGAAAAAACTACCATTTGAGTGTTCTGACAGCCATTCTGTGCTGGTAGTATATAAAAGCTGCAGCAGGAAATTCGTCCATTCACGATGTATAGCATGGATGGTGAAATCTCTTTCAGATATCATCTGCCAGTCCGTTTTTTAGGTGGTTCTGTACGGAAGCTCAATTAGTCTATGAGCAGGTGGATACAAACAGGCATGTGTCTGTTTACATGAAATCATCCCTCATTTCGTCTAGTTCTGAACAAAAACAACTGAAGCTTGAGCCCCTTTACACTTATTTGGACCTAAGCAAGATGGATTGGAGGAAGAAGAATGTAGCACGTCCATTTAAATCCCCTTGCACATAGACCTTACATGGGACCATTCAGCTCAGTGAGGAGAAAACTAAGCAGGGTCAGATGTCTCAAAAGTGACATCCATTGCATTTTGCTCCAATTTAGCAGGAGATCTGTCTATTCATGGATCCTGTACTCATCAGAATTGATGCCACTTGTCTAAAAAGGCCCTTATTCAAGGACATGCAGGTATAATATGTGTCCACATGTGATATAAAGCCGGTCATTGATGGATCAAATCTTGGCCAGTTCAGCATGGACCAGCCAAGATTGGATTGATCTAAGGGCAAGCTGGTTGTATTAACCACTTGCCGACCGCCGCAAGTACATATACTGCGGCGGTCAGCCCCGGCCAGGCAAAGTGACGTACCGGTACGTCACTAGCCTGTCACTCCCTTGTGAGCCAATAGCGGGCGAGCGTGCGCCCGCTGAGGCGCGCGCCCGCCCCGGCTCGTTCCCTAATAAGTCAGTGCGCGTGACCGGCGGACCCGATGTCCGCAGGTCACTCGCGATCGTTCGCCGGGAAGGGAGAAAGGCAGGCGGCTAATGTAAACAAGCCGCCTGTCATTCTCCCCTGTGTAAAAATGGAGATCAGACGGTTCTACTATGTAGGACCGTTGATCTCTGTTTTTACACTAGTAGCCATGTCCAATCACAGTTAGAAACACGCCCCTAGGACACACTTAACCCCTCCCTCTCCAATACAGTTAACCCCTTCCCTGCCAGTGTCGTTTTTATAGTAACAGTGCATATGTATTGCACTGATTACTGTAGTAATGTCACTGGTAACCCCAAAAGTGTCAAAAATGTCAGTCAAGGGTCCGATCTGTCCGCCGCAATGTTGCAGTCCCGCAAAAAAAAATCGCAGATCGCTGCCATTACTCGTTAAAAAAACCCCACCAAAAATTTTTCCCTTTGTTAGTAAACGCGATAACTTTTGCACAAACCAATCAAAATACGCTTTTTGCGATTTTTTTTACCAAACATATGTAGCATAAAACAAATTGGCCGAAAATGTTAAAAAAAAATTTTAAATTTTTTTGGGGAATTTCATATAAAAAATGTGAAAAATATTGTTATTTTTGCAAAATTGACGCTCTTTTTTTGCATATAGCGCATGATCAAAAAATCGCACAGGTGATCAAATACCACCAAAAGAAAGCTCTGTTTGTGGGAAAAAAAAGGACGTCAAATTTGTTTAGGTACAGCGCAATTGTCCGTTAAAGTCACGCAGTAAAATATCGCAAAAAAAAACCCTGGTCAGGAAGGGGGTACAATCTTAAAGCGGAGTTCCGGGCACAAAAACCAAAATTTTTTTTTGTGCCCATCCGCTAGTTCAGCCTAACCTGAAAAGGAATTGGATAGTTAGATTTTTTTTTTTTAAAAACTCACCTTGTAATTGACGATCGTAAATACTCACCTCAGGGTACTTCCTCCCTCGGAGCCGCGGCTCACCCCGTCACTTCCTGCGCTGCGATGATTCCTGGGAGCTAAACGTCATCGCTCCCAGGAATCAATGCAACGGCACCGGCCCCGCTCGTCACTTCCGGGCGACGCCGCATTCCCCTGCTAAACAGCTTCTGGGCATGCCCAGAAGCTGTTTAGGAATGCGGCGTCGCACCGGAAGTGACAAAAGGGGCCAGTGCGGCGCATTCTGGGAGAAGAAGACGCGGAAGAAGACGCAGAAGAGGACCGCGCCGGCTTCAGCTGCCCACAAGAGCGATGGAAACGCTGTGGAAGAAATTTTATAAGTAAGTATTTCTTCTAAAAGGTAAGTGCGAACCGGGACAGATCAGAGGCTAGCCATTGTGGAATGTGCTAGCCCTGACTGTCCCGGGGGTATGTTCATTAAAAAATGACATCTGTGCCCGGAACTCCGCTTTAAGTGGTTAAAGCTTAAGTGGTTAAAGTCGATCCATCAATAGACTTCAGTACAACCAGACTGTCAGATTTTTTTTCATGTGATTGCTAACTACGGCTATAGTGGCCAACTGTGTTGATGGGGGAATCTAGCAATTTTCTGTGGAAGGACAAAAAATTGCATAATCTGTGGAGTGCTTAAGGCAAATGCGGGTGATTCAACCCACCAGTGCATGCCTAAATGTTGAATTTTGCGTGAAAATGACCTTTCAGGAAAACAATGTGATCACTGTGAAATAAACAACATTTAAGTGCACAGTACATGAGTTTTTCTAACAAACTGAAATGACATTATCAATGGTACCCCATGCACTATTAAATATACATAACAACTTTTACTTCAAAGGCTTCACAGTTATTACTTAAAGAATCTGACTTCACAAGTTATCATACAGATGCACAAAGTAGAGCTTCTTTTCATTCAGTTACAGTAGATTATTAGGTTATCACACCCTTAAACAGTCCTTTAAATAAGTGCTTAGAACCACACTTGCTAAAGAAGCATAAAGGTTGATATACTCTCAAATTGGCCAATAAGGAATACATTATTAGGAGCCTTACAGGATTAAGTAGTGTTAATCTAAGGGTGAAATTTGTGTAATTTTCAAATTCTTTCAATTGGGTGGCATGCATAAGAAATGTCAACCAGAAATAGGAATAATCACATGATGCAACTCTCCAACTTCCAACTGAAAGAGGGAACGTTTAACTGTAGGAAAATATAAAAAACACAAATTAATGCAGCCTAGAATTCAAAATTAAACCCAAACATGTCATTTTTAAATGAAAGGTAAAAGTACCTGAATTTGACTTGGTATCGGTCTCTTGCAGTTTCCACTACACTACGGTTGTGTCCCAGCTAGGCCAAATGCTAATAAGTAGATTGACATTCGTTCATACCAGAGATGCAAAGGTATTAAAGGTTCGCTAGCATGTTGCAGAGATTTCTCTGGAGACTGCACGCAGGGTTCAAGTTTCCTTGACAGACTCCTAACAGGTCACCATTTTATTATTCACCCTGACTTAGTGTTCCAACTCCTCCTAATATCTCTTAAAACTCATAAAGCAAAACTGTCATAACATTTTCTTAAAATGGCAATGCAATACACAGAAATGAACAAATACACAACAACTAGCACTCAAATAGAAGGAGAAGTGGCTCAAGAAACAAGTCAACTGTGTTGCAGTACTCTTGTGCTAACAAGGTGTAAATGTATATAAAAGGTAAGATTTCTCTACGCGTTTCATGAGACCATGCTCGCTTCCTCAAGAGATACATATAAATGCCTCAAATTAGAGACAGTTGTTAGGCCTCAGAGCAAAAAAGGGAGGATAAGAAAGGAAATGGGGGGAGAGGGGGGGAGTAGGCAAAAAAGGGGGGAGGGAAGACCAAAAAACTTTACAATTGTGTATATAATAGTCCTAACGAACTTCAAAACCAGGGTAAACAGTCAAATAGATTCATGGTTCCCATATGAAGATGTAGGAAAACAGAAAGAGATCCCCAAGCGGTCCATGTAGTTCTCCCGGGGGCTGTGGAGGGGGCCAGCCGACCAGGCAAACATCCAAGAGGGGGACATGGTGTCACAGTGGTCAGGGATATGCAAATACTGAAAGCTGGAAAACAGCAACAGTAAAACTCAATAGGGGGCCATTGGTCCCAGTAGCGACTAGCAAGCTCCTAAACATCACATCCCACGTGTAATAGTGCAAAAAACAACCCAGTGTAAAAGCAGGAGTAGCTAATAGTAAAGGTATAAAGTGTAGACAATGTGTAAAAAAAAAAAAGGGGGGGGCATTTACAGAAGGGAATTGTGCATGGGTGCAATTGATATGTGGACCTCATTAGGCATCTACCTTAGGGTACATTACATATAAATAGAAAAAATTGTAATGGACAAAAAAAGGGAATAAATTAAAAAGTTGACAAATAAGTGTCCATTATCAAAGAAATAGTGAAGTGTAGAGGCCAGTGAATGACCCATTGATGAGTGAATCCCAAGCTGTGAAACCCATCATAAAAGTAATAGTGCCATATTAGTGTGCATAAAATAGTAATGAAATACCTTGAAGTAATACAAAACTGATGCCTAGACAGTGAAAAGAATAAACAGAACCAAACCCAAGTGGATGCTATTGGAACATATTATGGTTCCCTAGCTGATAGATACTCTTCCCTGAAAATTCCAAAAGGTATGCACACCAGAAACCAAACAAGCTCACACCAGAGGTGTGATCTCACTCCTCTATCAGGTATTTTTTAAAAAATAACAAAAATGTTATACTTACCTGCTCTGTGCAATGGCTTTACAAAGAGCGGCCCCGATCCTCCTCTTCTAGGGTCCCCCACAGGCACTCCTGGTCCACCCCTTTTCCTAATGCCCCCATAGCAAGCTGCTTGCTATAGGGGCACTAATATGTGCTCGCTCCCTAGCCCCTCTCTGTGTGTCCATTAGACACACAGAACGGGACTTGGCTAGGGTTGCCCCCTCATCTCTTTAAACCTGGTCACATATGAATTACACAGTTTCTGGGGCTAATTTAATGCAGATAAGACACTAAGTGAGTTTAATTACTACCTTAAAGCGGAGTTCCACCCAAAAGTGGAACTTCCGCTTTAGGCAGTTCTAACCCCCTGATATGCCACATTTAGCATGTCATTTTTTTGGGTTTTGGGGGGGGGGGAGCGGGTACCTAGTTTTGACAGGTACCCGCTCCCAGTTCAACTCGGAGCGCCGCGGCGCCCTGAGCGGAAGTTCTCCTCTCCCCCTCCCTCCCTGCAATCTTCTGGGACATGTCAGAGGTCCCAGAAGATTGCCGGCCAATCATGATGCATAGCGCATCTTGCGCCTGCGCAGTGTGTACCCGGCTGTGAAGCCAAAAACTGTCACAGCCGGGTACCCACACCAGTGATGCCGGTGCCACAGACAGAGAGGGAGAAGAGCGAGGCTTCGGGCGGCCGCATCGCTGGACCGTTGGACAGGTGAGTGTGTGTTTAGGCTGGAACTCCGCTTTAATCAGCCACAGAACCTCTGTAATTAATACATGATATGTTCCGGTTTATAAGGATCAGGTAGCAACCCTAGGTTTGGCCCCCGACCCCTGCTCCCCCCTCACTGGCTATAAGCTGTGGTTGACAGCACAGCCGATTGCTCCTGCTGCTGTCTCTCAGCCAATCAGGAAGCAGAGATTTGGGAAAGTAGCTGCACTCATGCACATTGCTGAATCGGGCTTCAGCCTTTAGAACCACTTTATGTGCAGAATTTGAAAAAAATCAAGCCTCCTGCCCTGCTGCCCTGCTGCCCTATCAGGTAGGACTGTGTTGTGTAGCAGAGCGTTGTAAGGACATGATGGGAAATAAATACAAATACTGTGACGGGTAAAACAGCTGTCAGCTTAAAATGATATCTTTTACTGGCAGGGTAAATACAATTTGTGAGATTCTATGACAGCTTAGGCCTAGACCTGAGCTATTTTGAAAGAAATTGTATTTACCTATTCAATGCATTTTAAAGTGATACTAAAGTTTTGTCTTTTTCTAGTTAAAAATAACAAACATGTTATACTTACCTTCTCTCTGCAGTGGTTTTCCACAGAGCAGCCCAGATCCTCCTCTTCTCGGGTCCCTCTTCGGTGCTCCTGGTCCCTCCCTCCTGTCGAGTGCCCCCACAGCAAGCAGCTTGCTACGGTGGCACCCGAGCCGAGCCACTGCTCTGTGTTTCCATTCAGACACGGAGCCATGCTGACTTTGATTGCCAATGAGGAGGGGAGTCCCGGACAGCCAAGACACTCCTGCAACCTCACTGGATCTAGATGGACCTCAGGTAAGTTTTAGGGGGGCTGAGGGGGGCTGCTGCACAGAAGGCTGTTTATCTTAATGCATAAAATACATTTTCTGCCTTCACAACCACTTTAATTGAATTATATTTTGATGTTTCTACCAATGAAGATAATGCTATTATGCTCTAACTTTTGACATAGTTTATCAGTTACAGGATATTATGGGAAAAAATGCAATGGCAGCAACCATGATGGTTAAGAAGATGTGTCCTTCTGCAGAAAAGTAGTAAAGCGATTTTTTTTTTTTAAAGTTTTGTACACATTATCATCACTATTATACAGTATACAGACAGGACTTTGAATTTATGTATATTTGGTAAATACGAAATGTTGCAATTGAATTTTATGTAGTCTTCTGTGCAGCCGGCTACAGCACGGGCTTAAAATCCTGGGTGGTCGTACTTGGACATCCTCCTGTTCTCGTGCTTCCTGCACGCCCCCTGAGGTGTGCGAGCGGTGTGTTCTGTAATCACGGAGTCCATGGGACTCGGCTGATCAAAGATCGGAGTAAAGAGTCAATCCCGGCCCTTTACCATGTGATCAGCTGTCAGCCAGTGACAGCCGATCACATTATGTAAACAGAACTGGCTTTTTTTTTTTTCCTCATGCTGACAGCTTCAGATCTCTCCAGAGATATTTAATCGGGTTCAAGTCTAGGATCTTCCTGGGCTACCCAAGGACATTCACAGAGTTGTCCCGTAGCTACACCTTTGGTTTTGTGGCTGAAGTCCAGAGCGCTCTGGAGCAGCTTTTCATCAAGGATGTCTTTGTACATTGCTGCATTCATCTTTCCCTCGATCCTGACTAGTCTCCCAGTTCCTGCTGCTGAAAAACATCCCCACAGCATGAGGCTGCCACCACTATGCTTCACTGTAGGGATGGTATTGGCCAGGTGATGAAAAGTGCCTGGTTTCCTCCAGACATAACGCTTACCATTCAGGCCAAAGAGTTTAATTTTGTTTCATTAGACCAGAGAATTTTGTTTCTCATGGTCTGAGAGTCCTTCAGGTGCCTTTTGGCAAACTCCAGACGGGCTGTCATGTGCCTTTTCCTGAGGAGTAGATTCCGTCTGGCCACTCTACGACACAGGCCTGATTGGTGGAGGGCTGCAGAGATGGTTGTTCTTCTGGAAGGTTCTTCTCTCTCCACAGAGAAATGCTGGGGCTCTGTCAGAGTGATCATCAGGTTCTTGGTCACTTCCCTGACTAAGGCCCTTCTCCCCCGATCGCTCAGTTTGGCCGGGTGGCCCACTCTAGGAAGAGTCCTGGTGGTTCAAGACTTCCATTTGTGGATGATGGAGACCACTGTGCTCATTGGGACCTTCAATGCTGCAGACATTTTTGTGTACCCTTCCCCAGATCTCTGCCTCCATAAAATCCTGTCTCGGAAGTCTACAGACAATTCCTTGGACTTCAGGGCTTGGTTTGTGCTTGGACACACACTGTTAACTGTTGGATCTTATATAGACAGATGTGTGCTTTTCCAAATCATGTCCAATCAATTGAATTTACCACAGGTGGACTCCAATCAAGTTGTAGAAACATCTCAAAGATGATCAGAGGAAACAGGATGCAGTGTCATGGCAAAGGCTGTAAATACTTATGTACATGTGATTTTTTTACTTTTTAATTTCAATAAATTTGCAAAGATTTCAAGCAAACTTCTTTCACATTGTCATTATGGGGTACTGTTTGTAGAATTTTGAGGAAAATAATGAAGTTAATCCTTTTTGGAATAAGGCTGTAACATAACAAAATGTGGAAAAAGTGAAGCGCTGTGAATACTTGCCGTATGCATTGTGTGTTCAAGCTGGCCAACTGTGTCAAAGAGACAGAGGATTGACACCCCCGTAAGCATCAGGCTTCAGAGGAAGATTTCTCTTTAACAAAGGGTGCGGGCACTCAGATAGGTAGGCATATACCAGCTTCATTTAGCAGGGACAGCTTTGTGGCAATTTTCTTATACCTGACAGGTCCGCAGTGATAACTTTAAATAGCCACTGACTGAAAATACACAATACTTACTATACATTTCCCTAATGTTATCTTGTCAACAGAATTACAAGGGAAATCTTTCAGGACATTCTTCTTTTCCAATAAATACATTAGTTATTCTGCTTCATAAAGAGTCATTTAGAGCAGTGGCTTTTTGCCACAGGCAAGAAAACATTTACTGACATCAGTCATGGTTGCAGATTTAACAGTGCTGATTACAAATACTGGCAGTCACTCAGACGTCTTATAGTTACATATACCTTCAAAAATGCATTTCTGCTGCTCGCCTCTTTGATCCGGCCTGTCTTTAAATAGGTTCCTTGTAATCGTGCATCTTGTTGATTCCTAGAAGAGAAGTACCAAGATAAGAGATCCTTTGTAGAGCTCCCTGTCATTATTGAGGGGATGTGCCAGTGAATCCTAGTGCCTGCTTTAACAGTCTATCTACAACTTCATTGTCCACACTGGCTCTTTCCAAGAAGCATTATTCTATATTTACGTCAATAGTGCTGCGCTACTAAAGAATGTACCTACATATATTTTATATATATATATTTAGATGTGTGTGTGTGTGTATGAGATCCCTCAAGCAGGCCATGCATTGATTTACTAAAGCAGTAGCAGATGTATACTTTTTGCTTAACCACTTTACCACTAGAGCATTTTGCTGTCTTACGTCTGGGCCACTTTTTGCGATTCGGCGCTGTGCGAATTTAACTGACAATTGCGCGGTCGTGCGATGCCGTACCCAAACAAAATTTACGTCCTTTTTTTCCCACAAACAGAGCTTTCTTTTGCTGGTATTTGACCACCTGTGCGATTTTTACTTTTTGCGCTATAAACAAAAAAAGAGCGTTTATTTTGAAAAAATAACAATATTTTTAACATTTTTTTATATGAAATTCCCCCCAAAAAAGATGTAAAAACCAATTTTTTTAAAATTTTTGGCCAATTTGTTTTCTGCTACCCATGTTTGGTAAAAAAAATCGCAATAAGCGTATTTTGATTGGTTTGCGCAAAAGTTATTGCGTTTATTAACTAAGGGAAAGATTTATGTCATTTTTGGTGTTTTTTTTTTTAACGAGTAATGGCGGCGATCTGCGATTTTTTTTGCGGGACTGCGACATTGCGGCGGACAGATCGGACCCTTGACTGACATTTTTGACACTTTTGGGGGTACCAGTGACATCACTGCAGTAATCAGTGCTATATATATGCACTGTTACTGTAAAAATGACACTGGCAGGGAAGGGGTTAATTTTATTGGAGAGGGAGGGGTTAATGTATGCCTGGTGCTTACTGACGTGTGGGGGGGGAGGTGACTGAGTGAGCTAGGGACAGATCGGATGTTCAGCTATGCTGAACACTCCGATCTGTCACTCCCTGTCACTTAGGAGATCCGCCCGCTCTGTTTACACAGGCGGGCGGATCTCCAAACTGGATTCCCCGACGATCGGGGCAGAGCAGCGGCGATCGCGGCTCCTCCCCTGGCCCGACTCCCGCTGTGAATGAAAACAGCGGAAGCGCGCCTCCGGCGGCGCGCGAGCGCCGCCTACAGGGGCAGGAGTCTGGCGACGTAGGTCTACGTCGTCAGACCTACAAGAGCCACTTTGCCGCAGTAGTACTACGGTACTCAGCGGTAAAGTGGTTAAAGCTGAGAAACATTTAAAAAGTCCCCATGCAGCGGGGCTCCCCTTCACACTACAAGGGGTAATTGCTTGTTTTAATCCAGGGTGCCAATAAAAAGCAGTTTTAGGGCTCTTTCACACAGGCGATCCGATCAGATCCGCCTGTCAGTTTTTTAGGCGGATCTGATCGGATCCTCCATGCAGCCCTATGGGGCAGAGGATGTCAGCGGAGACATGTCCGCTGACACCATCTTCCATCCGCATCCGATCCTTGAAATCTGGATGGATGGAAACTCTATTTTTCCATCCGTTCAGTAATTGGATCGGATCAGATGAGAGCGGACAGGCGGTCCGCTCTCATCCGATCCCCCATAGAGAGCAGCGGGGGCTGAGACACCTCCCTCTCCGCACTGCAAGCGGAGACGGAGCTGTCATCCGCCGGCTCAGCGGGGATCGCGGATCGATCCCCGCTGAGCAACACGGATCCGCCTACGGAGGCGGACCGTGTGAAAGAGGCCTTACTTACCTTACTCCTCACTCCCTCAACAGTCAGAGCTCTCCTCTTCCTTCCGACGCACCGGATTGTGGGTGGGCCCACAAGATCCTCACATACAACGCAGGACTGCTGGTCCTGCATTATGCATGATCATGTCAGAGTGTGACCAAAGAACAAAATGCCAAAGAAAGACCTTCAGAGGGGCAATCGCACAGAGAGAGATAGAAGCTTGTGGAAGCAAGGGATAAGGCAAGAAAAAGTGCATTTGATGGTACCCTAGTCAAAAATGAGCATTTAATCCAAGGTTTCCCATTGAATGTTCCATAGAATTCTAGGGTTCCTCCAGAGATTGCTAGTGGTTCCTTAACCACTTTACCACCGGAGGATTTTCCTGCTTTACGTCCGGGCCACTTTTTGCAACTTGGCACTGTGCGACTTTAATTGCGCGGTCATGCAACGCCGTACCTGAACGAAATTTACGTCCTTTTTTTCCCCACAAACAGAGCTTTCTTTTGGTGGTATTTGACCACCTCTGCGTTTTTCATTTTTTGCGATATTAATAAAAAAATAGCAAAAATTTTGACAATTTTTGAAAATTGACATTTTCTACTTTGACAGTTAAAAAATATCCAATATATTCAATTGTTGTCATATATTTAGGCCAAAATGTATTTAGCTACATGTCTTTGACAAAAAAATTCTTAACCGGTTTAAGACCGGAATATTTTACCCCATTCCTGACCAGGCCATATTTTGCGATTCGGCAATGCATTACTTTAATGGACAATTGCGCGGTTGTGCGACGCTGTACCCAAATTAAATTTATGTCCTTTTTTTCTCCACAAATAGAGCTTTCTTTTGGTGGTATTTGATCACCTTTGCAATTTTTACTTTTTGCGCTATAAACAAAAAAAGAGCGACAATTTTAAAAAAATAGCAATATTTTTCACATTTTTTTATATGAAATTCCCCCCCCAAAAAAATGTAAAAATCAAAATTTTTTAACATTTTAGGCCAATTTGTTTTCTGCTACATATTTTTGGTAAAAAAAATCGCAATAAGATCACCGTCTCCCGCGCGCCGCCGAGAAGGGGAGGAGTCCAGCCACGTAGGTCTACGTCGCTGGACGATAACGAGCCACTTTGCCGCAGTACTCTCCATGTGAGCGGTCGGCAAGTGGTTAAGCAATGTGCAATTTCTGCCTCTCAGAGAAGTTATTATTGACGCCAATGATCTTTTTAGCTATCTGTAAAGGGGTGATTCGTCCCTATGACCACAAGTATAAGGAGCATTGTTCTCACTGACCATCACTCTAATGTACTGTATCTTGAGCTCAGCTGTAGATATAGTCATTTTTAGCAGGGGTTCCCTGAGACCAGAAAGTTATTTCAAGGATTCCACTTTGTAGAAAGTTTGAGAAAGGCTGATACGATCCTTGGAACGGTTGTTCGGGTTTAGTAAAGTCAAATTACAGTTAAAATGAAATATCATATCACATGTATAGAAAAATATAACTACTCTACCTTCACAGAAAAAAAACAAGGGATAGCTATAACGGAAGAGCTATCCAAAGGAATGCCATAAATTGAGCTACCCTCCCTTCTAAGCTGCAACCATTGGCAGTACCCTCTTCCCTGAATAGTAACAGAGGAAGTTCCAGGGTTTCGCACCATCCACTTTCACAGTGCCCACTGCAGCCTAGTTCATTCTCACTGGAGCATTATGACAACTAGCTGCATTTCTGCCCAAAATCTTCTCAATGTGGCTACAGTTACTGTAATAAGAGGTTTTCTAGCTCTAGGAACACTATCAAACATCTCCATGTTTTTTATCATTGAGATAATGGAGCTTGTATACAGGGGAAACTCTAGCACAGTTATAATGACAAATATGACAACCACTGAATACGGGCCAGCTGGCTTGATTTTAAGCTCTATATCACGTACAATTTCTACATGGACACAAACCCCTCTACTTACTCTACCTTGAACTGAGCTAACAGTTCAAACCGATCCAGGAGCATTCAATAGATTCACTACAAAGGCTTCCATATAAACGAATAACCTTTATTGGTCTTGTTAAGTTACTTTAATACCCGGAATTTAAATTTATTACTGACCACGCTGGGCTATTGAGTCTTTCTCCGGCACCTACACCCCCTTCTGATTTTTCAAGTGTATCCTGTATGTATACCTACATCTCACCAAAAATCTTTCAACTGACATGTTCCTTTTCTCTCCCACAAAGGAAAGGTTATTTAGTTTACTGTCTGCCACAGAATACTCCTGTGTTTCTGCACTTCTGCATAAAAAGGTACATTTAAAACATTTTTTTCTTGTTCAGACATTGTTAGTTACCAATGCTTTACAAAATCTCCAATAGAATTCTATTAAATGCTTGCCAACCGCCGCAAGTACATATACTGCGGCGGTCAGCCCCGTGCAGGCAAAGGAACGTATGGGTACGTCACTCGCCTGCTAGCCAATAGGGGGCGAGCGCGCGCCGCCGGAGGCGCGCTCCCGCCCCCGCTCGTTCACGGACACCCCCGCATGTGTGCCCGGGGGACCCGATGTCCGTCGGTCACTCGCGATCGTCCGTTACAGAGGGAGAAAGGCAGGCGGCTAATGTAAACAAAGCCGCCTGTCATTCTCCCCTGTGTAAGTGCAGAGATCATACGGTCCTGCTATGCAGGATCGTATATCTCTGTAGTTACACCACTAGCCACGCCCCTTTACAGTTAGAAGCACGCCCCTAGGGACACACTTAACCCCTCCTTCTCCAATAAAGTTAACCCCATTCCCTGCCAGTGTCATTTTTACAGTAACAGTGCATATGTATAGCACTGATTACTGTAGTAATGTCACTGGTACCCCCAAAAGTGTCAAAAATGTCAGTCAAGGGTCCGATCTGTCCGCCGCAATGTCGCAGTCCCGCAAAAAAAATCGCAGATCGCCGCCATTACTCGTTAAAAAAAAACAACAAAAATGACAAAAATCTTTCCCTTAGTTGGTAAATGCAATAACGTTTGTGCAAACCAATCAAAATACGCTTATTGTGATTTTTTTTACCAAACATATGTAGCAGAAAACAAATTGGCCAAAAATTTTAAAAAATTTTGATTTTCAAATTTTTTTGGGGGGAATTTCATATAAAAGAATGTGAAAAATATTGTTATTTTTGCAAAATTGACGCTCTTTTTTTGTTTATAGCGCATGATCAAAAAATCGCACAGGTGATCAAATACCACCAAAAGAAAGCTCTGTTTGTGGGAAAAAAAAGGACGTCAAATTTGTTTAGGTACAGCGTCGCACGACCGCGCAATTGTCCGTTAAAGTCACGCAGTGCCGAATCGCAAAATAGGGCCTGGTCAGGAAGGGGGTAAAATCTTCCGGGGGGCTTAAGTGGTTAAAATACTTTTTGAGTCCACAAATAGCATTTTCCTTGTGCTGCTTCCCAACATTGTCAGTTACCAATGCTTTACAAACTCTCCAATACAATTCTATTGAAACACTCTCCAAACACTTTTTTTGAGTCCACATATAGAATTTTCCTTGTACTTTTTCCCAGACATTGTCAGATAACAATGCTTTACAAACCTTCCAAAACAATTTGCATTTTCTGTTTAGCAGGGGTTATTCTTCATTTCCCTGGCTGCTGAGTAGTGTGTTCAGGGTTTGGGTATAGTAGATGCTACAAGAGCGCACTGTAAATGCTTGCAAAATGCACCAACACTGCCAGTGTTTTCTGAAGTCCTGGACAAGGTTTGGATTGTCGCCTGTGTAAATTCAATGGATTTTATGACTTCAGTAATGTCATAAGATTTCCTAGATAGCATCAGCAATTCATAAATTATTTTAATTAAAACTCAGAGTCACTTTTTAAATAATTGTTTTTTTTATCCCTGTTTTCTTGTTAATACATTACAAAGAATGTACTTATCTAATCAGGAATAAACTGTAATTACTGACTGCAGAAAGAATTTATAGAAAATGCCAGAGTAATATCATTGGAACCAAGTGAGCGCACGTGATATGTTGGTGGTCTCACCTCTGGGGTGGCTGATTATAGACAGATAATAATGATGGATGAAGCCATCTCCTTAGCTGAAGGCCTTTCTTAACCTCATGGAAACAGTTTGTCTTCTGAATCAAGAACCTGGGGGCTTCTCTGTCTATAAGACCAGGCATTGAATAACAATCAAAAAGATTTCAAAGTTTTTATTTTAGATAGACTTGGGAAGAGCTAAAATTATATCAAAATGTTCTTGCTGTCTGTTACCTCATTTTAGAGTTGGAGTTAGAGGTGTTTCAAGGTGCACAGCGACTACTGGCAACAGTGACCATTGCTTTTTCAATAACACATAGTAGAAGTGTCTACAGGCGCTGGACGGCAGCTGGATGTGCATGCAGGCTTGTATGTTTGTGTCTGTGGAAAAGGCAAGAGGCACTGCATGTCCAATACTGCAATATGGGAAACTTTGGCAGCTGGCTAGGAAAATCTATATTAACAAATCGATTCTCTTCAGAGCAGGGTTGGCCATCAGATAGTGGGGATGGCCTACATACATACAAATGTTTCCTGATTCTACTGTAGCTGGCCAAATCTAAGGTTGCCACATTTTCTGGAAATAACAGGTCCTTAAAAGTACTAATTTTTTTCCAGCCAGACTGGTAAAATACAAGCAACCCTAGACATTTCAAGTGAATATTCTCCAATGCACAAATGTGGGCCTTCCTACACGCGTGTTATACATGAAAGGAACGTCTTTCAGCAGCACTTATAAGTAAACCTCTACATTATGCAAAATTATTGTTATTATTTTTATTATAGCAGGATTTCGTTTAGATTTACCCCATATGAGCAATTGTTATGACATGTAGTCAAGTACTGGGCTATGCAGGTATGGAGGAAAGGAGACATTACTGTGCCCACTGAATTTCACTTTCATTTTTCTTTAATGCCGTTGCTGTAATACTCTGCTCTACTTAAACTCTAGAGGGGGAATAACACCAAATAAGAAGCAGAGAATTATGGGACATGTAGGACTGAAACCACCTTCTAACACTGTTGTATGGCCTGAATAAACTGCAACTCCCAGGAAGCCTTGTGTGCCACTCCCAGGAAGCCATGTGTACCACTCCCAGGAAGCCATGTGGCAGAAGGAGTGTCGGGAGGTCTTATAAGGAATTGCGGTCAGCAGGTTCACTGTCTTGGCAGCGTGGGACCATAGTGTGTGCATCAGGGTGTACTGGCATCTTCAGGAGAGGAATGCCCTCAGTTACAAAGCAGCTGTCCCTTTCTCAGCAGCAGTTCATTAGCAACACAGCAGTTGTCACACCAGTTAACACCTTTATCGGTGAAGCGGTCACCACACCAGTGAAAGTCTTGAGCAGCGTAACAGTCATCACACCAGTGAGAGTTCTCCAGTGGTGCAGTGGTTATCACACCAGTAATTGTCTTCAGCAGCGCAATGGTCATCACACCAGTCACAGTTCTCCAGTGATGCAGTGGTTATCACACCAGTGAAAGTCTTCAGCAGCCCAATGGTCATCGTCTTCAGCAGCGTAACGATCATCACATCAGTGAAAGTTCTCCAGTGGTGCAGTGGTTATCACACCAGTGAAAGTCTTCAGCAGTGTAACGGTCATCACACCAGTGAGAGTTCTCCAGTGGTGCAGTGGTTATCACACCAGTAAATGTCTTCAGCAGTGCAATGGTCATCACACCAGTCACAGTTCTCCAGTGATGCAGTGGTTATCACACCAATGAAAGTCTTCAGCAGCCCAATGGTCATCACACCAGTGAAAGTCTTCAGCAGCGTAACGATCATCACACCAGTGAAAGTTCTCCAGTGGTGCAGTGGTAATCACACCAGTAAATGTCTTCAGTTACACAGCGATCATCATCACCAGCGCAGGAGTCTCAGTATGATTACTGAAACATCTGAGGATTGGTGGGAGGGCTGTGCGCCTTGTTATATAACATCACTTTGAGAGCAAGCCCAGTTATATTATTAGTATTCTGGGAGCAAAACTACACATTCTCCATAAATACCTATCTGCTAGCAGAACCATCAGCATTATTGCTAAGTGCCTCAAAGATAATAATAGGGCCCCAACGTTGCCAGCAGAAGACCTAGATTCCCATGCGGGACATTCAGAAGGACATTAGGGTACTATTAATCCTCAGAATTGCTATCCTCCTTCCTCTCAGCTTAATTAACTACAGCCAAGGCCTGGCATATCCCTAGGTGCTCTGTAGCAGCATAGTCTCCTGATCCAGTAACTTCCCATTCCAGCTGCCATAGTTGCATTTCAGGGCTATTATCACAGTTATGCTGAGCTCAGTTAGCTGGCTCATCTTATGTCAGTTATGTTACGGTTATAAATTTATAGCTTTTTATCTACTTGTCTATAGCTGTTGATATGCTTGATTGTTGACAATGTCACAAAGTTGAGGTATGTCAATACAACAAAATTCTATGTGTTGCAGTGTGAATGGGGCACATAGAAAACAATGGTTTACTGTATGTCCAAGCAGTGACCTGCATCCTTCCAGTGTGGAAAAACACCAGTCACCACACTTAGGGGTTGATTTACCAAAACTTGAGGGTGCAAAATCTGGCACAGCTGTGCATGGTAGCCAATCGACTTTTAACATCATCTTGATAAATTAAGCTTTGACAAAAAAAACTGGAAACTGCGTGGTTTTTATGCAGAGCAGCACCAGATTTCTGAACTCTCCAGTTTTAGTAAATCAACCCCTATGTGAGAACAGGCACTATAATCTAACCATTGTAAGCACCCTTGTCAGTTATAGTGGCTTGCCTCTATTCTGTACCTGCCACTTTTCCAGGACAGCTTGGTCTGTAAAAGGAAGTTAAATATCAACAGACTTTCTGACAGATCTTCAGGTGAAAATGAAGGGAAAAATAACATTTAAAAAAGTAGAAAAAATCATCTACGGTTTGCTTAAAAGTACATTTATTGCAATGTAAATATAGGAATCCTCTGCTAGGGCTATTGCACTCTGACAGCCAGCTCCAGCGGTTGCAGAATTCTTGAGGAGGTTGCATTTGATTGGATGTTAGCGCTGTTTGTTCAACAATTTCCAGCCAGATCCTTTAACAAAAGTTGATTGCTAAGTTGACTTTTGTTGATCTGGTTGGTGTTGGCATGGGCAATCACAGCTTGAATTTAGAGAAATGTATGGAAGCCTTAAGTTATTTTTTTCATTCAATCCAGCATCCACCAATCTAAAGCATAGTACACACGATGAGAATATGGGACAAATGATGGTCCGTTTTTTTTTGGATTCTAATCTCCATATCGAAAATGAATGGGTTATTGAAGTACGAGAATTCTTGTATGACAGAATAAAAATTCGGAAGTGCAATGTTTTACATTGTATTTGTATTGTATTTTGGAATGACTGTACTGATTAAGGCCCCGTTCACACTGGGGCGACCCTACTTCCCGGGGCGACCTCACAGGTCGCGGCCCGCTGCTCGCACCGCGACCTCGGAGCGGCCGGCATGGACTTCATAACATTGAAGTCAATGCAGGTCGCTCCGGGTCGCCCCAAAGAAGCTCCGGACCCTTTTTCTAAGTCGGAGCGACTTGTGTCGCTCCTATTAGAACGGGTCCACAGCTTCTCTGTGGAAGGCGACCTGTCAGGCGACCAGGTCGCCTGACAGGTCGCCCCAGTGTGAACGGGGGCTAAATGAAATTGTACGATTTGGAATCGTACGAGAAACATTTTTGCATTTGTCCCTTTGGAAATTTTCAGACGACAGCTGTGTACACATTATCGTGCGATCACTTAGAAAGCAATCTTTTTTGTACCATATTCTGATCGTGTGTACGGGGCTTAACTCTGCTCGTTCGACAGAAGCTGGACATGAGATCGGCTTCTGTCGAACAGGCAGCGGTACACACGGGTCGAATGTTGGTTGGTTGCTACTGTACTGGCTGATTTAGACAAATATTTGGCTCTTGTGGGCTTGGCCTAAATTATTTATTTAAATCTAGCATTTAATAATTGAATAATAAAATATTAAAGTAAGAAATGTCCACTGCATGCTACGTATACGCCATCTGCACTGCTAGTGAAGCCACTTTATATCGAGTACTGAGTTTATGTTTCTGCCTCATCTGTTCCTGTTTTAGCTCATCATAACTAACACAAATCCCCCTCCTTTTACATCTTCTAAGGACCTGATCGCCACTCGGCACATCTATAACAAGCCAGTTCCTGCCTTTTATTACCTTCCTAAAGAGGATAAAAATGTTCCAATCATTTGAATAAACTGCGATTACATCTTCATTTGTGGCTAATGGGATTAACACGCTCATAAAAGAGAGAGAGAGAAAAAATCACCGTCAAATATATGTTTAAAATTGGTGTAAATTGCCCGTGAGGGTTAGGAAAATCCTCTTGGCTGTGTAAAGTCAGGCCCCTGGAATGGATGTTGTCCTGAAGCAAAATGCTTGAATAGCAGAGAAGCAGCTGACCATTCCCTGCTGAGCCTCCTCTGTGTTCATGTGCACGTGCTCAGTGAACCGGAAAATATCATTAAACAGATCTACCAGGAACATTAGCTTTCCTTTTCTGTGATAGCTAATAGGAGTTTAGGGGAAAAAATAGAATGAATAATAGGGCACATAACTAGGATGACCTGTCATAAATTTTATTCCATCGGCTTTGCTTTAGCTGGCTTGATAAAGGCATGGTCAGCTATATCAATAAAAAGAAAAGAGAAGGCGCCTGGCCCTTTAAATAAAAGATTGTTGAACCTGCTGCCCTTTTAATTGTAATTAAACAATAAATAGGTATATATCATAGGTAAAAAAGCGCTGGTAATCTTAATATATCACGTGTTATAAAAATTAATAAGTGATTTAAAGTGTAATATATGTGATTAAAAATTGCTACAAATATATATATGATCTACTATTGGTGCAATTAGCAAAGAAAAGTGCATACCAGTGCAATTTCAATTCAGAAGTGTTTGTGCTTCTCAAAGTATTTATCTATTATTATTATCTATTTATCTATAAAGTATCTATTTATTGGTTCACTGATCCACACCTTTGTGGATTAAGGATTAATTTACTTTGAGAAGCACAAACACTTCTGAATTGAAATTGCACTGGTATGCACTTTTCTTTGCTAATTGCACCAATAGTAGATCATATATATATTTGTAGCAATTTTTAATCACATATATTACACTTTAAATCACTTATTAATTTTTATAACACGTGATATATTAAGATTACCAGCGCTTTTTTACCTATGGTCAGCTATATGCAAGCCAATATTTACAGGCTAGTTTTGAAAATAGTAAGGAATTAAAGAGGTTAATGAATAAATAAAGAGCATTTTCAAGCTTAAAGCTGAACAAAAGAAATCTAACAGCTGCCTCCATCCACAATAAATTGTGTGAATGGATAAATATCCCCCAATGGCTAATGTGTTCTGACACCCTTGGCTGTCAGACTACAGTATATCACAAAAGTGAGTACACCCCTCACATTTTTGTAAATATTTTCTTATATCTTTTCATGTGACAACACTGAAGAAATGACATTTTGCCACAATGTAAAGTAGTGAGTGTACAGCTTGTATAACAGTGTAAATTTGCTGTCCCCTCAAAATAACTCAACACACAGCCATTAATGTCTAAACCGCTGGCAACAAAAGTGAGTACACCCCTAAGTTAAAATGTCCAAATCGGGCCCAATTAGCCATTTTCCCTCCCCGGTGTCATGTGACTGGTTAGTTTTACAAGGTCTCTGGTGTAAATGGGGAGCAGGTGTGGTAAATTAGGTGTTATCGCTCTCACTCTTTTATACTGGTCACTGGAAGTTTAACATGGCACCTCATGGCAAAGAACTCTCTGAGGATTTGAAAAAAAAGAATTGTTATTATAAAGATGGCCTAGGCTATAAGAAGATTGCCAAGACCCTGAAATTGAGCTGCAGGATGGTGGCCAAGACCATACAGTGGTTTAACAGGACAGGTTCAAATCAAAACAGGCCTCACCATGGTCGAACCAAAGAAGTTGAGTGCATGTGCTCAGCGTCATATCCAGAGGTTGTCTATGGGAAATAGATGTATGAGCGCTGCCAGCAATTCTGCAGAGGTTGAAGGGGTGGGGGGTCAGCCTGTCAGTGCTCAGACCATATGCCGCACACTGCATCACATTGGTCTGCATGGCTGTCATCCCAGAAGGAAGCCTCTTCTAAAGATGATGCACAAGAAAGCCTGCAAACAGTCTGCTGAAGACAAGCAGACTAAGGTCAGGGATTACTGGAACCATGTCCTGTGGTCTGATGAGACCAAGATAAACATATTTGGTTCAGATGGTGTCAAGCGTGTGCGGCGGCAACCAGATGAGGAGTACAAAGACAAGTGTGTCTTGCCTACAGTCAAGCATGGTGGTGGGAGTGTCATGGTCTGGCACTGGGGAGCTACAGTTTATTGAGGGAACCATGAAGTCTAACATGTACTGAGACATACTGAAGCAGAGCATGATCCCCTCCCTTCGAAGACTGGGCCGCAAGGCAATATTCCAACATGATAAGGACCCCAAACACACCTCCAAGATGACCACTGCCTTGCTAAAGAAGCTGAGGGTAAAGGTGATGGACTGGCCAAGCATGTCTCCAGCCCTAAACCCTATTGAGAATCTGTGGGGCATCCTCAAATGGAAGGTGGAGGAGCGCAAGGTCTCTAACCTCCACCAGCTCCGTGATGTCATCATGGAGGAGTGGAAGAGGAGTCCAGTGGCAACTTGTAAAGCTCTAATTAACTCCATGCCCAAGAGGGTTAAGGCAGTGCTGGAAAATAATGGTGACAACACAAAATATTGACACTTTGGGCCCAATTTGGACATTTCCACTTTGGGGTGTATTAACTTTTGTTGCCTGCGGTTTTGACATTAATGGCTGTGTGTTGAGTTATTTTGAGGGGACAGCAAATTTACACTGTTATACAAGCTGTACACTCACTACTTTACATTGTAGCAAAGTGTAATTTCTTCAGTATTGTCACATGAAAAGCAATAATAAAATATTTACAAAAATGTAAGGGGTGTACTCACTTTTGTGAGATTCTGTATGTTAAACACATAATCCCACATTTTCTGTATGTTATAGAAAGCACATTTACATTTTTGAATGGGCTGAAATACACTGAGGATACTGTATGCCACATTTCCCATAATGCAATGCAGTGTACAGATCGTTCACTTCTGTCTGCTGTGGAGGGTTACAGTACACTTTGTGTTGGGAAGCTATTCAAAATGAACATCAGTCTGGTTTTACGTTTAAACATTTTCTTCAACAGCGCATTCTGTTTTTTAGGTGAGCATGTACTTTACCCATGTGCTACATAAATGCTGCATAAAACTTAAAAAAACAAACAATTGTCGGTTTTTGGGGGCTAGACAAAATACTTACATTTCCTTTGGCTTCTAGCAACAGTGTGCAGGCAATGATAATGTTATCTTCCTTCTGGTGAGATCCTGGGGAATGTATAGCAGCCCAAGTCTCACTGAGAAGATGATCCTGCACTGTGCTGCATTGTCATATTATATTTTATATGGCGCTTTAACAAGCTGGGAGAAGGCACCCTTAAAAAGCAGATTGTGCATGGAGTACAAGGCAAAAGGTTCACTTTAATGGTGGCTGTACAAAAATAGTGGCAACCACTCCAATCTATAACTAGCTGTGCAGTAAGGTGCACATGGAAGTTTTCCCAGCACGCGTACAATTTACATTAACGACAGAGGGTTTTGTTTGCTCACATTTGCGTTGCATTGCGTAGCGCAGCGCAGCTTCAAGGCTCCTTTGTGCTTTGCAGTCCTAACTGTATGATTTTCAGAGCCTGCCAAGTTGGAGATTGCATAGCAGTGGATAGATTGAGGGCAGGTTTACCTAAAAGAAGGTGCCACTTTTTTGTATGGCTGGTTGAGTTTGATGCAGGGTCCCACTGGATGCCCTTTGATGGACCCCCCATGGATACCTTGAGGATGAGTGGGCTCCACTTCAATGGTGGCTGCTCCATCAGCAAATATTTAACTTTTCTTTGCCCTCCATTAGTTCTGTTCAGCTGTTGGGCACAAAGAGAATGCCTGGAACTTTTTTTTTTTTTCAAATGCCCAGAACATCATCCCAAACAAAGAATGTAACTCGCTCCTCTTCCTTCAATGGGAAGTCACTGGTGATTGGACAGCCAGGCACCCAGTACTGTCACATGGGTGCAGGGAGAGAGTCCATAGACTTGTGTAAGCCCCATGTCATGGCTTACAAAGGGCTAAATTCCTTTGCTCCCAGTGGCTGCATGGACAATATTTACAAGGTTTACTTCTACATAAATAATATTTTAATATGGTTGTTAACAAACATTGAGCTGCAAATACAAATGTGGGCATTAGCCCCAGCCCTAACGTCAATACACACCAACACTATGTTTTAATGTAAATGCTATCCTTGGCACCTAACCCTCATTGGATCTGCTGTCACTTAATACAAACACTATTATCTGTGGATATCTCTCAAGACAAGGGAGCAGTATAAGCTCTGTAAATCAAAAAGGAAAAAAGATTGACTAGAGTAGCTCTGTCAGTACTTTTAAATAATTTTCTTTTCTTTCTTTTAAAAAGTTGAAAAAAAAAATGCTTACCCCTTCCGCACTGGAGAGGGTGCGGTTGCAATCCTTCCAGTAAAATCATGGGAATGCTGAGTATCCCAAATCTGTCGAGAAGATGTTCCAGTATAGCACAGAAGCATTTTTTGTTGTATTTCCAAGCGAAGATGGCAGTGAGGTGCTGGGCTCAGATCAAAAAAAGTATTGAAGGTTGAATCTATTAGCTTTGATTTGGCTGCTCATTACAAATGTAAAAGAACCCTACCAACAAGAAGGAGTCAGCCAAATTGAGAAATCCATGCATAAATGAGCCAAGTAGAGCACCAAACCATGGTTTCAAGAGTCCAAAAGTAATTTATTATTATCACAAATGCAACAAGAGCACTATAGGCAGCCAAAACATTGAGAACAAATATCCTTCAATGGAGCAGAAGGTCTTGGATGTGGAAGTTAATTATAACATCAACCAAGCTTTGATGGATGGGATATTTTTCAGACCCTGAAACCTGTTCCCTGCCTTCTTTGATTCTTTTGCAATTGTAATATTAATAATTCAATTTGGACTATTGAACCAATCATGCAAGTGGAACACTTTTTGTGAGATTTAACATTTACTTCATTTTCAAAATCTCACTGGAAAGATCATGATGCCAACCTTAGCTTGATGCAGTGGACAGAAGCCAAAAGTATGGTAAGTGTATTTTTCAACTTTTTTTCAATGAAGTGATTTGAGATGTGAGGGTGAAGGGTGTGTGCGTGTGCGTGTGTGTGTTGGGTGGGTGGGGGGGGGGGGGGGGGGAGTGAGCTAATTTAATGAACAGGCCTTAACGTCTAATGGAAGGTCTTTTTCAAAGACCTTTTTAGGGAGAATGGAATTATTACTCCATATACTTGCTATCAGGTTTGTCATTTTTAGAGCAATTTTCAACTCATCATCTGTAAGTGTCCAAGACATATAAAGAGAGACACTTGGCAAGTCCATTCTTCGGATCAGGTTTATAGTGGATATAAATAAGCCTCAACTTCTGTTGATGTGTTTGAACTTTATCTGACAACCACAACATTGTTTAATGCCTTTTGAAGGAAATAAGATTGATACCATTTAAAAGCAGCTCATTACCTTGCTATTCTAGTTCCATTGTCTATCTCTGAAGACCTGAACTTTTGGAAGTCTCAAGCACCTTGCTGCTGCTGCCAGTTAGATTGTAGTCTGGTTACTTGTACAACTTTGAAACTTTTATGTACTCCCTGAGGATGTTTGGCTGGAGTCCCAGATGAGACTAATCTATCTTGTCCTTTACAGTCTCTGACTGAACATAGAGGGAGATGTAGGATAGCTGTATACTAGAATCTTCTGATCTCCTCTCCATATGCACACTGACTCTGACTAATAAGTTACAAAATTATGCTTGAATATATTTGACAGTTTTCCTTTAGATTTACCAAAACCATATAATATGAGGTCAAACCTAAACACTTTCAAATTGTATGCAATCGGATGGGCCCTTGCACTATATATCTGAAGGTAAATCTAAAGGAAATTGAATAAGAAAATTGTAAAATGTATGGGCAGCTGATAGCAGACAAAGCTGGCTTTACACCTGTATAACGTTTTTAGAAAATTGTGGTTTTCAGAATGTTTGTTTAATTATTTGAGAGTTAAAGCGGAGTTCCGGCCACAAAATCGACATAATCGATTTTGTGGCCATCCGCTTGCTTTTCTTCACCTGAAAAGGAATTGGATAGTTAGGATTTTTTTTTTTTTTTTTTTACTTACCTTGTTATTGTAGAAAGAAATACTCACCTTTCTTCCACTTCCTCTCTCGGCGGCCGCGGCCCGCGCCGTCACTTCCGGTTTGCAATGATTCCTGGGAGCTGAACGTCATCGCTCCCAGGAATCAATGCGACGGCACCGGCCCCGCTCATCACTTCCGGTGCGACGCCGCATTCCTTGCTAAACAGCTTCTGGGCATGCTCAGAAGCTGTGGAGGAATGCGCCGCCGCACCAGAAGTGACGAGAGGGGCCGGTGTAGGCACATTCTGGGAGAAGAAGACACGGAAGAGGACGCAGAAGAGGATAGCGCTGGCTTCAGCTGCCCACAACAGAGATGGCAACGTTGGAGAAGAAATTTTAAAAGTGAGTATTTCTTCTTGCAGGTAAGTGCGAACCAGGACAAATCAGAGGCTAGCCATTGTGGAATGTACTAGCCCTGACTGTCCCGGGGGTATGTTCATTGAAATTTTGTTTTTGTGGCCGGAACTCCGCTTTAAAGGGGATGATTCAACAATTGGTTTCGACCAGAGCAAGCACAATTATCATCAGACAAGGATAGAAAGGTTTTGTTGAATCCAATGGGAATTAACGAATTGCTAACTACCTAATTGTGGAATTTGCTCCCAGCCAAGAAAAACTGTAACTATGCGCATGCACTTTTAAGGGAGCGGGATTTACTACCTCTTCCCACCAAGCAGGCCAAAGGTCCCACCCTGCGTCTTCTTCAGATATGGTACAAACATACTTGTCTTTAGGAGGAACTCTGCCATATTGTGTCACACAAACTCTAGGCCTGAGGCTATCCATCATGAATAAAAAATATCCACAAGATATGCTTTTCCAATGCTTTACTGTGAACAACAGTTTAGCAGTCTATACAGCCATTACTTAATTTTATACTCCAGGCATCCAGTACAGAAAGATGTAGTTCAAACAACCCAGAACTCGAAAAACTTTCAGCCAATTTTCTCATCTTCTCTCCAGTGTGAGTCCCCCCTGGGCGACATGTTCCCATGCTTATGTCTAACTAAGGCTCCACCCTACATGGTTTATAAAAGGATTACCAACTCCTCCAACTAACCACCCAGGGGTGGAGCCTTACTAAGAGGGAAACAAATGCCTGTTTACATATTTTTTTAAGTTAATCCCAAACTAGAACATTCATTATGAAAATGTAGCTATTGGTATGGTACTCGTTTCAAAATAGTTGAGTCCATGAAGGTAACATTGCATAGTAGATTGTAAGCTCTAACAAGCAGGGCCCTCTGATTCCATCTGTACTGAAATGAATTGTAACTGTACTGTCTGCCCTCATGTTGTAAAGCACTGCTCAAACTGTTGGCGCTATATAAATCCTGTATAATAATAATATAACAATAATATTTAGACTAGCAGGTTTTATATTTTCACATCAGAATATTCAAACAAAATTCTACAGGTCTAAGGGCTACCTAACGTAACCCCAAAAAGTAAACTGTAAAACTGCTGGGCCAAAATTATTAAGTATATTGTTGTTTGGACCAGTTCACATTTGTCCATTGCCTTAGCTCATCACTATAAATGGGTCACAATGCCCCCAAAATCTTGCTTTTGCGAACAAGGAAGCTTCATTAAAAGTTGATAGTAAGGTAAGTTTAAAAAGGAGATATGTTTGGGGTACAGAAGGTATGAGATTTATTCTGGCTGCCTAAAGACTTGAGAGTGTAATTGGCTTTGTAGACACAATCTCAGAGGGAGGGAGACACAGAGGGAGCAAATCTTGTGAGCACTGTAAAGCACGCCATACCTGACTCCCACACTGTCGCTAATTTACAGGGACTGTTCCTTAAATGGGACTAAGTGACTTTGTCCTTTAGGTATCTCCTCTTGATTCAATGTATAGACTTCTATATCTAAAAATAAATGTTATTTTTAACTGCTAGAAATGGTATTACACACTAAGGCCCCATTGACATAGGTGCAACTGCCAATGTACCACTATAGGCCAAAAAATCTACCAAGTTGGATTGAACTTTGGTGATGTCACTACTGTTGTGCTGACTGTTTTTCTTGCTGGGGGCTTTGACATGAGGAAGCAATCCAATGAAATTACCAAAATGGCTGCCTCCACACAGTGACCTCTGCTTGGCTTTTTTTTTGGAGTTCAGAGTACAGTCTCACTGCTCAGACGCTGTTAGGAAGGTAAGTGGATCTGTTGCAGAAGTTAAAGCTCCAGCATCTGGTTATAAGAGAATAGACTATTTCTTAAGAATCAAATTTGTCTCCTGAGCATTATCCCTGAGAATGTAGTATCACGATTGTCCAAATTGGTGCTAGTGCATTTACCGTTTCTTGCATGCAAGCTGTCTTCTGGTTTGTCCACCTTTCTACAATGGCGCTATACAGTCCATACCATTTTGCAGACATAAAAACTAACATATCAACATATGGGCTGTCCAAAGATATATAAAAAAAATTGGTCAGCTTGGCTATATTCCCCTTCACTGGCCTGCTCTTCCATCGAAATAGTTCTAATTTATTAAAAATGCAAACATTCTTGCGCAAAAGATGTATAGACACTCTTTTGAAAAATCAAATTCTAAATGTGTGCTGAAATATATATATAGATATAGTGAGTCCGTATATATGTATATATATGTGCCGCAACTTAAATAAAACAATAATGAAAATAGTAAAAGAAAACCATGACACTAGTTGCGCACAACACCAATAAATAAAATAAAAGCAATCCTCAATACATCAAATAATGGTGCATCAATAAACTGTGCCCAGAAAATAAGTCCACAACATGAATGTTGGATATGGAATCCAAAAAACTAAATATACTGTGAATAAATGTGAGTCCAAAAAATGAAGTCCAAAAAATAACTTCTATAAATGTGATAAACCAAATGATCTTGTGAGATTCCAGTGCTAATAATAAGGTGGCACCCAAATTAGATCCACCACCGATGTGCTCCACACCCGTCAAATTAGTAACTCACCCACATTTGTTGCCTACCACTCTCGTGGATAAGGCAAATTTCGCTGTGTATATTACTGTTGGCCGTGGTGTTCCACCAAGGCAATGCAGACAAAGTCAGGAAGTGACAAAACGTTAGGGGCGTGGCTACATGACAGACTGAAGGAGTGATCGAGGTGATCAGGGTGATTCATCAGGCTCCGTGGACATTATGTTGCTAATTTGACGGGTGTGGAGCACATCGGTGGTGGATCTAATTTGGCTGTCACCTTATTATTAGCACTGAAATCTCACAAGCTCATTTGGTTTATCACTAGTGTTGAGCGAACACGGACTGTATTATTCGTGTTCGTACCGAATAATTGGATTTTTTTTACCCGAACACGGACACGGACACTTTACTGTATGTTCGGGTAAAAATCCGTGTTCGGTCGTTTTATTTCCGGGTTTTGCATGCTTTGGCGCTCTTTTCATGGCGGGCTTTCAACAGCCAATCAACAATCGTTTAACTGGTGTGCCTTAAGCCATCCCAGCCATGCCTGCAAATGTCTTAGTAGCTGTGATTGGCCGTCTGAAGCATGTGACCAAGTCTTTATAAGTTCGAGGCAGCCGCCGCAGCAGCGTCATTCTGCTGCTTAGCTAAGGGACAGAGCACACATCAATGTGCTGGCTGCTGATTAGGGAAAGATAGGCAGGAAAAAACCATTTGTGTCCGGATAGAATTGAGGGACAGGTCGGAGTGTTTAGGCAGGGCGAGTTGTAGGCATTTTAGGGATAGAGTCTGCTGAATTATAGGGTCAGTGTCTTCTACAAACTACAATCGATATTGCTGTGTGGGGGGTGGGGTGAATCTGCACTCAATCCTGATCTACGATCTCTTCTCAATCCTGTTAGGGACAGAGTCTGCTGAATTTTAGGGAAACTGTGTTCTACAAACTACAATCGATATTGCTGTGTGGTGTGGGATTGGAGATAGGCAGGTGTCAGTGATCCACATCCATTTTTCTGTGTGTGAGCTGCAGTGAACACAATCTTTTTGGGCTGCAGTGAACACAATCTTTTTGGGCTGCAGTGAACACAATCTTTTTGGGCTGCAGTGAACACAATCTTTTTGGGCTGCAGTGAACACAATCTTTTTGGGGTGCAGTGAACAAAATCTTTTTGGGGTGCAGTGAACACAATCCTTTTTGGTGTGCAGTGAACACAATCTTTGTGGGGTGCAGTGAACAAAATCCTTTGTGGGGTGCAGTGAACACAATCTTTTTGGGGTGCAGTGAACAAAATCCTTTTTGGGGTGCAGTGAACAACATCATTTTTGGGGTGCAGTGAACAC
Source organism: Pelophylax lessonae (assembly GCF_965119305.1). Lineage (NCBI taxonomy): Eukaryota > Metazoa > Chordata > Amphibia > Anura > Ranidae > Pelophylax > Pelophylax lessonae. Next base: position 793,265,552 of record NC_138768.1, on the reverse strand, counting down.
AATCTTTTTGGGGTGCAGTGAACAAAATCCTTTGTGGGGTGCAGTGAACACAATCTTTTTGGGGTGCAGTGAACACAATCTTTTTGGGGTGGAGTGAACAACATCCTTTTTGGGGTGCAGTGAACAAAATCCTTTTTGGGGTGCAGTGAACAAAATCATTTTTGGGGTGCAGTGAACACAATCTTTTTGGGGTGCAGTGAACACAATCTTTGTGGGGTGCAGTGAACACAATCTTTTTGGGGTGGAGTGAACAACATCCTTTTTGGGGTGCAGTGAACAACATCCTTTTTGGGGTGCAGTGAACACAATCTTTTTGGGGTGCAGTGAACACAATCTTTGTGGGGTACAGTGAACAGAATCTTTGTGGGGTGCAGTGAACACAATCTTTGGGGGGTACAGTGAACACAATCTTTTTGGGGTGCAGTGAACACAATCTTTGTGGGGTGCAGTGAACAAAATCTTTTTGGGGTGGAGTGAACAAAATCATTTTTGGGGTGCAGTGAACAACATCCTTTTTGGGGTGCAGTGATCAAAATCCTTTTTGGGGTGCAGTGAACACAATCTTTTTGGGGTGCAGTGAACAAAATCCTTTGTGGGGTGCAGTGAACAGAATCTTTGTGGGGTGCAGTGAACACAATCTTTGGGGGGGTACAGTGAACACAATCTTTTTGGGGTGCAGTGAACACAATCTTTGTGGGGTACAGTGAACAGAATCTTTGTGGGGTGCAGTGAACACAATCTTTGGGGGGTACAGTGAACACAATCTTTTTGGGGTGCAGTGAACACAATCTTTGGGGGGTACAGTGAACACAATCTTTTTGGGGTGCAGTGAACACAATCTTTGTGGGGTGCAGTGAACACAATCTTTGGGGGGGTACAGTGAACACAATCTTTTTGGGGTGCAGTGAACAACATCCTTTTAGGGTGCAGTGAACACAATCTTTGTGGGGTGCAGTGAACAACATCCTTTTAGGGTGCAGTGAACACAATCTTTGTGGGGTACAGTGAACAGAATCTTTGTGGGGTGCAGTGAACACAATCTTTGGGGGGTACAGTGAACACAATCTTTGTGAGGTGCAGTGAACACAATCTTTGTGGGGTGCAGTGAACACAATCATTGTGGGGTGCAGTGAACTCAATCTTTGTGGGGTACAGTGAACACAATCTCATACTTCTGAAGATTTGAGGGTGCTGCCTGTTCCATACTCCCCCTACTCCTCATCTAGCCTTTTAGGGGTACAAACAATAGTAATTGGGGCCTAGTGTGGTTGTGTACGTGTGATATACATACACTTTTTTTGGATCATATTTTCTATTCCGCTATTTAATCAAAAACCTTTGGGGATCAGTTAAATTGGGGGATAGTCTGTGTTGGTACGTGTGAGAGAGATCCACCTTTCCAAGTTGTTGGGGTTCATCTCATACTTCTGAAGGTTTGAGGGTGCTGCCTGTTCCATACTCCCCCTACTCCTAGCCTTTTAGGGGTACAAACAATAGTAATTGGGGCCTAGTGTGGTTGTGTACGTGTGATATACATACACTTTTTTTGGATCATATTTTCTATTCCGCTATTTAATCAAAAACCTTTGGGGATCAGTTAAATTGGGGGATAGTCTGTGTTGGTACGTGTGAGAGAGATCCACCTTTCCAAGTTGTTGGGGTTCATCTCATACTTCTGAAGGTTTGAGGGTGCTGCCTGTTCCATACTCCCCCTACTCCTCATCTAGCCTTTTAGGGGTACAAACAATAGTAATTGTGGCCTAGTGTGGTTGTGTACGTGTGATATACATACACTTTTTTTGGATCATATTTTCTATTCCGCTATTTAATCAAAAACCTTTGGGGATCAGTTAAATTGGGGGATAGTCTGTGTTGGTACGTGTGAGAGAGATCCACCTTTCCAAGTTGTTGGGGTTCATCTCATACTTCTGAAGGTTTGAGGGTGCTGCCTGTTCCATACTCCCCCTACTCCTAGCCTTTTAGGGGTACAAACAATAGTAATTGGGGCCCAGTGTGGTTGTGTACGTGTGATATACATACACTTTTTTTGGATCATATTTTCTATTCCGCTATTTAATCAAAAACCTTTGGGGATCAGTTAAATTGGGGGATAGTCTGTGTTGGTACGTGTGAGAGAGATCCACCTTTCCAAGTTGTTGGGGTTCATCTCATACTTCTGAAGGTTTGAGGGTGCTGCCTGTTCCATACCCCCCCTACTCCTCATCTAGCCTTTTAGGGGTACAAACAATAGTAATTGGGGCCTAGTGTGGTTGTGTACGTGTGATATACATACACGTTTTTTGGATCATATTTTCTATTCCGCTATTTAATCAAAAACCTTTGGGGATCAGTTAAATTGGGGGATAGTCTGTGTTGGTACGTGTGAGAGAGATCCACCTTTCCAAGTTGTTGGGGTTCATCTCATACTTCTGAAGGTTTGAGGGTGCTGCCTGTTCCATACCCCCCCCTACTCCTCATCTAGCCTTTTAGGGGTACAAACAATAGTAATTGGGGCCTAGTGTGGTTGTGTACGTGTGATATACATACACTTTTTTTGGATCATATTTTCTATTCCGCTATTTAATCAAAAACCTTTGGGGATCAGTTAAATTGGGGGATAGTCTGTGTTGGTACGTGTGAGAGAGATCCACCTTTCCAAGTTGTTGGGGTTCATCTCATACTTCTGAAGGTTTGAGGGTGCTGCCTGTTCCATACTCCCCCTACTCCTCATCTAGCCTTTTAGGGGTACAAACAATAGTAATTGGGGCCTAGTGTGGTTGTGTACGTGTGATATACATACACTTTTTTTGGATCATATTTTCTATTCCGCTATTTAATCAAAAACCTTTGGGGATCAGTTAAATTGGGGGATAGTCTGTGTTGGTACGTGTGAGAGAGATCCACCTTTCCAAGTTGTTGGGGTTCATCTCATACTTCTGAAGGTTTGAGGGTGCTGCCTGTTCCATACTCCCCCTACTCCTCATCTAGCCTTTTAGGGGTACAAACAATAGTAATTGGGGCCTAGTGTGGTTGTGTACGTGTGATATACATACACTTTTTTTGGATCATATTTTCTATTCCGCTATTTAATCAAAAACCTTTGGGGATCAGTTAAATTGGGGGATAGTCTGTGTTGGTACGTGTGAGAGAGATCCACCTTTCCAAGTTGTTGGGGTTCATCTCATACTTCTGAAGGTTTGAGGGTGCTGCCTGTTCCATACTCCCCCTACTCCTAGCCTTTTAGGGGTACAAACAATAGTAATTGGGGCCCAGTGTGGTTGTGTACGTGTGATATACATACACTTTTTTTGGATCATATTTTCTATTCCGCTATTTAATCAAAAACCTTTGGGGATCAGTTAAATTGGGGGATAGTCTGTGTTGGTACGTGTGAGAGAGATCCACCTTTCCAAGTTGTTGGGGTTCATCTCATACTTCTGAAGGTTTGAGGGTGCTGCCTGTTCCATACCCCCCCTACTCCTCATCTAGCCTTTTAGGGGTACAAACAATAGTAATTGGGGCCTAGTGTGGTTGTGTACGTGTGATATACATACACTTTTTTTGGATCATATTTTCTATTCCGCTATTTAATCAAAAACCTTTGGGGATCAGTTAAATTGGGGGATAGTCTGTGTTGGTACGTGTGAGAGAGATCCACCTTTCCAAGTTGTTGGGGTTCATCTCATACTTCTGAAGGTTTGAGGGTGCTGCCTGTTCCATACTCCCCCTACTCCTCATCTAGCCTTTTAGGGGTACAAACAATAGTAATTGGGGCCCAGTGTGGTTGTGTACGTGTGATATACATACACTTTTTTTGGATCATATTTTCTATTCCGCTATTTAATCAAAAACCTTTGGGGATCAGTTAAATTGGGGGATAGTCTGTGTTGGTACGTGTGAGAGAGATCCACCTTTCCAAGTTGTTGGGGTTCATCTCATACTTCTGAAGGTTTGAGGGTGCTGCCTGTTCCATACTCCCCCTACTCCTAGCCTTTTAGGGGTACAAACAATAGTAATTGGGGCCCAGTGTGGTTGTGTACGTGTGATATACATACACTTTTTTTGGATCATATTTTCTATTCCGCTATTTAATCAAAAACCTTTGGGGATCAGTTAAATTGGGGGATAGTCTGTGTTGGTACGTGTGAGAGAGATCCACCTTTCCAAGTTGTTGGGGTTCATCTCATACTTCTGAAGGTTTGAGGGTGCTGCCTGTTCCATACCCCCCCTACTCCTCATCTAGCCTTTTAGGGGTACAAACAATAGTAATTGGGGCCTAGTGTGGTTGTGTACGTGTGATATACATACACTTTTTTTGGATCATATTTTCTATTCCGCTATTTAATCAAAAACCTTTGGGGATCAGTTAAATTGGGGGATAGTCTGTGTTGGTACGTGTGAGAGAGATCCACCTTTCCAAGTTGTTGGGGTTCATCTCATACTTCTGAAGGTTTGAGGGTGCTGCCTGTTCCATACTCCCCCTACTCCTCATCTAGCCTTTTAGGGGTACAAACAATAGTAATTGGGGCCCAGTGTGGTTGTGTACGTGTGATATACATACACTTTTTTTGGATCATATTTTCTATTCCGCTATTTAATCAAAAACCTTTGGGGATCAGTTAAATTGGGGGATAGTCTGTGTTGGTACATGTGAGAGAGATCCACCTTTCCAAGTTGTTGGGGTTCATCTCATACTTCTGAAGGTTTGAGGGTGCTGCCTGTTCCATACTCCCCCTACTCCTCATCTAGCCTTTTAGGGGTACAAACAATAGTAATTGGGGCCCAGTGTGGTTGTGTACGTGTGATATACATACACTTTTTTTGGATCATATTTTCTATTCCGCTATTTAATCAAAAACCTTTGGGGATCAGTTAAATTGGGGGATAGTCTGTGTTGGTACGTGTGAGAGAGATCCACCTTTCCAAGTTGTTGGGGTTCATCTCATACTTCTGAAGGTTTGAGGGTGCTGCCTGTTCCATACCCCCCCTACTCCTCATCTAGCCTTTTAGGGGTACAAACAATAGTAATTGGGGCCTAGTGTGGTTGTGTACGTGTGATATACATACACTTTTTTTGGATCATATTTTCTATTCCGCTATTTAATCAAAAACCTTTGGGGATCAGTTAAATTGGGGGATAGTCTGTGTTGGTACGTGTGAGAGAGATCCACCTTTCCAAGTTGTTGGGGTTCATCTCATACTTCTGAAGGTTTGAGGGTGCTGCCTGTTCCATACTCCCCCTACTCCTAGCCTTTTAGGGGTACAAACAATAGTAATTGGGGCCTAGTGTGGTTGTGTACGTGTGATATACATACACTTTTTTTGGATCATATTTTCTATTCCGCTATTTAATCAAAAACCTTTGGGGATCAGTTAAATTGGGGGATAGTCTGTGTTGGTACGTGTGAGAGAGATCCACCTTTCCAAGTTGTTGGGGTTCATCTCATACTTCTGAAGGTTTGAGGGTGCTGCCTGTTCCATACTCCCCCTACTCCTCATCTAGCCTTTTAGGGGTACAAACAATAGTAATTGGGGCCTAGTGTGGTTGTGTACGTGTGATATACATACACTTTTTTTGGATCATATTTTCTATTCCGCTATTTAATCAAAAACCTTTGGGGATCAGTTAAATTGGGGGATAGTCTGTGTTGGTACGTGTGAGAGAGATCCACCTTTCCAAGTTGTTGGGGTTCATCTCATACTTCTGAAGGTTTGAGGGTGCTGCCTGTTCCATACTCCCCCTACTCCTCATCTAGCCTTTTAGGGGTACAAACAATAGTAATTGGGGCCTAGTGTGGTTGTGTACGTGTGATATACATACACTTTTTTTGGATCATATTTTCTATTCCGCTATTTAATCAAAAACCTTTGGGGATCAGTTAAATTGGGGGATAGTCTGTGTTGGTACGTGTGAGAGAGATCCACCTTTCCAAGTTGTTGGGGTTCATCTCATACTTTTGAAGGTTTGAGGGTGCTGCCTGTTCCATACCCCCCCTACTCCTCATCTAGCCTTTTAGGGGTACAAACAATAGTAATTGGGGCCTAGTGTGGTTGTGTACGTGTGATATACATACACTTTTTTTGGATCATATTTTCTATTCCGCTATTTAATCAAAAACCTTTGGGGATCAGTTAAATTGGGGGATAGTCTGTGTTGGTACGTGTGAGAGAGATCCACCTTTCCAAGTTTTTGGGGTTCATCTCATACTTCTGAAGATTTGAGGGTGCTGCCTGTTCCATACTCCTCCTCCTACTGCTCAACCATCCTTTTAGGGGTACAAACAATAGTAGTTGGGGCCTAGTGTGGTGGTGTACGTGCGAGATACATACACTTTCTTTTTGATCATATTTTCTCTTCCGCTATTCAATTAAAACCTTTGGGGATCAATTCAATTGCGAGATAGTCTGTGTCGGTACGTGTGAGATCCACCTTTCCAAGTTGTTGGGGTTCATCTCATACTTCTGAAGATTTGAGGGTGCTGCCTGTTCCATACTCCTGCTCCTACTGCTCAACCATCCTTTTAGGGGTACAAACAATAGTAATTGGGGCCTAGTGTGGTTGTGTACGTGCGAGATACATACACTTTTTTTGATCATATTTCCTATTCCGCTATTCAATAAAAACCTTTGAGGATCAATTGAATTGCGGGATAGTCTGTGTCGGTACGTGTGAGATCCACCTTTCCAAGTTTTTGGGGTTCATCTCATACTTCTGAAGATTTGAGGGTGCTGCCTGTTCCATACTCCTCCTCCTACTCCTCATCCATCCTTTTAGGGGTACAAACAATAGTAATTGGGGCCTAGTGTGGTTGTGTACGTGCGAGATACATACACTTTTTTTGATCATATTTCCTATTCCGCTATTCAATAAAAACCTTTGAGGATCAATTGAATTGCGGGATAGTCTGTGTCGGTACGTGTGAGATCCACCTTTCCAAGTTTTTGGGGTTCATCTCATACTTCTGAAGATTTGAGGGTGCTGTCTGTTCCATACTCCTCCTACTCCTCATCCATCCTTTTAGGGGTAGAAACAATAGTAATTGGGGCCTAGTGTGGTTTTGTACGTGCGAGATACATACACTTTTTTGGATCATATTTCCTATTCCGCTATTCAATAAAAACCTTTCTAGGGCAAGATCTTAAATTACAGAAATATGAGGAGACCGTCAAATAAGGGCCGTGGCCTGGGTCGTGGTGCTGCTGGTAGAGCTCCTGTTGCAAGGAGAGGACGTGGTCGATCTGTGCCAGCTACACGCACAAGTGAAACACCTTCCTCAAGTGTGAGTAGGCGACAGAACCTGCATCAGTATTTGGTAGGGCATCAAACGCCCCTAGAAGTGATGAGGCCAGAACAAGTTGAGGCGATAGTAGATTGGTTTGCTGCTGACAGTGCCTCCAGTTCCTTCACATTGTCTCCCACCCAGTCTACTGCAGAAAGGTCAGAGTTGGCACCTGCAGCCAATGTCCAACCGTCTTTCACCTCACCCCCTTGCAAATCAGGCCAGCAGTCTGAGCCCCAAGCCATACAGCAGTCTCTTATTCTTTTTGAGGACTCTGTCAGCAGGGTTTCCCAGGGCCATCCACCTAGCCCTGCCCCAGAAGTGGAAGAGATTGAGTGCAGCGATGCCCAACCACTTATTTCTCAAGATGAGTACATGCAAGGATCATCGCAGCACGTCTCCGATGATGACGAAACGCAGGTGCCAACTGCTGCGGCGTTCAGCATTGTGGAGACCGACAAGGAGGGCAGGGGTGAAGACTGGGTGGAAGATGATGTGGAGGACGATGAGGTCCTCGACCCCACATGGAATGAACGTCATGCAGGTGACCTGAGTAGTTTGGAGGAAGAGGCGGTGGTCGCACAGAGCCACCAGCACAGCAGAAGAGGGAGCAGGGTGCAGAAGCGGAGCGGCCGTGCCCTAGACACTACGCCCGCTACTGCCCAACGCAGCAAGGGAACGAGCGCACCAAAGTCAGCTCAAAGGAGTTCTCTAGCGTGGAAGTTCTTTAGAAAATGTGCTGATGACAGGACACGAGTGGTTTGCACCCTGTGCAATCAGAGCTTGAAGCGAGGCATAAACCTTCTCAACCTGAGCACAACCTGCATGATCAGGCATCTAAGTGCAAAGCACGAGCTGCAGTGGAGTACACACCTTCAAAACCAAGAAACGTCTCTGGCTCATCCTGCTTCCTCTTCTGCTGCAGTCTCGGCCGCTCCAGCCACATCTGTAGTGATACCGGCACCTGCCACCCCGCAAACAGACGATCTGTCAGCAACACCACCACCTGGGTCACCAACAACCATCTCCACAATGTCCCGTGGAAGCGTTCAGCTTTCCATCTCCCAAACACTTGAGAGGAAGAGGAAGTACCCCCCTACCCACCCGCGATCCCTGGCCCTGAATGCCAGCATTTCAAAATTATTGGCCTTTGAAATGCTGTCATTCCGTCTGGTGGAGACGCACAGTTTTAAAAACCTTATGTCGGTGGCTGTCCCACAGTACGTCGTGCCCAGCCGCCACTACTTTTCCAGGCAAGCCATCCCTTCCCTGCACAACCAAGTGGGGGAAAATATCAGGTGTGCACTGCGCAACGCCATCTGTGCCAAGGTCCACCTAACTACGGATACGTGGACCAGTAAGCACGGTCAGGGGCGTTATATCTCCCTAACGGCACACTGGGTAAATGCAGTGGCGGATGGGCCTGAGGCGGATAGCAATTTGGCGCATGTCCTTCCACCACCGAGGATTGCAGGGCGCTTCAGTTTGCCTCCTGTTCCTAACTCCTCCTACTCCACTTCCTCATCCTCTACCGCCTCCTCATCCGGACAGCGTAACACCTTCACCACCAACTTCAGCACGGCCAGGGGTAAACGACAGCAGGCAGTTTTACAACTTGCCTGTTTGGGGGACAAACCACACACCGCGCAGGAGTTGTGGAGGAGCATGGAACAGCAGACAAATGAGTGGTTGCTGCCAGCGAGCCTCAAGCCTGGCCTGGTGGTGTGCGATAACGGGCGAAATCTCATAGCAGCTCTGGGCCTAGCCGGTTTGACGCACATCCCTTGCCTGGCGCATGTGCTGAATTTGGTGGTGCAGAGGTTCCTTAAAAACTACCCCGATATGTCAGAGCTGCTGCAGAAAGTGCGGGCCGTTTGTGCGCACTTTCGGCGTTCTCACCCTGCTGCTGCTCGCCTGGCAGCGCTGCAGCGTAACTTCGGCCTTCCCGCTCACCGCCTCATATGTGACGTGCCCACAAGGTGGAACTCCACCTTGCACATGCTGGAAAGACTGTGCGAGCAGCAGCAGGCCATAGTGGAGTTTCAGCTGCAGCACGCACGCGTGAGTCGCTCTGCGGAACAGCACCACTTCACCACCAATAACTGGGCCTCCATGCGAGACCTGTGTGCCTTGTTGCGCTGTTTTGAGTACTCCACCAACATGGCCAGTGGCAATGACGCCGTTCTCAGCTTAACTATCCCACTTCTATGCCTCCTTGAAAAAACAATTCGGGCGATGATGGAAGAGGATGTGGCACAGGATGAGGAGGAGGAGGAGGATGAAGAGGTAACATTTCCAAGGCTTTCAGGGCAGTCATTCGCAAGGGGCTCCGAGGGTGGGTTCCTGCACACGCAAACGCCAGGGACGCAATTGTCCAGCAGGGGCACAGTTCTGGAGGATGAGGAGGATGAGGAGGAGGAGGAGCTGGAGGAGGAGATGGAACCATGTTCACAGCAGGGTGGCACCCAGGCCAGCTCATGGCCATCACTGGTGCGTGGCTGGGGGGATACAGAGGACACGGACGATACACCTCCCACAGAGGACAGCCTTTCGTTGCCTCTGGGCAGCCTGGCACACATGAGCGATTACATGCTGCAGTGTCTCCACAACGACCGCCGAGTTGCCCACATTCTAACTTGTGCTGATTACTGGGTGGCCACGCTGCTGGATCCCCGTTACAAGGACAACGTACCGTCCTTAATTCACTCACTGGAGCGCGATCGCAAGATGCGCGAGTACAAGCGCACGCTGGTAGACGCCATGCTGCTGGCATTCCCATCTGACAGCGGGGCCACAGTGGAAGCACAAGGCAGAGGAGGAGGAGGAGGAGGTCGCCAACGCAACCAGGGCACCGCCAGCACCTCAGAAGGCAGGGTTAGCATGGCCGAAATGTGGAAAAGCTTTGTCAGCACGCCACAACAAACAGCAGCACCAGCAGCTCAGATGGAACGTCTTAGCAGGAGGCAGCATTTTACCAACATGGTGGAGCAGTATGTGTGCACACGCCTACATGTAGTGAATGACGGGTCTGCCCCCTTCAACTTCTGGGTCTCCAAATTGGGCACATGGCCTGAGCTTGCCCTTTACGCCTTGGAGGTGCTGGCGTGCCCTGCAGCCAGTGTATTATCTGAACGGGTATTTAGCACGGCTGGGGGCGTTATAACAGACAAGCGCAGCCGCCTGTCCAGAGACAATGTGGACAAGCTCACGTTCATTAAAATGAACCAGGCATGGATCCCACGGGACTTTTCCGTACCTTATGCAGAATAGCAATGGATACCGACCTTACCCACCCATTGTTCCATTTTTGCTCTTTCTCACTCTTTTGGGGTGTACCCTCATTTAAAATTTTTGAAAAGAAGCAGTGTTGGCTACCTCGTCCTCCTCCTCAGGGCCAGATTAATGTAGGGGCTATTGGAGCTGCAGCTCCAGGCCCCTACCTTTTATATAGGCCCCGGGTTGGCCATATTCACTGTTACCGCTCTTCTGTCACTTGTAAACACAGAAGTCTGGCTTCTATGCTCGCTTCCCCAGGTAGCACCCTCAGAACCTCCCCACACAGCGTGAAGGCCGGACAAGGAGGGACAGTTGGCGATGCATGGATGTGTTTATGGGCTTCAGAGACAGCATCCCATGTTGAATTAGGCATGCATGGCTGCACCCTTCCTCCTCTGGGTGCATGGCAAGGCACGGCCCTTAAGGCCCTTCAAAATCCTCAGCACCAAGCCCATGATGCTGTTAATCCGGCCCTGGTCCTCCTCCACCGCCGCTTCCACCTACACCGCCCATAGGTGTGCGCAGCCTATTGCATTAAGGTGTGCACCCCAAAGTTGAAATACACATGCATGTGTTTGCCAGCAGGGAGAGTAATGTATCGGGGCCATGTACCTGTAGGCAAGGAGAAATAGAGCAGAGCAGGTCCCAGGGAGATCTTTCCCATCTCCTCACTGGCAATGCTATGTGCCCTAGGTGATTAGGGTGTGCCCAGGCACACCCAGCACACCCTGTGCGCACGCCTATGTCACCGCCACATCCACCACCACCTCAACCTCCCTCCTACTCCATATGGGCCTCGACCTTCAGAGATGAAGAAGAACATTGTTTTATTTTTCTGTTTTTTTTTGTTGTTTTAAGTTATTTCCCTATCCACATTTGTTTGCAGAGCACTTGCCATGCTCTTAATTACGTTTTGCTGCCATTTGCAGCACTCTAGCCCTTTCCTTTGGTGTTTTAGAGCCATTTTAGTGCCTTAAAGTTCGGGTCCCCATTGACTTCAATGGGGTTCGGTGTCCGGGAAAAGTTCGGTAAAAGTCCGGGACACGGACCCGGACTTTTTTTTAAAGTTCGGCCGAACCCGTCGAACACGGACATCTAGGTGTCCGCTCAACCCTATTTATCACGTTTATAGAAATTAATGTTTTGGACTTCATTTTTTGGACTCACATTTATTCACAGTATATTTCGTTTTTTGGATTCCATATCCAACATTCATATTGTGGGCTTATTTTCTGGGCACAGTTTATTGATGCACCATTATTTGATGTATTGAGTTCTAATTTATTAAACCTGCTCCTTGTAGGAGTTGCTTGTGTCCATCATCAAGCTTTTGTCTCTGTATTCTTTGGGTCGCCTTCCAGTCCTAAATGGTATGTTGTGTACACTGTAGTTTACAACATATTGCATTGTAAACCGTGATATATAAGTGTATTTGTAATGCTTCTGAGCATTTCTGTTTTATACAAGGAATGGAACTTGTTTTCTGCTATTCTGTACAATTCTTCTAAGGGTTTATATTAGTGTTCTGTGAACCAAACAAAACTCAATAAATACTATTTGATTTAAAAAAAAAGAATCTAATTTGCAGTCAATATGTAATGCAACAGCAGGTTTTACTTAACTGACCCAAAAGGGATTTAGGAACAAGTTTCATGTAACCAAAAAACAGAAAAACTTTTTCTATGACTAGCCATAGATATGCAATACCATGGCATCAACTGCTGGATTTTAAGTCACCTCTGACCCCCAACAATCAAGTGGAAATGTCAGATTCGGCCCTATCTGGACTACCCTGAACACAAAGCATGATGGTAGCAATGGAAGCCCCTGCAACATGACATTGCCTTGCAATTGTGCTATGTAATTATTTATGTCAAATACCTGGTTTAGCCTATTCTAAACACCATGTAGATATGCATATTCCTGAGTGATCTTATTCTTTTTAATAGAGATTGTAATTTACTGAAAATAAATTTCAGGTACATACCAAGTAAGTGAAGCTAGATAAGAGGTTTTGAATCGTTTTATAAGTAAGACTGTACAATTATGAATATTCTGAGTCTTGCATAAGCCAAGCTGTGAGCAGTTCTTTCTTACATTGTTTATAATTTACTGCGAACATAATCTGAGTAATTGGACTGGAACGTGGCATTTCCTTCTTCAGCTGATAAGTGGAAAAAAAATCTTTATGCTATAAAATTTAGCAAAATAAACTGAAAAATGCTCAGAATTCCACTTGTGTTAATGGATTAATTTCACAAAGGAAACATGGCTCAGTTTGCTTTGTTTTATTTGGGGTGGTGCAATTGATGGTGAGGACATACATAGGCAGAAGTTGATGCTAGAGGCAGGCAGTGCAGAGGGGGCAATTGATGATGAGACAGACAGTAATATGGGGGGGGGGGGGGGGGACAATTAATGATAAAGTCTGCCAATACAACCAATAACATAGCAGCTTCCTTACTTCTTTCCTCCATCAGGCCATGCTCTCCAATCAAGTGACGTGGAGAAAGAGAGGGATCTAGTGTGGCAACTGATTTGCTCAAGCATTAGTAAGGAGGGGGTTGGAAGCCCTGTCATGTTTGCATTGTTGTCTTCTGTCTCTGCCGGGTAGATCCACTATCTTTATTTGTTTCAGTGACCATTGACACCAAAACATAAAGTTAAGAGATATTCTAAATTTTGCACTTTATCCATTACAAGGATGGGGAGGAAATATGTCTGCACTGGTGACAACTGCCAAAGGGATTACCACCACTTTAAAAAATATATTTTTGATGTTCTGTTGCATCTCTGGAACAGGAAGTGAATTGAGATGCAGTGGGTCAGGGATTTTAACCTTTCCTGAGTTTAGCCAAGACTAATAAACTTTTGACTATACATACATTTAAAGTGTTACTAAACCCACAACAGTAAAATCAGTGTGTATATGCAGTAAAGCATGCTTGGTATACTCACTGTAGAACCTAAGGAGTCATTCCTTTGCATTGTGTATAAAGGCTGTTTGATCGTGTCTTCTCTGATCCTCCTCTTCTTTTACTGTCTTCAAAAAATAACCCGATATTTACAGAGTCAGGGGATGGGCTGCCTATGCTGACTTTGGTGTGTATTGCTAGAGATTTTCTTTTTCTTGGGAGAGTGCATGGGATTAGCACAGGGCCAATCAGCACTATCCAGACATGTCCAGTCAGAGGATCAGGGAAGAATGAAAACTCCTCCTACAAGCTTCGCTAGGAACTGATACAAGTCACAAGGCTGCTATATACTTCTGATGAGAAAATGTATTTAGCAGTTTATATTTACTAAAATATTTGCATTTCCAAGTTCTGTGTACTGTGGGAGACCAGATATAGTGAATGCAGGTTCTGGGATTAGTAACACTTTAAAGTTGCCTACAGACATTGAATAATGTTTGCCCAATCTTTAAGAAAGGAATATGCGAAGTTTAGAGGATTATGGGAAGTTTGCATGTTTGTACACCCCTTCACCAGCCTTACCAAAGCTCCATGGCCAAGAGCTCTCAGAGGCAAGATGACTGGAAGAGTTACAGTCTGATTGTACAATCTCTTTCTGGTGGTCCACACGTGGCAGTTTTCAGGCAATTTCACCTACTTTGACCACATTCAATCAGTTTTCAGTAACAAAATCAAACAAATAGATCAGTGCACATTCCCTCCAATTATAATTGTGAAAGGGCATCTGACAAATGTGTATGTCTGTGGCTATGAAGGAATGAAGGAGGGAGTAGAAGCTCCCTCTAGCCTATCTTGGAGAAAACAATAGCAATTGGTCCTACAGTAAATATCTGTGGCCAGTTTTAGGACTTATAACATGGTGCAGTGAGGAAAAATATATTTAAAGTACATAAAATAATAAAAAAAAAAATCTAAACCTAAACACTAAAGCCAAGAATTGCCACTTTGTAAAAATATACTGGCAACAGTAGGCATGGCTCTAGCGGGGTTTGGTAAGTTAATATAAAGGTACATCTGTTCTTTAAGCTGCTAGATGGGAAATTATTCCTGATTACTTTCTCCTACTCCATATTGTTTCATTGTCTTAGACTTAAATGATCCAGTAGTCATGCATGCGTTTTGCCAACATGATGTTTATACATATGAGTGCAAAAAACATTATTTTGTACTATAATGTTATTATTAGTTCTGCCCCTGAGAGGTAGTGTTATGTGTATATATAATGTTCTTTCTAGTGGAACTAGATAGTTATGATGTAATTTCCTGTCTCTGTGTTTTTGCTGCTTTCCAATAAATAACAAGGTCTTATCCATGTGTCCAGACATATTTTTACTAGTAAAGCAGGTTACACACTAGTAGAAAATTTGCCGAAAATTCCCACCCGATGTGAAATCGTCTGATTTTGCCTAGTGTGTACACAACTTTCAGCAACCGATGCCGACATTTTCAACGAAAAAAAACGGAGGGACAAACACCAAATTTTTTTTCGTCCATCCCCAGACGACCGATTTTCGTTTAAAGTCTATGCAGTACGTCCGTGAAAAATCAGATACGAAAGACTGCGCATGATCTGAAGTTGCTGACAACCCGGAAGTCTAGGAACAAATGTGCCAAAAAAAAGAAAAATCGGACGAGAAATTTTGTGAACATTTATGCACTGTCGACTAAAAACAGTAATGAACGCTGAGAAGACAGGGAAAAATCGGAGAATATTTAGTCCGATTTTCGTCAAGTGTGTACGGCCCTTAAGAGTCATATCTGTAGCAGCAGCCTTCCAACACAGGATAAAGCAGGGGTGCTTTCTCTGTGCTCTTGGCTAGTGTTTAATAACTGCACTGGCCAATCAGAAGCTAGCAGAGGGAAGAACACACCTCTCCCCCCCCCCCGCCCCAGGTAATGTCCTGGGGGAGGGAGCTGATGAACTAGTATAATATTCAAGGTAAATGCATAGGAGTTAAGGTAGGAGGAGTGCGGGGAGTTGGTTAATGCCGGCACAAAGTGACAGCGCTGCACATGACTTTTGGTGGCTATCAACAAAATTATAACACCAGTCTGCCATGTGGCAATATTTTTTGTTTACTAGCTTACCCCTGCAAAGTTTACAGCCAGGTAGCAACCCTAATAAATTCTTGCGTGATTTGTAACAGGTAATGTATTTCAATATTTTTAAATTTGCAGCTTTCATGAAATTAATATCTGATCATGGTGCTTCCATGGAGGTCTTTTTCCGATGCTTCCCGTTATAGAATGAAAACCGTCTTCTAGTTGTGCTCCTGCATTATCACCCTGTCACATACATCCCTGCATGCCAGAGAAAGTGCATATAGACAGGAAGTGTCTGAAAGAGATCAGCAGCATAGAAGTGTAAAATTGATGGATAAAAAAAAAACACTAAACAAAATGTTTTATAAATTGATTTTGTGATATCTGTCCAGTCTCATCCAACTCTGGGTGATTCTATGGGCCAGTTCTCTGGGCACCATGTCTAACACACTTGAGAACCTTTCCATAAAATTTTCTTGACAAGATTTTGTTACAAGGTAGATCACCAGATCTTTTATCAACCTTCCCCAAGTTCAAGGGCTTGGGAACAGCATGCAGAATGTGTAACCCATGAAAGCCAGGGATAACATGCAAACTCCATGCAGATAGTGTCCTGGTTGAAATTCAGACTTGGGACCCCAGTGCTGTAAGGCATGTAAGCTAACCAATAATGCTGTAAAGCGTATTTCCACATTTGCAGTCAAATTTGAGACCCCCCCCCCCTTCAAATGTTTATTATGTGTTCCCATTTACACAGCATGTGCACATTTTTTTAAATATTTCTTGCCTTTTAGATGTTTCTCATGAGAAAGTGTCTTGGCTGACTGCAAGGTCTTTTAAACAATGCTAGATTGAGGCTGTCCCAAGTTTGTCCTCATTAACATAAAATGCAAGTAGTCTCTCTTCTTCACCTGTAACGAAGATCTGACTGTACAATACAGACAGGGTTTATTATGGCAAACAAAGCTGCACAGCCCCCTCCATAACAAAGAAAACCATCTAGGATTTTTTTCTTGCTAGATGGTCCAGAATAGAAGATCTAAAAATGTAAGCTACAATTTGAATTTTTTTTAAAGTCATACTATGTGATACTATGTCATAGTATGTGAATGGGGGCATGTAACAAATATAAAGTAGGTGTTATGTTGGCCATACACTATACGAAAACGTTCAAACTCATTTTCAAAAACAAACACTCGGCCGTTAGAGCAAACGATCGTGCCATCATGTAATGGCCGATAAATTGTTCAACGGACATAAATGTATCAGTTTTCCATAATTTTTTTCACATTTACCTAGTACAATCAGTTTGGACGAGAAAAACATTAACCTTTCAATTTATAGTTCGTTTGGCAGAAAATTTTCAAACTTGTCCTTTGTTTTTTCGGCTCAAAAACATCACAACCAATTACCGATGAGTGCCCATTAATTGGCCAAAAAACAAAAGAATTGTCCAAATTACCGAATTTCGGCTGATTTTTGGTATAGTATATGGCCAGCATTATCCCAATTTGGCTGGAAAAGTGGAAATACACTTTAAGAGTAACTAGTTAAAATTGAGTTTGTTGAAGTCAGAAAGGTGAAAGACGATATCTGATTGGTTGGTATGGGTTACAGCACATTGCTTATTGAATAAACCTTCTTATCTTTGTGCCGGATACAGGAATCTTTACTACATGAGGCTTGCTAAGTTTTGTGATTAAGACCAGCGTAGCACTCAGAGGTTGATTACACCGGGCACCATTAAAAAGGCTCATTGTAGCTGGCTCTTTGGCTTCTTGACTCTGAACTGTAACTTATCTTTGTTTCATTCTTTTCTAGATAAAAAGGAGATTATCTACAGTAGAGTACCTATTATTTTACCCTTTCAAGCACCATCAGGACTGTTTTCATACTTGTCAACTTTTTTTTTGGTGCTGCAGTAGCATGTATGAAATGCCGATCTTTTACATTGTTGTCAAGGTAACACAAAACCATTTTACAACATCAAAGAAATATCTAAGGATTTGTCTGTTTTTTTTTTTTTTTCTTAAAGTGACACTCTATTATCCATATTATGAAAGCATCTTCAGTGTCATCTCAACTCCAACTCAAGGTACTCCCCACTGTTCCCTTGTGATTCACATATTTCTTGACTGATACAGTATGTACTTTGTTGTTTGATTTTATTTTATTATACCTGTTTATCAGGGACAGCACATTTTTACTTTTGCAGTCAAATTTGAAAAATCCCCATTATACCGAATGTCTGTTATGTGTTCCCATTACCAGAGCATCAAGACAAAAGGTACCGTGCATATATGCCCTTACCCCTAATTGATATACAAACACAAAAGATAGGAGAAGGTGGGGCTTTACGGGACAGTGGGAGTAGAAGGATCACGCACAAACCAACTTCTAAAATAATTTACATTTTATTAAATTGCATCGTAAAAAACATGGGCATGTGAGCACATGCTAGCACAGACAAAATGACATAGAATGATACTACTAAAAACGATTATAAATGAGTCATGGATAGAAATACATCCCAGAAGGGAAAAACAACCAAGAGCCTGTATAGGATGGAAAGAGTAGGTCTCGGATGGAATGCGGTCCATGTAGGTACCCAGCAAGCTGACGCGTTTCGCTCAAGACTTCCTCAGGGCCAGAGAGACCATAACAGACCGGTATTTCCTTTTCAATGACTCGAAAGATGACAGATTGGCGACACGAAAAAACAGCAGATATCATCCCCTTAGTATTTGCGTATAGCCTCCAATGTATACATATATTCATTCATTTATTTTAGGCTAAGTGTTCAGCCCCTCAATCACCGCACAGAGCACCACTTTTTTATGCTATATCGGATGGCACTATGTTATAACTTGATAGTCAAGACTCCACAGCTGTTCTGTTAACAGCAGCACGATGGTTACCACACTGGTGGTTGCACTCGATATATTCACCTATCGTTTCCTTTTCCCTTTGTTGGAATCAATGGAGTGGTTTAGTGTTTTATATATGCGATATGGACCTACAGTCCTTATAGCCTTTTTGCGGTGTATGAGTGGCTTGAGGCAGGAACCTATGACATCATCTTATCTTATATCAGAGCGGTGGGGGGAATTAATATGTCCCAAGTCCAACCGGTCCTTGTGGTTGTTCACGCCAGCCAGCCTGCCATTACCAGAGCATGTTTAAAAACTTTTTTTTTTGAAATATTTTTTAACTTTGAGATGTTTCTTAGGAGAAGGTGTCATGGTTGACTGCATGTCAGAGTGAGCCTATGCTGAAGCTGCCCATTAATTGGTAGAACATCGAACAAAGAGTTCCAGAGAACCACACCATTTCCAAAGGATTAGTGTGCTCATTTTTACTATCAATATCCAGTTCTTTATGGAAGAAAAACAAATGGTCATGTTGGAAAATTCAGTTTGAATTAACAATTTTACAAAGTGTAGTGAAATTGATTTAAAAAACCTAACATGTAAAGCATAATACTTATGAGTCTGTCAAAAGTTTAACCTGGATCAAACTAAAGGAAACACTTTAATGCTGAAAATGGATGAAAATAGATGATAGGTAAAACATTTTTTAGACAGTTATGAGTGAATTGAATGCAAATTGAAATATCACTTGTATTTTCATTCAATTTTTTGTTCAAGTTTCTAGCCATTTGATGACCAGCTTAAGTCTGTCCTCATTAGCAAACAATGCAAGAAGCCCAGCCTTTAAACCTTTAACATTATGCTAGGACAGTGGTCAAGTCTAGTTACAATTGATAATGAAGATCTGCCCAGCACAGACAGGTTTAACTATGGCAAACACAGCTGCCCTCCTCCCTCATAAATAAAAAGCACTACCTAGCATCTATCCTTGCGTCTGTTAGCTGCAATTCTTAAATATTTTTTTCATGTTATGCTATGTGAATGGGGACACTAGTCTGCCACATTTTTTTAAACAATTCTTTACTTTAAAGCGGAGTTCCAGCCTCAAATACCTTTTTTAACTAAAAATACCCCTATAATACTAATCCATCACCCTTTACAGAACCGCTATCCTCATACTTACAAGGTGTACAGTATTGGATTTTAGTCAAAATCTTACTTTTAAAAACGCTGTCTGGGCATGGCCATCTTAGACGTGGCCATCTGAAGCCGCAGTTTAATCTGCTGTGTCCTTCTTCCTGATTCCAGGGAGTGTTCTGGGAGTTCTTCCTGATTCCAGCCTCCTGGGAGTGATGACAAACAGTTCCCAGGATGCAATGCAAAGGCGGAAGTGATGTAGGTGGTTGCGGCCACAGAGGGGGGAGAAGGAGGAAGTACAATCAAAAATGCCCTGGAAATAAGGTAAGGGACCCCCGAAAAAAATTGAAAATGCCCAATTGTTGATCAGCATAAAGAGCACTCCAGGAATCACTAAAGTTGCAAAATAGGCCGGAACTCCACTTTAAGATTTTAATTAATTAATTGATTTTTTTTTTTTTTATTGTGCAGTCATCTTTAGTTACGAAATTACAGAAAGCAGTGTTTCCATTTCATTTCACATGGGTGACAGAGATAATTTTATGCATGTATTTGCTTTCAATGAAAGATTTCTTTTTAATGTTTATGAAGCAGCCTCTCCTGCTTCTGTATGAAAAAAACTTGTATGAAGACTTGGAAAGAGTGGCTGACTCTTAGTTTTGGTAGAGTTTTTGTTGTGTCTTAGTAGGCTTTGTGTTGTGTCCCTAAAATAGTGTTGGTCCTTCTAAATGAGGGAGAGTTGGGAGGTATGATATTAGGGAATAAGGACCTTTTTCTGCTAGCCCTCTAGTGATACACCCTAAAATGTTATTCTATTTTTTCACTCTCCCTACTGTTCGCTTGTAATTCACATATTTCTTGTACTTTGTTGTTTGTTTTTATTTTATTAAATAATCAGGGACAGCGTGTTTTTACTTTTGCAGTCAAATTTGTGAAATCCCCATTATACCGAATGTCTGTTATGTGTTTCCATTAACAGAGCATGTCTAAAAACTTTTTTTTAGAAATATTTCTTAACTTTGAGATGTTTCTTAGGAGAAGGAGTCATGGTTGACTGCATGTCAGAGTGAGCCTAAGCTAACAAGAAAACAACAAGAGAAGGGCGCACCGACCTTGTGCATTACCACTTAAAAGTTTATTAAAATCAAAGAAGGGTAGCGTACAATATACTCACAAACGTAGCATATAGGAAATGGGCACCGCTCGCTTCCAGGACACTTCTCTACTGCTGGATAGCGTGATGGCATCCTCAAAACCTGATGTGGCTTATGCATTTCGAGGGAGGACCCTCTTCCTCAGAGCCAAAAGCGCCACTGAGTGGCGATTTGGGCTCTGAGGAAGAGGGTCCTCCCTCGAAACGCGTAAGCCACATCAGGTTTTGAGGATGCCATCACGTTATCCAGCAGTAGAGAAGTGTCCTGGAAGCGAGCGGTGCCCATTTCCTATATGCTTGTTCATATGCTACGTTTGTGAGTATATTGTATGCTACCCTTCTTTGATTTTAATAAACTTTTAAGTGTTAATGCACAAGGTCGGTGCGCCCTTCTCTTGTTGTTTTCTTGTAGTGCCTTTTGGATACCCTTGGTCCTGAGGGGGGCAGCAAGACCACTTCATTTGTGTCATAAAACCGCCTAGAAGATTCACCTTCCCGCATACCACTCGAGCGCAGGAGAGATACTGTTGAGCCTAAGCTAAAGCTGGCCATTAATTGGTATAACATCGAACAAAGAGTTCCAGAGAACCACACCATTTTCAAAGGGTTAGTGTATTCATTTTGACTATCAATAACCAGCTCTTTATCGAAGAAAAAAAAAATGGTCATGTTGGAAAGTTTTGTTTGAATGAACAATTTTACAAAGGGTAGTGAAATTGATTTAAAAAACAAAAAACAAAATTGAAAGCATAATACTTATGAGTCTGTCAAACGTTTAACCTGGATCAAACAAAAGGAAACACTTTAATGCTGAAAATGGATGAAAATATGTAGATGATAGGTAGAACATTATCTAGACAGTTATGGGTGAATTGAATGCAAATCAAATTATCACTTGTATTTTCAATCAATTTTTTGTTCAAGTTTCTAGCCATTGTAGGACCAGCTTTAGTCTGTCCTCATTAGCAAACAGTACAAGAAGCCCAGCCTCTAAACCTTTAGGCCTCTTTCACACGGGCGGTTGTTCTGCTGTTGGTAAAAGCATGTTTTTGTGTCTTGAAATCCCAGACACTCTAAGCACAACGATCACTTGAGGTGTACATTACGATTACTTGTGTTTACATGTGTTTACATGCGTTTACATGCAGCGGCGTTTAGCTGCGATGGATCTATTGTTGTCATTTCCATAGCAACTATGTTTATTTTGTAAAATTTTGATGTGCTTCCTGATGTTCTTTATTTTGTTGCCGGTTTTATCCGCAGTTGAAAAAGTGTACTGCGATTACCAACGATTATGTTCAGATAGCTGCGATAAATCTGTCCTGGATGCAGTAAAATCAATGTTTTCTAAACGCACAAAATCGTATGAAACAAAACCGCTGCTTAACGTTGTGTATGAATAGGGTCATAAGAAAGCATTGTTTCAGTTTAGATGGGGTAGATAACTTCATCTATCCGCAGCTAAAGGCTTTATTCTATCCACTTGTGTGAAAGGGGCCTTAACATTATGCTAGGACAGTGTGCAAATCTAGTTACAATTGATAATGAAGATCTGCCTACACAGCACAGACAGGTTTAACTTCGGCAAACACAGCTGCCCTCCCCTCTCATAAATAAAAAGTACTACCTAGCATTTTTCCTTGCGTCTGTTTTGCAATTTTTAAATATTTTTTCATGTGATGTTATGTGAATGGGGACACAAGTCTGCCACATTTTTTTTTTAACAATTCTTTACTTTAAGGCCCCTTTCACACTTGCGGACCGTTCAGATCCGCCTGTCAGTTTTTCAGGCAGATCTGAACGGATGCCCCATGCATCTCTATGGGGCATCGGATGTCAGCGGAGATATCTGTCCGCTGACATCCGATCTGATCCTGTTAGTCAAATCCGTCTGGCGGATCGGATCGGATGGGATTGGATGAGAACGGACAGGCGATTACCCCATAGAGACAGAGCTGCCATCCGCCTGCTCAGCGTGGGATTGGCGGATTCGCTGAGAAAAACGGAGTCTGCCGATGGAGCAGCAAGTGTGAAGAAAGGGGCCTAAGATTTGAAGTTTTTTTTCAATTGTAGTCATCTTTAGTTACAATATTACAGAAAGCAGTGTTTCCATTTCATTTCACACGAATGACAGAGATAATTTTATGCATGTATATGCTTTCAATGCAAGATTTATTTTTAATGTTTGAGAAGTAGCCTTTCCTGCTGCTGTATAAAAAAAAACTTGTATGAAGACTTGGAAAGAGTGGCTGACTCTTAAGTCCCGTACACACGTACCGATTGTCGGCCGTAAAGATTCGGCCGACGACCGATCGGCCGATTGTAGGCTTGTTAGTATGATGCTTCCGACAGCCGACAGCGCATTTTCGGCCGAACAGAATCTGTCATGCAGGCATTAAAATTTTTGTTGGCCAACACCAGAACGGCCGATTGATCGCCAGTCAGTACAGAATTCGGCCGACAATGAACAGATTTGCAAGACTGGGCATGCTCAGAGAAGAAAAAACACAGGGAAAGTTAACCATCACATGACATCACTTCTGCAGTCGGCAGACAAAATTCTTGTGCAGTCTTTTGCACTTTTCAGCGGACAGGACAGCCCTGGACAAAAGACGGCCGATCGGTCGGCCGACGATCGGTACGTGTGTACGAGGCATTCGTTTTCGTAGAGTTTTTATTGTGTCTTGGTAGGCTTTGTGTTGTGTCCCTAAAAGAGTGTTGGTCCCTCTAAATGAGGGAGAGTTGGGAGGTTTGGTATTAGGGAATCAGGAACTTCTTCTGCTATCCCTCTATTGATACACCCTAGAATTTTATTCTATTTTTTCACTCTGCCTGTGGACTCTTCTTGCTCATTTTACAATCATAGTTACATTAGTAATAAGGCTGAATAAAGACACAGATCCATCCAGTTCAACACAGACCTCTCAGGGTGCCCATGCTGACCAGTGTCCGCAACCAAACGTGCCTACAATTGGCACATGAGCATCAGAACTAGACCACAGAGCAATGGAAGAAGGTGGCCTGGTCTAATGAATCATGTTTTTAAGAGAAAAGACTTAAAATATCCTTTGAGCAGTCTTGACCATTAAATGGTTAAATTGTGTTTCTGCCCACACTGTTATGTGTACTCTCAGACCATTAACTATAAATCACAAGAAAAAGTGCCACGCAACCACCAACTCTTAGTCAAAATGAACCGCACTATGTGTGTAATATACAGTATACATACATACCTCCATTAACATGCGTAAATAGAAAGAAAAATTACTATATCAACCTAATAACGATCACTTCAAACACAAATAAAGTGATTTTTCTTCTCTTTGTACGTGACCATAATTTCCATTTTTAGAATTAATGAAATAATCAAACTCACAAAAAAGTGCACTCAGAAAGTAGCTTGTTTGCATAATCAGGTACAGTGTCCCCTTAAGGCTCAGACTTGCACATCACCTAATACAGCTCAATCAGCGACACTTCCAGGTAGGTGTGATGACATCTTTAGGCGCCACCCTGGCGCTGTACCTACTCAAAATTATGTGTGTGGTCCTAAAATGATGGCTGATCGCTATATATATATATATATATATATATATATATATACACATACATACATACAGTATATATACAGTATACTGTATATATATACATACAATATATATATATATATATATATAGTATCTCTCAAAAGTTAGTACACCTCTCACATTTTTATAAATATTTTATTATATCTTTTCATGTGACAACACTGAAGAAATGACACTTTTCTACAATGTAAAGTAGTGAGTGTACAGCTTGTATAACAGTGTACATTTGCTGTCCCCTCAAAATAACTCAACACACAGCCATGAATGTATAAACCGCTGGCAACAAAAGTGAGTAAACCCCTAAGTGAAAATGTCCAAATTGGGCCCAAAGTGTCAATATTTTGTGTGGCCACCATTATTTTCCAGCACTTCCTTAACCCTCTTGGGCATGAAGTTCACCAGAGGTTCACAGGTTGCCACTGGAGTCCTCTTCAGCTCTTCCATGAAGACATCACGGAGCTGATGAATGTTAGAGACCTTGCACTCCTCCACCCTCCATTGAGGATGCCCCACAGATGCTCAATAGGCTTTAGGTTTGGAGACATGCTTGGCTAGTTCATCACCTTTATGCAAAGTGAGTGAACAGAAAAAGAAATCTAATTCAAATCAATATTTGGCATGACTGCCCTTTGGCTTCAAACCAGCATCATTTCCTACATGTGCATACTTTGTAGATTTGTACATCTTCAGGGATTTTGTATGCTTAGAGTCAGGTGTATGATAACTCATTTATACCAAGCAGGTGCTAATGATCATCAATTTCATATGTAGGTTGAAACACAGCCATTACCTGAAACAGAACAGCTGTGCTACAGCCTCTTAGCTTAGCACTGGGTAAGGAACAGCCAAAATCTGCTACTAAGGTGAGGTTGTGGAAGACAGTTTCATGTCACAGGTCATACACCCTGGGAAGACTGAGCACAGCAACAAGACACAAAGTAGTTATATTGCATCAGCAAGGTCTCTCCCAGGCAAAGATTTCAAAGCAGACTGGGGTTTCAAGATGTACTTTTCAAGCTCTTTTAACCACTTAAGCCCCGGAAGATTTTATCCCCTTCCTGACCAGGGCCTATTTTGCGATTCGGCACTGTGTGACTTTAACGGACAATTGCGCGGTCGTGCGACGCTGTACCTAAACAAATTTGACATCCTTTTTTTCCCACAAACAGAGCTTTCTTTTGGTGGTATTTGAGCACCTGTACGATTTTTTGATCATGCGCTATAAACAAAAAGAGAGCGTCAATTTTGCAAAAATAACAATATTTTTCACATTTTTTTATATGAAATTCCCAAAAAAAGAAAATGTAAAAATCAATTTTTTTTTAACATTTTAGGCCAATTTGTTTTATGGTACATATGTTTGGTAAAAAAAAATCACAAAAAGCATATTTTGATTGGTTTGCGCAAAAGTTATTGCGTTTACTAACTTAGGAAAAGATTTTTGTAATTTTTGTTGTTTTTTTCTTTAACGAGTAATGGCGGCGATCTGCGATTTTTTTTGCGGGACTGCGACTTTGCAGCGGACAGATCGGACCCTTGACTGACATTTTTTACACTTTTGGGGTTACCAGTGACATTACTACAGTAATCAGTGCTATACATATGCACTGTTACTGTAAAAATTACACTGGCAGGGAAGGAGTTAACTTTATTTGAGAGGGAGGGGTTAAGTGTGTCCCTAGGGGCGTGCTTCTAACTGTGATTGGATGTGGCTTGAGGTGTAAGAACAGAGATCAACGGTCCTACATAGCAGAACTATATGATCTCAATTCTTACGCAGGGGAGAATGACAGGCGGCTGTGTTTACATTAGCCGCCTGCCTTTCTCCCGCTGTAACGGACAATCGCGAGTGCCCGGCACACGCGCGGGGGGGGTCCATGAACGAGCGGGGGCGGGAGCGCGCCTCCGGCGGCGCGCGCTCGCCCCCTAGAGCCTCACAGGCTAGCGACGTAGTACTACGTCGCTTTGCCTGTGAGGGGCTGACTGCCGCAGTAAATATAATGTGGGCGGTCGGCAAGTGGTTAAAGAAATGGGCAGTGCTGAGGACTCAGTGGTTGGCCAAGGAAACCTAATGTAGCAGACAACAGATTATGCTTACTTCCCTTCGTGTGATTGGCCTCCAATTTATTGTGCAGCAGAGCAAAAACCCCAAACATACAGCCAATGTCAACTATCTTCAGTGTAAAGAAGAACAAGGAGTCCTGGAAGAGATGGTTTAGCCTCCACACACCTGACCTCAACAACATTGGGTCTTTCTGGGATTACATGAAGAGGCTGAAGGATTTGAGGCAGCCTACATCCACAGGAGATCTTTGATTAGTCCTCCAAGATGTTTGGAACAACCTACCTGCTGAGTTCCTTCAAAAACTGTGTGCAAGTGTACCTAGAATAATTGATACTGTTTTGAAAGCAAAGGGTGGTCACACCAAATATTGATTTGATTTAGATTTCTCTTCTCTTCATTTACTTTCGATTTTGTTAATTGATAAAAATAAAATATTAACACTATTTCTGAAAGCATTCTTAATTTATACCTGCCTTAAACTCAATTTCCATATCCCTGTACATTATGTTCACATCCAAAATATTTTTACATTTATCTACACTATCCGCTGATACAACTATGACTGTGGAAGGGAGTGCCACATCTTTACCTCTCTAAGGCAGGCCATAGACGAATCGAATTACGTACGATTTATCGTTTGATAAACGAAAGCGGCACTCGTGCACATCATCGAGTGTACCATCAATGTGAGCCGAAAATCGTACGACAAAACACTATTTTTTGTGCCTTTTAACCACATCTCTACCGGACACACTCCCTACTGTTCTGTGTTTTGTTAGGCGAAATCATACAACTCCCCCACTAATGATACGAAATTCGGCCGTATCAACATGTTGGATATGTGAATTTTTGCTGTCGTACGAAAATCGAACGTTTTACATACCACACTAACGATACGAAAATCGTTCGATAACACTGCCATTTACGATTTTCGAACGAAATTCGAATCGTCTATGGCCTGCCTAAGACATAGTACACACTAGCAGTTTTTTTTTTTTTCGTTGAACCCAGTGGGCTGAACGGAAAAAAAAAACTGAAGCGCTCAGGAGGAGACGCTGTACTAGCAATCTGATATCTCCCGCACTGAGTTATTGTTTTCTGACAGGGGGACGGCCCCTGATCGGCAGACCTTTTAAGGTCACAGGGGCCGAATGTCGGACAGATTCTATTGAATCAGCCGATGCCGCCTGATATTCTGCCTGTGTGTACGGCCCTTAACGGTAATGAACCCCTTTTGTACTAGGATAGTAGATCACAGTAAGATAGTATAGATCACAGTAAGATAGACACAGTACATCACAGTAAGTACTCAGGCAAAAAAGAAATCAAATATTATATATATATATATATATACAGTAGTTACTCTACATCTCTGCACATGGCCTAGCAGGTTCCCTCCAGAGCTGGAGTGGCACAGAGGCAACCATTGATGCCACTAATGAAAGTCCACACTAAACTGGGATGTTACCGCCCAAAAAAGAAAACTCCTGGTTTGTATGATAACTTTGTTTTTACCTTCTCCATCCTTCTATGTGCCTTCTTAGGCCAAGGTTCATCTCTATCAAAGCCAGGATGCATCAGCCACAAAGTCCTGTGGAAGACAGCCGTATAGTAACAAAGAGTTTTTTGTTCCAGGCAGGGAAGACCTGCACAAAAAGAAGGAGCACGTTAGGAAAAATAAAGTAAGGTCAGCCATAGACGCAGCAATTTTCTTTCTTGCAACCACAGGTCAGTCAGTGTTGAAGGAGGAATTCTCCCCGTGGAGCCATTGTGTTCTCCTGGTGGGGGGGGGGTTGGGCTGGGAAAGGTGTCCTGGCAGGAGAACACAGTAATTACTGTTAGCAGTTATAACAGCTGCTAGCAATAATCGCATGTAAAATCTGACAGGCTGCTTGTACCCAAGTTGATCGATCGACCAAAGTGGATACATTCATCCTGTCCATGCATGGTTCGAACCATCTATGGCCAGCCCAATGGCCACTTCTTTTGTGTTCCAGACATGTCTACGAAAATCATACTGTTCAGAAAAAAGTAAAAAAGGATTGGACTTTTTTTCATCAAATTTAAAGGACCATTTCCTTGCTGTAAAGTAGTTTAATTTCATTTTTGCTTTGTGTAATGTCCTCCATGGCAGTGCCCAGCACCCAATGCTATTTTTTTTATAGTGTGGCTATTAACATCGAAAATATCCAGAATTTAACAACAGAATTTGCCTCCACATACATTTCAATGGGAATCGCTATTAAGTTCAGGTTGTGCGAATTTCAGGCAGAATTCAATAAACCTCCTGTGCCTCGAACAAGGCAGATCCGCTCATCCTACTTGTAACATGCATTTAAACAGCTGGCTTTTGGCAAGATCTCTATCGGGAGCAGCAGAGCTGTGCTATCAAACAGGCAGTAAATAATTTTCCAGCGATTACACCACCCCAATCAGAGATTTCAAAAAGTCATTGAACTGGGCAGCCACATTTGATGAGATAGCCTCCCCCTCCCTAGATGTACAGAGGGGACTAGGTCACCCATTGAGAAACAAGTCTCCTTATCTGGCTGCTCGTCTGCCAAGTCTGCACACTGATACTTCACTGGCAATCTCAAATAAAGATGTGGCTCATGCATAGATGTAATTAAGCACTCTTATCTCCCCCTACACAAAACAGGGATGAATGTGTAATTGATAGGAACCTATGAAACACTCTGATCTCTGTCATGGGCTGTGATAAAACACATGAGACAGCACATGATCCCACCAGATTGACAAGAGACAGAAAGAGGACACTTTGAAGCTATGTTCTTAAAAAGCAGCACGAGGGAGGCTCACAAACCCAAACACTGAGAGCAAATGAGGGTCATGAAGACTATCTCCAAATTTTATTCGGAAAATCTTGTGTACTAGGTTCACTTCTTTTATTTCATTATTTTCATTGTGCCTGGGGATTTTCTTAAGCCAATGCCACATAATTCTGAATTACTCATTGTATGTGTGCATATAAAGAAACACTTAAATAGCGTTTACCTTATTAATATGTGTAGCAACAACATACATTAACAATACTTTGTTCTTTACATAGAACCATTCAGTTTATTTAAGCCTAGTACAGGCAGTCCCTGGGTTACAAACAGGATAGGTTCTGTAGGTTTGTTCTTAAAGCTGTATTCCACCCAAAAGTGGAAGCTCTGCTTATCTGCTTCCTCCCCTCCTCTGAGGCCATATTTGTACCCTTTCAGGGGGGTGGGGGGAACGGGTATCTGTTTTTGACAGGTGCCCGACCCAAGTTCCGAGAGACCTGGCTGCAGCGAGGTCCCCTTCACCCACTGCTGGGCCATTCACAAAGCACAGGCCGGGTTGCCGATATCGCTAGATTCCAGGACAGGTAAGTGTCCGAATATTAAAGTCAGCAGCTACGGTATTTTTAGCTGCAGACTTTTAATTTTTTCGTGGGGGGGGGGGGGGCGGGGGCTTGACCTCCTCTTTAGGTTGAATTTGTATGTGAGTTGGAACAGGTACATTTTTAAAGTGTAGCTCCAGCTAAAAAAAATAAATTTGAAGTGTTTTGAATAGCGTAGGGAAGGGTTAACACCCCTGCAACATTTGTTTTGCTGTCTATGGTCCTGTTCAGAAGATTTCACCTACATTTCTGTCCCTATGACAATTGGATCTTGCGCCAGAAACAATTGGGTACTGTCCATGATGCTTTTTTATTTGCACCAACATACAATTTTTCAGGACAAGCTTTCGGGGTACTTCCCCTTCTTAAGGTCCAAGTATGAACAGAATTCTAGTCCAGCTTTTTTCAGCAATTTTACTCCAGGGGAACCCTGGAAATAATTGCCAGATCTCGGGGAACCTGTGCTAAAATGAAGGCATCAGGAGTTAGTGGAAAGAATGCCACTAACATTGTTGGTCAGTGTAAAGAATACCATCCTTAAAGTGGTAGTCAGAATACCCCCTTTGCAGACAGCAAAAAAAGATCATTGGTATCATGGCTCTCCCAAATGGCACTGGGCCTGAAACTCTGTAGACAACATTAGATGAAAGATCAATGAACCACAGCACAAGGAACCTCTAGCAACCTCTGGAGGAACCCCAGGTTTCCACGAGACCCTGGTAGAATATTGCTGCTCTAATCCAAACCTTTTACCCTAGAGCCATCTCTATAATAATTGTGTGTGTACCAGGCTTTACATTGGTGGCCAGTGGTTAGAATGCCACCCTTTACAGTCACTTAAGTCCATGGCACTATCAGTAATGCAGTGTGCATGTGCTTACTAAGAACATGCTAAAAGATAGAGAGGATATAATTGACTTCATCAGTCTTCTGCTACTCCTTTTCAATCCAGTTACAGGCTGAGGCCCAGATCTCCCTAGGCTGCAGTGCATTACAGGGACATTGCTAAATAGAGCAATGATATGGGGTGTGTAAGTCCCCAGGGGCGAATGGATACCATGACAAAGTGAATAGGTGAGGTTTAAAGAGTTAGTTCACTTTTTAATAAAAAATAAAAAGAAGAACTAACACCATATACATCCTCTCAAACCCCCAACCCCCACCCAGTCACTGCTGTTCTTATCTCTGTGGGTGTTGAGCTGTCAGTGCTCATTCTTTCATTCTTTCTGTAGGGCTTCCAGGACCAGGGCCGGTGCTACCACTAGGCGAACTAGGCAGCCGCCTAGAGCTCACTGCTGCCTAGGGCAGGGTGACTCTGGACCCTGATGTAAGGGGGAGCCATGAGGACCCGGATGTAAGGGGGCTATAGGGACCTTGATATAAGGGGGGACTTTGGGATTCTAATGTAAGAAAAGACTTTGGTGGATCCTATTGAAAGTGAGGTCTCTGTTGTAAGGGTGAACTCTGGGGACTCTGATGTAAAGGGGGGGCTCTAAAGACCCTGGTTTAACAAGAGAGGACTCTTGGGACCCTGATGTAAGGGGGAGGGGCTTTGGGCACCCTAATAAAAGGGGTGAAAGAGGGTCAGACAAAAAACTAAAGAAGTTGCAAAGTATGGCTCAACACTGGTTTATGAAAAAATAAAAATTCTTTATTGAGGAAAAATGCATATAAAAGATCAAAACACAGTACAGTGCCTATAGAAACCATAAAACCTGTGAAATCTCTCCCTCATGGCAGAATCATCAGTGTGACATGAGACTTATTTGTAAGGGGGACAAAGTAGAAGGGGGGCAACAGTAAAAACCTATTCAAACACAAGGAGAACAGACAACCTTCATGCCAATAGTTTTCTTGTTAAGTATTGAGCCTAAGTTGCTCAATGCAATACTATAAGAAATTTAGCTTTAAAAGATCTTTCTGGCAGAAAACTAGTATTGATAATTGGGCATAAAGCCTTTTAAAATCCCCTTTAAAAATTAAGCTACAAGCACAGGTCACCAGATTAACGAAAAACATGACCTCTTTCTCCTGACTTGCATTTATTTCACCATTTAGTTGTCTCTTTCCCCTCTTCAAGCTACAGCACTCCTGATGAAAGCCGATCAGACAATACTTGGTCATGGGCCAGCCAGTGATTTTTGGGTAATTAGTCCAGGAACTGATACTGAACACTCCGGCTGCCCTTTATTTCAGGTACCAGGCAGGTTGTGTTACACACTTACCAATTTCTCCAAGTCTCTGGTTTACCTTAATCCCTCACATTCAGGGGACAAAGATTTTCCTCAATGCTTGACTTCACCGTGTCTTTTGGCCTGGCTCTTTGTGCAGTGAATGGGATTCTTAAGATATGCTGATTTAGGTATTTTAACCCTGTACATTGCATTGTAGTCCGTCTGTTCCCATAGTCGTATACATTTTTTTCTTTGCATGAAAATGAACACTTTTGTCTCCAAAGGGTTTAATGGTTGAAGAATTAGATTAGTGAAAGACATACTATTTATCTTCCATATTTATACAGCATTACATTCTGTACAATGCTTTGCAGAGCAGTTGTCTATTTAGGATAGTTATCGTCACCTCTCCAGTGCTGGCCCCTTGCTCCTTCTTCCGTTGCAGTTCAGAGGGAGTGGTGATTTTAACCTTCTGTCATATGAGAGTGTTTGGGCCTAAAAATCGGCCCAAGCACGGCATCATGGATGGAGGTTACTTGCTATCCCATAGCTGGAAGCACAAAGTATATTGCAGTGCCAGCCATAGAAAAAGGAGCAGCAGGGGAGCACTGGAAAAGTGAATATACAGTCCTTGGGGATGTAGGCTTTACACAGACTTCAATAGGCAAAGTGGCAATACTTCTTTAAATACCATCTCCCAAAAAAAGATCTATGCTATTTGTTGAAATCTCCAGTGGCAGGATCGCTAAAATTATTCCTGTTTGTCCTTATGGAATCATTCCCTCTCTAGCTGAGGCAAAGTGATGTTGCTACCTTCATCAGCTAGAGCCAGTGACAGAGTGACATATCACTGCATCTGGCTACAGAGGGAGCGATTCCATAGAGGCCTGTGGCACATTGTCTCTAGTGGCAGAATCTCCTGTCTAACATCAGCCTTAAGTTTCTATTGAAGTGGCCAACATTTGGCCCATGTGTATAGAAGCCTGTCTGGCTCCTGTTGAACGGGCATGCTGGCACAACAGCTGCCAATCGGCATCCGATTAGCGCTTGCAGCCAATGGCTGTGAGTGCTGAATGGTGTGTTCTGGTGGAGGGTGGGGGGGGGGGGCAGTCCCCCTGTCAGAACACAACAGCTCAGCAGGGAGATCATTGTACTAACATTGCATAGTTAGTACAGCGAGTTCCCCATGAGCTCCTCTGCTTTTTCTAGTTCAGCCCACTGGGCTATTTAGACTAGGAGAAAGTAAGAGCACTTACTTAAGATACCACGTATCTGATCTGCCGCTACCCCAGAAAACAGCACTCCCCTTTGCTCCAGCCATGGACTGTTCCTAAGAATTCTCACGTCCAGTGCAGTGCTATGGTTCTGCCATTGGTCTTGATGACATCAGAGGACCTTAGACCACTGGAGTGCAGGGGAGAAGAGGCTGCGAGAACCAGGCTAGCAGCGAGGAGGAGTCTGTGGGAGTGGAGGATCAGGTAAGTAAAACTGCAGTACTTGGTCCCTTTGACTTAAACAAGCAGATAACCCTTGCTGTGCATGCAAAGCCTCACTGCAATGGAGCATTTTTTAATTTTCAGCTTTCAGAATCTCTCTTAAAGCGGAGTTCTGGCCTCAAAATCGAAGAAATCGATTTTGGGCCATCCGCTTGCTGATTGCAACCTGAAAAAGAAATGAATACTGCCGATTTTATTTTTCGTTTACTTACCTTATTATAGAAGAAAATCTACTCACCTTCCTTCCACTTCCTCCCTCTGCGGCCGCGGCCCGCGCCGTCACTTCTGGTTTGCAATGACTCCTGGGAGCTGAACGTCAACGCTCCCAGGATTCAATGCGCCTGCACCGGCCCCGCTCGTCACTTCCGGTGCAAGCGTGGTATTCCCTGCTATACAGCTTCTGGACATGCCCAGAAGCTGTGCAGGGATGCCGTGCCTGCCCCGGAAGTGACGAGCGGGGCTGGTGCAGTGCATTGTGGGACTCCGATGTCACAGAAGAGGACACGAAGAGGGACGCTGCGGCTTCAGCTGCCCACACCTGAGATGGCAGCGCTGGAGAAGAACTTTTCAAGGTAAGGATTTCTTCTTACAGGTAAGTGCGACCCGGGACAGTTCAGAGGCTATTCATTATGGAATGTATTAGCCCTGACTGTCCCGGGGGTATTTTTAGCTAAAATTGACCCCCCGAGGATCGAACTCCGCTTTAAGCAGCCCATAGATTATGCAATTTTCTTTCCTTCCACTACAGGTGGAAGGAAATAAAATCGCTCGATTACCCTATCAACACAGTCAGTGTTGATTAGGGAATTTATCCCTCATGGCTATTGTGTTCTGCCAGTAAGGAGCCTTCACTGCCGGCAGAACAATGATTGCTGTCATCAGCTTTAGCCACTGGCGGTGATCACATTGAAAAAAAAATGATCCGACAGGCTGGTTGTACTGTAATGCCCATAGATGAATCAAATCTTTGCTGAACCGGCTGAGATTAAATCCATCTATGGCCGGCTTTTTTGGCATGGGTGTAAGTGGGTTGCACCCCCATCTCAGTGTGTATCCATTTCTGGGATATTAAAGGATAGTCTGGATCACATCTGCTTACACAGAAAAACACTTTCCTGAAGAAAAGAAAAGTAGAAAAGACAATCAGTGGTGGGAGTCTGCTCCAGTTGAAAGTTATCTTCTAATTATGGCTCTTCACCCTTAATCTTTTCCAACAAATTGTTCTGCCATTATTGATCAAACACTCTAAGGAAGATAAGAAGTGAATGAGCAATTGACATGTATGTTCAACAGTTTAAAATGTAATATATCTTATCTATGATGAATTCCCAGCTATGATTGTGGTGGATTCTTCAAAGCTTTGGCTTACTTTAGAGACATTCACATTAAAGCAAATATTTACAGATGTTTATATTTGTTATCTAGTTGCATTGCACTCCTGAAGCCTCCCATGTTTCATCAGAGATACCCTTTACAATGGATCAGGGAAATGTGTACTTGTACATTGTAGCAGAGATAACAATGCAGAATAATAGATATTATGAGGAATGATAAAAGATGGGAAGTTGGTTTAGAAGTTAGGGTATTGCCCTGCATCTACATGATGCAGTCACACAAATACTAATTGGAGATCATTTTTGTCCTAAACAGCTATACTTTATTTTTTTTACGAACCTTGAGATCAGGCCAATTTGGGGAAACACATTAACAGCAGCGGTCCCAGCGGTGACACTCCTAAAATCTATTGTGCTGGTTTTGTTTTAGATATCCTTTCTGGAAAAATAAATAAAACGTTTTAACCACTTAAGCCCCGGAGGATTTGGCTGCTCAAAGACCAGGGCCTATTTTGCAATTCGGCACTGCATGATTTTAACGGACAATTGCGCGGTCGTGTGACGCTGTACTCAAATGAAATTGACGTCCTTTTTTTCCCACAAACATAGCTTTCTTTTGGTGGTATTTGATCACCTGTGCGATTTTTACTTTTTGCGCTATAAACAAAAAAAGAGCGACAATTTTGAAAAAATAACAATATTTTTCACATTTTTTTATATGAAATTCTCAAAAAAAATGTTAAAAATCTAAATTTTCTAACATTCTAGGCCAATTTGTTTTCTGCTACATATTTTTGGTATAAAAAATCACAATAAGCGGATTTTGATTGGTTTGCGCAAAAGTTATTGCGTTTACTAACTACGGGAAAGATTTATGTCATTTTTATTGTTTTTTTTTTTACTAGTAATGGCGGCAATCTGCGATTTTTTTTGCGGGACTGCGACATTGCGGCAGACAGATCGGACCCCTGACTGACATTTTTGACACTTTTGGGGGTACCAGTGACATTACTACAGTAATCAGTGCTATAAATATGCGCTGTTACTGTAAAAATAACACTGGCAGGGAAGGGGTTAACTTTATTAGAGATCCAGGGGTTAAGTGTGTCCCTAGGGGCGTGCTTCTAACTGTCAAGGGGCGTAGCCATAGAGACATATGATCCTACATAGCAGGATTGTATAGTCTCTGCTGTTACACCAGGGAGAATGACAGGCGGCTTTGTTTACATCAGCCACCTGCCTTTCTCCCTCTCCAGCGGGAGATCGCGAGTGACCGGCGGACATCGGAGCCGCCGGTCACTCGCACGGGGATGTCAGGGAACGAGCGGGGGCAGGAGAGCGCCTCCGGCGGCACGCGCTCGCCCCCTATTGGCTCGCAGGCGAGTGACGTACCAGTTCGTCACTTTGCCCAGGAGGGGCTGACCGCCGCAGTATATGTACTTGCGGCGGTCGGCAAGTGGTTAAAAAGAGAAACAGTCCCAGGTGGGGACCATGTTGGTATGCAGCTGTACTATTTGATATATCAGTAAAGACTGTATTAGGTTATAGAGTGTGGTTCTCCTTATTACAACTTTACTTTATTGTAGTGAAATATTCTTTCTTATGGCAGAGGTTTCCACATAACCTTTGTACTATATGTTGCTAATTGTTAGTGAAACAAACCTCCTTTCATTTTCTTCAGCTGACCACCATAAACACGAGAAAATGGTTTGATGTTGGCCGAATTCTGTTGGAATAGAAACACTTTCTACATGGTAACCAATCAGCTTCTAATTTTAGTTTGTTCAATTAAGCTTTGACCAAAACAAACCTGGAAGCTGATTTGTTTCTTTGCAGAGCTGCACCAGATTGTGCACTCCCCAGTTTTAGTAAACCAACCCCCTTATTCACACCTCACAATCACAGCTATATGAGTGTATTGGATATCACATTGCCAAACCATGGGCATTAATATGGAGTTGGCCCCCACTACAACAGCCTTCACTTTTCTGGCAAGGCATTCCACAATATTTGGTAATGTGTTTGTAGGAATTTGTGTCCATTTTGCTAAAAAAAAAAAAAAAAAACATTTGTGAGGTTGGATATTAATGTTGGGCAAGAAGACCTGGCTCATGCTCAGTGTTCCAATTCATCCCAAAAGTGTTCAGTAGTTGAAGTCTAAGCCTTTAGATTGTAAGCTCCATGAGAAGGTCCTTTCTAGTCCTTCTGTATTGAACTGTATTATAACTGTACTGTCCCCTCTCTACATTGTAAAGTGCTGCGTAAGCTGTTGGCGCTATATAAATCCTGTATAATAATAGGCTCTGTGAAGATTACTTGAGTTCCTCCAGACCACGCTAATCAGTCCATGCATAAAGAACTGGTTTTGTGCACATGACTCCAATATTTGGACTATATAGTGCGTCTATGTGCATCACTCACATATTGGCACACTGAATTAGTATAAGGATAATAGACTTCCTTCTAAGCTGGATGTAGAGTCTGTGTCTTATGAAGGAAGACAAGGGGGTTGTATCCTGTCACCAATTTGATCATTTGACCCAGAACATAACAGTAGTGGAGTTCCCTTTCCTCAAACCATCCTCAGAAAGAAAGAGACATGGTATATTACGAAGGGGGGGGGGGGGGGGTCATTGGCTCAAAATCTGTTACATATTTTTTTTATATATATTTACATATATTTCTCCTCACTCGATCCCTGACGATCGGGGAAGAGCGGCTGTGATCACCGCCTCTCCTCCCCTGGCCCGTTTTCCGCTGTCGCCGCCGAGAGGGGGTGTTGTCCAGCGACCTAGGTCTACGTCGCAGGACAATAACGAGCCACTTTGTCGCAATAGCAGCTCAGTGAGCGGTCGGCAAGTGGTTAAAGAGTTACCCACTATTTCTGTTCCAGTGCCAACAGTAAAGGCTTCCTATTCTTGACAATGGTCATCAGGACACATTGAGAGAAAAACAAACTACCCAAGCAGAACACAGAAAGCAATGAAACCTTACATGAGTTTAAACACTTCACTATATCGAAAACTAAAAAGACAATTTTTGGCTCGAGAGACATACCCTGATCATTCCACTCTGTCCCATGTTTTATTGCGGCTGATGACAGATGTGCCTTGTATAGCAGCACTGAATGAATGGCAAGCAGTTGTATGCTGGATCTACGTATAGTTGATCACATGCTTTGCTATAGAGTGACTAAAAAGATTGAGAGGGCCTACAAGCCCCTGGGCTATGAGTCCATTCAAGCTGAACTGAGGGTGGAGGAGCTCCAGGGAAAGCCAGTCACGGCTGCTTTATTGAGATAATTGTAGAGGGGCACGGCCCTAATAAGGTGTCATTTTCTAATACTGTGACAATCCATTTTCTTTGGGTAACAGTAAAAACACCTGGACTACAATGATTTGCTTTTCTAAAAAAAAGTTTCAAATTAGAGTTTGACAGCTTTTTTTCCATTCTTTTTGTAATATAACAAAGACTCCTATCTTCATCCCAGACCATGTGAGGGACGGGGGAAGCAGCTGTTTTGTTATATACAGTATACTGTTAAATTATAATCATTATTTACCTTTAGACGTTTGCTTTTCAGAGTTGCACCAATGAATGAATAAATGTCGGATGTGCAAGCAAGAAGGAAACTTGCCTTGTCCAAAGTAATGTACAGTAGTTGCAGAGGGTTTGCAATCAGAATCTAAGCCATGTCATTAGCTGAAGGCTGGTTCACAGTACACACATCATGGCACAATTTGTAGCATTTTCCAGGGACTCCTAGGATGTATGACATCATTTGTGGCCTAGGCTAGAAATCAGAAAGCAACTGAAGAAATGTTACGAAAAAAAGCTAATGCAGGAAAACATAATACTTAAAGCGTCTCCTCTGTAAAAATTAGAAGTCATAATTAGAAGTAATATATTCACAGATCCAGCGATGGGCTCACCCAAGCCGTTCTTACATCTTGTCTTCTTTCTTTGGCGCCGGTATCTTAAGTGTGGGCACTTGGCTGTTACAACGAGTTATGCTGCGCATTGGGAATGGTCCCGACTCCCGTAGTCTTCTGGGACCTGTAACATGTCCCATAAGACTACAGGGAGGGAGGGGGGGGGAGAAGAACGTCCTCTTGTGATCCCCTAGGTGATTGGAGCGAAAGTGGGATTGGGTACCTGTCTAAATCGGGTACTTGCCCCGCCCCCAAAAGTGCCATTTCTGAAAGAGGAGGGGGGGGTGGCATTTTAGCAGAACTTCCCCTTTTGA
The DNA here is from genome assembly GCF_965119305.1 of Pelophylax lessonae. Lineage (NCBI taxonomy): Eukaryota > Metazoa > Chordata > Amphibia > Anura > Ranidae > Pelophylax > Pelophylax lessonae. Next base: position 793,226,528 of record NC_138768.1, on the reverse strand, counting down.
GTGGAGCTCCGCTTTATCTGCATCCCAGCACCAGACACCGAAAAAGCTATTTATTTCATTTTTAATATTCTAAGCAAACTCACCCATCCATCAATGTCGCCATGCTATATTTTGCTGAAAAATCACTTTAAAAACACTCCCCTAGTATTTCTAACCATTGCCATCTTGAGTAAGGGCAGATGATTCATGTAGCATTTACTCCCTGAAATCCATCTGCCCTTAGCTTATGCAGGCAGGAGGGTGTGCTTGGCTAAAAAAAGCCCCTTCTCCCTTCCCAAAGACTTCTGATATGTATAACATCGTTTTCGCTTAGGCCAGAAATCAGGAAACAACTCTCTCTATGCAGATGATATGTTACTTTATCTTCCTGACCCCTAATCCACGATTTCTGCTCTGCTGCAGCTTATTCAGGGTTTTGGAGCTTTTTACGGGTTTAAGGTCAATTGGTCTAAGTCAACCATGTTCTCTGTGGATCCGAACATCACATTCTCTCTCCCTTCAGATTGCCCTTTACAGGTTACTAAATTGTTTCAATATTTAGGGATTATGGCGCAATTGCCTTTGTCTACATAAATTGACAACAATCTCATTCCCTGTATAGCTTAATTTAAAAACAAAATTGGTAGTTGGGAAAAATTGCTCTTGACCTTATTAGGGAGGAAAAATTTGTTAAAATGTTTGCCTAAATGTTGATATGTTTTGTCCAAGAGCCCAGTGTACACAATAGCCAACTTGCCAGGGTGGTCTAGCTTTACCAAATTTACAGTTGTAATATTATGCCTCCCAACTTATGTACATACATTGGTGGCTTTTATTAATTAAATAACGCAGCTATGACCTCGGAGGCAGCCCTAGTTTCTTCACATAAAATGTTGACCAACCTGATTTATTAGAGGTCCCTCCACTCTACTAATGGAGTTACTATCCTTAAAGTTTCTTGAAAATTATTGGCCAATGCTTATCCTGCTGCCTAACTCTTCCCAGTCTATCTCACTCAATCAACCAATTTGGTTTAATCCTACCTTTGCCCTTTTTTTTTTATGTTGCCTGACACCTGTCTCTGGGCACAAAAACATCTGAAATACATCAGTTGTATGAACGAGGGTCATGTAAACCCATTTCCCAGCTCCAACAAGAATTTAATGTCCCAACTTCCTAGCATTTTCGATAAAACACACATCTGCAGCTCAGCAAGGGACTAGGGAATTTCACCTCCAGAACTCTGTACTTGAAAAGGTCTTGTTTTATCCCAAACATACTAAGTTATTTTTTAATAGCATCCTACAACAGGGAAAATGCACATATCTGAGTAAATAAAGGTTCCGCTGGTTGCATGATATTCCTGATCTGTCAGATGAATATTAGGATGAGGTCCTTCATACTTTAACACCACTATTTCTACGAGGGATAGGTTTCTTCAACTACAATATATTTCTTAGGATATGTTATACACCACTTCTTTTGTTTAAGATGCATAGGAGGGATGATCCAATTTGCCATAAGTGTAATACATATTCGGGAGATTTGCTCCATATGCTCTGGGTTTGCAATAAAATTCATCCCTTTTGGTTTAAATTGACTTTTATTGCTACACACTTTGACTATCTCAATGTCTGCAATCCATAGTGGTGTATATTAGGAGTGTTGGAGGATATAGAGTGCAAATTGTAAACTGTTCTTTTGATTTGTATTATTTTACGCTAGACAAACTGTGGTTTTACAACGTATACGCCCGGAGGTCATTCATAGTAACTTGTTGAAGAATTTTCTCAATCGGGTTTTACCTCTTTTAAGCTGACCTATTAAGCTAGGGGATGCCCCCACAAATTTGATCAAATCTGCGGCCCATGGGTGGAACTATTAGATACTTGTGAGCTACCTGAATCCTAATTTATTATTTCTATTTGCGTTATAATGTCTTGTATGATTTTGACATATGCACAGAGGCATACGTTTTCTATACTGCAGACAATTTACTTGTGTTCTTACTGTAGCACCCTCCTAGGTGGGTGCTAGGAAAAGCAGTTATTTCACCTTGTCTGCTTATCAGATGGGCCTTGATTGTTCAGCAGGCTGTCATGTGTTCCCAGGTGTGCCTTTTGAGCTGAGGGGAGTCTCCCCACTGTATCTAATGGGGGCTCTCATTGGACTGTGGAGGAAACTTGACCAATAGCACATCAGGGCTTGTATCTATCCCAGAGGGCAGAATATGCCACAGTGCATCCTGGGAGGGGATATAAGTCTGAGGGGAGCACATGACAGGGCGTCTTTGGCGGGAAGCAGAGTCCCAGGAGGGGGGTGACGTCTGTCTCTCCTCCTGTCAGCACGAGGAAAGGTGTCCTTGGCTGTCAGCCTAGAGGAAGGAAGGTTGAGCTGAGCTGCAGAGAGGGATCCAGTGTGCTTAGGACCGTGTTAAGCTGTTGGGGTTGGAGTTTCCAGGAAAGCAGAGTCGTGAGTACTGTGAACTGCCCCGGGGTCTGCCTAGAATAGAAGACCACTCCAGGAGGTCAGAGGGATCCAGGAGCCAGCTAACCAGGAGGAAGCAGGGCCGGAGTGGGACTCATTTTCAGTCCTGGAGTTTCATGCCTTAGACTGGCCCACTTTAGTTCACTAAAAATAATGTAATTAAAACCTCTGAATATAAGTTTGCAATGGCGCACTGTTCTCTTGTAATTGTAATATTGTAATTTATTCAGTGAGAGAGAGAGAGAGAGAAGGAGGAGTGAAAGAAAGAGGGAAGGAGAGGCAGGGAGAGGGAGAGAGAGAGAGAGAGAGAGGATGGAAAGAAAGAGGGAAGGAGGGAGTGAGAAAGAGAGAGAGAGAGAGAGAGAGAGGGGGTGGAAAGAAAGAGGGAATGAGAGAGAGAGAGAAAGAGAAGGAGGGGTGAAAGAAAGAGGGAAGAAGAGGCAGGGAGCGAGAGAGAGAGAGAGAGAGAGAGAAAGAGAGAGAGGGGTGGAAAGAAAGAGGGAAGGGGAGAGAGAGAGAGGGGGGTGGAAAGAAAGAGGGAAGGAGAGAGAGAGAGCGAGTAGGTGGGGTGGAAAGAAAGAGGGAAGGACTGACCCCCCCCCTACATTGACACCTAAACTGACCCCCCCTACACTGACCCCATCACTGACCCCCCTACATTGACCCCTTCACTGACACCTACACTGACCCCCCCCCCCACATTGAATTGACACCTACACTGACCTCCCCTACACTGACCCCTTCACTGACACCCCTACATTGACCCCCCTACACTGACCCCCCTACATTGACCCCCTTCACTGACACCTACACTGACACTCCTACACAGACCCACTCCACTGACCCTCCCCACATTGACACCTACACTGACCCCCACACTGACCCCCCTACACTGACCCCTTCACTGACACCTACACTGCGCCCCCCCCCCCACATTGCAGCATTGGCATCTGTAAACCTCTAGCTGCTGTCTCTGCAGCTTAAATGGCGGGAGTGATAGGGAGCTGTATTATGAGGCTCAGCAGCATATTTTATTGTCCGCCAACCACAAGTGTAAATGAGCCCATGGCCAGGTTCACACTGTTACAGGTGGTTGCATGTGCGGGACAGCGTGTAAATGGCACCTATTCCCTGCTCTTTTATGCGCAAGGCTGCCATTTATTCCTTTTGGCACTCCCGCGCATCTGAAAATGCAGCACATTTTTTGGTGCGGGAAATTACATGGTACTTTTGCACCATGCACTTTGCCTGCGGCTGCGTTTTCATAAAGGTGCAGGGACCTTTTTCCTGTGTTTCCTGCAGGTACAGTAGCCCATTTAAATGAATCGGATGCTGTGCCTGCGCAAATGTAAATCACAGAAAACGCATTAGTGTGAACATGATATAATAGTCACCTAAAAGGAAAATACATACAGCAAGGTGCCTCCAACATATTTTACTTAATAGCACAAAGTCACTTTCAAAAATATTTCTGCTGAGTACTCCCCTATTTATCAATCCACAGTGCTCAGCTGAAAAGAGCAGAACATCACTGCATTGTGCAAGTGCTATAGATATTCGCGCAAAATGATTACTAAATTAATTAAATTATATATAGCGGTGAACAAGACTGCAGCTACCTTACAATCACCAATAGGGAAAGAGTACTCTAGTAATATTAAGAAGCTATGCTTGTCTTCCAAAATTGTGCTTAAATGTATGTATTATAGTATAGTGACATGGACTTTTAAATAATACCAATCCTTATAAATAATAAAGTGCATAAATGTCAAAAATGAATAAAATATACATAAAGTACTCTGTGACATTCATGTAAACATCCGTATCCAAAAGAATATAACTGTGTGTATATAACACTGCAATCAAACACTTCAAACAAATAAAAGTGCTTTTGTGCTCAGTGCTATTATAATTTGATCACTCAAAGTTCAGTGCAAAAAAATTCTCCAATATTCTCCCAGAGAAGTATTCGTGACCATGCAAGGGAACAGTGGTGGGTATCTCCTATTCACCCGTGCAGTATTATCTGGGGTGTGCGCTTACCAGAGGGATATGATCCCTGTTACCTTATGGCAACCAGGATCCTGAACGCTTTTTAGCTAATATTTAGCTGTTGAATGGTCCTCTCGTCCACTTTTCCTCTGTTTGGGATCACCTATATGTCTCAGGGTAAGTAATAGGAGAGAGACAAGATACTATAGTATGTTCAATAATCGTATCCTTTATTACGGGTTCATTAAAACTCATACAAAATATAAAATCAATTAATGCCTATGTAGCATTATGCTGAATAGCTGTATATACTAATTACCGGATCACGGAGAATAGCAAGCCCTCAGGTGCAAATCACGTCGCTCCTTCCTGGCTACTAGTCCGGCACTCGGCGTGCGTTCCAGCTAAACTCTGCAGTGAGGCGGATCCTGGTTGCCATAAGATAACAGGGATCATATCCTTCTGGTAAGCGCACACCCCAGATAATACTGCACGGGTGAATAGGAGATACCCACCACCACTGTTCCCCTGCATGGTCGCGAATACTTCTCTGGGAGAATATTGGAGAATTTTTTTGCACTGAACTTTGAGTGATCAAATTATAATAGCACTGAGCACAAAAGCACTTTTATTTGTTTGAAGTGTTATATATATATATAATTGTATTTAATTGGGTATTTCATGAGCACTAAGCAGTGTTATATACACACAGTTATATTCTTTTGGATACGGATATTTACATGAATGTCACAGAGCACTTTATGTATATTTTATTGACATTTATGCACTTTAATAATTATTTATAAGGATTGGTATTATTTAAAAGTAGTGTTGAGCGAACACGGACTGTATTATTCGTGTTCGTACCGAATAATTGGATTTTTTGTACCCGAACAAGGACACGGACACTTTACTGTATGTTCGGGTAAAAATCCGTGTTCTGTCGTTTTATTTCCGGGTTTTGCATGCTTTGGCGCTCTTTTCATGGCGGGCTTTCAACAGCCAATCAACAATCGTTTAACTGGTGTGCCTTAAGCCATCCCAGCCATGCCTGCAAATGTCTCAGTAGCTGTGATTGGCCGTCTGAAGCATGTGACCAAGTCTTTATAAGTTCCAGGCAGCCGCAGCGGCTTCATTCTGCTGCTTAGATCAGGGACAGAGCACACATACGTGCTGGCTGCTGATTAGGGAAAGACAGGCAGGGAAAACAAATTGGTGTCCGGATAGAATTGAGGGACAGGTCGGAGTGTTTAGGCAGGGCGAGTTGTAGGCATTTTAGGGATAGAGTCTGCTGAATTATAGGGTCAGTGTCTTCTACAAACTACAATCGATATTGCTGTGTGGGGGGTGGGGTCTGCACTCAATCCTGATCTACGATCTCTTCTCAATCCTGTTAGGGAGAGGCTGCTGCTGAATTTTAGGGTCAGAGTGTTCTACAAACTACAATCGATATTGCTGTGTGGGGTCTGCACTTAGTCCCGATCTACGATCTCTTCTCAATCCTGTTAGGGAGAGGCTGCTGCTGAATTTTAGGGAAACTGTGTTCTACGAACTACAATCGATATTGCTGTGTGGTGTGGGATAGGAGATAGGCAGGTGTCAGTGATCCACATCAATTTTTCTGTGTGTGAGCTGCAGTGAACACAATCTTTTTGGGGTGCAGTGAACAACATCCTTTTAGGGTGCAGTGAACACAATCTTTGTGGGGTGCAGTGAACAACATCCTTTTAGGGTGCAGTGAACACAATCTTTTTGGGGTGCAGTGAACAAAATCCTTTTTGGGGTGCAGTGAACAACATCCTTTTTGGGGTGCAGTGAACAACATCCTTTTTGGGGTGCAGTGAACACAATCTTTTTGGGGTGCAGTGAACAAAATCCTTTGTGGGGTGCAGTGAACACAATCTTTGTGGGGTGCAGTGAACACAATCTTTTTGGGGTGCAGTGAACAAAATCCTTTTTGGGGTGCAGTGAACAACATCCTTTTTGGGGTGCAGTGAACACAATCTTTTTGGGGTGCAGTGAACAAAATCCTTTTTGGGGTGCAGTGAACAACATCCTTTTTGGGGTGCAGTGAACAAAATCCTTTTTGGGGTGCAGTGAACAACATCCTTTTTGGGGTGCAGTGAACAAAATCCTTTTAGGGTGCAGTGAACACAATCTTTGTGGGGTACAGTGAACACAATCTTTGTGGGGTGCAGTGAACACAATCTTTGTGGGGTACAGTGAACACAATCTCATACTTCTGAAGATTTGAGGGTGCTGCCTGTTCCATACTCCTCCACCTACTGCTCAACCATCCTTTTAGGGGTACAAACAATAGTAATTGGGGCCTAGTGTGGTGGTGTACGTGTGAGATACATACACTTTCTTTTTGATCATATTTTCTATTCCGCTATTCAATTAAAACCTTTGGGGATCAATTAAATTGCGTGATAGTCTGTGTCGGTACGTGTGAGATCCACCTTTCCAAGTTTTTGGGGTTCATCTCATACTTCTGAAGATTTGAGGGTGCTGCCTGTTCCATACTCCTCCTCCTACTGCTCAACCATCCTTTTAGGGGTACAAACAATAGTAATTGGGGCCTAGTGTGGTGGTGTACGTGTGAGATACATACACTTTCTTTTTGATCATATTTTCTATTCCGCTATTCAATTAAAACCTTTGGGGATCAATTAAATTGCGTGATAGTCTGTGTCGGTACGTGTGAGATCCACCTTTCCAAGTTTTTGGGGTTCATCTCATACTTCTGAAGATTTGAGGGTGCTGCCTGTTCCATACTCCTCCTCCTACTGCTCAACCATCCTTTTAGGGGTACAAACAATAGTAATTGGGGCCTAGTGTGGTGGTGTACGTGTGAGATACATACACTTTCTTTTTGATCATATTTTCTATTCCGCTATTCAATTAAAACCTTTGGGGATCAATTAAATTGCGTGATAGTCTGTGTCGGTACGTGTGAGATCCACCTTTCCAAGTTTTTCGGGTTCATCTCATACTTCTGAAGATTTGAGGGTGCTGCCTGTTCCATACTCCTCCTCCTACTGCTCAACCATCCTTTTAGGGGTACAAACAATAGTAATTGGGGCCTAGTGTGGTGGTGTACGTGTGAGATACATACACTTTCTTTTTGATCATATTTTCTATTCCGCTATTCAATTAAAACCTTTGGGGATCAATTAAATTGCGTGATAGTCTGTGTCGGTACGTGTGAGATCCACCTTTCCAAGTTTTTCGGGTTCATCTCATACTTCTGAAGATTTGAGGGTGCTGCCTGTTCCATACTCCTCCACCTACTGCTCAACCATCCTTTTAGGGGTACAAACAATAGTAATTGGGGCCTAGTGTGGTGGTGTACGTGTGAGATACATACACTTTCTTTTTGATCATATTTTCTATTCCGCTATTCAATTAAAACCTTTGGGGATCAATTAAATTGCGTGATAGTCTGTGTCGGTACGTGTGAGATCCACCTTTCCAAGTTTTTGGGGTTCATCTCATACTTCTGAAGATTTGAGGGTGCTGCCTGTTCCATACTCCTCCTCCTACTGCTCAACCATCCTTTTAGGGGTACAAACAATAGTAATTGGGGCCTAGTGTGGTGGTGTACGTGTGAGATACATACACTTTCTTTTTGATCATATTTTCTATTCCGCTATTCAATTAAAACCTTTGGGGATCAATTAAATTGCGTGATAGTCTGTGTCGGTACGTGTGAGATACACCTTTCCAAGTTTTTGGGGTTCATCTCATACTTCTGAAGATTTGAGGGTGCTGCCTGTTCCATACTCCTCCTCCTACTGCTCAACCATCCTTTTAGGGGTACAAACAATAGTAATTGGGGCCTAGTGTGGTGGTGTACGTGTGAGATACATACACTTTCTTTTTGATCATATTTTCTATTCCGCTATTCAATTAAAACCTTTGGGGATCAATTAAATTGCGTGATAGTCTGTGTCGGTACGTGTGAGATCCACCTTTCCAAGTTTTTGGGGTTCATCTCATACTTCTGAAGATTTGAGGGTGCTGCCTGTTCCATACTCCTCCTCCTACTGCTCAACCATCCTTTTAGGGGTACAAACAATAGTAATTGGGGCCTAGTGTGGTGGTGTACATGTGAGATACATACACTTTCTTTTTGATCATATTTTCTATTCCGCTATTCAATTAAAACCTTTGGGGATCAATTAAATTGCGTGATAGTCTGTGTCGGTACGTGTGAGATCCACCTTTCCAAGTTTTTGGGGTTCATCTCATACTTCTGAAGATTTGAGGGTGCTGCCTGTTCCATACTCCTCCTCCTACTGCTCAACCATCCTTTTAGGGGTACAAACAATAGTAATTGGGGCCTAGTGTGGTGGTGTACGTGTGAGATACATACACTTTCTTTTTGATCATATTTTCTATTCCGCTATTCAATTAAAACCTTTGGGGATCAATTAAATTGCGTGATAGTCTGTGTCGGTACGTGTGAGATCCACCTTTCCAAGTTTTTGGGGTTCATCTCATACTTCTGAAGATTTGAGGGTGCTGCCTGTTCCATACTCCTCCTCCTACTGCTCAACCATCCTTTTAGGGGTACAAACAATAGTAATTGGGGCCTAGTGTGGTGGTGTACGTGTGAGATACATACACTTTCTTTTTGATCATATTTTCTATTCCGCTATTCAATTAAAACCTTTGGGGATCAATTAAATTGCGTGATAGTCTGTGTCAGTACGTGTGAGATCCACCTTTCCAAGTTTTTGGGGTTCATCTCATACTTCTGAAGATTTGAGGGTGCTGCCTGTTCCATACTCCTCCTCCTACTGCTCAACCATCCTTTTAGGGGTACAAACAATAGTAATTGGGGCCTAGTGTGGTGGTGTACGTGTGAGATACATACACTTTCTTTTTGATCATATTTTCTATTCCGCTATTCAATTAAAACCTTTGGGGATCAATTAAATTGCGTGATAGTCTGTGTCGGTACGTGTGAGATCCACCTTTCCAAGTTTTTGGGGTTCATCTCATGCTTCTGAAGATTTGAGGGTGCTGCCTGTTCCATACTCCTCCTCCTACTGCTCAACCATCCTTTTAGGGGTACAAACAATAGTAATTGGGGCCTAGTGTGCTGGTGTACGTGTGAGATACATACACTTTCTTTTTGATCATATTTTCTATTCCGCTATTCAATTAAAACCTTTGGGGATCAATTAAATTGCGTGATAGTCTGTGTCGGTACGTGTGAGATCCACCTTTCCAAGTTTTTGGGGTTCATCTCATACTTCTGAAGATTTGAGGGTGCTGCCTGTTCCATACTCCTCCACCTACTGCTCAACCATCCTTTTAGGGGTACAAACAATAGTAATTGGGGCCTAGTGTGGTGGTGTACGTGTGAGATACATACACTTTCTTTTTGATCATATTTTCTATTCCGCTATTCAATTAAAACCTTTGGGGATCAATTAAATTGCGTGATAGTCTGTGTCGGTACGTGTGAGATCCACCTTTCCAAGTTTTTGGGGTTCATCTCATACTTCTGAAGATTTGAGGGTGCTGCCTGTTCCATACTCCTCCTCCTACTGCTCAACCATCCTTTTAGGGGTACAAACAATAGTAATTGGGGCCTAGTGTGGTGGTGTACGTGTGAGATACATACACTTTCTTTTTGATCATATTTTCTATTCCGCTATTCAATTAAAACCTTTGGGGATCAATTAAATTGCGTGATAGTCTGTGTCGGTACGTGTGAGATCCACCTTTCCAAGTTTTTGGGGTTCATCTCATACTTCTGAAGATTTGAGGGTGCTGCCTGTTCCATACTCCTCCTCCTACTGCTCAACCATCCTTTTAGGGGTACAAACAATAGTAATTGGGGCCTAGTGTGGTGGTGTACGTGTGAGATACATACACTTTCTTTTTGATCATATTTTCTATTCCGCTATTCAATTAAAACCTTTGGGGATCAATTAAATTGCGTGATAGTCTGTGTCGGTACGTGTGAGATCCACCTTTCCAAGTTTTTCGGGTTCATCTCATACTTCTGAAGATTTGAGGGTGCTGCCTGTTCCATACTCCTCCTCCTACTGCTCAACCATCCTTTTAGGGGTACAAACAATAGTAATTGGGGCCTAGTGTGGTGGTGTACGTGTGAGATACATACACTTTCTTTTTGATCATATTTTCTATTCCGCTATTCAATTAAAACCTTTGGGGATCAATTAAATTGCGTGATAGTCTGTGTCGGTACGTGTGAGATCCACCTTTCCAAGTTTTTCGGGTTCATCTCATACTTCTGAAGATTTGAGGGTGCTGCCTGTTCCATACTCCTCCACCTACTGCTCAACCATCCTTTTAGGGGTACAAACAATAGTAATTGGGGCCTAGTGTGGTGGTGTACGTGTGAGATACATACACTTTCTTTTTGATCATATTTTCTATTCCGCTATTCAATTAAAACCTTTGGGGATCAATTAAATTGCGTGATAGTCTGTGTCGGTACGTGTGAGATCCACCTTTCCAAGTTTTTGGGGTTCATCTCATACTTCTGAAGATTTGAGGGTGCTGCCTGTTCCATACTCCTCCTCCTACTGCTCAACCATCCTTTTAGGGGTACAAACAATAGTAATTGGGGCCTAGTGTGGTGGTGTACGTGTGAGATACATACACTTTCTTTTTGATCATATTTTCTATTCCGCTATTCAATTAAAACCTTTGGGGATCAATTAAATTGCGTGATAGTCTGTGTCGGTACGTGTGAGATACACCTTTCCAAGTTTTTGGGGTTCATCTCATACTTCTGAAGATTTGAGGGTGCTGCCTGTTCCATACTCCTCCTCCTACTGCTCAACCATCCTTTTAGGGGTACAAACAATAGTAATTGGGGCCTAGTGTGGTGGTGTACGTGTGAGATACATACACTTTCTTTTTGATCATATTTTCTATTCCGCTATTCAATTAAAACCTTTGGGGATCAATTAAATTGCGTGATAGTCTGTGTCGGTACGTGTGAGATCCACCTTTCCAAGTTTTTGGGGTTCATCTCATACTTCTGAAGATTTGAGGGTGCTGCCTGTTCCATACTCCTCCTCCTACTGCTCAACCATCCTTTTAGGGGTACAAACAATAGTAATTGGGGCCTAGTGTGGTGGTGTACGTGTGAGATACATACACTTTCTTTTTGATCATATTTTCTATTCCGCTATTCAATTAAAACCTTTGGGGATCAATTAAATTGCGTGATAGTCTGTGTCGGTACGTGTGAGATCCACCTTTCCAAGTTTTTGGGGTTCATCTCATACTTCTGAAGATTTGAGGGTGCTGCCTGTTCCATACTCCTCCTCCTACTGCTCAACCATCCTTTTAGGGGTACAAACAATAGTAATTGGGGCCTAGTGTGGTGGTGTACGTGTGAGATACATACACTTTCTTTTTGATCATATTTTCTATTCCGCTATTCAATTAAAACCTTTGGGGATCAATTAAATTGCGTGATAGTCTGTGTCGGTACGTGTGAGATCCACCTTTCCAAGTTTTTGGGGTTCATCTCATACTTCTGAAGATTTGAGGGTGCTGCCTGTTCCATACTCCTCCACCTACTGCTCAACCATCCTTTTAGGGGTACAAACAATAGTAATTGGGGCCTAGTGTGGTGGTGTACGTGTGAGATACATACACTTTCTTTTTGATCATATTTTCTATTCCGCTATTCAATTAAAACCTTTGGGGATCAATTAAATTGCGTGATAGTCTGTGTCGGTACGTGTGAGATCCACCTTTCCAAGTTTTTGGGGTTCATCTCATACTTCTGAAGATTTGAGGGTGCTGCCTGTTCCATACTCCTCCTCCTACTGCTCAACCATCCTTTTAGGGGTACAAACAATAGTAATTGGGGCCTATTGTGGTGGTGTACGTGTGAGATACATACACTTTCTTTTTGATCATATTTTCTATTCCGCTATTCAATTAAAACCTTTGGGGATCAATTAAATTGCGTGATAGTCTGTGTCGGTACGTGTGAGATCCACCTTTCCAAGTTTTTGGGGTTCATCTCATACTTCTGAAGATTTGAGGGTGCTGCCTGTTCCATACTCCTCCTCCTACTGCTCAACCATCCTTTTAGGGGTACAAACAATAGTAATTGGGGCCTAGTGTGGTGGTGTACGTGTGAGATACATACACTTTCTTTTTGATCATATTTTCTATTCCGCTATTCAATTAAAACCTTTGGGGATCAATTAAATTGTGTGATAGTCTGTGTCGGTACGTGTGAGATCCACCTTTCCAAGTTTTTGGGGTTCATCTCATACTTCTGAAGATTTGAGGGTGCTGCCTGTTCCATACTCCTCCTCCTACTGCTCAACCATCCTTTTAGGGGTACAAACAATAGTAATTGGGGCCTAGTGTGGTGGTGTACGTGTGAGATACATACACTTTCTTTTTGATCATATTTTCTATTCCGCTATTCAATTAAAACCTTTGGGGATCAATTAAATTGCGTGATAGTCTGTGTCGGTACGTGTGAGATCCACCTTTCCAAGTTTTTGGGGTTCATCTCATACTTCTGAAGATTTGAGGGTGCTGCCTGTTCCATACTCCTCCTCCTACTGCTCAACCATCCTTTTAGGGGTACAAACAATAGTAATTGGGGCCTAGTGTGGTGGTGTACGTGTGAGATACATACACTTTCTTTTTGATCATATTTTCTATTCCGCTATTCAATTAAAACCTTTGGGGATCAATTAAATTGCGTGATAGTCTGTGTCGGTACGTGTGAGATCCACCTTTCCAAGTTTTTGGGGTTCATCTCATACTTCTGAAGATTTGAGGGTGCTGCCTGTTCCATACTCCTCCTCCTACTGCTCAACCATCCTTTTAGGGGTACAAACAATAGTAATTGGGGCCTAGTGTGGTGGTGTACGTGTGAGATACATACACTTTCTTTTTGATCATATTTTCTATTCCGCTATTCAATTAAAACCTTTGGGGATCAATTAAATTGCGTGATAGTCTGTGTCGGTACGTGTGAGATCCACCTTTCCAAGTTTTTGGGGTTCATCTCATACTTCTGAAGATTTGAGGGTGCTGCCTGTTCCATACTCCTCCTCCTACTGCTCAACCATCCTTTTAGGGGTACAAACAATAGTAATTGGGGCCTAGTGTGGTGGTGTACGTGTGAGATACATACACTTTCTTTTTGATCATATTTTCTATTCCGCTATTCAATTAAAACCTTTGGGGATCAATTAAATTGCGTGATAGTCTGTGTCGGTACGTGTGAGATCCACCTTTCCAAGTTTTTGGGGTTCATCTCATACTTCTGAAGATTTGAGGGTGCTGCCTGTTCCATACTCCTCCTCCTACTGCTCAACCATCCTTTTAGGGGTACAAACAATAGTAATTGGGGCCTACTGTGGTGGTGTACGTGTGAGATACATACACTTTCTTTTTGATCATATTTTCTATTCCGCTATTCAATTAAAACCTTTGGGGATCAATTAAATTGCGTGATAGTCTGTGTCGGTACGTGTGAGATCCACCTTTCCAAGTTTTTGGGGTTCATCTCATACTTCTGAAGATTTGAGGGTGCTGCCTGTTCCATACTCCTCCACCTACTGCTCAACCATCCTTTTAGGGGTACAAACAATAGTAATTGGGGCCTAGTGTGGTGGTGTACGTGTGAGATACATACACTTTCTTTTTGATCATATTTTCTATTCCGCTATTCAATTAAAACCTTTGGGGATCAATTAAATTGCGTGATAGTCTGTGTCGGTACGTGTGAGATCCACCTTTCCAAGTTTTTGGGGTTCATCTCATACTTCTGAAGATTTGAGGGTGCTGCCTGTTCCATACTCCTCCTCCTACTGCTCAACCATCCTTTTAGGGGTACAAACAATAGTAATTGGGGCCTAGTGTGGTGGTGTACGTGTGAGATACATACACTTTCTTTTTGATCATATTTTCTATTCCGCTATTCAATTAAAACCTTTGGGGATCAATTAAATTGCGTGATAGTCTGTGTCGGTACGTGTGAGATACACCTTTCCAAGTTTTTGGGGTTCATCTCATACTTCTGAAGATTTGAGGGTGCTGCCTGTTCCATACTCCTCCTCCTACTGCTCAACCATCCTTTTAGGGGTACAAACAATAGTAATTGGGGCCTAGTGTGGTGGTGTACGTGTGAGATACATACACTTTCTTTTTGATCATATTTTCTATTCCGCTATTCAATTAAAACCTTTGGGGATCAATTAAATTGCGTGATAGTCTGTGTCGGTACGTGTGAGATCCACCTTTCCAAGTTTTTGGGGTTCATCTCATACTTCTGAAGATTTGAGGGTGCTGCCTGTTCCATACTCCTCCTCCTACTGCTCAACCATCCTTTTAGGGGTACAAACAATAGTAATTGGGGCCTAGTGTGGTGGTGTACGTGTGAGATACATACACTTTCTTTTTGATCATATTTTCTATTCCACTATTCAATTAAAACCTTTGGGGATCAATTAAATTGCGTGATAGTCTGTGTCGGTACGTGTGAGATCCACCTTTCCAAGTTTTTGGGGTTCATCTCATACTTCTGAAGATTTGAGGGTGCTGCCTGTTCCATACTCCTCCTCCTACTGCTCAACCATCCTTTTAGGGGTACAAACAATAGTAATTGGGGCCTAGTGTGGTGGTGTACGTGTGAGATACATACACTTTCTTTTTGATCATATTTTCTATTCCGCTATTCAATTAAAACCTTTGGGGATCAATTAAATTGCGTGATAGTCTGTGTCGGTACGTGTGAGATCCACCTTTCCAAGTTTTTGGGGTTCATCTCATACTTCTGAAGATTTGAGGGTGCTGCCTGTTCCATACTCCTCCACCTACTGCTCAACCATCCTTTTAGGGGTACAAACAATAGTAATTGGGGCCTAGTGTGGTGGTGTACGTGTGAGATACATACACTTTCTTTTTGATCATATTTTCTATTCCGCTATTCAATTAAAACCTTTGGGGATCAATTAAATTGCGTGATAGTCTGTGTCGGTACGTGTGAGATCCACCTTTCCAAGTTTTTGGGGTTCATCTCATACTTCTGAAGATTTGAGGGTGCTGCCTGTTCCATACTCCTCCTCCTACTGCTCAACCATCCTTTTAGGGGTACAAACAATAGTAATTGGGGCCTAGTGTGGTGGTGTACGTGTGAGATACATACACTTTCTTTTTGATCATATTTTCTATTCCGCTATTCAATTAAAACCTTTGGGGATCAATTAAATTGCGTGATAGTCTGTGTCGGTACGTGTGAGATCCACCTTTCCAAGTTTTTGGGGTTCATCTCATACTTCTGAAGATTTGAGGGTGCTGCCTGTTCCATACTCCTCCTCCTACTGCTCAACCATCCTTTTAGGGGTACAAACAATAGTAATTGGGGCCTATTGTGGTGGTGTACGTGTGAGATACATACACTTTCTTTTTGATCATATTTTCTATTCCGCTATTCAATTAAAACCTTTGGGGATCAATTAAATTGCGTGATAGTCTGTGTCGGTACGTGTGAGATCCACCTTTCCAAGTTTTTGGGGTTCATCTCATACTTCTGAAGATTTGAGGGTGCTGCCTGTTCCATACTCCTCCTCCTACTGCTCAACCATCCTTTTAGGGGTACAAACAATAGTAATTGGGGCCTAGTGTGGTGGTGTACGTGTGAGATACATACACTTTCTTTTTGATCATATTTTCTATTCCGCTATTCAATTAAAACCTTTGGGGATCAATTAAATTGTGTGATAGTCTGTGTCGGTACGTGTGAGATCCACCTTTCCAAGTTTTTGGGGTTCATCTCATACTTCTGAAGATTTGAGGGTGCTGCCTGTTCCATACTCCTCCTCCTACTGCTCAACCATCCTTTTAGGGGTACAAACAATAGTAATTGGGGCCTAGTGTGGTGGTGTACGTGTGAGATACATACACTTTCTTTTTGATCATATTTTCTATTCCGCTATTCAATTAAAACCTTTGGGGATCAATTAAATTGCGTGATAGTCTGTGTCGGTACGTGTGAGATCCACCTTTCCAAGTTTTTGGGGTTCATCTCATACTTCTGAAGATTTGAGGGTGCTGCCTGTTCCATACTCCTCCTCCTACTGCTCAACCATCCTTTTAGGGGTACAAACAATAGTAATTGGGGCCTAGTGTGGTGGTGTACGTGTGAGATACATACACTTTCTTTTTGATCATATTTTCTATTCCGCTATTCAATTAAAACCTTTGGGGATCAATTAAATTGCGTGATAGTCTGTGTCGGTACGTGTGAGATCCACCTTTCCAAGTTTTTGGGGTTCATCTCATACTTCTGAAGATTTGAGGGTGCTGCCTGTTCCATACTCCTCCTCCTACTGCTCAACCATCCTTTTAGGGGTACAAACAATAGTAATTGGGGCCTAGTGTGGTGGTGTACGTGTGAGATACATACACTTTCTTTTTGATCATATTTTCTATTCCGCTATTCAATTAAAACCTTTGGGGATCAATTAAATTGCGTGATAGTCTGTGTCGGTACGTGTGAGATCCACCTTTCCAAGTTTTTGGGGTTCATCTCATACTTCTGAAGATTTGAGGGTGCTGCCTGTTCCATACTCCTCCTCCTACTGCTCAACCATCCTTTTAGGGGTACAAACAATAGTAATTGGGGCCTAGTGTGGTGGTGTACGTGTGAGATACATACACTTTCTTTTTGATCATATTTTCTATTCCGCTATTCAATTAAAACCTTTGGGGATCAATTAAATTGCGTGATAGTCTGTGTCGGTACGTGTGAGATCCACCTTTCCAAGTTTTTGGGGTTCATCTCATACTTCTGAAGATTTGAGGGTGCTGCCTGTTCCATACTCCTCCTCCTACTGCTCAACCATCCTTTTAGGGGTACAAACAATAGTAATTGGGGCCTACTGTGGTGGTGTACGTGTGAGATACATACACTTTCTTTTTGATCATATTTTCTATTCCGCTATTCAATTAAAACCTTTGGGGATCAATTAAATTGCGTGATAGTCTGTGTCGGTACGTGTGAGATCCTCCTTTCCAAGTTTTTGCGGTTCATCTCATACTTCTGAAGATTTGAGGGTTCTGCCTGTTCCATACTCCTCCTACTCCTCATCCTGCCTTTAGGGGTACAAACAATAGTAATTGGGGCCTAGTGTGGTTGTGTACGTGTGAGATACATACACTTTTTTGGATCATATTTTCTATTCCGCTATTTAATCAAAAACCTTTGGGGATCAGTTAAATTGGGGGATAGTCTGTGTTGGTACGTGTGGGAGAGATCCACCTTTCCAAGTTTTTGGGGTTCATCTCATACTTCTGAAGATTTGAGGGTGCTGCCTGTTCCATACTCCTCCTACTCCTCATCCTGCTGCAGCACGCACGCGTGAGTCGCTCTGCGGAACAGCACCACTTCACCACCAATAACTGGGCCTCCATGCGAGACCTGTGTGCCTTGTTGCGCTGTTTTCAGTACTCCACCAACATGGCCAGTGGCGATGACGCCGTTCTCAGCTTAACTATCCCACTTCTATGCCTCCTTGAAAAAACATTTCCGGCGATGATGGAAGAGGATGTGGCACAGGATGAGGAGGAGGAGGAGGAGGATGAGGAGGTAACATTTCCAAGGCTTTCAGGGGATGCGCCAAACCAATTTAAAAAGGTGTATCTCACATGTACCGGTACAGACTATCCCGCAATTTAATTTGTTTACACTCAAAGAGGGTGTATATTGAATAGCGGAATAGGACAAATTTTACAAAACGGTGTATCTCACACGTACAAACACCAACTAGGCCCCGATTACAATTTTTTGTACCCTAAAGGCAGGATGAGGAGTAGGAGGAGTTCGGAACAGGCAGGAGGCAGACTGAAGCACCCTCAAATCCTCGGCAGTATGAGATGCGCCCCAAAAATTGGAAAGGTGTATCTCACACGTACCGACACAGACTATCACGCAATTTAATTGTTTATACCCAAAGGTTTTGATTAAATAGCGGAATAGAAAATATGATCCAAAAAAGAGTGTATGTATATCACACGTAAACAACCACACTAGGCCCCAATTACTATTGTTTGTACCCCTAAAGGCAGGATGACGTGCCCACAAGGTGGAACTCCACCTTGCACATGCTGCAAAGACTGTGCGAGCAGCAGCAGGCCATAGTGGAGTTTCAGCTGCAGCACGCACGCATGAGTCGCTCTGCGGAACAGCACCACTTCACCACCAATAACTGGGCCTCCATGCGAGACCTGTGTGCCTTGTTGCGCTGTTTTGAGTACTCCACCAACATGGCCAGTGGCGATGACGCCGTTCTCAGCTTAACTATCCCACTTCTATGCCTCC
Organism: Pelophylax lessonae; assembly: GCF_965119305.1. Lineage (NCBI taxonomy): Eukaryota > Metazoa > Chordata > Amphibia > Anura > Ranidae > Pelophylax > Pelophylax lessonae. The sequence continues at coordinate 793,207,714 of NC_138768.1, read as the reverse complement.
TTGAAAAAACTATTCGGGCGATGATGGAAGAGGATGTGGTACAGGATGTGAAGGAGGAGGAGGATGAGGAGGTAACATTTCCAAGGCTTTCAGGGCAGTCATTCGCAAGGGGCTCTGAGGGTGGGTTCCTGCACACACAAACGCCAGGGACACAATTGTCCAGCAGGGGCACAGTTCTGGAGGATGAGGAGCTGGAGGAGGAGATGGAACCATGTTCACAGCAGGGTGGCACCCAGGCCAGCTCATGGCCATCACTGGTGCGTGGCTGGGGGCATACAGAGGACACGGACGATACACCTCCCACAGAGGACAGCCTTTCGTTGCCTCTGGGCAGCCTGGCACACATGAGCGATTACATGCTGCAGTGTCTCCACAACGACCGCTGAGTTGCCCACATTCTAACTTGTGCTGATTACTGGGTGGCCACGCTGCTGGATCCCCGATACAAGGACAACGTACCGTCCTTAATTCACTCACTGGAGCGCGATCGCAAGATGCGCGAGTACAAGCGCACGCTGGTAGACGCCATGCTGCTGGCATTCCCATCTGACAGCGGGGCCGCAGTGGAAGCACAAGGCAGAGGAGGAGGAGGAGGAGGTCGCCAACGCAACCAGGGCACCGCCAGCACCTCAGAAGGCAGGGTTAGCATGGCCGAAATGTGGAAAAGCTTTGTCAGCATGCCACAACAAACAGCAGCACCAGCAGCTCAGATGGAACGTCTTAGCAGGAGGCAGCATTTTACCAACATGGTGGAGCAGTATGTGTGCACACGCCTACATGTAGTGAATGACGGGTCTGCCCCCTTCAACTTCTGGGTCTCCAAATTGGGCACATGGCCTGAGCTTGCCCTTTACGCCTTGGAGGTGCTGGCGTGCCCTGCAGCCAGTGTATTATCAGAACGGGTATTTAGCACGGCTGGGGGTGTTATAACAGACAAGCGCAGCCGCCTGTCCAGAGACAATGTGGACAAGCTCACGTTCATTAAAATGAACCAGGCATGGATCCCACGGGACTTTTCCGTACCTTATGCAGAATAGCAATGGATACCGACCTTACCCACCCATTGTTCCATTTTTGCTCTTTCTCACTCTTTTGGGGTGTACCCTCATTTAAAATTTGTGAAAAGAAGCAGTGTTTGCTACCTCGTCCTCCTCCTCAGGGCCAGATTAACGTAGGGGCTATTGGAGCTGCAGCTCCAGGCCCCTACCTTTTATATAGGCCCCGGGTTGGCCATATTCACTGTTACCGCTCTTCTGTCACTTGTAAACACAGAAGTCTGGCTTCTATGCTCGCTTCCCCAGGCAGGACCCTCAGAACCTCCCCACACAGCGCGAAGGTCGGACAAGGAGGGACAGTTGCCGATGCATGGATGTGTTTATGGGCTTCAGAGACAGCATCCCATGTTGAATTAGGCATGCATGGCTGCACCCTTCCTCCTCTGGGTGCATGCCAAGGCACGGCCCTTAAGGCCCTTCAAAATCCTCAGCACCAAGCCCATGATGCTCTTAATCCGGCCCTGGTCCTCCTCCACCGCCGCTTCCACCTACACCGCCCATAGGTGTGCGCAGCCTATTGCATTAAGGTGTGCACCCCAAAGTTGAAATACACATGCATGTGTTTGCCTACAGGTACATGGCCCCGATACATTACTCTCCCTGCTGGCAAAGAGAAATAGAGCAGAGCAGGTCCGAGGGAGATCTTTCCCATCTCCTCACTGGCAATGCTATGTGCCCTAGGTGATTAGGGTGTGCCCAGGCACACCCAGCACACCCTGTGCGCACGCCTATGTCACCGCCACATCCACCACCACCTCAACCTCCCTCCTACTCCATATGGGCCTCGTCCTTCAGAGATGAAGAAGAACATTGTTTTATTTTTCTGGTTTTTTTTTGTTGTTTCCCTATCCACATTTGTTTGCAGAGCACTTGCCATGCTCTTAATTACGTTTTGCTGCCATTTGCAGCACTCTAGCCCTTTCCTTTGGTGTTTTAGAGCCATTTTAGTGCCTTAAAGTTCGGGTCCCCATTGACTTTAATGGGGTTCGGTGTCCGGGAAAAGTTCGGTAAAAGTCCGGGACACGGACCTGGACTTTTTTTTAAAGTTCGGCCGAACCCGTCGAACACGGACATCTAGGTGTCCGCTCAACCCTATTTAAAAGTCCATACATTTAAGCACAATTTTGGAAGACAAGATATGCGCTGCCTAATTGAAGCATAGCTTCTTAATATTAGTAGATCACTGCATTGTACCTGTAATTCATCAGTGTTCTTGGGTTTAATCTGGGCATCTTCTGTCTGCTTCTGTCCCCGTCTGTCAGCCCGCCCACCACCTGAATTGCTTTAGTATTCTTAGCTCTGCCAGGGATGTAGTCCCGACATTTTCTTCATCTTCTGCCGGCCTCTATCCCCGCCCACTGGTCCGCCCACCACGTACAGCCCTTCCCTAGACCATTAACTACAGGTCTGATAGGAGGTGGGCGGGGACAGAAAATGCAGAAAATGCCGGGACTCAACCTGGACACAGAACTAAGAATTCTAAAGCAATGCAGGTGGTGGGCGGGCTTACGGTCAGGGACAGAAGCAGACAGAAGATGCTGAGACTAAACCCGAGCCCTAAGCACTTCACCTCCGCTGCGCCCCCCCCCCCCTCCCCCCTCCTTTCCTACAATAAAATTTTCCACCCCTTGTACCGGCCCTGCACTGGACCAGCCCACCGGGAATTCTCCCGGTGCTCCCGATTAGCCAATCCGGGCCTGGGAGGAAGCTTAGAAAGAGGGTGCCTAAGAGGGAGTCTAAGCCCTGAAGAGAATTCAGTGAGAGAGGGTGTCGGTGTTGGCCCTGAAGTGTTAAGAGTCACAGCAGTGTTAAAAGTAGCTACCTCAGCCAGGAGGGCTAAAGGGAGATGTGCAAAAGGACTTTGTGTCACCGGGGAGTGTCAAAGTAAGTTAATTGTTAACAAGACAGCAAGTCAGCGGTAACAAGCGCCAACCGGCGTTGACCGGCATTCAGCCAGCATCAAGTCAGCATCAAGAGGCATTTATGGCATGTAGTTGTCCCATTACATTGTGTTTAGTTGAGCCAGAGGAGTATCCCACTCATTCCCTTCTCCCATCCAAGTTCCTAAAATAAATACAAAAACCAAAGATGCTGGACTGTTTTCTGTCTCAGTGCTCACACTTGGAGACCATGCTTAAATGTGCTGTTGTTACTAGCGGTAACCCTGGCGGACCCACATCCAGCAAAACGGCTGGGAATCCTGCTACATTACTATCGAAGGTACATGTTTTGTTTGATATCACTTTTCCTTTCTTTGTAAGAGTTCAAATAACGAGGGAATTTGTATTACAGCATACAATTTTATTCTTGTCTATGCAATAAATGTTATGCTGTATTTACCTTGTTTATAATGTTCAATAAAAAAGCAGTATAAAAATAACCCATATCATTTAGAAGTTTTTACACCATATAGAGATTTTATTACCATATTTCATTGCAGTCAGAATTGTCAGATGATGAACAAAGCTCACTTCTTCGGGAAAATGCAAACTGTAGAAGTAAGTACATGGTAACCAGTCAAAGCATTCAAAGAAGTGAAGGATGCCCTCTACCATGCGGACATCATCCACATGAGTGCAGCCTGATCTCGGCCACATGGGGAAGTTAAATGCTACCAGATTTTGGTATTCACTATCGATTCAAGTGCAGGGCCACCTAGGGGTCTCTATCTTGTTGTGTTAAACTGTGGGTATGTCCAAGTGAGTTTACCATGGGGATAGCTTGTATATTAAACATCTAATAGAGATTTACCCTCATCACAAAATAATGGCGTGAATCCAATGCATTCCATTGGGGTATCTATTTACATATACATTTATATTTATCTGGTTCAGGAAGGAGTAGCTAAACATCATATGACCATATTTGGTCAATGATGTCACCTTGCAGCCACATTGCTATGTTTGTACATTGCAAGGTGATCAGATTGTACATGCACATTCAACTTTAACCGGTTTCCGACCGCCCGCCGCCGATTTACTGCGGCAGTGTTGGTCTCCTGCGCAAACCGACATAGACCTATGTCAGCCACGCGCCTGCAGCTAGGGAGTGAGCGCGCGCCCCTGTCGGCGCACTCCTGCCCCCACTCGGCAGTGGGGCTCCGATGCATGGGGCAGGCGGCTCCGACTGCCGCATGACACCCGCAATCGCTCCTTGCTGAGAGAGAAGAACAGTCAGCTGTTGTAAACACAGCTGACCATTCTTTTTAATCATTAGTAGTTTACATAATGTTCGCTTTTGACTACAGTGACAGGAAAATTCAAAGGAGCAAGAAGGAAAAGTTTTCTCGAAAATTACAAATTTCTAACAGTGTTTGTGGTTTTCAGTCGGGAAATGACATTCATTCCAAAATCAGATGGTGAAAACAAATGAAAATGTGAAATACTTTTGAATGGCATTTATCCAGTCATCGAATGTACAAAGAATTCCAAATTCAAATGTTCAACGTTTGCTCAAAAATCTATTAAGCATGGTATACACTGGTGGAATTTTGTTTGATATGTTTTGTCATAAGAACATGGTAAGAATGTTCGTTAATTTTTCCACTCATTAATAGGGTCAAATCAACATTTGCTTTTAACCTCAGTGAGGAGCAAATTTAGAGCGCAGGTAAAGTAGGATGTCAATTTTTTCTCCAATGCACGAGTGTCAACTTGTGTATGTGGTTTTCACTTAGGAAAGTCCATTTATTTCAAAATTAAATGTTAAAAAGAAAATGAAACTTTGAAAAACATTCAAATGTTCTGAGAATTTTCATACAAATTTTTATTTGAACATTTTTTAGGGTATGCCCAGCGTAAGTGTATGGCCAGCTGAAGCTCCCTGTGCTTTAGGCGGGTCATACATTTTACAATTTTCTTGTACAACTTTCCATTAAGCTGGCCATAGATGGTTCGAATATGGGCCGGTTCAGAAAGAACTGGGTGAGATTCTAACCATGTATGGGCAGGCTAAATGTACCCAAGTTGATTGATTGATTAGCTTGAGTACAACCAGCCTGCTGGATTTGCTGATTAGCGGATCACTGCCCATTGATTAGCATATCACTGTCAGGATATCGCTAATCACTTTAAAAATACGATTGATACAATTCGTGAGTATATCTCCACTGTACAGATATCTCCCTCACCTTACACTTCTTGTCCACCTGCACAATCAATACTTCCCTTGTTTAACCCAACTAATATAGAGGAAGTCACTAAACTTTTTTCTAACGCCCACCTAACTACCTGCCCCCTGAGTCCTGTTCCCTCGCAAATACTTCACCCTCTGGCTCTATCCTACACTCTTTAACTCATTCTTTGATTTCTCAATTTCTACTGGCATCTTCCCCAACCCTCTAAAACATGCACTAGTCACCCCATCCTTAAAAAGGCCTCACTGGACCCCACCAGTCTTAACAACCTAAGACCCATCTCTTACTCCCTTTCGCCTCCAAACTCCTTGAATGTCTAGTCTACAACCAGCTGAGCTGACGCCTCATTGAGAATAACCTTCTTGATCCCTTTCAGTCTGGATTTTGCACTCAACACTCCACAGAAACTGCTCTCCTAAAACTCACAAACGACTTACTAACAGCTAAATACAATGGTCACTATTCCATACTCTTACTCTCGGACCTCTCCACTACCTTTGATAAAGTTGACCACCCCATTCCTCAAGAGACTCTTCTTCCTTGGTCTCCATGACTGTACTCTTCATTGGTTTGCATCTTACCTATCTCACCGCACCTTCAGTGTCACTTACAGCTCTACTTCGTCCTCTCCTACTCCTCTTACCTGTGGAGTCCCCCAAGGTTCTGGCCTTGGACCTCTCCCGTTCTCCATTTACACCTCCTCCCTGGGTCCGCACATAGTTTCCAATACCATTTCTTCGCTGACGATACCCAAATCTATCTCTCTACCCCTTTAGCTCACCCCATTAGTCTCCTCACGTATCACTGATTTACTAACAGACATATCAAACTGGATGTCACACCACTTCCTCAAACTCAATCTATCCAAAACCGAGCTCGTAATATTTCCCCACATACCCCTTCCCCTGACTTCTCTGTCAAAATCAATGGCACATCTATTAGTACGCCCCCACATGCCAGGGTATTAGGGGTAACACTGGACTCTGAACTGTCTTTTCAGGCCCACATCCAATCCCTGTCCAAATCATGCCGCCTCAACCTCCACAACATCTCCAGAATACATCCCTTTTTAACCATTGACACCACAAAGCTTCTAATTCACTCCCTGGTTATCTTTCACCTTGACTACTAAAACTCCCTCTACATTGGATTACCTTCACATAGGGTATCCCTCCTTCAGTACATCATGAATGCTGCTGCCAGACTCATCCACCTTACCAACTGTTCAGTGTCCACTGGCTTCCGCTCACCCAACGAATAAAATTCAAAGTACTAACGACAACTTCCAAAGCCATTCAAAAGTCTGCCCCCAGCTACTTTACTACACTGGTGTCAAAATATCATCCAAACCGCTCTCTTGGGCTCTCTAGCTCCCTTGTCACCTCCTCACATGCTCGCCTCCATGACTTCTCCCGAGCTTCTACCATCCTTTGGAACTCCCTACCCCAATCTGTCCAACTATCTTCTAATCTATCAATCTTTAGACAAACCCTGAAAACTCTTCTCTTTACAGAAGCCTATCCTGCTTCTAACTAATACACAGTTTTTTTACATTCTCCATCAGCTCACCCCCCACAGTTATTACCTTTTGTATCACTTGACCCTCCCTCTTAGATTGTAAGCTCTAATAAGCAGGACCCTTTGATTCCTCTTGTACTAAACAGAATTGTAACTGTACTGTCTGCCTTTATAAAGTGCTGAGCAAACCGTTGACTCTATAAAATAATATGGATAATATAAATAATAATATAGTAATATTAATTTTACATGCGATTATTGCAAGCGGCTGTTATAGCAATAATCACTGCCTTCTCCTGACAGGGGATGGCTTCTCCCACCCTGCCGGGAGAAGATAATGACTCGACAGGAGATATTCCCCTGTCAACACTGAGTGTGTTGATTGGGGAATCAAGGTGGGTGCAGGAGGGAAATTGGCTTTCTCTATGGCTTTCCTTAGATTTACCAAAATCACATAATATGAGGACAAATATAAACACTGTCGATTTGTATGCAGGCAGACCCTCACACTACATAGTTGAAGGAAAATCTAAAGGAAATTGAACAATAAAACTGTATAATGCCTGGCCAGATTTAGTAGGATTGGTTCCTTTCTAATATAGGTAGCTTATTTCCCCCCCTATATTTAACCCATTGTTTTTATGCATCAATTTTCCGCTGTACAGTAGTTACAGTAATAACATATGGAGGTCTGCCTGCATGGAGGTTCTCTTTGATGTAAAGGGAGCCACAGGCCTTGGCAGTAATTGGCTTTGTATGGTGTCCTCCCTGCAGGCATCCACAGATAAGGCATCAGAACAACTGAGAGCCAAACAGTAGCATCAAAATAACAATAATAAACAACAAGCCTTTCATTTTCACTTGTTTACTTACATACACATAGTGACACAGAAGGCAAGAAAAACGCGTTTAGCCAGGAATAAGTACACTGGTAAGAAAGGCAAACTGTACTGTCAGACACGTATCTTTTTGTGATAAATTTACCATAGCGCTGCCACTTTAAGAGCATTGTGTGATCCACAAGAGTGATGTACTCTATACAGGTAACAGCGCCTACTCTGCAAAATGTATACAAAATGTCATGCAAAATCAAATAAACAAACAATATATAGAAAAATTAAAGGAAATAAATGCTTGTGCAACAAAAATAAATGGATTATATAACCCCTTATCACAATGAACAAAAACTTATTGAAAATTCAGTGTTAGGTGAAAAAGTGCCAATAGAGATCCTCTGTGACATCAAAATAGACAACACCTTTTATCTGCCGTGGTGGATAAATATTTCCCAGAGTGAATCCAACTAAGAAGAGGGTGACGAGCAGCTTAAGGAGCGCTTCTCGCTGCCGGACAGTATGCGGTTTTATTACTTTCAATTGTGACACGTGATGAGGGTGCAGGCAGCCTGGGGACAGCTCTTCCTGTCCCTGACTCCTGTTTTCTTCCTTATGCAACAATATACGGACACCAAAGGCTTCATATCTGGCTGCTACGCCTCTCTTCTGGGTTCGTTTTTGGAAAAATACCCGAGCCCGGCTTGTGACCGTTGGAGCGAGGACGTGGGGGAGATCCCGGGGGAACTGTGGGAGGAGGCCTTGGAGGTAGTTCGTAGCTGCTCTCTCAATGTCTCCCACCAGGTGTCGCAGCTTTACATCCTACTAAGAGTGCATCACACCCCCCTGAAGCTTCATGCCATGGGTCTTCGTGACGATGATCTCTGTGGACGATGCCAGAGAGAGAAAGGGGACTTGATTCACTTGTTGTGGAGATGTCCAAAGTTGCACAGGTACTGGTCCACGGTGATATCTGCCATTAATGGGGCTCTGGGGGTGGACATCCCTAGGGATCCCAGACACTGTATTCTTGGGATACTAGAGTCAATAGTGGAGGATAGGTTTCTGAGAGAGGCCGCCACTCGGGCGCTCTTTCAAGCCCGTTTAATCATCCTGAGACACTGGATAGCACAGGAAGCACCTACGTATAGGATGTGGCTGGAACAGATGGGTTCTACTTAACGTATGGAGAAGGTTATATACCAGCATCGGGGGGTGCCTCAGAAGTTCTCAAAGGTATGGGGAGTATGGTTGAACAGTCCGGGCATGGCCCCTGATGATCTCGTTCTGGGCCGTTTGTTATTGTAATTCCTTGGGTGGTACTTCTGTTGATTTCTGGTTCGAATGTCTGGGGTGGGGGAGTTCCCTGCATTTCCATATACTATGTTCTCTTTTCTGTGGATCGAACTGTACCTATGTGTGATAAACTTGGGGGGACTGTTGCATGGTGTGGACTATGTAATGTTTATGCCATCCGACAGTGTTTCTACTGCCATCCGACAGTGTTTCTTTTATTGAATGTAATGGTGTGAATTTTTCTCAATAAAGCTTTTTCTTGATTTAAAAAGAAGAGGGTGACACCATATGTGGGTAGTGAGAGTGAAGATCCCCACTCACCAGACAATGTTGATCTTCCTTGTCATATGACAAGAGGATCAAGGTGAGCTTCAATGGTCTCCATGACCAGGATACAGCCTCCAGCCAGTCCTCTGGTCCACCTTCCTCTCAGTGGTCAAAGGCCCCGAAGTTGGTGCAAAACAGAGGGAACAAAAATGAAGAGTAAGCTCCTAATAGTGTAAAAAAGTTTTTTTGCAGCCTTAATTAAAAGCCCCTAACTATGGGCTGAGCATTAAAGTTTAAAAACTCTCTGTACAGTGGGAGCGGTGGAAGCTGGGCCTGCTAGGTGTTGGCGTACGTTCCACCTACAGACAAGTGCATTGCAAAGTACGTCCCAGCTTGACGCATTTTTTCATGACGTCTTCTTAAGAGCATGAGTGTTAAAGCAGGGCTCTGGTCCCCAAAATCAATTTTTTTTAAAAGCTCCCCTATGATTGTTAGTACTAGTACAATAATATTTGGATACTGTCCTAACTGCCTTCATGCTTGTTATTTTAAAATCTGTAATAACTTACATGTTCTGTGAAGCAGGCAAGGGCCATCAAAGATGTGGGCATCTGAAATCCCCTCATGTGTATTTCTGACGTCTTCGGGTAGTCCCTCCCAACGCGTTTCCCCAGCCAATCAGGCGTCTTCAGGGGGTGGGTATTTTTCGGTTCTTCAGCCACTATTTATACATTAAAAAATCACTGACTACACCTAAATTACTCAGCTGTTTAATTGTCTATTTAACTTCTTTATGGTAAGGAATAAATGTTTTTTTTATGGGTTATAATATGGGTGTATATGCTTTTTAGTTTCCATCTGGCTGATGAACCAACCTGACTGGATCATGTTTGGTGCTTTGGAGTTTCCCATTCATAAGGGGATGTAACACGCTCATTTGACCGTACTATATGATGGTCCACAGGATCAGGTAAGAGGCTTTAAAGGAGTTAGTAGAGTCAGAAAAGTTTTTAATCTTAATGCATTCTATGCATTAGGATACAAATCTTTCTGTGTAGCAGCCCCCCCAGCACCCCCCTAATACTTGCCTGTGCCCGCTCTCTGTTCAGCGATGTCCATGATTCCCTCGGCCATCCAGGGATTCTCCCTCCTGATTGGCAGAGATACAGCCACAGGGACATTGGCTCCTGCGACTGTCAATCAAAGTCAGTGGGCCAATCAGGAGAGAGAGGAGACGGGGCCGAACAGCAGCTCTGTGTCTGAATGACTATTGACCTCAAACTGGAGAACATTTACAAGATGTAATGTGTGCAGTGCAAGACCTCCCTGTGCTGCCAGTATCCAGGGAGAGTAGGAGGACAAGGTGAGGTGGAGCACGTGGGATAGAGAAGCTGCACAGAGTGGTGGGGGTGCACAAGGTGAGGGGGGAAAGGGGGGTGCACAAGGTGAGGGGGGAAAGGGGGGTGCACAAGATATGGGGGGGAAGAAAACTGCACAAGGTATGGGGGGGTGCACATGGCGAGGGGAGAAAGGGGGAGCACAAGATATAGGGGGAGGGAAGCTACACAAGGTGAGGGGGGAGAGAAGGACAAGGTGAGGGGGTTTCAGGGGGTGCACGAGATGAGGGAGAGGATTAGAAAGCTGCAAAAGGTGAGGGGGGAAGGGGGAGCAACACACAGTGAGGGGGGTAGAGGAGGACAAGGTGGGGGTGCACAAGAGGGGGCAGTGGGAGACTGCACAAGATGGGGGAAGGTGATAGAGGGGGACAAGGTGATGTTTGCGCAAGGGAGCGTGGTATGGGAAAGCTGCACAAGGTGAGGGGACGGAGGAGAAGGGACGGAGGAGGACAAGATGAGGGGGGTATCAGGGGGTGCACCAGAAGAGGGGGAGGCTGGGAAAGGGGCACAAGACAAGGGGGAAGGGGGAGCAGGACAATATGGATGGTGTAAGGGAGTGCACCAGAAGAGGGGGGTGGGGAAACTACACAATTTGGGATTGAATGGAGAAGCTGCGTTTACAGGGGCCGTTTTGAGGTGTGCACCTTGACGGTGTGCTGCTGGCCTGAAACTAGCCTGCCCAGCCCCCTGCAGGGCACTGTGTCAGGCTAGACAGGAGAGAGCCCAATGCGCTAGCCTACCCAGTGTCTACAGCTCTGTATTGCTCTTGCACTGTGGCAGACTAGCTTTATATGCAGTGTTATATGGGAAAATATTTTTTTTTGGGGGAGAGGTGACACCACGTTTTACCGCACCAGGTGACACCAACCCTAGTGACCCCACTGTTCCTTCCTTTACCGTGGGGGGGCCAGCTGTTTCTTCTTGGTTCAGGCAGCCTCTGGCCACTGGGTAGAAGCTGGCGCCTCTTGGGATTTCCATGCAATGATGCCAACTTCTGCCCAACTACTCCCTTAGTAGTGTACTAATTATGCATACAGTGCTCCCGCTACCCATCTTTGATCAAATCTGGCCATACACTGCGAGGAGAGGGATATTGGTATTGGCACAGAGTAAAGGCCCGTACACACGTAGCGATTGGCGGCCGTAAATATTCGGCCACCGACCGATCGGCCGATTGTCGGCTTCTTAGTATGATGCTTCCGACAACTGACTGTGACTTTTCGGCCGAACAGAATCTGGTGTGCATGCTTTAAAATTTTTGTTGGCCAACACCAGAACGGCCGATTGTTCCTCAGTCAGTACAGAATTCGGCCGACAAACAGCAGATGAGCAAGACTGGGCATGCTCAGAGAAGAAAAAACACACGGAAAGTTAACCATCACATGACATCACTTCTGCAGTCTGCTGTTGTTGGCCGACAAAATTCGTGTGCAGTCTTTAGCACTTTTCAACCAACAGGACGGCACCGGACAAAAGACGGCCGATCGTTCGGCCGACATTCGGTACGTGTGTACGGGGCTTTACAACAGAAAATGGTACAGGCTATCACAAAACAGGCTATTTTAAGAATGGTTGATCATGTCCAATTACCCTACACAGTCTATATAGGGTCCAAAGTTGGCCATATACGTTTAGATTTTTTTTGGGCCAACAAAAATTCCCCCACTAAGATATTGCATTCTGACAGCTGCACCTGCCTACACACACACCAATCCGAATTTTGCCAGTCCCAGCTGAACTGCCCGAATTTAATTTAGCGCATGGCTTGATTTAGATGTACTTTATGCTAAGATCAGTGACAGTAGGGAGGACCCATGGGGCCAATTTTGCTATGGGGCCCCATGCTCTGTAGTTAGGCCTCTGGGGTTAACTCCTCTTTTCTCCAATAAAATGAATTAGATCCTTTTTTTCTTTATCTCCTGAGTTGTAATGTCCCTAAGGTGGATTTTTAGTGGATTGGATTCTTAGTGGTGAATTATGGCCACAAGAGTTTGCTATGTTCTCCAGTTACCTACAATGGTATCACATGCACCTTGCCAGACTCTGCATTATGAAGATTTATCAAATAATTTGGAAAGAAAGTGACAAGTTTACCACCGGTATGTGTAAGTGACACAACCTTCTGTGTAATAAAACCTGCTCTTGTTTTATTTTAGCTCCCATTTTCACTTTACGTTATGGCAATATGGAAAGCAGCAGAGCACAGAGCTGCTGGCTAATCATCTAATTTACAATCTAACAAGAGAAAACAGGTTGGATGGACTAGAAACAGATGGAACGTAGACTGAAAGTCTGCTGCTACAATCACAGTGCCCCGCACACAGAACAAGACCAAACGGGCTGCTGCATCAAACAGCATAGAACTCCAAAGTATCTGTCAATAGCACCAATGACTGATGATATCTCCCCATGAGACAAAAGGATAAAACAGACATGCATTCACATTTTCTCTGGAACAACTGTTTGCGATAATAACTAACAGCAACGCACAACAATGGAACTTTCTTAGGCCTTATGATCTTAGGCGTAATTATTTATGAACATGAAGGATGCCCTATTTACTATATATAGTATAGAAAATATATGTAGCGCCCTCCTAGGCAGATGCTAGAGTAACTGTATTATAGTTTTTGGTTTCTCTGCCTAACAGAGAGACATTAGACAAATGTATGTGCTGTCTGCTTAACCATAACTCCCACCTTTTGAACTTGAGAATGAGGGACATGTTAGGGAGATTGTGGGAAAAGTGGGTGTGGCCAAACACGAGAGTGGGAGGGGCTTAAGGGTAGTGGTTAACCACTTCTGGACCAGGCCTTTTTCTGACACTTGTTGTTTACAAGTTAAAATCTTGCTAGAAAATTACTTAAAACTCACAAACATTATATATATATATATATTTTTAGCAGAAATAGTAGAGAATAAAATGGAGATCGTTGCAATATTTTTATCACACCGTATTTGCGCAGCGGTCTTATAAACTTAATTTTTTGGTAAAAAATACACTTTTTTAAATAAAAAAATAAGAAAGCAGTAAAGTTAGCCCGATTTTTTTCTATAATGTGAAAGATAATGTTACGTCGAGTAAATAGATACCCAAGATGTCATGCTTCAAAATTGCGTATGCTCGTGGAATGGTGACAATTTTGACAAACATTGGTACTTAAAAATCCCCATAGGCAACATTTTAAACATTTCTACAGGCTACCAGTTTAGAATTACAGAGGAGGTCTAGGGCCCAAATTATTGCTTTCCCTCTAACAATCACGGCGATACCTTACATTTGTGGTTTGAACATTGTTTACATATGTGGGCGCGACTTGTGTATGCGTGCGCTTCCTATTTATTTTATATTTTATTTTTTATTTTTAAACTGTCCTTTTAAAAAAAAATGTTTTGATCACTTTTATTCCTATTGCAAGGAATGTAAACATCCCTTGTAATAGAAATAAGCATGACAGGTCCTCTTTAATGTGAGATCTGGGGTAAAGAAAGACACATTTACACTAAAAAAGGAAAAAAAAAAGAAAAGTAATTTTTTTATATGATGAAAAAAAATGGGCTCTTTAACCGGTTGCCGACCGCCGCACGACTATATACTGTATCGGTACGTCACTCGCCTGTCACTGACTTGCGAGCCTATCGCCGCCGCGGCTCGCGGCTCGTTCACAGGCAAGTCAGTGCGTGTGACCGGCGGACTCGATGTCCGCCAGTCACACTGCGATCGCTCCTGTGAAGGGAGAAAGACAGAGCAGCTTGTGTAAACAAGCTGCCTGTCAGTTCTCCCTGTGTAAAAGTAAAGATCTGACCGTTCTACTATGTAGAACGGTTGATCTTTGCTTTTACACCAATAGGAATGTCCCTACACAGTAGAAAGCACGCCCCTAGGACACACTTAACCCCTCCCTGTCCAATAAAGTTAACCCCTTCCCTGCCAGTGTCATTTTTGCAGTAACAGTGCATATGTATAGCACTGATTACTGCAGTAATGTCACTGGTACCCCCAAAAGTGTCAAAAATGTCAGTCAAGGGTCCGATCTGTCCGCCGCAATGTCGCAGTACCGAAAAAAAGAATCGCAGATCGCCGCCATTACGCGTTAAAAAAAAAAACACCAAAAATGACAAAAATCTTTCTCTTTGTTAGTAAACGCGATAACTTTTGCGCAAACCAATCAAAATACGCTTTTTGCGATTTTTTTTACCAAACATAGGTAGCATAAAACAAATTGGCCGAAAAATGTTAAAAAATTTTGATTTTTACTTTTTTTTTGGGGGAATTTCATATAAAAAAATTTGAAAAATATTGTTATTTTTGCAAAATTTACGCTCTTTTTTTGTTTATAGCGCGTGATCAAAAAATCGCACAGGTGATCAAATACCACCAAAAGAAAGCTCTGTTTGTGGGAAAAAAAGGACGTCAAATTCGTTTAGGTACAGCGTCACACGACCGCGCAATTGTCCGTTAAAGTCACGCAGTAAAAAATCGCAAAAAAACCCCTGGTCCTTTAGCAGCCAAATCCTCCGGGGCTTAAGTGGTTAAAATCGTTGCTAGGAAGCGAGGTATGACGTTGCTCTGCTCTTTCAAGGCCATAGAGTTGAGTGGGGGCCATCTTGCCCCTCACTCAACTTCCTGCCTGAGGGGACAGCAGACCGGATCGTTTTCCCCACTACCGACGGCTCCGGTAAGCGGAGAAAATGACCGCGAAGTGGCAGGAAGGGGGGGCACCTCTCCAGTCGACCATAAAGGTGATCCCGCAGCGAATCCACTGCTGGGACCATCCTTATGTTAAAGTGGAATGCCCGCCATTTAAAAAAAATCTGCTATCTGCTGCCATAACCCCTGTATTTAACGTCAAAGTACTGACGTAAATACATGGTGGGCGATCCGTAAGTGGTTAAACAAAACCTGGGCTTTCTTGTACCTATAAACTATGCTTTGGTTGCTGTTCCACAAGCTGGAGTCTCAGGGATACATATAAACCTAACACAATCGATTAAAAAATACTTCCAGTACATCTGGTTTTGTATACACTGAAAATAGACAGAGAGAGCTTAAAATAGGATTATGAAGGACCTGATGAACCCATATAAAAAAAAAAAAAAGTGCTGCAGTACGTGTAGCACATAGCAGCAAATGATGGTCTAACAGTGGGAGTGGCTTAAAGAGGGATGATTAACCACTTCTGGACTGGAAAGATTTACCCATCATGACCAGGCCATTTTTTACAATTCGGCACTGCCTTATTTTAACTGACAATTGCACAGTTGTGCAACGCTGTACCCTAATAAAATTGTGCTTTTTTTCCCACAAATAGAGCTTTCTTTTGGTGGTATTTGATCACTTGTGCGATTATTTTTTGCACTATAAACAAACAAAAAAAAAAGAGACAATTCTGAAAAAAAGAAAAAACAATATTTTTTATTTTCTGCTATATAACATTCACAATAAAAAAAAAATTAAAAATCAAATTTTTTCATCATTTTAGGCCAATTTGTTTTCTGCTACAAAAAATCCCTATAAGTGCATATTGATTGGTTTGCACAAAGGTTATCGCGTCTACAAACTAGCGGAAAGATTTATGTCATTTTTATTTATTTATTTTTTTACTAGTAATGGCGGCGATCAGCAATTTTTAGTGGGAATGCGACATTGTGGCAGACAGAATGGACACCTAACTGACATTTTTGACACTTTTGGGGGAACCAGTAACAATACTACAGTAACCACTGCTAAAAATATGCACTGTCACTGTACTAATGACACTGGCAGGGAAGAGGTTAACATCAGGGGTGATCAAAGGGGGTAAATGTGTCCCTAGGGGTGCTTTCTAACTGTGGGGGGGATGGGCTTGCTGCATGAGCACAGAGACCTGTGTTCCTAAATAAGAGGAATACAGGATCCCTGTGTTCATAACTGACAGAACAGCAGTCTGCTGTGTTTACAATGGCTCTGTCTCCACAGGGAGCGACTGTGGGTGCCCAGCGGCAATCGCAACTGCTGGACCCACTGATTAGCTTCCCCTGCGGCGATCACTATAATACATTGAAGGCAGAAAGGATCACTATGGCACATGGAAGGCAGAAAGGATCACTAAAATACATGGAAGGCAGGAAGGGTCACTATGATACATGGAAGGCAGGAAGGAAGGATCACTTTGAAACATGGATGGCAGGAAGGAAGGATCACTGTGGCACATGGAAGGTAGAAAGGAAGGATCACTATGGCACATGGAAGGCAGGAAGGATCACTATTATACATAGAAGGCAGGAAGGATGGACCACTATGTCATATGGAAGGCAGGAACATTATGGTACATGGAAGGCAAGAACACGATGGGACATAAAAGGCAGGAACACTATGGGACATGAAAGGCAGGAAGGCAGGAACACTATGGTACATAGAAGGCAGGAACACAATGGGACATGGAAGGCAGGAACACTATTGGACATAAAAGGCAGGAACACTATGTGGCATGGAAGGCAGGAACACTATGGCACATGGAGGGCAGGAACACTATGTCACATGGAGGGCAGGAACACTATGTCACATGGAAGGTAGGAAGGCAGGAACACTATGGAACATAAAATGAAGAGATTGAGGGGAGAATTCACTCACCCAAGGCTCAGGCAGACATTGTGTGCACTGGCTGCTTTAAAGTTCCCGCCCATACAACCCCTTTACAGGTACAGCGTTGGCTGCACACTAGGGGTTGTGGGCGAGCACAGGGAGACATCGGGAAGAGGTGGAGGAGAAATAGCCTCCCTCCTCCTCCATTCGTACAGGATGTAGAGCTGATGGGGAAGATGGGGGCGCTGTGCTATCTGAGCACTGAGCGAATCTCAGCCTCGCCAGCTGCAGCGCGGAACAGCGCGTACCTGACAGGAGGACTAGTAGAGTCAAGTGCCGTAATTTGTCCCACACTTGGCTCTGCTGCGGGACTCAGCCCGGATTCGAGGGACACCGGGATTTACTTGAAATCCTGGAACGGTCCCAACGAATCTGGGATGGTTGGGAGGTATGGCTTATCAGAGGCTGTGATTGTTTAGTAGAGTCTGCTCAGTGTGCTCTGGTGCTGCTCATACTGTCTTGAAGTTTCATACTGGTCTAGTAGCTATGGAAAGTGCTGGACAGTGGGTGGAAACCATGCACATGGGAGCATGAATATTTATACAGCCCTGGCCAATTACAAATGCTGGGTGCCTGTAATTATATTTGATGAGCACAAGGGCTCTGGGTCTTCCTCCAGAGAGGTCCAGGTGGGGAGCGTATCTACTGCCCCTCCTCAGCACAGGCTGCCATGTGGCTTCAGATGGGCAACCGGAGGGCCTGAACATTGATGCTGAAACCCAGGGTTCTCCTGAGAGCTTACTGAGAGAGGATGTGCATGGATCCTGTATAGTATCACGGAGGAAAGTAACCTGTGACCAGGGCCTTGTGAGTACCAGCCCCCTAAAGGGAACCTAGAGACTGGGTGCTATAAGTCAGCATACTGGGTGTAAGCTAAAGAGGACACCAGCTGGTGCCTCGAAGAAGCAAAATCCACTAAATTCCCTCTACCAGAAAGGAACTTTGGTCTATTCTGTACAGTCTGCTACACAGTTCTATTGAGAAAGCTGTCCTCGCTTGTAAATAGAAATTTGGAGTATCCTACTTAATCCCTTCTCCTATCCAAGTTATCCAAATCAAACAAAAAATAAATAAATAAATAATTAAAAAAAAAAAGAAACATGTCTCTAGGCTGGTTATTGGAGACAAAGAGCGGAAGAGTGTGTGCACCTGGCTGAAACCTGGGAAAATGATCAAGCGGCTCCTACGGGGGTAGCGCTACATATACTGTATATAATGTATATATACAGTATATATAATGTTTACAGTTTAGGATACACAGCACAGTGGTTCTACATAGCTACCCCTGTCTTAAAAGAGAAGTTGAGGGTTTTTTTTTTTTCTTTTGAATCATACTTACCTAGGTGGATGCAGCATTGGTCTTCAAACACTGCTCATAACTCAGTTTAGAGCTCTGTGAGTAGAGAGCTGGTGCCTGTCAGTCACAGGCTCTCTGCTCTGCCCCCGCACTCACTGGAGCGCTGGGCTGTGGAGGGTGTGGGAGCTGCTGGCTCAGGCTCTCAGCGGTTCACGGAGAGCCTGAGCCAGGTGCCTGTCCAGGCATCTGGGTGGATTCCGACCACATGGTTACAATCTTCCCCCAGCCTGAACTGGCTCAGTGACGTTAGCCAACAGTGGGCTTCAGCCTGCTGTCTGCTTAAAACGGATCACAGGAGTGCAGAACAAACTGCACTCCTGTGATCCTTTGGAGAAGCATGGGCATCCGAATCTCAACTTCCCCTTCACAGTGTTTGTTAAGCTGCTTTATACCATCCTGTCTGGTCTGTTTAATAATCCTGTGTGCCCGTGCCCCTGTGTCTGTGTTTTTAAAAATTTAGCCGTTCTTTACCGGTTTTCAGAGCGCTGATTGCCACTCATGTGACCCGTCGGCTCCCTCCTCTCCCTATCTGACAGCTGCCTGCAGTGGGCGGGGCTGAGGATTCTCTTTGGATGTCAGGGAGGGGAAGAAGAAGGAGAAGGAGAGACAGAGAGGAGGAAAGAGGCGATGGGTCACATGAGCGGCAATTGGCACCCTGAGAACTGGTAAAGAACGGCTTATTTTTATAAAACATAGACACAGGGGCACATAGGATTATTAAACCAACTGTATAGACCGGATATGAAACTTTAAATGAAATGACAGCAGCAAGATGGGAGGGGGCGGGCACTGACACAGGAGCAGATAGGCAGAGAGGGAGGGAGGAGCGAGGAGGACAGGAGGGCTGCGGATGACAGAGGCATGTAGACTGACTGCAGTGTCAGCATTCAGCAGTTATGGTATACCGTGGTCAGTTTACAGAGGGGAGGACATAGCCAGGCAGGATCAGACGGGTATTTTAGGTGATAGAAGGCGTCAAATACACAGCACAAGCACTGCGCTTTATAACATGTTTTAAGGGAACAAGATCAATATTTTATAATTTTAGGTTAACAAATGCTTTAAAAATAAACTCTGCTGTTTCCCCTTGAAAAATAAATACTCGCGAGTCGCGGTTTGCGCAGTGACTGACGTCGCCTTCATGACATTATCGAAAAGGGGGGAGCATGGGTGACCTGAAAATAATGCGCCCCCCTGAAAAAAGTTCTGTGGACGCCGATGAGGAGAAGTACAGCCAAACCCACTTATCTTCTCCTTTAAAGCATATCTAAACTCAGAAACAAAAATAAAATAAAAGTACAAAAAGACTCCGTGCTCAGTGCTAAAACTAAACGAAATAAGTTAAGCTGAACACAAAATGTCCAAATACAGAACACAACTAGAATATAAAAAATGATGAGCTATCCCTTTAGGAGTGGACAACATATAAAAGTGCAACAAATATGAATGTGCATACACTATATCAAGGATAAATAAATATATAAATGAAGTCCATAAGTAGAAAAATCCAACGTAGACGTGTTTTGTGGCAAAAAATTCTGTGAGTGTTATACAGTACAGCCAACTACTCTTTTCTACACCACTAGGTGCACACACTGCTTACCAGAATCTCTGACCTCTAAGTCATAGGAAGTCAAAAGGGCTCTATAATGATACACTGAGATGTACTCAACAAATGATCAGCTTCATCTGCAGCAGCACGTAAACAGAAAGGATGAACAAAGGCCAAAACAGTGTAATAACGCCAGGTGATTTTTATAAAAAATGCCCAGCCGCACTGGGCCGGCGGACATGATGATGTCACCATTAGCTCTGTCCAACGCATTTCGTTTTAATAGACATCATCAGGGGGGGCGGTATATACCACTCATAGGATTTTTTGGCACAAAACTCATCTATATTTGACTTTTTACTTTTGCTTCTATGAACTTAGTTTACATATCTATTTCTCCTCGATATAGTGTATGCACATTCATATTTGTTGCACTTATTCACTTATATGTGTTGCTCCCTTTTAAAGGGCTAGTGCATCATAGCGCATCATTTTTCATATACCATAAACATAATTGTAATATATTGTAGCTTACCAGTCCTTAAATGTGGTGACTGCATTCCTTTTTTTTTTTAAGTCCTTTACTATATCTATAGCGGCTCAAAGCAGCAATGTCAACGTGTGGTAAGGGTATTGTTAGCTAGACTAGTAGATTGAAAAATATTTCACATAAATAACTAACAAGTCAAAGCCTAACACCCACTAACATTTATTTAAGCAGATACAAAAACAGGTGTTTATCCTTTTGGGATATAAATTTTATTTCTATGAATAAAAGCTGAATATTGTAAGCATTCCTGTTAGTGTTACAACAATATTAAACCCAAAAACAAAAATGCATCCAATTGTATCTTACCAAGTCTGAGACGTGGTGATTGCATTGGTTGTCTTTTTTTTTTTTTTTAGTCTTTTTATTTATTTATTTATTTTACCTTGTTTTCTGGCCAGTAAGTCTGTTATTTTTCAACTTCCTTTAATAGACCAAGCTGTCCAGCAAAAGTGACAGTTAGAGGGTTGAGACAAACCATTTACACTGAAATAAAGTGTTAGCTTCAGTTGGTTAGTCAAGCCCATTTAAATCTGCTAGAACATCTAACACTACCCTCCCCCCAGAGTGACAGTTTGCTTTACTACTTCATCCAGAATGTAGATGCCCTAACAGGACATGTGTTGCTGGCTGGATCACCAGGTGAAATAAAAAAAAACAAATGCAGCCACCACATCTAAGGATTGGTAAGCTGTAGTATATTACATTTTATTTTTGAGTTTAATACCACTTCAAAAATGGTTTGCTCCAAACCTCTAACTGCCACTTTTGCTAAATAGCTTGGTCTGCTAAAGGTTGTGAAATATAACAGACTTGCTCTGGCAGTAACAACAGGTGAAATATATAAAAAAAAAAAGACTAAAAAAGAAAACAAATGTAGCCATTTAAGGATTGGTAAGCTGCAATATACTACTCTTTTGTTTTTGGGTATTCTGATCTTTTCTGCTCTAGTCTATTCTATTCTTTTATTTTATTTTCTATTCAAATATATTATATTATGTTTAAATTTATTCTATTCAAATTTTGGGAAATGGTAATATTAATTGATTCTATTTTATTGTTTTTTTTTATTATATTCTATTCTTTTCTATTCTATTTTATTTGAATTTAGTCTATTCGAAATTTGAATTTCGGAAGAAGGTTATATTCTGTTTTATTCTATTGTTTTTTTCCATTCTATTCTTTTCTATTGAATTCAAATTCATATTTATTCTATTTGAAATCTGAATTTCAGAAGATGGTTATATTATTTCTATTTTATTCTATTCTATGTTTTTCTATTATATTATATTTCTTTATTTTCTGTTCTATTTTATTCTGTTATTTTATTTTCTATTCTATTTTGTTCTGTTTTATTATATAATTTCCTATTCTATTCCTTTATTTTCTATTCTTTTTTTTTCTTCGGAAATTCAAATTTTATTAGAAAACTATTCAAATTCGAATTTCATCCGAAATGTTATTTTGTTGTTTTGGATTCGTTTAAATTCGTTACTATTGTAATTTGGAGATTCTGATACATCCAAATTTCCAAATAACGGAAAATTTGTCCGAATTTCAGTTCGGATCGAAACGAGCCGCACATGTCTAGAATCCCTCACCTCTGCGTTATGGAGAAGAGGAGAGGGGGAAATGTTTGTATTCCTGTTCTAGGATGATCGCACTGCTTCTCCATAGATATATTATTCCCACCTGTCTCTGTGGACCACAGAATCCCTCCCTTCTAGGTTATGGAGAAGAGGAGATGTGTGTACTCCTGTTCTAGTATGACAACGCTGCTCTCCATAGATACAGTACAGTGAGTGAATATTGTTACCCTAGGACAAGAACTATGTTACTGGTAGGATAGCCAAGTGAAAATGAAAAAAAAAAAAAGACAACAAACACAGCCTAGGGGCCGGTAAGCTGAAATTACTAAGAAGACATTTATACCTGTACAAAAGTTAATTAAGCAAACCGAGAGGGTTGAATCCAGGCACCTGGAGCTGGTCATGGTTACCTATCTTGCAAACAACTGATTCAGTTCCTAAGTTTGGGCTTTGTCCCGTCACCTCTGGCCCCCCTCTTCTCAATAAAGGCCAGTGAGGCTGCTCCTCTCACTAGGTGCATGCAATCAGGAGAGGTAAAGCTCACTGGGATGTACAATCTTTTACTACCAAGATGTAGAGAGATTTGGATCAGCTCTCCAAGCACTCTGAACATTTCTTTATTTGAGTCTGTATCCAACAAGTCACAGGGATTACCATCAAGTTTCCTCCCCACCCGAAAGCACCTTGATGGGGATAAGGCCCTATCCCCGACAACCCTTGGCTGTGGTTGTCAGGGTCTGCATACGGGGGGCTTATCAAAATCTGAAAGCCCCCTTTACAAGGGGGCCCCCAGATCCATCGTCATTCATGATGCCCGCCGGACCCGAAAAATAGGAAAAAAAAAACGCTTCCACCTCCTGCCATCTGCCTGATCTGCGCTTTGACGGTTCTTATATAGGCAATAAGCAGGGCCACCCAGCTATGTCAGCTGGTGGCTACGCCCACTTCTGATGTCAACATCCTGGTATGGTTCAGGAGGGGGGGACACTCACTCGTCACCCCCTTTTCCTGGCCTGCCAGGCTGCATGCTCGGATAAGGGTCTGGTATGGATTGTGGGGGGGACTCCAAGCCATTTTGTTTTTTAATTTTTGTGTGGCGTTCCCCCTAAAATCTGTCCTAGACCCAAATGGCCCTGTGTTGATTTTGGGGGGGACCTCATGTCGTTTTTTTAAATTCTGTCACAGGATTCCCCTTAACCACTTAAATACTGTGCACTTTCACCCCCTTCCTGCCCAGACCAATTTTCAGCTTTCAGTGCTCATTGGTAACTATAGGAAACAGTGGTCAGCTTGACATGGCACTGCTCCCAGGCTTTAACATTGGCGTCTATGGGAAATCTTGGTCAGCTAGACATGGCACTACTCCCAAACTATAAATGACAGGAACACCAAACTTGGGGAGCACCAAGAGCGGACCCAGGACTACAACATATCTGATGGGGTCAGCCAGCTTGCCTAGATAATCAGTTATGCCTGTAAATCTCTATTACAATGCAGTACATGCATTGAGAAGTGAAAAAAGGTATTGCTTCACTTTAAGTACATTTTCTTTTTACATATATGCTCTGGTCCCATTGTGAACTAAACGTGGGTATGCCTGTACACTGCACTGACTGCACTAAACTGACTGAACTCACTATCCACTAACTACCTGCCTAATCTCCATTGTCACACACTATACAAGGCTGCCGTGTAAGCAGCCTTATATAGTGTGGGGCGTGGGCTTAGCCCCTGAGCCATGATTGGCCAAAGGCACTCTGCCTTTGGCCAATCATGGCTTTCACAGTACATTGTGCTGTGATTGGCCAAAGCATACAGGTCAGCTGCATGCTTTGGCCAATCATCAGCAATCAATGCACTGGAAGAGATCAGTGCATTATGGGGCACTCATTGGCGGGTGAACTTGTCGCTGAGTGCCCTGTTTGACTCAAACACAAAGCCCATCCCTACAAGCTAATAATCAGGATATATTTACCTTGCCAGGGGTTGAAGAACTCCCCTTACCACTATTAGCATCTAAAATGGCATCAACAAAAGCTGTTACAAGGGAATAGAGGGTGCCATGTTTCATCCTAATGAAAAGGTTGATTGTCATGTTTTACCTCTGTCTTTATTACATGAAGTCACTGAATTGCAATAAGGACTTTCTCCAATTCACATGATCTGCATACTTGTTGGGGGACAGTGAAAACGTCCAGCCAGGCATAACAGCCAGGCATTTACAGAAGGTTGTCAGCAATGTCAGCCGTTATACTGTATATTTCTGTCTTGACAGGTTTACTTTAACATCATGGTTGTTTCAGAAATATTGCATGTAAGAGAGTGTTTCCCTTGATAGATTTTACCTGTCCATTGTTTTGGAGCTAAGGCGGAGGTCATATATGGTCTGGAAGGAGCAGCTGACAGGATTTTGCATTGTTATAAAGAGAGAGAGCTGGAGGTCTAGTTTTGATTGACCTCTTTGGAAGGATTATACATAGCAAGGCCTACGACTTGGAAACCTGGAGCCAGGCCCAGATCTAGGGGGAAGTGGGCTGCTGGGGTGGGCTGTACCCTTCCCTATTTTATTTGCACTCCCTAGGTCTCTGAGAGTGCATCTACTGATCCATGAGCCAGTCGGATTGGTGGAAGTTGTTGTAAGTGTAGCACTACTCCCATGGGAGCCGCTGTGTGTGGGTTCCCCTGGGTTACCATTAGCAACAACAGAACAGTCTGACATTTTTCCAAGTGTTTTACCTCAAGAAGCAGTTCAGTATCTTTGGTTTTTAGGTTTTATTTGGAACTTGGAGAGGAGAAGGGAATGAGTGGGATACTCCAAATTAAAGAACTATGCACAATAGGCCGGGACAACTTAAATAGAGCTGAATAGCGCTGATTAACGCTGAGTAACGTTGAATAGAGCTAGTCACGGCTAGGCTGCTGCTTCACTTTGCCCTTGGCTGTGAATGAAGTAATAGAGCTTTCTGAGGTAAACTGTATCCTGAGGTAAGCTGTACTCTTAGGTATGCTATACTGCTGGACAACTTCAGGGCCCTTCCTGGCACCCCCTTCATCCCTAATCTTCAGGGTTAACTACTTGGCACCCCCTTTCCTGTAACAATCTGTGTGAGCTGGCTCCTTGATCCCCTGACTTCTCTGGAGAGGTCTCCTCTCCTAGGCAGACCCTTGAGCGGGTTCCTCAGTACTCACAACAAAGTCTTTTTTTCCCAAAGTCTTCTGCCCAACAGCTCCACTGGTCAGCAGACTGGATTCTCTGCAGCCCAGCTCCACACCTGGTTCAACAGGCCAACTGCCTGAACCACCTTCCTCACATAAGCAGGAGGAGAGACAGCTGTCCGCCAGGGACTTTGCTCCCGTCAAAAGACACCCTGTCACATGCTCCCTCCAGATTTATTACCAATCCCAGGATGCATTGCAGCAATGCCGACCCACTGGGACAGCCATAAACCCTGGTGTGCTATTGGTCAGGTTTCCTCCACTGTCCAACAAGCTCCCTTATTGGATGCAGTGGGGAGACTCCCTTAGACTCAATAAATCACACCTGGCAACATATGACAGTCTAAACTAACAGATCCGGCTCTCCTGATAAGCAGAACAGAGCCACCAAATATGTTTTCCTAGCACCTACCTAGGAGGGTGCTACATCAGGGAGCACTCTGATGCAGACAGTTGATATAAGGAGGCGCATTGACTGAGACAATCCATTTAAGGGTGCACCGTGATAGGGATGCTTAATATAACGGGTCACTCTGATGGGGACACCTGATGGTGACAGTTTATGTAAGGGGAGGACTCGGATACGGACTCCTGATGTAAGGGAGCACTTTGATGGGGACTCAGATGTAAGGGTAATTTTTATGGGGACCCTGATAAAAGGGGGATTTTGATAAGAACCCTGATGTAAAGGGGATTTTTATGGGGACCCTAATATAAGAGGGGAACTCTGATGGGGGCCCTGATGTAAAGGGGAATTCTGATGAGTAATTATGATGTCAAACAGAATTCTGATAAGGGCATTTAATATAAGGGGGCACAGGTTCTGTTTATTCACCCTAATCTAATGACAGCCTAAAACATACTAGTGTTTCCCAGGTCGTAATACTGTGTGACAGACTGTTAATGACTCACACACAGTGTGCCTCCTGATTTTTTTACTACATCCCTAGATCACATAGACTAAATCTATGCATGGAGCCATGGTTGGGATTATAGTGGAACCATAGCCATAGTTCATCCCCCTCCTTAGCTTCTAAAGTTAGAAATAAGTTATAGACTGGACAACTACTATTTCCTTGGGAACTGTAGGGTATCAAATCCTTGGAATGTAATACACCATCTATATGGAATATTTTTGTATTTTGTGGAACAGAAACTGTTCAGTAAACAGTTGTTATCACATACCTTTATAAGGAGCCCATGATGACAAGGGTGGCCTCTAGCACAATTCTAGTCTGAGCACCCTTGGAAGTTGAGACAGGACCTGCAAAAGCAATAAAAGGGAGTGAGTGACTAGGTATGGATACAGCAGTCATGAAAACATAGGAAATTTTCCAAGCCATGATGTGTACATGGTGATGTGCGTACATGTGTGCAAAGTTGTGTGGAATTCTCCACATGAATATGTGCATGCTTATAACTTGCACAATGTTTTTGGTGGCTTTAATGATACATTGCCTTTATATAAATTAAGACTACATAATAATCAGATGTGAAGTGGATGCAGTTCTGTAAAGGCTGCAGGCAGCCAGGCACAGTAAAGCCTCACAACATTCCTAGTGGAGGTAAAACAGTCTAAACCTGGGAAAATTCCTGGTATGCAGCCAGTTTGAGATAGGAACGATGGCAGCCAATTACAAGGGTCGGCCAGAGTGGTTACTGAGTAGGTTCCTCTAATGTAATGGCCAAGATGTCTGCACACCTGTGTCGCACTGGCCCCAGCTGTAGATGTGACCTCTGAAGTGATGTGTGAGCATTCCTTTCCAGCCCCGAGAAGTCAACTTGTATAGCGTCTGTTTTGTGAACTGGCGGGACGAGGTGGGGCTTTGGCTTATTGTAACTGCAAAGCTGCCCTGTAGGTCTAAGAACTGGCTTAACAACCCAAATGCTAGAGGGCCCTCCAACATAAAGCTGTTCATATACAGTGTTATTTTCTTCCCCTGCCTCTAAGGCCTCATGCACACTGAACATATAAAAACTTAGCTGTAGAAGGCTGTAGCTGTAGAATGAGTTTTGCAGCATTTTTACAGTAGCATTTTTTACCGTTTTTTAGCTATAGCATTTTTTAACCTATAGCAATTTTTAGCTTTTTCTAGCAAAACTATACTCCCACAAAACCATATGGCTCAAAAATGCTGATAAATGCCGAATAGCCACATTTTTTAGCGTTTTTTCATTGTTTTTTAGCTTTTATCAGAGTTAGAGCATTCTTACAGCTGAAAAACTCCTCTTAACCTCCCTGGCAGTATTCCCTAGTGTGGCTCTGGGTTCATTTTCAGTACCAAAATCTGTAACCCCGAGCCACACTCGGGATTACCCCAGAACGTTACTCAGCTTCCCTGCGCTCCCCCGCCGTCCTCCCCATCCTCCTCACAGTCTCTCCCCGCTCTGTGCACGGCCGATTGCCGGCACTTGCCTTCCGGTTCCCTCCCTGCGAGCGACGCAGGGGGGTGGAACCGGCGGCAAATTCAAAAGTGTAAAAACACTAAATGACATGATACAAAGTTGTGATCCTAACGGATTACACTGTATCATGCCATTTCAGCACAGGATTGCACCTGGTGACTTTTCCAGTGCCCTACCTGTGCTTTTCCAGTGCTTTGTGCCTGGAAAATTTTGAACGACCATGGCGTCCAAAAAGCATTTTTTTTTGCGCAAAAGCGCTTTTAGACGAACTGGAAAACAGCGACAGCGAAACTGAGTTACTTAAAGAACTGAGCGATAGCGATTCGTGGGAAAATTCGTAATAAGGTACGGAAAGTGATGACAGCGATGATTCTGATGTCTCTTTCTGGCACATAGCTTGTGGAATTTGGGAAGTTTATCAAATGATTCTTCAGAATTTCCAACAGAGAGATGTGCCAGAAAGAGACATCAGAATCGTCGCTGTCATCACTTTCTGTACCTGATGACGAATTTTCCCACGAATCGCTATCGCTCAGTTCTTCAAGTAACTCCATTTCACTGTCGCTGTTTTCCAGTTCATCTAAAAGCGCTTTTGCGCAAAAAGAAAGCGTTTTGGACGCCATGGTCGTTCTCTATGAGACTGGAGGAAAGCGGTTTAACCTAAAGCTGTGCAAGGGGTTTTTCACTGTCAGGGCAGTAAGAATGTGGAAATGTCTTCCGTAATTGGTGATATCAGCAGGGAATATTGATACCTTTTAAAGGTTGGACGCGCATCTCAAAGAATACAATATACAGGCATATGGGAACTGATTATCGTCCCTGACACACACACACACCTACACAGGTTGAACTGGATAGACCATTGTTTTTATTCAACCTTAACTACTATATTACTATGTTAATACACTGCTGTTACCTGAAATATGGCATCTTCAGATCTCTTTCAGATAAGCAGCGAGCTATATAAACCATACATTCTACCAAGTTGCATGTGCTTTTG
Organism: Pelophylax lessonae; assembly: GCF_965119305.1. Classification (NCBI taxonomy): domain Eukaryota; kingdom Metazoa; phylum Chordata; class Amphibia; order Anura; family Ranidae; genus Pelophylax; species Pelophylax lessonae. Next base: position 793,178,921 of record NC_138768.1, on the reverse strand, counting down.
TAAGTGAATGTACATTTGAATAGGGTTACTGTTGATTTCAAATTTTATGAAACATGGGGAGCACATGAAAAAACACTTAGGGGTTGATTGAATAAAGTCAAAAAGGCTGTTTATTTTGCAAGGGAAGTTGCACTGTGCAAGTGAATTTTCCCCAGAAAAGGGTGGTGAAGTCACTTTGCAAAGCATACCCAAACATTTGCAAAGAAAAATTAAAAAAAACAGCATTTTGCTTGCACATGATTGGTTAATGGAAGTCAGCAGAGCTCCATCTCATTCATTAGACTCTGGGGAAAATTCCCTTGCAAAGTGAACAGCCGCTTTCCTTTCAGCAAATCAACCTCTAAAGCTGGGCATAGATGGATTGAAATTTGGCCAGTTCAGTAGGAGCCAGCCTAATTTCAAACAGTGTGTGACCCTTCCTCATTAGATAGACATCTGCAGAATGGACACGCTGGAAAACTTTTGTCAATCAGCAGCTGCTGATCAGTTTCTTACAGCAGTGGGAGCCACTGTCAGAATACAATATCCTGGTGGGGGGTGATTTCTCCATCCACCTAGCTTGTGCTCAAGTCCAGTAGCTAAGTGAAAAAAACAAAAAACTATCCATCTTTGCCCAGCTTTAGTGCCCTATTTATTAAGTATGACCTTGCCTAGCCATGCCACAGCTTTAAGAAAAAAAATATCGATTAGCACATTTACAAAGAACAGCAATATGCTTTAAAAATGTGCGTTATTTTTTCTATTCCAATGGGTGCAAAAAAAAAAAAGCCAGGAGCAGGAGAGCGCAGTCTTGAAATTTGTTAGGCTGGCAATACATGGTTCAAATCATGGCCAGTTTAGCTGAGATTCAGAGGAGATTCAAACAGTTAATGGGCAGGCTGAATGCAACAAGTTGATAGATCGATCAACTTGGGTACAACCAGCCTGCCGGATTCGCTTCTAATTATTGCAAATAGCGGCTATAGCCGCTAGTGATAATCACAGTCTTCTCTCGGCGGGCATGGCTTTCCCTGCACACCCCCCCCCCCTTGCCCCCTCACTGGGGGAAGACAATGGCTGTTTCCCCTGTCAGAACTGTCTGTGTTGATGGGGGAACCATGCTACATTCTTTCCTGCAAACCATGATTGCAGGAAAGAAATTTGCAACTTGTATTTAGTTTGCAACTTGCCTTAGTCATGTGACTTGCCTCTCTTCCAATTACAGTGTTTTCTCTGCACTCTACAATCTCCACACTGCAGCCTTCTTTTTATTAATAACATGTAAAATGCAGTCATAGTCTGGAGTACAGTGGAGGATGGATAGTGGTATTCACTCTCTGCAAAAAAAACGGGCCCCTACTCTTCCACGGTGTTCAAAATCAGGATGCTAACAGTGTTTCCAACCTTTAGTATTTTTACTGGCAGCCAGTAAAAGATGGGCACTTTTCTCCTGCCAGTAAATGCCAGTGAGAGGAAAAGGTTGCCAGTAAAAAGTATAGCTGTTACATGCAGTTCTGGTCCACAGCCGGCCAAGACCATCTGAGTGCCTGATACAATGTATGCGGGCGGTGGGTCTGGTGGAGGCAGTGCCTGAGTGTATCCTGTGATGTCATGGTGCAAGGGAGCTGAGCAGAGTGGCCAGAGACTTGTCTGCGGGTCGGGAGCGGTACTGTCAGTGCTGTTTGGACTTGAGTGGGCTGAAGGGATCAACTGGCATAAAGAAAGACACTGTGACTCAGGAGGAGATGTGTCATGTTAGTGAGGTGCCATCAGGGCCGGACTGGGAATAAAATTCAATCCTGGAAATAATTTCATACCAGCCCCATAGCATTATTAAACCGGCCTAACAGCATAGCGCCATTATTTTCTTGTTCATAAAAGGGAAAACCATGCATTTTAAAGCACATTTGAAGAGTGTATTATATATAGATAAGACAGATATAAAAGCACATAGGGCTTTATATATATATATGAGCCAATTCTGGTTAAAAGTGGTACAGCAGGTGGCCATAGGCTGTGTGGGCATGGTACAGGAGATGTCAGAGGCTGTGGACATGGTACAGGAGGACATATCAGAGACTGCAGGAATGGTACAGGAGATGCAGGGGCTGCGGGCATTGTACAGGAGATGCAGGGGCTGCGGACATGGTACAGGAGATGCAGTACCTGCAGACATGGTACAAGAGATGCAGGGGCTGCGGACATGGTACAGGAGATGCAGGGGCTGCGGACATGGTACAGGAGATGCAGGGGCTCTGGACATGGTGCAGGAGATGCAGGGGCTGCGGACATGGTGCGGACATAGTACAGGAGATGCAGGGGCTGTGGGCATGGTGCAGGAGATGCAGGGGCTGTGGGCATGTGCAGGGGCTTCAGTCATGGTACAGGAGATGCTGGGGCTGCGGGCATATTGCAGGAGATTCAGGGGCTGTGGGCATGGTGCAGGGGCTGCAGACATGGTACAGGAGATGCAGTGCTGTGGGTATAGTACAGGGGATGCAGGGTTGCCGGCATGGTGCAGGAGATGCAAGGGTTGCAGGCATGGTGCAGGGGCTGCAGGCACGGTACAGGAGATGCAGGGCTGCGGGCATAGTGCAGGAGATGCAGTGCTGCGGTCATGGTACAGGAGAATCATCTGTACTATGCCCGCAGCACTTTATCTCCTGGGGAGATGCAGGGGCTGTGGAGGAGTCTCACTTACCTTTTGGTGAGGCGCCTTACATTTAAAAATGGCGCCGCCCGGTGCCAACATGTCACCGCGCATGTGCCATCTGCCCGGGAATAACCGAATGTGTACGGCTTTCCCGAGCAGTGCGCATGTTGTGCTGGCCACAGCCAATTTTTTTTTACAGGTATAAGCAGCCCCAAGGCAGGGGGAACTTGCCGGCCTACCGGGAAATTTCCCAGTATCCCGATAGGCCAGTCCTGACCTAGGTGTCATCATCACCTATGCTGCCGCACACTGCTGTCAGTGTCACTGTGAGAGTCAATTTCATGTGTGCGTGCCTGCCTATTCTAATTTCTTGCCCTCCTGAGTCCTGTCTCTGAGCTACTTACTAAATCAAAAATAAAATAAGAAATATGTTTTTTTGCCTTAAATGACATTGCTATTTGCATATTGTACTTGTTTGTAGCCTAAACACAGACATTTGCATTTAAAACTTGACTCTGCCAGCAAATTTTGGGTGTCATGTCAGTAAATTTCAACCTGGTAGGTTGACAACATTGGATGCTAATAATTTGCATTATATCAGCTTTCCCAAAGTCAGGGAGTGGAAAAGTACTGGCATCATTACTTTTCTAGATGTTACAGCTCAGCTTCAGACAAATTTTGTTTTTACTCATTTTATACAGAAAAAGTATTAATGCACCATTGTGTCATGTTACAACCAAAAACATAAATGTATTTTATTGGGATTGTATGTGATAGACCAACACAAAGTGCCACATAATTGTGAAGTGGAAGGAAAATGAGAAATGGTTTTCAAAATCTTTTGAAAGATTGAAAATATGTGAAGAGTGTGGCGTGCATTTGTATTCAGCCCCCCTGAGTCAATACATTGTAGATCCACTTTTCGCTGCAATTACACCTGAAAGTCTTTTTGGGTACATCTTTACCAGCTTTGCATATCTAGAGAGTGACATTTTTGCCCATTTTTCTTTGCAAAATAGCTCAAGCTCTGTCAGATTGCATGGAGAGCATCTGTGAACAGCAATTTTCAAGTCTTGCAACAGATTCTCAGTTGGATTTAGGTCTGGACTTTGACTGGGCCATTCTAACACATGAATATGCTTTGAGCTATACTATTCCATTGTAGCTCAGGCTGTATGTTTAGGGTCATTGTCCTGCTGGAAGGTGAACCTCTGCCCCAGTCTCAACTCTTTTGCAGATTCTAAGAGGTTTTCTTCTAAGATTGCCCTGTATTTGGCTCCATCCATCTTCCCATCAACTATGACCAGCTTCCCTGTCCCTGCTGAAGAAAATCATCCCCACAACATGATGCTGCCACCAGCACGTTTCACGATGGGGGTGGTGTGTTCTGGGTGAGTGTGCAGTGTTAGTTTTCTACCACACATAGCGTTTTGCTTTTAGACCAAAAAAGTTCAGTTTTGGTCTCATCTGATCACAGCACCTTCTTCCACATGTTTGCTGTGTCCCTCACATGGCTTCTTGCAAACTGCAAATGGGACTACTTATAGCTTTCCTTCAACAATGGCTTTTTTCTTGCCACTCTTCCATAAAGGCCAAATTTGTGTTGTGCATGACTAATAGTTGTCCTGTGGACAGATTCTCCCACCTGAGCTGTGGATCTCTGCAGCTCCTCCAAAGGTTACCGTGGGCCTCTTGGATGCTTCTCTGATTAATGCTCTCCTTGCCCGGCCTATCAGTTTAAATGAGCGGCCATGTCTTGGTAGGATTGTAGTTGTGTCACACTCTTTCCATGTTCCTTTGATGGATTGAACAGTGCTCTGTTAGATGTTCAAAGCTTGGGATTGTTTTTTTATAACCTAACCCTGCTTTAAACTTCTCCACAACTTTATCCCTGACCTGTCTAGTGTGTTCCTTGGCCTTCATGATGCTGTTTGTTCACTAAGGTTCTCCAATAAACCTCCGAGGGCTTCACAGAACAGGTGTATTTATACTGAGATTAAATTATACACAGGTGGACTCTATTTACTAATTACATAGTTACATATATTTTTTAAGCCCGTGGTGTGTGAAACACACTCAAAAGACTTACACCCGGTGCATAAAAAAGTGCACACACGCAAAACGTGAGACACACAAAAAGTGCACAAGGAGTACACATAGCCCTCCTCCGAAGAGTAAGGGCCCTGACCCTGATCCCCCGGGGCGCAAGACTCCTGACGGGGACTGAGGTACTCACTCTGGCCTGCCTAACCGAAGCCAGGCAGACCCCGTTCTCCAGGGGGACTGCCGAAACAGCCCACCCCAAGTACTAGGTGGGGCTCCCCCGAAGGGAGACCCCATGAGAGAGGGCGAACTAAGCCAAAAGGCTATGTCCACCCCCTCCCAAGACGTTCAGGGCAGGCCCAAGGACCTACGCCATACTTGTCGTGCCAGTGACAGTACAACCAAAAAGGGACAAACGTGAACACACGACAAAGAAAAACAGAGTGGGGAAAAGGGAAGTGAAGAAGTGCTGGGTAGTGTCAAAGTGCAAGACCTTGACAGGCCCCCCGGCCAGGAATAAAAAAATTCCTCTGGTGCTGGCCAAAAGGCCCATCTCAAGTGCCCCTCACCAGTCAGAATTGAGGCACCCCTGGGCTGCCACCCCAGGGGCACGTACACCACAGGCTTTTTCAGTCTCGGCCCCTGGCCAGACCCGGTGTAGCCCTTACCTACCAGGAGGCTTGGAACGTGAACAGCATTAGGGAGAGCTTGCCATCAACTGGGGACGAGGCCCTCCACTCAAAGGCCCAGTTCAACCCAGGAGAAAAACAAGCCCCCCACCGCCGCCATCCAAATTCCTTACCAATTACATCCAGGAGCAGTACTAACAGATGTGGTTGCCCACACGGGTTTTCCCACTCCCTTCAAACTGATAGGGACGGATCCCATTCAAATCAGAAGGCGGCAGACCCATCCGGCTTTTACATATATATAGTAGTTGAAGTTGAATAAAGACAACAGTCCATCCAGTAAATAGGTGACTTGTTCTGAAGGCAATTGGTTCCACTAGATTTTAGTTAGGGGTATCAGAGTAAAGAGGGCTGAATACAAATGCACGCCACACATTTCAGATATTTTGAAAAAACTTTGAAAACCATTTATCATTTTACTTCCACAATTATGTGCCACTTCAAGTTGTTCTATCACATAAAATCCCAGTTAAATAAATTTACGATTTTGGTTGTTACTTGACAAAATGTGAAAAATTTCAAGGGGTTTAAATACTTTTTCAAGGCACTGTATGATAAGAGTTTTAATTTCTAGCGTCTACAGTGTAGAACCTTAAGTCCTCACTACCAATCCTGAAGATGGTTGATAGGAAGAGATAGGAAATCTCACCAATTGGGACACAACAGTAATAGAAACCTGATGGAGTTCTGACCCTCCTATAATATTTTTCTGAAGTTGGGATTTAAAAACTTTCTATTACAATGATTATCATGTAAAGACAACATAATATAAACTGACATCAGAGAGTTTATTACCAGTCTATCAGTCCTCCAAAGCAGAAATGTTTCTAGAGCTTAATATTTCCAGGGTCAAATCTGAAAACCTTAAAAATGTTCCTGCAAATCAGGGTCAGCTGGCGACTAAAGGTGGACCCGAAACAAATAATAAACAATGATTGGAATTTTGGAACGTCATAGAAGCATCCATTGTTCTGGCCGTGCCAGTCCATTCCGGCCAGTGTCTTGTTTTGAGAGCCTTGTCTATCACACTCCCGCTACCCACTAGGCCTACCTTCAGCAGGAAATGAAGCTCTCAGTGTGATCAGACATGGTCTCTTGTCTGAATTTGCTGCGCTTGTTTTCCAAACACTAAGCTTTCAACTTTTTTTCTTCTCCTTTCATATTTTCCAAAGGTATTTCTGTTAGCTGATTAGAGCTGCTATGAAGTGACCTTTAGTCTCCTGTTCCCTCGCCTCCCTCTCATGAGTTAAATGAAAGCCTTCCTCAACAGGGTACTTACAGCTAAGGCACCATGGCGCTAGCTGCAGGTTGCTTTCATTACACTGATAGGATACATGTGCTGTTTTTTTATCTGTAGCATTTTCTCAGTAATTCTGCACTTTAAAGTCTCAGCTGTCTACCGCTCTGCAGACAATTGTTTAGTGTAACACTATCCGGAAAAAGCTGATAAAATGCAGATGTGGCGCGGGCTCTGAAATTTGTGGTTTGTTAAGTGGTTTCTCGGTCATACTTGCCCGTGGCGAGTACGCCTCCCTGCCAGGCTCCCTTTTTCTTTCTTTCTTTTTTTTTTTTTTAATTAAAATGTTGCGAAGACATACATGATAAAGTGTGGGCAAGTCCTGAAAGCAAATGAAATGCGAGATGAAAAGCTGATCTTTTAAGACCCTTATGTAATCAGGGAGTTTTGTGATCACTGCGCCGTCTTACTGCTTTAGGGGCTACAGTGCTGCGTTTCTTAATGTTTTTGTTTACCAAAAAAGAAATAGGAGCGGTTTTTGGTAAATGTACATTTAGGTCTGATTGATTGATGATTAAAAATGCTCCATGCATCGCTCTCAACTGTCCCTCTTTTGGAATCCAATCCCTCTGTCCCGTTTACTCCTCACTTGTTCCTCTTTTTGGTTTGATGCAGCTATATATACACTATATTACCAAAAGTATTGGGAAGCCTGCTTTTACACGCACATAAACTTTAATGGCATTCCAGTCTTAGACCGTTGGGTTCAATATTAAGTTTTCCCACCCTTTGCAGCTATAACAGCTTAAACTCTTCTGGGAAGGCTGTCCACAAAGTTTAGGTATGTGTCTATGGGAATGTTTGACATATCTTCCAGAAGCGGATTTGTGAGGTCAGGCATTGATGTTGGATGAGAAGGCCTTGCTTGCAGTTTTCGCTGTAATTCATCCCAAAGGTGTTCTATCGGGTTGAGGTCAGGACTCAGGCCAGGTGCACGCCAGTTAAGTTCCTCCACCCCAAACTGGCTCATCTATGTCTTCATGGACCTTGATTTGTGTACTGGTCCAAAATCATTTGGTGGAGGGGGGATTATGGAGTGGGGTTATTTCAAAGGGGTTGGGCTTGACCCCTTAGTTCCAGTGAAGGGGAACTCTTAAGGCGTTAGCATACCAAGACATTTTCGGAAAATTTCATACTTCCAACTTTTTAAGAACAGCTTGGGGATGGCCCCTTTCTGTTCCAACATGACTGCGCACCAGTGTACAAAGTAAGGTCCATAAAGACATGGATGAGTGAGTTTGAGGTGGAAGAACTTGACTTGCCTGCACAGAGTCCTGGCCTCCACCCAAAAGAACACTTTTGGGAAGAATTAGAGCGGAGACTGCAAGCCAGGCCCTCTCGTCCAACATCAGTGCCTGAACTCACAAATGTGCTTCTAGAAGAATGATTAAACATTCCCATAGACACACTACTAAACCTTGTGGACAGTCTTCCGAGAAGAGTTGAAGCTGTTATAGCTGCAAAGGGTGGGCCAACTCAAAATTGAACCCTACAGACTAAGATTGGGATAACATCAAAATTCATGTGTGTGTGAAGGCAGACGCCCCAATACTTTTGGTAGTATAGTGTATATATGTGTGTGTGTATATATTTATATATATATATATATATATATATGTATATAATCTACTATTTAATTTCCAGAGGTGTTATATTGCACTAAACCTTTTATCCAACCTCTGAATTACTGCTGTTTTTTTTTTTTTTTAAGTCAATGTAAAGGAAAAGTAGAGGTAAAAACCATGAATGCTCTGCAGCAATTTTCGAAGATGTCCAGTAAATGGGTCCTTGATACATTGGGCTTGCAGCCCAGCATCATTTAACCAGGTAGAGGACCAATTCTGGATTGCAGAGTAGTGAAGCCGGGGACACAGTACTGTAGAGGAGGTAAATATTGCAGCATTATATTTAAAAAGGCGATATATAAATATTAATTGGAATTGGGCTTAAAGTAAAGCCAGCCATACATGGTTCAAATCTCAACCAGTTTAGCAGGGACCGGCTGAGATTCGGACCATCTACGGGCAGGCTATATGTACCCAAGCGGATCCAAAGACCGACTTGGGTAAAACCAGGATGTCAGATTTTCAGGCTTGCGATTATTGCCACTAGCAATAATCACTGTGTTCTCCTAGCAGGAAAGGCCCCCCTGCTCCGTTTAAGGGATTCCCCCATCAATACCGACTGTGTTGATGAGGGAATCAAGCAATTTTGCTTTCCTGCAACCCTTGGTTGCAGGAAAGAAAATCACAGCATCTATGGCCTGCCTTAGTCTGCATGTACCCTTCATATCTCAACAAACACACAAGACATCAAATCTCAGTAGAAAAGGTCAATTCTTTTTTTTACCCTGGGACCCACTATGATTTTCTTCCTGATTTGACTGTCAGAGGGATATAGTGCATACACTGCACTGTTAGTATAGACTACAGAATTTTGTTACAATGTTCTGTAAGTGGAACTTTAGCAGAATAAACCCTTCCTGATTACAATTTTACAGCTTCATACATTTTTAACAATGATGTTGTAACTGTCCTACAGCGATCCATATTCCAAGTTCACTTTGTTGCCATTTAGGAGATCTAATGCCAGGGCATTATAGTTCAGGCAAAGCTGACAAATAGCCAGGTCTGTCTATTATTATTATTATTATTCAGGATTTATATAGCACCAACAGTTTACGCAGCGCTTTACAATATAAAAGGTTGACAATACAGTTACAATACAATAAAATACAAGAGGATTAAGAGGTCCCTGCTCAGAAGAGCTTACAATCTAATTTACAAGAGGATGTAACTGTGGGGAATGGGCTGATGTAAGAGGTCAAAGATTAATTGGCGGTGTGATAGGCTTCCCTGAAGAGATGAGTTTTCAGGGATCGCCTGAAGGCAGCTAGAGTAGGAGATAGCCATACAGGTTGAGGTAGAGCATTCCAGAGGATGGGAGAGGCTCTGGAGAAATCCTGAAGATGAGCATGGGAGGAGGAAACAAGGTAGTTTGAGAGCAGGAGGTCTTGAGACTAGCGAAGAGGACGGTTTGGGTGATATTTGGAGACAATATTGATGATGTAGCTCGAGACAGAGTTGTGAATGGCTTTGTATGTTGTGGTTAGTATTTTGAATTTAATTGGCTGGGCAATTGGGAGCCATTGTAGGGATTGGCAGAGAGGGGAGGCAGGCACTGAGCGGTTGGTAAGGTGGATAAGCCTGGCAGCAGCATTCATGATATACTGAAGAGGGGATAGCCTATAGAGAGGTAGGCCTATGAGAAGGGAGTTGCAATAGTCGAGGCGAGAGATAACAAGGGAGTGAATGAGTAGCTTGGTGGTTTCAGTTGTTAAAAAGGGGCAAATTTAAGTGTCGGTTCACACTGATGCGCTTGCGATTGTAATGCGAATTTGCAGTGCGAGTTTACCTTGCCTTTTTCCATAGTACAGCGCGATTGCAATGCACACGCCACTGACTCTAACCACGGATAACGCCATAATTGCCGTCAAAGCTGCCTGTGTACTCCACAACTTTGTTAGATCGCGAGATGGATACCTCTTCGAGGACTCCCTGATGGATGATATGGAAGGCGCAGAGTGGATCCACACCAGGGGAAACTACAGAGGGGCCAACATCAGGGAGAATTTCACTGACTACTTTATGAGTCCTGCTGGTCAAGTGCCATGGCAGCTTGATTCCATACAATAAAGAGTATTAATTAATTTTTACTGTACTTTGTTTCAATAAATACACTATTGTTCAAATGTTCAACATTGCGTAATGCATTTCTTTTCGTCTGTGGTTACATACTGAGCATGCATTGTCTTCCACAGGGCCCCCCATAGATCCCCATTTAAAACTTGGCCCCCCCACATAGATCCCCATTTAAAACTTGGCCCCCCCCACATAGATCCCCATTTAAAACTTGGCCCCCCCACATAGATCCCCTTAAAACATGGCCCCCCCACATAGATCCCCATTTAAAACTTGGCCCCCCCCACATAGATCCCCATTTAAAACTTGGCCCCCCCACATAGATCCCCATTTAAAACTTGCCCCCCCCACATAGATCCCCATTTAAAACTTGGCCCCCCACATAGATCCCCTTAAAACATGGCCCCCCCACATAGATCCCCATTTAAAACTTGCCCCCCCCCCACATAGATCCCCATTTAAAACTTGGCCCCCCCACATAGATCCCCATTTAAAACTTGGCCCCCCCACATAGATCCCCTTAAAACATGGCCCCCCCATAGGAGAATATATACACATACCTTTCTTTTTGCGCTCTTGAGTTGTGAATCCACTCCAGTCCTCATACAGGCTTGCACAAATTTCTTCCCACCCTCTTTTCTTCATAGCGTTGTTTTTGTACTCTGCAGTACGGCTGTCCCATATATATGGCCTGGAACGGACAAGCCTGATCAGCTCCTCATTGTCGATCCCAACACGTTTGGGTGCCATGTTGTTTGTTGATGAAGATGTTTGTGGATGTCACATGCAGGCTCGGGACAGGAAATAGGGGGGTGGAGCTGTCGGGACAAACTATACACATATTCGCACATATCTGAACTGTACATGCGAGTTCAGAGCGATTTACATTGATGTCTATGGAGACTAAATTCGCAACGCAGCACTGTAAACTCGCACAAGACCCTTTTTTTCATCGCATCACATTCGCATCTAGATCGCAACGCATAGATGTGAACGACCGTCACGAATGCAATGTATTTTTTAAGTGCATGCGATTGGAGACTTTTTAGAACGCAACGCATTCGCAGTACAAGCGCATCAGTGTGAACCGGCACTTAGAGATGTTATGGAGGTGAAGTCTACAAGGTTTTGACAACGATTGGATTTGGGGCTGAAAGGACAGGTCAGAGTCTAGGATTACACTTAGTACCCTGGCATGAGGGAAGGGATTGATGGTTGCATAACTATTTTTGATGGAAAAGCCATGGAGGGGGGCACGGGCTCAGGGGAATAATACCAGCTCAGTTTTAAAAAGATTTTGTTTGAGGAAGTGGTGCGACATCCATGCTGATATGTCAGTAAGTTAGTTAGTAATGCGAGAGGAGACTGAAGGAGTGAGGTGTGGTGTAGACAGATAGATTTAAACATCAGACCCTTAAGCCAGTTAAGCAAGGATACCTTGACCAATGCTATGACCTTGTTTGCCTTACCACTTGCCGACCGCCCAATGCAGATTTACAGCGGCAGGGCACTCGACTGCGCATAATGACGTAGATCTATGTGATTATGTGCACGCGGTGTCGGCGAGCGTGCATACCGCTGGAGCTGCGCTCACGCTGTGATTGGACACAGCGGGAGCCAGCGGGAGCCAGAGGAGCAGGCACGATCGCCGCAGGCCTCCTGCGATCTTCACACAAACTGACAGAAGAGCTGCCTGCCTATGTAAACAAAGCAGGTGGCTCTTCTGTCACACAGCCACAGAGAGATCATCAAGCTAAGCTGAAACACTGATCTCTCTGATCCTGTCACAGAGCTCCCCCCCCCCCCCCACAGTTAGTAAGTACAAATAGGCATACATTTAACCCTTTGATCACCCCCAATAATTAACCCCTTCCCTGCCAGTGACATCTATACAGTAACAGTGCATGTTTTTAGCACAGATTACTGTATTAATGTCAATGGTCCCCAAAAAGTGTCAAAAATGTCAGTTAGGGGTCCGATCTGTTTGCCGCATCGTCGCAGTCCCGCTAAAAATCGCTGATCGCCGCCATTACTAATAAAAACAAAAAATTAAAAAGTCCAAAAATCTATCCCGTAGTCTGTAAACACTATAACTTTTGTGCAAACCAATTAAAACACGCTTTTTGGGATTTTTTTTACCAAAAATATGTAGCAGAATACAAACTGATAAAAAAAATTAGATTTTTTATTGGGAATGTTTTATAGCAGAAAGTAAAACATATTGTGTTTTTTTCAAAATTGTTGCTTTTTTTGTTTATAGCGAAAAAATCTAAAAACCGCAGAGGTGATCGAATACCACCAAAAGAAAGCTCTATTTGTGGGAAAAAAAGGACATCAATTGTATTTGGGTACAGCGTCGCACCACCGCACAATTGTTATTTAAAGTGGAGTTCCACCCATTTTAGTCACTTTAGATGTATGTAATCCCCTTTAAAACGACTTTTACCAATGTAAAGTTTTTTTTTTGCTAGTAAATACCTTATTTTCTGCTTTATTTATCCTCTTCTCACTTCCGGGTCCGGTCGGCGATTACGTCATTCGGCGATTCGCAGTGTGTGCTGGGATGTATCTCAGGGCATGAAATCTCGCATTTTTACACAGGAGATGAGCTGTACTGCGTGCTCTGCCCCGCCTCCGCCCCGCCTCCTCTCAGTGAGCTGTATGTATGTAGTGTATTGAGGCCGTGCTCCGCCCTGCCTCCACCCCGCCTCCTCTCAGTGAGCGAGGACTGAAAGCATTATAACCTCACTGATCTCACTGAGAGGAGGCGGGGCAGAGCACAGCCTCAATACACTACATACATACAGCTCACTGAGAGGAGGCGGGGCAGAGCACGCAGTGCAGGTCATCTCCTGTGTAATAATGCGAGATTTCATGCCATCCCAGCACACACTGCGAATCGCCGAATGACGTAATCGCCGACCGGACCGGGAAGTGAGAAGAGGATAAATAAAGCAGAAAATAAGGTATTTACTAGCAACAAAAAAAAAAAAAAAAACTTTCCATTGGTAAAAGTCGTTTTAAAGGGGATTACATACATCTATGTAATCCAATTAATTAATAATGGGGGGAACTCCACTTTAAAGTAACGCAGCACCGAATTGCAAAAAATGACCTGGTCATTAAGGGGGTAAAACCTTCCGGAGCTGAAGTGGTTAATTAGGAGCAGAAAGAGCCATAAGTCTAGTACACTCGATGAGAATATCTGACGAATGATATGAAAAAATTTTCGTGCTTGTCCCTTCTGATATTTCACATTAACTGTTGTGATTGGCTCTTGAAAGCTGTGTACTAACGATCAGATTATCAGACGATTGCTCTGAATATGTATCATCGGATATTCTCATTGTGTGTACTAGGCAATAGTAGTGATCTCAAAAACAAATAATTTCAGAACTTCTTTGACCATGAGGAAGGAGCATAGTAAGGATGGGGGTGAGCTGGGCTTAGCACTGTTTTAGGGTATATATGGAATAAACTAGTAAGGCATAAAGACAGCAAGGAGTTTTCACTTTAGTGGCCTAATATAAAAAGCTGGCTATAGAAAATAAACTATTGGTTCCCAAATAGTGATTCCTGCCAAATCATATGATGTTGGAGCCATTGATGGCCCTGTAAGTACCACTCAACTCAATAAACTTCAATCTGGAAATCAAAGGTGCCAGACCTAATATTCTCTGCCAAACAGTGACTGCAGCCAATCAGATAGTATTTTGACAGCCGTGGGATGGAGGAATCTGTTGTTTTGCATGGATGGATTCATCTATCAGTTTCTCTTGTTCACTGGTAGGGCTAAATGGAAGAAATCCTATTGTGTATGGCTAGCCATGCTGTAGAGAATATTTCTGAAGGGCCCACAATACTGTACATGATTTCTTCTACTTAGAGAAACTAATTGTAACAGTTTGGAATAGTATTTAATAAATTCCATGTTAATCTGATTTAAGTTATGATTTTCATTTACTCAAAAGCATAAAAGCTTGTTTGGCAAACATTTTATGCAATTAGAAATACACATGACAGGGGGTTTATAAGATTACCCATACCAGGGATATAACACAGGCTTTGCCCAAGGTGCATACATTTTTAAAACAATAAGAGACATTGCCATAGACCACCCCTACACATCAAAGTGCTTTATTACATGCTTCTGCTGTAATCACGTAAAGATAATGTAAAGTAAGTCAAACTGAAAAATATTATTATTATTGAAATAAATGCCTGCCTCCTATTTCACAGGGTGTTAAAAGGGTTTGGAAATGATATCTAATTGTTAAGCAATGTTCAGTGGTTATGTACATTGCTGCTAGCAATTTCTCTAAATGTGTAAATTAGTCAATCCTCTAATCTGCGTGCTTTGAAGTGGACATTACACTCTAATGATGGGGGATACACAGCTTAAGTGGTGTTTGATGTCCTGGTATCTTAACATTGTTGTCTTGATATAAGAAAAGTAAAACTTGAGATAGGACACTGAAATAAAAATAGTTAAATAAAAGGAGAAGCCAGGGCAGCAGCTGATACTGGCACTTCAAAGCTTAGCCAGGCTAAAATTGCTGCCGATTGCTCCACACAAAAGTGTTCCCTTGTGGATGACAGTGCATGGTGACAAAGTTCAATTGGCAAAAGGAGCCAGAAAAGATCAAAGGCTTCCCATTGTAATAGTTCTGTTCCATGAAGAATTGCTCATTGTTAATAGTTCTCCAGCCTATACCAGCTAGAACTGCATATCAAGATCCTTGTTTCTAAAGTTACCCTGAATCACATATATAAAGATTGATTATCTTATCTCTTTGTTTAAAATAAATTTAAAGTTCTATTATTTTACTGTATGCAAAGGCAAATTAACAGTTGACTTTAGCTTTGAAAAACAGGTTGATATTCAATTGCAGCATGGTTAGTCTGAAAAAAAGATATTCCAAGATACAAAGTCAATTGAGGCCAAACGATACAAAAAATGAGTAGATAAATAAATTGAAAAACGCAATTCCTTGTACATAAGGTATATACATGTAGGGAGGGACTCGGGAAGAATCAATGTCACACAACAGTTCTTGTTAACTGGAGCCTTTATAAGCAAGGTTGGCATTGGAGTAGAAGTTCAAGGCACTTAATAGAACTATACAACTTATCATAGCCCCTGTAATAGATTTGAGGCAGATGTTTCTAAAAGACACCTTCTGCTAGAGGGGTGGTGAAGCAGGACAGTTCCCACTGCAATCACCAGTGAAGAGATTTTGGTTCTACAACAGACAGTGTCCCTCATCCTGTCTCTACTCCCCAGGAACCTTTCCTCTTGTTAAAAACTATCTCATTACAGTGGGTTCCTCTCCCTAACATGCCTCTTGCCTGAAGCACACCCAAATAATGTGGGATCCCCTATTTAAAGGCTCCCATGTTAACATGGCTGCCTCAATTCTTACAAGAACTCAGCATCAAACCAGGTGCCTTCCTTGCTAGAGAGGACTAACCGAGTCTCTAAGGGGCAAGCTTCCCTTATAAACTCTTCCTGTGTAACAATGGCACAATGCCACTCAGAGGCCAGAAGAGTACCTGCATCTGCCTACATGCAGACTAACAACTGTTTGGTTGTAAGTCTATAGGCCCTATCTGACCACAGATGACACTTCCTGCCCAAGTGTTCTCGAAGGAAATTCCAGTGGACTAAATTCTTCAAAGCTGATTGTTACTATTTTGCCCAAAAGGTGGCAGGGCCAAGGTCTCTATAAAGTGTACCCTGTCCCTTTTCTGTAGTCACAGTCATGAATGATATTTGTACCAAAACCTTTTGTTAGAAAGAATATTGGGTGGATAGATATTGCATGAAATGTCTGTAGGTGGCTTAAAGGAGAACTTAACCCACCGATTTAACTGTTTCCCAAAACAGTTACATCCAATGCATGCTGTGAGTGATAACAATCACAGTTCCTTGTGCTCTTGACTGAATTATCAAGCCAACAAATGGCTGGTGTCTTAGCTTATCACATGTGCAACACCATGGCAACTGCAGTTTAAACAGAGGCTAAGATAACAGCTTTCTTGGCTGTAAAGAATGGGAGGGTTTAGTTCTGCTTTATAGGTGATATAGCAGCACCAGGGCAAAAGGCTGTATTGGGCAAGGAAAACTGATCAAATGGGCATCTAATTATGCCTCTGATAGAATCTCCATCACCAGCCATCCAAATTCCCTTATATGAAATAGATGTTCTTCCTTCTTTATGTAGATGTTACTCTTTTGCTTACTTAACATTATTTTCCATTCACCACTGGTATACACTGTTAGAACACGTACTCGACCCATCTGTATAGTGACTAGTTCAGACATAACTAGATAATGGAACTTGTTTACTGAAGTTAGCATTGTTCTTCCTCAAAAGCAGACTTCACAAAAATCAGGAATGCAACATATCATATTTACAAGACCCCCTCTTCAATAAACAGTAGAACATTCTCAAATATTAACATAACTGTGACTTTGGCTGAGGCAGTTATGACTAAGCGAACATAGTTTCGTGAAACGCGTCAACTGTTTTTTGCCCTCCTGTCCCTGGTTTGTCGTTTTGGATTTTATAGATTTTCAATAAAAGGTTTTTATCATTTACTATCACTCTCAAGTTGGTGCGCGGTTGCCTTCTTCTAATTGTACAGTGGTGCATGTACCTTTCACTTTGACAATTCCCATTCAATTGGCTATTCCATATCTTCTTATTCCCACCTACTGGTCTCCTAAAAGGGATGAATTCTTCCTGCTCATTCACGCCTACATCTTTACATGTGTGGCCTTCCTCATGCTTCCCATGGAACAAACACTGGGGAAAAACATGCTCTCTCTTAAATACCCTCTAATGGGAAGTGACCCAACCTAAGGCTGATGCATTGTCGACCACAGTTAACCACTCAGTATCCAGAAAATAATCCATGTGGTACCCACGAAGAAAACACTGTAGGCCCTGACTACAAAGCAGCATCTCTGTTGATAAATTAGGGTGGAGCTCCTTGTTACGTATATGTTTGATATGTGTCTGTATGCCCTTGTTCAAACATTTTATTTTCTAGTTTTACATTTCCCCCTTGTAAGACTGGTGTCCCCACACATTTCAGTAGGATTAATTACATTTTAAGGATGGTCTACAAAACAATTATGTGGTTTGTAATGTTTGTATGTGGTATTTGTAATTTTAAATTATTGTTTTGAATGGAGTCATAGTCTATACTGAATAATATAATTATTTATTTTTGATACAGTCTTTTATAGGATGGGAAGAAATTAATCGCATGACATCCGTTGCACGTAAATGGTTATTTAAATGGACATTTTTATCTAACTTAAGAAAAATTGCAAACCTGTAAGTGCTACCATCTTAAATGTCATAAAAATCTAAAATAAATTCATGGTGTGTGCAGCAATCCAATCATTTGCAAATGACCATTAGCAGCAATCGGCAAAACTTGGTTTTGAATCATCAGACAAGACAATAATGGTGCTGTATACACTAAAAAGCCATTGCAGCCTAATGCATGGACAAAATGTTATTTTTTAAAAAAGGACCCATTGCACTCACTATATATGACCAGTTATAACTTTTACCTCCTTTCCTTAGCTGAGTGAGGCTAATATACAGACCACTTTCCAACACCCTTAAAAGCTTATGGCTTCTATCTCCCCTGCTACATCATAGCTGAATAATATAAGCCCCTACTGTATTATGGGAGCATAGCTTTCCCTTGTTTATACTTGTTATGCTTTAATTTGCTAAGGAGGACTGGCCCAACACAGGTCCTATTTTTTTTTGATCCATGTGTGCCTTTCAGGTTTCTTTTGCAGACTGTTTCCTGCTGGGGAGATTTACCATCTCTGGTTATCTTGGTGATCATTGTCACTTGGACAGAAAGTGATGAGTCATCAGAACATGAGGTGATGGACCTTCCGATTGAATTACCTATTCTGGTAACAACTGTCTAAAATTGATCTTACACGGATCAAAATTTGTCTGGTTCCGATCAATGTGTTGCCATCCCGGCTTGACAGAAGCCGAGTGTTTGGTCAACTTCTGTCGAAGGGACACGTTGGAAAACTTTTGTCGATCTGACAGGAGTGGGTGTCGCTGCCAGGATACAGTTTCCAGACAGGGGGATTCCTCCATCCACCTCATTTGTGTGGATGGAGGAACCTGGTATTTTGTTTTTTTTGCTAAGCCCACTGGCCAAAAAAAACAAAAAACCTCGTATAGCTAGCTTAAAAGGATATTATCCCTCATTTTGGAAAGATTTGCTCTCACTTGCTGTCTCCAGGACAGAAAGTAATGGTAAATATTTCCAATCAAAAGAAGTTTTGCCTAGAAATACACTTTAAATTGCATGCAACTGCAGCTGCTCCCTAGGGCTTTGCAGTTATTTTTCATGTCAACTTGAAGTCTTTTTTTTTTTTTTTTTTTAAAGAATTATTACTTTTCTGAAATTGCAATAGATTATGCAGTGGAATATATTATGATGATGTTGATAGCGAAGAAGAAAATGAAAAAGAAGAACAATAGTTTGTTTAAATCTAGCCTGGCAATGATATGGTGCCGTAAGTCAAGATCTGTGATTCCATAATTTGCATCTAAAGTAGGATTAGTCATCAGGAGGGCCTTGCCCTTGTCAAAGGTTGTTATTTCATGCTCGTAAATGATGATGGACTTACACAATTGTCCGCATTCTTCCGTGCAGGCGACATTGCATATTCTGCCACGCCCCCCACCAAGCAATTACGACTAGTTAAATCAATTAGCACCAAGTTCAATTCCTGGTCCTGCATCCCCTCTGGTGTCAGTATGTACAATATTTTAATTACAAATGCAAATCTGGGAAACCTGAATTGTTTGGGGAAACTTATTGAAATACCAATCTCTGTTGCCGGGATACCATTAAACAAGTCAGCACGATGCAGATTTTCTTATTAGCTGAAAAACAATGGTAATGAAATTCCAATAAAACACAGGCTTGCATGAATGCTGGAAAGCTTTGGCATTAAGTTAATTAAAAAAGGATCAATAGTGAATTAAATTTTTAGTACTAGGAATTAATCTGATGTTAAGCAGTCATTTATACCTGCACATTATAAGTCTTTTTCTAATAACCACCAGGTAAGGATGCTTCAAATGTTACTGCGTATTAGTAAAATCTCCCAAAACGTTCACTGAATATTGTAAAATGTTAAACCTATCTTACACAATAGCTATAAATAAAGTAGGACTAAAGGCAAAACCTTTTTTTTTTTTTTTTCATTTTGGAAAGAGTAGGGAGGGTTATAACCCATGACAGATTTAAAAAAAAAAAATTCCTATCTTTGCTCCTTTGGGGAGATTTCCCTTCACTTCTTCCTAGCCAAAACAGGACATAAAAGTAAATCCCTCCAAAGTGAGGCAATTCCTGGTTGTCACCAGGGTCATTAAAACTGGTATCCACACTGAAAGATTTCCACCATTCCTGTTCTGTTAACAACCCAAAAGTTCTTTCACTTTTGGTGATAATAAAAAACAAAACAAGTAGAGAGGACACATTTATCAATAGGGGACACAGACAGCAATAAAACCTTGACAGGTGTTCTAATCCCTTTCCCTTCCTTTAGTTATACTTTACCTTATTACATTTATTTAGGGCAACCCTTCCCAAACCCTAATATAAATTTGTATCCTGATTTAGGTTTAGGTATCCTCAAGTACCTGTACTTATCTTTTAACAACTTACAGAGAACCCCTGAGGCTTTTTATCCCATGGCACTCCGATGGAAATACTGACTGGAGAATGCAAAGTAATCGGCTGCAATATTTTTCTGACCTGGGCGGTCAGGTTGAACATCCAAAAGGAATTTGGAAAGGCACAGCACAGCCCTCAAAATTTGATTTTCTAGTTGGTATTTTCAATGAACAGTTCAGCTTAAATGCAAATCTTCAGCATTGGCAGAACCAAATATACAACGTCAAGGCAGTGGCCACATGGCCAAGCACCAACAGGATGGATCTACCTTTTTAAATACAGGAAAGGCAAATTTGTACATGTTATGTAAAATTGACTTTAGGTGAGCTTTTAAAAAGGAAGTATAAAACGTAAAACAATTTTTTTTTTTTATATGGAACCCATTTTATGTATTCAGAAAATGTTAATTTGCTATGATGTTGTCTATCCAGTTATTGGATGGCAGTGTAAAGTACAGGGGAGTATGTAGAAAACATGTACTATAACAATACAGCACATAACAAACATTTCAACATTTCAAAGAACTGTGGGCCCTGTTAACCCCCCCCCCCCAAAAAAAAAAATATATTTTGTAAAAATGTCCTTAAAAAATATATATATATATCTGTATATCTATCTATATCTATCTATGTGTATGTGTATATATGTATATGTATGTATATGTACATATATACACACACAGTATCTTACAAAAGTGAGTACACCCCTCACATTTTTGCAAATAGTTTATTATATATTTTCATGTGACAACACTGAAGAAATGACACTTTGCTACAATGTAAAGTAGTGAGTGTACAGCTTGTATAATAGTGTAAATTTGCTGCCCCCTCAAAATAACTCAACACACAGCCATTAATGTCTAAGCCTCTGGCAACAAAAGTGAGTACACCCCTAAGTGAAAATGTCCACATTAGGCCCAAAGTGTCAAGATTTTGTGGCCACCATTATTTTCCAGCACTGCCTTAACCCTCTTGGGCATGGAGTTCACCAGAGCTTCACAGGTTGCCACTGGAGTCCTCTTCCACTCCACTGCCCTGTGACCCAGTCTCCGAAGGGAGGGGATCTTGCTCTGCTTCAGTATGTCACAGTACATGTTGGCATTCATGGTTCCCTCAATAAACTGTAGCTCCCCAGTGTGGGCAGCACCCATGCAGCCCCAGACCATGACACTCCCACCACCATGCTTGACTGTAGGCAAGACACATTTGTTTTTGTACTCCTCACTTGGTTGCCACCACAAACGCTTGACACCGACTGAACCAAATAAGTTTAGCTTGGTCTCATCAGACCACAGGACATGATTCCAGTAATCCATGTCCTTAGTCTGCTTGTCTTCAGCAAACTGTTTTCTGGCTTTCTTGTGCATCATCTTTAGAAGAGGCTTCCTTCTGGGACGACAGCCATGCAGACCAATTCAATGCAGTGTGCGGTGTATGGTCTGAGCACTGACAGGCTGACCCTCTGATCCTCACACAGTTTTTTGCCATGAGGTGCCATGTTTAACTTCCAGTGACCAGTATGAGAGAGAGAGTGATAACACCAAATTTAACACACCTGCTCTCCATTTACACCTGAGACCTTGTAACACAAAAGAGTCACATGACACCGGGGAGGGAAAATGGCTAATTGGGCCCAATTTGGACATTTCCACTTAGGGGTGTACTCACTTTTGTTTCCTGCGGTTTACACATTAATGGATGTGTGTTGTATTATTTTGAGAGCTGTACACTCACTACTTTACATTGTAGCAAAGTGTAATTTCTTCAGTGTTGTCACAAAGATATAATAAAAAATTTACAAAAATGTGAGGGGTGTACTCACTTTTGTGAGATACTGTATATACAGTGCCTTGCAAAAGTATTTACCCCCTTGACTTTTTACCTATTTTGTTACATTACAGCCTTAAGTTCAATGTTTTTTTAATCTGAATTTTATGTGATGGCTCAGAACACAATAGTCTACGTTGGTGAAGTGAAATGAGAAAAATATATACATAAAACGATTTTTTAGAAATAGAAAACATAAAATTGGCATGTGCATATGTATTCACCCCCTTTGTTATGAAGCCCATAAAAAGCTCTGGTGCAACCAATTACCTTCAGAAGTCACATAATTAGTGGAATGATGTCCACCTGTGTGCAATCTTAGTGTCACATGATCTGTCATTACACATACACACCTATTTTGAAAGTCCCCAGAGGCTGCAACAGCTAAGCAAGAGGCACCACTAACCAAACACTGCCATGAAGACCAAGGAACTCTTCAAACAAGTAAGAGACAATATTGTTGAGAAGTACAAGTCAGGGTTAGGTTATAAAAAAATATCCAAATCTTTGATGATCCCCAGGAGCACCATTAAATCTATCATAACCAAATGGAAAGAACGTGGCACAACAGCAAACCTGCCAAGAGACGGGCGCTCACCAAAACTCATCAGGCAAGGAGGACATTAATCAGAGAGGCAGAAAAGAGACTTAAGGTAACCCTGGAGGAGCTGCAGAGTTCCACAGCAGAGACTGGAGTATCTGTACATATGACGACAATAAGCCATACGCTCCATATAGTTGGGCTTTATGGCAGAGTGGCCCGAAGAAAGCCATTACTTTAAGCAAAAAACAAAATGGCACATTTTGAGTTTGCGAAAAGGCACGTGGGAAACTCCCAAAATTTATGGAGGAAGGTGCTCTGGTCTGATGAGACTAAAATTTAACTTTTCAGCCATCAAAGAAAACGCTATGTCTGGCGCAAACCCAACACATCACATCACCCACAGAACACCATCCCCACAGTGAAACATGGTGGTGGCAGCATCATGCTGTGGGGATGATTTTCTGCAGCTGGGACTGGGAAACTGGTCAGAGTTGAGGGAAAGATGGATGGTGCAAAATACAGGGATATTCTTGAGCAAAACCTGTACCACTCTAAGTGTGATTTGAGGCTAGAACGGAGGTTCACCTTCCAGCAGGACAATGACCCCAAACACACTGCTAAAGCAACACTTGAGTGGTTTAGGGGGAAACATGTAAATAGGTTGGAATGGCCTAGTCAAAGCCCAGACCTCAATCCAATAGAAAATCTGTGGTCAGACTTAAAGATTGCTGTTTTTTTTTTTTTTTTTTTTTTTTTAAAGCCCGTGGTGTGTGAAACACACTCAAAAGACTTAACACCCGGTGCATAAAAAAGTGCACACACGCAAACGTGGACACACAAAAAGTGCACAAGGCGTACACACATGGCCCTCCTCCGAAGAGGAAGGGCCCTGACCCTGATCCCCCGGGGCGCGAAGCTCCTGACAGGGACTGAGGTACTCACTTAGGTCCACCCAGCCGAAACCGGGCGAACCCCATTCTTCAGGGGGACTGCCGAAACAGCCCACCCCGAGTACTAGGTAGGGCTCCCCCGAAGGGAGACCCCATGGGAGAGGGCGAACTAAGCCAAAAGGCCATATCCACCCCCTCCCAAGACTTACAGGGCAGGCCCGAGGACCTACGCCATCAAAGTCGTGCAAGTGCTCAACCAAAAAAAGGGACAAACGTGACACACAACAAAGAAAAACAGAGTGGGGAAAGGGGAAGTGGAGAAGTGCAGGGTAGTGCCAAAGTGAAAAACCTTGGCAGGCCCCCCGGCCAGGAATAAAAAATTCCTCTGGTGTTGGCCAAAAGGCCCACCCCAAGAGGCAGGTGCTTGAAAAAGTGTGATGGTGCAGTGACCAAGGTGCCACAAAACTCAGGTGAGCTGCCCCTCACCAGTGAGATTGAGGCACCCCTGGGCTGCCACCCCAGGGGCACGTACACCACGGGCTTTTTCGGTCTCAGCCCCCCGCCAGACCCAGTGTAGCCCTATCCCATCAGGAGGCATCAGAATTTTAGACAGCTTAGGGAGAACCTGCCTTCAACTGGGGACAAGCCTTTTGCAAGGCCAGATTCAACCCAGGAGGAAAGGTTCCCCCACCACCATCCGCCATTCCTTACCAATCACATCCAGGAGCAGTACTAACCGGAAAATTGGCGAAACCGGCTTTCCCGCTCCCTTCAAACTGACAGGGGCGGACCCATTCAAATCAGAAGGCAACAGACCCATCCGGCTTTCTCTGACAGTGCCTACTTCCCGGTCCTCCAGTGACGTCCAGAGCGCCCCGGTTCATTTCAGCCCCTGCCGATACTAACCCTCAGGGTCCATACCAACTGATAAGAACAGATACTACACTTGATCTTAGCCAAAAGGCCGAGAAACTTAAAGATTGCTGTTCACAAGGGCAAACCATCCAACCTGAAGGAGCTGGAGCAGTTTTGCAAGGAGGAATGGGCAAAAATCCCAGTGGTAAGATGTGGCAAGCTCATAGAGACTTATCCAAAGCAACTTGGAGCTGTGATTACCGCAAAAGGTGGCCCTACAAAGTATTGAGTTTAGGGGGGGTGAATAGTTATGCACATTGACTTTTTCTGTTATTTTGTCCTATTTGTTGTTTGCTTCACAATAAAGAAAAAAAAAATCTTCAAAATTGTGGGCATGTTCTGTAAATTAAATGATGCAAATCCTCAAACAATCCATGTTAATTCCAGGATGTGAGGCAACAAAGCACGAAAAATGCCTACTTTTGCAAGGCACTGTATTTATACTCACCCGCCACTTTATTAGGTACACCTTGCTAGTACTGGGTTGGACCCCCTTTTACCCTCAGAACGTCTTTAATACTTTGTGGCATAGATTCAACAAGGTGTTGAAAACATTCCTCAGAGATTTTGGCCCATATTGACATTATAGCATCACGCAGTTGCTGCAGATTTGTCGGCTGCACATCTATGATACAAATCTTTTGTTCCACCACATCCCAAAGGTGCTCTATTGGATTAAGATCCGGAGTACAGTGGTCTCATTGTCATGTTGAAGAAACCAGTGGTGAGATGATTTGAGCTTTGTGACATGGTGCATTATCCTGCTGGAAGGAGCCATCAGAAGATGGTTACACTGTAATCATAAAGGGATGGACATGGTCAGCAACACAAGGCAATTTCGCCCACACAACTGCCGCTCACTGAAATTTTCTTTTCTTCAGACCATTCTCTGTAAACCCCAGAGGTGGTTGGGCATGAAAATTCCAGTAGATCAGCAGTTTTAAAATACTCCACCTGTCTAGTCCCAACAACCATGTAACGTTCAAAGACAGTTACATCCCCTTTATACCCCATTCTTATGCTTGGTTTGAATTTCAGAAAGTCATCTTCACCACGCCTAGATGCCTAAATGCATTGAGTTGCTGTCATGTGTTTGGCTGATTAGTCATTTGTGTTACCAAGCAATTGAACAGGTGTATCTAATAAAGTGACCGGTGAGTGTATATATCCCTTCGTCTTTTTCCATACTGAACACTGGGTAGTCATGCATTCTGCAGAGAATGGGGCTCACCTAACAATGTTAGCTGAAAGGATTTGAGTGGCCTTCACAGAGCCTTGACCTGAACATGAATGAAAACCTTTTGGATGAAATGGAAAGCCAATTGTGAGCCAAGTCTTCTTGTCCAATATCAGTCCCTGATCTTACAAATGTTCTTTTGGCTGAATGCCCCCAAGCTCCAACAGACACACTCCAAACTCTTATGGCGGAGGCTATTACACATACAAATGAGGGGGGCAATTCTTAATTAATGCCAATAGTTTTGAAAAGGGATGCCCAATGAGCTCATATCAGTGTGATAGTCAGGTGTCCAAAAACTTTTTGGCCATGTATCTTAATATATATGTTTACTGTATGTACAGCTTATTGTGCTTTATTAACTTCTACTACAGGCAATATTTTATTTGATTACCGTGAAGGAAGTCAGTGGTGTGCAGAAAAATATCACTCCCTGCTTAACTTTGTGCACACCATCCTAACAAATTCTTTAAAGCTTTGAATATTTATGTATTAGTGTTGTTAAGCAATTTTTGTACATACACTAACTGGTAAATTATATTTAGTGTTCTGTTAATAAATTACACTTAACACTACAAGCTATGAAACTGCATTACAAACACAGAGAGCTTCAAAGCTCAAGCTAAGTCATTATCTTCTACTAAAAGACTTAAAATTAGACAGAGGAAATTATATGTTTCAGATGATTGCTTATATTAAAGTGTTTTGCTAATAGAATAGGCATTTATGGCCTTTGATGATGTATAAATCAATGTTTTTATT
The DNA here is from genome assembly GCF_965119305.1 of Pelophylax lessonae. NCBI lineage: Eukaryota > Metazoa > Chordata > Amphibia > Anura > Ranidae > Pelophylax > Pelophylax lessonae. The sequence continues at coordinate 793,152,647 of NC_138768.1, read as the reverse complement.
GCTGTTGGTATTATTCTCATAAATAGTCCATATAAACTGCATCATGAAATTTTATCTTCTTTCCTAGCCACATACAAGTGCTGATTCATGATTAACCTGGCATAGAAACAGAAGGCTATTTCTGGACATTTTATGGAATTTATTGCTCCGAAACAGCTTGTCTTAGAGCAGAGAAATTCCACCGAGTATTATGGAAATCCAGAAAGAGATTGAAGCTTTGTGTGGTATAATATCTCAGCTTGCCACATTTCAGATAAAGGAGAGAATTGCACATAAAATCCAAACAACTTATATTGGCCCAATGTTATAGAGTGTGTATATATATATATATATATATATATATATATATATATATATATATATATAGTATCTCACAAAAGTAAGTACAACCCTCACATTTTTGTAAATATTTTATTATATCTTTTCATGTGACAACACTGAAGATATGACACTTTGCTATATACACCCCTAAGTGATGATGTCTAAATTGGGCCCAAAATGTCAATATTTTGTGAGGCCACCATTATTTTCCAGCACTGCCTTAACCCTCTTAGACATGGAGTTCACCAGAGCTTCACAGGTTGCCACTGGAGTCTTCTTTTTCTCCTCCATGACGACATCACAGAGCTGGTGGATGTTAGAGACCTTGCGCTCCTCCTACTTCTGCTTGAAAATGCCCCAGAGATGCTCAATAGGGTTTAGGTCTGGAGACATGCTTGGCCAGTCCATCACCTTTACCCTCAGCTTCTTTAGCAAGGCAGTGGACGTCTTGGAGGTGTGTTTGGGGTTGTTATCATGTTGGAATACTGCCCTGCGGCCCAGTCTTCAAAGGGGGGGATCATGTTCTGCTTCAGTTTGTCACAGTACATGTTGGCATTCATGGTTCCCTCATTGAACTGTAGCACCCAGTGCCGGCAGCACTCATGTTGCCCCAGACCATGACACTCCCACCACCATGCTTGATTGTAGGTAAGATACACTTGTCTTTGTACTCCTCACCCAGTTGCCACCACACATACTTGACACTATCTGAACCAAATACGTTTATCTTGGTCCCATCAGACCACAGGACATGGTTCCAGTAATCCATGTCCTTAGTTTGCTTGTTTTCAGAAAACTGTTTGAGGGCTTTCTTGTGCATCATCTTTAGAAGAGGCTTCCTTCTGGGACGACAGCCATGCAGACCAATTTGATGCAGTGTGCAGCGTATGGTCTGAGCACTAATAGGCTGCCCCCCCCCCCCCACCCCTTCAACCTCTGCAGCAATGCTGACAGCACTCATGCGTCTATTTCCCAAAGACAACTTCATGATATGACGCTGAGCAAGTGCACTCAACTTCTTTGGTCGACCATGGCGAGGTCTGTTCAGAGGGAAATCTGTCCTGTTAAACCAGTGTCCTCAGGGTACACTAACAGGCCAGATTTTAAGTATTACCTTGGAAAAATGCAGACTAGAATACTGCAATCACTGAGCAGCAAATTATATCACCTGTGATGTATTTCAGTTTTCTTGCAAACCTGGCCTGTTAGTGTGCCCTGAGGACTGGAGTTGAGAAACACCCTGTTAAACCACTGTAGGGTCTTGGCCACTGTGCTGCAGCTCAGATTTAGTGTCTTGGCAATGTTCTTATAGCCTAGGCCATCTTTATGTAGAGCAACAATTCTTTTTTTTTCAGATCCTTTAGAGAGTTCTTTGCCATGAGGTGCCATGTTGAACTTCCAGTGACCAGTATGAGAGAGTGAGAGCGATAACACCAAATTTAACACACCTGCTCCCCATTCACACCTGAGACCTTGTAACACTAACTAAGTCACATGACACGGGGAGGGAAAATGGCTGATTGTGCCCATTTCGGACATTTTTACTTAGGGGTGTACTCACTTTTGTTACCAGCGGTTTAGACATTAATGACTGTGAGATGAGTGATTTTGAGGAGACAGCAAATTTACACTGTTATATAAGCTGTACGCTCACTACTTTACATTGTAGCAAAGTGTAATTTCTTCAGTGTTGTCACATGAAAAGATATAATAAAATATTTACAAAAATGTGAGCTGTGTACTCACTTTTGTGAGATACTGTATATATATATATATATATATATATATATATACATGCACACAGATATAAATATATACAGTGTATATATATATATATATATATATATATATATACACACACACACATTTTTGTAAATATTTTATTATATCTTTTCATGAGACAACACTGAAGAAATTACACTTTGCTACAATGTAAAGTAGTGATTGTACAGCTTGTATAACAGTGTAAATTTGCTATCCCCTCAAAATAACTCAACACACAGCCGTTAATGTCTAAACAGCCTGCAACAAAAGTGAGTACACCCCTAAGTGAAAATGTCAAAACTGGGCCCAATTAGCCCTTTTCCCTCCCCGGGTATCATGTGACTCATTACTCTTACAAGGTCCCAGGTGTGAATGGGGAGCAGGTATGTTAAGTTTGGTGTTATCGCTCTCACTCTCTCATACTGGTCACTGGAAGTTCAACATGGCACCTCATAGCAAACAACTCTCTGAGGATCTGAAAAAAAGAATTGTTGCTCTATGTAAAAATGGCCTAGGCTATAAGAAGATTGCAAAGACCCTGAAACTGAGCTGCAGCACGGAGGCCAAGACCATACAGCGGTTTAACAGGACAGGTTCCACTCAGAACAGGCCTCGCCATAGTCGACCAAAGGAGTTGAGTGCACATGCTCAGCAACCTATACAGAGGTTGTCTTTGGGAAGTAGACATCTGAGTGCTGCCAGCATTGCTGCATAGGTTGAAGGGGTGGGGGGTCAGCCTGTCAGTGCTACTTAAAATCTGGCCTGTTAGTGTACCCTGAGGACACTGGTTTAACAGGACAGATTTCCCTCTGAACAGACCTCGCCATGGTCGACCAAAGAAGTTGAGTGCACTTGCTCAGCGTCATATCATGAAGTTGTCTTTGGGAAATAGACGCATGAGTGCTGTCAGCATTGCTGCAGAGGTTGAAGGGGTGGGGGGGGGGCAGCCTATTAGTGCTCAGACCATACGCTGCACACTGCATCAAATTGGTCTGCATGGCTGTGTTCCCAAAAAGAAGCCTCTTCTAAAGATCATGCACAAGAAAACCCACAAACAGATTGCTGAAGACAAGACTAAGGAAGTGGAATACTGGAACCATATCCTGTGGTCGGATGAGACCAAGATAAACATATTTGGTTCAGATGGTATCAAGTATGTATGGCAGCAACCAGGTGAGGAGTACAAAGAGAAATGTGACTTGCCTACAGTCAAGCATGGTGGTGGGAGTGTCATGGTCTGGAGCTGCATGAGTGCTGCAAACACTGGGGAGCTACAGTTCATTGAGGGAACCATGAATGCCAACATATACTGTGACATACTAAAGAAGAGCATGATCCCCTCCCTTCAGAGACTGGGCTGCAGGGCAGTATTCCAACATGATAACGACCCCAAACACACCTCCAATACAACCACTGCCTTGCTAAAGAAGCTGAGGTTAAGGTGATGGACAGGCCAAGCATGTCTCTAGACCTAAACCCTATTGAGCATCTGTGGGGCATCCTGAAACAAAAGGTGGGAGAGCGCAAGGTCTTTAACATCCACTAGCTCCATGATGTCATCATGGAGGAGTGGAAGAGGACTCCAGTGGCAACCTGTGAACTTCATGTCCAAGAGGGTTAAGGCAGTGCTGGAAAATAATGGTGGCCACACAAAATATTGACACTTTGGGCCTGATTTGGACATTTTGACTTAGGGGTGTACTCACTTTTGTTGCCAGTGGTTTAGACACTATTGGCTGTGTGTTGAGTTATTTTGAGAGGACAGCAAATTTACATTTTTATACAAGCTGTACACTCACTAGTTTACATTGTAGCAAAGTTTAATTTCTTTAATGTTGTCACATGAAATGATATAATAAAATATTTAAAAAAATTAAAGGAGTGTACTCACTTTAGTGAGATACCATATATATATATATATATATATATATATAAATATATATATATAAGGTTTATAAATACCCCTTATTTCTTGATTTACTTTTTATTTTTTTTTAGGTTTTAAATTGCAGCCTAGCAGGTTACACATTTTCGAGATGCTTAGCAATAGCCATATATTCTTAGTAAAACATTTTGCTGAAATTTCAGTTTAGCTTGGAGCCTCTCAAATACTCTACAGGGAAATTAAAATGGTTTTGTGCCAGTTTTATTTCAACAGTATATTTTTCTATTCATGCATTTTAAATGTATGTTTTATTTATTCTAATATGTGTATACTTTGATTACCTCCAAGGCATACGTGCAATCAATTTATTCATTGCCATGTTGGGAGTTCAGATAATTTATTTTTAGGGACCACACATTGCAGAGGTGCCTTGGCACAGCAGTGTGGCTTCACATTTATTTGAAAAGGTATGCATCAAAAACCTCTCTTTTTAAGCTAAAATTATATCCTATTAGGCAGGATGTCCCTACTAAAACGTTACATAAAATTATTGAAGATGTAGTAGGAATAAGTCTCCAGCTACTAAACTCTGTAGACAAGAGATTTTTTTTCTACAAAAGAAGACAATGGAAAATGTGAAAAAGGAGACTATAGCTCTACTAGGCTACAATATGCAAATGGTTTAAATTCAACATTAACATGAACTAATAGGACACAAAAAATCAGATTTCTACTTGGAGTAAAGGAGGACCTCTTTCATTAATTTTAAATAAATAACAAAATAGTGTTCTTTAGCTCCTTCAGGGGACTTAAAGGGTCAGACCACTCAAAAGCATTATATTAATTAAGATCAAAAACAGAAAAAACACTGCGCTAGAATATAAAAGAGCTGCCAGCACTCAGAGTAAAGATACATACTCTAGATCAGTATACAGAAAAATAAAAGTGCAGCACTAAAATGAGGAATAAACACAATGAATACAATAATTAAATATACATGAAAAAAGAACATATAAATCAAATACAGTAGAAAACCAATGTCCATGGGAGAGATAGACCACAGAGTCTAAAATCATTGATCCATGCGAAGAAAAAAAAAAAAAACGCCACCGATGGAAAGGGGGATGGATATTGTAGATAAAGGGTGACCAAGACGTTCTTACTTCACACCCAAAGTGAATTGACAGAATTGTCATTGTCATTGACAGAAAAAGAAATGGCCAGTTTATGAAGGTGCGATCTCAGAACCTCACTTGTTATCTTTGACAGAATTCTCCCTGCCAGATTCAAGATTATTGACTTCCTTCTTCCAATATCAGACCCCCCCAATAGTGTTAACATGCCCCCTGCCATGGTTATGTATATAAATATATATACAGTATAAATACACTATATTCTCAAAAGTATTGGGACACCTGCCTTTACACGCACATGAACTTTAATGGCATCCCAGTTTTAGTCCGTAGGGTTCAATATTGAGTGGGACACACTTTGCAGCTATAACAGCTTCAACTCTTCTGGGAAGGCTGTCCACAAAGTTTAGGAGTTCCCTATAGGAATGTTTGACCATTCTCCCCTAATCGCATTTGTGAGGTCAGGCACTGATTTTGAACGAGAAGGCCTGACTCGCAGTGTCCACTACAATTTATCCCAAAGGTATTCTATTGAGTTAAAATCAGGAATGTGCAGGTCAGTCAAGTTCCTTCACCCCAAACTCACACTCATCCATGTCCTTATGGACCTTGCTTTATGCACTGGTGCGCAGTCATGTTGGAAAAGGAAGGGGCCATCCCCAAAACTGTTCCCACAAAGTTGGGAACATGAAATTGTCCAAAATGTCTTGGTATGCTGACTCCTTAAGTGTTACCTTCACTGGAACTAAGGGGCCAAGCCCAACCCCTGATAAGCAACCCCACACCCTAATTCCCCCTCCACCAAATGATTTGGACTAGTGCACAAAGCAAGGTCCATGAAGACATGGATGAACGAGTTTGGGGTGGATGAACTTGACTGACCTGCACAGAGTCCTGACCTTAACCCAATAGAACACCTTTGGGATGAATTTGAGTAGAGACTGCAAGCAAGGCCTTCTTGTTCAACATCAGTATTCCAGAAATGCACTTCTGGAAAAATGGTCATACATAGCCATAGACACTCTCCTAAACCTTGTGGACAGCCTTCCCAGAAGAGTGTAAGGGACTTAACCGGATGGCTAGATGGACTCCCTATGAATATTCGGGAACAAACAGACACACACACATGAGGGTAGAGACAAAGCATGTTTGTTTATTTCAGGAAATGTCCCGAGCATATATACAGTTAGAACAACAGAAAAATTGATTTTGAAAAAGAGGCTTGGTTTCAGTATGACTCATGATCACATGATACTTTTTGGCATACTACACAATTTTAAACTTTTCCCATATCAAATTTTACCAATCAACATGTTCTTATGTGCAACTATTTATGCAGAGTCAGACATAGCCGAACAAACAAGATGTTATGACTATAAATCAGGCATAATTGCAGGATAAATAGAGAAGAATATACAGCATGAAAACACCATTAACCCTTCAAAGAAGTGAAGCTGTTATAGCTGCAAAGGGTGGGCAAACTCAATATTGAACCCTACGGGCTAAGACTGGGATGCCATTAAAGTTCATGTGCGTGTAAATGCAGATGTCACAATACTTTTGACAATATAGTGTGAATGTGTGTGTATATATATTTTGTGTAGGGGGGCTAATTATTTTATTATGATGATGTGGGCGGTCTCCTCTGAGAATGCCCGTGTTCTCATCAACGGTAATTCACTGCTGCTTAAAAAACTACACCAGAGTGTTTCACTGATTTTCGGGTACTGTAATCTCTCTCTATAGCTCAGGAGAGAACAGAACCAGGAGGTGCTCTCCACAGTTCAAAGCATTTGTAGATCGCTTCACTCCTCAAAAGGAGAAGCCATCTACATCGCTTCATAAATAGGCACTCAGGGCATTTTCTCCACCAGTGTGCTCGTTCTCCGCGTGTCTCCCACCAACTCACTGAGTATTTTCAATAGACGGGAACTGATTCGCCACTGCCTTTCCAATATCTACGCTGCCTGATCCAACCAAAGGAGGATTTCACCCCAGCTTTTTCTCCATGCATTTTACTGATTCACAAAAGGAGAAAGTTCTCCATTTTGCTCAGAAGCCCTCTATTGTCACCAAGGTCCACAAGACCAGCTACAAGATTTTGACAAGGTGGTATAGGGTGCCCGTGACCTTACAACGTATTTTTCTGCAGGTACCAGATACCTGCTGGCGGTGTGGCGCTAAACGAGGCATGATGTTCCAGATTTTCTGGGAATGTCCAAAAATCAAATCATTTTGGCAAGGAGTGGCCTGTACCATCAAAGATCTGACCAATGTTGATTTAGCAGAAAACCCAGCGGCATGCCTGCTGCACCTCACAGCTCATCATAAAATACAAGGCCTCTCTTATGATACAGCTTGTATTCCTCTGCGCCAGAGATCTGTGACTCTGCCTTCAAGGTCGCTTTGATATTCCAAAATTAATGAACTCAGGGACATGGAGGATCTTAAGGCAACCTTGTATAATCGGGAGGAGACCTTTCGGGACACTTGGAGGCAATGGCAACACTTTGTATACACTGATGCCTATTTACACAAAGCTTTGCAACCTGGACTCCTTGAACTCCTAGAACTCACTAGATTATGGCCCAGGGTGAGGGATCCTGCTTCTCTGGTTTTACGTTTCTTTATCTCCTCTTTTTTTTCTGATCCCCCCCACCCTCTCTTTGTCTCCTTTTCTTTACCCTCTACTTTCCCTTTTTGCAATTATGTGACCTATAATTTTCAGCTCTAAGCTGTTACCCTACTTGTACATTTGATCTTTTGGTGATTTATCCCTGAAGATATTTTCCTTGCTCTTGGGGCTCTTTACATGACCCCAGGATTTTTTTTTTATCATTCCTCACTATATATGGAGGTCTTTATTTTCCCATTAATGTATACATTTATTGGAGACGCTATCTGTCGCCTCTAGATGGGATATCTGTCTTGTCGGCTGACAACCGATTTAAAGTTTGCTTGATTTCCAAGACCTTTTGGCTGCTAACTGATTTGACTTTTGCTTTACTTTTGTTCTTTTGTATGTATATTATTACTAAGTAGACCCTAATGTCTACCCATCAAACTGAATTCTGGTTATCTTTTTACCCCTTTATGCCTATTATTGCCTAGGTTGTACTGTGCACATTTGTTTACACAAATAAAGGAATTATATATAGGCACTCAGAGGAGAGAGATCTGCTCTGAGAATGCCTGAGAATCAGAAGTGGAAATTTTCCGCTGCTTGATTAATGGACACCTATATGTACAAGAAAATACAAAGTATAACAAATATAAAAAATATGCAAAGATTCATAGCAATATAAAGAAAAGATATATATTTTAACAAACACAAACAATGATGACACAGCGATAATGCAAAAAAAAAAAAAAAAAAAATGCAACTAATACAATAAACTTTAACAGCTAACAGACCAGGTTAAAGATCTTTATTTTCATATTTTCAAAAAAAGTGATAGTTAATTTTTGCTGACTCCAATAAGATTTGAAAATTAGAGTTTGTTTACACTTGCTTTGACTTTTTGATGCCTCTGTGATGCTTCTGTGTTGCTTTTTTGAAGCTTTAATGAAGCTTGTCTAAATGCCCTCTGTATGTTGATTTTATATTTGTTTTAAAGGGGCCCAGTAGAATCCCAGCTCAGTAGTACCCTCATATAGCAAATCCCCAGCTTATTAATTCCCTTGTTTAGCAGATCCCCTGCTCAGTAGTACCCCCCACTTAGTAGTACCCCTCTTAGTAGTACCCCTGGCTTTGCTGATCCCCCACTCACTAGTACCCCTGGTTTTGCTGATCCCCACTCAGTAGTAACCACCAGCTTTGCTGATCCCCACTCAGTATTAACACCCAGCTCTGCTGATACCCTGTTTAGTAGCAACCCCCACCTCCGGTTTGCTGATACTCCCCTTTCTCTGGTTGCTGCTCACCTCCCGCTATATTGCTCCCATGTGATATCTGCTAGTTGCTCCTGCTCAACCCCTGGTTGAAGGAAAAGGAATTGCATAATCTTTGGCCAGCTTTAGTCTTATCTGCTGTGAACCAAATTGAGGCTTTCTTGCAACTAATTGGGATTAAGGTGCAATGTGTATACATTCAACTGTGGAGCAGGGAATGCCTATTTATAATTTGCCCATTACAGTAACAGCTTTTGGATGGGCTCCCTCAGGTGGGTTTGTGCTTGGATCTGAATACACCTGAGCTCATCCTTAGTGGCAAGTATAGTTTAGTACTTTCTGAATTATTAATCCAGAAAGCCATGCATGACCTCAAACTAGCAGCAGGAAAGTTGAAACTAACCTTAGAAAGTATCATTTGAAAAAAAGAGTTGTTGAAGCTTGGAAAAGACTTACAGCAGACGTCGTGAGGCAGTCAATGGCAATTAAATTTAAACATGTTTTGGATAAACAAAAGAAAGGGACAGGCTTGATGGACCAATAAGACCGGCCGTAGACCAATTGAAATTCGGCCAGTTTCTGCTCAATTTTAATCCGTCTATGGACAGGCTGGTTGTACTGAAGTCAATGCAACAATCAACTGCTGGGTTTTCTTCACGTGATCACTGCCAGCAGCTAAAGCTTCCAGGAGTGATCATTGTATTCTGATGGTGGGGAAACCTCCCGCTGATCTAACTGTGTTGATGAGGGAATCAAGCTATTTTCTTTCCTTCAACCAATGGTTGAAAGAAAGAAAGTTGTATAATGTATGACTTGCTTTAGTCTTTATCTGTCATATTTTTCTTAGTACAGCTTTCCATTAAAGTCACCCTACAATCATAAGGTCACCTGTAAAAGAAGAAATAATACTCTGACCTTTTCAGCTTTTCTTACTCCCATCTACTGCAAGTATTTGGTTAGTTAGATGGGTCAAATACTTACTCCCCCCTTTTGCATTTTGAGGTTCCTCCCACCTCATCACTCCATCCTGTAGCGATATACGAACTGCCAAAAGGAACCACAGTAAACAGTGAGGTAGCAGGTATTCTACAAAACCAAAAGTGTAGAATACTTACAGTGGCTGAGGTCTGGAGAAGTGGTGGCTTTTCAATACATGCGCCACCAGAAAAGTAATAACATTACCTCTTGTTTTACAGGTAGCCTGTTGAATTAAAGTGACCCTGTGGTGACAGGATCACTTTAAAGGGTAACCAGAGTGTTTTTAACCTTTTTAAATAAACACATAACAAAGAGATGAATACAAGCTATCTTATCAGTGTGTGCTGATGTATTAGAAACCTTGTTTAAATGTTTGATGTGTAATAATTTTTTGTACACATTAGGCATTTTTCTTAAAGCGGAGTTCCACCCTCAAAATTAACTTTTCCCGGTCCGCTTGCTCTAAATTACCTGATAAACAATTGGATAATTAAAACATTTTTTTTATTCACTTACCTTGTTTTTAAAGAAAATATACTTTACTTCCTCTTCCTCCCTCTGCGGACATGGCCTGCACCGTCACTTCCTCCTTGCATTGACTCCTGGGAGCTCCCAGGAGTCAATGCGCCTGCAACGGCCCTGCTCGTCACTTCCAGTGCATTTGCGGGACCGAAAAGGACGCCCTGGCTTCAGTAGCCCACACCTGAGATGGAAGCGATGGACAAGAAATTTTCAAGGTAAGTATTTCTTCTAAAAGGTAAGTGAAACAGGGGACAGTTCAGAGGCTATCCATTCTGAAATGCACTAGCCCTGACTGGTATTTTTATCTCAAAAACGTTTCTGAGGCCGAAACTCTGCTTTAATGTCCTATCCTACTGCTGATTAGGATATTAAACTTAGAATGGATTGGTAGCCAGAGCCCATGTGATCTGGGCTGTGAGCTGGGAACAGCAGTTTTTTTTTGTTCCTGGTAAAAAAAGAGGTGCTTGTAAGGTGTTGGGATAATGATGACATCTGCCCTATTGAATCATTTGACATGCAAATTTTACTGATGGCTTAAGTAGATTTGCAGTGGCAGGTTCATTGATGACAGCTGTTAGACTGGAGGAAATTAAAGGAAAATCATACAAGGATGTATGTGCAAACCTTCGTTTGCTGAATATACTGTGGGAGCAAATATGTTTTAACAGCATGGATAACCAATATTTTTTAATCCCAACTAGCAAATTCAGATATGCTTTAAACCAAGGCAATCCAAACTTTTCAGTGGTCCACAGTGTATTATGTACAAATATTCATGAGCCAATAAAATTCTCATCTGAATTCCCCCTTACATCAGGGTCTCCATCAAAGTCCCCTTTGCATTGGAATTCCCCCTTACATCAGGGTCTCCATGAGAGCCTTTCTTATATCAGGGTTTTCTATCAAAGTCCCCCTTACATCAGGGTCCTCATTGGAGCCCCCCTTACATAAGGGTCCTCCCTTTCAATAAAGGCCTTATCAGAATTCCTCTTTGCGGTAATTAAACCCATGCTTTATTTGTGATCATGTAAACCATGTGAATGCACGTCTTTCTTGAAAGAGAAGTACGGCCAAAGCTTACAATTACTTTTGCACTCTTGTGACTCAGATTCAGATGAAATTGGGCTATTGCTCGCTCTCAGCTGACATCAAAGAGCCGCTTCAGGGTTTTGAAGGATCCCGACAATATTGTCAGGATCCACCCAGATACCTGATTGTCAGCTGGCTCCATTTCTCAATGCACAGCTGAGACCATCCCTGACCCCGGTGAGTGCTAGAGGAGCAGAGCAGAGAGTGGTGACTGACAGTTACTGCTCTCCACTCCAAGCAGACCAAGAACTGAGCGATCAGTGGTCATCTGATCGCTCAGTTCTCCATCTTAAAGCCAATGTGAGACAGCGACAGCATCACACCAATGCTATAGCATAGAGATTAATATGCATGTTTGTTTTTTTGAAAACCTCATCCTTCTTCTTAAATTGTGTTAAATAAGGAAAACATACATTTGTAATCTGCAGTAACATAAACAAGCCGATCAGAATTATCTTTCACTGATCTGATTTTGAGAGCCAAAATCTCATTGGTTTCTAGGAGTGATAGCACTTTGTGCATATTCATTGCTCTTCTGCTGCCAAGTCAACATAATGCAAACTGTCCAGAAGTCATAAGAGAGATATATTACAAACAAGTGCAGATGGAGTTGTCCAGCTTAAGGAAAACATATTCTCAGAAAAAGTACACGTGTACGCTTCTAAAGTGTTGTACATTTAATACACCATATGTCAACGCTCTTTAGAAAGGCTTTAAATTACTGCGTATCATACAGCACCCAGATGTTGTGAAAGTCGTTCTCTTCATTAGATCAACATGGAAATTTGTCATGGACTTTGTTCTACATGAGTGTTTGTGTCCACAGTAGTTTCATCTTTGTTTAAATAATTAGTCATAGTAAAGAACACAGTCCTAGGAATTCAATTAAATTTAAATGTAAAATCTTAGCCATAACTAGAGAAAGCACAGTTTACTAATGATTTATAATTGGCTATTGAATCGTTACTGAACTTGGAAAACCTCACTGTACGAATGACTGACTATGCTAAGCATGAGCTGGCATACTTACTAGACAAAAACACAGATGTTGGAGATGTTTGGTGCTAATTCATAGAGGGATTGAAAAATTACGATAGCTCCAAATGACCTATATTGCTATCATTATTCGTTAGCGATTGCTTAAATTGATCCTGTATTTTGTGCATGCAGTGTACGGCAACAGGTTCATAATTATATGACTGGGTTGAAAAAAATGCAAAAGTCCATCCCGCCCAACAAAAAGAAAAAAGTAAATAAATAGAATACATAAATAAATAGATAAACCTCTATATACATAAGCCTATGACCACAGTTTTTCCAGAGTAAAAAAAAAAAATGTCCATGCTTTGCTATAACTAGCTTGTCCTTATTCACCAGAGGGATAAGACAACTTCCTGTTCTGGGTCACGCAGCATCTAATGCATGCATTGCCATCCATTCTGTGCCACATTACAAATATGGAAGTGCTAGTGTGATAACAAAAAAACAACCTTTAGCAGGGTGACAAAGCTTTTTGTTCTGCAATAAAATCACAGACAGCGTTGTCACCCGTGGACAGGGTTGTCTTAGATGGAATTGTAGTTTTTGAACTTTGTAGAAGAGACAAATAATTAACCACTTCTGGACTGGAAGAATGGAGGGAAGAACCAATGCGCTACCTCAGGTAAGTGATAAAATATGTGGAGTGTATGTAAATGAAAAGGGTACCACAAAAGACCGGAAGATTTTGCCCCTTAATGACCAGGCCATATTAGCAATTCGGCACTGCGTTACTTTATTGGACAAATGCGCGGAGGTTCGACGCTGTACCTAAATAAAATTGATGTCCTTTTTTTCCCCACAAATAGAGCTTTCTTTTGGTGGTATTTGATCACCTGTGCGATTTTTTTTTTTTTGCGCTATAAACAAAAAAAGAGCGACAATTCTGAGAAGAAACCCTGAAATTTTTCACATTTTGCTATATAACATTCTCAAAAAAAAAAAAATTTAAATCAAAATTTTTTAACATTTTAGGACAATTTGTTTTCTGCTACATATTTTTGGTAAAAAAAAATCGCAATAAGCGTATTTGGATCGGCTTGCGCAAAAGTTATTGCGTCTACTAACTAAGATGTATGTCATTTTTATTGTTTTTTTATTTTTTTAACTAGTAATGGCGGCGATCTGCGATTTTTAGTGGGACTGCGACATTGCGGCGGACAGATCGAACCCCTAACTGACATTTGTGACACTTTTGGGGGGACCAGGGACATTACTACAATAATCAGTGCTAAAAATATGCACTGTTACTATAATAATGACACTGGCAAGGAAGGGGTTAACATTGTGGGTGATCAAGGGGTTAAATGTGAGCCTAGGGGAGTGATTCTATCTGTGGGGGGTTGGGCTTGTGAAATGATCATAGAGACCTGTGATCCTATATAGAAGGATCACAGGGGCTCTGTGATCATTCCAGAGAGAACGGTCAGCTGTGTTTACAACAACTGCCCGTCCTTCTCTCACAGCGGGAAGCGATCGCGGGTGTCAGACGGCAATCGGAATCGCCTGCCCCATGCATCGTCGTCCCCACTGCGTAGTGGGGGGGGAGCGTGCCGCCGGCAGTGCACGCTCAACCCCTCCTCTCTCTCACTCCCCCTCTTTCTCTCACTCTTACCCCCTTTCTCACCCCCTCTCTCAACCCCCCCTCCCTCTCTCTCTCTCCCCCCCACCTCTTTCCACCCTACTCTCTCCCCATCTTCCATTTCTCTTATTTTCCATGTCCCCCTTCTCCCTCTCCTTCCTATTCCTATATCTTCTCCTAGAGGGGTGGGTGGAGAACTCTGTGGCAGGCTAGTAAGGGGTTAGTGGGGAGCACTGTGGCAGGCTGGGGGGGGGGGTTGGGGGTGCACTGTGGAAGGCTAGCAGGGGGTTGCACTGTGCCATGCTAGCAGGGAGGGGGATTTTACCCCACAGTCCACCAGAGACCCCACATATCAACAAGAAACCCCACATAGCCCTCGGGGCCCCCGAATAGCCACTTTAGAAGAAAGGGATGGGAAAAATGTGGATGGGGGCGCACCCAATTTCAATCTTGCCTAGGGCAGCACAAAACCAAAGTACTCCCCTGAGTTTGACAGAACATAGGTTCAGACCAAACCCATAGCTAAACCCAAGCTAAAGCCTTTTAGTCATGTTTAGTTGAACTTCTACAGTTCAAATGAATGTCAGGAAAACACCCAGTATGTTCTTAGGGTGCTACCTGTGTGGATATAAATGCTGGGGTATGTTCCTGACACTTATTAAAGCTGAAGAAGTGTCTTGGGTAGGCTACAAAACATCTTTAATATTACAGAACAATTCTAGTTAAATGTGAATAACTATCATTAAATAAAAATAAAAAAATGGGTCTTTTGGCAGGATCAACAGGTAATAAAACCATGTTAAAAGAAAAGAAAAGGAGGCGCAAACACCTAGTGCATTACCCGTGGTACTGTTAAAATTGGTTTAATAAAAATGCTGAATGCATACTCACAAACATGAAGAATAAAAATCGTATTGCAAATTCCCGTCACCCATGTGTTGGACCATGTCCTGGAAATTGCGACCGCTAACGCGTTTCGGGAGTCAAGCTCCCTTCCTCAGAGCTCTGAGGAAGGGAGCTTGACTCCCGAAACGCGTTAGCGGTCGCAATTTCCAGGACATGGTCCAACACATGGGTGACGGGAATTTGCAATACGATTTTTATTCTTCATGTTTGTGAGTATGCATTCAGCATTTTTATTAAACCAATTTTAACAGTACCACGGGTAATGCACTAGGTGTTTGCGCCTCCTTTTCTTTTCTTTTATGCATCCGTTTGGAGTTCCCTGCCTGAGGAGAGCAGCACGCCAGTCTTCCCCTTCGGAGTGAGCGCTTGGCTGATTATTTGTTTTGTTTTAATAAAACCATGTTACAAGGGGACGCAGAAAAACTGCTGTGTTAATGCTACTGACAGATTGTATCATACACTATATTGTCAAAGGAATACACGCACATAAACTTTAATGACATCCTAGTCTTAGTCTGTAGGGTGCAATATTGAGTTGACCCTTCCTTTGCAGTTATAACAGCTTTAACTCTTCTGGGAAGGCTGTCCCAATAGAACACCTTTGGGATGAATTAGAGCAAAGACTGTGAGGCAGGTCTTCTGGTCCAACATCAGTGCCTGACCTCACAAATACGTTTCTAGAAGAATGGTCAAACATTCCCATAGACACACTCTTAAACCTTGTGGACAGCCTTCACAGAAGAGTTGAAGCTGTTATAGTTGCAGAGGGTGGCCTAAATCAATATTGAACTCTATGGATTAAGACTGGGATGCCATTAAAGTTTATGTGTGTGTAAAGGCAGGTGTCCCAAAACTTTTGGCATTATAGTGTATATGTCGTTTTTGATCTTGCTCATAGGTACATTTTAACCAAAATGCTTACAATGAGTTAGATGAACTTGATCATGAATCTTTAGTTGCATGAGTACCTCTATTAGAGGCAATGAAAGCAAGCTTATTGGCGATTTTGGTTAGTGATCAAGCGAGTAATTACAGGACAGTAGCAAAGGTACCAAATTAGTCACATTGTGAGCGGACAAAAACAAGCTTTTTTCTTTTATCTCATTGATTTCAATGAATCATGCAAATTATTGCATACTGTAGTACAGTCAAGTGAATTTCTGTGATTTTTGTTACCTGAGATTTTTGCACAAGGACAGCAAAGCAAGTCTCAACATTTCTCCCAGGAAAGTTTTAGCAATTTTTCAGAGGCCTTGCACAAGAATGACCATCACAAAAGTTCGCTTAATCTTTTTTGTAATTATGCAATGTATGAATTAGGTATTATTTTAGTTATATTCTCTGTTTATTTGCTTTACCTTGTTTGTAGTTTGAAGTTTCATGGCTGATTCCTCCACCTACAGTGAGGGGAAAAAGTATTTGATCCCCTTCTGATTTTGTACTTTTGCTCACTGTCAAAGCAATGATCAGTTTATAATTTTAATGTTAGGTTTATTTTAACAGTAAGAGACAAAAATAACAACAAAAAAATCCAGAAAAACGCATTTCAGAAAGGTTATAAATTGATTCGCATTTTAATGTGTAAAATAAGTATTTGACCCATTCACAAAACATGACTTAGTACTTGGTGGCAGAAACCTTGTTGGCATGGCAATCACAGAGGTCAGACGTTTCTTGTAGTTGGCCACCAGGTTTGCACACATCTCAAGAGGGATTCTGTCCACTCTTCCCTGCAGATCCTCTCCAAGTCATTAAGGTTTTCAGGCTGACGTTTGGAAACTGAAACTTTCATCTCCCTCCACACATTTTCAATGGGATTAGGGTCTGGAGACTGGCAAGGCCATTCCAGAACCTTAATGTGCTTCTACTTGAGCCACTCCTTTGTTGTCTTGGCCGTGTGTTTTGGGTCATTGTCATGCTGGAATACCCCTCCACAACCATTTTCAATGCCCTAGATGAGGGAAGGAGGTTCTCACCCAAGATTTGATGGTACATTGCCCTGTCCATCGTTCCTTTGATGTGCTGAAGTTGTCCTGTCCCTTTGGCATAGTGTTTCCACCTCCATGTTTGACAGTGGGGATTGTGTTCTTGGGGTCATGGGCAGCATTCCTCCTGCTCCAAACACGGCAGGTTGACTTGATGCCAAACAGTTTGATTTTGGTCTCATCTGATCACAACACTTTAGCCCAGTTCTCCTCTAAATCATTTAGATGTTCATTAGTAAACTTCAGACATACCTGCACATGTTCTTTCTTGAGCAGGGGGACCTTGCAGGGGTTGTAGGATTTCAATCCTTCATGGCGTAGTGGGTTACCAATTGTTTTCTTGGTGACTATGGTCCCAGCTGCCTTGAGATCATTGACAAGATTCTCTTGTGTGGTTCTGGGCTGATTCCACACCGTTCTCATGACCATTGAAACTCCATGAGGTGAAATCTTGCATGGAGCCCCAGACTAAGGGAGAT
Organism: Pelophylax lessonae; assembly: GCF_965119305.1. Classification (NCBI taxonomy): domain Eukaryota; kingdom Metazoa; phylum Chordata; class Amphibia; order Anura; family Ranidae; genus Pelophylax; species Pelophylax lessonae. Next base: position 793,135,074 of record NC_138768.1, on the reverse strand, counting down.
TGATAGGTATTTTGTGTTACTTGTATTTGCGAATAAGCGCTCCAATTGTTGCCACCCTCTCACCAAGCTGCTTGGCGATAGTCTTTTAGCCCATTCCAGCCTTGTGTAGGTCTACAATGTTGTCCCTGACATCCTTGGACAGCTCTTTGATCTTGGCCATGGTAGAGAGATTGGAACCTGATTGATTGCTTCTGTGGACAGGTGTCTTTTAAACAGGTAACAAGCTGAGATTAGGAGCACTCCCTTTAAGACAGGCATGTCCAACCTGCGGCCCGGGGGCCTCATGTGGCCCAGAACCGCAGGCAATGCGGCCCACTGCCCCCTGACAAGTTTATTTTTTTTGCTGGGGAGGAAGGAAGTCGGGTCAGGGGCACGGCCACAGAGGCTTCCAACTAACTGTAGGCAGATGCTGCCTTGGAAGGGATCATCCTCTAATTGTGTTAAATTAGTGCTGGGGGGGGGGGGGGAGGCGTTTTATTACTTATATACCTTAACTATAGTATATCTTTTATATGCGGCCCGAGAAAATTTCTCCACACTCAATGTGGCCCAGAGAAGCCAAAAGGTTGGACACCCATGCTTTAAGAGAATGTTCCTAATCTCAGCTCGTTTGTTACCCGTATAGAAGACACCTGGGAGCCAGAAATCTTGCTGATTATATAGGATCAAATACTTATTTCACTCATTAAAATGCAAATCAATTTATAACTTAATATTTGTGTCTCTCACAGTTAAAACAAACCTACCATTAAAAATAAAGACTGATCATTTTTTTGTCAGTGGGAAAACTTACAAAATCAGCAGGGGATCAAATACTTTTTTCCCTCACTGTATGTCGATGGTTTGCTACAGCTCGCCTATCTCTAATCATCAAAGGGACAAGACAACTTACTTTTCTGTGTCACACAGCATCCAATGAATGTGTTCCCACCACTCTGTGTTGCATCACAAATGTGGGAGTGCTAATGTAATATAATAGCTTCTTCCAGCTGCTTCAGGGAGCTTTCTGTGTGTCTGTGAATGTTCTGCCTGCTTGTGGCAGTGGCAGATCTAATTACTGTTTAGCTCTCACCTGCACCAGTACTAGCCTGAGAGACACAGGGATTGTGGGATATTTAGTTCTTCACAGGAAGTGTCAGTTCTTAGACTACAGACAGAGGTCATGCATTGACCTGTAAAGTACCACGTGGCAAATAAACAACTACTGACACCGGAATGTGAAGATGTACTTTACTATAGCCTGTGTGTACAGAGCAACAAATGTCACTATGAAATTACATGATCAATGCACATCTTATGCAGATAGAAAACACAAGATGCAGCTAATGTATTATCTTGCAACATACCAGTCCTTAGATGTGGTGGTTGCAAATATTTCCTTTTTTTTTTTTTTAGGATAAGAACATATTTTCTTTAATGTGTAAACTACTAGTGAGTATAGTCATCCTGGGACAGATTACAAGGTGACAATAAAGAGAATAAACATGAAAAACAAAAACGAATGCAGCCACAACATATAAGGAAAAAAAGAAAACTAATATAACCACCTAATTTAAGGGCTGAAAATGTGTATTATATTACATTTTTCTTTTTTGGGTTTCTTCCATTTACACTTGAATGATTTCTCATGCATTTTCTGATTATATTCAGTGGTACTTGAGCGTTGCACAGTGGCTTGTTGTGCAAAAACATTTATGTTTTTTCAGGCAGAATCACATGTTTTTGGCCTCACAGACCTATTGATGGAGTGCCACAAGCATTTTGGCACATATTTCACATGTTTTACCTCTAACAACATTCTTAGGCCAATAACCAAAATTGAAGGTTCAGGAGTGCCTATGCTGGATTTTGAGGCTTTGTGCCTGATGAGAGGGCCCACATGAACCCCTCTCACCCCAGTGATGCCCATTACAAAAACAGGGGCATGAAGCAAATGGACAGGGAGAAAATGGCAAAAACACCTCTCTGAAGCTCTAAAGCTGAAGGACAGCTTTTTGAAAAATGATACTGCTGCTCTATATAGCAATATGTTAGGAATTTAATTACTTGTAAAGTTACTTAAAGCTCCACTTTAAAACCAGAATAAACATTTTTCATAGGTAAATACGCTGTATATTATATGAGTTTTTATCTAATTAAAATGAGCTCAGTTTCTTTGGCGCTGGGTTTTGGTGCCAGATGTTTTGATACGCCAATTTTCAGCACACATAACTTTTACCACGGACATTACACACAGCCAGAAATGAATCCATCATAATTTATTATAACTGAAAAAGTAACAAGCGTCAATTCACAAAGCCGCATGAGTTATTTTGTATGTGCTCGTGATTTCATGAAAATTTTACCATCAAATTATTTAGTTGAAAAAAAAAACATAAGGGTCACTTTGGTGGGGAGTCAATATATTTCCACAAGAGTTGAACACTTGATTATTGAAAGACAATTTTATTTGGGGGCATTAAAGTTTACCCACCACTGAACAATAATGCTATTATCAGGGGTGATGTAGGGCTGCTGTCCACCAGTGGAGAAGATGAATTATATTTAGGGGAGCGATTAAGGCCATTTACCAGCAATGCAAAGTGTTCTGTACCAGAGCAAGGTCATTTGAGGACCACCCTCAGGATTTTCTCTGGGACACCGTGGTTCATAGTTATACCCCTGTCTCGCTTTGTTGAGTATGGCTCTGATCATTGCTTGTTGAGGTTCAGAGTCTCAGCGCTGATTGCTTAACCCTGTTCAGACTGTTAGGCTTCAGACATTTTTTTCAGGAGGACTTAAAAACTGTCCTTTCATCATGTCATTATGTGTCTCTGTGAATTTGTGTTTTGCCGGCTTGATTTTTTGCTGGTAATGGTTTAAATAGCTTAAAATGACACTGGGCAAGGTTGGCTCAAATAAGGTGTTATCATATTCAAACAGCTGCCACAAATTATCTTTTAATTACCTTGATGGTTAAGTTTAATGGCAATTACTTTTTTCTTTACAGGCGGTCCCCTGGTTACAAACAAGATAGGGACTGTAGGTTTGTTCTTAAGTCGAATTTGATTGTAAGTCGGAAAAAGTAAATTTTTTACGTTTAGCTCCAGCCAAAATAATATTTTTTAAGTTTATTGGATAGCACAGGGATTGGTTACCACCCCTGTAACATTTGTTTTGCTGTCTGTACCCCTGTTCAGAAGATTTCACCTCACTTTCTGTCCCTATTACAACTGTATTTTGAAAATTTTGGGCTGTTGTGGAGACAAGGATGGGTGATAAAGGTTCAGTGGAGACACATTTTTTCCCATGAGAACTCCTACAGGAGTGAATTTCCCTTCCTATGGGTAGATTTCTCCTCACTTCCTGTTGTCTCTCTGTTTGTAAGTAGGAGTCGTTTGTAAGTCGGATGTTTGTAACCCAGGGACTGCCTGTACTATTCTATGATTATGTACATATTTATCTTCCGTATTAGACAAATGGTGTGAAAACAATACATTCTCCTTTCCCAGACTCCATTCATGCACCACGGAAGAAGGTCCCAAAAAACTCCAAAAAGTACTGAAAAATATACTTGAAAGGTTGCAAAGATACTTTTATAGTGTTTTATACCATGATGTCAAAAGCAAAAGAGTTTATTTTAAGGGTTTAGAGAAATCTCCAAAGATAGAAATATGGCTCCTGACTTTTTGATGGTGTAATCTCCAGGACTATCATTCTTATCCTTCAGTGCTTAGTGAGTCAGGAACCAGGAACAAACATTTGTATGTTATTTGTCTTATCCCCTGATGAACACATGCTTGTTTTGGATCCTGCACCATCAAAAATAACTCAGCAATGGCAGATCACAAATTTCTCTCCTGATGGTTCCATTTTAGGCATTCATGGGTCATTTTAGGAGACAGGAAAATTTTAAGGTCAAGAGGAGGGACAGGTTTAATGTTTGGGAGATGACAAATAAGTGGTAGTTGGGGACGGGGCTAGAATGCTTTCAGTTCAATTCATTCCCAGATATCCTCCATCAGGTTTTACAGTAGCTTAGCAAAAAGCTATGTATCCCTTTAATTGAGGTCCTTGGATTCTTTTATTTCATCCTTTAACATGTATGATGCCCTCTGGTGTAGTTGTGATGATCAGGTGTCAGACAACAAATGTTTGGCTATATAGTGTAAAATTTTGAGCTGTCTTTATAAATGTCAAAAGTTACCTTTATGAAGAACTCATAACTGTACGAATTCATCACCAGGGGGAACAAACAGAGTGAGATTTTCCATTCTCATCTCAGCTGAGGCATGGTTAGGGCTGCCACAACTTTTAAGAGGAAAGCTGGCCATAGCCGGATCAAAATGTTGCAGGTTCAGCAGGGTCTGCCCACCTTTCTATCCATGTGTTCCTCTTCAACAGAAGTCAGTTGCTAGATCCGTTGGATTTTTTTTTTCATTTGGTTCACTGAGTATAAAGAAATTTACCCACGCTATGGATATAATAATGGAAACACGTGATTTGGAAAATAAATCAAAAAGACTTAAGGCTTGTACACAATTGATGAAAATTGGACGAAATATCCTCCGATTTTTCTCATGCTCAGCGGTCATAACCGCTTTTAGTTGACAGTGCATAATGTTCACGAAATTTGTCGTCCGATTTTTTTTCTTGGGACATTTGTTCCTATACTTCCAGGTCATCAGCAACTTCAGATCATGCGCGGTCTTTCGTATCCGATTTTTCGCGGATGTATAGCATACACATTAAATGAAAATTGGTCGCCTGGGGATTGAGGATAAAAATGTTGGTGTTTGTCCCTCCGTTTTTTTTTCCTTGAAAATGTCGGCATCCGCTGCTGAAAGTTGTGTACACACTAGCCGAAAATCGTACCATTTTACCTCAGATGGGAATTTTCGGAAGATTTTCTACTAGTGTGTACCCCACTTTATGTTGCTGCTGTTTTACTGTGTAAAAACAACTGGAAAGACTCAAAACCAATCCCCACTTAGAAATACCAAAAGCTGAAAAGGAAAGCCGCTTGGGTGAGACAAAGCACTCCGGTGCAGGTCGGATCTGCCATCCAAAACTCGATAAACCAAAAGGAAAATAGACCGCACTCAGAAGTAAATGAAATTAGAAGTGTCTTTTATTCCTCATGAAAAATCACTATAGACAGTGCATCACAGGGACATGCAACAGGTTGACGCGTTTCATGATACAGAAGATCGCTTACTCATAACCAAATCATTATGAGTAAGCGATCTTCTGTATCGTGAAACGCGTCAACCTGTTGCATGTCCCTGTGATGCATTGTCTATATTGATTCTTCATGAGGAATAAAAGACACTTCTAATTTCATTAACTTCTGAGTGCGGTCTATTTTCCTTTTGGTTTATCAACCCCCACTTACCCTAAGGGTAATAGTGCTATCTCTGCTCTATAGTCAAGCCACATATAAACTTTATTATCATGTGCAATCATAAATTACATCAATGTCATGTGCAATTATAAATCATATCATTAATAAAATGTCCAAATGTGATCACATTCACTGTGAACCAATGTAATCAGTAAGTTGTTCAGGTGACATTCCCACTTCTCAAATACAGTGCTCCAAACACAAAAACAAGAACAGAATGTGTTTTCTCAAGAAGATGTGGTACACAGACCACACTCACCAGAAGATTTTGACTCCTTGCATCAACAGGGGAGTCAAAACCGGCATATACAGTATAGTTATATCCTGGATATCAGTATGTAAGATACAACCAGCGCTACTCTTCACTATCCAAATGCTGTGTCAATATTTCAATATACTCCTTAATTATATAAAATTGCTGCTGTACACTCCTAGTAATGCAACCACACTACAAATAGCATTTAAATATTCTTACAGTGCAGCGCAATCTAAAATCACTATAAAATGTAATAGAATAAAAAATATAATAAAAAATAATTAAAAATTGTGTGTCTTCAATTAAAGTCCTTTGAAATCAACAATACTAAAAAAATCCCCCCCAAAAAAACAAAGTCCATGTGTAAATCAAAAATATAAAGAGCGTTTCACCGCAGTGTTCTTCAATCACTTAATGAAACTAAAAAGTTCCCACCACCACCGGCTGGAAAACCTGCTCACCGCACAGATGACATCTATCAGCTTTGTATATAAACAATTCTTCTTTGCAAAAAAGCTCAAGCTCTGTCAGATTGGATGGGGAGCGTCTGTGAACAGCAATTTTCAAGTCTTGCCACAGATTCTCAATTGGATTTAGGTCTGGGCTTTGACTGGTCCTTTTTAACACGCCTAAAGGCTAAGGTATGGGGGATGCCGCATACTCTTACTACCTCCTTCTTTGATCTGCTTGGTATCACTACTCAGGGGGACATAAAGACTCCATGCTCCTACACACATTTTGATTGCATTAAGGTAAGTCTACCAAAACAGCCTATTATGGAGATAACAAGTTATTATTTCGGGAAGAGCCGGGTGACGTCACCTCCGTGTTTACGGCCGTAGCCGGAGGTTCTACAGTGTATTGCTTTTGCTCGTTTGTTGCTATTTGATTGCGGAACGGCTTGGAGTGAGCATATTGTGCAGCTGAAGATCGTTACTGGATTGGGAGATCGATGTACTGTGAACATCAGTGATTACATGCCTGCAAGAGAGGAGAGAGGTCGGAAGCCCAGTTCAAAGGAAAGCAATTGGCTTGTTTGGATTACACACATGTGCAGATAGTGTGTATGGGAAGTAAGCGGCCACTACACACCTGTTTGTTGGAGATTGGATCGATATCCAGATTATTGATGTTATATTTTACGATTGGTTGATCCTTTGAAGATTTATTTCATTCATCTTTGATTGTATATTGGACACTGTGGGATTTTCTCAGACACTTATATTTTTATACACAACTTTTTTTATGAATTGTTTTATGAAATATTTTCAGGAATTTTTTCATCACATATCGGTCATCAACGATTACATTGATCATCACCCTTTTTCATCTATTGCATTGATTTTGTGATTGCATTATATATATATATTTTTTTGAGGACTTTATTTATGCACAGTCTTTTCAGAGTCATCCACTGAAGATCTTTTGTGTATAGGCTCGCTTTTACAGTTTTACATTGAGGATTGATTTTACTTCGAAATTTTTGCATCAGGTTTTATCATATAGAGCACTATCCACAGTGGTGGACATCGTTATTGTCACAGAGTGTATCACATGTATTTATGATTTGAATTAGCGCCGATTTTTCACACCATACACGTACCAATTCACGGTGGGGACACCGATTTAGATTGGCAGCTTTTTCTACATTTTTTTTTTTTTCTTTATTTATTTGATATTTTGGAATTGATTTACTCCTATCAAACCCCTCTGGGTAGCGCATTGATCCTCTTATTTATTTATTTAATTTTATTGTCTATCCGTAGATAGATGGATAGCTTATGTCAAAGCTTATGTAGAAGATGCTTTGGAGCCTGTGTTTTGTTTGAGGATCTCTTGGATATAGCCCATTGAACTTTTCCATCCACAAAAGGAATAAGCAACATTAGAGTGTCCATTGTATATATTTATATGCATCACAAGTTTGTAAAATAATCAGTGTTAGGGAGCAAATTAAGCTCTACCGAACCTATGGTATGTACAAATTGTCTAATATGTATTTTTTAATTTTAGTGCTTGCATATATTAACATCCTTTCCGACAAAGCGGGCTTTGACCCGTGAAACACGTCGAAGTAAGAAGCAATAGCAAGCAATTTGTCATCTACCTTTAATAGGGATAACGAAGCATTTTTGTACACTACCATGCATATTTTTATCTGCCTGTTTCAGTGTATTTTTCCATATTGTTATATTTTATAATTTATACAATAAAAGCTTTGATAGTTTTATACAATAAGTGGTACCGTTAAAGTCCTTACAATTAGCGGTTAGGGTATTTTATGTAGCATTCTAACACATGAATATGCTTTGATGTAAACCATTCCATTGTAGCGCTGGCTGTATGTTTAGGGTCGTTGTCCAGCTGGAAGGTGAACCTCTGCCCCAGTCTCAAGTCTCAAGTAAGACGACAACGTCAACTTATGACGAAACACGTAGGGAGGAGCCTGCGGTACGACACGCAATTACGGACGGGGGACGTGGCGGCCATCTTTTTGGTTGGAAACCACTCCACATGCCAGCGATAGGAATAAGGAATATACTCGCCCTGTATCTTCTGGTGTAATGTGAGTTGCCATTTATCTTTCATGCATAATAAACTTGTCTTGATTGTACTACACCATGAGGAGTGTTCTATTGTCTTTCACATATCCCGACGGTCTGTGAGAGGGACGCTAGGCATTTAATTCAAGTGGGAAGCTGAAAGATCTTTCCTTAATGTCCATATTGGTTAGAGACCTGCTGTCTATGATCCCTGTAATAAGGATCATAGGCTTCTGGTAAGAGGCTATTTAACCCCTCATGGTGGCGGCTTTTCTGTACACTGGTTTCGTTTGGAAGGGGATATGTGGTTTCTACCTATGTATTGAGCATGAGCACCATTCTTTTGGGATCTCTTCCTTTGGAGTGATCACGACCATATTGTTTCTTTTGGTGTGATGTGAACTTAATAGAGACCATATTAGACATTAGCGCTACACAACAATTTTTATTCTCAAGTAAGAATACCCCGTATTTGGCTCCATACAGCTTCCCATCAACTCTGACCAGCTTCCCTGTACCTGCTGAAGAAAAGCACCCCCACAATTTGATGCTGCCACCAACATGTTTAACGGATGGTGTGTTCAGGGTGATGTGCAGTGTTAGTTTTCCACCACATATATCATTTTGCTTTGAGGCCAAAAAGTTCAATTTTGGTCTCATCTGGCCAGAACACCTTCTTCCACATGTTTGCTGTGTCTTCCACATGGTTTCTCGCAAACTGAAAATGAGATTTCGTATGGCTTTCTTTCAACAATGGCTTTCTTTCTGCCACTCCTCCATAAAGGCCATATTTGTGGAGTGCATGACTGATAGTTGTCCTGTGGACAGATTCTTCTACCGAAGCTGTGAATCTCTGCAGTTCCTCCAGAGTTATCAGGGGCATCTTGGCTGCTTCTCTGATTAATGATCACCTTGCCCAGTCTCTCAGTAAAGGTGGACAGCCATGTCTTGTTAGGTTTGCAGTTGTGCCATACTAGAAAAAACTCTAGGAATACAAATGCACGCCACACTTTTCAGATATTTATTTGTAAAAAATGTAAAAACCAAATTTTATTTTCCTTCCACTACACAATTATGTGCCACTACTGTATTTATGTGCCACTTTGTGTTGGTCTATCACATAAAATCCCAATAAAATACATTCATATTTTTGGTTGTAACATGACAAATTGTGGAACACTTCATGGGGTTTGAATAATTTTTCAAAGCACTGTATAAATGTGCCCCTAGTGGTTATATCTAAAAATATATACTGTATTCTATTATTACTTGCTTATCTAAAAGAAATGTATGAAATTTGGTGAAAAAATACTAAAAAGTCACTGGCTGAACAAAAAACCCCAAATCATCTGAGGCCAGCTTAAGGAAATGCATATGGCAGGAATCTCTTCCTTGACTGTGTAGGAAATTTGCAGAACAAACATTCTGGAAAATCCTAGCAATTGAAAACAAGTGACACTTGTAAATTTTAAGACATGTATTGACAGCCTTAGAGCAACAGATTAGGAGACAAAAAAAAAACTTTTTTTTATGCCTATATCTACATAAAAAACAAACTGGAATGTGTGACTGCGTTATCCATGTGATCACTTCATTACCACTGATCCTATTGACTCCAGTCTGTGGAGTGTCATGTGTACATCACCCAGTCCTGTGTGCTAAATCAATTTATGACTAATGAACGTGGATGCGACATATGTTTAACTAGCTTAAAAAATCCTTTAATTGGCAAAACAAATCTATAAACTGTGAGGATTCCGACATTCTTCTCCTACAGTCATGCCTTTGTTACACAGCAATTAGGATATCAAAGGTTTCTTTTTTCTATGGTAGGCGGAAAGTATAAAAGCAAAAATATGGCTTTTTAGTGTTTGTTAGCTGTACAGTATAGGTGAAAGAAATTCGTTTAAAGTTAAAGTGGTTCTTGCATTAGGGTATTAATGCCCCATGACCTGTTCTACCCACCTCCATCCCTAAACACATACTTGGCTACTTTCATCACTCCAGTGCTGTCTGGACTTGCAACACCACTCCCCTAACCTTCTGCTTCCATAGGAGACACTGAGAGCAGCATAGGCTTCTGTTGCTGTCACTCAAACTCCTGTGAGAAGAGAGCAGGTACTGTGTGTGTCTATGACCGCACACAGTCCGGCTCAGCAGCCTTGCTAATGATGCACCAGGAGGAGGAGGGAGGAGCGGACAGCGCCGGCAGGTGACTTCCAGAAGAGGACACGAGGGACCTCTCTGTGCAATATACTGTAGTTGCACAGAGTAGGTGAGTGTATCATGTTTTTTATTTTAATGAAAAATATATATCACTTTAACCTAAATCCTGACTAGATGACATATATTTTATGAAAGCACTGCCTATCATAAACAATTTTGCTTGTTTCGATTATTTTCGACAAAACGCCATATTCATTGTATTTAAAATCCTACCACTGATCTCCTGCAGCCTATTTTAGGCCACTTCTTCTCTACATATAATTATCTATTATATGTAGAGAAGAAGAAGCTATACATCATTGCTCTGGACAATTTTACAGATAGAGACACCGGTGGATCGTGCCTTTGCAATGCATCAGCACAGCCTCTTTACCAAGTGCGCATGTGGCATGGGAACATCACAGGAGCACAATTGGGAGACAGTTTTCACCCTATAACAGGAAGTGCTGAAATTACTTTATTGGCAGGATCACCATTTATTTTAATGAAAGCTGCAGATTTGTTTAAAAACCCAATATAAATGCAGTAACATGTCCTACATCTCCCTCTGGCCACCGCCGGGATTCACACACGCAGGCTCTCAGGGAAAGACACAGCCTGTCTGGTCCTGTGGGGGAATTCTCTCCCCCCCTTCTCTTCTCACTGTGTAGTGAGGAAAGACACACACAGACAGAGCTGCTCACTCTTCCCCCCTGCTTCCTCAATGGGAGGCAACCAATGACACTCAAGGAGTACTGTAATGCATCTTGGGACATGTAGTTCCGATTAGAAAACTGCCCCATAGCTTTCTTGAAGAAAGGAAAGGACACCACCTTGCCTGCCTGGGGCTAGACAGACACCACGAGGCAAGGGAGAAGACCAGACTGTCTGAGATGGGGATCTCCAGCCCATCTCCAGAGGCACTTGTACCTGCGGGATGACGTGTTCCAGAGGGGAGATAACCAGTCGGGTTGCACGAAGAGCCTGCCTTGCTCCAGGACATCTCGCTTGTCCTTGACTGAAGGATTGGACACCAAGTGCACCAGCATAGAGCTAGCGGAAGACATAAGGCCTTCTTCTTTGTAAAAGACTACAACCGGTATCCCCTCAAGGGATTGGTCCTGTTGGAGCTTTGTGAGACCCGCATCTACACTCAGGACTCTATTGTTGGGAGAGCAAGTCTAAATATTAAAGGGTTATATTGTTTGAGTCAGTTAGAAACAGAGTTCTCACAGTTTCTGGGACTGTGGTGTTGAGGCATAGAAGGAAGTGGCCTGATATACATATTGTCATCCCTCTGCCCTTCTGTGACTTTTGCTCATAGATCCCAATAAAAATCAAGTTTATTGAGCTGCACAAGTGTTCAATATATATGTGTATATATGTGTATATTCAAGTTTGAATTTGTTGTGGTCATTCTGTCTGTGCAATCTGGCCATAGATTCCCAACAGCTGACCGATGGGAGGAACAACTAGTTTGATGACTCTAATCGTTGCCAGCTGCATGTATGGGGTGTATATATGGCCGGTGCACATCCAGAGTGAATTTGGTGAAGAATAAGCGACATATCCAGTCGTGAAACGCGTCCACCGATTGTCCTGCATTCACAGTGTGTACCTGTACCTGCCATTTGATTGATGTGGAATAATCCTGGGTGGCGGATTCGACCAGCACCTGATCCCAGTCTCACCTGGAGCGGTCTACCCTGCTTGGACTTTGCCTATATGTGTATATACACATGTGTTGCATCCTATTGTTGTGTTCTTTGCTGTTCTTATTGCCAGAGGCTATTCATCAAAGGTAAAACCTTTACATGTTATGTGTCTATGGTATTGCACTTGACTGCTTTCATATTCCAGTAAAAAACTGATTTTACTGTTTTCCCTATAATTTGTGTCTGTTTACTGGTGTGCTTGCAATAACGTTAGTACCAGGTGTGCCAGAGGGGCTGAGACTGTTTGTCGGGTTTGAGAAGCAGAATAGAGAACCAAAATACTCAAGCGGCTGCTACGGGGGTAGCGCTACAAACATATTTAATTTTATTTGAGATTTTAGAAATTGGGTTTAGATCTATTGTAACTTGCTTCTTTAAATTTTAGATCCAAGGATGTCAGCTAGAGGGTGTCCACAGGGCCACCTGCAGTTTGTATATTTCACATTTAAAAAACAAATGTCAGATTTTTATAGAGGAGGGGGGTAAAGGGCCATGCACACAGCCAAATATCAGGTAGCATCGCCCTTCGGCCCGTGTGTAGGCCAGCGGGTCTGACAGAAGCCACCACTCGGCCGACTTCTGTCGAAGGGGCATGACCAAAAAAGGTCTGCCAACTGGCTCCCGATCAGCGCTCTCAGCCAATAATTCAGAGCGCTGACCGGTGTGTTCTGGTGTGGGGGCCATCCCCCTGTCAGAATACAGTAGCTCAGCAGGGGTGTTTGCTGTACTAACACCAGATTGTTAGTACAGCTGCTCCTCCCGAGCTCTCTAAGCAAATAGTGTGTACCAGGCTTTAAAGTGAAATTATGGGAGGGCAAGGCGAAGGTCTGCATTAAGTAGTCCCCTTGGTCGTCATCACTTCAGCAGGGGGAATGGGGCAGAAAAGGGAATCTTTATATCAAAACTAAAGTCATTGATTTAACTGTTTCCCAAAACATTTAAATTCAAGGCATACTGTGAATGTTCCCAGTCAAAGTTGCTTTTTCTTCCATCAGAACTGCCAAGTCATCAAATGACTGGTGTCATAACTGATCACACGTGTAGCCCATGGCAGCTATGGATCAAACAGAGGCAAAGATGGCAGCTTCTTTGGCTATAAAAAATAGGAGGGTTTATTTCCACTTTAGGTACCTTTGGTTACAGGTAGAGTAATTCTGCAGCTCTCTGCATTAAAATAAAAGTTCCCAGGCCCCATCAGTTCAGCAGGGGGTGGGTGCTAGACAGAGAAGGGACCATTTATTCATTTTTGCACCAGGCAGAGCAATCCTTTCTTGCCTTGGCTCCTAACAGTAAAATAACATTTCACCCTGCCCTGGAAGATTGATATAGATAGAAGAAGAGGCCGGAATTTTATTTGAATTGTTGGAAGCCGCATCACAAAGGATTACTCCACCTGTTCCTGAAAATGAGTAAATAGCCCCTTCTCTGTTATGGCCTTCCGCTGAACTAATGGAGCTCGGGAAACTTTTATTTAATTGCTGGGAGCTGTAGAATTACTCCACCTGCTACCAAAGGTACTTAATGAGTCCCCTCTCCTCCCCTTGGCACCCTGCTGAACTGATGTGGTCTAGTCCCAGTATAGGTGGGCTGGCTCTATCCCCCTATGCACATATGCTTGAATTTCATCTAAATCAAGCTGAATAGACTCATATTTGAGCCATGGGGGCCCTTTCATCACCACCCAGCTCATCTAATTTCAACTGAAAGCGTCAGGTGGAGAATTTTCTGCTGAACAGTGACCACATTCTATCAGGTGCCGACACATTTTGGATATTCAGACAGCCACGGGTGTCAGCTTTTTTAACACAATAGCCCAAATGGGGGCTTTCTTTATGTTTAGTGTGGATGGAGGAATTTATTAGATATCTGTTGTACAACCTGCAAGCTGTATGGTTATGTTTACAATGAAAGCCCTTTTATTTCCAGATGATGTTATATGAATGCACAGTGGTGCTAGACAGGGCCATACTTTAAGCCCAGTTGCATATGTCCACTGCCTCATATATTTTACTACATAAAATTACATTTCAAGTAAAAATCTCTAATTCTGTATGGCTTGGTATTATGTATAGCCCAGATAGCAAGGATAACTTGCCACAAATTTGTGGCAGTGAAGAATTGTAAGTCTGTTAACTTGCTGCACATTTTCACTGGCAAGTTATACACATGCAGAGCACTTGTAGCACAACTTCTAGTTGACACTTTTCCAATTTGTAGCAAATTTGTGTGGCAAATTTCTAGCAAGAGCAAAGTTGCAGTGGTGAGTCTACAGCAAGAGCTCTGCAAGTCTACAGCATGAAAATTCAGCCACAGTGACCCCTGTGGTAGGATGACTATTGCACAACATAACTAAACCATAACTTGCAGCAGACCTGCGGAATTTTGATCCGTAGTCATCAGGCTTGCTGCATTTGTGCAACAAACTTGTGAAGCCTGGCAAGTCTAGCAATAGCTTAGCAAGTCATTTTCAAACTTGCAGCAAAATTGTTTGCTATCTGGGAATATACTATATAGAATGCATTAACAGCCCACCAAAAGCTCTGCACCCGTTGGTGTTGAGGGGCAAAAATTCTGAGCTGTCACCAGTGTTGGGCAAGTCCCTAAAAAAAATTAATTAGCTATAGTTACTAGTTACTTCTCACAAAAAGTAACTGAGTTAGTAACTAAGTTACATCATTAACCACTTCAGCCCCGGAGGATTTTACCCCCTTCCTGACCAGGCCCTATTTTGCGATTCTACACTGCGTTACTTTAATGGACAATTGCACGGTCGTGCGATGTTATACCCAAACGAAATTTACGTCCTTTTTTTCCCACAAATAGAGCTTTCTTTTGGTGGTATTTGATCACCTGTGAGATTTTTATTATTTGCGCTATAAACAAAAAAATATCGACAATTTTGAAAAAAAAAAAAACAATATTTTTCACATTCTGCTATGACATTCCCAAAAAAAAAAAAACATTTTAGGCCAATTTGTTTTCTGCTACATATTTTTGATTAAAAGAATCACAATAAATGTATTTTGATTGGTTTGCGCAAAGGTTATCGCGTTTACTAACTATGGGAAATGTCATTTTTATTGTTTTTTTTGTTTTGTTTTTTACTAGAAGATACATGACACCCTTTCTGCATAGAGTTTATTGTATAAACACAGGCTTTGGGAAACATGAGAACAAAACCTGAAAAAGCAGAATAAAACATAAAGTGCAACAAAAAGTCATATAGTTCATCCCTCTCTATTCTTCGAAATAACGATTGTATCGCACGGCTTGGGTAACGCAGGAAAGCGAGTTCCTATAGCCTAGTAAAGTAGTGTAGTTACTTCCTATAGCCTAGTAAAGTAGTGTAGTTACTTCCTATAGCCTAGTAAAGAAGTGTAGTTACCAATATTAGTATTGTAACTAGTTACGTTACTTCGTTACCAAAAAAAGTACTGTAATCAGTTACTTTGTAACTAGTTACCCCCAACACTGATCGCAGGTTTAGCTATGCTGAATCCTGTGATCTCCTCCTGTCTGTCACTGAGAAGATCCACCTGCTTTGTTTACATAAGCAGGCGGGTCTTCTCACCATTTCCACGACGATTGGAGAAGGGAGGTGGCAATCGCCGCCTCTCCTCCCCAGGCCCGACTCCCGCTGTGTCTAACCGCTAGGCCTACGTCGCTGGACCCAGGAGAACCGCACTGCCCCAGTAGGATTACTGTGAGCAGTCAGCTTGTGGTTAAAGTAACTAATTACAAGGGAAAGTAACTATTGCATTAGGAATGCGTTGTACAGAGTACAAGGTTTAGGAATGCGTTGTACGGGTTGCAAGGTTCAGGAATGCATTGTACCGAGTGCAAGGTTCAGGAATGCGTTGTACGGGGTGCCAGGTTCAGGAATGCGTTGTACGGGGTGCCAGGTTCAGGAATGCATTGTACGGGGTGCAAGGTTCAGGAATGTGTTGTACGGGATACAGAACTTCTGTATTATTAATATTTTAGCCCACTGGATGTTTTTACAGTAAGCTTCGGCTACTTACAGAAGTAATGCTGATCACACCCATATAGAGTTAACCCAGGTATGTAATGATTTGTGATGACAGCTCGTCACCTATTCCTACTAATGCAGACTCCCCTCTTCTATAGAAGTCCTATGGTGAATTGTCCTGTGTACTAGTCTAATCAATGTCATCACGTGACCCCTCCATGACACACAGCCTCCAATGTGCACTGCTGACCATGGAATGATCGTTCACCACCCCCCACCCCCCTCTTACTGTTAGTAACGGTAATGGCATTACAGTAATTTGTTTGATTACTAGTATACTGTAAAAAGTAACGCCGTTATTCCCATCACTGGTCACCATAAATGGAATAAAGGCTTAATTTTCCCATGAGAACATGTTTTCTGGATGCAGCTAGGAAGATATTTTCCTCAGTTTGAAAAGATTCCCTCTGATGTCCTGTTGACAGAAAGTAAAAGAAAATGACTCAATATGACCCCCCCCCCCAAAAAAAAAACACAAGTAGTATGCGACTGCACACATCTTAGCACCATGGAAAATCTCTTTTCTGAATGTTTCTCTCCACTCGCCATAAAAAGTCCAAAAAAGTGACAATAAATGCTCAGAAAGGTATATAATATGTGCTTAAATGCACACAGTAACTAGCATCAAATACATCAAATACATACATTACTGCACATATACACTTGAAGGGGCGAAAGCATCCTTAACCACTTTACCCCCGGAGGATTTTGCTGTCTTACGTCCAGGCCACTTTTTGCGATTCGGCACTGTGAGACTTTAACTGACAATCGCGCGGTCATGCGACTCCGTAACCAAACAAAATTTACGTCCTTTTTTTCTCCCACAAACAGAGCTTTCTTTTGGTGGTATTTGATCACCTGTGCGATTATTACTTAATTTAAAAACAAAAAAAGAGCGTAAATTTTGAAAAAATAACAATATTTTTCACATTTTTTATATGAAATTCCCCCCAAAAAAATGTAAAAATCAAAATTTTTTTTAATTTTTGGCCAATTTGTTTTCTGCTACCTATGTTTGGTAGAAAAAAATCACAATAAGGGTATTTTGATTGGTTTGCGCAAAAGTTATTGTGTTTACTAACTAAGGGAAAGATTTCTGTCATTTTTGGTGTTTTTTTTTTTTAACGAGTAATGGCGGCGATCTGCGATTTTTTTTTTGCGGGACTGCGACATTGCGGCAGACAGATCGGACCCTTGACTGACATTTTTGACACTTTTGGGGGTACCAGTGACATTACTACAGTAATCAGCGCTATATATATGCACTGTTACTGTAAAAATGACACTGGCAGGGAAGGGGTTAATTTTATTGGAGAGGGAGGGGTTAATGTATGCCTGGTGCTTACTAACGTGTGTGGGGGGAGGTGACTGTGTGACACAGGGACAGATCGCAGGTTCAGCTATGCTGAACCCTGCAATCTGTCACTGTCTGTCACTTAGGAGATCCGCCCGCTTTGTTTACACAAGCGGGCGGATCTCCAAACTCGATTCCCCGACGATCGAGGAAGAGCAGCAGTGATCGTCGCCGCTCCTCCCCTGGCCCGACTCCCGCTGTGAATGAATACAGCGGTAGCGAGCCTCCCGCGGCACGCGTGCGCCGCCCACAAGGGGAGGAGTCCAGCGACGTAGGTCTACGTCGCTGGACGATAACTAACCACTTTGCCGCAGTAGAGCTCAAGTGAGCGGTCGGCAAGTGATTAAAGTGTTATTAAACTCACAACAGATACACATGTTAGGTTTTGTGTGCATCCCTAGAGGGTTTTTTTTTTCTTTTGGGAGGGTGCATGTGATCAGCACAGGGCCAATCAGCACTGTCCAGACAGAGGGTCAGGGGTCATGAAGCCTCATAGGACAGTCAGAGGAGAATGAAAAATGAAAAGCTTTAACTAGTGCTCAGTCTGACACAGATAGAAGTCACAAGACTGCTATATACAGTACTGCTGATGAGAAAAGGTATTTAGAAGTTATTTACTAAAATAATTGCATTTCCATGTTCTGTGTACTGTGGGAGACCAGATACAGTGAGTGCAGGCTCCTGGGTTTAGTAACACTATAACCCTCAATAAAACAGGTAAATACCATAACACCAATGCATTATCCACACACCACCCACTGTCTCTAATGACTGGACATCCTACAGCAATATATAAGAGGATAGCCAGGAATCACTCACATAACCACAAATTATATACAGTTTGAGAAACACTGATTTAAAGGAAAAATAACTGAGAAAACTGAGCTGCCATTGTTGACCCCTTTTAAAAAAAAACGTATTTGCCTGGCTGTACCTGGCTGCAATACTTTCCATGTCACTGACCCAGAATAACCATGCACAATACAAAGTCAGAATGAAATCAGGACTCCTGATCATCAGGTCAGTGGCTAAAGCTGGTAATTTTATTTTTTTAAACAAGCTAGCTGAAAAAAAAAACGAAGGCAGGCAACAGGTTATGTGATTTTCTTTCCTGCAAAAAGAGTTTCCCTATTAACAGAGGCAGTGGTGATGAGGGAATCCCCCCCGGTGGAGCTATTGTGTTCTCCCAGTGGGGGCGTGGGGCGTTATCCCTTTCAGGAGAGCAAAATGATTATTGCTATAGCCGCTGGCAATAATCGCATGCTAGATGTCCAAAGTCATTTGATGGATGGAAATTTCAGTGTATGACCAACTTTAGAAAGTATAGCGGGCTATGCATCTGCTTGACAGCCAAGCAAGTACTGTTTTTTATAATGGGGTGAACAGCAATGGCATCTTTACATCTTTATTTAAAAAAAAAAAATACTGTACATATTCAGCTTATACCATAGTTATCGGCGTATATCACACAATCCCCCCCCCCCCCCCCCCCACAAATAGAGGGCAAATCATGTGTGTGTGTTATACGCCGATATTTTACCTGGGCTGCCTTGGAGGGGGGGGGCAGGGACGCTGGATTACACAGAGATCTCCTGTTTACTCGGCAGCCACTGTATTACGAAGCCCTGGCTCCAATGATAGACGTCACACATCCCGGCATTGGACCAGTTTTCTGTCCATCATAGGAGCCAGTCCAGGAGGTGTGACTTCATATGTGGCAGTGGCAGCTGAGTAAATAGGAGATCCCTGCTCTGAAATCAGGCGTTCCTGCATTAATGGACAATGGTGAGGCTGCAGATGGGCACTGATCAGGCTGCAATGGTGAGGCTGCAGATGGGGCACTGACCAGGCTGCATTGATGGGCAATGGAGGGGTCTGCAGATGGGCACTGACCAGGCTGCAAAGGTGAGGCTGCAGATGGGCACTGATCAGGCTGCATTGATGGACAATGGTGAGGGTGCAGATGGGCACTGGCCAGGCTGCAATGGTGAGCCTGCTGATGGGCACTGATCAGGCTGCATTGATGGGCAATGGTGAGCCTGCTGATGGGCACTGATCAGGCTGCATTGATGGGCAATAGTGAGGCTGCAGATGGGCACTGATCAGGCTGCATTGATGGACAATGGTGAGGGTGCAGATGGGCAGTGACAAGGCTGCAATGGTGAGGCTGCAGATGGGCACTGATCAGGCTGCATTGATGGACAATGGTGAGGCTGCAGATGGGCACTAACCAGGCTGCAATGGTGAGGCTGCAGATGGGCACTGATCAGGCTGCATTGATGGGCAATGGTGAGGCTGCAGATAGGGGCTAATCAAGCTGCATTGATGGGCAATGGTCAGGCTGCATTGGTGGAAAATGGTGGGGATTTAAGTTTTTTTCCTGAAACTTCCCTCTTAAAATTAAGGTGCATGTTATACGCCTATAAATATCATATCTGAAATGAATGCATACTCCCCATGTTTATCTCATTAAAAATTCTTCAAGCACAGAAAAATACCAGATTAACTGCCCAAAGTCTAGTGAGCTCTTAACTTTTTGTAGTGGGCTGACAATGCTGCCTTTGCCATACTGAAATCTCAGCGGTATTGTTAGCCCTGCCTAAGTTCTCTCCTCTTGGCCAACAGAACAAACCCCACTTCTGCTGTGGAGATAAAGAGGAGCTAGGCATTCTGTAGTCCTGTGGACGAGAAATGGGCAGCCCTGACAACATGGCTTGGTATGTCAGTGCAGCAGAGGCGGCATTATCAGCCCACTATGGAAAGTTAGATGCTCACTGGATTTCTGAAGGTTCAACAAGCATGACATTGTTTTTCCACCTTTCTTTTTCTGCTAATAAAACATGAGTAGTGAAATATTGCCGCCAAGGCTATCATGCATACTGTATACACACTGCTATTTATTACTTGCATGTATCATTTGCTGTGTTTATTTGCCCAAGAAGAAAAATGTACTGTCTTGTTTAGGTATAGTGTTAGAAATGTATGGCATCACATTCAGTGTCAGCAAGCCTGTCAAGTCGCAAACACACACATCATAGGATGAACTGCATGGACTGGTGTCTTTTCAACCTCACTAACTATGTAACTATGTATTAACTATAAGCAGCACAGTTTAGTGGTTAACCAAGCCATTCTGCCTCCCGAATCAGGACATTATCTGCATGGAGTGTGCATGTTCTCCCTGGGCTTGTGTTGGTTTCCTCCAACACTCCAGTGACATGCTGGTAGGGTAATTGACTCTGAGACCTTAGATTGCAAGCTTCATGAGGATAGGGACTAATGAATAAATAGTATGTAAAGCACTGTGTAAATTGTTGGAAATATACAGTATAAATACCTGTATTAATAATCATAATAATAAATGTACAGGGGAAGCCATATTGGCTAATTACCCAGGCATGCTTTGATTTATGTTTCCTTGCACACAGCAGAATAAGTAAACTTGATTCTACTGATTTCCTGCTGAGAATATACACAATCTGTTACAGTAGATTTTCCCCAATTACTTTCCTGCAATTCATCTTCTTTGAGGAATCATCCAGAGACATACAGATAGGAGGGCCCCCTCTAGTGGCTGTAAATGGGTATATTAAAATAACCAAGAAAAATCTGACACTGGAAACTTTTCACATAACAATACTCTGTAAGTATTAAAAAAATACAGTGCCAAAAACAATAATATGATTACTTGGTCTAGATTGTATTTTATGTTATTTGTATGCATGCTAAGACATTTGTAAGTGTAACACTTACAGGTATTTGACCAAATAATAAAACCAATATTAGGCGCCCACCCAAAAGTGTAGTAATAAAAAAGTGGTCTCTTAAATAAATATATGCATCTGCCGCTTGTAATTGAAAAAAATCACCCATAACAATATGTAATATAAAAGTGTGGTGCTTGCAGTCTCTCCTATATGACACTAGAAATAAATTACAAACACTAACAAAGTGAATAATAAATCATGCAAGTAGCATAAATAGATAGATGATATACCATTAATAAAGAAAAGTCCAATATGATGCTACTGCCCAACACCAGACTGTGACACCCTGATCCTCAAGTCTAATCCTGCTCTTACATTAAAGCGGTAGTAAACTGCTGCAATTAAAAACAAAAAAACGTTCCCCCGCAAATAATAGCATATTGTGCTAGTATGCATCGGATATTAGCACATTATGAAATACTTACCTTAAAATGAAGCCCTCCAGTGGCAGGCTGTTACTGCTGAGAAGGCTTCCATCTTTTCCCGGTAGTTCCTCCGGGTTTGTGGACTCTGTGTGAGTTGCTGGAGCCGCGATGATGTCACCCGTGGTGTGCCGGAGGTGAGTGCATGCCCCAGTGACGTCATTGGCTGCACTCAAGGTTAACATCTCCTAAACCGTGCACGTTTAGGAGATATTCATTTTAGCTACAGGTTATCCTTATTATAGGCTGTATAAGATTATGTAGACAACCTAGGGTATTGTGTTACCATAATCCCTAAACCGTTAGATAGAAGAAAAACCCCCTTAGTGTGTGTGGGACTTTAAATGTAACAACCTTATTAAACATATAGAAAGTGGTGTAATATAATGTTCTAAAATGCTTTATTGAAAAGTTGATTGTATTGGCTCTCAACCAATGTCAATTCTTAAATATTGGACATTATATACAACACATAAGGCCAAAAACATATTGGCTCATCAAATACATTGCATAAATATAAAAACATGTATAGTGCTACTTATAGGAGTGGTAGATAATCCAACGCGTTTTGATAAATGTACAATTAATGATATACAGATCTTCATCAGGGATTTTGATTCCACTCCTGAAAAAGTACAACATAGAGTGAGTTTTATACAAATTGGAAAAAATTCCAACAAATATCATTATATCATATTATGCGCCCGCGACTAGTTTCCCCCATGGAGGCAATCCGACATTCCCCTTCAGCCCACCACACACCCACCAAAACCCACAGCTCCAACCCACAAGTCCCACAACATTCCTGGCGCCCTGCACCCCGCTATGTTCCTCCTTCAATGTGCATCCTGTGTTCTCAGGTTGAAGCTAGAGCCAAGTATAAATGATTCCTGCTTCCTATTCCTAGGACAATAAGCATATTAATGAATTGAGCTCCAATGGTATTGATCCCCTTCAGGCCCTCCTCCTGAATATGGAGGAAAGGGAGGGAGAATGGGAACATGGAGCAGAACAAAATTATCTGGGGAAGGGGGGTAGGGGGGGACAGAGCAGGGTTTTGTGGATTTAAAGGCTCACCTAGTATCCACAATCAGGAAAAACGGCATTAAGAAAATGCATGCACATTGAAGGAGGAACATAGCGGGGTGCAGGGCGCCAGGTATGTTGTGGGACTTGTGGGTTTTGGTGGGTGTGTGGTGGGCTGAGGGGGAATGTCGGATTGCCTCCATGGGGGAAATTAGTCGCGGGCGCATAATATAATATAATGATATTTGTTGGAATTTTTTCCAATTTGTATAAAACTCACTCTATGTTGTACTTTTTCAGGAGTGGAATCAAAATCCCTGATGAAGATCTGTATATCATTAATTGTACATTTATCAAAACGCGTTGGATTATCTACCACTCCTATAAGTAGCACTATACATGTTTTTATATTTATGCAATGTATTTGATGAGCCAATATGTTTTTGGCCATATGTGTTGTATAAAATGTCCAATATTTAAGAATTGACATTGGTTGAGAGCCAATACAATCAACTTTTCAATAAAGCATTTTAGAACATTATATTACACCACTTTCTATATGTTTAATAAGGTTGTTACCTTTAAAGTCCCACACACACTAAGGGGGTTTTTCTTCTACCCTTTTTATAGGCTTACCTGTATGTAGGTAAAAATCACAAAGCGCACTTTACTACAGCTTTAATCTCCTAACTTCTTCAGCACTTGTGCTCAACATATAGAGTAGATGTACACTCACCAAGAGTATTACCCCTTTATGGGTAGGTCAAACAGTGCTTATGCAGCTTTCAAGGGTTCTTTAGATTTACTGTGGCAGGGCGCCTCAGCTGCACATAATCACATAGATCTACGTGATTATGTGCATGTGGTCTTGGCAGCATGTGCGCGTCGCCAGAGCTGGGCTCCTGCTGTGATTAGACACAGCGGGAGCCAGATCACGAGAGGAGTGGGCGCCATCGCCACTGGCAGACCGCAATCTTCAGTGAATCTGACAGGAGAGCTGCCTGCCTATGTAAACAAAAAAGGCGGCTCTCCTGTCAGACAGGTACAATGAGATTGTGTGTCTCAGCTAAGCTGAAACACCGATCTCTGTGTGCCTGTCACAGAGCCCTCCCTCCCTCCCACCCCCCCACCCCCCCCCCCACAGTCAGTAAGCACAATTAGGTTCACACTTAACCCCTTGATCACCCCCAGTATTAACCCCTTCCCTGCCAGTGTCATTTATACAGTAACAGTGCATATTATTTAGCACTGATTACTGTATTACTGTCACTGGTCCCCAAAAAAGTGTCATTTAGTGTCGGATTTGCCCGCCGCAATGTCGCAGTCCCGCTAAAAAACGCTGATCGCCACCATTACTAAAAAAAAAACAACAAAAAAAATTAAAAGTACAAAAATCTATCCCATAGTTTGTAAACGTATAGCCTTTACGCTATCCAATAAAAGTAGAAAGTTACCCTCACATATTACAGTGCCGGTGTACCATCACCAGTGTATACAGCCAATGTTGTTACTATTGCCCCGCCATACCACTCTCACTGGTTGGTGTGTGCTCCAAGCCTCATGTTTCGGCCAGATGTGATGTCCTACGGGACCCGGAAGTGACAGTCTTGTCATTTCTTGTGTAATTTAGGAGAGATTAAAATATAACATAAAGTGCAGCGCTACATAAACAGTCATATAAACACATGTAAATGTGAAATTCATATAAGTAAAAAAAGTGAAAAAAGTTCATGAAGTGAGTCCCAAGTGTATTCCAAAATAAATATGTGCATCCAATTCATAAGTGAAGGTGGGCCGTGTTAAGAATCTCCACCCCAGAAAGAGACAGTGGATGCACTCACTGGAGGGTATGGACCCAAGATACCTTATAGTATATGGGCCATACAAGTTGGTAGTTGTTGTAATTTCCAAACAGTAGCCAAAACACTCAATGTTGTGAAGAGGTGGCCAGAGTGCCTCATACAGGAACTTGCAGGTCTCTTACAGTGATACATGGAGGAACAAGCCAGACAAAGCCAACATAGTGTAAAACTGCTAAAAAATTTTATTCTTAAAAAAGTCAAAGACACACTTACAAGCATCCAGTAAATATGAGCAGGAAAATACAGAGACTGATGGCATTCATGACATTCCTGACGCGTTTCCTCTTATAAGACATCATCATAGGAAGCTGCCAAGATGGTGCGCCAGGCACCCATGATCGCTCCCTGCTGAGAGAGAAGGACGGTCAGCTATTGTAAACACAGCTGACCGCTCTTCTCACCTGGAATGATCACAGAGTGCCTGTGATCCTTCTATGTAGGATCGCAGGTCTCTGTGATAATTTCACAAGCCCCGCCCCCTTACAGTTAGAATCACACCCCTAGGCTTACATTTATCCCTTTGATCACCCACAATGTTAACCCCTTCCCTGCCAATGTCATTATTACAGTAACAGTGCATATTTTTAGCACTGATTACTGTAGTAATGTCACTGGTCCCCCCAAAAGTGTCAAAAATGTCAGTTAGGGGTCCGTTCTGTCCTCTGCAATGTCATAGTCCCGCTAAAAATCGCAGATGGCCGCCAAAATTAGTCAAAAAAAAAATGACATAAATCTTTTCTGTAGTTTGTAGACGCGATAACTTTTGCACAAAACAATCAAAATATGCTTATTGCGATTTTTTTTTTTTACCAGAAATATGTAGCAGAAAACAAATTGGCCTAAAATGTTAAAAAATTTGGATTTTTACATTTTTTTTTTTTGAGAATGTTATATATAGCAGAAAGTGAAAAATATTGTTTTGTTTTTTTTTCTTCAGAGTTGTCGCTCTTTTTTTATTTATGAATCGCACAGGTGAACATATACCACCAAAAGAAAGTTATATTTGTGGGGGAAAAAGGACATCAATTTTATTTAGGTACAGCGTCGTACGACCGCGCAATTGTCCATTAAATAACACAGTGCCGAATAGCAAAATATGGCCTGGTCATTAAGGGAGCAAGTCCAGAAGTGGTTAATTCCATCTAAAAATATCATGCACCAGCTTTATTTTCCTTGTTTATGTCTTCTCATTAATTTATCAAACCAGCAAAAGTACTTTCTGTCACAGGGTGATATTGCATGACACTGCAGGAGCAGCACTTCAGGCCAATGTATAAATGAGCAGTGATACTGTAGCTGTTTCTCCAAGAAACAGTAACTTTAAAAAGAAAAAAAAAGAAAAAAGTAAGTTAAAAAAAAAGTTAAAAGAGAAAAAAAATAAGTTTAAAAAAGCAAACCAGCATGTTTCAATAAAAATTACAAAAAATATCATTTTTTTTTCCTTTCTACTTTACGAAATCAGTTGACTATTTAGCATTGCATAATACTTTTTCTTTAAAGTTGAAGAAAAGGCTAAAGATAACTCAGTATAAAAAATATGCAATGCTGTATTAATATGATAGAAATAGAAACATATCACATTTCTTTTTATCTCCGTCCCTCGGTTTTCTGGAGACTATAGTTCTAGATCAATGAGCATGGGCATGCCACTCTCCTGGTAAATATATCTTTGTTTGGAAAACCATAGGAACCAGATGTTGATGAGTCAAAGATAAACTCTGTATATGAAAAAATAACTTCCTAATTCATTTATAGAATATTTTGTTCAGTAAAGGTTTTTGTATTTCATATGGGAAAAACTAAATCAAGTTACTGATATGTTTTTATCAGCCGACGTCTTTCCAAATGTCAAGGAAAGTAAAAGGAGTACAAAGATGGTTAAAGAAAAGTATAATTGTTTTTTTACATATACATATAAAAGAGCTTAGCTTAACATAAAAAAATAAATAATCATTCTAATCTATTCAATACATGCTCACTTACTTATACATACATGATCTACTTCATGCTTTTTAAGCCGGAAACAGATGGTTCGAATCTCGGGCAGTTCAGCAGCAAGCAGCCGAAATTTGAACCATGTATGGGTAAGCTGAGTGCACCCAAGTTGATCAATTAATCAACTTAGGTACAATCGGCCTGACAGATTTTACATGCATTTACTGCAACGGCTGTTCTAGCTGCTAGCGGCTGTTCTAGCTGCTAGCAATAATCACTGTGTTCTCCTAGCGGAGACGGCCTACTACCCCCCACCTCGGGAGATCATTGTGGCTTCTGCCTGTCTGTCTGTCCATATTGATGGGGGAATCAAGCAAATTTCTTTCCTGCATTCCATGGTTGCAGCAAAGAAAATGAGCTCCATCTATGGCCGGCCTTAGTGCTACACAATGGTTGTGCTTTATGGCTTCTTTTCATAATACAAGTTGGAATAATATATAATTATATATATTTCCCATTTAGGAGCACTTATCGTTTTAAAAAATCCTATCAGCCAGAAAAATAGTGAATTATTTGTTTAAGCCACACTTTGATGCATTTAATTTCATCAAGATTGTAATAGTTCTTTAAATATCTACAAAGCAATTTAAGCATGTAGACACTACCAATCCCCTGAAGATAATTGCAATTTCCACAACTTCTGCAGAGGATCTGAGCTGTTTATTAAAAATAAGAGAAATGCATCATACAGTATGACCACAACAAAAGCCTGTTCAGTACTGGGTCATTCCTGAATCCTGACACATGTCAAGGTCAGAATCGTTTCTTTTTTAACACAGTAGAAGTTGTTTACTTGATGTCATGCTGAAAGCTTGGAGGAAACTGTTTTAAGGGAAGGAGTGAGGGGGAAAAGTCACTGCTTTGACTCAACCTCTTGAATGTGTAAATTTCATTTTGGGCTATTGAGCTCTATAAATAACAGACTTTATATTTTTTTTTAGGCTACATTCACACCTGAGCGTAGCGTTTTTCGCGCGTTTTTTACCGCGATTTTTGTGGCGTTTTTTACCGCGATTTTACCGCGATTTTTACCGCGATTTTTGTGCAGGCGTTTTTAGATTGAATAGAGATCAATGGAAAACGCCTGTAATCTGCCCAAAAAGAAGCTCATGTACTTTTTTGAGCTTTGGGCGTTTTGTATACAGCTTCAAAACGCTCAGATGTGAACAGGGGCCATTGAAATGAATAGGATTTGTCTTGTTGGGCGTTTTGAGAGCTGATCCTGGAGCAGAAAAACGCCCCAAAAACGCCCCAAAACGCCTACATGTGAACGGAGCCTTAATGTACAGTAAATGTATAATATTCTTTTATATGCTTAAATATGTCAGCCATACATAAGCACTATATAAATATTGACATTCATATTGATGTTAGTTAACCTCCCACACACGCTATAGCCGAAAGACGACTACAACGCAGCCTCTAATTGCCGAGAGGGAGTACATTGACGTCCCCTCGGATACCTACTCCCCGCGTGCCCCCGCAGGCGTGCATCGGGGAAACTTTGTGCTGGCTATGTCCCTTGGACACAGCCAATCACAGATCGTGGTAAATGGCCAATCACAGCGGCCATTTACCACGTGATCGGCGTGTCCAGTGAGAGATGAACTCAAATGTAAACATATGAGATCATCTCTCTTTGACAGGTTTCCTTCCTCACACAGAGACCTAGTGCGAGGAAGGAAAGAGATCTGTGAGTGAATTCACCAAGAAAATAAAGTGCCCATCAGTGTCAGTGCCCAATCAGTGTCACAGTACCCAGTGTCACAGTGCCCAATCAGTGTCACAGTGCTCCTCAGTGTCACAGTGCCCATTAGTGTCCCAGTGCCCACCAGTGTCACAGTGCCTGCCAGTGTCACAGTGCCCGCCAGTGTCACAGTGCTCATCGGTGTCACAGTGCCCGCCAGTTTCACAGTGCTCAATCAGTGTCACAGTGCTCATCAGTGTCACAGTGCCCATCAGTGTCACAGTGCCCGCCAGTGTCACAGTGCCCATCAGTGTCACAGTGCCCATCAGTGTCACAGTGCCAATCAGTGTCACAGTGCCAATCAGTGTTGCAGTTCCATAAGTGCTATCTGTGTTACATTGCCACCAGTGTCACACAGTGCCGCATATCGGTGCCGCCTCATCAGTGGAACCTCATCAGTGCCCATGAGTATAGCAAATCGGTGCCCATCAGTGCAGGCTTATCAACACCCATCTGTGGAGGCTTATCAGCACCCATCTGTGCAGGCTCATCAGTGCCCATCAGTGCGCACGTATCAGCACACATCTGTGCAGTATCATCACCACCAACGATGTCTAAAAAATTATTTTCAGTTGAGGAGGCATACAATATTCTCAGTGCGGCCAACCATAGCAACGGGGAGCTCTCTGCTTCGGATTCCTCTTCAGATTTGGATTTTGACTCTGATGTCAATTACGAGCCAGTCTTAAGCAGGGGGACACTGACAGACTCCGAGGATGAAGATAGTCGGCCTGCCAAACGAAGGCGTTCTGGTGAGGAGGGGGCAGTGGCATCCACCAGCACTGCAGTGCCATCCACCAGCACCACAGTGCCATCTACCAGCACCGCAGTACCTCGGCAAGAAAGGCAGAGTACTAGTGGGGTGTAACCTCAGCCCCAAAGGGTTAGGAGCCATGCCAGCCTTCCATATGCCCTTCAGAACCCCTTGTGGCTTCTTCCTAACTCAGAAGAAGCTATCATTTTTACAGAGGACCTGATTTCTCCAATTATGGCCCACTGCAGCCTGTATGCACAACAATTTATTTTGAATAATCCAACGTCCTATTATTCCTGTCCCTATCAGTGAGAACCTAACAGTGGAGGAGTTTAGGGTTTTTTTGGGCCTCCCATTCAATATAGGACTCAACAAAAAAATTAAATGCGTTCCTATTGGTCAACCAATCCCATGTACCACATGACGATCTTTTCCACAGTAATGCCCAGGACCAGATATTTAATGATAATGAGGTTCCTACATTATAATGACAATACCCAGTGCCCTCCCCGAAATGACCCAACATACGACAAGCTTTATAAAATTCGGCCACTTCTAAATTATTTTTCAGAAATATTCCCCCAGGTATTTATCCCAGACCAACAGATATGTGTGGATGAGTCACTTGTCAAATTTACCGGCAGGCTGGGCTTCAAACAATTTATCCCCAGCAAAAGGGCCCGCTATGGGGTGAAGATTTATGAAGCATGCGACCGAGCCACAGGGTACACATATGCCTTTATGGTGTACTAAAGGAAGGACACCCAGCTGGATCCCCCTGAATGCCAAGACTACTTAGGACCAAGCGGGAAAGCCATTTGGCACCTCATATACCCACTCCTGGAAAAAGGCTATCACCTATATGTAGATAACTTCTACACAAGTTTGCCCCTGTTCCGCAACCTTTACAAGAAGAAGACCCTAGCATGTGGCACCGTCAGAAAGAACAGGAAGGGCTTTGCTCAAAGGCTTGTTAATATGAAGCTAAGAAGAGGGCAGTCGGCGAGTCTGCGGAATGAGGAAATTCTGGCTTTGAAGTGGAGAGACAGAAGGGAAGTCTACATGCTGTCTTCAATCCACAATAACACCCACGTGGAAATCCCCAGAAGGGATGGCCCAATCCAAAAGCCAACATGGGTCCACGAATACAATTTGTTCATGGGTGGAGTTGACTTCAATGACCAGATGCTCGAACCCTATCTTGCCACAAGACGAACAAACCATTGGAATAAAAAAGTTTAAATTTTTTTTTTTCATTTGGCCATATACAACTCCTATATAATTTACCGCAAATCTACCGAAAACCCCCAACCCTTCCTTTGCTACCAGAAGGAAATGATCATTGCCCTTATATTCCCGAACGGCCCACCAGAAAACATCCAATGTCTATTCATTCTGTGCAGCTAAGGCTGCAGAAAAGGAGATTGAAAGTTATGTTCTCCTTTCTCTGACTAAAAGGTGGAACATCAGAGGTCTGTTTAGACCCCTGATATCTCACCAAACCCCCCAGGAGGGCTCCTAACAAAAATTGGAAATTATAATAAAAAATAATATTGAAAAAAAAAATAAAATGGTAAAAAAATAAAATAACAAAAATAAACAACTGACACCAGTGGCGAACATCCATGGTCGCAAAGGTTGCACTTGTGACAACTGGGCTCAGGGGGAAGGGCCCCGGCCAGGAGGTCCTTCATGGTTTATTGCACCAGGGCTCTGAAAGTTTTAGTTACA
Source organism: Pelophylax lessonae (assembly GCF_965119305.1). NCBI lineage: Eukaryota > Metazoa > Chordata > Amphibia > Anura > Ranidae > Pelophylax > Pelophylax lessonae. The sequence goes on along the minus strand of NC_138768.1, from coordinate 793,104,284 downwards.
CCTCTTGCTCAGCTAGTTCTATAGACAGAGAGAGACTATATAAAGTGGAATTTCAGCTTAACACAAATTTATGCTTAAAAATATTTTCTTTCCCCTCCTGCATTCTATCCTGCCTAAATCCTATCCTGCTGAAGCTGTGGTATCACCTGAGTAAACAGGAGCAGATTAAAATAAGGTAAGTATACACATCTTTTTTACACAGGTTAGGCAGGATATGTAGCAATCAAGGGGTGGGTTATTTTAAGCATAGCAAGTGTTAGGCTGAAATTCTACTTTAAAGCTCAATTGAACCCCATAAAGCTTGCCATAGACGAATCGAAATTCAGTCAGTTCAGTAGGGACCGGACAGATTTTTAGCAATGAGTGGTCATCCCTGCTTGACAGAACTCTGCCTAAATAGAGACTGGGCTACTGGAATTACACATTGGATTACAAATACTTCCAGTTGGGAGTAAGCGGTCCAGCGTGGTTAAGGGGCATCAAAACTACCAGGACTAAGTTCCTACCCCACTGGCCATTGTTTAAGTAGGGTATTTTCTGCATTAGATAAACAAAACTACCATTGGCACTGTTTTTTTTTTTTCTCTACCTGTACCACACTGAATGGAGTGGGGCTCTGAGGACACTGATGTGAGAGGGGTCCTGAAAACACTGATGTAAGAGGGGCACTAAGGACGCTGATGTGAGGGGGGCTCTAAGAACACTGATATGAGTGGGGTTCTGAGGATACTGATGTAATAGGGGCTCTGAGAACACCGATGTGGGGGGGGGGGGCTCTGAGGACACTGACATGATGGGGGAGCTCTAAGGACTCCAATGTGAGGGAGGCACTGAGGATACTGATGTAGCGGGGTCTGAGGACACTGATAGGGGGCTCTCAGGACACTGATATGATGGTGTCTCTCTCTATCTCTCTCTCTCTTTCTCTCTCACTCTCTCTATCTCTCTCTCTCTCTCTCTCTCTCTCTCTCTCTCTCTCTCTCTCTCTCTATATATATATATATATATATATATATATAGTTACTGGCCACTTTATTAGGTACACCTGTTCAATTGCTTGGTAACAAAAATTGGTAATCAGCCAATCACATGGCAGCAACTCAATGCATTCAGGCATCTAGACATGGTAAAAACGACTTGCTGAAGTTCAAACCAAGTATCAGAATGGGGAAGAAAGGGGATTTAAGTGACTTTGAACGTATTCAAAGAGTATTTCAAAAACTTCTGATCTACTGGGATTTTCATGCACAGCCATCTATAGGGTTTACAGATGTAGCACCCTCCTAGGTAGGTGCTAGAGAGAAAGTTTTGAGTCCTGTCTGCTTACCAGAAGGACTGCAGGTACATTTATATTGTTCTCTGCTTACCAGAGAGCAGGATATGTTAGTTAGGTCTGCTCATTGTGCTCAGGTGCAACTCGTTCTGTCTTCAGAGTGTTTCACACTGGTCCAATAGGGAGGCATATTGGACAGTGGGAGGAAACCTGACAAATGAGTGCACAGGCATTTGATACGGCCCTGGTGATTTGGCAGAGGAAAATTGCCTCCGTGCATGCTGGGATACTTTATAAAAGCCAGGAACAAATGTGGTCGGGGTCTTTCGGGTGGACAGCAGAGTTCCAGAGGACAGCTGCCTCCTCCTCTGTAGAGGTGCCATGTGGCCTCAGGTAGTTGACCTGAGGGCCTAGAGAGTGCTAGTGAGGAACTGAACACAGAGGTCCGGTGAAGTTGACTGAAAGGGGAGACATTGGAGGATCCGATTCTGCAGTACAGTGAGTAAAGATCTGTGTCAACGGGCCTGACCTGAGGGGGGCCACCCCTGCAGCTAGAAGAGTCAGTTAACTGGTGTCAGTAAAGGGGATGCTAGTGAGAGTCTCGAAGATAATGTAGATTCACTAAGTCTATTGCTGGAGAGAAAAGAGCAAGGAGACTTAACCCTTTCCATGCATGTAGCAGTATGGATTAAGCAGTGCAGCTGCTTTCACAAGCAACCTGGTGAGACCAAGTGAGAGTTGTCCTTATATATTGTGAAAAGTTACAGTTTGAGTATCCCACTATTCTCTTCTCCCATTCAAGTTCCAAAATAAACACTAAAAACCAATACCCCTGGACTGTTTATTGTGTGACGAGCCATCAGGATGTGTGAACTGTTCCCGAAGTGACTGTGTGCTGGTAATCAGAGGAGGCCCAACAAGTCATCATACAGCAAGCCCTACAGGGATAGTGCTACACTGAAAATGGTCCGAAAAAGAGAAAATATCCAGTGAGCGGCAGTTGTGTGGATAAAAATACCTTGCTGATGTCAGAGGTCAGAGGAGAATGGGCAATGACAATGAGGTCACTGTACTCCAAAAGCCTTCACAGTCACCAGATCTCATTCCAGCACAGTACATTTGGGGTGTGGTTAAACAGGAGATTTTCTTCATAGATGTGCAACTGACAAATCTGCAGCGACTGCATGATGCTATCATATCACTATAGACTAAAATATCTAAAGAATGTTTTACAACACCTTGTTGAATTTATGCCAAAGTTTTAAGGAAGTTCTGAAGACAAAAGGGGTCCAACTCACTACTAGAAAGTAGCCGGTGAGTGTATATTTCATGATGTATTTATTCATTTAAAGGTGCATTTGTATCTTTTATACACAGTGTTCATTGAGTTCTGCTTTGAGTTGCCCTTTAAAATGTATGTAATTTTCACCAATGGGAAATATAAAAGAAAGCTGGTCGGTGATGTCCAATGTGATTTTTAACATTTATATATAATTGTTAAACTTACAAAAAGAACACTTGCAGGAATATTCCCACACATTTATATAATGCTTCTGAATGACGGTACAAGATGTAAGTATTTCACTCTGGTTATTTAAAGCTTGTGGGATCGTCCATCTACATTCTGCAAAAGTTGGGTGCGAACATAACGCGTAAATGGTATTGTTAACCGTGCGGATCAGGTAACGCGCATGGTATGTGATTGCAGCCTGCGGATCTCACACGTGCACTACAGCTGTACTAGCCGTCTGTTTCATATTGAGTGTAACAAATTATGTAAAGTACACGAAATAAGGACTATTTAAAATTCCAGTGGGCAGTTGTGTAAGCTTTGTAGAGAAATATTTAGTTTGTCATTTCCTTTTATCCCACGTGTAGGAGGAAGCTTTAGAAGTCGTCAATTGTTGGAGACAAACGACCCAGAAAATGTCAAGAAAAAGAAAACAAAACAAGCTGGTAAAAAAAATGTGCCAAGGTATTTTTTTGACTATTTGACAGTCGGATTGGTTTCTCCATTTGATAACTACAAGAAATTCCTGAGTGTGTCAGTTTGAATGGAGAGAAAAGCTGGATGTGCAGTTTACGGATTCTGTGGTTGATCCATACCACACTTGCAGGTTTACAAACTGTACAGAAATGTTAGCATACATAGCACAAACATAATAAACTGGATACAGTTGTATCAATGGCAAAAGGATGAGCTGGAACTTTTCCCATTGGATATCCAGATTGCAATGCACAGTACTTGTAGGATCCCAATTCTGCATAATAGTCTCTAAATCAGTAATTGGACTTAACATGATAGTAAAACCTCAAATTTGAAGCACTTTCAGCAGTTGATTTAATCACTTAGGCCCCTTTTACACAAGGGAGTCCGTCGGCAGGCTCCGTTTATCTCAGAGGGGGATCGATCCACCGATCCCTCGCTGAGCAGGTGGATGGCAGCTCTGTCTCTGTGCTGTGTGCGGAGAACGAGCTGTCAGGTCCCCGCTGTTCTCTATGGGGGAATCGGATGGGAACGGACTGCCTGTCCATTCTCATCTGATACCATGTCTCCGCTGACATCCGATGCCCCATAGAAATACATGGGGCATCCGTTCAGATCCGCCTTAAAAACTGACAGACGGATCTGAACGGTCCACTAGTGTGAAAGGGGCCTTACTGTTGGCTGATTTAACCACTTTCCAACCGCCCCATGCAGATTTACTGTGACAGGGTGCCTCGGCTGGGCATAATCACGTAGATCTTGGTGATCTACGTGATTATGGCCCACCCGCCCGCACCACCAGAGCCATGCTCCCGCTTTGATTAGACACAGCGGGAGCCAGACCCTACATAATTTGTAAGGTCAGGGACCCCAGGTAAAAGCACAACTAGTGATGGTGGGAGCATGAGGGCACCAGCTATGAGGAAAGACTACAAGCACTGAACTTATTCTCTCTGGAGAAGAGACGCTTGAGAGGGGATATGATATGAATGTACAAATACTGTACTGGCGACCCTAGCATAAGGAACACGTTTTTTAGAGAAAGGGAATACAATAAGACATGTGGCCACTCACTAAAACTAGAGGAAAAACGGGTTAACCTTAAAATACGTAAGGGGTTTCTTTACTGTCAGAGCAGTAAGGATGTGGAATTCGCTTCCACAAGCAGTGGTATCAGCAGGGAGCATCGATAGTTTAAAAAAACTATTAGATGGGCACCTTAAAGACCACAACATACATATTCATATATTGTTCACATTTCCAGATACTGAGTGGTATATATATATTACCCCTTTCCCTACTGAATTTACCTTTCTATATATCTTCGGATTATAGTTTGAAGGGGGCTGCAGCCAAACTCTATCGAGTTACTAGATATATCCTAAGCGCAGATTTTTTTAAATTTTTATTTTAATTTAGTTTCCACATTAATTAATGTATTTAAAGGGGACATTAGCTTTTTCAAATAAGCACTTTGCCATTTGTTTTGAAATGTTTGTATGGCATGCTTATATAGGAGTATGATAGGTGTGGGAAGCTGATATAAGGGTTAAAGTTTGTTTTGATTGTAGTAGCTCACAAGGGGAAAGGTATTCAAGCACAAATGAATGAATAAAAGCAATTCTATGGGCACAGCATGCACTTTTATTTTTTAACATCAGATTCGCTGCCCAACTCTTTTCACAACTTCTCAGATTCCCTGCATGCTTTGCAACTTCTTCTGTGCTGTTTAATTTCAATTTCTAAGGACTACATATCCAATGGTACCATGAATCCTGCAAGCAGTAATTCCTGTAGTGACTCTACCTCCTGAAACTGCTCCTCTAATACCTTTGTAGTTCATAAGGCAGGCTCTGTAAAATAAATCTCTATAGCTCTCAGCTCACAACATCATTCTCCTCACGCCTCACTAGTTTACTGACCGACATATCAGTTTGGATGTCACACCACTTCCTCAAACTCATTATATCCAAAACCGAGCTCATAATATTTCCTCCACCCACATGTCCCTTTCCCTGACTTCTCTGTCAAGATCAATGGCACAACTATCAACCTGGCCTCGCATGCCAGGGTTCTAGGTGTAATCCTGTACTCCAAACTCACCTTTCGGGCCCATATCCAATCACTTAACAAAGCTTGCCACCTCAACCTCCGTAACAATATGCCCCTTTCTAACCAATACCACCACAAAGCCCTGAATCCACTCCCTGGTTATCTCTTGCCTCAAATACTGCAACTCCCTCCTCATTGGCTTACCTTTACAAAGGCTATCCCCCTTCAGACCATCATTAATGCTGCTGCCAGACTCATCCACCTTACAAACCACTTGGTGTCTGCTACTCTTCTCTGCCAATCCCTCCACTGGCTGCCACTCACCCAACAAATTAAATTCAAAATACTAACAATAACTTACAAAGCAATCCACAACTCTGCCCCCAGCTACATCACTAACCTAGTCTCACAATACCAACCTAATTGTTCTCTTCGTTCCTCCCAAGACCTTCTGCTCTCTGGTTGCATTGTCATCTCCTCCCAGGGTATGATGAATACATGCCACAGAATTCAAGAAAGTAAATGTGTGGGGATCTTCACAAAATACGTTTACAAGCATCGAGATCATTCAGAATAATGAGAGTATGCTAAAAAGAATTGAAATGCAATGTGGAAATAAATATATGTGTAGCGCACCCCACGTAGGAGCCGCTGATGAAATGCAATCACCCACCCTGCAAAGCAAGGCACGCCAAATTTCAACCAGTAAACTTGAGTCAGGAAACAGTCCAGTGCTTGTTTTTTATGTTTTATTGAGGGGGATAAAACTTGGATGGGGACAAGTAGGTTTCATACCTATTCGCCAAGCTACTGACAACATCAGACGTGCAACTCTGCTATCTCATATAGCTAAAACACGCCGCATCCCCTCGTGCTTCCTATCACTAGACATTAAAAAAGCCTTTGATACCATATCCTGGCCATATATGCAATATACTCTTAGTAAATGGGGTTTTGGCCCAAATTTTTTAAAATGGATCTCTGCGCTTTATAACAAACCTAAAGTATATATTAAATACGCAGGCTATAAATCAGACTTGTTTAACATAGAGAGAGGCACGCGCCTCTCTTATTTGCCCTTCTCATAGAACCTCTAGCACACAGTATTAGAAGTAATCCCTCAATTTCTGGTATAGAGCTAGGTGGTCACCATCATAAGTTGTGTTTATTTGCAGATGACATTCTTCTTTTTCTATCATCTCCCCATATATCAGCCCCTAATCTCATTGCTACCCTTAATAAATTCGCTGCTATTTCAGGACTAAATATACATTTTCAAAAATCCACGGCCCGTAATATCTCATTGAGTGAATCGGAGTTAAATTTAGCGCAGAATGCGTTACACATTTTCATGGTCTTTGAAGCACATTCCATATTTGGGTATAAAATTTACTCCCAACCATTCTGATCTTTATGCAGCCAACTTTACTCCATTATTGAAAAAAGTTACTGAACTATTGACGAAATGGGCATCACTTCCATTGTCGTGGTTTGGGAAGATAAATGCAATCAAAATGGTTATTCTACCCAAATTTTTATATTTATTTAGGGTCCTGCCAATTCATATACCTGCACATTTTCTTTGAATCTTACAACGTAAAATAATTAAATTCACCTGGAGTTCAATCAAACCTAGATTGCCCAAATCCACATTGATTCTCCCCAAAACAAGGGGTGGACTGGGTCTCCCCAATTTTGCCACATATTACAAAGCTGCGCAATTGGCACAATTAACTAAGTACCATGCCACTACTGAAATTCCCTTATGGGTTACGATAGAATCTATCGAATGTGACCCCATCTCAATTTCCAATCTTTTATGGTTACAACCATCAGATCGAAAACATATTACTAATCCAATTACCAAGCATTCTCTCTCTTTATGGGATAGACTAAAGACTAATTATAATTTACAGTCTACACACAATCCACTACAATCTTTTCTGAGAAATCCACCCTTTTATCCGGCTTGGGAATCCCAAATTAATTTCGGGCATGGTCTAGGTCAGGCCTGTCAAGGCTATTTAATCTGGTCTCTAGCTCTTCTATCTTAAGTTTTCCTGAACTTTGTGAATCACATCATTTACCACATTCAGAACTTTTTCGATATCTCCAAATTAAAAATTTCTATACCCCATTTTTAACAAATGGTACCATTCTGAATCAGCTCTCTCAATTTGAGCGTATCTGTATCAACAACCCACACTCCAGAGGTCTAATTTCTAGCCTATATTCTCAATTGCTTAACAATCCAGACGTAGATACACCAAACTATGTCAGGAAATGGGAAACAGACCTTGGCCGTACACTGAACCAATCAGAATGGTCTGAAATCTGGTCTGTAACTAAATCTTCTTCTTCAAATATTATCGCAATTGAATCATCATACAAGGTTCTTTCACGATGGTACTTGGTACCAACTAGAATCGCCAAGTTCACACCAAACTATCCGGCCTTTTGTTTTAGAGGTTGTACGGAAATAGGTACACATGTTCATATATGGTGGAATTGCTCAATTGCTACAGTTTTTTGGAAAGAAATATTCTCTCTAGCATCTAAAATGTTTGAAAAAGATATTACTCCAGATCCGGTGATTGCCATTTTAAATTCAAAACCTGCATGCCTGACACAAAAACAATTCAAATTATTCCTTCAGCTTCTTAATGCCGCTAAACAAACCATAGCCAAAGCTTGGAAGACTACCACTTTGAATCTTGTAGAAGTTAAACATAGGATGAATAATGCATTATTACATGCAAAAATGGAAGCCATGGATTGCGATAAATTTAGTACTTTTATAAGCATTTGGGACCTATCACCGGGTTTTGAGGAACAGGTTCTGAATGCTTGGTAGTTAAGACTTATATTTTATTTACTTTGTATTAACTTTTGTGGTACAAGTTCTATTCTCAATGCCCTTTCCTTTACCCACTTTACCCTACCCACACCCTGCTGACTTCTTCCTTTTGCTTTTTTTTTTTTTATTTTTTTCCCCCACAGCCATGTTCTGAATACCTTCTCAAAATCTTAATATCTCAGAATATCATATTAATAATTCTACCTTTTTCTTTTGTTCCTTCCTTTTGTGCAAACTTCACTATACCGTATAACATTTATAATACTTCTGTAACAATAACAGTATTTCTACTTCTGTTTTTGTTTTGTAACTTGCTTTATGGCTGTTTTATAAAACTCAATAAAAGTATTGAAGAGAAAAAAAAAAACTTGGATGGGGCATTATGGGATGCCCACTTGACTTCAGAACAACTTCAGGGACAACTCTTCTGTTGTACAGCTATATACACTCCTGTTCCTCCAGCATACACTTGCTTGCAGAAAACACATACCCAGCTGGGACACTTTCAGTAGATCTGGCAAAGCACTCGGCCAGATCAAAGCAATAGCCCTTTACAGGAAGGGCCCCTTGGTTGTGTAGAAAGTCCAGTATCCAGCTACATCCTTGTGGCTACTGATCCCCGCACCACCTCTTCAGGCACTGCTAGCCCATCTGGCTGCAGCTGCCTCTCTTACTAGCTGTCCTCCTAGACTGCACACTAACCAGCCCATCCGGCTGACATGCTGACAAGCTCCTGATGTCCTTGCTCTTGCTCCCGTGCCTCCAGGAAGGGGTTCCTCAGTGTGTTATGGGGGATCCTTTCAACACCCGAACCCCAGGCCTGACATCAGCTCCCCCCCCCAGACTAGGGGGCACCCTCAAGAGCTTCCTCAGCACACCTTCTCCATCTTCCACCTGACTGTCCCTGCTTGCATGACCCAGGAGTATTTAAGAGGTGCCCGCCACCTGTTAGCCCACCTGCTGGGGATTGGCTGGGGCCCTCCTCAATACTCCAGGCAGTTCCTCGTAAACTTCATCCTCTACTTCTGTAAGCTTGTCCAATGTTCCAAAGAGCAGGGGGAGTAGCCGGAGATGCTGCCAGCGGAGTCTTCCAGTCTCCCTGAGTCACTCAACCCTGACCCAGATTCAACCCAGGCTTGGCTGCAAGCCAACCCAAATTTACCTACACTAACAGAAAAAAAACTATTTACACTAGCACCTAGCTAGAGGGTGCTACATATGATTTTAAACTTTGACAATACATACACTTTAAATGAACAGGCATCTGAAGTCCAAGTCAGTTATTCTTAAAAAAGTTGCAAAGGCAGAAGGTTTTTTTTTATTTTTTTTACCTTAAAGCATTCTTTGCATTAAAGTAAAAATCCTTTTGTGTTCAGCTCCCCCCCCCCCCAGCCCTTTCTAAATACTTACCTGAGCCCGATCTTGATCCAGTGCTGTGCGTGAGAGCGGGGGTGCTCTCTTTTCTCTCCTCACTGGACATGGAGGCAGCAGCAGGAGTCATTGGCAGTCAATCACAGTCTTTGAGGAGAAAGCAGGGGGCAGGGCCAAGCTGCGTTGTGTTTGTCGATGGATACACAGAGCTCAGCTTGGGATTGAGCCAGTGCAAGTGAGCCAAAGCAAGCAGCTTGCTATGGGGACACTCGGGAGGGGGAGGAGCCAGAAGCGCTGGTGGAGGACCCTAGAAGAGGAGCATCAGGGCTGCTTTGTGCAAAACTATTGCAGAGTGCAGGTAAGTTTGAAATATTTGTTATTTTAAAAAAAGACCTTTACAATCACTTTAATTATTTCCAATTATTTATACTGGGAATTATTTTTCCTTATACTTTTCTAGTGCAGTCTTTAGGTTTGACAAGGTTGGCAGTGAACACCTATAGTTAGACAGCACCCTGTACAGTTTTCTTGAGCTCTTACAATATTTATTTATTTTATTTCAGGTACTTGTATAGCGCTGTCAATTTACGCAGCGCTTTACATATACATTGCACATTCACATCAGTCCCTGCCCTCAAGGAGCTTACAATCTAAGGTCCCTAACTGACATTCATTCATACATAGTAGGGCCAATTTTATACAGGATCCAATTAACCTACCAGCATGTCTTTGGAGTACATATTTGGGGTATGAACATTTCATACTTTAGCAGGGAGCCATAGTACTTGTTATATGGTAGTGCACATTTTCAGGAAATGAAAACAAACCCAATTTCGCTCATCTCTAATGATGAACTATACAGTCAGTGTCAGTGTTACAATAATTAAAAAACTGTACTCCCCAAAAACACACTTTAATTTCCCTTACTCATAAAAAGTTCAGTAAGACTAAACCATCTGGAGTCCTTTGCTTTCCTAAGGTAACTGCAGCCCATGCTCCCTAGGCGCCACTGTTTATAGCTTAAATATGACTTACATGAGCATATGGCATTATAAATAGGAAACAGCAGCTTCAGGTTTTGTATATTAATGTTGCCTTTCATCACCCGGTTACCCTTAAGCATCTCCTTTCCCATTTTAATTCAGCCTCAATGCAAAGCATTAGTCCCATTAATAAAACTTAATGGTTCCATTTGAAAAATAGGTCAGCTTAGAAATAGAGAAGAATGCCCCTGTTCAGGGAAACATTAATATTTCCTGCCGCATATCAAAGCAGTCGTAGAAGAAAACATTCCATTTCATTTTATAGTTTACTTTCATAATGTGTATTAATAACTATATATATAACCTCATAAATACATGGAGCTGAAAGGGGTAAACCATCCCCAGCACATTTTGCTGTATGTTCTTCATGTTGTGTTATTAGGCATTTATGTCATTATTTAAAAAGGGTGCGTTGTCAATATATTAAATCACCCCAAAGGCTCACATTATGGCCAGGTATGGTGCCAGATTTTCACTATGTACTGTACTATTCTACACACGGGCCGAATGTCAGGAAACAACAGCCGGTTAGAAAAAAAGCGCCCAACATTGGCCAGTGTGTATGTCGTCTGTTCAACAGAAGGTGGCTGTTTGGCCGGCTTCTGTCAGACAAGCATGCTGGAAAACCAAAATCTGACCAACTCCCGATCGGAGGGTGCTGGCGCAACAGCTCAGTGGGGGAGATCGCTGACCTAACCTCCCATGGTTAGTACAGCGGCTCCAACCAGAGTTTAGGGGGGGGGGGGTTTCTTTCAACCTGCGGAGTTAAACAAAAAAACAAATATAGTGTGTACCCAGCTTTAGTGAAAGAAATTTGCATGATTCCCCCATCAACACAGTCAGTGTTGACAGGGGAATCCCTCCTGCCGAGCAATTGTCTTCTCCCAGCGAGGGGAGCCATCCATGCCAGGAGAAGACAGTGATTATTGCTAGCCGCTATAGCAGCTGCTTGTGATAGACCCAAGCAAATCTGACAGGATCATTGTACCCAAGTTGATCGATCAATTAACTTGGGTATATTCAGTCTGCCCATTAATGGTTCAAATCTCGGCCAATTCCTGCTGAACGAGCTGAGATTTGAACCGTCTATGGCCGGCTGAACAGTATAACACAATCACGAAGGAAAAGGAGATGTGGTTTCTAGAAGAGCGTTGCCCATGATGTATCCATCACACATGATGCAGCCAATAGCTTTTAGGCTGTTCTAGGATCAGATTACATGCAGCTTATACATTTTAACATTATCTTTCTCTCAACGCATTTCAACAGGAAGCAATATAATGCTGTGTAAAAGGAACAGGATAATTGACTCTCTAATAATATAGCATTTATTGATTAAGATAGGGCTCCTATCACTAGCTTGGATTCCCATTTTTCCCTCCCCCTGTCTCATCCTTCTCCTCTAATATTTTCTTTTCCATCCTTTTTCCCTCTTTTTTTTATTCTCTTTTCCTTTTTTCTGATATTGGTGGCCTGGACCTTTTTACTCCACTCTACAGATCCTATGTTGGAAAAGCATGGAAGTACACTCAAAGAGACAAGGGACAAGGGATAAAGAGAAAGAAGTCACGAGAAGTTTATTAATCACCTACTGTAAACCGTTAAAGTGTCATTAAACCAACATCATTAATAATCAATAAATGGTGTATTACATGCTGTTCATACTTACTCAATCACTATGGTATTTGCTTTCTGTATTCTGCAAAAAAACTGGTTGATCCTGCTGTTCTCTATTTCCCCATTCTGTCTACGTCCCCACTGCAGTTGGGGATTTTGCAGAGCAGTGTTGGCAGCTCTTGCACATGCTCAGTTTTCAGTTTATTTTCTATCCTGAGCATTTCCTCCCTATCACATCTGAGCAACCCATGTGACCATAGAGTCTACATGTGGGCGTAAACGTCCACACCTGTAAATAACAACCCACTCAATCCCTCCTCCTCTATGCCCACTAACCAGATAAACACAATGGGGGTGAGATTTTACATCTTGATCGATGGAGGCTTCACCTCCCTGTTACTCCAAGACACAGGCTGGAGGGACATGACACAGCCTGTGACTGGCAGAAATCCACCCACACTATGTTATTGCCCAAAAATGTAAAGATTTGATTTCAAATATACACTATATTACTAAAAGTATTGGCACACCTGCCTTTACACGTACATAAACTTTAATGGCATCCCAGTCTTAGTTCGTAGGGTTCAATTTTGAGTTGGCCCACGCTTTGCAGCTATAAAAGCTTCAACTCTTCTGGGAAGGCTGTCCACAAGGTTTAGGAGTGTGTTTATGGGAATGTTTGACCATTCTTCCAGAAGCGCATTTGTGAGGTCAGGCACTGATGTGAATGCGAAGACCTGCCCCGCAGTCTGCGCTCTAATTCCTCCCAAAGGCATTCTATCGTGTTGAGGTCAGGACTCTGTGCAGGCCGGTCAAGTTCCTCTACCCCAAATTTGCTCATCCATGTCCTAATGGACCTTGCTTTGTGCAATGGTCCAAATCATTTGGTATAGGGTGGATTATGGTGTGGGATAGTTTTTAAGGGTTTGGGCTTGGTCCCTTAGTTCCAGTGAAGAGAACTATTAAGGCGTCAACATACCAAAACATTTTGTACAATTTCATGCTCCTATCTTTGTGGGAACAGTTTGGGGATGGCCCCTTCCTGTTCCAACATGACTGCGCACCAGTGCACAAAGCAAGGTCCATAAAGACATGGATGAGCGAGTTTAGGGTGGAGGAACTTGACTGGCCTGCACAGAGTCCTGACCTCAACCCGATAGAACACCTTTGGGGTGAATTAGAGCGGAGACTGCGAGCCAGGCCTTCTCGTTCAACATCAATGCCTGACCTCACAAATGCGCTTCTGGAAGAATGGTCAAACGTTCCCATAGAAACACTCCTAAACCTTGTGGACAGCCTCCCAGAAGAGTTGAAGCTGTTATAGCTGTAAAGGGTGGGTCAACTCAAAATTGAACCCTACGGACTAAGACTGGGATGCCATTAAATTTCATGTGCGTGTAAAGGCAAGCGTCCCAATATTTTTGGCAATATAGTGTATATTTGTATGACAATTTAAAACATTTTCCTGCTATTAATTATGTATTTTTACTCTGTATTCCAAAGGCTTTTTTTCCTATTTTGAACATGTGACCAGCAGCAGAGGACCCTACAGACAGGCTGGGAAAGATCTGGGTCATGTGACAGCTGTTTATCAATTAGATACTTTTTTTTATAAAAATATTGTAATTACAGTGCCATCATCTACATACAAAAAGAGAAGGAATAATGTAAATTAAACAGTGTGTGTTTAGTATCACTTTAAGTTTCGTATTGCAGAAAATGTTTTTATCACCTGTTGCCTTTTTCTACTGGATAACATGCTGGAGCAATTGTTATGACAGTATTATTCATCCCAAATGTTTGGAATGCCTTTATACTGTATATGGCTTCTTTGAAAACAGTACAAAATAATTGAATTAAAAACAGTAAAAATCTGCTTCTGCCAGGCTTGTTGCATTTATTCCTCCTGATATTTTAATGTCACTTGGCACTGTCACAAGTTAAAATGGAGCCGTAACCTACATATATTTGCCAGCAGGTTGAGTATTTTGGTTAAGGAGGCTTTAGTCTCTTCTAACAAAATACTCTTTAAACTGTGGAGTGTCGGTTCATTCCCCCCAGTAAGATTCCGAGAGAGTCAAGACGGGTATATGAATGGGCGTTACAAAGGTAGGGCTCCCTGAATGGGTGAAATAGTAAGGCATTGGACCCAGAAGAAGATGGTGGTGGCAATGAAGTGGAGGTGGAGACCTTGGATCTTACTGTATATTGGTAAGGGCGAGCACTCCTAAGGTAAGAGTGCCAATATAAGTATGCTGTTCTCTGCACTCTGCATTACATACTACTGACCTCTGCACTCTGAGTCACTTACTACTGGCCTCTGTACTGTGTGTTACCAGTGCACTCTGCACAAATTACTCTCTGTTTACCAATGTTCAAAAATGAATAAAGATGTATACTTTAACCACTTTACGACCAGCCACGTAGACCTACGTCGGCTGACTTTGCTTGGTTGTACCGGGATGATGCCTCTAGCTAGAGGCATCACCCCAGTACCATTTTTTAGAACCGGCAGTCGGCTTTCCGGTGGTAATGACCGATGCGGCTCGGGAGCCGATCGATCGTTACCTCGGCGAGCGGGAGGGGACGTCCCACCCTTCTGCCGCCTTCAGCGGCTCTGCTCGGGTCTCCCGTCCCACCGGGAGACCTGAGCAGCCAGCCAGCATGTCCGACGGCTGGATGGAGTCCCGATCTAAGCAGGATGTGACTTAGATCGGGTGTCCGATGACGTAACCCGGAGGCAGCGTCCATGACGTCACATCCGGGTTACTCTGCTGCTAAAGGCGGCAGTTTTAAAAAGTGAGTGTATTAAAAAATCCAGTTTTCAGTGTATTGAATACATGGAAGTGTAGTGGAGGGGTCTAGGGTCTTTTAGACCCTTGATCCCTCCATATAGAGTACCTGTCACTGCATATTGCTATGACAAGGGATGTTTACATTGCTTGTGACAGCAATAAAAGTGATAAGATTTTTTATTTTTTTTAAAAAACCTGTGTTAAAATTAAAAAAAAATAGGAAAAAAAAAAAATTTTAGCCGCCCCTGTTGCCGTTAGCTCGCGCATGAAAGAAAACACATACCGAAGGAAGTCGCGTCGCAAATTAAATCGCTGTTCAAACCCCACATGTGAGGTATTGCCGCCATCGCCAGAGCCTGAGCAATAATTTAAAAAAAGAGCTACACTCTAACTCTAAACTGGTAACCGTTACAAAATGTTAAAGTGCCGCCTATGGAGATTTTTATTGACTGTAGTTTGTCGCCATTCCGCGGGTGTACGCAATTTTAAACCGTAATATGTTGGGTATATATTTACTCAGCGTGACATCATCTTTCACAATATACAAAAAAAATGGGCTAATGTTACTGTTTAGTTTTATTTAAATGCATTGAAATGTGATTTTTTTTTCGTAATTTTTCCAAAAAATAGCGTTTGAAAGACTGCTGCGCAAATACTGCGTGACAACAAAATATTGCAATGACCGCCATTTTATTCTCCGTAGTCTTTGCTAAAAAAATATATATATATAATGTTTGGGAGTTTTACATAGTTTTCTAGCAAAAAATACTGATTTTAACTTGCAAACAAAAAGTGTCAAAAATAGGCTCGGTCTTACAGTGGTTGAAAAAAAAAAATACTCCTGATCCCTGCACTGTGTGCTACTTGCTCCTGAGACCTTCACAACTTACCCCTGACCTCTGAACCCTAAGTTACTTACTGCTGACCACTGGACTGTGCAATATATACTACTGGCCCTTGTGTTCTGTGTTAACTACTGTTGACCCATGTGCTGTGTGCATCACACACCCCTGACCCATTTATTCTGCATGACTTACTTTTGACCCCCCGCACTCTGCATTACTGACTACTGATCCCTGCGCTGTGCTTTACTTTGAAATGTACTGCTGACCTCTGAACAGTGCATTACTTACCACTGACCTCTGCACTGTCCATTACATACTATAGATCTCTGGACTCTGCATTACTGACCCCTACACTCCGTTACATACTCCTTACCACAACACCGTGCATTGCTAGGTTATATATATAGTAAAACCTTGGATTGAGAGTAACTTGGTTTGAGAGCGTTTTACAAGGACCGCCCCGAGAAGAAGTCAGGTGACGAAACCGGTAGGGCGTGGCTTACAGGACACTGAGACAGCACTGCTCAATCATTGGAAAGGAACTGCTTCATATATCCCTGCTCACGGACGGCTTGAGCAGAGGATTAATGTTACACAGCACAGATCCCTAGTGTCTGGTAGACACCATCCTTACAATACCTCCGCCATTTGAGGAAATCAGCACCCCAGTTTGAGAGTCGGGTCCTTGGATGCTTGATCACCATACAGGCTCAACATTACTTGTATTTGGTAAGAGGCGACCCCTATTGGTTTATCTTAATATTGGCTCCGGGTTCACACTGAATTGTGATCTGCACGTTTTGCTTTAATCCTTACTCCATATGGTAAGAGGCGAATCTAGCCATAGAAGGTGGTGGTTCAACACGCAAATCTCACACTTTTTGCCTTCCTTTTAACGTTGTCCGGTAAGAGGCAACTTCAGCTATAACACGTTTATAAATTTGGTTTATACCTCTATCACCTCTGGTAAGGGGTACCCATCATTATTTTAATTTTTGCATGTTTTTTTTTTCACTGTCATCAGTGATCAATTTTATTGGTGGAGGTTTATTCTTTTACACAATATAATTCTTTTTTCACGAACACTGGGGTGTTTAATCAAATTAGTTTGTAAGGTTTTACGCTATTGCGCTTTTACCTTTACTTCCATGATCCTGTGACCATTGAGCTAATTGTTCACGTGGACCTGGATCTACTATCAAGGTGACAAGTTTATCCAAAGAAACCGCCTTTACCTTACCTCAATCTGGTAAGCTTATACCCTTTGGGGTTCCTGGTTCCGGATTACATCTTTACTTTATGTTTGGACTGTATGGACTTTACATCTCCATTGATCATATCATAGCGCGACTTATTTTTACAAAATTATTTATACATTTTTGGCTTGATAAACGAGCGATGTCTTGATATAAGTTTAGCGTCACGTCACAACAGAGTACAAAATAAAAGAGAGGCGCCTCTAAGTGTAGCAATATGGTTACATTTAATGAAGTTACAACATTTAGCAACTCACATGATTAATGATTAAACTAGGCACATCTAAGTATGCAGACAACCGGGGTAAAGCTGTCCACATAGACTGTCCTCCGCACCGCCATCGACGTCATCCCTTCCATGCTGTGCTCTACAAGTGCTTCAAGTCTCAATTTCAGTTCGCTCTACTGCAGAGTGGTCTTCCTGGTCACGATTGCAGACTGACAGCGGTGAGAGCCGGCGGTAAGGAGGACGGTCTATGTGGACAGCTTTACCCCAAATGCCTGCATACTTAGAAGTGCCTTTTTTAGTCATCAACCATGTGAGTTGCTAAATGTTGTACTTTCATTAAATGTAACCATATTGTTACACTTAGAGGCGCCTCTCTTCTCTTTTATACTCTGTAGTTCCTGCTGGATTTTGCTTCTAATCCCCTTGTGGAGGCTGCCATTTGTGGATGGACATTTTATGTTACACAACCTATTACACTGCTATAATCTTTTTATATGGACTATAAACTGAAGGATTTATGAATAAATGGTTGTGGAACGAATCATCTGAGTTTCCATTATTTCTTTTGGGGAAATTTGCTTTGATATCAGAGTGCTTTGGATTAAAAACATGTTTCCGGAACAAATTCTGCTCACATTCCAAGGTTTTACTGTATATATATTTTTTTAAAGTGTAATGCACCTTGGGGATCTTTAATCTCTCCTGTGTTTTTCAGGTAGATCTCCACCTCTCTGGAGTTGCTTACCCCTGCTTTAAAGGCTAACACCATTGTATATAGGCTTTAAGATCCTACCTTTAAGCCTAGTACACACAAATGTCAGGCAACATCAGACGGTTCAATAAAAACCATCCGACATTCAGCTCATGTGTATGGCAGCAGGTCTGACAGAAGCCGGTCAAACCAGTGGCCGACCAGCTCCCAATCAGCGCTCTCAGCCAATGGCTTAGAGCCCTGCCCAAAGAGTTCTGGTGGGGGGGGCTGTCCTCCTGTCAGAACACGATAGCTTAGTGAGGAAGATCACTGTACTAACATCGAATTGTTAGTACAGCAGCTCCGACGTGAGCTGACAGTTTTTTCTCCCTTCAATACGCTGGGTTGAACGAAAAAAAAAAGGAATGGTGTATACTAAGCTTTACTCTCCCTGCTTTTGTACAGGAAATTACAATAGGCTGCCACCAAGTCAAATGCAGGTAATTATATTATATGCATTTAAAAAAATATATATAGATTTATTAACCACTTTACCACCGGAGGATTTTGCTGTCTTACGTCCAGGCCACTTTTTGCGATTCGGCACTGTGGGAATTTAACTGACAATTGCGCGGTCGTGCGATGCCGTACCCAAACGAAATTTACGTCCTTTTTTTCCCACAAACAGAGCTTTCTTTTGGTGGTATTTGATCACCTGTGCGATTTTTACTTTTTGCGCTATAAACAAAAAAACAGCGTTTATTTTGAAAAAATAACAATATTTTTAACATTTTTTAGATGAAATTCCCCCCCAAAAAAATTTAAAAATCAAAATTTTTTTTAATTTTTGGCCAATTTGTTTTCTGCTACCTATGTTTGGTAAAAAAAATCACAATAAGCGTATTTTGATTGGTTTGCGCAAAAGTTATTGCGTTTACTAACTAAGGGAAAGATTTATGTCATTTTTGGTGTTTTTTTTTTAACGAGTAATGGCGGCGATCTGCGATTTTTTTTGCGGGACTGCAACATTGCGGCAGACAGATCGGACGCTTGACTGACATTTTTGACACTTTTGGGGGTACCAGTGACATTACTGCAGTAATCAGTGCTATAAATATGCACTGTTACTGTAAAAATGACACTGGCAGGGAAGGGGTTAATTTTATTGGAGAGGGAGGGGTTAATGTATGCCTGGTGCTTACTGACGTGTGTGGGGGGAGGTGACTGAGTGACACAAGGACAGATCGCATGTTCAGCTATGCTGAACCCTGCAATCTGACCCTGCCTGTCACTTAGGAGATCCACCCGCTCTGTTTACACAAGCGGGCGGATCTCCAAACTCGATTCCCCGACGATCGGGGAAGAGCAGCGGCGATCGCCGCCGCTCCTCCCCTGGCCCGACTCCCGCTGTGACTGAAAACAGTGGGAGCGCGCCTTCGGCGGCGCGCGAGCTCCGCCTACAGGGGGAGGAGTCCAGCGACGTAGGTCTACGTCGCTGGACGGGATCGTGCCACATTGCCGCAGTAGTATCAATGTGGGCGGTCGTAAAGTGGTTAATGAGTACAGAGCTGCATTCATTTGTTTCTTTTATATTTTCCTTAACATGTTGCTACCTCAGATAGTCAATCAACATATATAAATAAATAAGCCATCTGTTTGTTCTGCAAATATACAACTTTTAACAAAGTACAAGGTTTGTTTTATTTTACATTTTCGAGAAATAAGTTTGTGGATTTAGTGATATCTAGCACTGGGGGATCCCATTAAGTAGATACACAAACATCTGAGTTTGGTTCAGTCCAGCGTTATGTTTGTTTTTACAGAGATGGGAGCAGACAAAAGATATTAAAGTATATTTAAAGCAAAAACTTCTTTTCTTCATTTTGGATAGGGTGGGGACGTTTTCAAACATCTGGTTTTTATTGCTGTCTCCCTGTTGAAGAGTTTCGCCCTCTCTTTTCTTCTAGTGACCATAATCCACTGACCAAAAAAAGGATGGAAAATCCAAAATGTTGGCTGTCACTAGGTCAAGAGGCGGTAGTAAAAGTTCCAATGGGGACAACAATTCTGGTGCCAACTCTCTGAGAAGGGATTTACACTTCCCTTGGTGATATTTCCTCTAACTTCTTGCTGTGCCTTTCGGACAGTAAGTAAAGCGAAATGCCCCCAATGAGGTACCTAACAAAGGTTTTAAAGCCAATCCTTTTTTTAAAAAAACTTCGGTGGTGCTCCAGTGAAGGAGGGTCACACAAACAGAGATGGAACATTGGACTGGCTAGCCCAGAGTTGGGCTTTAACATGCCTTAGGGCTCTTTCACACGGTCCGCCTCCGTAGGCGGATCCATGCTGCTCAGCGGGGATTGATCCGCGATCCCCGCTGAGCCGGCGGATGACAGCTCCGTCTCCGCTTGCAGTGCGGAGAGGGAGGTGTCACAGCCCCCGCTGCTCTCTATGGGGGATCGGATGAGAGCGGACCGCCTGTCCTCTCTCATCCGATCCGATCCAATCTGATACCTGAACGGATGGAAAAATAGGGTTTCCATCCATCCAGATTTCACGGACAGGATCGGATACGGGTGGCAACCCCATAGAGATGCATGGAGGATCCGATCAGATCCGCCTAAAAAACTGACAGGCTGATCTGATCGGACCGCCCGTGTGAAAGAGCCCTTACTCTATTCCAAATTTAAAAACAGTTTGGACTTGTTATACTTATGAAATAATAACAAACTTTTAGACCGCATTCACACCTGAAGCGGCATGACTTCGGGGGCGACCTGTAAAGTCGCGTGCACCGCGACTTCCCTGCGACTTGCACGGACTTTATATAAGGGAAGTCTATGCTAGTCGCCTCCAGGTCGCCCCGAAGTAGTACAGGACCCTTTTTCTAAGTTGGAGCGACTTGTGTCGCTCCTATTAGAACGGGTCCTGTAGCACTGCATGGACCGCGATGGACCGCGACTTGTCAGGCTGAAAAGTCACCTGACAAGTCGCGGTAGTGTGAATGGAGACTTAGAGTAACCACACATTTTTTAATGCAGTTTCTTACATCTGGAATACAGTCACTAAACTCTGCAGGACAACGATGAGCCTGGTGCTGTAAGAGGGCGAGAAGTCTGGTCGTGGCCTGCAGCAATATGATCGAGATATCCTCATTACAAAGGCAACAGACCAGACCAAAACTAGGTTTGTCATACAGATTCTTTGATCTTGATTGCAAGCTACTTGAAGAGCCGTCAGGTCTATCTGACATTAGGGTATGTTCACATTATTGTGATTACCAATAATAAACTGTCTAGACTTTAACACTGTGACTGATAGTCATTAAAGCAACAGGAGAGTCTTTGAAGGGCCGGGACGACTGTATCAGGTTCTGTCCAGGAAGCAGAGCTGTCTGTACATCACAACATCTGTCATCTCATGTGATCTATTATTGCATGTCGCTCTACTCACTGTGCAGCATTTTATTAAATTCACATAATTGACTTATCAGTTCTCTTAGAGCTGTCAAGTCATTTTCTAAAGTTTGCATGTTAGAAGTAGATAGATTTCATGTGGGTCTGTACAGGGCTGACGTCTATGAGATGGACATAAATGTCTTTTTGTACATGACTCTACCATGAGGTGAAATTTGAGGAATGTGTGAAAAGTGATGTTTCCTAAATAACAACAAAAGATATGACATTGATTGCTAAAGATGCCCAGAGACATAAGATTTGTCACCTGATCCAGCAGTACAGTTGGATTGAGAATGTATGGACACTCTGAAGACACCATATGGTTGGCCAGTCTTGGGGGGGGGGGAGGGGATCAAATCGGATGGATTGGATTTTCCTGAGTGATCATTAATGTTCTGATAGGTAGACTGGACATTAAGAGTCAATCATTTGGCATTTAGGTCTTCAGATGTCATCCTCTTCTGTTTGATAGATGCTGAATATTTAAACCATCTGACTACTTCTTATATCTCTTGGAAACTCTTTTGGCTAGATCTCTGCATTTGTGTTCCTAGGCCTGCAAGCCTACTCTAACCATTATGAGGGCTACAACATGCCCTGCTGAATTTTTTATCTATTTATGTAAAAAGGCTGAAACAATAGGAGCTGGAAAATACCCAATGGGAAGGGGCCCTTACTCTGACAATATAAGGTACAGAAGGAGATATAGTCAAAGCATCCTTCACGACAAAGCATGCACATGCACTAATTGGCCCTAGTCATGTGATGTGTTATGTCTCGCGAAAAAGTGCAGGGGAAGTGTAGGGAGGGATGGAAGGATGATCTGACATATCTTCAAAGTTAAGTGCTCTGCAATAACTGTAATTGATTTTGCTAGACAGTACCAGCCCCTGGAATAATCCCCCAGTAAGCTGGGCTCTTGGTGGACTGCCTGTCAAGGTGGTCTGCAGCAGGAAGATCAGAATGACAATACAGCATTGGGCAGCAATAATGACATTATGGAAACAAAAAATGCAGCACTTAAATAAAATGTCCTTAAACATATAAATTTGAACATATAAAAAGTCCCATAAGATCCTGGTTCAAAAACAGACTCGTCCACCTCAGTGAATATATTAGAAAATGTGAATCGCCATCCGCCATCATCACAGTCAGAACACGCTTCTTCTTACCGCATCACATGGATCATTGCTTCCACAATGATCAAAAACGTATTCAGTGATTTTAGGAGCATCACGCAGCCTCATATGACCGGTTAGTTTTGTATCCGAAACAGTGGGTCAATATCCAGGGTGGAGTGTATGGAATCCAAAAAGATCAAATGGAAAGACTCATAGTGTAGTAACTTAGGCAAACATTTATTGAAGATAAAAGTTACACTCACCACTTAGCAAGAAAAAACACGCTGGCTATATAAAAACACACAGCTTGACACTCCAACAGTATGGCCGACCTTCTGGGTTTGGACAGCATGCACGCAGAGCTCTTCCTCTTCTCTCAGCTGCAGTGGTGTTGGTTCATTAAGCTGCAAGAAATGGAGCTCACCTAAGCTAGTCATAGATGTCTTTTTTATTTCAATCAGCCAGTGAGCTAAAGGAAAAAAAATGAATAGATTCCTCCATCCACACAACAGAGCTGAATGAAGGAATCCTCCATGCTAGAAAAATGCATTGTGACAGTGTAGCTTTGATCAGCGGCTGCAACTGCTGGTCATGAAAAATTTTACAACATTTCCATTCAAAAGAAGTCAACCTAATGATTGATTTCTGTCAAACAGGCGGCCACATATGGATCGAAATTCAGCTTGTCTGAACCAACTAAATTTATATTTTATATACATTCTCTGCATCATTCTCTATTAAGCCCAGGCTGGCTTGCACTCCCAATTATGCTGATTGCCATTTATCCTGGAAAAGGGACCTGGGTACACAACAGAGCAGAATATCTTTGGTGGACAGTTCTGAAGACAAGCTGAGTATGGCAGTGAAATCCATTTTTTTAGTTGTTTTAAATCACTCTGGGCAATATTTTTTTTTATTTATTCAATAAAGATGGAGGTATGCTTTAAAGCTGTCCTCATGCCTTCCTCAATTAGATATTTTATAAGGTTCAAGAGGTTGTAACCTTAAACTAAAAAAAACAAAAAAAGATACTGTTTCTTTGTGCTATGTGCTTATGCGGTGTCATTTTTTCTTTGTATGCTGAAAAAAACCTGGTTGATCCTGCTTGTTCCTGTGTCCCCCTGTGTGTGCTGACCATGGCAATCATGGCTGCTGAGCCATGATACTATTTTTGACAGGTACCCTTCCACACTTCTGCGAGATGGTGCTGTAACTCGGAAGTTTGGCCCCCTCCTCCTTCCCCCTGCCGCCGAGCCAATCCGAATGCGCAGCGGGCATCGCGCATGCGCAGTAGGGACTCGCCCATGAAGCCGCAAGGCTTCACTGCTGGGTTCCCTTAACGGCAATGGCGGTGGCAGCACCCGACAGCTGTGGTGCCGACATTGCTGGACTCCAGGACAGGTAAGTGTCCTAATATTAAAAGTCAGCAGCTACAATATGTGTTTAATTTTTGGAGGGGGGCCCTGGAACACTGTTTTAACAACCACTTAAACTAAATGCCCCATTTTCTCACCTGACTCTTCAGTCGCAACACACAATGTTTTCTGACTCTACCTAATGGATGTCCATCTACACAGTTAACTATTTGCATAATTAGCTTTATTTTGCTCATATGGGGCATACTCAGATTACTTGGGAATGTTATTTATGGTTATGGAGGAAAGAGGGAAAGAACTGTTAGTGCTTGATGTCATCTTAGCTTAGAGAGGAATCAATAGGAATCAGCTGAGGAAATCCAACTTGACCAACCAATTCTTCCCCTGAGAAGAGTCAGCTAGGCGCTGTGCATCAAGGTGGATACTGTTTAACCTGCAAGATTACGCAAAAAGCTCTGGAGAGAGTAGCAGTGTTTTTCCATTGTTTTTACCTAGTTGCGAGCACCCTAAAGCGCAACTAGGTAAAAACAATGGAAAAACACTGCTACTCTCTCCAGAGCTTGTTTGAAGCTTTATTTGACAGTCCATGCCCCCCAGACCACCAGAATGGGGATCCTACCATATAGCTCAGGCTGAACCTGACTGGGGCAACAAGCAGTAAGGGATACATCGTGACTCCAGAAAATGCTGCGAGCAGGGTCTGTCTTTAATTTATTAGTTAACCAGTCCTATCCAATTGTAGGGGCGAAGCCACAACCCATTGTATGCTGCCATGACACACCAGGAAATAGATATTTACTCAGATAATCTTACCTCCACTTTCCTGCTATACCAGTCATGCAGTGTGTCTATATATGATTGTGCAGAGCAATTTGCTCCAAAACTTGACCATGCTTTCTAACACATGCCACTCTCTAAAAGACCTGGTCATACACCTTTGCACTTCCTCAGCATACAAGTCTGCCTCAGGACACTCGTGATTAGGGGTGTTGCTGTTACTTCTCATAGAGCACGGGAGTGTGAGAGCAGGAAGAGAATTTCCATTAAGGCTAAAATATCATTTAAAACATTTCAAAGAAAAAATTTGTTAACAATCGTAATATACAGCAGCACAGGACAGAAAGAGAAAAACATGTCAAAAGTAATTTTGGGTTTAAAATGTGTGTATAGCTACAACTTCTTTTTTGTTGGATAGAGTAGAGAATGGTTAAAACCTCTGCCTTCATTTCCTGTCCCAGAGACGCAACAGGAAGCTGAAGAAAATCTCCCAAAATAATGGGAGTTCCTCGCAGTACATGAGCACCCATTGGGAAATCCCTCCTTACCTCTAGTTCTGGGGACAACTCTAAAATTTTCTACTTCTCCTCATCTGCTCTTTTCTCCACTCTTTTCAAAATATATAAAACAAATTACTGGCTGGAGATACACTTTAGGATATGAAAAAGTTCTGTTGATGTCTGATGTAGGTGATACATTAGCACAGACCTACTGCTCTAACAAAGTGTTCTACTTCTAGATAATGAATTGTACGAGGATATTCTGCACAAATTGCCAATCATAAATGTTTAAGCATGAAATGCCCAGAGTGCTCCAGCCTTTATGTAGTGTATAATTCACTGGCAGGAGATTGATGGAGGCTGTTTGATTCAATTACTAAAGCTTCACAGTAATGACAATACCATTCTAGGAGGGTAAGTGAAGAGAAAACAGGATTACACAAGTCTGACAATTCCAAATGAAATAATCAGCCTAATGGTCCGTGCTCTCATCCCCACTATGGAAAAATTAATTAATTGAGCGTTGCTGTGCCATTTTATCATCTGTGATGAACGTCACAAATGTGTTGAGATGACAGATTAGAAAACCATTATGACACCATGCACAGGACAGTGGGTGGCAGAAGAAACTATCCACATATGATTTAAAGTAAAGAATGGCTTTCTCAATGGGAAGCTTATCTTAAAGCAGATATTCAGCTTTTAACAGTTTTATTTATTTCCCTCAACTCCCGGTGGTAAATAAAATAGGTTTCTTAGGATTATGTATCCTCTACATGCTCCAGCACTGCCCTATACACCCTTGTCCTCCATACATTACCTCCTGCTTCCAGGCTAAATGACAGCCAACATCATTCAACCCCTTCCTGTGGGTCCAAAATGTCACAACCATGCTGCGAGGGTGTGTGATCACACCAGTCTTGGCTTAAAGTACTGCTGCGCTTAATGCCATTCCTACATGATTACATAGCTCCATTCAGTACTGCAATACCACCACCGCACAAGGAGAGGAATTACCTATTATATCACCAGACTGGACAGAAGGCTGCTGAATATTTGGGTATGTATTTAAAGATTTGGAGGGCTTGAATCTCAACTGGGCCCCCCACATCCTATAGACCTTCTTATGTGGTTACCACCTAAAAACCTTACAGAAATACTGTGGCCTTCCCTCCCCCATTTTTACATGTATGGGATACTATGTAGATCAATTTAACTTTAATTTTTGCACATGCCTACAGCCTCACTATTTAACTTTCTCCCATCCGCGCTACAGCCTATATACGGCTGCAGCGCGGACTTGAATTTTCGGGAGGCCGTTTTTAAACGGCCTCCAGTGACACGCCCCCCGCGCGCTCCCGCGAGCGCGCATCGGGGAGAATCTGTGTCGGCCGTGTCCCTTGGACACGGCCGATCACAGATCGTGGTGAATGGCCAATCACAGCGGCCATTCACCACGTGATCAAGCCGTCCAATGAGAGATGATCTCATATGTAAACATATGAGATCATCTCTCATCGCCGGCGCTCCTTCCTCACACAGACACTGCAGTGTGAGGAAGGAGGGGGAGCCGACAGCCGCTGGGGACACACAGGAATGTAATCAGGGCACTGATCACCAGTGCACTGATTACTAAAGGTAAAAAAACCACACACATTGTCCCCCCATATGTGCCCACAGTGCCCGCCATCAGTGCCCCCATCAATGCCCACAATCAGTGCCCATAGTGCTGCCAGTCAGTGCCCATCAGTGCCTGCTCATCTAGGCACTGATGAGCACTGACTGGCAGCACTATGGGCACTGAGTGTGGGCACTGATGGTGCTGCCCATCAATGCTCATCAGTGCTGCCCATCAGTGCTCATCAGTGCCACCCGTCAGTGTCCATCAGTGCCATCCGCCAGTGCCCATCAGTGCCGCCTATCAGTGCCCATCAGTGCCGCCCGTCAGTGCTGCCTCTCAGTGCCCAGCAGTGCCACCTCTCAGTGCCCAGCAGTGCCACCTCTCAGTGCCCAGCAGTGCCGCCTATCAGTGCCGCCTATCAATGCCGCCTATCAGTGCTCATCAGTGCGGCATATTAGTACCTCCTCATCAGTGCCCATAAGTGCCACCTCATCAGTGCCCATAAGTGCCACCTCATCAGTGCCCATCAGTGGAGCCTATCAGTGCCCATCAGTGCAGCCTCATCAGCGCACATCAGTGAGGGAGAAAAATTTATTTTCAAAATTTACTCGCAGAAAATAAGAAAAACTTTTTTTTTTTTTTCAAAATTTTCTGTCTTTTTTCTTTTTTTTTGTAAAAAATAAAAAACCCAGAGGTGATTAAATACCACCGAAAGAAAGCTCTGTTTGTGTGAAAAAAATGATAAAAATTTCATATGGGTACAGTGTAGCATGACCGCGCAATTGTCATTCAAAGTGTGCGAGCGCTGAAAGCTGAAAATTGGCCTGGATGGGAAGGGTGTTTAAGTGCACAGTAGGCAAGTGGTTAACAACTCTGCATTCTTCTAGGTCTAAATTCATACCAGTTTGGCTGGTGGACAGATAAGGGTCCACACAGGATAGAACATTTTCTGGATCATAATGGGAGCTAAACTCAGGAATATTTTTTTCTTAAATATTTGAAATGCCCCCCTGAGAAACATACCACTTGACCAAATTCTTCACATTTTGCAAGAGACAATAAAGATATCACAATGAGAAAATTATTTGAGAAAAGATGCTGGATATGGGATAGCAGGTAAGCATTTAAGTGTTATACCAGTTCTTTTCCACAACCTCATCTAAGCTACTGCACCACCTAGCATGGATGAGGCTGTATTGTATTTTAACTTGTGAACGGCCCTTTGTTGGGTTTTAATAATTTTTAAGTCCTTACTGTACTTAGAGGCGCTTTTCCTTTAATCCTCAATCTTTTTTTTTAAGATTGGTCACAAAGGACCACGAGAATATACAAATGGATACTTAACAAAACTTTAATAGAAGCTAATTATAAAAACATACCCCTCTGGCATCTGGTACCAGCTAGGATTGCTAAGATTTATCCTGATGCATGTATACTTTGCTTTAGAGAATGTGCACATGAGGGTACAATGTTTATGTGGTTGGTTTGTCCCAAAATTAAAAGATATTGGACTAGGGTCCATAGTTAGATCCAGGGGGAGCAATTGCAACTGGGCCCCATGCTCCAGGGGGCCCATGCGGCTCCCCTGTACACCTGGATAGGAGGGGCGGCGTGGGCAGCATGTAGAAAAATCACTGTCCTCCTTTTTCCTCCTGTAGCTGCAGGAGGAAAATGGAGGAGATTGGTTCCTCTGTATGTTGCCCGCGCCACTCCTCCTATCAAGTTCACTGCTGTCTCTGGGCCCCTGTGTGCTCCCCCGGTCCGCCCGACCCCCACTGTGCTCCCTCCACTCTCCTGCCAGCTGCTGCAGGGGATGTGTCACAATAGAGAACCAGGAAGGGGGTCGGTAAACATGTAATTTACCAGCTCTTTTCTTTTCTGAATAGACAGAGTCATAATCAGTGACATTGTAAAAAAATAAAATAAGATGATAAAAAAATTATACAATTAAAATACCAAAAAGTTAAAAACTACTGACACCAGTGTGTGAACTTCCAGGATCACAAAGGTCACACTTGCGACCGGGCAATGGCATTCCACCATTGTTGGGGAGGCCCCAAGATGTCAGGAAGGGGGCCCACTGCAGAACTTGCAAAAGAGTCCCGCTGCGAGACTTTAATAAAGGGCCCCACAGCGAGAGTAAAGGGCCCCAGGATCAGTGGGAAGAGCCCCAGGCTTGAAGGGAAGGGCCCCCGTCCAGGGTTCCGGGGAGCCCTTCATGGTTTCTTGCACCGGGGCCCTGAAGGTTCTAGTTACGCCTCTGGTTAGGTCTGTTCCAATGCAAATGCTAAAGCCCCCAAAAATGCCCGTACATATGTTCTGAATGAAGCGATTGCAAACATCCTTAGACTCACTCAGACTCAGATTTATCATCCATAGTTACTATATCAGCCACCAAAAATAAAAAAACGAATTACTTCCTTTCTTGTCTTTCCCTCTGTTCTTTGACTCTTTTAAATCATCAATAGATAATATATCAGTGACCAAAAATAAAATTTCTTGCACAAAGCTTCATGAAAATTTAGCATGCATTCTACAAGAAAGGCAAGCCAGATTTGAAAATATTTGGAACCTCTGGGTACGATATATAGAATTACCTGTGTAGGATCATAAATAAGGTGCAGCGTAGGTGGCTGAAGGGAGCAACTTCCTTTCTTCTCTTTCCCTTTTTCTCTTTCTGTTTTCTTTGAATATATTTTTACATCTTTCTCAACCAAGTCCAAGACCCCTCTGTTAGGGACCATTGGTTCTGATTATTTAAAACACATTATTTAGTGGACATTGGGGAACAGTAAATTTGGGTTAGGACCTCTGACTTCAGATGGCTGGAAGAGGTGGGAAGTCCTGTCACCGCCCTTCCCTGGTCTGTGTAACAGCTGGCGCCGCATGGTTGTGGAACCCTACCATATGCCTAGCAATGTGATCTGTAGAATGTTTAATACATTTTGCAAATACTGTTGATGTTTAATGAACCACTGTTCAGCAAGGCTCTTTATCAAATTACTGAACTGAACATATACATCTGTAAACTTTGTATTATACAAAATAATAAAAATTATTGAAATAGAAAACATTATTAGGGCAAGGGTTCTAGGAAGGGAGTAAGAGGGAGGGAGGGGTCATATAGGATGGATAAAAGGCTTTAAGTTCAATAAGGATAGTTATAAAGTTTATGTAGAAACAACAACAATATTATGGCACTGTGATAGTGCGGACAGAACTGCAATATATATGCAATGTATAATTGGACAACTGTTGAGGATAGAGTGGGTAGTGGGGGAATCTAGGATAGTTTCCAAATATCAACGATGGTAGTAGACCAAGTGAACAAGCCTGTACTCAGTGGCTGCTGGCTGGAGCAAGGAGAGGCTCTACATGGTAAGAAGAAACAAGAAAGCAGCGCCTACTGAGTGTAGCATACAAAATTTAATAGGGGTCAAAAGAAATGATGCACTCACAAAGGTAAATGGTATGCCAGCATGGTGAATGGAATGGGTCATCTGCAGAGTCTCTGCTAATGGATGGATGCTGCTGAGACGAGTAGGCTGATGGCTGTCAGCATCTATCAGTCGGCATAGCTGTTTCACGGCGCCCGGGTCTGTGCAGAGGCGCGGGTGACGTCACATCCGGCACCTGAGAAGGCAGGAGAAACGCGCATTCGGAGCATGCGTGCTCCTTCATCAGTCTAGTGAAGCGACAAGTGACATCATGTATTACAATAAAGCTGCCCATAGCATGCACACTACAATTCTCATATAACATACTCCCCAGCCCCTAGTCCATAGTACCTCATACATCTCAGGAAGACAGATCACAGCAGCAAAAAAAAAAAAAAAAAAAGAAGGAACTTGGAAACTTGGAGGAGGCTGAACACAATAAAAGGCACTTTTTTGTTAAAAACTCATAAATATAATTTTATTTTTTTAACCCAGAGTTTAGTGTCACTTTAAACTCTGCCTTACAAGAAATGGGAAAGTCTCATTCCTTTTTAGCATCTCAGGTTAGACTTAAACAGTATTTTATGTTTTTACACTAGTGGCCTAAGCCAATGGGTAGCCAATGAATATGCTCATAATATATTATATTACGTTGCCTCCCTAAAGGTGATTAAAATAAAATGAAAAGTGTATCATTCATACTGAACTGACAAGAAAAGGTTTAGGTCCTATACAAACATAATGAGCCAGAGATAACATTAGAAATAATGATTTCCTGAATCAAAAAATACAGTGAAAAATGTGAGACTATAGGAGTAGAATACTTGAATAAAGGATCTTTGTTATATGCCCATTCACGCACGAGTGTGTTACCAACACAGTCTAACAGAACGCAGTTTAACAGAATTTGTATAGGTACTCTTTTACTTTTATTGTTTTTAAGGTTATAACACATGGCAAAATAAAGAAAAATAACAGTATGGCAAGTACAGTAGTCAACTATTTTAAAGCCCAACCCCTGGCAGCTGATCCTCCAGCTTGTTGCAAAGACTTTTAGATATAAAGCTGCACTGCAAGATTTTTTTTTTTTTAATGTTGCATTGGACTTTAGAAAATAAAAAACAAAATGTGTTGCTGCAATACTCACCTTCAATCCAGGGCTGCCCCTTATAGAAATACTTTTCCACTACTAAATGTCTTCAGTTTTTTATCCACTTCCTGAAGTGAAAGCTGTCCTGAACTAATTCCCTTGGGTGAAACCATCCTAAACCCCAGGATCACATTCATGGCCTAGCAAATCCAATCACCACATATAGGTCCTCTGAACCTCCACCACCTTATAGCCTCTATGTAAGTCTCCTCCTGACCCTTCTGCCAAGACCACATTCTTTAAACCCCCCTCATCTGCCAACACAACATCCTGCCCCCGCCATCATCTGCCAACGCAACAAGCTGCTCCCTCCATTATCTGCCAACAGCACATCCTTCCCAACCCCCCTTCCTCTGCCAACACCACAATCTTCTAATTGGCAGAATGTTCCTCAAAATCCCTCTTCCTCCACCTGGTCACATTATGCCCATGCCGTGAATGTGGTGATTTCACCTAATGAGCCAGCCAACTCCCCACACACCTACCATCATTTCTGTTTTTGTTTTGTTTTTTAGCTGCGTTAGCTCTACTTTGAGTTATTTTGCTCCTTTTTTGGCCACTTTTCAGTTTTGGAGGTGGTCTAACCTTTTTGACTTAGAGCTTCTGGCTGTATGCCCAAAATATGTTTAATTTCTGAGGAATGATTACTCCTTGTTGTTTGACATGTGGTTGCCCATGTATGACTAGAACTGGAAGTCATACTCCTGTATCCATGCTGGTACTATTTTCATCATGGAGTACAAATAATTTTGGCAATGTGAAGCCTGTTGTTTTGCCTTACATGTTATTATTCTTTACACTGTTATACAAGCTGTACACTCAATACTTTACAATGTAGCAAAGTGTAATTTCTTCAGTGTTGTCATATGAAAAGATATAATAAAATATTAACAAAAATGTGAGGGGTGTACTCACTTTTGTGAGATACAGTAAGTGTAGCACTGCCCCCTTGGGTGTTGCCTGAAATTGCATGTTCTTCTGTGCTGCCTTGAACCTGTGAACTTTCCAACCCTCCTGACACTCTAGATTTAGACATGCTGTGTATACCTTTAAATAACACACTGACATAATGCAGATTCTTTTAGCTCTCTCAGATTTACTTTATCAAAAGAACAGACGAAAAAGGGTATTAGTCAGCCAAGTCCTGGATAAATAACCAAGACTCGGTTGAAATAGATCTTAAAGCAGTTAAATGACAATAGGCAAGAACAGTGAAGGATACCGATGTTGTCAGGAACGCTACCTGTGCACACTAAAGTGCTGTCATGAATCTGCCACCTAAGGGTTAACCTAGCTCAGACTAATTTCATTAATTGGCAATAGGCTGCCTTATTTAAGCACCTCAGAAGCACAGTGTCTTTGCTGTCTGATCTGAAGCTTCTCCTGTGTTCCTGAACCTGAAACCTGTTGTATCCAGTTTGATTCCTGTTTGACCTCCTGGCTTGTCCCTCACCTTGCTTGTCTGCTGCCCGCCCTGACCTCGGCTTGTTTGTGACCACTCTTTTGCCTTATCCTTGTCTGTTTATCTGCCACCAGATCCGGACCTGTTCACCTCCTGGCAGGGCAACCCCGAGGACCGCGACCTGGTGCTATACACGCAGAAAAATCCAACCTCACCATCTGAGGCTCTGGTGAAGACCGGTTGGCACTTAGATTCCGCACCTCGGGTTAGCCTGCGTCTACTGCCTGGGTGACACGTCTGTGCTCCATCCCTCGGTGAGCTAGAGGCTACCCTCTGCACATCAGGCTCACCTCCAGAGTCCTGACAGTATCAGACAGCCATGTCGCAGCCTGCAAGAGGGGCCTCACCATTGGATGAGATCTGCCAGCATCTCACAACTTTATCTCAAGCCGTAAAGACACTTCAGGAGGGCTACATGCATCTGGAGGAACGGATGCGTTCTGCACCTGGGAACCCCCCTGTGATGACAGATTCTTCTTCCTCGGTACCAGCAGATCCTACTCCAGGTCCCACAGTAGTGATGTTGCCACCTGAACCCCGGGTCCCTACACCCGAAAAGTTCTCAGGGGACAGAGGCAAGTTCAGGGCGTTTCGCAACGCATGTGAATTATATTTCTCTCTGCAACCTCTGACTTTTTCCTTGGAGGCTACCAAAGTGGGCTTTGTCATCTCCCTGCTCCTGGATGAACCACAGTCTTGGGCTCATCGGCTTATTGAAGAGCGCAGTCCTCATCTAAAGTACTTATTGTCTTTCTTCAGTGCCATGGCTCAGCTGTATGACGACCCTCAGCGAACCTCCACCGCTGAAGCTGCTCTGCATGCGCTTCAGCAGGGTCAAAGAGATGTGGAAGACTATATAACAGACTTTAGGCGTTGGAGTTCCGACACCCAGTGGAATGACGCTGCATTACGGTATCAGTTTCGTTTAGGTCTCTCTGAAGGGCTGAAGGATGAGCTAGCCCGGGTTGGGGTTCCTGACACCCTAGAGACTCTAATAAATCTGGCTATCCAGATAGACCGCCGGCTCAGGGAACGCCGTGCAGAACGTTCCACCCAGCAGCCTCGTCCAGCCTGGATGAAGCCGCGGTTCGCGGCCCCGGTAAACGTCCCTTCCTTTAATCCGATTCCTACCAGCTCTGCTCCTGCAAACCTTGCTACGGATGTCCCAGAACCCATGCAGCTTGGGGTTAAGAGACCTGCCCTGTCTACTGAAGAAAGGCATCGCCGGCGACAGAACAATCTCTGCCTGTACTGTGGAGAAGCCGGTCACTACGTGCGCTCCTGCCCTGCGAAGCTACGTAAGTGCCTTTCCATCTCCCCATCCAGTGGTCCAGCATCTGCTTCCAGTGCTTCTCACCTAGCCTTCCCTGTCTCGTTTCAGCTTCCAGGAGGTAGCATATCAGTAACCGCGATTATTGACTCCGGAGCATGTAGTTGCTTTATCGACCTGTCATTCGCTGTTCAATGGGGTATTCCACTTCAACCCAAGACCCAAGGACTTACCATCTTCCTGGCTGATGGTTCCCACATCAGTTCCGGACCTGTAACCCAGGAGACTCCTCCTCTCCTCATGATCTCCTCTTGTGACCATAAGGAACTAATAAGCCTAGACGCTATTGCGTCCCCCTTGTTTCCAGTCATCTTGGGGCTACCTTGGTTGAAGGCACACAACCCCCAAATCGACTGGACCTCTGGAGTCCTCAAGTTCCCGTCTACCTACTGCTTGAATTCCTGCCTGCCTGACTCTCTCAGCTCCTCCAGAACCTTGCTGTGCCTAGAATCTGATCCAGATTTATGCTCTGTTGTGCCTGAGGCTTATCATAATTTTCTGGACGTTTTCAGCAAACGTGGGGCTGAGACCCTTCCCCCTCATCGTCCTTATGACTGCCCTATAGAGCTGCTTCCAGGGGCCGAGATTCCGTTTGGTCGTATCTACCCACTATCCGAACGGGAGTTGGAGGTTCTTAAGGAATACGTGGACGAAAGATTAAAGAAGGGTTTCATCCGTCCATCTACTTCACCAGCAGGAGCAGGAATCTTTTTTGTAGAAAAAAAGGATCACTCTCTCCGTCCTTGTGTGGATTACCGAGAGTTGAATAAAGTCACGGTCAAAAACCGATATCCTCTCCCCTTGGTTCCAGAACTCTTTCAGAGATTAAGGTCTGCTGTCTTGTTTACCAAATTAGACTTACGTGGGGCCTACAATTTGGTTCGTATCCGCGAAGGGGACGAGTGGAAAACGGCGTTCCGTACCAGGTTTGGGCATTTCGAGTACCTGGTGATGCCCTTCGGTCTCTGCAACGCCCCGGCTACATTCCAGCATTTTGTAAATGACATCTTCAGAGACTGGCTTGACACCTTCGTAATTGTCTATTTAGACGATATTTTAATCTTTTCTGCATCTCTGGACCAGCATCGGGAGCACGTCAGGAACGTTCTCGGCCGCCTCCGCCAACATGGACTCTATGCTAAGGCCGAGAAATGTGAATTTGAACAGCAAAGCATCCAGTTCTTGGGCCTGATCATATCCACCGAAGGAGTTAGGATGGATCCTCAAAAAGTTTCAGCTATCCTGGATTGGCCGGCTCCATCTGACAAAAAGGGGGTGCAGCGCTTTGTTGGATTTGCAAATTTTTACAGGAGATTCATTAAGGGGTTCTCTACCATCATCTTCCCTATCACACAGCTTACCAAGCAGAACATTCGCTTCCATTGGTCCCCTGAAGCCCAGACCGCCTTCTCAGTCCTGAAAAAGCTGTTTACTACTGCTCCCATCCTGAGACACCCTGATCCCACCTTACCTTACCTCCTTGAGGTAGATGCCTCAGAAGTGGCTGTAGGGGCTGTTATCTCCCAAAGACAGGGAGTTAAAGACTTGGTACACCCTGTAGCCTTCTTTTCCCGCAAACTCTCTCCAGCGGAGAGAAACTATGATGTGGGCGATCGTGAACTTTTGGCCATCAAGGTGGCACTCGAGGAGTGGCGATATTTACTCGAAGGGGCAGCACATCCCATCCTTATCTTCACCGACCACAAGAACCTTGAATACTTGAGATCTGCTAAACGGCTGAGACCACGCCAGGCACGGTGGGCTCTGTTCTTTTCAAGGTTCGCGTTTCATATTACTTACCGACCTGGTTCCAAGAACGTCAAACCAGACGCACTCTCCCGCATGTTCGATGACCCGAAGGAAATTCCTGTACCTGACACCATCCTGTCTGAAGGTAACTTTCTTCTTCCATTAACTAATCTGATGGCTCATATTAAACAGGCTTCTGTGAGTATTCCCTGTCTTCCTGAAATTTCTCTGGTACCTAAGGACGGTTTGCTATGGTTTGGGGACAAGATCTTCGTTCCAGAAGATGTCCGAATGTCGGTTCTGGGTTCTTGTCATGACCATCCCTTGGCAGGTCACTTTGGAGTCCGTAAGACCCTTGACTTGCTGCAGCATACATTCTGGTGGCCTGACCTGGAAAAAAGTTGTAGGGACTACGTGTCTTCCTGTGCTGTGTGTTCCCGAAGCAAGCCTGCGAGAAGTAAGTCATGGGGTCTCCTTAGACCACTTCCAGTTCCTGATAGACCGTGGAGGATGATCGCCATGGATTTTA
Source organism: Pelophylax lessonae (assembly GCF_965119305.1). Lineage (NCBI taxonomy): Eukaryota > Metazoa > Chordata > Amphibia > Anura > Ranidae > Pelophylax > Pelophylax lessonae. The sequence continues at coordinate 793,067,758 of NC_138768.1, read as the reverse complement.
TTGTGGAACTTCCTCCTTCTAAGGGATGCTCTGCCATTTTTGTTGTTGTGGATAGATTGTCTAAAATGGCCCATTTTTTGCCCCTCAGGGGTACTCCCTCTGCCAAGGAAACCGCAGAAGTCTTCATAAAAGAGATTGTTAGGCTTCACGGGGTACCTGCAAATATTGTCTCTGACAGAGGGGTGCAGTTCACCTCACGCTTCTGGAAAGCATTATGCAGTCTGTTGAAGATTGAATTATCCTTGTCTTCTGCTTACCACCCACAGACTAATGGGCAGACCGAGAGGACCAACCAGACCTTGGAACAGTACATTCGGTGTTTTACCACCTTTGTTCAAGATGATTGGGTGGCCTTGCTGCCATTCGCAGAGTTTGCCTATAATAATGCTAAACATTCTGTTACTGGACAATCTCCATTCTTCTCAAACTACGGCTTCCACCCATCCTTCTTGCCCGATATCCCGTCTGACTCTGGAGTCCCTGCAGTACAGGACACTATTAATTTCTTTGCTCGCAACAGCAAATTACTGCAAGAAGCCATACTTAAGGCACAAACGGCATCTAAGAAGATCTTTGATAGAAGAAGAAGGGGAGAATTAATTCTTCAACCAGGTGACCAGGTTTGGTTGTCCACAACTAACCTCCGTTTAGCCTGTCCATCTAAAAAATTGGCTCCCAGGTTTATTGGACCCTTTCCGGTCAAGAGGAAACTTAATGAAGTTTCCTATGAGTTATCTTTACCCAATTCACTCCGCATTCACCCAGTATTTCACGTCTCCTTGTTAAAGCCTGCAGTTCCCAATACCTTCCCTGGTAGGAGTTCAGAGCCACCCGAACCTGTAATCGTTGATGGAGATGTGGAATATGAAGTAGAAGCTATTGTGGACTGCCGGAAGAGAGGAAACCTGTTACAGTACCTTGTCAAGTGGAAGGGTTATGGTCCAGAAGAAAACTCTTGGGAGCCTGAACGAAACATCCACGCTATGGAACTTATCCAGGCTTTCTTTCGCAGTCACCCACAAAAGAGAAACCTATTGGGCACCCGGAGGTTGCCCTTAAGGGGGGGGCAATGTCAGGAACGCTACCTGTGCACACTAAAGTGCTGTCATGAATCTGCCACCTAAGGGTTAACCTAGCTCAGACTAATTTCATTAATTGGCAATAGGCTGCCTTATTTAAGCACCTCAGAAGCACAGTGTCTTTGCTGTCTGATCTGAAGCTTCTCCTGTGTTCCTGAACCTGAAACCTGTTGTATCCAGTTTGATTCCTGTTTGACCTCCTGGCTTGTCCCTCACCTTGCTTGTCTGCTGCCCGCCCTGACCTCGGCTTGTTTGTGACCACTCTTTTGCCTTATCCTTGTCTGTTTATCTGCCACCAGATCCGGACCTGTTCACCTCCTGGCAGGGCAACCCCGAGGACCGCGACCTGGTGCTATACACGCAGCAAAATCCAACCTCACCATCTGAGGCTCTGGTGAAGACCGGTTGGCACTTAGATTCCGCACCTCGGGTTAGCCTGCGTCTACTGCCTGGGTGACACGTCTGTGCTCCATCCCTCGGTGAGCTAGAGGCTACCCTCTGCACATCAGGCTCACCTCCAGAGTCCTGACAGATGTACACAACAACAGATAGTAAGTAATTGGATCTCTCAAGAAGGTTATTGGTTGCTGTACATAATACTACTGCTAAGGGAACACCCCAGGTCGGTCTATAATACCTTGACCCTATTGAGAGATGAAGTAATATGGATACCAGTAGCGTATCCCCTTTAGGAGCAATAAAAAGCAGTGTTAAGAATGCAAGGCCTAGCAATTATCTTCACCAGAAGTTGGAGCTCAAGGGGGAGCTCAAGTATTCTTAGGTTTGGCACAGTGATAAGCAATCAATGTAGGGCAGCTTGTTTTGACTAGTGGCAATCCTCTTAGCGATCCAAGTATAAGATGTCTGTATACAGTGTTCAGAGTGATGCATTAGTGGATGGTTACTAGATTTTGGGCAAATGCCCTCTAAAAAATCCTGAGGACCTTTAATGGCTTCTTGATGAACGATCCCAGTGGACTCTTCAAGCGGGCTGAGATGGCTGTAGTCTGCCTATTCAGGGAGTTACTCGACTCAATGTTATCAGCGATGCTGCTGGGGGTACCCCTGGTGTAGCGAGCGGCGTCTGTCCCGCCTGGGCTGGGGCTGCGAATGCTGTAAGTCGCATGGTAGGCCACAATCCTCTCACACAGCGGCAAACTGGTGCACGCTCGATGGATCCTGGGAAGCAAGAGAGCATGGGCCTGGGTAGCAGATCCCTTTATAGTCTCAGATACATACATATTCACCAGCACACCATGGATCTTGCAAAGCAGTCCAAAGAAACTTTTTATTGCAGAAAGGATCACATCAGAAACAGTGCAACGTTTCGGAGTCACGCAGGACCTCTTCGTCAGGCACATGCCTGACAAAGAGGTCCTGTGTGACTTTGAAACGTTACTTACTTACTTCTACAACAACTCATTCAGAGGCTTCACAATTTGTGCAAAGTTTTTCACAAATCTTCTATAGTAGGAGCAAAATCCTAGAAATGACCTCAACTCTGCAACAGTCCTTGGTTGAGGCTTCCAGATTTTGTTGGTCTGTGGCCACTCCATTGGCTGAGGCCACGTGCCCCAGATAGGTGACTGACGTCTGGTAGAATTGACATTTGTCCAAAGATAGTTTCAGCTCCTCTGCGTGAAGTCTCTGGAAGACTTTTGTTAGTCCTGCTTCATGCCTCTCTAGTGTCTTGCCAAAAACAATGATATTATCCAGATACACAAGCACCTCTATCAAATTCACACAGTCTCCCACTGTGTTCTCCATCAACCAAAAAGGGTTCAGGTGCTTCCGCCAGTCCTTACAGTATGCGATCATACTCAAAGAATCCAAGCAAGCTGATGAAGGCCGTCTTCTCTCAGTCATCAGGATGCATGGGTATCTGATAATACCCACTCTTCAGATCCAATACGCTGAACCACTTCACTCTAGACAAGTACTGCAAAGCATCTTCTATACGAGGCATGGTATACTGGTCAGAAATAGTTCTTCGGTTCAGCGTTCGATAATCAATGCACATCCGAATGGACCCATTCATCTTGGGCACCACCTCAGTGGGAGATGCATAAGGACTTCTGGATTCTCTGATGACTCCAGACTTCTTCAGTTCAACCAACTGCTCCCGAAGATCTTCAAGATCACTCAAGGGTATTTGCCAAGCCCTTTCTCGGAAAGGATTGTCTTCACTGAATTCAGTGTTGTGCACTCTTAACGCAACCCACATCAAAGTCATTCTTGGAAAACATCACTTTCCATGTTGCTAGCTGGGCTTTGATCAATTCTTTCCACTTGGAAGGCAAAGCAGGACACTGAGCTTGGGATTCTCTTTCATGGTCCTCAACAGTGACCTTCTGGACCAAATCATCCAGGTGTAGTCGCGATCACCCGTCCTATCACCATACGAGGCTTCAGGCTATCAGGTTTAAAATGCTGCGGGTGAACTGATCAAGTGGTAGGGCCTACATCCCAGAATCACAGAAAATTGGAAAAGGAACCCCCTAGATGGGAGTTTACTGGCCTGTCTATGTTGTAGCATCCAACGAAAAAAGTATGATATGAGCAGTATATAAAAAAATCATGTAATTTTATTTGACAATGGGTAAAAAGAGGACATAAAGTGCTGCAGATAAAGGGACTTTCTTAAGTCCCTTTCTCTGTCTCAAAAGAGAGATATGGGGCTCTGTTTAGACCTCTGATACCTCACCAAACCCCCCCCCCCCAAATATAAAATACAAAAAAAAAAAATAATAATAATTGTAGAAAAATGTAAAAAGTAAAAAATAATAATAAAAAATAAAAAACATGGAGCGGACATGGACATAGCGGGGATCTTTCTGCTGAGGCAGAGCGGACATGGACACAGCCTGCTGTTCTCTATAGGGGTGGTCGGATAGAAACAGACCGTCTGTCCATTTTCATCCAATACCATCCAATCCGATCTGCTAGTTGGAAGGGGAATGGGATCCCTATCCATCTGTTTTTAGTGGATCAGATGCAGACGGGTGTAAACAGACACATGTCCATTTACATCAGCCTCTGCATAGAAAACAATGGGTGGTCCGATTAGACCCACCTGCTTGTGTAAAAGGGGCCAAAGGTCTTGTTCACACTGGGCATACATAGCGAACCTTTACAGGGATGCAGAGGTGTTCCGTGCATCCCTGTGCAGGAAGTCCCATTGATGTCCTTTGGGATGTAGCAACTGCACGAAGAGAGCTGTTGCTCCCAATTTGACATCCATGGTGGCACACGTGCATGTCTCTGAGCTCACACTGTCTGCGTTCGGGGTCTTGCACCCATACCTACACGGATGTCAGATTGGGAACAGCAGTTATGTCTGTGCAGTCATTATATCTCAATTGACATAAATGGGACTGCCTGTAAGGGGATGCAAGGAACACCTGTGCATCCCTGTGCGGGTAAACATGGCCCTCCGTGGGCCAACACTTTAGTATGCCACATGTGAACAATGCTTTAGTAGTAATTTAGCAGGAATTTTGTAAGTTATGTTTTTTTTTGTTTCAATCTTGGTTTTATTAGCATTCAAAAATGTAAAGATTACAAACATACGTGTACAGTGTTTGTGAAAGACACACATTATCTAAAACATTTAATCTCGAAACCGTCAACGTATAGTTCTTAACAATATGAATTCATTTTTGTAAGAGTAATTTGTGTTTTGTCTGGTGTCTCTATTTTAAAGTGGACACAAAGCAAAGTCAAACAACTTATCCAAAATCCCTTATATATGGTATAATCTACAGTACTCTATGGTCAGCTACAAAGTGAGTATCCCCCAACCTTATATTCTTGTTTATTCCCTTAAAACCCCTCATTATCCGAGGGTACAGAGAAAATGTGGCGAGAGGAGGGTAGATGGGGGGGAGGGAAAGACAAAAAGAGAAAGAAGACGGGAAAAGAGGAACGAAGAAGAGAAAAAAAAAAAAGGGAGGGGAAGGGGGGGGTTGTGTAAAGAATCACATCCCCCTTATCCCTCCCCTAACACCTTATATTCTTAGTGTAATATTAAATGTGACTCACATTCCACCATCTGTGTCAGAGGATTAAAAATCCATATTTATATTTCTCGTGTATTCGCATATCTTGTGAGAAAGGGGGGAAAAAAAAAAAAAGGGGGGGGGAAAGGGAGAAAAAGAAGGGAGGGATAGAAGCCCCCCTCTCCACACCTCTGACCTCTCTCCCTTTTTTATTGTGTTTCTCAAAATTCTCTTTGTGCTCATAAATCACACCTCTCCATAAATACAGAATTGTGCATATCAGTAACCACACACCATTGCCACCATCACACCCAAAAGAAAAAAAAAAAAAACCCAACCCCTCCCCTCCCCCCTCCCCTCCGCCCCCCCTCCCCAAAACCACCAATGTTATTGCTATTCAACCATTGATATCCTATATCCCATAGAGTACTATTTCCACAATAATTCTGTTCAAATCAAAAGGTACCGACAAGCACTTCTACATTTGCAATGTTGACCAAATTTCAATATTCCATTGTGTCACATATTTAAAGTTTTAAATCTTTACAATCTTAATTTTCTTAAAATAATTAAAAATAAAGAAAAAGAAAAAAGGGAGAAAAAGAGAAAAAAAAAAAGGGGGGAGGAGGCAGAAATTTCAATGTTTATGTATCTTATCATACGTGAGGCACCGAGTCGGGTCCTGCGCCTATAAGTTGGGAAAATCCCTCTGAACATTGGAAGATATACCATGGCCTCCATCTTAATTGAAATTTGTTTATTTTGTCCGAGGCAATGGCCATGGTCTCTTCCATGTTATAAATATCTCTCACTGTAACCACCCATTCTCTAATTGATGGAACTGAGGTAGATTTCCAATATCTCGGTATCATTAATTTTGCCGCATTCAAAAGGTAGCAGACTATTGATTTTTTATACCTTTGTTCTGCGGCCTCTGTAATATGTAACAGGCAACATTCAGGAGTAAATGGAATTGCTGTGCCCACTATTTTCTCAATCAGCTCCCTGATCTGAGTCCAATATTCAGCTATTTTTGTACACTGCCACCAGATGTGATATAATGTTCCTACTGATTGGCCGCATCTCCAGCACATTTCAGATGTATTTGGGAAGCACTTGTTAATTTTTTCCGGTGTCATATACCATTGGGTAAGAAGCTTATACGCATTTTCTTGAGATCTAGTGTTCCTTGAACATTTGTGTGTCATAGAACACGCTGACGCCCATTTTTTATCTGAGATTGATACTTGTAACGCTTTCTCCCAATTTTCCTTAAATTTATCTGGTTTAATTTTTACACTAGAGAGTAACAGCGTGTAGGTATATGACGTCGCTTTTTTAAAAGGCTTTTGATCCAGACATATCTGCTCAAATGCCGAAATCTGTCCCCCACAGGCCTTATTCCTTATAGGTTCACTTAGGAAATGGTGTAACTGTAGATATGACCAAAAAGGTATAGTCGGAGCATTTAATGTATGTTTAAGTTGGTCCTGTCCCACAAGAACGCCATTCCTAAAGAAGTGCGCTGCAATTTTAAATTCACTATTTTCTGATGCGTTAAGCCAAACATCTGAGTAACCTGGTGCAAACTCTGGGTTGTTTGTCAATGGTGTGAGGGGCCCTGGTACACTTCGTTATTTTAGCTGTGTGCTTAGGGTCATTGTCTTGTTGGAAGGTAAACCTTCGGCCCAGTCTGAGGTCCAGAGCACTCTGGAGAAGGTTTTTGTCCAGGATATCCCTGTACTTGGCCGCATTCATCTTTCCCTCGATTGCAACCAGTCGTCCTGTCCCTGCAGCTGAAAAACACCCCCACAGCATGATGCTGCCACCACCATGCTTCACTGTTGGGACTGTATTGGACAGGTGATGAGCAGTGCCTGGTTTTCTCCACACATACCGCTTAGAATTAAGGCCAAAAAGTTCTATTTTGGTCTCATCAGACCAGAGAATCTTATTTCTCACCATCTTGGAGTCCTTCAGGTGTTTTTTAGCAAACTCCATGCGGGCTTTCATGTGTCTTACACTGAGGAGAGGCTTCCGTCGGGCCACTCTGCCATAAAGCCCCGACTGGAGGGCTGATGTGATGGTTGACTTTCTACAACTTTCTCCCATCTCCTGACTGCATCTCTGGAGCTCAGCCACAGTGATCTTTGGGTTCTTCTTTACCTCTCTCACCAAGGCTCTTCTCCCCCGATAGCTCAGTTTGGCCGGACGGCCAGCTCTAGGAAGGGTTCTGGTCGTCCCAAACGTCTTCCATTTGAGGATTATGGAGGCCACTGTGCTCTTAGGAACCTTAAGTGCAGCAGAAATCTTTTTGTAACCTTGGCCAGATCTGTGCCTTGCCACAATTCTGTCTCTGAGCTCTTCAGGCAGTTCCTTTGACCTCATGATTCTCATTTGCTCTGACATGCATTGTGATCTGGAAGGTCTTATATAGACAGGTGTGTGGCTTTCCTAATCAAGTCCAATCAGTATAATCAAACACAGCTGGACTCAAATGAAGGTGTAGAACCATCTCAAGGATGATCAGAAGAAATGGAAAGCACCTAAATATATGAGTGTCACAGCAAAGGGTCTGAATACTTAGGACCATGTGATATTTCAGTTTTTCTTTTTTAATAAATCTGCAACAATGTCAACAATTCTGTGTTTTTCTGTCAGTATGGGGTGCTATGTGTACATTCATGAGGAAGAAGAATGAACCTAAATGATTTTAGCAACTGGCTGCAATATAACAAAGAGTGAAAAATTTAAGGGGGTCTGAATACTTTCCGTACCCACTGTAAGTCCGAAATGTTGCGGTTTGCCATCGCCGAGGATGTCCGCTGCTGTTTGCTGCTCTGTGCAGTGTAGTGTGTGTGGCGGGACACCCTGCCCATCGTCCGGGGCCGTCTATGGCGCCAAGCCTCACGCCTCTGTTGTGGAGCTGCTCACCTCCCTCTACTCCTCAGTGTGCTGCCTTCCGCATCGTGCGTCAAGCCACGCCCCGCAGTGTCATTATTAAGTTGTAAGTTATGTTGTGTTTATGTGCACTTATATTGATTTTAGTGTATTTTTAATGAAAATAGCGATATGATGTACATTTGCGCAATTTTTAAGGGGCACAAAAAAATCAGTAATATATTTTTTATTCTACAGGTCATGTGCTTTCAGAAAGTGTATGGTTTGAGGGGTATTTTCAAATTTTGAAAGCTGTAAGTGAAAAATGGTAACCTCCGGAGCAAATTGTTTTTTTTATAGTTTTGCGTACCTTCAGTTTTCACCATTTCACAAAAAGGTACAATTTAAAATGTACAAATATTTGCTATCTATTAACTCAAGATACGTTTAACTTTTGTATTTAGTAGGAATCTAGCAAGAATTTTGTACATTTTGCCTCGTATGAATCCATCCAATTAATGATTTTAGTGTATTTTTAGCAAATAAATTAGTTTCTTAAACATTTGCGCAAATATTGTGGTGCCTTAAAAATCAGTACCACCTTCTTTTTATTCTACTGGCCATGTGATTTCAGAAAATATATGGTTTAAGGGTCTTTTACAAACCTTGAAAGCTGTAAGTGAAAAAGGAAAACCTCCAGATTTTTTGAGAAATTTTTGCTTACATCTAATTTTCATTATTCCTCAAAAGGGCACAGTTTAAAATGTACAAATATTTGCTATCTATTAGCTCAATATAGGTTTAATTTTTGCATTTAGTAGGAATCTAGCAAGAATTTTGTACATTTTGCCTCGTATGAACCCATCCAATGAATGATTTTAGTGTATTTTTAGCGAAAATATTTATTTGGTAAACATTTGCGCAAATATCGTGGGGCCTTAAAAATTTGTAGCACCTTCCCTTGTATATGCTTTCAGAAAATATATGATTTGGGAAGTCTTACACAAACTCTGAAAGCTGTAAAGGAACAATGAAAACCTCCAGATTTGCATATTTCCATTTTTGCGTATGTTTGATTTCACCATTTCGCAAAAAGGCTCAATCTAAAATTTACAAATAGTGGTTATTTATTAACTCAATACAGGTTAGCTTTTATATTTAGAAGGAATTTTGTAAAATGGACTGTGTTTTTATCTGCTAATAATGATTATAGTGTATTTATAGCGAAAATATTGTTTTGATAAACATTTGCACAAATATTGTTCTGCCCTAAAAATCAGTAGCACCTTATTTGTATTCTACTGGTCATGTGCTTTCAGAAAAAATATGGTTTGTGGGGGGGGGGGGGTCTTTAAAAAACTCTGAAAGCTGTAAGGGGAAAAATAAAATAGCAATGGAAAAACTGCAAAAATGGCCTGGCCAGCTAAGTTTAAAAGAGGAGCACAGGGCCTGGCAAAGAAAGGGTTAAAGACTAAGCCTTTTTCTGACACTTGTTGTTTACAAGTTAAAATCAGTATTTTAGAAAATTACTTAGAACCCCCAAACATTATATATATATATATATATATATATATATATATATATATATATATATATATATATATTTTTAGCAGAGACCCTAGAGAATAAAAAGGTGGTCATTGTAATATTTTATGTCACACTGTATTTGCGCAGCAGTCTTTCAAAAGCAATTTTTTGTGAAAAAATACACTTCAGTGAATTTAAAAAACTAAACAGTAAAGTTAGCCCAATTTTTTGCATAACGTGAAAGATGATGTTACGCCGAGAATCATGATCTTTATTCTAACCACTTTAGCCCCGGAGGATTTGGCTGCTGAAAGACCAGGCCCTATTTTGCGATTCGGCACTGCGTGACTTTAATGGACAATTGCGCGGTCGTGCAAGGCTGTACCCAAATGAAATTGACGTCCTTTTTTTCTCACAAACAGTGCTTTCTTTTGGTGGTATATATTGAAAAAATAACAATATTTTTCACATTTTTTTTTAGTATTCAATAGTTTTTATTGAGTTTTAACAAAACAGCAAAATAGTAAAACATAGAAAAGGGGTAGCATACAGAAAAGTGCCACGCACCACAACAGTGCGTGTCAGTATATAAACCATGACATATTGGCAACAAAGAATACAATATTAAGATATTTGACATTATGGTATGCCAAGTCCCAGAACTGAGGTTCATCAACAGGAGGTACAGCTAGAGTCCAAAGGACCTACCAAGCCGAAGAACAAACTGGTGAGCAGAGGCCCCGCCCCACCCCAGACACCCCGAATGGGCACAACCTGTGTCCACGAAAGGGTGTTAACTCCCCCGAGACCCCCAAGAGAGAAGGAAAACAAAAGGAAAGAAAGACATAAAAAAAAAAAAAAAAAGGGGGGGAAAGGAGAATAGCCCACACCACGATGGGCAAATAAAGAAAAGGAAGAAAAAAGAACATAAGAAAAGCAAAAGGACAAGAACAAATTAATCAAACGTCCCCCTGCGCCGGACCCCTTTCCATCCGACCGCAGCTACGGCGCCTGCAAATACTCAATCCAGGGGTTCCACACGCAGTCGAATCTATGTTGCCTATCTAAACGAATGCTAGCCAACTTTTCATTAAGCATAATCCACGACATTTTATGTTTCACCTGCAATATATTGAGTCCAGGCGTCTTCCAAGCACGCGCTATAGTAATTTTTGCCGCCAGGAGAATAAAAAATATAAGGGAACGGATATGTTTGGGTATCTCAACTGGCAAATCCGAAAACAGCACCGCCTTGGCGTCTCTAGTGATTCTTTGGCCCGTCGCAGAGTGTATCAGATTAATCCAGTAGCGCCGGACCTTCGGGCAGCTCCACCACACATGGTACATATCCCCGTGCTGCCCACATTGTCGGAAACACAGGGGGGAAGTGCCCGGAAACAATTTGCTAGTCTCGTTGGCACCAAGTACCACCGGGATAGTACCTTATAGTTCGCCTCAACTAAAGTGGTGTTGAGTATACCCCTGTGCACCATAGTCTTCCACTTGTCCCAATCCTCCTCGTCAATAGATTCCCCCTAGTCAGTCTCCCATGCCAGCTGATAGGAAGGCTTAGTAGTCGGGTTGGTAAATAGTCCATACAGTTCCGTGATTCCCCCCCCCCCCCCCATCCCAGACCTCCCCATGCATCTATTCTCATACAGAGTTCTAGTCGTGATGTCAGTGTGGTCATCCTTGAGGGTCCGAAGGAAATGGGTAATTTGGAGGAGGCGATAGGACTCCCCAGGGGGCATCTTCAGTGTCTCCCTGAAATAGGTAGAAGGCCGTACCCCCTTGTGGTCTATGAAATTACCTATTCTATAAAGCCCCCTGTCAATCCATGACTGGAATTGAGAAACCTGAAGTCCTGGGGGGAATTGTGGGTTATTAAAGAGGGGAGCCACCGGTGTGTGAGGGGACCGAAGAGGATATATCTTACATGCTACGTCCCACAGTCTCAATGAATGGCACAGAGCAGGGCACAACACTGCCCTCCGTTCCCTGGCAGGAAGCCACAGCAGAAGATCCAAAGGCACGGGTCGACAAGCCTGCGCCTCCAGATACACCCAGTGCGGCCTATTAATGGTAGAAAAAACCTGATATAATTGTGCCAACTGGGCCACCCTGTAGTATCGCAGGAAGTGGTGGACTCCCAGCCCCCCCTTCTACTTAGATCTGTACATAGTGGAACGAGCCAAACGGCTCCCCCCCATGCCAAATAAATTTGTAAATAAGGGCCTGAAGCTGCCGCAAGAAAGCCATCGGCAATGGGATTGGGAGAGTCCTATAAAAATAGAGCACCCGAGGAAGGACCGTCATCTTGACGGACGCTATTCTGCCCATCCAGGAGAGATCATGTGCCCGCCATTGGTTCAAATCTTGAGCCGTAGCATCAAAAAGAGGTGCATAATTCACACTAAACAGCGAGGTGATGTCGGGAGTCAGCCGAACCACCAAATAGGGAAGCGCCCGCGGACACCACTGAAAGGGAAAGGAAACCCGCAGAGCCTCCACAGTCGTGGCGTACAGGTTTATTATTAATGCTTCCGACTTGAGTTGGTTAACCCTTAGGCCAGACACCCCCTCAAAGCGCGATAGAAGCGCAAACAGGTTGGGCAAGGTGGTGACGGGATAAGTGACAAAGAGCAATAAATCATCAGCAAACAAGCCGCACTTATGATGCCGACCAGAGCTCTCCACTACATGTATATTAGTATCTAATGGCTATCGCCAATATCTCAATAGCAACAACAAAGAGAAGAGGCGATAGAGGGCAACCTTGCCTAGTTCCCCTCGATTTTCAACTAATCCGAGACACCACCGTGCCCAACAATATTGGCCGATGGGTTAGAATACAATGCCCCCAAAATATTGAGGAAAGTCGGGCCACAATTCCACTTTGAAAGAACACGAAAAAGAAAAGTCCAAGACAAAAAATCAAAGGCCTTATGAAGGTCCAATGATAATAGCATTCCCCCTATGGATATATTGTGCCGAGAAAGTATTGAACCTGGTAGCATAAATTTTCGTTAAAAATTTAAGATCAGTGTTGATCAGGGATATCGGCCTATAATTAGTCGCATCGGTATGATCCTTGCCCAGTTTAGGTATGAGACATATATTTGCTCTGTTGGCATCTGTGTCAAGAGGTGTCCCCTCCCGCAATGCTTGGAAAAAAGTAAGTAAATGTGGGGCCAAGTGGGCCGCAAATTTTTTATAATAAGCGGCTGAAAAGCCGTCCGGGCCCAGGGTCTTAGAGGGTTTCGCCTGCTTGATCACCTGTAATATCTCTGCCATCAAAACTTCCCCCTCCAGGAGCTCCTGGCGGGATTCCGAGAGGGAGGGAAGGTGAACATCCCGAAGGAAGTTGTCCACAGCCTCCATCGTTACATTCCCCTGAGCACTATATAAAGATAAATAGTACTTATGGAATATGGACATGATCATACCGTTCGCCCTCTGTAGCTTGGGGGGCGCCACCCGACGCAATAGGGGAGTCAGCTTACGGGCCAGTATCGTCCCCGGTTTATCCTTCAAAGTATAAAAGGTGGCTTTCGTCCACCGCAAATGTTTCTCCGCCTGGGTGGTCAAACAAAGATTTAATTCCAACCGTACCGCATCAATCTTATCTCTAAGATCCAAATGTGGATTTTGTTTGTGGGTGCGCAATAGTTCAGACAACCCCCCCTCCTTTTCCTTAATAAGAACTTGTGAGTTCCTTTTCAATCGTGAGGCAATTTGGAGTAATTTCCCCCTGATAGTGGCCTTATGAGCTGCCCAATTAATAACCGGAGAAGTATCGGCCGGGTCATTAGAGGAAAAATAATCTTTAATGTTTTGTTCAAGCTCAAAACATACTGTAGGATTGCTCAAAAGCAATTCGTTCAACCTTCAGGGAGCAGTTCCCTTCTGGACAACCAAGTTTTTGAAGGAGGCCCACACCAGGGAGTGGACCGACCAAGCGACATCCACTATCCTACTATGTTGAAAGAGGTGCGCTGACCCAGGGTGGATAAGCAGATGATCAATCCTGGAATAGATCTGGTGGGCATGCGAAAAAAACATATAATCTTTCGTCGAGGGATTTAACTCGCGCCAAAGATCAATCAGATTATGATAATGCAACATTTTGTGTAATTTAGAGCCCATCTTAGGATAATGTCTAGAGGAGGATGTCAGCTTTGCCGTTTTATCAAACACGGAGTCAAGGGCAACATTAGAGTCCCCCCCCCATAGAGTACCAGACCCTCAATTTGGGGGGTGAGTGTAACAGAGAGCGAAAGGCAATTGACCAGAATTGGGGGCATAATAGGAAATTATAGAAACCGCGGAACCCTCCAAACACCCCACCACCAGTAGGAATCGTCCCTCAGGGTCGCTAATCCTCCTTTCCAAAGTAAAAGACACCCGCCTGGAAAAGCAAATCGCCAGACCCCCCTCCCCCCCCCCCCCCCGCCGTCTTGCCCGGGCCATTAGCTAAATAGAAAGTGGGGTAATGGTGGTGTAAAAACGTTGGATTATAGTTTGGCGGGAAATGCGTCTCCTGTAGAAGAAGCAAATCCGCATGTAGGGATTTGTATTGTTGAAAGGCCTGCCGCCTCTTAATCGGAGAATTCAGGCCCCTCACATTATGTGTGATAAATTTCACAGAAAGCTTAACAGGAACGTCAACCATAGCGTACAGGGAGCTATATCAACTTACTCACCAGACCACAAGACTACTAAAGGAAATAGCTCAAATCGCAGCCCCAATGCAGCAATCGGGAGTCCGGCGTCGGGAGGATGGGAGAAACAAACAAAACGAGTAAAAAAGGGGGGAAAAGAAAGAAGAGACACAAAAGAGAGGAAAAGAAGATCGAGGACTGAGGAGTCCTCAGAGGTAGTATCGACCTAAAAATAAAAATAGGTATAAATTAGACAAATCAAACAGCAACAGGAAAAATCTGTAAACCACCGAGGGAAATACCCCGGCAAACCACAAATGTATCACTGGGTCAAGCCAAGGAGTTGGTTTGGCCTTGTCGCACCCACGAAGGGTGGGGAACTAAGTCAAACAGGGTGCATGACCACCACCGCCGGCCCTCATCCGCCCAAAAAAGATATAATATTAAACAATAATTTAGTAACAACAGCTGTGGGAGTCGATGACCCAGAGACCCAGAGACCCCGACCCAGAGGAACACAGAACACTCCGAGGCCAGACAGTCTCCGGTCCCAGAGCCCTCGCCCCCCACATCTAGCAACAGTATATCAGGGTTTCCCGGCCAAGAAATCCCATTTAAGATCCCGCCCAAGGATCAAAATCGAAAGAATCAAAAATCAGAAGGAAGCACCAAAAAAGCATCAAAAAAGAAAAATCAAGTAAAAAAAACAGTGCCTGAAGGTGAAGGAAAAAAGTAAGTTTGCACAAGGTCACTTAGGACCTGGAGTTCCTGACAGGTCCATCAAAGGGGGGCCTGCTTTTCATCCTGGCTTGGCTCCTGGTGGACCTCCACACTTGATGCAACGGACTCTGCGAGGACCTGGCTGCAGAAGACTTGGAGTGAGGAGTGGAGGGGGGCCCATCTGGATCCGTGGAGACTAGGCCCAGTCATTTCAGGATTGCTTCTCCCTCGGGAAACGTGGCAAAGGAGTGTTTCTTGTTAAGATATGTAAAGTTCAGTCTAAAAGGAAACGCCCAATAATACTTGATATTTTTAGCCATGAGGGGTTGTAACAACGGTTTCAGGTTCCTGTGTTTCTGGATTGTAGTTGGTGATATATCGGCGAAGATCTGGATTTTATGGTCACGAAGCTGTAAATCAGCAATGTCCCTGGCTCTAGACATAATTTGCTCTTTAATCTTATAATAGTTAGGTTTCACAATTATGTCACGTGGGAGACCATCATCCCCTGGCGCTGTCAGGGCCATGTGCGCCCTGTCCAATTCAAGCTTCTGGGGGTTAATATCAGGTATCAGGTGCACTATAAGCTCCTTAGCGATAGCCTCAGCGTCAGTAAAGGACTGTGGAATACCCCGCACCCTAAAATTATACCGACGAGAGCGGTTTTCCACATCATCAATTTTGTTCAATGCTTCTTCCAGCCTGTTATGTAAAGTCTCAATAAATTCCGTGTTCTGGTTTGTCCTCGCCACAGTATCTTCCAAAGTTGATTCAATAGAACCCATGCGGGAACCCAGAGCCTTAAA
The DNA here is from genome assembly GCF_965119305.1 of Pelophylax lessonae. Classification (NCBI taxonomy): domain Eukaryota; kingdom Metazoa; phylum Chordata; class Amphibia; order Anura; family Ranidae; genus Pelophylax; species Pelophylax lessonae. The sequence goes on along the minus strand of NC_138768.1, from coordinate 793,052,087 downwards.
TTCCTGTTTCAGATCAGATGTAATGCGCTGGCTAGCCTTTTCAAGACCCTGTTCCAATAAAGTAGAAAATTTTGCCAATAAAATAGGGTCACCGGAATATTCTACTGGTGGATGAGGGGCTGCTGCCTGTGCACCTGATAATGGGGGAAAGCTGTCTCCCAAACTCCCCTGACTGATGTGCAATATCACATAGGGCTCTGTCCAAATCAGATTGTGATGAAAAAATGTCCCTCTCCAAGGAGAGTGAAGAGGCCTGTGAGCCCCCTTTGTCTGCCTCTGCTGTCGATCCCAGCTGAAGCGGTGCAGGGAGTGCTGAAATGGAGCCCTGCTGCAGTTTCTGGGCATAGGTCGGGGCCCCAGCCGCCATCTTGGCCATGCAGGCCGCGGCTCTAGTAAGTCCCACAAAATTTTTCCAGGGGTTGCCCTGGCTTACCCAGCGTCTGAGTGTGGCTCCGGGGGGGTCTCAGACGTCTGATACGGTGCTCGAGAGATGTGGGCGGGCTCACTGGAAGCTCGGGCAGGCTCTAGCAGACCGGCAGGGAGCGGAGCCGAGAGATCACACCATCCTCAGCCGCGCTCATACGCCCCCTCATTTTTCACATTTTTTATATGAAATTCTCAAAAAAAAAAATTTAAAAATCAAAATTGTTTAACATTTTAGGCCAATTTGTTTTCTGCTACATATTTTTGGTAAAAAAAATCGCAATAAGCATATTTTGATTGGTTTGCGCAAACGTTATTGCGTTTACTAACTACGGGAAAGATTTATGTCATTTTTATTGTTTTTTTTTTAACTAGTAATGGCGACGATCTGTGATTTATTTTTTTGCGGGACTGCGACATTGCGGCGGACAGACCGAACCCTCGACTTACATTTTTTACACTTTTGGGGTACCAGTGACATTACTACAGTATTCAGTGCTATAAATATGCACTGTTACTGTAAAAATGACACTGGCAGGGAAGGGGCTAACTTTATTGGTGATCAAAGGGTTAAGTGATGTCCCTAGGGGCGTGATTATAACTGTCAGGGGGCGTGGCTAGTGAAGTAACCACAGAGACATGAGATCCTATATAGCAGGATCGCATAGCCTCTGTGCTTACTTCAGGGAGAATTACAGACGGCTGTGTTTACATCAGCCGTCTGTCTTTCTCCCTCTCCTGTGGGAGATCGCGAGTGGCCGGCGGCCATCGGAGCCGGCCACACGCGCTGGCTGCCCAGGGAACAAGCGGGGGCGGGAGCGCACCGGGGGCGGCGCACGCTTGCCCCCTACAGGCTTGTGGGCGAGCGACGTAGGTCTACGTCGCTTTGCCTGTAAGCGGCAGAGTGCCGAAGTAAATCTACGTGAGCCGGTCATAAAGTGATTAAGCAAAAAAATTGTGATTCTCATTTTATCCAAAATAATGCAGCTCTGGTATCTATGTAAAATAGTCCATACCCGGAATTCATCTTTATTTGCTATAAGTTCGCAGTTGAACACTACACAAAAACAACCTCTTATGGTGTAAGCTACACAAATAGTCTGTGGTAGCCTGTAGTATTATGCAGTAGCGATTAATCTGAGCATTGTGTGGCAATGCATAATTACCACTACTACATGGCACTTGCTAGCAATTGTAGATGTGTGATTGAGCTACCAAGAATTGCCGGCATGCTCCTACCCTTAGTTCTGCAATAGGTAATACCTCCTTTACCTTCACTTTCCTTTGCCTGGTTTTTATAAATGAATTCTATTGTTTCCAGATTAATTTGTGAAGTTAAACAATAGCTTCATTACATTCTACTGACATTTAGATGATAAAATAATTCCCTGAATATTTGATCCAGAAGCAGCTGGTGAATACATGATATGCAATAAAATTAGCTTTAAATCATGTAAATACAGTCTAATTCCTATTCCTCTGGCCAGGAGATGTTATCTCTGAGAAAGGAGATTTTTCAAGCTTAAAGACTCCTCTTTTGCATCCAAAAAGTGAAAACAGTTGAAGTATTGCTGTTAACTTTCTATTAGTATTTGTAAGGAACAAAGGCCTCCCTAAGCACAGGAAAGCATATCGAGGCAATTTGAAACTATTAATAACTTTGGAAAGTGTTTTTAAAAGCTTGTGCAAAGAACAGGTTTGATCTTTGATAAGATGCACGCAGGATTAGGTCTGTGAAAGGCCCAGAAAGTGCTTACTTTTTTCTAGTGTAACTGTATCACTCCGACATAAAGAAATGATTTTGGTGGCCATGTGATCTTTTAAAATCCCATTCCACAGATTTGTTTTTACTTAAACTTGTACTAACACTTTACCTTAAAGTGCTAAGGCACATTGATCGGGAAATAGATGAATGTCTGCTTTGTCGAGAGCCACACTGGATTATACTGTGCTGTAGCCATGTGATAAAATATTTTTTGTGATCTTATTATTGTAAAAAATATATAGTTTTAATTATATACTAACACTTATATATAAAATATATACTTGTACTAACTAATATATATAAAATATTTTTTGTGATCTTACTATTGTAAAAAATATATAATTTTAATTATATACTAACTAACACTTATATATAAAATATATACTTGTACTAACACTTTACCTTAAAGTGCTAAGGCACATTAATCGGGAAATAGATGAATGTCTGCTTTGTCGAGAGCCACACTGGATTACGCTCTGCTGTAGCCATGTCATAAAATATTTTTTGTGATCTTACTATTGTGAAAAATATATAATTTTAATAACTGTGTATGGTTAACACATGCAATTGTTGTTTTCATATACGGATTCCTTTTTTACATTTCAAATGCCTTTTATTATATGAAGTCTCTACCAAAGGTAATGCAAAAGTGGGCATAACTTTTTTATTAAAGCAGTAATAAACAGTATTAAAAAAGCAGTATAAAAATTTGTAATAAACGCAATAGTAAATATGTACTATATTCATAGCTCCCAATTGTCCCTGATTTCGAGGGACTGTCCCTGATTTGGAACAAAGCTCCTTTGTCCCTCTTTCCTCCTCATTTGTCCCTCATTTTGGTCTGATCTATACAGTTGTATATAAAATGCATTATTTATCCATCAAAAAGTATATCACATTGCTAAACCTTTCCTCTAATTTCTAAATTGCTGCATTTGCAAATTTCAAAAGCCAATATAAAGGAATAGTAGTGGTAAAAAAAAAAAAAAGGACTTGTGGGTTTAACAGAAAAAAGGATGGCGCTCTGGCGTGCATGAAATTGGAATAAAACACCCCAAAAAGAGTTCACAGTTCAATTTAATATGCACATACAAGGTAAAATAAAACGATTTGCTCCGTCCCGTCCGGCTTCTTGTTCATCTCCGTGGGTAACTTCCGGCCCCTCTTGGTGAAGTCATCTTAGTGCGACTTCTGGTCTTCACGGAAGACACAGCGGTAGTCCAATACATCGGCCCCGGTTCCAGGTAGCGGCCGCACACTGGACCGTGCGAGCCTTTGCCATTAGAGGTCGGCTTTTTCCACCAGAGATTACCCTTCTTTCTTCTCATTTGGGGTCCTGAGGTACCAATATCCCATGATTTCCACCAGGGATTTCTACAGCACACTGAGGAGATACAGAAGCTTCAAGGTTCGACTGGAAAGTATGCAAATCGTTTTATTTTACCTTGTATGTGCATATTAAATTTTTAAGACTTTACATGTGAACTCTTTTTTGGGGTGTTTTATTCCAATTTCATGCACGCCAGAGCACCATCCTTTTTTCTGTTGAACCTTTCCATACACCATCCCGTGTCAAGGATTGGGCGACCAGCGGTGCAGTTAATGTACTGTTATATGCATCCATAGTGCAGCTCTAAAAACCAGTGAAAAATAAAAATGATAATAAACTCCAAAAATTATATAGAGAAAAAAGGGGAGTGTCCAAATTAATAAGTGCAGTCCAAACACCAAAAGACGACTTCTTTTGATGACGAAACATTGGCGACTCCAGACGCAACGTCCACACGCCCCCCAATGGAGCCGGCTGTTCTCAACTTTCTACATGCTGATTTGGAGACCTGCGGGATGCCGCGGTTAGATCCATGACCAGCCTAATTACATGCCTGTGTTGTCTCTGCATATTGTAAGAAGTTTTTTTTAATAAATATTGCCGATTGTTTACGGGATCACACTATGGGCCTCTATTTCTTTCCACATATGCATCTATGCTTGATGGAGTAAACGAGAAGTTCCAAGCCTGACACATATTAACGTTATTGGTATAATAACCCACTGGGAAAGGCCGTCTTTCTGAGGAGTCTTTGAAGCATTTAAGTCTGACATCCGCTGATGCACTGGTCTAATTACTAGCTGGGAGAGGCTGTTTCATTCAATTGAACAGCCACGGAATTCCGGTAAGCTGCTTGCTATACCTGAGCACAGAGGTGTCTTTTTCTTGCACTAACCCTTGGTGTCACTAGAAGAAATTTAAATACTTCGCACGTGGATTCACATTTCTACACTTGCTGTTGGAGCTGCACTTATTCATTTGGACACTCCCCCTTTTTTCTCTATATAATTTTTGGAGTTTATTATCATTTTTATTTTTCACTGGTTTTTAGCGCTGCACTTTTTGGATGCATTGGACTTTTTGAATCACTGTTAGTTGATTTCGTGCCAGCTGCTTGTAATTATTTACAGTCACTATATTTTTTGTCATATTTAGCGCGGAAATTTTTCTTCTTTTATTTAATGTGCTGTTATACCAGTCCATAGCCCTTGGGGCCAGGATATCACAGGAATATTGCATCCAGGAACAGCGCCTGAACCTTTTTTGTGTCTTGTGGGTTTAACTAATCCTTTTTTTTTTTTATAATTCTCCTTAAAGGGGGCGTGGCAGGGGTGTGTGTCCTATGCCTACATACTTTTTCTAATAGGTGTCCCTCGTTACCATCCCAAAAAGCTGGCTATATTACAGTTTACCAATTCCTAGATGTGATGGTTGTGTTCATTTCCTATTTTAGGCTTTCTTTCCTCTACTATTATCTGGTAATCCAGCCAGTAAGTCTGTTGTTTCTCGCCTGCTCAAGCTCTCCAGCAGAATGTATCCTTTTACAAGGATAAGAAAAACCATTTAACCCTGGCAGAGATGATTGAAATGATTGGCTTTTATTTATTCATGTAAAACCTATATCCCAAAAGGAAATAAAAAAGCTGTTTGCTGTAACTGATTATAAAGTGTGAGCTGGAGTTTAGCTTAAATTTCATAGTGCATATAAATCTGCTAATACTTTTACCACTCCCCTCCCCCCCAACTGACAAAGCTGCTGTCTACTGTGTCTCCTGTGCCTATTCCTCCAAAATGGTGTACAGGAGGTGTATTATTGGGCAGATCACCAGTGGAAAACAGAGAGAAAAAAGACAAAGAAAAGAAAACTTATGCAGCCACCACGAATGATTGGTAAGCTGCATTATAATACATTTTTGGTTTTGGATTAAACTCTGCTTTAACTCACATTGATTATTTAATACAATGTTGGTAGAGTAACACTTCCTTTTTAGTAAATCTTCTTCTTTTTCATTGCAGGTCATTGAGTTCTTGATGAAGCAGGGGTACAAGCGGTTCGACACCCACAGAAGACTATAAAATGTTTACAAAAAAAAACACATTGACAAGATCCATGTGCACAGATGGATGAAGAGAAACCAACAATGACTACAAACCATGGTAGTGGGAGACCATCAATGTTGAACAGACTGCACCCCTCCTTCGTCAAGAACTTAAAGAGGAAGTAAAGCTTCCTCTGTAACTTGTACCTATAGGTAAGCCTATGATAAGGCTTACCTATAGGTACTGTAAATATCTCCTAAACATGCACCGTTTAGGAGATATTTACTTTGCATGCAGCCAGTGACATTACTGGTGCATGTGCTCTGAAGGAACATACGCCTGTGCCGTTTGTGCTGTAAACAGCGGCTCCCCCTGCGCATACGCAGGAGTGACGTCATCGCGGCTCTGGCCAATCAGATGGCCGAGGACGCAAACCCGGAAGGAAGACTGGTTATAGATGGACGCCGTGTGATCAGTGAGCGGGCAGGGCTGCAGAGGCTTCGTTTTAAGGTAAGTATTTCATAATGAGCTAGTATGTGATGCATAATAGCTCATTATGCCTTTGTCTTTCAGGTTTTTATTTTTTTAGTTTTTTTTGGGGGGAGGTTTACAACCTCTTTAATGATGGTACATTGCTTCTGCTTGGAATCCATTATTTTACCTTCAAAGAAAAAGAAGAAGAGTTACAGATGAACAGCTGCTCTACCAACATGTGCAATGTGAACAACCTGTACATAGGTGTAATAAAAAAAAGTTATGCCCACTTATGCATTACTTTAGTACAGTCCTTATATTTTTTCTTCACACTTCACAGAGGAAGTTGTTCAGCAAAAGTGCCAGTAAAAGTGGTCATATGAATAAAGTCTTCCTTTCTCCATCCGCACTAAACAGTGAGGAAAGATGAATATCCGACATCAGGCCATTATGTATTCACAGACACCAGGGACAAGACAAGGGGTGGGCAGGAGGGGGGGTTTCCTTGGGCATTGTGGTGTCATGTGAGGTGGGGGGGCAGGGGCACCATGAGGTGATTGGCAAAAGGGATTTTTGTTGGGAGGGGGAATTTGGGGGATGGCAGAGGGTAGGAATTGTTCTAGGAGAGGACATTTGGGAAGGTATGCTAGGAGTGGATATTTTGGGGGATCTGTGCTGGGGTGGATTTGGGGGATTTGTGCTAGAAAAGGTGATATGGCAGGGGGATAGAGGGATTTGTGCTGGGGGGGGTTCATTTGGGGGGGGGGGGGGGGGATTTGTGCTAATAGGGATGATTTGGGGGTATTTGTGCTAGAAGGGGACATTTGGTGATGGGGAGAGTGGAATTTGTGCTAGGATAGGAGATTGGAGGAGGGAATTTGTGCTGGGGAGGGGGAGATTTGGAGTAAGGAGGGGGGGACTTGTGCTTGGGGGGGGGGGGGATTTGAGGGGGTAGAGGATTTGTGCTAGGTAGGGTAAAAGAGTTGTTTTTTTTGGGGGGGGGGATTTGTGCTGGGGGTATGTGAGGAGAGAGAAGATTTGAGCTGGGGACAAAGATTTTTGCTGAGATGGGGGATTTCAGCAGGGGATGGTTTTGTGCTAGGAGGAGGGAGAATTTATGCTCAGAGGGTAAGCATGCGGATTAGTGCTTATTTTTCTTTTTTGGGAGGGTGGGGATTTTTGCTGACAGAAAATGCTCATACATCTTTGGGGGAGGGGGTCCACACAATTTGACCTGTTCACCCTGAGCTCTAGGTAACCTTGTCCAGGTACTGAGAGCCACCAGCACCCAATTAATTGATTGGATGATGCAGGTGCTGTTTGAGTCTACAATTTTCCACTTATGTTGGACAAGAAGGCCTGACTCGCAGTCTCCGCTCTAATTCATCCCAAAGGTGTTCTATCGGGTTGAGGTCAGGCCAGTCAACTTCCCCCCCCCCCCAGACTGACTCATCCATGTCTTTATGAACCTTGCTTTGTGCACTGGTGTGCAGTCATGTTGGAACAGGAAGGGACCATCCCCAAACTGTTCCCACAAAGTTGGGAGCATGAAATTGTCCAAAATGTCTTGGTATGCTGACGCCTTAAGAGTTCCCTTCACTGGAACTAAGGAGCCAAGCCCAACCCCTGAAGAACAACCCCACACCATAATCCTCCCTCCACCAATTGATTTGGACCAGTGCACAAAGAAAGGTCCATAAAAACATGAATGAGTGTGTTTGGGGTGGAGGAACTTAAGTGGCCTGCGCAGAGTCCTGACCTCAACCCGATAGAACCCTTTTGGGATGAATTTGAGCGGAGATTCCAAGCCAGGCCTTCTCATCGAACATCAGTGCCTGACCTCACAAATGCGCTTCTAGAAGAGCGGTCAAACATTTCCATAGATACACACCTAAACCTTGTGGACAGCCTTCCAAGAAGAGCTGATGCTGTTATAGCTGCAAAGGGTGGGCCAACTCAATATTGAACCCTACGGACTAAGACTGGGATGCCATTAAAGTTCATATGAGTGTAAAGGCATGTGTCCCAATACTTTTGACAATATAGTGTATATACAGTATATTACAACTGTGTATTTAGCTGTATGTGTAGATTGTAATAGTTTACAATGCACCAACCATGAGAAGAACATGATGTTTTTAAGCAGTCAAGCACCAATACACAGTCATGGGAAGTGTTGCTCCAGAGTACAGTTTCACTACAAGAAAGTAATTATCATGATATATGGACAGAGAGACAGAAGATTTTGCCTTGAGATAAATACCACTGGAGGTGAATTATGCAGGGTAAGAAGAGTGGCGCCTTCTTTGTACTGCTAGCAGCTATACAGAATGCATATGTTACTGGTGACAGTGAGGAATGCACAGTCTTTGTGTTCAATGCTCCCATGATCAAAGCCAAGCAGGAAAGAGAAAGTGTGGAAGATAACAAGTGAAATAAACATTCCAATCATACAATAAATAGCACTACTACAACAATAACACGTGACATATGAATCCAGGGCACTTGTTCCCTGCAGAAAACATTATGGACTGACATATTCAGCTTATTGTATCCTTACAAACTCATCGTTCTGCTGAAGTTATTGTCTCAAGTACATTTGATAACTGCCTACTCAATAATGTGAGAGGTACTTAATGAGTCATTAGCAAAGCATTAACTTTCATTACAGTGAATAGACATTTATGCATTGTTAATGATGTGGTAACTGGCCACAGGATTATTTAGAATCCGGATGGAGGCTCGGTAAACATTCCGTTCAGCTAGAAAACACCATGAAGGAGGACAAGATCTTCTATTCTTTTTGTTTAATACAAGCAACATCAGAAGTTATTTAGAAATATGTTTAAAACACCTACGGCAGACAAAAAAAAGAAATATATATTTTTTTGTTTCGGATAAAGTATGTGTAGCGCTGCCCCTGAAGGAGCTGCTCAGTTTTTTGGGTTTTCTGTTCTGCACCTCAACTCCAAGAACACTCTTTGCACCTCTGCCACACCTGGTTGAATGTAGGTTACTGATATTTAATGCTTGGCTGCTTTTTGGCTAAAAACAAAAACACCTGTAAATAGCTGAGCATAGGAAGACAGTTAGTTGATACATTTTGGGGGGTGAAATTCCAGTTTAATCTTCCTAAACAACTTCCTAACCTAAACCCCTAAAATAAAGCCCCAGCAAGCCCAACCATTAACCACTTGCCGACCGCTCACATTGAGCCTATTGCGGCAAAGTGGTTCGTTGTGGGCGGCGCACGCGCGCCACCGGAGGCTCGCTCCCGCTGTATTCAGTCACAACGGGAGTCGGGCCAGGGGAGGAGAGGCAGTGATCCCCGCCGCTCTTCCCCGATCGTCGGGGATGGAGTGTGGACATCTGCCCACTTGTGTAAACAAAGCGGGCGGATCTCCTAAGTGACAGGCAGGGACAGATTGCAGGATTCAGCATAGCTGAACCTGCGATCTGTGCCTGTGTCACTCAGTCCCCTCCCCCCACACACGTCAGTAAGCACCAGGCATACATTAACCCCTTGATCACCAATAAAAGTTAACCCCTTCCCTGCCAGTGTCATTTTTACAGTAATAGTGCATATTTATAGCACTGATTACTGCAGTAATGTCACTGAATACCCCCAAAAGTGTCAAAAATGTCAGTCAAGGGCCTGATCTGTCCGCCGCAATGTCGCAGTCCCGCAAAAAAAAATTGCAGATCGCCGCCATTACTAGTTTAAAAAAAAAAACAATAAAAATTACATAAATTTCCCGTAGTTAGTAGCTGCGATAACTTTTGTGCAAACCAATCAAAATACGCTTATTGCGATTTTTTTTACCAAAAATATGTAGCAGAAAACAAATTAGCCTAAAATGTTAAAAAAATTTGATTTTTACATGTTTTTTTGGGGGAATTTCATATAAAAAAAAAAGTGAAAATGATATTTTTTCAAAATTGTCGTTCTTTTTTTGTTTATAGCGCAAAAAGTAAAAATCGCACAGGTGATCAAATATCACCAAAAGAAAGCTCTATTTGTGGGGAAAAAAAGGACATACATTTAATTTGGGTACAGCATCGCACGACCGCGCAATTTTTCCGTTAAAGTAACGCAGTGCCGAATCGCAAAAAGTGGCCTGGACATAAAGCAGGAAAATCCTCTGGTGGTAAAGTGGTTAAAGCCTTCAACCTTCCAATCTCCAAAAACAGAACTAAACCCACTGATTTAACTGTTTCCCAAAACGGTTAAATTCAAGGCATGCCGTGAATGATGACTGTCACATTTGCTTATACTCTCAATCCAACTGTCAAACCATCAAATTGCTGGTGTCATAACTGTCACATGTGCAGTACCATGGCAACTGCAGATCAAGAGTTGCAAAGATTGCAGCTTCCTTGGCATTCTAATTTAAAACCTGACTAGGACTCTAAAACAAATTTCTCCCAGCATTCACTTGGAGGACACAGTCAGTCAGTCTTCTACCAATAGGTATAGCTGTTATGTCAATGTGGTTAGACACTGAGCAAATCAAAGGGCACAGCTCCTCTGATGGCCATTTCCCCTCTTATACTGACATGGCTAATTTAGCTTAGTGCCCTGAGGAAGTAGGAAGTTCTCCCCAGCTCTGCTGGTTCAAGACCTTCAAGTTAAAGAATTTTCTATCAATAGCTCCTGTCAGTGTCATACCAAACCCCCAGATAGTGGAAATTTACCCCACTTTCACTCAGTGTCATAGCAGAGCCCCAAATGTAGTGGCAGTGTTGGACCCAGCATGTGTATATTCCCTTACACTATGACTACTTCTCCAGTTAGCCACTAAAATGGCACCAGGGACACAGCGGATTGTGGGATCCTGCTGCTGGCAGCTTGTTTTACACACCTGATCCTTAGTATGTACTGTCTGGCAATCTAGTACATTCCCAGGGGTAAAGAGGTCTGCCTTATATTTGAGTCAGTCTTCACTGTCTATGTCCGGGTCTGTGCATTTCAGTTCCATTGACTTCCATGGTACCCCCATAGACTTCTACAGGTGTCTTTGGGGCACTACTGCACAGGCACAGCCAGGACAGTGAAGCAAAGCTGGAATATCCACATGGCCAGCTAGGCAGCAGCCTAGGGCTCAATGAATGTCAAAGGAGACCAGTTTCAACCTTCATGCTCCTGCAGTAAAACAGGGACAGTGCATTTCATAATTTATGTGCACCTGACTGTCACTTCACAAGACATAATGTACTTTCAGGCAATTTTAACCCTTCTAAAACTGCAGGGGCACAGTTAGCTGTTAGCTCTGCTTGTGGTGGGACTTCTAAATGGACACCATCTGGAGGTTTCCCTGAAATTGTTCTCTTCTTCTGACAACAGAAATAAGACCAGTCATTATTCTGATACTGGAAGACCTCCAAGGACTGTTTTACATTTTGCCTGTGCTGTGTGCACCTCACATTTGATCATTATCAGGCTGAGTGACTCTGTGATGTTTGCAGGTTCTAATCTGAACTATCTATTCCCACCTCTGTTTGCAGATGATCCATGGCTACTTCCATATGGTGTCTGTCTCCAATCTCCATACCCTTCTTCCCAGTCCCTTACTTTAACAGCACAGCTATTGATGCCCAGGTTTTGAGCGAGTGTGGTCTCTCTGAGGTGTTTTTTCCTACCAAGATCAGGGCTTGGGAGCCTTCCTCCAGCAGAGTTTACTACCACATCTGGAAAGCCTTCTACAAGTGCTTTAAGGGCCTCAGGCTTAACCCTAGGGCATTTTGAATCGCTCAGATCCTCAGCTGTCTTTAGCCAGGTCTTGCTGCCCTAAAGGACTGGAGCAGTCCAACAATACTGCAAACAAAAACACAAAAAAGGGCGCACCGACCTAGTGCATTATCCTCAATATAGGCTTTATTATTAAAACATAAAAATGGCTACTCACAAACGCAGGTGAAAATCAATCACATCAGACTCATGAACTTGAGTATCAGAAGTAGTCCATACAGGTGTCCATAGTCTCATTAGGATGACGGCTGACGCGTTTCGAGGCATATGCCTGTTTTTGTTTATAGATCAGCAACTGATGCTGAGCACCATTAGGGACAGATATTGGCCTATGGTTCCATAGGATAAGCTTGTCTTAAAACCTAGACCCTCTTTTCTTCACATTGTTGTGTCCTTTCACCTAACTATATAATTTTAACAGATGCAGCCTGCCAACTACTGCTGTCAAAGTGTCTCTTTCTCTGCAAGACACAATGAAAGCTGAACCGGCAGACTTGTTTATAAATATTGTTTGTAAATAGGATTCCAGATGGAGATGGGAAGTTGTGTCATACACTAAGCCTGGCCATACACTATACAATTTTCTTGATCAATTTTCCTTTAGATTTACCAAAACCATATAATATGAGGTCAAACCTAAACACTTTTAATTAGTATGGAATCAGGCAGGCCCGAGCACTACATAGTTGAAATCTAAAGGAAATTTAACAAGAAAATTGTATAGTGTATGGCCCGCCTAAGTTAGAATAGATAAGATAATTCCTACAACAGAAAAAGAAGAAGAAAAAATGGTGACTGGCATCACATAGGTTAGGATAAGCTGGTCACATATGGAGCAAATTTCAGACAGTTCCCAATAAACTTGGCAAAATTCGCTCAGTGGGTGGCTCTGTTGCATGCATCTCATCCAACATCCCTTAATTGAAATAATTGAAGAAGTCAGAGGAAAATTGTTGGCAGAACAACACCTACATCCAATCAGATAAAGGGACTATTGGGGAATTTTTACAGATAGCTATTAAAGTACAATAGCATCAGCAGCACATTTATCAGTTTGTGCTGTGTAACCTGAACCGGTTAGATTTATATTTATGGTCGGGTTTGGTGTAATTTAGTGTAGGTTCTACCCTGGAAGAATCCACCTTTCAATGGTGGCAGTCTGGTTCATGGTGGCAGTTCAAAGAAAATGTCTTATGGAATAGGAGAGTTGAATTTTTGGATGAAGGGCAGCAGTAAGAGATTGATCCATGAGATACGGATGAGATGAGATGAGATATGTGACATGTTGCATCATATAGAGCAGGGGTCTTCGAACAAAGGTCTGGTTTACTGTCCTTCAGACTTTGAGGGGCCGGACTGTGGCCTGTGGGAGTAGACAGTTCCCTAGCATCAATAGGAGTAAAGAATGCCCCATCATCGGTATTAGTAGAAGAAATAGTGCCCCACTGTTGGCATTTGGGAAAGAAATAGTACCCCATTATTGGTGTCTTTGGGAGAAATAATACCCCAGTGTTGGTATCAGGGGAAGGAATAGTGCCCCATCATTGGTATCAGGGGGAGGTATAGGGTCCTGTGTTGGGTGTCAGTGGGAAGAATAGTGTCCCAACATTAGTGTCAGTGGGAAGAACAGTGCCGCATTGTTGGGATCAGTGGCAGAAATAGTGCCCTATTGTTGATATTAGTGACAAGAATTATGCCCCATTGTTAGTGCCTTGTGTCAGTGGGAAGAAAAGTGTCCCAAGGGCCTGAGAAAAGGCAAGCAAAGGGCCACATCTGGCCCCTGGGACACAGTTTAGAGACCACTGATATAGAGGAAGAGTCTTAATTTAGGAAGTTGCTTCTGTTCCTGAATGTTTCCAGACTACTGGAAATGGAGGCAGATGAAGGCATTGCCAGGAGTAACACAATTCATCAACAAAATGCAAAGAAGTACAGAAGGAGCATGTCTGTGGACTTCGTAACTATGGTGCACTACAACACCTTGAATAAGCTTAAAGTGCAATTAAAGACAGCATGTATCCATTTATTTACATGCCATTAAATCCCACAATTTTTGAACATAATCAATTTTTTTGTTTCTTTTTAGAGGAAGTAGAGCATTAACCCTATCTTCTGCTGACATCTAAGGTATGTTTGAGACATTGTTGTCTAAGTTCAATACAAGAAAAACTATGTTTAGCCACTGATTACGTTTTATATTATAGCATGTTTTCAATTTTAACCATGGTACTACTTTAATGCTAATTATCATCATTCACCTGCAGCAGCCCAGCGTGTTATATTATCACTACCCTTGTTTCAGAAGGCTTGCCAAAAACATTGATTACACTGAAATATTATAAAACAGTACATAAACTGCATAACTTTATTAAACAGTACATGAACTGCATAACTTAAACTCCACCATTCTAAATTAGCTATTCACGGCATGGACACACTTTGGATCCAAACATAAAACTCTAGCTTTTTTCCTGTGCATTACTTCTTAGTTTTATGCCTGTAATGGTTAAATGTGTAATCTGTTAACTGGTGCCCTTCATAGCTCAATGTTGCTTCAGCTAGGAAGGGCACGGATAATTGAATAATCCAAAATAATGAAAGGGCAAAGCTTAGACAACTTACTGACACGTGTGAGCAATGAATCAGGCTAAGGTTAATTAATTTCTATTGCTTGTCATTGAGCTGATGTTCAAAAAGTCTGCACTGAGTGAGAACCTGGAATCACATAAGGTATCCACACGTGCAGAAGAGAAAGCTCGATTAGACTTCTCTGCTGATTGCTGGTAAGGTAAGCTTAAGCCTAGCACACACTATTATTTTTATTTTTTTGTTCAACACAGTGGGCTTGACAAAAAAAAAAAAGTAGGAGCTCAGGAGGAGATCCTGTACTAACAATCCGATTTGTTAGTACAGCGATCTCCCCCACTAAGCTATTGTGTTCTGACAGGGGGATGGCCTCCGTAAGAACACACCAGTAAGAGCTCTCAGCCATTGGCTCAGACAGCTGATTGGATGCCGATCAGCACACCCTTTTCAGTCAGACATTTGGTCTGGCTTCTGTCGGACCAGCTGCCATACGTTGAATGTCTATCTTCTATGGAACCAGCCGGTACCGCCTAATATTCGGCCCATGTGTATGGCCCTTTAAGTTATCTGCTCAGATAAATTTGAGTCATGGATGGAAGACTTTTTTGTTCAAAGACTGCATCAACAGTTTTTGAACATCTGTTTTTATGCCCCCCTCCCTTTTGTCCCTGCCTTGATGGTACATTTCCCCAGTAGACTCTTTTTTAAAGCAGAATGAACAAATACAAGGAGAATGCAACTACAAGGTTAAGGAGATTCATCATAAAATACAGTGATTTACACAGTTAAATACAACAGCATGTGAATATTTATAAGCTCTTGGTAGACTTGGCCTTTAAATGGTTTGTGTACCTAGAACTGGATAAATAGATACTGGTTGGTTAAATCACCAACTTACTGTATATCTCTATGGGACTCCAACTAAAAATGTACAGTACATCCCAATTCTGTGCATAGGTAGGAGGTAAAATTCTTTTGCTTTTCACTGATGGGTATTAAATGAACAATTAAAGAGACAGACTGACTGATAGCCCCCTAAAATGGTCATCTAAAGCGGAACTTTGCTCCTTCCCCTTCCTCTAACACTTTTTTTTTTGGAGGGGTTACCTAGTTTTGGTAGGTACCCACTACCACTTCTAGTCAGCTCACCTAGATGTTTCAGCCAACATTTCACCCCCACCTGCAACCTCTTGGGACACGTCAATAGAAGGATGCAGGACAGTCAGCGCAGCGCGACTTGCACATGTGCAGTGGGGAGCCGGCTGTGAAGCCGCAAGGAATTACAGCTGACTTCCCATACTAAACATGCCGGTGCCAGGGACACAAAGACTGGCAAAGAACCAGCCTGGATGAGGACAGTGCTGGATCCTTGGACAGGTAAGTGTCCTTTTATTAATAGTCAGCAGCTATAGTATTTGATTTTTTTCAAACAGCATGAAGATAATCTAAGTCCAATCACACATTATCCAAATATCTACTGTGCTATGTCTATTCTGTATGTTGCAAGCTTTCTCTTTGACCCAAATGGTCCCAAGTGCAGCAAGCAAAGATAATATCTCTGTTGTACAGATCCTGGCAAGCTTATAAATTGTGTTTTTTGACAGGAATTTTGATTTTTTTTTTATGATTAACACAATTATAGCTAAACTAGAGGAAGCTTTAGAGCTTGTAGCCAATCAGGTGTGCTGCATGCATACGTGTCATCAGTAATATTATGATAGTATGAGTTTTTAAAGCACACCTATTTGTTGCTGCTTCTTCACTGTCCAATCACAGGCTGGAGGCAAAGAAGAGACCAAGCAGTACAGTACAGCATTGGAGAAAAGCCAGGTGACTGGTTTGGCTGTTTTGTCTGGCAGTGCCATTTAACCACTTCTGGACCGGAAGGATTTGTCCCCTTAATGACCAGGCCATTTTTTGCGATTCGGCACTGCGTTGCTTTAACGGACAATTGCGTGGTCATGCGACACTGTACCCAAATAAAATTGTTGTCCTTTTTTCCCACAAATAGAGCTTTCTTTTAATGGTATTTAATCACCTCTGCAATTTTTATTTTTTGCGCCATAAACAAAAAAAGAGCGACAATTCTGAAAAAAAAAAAAAAAAAAAACAATATATTTCACATTCTGCTATATAACATTCCCAAAAAAAAATAAAAAATCTAAATTTTTTAATCCTTTTAGGCCAATTTGTATTCTGCTACATATTTTTGGTAACGCAATAAGCGTATTTTGATTGATTTGCGCAAAAGTTATCAGGTCTATAAACTAAGGGAAAGATTTATGTCATTTTTATTTATTTATTTTTACTAATAATGGCGGCGATCTGCAATTTTTTTCAGAGGGACTGCGACATTGCGGCAGACAGATCGGACCCATAACTGAGATTTTTGACACTTTTGGGGGGACCAGTGACATTACTACAGTAATCAGTGTTAAAAATATGCACTGTTACTGTACTAATGACACTGGCAGGAAAGGGGTTAACACAGTGGTGATTAAAGGGTTAAGTGTGAGCCCAGGGGAGTGTTTTCTAACTGTATGGGGGAGGGACTTGTGAAATGATCATAGAGACCGGTGATTCTATATAGAAGGATCACAGGCGCTCTGTGATCATTTCAGAGAGAACAAAGGTCTGCTGTGTTTACAACAGCTGACCGTTCTCTCTCAGCGGGGAGCGATCGCAGGTGCCCAGTGACAATTGTGGCCCCGTGGATCGGAATCCCCGCTGCCTAGTGGGGACGGAAGCGCGCCAGCAGCACGCGCTCACCCCCAGCACCGCTTCCGCGAACTGATGTACTCAAACATCGATTTGCGCAGCCGAGCCAGCCTGCCGCAGTATATATGCAGTGGGTGGTCGACAACGGTTAAAGAGGAGTTCCGCCCCCCAGGAAAAAAAATTAAAAGTCAGCATATACATTAGCTGCTGACTTTTAAATATTAGAATTTACCTGCCCAGGGTTCCCACGATGTCGGCACCCAAAACCGATTTTCGTATCGCCTCTCGGATGCTGCCACCACCATTCAGGGTAAGGGAACTAGGCAGTGAAGCCTTTTGGCTTCACAGCTGGTTCCTTACTGAGCATGCGCGAAGCACGCTGTGCTTTCTAATTAGCTTGGCGGTGGAGGAAGAAGGGCGGGACCGAACTTCCGAGGGACAGCGCTGCGGCGCTGTCTCCCGGATGTGGGGAAGGGTACCTGTCAAAAACAGGTACCCATTCCCCCTCTTCCCTGAAAGGTGCCAAATGTGGCACCAGACGGGGGGGGGGAGGAAGCATATAAGCGGAAGTTCAACTTTTGGGTGGAACTCCGCTATAAATCTCAGCACCGGTTGAACAGAAATACCATCAATGGGTAGTCTTGTTCCCATATATATCTCAACTGTGTATTTAGCTGTTTGCCTTTAATTGCCTCATGTTCAAATATAGACTGAGGCTAAGAACTATTCAAGTTTAATTTACCATCACGGAAAAGCAACTTTGTACACATACAGTACATAGCACCTAAATTACCGACCAAGGCAAAACATCAACATTCATGTCCAATCTTCTTGAGATCACTGACTGAAAACTAAATAGGTAACTTTGTATGTGGCAATCATCACTGCAAGATTCTGTCAGCAATGAAGAGGTGAAACCTGTTACCCGCTAGATTTGTATCTGCCTTTCTGAGTCCTCTTTATCCAATGCTGGGTGTACTGTCCTCAGATAAGGATCATCTTACTGCAGCCCAGAGGTAAGAGTAATTTAAGCAATGCCAGTGAAAGTGATGTTTCCTCGGCTATAATTCAGCAATTACCCTCCACTCTCTAAAGCGATAATGACAACGGTGAAAGCTTTTGTCAAGGCCATATAGAGAGGAAACAATGTTAGTAAGCATCACTCATTGCTTCTGTGGTGGTCTTGTTAAAGGTAACGTGAGAAAAACAAGCAAACAAAATGTTCTGGGAGGGGGAGGAATGACATAGATGGTGCAGCAGGCGATAGAAAGTGAAAACTCATTTCCTGATCCTTGTGGTCACACTGAGATGTTGGGTGTCCTCATGGTGGTCTCCATAATTCCACTCAAATCAGATGGAACAGGACAAATGGCCAATGGAGCTCCTCCATGTCCCAGGCCCAAGTCAATATTGCATGCTGTGCCCACAGTCCTGAAGTGAGGAACAGTACTCTTTCTTTTTGGGATGGAATTAGACATGAGAATACCTTCTGTGAAGGTGTACAGTAACTAATTCCTTTTTATGTGCCAGCATAAAGTAGATGTGAAGATATTTTCTGCTGTATAGAGTACTGTACTGTATTTCAGTAAAAGAGGCAGACAATGCAGCATCTGTATAGGAGTGGTGATCAACTTTCTTGATATATGGTGCCTCAAGTATGACCCATGACATCACCAAAGGGCTGTACATAACATTAAAATGTTACTAAACCCAGGAGCAGGGCTGGCCCAAGACATTGCGCTGCCTGGGTCCAAGAATAAATTGCAGCCACCCCCCCCCCCCAGAAAAAAACAAAAACATGCTTAACAAAAGGCCCCCACATCCATTATTTTATATGTAGCACCCCCCTAGGTAGGTAGGTGCTAGGCAAAAGCATCTATTGCTCCTTCTGCTTATCAGGGGAGCCTGATCTATTAGGTTGCCTGTCACATGTTTCCAGGTGTGATTCACTGGGTCTGAGGGAGTGTCCCCCACTGTATCCAATGAGGGAGCTTGTTGGACAGTGGAGAAAACCCAGCCAGTGGCACATTGGCTTTTGTGGGAGTTCCAGTGGGGGGGCATTCTTGCAATGCATCCTGGGATTGCTCATAAAAGCTGAGGGGACATGTGACAGGGCATCTTTGGCGGGAAGCAGAGTCCCAGGAGGAGGCAGACGGCTGTCTCTCCTCCTGCTGTGTATGAGGAAGGTGGTCTTAGGCAGTCAGCCTAGTGAACCAGGTGTGGAGCTGTGCTGCAGAGGATCCAGTGAAGCTGGCAGTGGAGCTACTGGCAGAGTCTCTCGGGAAAAACCGTGAGTACTAAGGTACTTGCCAAAGGGTCCTACCCAATGCCCAGGAAGGAGGACCACTTCAGCGAAGTCAGGGAATCAAGGGGCCAGCTCACACAGAGTTACAGTAAAGGCGGTGCCGTGTAGAGAACCCTAAAGAAAAGGGACAAAGGGGGTACCAGGAAGGGCCCTGAAGAGTGTTCAACAGTTAAGTACAGCTTATCTAAATACTTATTCACTGCATAGTCAAGGTGAAGCAGCAGCCTTGCCACATTCAGTTATTCAGCAGTACCAGCAAATTGTGCATAGTTATTCAAGTTGGTGTATCCCACTCATCCCTTCTCCTATCCAAGTTCTCAAATAAAACTACAAAAAAACAAAACCCCTAGACTGTTTTCTGACTGAGCCAAGTACTTTGAACATGCTTTATTGTCAAGTTGTTGCTAAGGGTAACCCAGGGGAATCCGTAACCAGCAGCTCCCAAGGGAGTAGTGCTACATTTGGGGGCTTGTCCGGGATGTCTCCCTGGGTTACCGGCCCGTTTGCAAATGGCAACGGCTGAAATTTTTTTTTCAAGAAAGCCATTTTTGCTTCAGAGACTGCGTTTTAATGCTCAAGACAAGTGTGAGGCCTACTCTACAGGAGATAGGGAGAGTGGGATGAAGAGAAAATTGCACAACGATGGTTGCCCGTGGCAACGCAAAGATTCCAGTCAGAATCGCAATCTGTACCTACAAATACCGGAAAGCTTCCATCTGAGTTATAAAATGTACACTCCTGTGAAGTAGTGGGAGGCAGGAGAAATGCTTCTTTTTTGTGAATATGGACTGTGTCTGCTTAACAGTGACAGGTGCAAGCGTGGACAGAGAAAATGGCGGCCAGTGGCACGTGGATCGATGTGCCTGGGGCTGTGTGTGGGCCAAGACTATATGGAAAAGTGTTGACCATGCAAACGACAGCGGGACATTCTTTCTGTACAGTGGCAGAGTGGATACTGTGAAGAAATCTGTCGGCCATGCAGTTAATGACAGTGGGACATTTTTCAGAGACAGTATGGTGGGCCTTGCTTGTACATGTGCTGGGAAGAGGACTGTTGACCGTGCATACGACAGTGGGACAATTCTCTGGACTGGCAAAGAGGGTCAGCTGGCTCAAGGTGATGGAGGCGCAGCTGGAGCCCTGCTACAAGCAAAAAGAGTGGATGCATGTCTGGTGAGGGGCACGGTCCACTTTGCAGTCACTTCCATGTCGGCTGAGTTGAAAGAGAGCGGCATTGGAGGGGTTACTGCACCGTGCAGGAAAACGCGCACTGAAGACTTCTGCCTAGCAGGAGGCATGGAGGAAATGTGGGTGGAGACATCGCTCGCGCACAGCCAATCAGGAGTGAGAAGGGATGTCCATAAATTACTTCCGCCTTCGAGTGTGGCTGAGAGGGAGACACGTGTGCGGAGGAGCAAAATAGAGAGTGCTGGAGCAAGTCGGAGCGCATCAGCGATTGAACCACCTGTTGGCGAAGAACCTGCTGAGCAGACCAGGGAGCAGACTGGAGTGCCGAAGACATCCATCCTGTGGGATACAGGAGTGTGGATGGTGCCCTATGGAAGACTGGCGTTATGCTACAGAGGAGGCGTGGAGCACTTAGGCCTGGTATGTCCCCAGTGTTTGAGTGTGACTATGCGGGTGCAAGCGTGGAGCCAGTGTGGGCATTGCGGCCATCTGCTGCTGCGGGTGGAGAGGAGTGAAGTTCGGCCCAAGCAGTTGTGTGTGTCGTGGGAGACCGGAGTCACTCGGGCCTTGTCGGCTCTGGAATCGGGGCCTCTCCAGGGTCATGGGAGAGGAGTGATGAGAGTGATGATGCAGCTGGAGGCCATGCAACCAGTCGGTAGTCCAGTATGCTCATGGAAGGAGACCCGAATGTCAGAGCCAGGGTGCATGCAGGTAGTGCTGGCCGAGGAGTGGCCACCTGATGCATTGAAAACTGCAACAGTAGAAGTTATGTCTGCTCCCATTAAACTTGAGGAGAAAAGATGGCCAGCGGTGACCAGGGCTGCTAAAGTGAGTGCAAGCAGGCGGCGTGGCCGGGATGTGAAGCCGAGCAGACGTGCGACGCCGGAGCTCCGATTCTGATCTAATCCTCTTCTCTCCCCGAGCTACCTGATCATCCATGGCCCCCCCTTTATCACCCTGGGTCCCCCTAGGAAGTCGAGCGGTAAGCGGCGAGCCCCTCCGATAGCTCCCGGGAGGCTCCGATCTTCGGCTGTACCCGCTTCTCCTCCCTGTCCCCAGAGGCCGCCGGCGGCCATCTTGGACACGAGGCCTCCTCTCTCCAGCATGTCTGTCAGCACCCAGACGGGCCCTGGCCGGCAGCAGGATCCCTCTCCATCGGACATCCTGGAGGCAATTAAGGCGTGTAAAGATACCCTGACTGTTAAAATTGACTATTTGGCAACGGATATCAGCCTTATAAGACATGACTTGGACAAATTCCGCTCGCGGGTGTCTGAGGCGGAGGACCGCATCTCCCGCTTGGAGGACAACTCCAGGGAGGACTCCAGGGACATCCATGCCTAACAGCTGCAGGTGAAAGCACTCCAGGACAGGGCGATAGACACAGAAAACCACCTGAGACGCAATAACATACGCATCCTGGGGCTGCCGGAGCGGGCTGAGGGCTCCAGGCCTGCCGAATTCGCAGAAGCCTTCCTCCCAAAGCTGCTGGATTTGCCTGACATGCCGCCGACCTTCGTGGTGGAGAGGGCCCACAGGGTCCCCCCGACCCTCCCCCCCCGCTCCGGGGGCGCCTCCCAGGCCATTCCTGCTGCGGCCACTCAATTATCGGGACCGGGACCGGCTTTTGGCGGCGGCTCGCTCCAAGAAAGAACTCCGCTATGAAGACGTCCGAATTATGCTGTTCCCGGATTACTCGCAAGAGATGCAACAACAACGCCGCCAGTTCACCGACATCCGCAAACGTCTCCGCGACCTGGGTATCAAGTATAGCCTCCTTTATCCGAGCAGACTCCGGGTGATCGACGGCGACCGCACCAGGTTCTTTGACACCCCGGAACAGGCGGCTTCCTGGCTGGACGTTCGTTGATCCGAACTGTCACCTGAAATCGGGCTGCGCAAGTATCCACCATGTTTTTTGCGGTCCTCTCTGGGGCTGGACTCCCTCTTTTGTCTCCCTGCCTCATCCTCCTGCCCCTGTCTCACCTCTGCCCCCCCATCCCCCTATTAGTGCCTTGAGAACTGCCACTACTCATCTCTGACGGATTCTAGGTAGCTCACTGTTTTGGACATCGGGTTGCACTGTGACATTTTGTTTTCCTTTTATTTTTTCTCTCTGCTGACCCTTCCACTCCTTTGTGCTGCCTCCCCCGGCTATCCACTCAGTTTCCTGTTTTTTTCCCCGCCCCTCACTCCCGTGATCTATGCTATAGATCTCGCGGGAGCTCTAGTTCCAGTGATGTTGTTTTTTGGGGTACAGGCTGGCCCCAGCTCCCCCCGGGGGGCCTCGGTTCACCCCCGGTTCTTTTTTCCTTTTTGCGGGGGATGCTGGGGTTTGGCAGGATAGGCACTACGTGCCTGGGTAATGTTGTTGTTTTTCTCTGTATTTTAGTGTTTACTGTTTTAAGTTTGTGTGTGTGGTGCTTGGGTTCGACTGGTCTTGCTGCTCCCCAGATGCTACGGCGGACTCCCGCGGGGTCCCTCCCCATCTTCACCTTCAGTGGTTGTTATGGCCTCCCATGACCCCCAGTCCTTCTCCGTCATCTCCTGGAATATCAGGGGCCTTAATTCAAAATTTAAAAGAGCCCTGATGTTTCAGTACCTGTCCACCCACAAGCCTTCTATAGTGATTCTACAAAAGACGCATCTGGTGGGAAGCAAGCTACAGTCCCTCAAAAAGCCTTGGGTTCAAAAATCATTTCATGCTTCTTACTCTAGCTACGCCCGTGGGGTCTCGGTACTGATCTACAAAACCTTGCCATGTGAAGTGGAGGCGGTTCATACGGATCCCATGGGCCGCTATGTTGTCTTGGTCCTCACCCTGTGGCATTGTAGATATGTGTTGGTGGGCCTGTACGTTCCCCCTCCGTTTAAGTCGGACATTCTTTACTCTGTGTTGAATAAGATCACCCCTTACTGCCCTGCGAAATTGCTGCTTCTGGGGGATTTTAATGCCATCCTCTCCCCTACTCTGGACAGACCTTCGCCCCCTAAATCCTTTTCGGAAGACTTGTTGCACTGGTCAGTGGCTGCTGGGGTGCGGGAGGTCTGGCGATGGAAGCACCCGGACCGGAGAGGTTATTCATGTTTCTCCTCTTCTTACAAAACCTCCTCCAGAATTGACCTGGCGTTTGCCAACTCACTGGCGTTATCCGATGTGGTGACGGCGAGATACTTACCGGCGGGTCTGTCTGACCACTGCCCCTTGGAGCTCACCCTCTGCTCTGGCGTGGCCCGTTCGGCCTCCATGTGGCGTTTGGGCTCCCAATGGGTGGAACACCCGAATGTCACCTCTCGGATCCCGCCAGTTCTGGAGGACTATTGGAAGAACAATGCTGAAACGTCCTCGTCTGGGTTAGTTTGGGACGCCTTTAAAGCTTACACTAGGGGCCAATATATGTCCACCATTAAATCGGTTAAAGTACAGCAGGCCGCAGAGCTGACTCGCCTGGAGGAGGGGGTGGAGGGGGCCACTGCCGCGTACGGCCTGGACCCCTCTACCTCAAACTTTGAGACGCTGCAGGCGATGCAGCGGGACCTGCATCTCCATATGTCCGAGGTCACGAGGTTGTCAATGTACCATAGACGTTAATCTCCGCAGATTGTATACCAACCTCCAGGCGCACCATCTTAATGTGGGTACCAGAGTGGTTGCTTTGCTGGATATCGAAAAAGCCTTTGATTCGGTGGAGTGGCCCTTTCTATGGGAGACTCTCAGAAGGATGGGGTTCCCCCTGCTCTTCATTGAGTGGTTAAAAATCATTTATAGTTCACCGGTAGCGGCCATTCGTTTGGGGGGACAGCTGTCGTCTTGGTTTGCTCTGTCCAGGGGCACGAGGCAGGGCTGCCCTCTCTCCCCGGCCCTGTTCGCCATTGCTATGGAGCCGGTGGCGGAGGCCCTCCGCATCTCCCCGCTGGTTCGGGGTCTGCGGATTGCCGGGCTGGAGGAGAGGGTAGCCCTGTACGCTGACGACCTCCTGTTATTCCTGAATGACGCCGACTCTTCGCTCAAGGGTGCCTTACATGTCTTAGAGACCTACTCTCGGGTGGCGGGGCTGAAGGTCAACTGGTCCAAGTCGCAGCTGTTGGCGATTGACCAGGGGGCCCGACACTCGGCGCCAACCCGATATTCAGCTACAGTGCGTGGACGCATTGGTATATCTGGGGGTTAGGGTCTCTAGGGACACTGCAGACTTTGTCACTCTCAACTTGGACCCGGTGGTGGCGGCGCTCAGGACCAGACTGAAGGCATGGGAGAACTTGCCCCTTTCCCTTCTGGGCCGGGTTAACCTGGTCAAGATGAAGGTGTTGCCTAAATTTACATATCTCTTCCGACACTCCCCACAATGGATACCAAAGTCCTTCTTTAATTCCCTGAATAAATTATTTTCCTCCTTTTTGTGGGGTCCCCGCCCCCCAAGATATAAGCTTTCCACCCTTATGCGCCCCCTCTCCCAGGGGGGCCTAGCTTTCCCTGATTGCCACAAATATTTTCTAGCCTCTCAACTGATGTCCGCGGCTTGGTGGCTAAACCCAGATCTACACAATTCGGCGATTGCGGTGGAGGCAGCGGTACTTGGGTCCGTGGAGGCGCTCACTCATTTGTTATTTAGGGGTCCTAAGGCCCCGCATGGGCTCATGACCTCCATGGTTACGGTCCTACGGGCATGGAAATCTGGTCTGCAGCTGGAGGGCTACCCGGACTCTGCTGTCTCCCCCAACGCGCCACTGTGGCACAATCCCAGCCTGCCGCATCTCTACTCCCTCCCGGACCCAGTGGCGTGGACGAAATACAATGTTAAGAAGATCTCAGACATCTCCCCTGACCTTTCTTTTCCCCCCCATCAGTTCTTCATGGATTCCTTTCATGTACCGTCCTCCATGGTCTTCCGTTACCTACAGCTCTCCCATGCCTTCAAGTCCCAGTTCCCACCCGGTTGTTCTCAGGTGGTGCAGCCAGATCTTGAGCGGGTTTTGCGGCGCGACTGCTCGGAACGGGCGGTGTCGACCCTCTATGCGCATCTCCTTCGGGTTCATTCTCCGGAGCTCTGCTCACTGGACCAGGGACGTTCCGGACTTGGACCAGGAGGACTGGTTGAATATGTGGGAGTTTCCGTTTAAAATGCTAGTCTCACTTAGGGATAGACTTATTCAATTTAAAATTGCACATAGGGCCTACCTCACTCCGCACAGGTTGCATAAAATGCACGTCTCCCAGTCGCCGGTGTGCTGGCAATGTGGCCAGGCCCCGGGTGACTTCCTCCATATATTCTGGACCTGTCCCCACCTCTCTGCCTTCTGGTCCGGGGTGCTACATATGATTGAAAAGGTCTCCTCCATCTCGCTGGATCCTTCCCCGAGGATTTGCATACTCGGTTTACTAGATGACCTGGTATCCCGGGTGGCGGACCGCACGTTGCTTGGTCTACTGTTGTTCTACGCCAGGAAATCTATTGTGCTCCACTGGCGACAGCGCTCCCCATCCACGGTTCAGCACTGGAAGACCCTGGTGAATTCAGTCCTCCCTCTTTATAAAGACACGTATGCACACAGGGGTTGCCGAAAAAAATTCGACAAGGTGTGGGCCAGGTGGCTCTCTGATCCCTCCACTGTCACGGGTGGGTGAGGCGGGTCTCGCCTCTCGCCTTTGGGCGGCTGGCGACCCTTTCCTCAGTGTGTAATTGGGTTCCGGGATACTACAGGTCGACCTGTATTTGGCATGGGTCCCGTTGATGGGTCTTGGGGAGGACCTCCTCTTGTTTATTTGATACCTGATGTGTTTCTCGGGGCTATTGTATACGATTTCCACTTGGTCTGTACTACGTCCACTCAATCCCTTGGACCCCTGCGCGGGTGCCGTGTTTTTCTATGTATGTACAGTTGATTGCTTGCACCTAGTCTGAACCTTTGCACCGCTATTTGTTGTTGTTGTTTTCTTTTTGAAGAAATTCAATAAAAAGATTTTCAAAAAAAAAAAAGTGAGTGCAAGCAGTGAGGAAGAAGCCGGGGTCATCGATGTAGGGTCTCCTAGTTTCCAGAATCGGTTTGGGTCCTTAGAAGAAGGAATTGATGTCTGGAAGTCCGAAGATGAAACTGAGTGGAACTGGGGATCTGAAGAGCAGAGCCGTCCACTTTGTCCTGATGTGTTAGAAACGCCAGATGAAGAGACTAGGGACTCTGTGGTGCGGGGAGAGCGTGCCAAGAGTCTGGGGTTCTGTGAGGCCTATACCATTTGGTACCATATTTCACCCCACCCAGGAACTATGCCCGGGCTCGGGATCAAAATGAGGCCTATGACTCTTTAATCAGGCGGGAAGAGACCCCATTTTCTCCAGCTGGGAGACGGAACCAGAAAACCCTTCCCAGGTTTTCAAGAATGCAGCGGTGGCTGCAGAAGAAAGTGGCCATGGAATACGGGTATGATTACCCTTATGCTCCACGGGAGATCATGTTAGAGAGCGAGGGTAAAAAGAGAGTCTTGGTGTGATGAAGCCATATGGGACTTTCTGTTTGTCCCCAAGCCATATAGAAATTCCCCTAGGATGGATTTCTGGAAGAACTTTTTGTCGGTCAAGACTCAGTGGAACTATGGGCGGTCCATCTACCTGGACCGAGTGGAGGTCCACCGCCCCCAGACGGGTTGGGCCAGGCCTGGTCGATCCGCATCAAGGATGAAAATGGGAAGTTAGTAAGAATTCCCCAACCTGACTACTATATTTGAAGAGGACTTTCAGGAAAAGAAATTAAAAAATGGCTGGCTAGCCTATGTTTGGGACTGAACTAAATAAGTTCTTCAAGTTCTGCTACTGTTGGGGCGTATGTCTCCTTCCCCTTCTATTCTTGCAGCAGGGGTTGGGAAACAAAGAGACACCATCAAATAGACTCAGATCAGTGGGCTGTCCTTCTTCAGAGAACTTCCTGGAACAAATCCCTATTGTTGTTTCAGAGACCCTTTGGGCCATCGGCCGGGGTCGTGGATTACAAAAAAATAAATAAAAAAAAGTGAAGTTTCAAGATTCTACTTCAAGTTCCAGAGGGACTATTTAGGCCATCAGATCAGGACTGGAACTTAGGAAACAGCTGCTTAGGAAGAAGTGGGCAGCCTACCAAGAATTCGGTGGGGGTGCCCTGGTGTTGTCAGGGGCCCTGAAGAGACTCTTTGTTTCTCCTCCATGGGACTGTTGGGTTACTCAGGCTCCAGTGACCAACCTCCTGTGGAGAGAAAAGTAATGGATTATTGTAAGTAGTCAGTGACAGAGCTCAGGACCACCTTTGAGGAGTAGACTGACTGGTGTGTCAAGATTTCAGAAGAAGCTGGCCAAGTAGTCAGGGATGTAGGATGAGAAGGTCGCCCCTGCAGGGAGGGTCTTCTCATCATCCTAGAGTTCAGATAGTGATGGTAATTGTGTACTTATGAAGTGCCTAACCCTTTTGTTTCTCTTGCAGGTGGCGCCGAATTTAGCGGTAGTCAGCTAGGTTGTCACATTCACTCACCAGAGCAGGCTTTGCTTGGTGGGGGGTGCATTGCCACAAATGCACCTGTCATGTATTATATTGTAAAGAGAGATACCTATATTTTTTTACTTTAACTTATTGACAGTACATTTGTTCATTTTCCTTTTCCCCCTTTCCAGGTTTGTGGGATACTCCTAAAGTTTTTTTGTAGGGGCGACTGTCCCAGAGCCAACGGGACGTGGCTCATTTTTGGTGGGGGGGTGGATGTAGCACCCTCCTAGGTAGGTAGGTGCTAGGCAAAAGCATCTATTGCTCCTTCTGCTTATCAGGGGAGCCTGATCTATTAGGTTGCCTGTCACATGTTTCCAGGTGTGATTCACTGGGTCTGAGGGAGTGTCCCCACTATATCCAATGAGGGAGCTTGTTGGACAGTGGTGGAAACCCACCCAGTGACACATTGGCTTTTGTGGGAGTCTCAGTGGGAGGGCATTCTTGCAATGCATCCTGGGATTGCTCATAAAAGCTGAGGGGACATGTGACAGGGTGCCTTTGGCGGGAAGCAGAGTCCCAGGAGGAGGCAGACAGCTGTCTCTCCTCCTGCTGTGTATGAGGAAGGTGGTCTTAGGCAGTTGGCCTAGTGAACCAGGTGCGGAGCTGTAGTGCCCATTTGCACTGTGGAATCTAAAGCCCCGTACACACGAGTAGAAATTCGGCCGGGAAATTTCGTCTGACGACCGATCTGCCGATTTTCGGCTTGTTAGTATGGTGCTTCCGACAACCGACTCCGACTTTTCGGCCGAAAAAATCCTGGTGTGCAGGCTATATAATTTTTGTCGACCGTCGAAACACGTCCGATGTTCGTCTCATTAGTACAGATTTTGATGGGGAAAAATCTTATGAGCAAGACTAGGCATGCTCAGAGATGAAAGAACACAAAGAAAGCAAACCAACACATGACATCACTTCTGAAGTAGAATTCTGTCATGCGGGAAAATTCGTGTGCAGTTGTTATGAGGCAGGTGGAAGCCTGTCGTGCAGAGAAGGCTTAGCGTTGCCGGTGGGCGGAGCTTGGTTGGAAACCCGAGGTGAGTGGCACAGGCTAACCTGAGGTGCGGGGTCTAAGCATCCACCGGTCTTCACCAGGGCCTCTGAAGGTGAGGATGGATTTGGCTGCAGGTGGATACCAGGTCGCGGTCCCCAGGGTTACCCCACCAGGGGGTAACCGGTCAAGGTCCGAAGGTGGATGAGCCGACAAGGAGAATCCAGAAGAGTAGTCAAAATGAGCCGGGATCAGGACAGGCAGCAAACAAGCGAAGTCAGGGACGAGCCAAAGGTCAACAGGTATCAGACAGGAAATCAACAGGAAGCAGGTTCAGAACACAGGAGAGCTGAAGACAACACAGCAAAGTGCAGTGCTGTTGAGCTGTTTAAATAAGGCAGCCTGTTTGCCAATTATTGCAATTAGTCTGCTCTGGGTTAACCCTTTAGGTTGCAGACAGCACATCATGACACACATCAGTGTGCTCAGGAAGCGTTCCTAACAGCAGTCTAAAGCACATTCCAACCAACAGACACCACTCTGGACAAAAGACAGACGACCGGTCGGCGGAAATTCGTTGCGTGTGTACGAGGCTTAAGGGGTTAATCCTCTGCATTGTGTAAAAATTCTATTTGATCCTGTCTGCTCTGATCTTCCCCTTCTTCCACTGTCCCCAATCCATATCTTGAGGGGGCAAGCTGCACATGCTCAGTTTGGTGTGTATTGCTAGATAGTTTTGCTTGCTTGGGAGAGTGCATGTGATTAGCACAGAGCCAATCAGCACTGTCCAGACAGAGGGTCAGGGGTCCTGCAGGCTCAAAAGACAATCAGGGGAGAATGAAATCTCGTCCTACAAGCTTTAACTAGACACTGATAGATGTCACAAGACTACTATATACTGCTGATAAGAAAAGGTATTTAGCAGTTTAAATTGCATTTCCATGTTCTGTGTACTGTGAGGGACCAGATAACGTGAATACGGACTCCTGGGTTTAGTAACACTTTAAGAAGGTCATCTGCTGAAAAACGTGCTCACTCTACTAACGGCTTTCCCGTCCTGTGGGATGTATACCAGGAAGTAATAGAGTAGTTCTCTGTAAAAGAAACTGACTTGTGCATCATTTGATATTTGTCTCAGAAAGATCCACTTACTGCTGCTGGGACTTACTGCTGAAGAAGCAACCTCAAACCGCTTCTCCTCTCTCACATCTATGGCCTGCAGGGATGTAATCACTAACACAGAGGTCATCTGACTTTTTATGAAAGCAAAAAAAGGGTATGCAAAGGCTTTTTTTTTATTCCAAAACATGCCCATCCTTAAAGTGGTTGTAAACTCCATTCGTTAAATTTGAGCTAAGCACATCTATGTGTAGTGTTTACTTATTTCTCTCCAAAGCTCTAAGTGTCATTTCTCTCTGGTGCTCTGTTCCTCTGTTATCAGCATGAGTCACTTCTGACAAGTTCTCTGACACATGAGATAACATAAGCTAAACATTTGTGTCAGGGAGGGTGCTTAAAGGGACATAAGCAGAGAGCTTGTCTATTCAGAAGACAGCTTGACAAGTTCAGTGTGTGGCGAAACGCATCAGTGGAGAGGCGTGCTGACCTGCTGAAGGACAGTCATTCATGTTATAGCTGGCCAGCTTGTGAATATCCAATGTACATTTTATGCGATTTTGATGTAAATACAATTTTTTTAAGTTAGATTAAAATTTATATGGTTTCACATTATGGCGAGCCTTATGTCTTTTTGGGGAACTTCTATGAGCATGACAATCTGAGGGTGGATTTTGTGCAGTATGGGCTCTGTAGAGGGTTCCGACTGAGACTGAGCCGCAATTAATGCAGCACTTTTGCTGTGGGAGTTGACATCTTCATACTCCTTTTGTACGGATAAAGGCCCTGGCTGGGTATAATGCCCCATACACACATGCAGATTATCTGCAGACCTTTGTCTGCAGACTTACCAAAACCATATAATATGAGGTCAAACCTAAACATTTTCAATTTGTATGCAATCCGGCATGCCCTTGCACTACATAGAAAAGGTAAGTCTGCAGACAAAAGTCTGCAGATAATCTGCACGTGTGTATGGGGCATTAGCCACAATCGGTATAGACCTCCTGTGATGGGAGATCCACGCAAGTTGGTAAGCGTGTATCTTTTATGGTGGAGATCACACTTCATTTGCGGTGTTGGATGGTATCACTGGAAGGACACTTTTCATCTTAATTTGGACTTTTTATATATCTTATAACTGCTTGCACTGTTGGTGTAACAAAAATGTATGATTATCCATATTGGGATATTTATCCTCACTAATTGGATTTTTTTTGTTTTGCTTTTGTGATTTAGTTTATCACAATTTATGTTTGTGGTTTAACGCAGCTCTAATTACTACCATTCATTATAGACTGCATATATCTCACAGCAGAGTTGCTGCTTTTTAGGAATGGATTACTGGAGTTTATAGCACAGTTTATTTCCCTTTTTATTTTAGAATGCAGCTCTGCATGTTCTTTTGTTCCTCTGCCTATGTGGAGGAGGGGTGTGTCCCTTTCCTCCAATCAGCTCTCACACAGTTTAAGTCCAGATTCCCCACCCAACCCTATGTGCTGCTGAAAGCAGACGGAAGATTTTTAATACGACCTGTACTTTCCAAAGAGTGTAGAGCGGGAAAGACAGCAGATATACAAGTAAAACTTATGTTGGAGGATTTATTTCACCTCTGTGTATCATCTGAGGCTATTCACTTCACTGGGTATATGTGAGGGTTTACAACCACTTTAACTACCTAATATCTTCCAGGAGATGACACAGACGAGTACCTGGGCACCAGGTAGAGGATGCAAAGAGAAGTCTGTATTCTCTTGTGACACTTGCTGGCTGATGGCTGTTAGGGATGAGCTTTGAGTTTGGGATAAACATGGGTTCAGCCAAAACCCAGCCTGTTTTCAGCTTTTCCAATGGGTGAACAAACTGTCAATATTTGGCAAGGTCTCCCACACATCTGCCCAAACCTCTGGCTGATGTAGCCAAAAGTCTGTCATTTAGGGGATGTAGTAAATGAGTAACAAGGGATACTATGTCCCCCTTTCTCATTTGGGGGGGGGGGGGGCAAATATTTGGGGACCTCTAGAATCCAAAAGGCTCTCCACCTAGTCCCCCAATTTTCTTTTGGGGACAGGATATGGGAATGAGTCCCTTGTCCCTATCAACATACAGGGGTCCTCCCAATTGGTTTGGTAGGGTTCAGAAAGAGGGGGTCACACACTGGCTGCTCCCTCCATTCCTGGACACCAGGGCTGCTTGACTGGATATTGATCTTTTATGAATTTTTAGGGGGGCCCCGTTATTTATTTTTAAAGGGATAATGCACCTTGTTTACAAACAACAAAAAAAGTGCTGTCCCTTTGAGAAAAATAAACGCCATGAAGCCACAAACCAGGCCATATGCCCTCAACAGGACTCTGTGCAGGCGAGTCAAGTTCCTCCTCCCCAAACTCACTCATTGATGTCTTTATGGACCTTGCTTTGTGCACTGGTGCGCAGTCATGTTGGAACAGGAAGAGGCCATCCCCAAACTGTTTACAAAAAGTCGGGAGCATGAAATTGTCCAAAATGTGTGGGTATGCTGACGCATTATGAGTTCCCTCCACTGGAACTAAGGGGTCAAGCCCAACCCTTGAAAAACAACCTCTCACAATAATCCTCTCTTCACCAAATGATTTGGACCAGTGCACAAAGCAAGGTCCATAAAGACATGGATTAGTGAGTTTGGGGCGGAGGAACTTGACTGGCCTGCACAGAGTCCTGACCTTAACCCGATAGAACCTTTTTAGGATGAATTAGAGCAGAGACTTCGAGCCAGGCCTTCTCGTCCAACATCCGTGCCTGACCTCACAAATGCGCCTCTGGAAGAATGGTCAAACATTTCCATAGACACACTCCTAAACCTTGTGGACAGCCTTCCCAGAAGAGTTGAAGCTGTTATAGCAGCAAAGGGTGGGCCAACTCAATATTCAACCCTACAGACTAAGACCGGGACGCCATTAAAGGTCATGTATTGGGCAGGCGACCAAAAACTTTCGGTAATATAGTCTACCTTACCCACCAGATTTTAAAGTATATGCTGTAGGCAATTTAACTTTCAGTTCCTGTATACTGTATTTTATTTATAAAACATTATGTGCTATGATGCTGAGGAACATGGAACACCACATCTGAGTCAAGACCTTAGTTGTTTCATAGAGGCACACAAACAACTCAAACCAAAATGGCCTAATCAATTGTGACACGTATTTCTCTTATCCCTTCAGTTTCTCAGATACATTAGCCAAACAATTTGCTTAGAAGAATTTCAAAACAAATCAGCGTACTTGTAATGAAATGAAAAATGTAGCCTTCGCATTTTACTAAATATAATCCATTAGAGCCCATTTTTCAAAGCAATTTTGTACTTTGGGCCTAGTGCCATGCTAGTGGAAATGTGACAGTTACAACCTGTTTATTTCACTTTTCAGCTCTCTGACATATACTTCCCACGCTAGAACATCACAGTCCTATTATACAGTCTACAATTTCACATTTTCCTTCATTTGTAGTCTTTTGTTAATAAAGCTGAAAAACAGGTCACTTAGACCACCTCTTGCAGTAAACAGTTTATCATCGATTCATTTCCTGTATTTATATCAGAGAGGACTGGAAATATTTGGCCTTGGAGGCAAATAAAACTAACTGGGCCTTTCATGGGAGAGAGAGTTTACTGTATGCTAAGGAACTAGGGAATGGGGGGGAGGGTACAGATGTAGAATTACCCAGTGGAAAGCAAGTTTCAGAGGGCAGAAATGGGGGCATTAGCGATAGGGTGTGCGGAGCTCCTATACCCAGGGTGGGTACGGGGAAAAATCAAGAGAGCAGCCTAAAAACATCAAAAGAGGATAAATATAACCGATCAAAATTACGAGGTTTGTATACCAATGCCAGAAGCCTGGCCAACAAGATGGGAGAGCTGGAGCTGCTGATGTTTGAGGAGGACTTCGATTTTGTGGGGATAACTGAGACTTGGTTTGACAGCTCTCATGACTGGATGGCGTCCATTCAGGGGTATTCCCTTTATCGCAGAGATAGAGAAAGTAAAAAAGGGGGAGGGGTATGTTTGTATATTAAGAACAGTATACAGGTAAATATGAGGGATGATATTAATAATGGAGCTATGGACGAGGCAGAATCCCTATGGGTAGAGCTTCAAAGGGAAGGCACGGCAGGGAAGGTAATATTGGGCGTATGCTATAGGCCCCCCAACCAGAGGGAGGAGGGTGAGGCGGACCTCATGTTACAGATAGGATTGGCAGCAAGGATGGGAAATGTCATTATAATGGGGGACTTTAATTATCCTGATATAGACTGGGCAGAAGGAACCGCACACTCAGCCAAGGCTCGGCAGTTCCTAAATGTTTTGCAGGACAATTTCATGGGTCAGATGGTGAATGCACTGACAAGAAGCAATGCGATACTTGACCTACTGATTACCAACAATACAGACCTGATCACGGATATAGAAATACGGGACAACTTAGGGAACAGTGACCATAGGTCAATTGGTTTCAGTATTAATTACAGTAATAGGAAACACAAGGGTAATATAAGGACGCTGAATTTCACAAGAGCCAATTTCCCTAAACTGCGCTCGCTGCTAGAAAATATCAAATGGGATAGAACCCTGGGAACAAAGAACACGGAGGAAAAATGGGAGTGCTTCAAGAGCATACTTAACAAGGGAGTGGGCCAGTGCATTCCACAGGGAAATAAATTTAAAAGAGCAAAACTAAACCCTGGGTGGCTAAACTCCAACATTAAAATGTATATTAGAGCTAAAGAAAAGGCCTTCAAAAAATACAAGACTGAGGGGTCATTGGCAGCATTTAAGCACTACAAAGAGTGTAATAAGAAATGTAAAGACGAAATCAGGGCGGCTAAAATAGAACACGAGAGACATATAGCGGAGGAGAGTAAAAAGAACCCCAAGAAGTTCTTTAAGTATATAAACAGTAAGAAAGCCAGGCCAGAGCACATTGGCCCCATAAAAGATGATAAAGGAAAAATGGCCACAGAGGACAGAGAAAAGGCGGAAGTGTTAAATAATTTCTTTTCTTCAGTCTTCACAAAGGAATCGGGGGGCTACACGAAACCCGCTTGTAAGGCCGAACTAAATAATACACCTCAGGAAGTGCCGCCATGGCTAACAGAGGATAGACTTAGAGCTAAACTAGAGAAACTTAACATAAATAAATCCCCGGGACCGGATGGCTTGCACCCGAGGGTTCTTAATGAGCTCAGCCAGGTGATTGCCAGACCATTATTCTTGATCTTTAAGGATAGTTTACAGACGGGTATGGTGCCAGCTGATTGGAAAAAAGCCAACGTGGTACCAATATTTAAAAAGGGGCCGAGATATATCCCGGGTAACTATAGGCCGGTCAGCCTAACATCTGTAGTCTGCAAAATTTTGGAGGGGATGATAAGGGACCACATACAAGACTTTAGTAATGAAAATGGTATTATAAGTAGAAATCAGCATGGATTCATGAAAAATCGTTCGTGCCAAACCAATCTGTTAACCTTCTACGATGAAGTGAGCTGCCACCTAGATAAAGGTAAGCCTGTGGATGTGGTGTATCTGGACTTTGCAAAGGCCTTTGACACCGTTCCTCACAAACGCTTACTGTACAAACTAAGGAAGGTAGGTATGGATCATAAGGTGAGTACCTGGATAGAGACCTGGCTCCAGGGGAGAGTACAGAGGGTGGTGATTAATGGGGAGTACTCGGATTGGGCGGGTGTGGAAAGTGGGGTCCCCCAGGGTTCTGTCCTGGGACCAATCCTGTTTAATTTATTCATAAATGATCTAGAGGAGGGGATATCTAGTACAATCTCAGTATTTGCAGATGATACTAAATTAGGCATGCCAATATCTTCTATGCAGGATGTGGAAATCTTGCAAGCAGACCTGAACAAAATAACGGGGTGGGGAACTACATGGCAGATGAGATTTAATGTAGAAAAATGTAAAGTAATGCACTTGGGTGCCAGAAACCAGAAAGCAAGCTATTCACTAGGGGGTGAACCTCTGGGTGAGTCTAGGATGGAAAAGGACTTGGGGGTACTGGTAGACAACAGGCTTGGCAGTGGCATGCAATGCCAAGCCGCCGCAAGCAAAGCCAACAGAATACTGGGATGTATAAAAAAAGGGGTTCACTCCAGAAATAAAGAGATTATTCTCCCGCTCTACAAGACTCTGGTCCGGCCACATCTGGAGTATGCTGTCCAGTTCTGGGCACCGGTCCTCAGGAAGGATGTGCTGGAACTGGAGAAAGTCCAGAGGAGGGCAACAAAAATAATTAGGGGAATGGAGGACATCGGCTATGAGGAAAGACTACAAGCACTGAACTTATTCTCTCTGGAGAAGAGACGATTGAGGGGGGATATGATATCAATGTACAAATACTGTACTGGCGACCCTAGCATAAGGAACAAACTATTCAGAGAAAGGGAATACAATAAGACACGTGGCCACTCACTAAAACTTGAGGAAAGGCGGTTTAACCTTAAAGTGCGTAAGGGGTTCTTCACTGTAAGAGCGGTAAGGATGTGGAATTCTCTTCCACAAGCAGTCGTATCAGCGGGGAGCATAGATAGTTTCAAAAAACTATTAGATGTACACCTTAAAGACCAAAACATACAGGGGTACACAATGTACGGTTAAAAGCAAACACACACACGCATCATGGGTTGAACTGGATGGACTTGTGTCTTTTTTCAACCTCACTAACTATGTAACTATGTAACTATGTAACTATGAACGTATACCCCATGTAAAGCGTGCTGTATGATTGGTGGCCATTGTTAACGCTATGGTTGTTGTCTTAAAAGGATAAGGTTTTTTGTAACATACATACAATATGTATATATATATATATATATATATATATATATATACATACACACTGATCAGCCATAACATTATGACCAGCTACCATAACCCGTCAAGGCATGGACTCCACTAGACCTCTGAAGGTATGCCGCCGCTCCTCCCGCAATCGTCAGATAAACTGACAGAAGACCGGCCTGCTTATGTAAACAAAGCAGGCGAGTCTTCTGTCACACAGGCAGGGAGAAATAAGCTAGGCTGAAACCGCGATCTCTCTGTGCCTGTCACAGAACCATTCCCCCACACAGTTAGTATGCATATTTAGGTACACATTAACCCCTTTGATCACCCCCAGTGTTAACCCCTTCCCTGCCAGTGTCATTTATACAGTAACAGTGCATAATATTTAGCACTGATTACTGTAGTAATGTCACTGGTCCCCAAAAAGTGTCAAAAATGTCAGTTAGGGGTCCGATCTGTCCGCCGCAATGTCGCAGTCCCGCTAAAAAATGCTGATCACCGCCATTACTAATAAAAACAAAAAAATTAATAAAAATTCCAAAAGTCTATCCCGTAGTTTATAAACGCTATAACTTTTGCGCAAACCAATTAAAATATTTTTTTGGGGGGATTTTTTTTTACCAAAAAATATGCAGCAGAATACAAATTGGCCTAAACTGATAAAAAAAATTGGATTTTTTTAATTTTTTTATTGGGAATCTTTTATAGCAGAAAGTAAAAAATATGGTGTTTTTTTCAAAGTTGTCGCTCTTTTTCTGTTTATAGCGCAAAACCTAAAAACCGCAGAGGTGATCAAATACCACCAAAAGAAAGCTCTATTTGTGGGAAAAAAGCACCTCAATTGTATTTGGGTACAGTGTCGCACAATCGCGCATTTTTTTGTTAAAGTAACACAGTAAAGAATCATAAAAAATGGCCTGGTCATTAAGGGGGTAAAACCTTTCCGGAGCTGAAGTGGTTAAAGGAAGGGGTCAGTAATGGTAGCTGCTATATTTCTACTCTGATAACAATAGCAATGAGGAGGTCAGTTTGCACTGCAGGTTAATTTGCAATATTTTTTATCTTCTATAAATATGTGAGCAGGTTTGTCTACAATTCATGAATTGGGTTTGCCATTGCCATTTAACCCTAACATACCTAAAATGGTAATTTATATACCACAGTGTAAATGCGACAATGGAAATGACCAAAACACATTAGAATCATCTGTGTCATTTCATACAATCCCTGTATTGTTAAAGCTGAACTCCCAGGAAACAGATAGATACACAGATGAAATATATCCCTGTCAGGAAAACTGTTCTCCCTGTTGGAGACTGCAACCTGTGTGAGGGGGATTCTATGCCAAAGGACTAGGAAAGGCTGGCAAGCTATGAAAGTCTGGGAGACTGAGGAAGCCAATGAGTCCAGGGGGCTGGGAGAAATCCAGAAGTACCTGTTGAGACCAAGCAGAGGTACTGCTGACCAGAGAGCCAGGTGGCTAGCTATGTTTTCATTTACAGTGCCTTGAAAAAGTATTCATACCCCTTGAAATTTTCCACATTTTGTTATGTTACAACCAAAAACGTAAATGTATTTTATTGGTATTTTATGTGATAGACCATGATTGTGAAGTGACACATGATTGTGAAGTGGAAGGAAAATGATAACATTTTTTACAAATAAATATCTGAAATGTGCGGCATGCATTTGTATACAGCCCCTTTTTCTCTGATACCCCTAACTAAAATCTAGTGAAACTAATTGCCTTCAGAAGTCACCTAATTAGTAAATAGAGTCCACCTGTGTGTAATTTAATCTCAGTACAAATACAGCTGTTCTGTGAAGCCCTCAGAGGTTTGTTAGAGAACCTTAGTAAACAAACAGCATCATGAAGGCCAAGGAACACACCAGACAGGTCAGGGATAAAGTTGTGGAGAAGTTTAAAGCAGGGTTAGGTTATAAAAAAAAATATCCCAAGCTTTGAACATCTCACACTGTTCAATCCATCATCCGAAAATGGAAAGAGTATGGCACAACTGAAAACCTACCATGACATGCCCGTCCACCTAAACTGAAAGGTCCTGCAAGGGTAGCATTATTCAGAGAAGCAGCCAAGAGTCCATTGGTAACTCTGGAGAAGCTGCAGAGATCCACAGCTCAGGTGGGAGAATCTGTCCACAGGTCAACTATTAGTGGTCCAGTTTGCAGTTTGTGAGAAGCCATGTGGGGGACACAGCAAACATGTGGAAGAAGGTGCTCTGATCAGATGAGACCAAAATTGAACTTTATGGCCTCGAGCAAAACGCTATATGTGGCAGAAAACTAACACTGTACATCACCCTAAACACACTATCCCCGCCGTGAAACATGGGTGGCAGCATCATGTTGTGGGGATCTTTTTCTTCATCAGGGACAGGGAAGCTGGTCAGTTGATGGGAAGATTGATAGAGCCAAATACAGGGCAATCTTTGAAGAAAACCTATTAGAGTCTGCAAACGACTTGAGACTGGTGCGGAGGTTCACCTTCCAGCAGGACAATGACCCTAAACATACAGCCGGAGCTACAATGGAATGGTTTAGATCAAAGCATATGCATGTGTTAGAATGGCCCAGTCAAAGTCCAGACCTAAATCCAATTGAGAATCTGTGGCAAGACTTGGAAATTGCTGTTCAGAGACCCTCTCTATCCAACCTGGCAGAGCTTGAGCTATTTTGCAAAGAAGAATGGGCAAAAATGTCATTTTCTAGAATGTGCAAAGCTGGCAGAGACATCCCCAAAAAAGACTTGCAGCTGTAATTGCAGTGAAAGGTGGTTCTACAAAGTATAGACTCATTGGGGCTGAATACAAATGCACGCCACACTTTTCAGATATTTATTTGTAAAAAATGTTGAAAACTATTTATCATTTTCCTTCCACTTGACAATTATGTGCCACTTTGTGTTGGTCTATCACATAAAATCCCAATAAAATACATTTATGTTTTTGGTTGTAACATGACAAAATGTGGAAAATTTCAAGGCACTGTATGTTTGCTGAATGAAGTTGAAACCCCTGCGTGGGAATCTTGGATGGACTTTTGTATTGTTTTTGTTTTTTAATAAAGGTGGGCTACCAGGCCCTTAATGATAATGCCTGTGTGACATGGACTCCCTGCACAAAGGTAGCATCTACCACTAAGCAAAACATCCCCCAATATTACAATATAAACAGAGCTGTTTAACTGCCAAAGAACTTGTATTCCTGCCCATCCAGTTTTAGGATTTACACAGTTCTGTCACACTACAGCTCTGTCTGGCAGCCCTTCTCAGCTGAAGTTCAGAAATGTATAGCCTCCTCTTCCCCCAGCCTGTGATTGGACAGTGAAAGGGGAAGCAGCAGACTGATGAGCTCATCTCTTTCACTCAGCGCTCTTCTCCTATCATGCTCCTTGTTAGCACAGGAACCTTGCAGCTGGTTCTTTGTGCTGCTTCTGTCTCCTATTCTCAGCTCTGCTATACAGGGACTACAAGATTGACACCAGGTCACATTCCGATCTTTACATTTAAAGAGGTTGTAAACCTGAAAAAAAAATTTTTTCTTCTTTTTGCAACCTGTAAGACAAACACATAATGAGCTAGTATGAAATACTTACCTTAGAACGAGCCCCCGGTGTGCCATCCGCTTACCTGTATGATGGGCGACATGTCCAGTCGCCCGTCTTCCGGGATCGCGGCATCCGGCCATCTCATTGGCCAGAGCCGCGGTGACGTCACTCCCGCGCACGCGCGCAGGAGCCGACGGTCACGGCACGGGGCTCTGAAGGAAAGGCACCAGCGGCCGTTCCTTCAGAGCACATGCACCAGTGACGTCACTGGCTACATACATGTAAGGTAAATATCTCCTAAACGGTACATGTTTAGGAGATATTTACAGTACCTATAGGTAAGCCTTATCATAGGCTTACCTATAGGTACAAGTGTCAGAGGAGGGTTTACTTCCTCTTTAAAGATGTATTGAAGATTATAGAGATAAATTAATTTATGTCCTTTACTGTATATCTGTCCAGAGTTCTGCTTTAAAGTTGTTGTACTGACTGATAGAATGTTTTAATTTTCCATGGTGCAAAGCTGGTGAATAATAATGCGGTGTGTGCACCGTAGGTGTGGCCAAATGGTTATCATCGGGGGGAGGCTGGATAAAAAAACCACGGGCTTTCTTGTACCTATAAAACATGCTTTGATTGCTGTGCCAGAAGCTAGAGTCTTACAAGCACAACCTCAGAACAATCAGCAAAGTTCGGCAATAAAAAGTGCATATGAGCTTTAACTACAATGTGAATAATATTACGGTAACTAGTCTAGAGTGTGCTGTAGGAGAATGGCTAGGACGTTTGCAATTTTCACTGATAGGAGCCTCTTAGTATCAGCAATAGGTGAAGATCTCTGTTTTGCAGCTGTAAAGTGACTTTAAGTCCTAACTCTTTAGCCGGATAGGGTTGGTGTCCAGTTGTATCATTGGTGCACATGAGAATAGTACCAGTCAAGCCTGCAGGCAGCAATAAGGCTACTAGATGACTGCATGGCCAGTTGCTAAAGAGCTTAATCTCTGTAGAAGGAGATAGTAAATCCCCATGGCAGCAGTTCACAAGTCCCAGTGATATTACAGCTCACTATCCAGTCACACACAGCGATAAGTCAACTTTCTGCTTTGCACCCAGGTGACTCTCACTGGCAGCACCCTTCAACTCAGCACTCCAGATCCTGCTCTGGCCACCGATATGCAACAGCGATGGTGCACACTGGACAGCCATGTGCATTCTCCAGTCTCCCTCACAGCAAGCTGCGTCCTATGCAGCCTAGGAAAATGCAGCTCTTTCCCGTCTTCCTGGCAATCTCCTCTCTGTTGAATGTATTTCAGAAGCTCTTGATTACAGTAGAGTTTTTTTACCTCTGGACTACAGTTCCCATAGTGCAGTGCTGCCTGACTTAGTCTATTAAATTCTTCCTGCTCAGCAGCTCCCTCCTCGTGGTGATATACTGTAGCTGTTAACCACTTCAGCACCACAGGGCAGCAGCTACAGAGCTGCTGTAGCCAGTGGTTCACTAACTA
Source organism: Pelophylax lessonae (assembly GCF_965119305.1). NCBI lineage: Eukaryota > Metazoa > Chordata > Amphibia > Anura > Ranidae > Pelophylax > Pelophylax lessonae. The sequence continues at coordinate 793,009,992 of NC_138768.1, read as the reverse complement.
GCACCTGCCTACCCACTTTTTTCCCAAGCCATCCTTAAGGTCTCATGCACACTGGACATTTTTACAGCTGCTGTTTTTGGCTTCAGGCGTTTTTGTCTCCAGCCAGTAAACTCCCCAGCATGTTATTCTGTGTGTCCATGCACACATAGGCTGTTATCAGCAATTTTTGGCAGGGGCATTTTCTGGCTGGAAAAAAACCCAGAACTAGTGGGTTTTGAGAGTTTTTCAGCTGTAAAAATGCTCTAACTAACTAACTCTGATAAAAACTTAAAAACACCCAAAAAGCTATTAAAACATGCCTATTCTGCTTTTATCAGCATTTGAGCCATAAGCTTTTGTGGGAGTATAGTTTTGCTAAAAAAAAAAAGCTATAAAAAACTCAACAGCTGAAAAACACTACTGCAAAGATGCTGAAAACTCATTCTACTGCCGTTTTGATAATGTCCAGTGTGCAAGAGGATTAAAGAGGAACTTAAAATGTTCAGGGACTGGTTGGCAACCAGCAACTGTTGAGACAATGAACAATTTGGTCAAATGTATGTAATGTGCAATATAATGCAGGAGTATGTAATGTACAATATAGTGTATATAATGCAGGAGTGTGTAATGCACAATATAGTGTATATAATGCAGGAGTGTGTAATGTACAATATAGTGTATATAATGCAGGAGTGTGTAGCATACAATATAGTGTATATAATGCAGGAGTGTGTAATGTACAATATAGTGTATATAATGCAGGAGTGTGTAATGTACAATATAGTTTATATAATGCAAGAGTGTGTAATGTACAATATAGTGTATATAACGCAGGAGTGTGTAATGTACAATATAGTGTATATAATGCAGGAGTGTGTAATGTACAATATAGTGTATATAATGCAGGAGTGTGTAACGTACAATATAGTGTATATTACGCAGGAGTGTGTAATGTACAATATAGTGTATATAATGCAGGAGTGTGTAATGTACAATATAGTGTATATAATGCAGGAGTGTGTAATGTACAATATAGTGTATATAATGCAGGAGTGTGTAGCATACAATATAGTGTATATAATGCAGGAGTGTGTAATGTACAATATAGTGTATATAATGCAGGAGTGTGTAACGTACAATATAGTGTATATAATGCAGGAGTGTATAACGTACAATATAGTTTATATAATGCAAGAGTGTGTAACGTACAATATAGTGTATATAACGCAGGAGTATGTAACGTACAATATAGTGTATATAATGCAGGAGTGTGTAATGTACAATATAGTGTATATAATGCAGGAGTGTGTAACGTACAATATAGTGTATATTACGCAGGAGTGTGTAATGTACAATATAGTGTATATAATGCAGGAGTGTGTAACGTACAATATAGTGTATATAATGCAGGAGTGTGTAATGTACAATATAGTGTATATCAGCCTTTTTCAACCAGGGTGCCTTGAGGTTTCCTCAGGGGTGCCTGGGCAAAATGCCTAGAAATTGCCCCAAAACTGTATACAAGCCGGTGGGTGGATGAAACCTGCCTTTTAGTTACACAAAGCCACAGGTTTTCATTGTACATCTATACAATCTTTTAGCTGCCAACCTTCCTAATGACCAATGACATCATCAGTAGATAAGGAGGATGTCAGTTGCCTGCATATCATCCTTGGTTTGACCCTCCCTTGCCTCTCTCCATCAGCTTTGGGGTCTCATTAGCTAAGGGATGGAGAAAACCTGAGGGAGAAGAGAAACAATGGAATATTAGTCAGTACCAGTTTGCAAAATTGTGTTTGCTTTGAAAGAATAAATTACCTCTAATGTTGGGTGTCCGACGTGTATTGATGTTGCTACATTATATAAAACTATTAGAATAGTTTTTACATTTTAGAATGGGGCACCTCAAGACTGTCTGTAATTTTGGAGGGTGACTCAAGATTGTCCATAATTTTAAAGGGTGCCTTGACTGAAAAAAGGTTGAGAAGCGCTGGTGTATATAATGCAGGAATGTCTACATACAGGAGTACAAAACAAAAACAGTGCAGGAGTCAGTGTAAAATGTATTCTGGTACTGGACTCCGGGATTCAGGTTTGATATGCGGGATGCCAAGATTTCAATAAAATCTCGGGACGGTCCTGCCCATTCCAGGACAATTGGGAGGTATGGTGTATGTAGTTTTCATTTGGGAAATTACATTCATTCCAAAATGAATGCAAAGCAATTTTGAAGCAAAGAAAATGTTTAAGGACTTTAAAATGACAATCGCTGAGTTTTCAGTTGCATGTTCATACAACTTTTCAAGGGTGTAGGAACCCACACAAAACTGGGGGGGACAGCATTTTTACTCGCCAGGTATATGCTTTTCCGTGCCCCCATCAATGCAGAGTTCAGCGCGCGAGCCCCTTTCAATGCAGAGCTCCACAGCATTGTCCCCAATCACTGCAGAGCGTCACAGCATTGTCCCCAATCACTGCAGAGTGCCCACAGCATTGTACCCCAATGATTGCAGAGTGCCACAGCATTGTACCCCAATGATTGCAGAGTGCCCACAGCATTGTACCCCAATGATTGCAGAGTGTCCACAGCATTGTACCCCAATGATTGCAGAGTGCCACAGCATTGTACCCCAACGATTGCAGAGTGCCCACAGCATTGTACCCCAATGATTGCAGAGTGCCCACAGCATTGTACCCCAATGATTGCAGAGTGCCACAGCATTGTACCCCATTGATTGCAGAGTGCCCACAGCATTGTACCCCAATGATTGCAGAGTGCCCACAGCATTGTACCCCAATGATTGCAGAGTGCCACAGCATTGTACCCCAATGATTGCAGAGTGCCCACAGCATTGTACCCCAATGATTGCAGAGTGCCACAGTCAGCATTGTACCCCAATGATTGCAGAGTGCCACAGCATTGTCCCCCAATCAATGCAGAGACCAGCGTGTGTGCTCCCTTCAACCCAATGCACTTACCTGGCGTCGGCGGCTCGGCTATCGGCGGCGGCGGGAAGGTGAGCGGCTTCTCCCTCGTCCTCTTCTGCGGCGGGAACCGGCGGGCGGCCTCTTCTCTGCGGCGGGAAGGTGAGCGGCGGTGACGGAGAGTGACTGACGCACGCACCGGCACCGCCCCCATTGCGATGTCAGCGATCGGATGTCCTGGATGATGATTGGTCCAGGCTGGAGACTGGACCAATCACAGCCAGGACATCACAAAGGTGGGGGTGGCCAAGCGCTCTTTCCTGCGCCCAGGTTACGCCCCCAGAAGGCAGCCAAACGGCGCCATTCTGGGCCGTAAACCCCACTAAACTGGTGGGATTTCACCATACCTGTCCCCCCCGCATTATTTCCTGGGGGGAATGTGTCCCCCCCGTCCCCCCCGGTTCCTGCGCCCATGCAACTATTTGAACAAACGTTTGCCTGAAAATCGACCCTGTATAGCCAGTTTTAGAAAGTTTCTTCCCAAAGATGAAACTCCCGTTGCAGGGATTGCCTGTAATTTGACCTCTCATTCTCTACGGACTTCTGGAAAACAAGCATTGAGCCAGGCAATAATCAAGGGATTGGAAATTCTGTTGTCTAGAGAACAGTTGTCATTGTGGCAAAGAATAGAAAGGTAAAGTGGTTGTACAGGCACACGGTTTTTTACCTTCACGTATTCTATGCATGAAGGTAAAAAAACCTTCTGTGTGCAGCAGTCACCCAGACCCCCCTGATTCTTACTTGAGCCCCCTCTCGACCCCATGATGTCCACGAGAGCCTTGCCTCTCCGGTGACACCAAACTTCTGATTGGCTTTTAGCCGCAGTGGGAGCCATTGGCTTCCACTGCTGTCAATAAAGCCAGTGAGCCAATCATGAGACGGAGGGGGCAGGGCCAAACCACGGCTCTATGTGAGAATGGAAACAGAGCCGCAAGTCGGGAGCGTGCCTGCTTGGGTGCCCCCAGAGCAAGCTGCTTGCTGTGAGGACACCCAGCAGGAGGGAGGGGCCAAGAGTGCAAGTATGGGACCCAAGAAGAGGAGGATTCGGGCTGCTCTGTGCAAAACCACTGTAACAGGACAGGTAAATATAACATGTTTGTTATATTTAGAAAAAAAAGAGACTTTAGTATCACGTTAACTTTTTTCAGATTAAAAAAACATGTACGAAAAGGGAAGTTTAATTTTAATAACTTTAGGGCCAGTTCCAATGCGTTTTTTTTTCTGCATCAAAAATGCATGGATAGTAGGTTAAATGATTTTCAATGGCATAGTTCACACCAGTGCTTGCAGTTCCAGTGCGTTCCAGTTCCAGAAACAAAAGTAGACCATGCTGCATTTTTCCTTCACTGGACTGTAGTGGAACGCTGTAAAACACATCAAAAATGCACAGGAATGCACCAGAATGCACTTAAATGCACTGGAACACATGTCCTTATTTTAGGTTAAGAAAAAAGAGGGGGGGGGGATGCACTGGAGTGCATCAAAAATGCACTGGAACGCATCTGGAACGCGTCAACGCGCATGCAACAAAGCATCTGGGACGCATCCGGACTGCTTTTCTGTGGTGTGAACTGACCCTCAATGTCAGAATGGCTTGTATTGAACTTCTATCCATTTTATCAATGTTTTACCAAAAGCCAAGTTTATCTCTGAACCATTAAACATTTCAGAGGTATACATATTTTCTCTGCTTACACGATGAACTGTGCTGAAACAACTTTATTTCCAGAATTCCAAAGATTACATTTAGTACATGATAAAACTGCATTTGGGTTTGTGGAATTTGTGGTTTTTGCATGGATGAAGTGAAACTGCACAAAAAGAACCTATAACTTGGTCAGACAGATTTATTTAAAACAAAATAACTTGACCCAATGTTTTTATAAATGACAGCGATCAGCCCTGTTTATTTTAGGGAGTGACCCTTAAACAAAATTCAAAGACTTTTTAATCATAGATACAATGGGCAGCTAAGTGATAATTCAAGTCTTTAATTTTGGCCATGTCAAAGGTTAGTTAGGTTCCTTATGCTTGACTGCTCCCTGGACACTGCCTGAAGAGACACATACTGCACAAAACCTATTAAGGGGACACTATACTGTCATGTAAAGTGTATGTAAACCCTCGGCTTCTCTTATATGGTCCCTTTTGGTTGGTTAAATATGCCATTGAAGGTGTTGTGTTATATCTGTTTGGTATGTGCTGTTGATTTAGAAGTATAATGGAAAGACACAACTGTTCCTTTTTGAGAGTTTTTTTTACCATTCAACAAAAAGTACAGTAACCCTCGGAGGTTATTCAATTTCACTTCCTAACAGGAAGTCCAATTTGACAACAGGCTTAAAGTGGTTCTAAAGCCTAAACATTTTTTTTACCTTGAAGTGGTTGTAAAGGCACAAGGTATTTTTTGCCTGCAGCAGTCCCCCCTAATACTTACCTGAACCCCCTCTCGATCCAGTGATGTCTACGAGAGCCTTGCCTCTCCAGGGACTCCCACTTCGGCTGTTGGCAATTACAACCAGTGAGCCAATCAGGAGATTGAGGGGGTGGGGATGAACCATGGCTTCCTGTGTGAAAGGACACACAGAGCAGCCGCTCGGCTCGGGTGCCCTCATAGAAAGCTGCTTGCTGTGGGGAGCACCCAACAGGAGAAAGGAGCCAGGAGCGCCAGCGAGGGACCCGAGAAGAGGAGGATCCGGCCACTCTGTGCAAAACCAACTGCACATAGCAGGTAAGTATCACATACTTGTTTTTTAAATTAAAGAAAAATATTAAACTTTACAGACACTTTAATGCATTCCTTGCATTAGGGTAAAAATGTTTAGGCATTGGTTTTTCCCCTCCCCTTCCCCCTTATACTTACCTGAGCCCTCATTTGATCCAGTGCTGTGCACATCTGCATCTCTTCTCTCCCTTCACTTTCGGGAATCATTAGCTTTGCTGGGGCCATTGGATGCCAATCAAAGCCAGGGATGAGGGCGCGGGGGGCACAGCAGCAGGGCTCTGGAGTGAGCACCCACAGGTGCCCCCATGGGAAACACTTTCCATGGAGGCACTGGACAGACAGGGACCCGAAGAGAGGAGGTTCAGGACCTCTCTGTACAATTCCATTGCACAGAGCAGGTAATTGTAGAGATGTTTGTTATTTATATTAAAAAAAAAATACTTTACAAACACTTTACATTCAGCATTTCAGATTAACATTTAGCCCCCGTTCACATAGGGGCGATCCGACTTTGGGTGGCGACCTCGGAGCGGCCGCCACGGACTTCATAACATTGAAGTCTATGGCGGTCGCCTCCGGGTCGCCCCAAAGAAGCTCCGGACCCTTTTTCTAAGTCGGAGCGACTTGTGTCGCTCCTATTAGAACGGGTCCATAGCTTCCCTATGGAAGGCGACCTGCGGCAACCTGTGAGGCGACCAGGTCGCCTCACAGGTCGCCCTAGTGTGAACAGGGGCTGAGGCTTCTTTCACACGGCCGCTCCGGATTTATTCTCCGCTGCGGGACTTTTTTTTTTCACGGAGCGGATGACATTTATGTCATCCGCTCCGTGTGTCCGCATATCATCCCATCCGTTTGCGGATGATATACGGACTTATATGTAAGTCTATGGCATTGCGGATGTCAGCGGATGACACCGCTGACATCCGATTTTCCTTCCTTTCCGTTTTTTGAACGGATGAAAAAATAGGGTTCTGTTCCGTTCCAAAAAACGGAACAGAACTGAAAGGAAGAAAATCGGATGTCAGCGGATGGTATTCCGCTGACATCCGCAATGCCATAGACATACATTATGTCCGTAAATCATGCGCAAAAAAATAGGATGATTTGCGGACATACGGAGCGCCCGTGTGAAAGGGCCCTTATAAAATAAGGCCCAAGTACAATGCATGAAGGTGCCACTCAACCAAAGAAATTGCCCATGGGACTTTAAAGAAGCTGCACTAAACAACCAATCAAAAATATTTAAAAGATCTAATTTTTATTCACATACAAAATTAAAACCATGATAAAATCCCTTGAAACATATCAAAACATGATGGCGTGATAACATGTGTATATATATATATATATCAGAGTAGCCAGTTGATATCCTGACACTCGACACATTTCGTGAAACAATGTTCACTTCTTTAGGAGATAGTAATGTTTCATAGGATCTGTAGAGAAGCCATGTCAGTTAATAAAGTAGAAAAAAAAAAAAAACATCAACTATACAAAAAAGTTTCTTCAAGGGCAGTAGCCAAACAAACCAAGGCATAAGTTACCCAACAATATACAAATCATATGAAAGTCACAATCCAAACTCCTTTTCTGGCAAAAAAAACTTTGGAGTGTAACGGAGAAACGCCCTGTAGCTGTATAGAGGGCAGGAGAATCTTTTTACCTTTAGAGTATTCTTTGACTCGTCTTTTGGTGCAGCTTCTTTAAAGTCACTGACAGGTAATACCCCTTGGTAGGTATACTTCTGCTGGCCAGCCTCCCTTCAACCTGTAAAGAATTTACGATGACTCGCAAATAAGACATCAAGACAGGTATAGTCTGTATTCGTCTGGATTCAGGTCAGGACCGCTGATATACAGTTCATAAAGGGGACGTGACATTATTTTCCAAGACCAACTAAAAATATACTTATAATATTTAGGCACATTGGACATAACATATACATAGTATGAAACAGATGTATACATAACAGGAAAGCAAACTCAGGAAAGAAACATTTCAGAATAGCAAAATACTGTGCAATCAAAAATATTCTCACAACCTAGAAACAATGAGAGGAAATTTACATCCTCAACAGCAAAAATTTCTAAGTTACAAAGAGAGAGATTTTCAGTAACATTAAAAAGTTAAAGCATAACTCCAATCATTTCATTAAGCATGACTATATAACCTTTAAATAAAACATAATTCCTACAGACACATGGGCAATTTCTTTGGTTGAGAAGTCTCAGATTAACAGACGTTACTTCTTACAGTAAGGTTGCTGCAGTACTGCGTTTCCTCCTTTCTTGCCCAGGCAGACTTATGTTGTGCTTGATTCCACGCATGCACAGATTTGTTGAATAGCTCTGCCTGGCCTTTGGGACCCAGCAGATACTTTTGATACATCTGCGCACACACAGGTTTTCCACGCACATGTGCAAAGACATATGTAGTTATAAATAAAGTCGTAAATAGCTGTTTATACACAAAAAGTAAAACATTGCCAACGGGACTTTAATGAAGCACAGTAAGAAGATATAAAATATACAAAAGATTTATTGTTCTAAAGAACAAATATTACCATACATTTAAAAACAAATAGTCATGAATAGTTACCAACAATATATTATTATTATTATATAGGATTTATATAGCGCTAACAGTTTACGCAGCGCTTTACAACTTGAGGGTAGACAGTACAAATACAATTCACTTTAATACAGTAGGAATCAGAGGGCCCCGCTCATCAGAGCTTACAATCTAAGAAATATATGTACATGAATAAACATCATTATACTGGTTAAAGTGAAACTATACTTCCATAAAGGTGGATAATCTATACTGATTTTCTCTACACGTTTCGCAAGATAAAAACTTGCTTCCTCAGGAGAGGTACAGATGAATATCTAGAGAAAAAGATAAAGTGATATGAGAAAAAAAAAAAAGGGGGGGGGAGGGGAAAGGAAGAGGGAAACCCCCCACCTACCCAGACTATCAGTTGATTGAAAGATTCGAGGAGATTCCACACATGTACAATGATTTGTTTAGCAAATAAAATAAGTAAAGGTCTTTCTGGGGTAAATTGATAAAACCAGCCAGACAAGGTTACCCAATGGTTCAAATAGTTCACCACGGGAGTTGAGGGGGGGGGGCAGATTCTATAAAGAGGACCCCTGGGATGACTTCAAAAAGCACAGATGGAGAATGCGTAGGCACTGGAAACTAGAAAAGATGATAGTGAACCTCCATGATGGGGCCATCCCAAAAGACATATCACATCCCCAACATCCTAGGAAAGGTGCCATGCATAATATTGATAGAAGGTGCAAACACCAACACATACGTTAGAAGTGAAAAACAATACTATAGGGGTAAAGGTGGGTGATAATTAGGCATTACATAACAGAAGCCAAGATAGGAATCAGGTGACTTGGAGTGAATACAAAAATAGTAAAAATAATTTATTATTTTATTCTATGCAGAACATAGTGAATACGTGAAAATAGGCGAATGCCAAATAGTCTGCAGAAACCCTGGCCACCTGGGATCCATGGAGGGAAAACTAAGGTGAAAAGAGGACAGGGGTTAGTGAAGCTGTTTGTCAGTGCTTGCATGGGGAAACTCGTTACATGCACTGATGTGCACCCACAGGCTGGGCAGAGCCCTTCAGCATATCTGACCACATAGCAGACTTTCAACTATAGTGGCCCCAAAGAGGGAGACTGGGCCGCATTACAGGGGACTGATGTTTCCCTATAAGCTTTGAAGGTTATAAGTTTCATTACCAAGGTAACTTCTACAAACACTAGACAGTTTTTCTGGCTTTTACCATTCAGACAAAACTTCCAAAAGGGTACCCAACAACTTTTCAGAATCGCCTAAACTTCCATCCAAACCCAAATGTCAGGTAAAATCCATTCCAGTGTCTGCCTGGCCTTACCAAACAGGTTCCTGTTCTTGCCTACAAAGCCTTCCTGGCCCTACCAGATTGATGTCCCTATCTATATTACAAAAAGCAGTCACTTCCAGCGCTAAAAGGTCTTCCACAGTTGGATAGGACTAACAAATCCAAATAGTTGGATGGATACTCATGGATACTCACAAAAATGCAACTTGTAAAAGCCAATAAACCACAAAAAGCCATAGAATGCAGAAAGCACATGCTCCAATGCCCCACTATGGTGTCAATCTGACGCGTTTTGGGGCGCACCCCCTTTCTCAGAGCTAAGCTGACCAACACATCAATGCTCAAGTACCTAAATAATAATAAAATTTGGTCTGATGCACCACGTGACACACCTCCATCCCTAAATAACATCGAAAGTAGCAAAGGTTTGCCCTTGGGACTTTAAATGAGGTGGGACACGCCCGATGATGAAATATAAAATGCAAGTTTATTGGAACATATAATTTCAGCAAGTAAACACAGACAAGTACCGTATTATCAAACAGATTTGTGATGTTATACATAGGATATTTTATATTCATGGTCAAGTTTAGTATTCCATAGAACAATCCATGGTAGGTATGAAAATGCATCCTGGTAACCCAACACGTTTTGTGAACAACCGTTCACTTCCTCAGGGGTTGATGAGATACATAATTTCTATGAAATAAAAGTTTGTGGCATGTAATAAATATAGTAGATAATGTTATAATAATGCAAAACACTAAGGGGCCATAAAGGGGCCTATATTTACACTTTGATATATCCAATGCACCTAGGAAGTCGTGTTTTTTCACTTTGATTGCACATCAGTCATTTTAGTACTACTTTGTTGCTACATATTCCCACTTAGGTCACCTTAATTCACTATCTTTACCTTTGAGGCCTCTGGGCCCTGGGGGCTATTTGTTTTGCTTCTTGTTTTGGCTTTTCATTTAGAGTCGGTTCACATAAGCGCGACACGACTCCTTACTACTTCGGGAGGCGACTTGTCAGTCCCGTGCACCACGACTTCGGAGCGACTTGCAGGGACTTCACATAATGGAAGTCTATGCAAGTTGCTCCGAGGTCGCCCCGAAGTAGTACAGGACCCTTTTTCTAAGTCGGAGCGACTTGTGTCGCTCCTATTACAACGGGTCCTGTAGCGGTCAATGGACCGCGAGGGAGCGTGACTTGTCAGGCTGACAAGTCGCCTGACAAGTCGCGCTAATGTGAACCGAGTCTTAATTTAAATTGTACATTATTGTTACTTTTTTTGCTTTATTGCTCACTTTTAGCATTTAATCTGAGCATCAGATGCATACTTTGTGAACTCTGGCTCACTCCTAGTGTTACTAGTTTATACCCCTACTTACTGCACAGTATTATACTCCTTGTACTGATTGCTGATATTATTACTCATATACATTTTAGATATGAGTCCGATACATAGATATGTCTCCTATAGCCATCACCGTGGATGCCACACTATGTTGGTTTGTGCTTGCGTATGGCCCTGTTTGTCCTGCCGAGCCCTCATAGATCCCAGGCCCACAGCTCCCCGCATAGACATTCCCAGCGGTAGCCAAAGGAACATGAGCATGCGATTTCTTTTTAACAGATTTGTAAGTATGGGCCCCTTAGTGGCCCCTTAGTGTTTTGCATTAGTATAACAATATCTACTATCTTTATTACATGCCATAAACTGTTTTATTTCATAGAAATTGTGTATTGCATCAACCCCTGAAGAAGTGTTCCCGAAACGCGTTGGATTACCAGGATGCATTTTCCTACCTACCATGGATTGTTCTATGGAATACTGGACTTGAGCATGAATATATAAAATATACTATGTATAACATCATAAATCTGTTTGATAATACGGTACTTGTCTGTGTATACTTGCTGACATTGTATGTTCCAATAAGCTTGCATTTTATACTTCATCATTGGGCATGTCGCACCTCATTTAAAGTCCCAAGGGCAAACATTTGCAACATTCTAAGTACCTAAACAAGGACACACATACATAGCCTCACCCTGGAAATAGTGGGTGGAAACCAACAGCATCATGCACAAGTGCCAGAAAAAAAAATAATTATAGCTATTATTCTAGTCTTTTTTTTTTTTTTTTGCTTTGTTGTGACACCACCCCACTGGGACACCACTTCTGACAACATCTGCCAACCAGAAGTGAAGATTTTGCACGCCTTTGGCTCAAGGGTTACCCGTTGTGGTGGTGGTGGTGGTCATTTTCGGCCTGCAGAGTGTCCGCAGCACAATTTGTGCTTTTGTGTGGGCATCTGCCCACTTATGTCTTTTCCACCCCGTGCTGGCCTCCACTTTTTGCTCCCATTTTGCATGTGCAGTGGTTGGAGCTGGGCTTTCTTACCTGGAACAGGAGAGCATTTGTGTGCGCACTTCCGGTTCGCGGATTGATGCTATCTGCACTCCGGGGAATGCTTGCTGCCTTCCAGCGGCCATATCCAATGTTGCAGGTGGCAAGAATCTTTGCTTTCTGTGATACATGGAGGAAATCTTTGCATTCCATGGGGTATGGTGCCACCTGCATTTATTACACATTGCATATCATCAATATCATTATAAAATAAATATATATTTATTGAAATATTTATTTATCTATTTTTTCATCCACTAAATGTGTGTGTAGATATATATATATATATATATATATATATTTTTTTTTTTTCTGGCACATGATACTGTTGGTTTCTACCCTCCCCTCCGGGCGAGGCTATGCATGCATGTCCCTAGTTAAGTACTTGAACACTGATGTGTTGGTCAGTATAGCTCTGAGAAAGGGGCTTGACACCATAGCGGGGTGTACCGTATATACTCGAGTATAAGCCGAGTTTTTCAGCACATTTTTTTGTGCTGAAAACGTCCCCCTCGGCTTATTCTCGAGTCAAGGAAAAACAAAAAAATTTCTGTCCGCTCCGACGGGTTTATGGTTTAAAAATGGCGCCGCCCGTCGCATACATGTCACCGCGCACACGCCGCCGCCGCTCGTGTAATTTCGGCTATTCCCGGTGCCGCTCGGGAGAGGCCGGGAATAGCCGAAAGTATACGAGCGGCGGCGGCGCGTGCGCAATGACGTGTCGGCATCGGGCGGCGCCATTTTTAAAATGAAGGCGCCTCTGGAACAGGTAAGTGAAACAGCTTCACTACCTGCCATGGGCTGCGGGCACACTACGAGGGATGCAGTGCTGCGGGCATGGTCCACATGTACCATGCCCACAGCACTGCATCTCCTGTAGTATGCCCACAACCCCGGATCCTCTTGTACCATGCCAGTACCCTGCAATCTCCTGCACCATGCCAGTACCCTGCATTCTCCTGCACCATGCCAGTACCCTGCATTCTTCTGCACCATGCCAGTACCCTGCATTCTCCTGTACCATGCCAGTACCCTGCATTCTCCTGTACCATGCCAGTACCCTGCATTCTCCTGCACCATGCCAGTACCCTGCATTCTTCTGCACCATGCCAGTACCCTGCAATCTCCTGCACCATGCCAGTACCCTGCATTCTCCTGCACCATGCCAGTACCCTGCATTCTCCTGCACCATGCCAGTACCCTGCATTCTCCTGTACCATGCCAGTACCCTGCATTCTCCTGTACCATGCCAGTACCCTGCATTCTCCTGCACCATGCCAGTACCCTGCATTCTCCTGCACCATGCCAGTCACCCTGCATTCTCCTGTACCATGCCAGTACCCTGCATTCTCCTGCACCATGCCAGTCACCCTGAATTCTCCTGTACCATGCCCGCCGCCCTGCATTCTCCTGCACCATGCCAGTACCCTGCATTCTCCTGTACCATGCCCGCTGCCCTGCATTCTCACCCTAGGCTTATACTCGAGTCAATGATTTTTCCCATCTTTTTGTGGTAAAAGTAGGGGTCTCGGCTTATACTCGGGTCGGCTTATACTCGAGTATATACGGTAATTGGAGTACGCGTATCCTGCACTGTTTGTCATCTTGTGGTTTATTGGCTTTTACAAGTTGCATTTTTGTGAGTATCCATCTTTACCACTTTTTATCACCTCAATAAACTTTAGGTCATGCACCAGGTGCTTGTGTCTTCTTGTTTGCTTGTTTTTGTAGTTCCCCTATCTACGCTACCCACTCTTGGGCCCATTGGTGATGCAGACTGTGCTATTTATAGTACATCTGCATTCCAAAATGGCCTCCAAAACTAGTGTGAACTCTGTACAAAAAAACAAGACACGGGTACTGTAGTTAGGATCCTGTTTAAAAGGGATAGACAATATTTGGAACACGATAGCCCTGACCACTGGCGTCCTAAAAGTCCAGGAAATTGTGCAAGCCAAGGTGCCAGATATCCTATGGGAAGTCCTGTCTAAAGGGTGTTCTCCAGAAGAATTGTCCACAATTGTAGAGGTTCTGTTGGTAAGGAACACATTAACTTTCAGGTCTTAAGGAAGGCATACTTCTCTTATGTCAACTTTTCACACAAACTGAAGAGCTTTTTTCTAACACCTGTCTAGTCAAGTTGTTTTACTGTATTTTTTGGTTGCTGGGATAAAAAGCTAAAGGAAAGGAATTGTTGTGTTGGGTTCTTTCCTTTACACTTCTCCTACTCAGGTATAACCCACCCCAACCCAATAACAGGAAGTGCCTGAACCAGGACTTTCATGTCAGGATCTGGGCGTATTGTTTTAATTAAATCTGCAGATTTAAAAGATTGGTAAATACTTTTGCAACTATATTAGCAGACTAACACATAAATTAGCTTTTAATGATGGATTTAGAGCAGATCAGCAAAAGTTACAGTAACTTACCAGGTTGCATTCTTTCACTTAGTTGACATATCTGATTTATATGCACATTTTATTTAATTACTTTTTTACATAACTGAACAAAAAAGGAGTTCTTCATACCAGGCTAAAAATATTTTTTCTCACAGATTTTTTTTTTTTTTAACCTTCGGGACATTTGTGTCATATTATTGTGATCTGTTTTCATGTCTTCATGTAATGGACACCTCAGAGTGCAAGGCATTCATACAAAGGGCTTCCCCTCTCAGCATGTTCCTCAGCTGTTATCCCAGCTCTGATGTAATCCCTGTAGGGTGGTGAGTGAAGAGAATTAATGTTATTACTGGGAACTCCCCATTCTTTATTTCTATTGTGTATTAAGGCATCCTGTTTTCAAAATGTATCAGTTCTGCCTGCCGCCCCCCCAAAAAGGTATAGGACTGTAACAATATGGCCGAGCTCCGGTTTCACCAGAGGCCTTGTATATGCTTGTCTGTCATCCAACCGCTGTTTAATTATAGCTCACTCATTGCTCCTTTTGTAAGCCATATAATTCTGCTAACCTCCAGTGCTTCCCATAAGCTCATCCATCTTGACAGTAGCTTGCAGCAAACTATTTTAAAGTATTACTGTTGTGTACACATGGTAGACGCATCTAGTTTGTGGGATGAACCAAAATTGTGGAAATTGGGAGAATGCAGCTTATCAATTTCACTGGAACTATGTACATCACTGGCGCAAAAGACCGATTTCCTTTTCCTGTTTCCTAGCCAGGGCTATTTTACTGAGATTTTCCAATTACATCTGTTTTATCTGTGTCATGGATACTATATACAGTACAAGAAAGGAATTAGGACTTTTCAGGTGCTACTTAAAGCGGTAGTATACTCTAATAAAAAAAAAAAACCCTGCAACACAAAGGCATAATGAGCTAGTATGCATCGCATACTAGCTCATTATGAAAAACGTACCTTAGAATGAAGCCCTGACACGGACCCCGTTGTGGGAGCGGTCTCTTCCGGGTTCGGCGGCTCCGGCGCTGTGAGTGGCCGGAGCCGCGATGACGTCACTCCCGCGCATGCGCATGGGAGTAATTTTCCGGCAATTTTCGGCAAGGAACTCTGAAGGTCCGCCGGACCTTCAGAGCGCATGCGCCGCACTCGTCAGCGGCTGCATGCAGTGGTAATATCTCCTAAACCGTGCAGGTTTAGGAGGTATTAATTGTACCTACAGGTAAGCCTTATTATAGGCTTACCTGTAGTTAAAAGTCAAAAAAAGCGGTATGCTACCGCTTTAATATCACAACACATGTGAATCTTTTTTTTTTATTTAAATATATCTGTATATTTGTTAAATGAATTCATAAAAACCACCAGCCTGTCGGGTTTTTCTCATGCAATAACTGACTGTGGCTATAGTGATCATTGTATTGTGACGGCTGGGAAACCTCCTGCTGTCAGAATTCAATAGCACAGTGGGAAGGATTTCCCCATCAACACTGACTGCGTTGATAGGGGAAATAAACAATTTTCTAGAAAACTTTATAATGTATGGCTGGCTTTAACCGCTTGCCGACCGCCCCACGCAGATTTACTGCGGCAGGGTGGCTCGGCTGCGCATAATCACGTAGATCTACGTGATTTTGTTCATGCAGTCTCAGCGGCGCTGCGCCGCCGGAGCCGCACTACCTCTGTGATTAGAAACAGCGGGAGCCAGGCAGCAGGAGGAGCAGCGGCAATCGCCTCCCGCGATCTTCACAGAAACTGACAGAAGACCCGCCTGCTTATGCTTATTTTTTTATTGGGAATGTTTTATAGCAGAAAGTATAAAATATTGTGTTTTTTTCAAAATTGTCTCTCTTTTTTTGTTTATAGCGCAAAATCTAAAAACCGCAGAGCTGATCAAATACCACCAAAATAAAGCTCTATTTGTGGGAAAAAAAGGACATCAATTGTATTTGGGTACAGCGTCGCACCACCGCGCAATTTTTCGTTAAAGTAACGCAGTGTCGAATTACAAAAAATGGCCTGGTCATTAAGGAAGGTAAAACCCTCCGGAGCTGACGTGGTTAAGGATGTTCACACTGCAGGGTGAATGTTAGTAAATGAGGTAAACTGCATTAATCACCTGCAAATGAAACTAAAACAATTGTTTCTGTACTAGCACATGATTGGGTATTCAAAATGAACACGGGTTCACCTTATTAAGCGCCCATATTCCTTTAATAAATTAACCCCAATGTCTTTTTTGGGAACTAAATTGTGCATATGCAACAAACAAAATGGCCACTGCCCCAACCTATTACTGGCCTTCATAGCAAAGAACACATGGAAGGGCTCCACACATGAAACTAACAAAGGTAAAATTCCCAGTTCAATCTGCTAGCCAGTCTGCTTACCAACCAAATTAACCTGTCTAACAGTTTGCGTCAAAACAGGGGTTTAGTTAACACACATTTGAAAACGCATGTGAAAGCTGCAGGGCCACTCCACGGCTCCCTGTATTACCTGCAGTCCTAACTCTAATGAATTTATAAGAGCCTTCACAGTGGAAGCACATGCAAGCGAATGGATAGATATGGGGCAGGTGAGCCTGGAGGTGGCCCATCCCTCCTCTGAAAGGTAATTGGGGGCATAAAGTGATGCATATGATTGCAGCTGGGGATGAGCTCTGTGTTCGAGTCGAAAGTAAGTTTGACTCAAACATCAGTTGTTGGTGTGTTCGCTGAACACGCAAACATATGGAGCGCTCAACGGGAAGTTTGCCCACCGATGAACGCCCCATAATGCACTGCACTGTTGCAATGCATTGATTGCTGATGACTGGCAAAAGCATGCACCTGACCTGTATGCTTTGGCCATTCACAGCACAATGTACTGTGAGAGCCATGATTGGCCAATGGCAGAGTGCCTTTGGCCTTGTTGTTGATAAGCCCCCCACCCGCAGACCCCAACAACCACAGCCCAGGGTTGTGGGGAAGAGGCCCTTGTCACCATCAACATGGGGACAAGGTGCTTTGGGGTGGGAAGGCAAATCCCCCCCTCCCCAAAGCACCCCCCCTCCCCATGTTGAGGGCATGTGGCCTGGTATGGTTCAGGATGGGGGGGCGCGTTTGCTTGTCTCCCCCTTTCTTGACCTGCCAGGCTGCATGCTCGCATAAGGGTCTGGTATGGATTTTGGGGGCGGGGGACCCCACGCCATTTTTAATTTTTTTATTTTGGTGCTGTTTTTTTTTTTCATTTTTTTTTTATCTCTCTTGCTGAGAGCCGAAAATACATTACAGCCGCAAGCAAGTTAAAATAACATTTTTTCCTTTAGAAATGTTAGTATTGCTGCAGCAGGCTCTATACATCATACAAATGTGTCACTTTACAAGAACATTAAGGGGGTCCCCCCAGGCACGATATTTAAAGGAATTTTTCATTTTTATTGTTTCACTTTAAGCATCATTAAAATCACTGCTTCTTTGAAAAAAATTGTTTTAATAAAATTTTTTTGCATTGATACATGACTCCCAGGGCAGTACCCAGGTCCCCATACACTTTTTATGGCAATAACTTGCATATACTGTAAGGGCCCTTTCACACGGGCGCTCCGTATGTCCGCAAATCATCCTATTTTTTTGCGGATGATTTACGGACATAATGTAAGTCAATGGCATTGCGGATGTCAGCGGAATACCATCCGCTGACATCCGATTTTCTTCCTTTCAGTTCTGTTCCGTTTTTTGGAACGGAACAGAACCCTATTTTTCCTCCATTCAAAAAACGGAAAGGAAGGAAAATCGGGTGTCAGCGGTGTCATTCGCTGACATCCGCAATGCCCATAGACTTACATTATGTCCGTATATCATCCGCAAACGGATGGGATGATATGTGGACATACGGAGCGGATGACACAAGTGTCATCCGCTCGGTGAAAAAAAAAAGTGCCGGAGCGGATCGCAATGCGGTCCGTTCCGTTTGAAAGAGCCCTTAGCCTTTAAAATAAGGAGTTTTGATTTTTCATGTCTGTGTCCCATATACTTTAATAGAGTTTGCGTTTTCGCTAGAACTTTTTCCCTATTGAGATGTTCTGGTGTGAACCGAACAGGGGGGTGTTCGGCCCATCCCTAATAGCAGCAAAGGAAAGGCTCTCCATTTCTTTTCTAAGTCCCTTTTGTTACTGTACTACTATAGATAGCAGCCCCTCTGTGCCCATCGTACACATTCCTACTCCATCCAACCACAGGCTTGACATTACCAGTAGAAGGAAAGGCAATGGCTCAGAATAGCTACTTTAACCTGTACTGACCTATCTAATGACCTGTGTAATTACTCTCCTAAAACTGTGGTTGGAAAACCTGAATTTCTGGTGACATCCAGGGAAACACAGCCCATGTGTCTTCCTTAAGGGATTAATTAGAAGTGTTTCTGTGAAGGAATGTTGATTATGTACGTCAGTTAGACAACAATAGGGGAGAATTATTGGTAGAAGAACCTAGCTTGGAATTTTGGGAAAGGTAATTTCCAATGTAGATATTATCATAATAGCATAGCTCCCAAATGTCCCTATATTTCAAGGGACTATCCCTGATTTGGATTTGTCCCTCTTTCCTCCTCATTTGTCCTTCATTTTTCATCTATCTATCTATCTATCTATCTATCTATCTATCTATCTATCTATCTATCTATCTATCTATCTATCTATCTATCTATCTATCTATCTATCTATCTATCTATCTATCTATCTATCTATCTATCTATCTATCTATCTATCTATCTATCTATATGAATACACATATATATAATATATGTATATATATATGTATATGTATATATGTATACGTGTATATATATATATACTTTAACTTATTTATAGTTATTTATTATATTATAATTTATGATTTTTTTGTGTTTCAAACGTTATCATACCTGAGATGTTATAAAGAAGAACGCACAGTAAAAAAAAATCATATGTAAATAGTTGATTTGGGCTGCTCGTCCTTAAGAATTACATGCAAAATAATTGTACCGCTTTCAGCACCTAAAATCGGAAACAATCATTCCGCCAGGAAAGGTTAAAAAAATATGTGTTTACAGTCCGATTTGGACCATATGTATAAGCATGTGAACGTACCTCAGACAGCTCATGGACCCATTGCGCTGCCATCACTGCCCAGTGAACTCAGGGCTGACATGTAAACATCAAAAATACAAAGACAATGGCAGCAGCACAGACACACAATGACCTTAGACTTCGGACACTCTGATAAACTGAGGGTGGAGGCACCACCACATGAATGGGACAATGAGGGGGAGATCTAAACATCAGCAGTGTGTAATCAGTGGCAGTGGTGCAGGAATAGAATGACCATGGTCACTGCCCCACTGCCCCCAATTTCACTAATGTTTACATTAGGGATCGACCGATATTGGTTTTTCGTTGCCGATACCGATAATTTGGCCATCGCATATCGGTATCGGCCGATATGGGCCAATATTTTGTACATCCTATGTCAGGGTCCGAGACTAGCCTTCTAGGGTGGTGATGCTCATGTAAGGGTAAAATGATGTCACATAGCATAATTCCGTTTACAAATGTTATTGAATATGCCACTCACATATGTACAAATTAAAGATTTAACCAATTCCACATTAGCAGATCTGCTGGCAGATCGGTATCTCTCACCCACTTGCCTAAGTGATACCCGGATGATACTGCTCTGTTCGGCATCCACTCAATACTGCTCTGTCTCTCACCCACTCCATCTCCCACCCACCCAATACAGATCCGTCTAACACCCACTTGCTGTAAGTGACACCCGGGTGATGCCGCTCCGTCCGGCATACAGTCTTGGGAGGTTACGTGCGTGGTCACTCCCGGCGTGACTACGTAACCTCTGAGATCGTTATCATATGCCAGACGGATCATTATCACCCGGGTGTCACTTATGGCAAGTGGGTGAGAGACGGATCGGTATCGGGTGGGTGGGAGATGGAGCGGTTGAGAGACAGAGCAGTATTGAGTGGATGCCGAACAGAGCGGTATCATCCGGGTATCACTTACGGCAAGTGGGTGAGAGATACCGATCTGCCAGCAGATCTGCTAATGTGGAATTGCTTAAATCTTTAATTTGTACATATGTTAGTGGCATATTCAATAACATTTGGAAATTGAATTATACTATGTGACATCATCTTACTCCTACATGAGCAATATTTGGAATATCGGCAATATCGGCCAGTTCCAGGGGGCCGATACAGATAGATTGGCAAAAGTCAATATCGGCCCTAGATATATCGGCCTTGCCGACAATCGGTCAATCCCTAGTTTATTATTTGTTTCCTTATTTAGGCTTTCTTTCTTCAATTTTCATCTGGTGATTCAGCCTGTAAGTCTGTTGTTTTTCATTAGAACAATCCCTCTTGCAGATGTATCAAAGCGGAGTTAAACCGCCAGCTTTATTTTTATTTTTTTTAAACCTTGCAGGCAGAGTTTTAATGTGCTAGTATGCATTGCAAACTAGCACATTATGTGAAACTTTCCTTAAAATGAAGCCCTCTAGTGGCACGCTGTCACCACTGACAAGGCTTCCATTTTTGCCTGGTCTTTCTTTCGGGTTGGCGGGCTCCGGTCCTTTGATTGGACGGGCCACAATGATGTCACTCCTCGCGAGAGTCGCTGTTCACGGCATAGGAACGGCGCGGGTATGCTGTTCCTTCAGAGCGAAAGCGCCGGTGACGTTACCGGCGGCTTCTCAAGTAAAAATGTCTTAAACGGTACTCGTTTAGGAGATATATACTGTACCTGTAGGTAAGCCTTCATATAGGCTCAGTGCCATCTTAAGAGCATTAAAGGGCCCCCGGGCAATGCAGTGCACTGGGGCACTGCCTACACAATCACCCATGAGAATAAAAATGCAAATTATCAATAAGGCTATATTTTACAGCCTTACAGCAGTGCAAGGCTAATGACAGCTTCCAAGTTTGGCAGCTGGGTGAACACACACACAGACGGGAGTCAGACTTGACTGTCCTGTGTGTGCCTGTTCCCGTGGTGGGAGACAGGCATTCCTGCAGTTGTGGGCTCCCCCTCTACGGCCCAAGTGGCCTGACAGCCGCGCAGGGGCGACAGGCGCTTGACAGCTGCTAAGTTTGGCGGTGGGATGCACACAGGATTCGGAATTGATGCCTGGCTGGGGCTGGGTTGCTGGGCAAGTGGGGCCCCCGGGCAACTGCCCAGCGTGCCCATTCGGTAAGATGGCCCTGTATAGGCTTACCTATAGGTAAAAATTAACCAAGGGAATTTACTCCCACTTTAAGTTACAGGGATGAGACAAACCATATGATATATATCATATTGGGTGACTCCATTACTGGACCAACAGATTTGAAAACACACATTACAGGGCATGTTTTTTTTTTTTAAATGCCATTCATTCCTAAAATAGATCTAATCCCTCACTAGATGACATTTAGGGGGTTGATTTACTAAAACTGGAGAGTGCAAAATCTGGTACAGCTCTGCATAGAAACCAATCAGCTTCCAGGTTTTATTCTTAAAGCTTAATTGAACAAGCTGAAGTTAGAAGCTGATTGGCTACCATACGCAGCTACACCATATTTTGCTAGTTTTAGCAAATCTACCCTTAGTTTACTAGAGCACTTAGTTTCATAAAATGTTCATCATTTTTTTTCTGGTCCACGCTGAAACTGCAAGCCATTTGGCCAAAAACAAAACAGTCATTCAAGAGTTGCAGGATTGCCTCCTGAATGCCTCAGTGAGTGTTTAGCTACACTCTAAAAAGTGACCTATCTCTGATCACTTTTCAGAGAATAGGCTAGTGTGAACCTAGCCTTAATGTAATGGTGAAGTTACATGTTTTCTTATAAAAACAAATTATAAAAAAAGAATATGATAATTATATTAGGAAAAAGAGGCCTCTTTGAGCTCCTTTTTTTCCTATTTGGGATATCACTGTTTATTTGTAAATCATTTATACAAATTAGCTATTTTTTTATTTATAGAACTTTATTAAGAAAATGAAGTCCTGCTAGATCATTTCATACTGGCCCTTTTGCAGGTATAGCTATGTAAAACATTAAACATAAGTGCCTATACTGTGTAAAATTCAGTAATACCCCATCTCACCCTGCTCTGTCTGCACATGTTCAGTTGCTCTCTATTTTTAGGCAATGTGCCAAATTTGTAGAGGCTGATCTGCTAGCAGCCTAAAGATTTACTGCTGTTCAGGGGCTCTGGGCTTCAGCAAAATGGCAGCCTCTGGCAAGAAGAAAAAGGTGCAATGCTGGAGGCAATTTGCAGCACACACTAATGTTGATAGTGTAATTATTAATGAAGAATGTACAGTATGCTCCATGATAAAGAACATTATATTTATCAAGTTGTTTTGGGCAAAGTTCCACTTTTGAAAACTCTGCCTGTACAGAAAACCAAATGGCAAACAATTAGTTTTAGCTGAAAGGCAAAATTGGCACATAAATAACAATAATTTTGAATGAAAAAATAGTTGGTTTTTGGTTTATATCTATGTAATCTCCATCTATGTAACTTGATCTGAACACAGAGATCCGATCACCTCTGTCTAATAATCGAATGACATGGCACATATCAAATATTTCCTGTTTATTTCAGTCATGGTTTATAGACAGAACTAATTTCTGGAATGCCTTATAATAGACTATTATTTTACTTAAGTGTTTCCTTTCCACAATACACGTTTCAAAGTGCTAATTTCATTATTGAATTAAAGCAGATACCAGTATATTTCATTTGTTTTGATCTTGTAACAAATTCTGACTTTTTGTTTCCTAATGCCCCTTTTTTTCTATTTATTCCCATAACAGTGTTCATGATTAAGGGCCCCTTCACATTAATGTACTCCAGTAACACGTACATCACCACAATCCACTATGACATATTTTACATGTGTTACTGTAATGCCGTGTCATATTTTCCGAATAGCATCCCACCACACCTTCTTAATGCACTTGCATTGCAGTGCAGTGCCATGAGTGTCCATACACTAACCTCCTTTGTGGTACAATGAGCTGCAGAAAATGTGTGCAGTAGGCAGAACATTTAAATGAATACACTATATTCTCAAAAGTATTAGAACACCTGCCTTTACACCCACATTAAATTTAATGGCATCCCAGTCTTAGTCTGTAGGGTTCAATATATTAAGTTGGCCCACCCTTTGCCACTATAACAGCTTCAACTCTTCTGGGAAGGCTGTCCACAAGGTTTAGGAGTGTAAGCTGTTTATTTGATTATTATTCAATATTGTTTATATACTTACTTAAATGTTTTACATTTTATATTTAAGGGTAACACGATTACAGTCCCAGCCGTACTAACCATATGTAGATTTTCCTCTAAGAGCTGATTTTTGCTTTTTATACATTTTTATTAATATCAGATTTAGCGCATATTGGCGTATTAGTCTCACGTTTTGCATAGCCTATTCTCGCTTCATCTGCAGTGGAGTGACTATCGGCTGTGCATTGCGCAGACAATTGTGGTCTGATTATATAGAACATTTAAATATGGTTTCTACTACATCTGGGGAAAACTTAATCTTGCTTTATTTTTACTTTCATTATTGAGCTACACATCACATTGTATTTATTGTTTGAAGTTTGTATTTTATGTAAAGTTATCTTTTTGTGTCATCTCAAGTTTGATCATTTATTGTGAATATGTGTCTCGTGAATAAATATTCTTATATATTCCATACTGTAGACTGTTTTCACTAAGATTGGTATATGCTTTTAAAAAGAAATGAATCAATAAAAAGAATTCGCTACATATTGATTTGTGGAAATAAGCTGAGATTCTCCTACCGCACAGATCTTTGCTTATTGACATAAATAGACACTGTTATATTCAGAGCAGTATAAATATTCTGACATTTCAGAACCTCGTCAGTACATTCGATAATGCCATAAGAGACTTGATTGTTGTCCAAAAGTACTTCCAAATTTTGTTTGCTTTTAACATGAGATTTTGAAATTAATGGAATTTCCCAAATTAAAATCGCTTACATTCTGTTAAATCGATAAAAAAAGTCCATCCTGCTCCTCCAATTTTGCACCTACCTGTATATTTTTTTTCATCACAATTGTCGGCAACAATGATCAATTTAGTTTCACTGATTTTTATTGGTTTAAAAAAGAACGGTTACAATAACAATCATCAATTTGATCCTATTAACTATTACAAAATCAAAAAAAAAAATTTTTCTTGTTTTTTTATTTTATTCTTTTTGACAAGACATCAGCAATACTATAGATGATCTTAAAACTGGTGCCCATAGACATTAGATGACAGTCTCACATTCCAGATAATTATGACCGGATCACGGGATGAGCTAAAGTCTATGGTGCACGTGTAGACACACTGATAGTCATCAGAGGAATTAATAGACAATTACAGAACCTTGTCCGATTGGTTTCTCCTCTGAAGAAATAAGAGAGACATGTCTGCAACTAACCTCCTCTGTCTTTCTCTACTGACAAAATAAAAATGGTTACTTAAGATGATAAAATGGGTTTAGGACCATGTCAGAGGATGGTCAGATTTAACTGTCTGCCATTTACTGTATTTTGCCCATACTAGCCACCTGCATAGGAGGAACCATAAACAATCTGTGCTTCTTTCCTATGCTCCCCATCCACTTGTATCCATTACCAGAATACCCAAATTATTCCTGTTTAAGTTTCTAATAGTTAAAAACCTGTAAAGGCCTCATCAAGATCCTCCTGACACCCATGTAAAATACACTATTTGACCAAAAGTATTGGGACACCTGTCTTTACACGCTCATGAACTTTAATGGCACCCCAGTCTTAGTCTGTGGGGCTCAATATTAAGTTGGCTCACTCTTTTGCAGCTTTAACTGCTTTATCTCTTCTGGGAAGGCTGTTCACACGGTTTAGGAGTGTGTCTATGGGAATGTTTGACCATTCTTCCAGAAGCGCATTTGTGAGATCAGGCACTGATGTTGGAGAGAAGGCCTGGCTCAGAGTCTGCACTTTAATTCATCCCAAAGGTGCTCTTTCCGGTTAAGGTCCGGTTAAGGTATTCACCCCAAACTCCCTCATTTATGTCTTAATGGTCCAAATCATTGGGTGTAGGTGGTATTATGGTGCGGGGTTGTTTTTCAGGGGTTGGGCTTGGCCCCTTAGTTCCAGTGAAGGCAACCCTTAAGGCGTCAGCATACCAAGACATTTAGAACTTTGCGTGAACAGTTTGGGGCTGGCCCCTTCCTTTTCCAACATGACTGCACACCAGTGCACAAAGCAAGGTCCATAAAGAGCGAGCTTAGGGTGGAGGAACTTGACTGGCCTGCGCAGAGTCCTGACCTCAACCCAACAGAACCCTTTTGTAATGAATTAGAGTGCAGACAGTGAGCCAGGCCTTCTCGTCCAACATTAGTGCCTGACCTCACAAATGCGCTCTTGGAAGAATGGTCAAACTTTCCCATAGACACACTCCTAAACCTTGTGAACAGCCTTCCCAGAAGAGTTAAAGCTGTTATAGCTGCAAAGGGTGGGCCAACTCAATATTGAACCCTACAGACTAAGACTGGGATGCCATTAGAATTCTTGTGCGTGTAAAAGCAGGTGTCCCAATACTTTTGGTAATATATTGTATCTCAAGCTGGGTTATTTGTCACAAAGTACTGTATTTTGAAAAACAAGGATGATTGTCACATGTTTCCTATACCAAAATTTCCAGCTTTTTCTCAGGGCCCTTGTAGGAGGGAGGGAAGGAAAGAACAAACATATCCAGCACAATCCATCCCAGACAATAGATTTTTTTCTTCAAGAACAGTTAAGTATCTCTATTCCAACTATAGACAATCATATTGATCAATGATTATCTCATGCTAGTGGATACCTTTAGTTTAACCAAATATGTCATGGAACTTTGGTATTCTGACTGTAGTCTATACAAGAGAAGCTACCAGCTTAAAGCAAATGTTTAGTTTGCTAACGTGAAAAGACAGAACAACAGACAGAAGTAAACAAGCAAAGCTGAGCTACAAGGGCTTAAACACATAGCATTAAAAGGTTAATTAGGTCCCATACTGTGCAGGAAGGAATCCATGTAAATCTTTGTACATGTAGACAAGGACTACAGTAAATAAGGACAAGAAAAAACTGAGGGCTAGTTTACAACATGACACACATAATAGTCATGATATAGTCATGACACACATTATAGTCACAATATAATCATGACAAATGTTATAAGCTTCTTGACCTGCGTGATTACATGTGTTACCGCAACACACTATAACATAACCATATGTTGCAATGCACATCTAATTGCACCCCAACACACATCTACAGTGGGCACCATCGCACCACCACAATGCACAGATGCTACTTTTCCTTGTGTAAACAGTCCATTCATTTTGAATTGGTTGCCTAACACAACATGCAACAAAGCAAGAAACATATGCAATGCAGCACACTGAATTATGGTGTGAATGTTTTTTATGTCTTTTATTTACCTTTTTATGTTTATAATGATGATTTATATGTTATTTTTACTATGCATGGAAAAATGCAGAAAGATTGCTTGATAAAAAAAAAAAAACATGAATAGGAAAATTAGATTTCTACAAAAAAAATAAAAATGAAATTTTCCTTTTTTTTATCGTCTGCTTTTGTCTTTCGTTGAATAAAAGGAAAAGAGAATGAGGCTAATAAAAGGCATTTTGGCATGAGAACAGGTCCAGGATAGTTGAAAGCAACTTTCTTTACCCTGAGGAGTCATGAAAGCCATTTAAACCACCAAAACCACCCTAATTTTGCCTTCACCTTTAATTCCAAAGTATTTTGCCAAAATAGCAAAATCTCTCAATTTTTGAGAATTTCAGGAATTTTTTCTTCCCTAAAAACCTGTATTATGGTCTCCTTTGGGTTAAAGAGACTTCTACCTTTTTTTTTGTCAAAAAATCAATATATATGATTTTTTGTGTTTCTTTATTATGCAGATGCATTAAGTACCCAAAAATAGATCTTTTATTGTTACCCCCAAAAAGTGGTCTTTTTCTGTTGGGTGCT
The DNA here is from genome assembly GCF_965119305.1 of Pelophylax lessonae. NCBI lineage: Eukaryota > Metazoa > Chordata > Amphibia > Anura > Ranidae > Pelophylax > Pelophylax lessonae. The sequence continues at coordinate 792,982,511 of NC_138768.1, read as the reverse complement.
GCTCTCTGTGTAAATGCATGCTCCCATAGAGTGCATTCTAAGAAAGACTGGGAGCATTTCAAGTATGAATATTTTATTGTAGTAGAGCTTTCTTCTGCAATAAACAGCCTTCCAGTTCAAAATCTAAAAGAAAATACTTTATTTCCGCTTTAAGTCATCATCCTCATCAGGACAGGGCTAGATAATTTGTCATGGTTTATTTGTTGTCTGTGTTCCCGCTGGGGAAAGTCACTCCACTATTTGTCCTGGTGACAATTGTCACGGGAAAGTGGGAAGAAAATCAAAAATTTTTAATGGTCATCAAAGCAAAAAGTGAAGGAAATGCCTCCATCCGTTCACTATGGAGAGATTTCCTTTCTTTTCCGGTTGCGTCTTGAGGGCAAGAAATGAAGGGAAATCTCCCCAGCGGGACACAGATGGCAAAAAAAAACTTAACAAAGGTTTTCCCTACACTATCTACAGTAATGCCTTGTACACACGCACCGATTGTTGGCCGACCGATCGGCCGTCTTTTGTCCAGTGTTGTTGTGTTGGTTGAAATGTGCTCTAGACTGCACACAAATTTTGTCGGCCAACAACAACCAACTGCAGAAGTGATGTCATGTTCTGGTCTACTTTTCGTGTGTTTTTTCTTCTCTGAGCATGCCCAGTCTTGCTCAACTGCTTTTTGTTGGCCGAAATCTGTAGTGACTGAGGAACAATCGGCCGTTCTGTTGTTGGCCAACAAAAATTTTATAGCATGCACACCAGATTTTCTTCGGCCGAAAAGTCGCAGTCGGTTGTCAGAAGCATCATTCTAACAAGCCGACAATCGGCCGATCGGACGTTGGCCGAAAATTTACGGCCAACAATCGGTACGTGTGTACGGGGCTTAAGGCTAAAAATGGTTTTGGTTCTACATACACTTTAATACTCTTGGCCAAAACAGATTGAATGTTGTTTTTGTCATAAGCACAAACAGAATTTTCCCCTTCCAGGAAAAGGCATTTTATACGAAAAGTATTAGAATCACATAATTTTCCCGTCAGCATGGTGGAATCACGTGTCTCCTGTTTTTTCTCGTCAGCCAAACAAGGTAAATACCAACATCCTTTTTTTTCCCTCTTTGTTCCTACACAATCCACAGGAATCATTAGAGGACTGGGGATTTTGTCCTGAAAACACATATGTAGGCTTTTAAACACCAAATGTACTTTGTAGTCAGGAGTCAGATGTAAATGAACAGGAGTCAGACTGGACTAGCAGGCTCTGCACTCATGCTGTGCCCCAGTCTCTATCATTGTACTAGAACTCTGGATCCCAGTCTTGCCAAGGGTCTTCTCAGATCTTAAAGGAAAGTGGTCTTTGTTTGCCTGCAAGCATCTGCAGACTGCTTTGACACATGATCCCCTCACTCAGCATGGCCTCTTATTAGGCTGATTTTCACTTCAAAGTTTGTATTATCAGCCATCTCTAAAGGCAATTAGGAATGGGCGGCTTAGGGTATCAACCACTTGGTGACACTAAGTGACTCATCTCTATTGCTTCTTTTGTTGTCAGAGACATTGATTGAGCTGAATGACTACTGACTACCTGCCCCTTTGACTGGTAAATACTGTAGAGAAAATGCTGTGTAATTAACTGACAGTTAATATAAGTTCTGTTGGGTGTACAATGGGACGAATTCACACAAAGACAACAAAGCAATTGTAGGTTTTGACAAGTTTAGCTAGTCCACAGTAACTGTATAGTTTTGCCCTGGCTAAAGGTAACCATATACAACGGTTTCTAATGTTACCACTGGGAATGATAAGATTTACGAAAGATCATTGTTCCATCAGGTGTGCACATCGACTAGCTAAGCTAGTACAAGTCAGACAAGCTCTCCATTGGGGAATACACCAGCTTATCTGAGCAAGAACAATAGGAACCACCTGATCATTTTTCCATGTTGATCAACTCTCACATGGCTATTGTTAAAGTGTATTTGAACTCAAGAACAACATTTTTTAAATTTTGCCTTTAACAGTCCTTAAATGTGGTGCCTCCATTAGTTTTATTTTTTCATTTTGATCTGGTGATCCTGCTAGTCACACACTTCCTGTCCCAGGCGACAATGCACACTCACTGTACAGGAGGAGCAGAGTAGTCATCCTAGAACAGAAGGTGTTCTAGGACTAAGGCTCCGTTCACATGTCAGCGTATGGATCGCGGGCAGAACCGCCGCGGTTCTGCCCGCGATCCGGAGATTATTGCAAATCGCGGGACGCCTGTGCGTTGCCCGTTGATTTGCAATAGCCCCCCAAACGGTGAGCGATGTTGCTGCGATTTCCGCCTGCCGAATCACGGTAACATCGCGCAAAACAAAAAGCGGGACGCAATACGCTCCAAAGAAGCTCTTGTACTTTTTTGGGCGTAATGCGTCCCGCGATTTTTTTTGCGCAATGTTACCGCGATTCGGCAGGCGGAAATCGCGGCAACATCGCTCAGCGTTTGGGGGGCTATTGCAAATCAACGGGCAACGCACAGGCATCCCGCGATTTGCAATAATCTCCGGATCGCGGGCGGAACCGCGGCGGTTCTGCCCGCGATCCATACGCTGACATGTGAACGGAGCCTAAAGAACATGGGAAAGGAAAAGGAATTGGCAGCACTCCAGGTTGAGTCAAAATCCAGATTTATTGACTGGACATCCAAATATGACAATCGTGACAAGGTAGACGCGTTTCACACACTGACTGTGTGCTTAATCATTACTATATTACTAGTAATGATTAAGCACACAGTCAGTGTGTGAAACGCGTCTACCTTGTCACGATTGTCATATTTGGATGTCCAGTCAATAAATCTGGATTTTGACTCAACCTGGAGTGCTGCCAATTCCTTTTCCTTTATCAAGTTTTCACGGAGGCGAGCCAGGGCATGCACCGGTGTGAGTCATCAGGCAATCACACCACCTTGAGCAGTGAGTTCTTTTCTTTTCAAAGAACATGGGAGGTGAACTCATCATGATTATGTCCAAAACATAGGGGAAGGTATTCTGTATTCCACATAGGTGCACTGGGTAGGACTGAAAACACTGCTTCAAATAATACTGAAATGTGTATAGAAACGTGTGAACTCATTAGATTTCTGGCAAAAGGAAACAAATAAGAGAGGTTAATTGTTTTGCTGTATTCACATACAGTATGTTCATGCGGTTTCCAAGTGCTCCCAATGGGGCCAAAAATGCCTTAAGCTTGTACATCAAATGAGGCACATGTAATTTTTAAAGTTTACAGCAATAAAGAGAAAAATTACCACCCTAATAAAAAAAGGAAGAAAAATTAAAAATAAAAAAGCTGCTAGCACCACACGACCAAAAAATGTAAAACTTCATACTGGCTTTAACCTGGAGATGCGGTTCATCTAAGGCGAGGTCCATTTCAATCATAACTGTGGCGACACATTGGGATATCCACACTTAAGATTCCTGAGCGATTTGGGGCTTCCGAGTTGTTGTTAATTATCTCTGCATGTGTGACTTATTTGCCTTATGGTACTTGGGTCCACAGCTTCTGGTAAGCCCAATATCCTTATCCGTGGCGGTGGGATTGTCACGCTGGTGACTATTGGTACCTGAATTTCTTCAGCTTCATTTTCAAGCACTTTATCTCAAGCACTGGAAATCTGGATTATATATGGACACTTTCTTGCTGCAACTATGTGGACTGTTTCTTTTATGAACTTTTCAGTTCACACTGATTCTATATATTATGGTTTTGTGTGATGTTTGTTTTGGTATATAATCATGACATCTATTTTTTATTGCTACACTTATATATATTTATTTTTCATGCTGCAAGTTTCAAGCTTCAATCAACACTACTATAAGGGTCCATGTACACGGGACGTTGTTAAAAGTCCCTTTGAATGCTGGAATTTTTAGGACGTTTGAAACATCCTTTCGGTCGCGTTTGTACCCGCGTTTAGCGGGCGTTTAGCGGGTGTTTGCGTTTAGAACCGTTCCTAGAGGTCAAAACAATTATTCCCCTTTAAAATGGAAAAACGCGAACGCTAAACGCGGGTCATCGCTTTCGGTCGCGTTTTTGCATTTGAAACGCCGGGAAACACACGTTCGAACGCAAATAATTGCGTTCTAAAAAAAAGTCCCTGAACGCAACTGCCTGCAAATGACTGTAAACCACCTGGTGTACATGGACAGATAAGATAACATGGAGCTGCGTTCAGGGGCTTCTGAAAAGAACGCCCAACTGCTCCTAAACGGCCATTTCCAGCGTCCCGTGTACATGGAGCCTAAGGTGTGAAAAGGCACAATTGAAAATTGTGTCCCTAAACAAAGTTTTTCAGGTTTACAACTTTTCTTTAGTTACAGTATTTGTAGCTGCTGACTTTTTATAAAAGGACACTTGTCCAGTGGTCCAGCACCATACTCATCTTAGCCAGGTACTCACCCCCCCCCCCAAAAAAGTGCCAAAAACAGAAGAGGAGAGGGAAAACAAAAAGCGGAACTTCCTCTTTAGGGTGAAGTTCCCCTTTAACCTTTGCAGAGGATCTGGGGAAACAAACTGCAACAAGCCAACTCCACTGCTAGATTGTCTCAGGGGAAGCAAAAACACTCTGTCCCTTTTGCCCCAATTTTAACCCTAGTAAAGACAGAACAACTTTATGGGAAAAAAAAGGTGGAACCTAAGTTTAATAAATAATTTCAAACATTTGAAACAGATAGTGGCCCTTTGTGCCACTCATTAATAAGGGCGTTCCCAATTAAGATCTCCCAAAGTTCACCAAGGCCCATAGGCATCCAGCTCCAGAGTTTCTATACCTATATACTTCTATACCTATATACTTCAGAAAAATTTGAAACTGGCGGGTGAAGCAAATGTGGAAACAGTAATGCCATAAAACGATTTCTAGATTTACATAAATGGTTTCTAAGTATTTTTTTGGAATTTATAAAAACTACATGTTATCTGTAAAATGTCAAATCAAATGTTACTTATGTACAAAGTCTGCTAATGAGCTTGCTGTGATGGCACTCAGCAGGGGGGAGGAGCCAGGAGTGCATGCAGGGGAGTCCAGAAGAGGAGGATCAGGGCTGCTCTGTGCAAATCATTGCAGAGAGGAGGTAAATATAACATGTTTGTTATTTAAAAAAACCTTTACAATCACTTTAATTTTTCCTTGCTGTTTTTTTTTTTTTTTTTAAGTTGTCTCATACAAAGTAATGAATTGTTTTATTATACCAAAAACTGGGAAGAAGGTGACAACACGTAGAGGGCAAATGATGAAGTGTTACTGTTACAATGGAAAGTAATTATCATTCACCCCTTTTAATGATATTTTAATGGGAAAAGATAACTGAGGTTTATTATATCATTCTGGTTTTTACTATTCTGACTGAAACCAGTATTCTGAAAGAAAATAGTTCTGTAAGTATTAATGTCAGCTATCACAATAGCTTTTCATACCTCAGTGCAGGACTAGATGATACCTTTTCAAATAATTCCAGGGTGTCTAGACATCACTTAGCTAATACTGTCACTATTTTTAATAATTCATAATTAACGAGAACAGTCTAATGACTGACCAGCATGAAGCATTTTCCTGAACTCTTTACTGCGGGGTTATTTGGATAAATTAAGTGTCTCTGCTTCCCATCCTTCTTGGATTGGGATAACACTTATCACTGATGCAATGGGTAAGGGAATTAGAGTTGGTATAATTGAAAATAGTGGGGTGCGCTAAAACGAATGTAGGAATCCAACAGAAATACAAAAATCAAATTGTATATGTAGGATATAGGTGCATGATATAATTCAAAAGTCCATAACCACTTGCCGTCTGAGTACCGTAGTACTACTGCGGCAAAGTGGCTCGTTATCGTCTGACGACGTAGACCTACATCGTCAGACACGCCCCTTTCTCGGCGGCGCGCGCGCGCCGCCGTGGGCTCGCTCCCGCTGTATTCAGTCACAGCGGGAGTCGGGCCAGGGGAGGAGCAGCGGCGGTCGCCGCCGCTCTTCCCCGATCGTCGGGGATCTTGTGTGGAGATCCGCCTGCTTGTGTAAACAAAAGTGGGCGGATCTCCCAAGTGACAGGCAGGGTCAGATTGCAGGGTTCAGCATAGCTGAACCCTGGATCTGTCCTTGTGTCACTCAGTCACCTCCCCCCCCACACGTTAGTAAGCACCAGGCATACATTAACCCCTCCCTCTCCAATAAAATTAACCCCTTCCCTGCCAGTGTCATTTTTACAGTAACAGTGCATATTTATAGCACTGATTACTGCAGTAATGTCACTGGTACCCCAAAAAGTGTCAAAAATGTCAGTCAAGGGTCCGTTCTGTCCGCCGCAATGTCGCAGTCCCGCAAGAAAATCGCAGATCGCCGCAATTACGCGTTAAAAAAAAACACCAAAAATGACAGAAATCTTTCCCTTTGTTAGTAAATGCAATAACTTTTGCGCAAACCAATCAAAATACGCTTATTGTGAATTTTTTTTACCAAACATAGGTAGCAGAAAACAAATTGGGCAAAAATGTAAAAAAATTTAGATTTTTACATTTTTTGGGGGGGAAAAAAATGTGAAAAATATTGTTGTTTTTTCAAAATAAACGCTATTTTTTTGTTTATAGTAAAAATCGCACAGGTGATCAAATACCACCAAAAGAAAGCTCTGTTTGTGGGAAAAAAAGGACGTAAATTTCGTTTGGGTATGGTGTCGCATGACCGCGCAATTGTCAGTTAAAGTCGCACAGCGCCGAATCGTAAAAAGTGGCCCAGACGTAAGACCGCAAAATGCTCTAGTGGTAAAGTGGCTAATGAATAAATCATAAATGTCCATAGTGATGAATTCAAACTGATAAACGTGAAGCAAAATTCTTAAATCTTCAGTTGTGAAAACCCACCACCAGGTGAAATTCCTCCTTACCAGACGGAAATATAAGGTGCACACAAATTACAAATCAACTGATGACCACCGATTAAAGTGCTTCCACTCTTCCAAGTGAACCACCCAAAATGGTCTCTTACCAAACAGCAGATAGTAAGCACTTGTATTTCAATGATATCCCCTATTCCTCCGCTGTCTCCAGCCTACAGCAAGGTGACTCCCAGACCACAAAGCCGATGGTTCACAAGCCTGTATTTAATGGTCGTTTGTGGATTCAAGACGAAAAAAACGGAAAAAAAAAAACAAAACAAAAAAACCAAGACCTACTTTCTGTTTTAAAACAGTACCAATAAAGTTAAATAACATCATAAATTTAAGCAAAAATGTATTCTGCTTCATTTTTGTTTTAGTATAAACAAAAAAAAATCCCAATAAGTGTATATTAATTGCTTTGTGTGAAAGTTGTAGTGTCTACAAACTATGGTATATATATATATATATATATATATATATATATATATATATATATATATATATATATATATATATATATATATATATATATATTAAAAATTGATCGGTCCTGATGTACTGACAGCTTCCATTCTTGAGGCCCTTAAAATGCCAGGACTGTACAAATTTCCCCCAAATTATCCTTTTTTGGAAAATAGACAGTCTGAGGCATTTGTTAAGGGGCATGGTGAGTTTTTGAAGTTGCAATTTTTGTCACATTTTTTTTGGAAAATTAAGAAATTTAATATTTTTTTAAATACTGTCACCAGTTCAGTACAGCATCATCATATGACTGGTGTGGCAGTGATCAGGGATACTGACTTGTGTCAGTATGTTAAAAAAACACATTATTTTCTTAATTTAAAAACATTTTTTTAGCATTAGATTTTTTTTACATTTGTTTTTATGTTTTTTTTTTACATACTCTCATCAGAGTAGTTCAGTGTCACCATAGTAACACTGTACTACTCTGGGGAGGGGGGGGGGGGTGATCAGGGATTTTTTTTTTTTTTACACTTTGAGTTCTGTTACAATGATCATTGTAACAGCAATGTTTTGAACTGTCATGCACGGGTTACATTCATAACAGCTGTGATTAGTAGTGATCTGTAATTGGCTACAGCTAATCACGTGGTACAGAGTGCTGTGATAGGCCCAGGTACGTAGTGATAGCTGTGGGCCAATCCCAACATCACTGTTAGAAATGAAATTCATTCATAACAGCTTTGTTGACAGTACACATTGATATATTGCACGATGAGCGGATCTTTTTAACTTTGAGACAAATCGTGGAAACGAGTCATCCCCCTAAGGGGTAATCTCATGTGGAGGAAGACCAAAAAACGCAAAGTGAATCAACTTTACCCATTACCCAAACCGCGATTATTGACCTTTTAGGCACTGCACTCAGAGGTGATAAGGTGGTTGCAAGCAAGTTGGGATAGTCATTTTTTTTACAAATTTTTTGAAACTTGGACTGTCTTCTGAAGCACTAATAATATTTTGGAGTATGAACATTATTTGTACTAAGAATATACCATGGGTGGTATACTCTTAGTTATGGGTTTATTCACTGCCTGTCTTTGTCATAAGGAAGTACACTGCTCAAAAAAATTAAAGGAACACTTTGAAAACACATCAGATCTCAATGGGGAAAGATATCACGCTAGATATCTATACTGATATTGACTGGGAAATGTGTTAGGAATTAAAGGATACCACATCGTTTGATGGAAATGAAAATTATTAACCTACAGTGGGCTGAATTCAAAGACGGACCGAAAATCAAAGTGAAAAAATGATGCAGCAGGCTAGTCCATTTTGCTGAAATTTCATTGCACCAACTCAAAATGGTACTCAGTAATTTGTATGGCCCCCACGTGCTTATATGTATGCCTGACAATGTTGGGGCATGCTCCTAATGAGACGACAGATGGTGTCCTGGGGTATTTCCTCCCAGATCTGGACCAAAGCATCACTGAACTCCTGAACAGACTAAGGTGCAACCTGGCGGCATTGGATAGACTGAAACATAAGGTCCCAGAGGTGTCCTATTGGATTTAGGTCAGGTGAGCATGGAGGCCATTCAATGGTATCAATTCCTTCATCCTCCAGGAACTGGCTGCATACGCTTGCCACATAAGACCAGGCATTGTCGTGCACCAGGAGGAACTCAGGACCCACTGCACCAGTGTAAGGTCTGACAATGGGTCCAAGGATTTCATCCTGATACCTAATAGCAGTCAGGGTGCCATTGTCCAGCCTGTAGAAGTCTGTGTGTCCTTCCATCGATATGCCTCCCAAGACCATCACTGACCTACCACCAAACCAGTCATGCTAAACGATGTTACAGGCAGCATAACCTTCTCCACAGCTTCTATAGACCCTTTCACATCTGTTACATGTGCTCAGGATAAATCTGCTCTCATCTGTGAAAAGCACAGAGCGCCACTGGCGGACCTGTCAATTCTGGTGTTCAATGGGAAATGCCAAATGAGCTCCATGGTGCCAGGCAGTCAGCACAGGGCCCACTAGATGATGTCGGGCCCTCAGACCACACTCATGAGGTCTGTTTCTGATTGTTTGGTCAGAGACATTCGCACCAGTGGCCTGCTGGAGGTCATTTTGTAGGGCTCTGGTAGTGCTCCTCCTGTTCCTCCTTGCACAAAGGAGCAGATATTGGTCATGCTGATGGGTTAAGGACCTTCTATGGCCCTGTCCAGCTCTCCTAGAGTAACTGCCTGTCTTCTGAAATCTCCTCGAAGCTCTTGAGACACAGCAATCCTTCTGGCAATGGCACATATTGATGTGCCATCCTGGAGGAGTTGTATTGCCTGTACAACCTCTATAGGGTCCAGGTAGTGCGTCATGCTACCAGTAGTGACACTGACCCTAGCCAAATGCAAAACTAGTGAAAAACAGTAAAAAAAAGATGAGTAGGGGAAAAAATGTCATTGGTCTCTACCTGTAAAACCATTCCTGTTTTGGAGGTCATCTCATTGTTGCCCATGTAGTGCACCTGTTGGTAATTTCATTAACACCCAAGCAGCTGAAACTGATTGAGCAATCCCCTCTGCTACATACCTGACCAGATCAATATCCCAGGAGTTTAATTGACTTGATGCTATACTCTGGTTAAAAAGTGTTTCTTTAATTTTTTTGAGCAGTGTATTTATGAATACCTAAGAATTTAGTTTTTTTGCAAATGGTATACATATTATTGATTCATTAGAGGATTTGAACAGCGCACCACTGCTTAATTTATTTGTTGTGATCATGTGATCATATAGCCAGATCCACAATCCATTGTGTCCGGTGGACACAGCAGTTGCAAGAGCGGTGTGCTGGGTGCCCCAGGCGGCATGTAGTGCGCTCTAAACCTGGAACAGGCTGCATGATTTACATGTACTTTACATGATCCAGCCTGCCTGTGTCAGCCACAAATGTACTGTGCATAGTGGTTAAACTGGCTCTTAACAAGATTAGTGCAGAGACAGCCAGGCGCACAGCAACAGTTCATTCACTCTGGCTCATTAATTAGTATAGGGGTTTTATTTAAATAATTTATATTGCTGAATAACTTGGAGAGGGTGTAGGGTGATATAGGATACTCCAGAATTACTGAATAATAGCAGGAGGACACTTCACTAGGCTAAGCCTCCCTGAACAGTCTTTCTGCAGGAGCAAAGGAAGATGGCCAGAACTGAGTCCTTATAAAAGCTATCACAGTTAGAGCTACCACTGGCACTTCCACTCAAAAGAAACAGCACACAGTCACTAGGGTCCAGAATCATCGGATGCCTCCTTCTAGTATCCACCAGACACTCTTCAGTCAGGGAGAGCTCACAATTTCACTCCTCAGTGATCTCTACTGACAAGGTCCTTAGGTCCAAGAAAATTTAGAAATAGGCCCTCTAGCGATGCCACAGCTGGGACCTCGATGAACATTGGCTTGACCCAGTAGAACTGCCCAAAACAAGGGGGGGGGGGGGTTAGCCATCCCCACCCAGCCAGGTGGAATCCCTCTAACTGAAAGAACATTCTGTTCTAAAAGTCTGACTATTTGTCACGGAACCATGAACCAGACGTACAACAACAGATAAGTGAAAATAAGAAAGCTTTATTGAAGAACGAGCTGTAAAGCAAAAGTCCAAACGGATGGCGAAACTGATGCAGAGTCTTTTGCGAAGCCAGGGGTCAGGAACCAGCAGGGTAGTCAGACGAAGCCAGGATCAGGAACCAGCAGGGTAGTCAGACGAAGCCAGGATCAGGAACCAGCAGGGTAGTCAGACGAAGCCAGGAATAGGAACCAGAAGTAGCAGCAGTCTTAGAAGCATGTGAACACAGGAGGACCAAGCAAGGAACTGAAGCCACAGACCTCCTATATATATGAGCTAGGCATCCAGCTCCTCCCAGTGGGAAGGAGGAGCCGCAGGGTGGGAGGCTACAAGAAACCCAGAAACCAAGATGGCCGCCAGCACATGTAAACGAAGGAGAACAGCAAGAAGGTAAGACCATGACAGTACCTCCCCCTCAAGGGCCCCTCCTCCGCGGAGTAAAGAACGGTTTCTGAGGGAAGCGTGCGTGGAAGGCTCGGAGCAAGGCAGGAGCATGGACATCTGCGGAGGGAACCCAGGAACGCTCCTCTGGACCATAACCACGCCAATGAACCAAAAACTGCACCCGACCGCGGACCAGGCGTGAGTCCAGGATATTGCTCACCTCATACTCCTCACGATTGCCCACTCGGACCGGACGAGGCCGAGGAACCGAGGAAGTGAAACGATTACACACCAGTGGCTTCAACAGGGAGACATGAAACACGTTGGAGAGCCGCATGCCAGGAGGAAGCGCAAGGGCATAGGCTACCGGGTTTACCCTGCGAAGCACTCGGAAGGGACCAACGAAGCGAGGCGCCAGCTTGGGAGTGGGCACTCGAAGGTTGAGGTTGCGGGTGGACAACCATACACGGTCTCCGGCCTGGTAGGAAGGAGCAGGCGCTCGTCTGCGATCAGCCTGGAGTCTCTGGCGCTGCGCAGAGACCTCAAGGGACCTCTGGATCTGTACCCAAGAAGCACATAGGACGGAAAGGTGATCCTCCACAGCTGGAATATCCTGGGGAGAGAATACCTCCGGTAACACGGCAGGTTGGAACCCATAGTTGGCCATGAAGGGAGACGTCCCAGAGGAAGAGTTCACCGCTGTGTTCCTGGCAAACTCAGGCCAAGGCAGGAGGTCAACCCAATTGTCTTGGTGATCGGAGACATAGCAACGAAGGAATTGCTCCAAGGCCTGATTGGATCGTTCTGCGGCCCCGTTGGACTGAGGGTGGTAGGCCGAGGAGAAGGAGAGATGAATCCCCAACTGGGAGCAAAAGGCGCGCCAGAACCTGGACACAAACTGACTCCCCCGATCCGACACAATCTCCTTGGGCAAACCGTGCAACCGGAAGACCTCCCTGGCAAAAATCGTGGCCAACTCCTGTGCAGAGGGTAACTTCTTGAGAGGAACACAGTGGCACATTTTGGAAAACCGATCCACAATCATGAGAATGACCGTATGGCCTCGGGATGCAGGGAGGTCCACAATGAAATCCATCCCCAGGTGTGACCATGGGCGCTCCCCGGTGGCTAAGGGTTGCAGAAGGCCCAACGGAAGGTGCCGAGGAGACTTACTCTGGGCACAAACGGAGCATGCCGCTACATATGCGGCGATGTCGGAACGTAGGGAAGGCCACCAGAACAGACGTGAAACAGCCCAGGACAGCTGATTCTTTCCAGGATGCCCCGCGGTCTTGGAGTTATGGTAGGTTCGCAACAACCGAGTGCGCAACTCCTCAGGCACAAAACATCTGCCGTTGGGTCTCCCAGAGGGAGCACCAGATTGAGCCGCCAAAATCTGCTCACCCAGGGGAGAGGTCAGGCTGGTGCGAATGGCGGCCAGGATCTGATTCGGAGGTATGACCGAAGTCGGAATCGACTCCTCCCTGGACAGGTCGGAGTACTGCCGTGATAAGGCATCCGCCCTGATGTTCTTGGAACCGGGTAGGTAGGAGACCACGTAATTAAAACGTGACAAGAACAGAGCCCATCTGGCCTGACGTGGTGTCAATCTCTTGGCCTCAGAGAGGTAGGTCAGATTCTTGTGGTCCGTCAGGATGAGGACCGGAACCACCGAACCCTCAAGCAAGTGCCTCCATTCTTTAAGAGCCTGCACGATGGCCAATAACTCCCTGTCACCAATCTGGTAGTTGCACTCCGCGGAAGACAGTTTCCGGGAGTAAAACCCACAAGGAAGCAGAGGACCCTCTGGTGTTCTACGCTGAGACAGAAGGGCGCCTACTCCCGTCTCAGACGCGTCCACCTCGAGGACAAAGGGCAACCCAGGGTTGGGATGCGACAGAATCGGAGCTGACACAAAGGCGGACTTTAGAGCCTCAAAAGCTCGGATGGCCTCGGGCGGCCAGACCTGGGAATTACTGCCCTTCCTGGTCAGATCCGTGAGAGGCTTGGCTAGCATGGAAAAGTCCCTGATGAACTTCCGATAATAATTGGCGAAGCCCAAAAAGCGCTGCAGGGAGCGAAGACCACTGGGCTGGGGCCACAGTAAGACAGCCGAAACCTTCTCAGGATCCATGGAGAACCCCTCAGCGGAAATTATGTAACCTAAGAAGGTTACCTGGGATTGGTGAAATTCGCATTTCTCAAGCTTACCGAACAGCTTGTTCTCTCGTAACCGTTGCAACACTCGTTTGACATCCAGAATGTGGGTCTCCATGGACTCAGAATATACCAAGATGTCATCCAAATAGACCACCACACACTGCTGCAACAGGTCACGGAAAACATCGTTGATGAATTCCTGAAAGACTGCGGGCGCATTGCACAGCCCAAAGGGCATAACCAAGGATTCATAATGACCGGTCCTGGTGTTAAACGCGGTCTTCCACTCATTGCCCGCCTTGATCCTTACGAGGTTATATGCCGCCCTCAGGTCGAGTTTGGTAAAGACCGTGGCCCCTTTAAGGCGATCGAACAGCTCGGAAATCAAGGGTATCGGGTAAGCGTTCTTGATCGTGATGCGATTGAGACCCCTGTAATCGATGCAAGGCCTCAACTCACCGCCCTTCTTTTTCACAAAGAAAAATCCAGCCCCTGCCGGGGACGAGGATTTGCGAATGTGTCCGCGTGAAAGCGCCTCCCTCACGTACTCCTCCGTGGCCTCATTCTCCGCTACCGACAGTGGATAGACTTTGCCACGAGGAGGAACGGCACCAGATTGTAACTCGATGGCACAATCGTATGGGCGGTGCGGAGGTAGGGCAACCGCGCGCACCTTATCGAATACATCCCGGTACTCCTCGTATTCAGGGGGCAACAGAGAGTCCGAGGAAGTACACAGCAACTTGACAGGCCCATGGATGCAACTAGCCCCACACTGCGGTGACCACGAGAGGATCTCGGCCGATCTCCAATCGAAAATCGGATTATGCTTCTGGGGCCAGGGGTACCCCAAGACCACCGAGTAGTGTGGAGACGAAATAACCTGGAAGCAGACCGACTCTCTGTGGACGGCACCAATGGCTAACCCCACTGGAAGGGTCTCATGAGTCACGTGTGGCGGCAGAAGGGGTCTGCCGTCTATCGCCTCAAGAGCCAGAGGAGAACCTCGAGCCTGCAGAGGAATGGAATTGGCGGCAGCGAACACACGATCAATGAACAAACCACCAGCACCAGAGTCCACCAACGCCTGGGTCGTCACCGAGCCCCCGACCCAGGAGAGGACAACAGTGATCAGTGGTTTGTCAACACGGGAAACCGGGGACGAGGAGACTCCACCCAAGATCTGCCCCCGACAGGATCTCAGGTGCGAGCGTTTTCCCGGACGGTTCGGACATGCCAACCGAAAATGCCCACCGAGACCACAGTACATGCATCGGCCCTCGCGTCTCCGGAGTACCCTCTCCCCCTCGGACAGGCGAGCAAACCCCAGCTGCATGGGTTCACCCCCAGACAAGTCATCCCCAGGAGGCGTGGGAGGAGAGGGAGGCACGGGTGGGACAACAAAGGTAGGCGCCAATCTGTTAGGAGGCCTCCGCAGACTCTCCTTAAAGGAAGGTCTCTCCCTGAGTCTGGTGTCAATCAAAATCAGGAAAGAAATAAGAGACTCGAGCTCCACTGGTAGGTCCTTGGCTGCAACCTCATCCTTCAAGGCATCCGAGAGACCATGAGAGAAAGCAGCGACCAGAGCCTCATTATTCCAGCCCACCTCTGCTGCCAGGGTACGAAACTCAATGGCGTATTCAGCTACGGATCGTGAACCCTGTCTGATGGACATAAGGAGCTTCGCAGCAGAGGCAGCACGAGCCGGCACATCGAATACCTTCCGAAGAGAAGCAACAAAACCGGAAAACTCGGCAACCACCGGATTGTTGTTCTCCCATAAAGGGCTGGCCCAGGCCAAGGCCTTGTCCGAGAGCAGCGAGATTAAGAAGCCCACCTTTGATCTCTCAGTAGGAAAGGCATGTGGCAGCAACTCGAAATAAATGCCCACCTGGTTAAGGAAACCTCGGCACTGAGTTGGCTCTCCCCCAAAGCGCTGTGGAAGGGGGGCAGAACCGGACATACCCCGAAACACCGCAGGCGCAACAACAGGTGTCGGGGTAGACTCTGGCGCAACAACCGGAGCGGCAGTAGGAGCGGGCCCAGGAGCGACAACCGACCCATCGGCAACGGGAGCGAAATGAGCTGTGCGTTCAAGCAGGGTTTGCAACGCCACGGCGAACTGACCCAACAGGTGATCCTGCTGATCAAGTCTGGCAACCAGCGAGGGTAGTGAGGATGGCCCTGTACCATCAGAATTCATGGCCTGTGGTACCGTGCGTTCAAGCAGGGTTTGCAACGCCACGGCGAACCGACCCAACAGGTGATCCTGCTGATCAAGTCTGGCAACCAGCGTGGGTAGCGAGGATGGCCCTGTACCGTCAGAATTCATGGCTTGGTCCTAATGTCACGGAACCATGAACCAGACGTACAACAACAGATAAGTGAAAATAAGAAAGCTTTATTGAAAAACGAGCTGTAAAGCAAAAGTCCAAACGGATGGCGAAACTGATGCAGAGTCTTTTGCAAAGCCAGGGGTCAGGAACCAGCAGGGTAGTCAGACGAAGCCAGGATCAGGAACCAGCAGGGTAGTCAGACGAAGCCAGGATCAGGAACCAGCAGGGTAGTCAGACGAAGCCAGGAACAGGAACCAGAAGTAGCAGCAGTCTTAGAAGCATGTGAACACAGGAGGACCAAGCAAGGAACTGAAGCCACAGACCTCCTATATATATGAGCTAGGCATCCAGCTCCTCCCAGTGGGAAGGAGGAGCCGCAGGGTGGGAGGCTACAAGAAACCCAGAAACCAAGATGGCCGCCAGCACATGTAAACGAAGGAGAACAGCAAGAAGGTAAGACCATGACACTATTCTGTATCTCTTTCCAGCCTCCTACTAGGCTTATCTCTCAAGGGATTGGCTGAGGCACAATAAATATTCAGGTTGCTTATCTGCCTTACTCAACTTCCTGTAGCACCCTCCTAGGTAGGTGCTAGTGAGAAAGTAAAGTTTGTGCTCTGTCTGCTTACCAAAAGAGCTGCAGGTAAATCTATATTGTTCCCTGCCTGCCAGAGAGCAGGATCAGTTAGTGAGGTCAGCTCATTGTGCTCAGAGTGCAACTCATTCTGTCTAGATAGTGTTTCACACTGGTCCAATAGGGAGGCATGTTGGACAGTGGGAGTAAACCTGAGGAATGGGTGCATGGGCTTTTGATACTGTCCTGATGATTGGCAGAGGGAAAGTTGCCTCGGTGCATGTTGGGATACCGTATAAAAGCCAGGAGCACATATGCTAGATGTCTTTTGCTGGGGAGCGAAGTCTCGAAGGGAGGGGGCGGCTGCCTCCTCCTCTGTTGAGGTTCCATGTGGCCTCAGGGGATTGTCCTGAGGGCCTGAAGAGTAGCATTGAGGAGCTGAACCCACAAATCCAGGGAACAGAGAGGGGAGACACTGGAGGATCTGTCTCTGCAGTACAGTGAGTACAGAAACTTGTGTCAATGGGCCTGACCTGAGGGGGGCCACCCCTGCTCCTAGGATAGTCAGTGGACGGGTGTCAGCGGGAAGAGGATGCTAGAGAGAGAGTATTCTGAAGATAGGTTATCATCCATAAAGTCATCTTGTTAGAGAGCAAAGAGAACAAGAGACTTAATCGCATCCACACTAGTGGCAGCGTATATTAACAAACAATACCCCTAGACCAGGAGTTCCCAAACTGTGGGTCGGGACCCACTGGTGGGTCACGAGCTGTGTTTGAGTGGGGCGCGTTGAGCCGGAAATCACTGAGAGAGTGCATGCTTAAATTGTGCTGTGCGAGCCCGCGCAAATTACAAAGAGCCAGTGCAGTCAAATCGCGATGGATTCAGGACGCCGCCCATGCAGTTTACGCCGGCTGGTCTGCATTTCCCACGAGGAGAATACAGGATACTTGCATCAGTGAGTAAGTATGTCAGCTGTTATGTAGGATATGTTCATGGGGTACAGAGCCAGCTAATCAGTCCTGCTGGCGGAAGTGGAGGTGGCTAGACTGGCGGCGGGATTCTCTCAGGCTCAGCTATAGGGGGCAGAGACGGCAGCCTCGTGTCATAGGAGGACCATGTGGCCTGGCAGTGTCAGGAGTTCATGGCAGCTTCTATGACCCCAGTAGAGGATCTGAAGGAGAAGAGCCAGGACACCAAGACCAGCATAGAGCTCCTCATCATGGAGACTCTGGGTGAGGTGTGCTGGGCCCTGGAGAGGGCAAACGGGCTTCACCTTCACTGTGGACCGCTGGGAGAGGAAGGAGGGTGAGTGCCATATAGCCTGCTGATCACTGTCCTGGGGTGGTTAATAAATTGAAAAGCAGTAAATTGATATTTTTAAGTTAACATCCCCCCCCTTAAAATATGCAAATATGCATTATTATTATTATTATTTGCATTTATATATATATATATTCCGTAGCGCTTTACAATATTCAATTACAAGCAAGTGGGTCCCGAAAAATAACTGTATTCAGAAGTGGGTCTCGGCCCAAAAAAGTTTGGGAAGCCCTGCCCTAGACTGTTCATTCATGTAACCAGCCATTGGAAACAAGGAGAGATTCAGAGACTTGATCAAGTAAATATGTGTCTGTAACCAGGAGAGCCCGTAAAGACAATATCCAGCAGTTCCTGCAGGGGCAGTGCTACATTCCGATGCTCCAGAAGCCTCTAGAAAGCAGGAAGAGCAATCAATCATACCTGCATCCTATGAGATCCAGAACAGCCCAAATAAATGAATAACTGCTCTAATGATTACAGAGGAGCCAAAAAGAATTACATTTGTGTAACATCCTAGCAACCTGACTAGGAGGGTGATACACATATAAAATAAGGCTCTTCTGGCTAATGATTGAGAATATATTAAATATTTTCATTTCAGTTGCTAAGATGTTAATTCTGATTCTACTATCATAGA
This sequence comes from Pelophylax lessonae, assembly GCF_965119305.1. NCBI lineage: Eukaryota > Metazoa > Chordata > Amphibia > Anura > Ranidae > Pelophylax > Pelophylax lessonae. The sequence goes on along the minus strand of NC_138768.1, from coordinate 792,964,094 downwards.
AAATGATTACGATTATCATGGATACATGCCAGCAAAGAGCAAAAAATTGCAAAAATGGTTCGACCACTTAAGGTTAAAAACAAAAGACTGGGCCGGGTAGTGAAAGATTAACTGTTTGTTTTGTGATCTCATATAACCCTATAGCAATTCTGTTTTTTTTTCATTTTGGATGGATTGTGGTATGGTAAAAGCAGGCCAGGCTGTCTGTGCCCCATTCAGGAAATTGCTCTTCACTTTATGCTCCAGAGGCACAGCAGGAAGTTAGAAGAAATCTCCCCAGATTGAGTGGAAAATCTCCTCTAGCCTTCTGTTATAGTGACAGTCACAAAATACTGGTTTTACCATAATTTTCTGTCTGGGAGACAATGGTCACAAAGACGAATATAGATAGTGAATATCTCCAGCATGGACTCATCATGAACTTTATATGTGCAAAAAAAAAAAACCTACCTGGGGTTTTAACGCTTCTAAAAAATATTTGAGTTTAGATTTGACTGTTGGTTTGGTGCCACCTTGATGAAGGGGCTTTGATGCCATAAATAAAGTTTTACTCTCATCTTCTTACCAAGAGCTCTACCAATTTCTATATATTTTTTTAGTTTCCACAGTTGTTTACAGATTTTTGGTAAAACGTTTCAGTACTCTGATAAGGTCAACCAAATTGTACAATTGCATGGGTGCTCTTTATATTTTTTGCTGGCAGGCTTGATTTATTTTTTGATTCTGACTAGATGATTATGGAGCGACAAAGGCAGCTTGTAGAAGAGGAAGCTGGAAAACTATTGTTCTTGGCTAAGCCTTGCAATTCTGTTGCAGCTTACATGGCAATAGTCTTCAATGGCTTGGCATGAAGTTTGGAAAAGTTACTTTAAATTGTTTCAGGATAATTATATGTAGCGGGGTTAAACATGCCTAAAGACACTGTTTGATATGTGGGAAGGAACTAGGCTCCCTCTAGTGGTAGCTGCATGGAATTTCCCGGGCTGTGACTTCCTTTTCACAAGATGAAGAAACTACATCTCCCAGGCTGCTTTGCAAGATCCAGGAACTAGGCTCCCTCTAGTGGTAGCTGCATGGAATTTCCCGGGCTGTGACTTCCTTTTCACAAGATGAAGAAACTACATCTCCCAGGCTGCTTTGCAAGATCCAGGGTGCACGGCTGCACCGCACGGCACTATGGGGGAGGTTATTTAAAGGAAGAGAGAAGCGCGCGAAGGGGGGGGGGCCTTTCTGCGCTGGACTCTGAGGAACCAGCGAGCGAGAGTGAAGGACTGACACTGGATATTGGGCCAGAGCCTTTTAGCCTGGAGGGACGACGTGGAACCGTCCCATCTCAAGCACGAGGCACATTCCTGGAGGTCATACTGCTGTTTGCCGAGACCGGAAGTCATCCGCCAGAAGGACCCCGCGCGGCTGGCATATAGCCAAAGGACTGAGACCGCAGTGGAAGCGCGCGAAGGAGAAACTTCTGTTGGTGAGAGGGCACATGCCCAATAACTGACTTTATCTGCTGAAGAGACAGTTTTATCTACAGATAGCGGTAGCGCAGCAGGAGGTGATAAAACCCCGGGGTTTATCACCATACTCTCTCAGGAGACTCATAGACAAACAATAAGGTCTGTAAAGGAGTCGCCAGAGGCTTATCTCTCTCGCAGAAGTTATTGCTCAGTTACGCAGACACCCTGCGGTGACAACTAACAGCTCGTTGTTTTCTCTCTCTTGATCTTTATTCCTAATCTGGATTACAAATGAGCTCTATTCAATAACCTTGCTAGCGAAGATCAACAAGAAAGAAGAGAACTCTGGGGGAGGGACTCAGATAGGCCCACCTACCTGGTACTGTGTCTAGCCTTAATGCAGGAGGAGTGTGGGGGTATTCTTTTACCTTTTTAAAGCTGTTTTAAATAACCTTTTATGGACTTGTATTGTATTGTATTGTATCTCCCCTATTCAATTTGATACATAGTAAACTAAGTTTGGTTAATTACAATCTTGTGCGTTGTTCCATTGTGTCACCCAGAAGGACTACTATTCAAGAAGGTAACAAGGTATTGTTGCATAGTGAAGTATTGTATTCCAACCTGTGTATCTATTTGATAGTCCAGTCCTATTCTGGGTCAGTTGTGCCTGAGGAGGGATCGAGCCAATTTGATTGGGTTGTTAGGCAGGGTGTAGACCCAATAATATAATCAGCAGCTCCTGCGGGGGTGGTGCTACACGTGGGGGCTCGTCCGGGATTTCTACAGTCCTGCAATACAACCCTCTCAGCCATAGAATCCCCTCCCACGCAGAAATGGATCCTGTCGCTGCTGCTGAGTGGTGCAAGGAAGAGAATGTCATAGTGGAAAATGGCCTGGTGGTTGAAATCAAGGGAGAAGCCTGGACTGAAGAAAAGCTCCTCCCTGTTTTGAGGGCACTATCCACAGACAGGAAATTTTGGGTGATTGACATGAAAACTGACACCACTGTCCCACACACGTATGCACTGTGTGAGTGGAGGAAGGGGGTCCCTGATTATTTCAACGGAAACAGTGTAAAAACTACTGACCAAACAGAACTTTTCCTGATACATCCAGGAGTTCCTATTGCGGGTCCCTCATTCACCACCCCTGGGGTACCCAGCCAAGAAAAAGGTGTCCAAGAAGGGCATCCTGAGTCATCACCTTTGTCGACTTTTAGCTCAGAACTGTGTGCTGTTCTTGGGGAGATTGTGGCAAAATGTAGTAGGGACTCCTCGAGCTATTTGATGACTGGATATAGGAAGCTCCGGACATTCTCTGGGAAACAGCCTGTGCCTTCAGCAGAAGATGGGTTCGAAGAGTGGTTAGATACCGCCACTCAGGCTTTGGAGGAATGGGAGGTACCAGAACAGCACAAGAAGCAGAGAATCACAGAGAGTTTAAGGGGACCTGCATTAGAGGCTGTACGTAATCTAAAGCTTAGCAAGAAGAACTGCACTGCACAGGATTATTTGGACATTCTGCAAGATGTGTTTGGTCGGACGGAGAACGCGGCTGAACTTCTCTACCAGTTGGACCACTGTTATCAAGAAGAGGGGGAGAAGTTGTCCGAATTCATTAAACGTCTGGATAGGATTATCCACCAGATTCTGCTAAAGAAAGGAATAGACCACCGGAAAATAGATGAGACTCGTGCACGACAGGTTCTGAAGGGGGCTCAACCTTTAGATCCCATTGCCATACTGTTACGAACTCGTCGAGATGGCGGCATTCTAGAATACCCCGATCTGATTCGAATGGTCAGAGAGGAAGAGGTTATGTTGGACAACAAGAAGAAAAGTCGGCAGTTTGACTCAACTGCCCGGGTTGGAGTGATAAGTGTGGAAGAGGGTGACTCTCAAGTTGAACTCCTAAAGACCCAAGTGTCTCAGTTGATAGAAATGGTGTCCATCCTGACTGGTCAGGTATCCACTCTACCCAAGGGGAGTATATCGGAGAGGCCAGATGAACCTGTTAGTCTCAGCACAGATCCAGAGCCACGGCCTGCAAGATTGTTAACTTGTTTCAACTGCGGGGGAGTTGGGCATGTTAGAAGGGTATGTCCCAGCTCAGGAAATGCTGCCGCGAAACCTCGCGAGCCAGCGGGAAACTTCAGAGGACACCGGTGAAGGAGTCAACCGGGTGTCCGCCAGTCTTAAGGGACTCCAGAAGTGGTGCAGGATCAGGGAAACTGAGTCAGGGGGTCAGACCCAAATATAATACCCCCAGTTCTAGACTCCGGGTTACTGAGGGAAGGAAAGTCAATGCACACCGGGTTCAGCGGGGGCCCAGATCAAGGAAGAAAAAGGAGAAGAGGGCCAGGGTACAGAGAACTGAATCAGACAACCAGGCTACATCAAGAGAATTCCCAACTAACTTGGTCGGGCCCTCCCCAGTGGTCTCGGTTCAGGTGGAAGGAATTTACACAAGAGCCCTCCTTGACACAGGGGCCCAGGTGACTCTTTTGTATAGAGACTTCTATGATAAATATCTTACCCATCTACCTTTGCAGAAGTTGGAAGATCTGGAGATATGGGGTATTGGGACCCAAAGTTTTCCCTATGACGGGTATCTGCCAATCAAGTTGACCTTTGATCCATCAGTGGCTGGTGAAGCGGAAACCTTCGACACCTTAGCGGTGGTCTGTCCTCGTCCACCAGGGGCCAACAAAAGCTCTCTCATCGTAGGAACAAACACTGACCTGGTAAGGCGCCTTCTGATACAACTGGTCCAGGGACAAGATGCTCAGGCGCCAAGGATCCATCCCATGCTACGGCAGGCCTACCAACGATTAGTGTTGGAGCAAGAGACCCCCGCAGAAGGAGTTGGACGACTCTGGAAGCTGGATAGAGCAGAAAAGGTCTTACAGCCAGGAGAGGTGGCCTGTTTTAAGGCTTCTGTTAAACTCACATGGCAACAGCCGGGTCCCTTCATTATCTTTGAATCAGGTCAAAAGGAGAGACAGAGAGGGATAGAAGTGATCCCTGAGGTGATCCCTTTGAAGGTGTTACAGGAAAACCGTGGAAGGGTTTTAGTGAGTGTCAGAAACACCTCTATTACACCAGTGAAGGTACCGGCTAGAGTGCTCCTGGGCCAAGTCAACCCGGCTACCCCAGTTGCCCCCATTGATTTCAAAGAAAAGGAACAGGGTGAAGCGGTTATAGAGGAGCTTTGCTCTGGAAACGCTGCCCTCCCGCCGGAATGGGTGAAGAGGGCCAAGGCACAACTTGCTCGATGTAGGGAAATATTCTCTAAGGACGAGTTTGACGTGGGATGTGCCAGGAGCGCCACTCATAAGATCCGCCTGAGTGAGGACAAGCCTTTCAGGGAGAGAGTCCGGCGAGTCCCCTTAGGTGACTTAGAAGATCTACGTCAACAGCTGGCAGAGCTCAAAAAGATCGGGATTATCCGAGAATCCAGGAGCCCGTATGCTTCCCCGATAGTGGTAGTCCGGAAGAAAAATGGATCTTTGAGGCTTTGTATCGACTACCGAACGCTGAACAGAAGAACCATCCCAGACCAGTATACCACTCCTCGAATCGAAGATGCCCTACAGAGTCTGTCAGGGGCGAAGTGGTTCAGTGTGATGGACTTAAAGAGTGGGTATTATCAGATCCCCATGCACCCTGAAGATCGGGAGAAAACAGCCTTCATCACCCCTGTGGGGTTCTTTGAGTTCAATCGCATGCCTCAGGGGTTGTCCGGGGCCCCTGCTACCTTCCAAAGGCTGATGGAGAGGACCGTTGGAGATATGAATTTGATAGAGGTACTGGTATACTTGGATGATGTTATCGTGTTTGGCAGAACTTTAGAAGAACATGAGGAGAGGTTGGAAAAGGTCTTGAAGAGGCTACATGAAGAAGGTCTGAAACTTTCTCCTGAGAAGTGCCAATTCTATCAGTCCTCGGTCCATTACCTGGGCCATATCGTGTCTGAAGAAGGGGTGGCCACTGACCCGGACAAGCTGGATGCTGTTGCTTCCTGGCCGAGACCCACAAATGTGACCGAACTCCGGTCATTCTTGGGCTTTTGCTCCTATTACAGGAGGTTTGTGGAGGGGTTCGCCCAGATTGCCCGACCCCTAAATGAGCTCCTGAAGAATGAAGAAGATGATGTCCCTGAGTTGGTAAAGCCGGCGAAGTCCACCATAGGCCCCCGGAAGGCTAAGGAATCCATCCAGGATCAGTGGACCCCGGAATGCGAAGGGGCCTTTGTCCAGCTGAAGGAAACCCTAACCACTGCCCCTGTGTTGGCCTATGCGGACCCCACAAAACCATATGAACTGCATGTTGATGCCAGCCGAGATGGGCTGGGGGGGGTACTTTATCAGGAGCATGAGGGTCATCTGCGACCTGTTGCCTATGTGAGCAGAAGCCTACTGCCTGCTGAAAGGAATTATCCTACTCACAAACTTGAATTCTTGGCCTTGAAGTGGGCAGTGGTTGACAAATTGAAAGACTACCTGTACGGAGCTGAATTCATTGTCAAGACAGATAATAATCCCCTCACCTATCTGTTGACTACGGCCAAGCTGGATGCAACAGGACATCGATGGTTGGCTGCCCTCTCTAGCTTCAATTTTAGCCTGAAGTATCGGCCAGGAATCGGAAATAGGGATGCAGATGCCCTATCCAGAAGGTTGCATGTTCCACAGGAACCTGCGGAAGAATGGACTCATTTGGCTCCAGAAGGGGTGCGTGCCCTATATCAGGGAACTGAATTTCGATCCCGAGGAGGGTCAAGAGCAGAAGAGATTGGGGTTTCGGCTATCGGAGTACCCAAATGCTACTGCCAGGTGACCCAAGTTGAAGGGGAGGGTTTGCCCCGGCTGTCCAAAAGGGACTTGCGGAAGGAGCAGTTGGAAGACCCTTTGGGAAAACTTCTCTTGGAAGCCCTGGAGATCCAGAGCCCTGAGTTGCTTCTAACTGACTCCCCTCAGGGGGCCCGTCTGTTGCATAGAGAGTGGACCCGGTTACAGATCAGAGAAGGAGTGGCCTACCGGAGAGGTCCATCTGAAGATCTGGAGGAGAAGTGGCAACTGTTCTTACCAGCTAAATACAGAGAGGGAGTTCTGGCCGCTCTTCATGATAATCATGGCCATCTGGGGCCCGAAAGAACCTTTCAGCTTGTCAGGGACAGGTTCTACTGGCCTTGTATGAGGGCCGAAGTTGAAGGATACTGTCATTCTTGTGTCCGGTGTATACAGAGGAAGACTCTGCCACGTCAAGCAGCCCCAATGGGCCATCTACAAAGTCAGGGACCCATGGAGCTGGTGTGCATTGATTTCCTTTGCTTAGAGCCTGATCTGAGTGGCCAGGGGAATGTCCTTGTGGTAACAGACCATTTTACCAGATATGCTCAAGCATTCCCAACAAGGGATCAGAAGGCCTCAACGGTAGCCAAAGTTCTTGTAGAGAAGTTCTTTGTACATTATGGGTTACCACAACGCCTCCATTCTGATCAGGGAAGGGACTTTGAAAGCAGACTGATCAAGAGACTGTTAGATATGTTAGGCATTCAAAAGACTAGAACCACTCCCTACCATCCACAGGGGGATGCCCAGCCTGAACGATTTAACAGGACTCTTTTGGATATGTTGGGGACTTTGAGCTCAGAGAAGAAACAGCATTGGGGCAAGCACGTAGCTGCCATTGTGCATGCCTACAACAGCACTGTCAGTGATGCTACTGGATATTCCCCTTATCGGCTGATGTTTGGAAGGGAGGCTCGGTTGCCAGTGGATTTGGCCTTTGGCATTTCGCCTGATCATACCTCTTCAGCATCGCATAGAGGATATGTGGACCGACTGCGGAAGAGTCTGAAAGCGGCCTATGACAAGGCTCAGGCCACATCTGATCAACGTGGACTGCGGAATAAAAAAAATTTCGACCTAAAAGTTCGGATCCATGACCTGCAACCAGGGGACAGGGTTTTGTTGAGAAACTTGGGTGTCCCGGGAAAACACAAGTTGGCAGACCGCTGGAAGTCCCAACCTTATGTTATCTGCAAGCAACTGCCAAACCTTCCTGTGTACCAAATTCGGCCTGAAGGAAGTGTGGGTCCATTGAAGGCTTGGCATCGGAACCATTTGCTGCCTCTCTCTGAAGCGGTTCGTATGCCCCCTGTGGAAGACTTGTCAGAGGCCCCTTCGACTTCTCGCCGGTCCAGACCAGTTACCAGATCTCAGACGACGCTCCCAGATGAGGGAGAGGGAAGTTCTCCATCTGAAGATTTGGAAGATGAAGAGGAGGTACCCGACTGGTTGTGGTCATCTCAGTTGCCAGAACCCACACCTGCCTCCCTGTCTTCATCTGACTTGGCTGATAGAGGAGCCCTTCGGGCAGAAGCCCCTGAATTCATACCCTTTCATATGCTTCCAGAAGAAGCAGCTGAGGATGAAGATCCTGAGGAGGAGGTTGCACCCTTCTCTGAAGAAGAACTGACCTCTCTTGAACCATCAGGTTCCTCTGTGTTGGAACATGAGGAGGGGGACATTGAAGAATCCTCAGAAGTGCCTGATCCTAGCACCTCTGAGAGCATGCCTCCACGGGAACAGAGGGAAAGGAGAGTCATTCACCCACCTAAGAGACTGACCTATGATCAATTGGGTGAATGTTCGGAAGAAGCTGTTTTTACCTCCAAAAGATCTCCTGACCAGCCTAGTTCCTCCACTGTAGATTTGGTGGGGGACAACCCTAGCTCACCCCCAGGCACAACTGTACAAGCCACCCAAGTTTTGGGGGGTCTGTGAGAGATCATGAGAACAAAGTATTGAAGTAGAAAACGTTTGCATTTAAGTTTGTACATAAGGATATTGGGTTTGGCCATTATAATAAGCACAGTTTTTGATGTTCACAATTTGGTTTACTTTGTGAGTTAATGTTTGCGCACATTTTGTTGCTCTGACCTCACTATATGTTTTTTCTCTTTCTCACCTTTTGATGTTTTTTTTTCAACACAAACTTTAAGATGTAAGTGTTTAAGAAATTGCAAAGGCACATGTGCTTTTTAAAGGAGCACTATATAAAAGCACTAGAAATCAGCACTATATTAACACTGTAGAAATCACTTATTTGTTTATTAATTGCACTTTATCGTTTTACTGTTGCACTGCTATTAGAATACAAAATTGGATGTATTCAGATTGACTTATTTCAGCAAAATGTTAATGTTTTTGTTGTATAATGCCAACCTATGCACTAGGGTACATACTGTTGACCTCTTTGGGGACCAAAGTTTCTCAAGTGGGGGGAGTGTGTAGCGGGGTTAAACATGCCTAAAGACACTGTTTGATATGTGGGAAGGAACTAGGCTCCCTCTAGTGGTAGCTGCATGGAATTTCCCGGGCTGTGACTTCCTTTTCACAAGATGAAGAAACTACATCTCCCAGGCTGCTTTGCAAGATCCAGGAACTAGGCTCCCTCTAGTGGTAGCTGCATGGAATTTCCCGGGCTGTGACTTCCTTTTCACAAGATGAAGAAACTACATCTCCCAGGCTGCTTTGCAAGATCCAGGGTGCACGGCTGCACCGCACGGCACTATGGGGGAGGTTATTTAAAGGAAGAGAGAAGCGCGCGAAGGGGGGGGGCCTTTCTGCGCTGGACTCTGAGGAACCAGCGAGCGAGAGTGAAGGACTGACACTGGATATTGGGCCAGAGCCTTTTAGCCTGGAGGGACGACGTGGAACCGTCCCATCTCAAGCACGAGGCACATTCCTGGAGGTCATACTGCTGTTTGCCGAGACCGGAAGTCATCCGCCAGAAGGACCCCGCGCGGCTGGCATATAGCCAAAGGACTGAGACCGCAGTGGAAGCGCGCGAAGGAGAAACTTCTGTTGGTGAGAGGGCACATGCCCAATAACTGACTTTATCTGCTGAAGAGACAGTTTTATCTACAGATAGCGGTAGCGCAGCAGGAGGTGATAAAACCCCGGGGTTTATCACCATACTCTCTCAGGAGACTCATAGACAAACAATAAGGTCTGTAAAGGAGTCGCCAGAGGCTTATCTCTCTCGCAGAAGTTATTGCTCAGTTACGCAGACACCCTGCGGTGACAACTAACAGCTCGTTGTTTTCTCTCTCTTGATCTTTATTCCTAATCTGGATTACAAATGAGCTCTATTCAATAACCTTGCTAGCGAAGATCAACAAGAAAGAAGAGAACTCTGGGGGAGGGACTCAGATAGGCCCACCTACCTGGTACTGTGTCTAGCCTTAATGCAGGAGGAGTGTGGGGGTATTCTTTTACCTTTTTAAAGCTGTTTTAAATAACCTTTTATGGACTTGTATTGTATTGTATTGTATCTCCCCTATTCAATTTGATACATAGTAAACTAAGTTTGGTTAATTACAATCTTGTGCGTTGTTCCATTGTGTCACCCAGAAGGACTACTATTCAAGAAGGTAACAAGGTATTGTTGCATAGTGAAGTATTGTATTCCAACCTGTGTATCTATTTGATAGTCCAGTCCTATTCTGGGTCAGTTGTGCCTGAGGAGGGATCGAGCCAATTTGATTGGGTTGTTAGGCAGGGTGTAGACCCAATAATATAATCAGCAGCTCCTGCGGGGGTGGTGCTACATATATGTTCAATGGCTGCAGTAGTGGGGAAATATGCTCATTGTTTGTACCATTTACTTATAACTTAATAAAATACACTGAAACTAAATTGGTTCAGCCAAGAAATAAAATGTCTGCCACCGCCACATTTAGGGAAACAGGTGTGCGCTAAGAAGCAATTTAAATAAAAGCCAATGATTAAATGTGCTCACAATTTTATACTCGTTGTGGGAAAAAAATGAAAGCATTTATTTTTCTCGCTGCAAAAATAGAATTGCATTTATGCCTTAGTTTTAAAATAAACATCCTTTTTTTGGCGCTCTTGTGTATGTTTTGTGCCTGTTTCAAGTTCTGTTGGGGTTTGCACTGAAATATAATAGAGGAACTTACACTCCATTCCTTCTATGTTTTTATATCTGTCTTTAGTCAGTGCATGAAATCGGCGGTTGAGGACTCTTTTGGCGGAAAAGTAGCCACGGTTTATTTTTTGTTGAGTCAGACTGGTTTGAAGGCCTTTGTTTTCTTTTGCAGCCTGTAAAGCATTCCAGAATGCCAGCAATTCTATGGCAAATTTCACAGCTATGGAATCACAAAGAGCTCAGAATTTACAATACGGATCTTGGGACTTCTGTTTATGGTTTACACAGAAGCTCGGTCAATTAAACCAGTGAAACTGTGGTGCACAGAGCAGATCATTAAAATTTATGTAAACCCCAACAATGAACTTCTCTTATTGGTCTGTTTAATATACCATTGGAAGTGTTTTGTTATATCGGTTTGATAAGCGCAAAAAGTGCATTCCCTGTGTTATCCTCCTAGTTCCTATCTTGGACTACAGAATAATTAGCATTTATTTTGTAGAGATTTGAGAGTAAAAGAGGTTGAGTAGTTTAGCAAAGAACACTGAGCAGGGCTGACACCATTCAGTCCCCAAAAAGGCTGTGTGTTGTCAGCCCACAACAAGACTTAAGCCTCGAACACACGCAGCGATTATTGGCCGACTGATCGGCCGTCTTTTGTCCAGTGTTGTTGTGTTGGTTGAAATGTGCTCTAGACTGCACACAAATTTTCTCGGCCAACAAAAACCAACTTCAGAAGTGATGTCATGTGCTGGTTAACTTTCCGTGTGTTTTTTCTTCTCTGAACATGCCCAGTCTTGCTCATCTGAATTTTGTCTGCCGAAATCTGTACTGACTGACGGAAAATCGGCCATTCTGTTGACGGCCAACAAAATTTTATAGCATGCACACCAGATTTTGTTCGGTCGAAAAGTCGGAGTCGGTTGTCGGAAGCATCATACTAACAAGCCGACAATCGGCCGATCAGACGTTGGCCAAAAATTCACGGCCAACAATCGTTGCGTGTGTACGAGGCTTTAGGAGCTTTTCTGGCTTAGAAGCTAAGTACATTTCTGACTAATCAGCAGGTATTTTTCTGTACTTGCAAGGTCTTTAAAGGAATACAACATGGGCAAATGTGCATGTATTGCAGAGATGTACTGCATGGTAGGATAAAATTAATTTTAAACCATCCCTCTCCCCCACCACTCTGACCAATGCTATTATGCAATTTTTTCTCTTTAGCTTGTGAGGCCAGATATATTCACCAAAGCCCTTCTCAATGTTCCTTGCCGGAGCTAGTTTTGGGGAGGGGGGGGGGGAATGCTGATCCAGCACTGTGATGCCCCCGCCCTCCGGAGATTGCCGATCCCTGCTGTGCCCCTCTGATGATGTTGTCCTTTTCTGTATCACGAGAGGACACTGATGGTGGATATCCAATAGGAAGTGTCCACATCATGCAGGCACTGATGTGGACACACAAAGAAGGACCCAAAGCAGGTAAAGTAAAGTAAGTAAACAGAAGACTAGAATACTTGGGGCTGCACTGTGGCCTAAAATGTATGAGAAATGTAAAGCCTCTTCTGTAATAAAATACGCCTACCTGCCTGCTTGCAGCTTTCTCCGAAATGTAAACTCAGCTCAGCTGGCATGGTCCCCATGTGTCAACTTGCGCATACACAGGAGTTATGTCATCCTGCCCTGACCAATAAAGAGACACTCAGGAGTTGATGCCATTTCTGGCGAGGGATGGGGACATGGATGGGGTAAGCTTAGCTCCACTTAAAGACAAGAAAAAAGGGCATTCAGTTAGAGAGGCAATCAGATAGAGGGGGTGGGGGGAAGGGTTAGGCTTTAAGAAAGCACTTTATTATATGGGTTTTGTATGTCCTCTAGTTTGGTTATGATCTTCAGACTCACATAGGGGTGAGCTCTGGGAAGAAAAGTTTCACTAAAGTATGGGCAAGAATTAGATTGGCTCTTTTGGCAAGTTAATCCTGATACTCAAATATCCAGGTAAGGAAAATGTTTGCCAAAAATTAAAGTTAAAAAATACATTTGTGCACATCACATGAGCCTGCAATGTCAAACCAATGTCAATATAGACAACAAATTAAAATGGGACCTCCACATTCTTTTTCATATATGTCAGAAATACCTTATTCTCCCCTGCGCTCTACAGTATATCCTCTGTAGTCCATAGAAAGCATTTCAGGTGGGAAGTTCTCAAATATGGAGGTTGCACAGCATAAACATCATGACAAATGCATTTAAAACTCAGATAAAAGTAAATTCAGTGGACTTTCTGACTTCAGTGAAGGTGCAATGTTTTTTGAAATGTTTCAAATGTTAAATGATTTCATATGGAATGATTTTATCTGTTCCCCCAAGCTGTTCGTCAATAGTTGATAAATTAATCCAGCATGCAGAAAGTCATGGATGTATGCCACAGTTAGAGAGTTACAATCACACAATTCTGGTGAACTTGAATAAATCTATCTATTTATTTATTACAGGTATTTATACAGTGTTGACAATTTATTCAGCGCTTAACAAAATATATACACATCAGTCATTGCTCTCAAATCTAAGGTCCCTATCTTACATGCATACTGTACTGCAGTGGTTCTCAACTCCGGTCCTCAGGGCACACTAACAGACCAGGTTTGCAAGAAATTTGAAATACATCACAGGTGATATAATTTGCTGCTCAGTGATTGCAGTATTCTAGTCTGCATCTCCCCAAGGTAATACTTAAAATCTGGCCTGTTAGTGTGCCCTGAGGACCAGAGTTGAGAAACACTGCTGTACTGTACATACACAAACACATAGTAGAGCTAGTTTAGGCAGGAGCAAATAACGTCCTAGTTATTCAGCTTTGTATAAGAACTCTAAAATCCTTCAAATGTTGTATTATATGCATTTGATATTTGGTTAAGGGTTTGTTAAAGGGCATCTGTGGTCACTATGTTTAGAGTAACCCTTTCCCCCCCCCCCTCTCTTTTAAGAAGAAGTTTTCTCGTTTCAAGTCTTAAATATGTTTCCTTCTGTAGGGTTTTCTATTGGGCCATGGTGGCCTTGTGCACAACCTTAGGACTTGCCCCCTTTACACTCTCTCTCCCTGTCCACTACCTTATATGCAAATCCAATTCTTATTTTGTATTCATAATTCTTTACCCACTGTCATTTCTATTTGGCAGTTACTTTAAAAATCCCAAGTGAGTCTGTTTTTAGACCTTTGATGTGGTCATTTAGATAAGTCTGACCAAATGATTGTAATGTTTTATCTGATCTTCTAGTATTTTGTGCTGTTATGGGTAGATGGTGGCCGATGTGATAATGCTGCCGTTATATACGTATATGCATTTGAGCTGTTTATTATGTGGCCGCTAGATGGTTCTATGCTGTATACAGACTCTTAGTATGATGGGAAGCCCGTAATCGAACCGCGCATGTGTCCGCCTTTCGGGTTGGTGATGTGGTGGAGATGGGCGGTGTCCACCTTGCATCTGCACCACACCGTGACTATAGTGGGCCCCGACGCTAGCCAGTGTCAGCAGGGAACCACGGCAGGTAGATCTCTGGCTAGAGAATTTTGATTCCAATAAGCATATTGGGATTTTTTTGAACCAAAAATATGTAGCAGAATACATATTGGCCTAAACTGATGAAGAAATTTGATTTTTTACATTTTTTTTATTGGATATCTTTTATAGCATAAAGTAAAATAAATAGATTTTTTTTTTTTCAAAATTGTCGCTCTTTATTTTGTTTATAGTGCAAAAAATTAAAAACACAGGGGTGAACAAACACCACCAAAAGAAAGCTCTATTTGTGGGGAAAAAAAGGACTTCAATTTTATTTGGGTACAGTGTCGCACGACTGTCAGTAAAAATAACACAGTGCCGTATCGCAAAAAAATGACCTGGTTATTAAGGGGGTAAAACCTTCCGGGGCTGAAGTGGTTAAGGTGATAAATTTACTGTGCAGTTTATTGAGGCCCCCACTAGAAATGATGCTCTGTTGGACCTGGTAATCTCAAACCATGCAGAGCTTATTAACAATGTTCATATAAAAGAACATCTGGGTAGCAGTGACCATAACATGATTTCATTTAATGTTAGCTGTAAGCAAAAAACGCATACAGGAAATACAAAAACACTTAACTTTAAGAGAGCAAATTTTCCAAGGATGAGGGCTGCTCTCCAGGATTTAGACTGGGAGGGAATATTGGCATCGATGAGCACAGAACAGAAATGGGAATTTTTCAAAAAGACTCACTGCAAAGTATATTCCCATGGGTAATAAGTTTAAAAGGCTAAAAATAAAACCTATGTAGTTCACAGCAAAAGTTAAAAAAGCTATAGATAAAAAGAAAAGAGCTTTTAAAAAATATAAAAATGAGGGAACACTATCATTGTTTAATTGTTACAAAGAATATAACAGAATATGTAAAAAGGAAATCAGGGACGCAAAAATTCAAAATGAACGACAGATTGCAAAAGATAGTAGGACAAACCCCCAAAAATTCTTCAAATATATTAACAGTAAATAATGAGGACGGTAGTGACACAGCCCCAAATGATCCACAATGGCTCAAAAGTGATATGGTCCAGAAATATTTAGACGGAATAAGGGTGGATAAAGCGCCTGGACCAGATGGCATCCACCCACGCATCCTAAAAGAATTGAGTGCTGTAATTTCTAAGCCTTTGTTTCTAATTTTTAGGGACTCGTTAAGGACTGGAATAGTACCACTGGACTGGCGCAGGGCCAATGTGGTGCCTATATTTAAAAAGGGATCAAAGTCTTTGCCAAGTAACTATAGACCTGTTAGTTTAACTTCTATAGTCGGGAAGATATTGGAGAGTTTAATTAAAACCACATAGATGAGTTCTTGCTGGAAAAAAAATATTTTAAGCAACAGACAGCATGGATTCATGGAAGACAGAAGTTGTAAAACAAACCTGATTTCTTTTTATGAGGAGGTAAGTAAAACCTTGGACATAGGGGTGGCTGTGGACGTAGTATACTTGGATTTTGCAAAAGCGTTTGACACAGTTCCCCACGCAAGGCTAATGTGTAAGGTAAAATCTACAGGCTTGGAAAGATCGGTTTATAATTGGATAGAAAATTGGCTAAAAGATAGAATTCAGAGAGTAGTGGTTAATGATTCTTTCTCTGAATGGTCTAAAGTTATCAGTGGTGTTCAAGGTTGGTGCTCAAGGTTCAGTGTTCGGACCCTTACTTTTTAATATCTTTATAAATGATATAGGGTCTGGGATTAAAAGTAGCATTTCAGTCTTTGCAGATGACACCAAGCTTTGCAGTGGAATAACTTCTTTACAGGATGTCTCCAACTTACAAGCTGACCTCAATGCACTGTTTCATTGGGCAACTATGTGGCAAATGAGGTTTAATGTTGATAAATGTAAAGTTATGCACTTGGGGGCTAAGAATATGCATGCATCATACATACTAGGTGGAGTAGAACTGGGGGAATACATAGCGGAGAAGGATCTGGGTGTTCTGGCAGATCATAAGCTTAATAATAGCATGCAATACCAAGCTGCTGTTTCCAAAGCAAACAAAGTCCTTTCTTGTATTAACAGAGGCATGAACTCCAGAGAGAGAGATATAATTTTGCCTCTGTACAAATCATTAGAAAGACCTCATCTGGAATATGCAGTTCAGTTTTGGGCACCAGTTCTTAAAAAGGATATCGGGGAACTGGAGAAAGTGCAGAGAAGGGCAACCAAACTGATAAGAGGCATGGAGGACCTCAGCTATGAGAAAAGATTAGAGAAACTGAATTTATTCTCTCTTGAGAGGAGGAGATTGAGGGGGGATATGATCAACATGTATAAATACATAAGTGGTCCATATAGTGAACTTGGTGTTGAGTTGTTCACTTTAAGGTCAACACAGAGGACAAGGGGGCACTCTTTATGTCTAGAGGAAAACAGATTTCGTCTCCAAATACGGAAAGGTTTCTTCACCGCAAGAGCTGTGAAAATGTTGAATAGACTCCCTCCAGAGGTGGTTCTGGCTAGCCCACTAGATTGCTTTAAAAAAGGCCTGGATTCTTTCCTAGGTGTACATAATATAAATGGGTACTAACAAGTAAAGTTGATCCAGGGAATATCCGATTGCCTCTCGGGGGATCAGGAAGGAATTTTTTTCCCTGCTGTAACAAATTGGATCATGCTTTGCTGGGGTTTATTTTCGCCTTCCTCTGGATCAACATCGGGTATAGGATTGTGTATATGGGATTGTATGGTTGGGTTTTTCAATACTGTTTTTTTTTTTTTTTTTTTTTTGGTGTAACCGGATGGACTTGTGTCTTTTTTCAACCTGACTAACTATGTAACTATGAAACTATGTAACTACACTGTATCTGAGAACCCAAAAACAAAAGTGCTATTTAATAAATGTTTTAATATTAAAAGCATACTCCCCATCCATCTATGCACACTTTTGCTCGCACGTCAACAGAATGAACGATTTTTCTTCAATGTGTACTGTTTTCGTAAGATTTTTGGATGAGAAGACTCAGAAATGAAAGCCTGCGCATGATTGGAAACAATTAACAAAAAAAAAAGCCTTTGTCATACAATTTTCATACATTCTTTCCTTCCTTGTTTCCAACATGCTAACAATGGGGAAAATTGGATGATTGTTCACCTGATTTTCTCATAGTGTGTACCAGCCTTTAGGGCAGATGATTTGAGTAGCATTTACTTCCTTAACCAATCTTAGCTCAGACATGCAGGCAGGAGGGTGTGCCTAGGTGAGAAAGCCCCTCCTCCCCTCCCTAAGACTCCTGGGACGTATGACATAATTTGCCTAGGCATGGAGACCAGGAAGTAACTAAAGAAACTTTAAAAACTGTTTAAAACATGTAAATATGATATACCTTCCTATCTATTTACTAATGCTAGCAGCATAATAATTAGAAAGAGTCAATGTTGATTGAGAGAGTGAAGTTCCACTTTAAGTGCTTTTAGTCTTTTTTATTTGCTGAAATAAAGGAGTAGAAAGTCTGTGAGTGACACTGATCATGTTTCTATTTACATCCTTATCTTTACTCTTATGGTAAATCATTCAATTTATGTATCTGAGTATTTTTCTAAATTGAGTAATTCATATATACTGTAGATAATTGTGGCTCATTTTTGAATCACGGGGTTCACAAAAAAACTGGTCTATAAATAGCTATTTTATTAGCTAAGTGAAGTATGAAAATGCATTTTACTGTCTTTTTTTTTCTGTG
Source organism: Pelophylax lessonae (assembly GCF_965119305.1). Taxonomy (NCBI): domain Eukaryota; kingdom Metazoa; phylum Chordata; class Amphibia; order Anura; family Ranidae; genus Pelophylax; species Pelophylax lessonae. The sequence continues at coordinate 792,946,425 of NC_138768.1, read as the reverse complement.
CTGTGTTCACTTGCTTTGCATGTGCCTGTGCCTGCTCCTCTCTCGAGCAAAGAAAATCGTCTAATGTTCATTGTATTATGTGCTACTGGAGAATGATAATGTATAGTGAAAACATATATTAATTATGGTCAAGATTAAAAAAAAGAAAAAAAAAAAGTCAGGTAAATAGTTAAATATTAACAATCTGTATATTTTTATGCAGGCAGCAGGTAAGGTTTTCGGCTCCTTTTCACACATTTGTCCTTTGTTGTAATTAACCTATGCTTTATAGTGCTCAGTAGCACAATGCTAAATTTTCACAAACAATAATAGGAGTGACTTTCCCCTTCGTGGATGCATCCTGTATTAAATATTTTTGTTAAATAAAAATTGTAAAACGTGCAAAGAGATAAATATAAAACAGTTGAAAATGTATAAACTTAAAGCAGACCTTTACTCAAAAGTGAAAGTACCACTTATGCTTCTTGACAGGTGCAGTTAGCTTGCCTGCCACCAGATGGCTCTATTGCCATTCTGGTGCGGTAAAGGGAAAGTTATAATCAGGTGTTAGCTCCCCTTCTATAGAAACTCCTTCCCATAGTGATGTGATAGGTGGAATAAGTACCCATATAAATGCCATCTGTGGGTGGGACCCAGTTAGCTTGAGATATGGGAACAGGACACCCCAGAGCTGCCGAGATGTAGTTCTACACACAGCCAATCTAAAGGGCCCTTTACAGGGCTGAATTCTCATAAGTGGCACAAATCATGTAAGCACTAGCTGTAGTTGCCTTTTCCACCCCTGACCTTCTTCTGCAAGCCCTGTAGCATGGTGCATATGGCCTAAAAGGCAGAAACCGAAAGAAGCCTGTGGTGTACGTGCCCCTTGGGTGGCAGCCTAGTGGTGCCTTAATCTCACAGGTGAGGGGCAGCTCATCTTGAGTATTTTGGCACCTTGTTCACTGCACTACACACTATTTTCGCACCTGCCTTTTGGGACAGGCCTTTTGGCTCGGACCAGAGGAATTTTCTATTCCTGGCCAGAAGGCCTGCCATGGTATTTCACTATGCACTTCCCCACTCCCCTTTCCCCACCTTTTAGTTTGTGTGTTTTTTTTCTTTGTTGTTGTGTCACTTCAAATTCACCTCTTTTTCACTGGGTGTGGGTCCTCGGGCCTACCTTAAAAGTCTTGGGAGGGGGTGGATATGGCCCTCTAGCTTAGTTCACCCTCTCTCATGGGGTCTCCCTTTGGGGGAACCCCACCTAGTACTTAGGGTGGGCTGTTTCGGCAGTCCCCCCAGAGAATGGGGTTTGCCTGGTTTCGGCCAGGCAGACCATGTAAGTACCTCAGTCCCTGTCAGGAGTCTTGCACGGGGATCAAGGTCAGGGTCCGTCCTCCTCTTCGGAGGTGGATCATTTCGCACACCCTGTGCACTTTTTGTGTTCTTCACCTTTGCGTGTGTGCACTTTTTTATGCACCGGGTGTTAGTCTGAGTGTGTTATCACACCACGGGCTTTAAAAAAAAAAAAAAAGGCCTGGACCGAGTCTTCTACATGTGAAGGACAGTGAAACCTGGTAATAGAAAACATTAGGAGATGTGCCTGGCAGCGCAGAGCTATAGAAGTCCTATAACCAGGGGTGTGACACCATATGGCGGAGAGTTTCTCGCAAAAACAGATGGGTGACTGTCTTATCTATGAAGAAGCGGGGTGGGGACAGTACAATTTGGTGCCAACATCTCCCAATCACAAGTACCCTTACAGGCTTCTCCCTACCCCCAGCCCTAACACATTTGAGGCGTTATATTTTAAGAGAGCAGACACGTTTATTGCTCCCACTTCCTCAGTACTAGGCGAAAATTACGTTTGCTTGGGAATACCCGCCCCCCCCCACACACACACAGACACACACACACACACTCCCTTCCACAGCCTTGAGGGGCACATAGGATGTCTCAGGAGGCTGCAGGGCCAGTTCCACACCACTGCTGTGCCTCAGCTTCCAAACTCAGGATGGTGGCGCCGGACAGTGGAAGTCCGGTGAATAATCAGCTAGGGGGAGGACAGCGCTGGACTCTATGGATTGTTAAAGTGTTTGTTTTCTTAATGGTCAGCTGCTACAGTATTTAAAGCTGCTGACTTTTCGTTTTTTTTTTTTTTTTTAAACTGCAGTGAAGTTTAAAAAAATTTAATAAATAAAAATATTGGCCTGCACTTATTATATTACAAACATTTCATGGTCCTGTTGCCTGGAAGAATGATTGATTGATGATTAATAAATTTTTTGCTGAAAGTCATGTGTTCTTAGTGTATGATTGCACTAAACTGTTATGTTCTAGCATTGCTCGGTATATACTGTAGATATGAACATGGTGAAATCAGCATAAATGTTGGGCCAACCAAGACTTTTGCCCAATTGTTGGTAAAAATGTAAACTTGACATTGCCATCCTTCTACGACTAGGTGAAAGTTAACTAAGGTCAAGCAACTGATCTGCACCAGATTTATTTCCCCCAATTTTTAAAGCTACGCTTTAAACCGCATAAATGCCTTCTCTATTCAAATATTTATTCCTCCTTAAGTCGTACACTTGGCACTGCCACAAGCTTGGGATGGGCCATAGGGGTTTTATTTAGTCAGCTCTAGGAAAATAAAAAGCACATGTAGCCATGCAAATATGTAATTGTATGTTTTGGAATAGTTTATTAGGCAGAAAATAAATGTCACAATGGGTTTTATGATAGTGCTTTGAAACTAATAACAACACCACTTATTCATCTTAGTCATAATAGGGTGTGACCTTTTGGAGAGACCCTCTCAATTAATTAACCTCTTAGGCCAATTTCCTTTTGTCTGGTGCCATTTGACATATGGAACCTCTAAAGAGTTCATTTACATCTGAAGCTTGCTCTATTCAAAATGAGAAGCCGTTGGGCAAGGCTCCCAATATTCCGTGACTTGTTTTATCTTCATAGTTATTAGCAAAATGGCTGCTGACCTTGAGGCCTTGCAGGTCAGACAAAGCTAACCTGATAATTAACTAGGGCAGCCATGCTTTGACATGCCATTCTGCTTCTATCAAATAAACTGCTAGAGCCGCATGGCAATTTCCTTTCCTGTCATTTAATACTTATTATTCAATTAAAACACAGCTTTATCAGTGTGTCCATTTTTCATAGACCTTTTTTTTTAATATCTCCTATGTTATATGTTAGCTGTCTTCACTACAAAGTGGACACTGGGACACTACTTTAGACCATCTTGTGTATTGAGAATCCCGTAACTAGAAACAGCACGTTAAATGTAGATGTGCAAATATACATGCCATCAGAAGACCTTTTGTTACAATTGGCCTCTATTTGGGCAATCGCCAGCTTAGTCTGACAGATATCCACTTGTATGTATGAACTCGGATGCAAGATTAATGGTCATATGAGGAGAGGATTTATTTCATTGTTCTTGTAGCATTTATATGAATATTTCCCAGAATATAGGTATGTTTGCTCTTGGCACTGGGAATCCAGTGCTGGTAGTTTTAGGTGCAAAACTCCTGGCATCCAGGACTGGTACTGTAACTGCTGTTACTTTTACTAACTAATTAGGAATCCAATACATTAAATTGCCCTCCCATTCCTGAATGCCTAACGTGCCTGTGTCACTATAACTACAAAGAAAAAGCTGCTGGCAGTTATAAAGAGCACATACCTAGAGGTGTCTGCAGGAACTTTCAACCCCAACTTATCCCCACCCCACCCAAAAATATCCAGCTGTTCTGAACAGGCAAAACTAAGAATCATGACATCTCTATTGGTTTATTAATCTGATGAGCTACGTAATTGGTGGCAGTCAAGCTTCAGAACTATCATTAAAGTGGAGTTCCGGCCTATTTTGCAACTTTAGTGATTCCTGGAGTGCTCGCTATGCTGATCAACAATTGGGCATTTTAAATTTTTTTTCGGGGGTCCCTTACCTTATTTTCAGGGCATTTTTGATTGTACTTCCTCCTCCTCCCCCCTCTGTGGTCACGGCCACCGACATCACTTCCACCTTTGCATTGCATCCTGGGAGCTGTTTGTCATCACTCCCAGGAGGCTGGAATCAGGAAGAACTCCCAAAACACTCCCTGGAATCAGGAAGAAGGACACAGCAGACTACACTGTGGCTTTGGATGCCCACATCCAAGATGGCCATACTCAGACAGCGTTTTTAAAAGTAAGATTTTGACTAAGGTCATTTAGTGTCTGAGTGTTGTCACCCTATGACAGGGAGTGTGTTAAAATAAAGAAAAAAAGCCTAAAAAAACAAAAAAAAAAGCAAATACAGCTAACACATTTAAGACCTGATAAGATGAAAGATATACATTTTTTATTGTCAGATTTAGATGTGCTTTACCCATAAAGAGAGCCCAATTATTAAACTGTAAGACTGGCCGTACATTTTACAATTTTCTTATTCAATTTCCTTTAGATTTACTTTCAACTATGTAGTGCAAGGGCCTGCCTGATTGCATTCAAATTTACAAATTGAAAGTGTTTAGGTTTGACCTCATGAATATATAGCTTTGGTAAATCTAAAGGAAAATTGTACAAGGCGATTGTACAGTATAATGTATGGCCAGCCTAAATTTAAACATTTTCCTAAAGGTAAGCTTATGAAAAGTCTTATCTGTAGGTACTGTGAATATCTCCAAAACTTGCACTGTAGAGGAGATATTCACATCATTGCAGCCCGCCATTCAAATGTCCAGAGAACACAAACCCAGAAGGAAGACCGAGTGAAGATGGAAGCACTGGAAGCAGTGACAGTTCAGCATTGGAAAGCTCTGTTTGAAAGTTAAGTCTGTCATAATGTGCTAGTATGTGGTGCATGCTAGCACATTATGGCATAAATGTGCAGGGGTCCATATTAAAATATATATTTTTTTATCCCATTTATTACCGCTTTAAAAACTAAACAAACACCGCCTTATTCCTTTTTGCATACTCACTGTATCCTGTGCCAGGGGTCTCTCTGCATCAAAAACTATACAACTACCACTCCAAAACAGCACTGAGATCTAAGACCAGAACATATCAACTTTAGAAAATATTTCAGAGCTAAGTAATAATCTGAAGAATGTGGTACAAACAACTTTCCAATGTGTAGGTACTCCAACCATCTTCTTTAAATAAATGGATAAATAATTAAATTAGCTTATGTTACATGATAATAGCAGTTCAAACATCAGTTAAATTCAGCAATAAATATTTCAAACAACATTTGGTAAACAATACATCTATACATGAATGTGTAAAAAGATCTGTGCAATAACATTCACACTAAACTGTTGCAAGATGTTGGGAATTGAGATTTTGGCTGCCCAAAGACAATAGAAAGCAATTAAAGTAGAGACATGTTCTACCTACCCTAAGGGCAGCAAATCCTCAGAGCCCATAAATTTAAAAAATTGACCCTGTCAAGCCAGCATGTTTATGTCAATGAGGAGAGGAGTGAGCGGGGCAGGCAGGCACCACCAGGACTGGTAACCATAGAGGAGAACAATAGAGACGGTGAAACACATTTAACCTACCTGATCGATTTCCCCCCTGAAAAATTGTGAGCGTTTGCTGGCCATTGTAGACTTGAGATGTCACCTAACAACTGTCAAACTTGAAGACTTCTTAAGTCTAAATGGGTCCCAGAACCTCCTGAGGTTTATATCGGCCTAAATATGTTACCTGATATCTGAGACAAGTTTGTAAAGCTACATAAATTTTACTTATGACTTGGCCTGCTGTTTTTTGTTTATTCTAGTAGAAAAGAGGGTTATGCTATATCTAACTTTACAATATACACATGACTTACACATCTGAAGTGTGTGATCCTCCCAGAAAGGTAAAGTATGACCTTTTGTTTTGGATAGCATTCGGATTAGAACATCTGTCTGTGCCTCTGTTAAGAGATTCACCCTCTCTATTTGTTCTGCTTGCCATTAGCATTGAAAGTGAAAGTAAAAGAAAATCCCAAATTTTGGTTCGTCCCCAGATAAGTATTAGTGGGATAATCTTCCAATGGGGACACTAGTTCTGGATTCCCTCTTGTAGGAAAGACTTCTTCTCACTTCCTATTTTGTCTATGGGACAGGAAGTAAAAGGAAATCTTCCCATTGGAACATAGATAAAGAAAAAACTGATAGGCATTATAACCCTCCCTTAGGGCTCTTTCACACGGTCTGCCTCCGTAGGCGGATCCGTGCTGCTCAGCGGAGATCGATCCGCCGATCCCAGCTGAGCCGGCGGATGACAGCTCCGTCTTCGCTTGCAGTGCAGAGAGGGAGGTGTCACAGCTCCCGCAGCTCTCTATGGGGGATCGGATGAGAGCGGACCGCCTGTCCGTTCTCATCCAATCCGATCTGATCCCTGAACGGATGGAAAAATAGGGTTTCCATCCGTCCAGATTTCACGGACAGGATCGGATCGGAGGTGTCTCCGCTGACATCCGCTGCCCCATAGAGCTGCATGGAGGATCCAATCAGATCCGCCTAAAAAACTGACAGGCGGATCTGATCGGATCGCCCGTGTGAAAGAGCCCTTAGGCCTCTTTCACACGGTCCGCCTCCGTAGGCGGATCCGTGTTGCTCAGCGGGGATCAGCTCCGTCTCCACTTGCAGAGCGGAGAGGGAGGTGTCTCAGCCCCCGCTGCCCTCTATGGGGGATCGGATGAGAGCGGACCGCCTGTCCGCTCTCATCCTTTCCGATCCGATCCGATCACTGAACGGATGGAAAAATAGGGTTTCCATCTGTCCAGATTTCACGGACAGGATCGGACACGGATGGCAGCGGGTGTCAGCGGAGGTGTCTCCGCTGACACCCGCTGCCCCATAGAGCTGCATGGAGGATCCGATCAGATCCGCCTGAAAAACTGACAGGCGGATCTGATCGGATCGCCCGTGTGAAAGAGCCCTTACTCTATCCAACATTTAAAAAAAACAAGTTTAACCTTTAGATCTACTTTAAAAGCATTTTCACATATTATTCTACTATTGTCAAAAAGGAATTTAAAGTGTTTGTAAACTCTTACGTAAACCAAGTGAAGTGACTGGCCTCCTACAAACATTGTACCCGTTTATCTGCAGCTCTCCCTTCTCCAGAGCTGTTCAAAGTGTACAGTTTACACAGCATTATCTGAGCTCTAGCAGGCAGGGTGCGGGGACCTGATGTCACACACTGCACAGCACAGAGCAGAGAGCTGAGTGTAATATGAGACCTCAGTGGAGGATTGGACACATCCCCTCTACCACATCCCCTCTACACTGTCTAATAGGGAAATATGCACATTTAAGGCTGTCAATTGCCTTCTGTGTGCTGGGACTCCCCATAGTGTCCCCCTAGATCCCTTGGAGTCAGTATAACCTTTCAGACATAACTCATCCAGATAGCAGAGGAAGGAGACAGCAGACAGAAATCACACTAGGTGCATTGGATAGAGGCAAGTGAACACTATAGTAGGATATGTTTTGTTCATTTTTAAATTTAGAGATTTACAAACACTTTAACTTATGAAGTTACACACCTTTCAATTTTTTACACATTTTTCTTTTATTCACGTCTATAGTTACACTGAATCTCTGAATGCAGGACAGGCGGAAAAATGATAGTAAGACCTGAGGCCAAAACACCTAATATTTCCACGACCACCACTCCAACACACTCCTGGCAAGGAATTAACAACACCAATTTATGCGAAGCTATGATTATATTCTCAAAGTGCAGATTTTACAGGATAACAAATTCAGCAAGAAATAGACAAATACAAACCCTGTGACTCTATACAGGGACTTACTACACTAGCAGTGACAGAGAAGACAATGAACGACTAGCCCTGGATAATGATAACAATTACTAAGCCAGCCTAAACTGCAGCAGGGACACCAAGGGGCACAGTGGTGGCAGCTAGTCTGTAGAACAAATCCCCTATTTGACTATGCTGCCATCAAGTCCCCTTTATGTGACCCCGATAAGTCTAAATCTGCCTGCAAGTCTTTGAGAAGCAAATTGATAACAGATTCCTTGTGTAAAGAGCCTTAAAAATTGTAAATAATAATAAAATGAAACAATAATGTCCTCAAATGAAACAAAAAAAATTCTATTGTTACAGAAGAAAATTATAATCTGCTGGCTTTTTTGGGGCCCTTATGGTGGTGTACGTCTGATGGAGTTCACTGGTTCTCTCTCTCAGTCAAAAGATCAGTAGGCTATTAACCACTTAAGCCCCGGAAGATTTTACCCCCATTCCGACCAGGGGGTATTTTGCGATTCGGCACTGCGTGACTTTAACGGACAATTGCGCGGTCGTGCGACGCTGTACCTAAACGAATTTGGCGTCCTTTTTTTCCCACAAACAGAGCTTTCTTTTGGTGGTATTTGATCACCTGTGCGATTTTTTGATCACGCGCTATAAACAAAAAAAGAGCGTCAATTTTGCAAAAATAGCAATATTTTTCACATTTTTTTATATGAAATTCCCCCCCAAAAAAATGTAAAAATCAAAATTTTTTAACATTTTCGGCCAATTTGTTTTATGCTACCTATGTTTGGTAAAAAAAATCGCAAAAAGCGTATTTTGATTGGTTTGCGCAAAAGTTATCGCGTTTACTAACAAAGGGAAAGATTTTTGTCATTTTTGTTGTTTTTTTTTTTAACGCGTAATGGCGGCGATCTGCGATTTTTTTTGCGGTACTGCGACATTGCGGCGGACAGATCGGACCCTTGACTGACATTTTTGACACTTTTGGGGTTACCAGTGACATTTCTACAGTAATCAGTGCCAGTGTTGGGGGTAACTAGTTACAAAGTAACTGATTACAGTAACTACATTATTTTTTTTGGTAACTAAGTAAAGTAACTAGTTACAATACTAATGTTAGTAACTACACTACTTTACTAGGCTATAGGAGGTAACTACACTACTTTACTAGGCTATAGGAACGCGCTTTCCTGCATTACCCAAGCCGTGCGATACAATCGTTATTTCGAAGAATAGAGAGGGATGAAGTTTATGACTTTTTGTTGCACTTTATGTTTTATTCTGTTTTTTCAGGTTTTGTTCTCATGTTTCCCAAAGCCTGTGTTTATACAATAAACTCTATGCAGAAAGAGTGTCATGTATCTTCTTCTACACGGTCAATTAAGAAAGAGGAAAGTAAAGAAATAAGTAGTGAAGTTACTTTTCAAATGCAGTAACTAGTAAAGTAATCTCATTACAATTTACAGAAGTAACTAGTAACTAGTAACTAGTTACATTTTTTGAGTAACTACCCCAACACTGATCAGTGCTATATATATGCACTGTTACTGTAAAAATACACTGGTAGTGAAGGGGTTAACTTTATTTGGGAGGGAGGGGCTGTGTGTGTCCCTAGGGGCGTGCTTTCTACTGTGATTGGCTGTGGCTTGAGCTGTAAGGACACTGATCAACGGATCTACATACTAGATCCGTGTGATCAGTGTCTTTACAGCGAGGAGAATGACAGGCAGCTTGTTTACACAAGCTGCCTGACATTCTCCCTCTCCCCCGCCGATCGCTGAGTGGCCGGCGGACATCGGGTCCGCTGGTCACACGCGCGGGGGGGTCCGTGACCACGCGGGAGCGGGAGCGCGCCTCCGGGGGCGCGCGCTCGCTCCCTAGACCCTCACAAGCAAGCAACGTAGCCCTACGTTAGTTTGCCTGTGAGGGGCTGACCGCCGACGTAGATAGTTGTGCGGCGGTCGGCAAGTGGTTAACAAGTTAAGCAATCTAGTGCTTATGCAGGTTTTTTATCCACAAGATAGTAAGTTTGGTATGAAGGGCAACAGGTGAGAATGGAGAGGGGAAATATGTGCGTAGTACTGTGCAGGTGCAAAGTGCAGGTGATGAAAGGAATCAAGTAAATTAACTGTAAATGGTCTAAATTGGCAAATTGGGTTCTTGAAGGAAGGGTAGAAGCAAGTTTATGGTAAACTAGAATGTCAGTATCTGTTAAAGAATGAGAAGAATGGGTAGCAACCAGTGGCGGCTGGTGAAGTTTTAAGATGGTGGGGTGCCAGACCCCGCCCTTCCATTTGGACCCCTCCCACTTCTCAGAAGCCCCAGCCCCTTATAGACTCCACCTATTTCGTCCCCTGTATGTCGCTTGCGTGAACAAATTCTCCCAATATATCACATATTAAGGGTTTTCTCCGTACTAGTATATCCCATAATAGGGAGCAGGGGCCCTATTATGGGATATAGAGAGGGGGAAGAAAGGGGAATGGTGCTGCCTGAGAGGATAGAAAAATCACTAATCCACTAGGCTAGAGTGGAAAAGAGTAAGCTATTGGTGGCAATAAATCTAATATTGCACAAAGTATATGAAGTGACTAGTGCAGTAAAGAAGAAATGGGGGGAAGGAGTAGCTCTTCCCAGAGAAGTGACTGATAGATAATGCAGGTAGATATATAACAATAAATACAATAAATGTAAAATATAACAAATAAAACAAATTAAATAAAGCGCCAAGTGCTGTAAAGTGTAGATCATCTAGTCAATAACAAATACAGTGGAAAATATCAAGTGAATGATATATGATAAGGAAAATCCATAAGGTGCCAAGGTACAAAGGAAAATACTATATAATTGTGGTGATGTCAAAACAAAAAAAGTAGAACTCCTTCTAAATCAGACTTCCTTTTTTTGCAGGTATTTAAAGAGAATGTAAAAGGTAAAATCACATACATTTTAAATGCATCCAATTAATAGGACCTCATTTACAAAAGAAAATTGTTTCATTAAAATCTGTGAGTGGAGGTAAGGCCTCCTTCTCTTCTTCATAACAGGGGGAGGTGTTTTGTAGTTCATGGGGATTACAATGCTAACTGATAACAGTCCAGAAAGCTCATAGTCATGTAATGGCCCATACTGGTAGGATTTAGCCAGCAGTGTGTCCGGCGCCCGCTGCCTTTAAAGGTACATATTTTTTTTTTATTCTGATGTTATATGTGACTAGCCTTGGGGGGGGGGGGCCCTATTGAAGAGCCGCCACTGGTAGCAACACTCTCACCATCTAGGACCTGTAGGTGGAGGGGCCCCTCACACAGTGGTGCACTGACTTGGGATGGACTAACTTGTGTCTTCTGCACACTCAGGTTGAGTCCACTGCCCCAATGGTGCCCCTATGTCTCCGTGGAGACAAAGCAGGAACTCCGGTGTGCGATGCCAGGAACCTGCAAGTAGACCAGCGTTTCCGCTCTGCAATTTCAGAACACGAAACATGAACTGGTGGCTAGAGATGGGCCGAACATCCTCCTGTTGGGCTCACAGCAGAACTCCTGAACAGGGAAAAAGTTCTGCCCCAAACTCCATTGAAGTCAATAGGAGCCAAACATGAGAAATAAAAAAAAGCCAATTTTGAAGGCTTATATGCAAGTAATTGACCATAAAAGGGGTATTGGTACTGTCCTGGGGGACATGTAGCAATGCAAAATCATTTTTTAAAAATAATTGTTTTTAAAGGAGCAGCGATTTTAATGATGATTAAAGTGAAACCGTAAAAATTATAAAATTCCTTTTAAAATAGTGCCTGGGGGTACCCCTTAGTCTGCCTGTAAAGTGGCACATCTGTAGCATGTATAGAACATGCTGCAGCAAAATTGACATTTCTAAAGAAAAAGTCAAATCAAATTTAAATTAACTCATGGTTGCTTTTTTAAAAAAAATAAAGAAAAAACGGCGTGGGGTCCCCTCCCCCCTCCCAGTCCATACCAGACCCTTATCCATACATGCAGCCTGGCAGATCAGAAAAGGCGGGGGGCAAGCGAGCGCCCCCCCTCCTGAACCATACCAGGCCACATGCCCTCAACATGGGGAGTTGCTTTGGGGCAGGGGGGGCCTGCCTTTCAGTGGGCAGAGCGATGTTTTTCTTTTTTGAGTAGACGGTGGCATCAGCGTTGTGATTGGTGATGGATCTACACTGGGGGACACTGTTTTTTTTTTTTTAATAAAGGAATTGTCAAAAACCTGTGTACTGTTTTTATTTATTTTGACACTTTTTTGGTGAATGGGTAGGGAACACACACTCATTCACATGGGGAGGGGGCCAGGATCTGGGGGCTCCCTTGTTAAAGGGGGCTTCCAAATTTCTGATAAGCCCCCTTCCCACAGACCCCCCCAACCACAGTCAAGAATTGTGGGGAAGAAACCCTTGTCCCCATCAACATAGAGAAAAGGTGCTTTAGGGTGGGGGGCAGAACGTCCTGGCCCCAAAGCACCCCCCATGTTGAGGGCATGTGGCCTAGTATGGTTAAGGAGGGGGGGCGCCTTTCCTAAACCTGCCAGGCTGCATGCTCGGATAAGGGTCTGGTATCGATTATGGAGGGGAACCCACGCCATTTTTTTTTTTTTTTACTATTTTTTTTTTTTTACCGGTAAATGTTTTTTTTTTTTTTTTCAGCTGTCAGTGGGGAAGCCCATTGACAGCTTATGACTCACCAGTTGTTAAGGACACTGCAGCTGGCTTACCAGCCCTGCTCTTTAACAACCAGCTTTTACTGCGCCCTGATTGGGAAAAGCTTTGCCGAATCAGGGCTTATAATGCACTGTGCAACGCAAGTACTGGTGGCTCCACTGTGTGCTTCTTATGTGGCTCCAAAACCTCCCTGGACAAGTAAGGGACTGGCTGTGCGGGAAACAGGTTCTATGGACTCCGCTCCAAGCTTTCCCCTCTCACTTCTTCCCCAATTTTGCACCAAGTGCCCCAGCTTACTCAGTTTTGTAAAAGTCTCTTTCTCTCCTCTTCTCTGGTAGCAAAGTCCCCTGGGAGCAGTAGTCTATTTCGCAGCAATCCCTGATGGAACTACATGTCCCATGATTCTTCCCTTTAACACCCTCCTATTTTTGGCATCTAGTCAAACCAACCGGGAGGGGGCAAGGAAAGTCCTTGAGAACTCACTATGCGGATATGCTGGGACTTGCTGTCACATAGTAGCTAACATAGGCAGTTAGTCTTTTAGTTCAATAACTTTATGGCAGCACCTGGCTTCACAAGAATAGTGGATCTAGCAGACAAATACGGATGTAGTCGAGCTTGTGCTGATTTTTCTGTTTTTATTTTTAAAGTTACCATTTTCTGAAAAATGAAAAAAAAAAATACCACTATTGAGGTGGCAAAACATGAAGCTTGGTAATGGTGCATGAGATACAGTCCAAAATGGTCATACACAGACAGAGGAGGTGGTGAAGGGGTAAATAGACAGGTTACATAGAGTGGGGAAAATGGTAATGAAGGGTTAATGTGCATAGTTGCAGGATAAAGGGGGTGAAGGGTTAATATACAGGACCATGAAGAGACAGTATGGAGGTCAGCTGTATAGGAGAGGAAGGGGGAAGGGGTTAAAAATCGTTACCCACAATTACTGTACAGTGATCAGTAACTGATGAATGACTGAATCTATTCACTAGTTATTATTATTATATAGGATTTATATAGTGCCAACATTTTACACAGCGCTTTACAATGTAAAAGGGGGACAATACACTTATAATACAATAAAATACAAGAGGATTAAGAGGGCCGAAAACAGCCGATAACTTACCACCAGGGGGAGCAGAGGGAGGAGGATTCTCTGGGGTTCCGGTCCGCATGTGCGCAGACTCAGAGGCACTACATGCGACACGTCAATGTGGGGTGCATCGCTTGCCCGCCTGGAGGGGGGGGGGGGTTGCCAGATAAAGGATCCGCCCCGGGTGCCAAATGCTCTAGGTACGCCCCTACATATACAGTGCCTTGCAAAAGTATTCGGCCCCCTTGAACTTTTTGACCTTTTGCCACATTTCAGGCTTCAAACATAAAGATATAAAACTGTAATTTTTTGTGAAGAATCAACAACAAGTGGGACACAATCATGAAGTGGAACGAAATTTATTGGATATTTCAAACTTTTTTAACAAATAAAAAACTGAAAAATTGGCCGTGCAAAATTATTCAGCCCCCCTTAAGTTAATACTTTGTAGCGCCACCTTTTGCTGCGATTACAGCTGTAAGTCGCTTGGGGTATGTCTCTATCAGTTTTGCACATCGAGAGACTGAAATTTTTGCCCATTCCTCCTTGCAAAACAGCTCGAGCACAGTGAGGTTGGATGGAGAGCGTTTGTGAACAGCAGTTTTCAGTTCTTTCCACAGATTCTCGATTGGATTCAGGTCTGGACTTTGACTTGGCCATTCTAACACCTGGATATGTTTATTTGTGAACCATTCCATTGTAGATTTTGCTTTATGTTTTAGATCATTGTCTTGTTGGAAGACAAATCTCCGTCCCAGTCTCAGGTCTTTAGCAGACTCCATCAGGTTTTCTTCCAGAATGGTCCTGTATTTGGCTCCATCCATCTTCCCATCAATTTTAACCATCTTCCCTGTCCCTGCTGAAGAAAAGCAAGCCCAAACCATGATGCTGCCACAACCATGTTTGACAGTGGGGATGGTGTGTTCAGGGTGATGAGCTGTGTTGCTTTTACGCCAAACATAACATTTTGCATTGTTGCCAAAAAGTTTGATTTTGGTTTCATCTGACCAGAGCACCTTCTTCCACATGTTTGGTGTGTCTCCCAGGTGGCTTGTGGCAAACTTTAAACAACAGTTTTTATGGATATCTTTAAGAAATGGCTTTCTTCTTGCCACTTGTGCAGTATACGACTGATTGTTGTCCTATGGACAGAGTCTCCCTCCTCAGCTGTAGATCTCTGCAGTTCATCCAGAGTGATCATGGGCCTCTTGGCTGCATCTCTGATCAGCCTTCTCCTTGTATGAGCTGAAAGTTTAGAGGGACAGCCAGGTCTTCGTAGATTTGCAGTGGTCTGTTACTCCTTCCATTTCAATATTATCACCTGCACAGTGCTCCTTGGGATGTTTAAAGCTTGGGAAATCTTTTTGTATCCAAATCCGGCTTTAAACTTTTCCACAACAGTATCTCGGACCTGCCTGGTGTGTTCCTTGTTCTTTATGATGCTCTCTGTGCTTTAAACGGACCTCTGAGACTATCACAGTGCAGGTGCATTTATACGGAGACTTGATTACACACAGGTGGATTCTATTTATCATCATTAGTCATTTAGGTCAACATTGGATCATTCAGAGATCCTCACTGAACTTCTGGAGAGAGTTTGCTGCACTGAAAGTAAAGGGGCTGAATAATTTTGCACGCCCAATTTTTCAGTTTTTTATTTGTTAACAAAGTTTGAAATATCCAATAAATTTCGTTCCACTTCATGATTGTGTCCCACTTGTTGTTGATTCTTCACAAAAAATTACAGTTTTATATCTTTATATTTGAAGCCTGAAATGTGGCAAAAGGTTGCAAAGTTCAAGGGGGCTGAATACTTTCGCAAGGCACTGGAACAATGTAATGCACTGCAATATGCAAACATAATGTGTAAAAAGAAAAAAGATTGTGATAAGCAGCCCTTTGTCACGTGATCGCTCTGTCCAATGACGGAGCGATCACTTGTCAACAAACCGGCGCATGTCCGGTTAATTTTTCTCACAGCGATCGGTACAGCCTGCGAGGAGAGGAGAGAGACTGCAGCTGCACCCATCCTCTGCCTCCTCCATAGCCCAATTATGCCCATATGTGCCTCATCCGTGCCTCATCCATGCCCATCTGTTCCACATCCATGCCTCATCCATGCTCATCTGTGCCACATCCATGCCTCGTCTGTGCCCACCCATGCCACCTCAGTGCTCATCTGTGGCTCATCCATGCCACATCAGTGCTTATACATGCCACCCCAGTGCTCATCCATGCCACTTCAGTGCTCATCTGTGCCACATTCATATGCCACGTCAGTGCTCATCTGTGCCACGTCAGTGCTCTTCTGTGCCACATCCATGCCACGTCAGTGTTCATTCATTGCCACATCATTGCCACATCCGTGTCACATCAGTGCTCATCCGTGCCACATCAGTGCTCATCCGTACCACATCCATGCCACGTCAGTGGTCATCCGTGCCTCATTCATGCCACGTCAATGCTCATCCGTGCCACATCCAAGCCACATCAGTGCTCACCTGTAATACGTCATTGCTAAATTTGTGCCACATCAGTGCTCACCCATGCCACATCAGTGCTCATCTGTGCCACATCCATGCCACGTCAGTGCTCATCTGTGCCTCATTCATGCCACATCAGTGCTCATCCGTGCCACATCCATGCCATGTCAGTGCTCA
This sequence comes from Pelophylax lessonae, assembly GCF_965119305.1. NCBI lineage: Eukaryota > Metazoa > Chordata > Amphibia > Anura > Ranidae > Pelophylax > Pelophylax lessonae. Next base: position 792,930,232 of record NC_138768.1, on the reverse strand, counting down.
CCCGTGCCACATCTATGCCATGTCATTGCTCATTTTTGTCACATCTGTGCCACATCAGTGCTCATCCGTGCCACATCAGTGATCATCCGTGCCACACCCATGCCACATCAGTGCTCATCAGTGCCACATCCATGCCACATCAGCACTCATCCGTACTTCATCAGTACCACTACAGTGCTTATCAGTGCCCTACAGTGCCTTAAAAAAATTTAATGGGAAGTCAAGAAATGACAATGCTCCCTGAAGGTTGGGCCTCTGTATGTGGCTAGGCTGTGTAAAAGTATCACACATGTACATGCTATCTGTTAGAAAAATCTTATAAATGGACAACTTTGTGTAAAAATAAAATGCGTTTTCATTTTATTTCCACATTTTCCAAAAACTTGTGGAAAAAAAATGACATGTTCAAAAGACACATTATCCCTCCTAGATTATGTGTTAGGGTGTTTGCTTTCTGAAATGGGGTCATTTTGTGGGCGTTTTCATTGTCCTGGTGCTCCAGGGCCTTCAAAAGTGCGATAGGTTGTCAGGAAATTATATGTGTAATTTTTGCTCCTAGAACACCTGGAGGTGCTCCTTGGATGTTGGACCTCTCTATGTGGTCAGGCTGTGGAAAAATCTCACGTATGTGGTATCGCCTTACTCAGGAGGAGTAGCAGAATGTATTTGGGGTGTAGTTGCAAGTATGCCTATACAGTGTGTGAGAAATAGCTTGGTAATATGACCATTTTGTGAAAAAAGAAAAACAAAATCTTCATATTGTAAAGTATTTTGGAAAAAAATTACAACTTTAAAAAACTCACCATGCCTCTTACTAAATACCTTGGAATGTCTAATTTCCAAAAAGGGGTTATTTGGGGGGTATTTGTACTTTACTGGCTTGTAAGGCCCCACTGTCCGCTCCGTTGGTGGACTCCATTATTCTCAGCGGGGGATAAATCCGCCGATCCACTGCTGCGCTGTGTGCGGAGACAGAGCTGTCAGGTCCCTGCTGTCCTCTATGGGGAATCAGATGAGAACGGACCGCCTGTCCGTTCTCATCTGATCCTATTCGATCCGATCCGCCAGACGGATGGAAAATAAGGTTTCCATCCGTCCGTATTTGACGGACAGGATCGGATCGGATCGGATGTCAGTGGGTGTCAGCGGAGATGTCTCTGCCCCATAGAGATGCATGGAGCATCCGTTCAGATCCGCCTGAAAAACTGACAGGCGGATCTAAATGGTCTGCATGTATGAAAGGGGCCTTAAGGAATGAGATAGGCCGTCGGTACATCAGGCGTGATCAATTTTCAATAAATGGCACCATAGCTTGTAGATTCTATAACCTTTTACAAAGACCAAGTAATGTATAGTTATTTGGGTTATTTTTTACCAAAGATGGGTAGCAGTATAAATTTCGGACACAATTTATAAAGAAAAATTACTAAATTTGCAAAACTTTAAAAACGAAAAAGAAAAATTCATTTTTTTAACAACATTTTTGGTCTTTTTTCATTTATAGCGCAAAAAATAAAAAACCCAATGATGATTAACCACCTCAATACTGGGCACTTTCACCCCCTTCCTTCCCAGACCAATTTTCAGCTTTCGGTGCTCTCACAATTTGAATGACAATTACTCAGTCATGCTACACTGTACCCAAATGAAATTTTTATAATTTTGTTTACACAAATAGAGCTTTCTTTTGGTGGTATTTATTCACTACTGGGCTTTTTATTTTTTGCGATATAAGCGAAAAAATAACGGAAATTTTGAAAAAAAAAACAATATTTTCTACATTTTGTTTTAAAAGAAATCCAATAAAATCGAAATTCGTCATAATTTTAGGCCAGGATGTTGTCTGCTACATGTCTTTGGTAAAAAAAATCCTGATAAATGTATGATAATAGGTTTGCGTGAAAGTTTTAGAGTCTACAAGCTAGGCTACAATCGAAAATTGATAAATTCTGATGTACTGACTACCTACCTAATTTCTTGAGGCCCAAAAATGTCAGGTCAGTACAAATACCCCCCAAATGACCCCTTTTTGTAAAGATGACAGTCCAAGGTATTTAGTAAGAGGCATAGTTAGTTTTTTGAATTTGCAATATTTTTTTGCCCACAATAGTTGGATTAAGTTGTAATGAAGATCCCCCCCCCCCCCCCCCACACACAAAATTGTCAGGTTAACAAGTTATTTCTTACACATGGCATAGATAAACTTGCAATTACACCCCAAAATATATTCTGCTACTCCACCTGAGTATGCCAATACCACATGTGTGATACTTTTCCACAGCCTGGCCACATACAGAGGCCCTACATCCAAGTAGCACCGTCAGGCGTTCTAAAGGCATAAATTACACATTTCATTTCCTGAGTACCTATCACATTTTTGAAGGCCCTGGAGCACCAGGACAATAGAATTGCCCACAAAATGACCCCATTTAGGAAAAAAAAACACCCCAATGTATATTCCACGAGGCACAATGAGTCTTTTGAACGTGTCATTTTTTTCCACAAGTTTTTGGAAACTGTGTAAAGAAAATGAAAACCTATTTTTTTTTTTTACACAAAGTTGTCAATTTATACAATTTATTTAACACATAGCATGTACATAGCAAAAATGACACCCCAAAATATATTCTGCTACTCCTCGTGAGTATGGCGATACCACATACGTGGGACTTTTCCACAACCTGGTCTCATACAGAGGCCCAACATTCAAGTAGCATCGTCAGGCGTTCTAAAGGCATAAATTACACATTTCATTTCCTGAGTACCTATCACATTTTGCAAGGCTCTGGATCATTTTTTAGCCATGTGGACAGATGTGCGCTGATTCCTGTGACAGATGTGTGACAGATGTTGATCACTGGGATGTAGCAGATGTTCACTTTGACAGATGTGGCATATGATGTGCGCCAGATGACTACAGATGTGATAGATGATCACTGACAGATATGGCAGATGATGTGCGCCACATGATCACAGACAGATTTTGCAAATGATGTGCACCAGATGTGGCAGATGATGTGCGCCAGATAATCACAGACAGATGTGTGCCAGATGTGGCAGATGATGTGCGCCTGATAATCACAGACAGATGTGTGCCAGATGTGGCAGATGATGTGCGCCAGATGATCACAGACAGATGTGTGCCAGATGTGGCAGATGATGTGTGCCAGATAATCACAGACAGATGTGTGCCAGATGTGGCAGATGATGTGCGCCAGATGATCACAGACAGATGTGCACCAGATGTGGCAGATGATGTGTGCCAGATGTGCGCCAGATTATCACGGACATGTGTGGCAGTTGATGTGCACCAGATGTGGCAGATGTGTGCCAGATGTGGCAGATATTGTGCGCCAAATGTGCGCTTGATGATCACAGACATATGAGGCAGATGATGAGCGCCAGATGATCACAGATATATGTGGCAGTTGATGTGCACCAGATGTGGCAGGTGTGCACCAGATGTGGCAGATAATCTGTGCCAGATGAACATGGACAGATGTGCGCCAGATGTTGCAGATGATGTGTGCCAGATGTGCATCAGATGATCACGGACATATGTGGCAGATGATGTGCGCCAGATGATCACAGACATATGTGGCAGTTGATGTGCACCAGATGTGGCAGATGTGTGCCAGATGTGGCAGATGATGTGTGCCAGATGATCACGGACATATGTGGCAGAGGATGTGTGCCAGATGTGCCCCAGATGATCACAGACATATGAGGCAGTTGATGTGCACCAGATGTGGCAGATGTGCGCCAGATTTGGCAGATAATCTGCACCAGATGTGCGTCAGATGATCACGGACAGATGTGGCAGATGATGTGCACCAGATGCGGCAGATGATGTGCACCAGATGTGGCAGATGATGTGCGCCAGATGATCACGGACAGGTGGGGCAGATGTGCGCCAGATGATCACAGACAGATGTGGAAGATGTGCGCCAGATGATTTACGCCAGATGATCATGAACAGATGTGGAAGATGTTCACTGGGACAGATTTTATTGGGACAAATGTGTGACAGGTGTCTTATTGTGGGGGCACTGTGTTTGAGGAAACTTTTGGGGACACTGTGGTTGGGGACACTTTTGGGGGCACTAGCACAGGGTGATCAGTGAGTAAAGAGCAGTAAAACAGCTCTATACTCACTGATCGCCGCCTGCCAGCACGGATCCGCTCTCCTTCTCCTCACTGTGTGAGGAGAAGCAGAGCCGATCACCGTGACAACGTCTCTATTTACATCACATGACGGCTTTGATTGGACACGGCCATCATGTGATCAGGAGAGCCAATCACAGAGCCGTCCTGTCGAGCGGTGTTGCTCTGTGTCCAGGGGACACAGGCACACCAGGATTGCGCAGCTGCAAGTGCATGCGGCTGCGCGATCTCCCTCCTTCTGCAGGACGTTCCTGAACGTCCACTCAGAAGGAGGAAGCTCCCACTCGGCCGTATATGTACATTGGCCGGGTGGGAGGTGGGTGAATACCACCAAAAGAAAGCTCTGTTTGTGTAAAAAAAAGGATGAAAATGTCATATGGGTACAATGCTGCATGTCTATTTGTCATTGGAAATGTGAGAGCGCTGAAAGCTGTAAATTGGTCTGGTTAGGAAGGGGGTTTAAGTGCCCAGTGGGTAAGTGGTTAAACAGCGTTTTTTTGAATTTTGGTGAATCCGCCTGTGATTCAACATGCCTTGTGTGTGAAAATAGCCTCAAGGAGATTCATTCTCTTTATCCTCTCTTTTTTTGACCGTTATAACCAAGAGCAAAACAAAATACCACATTTTTGGTGGTAACTATAACAAGAGTAGAGAGGAAATCTTCCAATAGTTCTGGGAGTCACCAGTAGGAATGGAATTGGGCATTTTTGGGATCCCATCTTCTCGATTCCCACCAGGAAGCCGACACTGCACACGGCTAATCATAGGCATTGAGACATTTCCTGGTCCGCAGCTCCACAGATCGGGAAATGTCTCACTGCCTGTGATTAGCCATGTGCAGTGTCGGCTTCCTTGTGGAATCCCGGACATGCCCGAGCCCATCTCTAGTCACCAGGGATTTCCTCTCACTTCCTGTTGTGACTATGGAACAGGAAGTGAAGGGAAATCCCCCCCAAAAAATAAAAAAATACTTGACAGGGGTTATAACTAGCGATCGACCGATATTGTTTTTTTTAGTGCCGATACCGATATTTTGGTCATCGGATATCAGTATCGGCCGATATTTTCGGACATTTAATTTTTTATTTTTTCACAGGTACAGTTGTGGAAGGATTTGGGGGTCTAAAAGACCCCAAACTCCTCCTCTGCACTTAAAAGCATTAAAAACAGCCATGTTTGGCTGTTTTGAATGCTGTCATTTTTTTTCATCTGGCGCCGAATACCCAGAAGTGATGTCATGACATCACTTCCGGGTTTTTACACGGAGACCCGATCAGAGCTGAATGCGGCTTTGATCAGGTCTTCTCTTCAGGGACCGTGGAGGTAGGATGCGGAAGGCGGCGGAAGGGGGGGGGGGGGACGTCCCCTCCGACTCCTTGTAATGACAGCCGAGCGGCTCCTCAGCCGCATCGGTTGTCATTACAAGACAGCGACCGTCGGCTATGGACGCCGGTACCCGGGGTGATGCCTCTAGCTGCAGACATCACTCCGGTACAAGCACTTTTCCGAAATATCGGCAATATCGGTAACCTCAGGGGTCGATTCCGATATATTGGGTAAAGTGCATATCAGCCCCCGATATATCGGCATTGCTGATAATCGGTCGATCCCTAGTTATAACTCTCCCTTGGGGCTCGTTTGTATCAATGCCTATCCTGTGCGAGGGCCGTGTTTTGTGCATCCCCATGCAGGCAGTTCCATTGATGTTACTAGGATACAGCGGCTGAACAGACATGGCCGCCGCTCCCCAGTATGACATCTGTGTGGGTGCACGACTCCAAACACATAGTTGCCAACATATGAAAATAATTTCCAGGGACACTTTGCAGCACAGCTATCAATTACTTAGTTGAAAATGTACCACACCCACTTCCCTGAAGCTCCGCCCACTCTACATAATTAATCTCCTCCTACTTACCATCAGATTACAGGGTTTACTCAATAAAGAGAGAATTACAGGAAATTGAAAAGGGAATTTCAAACGTAAGGCCAAAGTAGCAGAGTTGGAATAGTTCTCCCATTCAGCTGCACTACTTCTGCCTAAAGTTTAAAATTCCCATCACAATTCCCTGCAATTCTAAAGCGTCAAATGTGCTCAGGTGTGACTATAGAAAAATGTAAATATAAATAAAGTGCAAGGTGTAAAAAAGTACGATTATACTATCTGGTATAATTCGATTTTTTTGTACTTATTTACACCTTGCACTTTATTTATATTTACATATTCCATTTTTTGTATGGTCACACCTGAGCACATTTGACGCTTTATTCACATGTCATGTTACCAGATATTTTTGCACATAAGATTGTTGCTTTGCATATGTGATATTTTACATTTAGGCAGTGCCACCACATATCTTCCCTTTCTCACATCCTACCTACCTTCATGTCTGTGAATGTTATGTCTTCACTCTCCAGGGGTCCTTCTCTGCTCTGCTGGCGCCGGCAAGGCCTTTGATTTAAAAATGGCGCCAGGAGGCGCCATTGCGTAACTGCGCATGCGCCCGACTGGCCAAGCTTGTACGAGCTTTCCCGAGCCTGGCAGGCGTCGGAACGATGCATGCGCAATTACGATGTTGGCCTGCAACCATTTTTTTTACGGGCACCGGCTGCCCGTATTGGGCATTTACGGGCAGCCCGATTAGCGGGCGATTGGCAACACTGATTTGCCAGGACAAGTGCCGGCAGAGTAAATGACCCGGAACAGGGTCCTATTTGTCGGGACTGTCCCAGGAAAAACGGGACAGTTAACAAGTATGCAAACACAGAACGGGTGAGCTTGGAGACATACATCACATTGGGATCAGCAGCCATGTACATGAATCTACTGTGTCCCTCCTGACATGACTGCCTGGAAGGGGACACATTCTATACAAAATGAAAATAAAATTCCTTTCAGTTCTACTTTTAACATTTCTTGGTTGTTATGGGCTTTTACTTCTCATTCTTAGGGGTCAATATATCAACTTCAGTGTACTGCTTCCACCCGCAGTGAAGAGGTGAACAGACTGTATCACTCCCCGTCACTGGCCGTATCCGGTACTGCAGCAGCAGCAGCCTCGGAACTCTGATGGCCGTGCCTCGCTCCCGGCGGACGTTTTTCTTGTCTGCACACGTGATGACGTGGAGGTGTAAACATGGCGGCGGACATCACTCTGCTCTTCAGAGCCAGTGTGAAGACTGTGAAAACTCGCAATAAGGCGCTGGGGGTGTCCCTGCCGGAGACAGACGTGCTGAGGAAGAACCGGCCCCGGGGGACCTTCAGTGCCAGAGCCCGGGATGTGGTGAGTGCAGGCTGGGGGCAGAGAAGGGGACCTGTCAAAGCCAGCTGTTGTGGAACTACAACTCCCAGCGTGCCCTGACAGCTTCTACTGGGAGCTGAAGACCCTCTATTCATCATGGGTGAGGAGAGGGGAGAGCACCGGCCATCTCACAGCTTTTGTGGAACTACAACTCCCAGCATGTCCTCATATCTGCAGACCTTCCACCATATGCTGGGCGTGTATAAAATCGATAACCCTTTATGGACTGTAAACAGAGAGCGTATTGTAATGTGTCCTCAACACTTGTTGATGTCCTCTCACTGACAGCTTCCGCCGGGGCTTGTATTTCTGGCCGTCAGCTTCCCGCCTGGGGCTGTCCTTCCAGCCGTCAGCTTCCCGCCTGGGGCCTTGTCCTTCCAGCCGTCAGCTTCCCGCCTGGGGCTGTCCTTCCAGCCGTCAGCTTCCCGCCTGGGGCCTTGTCCTTCCAGCTGTCAGCTTCCGGCCGGGCCTTGTCCTTCCCGCCGTCGGCTTCAGCGGGGGCCTGTCCTTTCCGCCGTCAGTTTCCGCCGGGGCCTTGTCCTTCCCGCAGGGCCTTGTCTTTCCCGCCGTCGGCTTCCGCCGGGGCCTTGTCCTTCCCGCAGGGCCTTGTCTTTCCCGCTGTCGGCTTCCGCCGGGGCCTTGTCCTTCCCGCCGTCGGCTTCCGCCGGGGCCTTGTCCTTCCCGCCGTCGGCTTCCGCCGGGGCCTTGTCCTTCCCGCCGTCGGCTTCCGCCGGGGCCTTGTCCTTCCCGCCGGGCCTTGTCCTTCCCGCCGCCGGCTTCCGCCGGGGCCTTGTCCTTCCCGCCGCCGGGGCCTTGTCCTTCCCGCCGCCGGGGCCTTGTCCTTCCCGCCGCCGGGGCCTTGTCCTTCCCGCCGTCGGCTACCGGCTGGTCCTTGTGATTGCACAATATCTGGAGATAGGTGATTGAACTGATCTCATAAGTTGGTTGGGCTTAACAAGAAGTACCTGTACTCCTCCTCCTCCTTCACAGTGGATATCGGTGTGATCTAAGGTCTATATACAAGTCTTCTTGTCACTCTCCAGCTGGTGAGGAAACACAAGTCCCAGCACACCCCCTTAGAATGGGACCTGTACTTGCACAACAGCTGATAGAGATGTACTGTATAGATTATTCTTCATATGTCATGATAATACTGAGAGAAAAAAGATGCAAGATGTAAATATTATGTATTATAAAAGTGATACTTTTTATATATTGAAGAGGACCTGTCACTTTACAGGGGGTGTAATTAGCACAAGCCCCATTATGTCATGACAGCTTCTTCTAAAGTTTGTAAAGTATGATAATGAATGTTCAGAAGTATTAATATTCTTATGAATAGAAAAGGCAACCTTTCACTTTACAGCTTGTATGCAGCTCCCGGTACTGACTGGTTCTGATTATTTCCTTCACATAATAAAGTGTTTGTTTTATGTTCCATCTGGAACTCGATTTCAAATTTAATTTTGTGAAAATGAACAGAATATAGTACATTGCTGGGTGTAATGTAATGATAGATTTTACGTAGGTGGCTCCTAGGATGTGGAAATTTGTCACTTAATTGGAGAAAAGTGGAAACGTCCCTAAATTTACACAGCAAACACGTTTACAATGAAGTCTCTGTTTTATTCTCTGGAATTATTGACTTTACTGTGCATATTAAGTTAGCAGTGCATGTTACTTTATTCATTTAATTTAATGTTACCTAAAGTTACTGTTATTATTAAAGTGACTTTATTTAAAATACAAGTACTTGATATCACATGCTCTTATTAAGAACTTCTGGGTTTCCTTTCTTTTTTTTTTTTTAATCCTGTGGTGATGGACGCACAAAAACTAAACACTGTACGTGAACAAAAAAAGTGCATTTAGGTTGTGTCTGGTCTACCGAAGAAGAATGACCCCCTCCAAGGCTCAAAGGCTTCTGACGGAGGGTAAGGCGCACTCGGGTACTAGCAAAAAGACCTAACAGACCCCTCTCCTCATGATCCGCTGAAGCCAACCACCAAGTACAAGGTGAGGAACTCGCCTGAAGAGAGACTTCCTTAGACAGGGGAGCAAGGAACGTAATGGTCGCACATCCTTCCCACAGACTTCAGGGTAGGCCCAAGGACCCACACCCTCCATCCATCCAGTTCAGGTGCAATGGCTAGTTCTTGTGGCCTGGTAACAAAAATTGTCCTGGTCTCAGCCAAAAGGCCTAACCCAGGGATCCTCAAACTACAGCCCTCCAGCTGTTGTGGAACTACACATCCCATGAGGCATTGTAAAACTCTGACTTTCAAAGACATGACTAGGCATGATGGGAATTGTAGTTCCTGAACAACTGGAGGGCCATAGTTTGAAGACCCCTGGCCTAGCCCATGGGACATAGTGCAGAAAAAGACAAGGGTGTTGTGGCCAAGTGCTTGTTCTCACAGTCAGGTCCCAAACCCATTGTGATACTAGGGGCACTCCCAGGGCGCCACTCATGGAGGGCGCTTGACACCACAGGCTCTCCACCTTCCAAGCCCATTGCCAGACTAGGCAGCACTGTTCAAATCAGGAGACACTGGGCCCCTCTGAACCATCCACGTCAAGGAATTACTCCCGACCCACACTTTTTGTGGTGCACACTCCTATTTGGTTTCTTTGCCAATCGGGCATATATATTGTAAATGTAACCCCAATCACTAAAATCCTTCTGTAAGCTTTAACAAACTAATACAGAACCTAACCCATGTGTCACTCATGTGTATAATTGTCACAGTTGCTTTATACTGTAAATGGAACTGACTGGTGTCATAACTGATCACATGTGCAGGTTCATGACTGCTGCAGATCAGAGGCTAGGATGGCCGCTTCCTTGGCCCTAAAAGATAGGAGAGTGTCGTTTAGGCTCTGTTATATTAACCACTTCCAAACCATGTTATAGCCGAAAGACGGCTACAGCATGGCTGTTTTTCCAGGAGGACATTCATGATTTCCTCTAGGAACCACGCCCCTTGCGTGCCCCCTGAGGTGCGCTTTGTGATCGCTGTGTCCTTCAGATACAGCCGATCACAGATCATGGTAAAGGGCCAATCACAGCTGATCATGGTGTAAACAGAATTGCCGGTTATCTGCAGTGCTTTCCTCACGCTGTCACAGCAAGAGGAGAGCCGGTAACCGGCAATCCTGACAGGGGACACGTACACAGATAATAAGGGCACTGGTCATCAGTGCCATGATTATTAGTGCAGCCTATGAGCACCAATCAGTGAAGGAGAAAAATTACTTATTTTATAATAGAAACTAATAGGGCTGAAACAACTAAATCGATTATGAAAATAGTTGTCAACTTTTTTCATAATCGATTAGTTGGTCAGCCGATTAGTTGGCCTGCATACAGAATGCATTATTTGTTTACATATCAGGAAATCCAGTGCAGCACGCATACAGCTCAGTACACCATCCATACATATCAGTATACACAGTGCAGCACACATACAACTCAGTACACCCTCCATACATGTCAGTATACACAGTGCAGCACACATACAGCTCAGTACACCATCCATACATATCAGTATACACAGTGCAGCACGCATACAACTCAGTACACCCTCCATACATATCAGTATACACAGTGCAACACACATACAGCTCAGTACACCCTCCATACATATCAGTATACACAGTGCAGCACACATACAGCTCAGTACACCCTCCATACATATCAGTATACACAGTGCAGCACACATACAGCTCAGTACACCCTCCATACATGTTAGTATACACAGTGCAGCACACATACAGCTCAGTACACCATCCATACATATCAGTATACACAGTGCAGCACGCATACAACTCAGTACACCCTCCATACATGTCAGTATACACAGTGCAGCACACATACAACTCAGTACACCCTCCATACATGTCAGTATACACAGTGCAGCACACATACAACTCAGTACACCCTCCATACATATCAGTATACACAGTGCAACACACATACAGCTCAGTACACCCTCCATACATGTTAGTATACACAGTGCAGCACACATACAGCTCAGTACACCCTCCATACATGTTAGTATACACAGTGCAGCACACATACAGCTCAGTACACCCTCCATACATGTCAGTATACACAGTGCAGCACACATACAGCTCAGTACACCCTCCATACATGTCAGTATACACAGTGCAGCACACATACAGCTCAGTACACCCTCCATACATATCAGAAATCACCTTGGCACCAGGCAAAGCTACGTGGATGGCACTGGATTGAGTGGTACACACGGCGGAGTTCTGGAACTAAACGTCCAGAGCGGCTCATGTCCGGACAAGCCCCTCTTTATTAAGGATTTGTCTGCGAGCCAGATGCAGCCATCAAAAGAGCCACGTCTGGCTCGCGAGCCATAGGTTCCCTACCCCTGCTATAGAGGCTTCTGTAGATTGTGTCTACAGCTGGCCATTTCAACACATATTGAGCTGTCAGTCAATTGTTTACATTCGGAAACCAGGCTTAAGGCTGGTTTCACACTGGTGCAATGCCAGACATTGCATGTGATTTGCACCGCATTTCTGTGTGATGTGTGGCTGAAATCACATCACATTTGCACCGAAATAATGAAAGACCCTTTTTTGGTTCGCACTGGGTGTTTAGACCCATGTGATCTGATTCCACAGTTCGCGCTGTGCTCTGTGAACCAATTTGGGGCTGTCATTGTCTTTATATTGACACCTGCTGCGGTTTGCAGAGAGCAGTGTGAACGGCTTGCGAGTCAGATGCGATACGGGAATGCGCACAGGAATCGCTGTGCTTACCGCATCGCACCAGTGTGAACCCAGCCTCAGACATGATGTTTAGCCATTGCTGAAGTGCATGTATGTAGAAGGAAGTTGCTGCAATAGATCAGAAATGAAAAGAAAGATAAAAACAATATTTTATCTAAGGGAAAAAAGAAATGGTTGCTGCTGTCAGAATACAATGTCGTGGGGGGGGGGGAGGGGGGTGCTCCATTTACATAGTTTGTGTGGTTGGAGGAATCTGTTGGGCCTGGAGTTGTATAAAGTACTCAAAACCCATACTTGAGTAAAAGTACAAGTTCTCGATCAAAAAGTTGACTTGAGTAGAAGTACTAAAGTAGTCAACATTTTTTGTACTTAAGTATTGCAAGTAGTTTTTTTAAAAATGTTGCTACTCAAGTACTGAAAGTAAAAGTACAAGTACTGTGTTATGTAGTTATTAAAGAAAGAAGTCAAAAGTTTGAACATCATATTGTTTTTTTATTATTTCAAATGCAGCTTTTATTTATGCATACATTAGCATTTCTTTTCGTATGCGCTGATAATACACGTGTTTTTTTTTTTTTTTTTTTTTTAGTTTCAATAGATTTTTATTGATTTAAACAGAAAACAGAAGCTTCAAAACAAGCAGTTTACATACAGTGCCTCCATTACAACGAAGAAGATGTACATAGCAATGTCAATAATGCAGATATGAGGCATAAAATACAGCTATCAGTACACGGTTCACATGGAGCTTAAGTAAAGGTGTTAAAACAATTGCCCAAGGAAACGGAGGACCTCTCCACCCCTGGCACCCCCATGGGAACAACCTGTGACACAGGGGGGGTGTCCACCTTGGAGTACAAATAAACAGTAAATAATTCGCCTACTAAAGTGAACTTGCCGAAAAAACTGCCAATGGTGAGGGGCAAAGGCGTTGGTGAGCGTGGGGGAGGATGGGGAAGACACGAAAGGGGGGGAGGGATGTACATAAAGCGGGTTAAGAAGTTGGGGGGATAGTGGAGGGGGCAGGGTCATAAAATCCACCTTATGTTACATCAATCAATATTTCATTAGATGTTAACTGTGCATTTAGGGTGCTGGAGCCAAACATCCCATTTCCTGTGGAATGCTTTGGTGTTCAGGTAAATGCGGGAAAGAATACGTTCCATATCACACTGTTGGTTCAAGGTGTCAATGGTGTCTCCTAACAAGGGGGCTGTGGTGGACTTCCACAGTCTAGTGATGGTGAGTTTGGCCGCTAAGAGAAGATGAATCACCACTTGCCTGGAGGCAGGCCGTAATTCCTGTATACGGATGATAATACACATGTTTTGAGCTTCATGAAACCTGCCATCTACTGTTCTGGCAGTGGTAATTTTTATAATAGTAATGAGTAACTATGCAGCACAAAAAAAAAATATCAGAGTAGAAGTATTGAAATCATCGAAAAAATGTAGTGAAGTAGGAGAAAAAAAATTCTACTCTAGGAAAGTACAGATACCGCCTTTCGGTACTTAAGTACAGTAGTGAAGTAGTTCTACTTAGTTACTATACATCTCTGGTTGGGCCTGCTGGCTGAAAAAAAAACAAAGCAAACCTACCATCTATGGCCAGCTTAAGGGGGGTGGTCCCATAGAAGTCTATAGAGCAGTAATGTTTTGGGATTGCCAGGATGTAAACAATTACTAGAGACTGAGGCCATCGGATTAAGGGAAGTATCTGTGGAAGGGAACAGTTTTGCAAAAGGTTTGTTTTAAAGTGCACTTTAAGGTAATTTGTCCAAATAGAAATTGGAATCTGCCATTGACAAGGTTTTAAAGTGCATGCTCCAAGGGCGGGCATCCTTAACGCAGAACAAGCATGTGCCTCTCATAAAAGGAGTAAAATGAGGCTTTGCATTGTGCAGGAAGCAGTATCACTGCATCACAAATTCTCGATGAGAACCATATTCACCGCTGATCAGCTGATACTGGTCAGCATCATTAGAGAAGAAAAAAATTTGCAGACAGGATGTCTTAAAAAGGAAAGATGCAGTGGTTCCGGGGGACATCAAAGTCAAATAAAATCCTCTACTTAATCAGGTCCCACTTGAGATTTAATTTGAAACATAAGGCACACATGGGCCTATTCACAGACAATTTAATGTGATTAGTCATACAAGAGCTCTGAAAACTGTCCATCATATAGGAACATAGCTGGGGTTTAAACAGTTTTTAAAAGGGATGGAGAGAGACTTGTTGTCGATTTTGTGTTTTGTTTTCTTTATAAATTATGTACGTTCATAGAGGTTGAAATTCCAGTCTCTTCTGTCGCCCTCCAACTTTAGGAGTAATTTAAAGAGAAACTTTGCCTTCACCCTAAAGTGGTAGTAAAGTATTTTTTTTTTTTTTTAACTTATACCTACAATAACAATTTTCCCTATAATAAGTCTTACCTGTAGGTTTAGTGAGTATCTCCTAAAGTTGAGATATTCACACTGGATGCGGCCGGTGACGTCACGTATGCTAGACATTTTCGAGCTTTGTTCCACAACCAAGGACTCCTGCGTGCATGCACAGAGTGACGTCATTGCAGCCCTGGCCACTCATAAAGCTGGAGCCCAAGAACCTGAAAGAAAAACTGGGTGAAGATCGAAGCCTTGTCAGCGCTGACCGAATGCCGCTGCAGGGCTTTGTTCTAAGGTAAGTATTACATAATGTGCTAGTATGCGATGCACATTGTGCCATTGCCTCACATGGGATTTTTTTTTGGATGCTGCAGTTTACTACAACTTTAAGTTGGAATGGTAAACCTCTGCTCTTTCCATAATGTGCGGATAGGTACAGCATACTTATGTCTGCACTTTGTGGCAGACTCACCCTTGCTGAGGTAAATTGGCCAGCTAGAAGACAGGGAAAGTTGTTTTTTATTTATTTATTTTTTTAGCAAAGGAGACGTGCAAAGTTTAAAGCGGAACTAAAGTCCTGCTGTAAAATAACAGTGAGCAGGCAGGCTTTTATTGCAGAAGACACATTGCGCTGTCTCTTCTGAAGTAAAATGCCCCCACCTGCCTGCTCAGTATCTTCTCCGGCACTGTAAACTGTGCTGTGCATGGGCAACTCCGCTTACAGTGCTGGGCTGGTCTCCGACTGCCGGGATGAGTGCATGTGTGCGAGTGACGTCACCCCCCCCCCCCCCCCCCCCGCCAGCCAATGAAAGCCAGCACTCAAAAGAAGATGCCAGCGCTGGCACAGGACTGTTGGACAGGTGATTATGGAGACATTAGCTCCACTTTAAGAACACATGCAACAGGCGCCTTGACTATTGCAACTAACTCCTCATTGGCCTACTTCTACACAAATCATTCCCCCTTCATTGGATCATGACTGCCAGCCTGTCATGTCTATAGTAAATGCTGCTGCTAGACCCATTCACTTTGCCAATCCCTCCACTGCCCCAATGTATATCACCAACCTCATTTAAAATATCCCACAAACTGTCCACTCTACTCTTCCCAAGACCTCCTGCTCTCTAATGGCTCATTCACATGTGTGTCAATACCATTTATGTGGAATTTATTCGGTGTTTATAACCACCCGTCAATGCCTGCCATGAATATTACAATGGTACCACACAGTGCTGTTCAAACAGGAGTGGTTGTGTTGTGTCATGTTATAAATTAAGCAGCATGTCACTTTCATGAGGCATTGACACTTGTCAACCACCCCCATTAATTTCTGTGGTTCCCCGATAACTGCACCATAACAGCACCTGTGCTGCCTATACAACTTAAATCTGGCATTCTGCCAATCAAAAACCTTGAGCCAACATACCCACTCATTGGAATCGTTCCCACCAAATAGTATGCAGAAACAGCCCTGAAGAAGAGGGAGTCTATTCCCCTGAAATGCTTCTGGCTTGATGTACATGTTGCTAATTTTAATTAAAGGTCCATGAACCAAATTTTAGAAGTCCTTTTTCTCTGGACACTGGGCACTCCTTTCTTTTTAGTCTGCATGCCGAAACCACCTTAAGGTTGCACAGAAAAGGCAGCAGCCGGATCCCTGAGAGGGCCCATCGTCACCATACATCACTGTGCATTATCCACAGAAGGAGATATTTCTTCCTTTAGCCCACATTAATACCGACTCAGGACCAATGACCAATCCAGTCAGTCTAGCGCGGTCTCCAACACAAGCTACAAACCAGTTTATGTTAAAGTTGAACTATGGGAAAAACTGTTGTGTTTTTCTTTATTGTACATCACGGGACACAGAGCAGCCATATTCATTACTATCTGGGTTATACCCAACCTATAGGTGAATGGACACTGGCAACCAACAAGACAGGAAGTCCCTCTCTATATAATCCCTCCCATACAGAACGTACCTCAGTTTTTTCACCAGTGTCTTGGAGGTGATGGTCATGTTTGGAGAAGTTCTCCAGATTTTTTGAAAGAAGAAAAAAAGATTGTGTTCTAATCCCAGGTTAAGATCTCTGGATCCAAGGGGATTGGTAATCTGATCCATCCGAAAGTGGAAGACTGAAAGGATGGTACCTGAGCTTTGGTAAAGGAAAAAATGAGGTATTGCCTGTAATGCTAGACCCTGGGATCCGGACCCTTGGTAAGACCAACCCCAAAAGCATTCCGGCAAGGTGCTTTACAGGTCCAAGGGAGTGGCCCCAAAAATTAAGGGGACCCAGGCCTTGATGGTCAACAAGTGGCAGGACCCGCTGTGATGGGTGAAGACTGGATTCTTGTTATAGACAGAATCCTGCATTGGGAATGGTATGTTCACTTTAAATTATGTTGCACTGTTACCTTCTGATTTAACAGATGCCGGGTTCCTTTTTTTATGTCTCCACTAGGGGCAGTGTATGTATTTGCTGTGACAAGCGTAACTTGGATGCCTTAAAGTCTGTTCTTAAAACCTGATGCTTGGTGTGCAGGAACAGGCACTGACAGGTTCTGTTACCTGATGCTTCCCGCCTGCGCATTCGCACCCCTCTGTGGCTCTAGGTCAGAACCATGGCAAAGTCAGTGTAGCTTTCAGTAACAGGTGATCGCGCGTGTGCAAGTTCTTCTTCTTGTATGGGCAAGTGGAGCTGGGAAGGGGTGTGTCCATGATGCGTAGGCTTGCACGTGGCTTGCGGGCGTGCACATGCGCAGTAAACAGCACAAATGGAGTGGCATTTGAGGAGTGTTCCCGGTGACCCAAGCTTCTGTCAGAAGCTGGATGGGACACAGAGAAGCGGTAGCTGGGTGCATGAATCGCTGTGGGTGCATGCTTACAGGCACTAACAGGTTCTGCTACTTTGGGGATAACTGTGCTGTGTGTGATAAGCTATTCAGCTTGACACAAGTCTTGAGTAAAGTTAGTACCTCAAGTTTTTTTTTTTTCTTGCATAATGCAATGTCCTCCAGTAAGAGGAGTGGTGGTGGGGGGGGGGGTGTGGTCACAGCAGGAAGGTTTGGAAGATCCTAGCCCTGATTCCTCCTGTGTATTTACCTCACCTGAGAGGCCAGAGGTAACTGCCAATCTGAGCCATTACAGGTGTCAGGCATAGTAGCCACATCTAGTGCTTCTCTGTCTCAGTCAATGTTACTAAGGACGATTTGCCATTGGCTTTAGCTGGCCTTGAGGGTAAAGATGCTGGCAGCATGATTGCTTCAGCGTCACAAGGAGGGAGGAAACGTGATAGAGTCCCCCCCCCCCCCCCTTTGTTTTAGTTCAGGATTGGGCAGAGGATGTGGAAGAAGTAGCTTTAAATGGCTTAGAAGAAGGCCAAGCAGAGGATTCCACTTCTGGGGAGTCAGGAGCCATTCTTAGCATCTCCATCCCAGAGATTATTCATTCAGTCTCTTACTGAAATGGTGCAGTTTGGATTTAAATTACCTCCCTTAGAGATTTCTGAAGTCTTTTTACTCATGAGGCTCATTACGCCCTCCTCAAAATCCTCAGGCTTTTCCCTTACATCCGCTCTTAGAGCAGATAGATTGGGATCATCCTAATAGGATTTTTATTCCTCCCAAAAGGTTTTCCTTTTTGTTTCCCATGGAGGAAAAGTTCATAAGATAATGGAGTATACCTACAGTGGATGCTGCTTGCTTCTGTAAACAGAAATTTAACTTGTCCTGTAGATAATGGCCGAGTTTTTAAAGATCCGGCTGTGAAGAAATTGGAATATTTGCTAAAAGCTTCCTTTGCTATTGCAGGGTCTGCAATACAACCGGCAGTGGCGGCTATAGGAGTTTGTCAGTCTTTGAAAGACCATATTAAATGAGTATCCAGGACTGTTCCTTCTGAAGGAGAGTCTGTTGAAGATTTGGTAGATCTACCTAGAGCTTTGTGTTTTGTCAGTTCATATGTGCAGAATCCTGTGGCTAAAAATTCTCAGTCTGATGGTGGTTCTTTCATATAGTGTCCCCCCCTCCCCTCAAGTGCATTGCTTTGGGACGTCCCAGATAGTAAGGAATATGACTGCTCTGTGTCCTGTGATAAGAAAACTGATTTTTCCTACAGCTTACCTGTAAAATCCATTTCTTGGAGTACATCACGGGGCACAGAGGTCCCTCCCCTACTGTCTGGGATGTTTATTGCTTGCTGCAAAACTGAGGTACTTCCTGTATGGGAGGGGTTATATAGAGGGGGACTTCCTGTCTTGTTGGTTGCCAATATCCATTCACCTATAGGTGGCGCATAACCCAAATAGTAATGAATATGGCTGCTCTGTGTCCCGTGATGTACTCCAAGAAAAGGATTTTACAGGAGAGCTGTAGGAAACATAATTTTTTTTTTCCCATTTTTAGATAAAGTAAGGGTTGGTTATAACCCCTGTTGGATTTGTTTTCGCCATCTCTGTCCCATTGCTGAAATTTCCCTTCACTTCTTGTCCCATAGCCAAACAGGGAGTGAGAGGAAATCCCTGCAAATTAAGGGACTTCCTTGGGGACCACCATGTCTCCAAAACCAGTGTCCCTGTTGGAAGATTTCCCCTCTATTACTTTTCTAGGGACAAATTTGTGATTTTTTTTTTTTTTCTTTACTTTTATTGATCATGGTAAATGAGACTAACGGAGAGGGTGAATCTCCTCAATGGGGGCCCGGACAGCAATAAAAACTAACAAGCATTCTAATCCCTCTCCACTCTGTCCAAAACTAACAGAAAAAACAGAAAAAATTTTGCCTTTAGTTATACTTTAAAAAGGACCATAAGTACTGTGCTATTATTTGATATTTTTTTAATGAAACCCAAATCCAACAAAAAATACTGCAGTTCCAAAATAGGTTTTTGGTGCAATTTTTTTTTTCTTCTTTTAAGTAAAAAATGTAATACTGAAAGAAATAATGATTGGAGTCCCATATAATGGAAAGCTATTTAAAATTCCTTAATGCACGTTTTACTTTACAGTGGAATTTAGCAATTTTGTACCTTGTACACAGGCACTTTCCACTTAGATACAAGCAGACAGTATCCAGTTTTGGAGTCCTTATTCCCCGCGGGAGTATGGAATTGTCAGAACTAATTTTGTTACTTTACATCCAGAGAAAATGCCATTTGTCTTGTGTTACCAAAGCATGAATGTACATTTAATTGCCAGATGTTCATTTCTGCTGTTTGATTTGTGCAACTCTATATTGAGGGAGAATCATTCAGTGGAATTCTACAAATATGAGGTATCGTTCTTTGCCTTGTCCTAATCTAATCATTTTACTAAGACAGTTCCATGTATTCTTCTGGGTTTAGAAAAGTAAGATTACAGTGACTTTCTATTGGATAAATCACTCTAAAGCCATGTCCTTAATTAGCCTTTCAAAGAAGAAAAATATTTTATGGTTTTTGTAATACTGAAAGACCTGATTGTCCAATGACTATTCTTGGAGGATCCATGGCCTTTCACCAGTATAACTGGTGCAGGGAAGTCTGCCTTGTATCAGTTATAAAACTACTAGGTGGTCATTATTTACTATGTGGGGGGCAGTTTATTTTTCAAACACTACCAGTGTTTACTGGAAATTACTTCAAATTTTTTTGTAACCCGATTTTACCACTTGCCTACTGGGCAGTCCAACCCCCTTCCTGCCCAGGCCAATTCTCCGCTTTCAGCGTTGTCACACTTTGAATGACAATTGCGCGGTCATGCAACGCTGTACCCAAATTACATTTTTATCATTTCTTTTGGGGGTATTTAATCAATACTGGGGTTTTTATTTTTTGCTTAACCAACAAAAAAAAGCCCCAGTTTTTATAGTTTGTTATAAAATTTTGCAATCAGGTAATTTTTTCTCCTTCGCTGATGGGTTCTGATGAGGCGGCACTGATGGGTTCTGATGAGGCGGCACTGATGGGCGCTGATGAAATGGCGACACTGATGGGCGCTGATGAGGCGGCACTGATGGGCAATGGTAGGTGGCGCTGATGAGCACTTATATGTGGCGCTGGCAATGATAGGCACTGGTAGGTGACACTTATGGGCAGCACCCATGATTGGGCACTGGTAGGTGGCGATGGTGGGCACAGATGCCCCTCTCCTCTTCAGGACCGATATCCCTCTGACAGCAGCGATGATTGGCTTTCTTTTTTTCTCCTCACACTGACAGCGTGAGGAGAAAAAAAAACAGCTGATTACATCACAGGATCAGCTGTAATTGGCTGACAGCTGATCAACGTGGTAAGGGGCCGGGACCAGCCCCTTACTCCGATCTGTGATCAGCTGAGTCTCATGAACTCGCTGATCACAAAGCGAGCCGGGAGGACGTACATGGATGCCCTCCCGGAAATTAAGGTCTGCGCTGTAGCTGTCTTTCGGCTATAGCGCAGCCTTGAAGAGGTTACTGTCATTTGATGCTGTGGGCACATTTCCTGTCTTTCTCTAACTAGCCTCGAGGTTCACAAAGCATTTAACTCGGGTAATTTTTTTAATTTTTTGTATTATTAATTTATTACAGATACTTATAAAGCACCGACAATGTACAGTTCCTTGTAAAAATGTATTCATACCGCTTGAAATTTTCAGCATTTTGTCATGTTACCAAAAACTTAAATGTATTTTTTTGGGATTTTATGTAATAGTCAACATAAAGTGGTGGCACATAATTGTGAAGTGGAAGGAAAATGATAAATAAATGGTTTTCAAATTTTTTTACAAGTATCTGAAAAGTGTGGCCTGAATTTGTATTCAGCCCACCTGAGTCAATACATTGTGGAACCCCCTTTCTATGCAATTACAGCTGCAAGTCTTTTGGGGTATGTCTCTACCAGCTTTGCACATCTAGTGCAAAAAAAGCTCAAGCTCTGTCAGATTGGATGGAGAGTGTCTGTGGACAGCAATTTTCAAGTCTGACCACATATTCTCAATTGGATCTAGGTCTGGACTTTGACTGGGCTATTCTAACACATAAACAGTATCTCACAAAAGTGAGTACACCCCTCACATTTTTGTAAATATTTTATTATATCTTTTCATGTGACAATACCGAAGAACTTACACTTCGCTGCAATGTAATGTACAGCTTGTATAACAGTGTAAATTTGCTGTCCCCTCAAAATAATTCAATACACAGCCATTAATGTCTAAACCGCTGGCAACAAAAGTGAGTACACCCCTAAGTGAAAATATCCAAATTGGGCCCAATTAGCCATTTTCCCTCCCAGGTGTCATGTGACTCGTTAGTGTTACAAGGTCTCAGGTGTGAATCCTGAGCAGGTGGGTTAAATTTGGTGTTATCGCTCTCAGTCTCTGGTCACTGGAAGTTGAACATGGCACCTCATGGCAAATAACTCTCTGAGGATCTGAAAAAAAGAATTGTTGCTCTACATGAAGATAGCCTAGGCTATAAGAAGATTGCCAAGACCCTGAAACGGAGCTGCAGCACGGTGGCCAAGACAGTGGTTTAACAGGACAGGTTCCACTCAGAACAGGCCTCGCCATGATAGACCAAAGCAGTTGAGTGCATTAGCTCAGTGTCATATCCAGAGGTTGTCTTTGGGAAATAGACGCATGAGTGCTGCCAGCATTGCTGCAGAGCTTGAAGGGGTGGGGGGTCAACCTGTCAGTGCTAAGACCATATGCCGCTCACTGCATCAAATTGGTCTACATGGCTGCCGTCCCAGAAGAAAGCCTGTTCTAAAGATGATGCACAAGAAAGCCCGCAAACAGGTTACTGAAGACAAGCAGACTAAGGACATGGATTACTGGAACCATGTCCTGTGGTCTGATGAGACCAAGATAAACATATTTGGTTCAGATGGTGTCAATCGTGTGTTGGCAGCCAGGTGAGGAGTACAAAGACAAGTGTGTCTTGCCTACAGTCAAACATGGTGGTGAGAGTGTCATGGTCTGGGGCTGCATGAGTGCTGCCGGCACTGGGGAGCTACAGTTCATTGAGGGAACCATGAATGCCAACATGTACTGTGACATATTGAAGCAGACCATGATCCCCCCTCTCTTCTGAGACTGGGCCGCAGGGCGGTATTCCAACATAACGACCCCAAACACACCTCCAAGACGACCACTGCCTTGCTAAAGAAGCTGAGGGTAACGGTGATGGACTGGTCAAACATGTCTACAGACCTAAACCCTTTTGAGCATCTGTGGGGCATTCTTTTGTCATGGAGGAGTGGAAGAGGAACTCCAGTGGCAACCTGTGAAGCTCTGGTGAACTCCATGCCCAGGAGGGTTGAGGCAGTGTTGGAAAATGATGGTGGCTACACAAAATATTGACACTTTGAACACAATTTGGACGTTTTCACAATTCGGGGTGTACTGCCTTTTTTGCCAGCGGTTTAGACATCAATGGCTGTGTTTTCAATTATTTTGAGGGGACAGCAAATTACATGGTTATACAAGCTGTACACTCGCTACTTTACATTGTAGCAGTGTCGATTCTTCAGTGTTGTCATTTTGTAAAGGTATAATAAAATATTTATGAAAATGTGAGCAGTGTACTCACTTTTGTGAGATACTGTATGCTTTGATCTAAACCATTCCATTGTAGCTCTGGCTTTAAGTTTAGGGTCGTTGTCCTGCTGGAAGGTGAACCTCCGCCCCAGTCTCAAATCTTTTGCAGACTCTTAACAGGATTTCTTCTAAGATTGCCCTGTTTTTGGCTCCATTCCATCTTCCCATCAACTCTGACCAGCTTCCCTGTCCCTGCTGAAGAAAAGCATCCCCACAACATGATGCTCCAACCACTGTGTTTCACAATGGGGATGGTGTGTTCAGGGTATTGTGCAGTGTTTGTTTTCCACCACACATAGCGTTTTGGTTTTAGACCAAAAAGTTAAATTTTGGTCTCATCTGACCAGAGCACCTTCTTCCACATGTTTGCTGTGTCCCCCACATGGCTTCTCACAAACTGCAAACGGGACTTCTTATGGCTTTCTTTCAACAATGGCTTTCTTCCTGCCACTTTTCCATAAAGGCTTGTGGAGTGCATGACTAATAGTTGTCCTGTGGACAGATTCTTCCACCTGAGCTGTGGATCTCTGCAGCTCCTCCAGAGTTCTCTTGGCTACTTCTCTGATTTAATGTTTTTCTTGTCCGGCCTGTCAGTGTAGGTGGAAGGCCATGTAGGTTTGCTATTGTGCCATACTATTTCCATTTTCAGATGATGGATTGAACAGCGCTCTGTGGGATGTTCAAAGCTTGGGATTTTTTTTTATAACCCTACCCTGCTTTAAACGTCTTTATCCCTGTCTTGTATGTTCCTTGGCCTTCATGATGCTGTGATTTCACTAAGGTTCTCCGACAAATCTCTGATGGCTTCACAGAACAGCTGTATTTATACGGAGATTAAATTACACACAGGTAGACTCTATTTGCTAATTAGGTGACTTCTGAAGGCAATTGGTTTCCCTAGATTTTAGTTATTGGTATCAGAATAAGGCTCCTTGCACACTGGCCTAAAAATTGCTGCTTCTACAGGAATTTTGGGCACTGCCTGTAGAAGCAGCTCAATGTTAGATCCTATGTGTCCATGCACATTAGGATGATTACAGGCATATTTTGAGCTCAACATTTAGAGACAGGAAAAAACAACCCTTCTGGTTTGCGTTTCTGATTGGATTTTACTGGCAGAATAAAACGCAAAACTCGTCTAACCTTTGCACAAAAAATGCTCTATATATGAGCGTTTTTTCTGCCAAGGGAACTGGAGTTTTTCTTTTTTTTTTTTTTTTTTTTTTAAGCCCAGTGTGCATTGAGCCTAAAGGGGGCTAAATACAAATGCACACTTTTCAGATATTTATTAGTAAAAAATTTTAAAAAACATTTATCATTTTTCCTTCCACGTCACAATTATGTACCACTTTATGTTGGACTTAAAATACATTTAGGTCTTTGGTTGTAACATGACAAAGTGTGGAAAATTTCAAGGGGTATGAATACTTTTCCAAGGCACTGTACGCAGTGCTTTACATTTACGTATATTGTACATTCACATCGGTCTTTGCTGTCATAGGAGTTGTAAAGTCAGAAGGTTTCTTTATCTTAATGCATTCCTATGCATTAAGATAAAAAGCCTTCTGTGTGCAGCAGCCCCCCCGCACCCTAATACTTACCTGAGGTCCCTCTCTGTCCGGCGATGTCCACGAGTGTCTCAGCTGTCCGAGATTCTCCCTCTTGTTTTGACTGAGACACAGCAGCGGTGCCATTGGCTGCTGCTGTCAAAGTAAGCAAGCCAATCAGGGGAGGGGGCGGGGCCGGAGGCACTGCGCTCCTTGTCTGAATGGACACAGGGAGCTGCGACTCGGCTCGGGTGCCCCCATAGCAAGCTGCTTGCTGTGGGAGCACTGATCAAGAGGGAGGGGCAAGGAGCACAAAAGAGGGACCCCAGAATGGGAGGATCCAGGCGGCTCTGTGCAAAGTCATCTGCAACAGGGCAGGGAAGTATAATATATGTTTGTTATTTTTATAGGAAAAAAAAATGAGACTTTACAATCGCTTCAAGGATTTTATAATGTAATGTCCCGAACTCCCATTCATACAGTCGGGTCCATAAATATTGGGACATCGACACAATTGTAATCTTTTTGGCTCTATACACCACCACAATGGATTTGAAATAAACAAACAAGATGTGCTTTAACTGCAGACATTCAAATTAGGTGAACGGTGTAGGAATTACAACAGTTTGTATATGTGCCTCCCACTTTTTAAGTGAATAAAAGTAATGGTTATGATTAACAATCCTAAATCAAACTTTCACTTTTTGAAACTTGGTTGCAAATCCTTTGCAGTCAATTACAGCCTGAAGCCTGGAACGCATAGACATCACCAGACGCTGAGTTTCATCCCTGGTGATGCTCTGCCAGGCCTCTACTGCAACTGTCTTCAGTTCCTGCTTGTTCTTGGGGCATTTTCCTTTCAGTTTTGTCTTCAGCAAGTGAAATGCATGCTCAATCGGATTCAGGTCAGGTGATTGACTTGGCCATTGCATAACATTCCACTTCTTTCCCTTAAAAAACTCTTTGGTTGCTTTCGCAGTATGCTTCGAGTCATTGTCCATCTACACTGTGAAGCACCGTCCAATGAGTTCTGAAGCATTTGGCTGAATATGAGCAGATAATATTGCCTGAAACACTTCAGAATTCATCCTGCTGCTTTTGTCTTCCCATCACTCTGGTACAAGTTGATCTTGGTCTCATCTGTCCATAGGATGTTGTTCCAGAATTGTGAAGACTCTTTTGTTTGGCAAACTCTAATCTGGCCTTCCTGTTTTTGAGGCTCACCAATGGTTTACATCTTGTGGTGAACCTTCTGTATTCACTCTGGTGAAGTCTTCTCTTGATTGTTGACTTTGACACACATACACCTACCTCCTGGAGAGTGATCTTGATCTCGTCAACTGTTGTGAAGGGTGTTTTCTTCACCAGGGAAAGAATTCTTCCGTCATCCACCACAGTTGTTTTCCGTGGTCTTCCGGGTCTTTTGGTGTTGCTGAGCTCACCGGTGCATTCTTTCTTTTTAAGGATGTTCCAAACAGTTGATTTGGCCACACCTAATGTTTTTGCTATCTCTCTGATGGGTTTGTTTTGTTTTTTCAGCCTAATGATGGCTTGCTTCACTGATAGTGACAGCTCTTTGGATCTCATATTGAGAGTTGACAGCAAAAGATTCCAAATGCAAATAGCACACTTGAAATGAACTCTGGACCTTTTATCTGCTCCTTGTAAATGGGATAATGAGGGAATAACACACACCTAGCCATGGAACAGCTGAGCAGCCAATTGTCCCATTACTGTTGGCCCCTTAAAAAGTGGGAGGCACATATGCAAACTGTTGTAATTCCTACACCTTTCACCTGATTTGGATGTAAATACCCTCAAATTAAAGCTAAAAAGTCTGCAGTAAAAGCACATGTTGTTTTCATTTCAAATCCATTATAGAGCCAAAAATATTAAAATTCTGTTGATGTCCCAATATTTATGGACCTGACTGTACATACACATACTAATGCCAGTTTAAAGAGGAGCCAATTCACCTACCAGCGTGTCTTGGAGTGTGGGAGGAAACCAGAGTACCCGGAGGAAACCCACGCAGGCACAGGGAGAACATTCAAAGGTTATGCCATGGTTGGGATTTGAACCAACAGCCCCAGTGCTGTCAGGCAGAAGTGCTAACCACTTAGCCACTGTGTTGTCCCACATTATTATTATTGGATGGGCATTTAGGTTGTGTGTTGACGTTTTTATAAACACAAGAGACAGTAGAGAAGGTGTCTACATGTCTCAATTTTATCACAAATCCCAGAAACAAGGGTTTTATTTCCCCTTTATGGCTACATGTACACGGGACGTTGTAAAAAGTCCTTTGATCGCTGGTATTTAAAGGACGTTTAAAACGTCCGTTGTGTCGCGTTTGCAGCCGTGTTTAACAGGCGTTTGCACTCAGAACCGTTTCTAGAGGTCAAAAAATCATTCCCCTTTTAAAATGGAAAAACGCGAGCGCGGGTGATCGCGTTCGGTTTTTGCGTTTGAAACGCCAGTAAACACACGTTCTGTACATCCTGAACGCAAATAATTGCTTTCCAAAAAACGACACTGAACTCAACTGCCTCTAAATGACTGTAAACAACTCAGTGTACATGGACAGATAAGATAACATAGAGGTGGGGTCAGGGGCTGCTGAAAAAAATGCCCAACTGCTCAAAAACATCCGTTTACAAGTTGCAGTGTACATGAGGCCTAAGGATAGTGGGCAGGGCAGTACCATACAAGTAATTGCTTTATGCCACTTAGCCTTCTGTACATCCAAACTGCTGGTTTATATCACAATCCAGAATAATATTTTTGAGACATTTATTCCAAACTGAACAAGGCGGTTTCTGGCTTTTTACATATAAATTTAGCGCACCTGATTTTTTATGTGTCACAAATCCGAGGTGGGAAGAACACTATAAGAAATGTCACCCTCACCCCCGAGGTGTGTGCCAGATTACTTGATGAGGTATTATCAGCACTCTATTAAACAAATGACCGTGCTAAAATAAAATGTGAGCATACACAACTACAGATGCAAATAATGGGTAGACCCGTGAGCAACCAATCCAATCAATGGCCCTCAAAGAGGTCGTGACAAATGGTGAGTGTGTTAATCAACAAACTTAAACTAGTAACAACAAAATTGTCTGTGCGTGAATAAAACAGTATCCCTCAATGGGGCTATACCGCTGGCTTTTTGCTATCTTCGGGGAAGCGTATGATAAGAATAATGCCCCGTACACACTCAACGATTGTTGGCCGTGAATTTTCGGCCAACGTCCGATCGGCCGATTTTCGGCTTGTTAGTATGATGCTTCTGACAACCGACTGCGACTTTTCGGCCGAACAAAATCTGGTGTGCAGGCTATAAAATTTTTGTTGGCCGTCAACAGAACGGCCGATTTTCCGTCAGTCAGTACAGATTTTAAGCAACCAGAAAGTATTACCAACAGGTAATGGTGAGGGGCAGAAAAGAAGAACTCAAGCTCTGCATTTCTATTTTTGTTCTATAGTTCATGTATTGAGAACAGGGCTAAGGTAGGAGAGGGGCATGTTGGCAAGAGAGCCAGTGCACTTTCGCACCCTTTTTTTTTTTTTTCTGGTACTGTATATTGAATGGACTTTTTTAAAAGTATGCTGCATGCAAAACAGAGACAATGGCAGTCTTTAGTTTTGGTGAGCATCTTGGCATGGTCATGTTTGTCCAACAGAAAGTGTACTTCTATGGAACAGGGCAGCAAGTACAAGCAGTGCCGCTGTACTGTGTGTACGGAATTCAATGGATGCCACTGATCTGTTTATTATACAAATATGTGCAGACTCTGCATTTAATTACAATTAAATTGGTGTGCATTAAGTATACAGATTACAGTGCTGTCTGTCCCGGCTTCCTGAGTCTGCTGCTGAGGCCTTTGACAGGAGAGAGACAATGCTCTGATTTTAGTTCTAATAGTATAATTTATACAAAGTTTGACAGGAGTAGGACATTACAGCCCACCTGTATCCATCTAAATTGGTGTTTAGTAAACGGTTTTCTGGCTATTTGTTAAAATAGATTGGGATTATAATCCCTCAACTTGCAAAATAACTAATTCTGTTTAAAATGGAAAGCCAAAATAGATTTAAAACAAAATTATAAATACCTTTTTTTTCTCCCTTTTTCATAAGTGATCACTTTACCTCTGTTCTCAGCTGCACAAGAGCTGGAGGAAAAGATACAGCAGTACACTAATCTTCCCAGTAAGTGTGTTCGGCGGGGGGCGCGATATGTCATGATATTAGGACAAGTCTGATCATGGGAGGAGAGCATATAAATAAGCATAAAAGTGCCACAATGGCTTTGCCTCCACTGAGGATAGGTTAGGGATAATATTCAAATATAAAAGTACCACATCATAAACCATCACCCCTCAAGTAGTACAGGGGGCGTGATCCTCTAGATTACCAACAACACATAAATAAGAGGACTAAAGGTCCACAAGAATATCATCAAAGAGGAATCAACCAGGTTGCAAAAATATAAACAGCTTTATTAATAAGTATCCAAAGATACCTCCACCATTACAATAAAATAAAATGACAACGTTGTCACCATAGACGGGCAGCTTCTGCAGGCATGCATCCGTCCACACTCGTACATCTATGCCAGGATGAGATTAGTATACAGCAAGGGCAAACTAACTACCATGATAAGGGTAATCTCTCCAGAACCATATGTTGCAGCCCTGCAAGTATAGTGTGTCAGTCTGGAGCCCTATATGTAGAGGATAAATTTGCCAGCAGCAACCGGGAGCATACTAGGTGTAAGGTAAGTAGGAAGTCCTGCTCCAATAAGTGTGGCTGAGTGCTCATGTACATTGTCAGTCCACAAGTAAGGAACCGCAGGCAGGTAAACAGACAGATGATGTGCTCTGAACCCGACGGCTACTTTGGCTAAGCAGGCCGGTTAAAGGCAGGTGAAGTGGGGGGAGATCTGTGTGCATTTGTGGAAATGGAGATTGAACTGCATGAGGGTGAGACCATGTCCATTAGCGAAGTATAGAATAAAGTCAGTCCAGGAAATCTCACCACTCCCTGGCAGCACTGGTGTAATCCTGTGTGTCCCGGATGGGATCAGCTTCCTGTTTACAGCTCGTCTCCGCTTCCCTGCACCTTCAGTATATCCTGGCTATTTCCCTAAATAGCCGGCATATACTGAAGGTGCAGGGAAGCGGATTCCAAATGGGACACACAGGAGTACACAAGCGCTGACGAGGAGTGGTTCGATTTTCTGTCCACATTGGAAAATTTCCCCCTTATTACTTTGGGCTGTCCCCAGAAAAGTTTGGGATTTTCTTTTACTTTCACATATTGATAAACAGAACAAATGGGTTGAAACTTCCTAACGGGAGCACAGACAACAATATAAACCTAATATGTGTTCTAATCCATCTCCACTCTATCCAAAACTTAAAAAAAAAAGTTTTGTCTTTAATTCTACTTTTTAGGTGGTAAACTGTACCAAAATTTGTGTATGTGCCATTTTGGCAGCACACTGAAATGCATGCCAGCATGCTCTGATGAAGTTGACTTTACCACTGAAACACATTGGCCAAGGATACACAACCCCTGAGGTGTGTAGCAGCTTGTGGAGTATTAGGTGTGGTGTGATCCTAGTGATTTTTATGGGACTTATCAGTACTTTTTTTGGTATAGAGTACAGCAACACCTTTTCCCATGAGTGGATTTGAAGCTTGCATATTACTTACAATTGTGAGTCATTTTTAAGTTACTTTTAATAAATGTTTCCAGTGTTCTCTTTGAGTTTTCTTGTATTCATTAGTGGATTAGCTTGATGATCCAGGAACTGCATGAATGGCAATCACATGGTTGTACAGAGTGAAAATATCTAAAGGCCCGTACGACTAACGATTGACCAATTATCTGATCGTTTGTTAATTTCAACAGCCGATTCCGACTTTTCGGACAACAATACCTGAAGGTGCAGGCTATACATTTTTTATCGTAAGTGAACAAGAATTTTCATTTAGTTAGTACAGTTTTAGTCCGAAAATATCGTAAGAGCCAGACTACGTATGCTCAGAAAAGGAAGAATTCATTACAAAACAATTCAATACTTTACATCACTTCCGAAGTTGTGTTCTGCCGTACGAGCATTTCCATATGTTGAGTAACCTCTTCATTTTTGATGTGAGACGATTGTTCTTCTGATCTCCTAGTGTGTACCAGGCTTAAAAAAAAAGTCTTCTAGCAAGTGACATATCTGTAACCTTCATTGTATACTTTGGGTTACTTGAGCATCACTTTTTATAATCTATTTCAGCAAGCTGCCTAGTGCACCAAAATGCAGAATAAAGAGGCACCTTGACCACTTTTGGCATAGCTGCGCATATCTGTCAGCAGGGAGTGTTGTGGTGTCATTAAAAATAATTTTAAAAATAAGTAACGCCCTACGTCAACGTCGCTTCCGGTTTGCAGTCTCTAGCTGTGGAACGCGGAAGCACTTCGGCGCTGCATTCATCTTACTGAAATCGATCAGCATGAATAGTGAGTTGTTACTACTTGCCTTTGTATGCAGTTGTATATACTACACCAAGGGGTTTTTCTGTGTTTGAGCACCCAGATTGGACCCGCTTGTCCGTGAGGATCCACCTGAACTCGGCTCATTACAACAGATTGGACCCCACACACCATCTCGATTAGCTTGAACCTGGAATCCTACCCACCCTCTAACATTGAGTTTAGATTGAAAGGTGGAAACAAGGGTGAGTGCGATACCTAGTGGGCACCAAAGGGATATACACTGAGTCCACTATTCTCATCTTAATTAATTTTAGCTGTCACCGGCACTATTCCCAGCACGCTTTTAAAGGGGACTCCCCCCCCCCCCCCCCATTAGAATAATTTCATATTGATTTATATCGTCTCTATTATTTTATTTGAAATACATTGTCACTCAGGTCATCAGATTCTGATTCATATCCCTATATTGGATATAAACCGTCAGCACTTCACAAATAAATTATTTGTTTGCACTTTGTTGTACCAGTTTTTAAACCTCTGTCAGCACTAAAAGCACTATTAGGGCTTATATTTCCAGCCCAGATCTTGTTTCTGCTATTTGCACTTGCACTTCATTTTGCACTTTATTTATTATTGTTTTGCACTTGTGCAATATATTTATTTATATGGTTTAATTACAAGACCACCATAGGATCTTGGTCTCGATATATATCCAAACCAGGTAGCACCGGTTCCAACCTTTTTATTTCTTTTACTCATCTTTGGCCCCTATTCATTAGGGGTTGGTTGGTGGCAGCTTTTTATACCTGTATATATTTATAATTTTATATCACTCCATAGCGCTGGTCAACCCCCCACCTGTTTTTTATTATGCAGGGATAGTCCACCATTGTCACTATCAAGAAGGTGGTGTAAGGCAGGGTTTCTCATCTAGGGCTCCTCCAAAGGTTTCTAGGGGTTCCTTGAACAATGAGACATTTCAGCCTTTCAGATAAGTTCCCAATGACACCATTGATCTTTTTAGCGATCTGTAAAAGGGGAACTCTTCCCCATGACCACAAGTACAAGGAGAATTCTTCTCACTGACCATAACACTAATGTATAATGAGTTGTAGATGAAGTCATTTTTAGCAGGGGCTCCCTGAGACCGGAAAGTTATTTCTAGGGTTCCTCTGTGTTGTAAAGGTTGAGAAAAGCTGGTCTAAGGCAGGCCATACACAGAGTGAATTTATTTCCTGTAACCACAGTGTTGATGGGGGAATCCCTCCCGCTGAGCCATTGTACAGTGCATCTGGAAAGTATTCACAGCACTTCACTATTTGTTATGTTACAGCCTTATTCCAAAACGGGTTCAATTCATTATTATTTTCCTCAAAATTCTACAAAACATACCCCATAATGACAATGTGAACGAAGTTTGTTTGAAATCTTTGCAAATTTATATATATAAAAAAAAATCTCATGTACATAAACATTCACAGCCTTTGCTCGAAACTTTGTTACCTTTGGCACCAATTACAACCTCAAATCTTTTTGAGTATGCTTCTACAAACTTGGCACACCTATTTTTGGGAGTTGTTTCCCTCATTCTTCTTTGCAGGACCTCTCAAGCTCCATCAGGTTGAATAGGTAACAGCGGGGCACAGCAATTTTTCAGATCTCTCAGAGAGGTTCAATTGGGTTTAGGCTGGCCATACACTAGTAGACTTTCAAGTAAATGCTTGTATGACAATTTGTATAAAAGATTGTACTAAAATTCTCAGTACATTTGATGACTTGACTAATGTTGTCTGAAAGTACTTCAAAGTTAAATTTGCTTTTAACATTCAAATTTGGAGTGAATGGACTTTCCTGAATGGAAAAAGTACATACAATATTAGAATTTTTATTTGTTTGAGAAAATGTTTCTATCCTGCTCCTTTGAAAATTTTTGGCACTTCGATCGAAAATTATTGTCGTTTTTGACCCCACTAATGAATAGAAAATCAGACGAATGTTGTTTTTTTTTTTTCTTTTAATTTAATTATATTGCTGCTTAATTAGTCATACAGCCAATTTTTAGAGTTTACATGTACATTACTTTGTATGCTGTCTTTGAGGTTATTGGACTGTATTATATGGCTATAATGCGATAGAACAAAGGTGAATTTGATTAAATACTGTCGTTTGGCATTCTTTCAACCCAGTAAGAAAGTATGTTATAAAAGCAACATGTGGGTGCTTTTGCTTTCATACAGAATCTTCTTTTTTTTTATCCGTGTAATTAATAGACTTTAAAGTACGTCATATGACTCGTGGCTTTAAGAGGAATTATTCATGTAATGATATTATTTCTTGCGGAGAAAATGATCTGGTTTGCACAGCTTTTCCAAATGCATATGAATGCAATTCAAATGCTGGAAAGCAAGTTGTCCATTCATGACCTGATAAGCAGAGTTTTTTTATTTGTCCTCCAGCAGAGATGTCCTAAAGACAGTAATCTGCCCATTTAACAAGCAGATGTCTTACTGGGTGTGTTTAACAGCCAATTTTGTTAACAGAATTTGAAACTTGTATACTGTATCCTCTTTTCTTTTTTTGCTCCAGAAAACCGTGACTTAAGCGATCAGACACATACACATTACTGATGGAAAGAAATGTTATGCTTTAAAGCAGAACTCCAGCCAAATAGCTAATTATGCTGTTGATATACATATGTGTGGATTGTTTTACCTAATTAAGGTTTGGATATTCTATTCAGGCTGTCAGCCCGTGATTCTCACACACCTTCCATGTTGCGGTAGAGGACAACATTTTCAGGGGTCCAGCTTCACTTTTTCCATCCATCTCCAGTGCACTCATTTGACAGAGAATCGGCATCATAGCTTCGGTTCAGTGAGCAGGAAAGTGATGCAGAGAATGGTAAATCTGAACTTGTGAATAGAGTAACTGTGATGATTGGGAGAATCACAAAGTTTGCTGGACAGAATTAAAAATCATTTGGGACACACACACACACACATACATATATATATATATATATATATATATATATATATATATAGCACAGAATATGTATTTGAAGCTTCTGGACATTGCTGTGTTTCTGCTACATGGTACAAGAAACTGTACTACTCTCTATCACAGCAGAATATCCTGTACATTCACTTCAGCCATATCCGCTTCCATGCTGAGAGCTATGCTTTCTTCTTTCCTTAGGCCTGAGGCTCCAAGATATTCCTATGGCAAATCCACTATAAAACCTACCATGTTGCCTTTCCTCTTGTGGATTCTCCAGAAATATACCAAGACCTCACTCCTTCAGGGATACCAGAAATTTCTTTGGTTAGCCCTGCCACAACTAACATAAATTTCTTGGATGAAGTTTATAGGTAATTAGCATTCTAGACTGGAGAAGACAAAGTATGCATCAACGGTAGTGCCTTTAGATGGAATTCACCCTAAATTTGATATCTCATTCTTGAGTAAATGTTCATGGACTCAGTTGCACTGGTTATTTCTGACTCCCAATAGTTTATATTTTGCTGTCCATTTTCCTGAATTTGCTTAGAGACATTCACCAGAACTTTTAACTAAATGTTCAGCTTTAGGCTTTATACACATGGGCGCTGAGGGGCGTAGAGCATGAAGGAGCCATTTGTTTATGCATCTGAAGCCCCATGGTGCTGCGTGCAGGCATTCTATGTTACTGAATGGGTATGCAGTGGCTGTGCCCATACACACCTGTCAAATTAGGATGTGCGGCTTTGTCCACATTTGGCAACATAGGCTTACTGCATGTGGCTCCAGCTTCGTAAACGACTTATTCACACTGTACGGGTCTCCGCTTCCATGTGACTGAAAGACTGCTCCTTTAGTTGTGAATTAAATACTAAATACTGCGTCGGGTATTTTTTTTTTTTTTTTTTTCAGCTTTAAAAACGCTCTTCCATGTTATTCTAAGGCCTTAATGCACACACAGGTGTTTAGGAGCTGTAAGTGGCATAGGTGTTTTCAAGCTGCAAAAAAACCCCAGGGGCCAGTGTGTTCTGAGGACTGGCGTTGCAATTGTAAAAACCTCTGACACTGCTAAACGCGGCTTAACGCCAGATACAGCGTTAAGCCCCGTCAAGCGCTTTTTTTTTTTGTACATGTCATGAGCCCATTGATTTGAATGGAAGTTGCATCCAAGCCAGATCATGAAGATCAGACTTGTGGTTTGACTTGTGCTCTGAGGATCTTAAAGGGGAACCCCACGCCTTTAAAAAAAAAAAAAAAACTGTGTGGGGTCCCTCCCAAGATCCACACTAGGCCCTTTGAGTCTGGTATGGATTTTGAGAGGAACCTTCCACACCAACAAAATAAAAAATAAACCGGTTTGGGGTCCCCCCCCCCAAAATCCATACCAGACCCTTATCCGAGCATGCAGACCGGCAAGTCAGAAAAGGGGGGGGGAGACTAGAAGTGCACCACCCCACCTGTTGAGGGCCTCCTTCGTAAAACCCTGGGCAGTGGCTGTGGGGGTCTGAGGGCAGGGGGTTTATCGGAATCTGGAAGCCCCCAGATCCGACTGCTCTCACCCTTATGTGAATGAGCATGGGGTACATTGTACCCCTACCCATTCGCCCCAAAAAAAAAGGGTATGTAGTATAAATAAAGACCAGATGGTTTTGAGAAGTCCTTTATTAAAAATCTTCCTCCAATCTTCTCCCTCCGGTCATCCTCCGACACTGTCTTCTGTGGTAATTCCAGCTTCGCTCTCTGCTTGTTCTTATATAGCCATGGGAGCATGGCCATCTCGTGATGTCACCAGGAGACCCTGCCCCTTGTGTCATCACATGATGTCACAAGGGGCAGGGTCTCCGGGTGACGTCACCAGATGGCCATGACTATATAAGAACTGGCAGAGCGGAGCTGGCATAATCACGGCAGACAGCATCATCGGTGGAGAAGACCAGGGGCAGAAGACCGGAGGAAGATTTTTTTAAACGTCTCTTGTCTTTATTTAAACTACATTGCCTTTTTTGGGGGTGAATAGATAGGGGTACAATATACCCCATACTCATTCACATAAGGGGGGTGGAATCTGGGGGCCCCCTTATTAAAGGGGGCTTCCAGATTCCCATAACCCCCCTGCTTGCAGACCCCCATAACCACCGCCCAAAGTTGTTGGGAAGAGGCCCTTGTCCCGATCAACATGGGAATACGTGGTTTGGGGTGGGCAGATGCAGAGCTCCCCCTGCCCCAAAGCACCCACCCCCCCATGTTGAGGGCGTGTGGCCTGGTATGGTTCAGGAAGGGGAGGGGGCTTGCTCGTCCCCTCCCCTTTCCTGACCTGCCGGGCTGCATGCTCGGATAAGGGTCTAGTATGGATTTTGGCGAAGACCTCATGCCATTATGCTTTTGGTGTGGGTGTTCCCCTTAAAATCCACACCAGACGGAAGGGTGGGGGAGGGGGCATGCTGGGTTTATTTATTTTTTTCTTTTGGCGTGGAGTTCCCTTTCAAGATTCATACCAGACTCAAAGGGCCTGGTATGGATCTTGGGGGACCCAAAGCAGTTCTTTTTTAAATGTTGGCGTGGGGGTTCCCCTTTTAATATCCACAGAGCACAAGTTGGATTAACATGATCCGACTTGGATGCAACTTCTATTCAAATGAATGGGCTGAAAGTAAGATCAAAGACGGCTCTCGTAGGGACCCATTGATTGTGAATAGAGGCAGAGAAACACTGCTAAAAGCTAACGCGGCTAAACTCTCATTAACGCCAATACAAAAAGCTACTAAAGTGCGTTTTTACAGCCGCTTTTTCCTGGCGTTGGTAGTGGCTTTGCAGCTCGTTTTTTCTAGCACCCTGTGTGCATGAGGCCTAATGTTTGGAAAACGTGGTTGCTTGCGTGTCCTTTTTTCAACTTTGGCTTTAGGTTAAGGCTGCATTCACACTACCGCGACTTGTCAGCCTGACAAGTCGCTGTCCCTCGCGGTCCATGCAGTGCTACAGGACCCGTTCTAATAGGAGCAACACAAGTCGCTCCGACTTAGAAAAAAGGTTCCTGTACTACTTCGAGGCGACCTCGGAGTGACTTGCATAGACATTCATTATATGAAGTCCGTGCAAGTCGCGCCGAAGTCACGGTGCACGGGACTTCACAGGTCACCCCCGAAGTCGTGCCGCTTCAGTGCGGTCTCAGTGATGCAAAGTTTATTTGTTTTTTTTAAATGTTTCAGAGTTCCAAGCCCATACCCATTATTTGGTTTCCATAAAGTGTGATGAAATACTCATGATTAAAAACCCCTACACTGAAGACAATCGGTAAATGTGTTAAAGTCACATTGTAAGTTGCATTGGGGCTTGTTCATACTTGGACATTGCAGTAACACCTTGCAATGGATGTGTGTTGCAGTGCACTCCACAATATTTTCCCCTAAACCTTTAGTTGATGCGCTAACCTGCAAAAATTTAAAATATTAAATGCTAAATAATTGTGTCCATTTCCTCTTGTGCTTTTGCTTGTGTTGGTTTAACTATAAAATCGTTTGCTTTGTCCGTTTATAGAAGGCGTTGTTTCGAAATCGGTTGGGAACAGAGCTAGCAATTGCAATCTTGGAATGTCCTGAACATAATTAGGTTGTGGTTAAGCTTTGAAAAAAAAAAAAATCTGAAACTATTTTTCTAAACATGCTAGAATAACATTTCTTTATATTTAACAGTTTCTTACAGAAAGCTG
This sequence comes from Pelophylax lessonae, assembly GCF_965119305.1. Lineage (NCBI taxonomy): Eukaryota > Metazoa > Chordata > Amphibia > Anura > Ranidae > Pelophylax > Pelophylax lessonae. The sequence goes on along the minus strand of NC_138768.1, from coordinate 792,892,309 downwards.
ATCCTCTCACAAGGCATTGATTAAAGGTGGAACAACAAGTAAAGAAAAAAAAAAAAAAAAACTATTGAATTAAAACTTCACCTAAAACGCTGACAGTGGAACCTTAATACTGAACAGATGTGCTTTGTGATCAGATAATGCGCTTTTCCAAGACAACTTGTGGAGTACTTAAGTGACAGCTACAAATTTTTGATTAGGGTTAATAATTGGAAATGTCTTTTTAGCTTGGTTATTACAGTATGTATTCTCTAAATTTCAGCACATTGTGATCAGTCTATGAGGCTGGCCAATTCTGTTGCAGTTATGGTTTTTACAGGTCCTCCTATGCTGGCCATACACTAGCCGAAAGATCTTTCAAAAATCTGTAATTTGGTCCGATTGTTCGTTTTTCGTCCAGTTAATAGAAAATAGTTTTTAACTTTTCAGAGCCAAAAAATCGAAGAAACAGTTTTGAAAATCTGCCGGCCGTACGATAAACTAACGATAAATTGAAAGGTTAATGTGTTTCTCGGCCGACCTGTTTGCACTAGGTATATGTGACAAACTGAACAAAAAACTGATTCATTTATGTCCATTGAGCGATTTTTTTCGTTAGAAATTCGGTCATTACATGATGGCACGATCGTCTGCTCTCACGGCCAATTTTTTGTTTTTCGAAAATGAGTTTGCCCGATATTTCGGCTAGTGTATGGCCATCTTTAGTATACCTCTGTACTCAAGTTGAAGTAATTATTGACAACAGGAGGGATGCAATGAAAGTCATAAGTGGTTACCTGTGCAAAAATATGCTTTGAAATGCAGAGATCAAGCAAACCTGTACTGTTAAACGTTAGTGATCTTTAGTACATCACATTCTCTGGGTGCCTGAACACCATTCGCTTTTCACATTTAAGAAACCAGAAATCCTAAAACCAGGAGAGCACCCCAATAGGCAAATCTCAGCTTAAAACTGAACTGCAGGATTATTTAACCACTTTAATAGTGGATACTTCCACCCCCTTCCAGTCCAGACCAATCTTCAGATTTCAGCCTCGTCATGCAATTGCATGCATTCAATTTTTATAATCTTTTTTGAGACAGAGCTTTCTTATGGTGATGTGTAGAGCCGGTTCACACTGAGGCGATCCGACTTCGAGGGGCGACCTATGAAGTCGCGGTGCACATCGCGCACTGCGACTTTGGGGCAACTTGCAGTGACTTCACATAATGGAAGTCTATGCAAGTCGCTCCCAGGTCGCCCCAAAGTAGTACAGGACCCTTTTTCTAAGTCGGAGCGACTTGTGTCTCTCCTATTAGAACGGGTCCTGTGCTAATCAATGGCAAGTCGCCTGACAAGTCACGCTAGTCTGAATGGGGTCTTAATCACCGCTGGATTTTTTTTTTTTCCATTGCTAAATAAATAAAAAAACCTGAAAATTATTAATAAAAAAAACATGTTTTCTTAATTTCTGTTATAACATTTTCCAAATAAATTATCTCTCGTCATAAGTTCAGGCTAAAATGTATTCTGCTACATTTCTTTGGTAAAATAACCCAAATTATCGAATATTATTTACTCTGCACGACAGTTGTAGAGTCTACCAATTATGATTGATCAGTCCTGATGTACTGACTGCCTATCCCATTTCTTGAGACCCTCAAATAACAAGACAGTACAAATACCCCCCAAACGATCCCTTTTTGGAAAGTGGACATCAAAGGTATTTAGTAAGAAACATGGTGAGTTTTTAAGTAGTAATTAGTTTGTCACAATTTTACTATTGTGATTGGCTACAGCTATCGCATTATAAAGTTCTGCTTTGATTGACCCCTGTATCGTGTGATTACTGTGACCAATCAGAGATCACAATAGTACACAATGAAGGGCTATGATTTGACATGTGATCGCTGTAATTGGTTACAGGTGCCAGGGCTGGCCTGGTATAGTGGTCTGTCTTTCACTGTGGACACAGCGGGTGACAAATTGCACCGCTGCATGACCCCTAAGGAAGGACGTCAAATGATGTCCTCCCTGGATTATGGTGCTTCCTGCCCAGGGTTTTTTTTTTTTTTTATGTGTTGGGAGGTGGTTAAACATCTCCTAAATGCTTCTCCTTTGCTACTTGTTGGATGTTAAAAGACCAGTGACTGAGGGAACAGCAGGCTTAGTGGCTAACGTATAGGTTAAAGTTTAGCTAAAGGGAAAACTTTTTTTTTTTTTTTTTTTAGTTTTGGATAGAGTTGAGAGGGATTAGAAGACTTGTTGGATTCTATTGCTGTCTGTGCCCCCGTTAGGGAGATTCACCCTCTCCATTTGTCCTGTTACCATTATCATTGAAAGTGAAAGTCAAAGAAAACCCCACATTTTGGGTTATCCCCAGAAAAGTAAGAGGGGAAATCTTCCAGTGGGGACACTAGTTCTGGTGACATGGGGATCCATAAAGAATTCCCTTAATTTGCAGGGATTTTTTCTCACTTTCTGTTTGGCTATGAGACAATGGGAAACAGATGGCGAAATCTGACGGGGGTTTTAGAACGGTTTATATAAATAAATGTTTTGCCTATAGTTCTACTTTAAAGATGAAGTTGAGATTTGCATAATAAAGTTCCCTGTGTTATTGCTCCCGGGGAGATTTAAAGTCCAACTTGCAAAATTCAGGCATTTGGAGGTGCCTGTTTTTACTTGTTGGATAAAAATTCAAACTTTTAATGCCACTATACTTTGGGTCCTAAATGCGTGTAAAGCTGCAAGTATTTACTTTTTTGCCTGTTTTTTGCTTTGGGGAACTGCATGCAAAATCCAAAATATTGTTCCATCACCCTTTGCCATTTGTGTCTTCCTTTGGATAGCAATGAACATTTTGACTGTTGACAATGTACATCCATTCCATAGTAAGCCCTCCTTTCCCCAGGAGGTACTGATACACCCACTTCTACAGCTCACTATAGACCATACAATCTGATATTAGTATAAAGTAAGCCATTGCTGAGCTCTGCTTTTGTAAATGCTAGTGTGCTGAATGTTAAGCTGATCCAAGGGCACGTACTGCATTCTTGTTTTCATAAAGATGCCCTTCCATGTGCTCCTTGCTGCAAAGGCCAGTTATAGTTGAGGTCAGTGGCCATTTGTTTGTACTGTTGGAATACTGGTGAGGGGACACACTGGACACCTTCAGTGCTATTGTGCTATATGCTGGTTCTCCAGTGTGCCCTGTGCCTTTGAGGGGTGGGCTCCATCCAAAAGGCTCACCTGCCCTTTGCCTATCCATTTTATAATGCATGTGCTTCCACTGTGGAGGCTTTCAAAATTTAGAGTTAGGACTGCAGATGATACTGGCTCGCCGTGAAGTGGTTCTGCAGCTTACGCATCACATTGCTATAATCTTTGTATAAAGATTATAAACTGAAGGACTTGTGGAACGAATCATCTGAGTTTCCATTATTTCTTATGGGGAAATTCGCTTTGATATAAGAGTGCTTTGGATTACAAGCATGTTTCCAGAACAAATTATGCTCGCAATCCAAGGTTTTACTGTATTTGCAAATGTGTGCAAACGAAACCCCTGTTTTTACGCATTCTGTTAGATAGGACAATTCGGTTGGTTGCAGACTGGTTGGTAAGTTGAGCTGGGAATTTTCTTTGGTTTTTTTTTTTTTACATGCGTTGCCCTTCCTTGCTGCAAAGTCGAATTATAGGTGGGGGCAGTGGCCATTTGTTTGTAATGTCTGAAATGTTTCCCTGCATTATTATGCTTGGAGTACAACCTCAATTCCAAAAAACTTAGCACGCAGTGTAAAATCGACATAAAAACAGAATGCAACGATTTGTAAATCTCATAAACCCATATTTTATTCACAATAGAAAACAGAAAGCATATCAAATGTTTAAACTGTGAAAATGTACTATTTAAAAAAAAAAAAAATAATAAGATAAAAAAAAATAAGAATGAGTGTAATACTGAAAAATCTGATTTACCAATACTTTTTAAATCTACTGCTACTTCTGGAGGAAGCATCATTCTGTTTGCAGTTTTGTGGGCAGAATGTACCATATACCAAACTATAAAGAATGATGACCCGACCCTCCCCTCCCTTCCTGGATGCAGGCCTAACAGCCACCTGACTGCAGTTACAGCTTTACAAAAAGTATTTAAAATTTTACAGTTCTCGTTCATTTATATGCAAGGAGTCATTTGGAATAAATCTGTTTTATTATCTGCACCGCTAGTGTGATTTAACTTTATTTTTTATCTCTGTATATTTTTCAAGCAAATCCACTTATGTTTTTAATTTGATTTCCTATAATCAAATTATTGTGCTTGTCCAGTACATTCTAGGTTGCTGTTATGCCATATAATTGTATCATACAGCAGACATGCAGTTTAATAAATTTGTTTTGAGCTATGACGTACATTGAAATGTTTTACCCGTGACTCAGGCTGTATCGCTTGAAAATAGAACATTGTAAGAATATTATTTATTTACATCTAATTGAAGGGACACAGTGGTGTATTTTCAGTGAGATTATTCTGTGTTTTTATTGCAGTATTTACTTCAAGTATTTGAAAGTAAGGTTTACATTTTTTACAGCTCCCTCTACTGACTGAATGGAAGGCAGTGTATCCCAAGCTGAACCATTCCGGGATAAAATTAAGGGATCTGTTCGCCTTTGTAAAAAAATAAATAAAAAATAAATGCACATTTTTTGCAGGTGAAAAAAGTGCATTGATTTTTTTTATTAGGAGCCTGTAAAAAAAATGCAGCTGCAATCAGCAGATGGCGGGTGCAATGCAGGGCTCTTGCAGTCTGTGTATGTAAGCTGTCTGCCTGTACCTTTATACAGGCAGGCAGTTACACACTGACCAGAAGCATCAATGGGTTTGGGCGGGCGACTGGGCATTCAGAGTCTGTCCTTAGCTCCCCTTCACACCACAACCCACCTCTACAGTGTCCACAGTCCCTCTTTACCTCCCAGTTCCCCCTTTAAAGCAGCCCCACAGTGTCCTCTATTCCCTTTCACATCACAGCCCTCCTTTACATTACAATGCCCCTTTACAGTTCAGTCCCCTTTAAAATTATGTAAACCGTTCCCCTTGCCCTCACGGGGTGACCCTTACCATCACAGTGCTCCTCACCATCACAGCCCCCCATCACAGTGGCCCTCGCCATAACAGCCCCAACATTACAGTGGCCCTCGCCATCACAGCCCCACCATCACAGTGGCCCTTGCCATCACAGCCCCCCGTCAGTGCCCTTGCCATCACAGCCCCCCGTCAGTGCCCTTGCCATCACAGCCCCCCGTCACAGTGCCCTTGCCATCACAGCCCCCCGTCACAGTGCCCCTTTGCCATCACAGTCCCCCCATCACAGTGGCCCTTGCCATCACAGCCCCACCATCACAGTGGCCCTTGCCATCACAGCCCCACCATCACAGTGGCCCTTGCCATCACAGCCCCCCGTCAGTGCCCTTGCCATCACAGCCCCCCGTCAGTGCCCTTGCCATCACAGCCCCCCGTCACAGTGCCCCTTTGCCATCACAGTCCCCCCATCACAGTGCCCCTTGCCATCACAGCCCCTCTGTCACAGTGTCCCTTGCCGTCACAGTGATCTTTACCATCACAGCCCCCCTGTCACAGTGCCCCTGGAAGTCATGCTTCCCCTCCTCCCTTTCCATTCTCACTGCCTCCTTCCAGTGTCTGCCTCCCCTGTGCAGTCCTACCGGTGGCAGGGTAGAGGCAGATTCAGCCATGTGTATTCTCCCGGGTGACTCAACCCCCCGCCGCCCATGTTAACCTGGGTGATTACCCGCGTGGTAATATGAAAGTCTCCCACTCTGCAGCTCCTTCTGCCCCCTGCCCTGCTGACAGGTTAATATCGGGACGGATGTAGGAGACCCAGTAGAAGACGCACTAGTTCAGTGACACAGCTGCACAGCAGGAGGCGTCTAATGACGTCCTCGAGTGATCGCGCTTCCTCCCAAGTGGTGTGCACTGTGATTGCCGTGTCCGAAGGACTTGGCTGGTCACAGATTGGGGTAAAGGGCCAATCACAGTGGCCCTTTACCACGTGATCAGCTGTGTCCAATGACAGGAAAAAGAGTACAGCGTTGCATGACTGTGCAATTGTCATTTAAAGTGTGACATCGCTGAAAGCTGAAAATTGGCCTGGCAGGATGGGGGTAAAAGTGCCCAGTAGGCAAGTGGTTAAAGCTGTCACCAGTTAAGAAAATTGTAGTTAAAAGCACAGAAAAATCAAGTATTTAAAATGTATTTATTACAGGAATTTGTATTGTGCTTTAAACTTACTCAGCTTTTTCAGTCTCTGCCTTTTAAAGAGCTTGCAATCTAAGGTCCCTATCTTTTATGCATATACAGTATATACTAAGCCATATTTAGGCAGCAGACAAATAGCTTGCCAGCATGTCTAAATGCTTATATAGTGTTTTTCCTTTTTTTTTTTTTTTTTTAATACATGATTTTATATTGGCATTGTGTCTTAGAATTTGATAGCAAATTTGACTTTTTCAGAAAAGTCCTTTTCCCTGCACAGCTGACTCCTTTCTTCTGGGAGTGTCTAAGAACTCTGTGCTGACCCAGCTCCTTTGTCCCTCTCCTCCCTACATGCAGCCAGGGAAGGAGCAAAGGAAAATACTATAGAGCAGTGATGGCGAACCTTGGCACCCCAGATGTTTTGGAACTACATTTCCCATGATGCTCAACTGCACTGCAGAGGGCACGAACATCATGGGAAATGTAGTTCCAAAACATCTGGGGTGCCAAGGTTCACCATCACTGCTATAGAGTATCATTTGAGTGACAGTCCTGAATCTGCTTGGGTGGCTGCCATCACATCCAGATGACAGCATTCACATTCTGAGCAGGGAACGCGCCTTTCTGGTGTGAATGGGTCCTAAATGTAGATTTCCATACACACACATCTGCCTCATGGGTATTTTTTAGATGTATATTAAGATGTTGCTCCCCCACCTCTGTCTCACCTTGACCAGCTTGGGACCTGCACATGATGCGACATACGCTTACCCACTTGCTACTGTCCCCTGTAAACTAGAGCTGCACGATTAATCGTATGAAAATCGCTATCTCGATTCACCCCCCCTGACGATCTAAACCTGACATATGCTCGATTCTTTGCATAGCCGAGGGAGCAGAGAAAACAGCTGTGGAAAACTCCCAGTAACTATAAACAAAATGATTACATTGTATCTTTTCCTTCCCTCTGCCAGGGAGAAAGGAAGTTTAACCTCTTAGGGCTCTTTCACACGGGCTTTCCGTGTGAAAGGTCCGCTGCGGGACTTTTTTTTTTTTTTTTTTTTCACGGAGCGGATGACATTTCTGTCATCCGCTCCGTAGGTCCGCATATCATCCCATCCGTTTGCAGATGATATGCGGACCTAATGTAAGTCTATGGGGGATTGCGGATGTCAGCGGATGACACCGCTGACATCAGATTTTCCTTCCTTTCCGTTTTTTGAACGGAACAAAAATAGGATTTTCTCTGTTCCAAAAAACGGAACAGAACTGACAGGAGGAAAATCGGATGTCAGCGGATGGTATTCCGCTGACATCCGCAATGCCATAGACTTGCATTATGTCCGCAAATCATCCGCAAAAAAATAGGATGATTTGCGGACATACGGAGCGCCCGTGTGAAAGGGCCCTTAAAGACTAGACCTTTTTCTGACACTTGTTGCTTGCAAGTTAAAATCATTTTTTTATGCTAGAAAAGTACTTAGAACCCCCAAACATTTTATATATTTTTTTAGCAGAGACCCTACAGAATAAAATGGCGATTGTTGTAATATTTTATGTCACACTGTATTTGCGCAGCAGTCTTTCAAACGCAATTAATAGACTTTAATGAATAAAAAAAAAAACATAACAGTAAAGTTATCCCAATTTTTTTTTTTTGTTACACAGAGAATCGTGATCTTTATTCCAAGCTAAAAAATCGTGATTCTCATTTTGGCCAGAATCGTGCAGCTCTACTGTAAACTCTGAGCTGGCACAGTCTTCTACTGCTCACATGTTTGCCAAACTATGTATTAGATGATGTCATATGTATAGTATAAGGTATTGTTTTCAGAGGAACCAATTTGTAGGAGACCACAGTTTACAGCTGCAGGCACCTTCTCTGCAACCCGCTAAAGGCCTCGTCTGCCTGCTAAAGAAGGGGGTAGGGAGATCCTTGGCGGGTTGTAAAATGATTATCTCTGTAGTTCTAAACAGGGGCACTTACGTAGTAGAGGCTCCAGTGGGACTCCAAAGATCCCCACAGGCACAGGGGACACCCACATACCTTAAGTCAGGCAGCGTGGCCTGGGCGGAAGTATGTGGAAGAAGCTCAGTGGAGAACATTTTTAAAAACAAGAAGAGCGTGTCAGTTCTGTAAATAATAATTACTAAGTCTTTTTGCCAAGGAAAAGGAAACTCTTCTTATTAAGCGGAGGTCATGTGACCAAGTGCCTAGGCCTTCAGATATGAGGTCCACCACTGAAAGAAATTTGGAAGCATTTTGTTAAGAAAAGGTAAGTATGTGTGCCCCCAGACTGTTTAGGAGCTATTTGAGCATGGGTTTATTATTATCGAGGACCAAACAATAATCTACAGATGTGTATACAGACTGGGGGATCTAAATCCGGATCACACTTAATGCGGGTTAAGGAAAGCTTTGGAATAATAAGAAGGGAACGACCAGCAGTAACTCTATCAGACTTCAGTGAAAGAGGCATAGTGCAATCCACTAATTGAAAACCTATGCATCATCGAGTATTGAACCTAAATCTTTTATTAGGGTAGGGTCTTTTTTGAAGCTGCGGTAAAGAAAAAAAAAATCCTGACGAGGACCCACCCCCACCTTCTTCTTTCTCCTCCTCCATTGACAAAAGTTCTTTCATAACTTTCACTGCCTATAATGAGATTTGTGAATGGGGGAGAGTCTGGTGAGTCACAGGATTCTCCCCCCCCCCCCCATTCACATATTGTGTTATAAGCAGTGAAAGCATTGTAAGAATATTTCTCAATGGTAGAAGAAGACTCTGGTCCGGCTGCATCTTGAGTATGCTGTCCAGTTTTGGTCACCAGTCCTCAGGAAGGAAGTGCTTGAACTAGAGAGAGTCCAGAGAAGAGTAACAAAGCTAATAGGGACTGGAGGACCTCAGTTATGGGGAAAAGACTACAAGCACTAAATGTATTCTCTCTGGAGAAGAGACGCTTGAGGGGATATGATGGCAATATACAAATACTTTACTGGGGACCCCGGCATAGGAAAAAATATTTCAGTGAGAGGGAGTTTAAAAAGACAGGGCCCTTTCACCCCCTTCCTGCCCAGGCCAATTTTCAGCTTTCAGTGCTGTCACACTTTGAATGACAATTGCGCAGTCATACTACACTGTACCCATATGACATTTTTATCATTTTTTTTCATACAAATAGAGATTTCTTTTGGGGGTACTTAATAGGGATAGAACCATATGGTCTTTTTAGGGCCGATACCGATATTTTGGTCACAACCTATCTGCATTGGCCGATATGGGCCGATATTTTGTACATTTAAAGTTTTGAAAAATAAAGACAATTTTTGACACAAATCTTGTACTGAACATGTTCATTTTTGTTTAATGCCTAATGGCTGGCTTGCTGGCACCCTGTGGTGGGTGGCTGGCTTGCTGGCACCCTGTGGTGGGTGGCTGGCTTGCTGGCACCCTGTGGTGGGTGGCTGGCTTGCTGGCACCCTGTGGTGGGTCGCTGGCTTGCTGGCACCCTGTGGTGGGTGGCTGGCTGGCTGGCACCCTGTGGTGGGTGGCTGGCTGGCTGGCACCCTGTGGTCGGTGGCTGGCTTGAACCCTGTGGTGGGTGGCTGGCTGGTACAGGGTCTGTGGGTGGCTGGCTGGCAACCTGTGGTGGGTGGGTGGCTGGCACAGGGCCTGTGGGTGGCTGGCTGGCTGGTCCAGGGCCTGTGGGTGGCTGGCTCGCTGGTACAGTGCCTGTGGCTTGCTGGCTGGTACAGGGCCTGTGGATGTGCGTGGCTGGCTGGCGCCGGGCTGCTGTGGGTGGGTGTGTGGCTGTGATATACTCCCGCGAGACTAGTCCTGACTCCAGACGAGGCTGTCCAAGGCGAGGGAGGCGGCCTAAGAAGGCAGAATGACGTCACAAAAATATCAGCAATATCGGCCAGTTCCGGGGCCGATACCGAAATATCAGGGAAAGTGGATATCTGCCCCCGATATATTGGCCTTGCCGATAATCGGTCTATCTCTAGTATTTAATCACCGATGATTTTTTTTATTTCTTAAAAAAAAAAGTTATTTTCTGTCAGTAAATATTGAAAATAAGTAATTTTTCTCCTTCACTGATGTGCGCTGATGAGGAGGTACTAATATACTGCATTGATGGGCATTGATAGGCGGCACTGAGAGGCGGCACTAACGGACAGCACTAATGGGCACACGTCATTGGCTCTTTACCAAGATCGGGTAATGTTGCAGTCCCACTAAAAATCTCAGATCGCCGCCATTGCTAGTAAAATAAATAAATAAATAAAAATTACATAAATCTTTCCCCTAGTTTGTAGACGCGATAACTTTTGTGCAAACCGATCAAAATACGCTTATTTCGATTTTTTATTTATTTATTTTTACTATGTAGCAGAATACAAATTGGACTAAAAGGATGAAAAATATTTTTTTTTGGGGAATGTTATATAGCAGTATATATATATTATATTATTTAGAATTGTCGCTCTTTTTTTTGTTTGTGGCACAAAAAACAAATATCGCACAGGTGATCAAATACCACCAAAAGAAAGCTCTATTTGTGGGAAAAAAAGGACATCAATTTTGTTTCAGTACAGCGGCGCACGACCGGACAATTTTCCGTTAAAATAATGAAGTAATGAATCGCAGAAAATGGCCTGGTTATTAAGGGGGCAAATCCTTTCCGGTCCAGAATCCTGCCACTGACATCGATTAAAGGAGGGTTTATTATGTCTGCCTCTGCTCTGGGCTAAATGCCCAGAAACCCCTGTGCAGCCACATTTGGGGCAGAACATCTGATCTGAGAGAGGGATATAGAAGCAGTACACGTGAGCTAAAGGGGCCCTTGAGGACAGAAGGGGGTTATCCCTGTTATAAAGTAAGCATATCCTTTCCTGGATTTATTACAATATGAATGGCCGTTGCCTTATTTTTTTTTTTTTCTACATTGGAAATTAATTTAAAAGATTTTATATGTAGGCTCAGACACTGCCTTAACCGCTTCAATACAGGGCACTTTCACCCCCTTCCTGCCCAGGCCAGTTTTCAGCTATTAGCGCTGTTTCATTTTGAATGACAATTGCACGGTCATGCAGCACTGTACCAAATTTTGTCATTTTTTTCCACAAATAGAGCTTTCTTTTGCTGATATTTGATCACCGCAAGGTTTTTTTTGCTTAACAAATAAAAAAAGACCGAAAATGTTGTAAATATACGTTTTTTTCCTGCGCTGATGGGGACGCACTGATGGGCACTAATAGGCGGCACTGATGGCAATGATGGGCACTGGTGGGCGGCACTGATAGATGACAATGATGGGCAGCACTGATGAGGGCACTGACAGGCAGAGGCACTGAAGAGGGCACTGACAGGCAGAGCGGCCCATCTTGCTGGACGTCATATGACCCCCAGTCAGGATAGAGCAACCACTTTGCGCCATCATTTTGTTATATGACGGGCGGAAAGTGGTTAAAGTGGTTGTATACCTCAGACATGAAATATGAACAAAGCATATACCTCTATTAGGAGCACAAAGTGTCATTTCTCTGCTATTTCATTCCTCTGCTATCAACAGGAATCCTTTCTGACAAGTTTTCCTGACACCAAGAGAAAAATGGTGATGGGGAGGGATCTCCAGCTGATTGATGGCCTCAGCTCTGTTCCTGTGTGAAGGGGGTGTCTCTTCCCCCCAATCCGCTCTCAGAGATTTCCTCATTGAGCTCTGCAAAGTGTAACTTCAGCTCTCCACCCACTTTTCTCTGAACTCTCAGACTAGCATTATACATTTTGAACTTTCAACAGATGTAGAAAGGAAAAGCAGATAAACAAGTACAACTTATGTAGGAGGATTTGTTTAATCTTTTAATCACCTGAGGCCAGTTACCTTACTTGGTATATGTAAGACTTTTCAACCACTTTAAGCCTAGCGTAATATTGATCACAATTTTTCAAGCACATTTTTGGTGCTACCACATCTTCTCTATCACCAACTGTCTCTTACTCAAGTTCCAGAGCTAGGCGTTACTGTAATAACTATTGCAGGTTAGGATTGTGGGGGGGAGAGAGGAAGGGTCATTCTGTATGTGCTGGAATTATCTAACTGGCTTCAGGCAACAAAGAAAGCAGACCAGCTCATACATCACCCAGGTCGGCTTGGCCTGGTTTGCATTGCCACACTTTGGAGTGGGGAAGCAGAGCTAACTCTCTTAGCAGCGCAAATAGTAGTACATAGAGCAGGTGTGTTTTTTTTCATTTTTCTTTTGCAATACTTTTTTTTTTAACTGCAGAAATTACCATTTTTAAAGATATGGCATTTAACAGCAGCGCTACACATTATTATTATACAGGATTTATATAGTGCCAACAGTTTGCACAGTGCTTTACAACATGAGGGCAGACAGTACAGTTACAATACAATTCAATACAAGAAGAATCATAGGGCCCTGCTTGTTAAAGCTTACAATCTGGAAGGGAGGGTCAGGTGAAACAAAAGGCAATAACTGTGGGGGATGAGCTGATGGAGAAAATGAAATTGCAGTTGTTAGGTGTGAGCAGGATAGGCTTCTCTGAAGAGGAAGGTTTTCAGGGATCGTCTAAAAGCTAAAAGAGTAGGTGGTAGTCGAACACATTGGAGTAAGAAGTTCCATAGGATTAGAGAGGCTCTGGAAAAGTCCTGGAGGCATGCATGGGAGGAGGGGACGAGGACGCTCTAGAGAGCAGGAAGTCTAGAGAAGGAACAAAGAAAATTATTTGGTTGGTATTTTGAGACGGGGCTAAGTTGTGGATGGCTTTATAAGTGGTTGTTAGTATTTTGAATTTCATTTGTTGGGTGTGTGGAAGCCAGTGGAGGGATTGACAGAGAGGAGTAGCAGACACCGAGCGATTTGGTAAGGTGGATGAGTCAGGCACTTTACCTATACGTGCGTCTCATATCATTCAGACACAATAGATTTTCGGTTTATACAGTTTCTCACAAAAGTGAGTACACCCCTCACATTTTTGTAAATATTTTACTATATCTTTTCATGTGAGGACACTGAAGAAATTACACTTTGCTACAATGTAAAGTAGTGAGTGTACAGCTTGTATAACAGTGTAATTTTTTTGTCCCCCTCGAAATAACTCAACACACAGCCATTAATGTCTAAACCGCTGGCAACAAAATGAGTACACCTCTAAGTGAAAATGTCCAAATTGGGCCCAATTAGCCATTTTCCCCTCCCCTGTGTCATGTGATTTTATTAGTGTTACAAGGTTTCAGGTGTGAATGGGGAGCAGGTGTGTTAAATTTGGTGTTATCGCTCTCTCTCTCTCTCTCTCTCTCTCTCTCTCTCTCTCTCATACTGGTCACTGGAAGTTCAACATGGCACCTCATGGCAAAGAACTCTGAGGATCTGAAAAAAAGAATTGTTGCTCTACATAAAGATGACCTAGGCTATAAGAAGATTGCCAAGACCCTGAAACTGATGCAGAGATTGAAGGGGTGGGGGGCAGCCTGTCAGTGCTCAGACCATACGCTGCACACTGCATCAAATTGGTCTGCCAGAAGGAAGCCTCTTCTAAAGATGTTGCACAAGAAAGCCTGCAAACAGTTTGCTGAAGACAAGCACACTAAGGACATGGATTACTGGAACCATGTCCTGTGGTCTGATGAGACCAAGATAAACAAATTTGGTCCTGATGGTGTCAAGCAGGTGTGGCAGCAACCAGGTGAGAAGTACAAAGACAAGTGTGTCTTGCCTACAGTCAAGCATGGTGGTGGGAGTTTCATGGTCTGGGGCTGCATGAGTGCTGCCAGCACTGGGGAGCTATAGTTCATTGAGGGAGCCATGAATGCCAACATGTACTGTGACATGCTGAAGCAGAGCATGACCCCCTCCCTTCAGAAACTGGGTCGCAGGTCAGTATTTCAACATAACGACCCCAAACATACATCCAAGACGACCACTGCCTTGCTAAAGAAGCTGAGGGTAAAGGTGATGGACTGGCCAAACATGTCTCCAGACCTAAACCCTATTGAGGATCTGTGGGGCATCCTCACAGAAGGTGGAGGAGCGCAAGGTCTCTAACATCCACCAGCTCTGTGATGTCGTCATGGAGGAGTGGAAGAGGACTCCAGTGGCAACCTGTGAAGCTCTGGTGAACTCCATGTCCAAGAGGGTTAAAGCAGTGCAGGAAAATAATGGTGGCCACCCAAAATATTGACACTTTGGGCCCAATTTGGTCACATTTCACTTTGGGGCGTACTCACTTTTTGTTGCCAGCAGTTTAGACATTAATGGCTGTGTGTTGTTATTTTGAAGGGACAACACATTTACACTGTTATACAAGCTGTACACTCACTACTTTATATTACATTGTAGCAAAGTGTCATTTCTTCAGTGTTGTCACATGAAAAGATATAATAAAATATTTACAAAAAATGTGAGGGGTGTACTCAGTTTTGTGAGATACTGTATATGATTTTCATTATTACTGATTGTGCAGTTAGTAATGTCTGGAAAGCGGTCAGTCTCTGAAGCTTCTTGTGTTCACTCACTTTTATTGCAGCTTATGGTTCCCTTGAGAGCAATGTTGACACCAGGGCTACCTATGGCGTTGGATATGCTCACTCAGGCAAACAAGATATTGTTTGGTAGCTAGCCTAAACGACCCATGAAATTCATACGTATGTGCTTATATTTATGGGTGACATTGGATTAATCTGTGTTGTAGAGTTTGGCAAGGAGTGAGTTAATTTGTCAGTAATTTGAACTCTGTTTTAGCAATTAGATTATTTTTCTTGGCCTTGTGGAGCCTTTGAAATGCCAGGACTCCTCATGTTATCTGGGAGCGGGTCATGTTTTTGCTACTGAAATAATGGTATCCAGCTTGTATTTTTACCCCTTTAATTCTCACAGGTCACAAGCCTCATTAAATTGATCTTTGCAGGGATTAGAGCATTTGCATGGTCAAGAAATGTATATTAAGTCCCTGGAAACCCAAGCCGGGTTTGTGGTTACTCAACTGTGTGATTTTCAGTTTTGTGCAAATCTGCTTCAATTAAAGGGTCAATTTTTTAGCTCTTTAGTGAAAATAAAATGGTCCATTAATATGCTCCAGAGCCCTTTACTGCAGCTAATGGACAAAGGCATTCCAGCTGCTTGAAGCCCCACAGGTTGCTGCGTCTGATAGTGTCAGAAATGGTTAATTTAAAGGGAAATGCCATCTTAAACTTCAGTTTTCAAACAACTCAGAAATGCAAATCTACCACTGGATAATGTATGCGGCATTAATCATGAACTGTAGCGCAAGATAATTAAAAATCAATTGATTGCTAAAACTGAACTTCACATAAAACTATAAATGTATGTACAACTAGTGAGAAGTACTTGAATCTATTCTTATATCCTCCTAGTGTCATCCACTGCACAGCAGCATTTGCCCATAGATAGGAAAGAGCAGCACTTTGAGGCAGTTAGAGATTGGTTGCTGTCCGTCAATATTTTGAACATGATTACAGCAAAATACTGTAGAGCAGGGGTGTCAAACTCAATTTAATCACGGGCCGCATCAGCATATTATGCTTGCCCTCAAAGGGCCAGGTATATCTGTATGATTAGATGTCCAGAGCGCCCCACGCCCCCTTACACCCTTACATGAGATGTCCAGCCCCCCCCCCCCCCCCCACCATCAGAAGTCAAGAGTCACCCACCCTTCCTTACATCACAATGCACACCCTTACCTTGTGCTGCTGCCAGGAAGAAGATGCGAGTGGATCTAGGAAGAAGTGCAGGGTCTGGAAGAGAACCAGAGGAGGGCTGGAGTCAGCTTCCAGAGTCTGCTTAATGCTGAGACCAGGGGAGGCAAAGGCAAGGTGGTGGTGTGGCTGCATAGAGAGATGCAGTATCTGTAGGAGTCGTCCTGCCCTCCTCTCTGCTGCAGACTGCTGAAAAGGGGGGGGGGGGGTGGGCAAAGATGAGCCTTTCTGCAGCTGCACACATAGGAGTGCAGAATCTGGCAAAGGAGTTCTGTCCTCTCTTCTGCCAACTATAGAGAAAAGGTGGGGCAGAGATAAGGGGGGTGCTGCAGCAGTGGTGCGAGGGCCACATGAAATGGCCTGGGGGGGCCGCATTACAGCAAAAGACTGTAGAGCAGGGGTGTCAAACTCAATTTAATCACGGGCCGCATCAGCATTATGCTTGCCCTCAAAGGGCCAGGTATATCTGTATGATTAGATGTCCAGAGCACCCCACGCACCCTTACATGAGATGTCCAGCCCCCTCCCCCCCGCCATCAGAAGTCAAGAGTCACCCACCCTTCCTTACATCACAATGCACACCCTTACCTTGTACTGCTGATAGAAAGAAGATGCGGGTGGATCTGGGAGGAAGTGCAGGGTCTGGAGGAGAACCAGAGGAGGGCTGGAGTCAGCTTTCAGAGTCTGCTGAATGCTGAGACAAGGGGAGGCAAAGGCAAGGTGGTGGTGTGGCTGCACAGAGAGATGCAGGATCTGTAGGAGTTGTCCTGCCCTCCTCTCTGCTGTGGACTGCTGAAAAGGGGGGGGGTGGACAAATACGGGGGGGGGTGGACAAATACGAGCCTTTCTGCAGCTGCAAATAGGAGTGCAGAATCTGGCAAAGGAGTTCTGTCCTCTCTTCTGCCAACTATAGAGAAAAGGTGGGGCAGAGATAAGGGGGGTGCTGCAGCACTGGTGCGAGGGCCACGTGAAATGGCCTGGGGGGGGGGGCGCATTCGGCCCACGGGCCTTGTGTTTGACACCTGTGCTGTAGAGCAATGGCTTCATTTACACCTGAGCATAGCGACTTACAGCTTCAGACGTTTTTGTTTAGCCAATAGAAAGCACTAGTGGAAGGAGAGGGAGAGGAAACTAGGGGTGGAGAACTGCTGTTTGAGCAGAAAAAAAGCAGCAAAATGCTCACATTAGGCATTTCTATTGAAGTCTATGGGGCCAAAAAACGCTTGATTTCTGCCAAAAAGCAGTACTTTTTTAAGCGACAGACGTTTTGCTTCAGGCGACAAAATGCTCATATGTGAACAGAGGCCATTGAATTGAATGGGATTTGGCTTGTTGAGTGTTTGACTACAAGGTTCAAGCAGAAATCACTCCGGTGTGATCGGGGCCTTAGGATGCTGCATCTCCTTCATAGTTCAGTAACAGATTTGGGGCATGTTGGTAACCATGCTAATTTGCTTAAGGGCCTGTTCACACCTCATGCAGTCCAATGCGTTTTTTTTTCAGCATCAAAAACGCATGGAGAGTAGGGTATAAGTTTTCCAATGGCATAGTTCACACTAGTGCTTGCAGTTTCAGTGCGTTCCAGTTCCAGAAAAAAAAAAGTAGGACATGCTGCATTTTTCCTGCACTGGACTGTACTGGAACGCTGTAAATTGCATCAAAAACGCACTAGAACGCACCAAAAAATGCACTGGGACACATGTCCTTATTTAAAGTTTAAGAAAAAGAAGGGAAAAAATGCACTGGAATGCATCAGAAATGTGTCAAGAACGCGCATGCAGAAAAGCATCTGGAACGCATCCGGACTGCGTTTCTATGGTGTGAATTGGCCCTCAAGGTACACTATAGTCAGAATTAAAGTGGTTGTAAAGGCAGAAGGTTTTTTATCTTAATGCATTCTATGCATTAGGATAAAAAGCCTTCTGTGTGCAGCAGCCCCCCTAATACTTACCTGAGCCCCATCTTGATCCAGCGATGTTGCACAAGAGACTCAGCTGCCTGGGACTCTCCCTCCTGGTTGGTTTAGACAGCAGCAAAGCGCCATTGGCTCCCGCTACTATCATGCATAGTCAGTGAGCCAATGATGAGAGATTGGACAGAGGGAGCTGTGGCTCGGGTGCCCCCATAACAAGCTGCTTGCTCTGGGGGCACTCAACAGGAGGGAGGGGCCAGGAGCACTGAAGAGGGACCTGAGAAGAGGAGGATCAAGGCTGCTCTGTGCAAAACCAACTGCACAGAGCAGGGAAGTATGACGTGTTTGTTATTTTTAACCGTAAAAAACACTTTCGTATCACTTTAAAAATTAGGTGACACGTTAAAGCCCAAACTTATTATGCCTTGATGCATTCTCTGCATTAAAGTAATATTTACTGCCGGTTCACACTGGGGCGACCTGTGAGGCGACCTGGTCGCCTCACAGGTCGCCGCAGGTCGCCTCCCATAGGGAAGCTGCGGACCCGTTCTAATAGGAGCGACACAAGTCGCTCCGACCTAGAAAAAGGGTCCGGAGCTTCTTTGGGGCGACCAGGAGGCGACCGCCATAGACTTCAATGTTATGAAGTCCGTGGCGGCCGCTCCGAGGTAGCGGCGCGCTGCTCGCACCGCGACCTCGGAGGTCGCGGTGCGAAGTAGCGTCGCCCCTATGGGAACGGGGGCTGAAGGTTCGGCTTTAAAAAAAAAAAAAAAATAAACATGTCACACTTACCTGTTCATATCTGTGCATAAGTTTGGCACAGAGCAGACCCGATCATCTTCTTGTGTCCCCCGCCGGTGCTCTTGGTTCCTTCCCCTTGACCAGTGCCCTCAATAGCAAGCCACTTGCTATGGGGGCAATAGTGGGTGCTCGCTTCTGAGCCCTGCTTTATGCGTCTGTAAGACACATAAGTTCGTGGCTCGGCCCCACCCCACTCTCTCCTCTGGCTGTGATTGACAGCAGTGGGAGCCAATAGTTCCTGCTGTTGTCTCGGCCAATTAAGGTAGGGAGCCCTGGGACAGCCGAGGCTCTTGTACACATCGCTGGATCAAGATGGTGATCTTGTGAGTACTAGGGGGGCTGTGGGGGGAGCAGCACACAGAAGATTTATCATCTTCATACATGGAATGCCTTCAAAACCACTTAAAGGTAAAAAAATGCCTTTACTACCTGTCCTACCACCTTCTATCCTTAAATACTTATCTGGCTCCATATCACCACTCCAGTGCTGTCTCTGGCTCCAGAAACAATTTGTCCACTGCTTTCACAGGACAAACTGAGGGCAGCGGAGCCAAAGACCTCTTCTACGTGTCTTACTGGCACTGTGGGTGTGTCTGTGCTTGGGACTAATTGGGCTTGTACATGCGCAGGTGCCTCCTTAGCACCCAGCTTTCTACAGGAGGCACCTGAAGGAGGGAGGAACCAACAGTGCTGGCAGCCGGGACTGCCAGAAGAGGAGGAAAGCGACCTTTCTGTTCAATATTGGGCACAGAGCAGGCAAGTGTATCCAGTTTTAGATCTGCCATTGCTGACTGTCTGTAGGTTATATTAACCCACTGGCTTTAATATATTTAATCACTTGAACAAGTATTCAAGACAGGAAAATTAGAGAAAAGTCAGTATTCCTTTCACTGCATACTGGTTGTGTGTAAGTGATTTGAGTATTAAGACAAGAGCCAGACAAAAAAAATATAGACGAAGGGGGCAGCGATTGTGTCATCCATGTTTCTAGCCTGATAGGAAGGGAAATCATAAGGTACCTGCTCAGTACATCAGATTAGAACTCAAACGTTGCTGTACTTCACCTATTTTTCAACTCAACTTTCAGGAATTTGGTGATCTTGGAATATACCTGCTTCTGATGCTGAAACATCTTCTCCTTGCTACCTCTCCAATAAGCAAGCCTTATGTTCAAAAATGTTAAAGGACTCTTGTCATTTGAGTAATATGGGGGCTGCCGGTGCAGAGAGAGAGTGAGCGCTAGTTCCTTGGTTATCATACTGAAGTTTTGGTTCAATGCTGAGTAGCTGATCCAGAAGTATGCAGTAAGAAGTATTTCTAAAGCCTTACCTTTTTTTTTTATTAACTCCAACACTTTGATATGGGCTAATTTTACCACAGGGGAATAAACCATAATTTCTCACAAAACACAGACATTTATTTTTCTAAGTTTACATCCTCAGGCTTTCTGTGCACCGTTTCCCTAAATTTCTGAGTGGAGAATTACGCATTCATAACGTCATTGTTACAAATAAACCTCAAGAACTTTAGGCGCTACTCTAAACAAAGTCCTATATTTCTCTGGTGACTCCCACTGATTGTCGGTGCCGCTATTAAGAGAACCTACCCCGTGCACTCGTGGGAAGAAAGAAGATGAAACGCTGCACTCCACGAAAAGCAGGCCAGGTGTGAAGGAGAGGGAAAGCACCTTCAGGCCAACTCCTCCGGCGCCACACCCTTTGATGCATTTCTCCCCACCTACAGGGACATTGTTATATGATGGGTCAAATGTTCCACCATTCTTCATGCCAGTTTGCATGCAAGCCCCTGAATTCATAAAATTTGCCCAGCCTGGGGATGCAGATCCATCAACAGCACAGGCAGGTGGGAACCACATACACAAGATGCATCTTTATTTCCTCCTCCAACGGAAGCCATTGACAACATATCTGAACCTGCTGTCAATCACTTACCTAGGAGGAGGAACAAAGGAGTGTTTTTTGTGTGTTGTCCTCCTGCTAAGTCTGTGCCTTGCTGGCTGCCCTATAGTCGGACTCCATAAGCGCTCATCAAAGGGTGCAGGAGAGAAAAGCCGCCCTGAAACAGGAAAGCAGGCCGGCCTGAAGGGAAACTGGGAAAGCAAGAGGAAAGGACACCTCTACTAAATCAAAAAGCAGTATATATTGTATGTCTTCACATCTGCAGCGAAAAGGGGAAAAAAATGAAGGCTTAAATATCACCCTAGGAAGACTGACACTCAATTACAGCATTCTTGTTTTTTGGTATTTGGTTTAAAAGTATTTAAGTCCGACAGCTAGGTAAATCGCCTTTTTTTCAGGAATCCATTCTTCGTGATAGTGTCACTTTAAGTGCCAGTATTACAGAGTTTCTTTCTCATCCACCTATAAAATCAGAACAGAAACTAAAAGTTTTAATGTGATTGGTGATTCAGAAAATAGATAAAGGGGATGTTGTATAGCAAAGAATTTGGAAAGTGCACTGCTCCTGCCCTTCCACTGAGCCCATTAGATGTTTTGTGGGTGGTTTTTAGTATATTACAGACTTGTAAAAGTAAGAAAACCCCAATCTTTACTTGATTTTGCATGCTTGCAGTGTCCTAATTAAATGGCCGCGTTTTATGCTCCGATTTCTAGAAAACCCCTCTAGTAGTCATCTTTATCACTCAGAATCCTTGCTTCTAAGCTGTCTTTGGTAAGTCATCTGGACAATGTTTGGCAGACTGTGTAAAGATTGGCCTGGAAGCCTTTTGTGTAGAGGTTTGATCAAAGGTTGACACTGTTGCACTGTAACATTGAACAAAAATGATGGGTATGCTTGTTGGTGTGCTGCTGCACCACTCATTCCGAATACCATTGCACCTGCGTTGCAGTGCACGTTAAGGCTGGCCATACATGTTCAATTTTCTTGTACAATTTTCTGTTAAATTTACCAAAAAAACATATAATATGAGGTCAAAACTAAACAACAGTTTCAATTGTATCCTATAAAGGCTCGTACACACTTGACGAAAATCGGACGAAATATCCTCAGATTTTTTTTCTTGTGCTCAGCGGTCATAACCGTTTTAAATTGACAGTGCATAATGCTCACTAAATATCTTGTCCGATTTTTTTTTTTTTTTTTTTGGGACGTCTGTACCTAGACTTACGGGTCGTCAGCAACTTCAGATCATGCGCGGTCTTTTGTATCTGATTTTTCGTGGACGTACTGCATACACATTAAACAAAAATTGGTTGTGCTGGGGACAGACTATTAAAAATTTTGGTGTTTGTCCCTCCGTTTTTTTTCGTTGAAAATGTCGGCATCAGTTGCTGAAAGTTGTTGTGTACACACTAGCCGAAAATCGTACGATTTTACCTCGGACGGGAATTTTCGGCAGATTTTCTACTAGTGTGTACCCCACTTTAGGCGTGCCTTTGTACTTAACAGTTGAAGATAAATCTAAAGAAAATTGTAAGAAAATTGTGTAATGTATGGCCGGCCTAACGCACTAGTGTTTGTCATGTTGACCTGCATTACAAAAATTGTGAATGCCCTGCTTACATCACAAAACAAAACCGGAACTTTTTAAGCTCAAATGAAAATCCTTATTTCTGTTCCAGCTTGGAAGCTTTTACTTGCAGTAAATCTATATTTAAAAAATGCCCCTAAACATGTAAACATTGTTAAACGATGATCTTCCTCAGGAATCGGAGTATAAGGGTTTGTTGTATGGGTGCTTCCGTGGAATACAGCAGGCTTTAGGTGAGACACTGCACTTCGGCAGCACTGGAGAGGAGAAGCTGCTCTGAAAGTGATTAAGATAAAAAGACAAGGCGCCTCTAAGTGCAGTAGGCTCTGAGTATTTATTAGGTTAAAAGTATAAAAGCACTCACATTTGGTAAATATGACATGGGCATAGCAAAGATCTGTCTGGAGTCTTCCTATCCGCTGTGCTGAGTGGTTGCAATGGGGACATCCGGTGATCCACTTCCTGTAGATGCGTCCTTTCGTCTGTGTCTCAGCCTGATCGGCATGAGATTTCCTGAAGGCAGGGTGTGGACGCAGCGGCTGGTGTCCACACCCTGCCTTCAGGAAATCTCATGCCGATCAGGCTGAAACACAGACGAAAGGACACATCTACAGAAAGCGGATCACCGGATGTCCCCATTGCAACCACTCAGCACAACGGATAGGAAGACTCCAGACAGATCTTTGCTATGCCCATGTCATACTTACCAAATGTGAGTGCTTTTATACTTTTAACCTAATAAATACTCAGAGCCTACTGCACTTAGAGGCGCCTTGTCTTTTTATCTTAATCAGAGTATAAGGGGCTATAGGAATTGTTACAGAATAAGAATCACAAAGGCATGCACACAGGTTGAATATGATGGACTTGTGTCTATTTTTTTTTTTTTTTTTTAACCAACATTTTTATATCTATCTATGTAACGTGTATATGTTGTCCTATGTACACTGGATGTGGAGCACAGGTGCACTGTCCAGTTCTGCTGCAAAATGCTGGATGGTGCACCTAGCGCTATGTAAAGTTAGACTAGTATGCACTCAGGGATGAGTGCTCTGAATGCAAGCAGTCTGCGGTACAGGCATTTGTCTCTGGGCACATACTGTTTGGAACCTTAGTACCAACAGTTATCAGGCCCTCATACAGTTTGACAGGCTACCGGCATTGAGGCCGAACAGTGTACCTGTGCCCTCCGCCGGCACCTAAATATTGGGGCCACAAACACCATGGCTCAAGACCCAGTGCACATAGGGCCTAAAAAAGAAAAAAGTGTATTTTATCAATGCTTGATCTGGTTTGTTTAGGCACATTGAGCCACATTTACTACTCTGTGTTAGCCAGGAGACACTCATCTTGGTACTATTTGGGATATGCCAAGATGGATACATTTGGCCTATCACTACTCCATCCACAGTTACCAGATATGCCAGTATTGGTGTTGTTAGGGTGCCCCTTCTCAAATCTCACGGGGACAAATAAATACATTCAAGCACCCAAGTAAACATGCTTGTCCTCTTGGCAGGGTAGGAAAAGTCACATTGGGCTTGTGCAAGTCCAAGTTCTTCAATGTCTAGGGCCAGCTTTTAATTCTAACATGCTCCTTTTTGGGCAGTACCATCACTGCCAGGCTAATTTACCAAGTATGCTGTTTGCAACACTTTTCTGTTTTCTCTTTTTCATGTGTATTACTGTACAATTGTGACCCAAGGCCTGGTAAAAATATTAAACCGTATCTTAAATGACACCTGTTCCCAGACTATGGAGGTTAAAATATCGAAATGTTCCTATCAAGCGGTAAAAGAGCTTTAAATCCCGCCACTCTGACATCTCTGGCTGCATGTGCTATATGACCCCTTCCACATGGGATGGACTCTGCCAGCTCAGCGGGGTGGATGGCTGGTCTGTGTCCGCTCAGCCTATGCAGAGTGAATACAGACACAGCCCGCACTCCTCTATAGGCAGTTGGATGTAAACAGACCGCTTGTCTGTTTACACAGACAGCCATCCGATCAGATTCCTATCCGTCAGTTTTTAGTGGATTGGATGTCAGCGGGTGTTAACAGACACGTCTGTTTACTCCTTAGAGGATAATAGAGGGTTTGAACGGGTCCGTCTGATAACTGACAGGTAGACCCAATCAGTCTGCCCGTTTTAAAGGGGCCTAAAGCAGTTTATTTACAAAGATCACAGCAAAGACTGTAAAGTAAATTCTAAGGGCTTCAAAACCCCCGGCCAGACTGGTTAAATTGGCAGACAGGCAGCCTGCCCATCTACTGCGGCAATAGAAATGAATAGGAAAAGAGATACGATTTTGGTGCTTCTGTTGTGAGCATTTGAAGATCAATTTCTCCACAATGCCTATTGCTACAGAGCTGAATGAGAGCCAGATGAGCCAGAGCCAATGCCAGCACCCTGGTAACTGCTTGCTTATTGGGCTGTATGGATTTTCTGGCCTCCAGGGTCACATGAAAGAAAATGAGTGCATCGCCTGGTGGCTACCTTCTGTATGTTTTTAAATGACTATTTCTTGCTGTTTATAAGTTTTTGCTTTCATTTCTGTTTGACGACGATTGATTGTGTGGTCACTGAAATGGGGTGAACTGTAGTGTTATTGCACCAACACATACTTTTATCTAAAACCAGTATTTTTCCTCTAATTTTCAGCTCAAATAGCTGTAACTAATTACAGCAGATTTGTTTTGGCAAACATTTTATAGGATTTTTGTGGCACGTAGTTATCACCCCTAAACTTCCAGGCAGTATGTTGCCGAGTATATTTTTATGGATTTAAAACCACAGCATATTTACAGTAGCAAAAGCATAAAATTCTTGTAATGAAAATTATATTTTTATGCTTAGAATAAAGTTCTGCAGCTAGCAAAAATAAAAATGCATCTGATTTTGATTTTAAAGATACTGATTCTACATTCTTTGCTGTATTATGAAATGTGGAGATCTGTTTTATTTTGTGAGTGATGATCTTTATGAATGCTTTATTTTCTCCCCTTCTTTTCTTGGGGGAGCCTATGTAAACTGTATGCAGAAAGGCCAAACAAATTTGCTATAATAGTTGCATCTGCCCAGCCTTACACTGCAGAGAGGTCATTGTAGCCGTATTAGTGCACTTGCGACAGAGACAATTGAGTGCTAATGTAGCCCTGCACAGAGAGAATAGCTTACCTAGTGTACATATCACCACTGTGCTGTCAGTATAATCGCCACCTCTCCTGATAAACCGAGAGCAGCAAACCGGCTGTCAAAATAACAGCAGAGCTCCGCTGATAGCTTCATGTGACAACACTGAAGAAATTACACTTTGCTACAATGTAAAGTAGTGAGTGTACAGCTTGTATAACAGTGTATATTTGCTTTCCCCTCAAAATAACTGAACTCTCAGTGCCGGTTGACATTTGTGCGATGCGGGAACGCTGCGAATATGCAGCGTGATCCGCATCGCATCCGCGCCTCTGGCAGTTCACAATGCCATATGCGATACACAGGGGGTGTCAATTAAGTTAACGACACCCCCAGTTGCGATCGCATATCGCAGTGCGATCTGAAAGTTTGCATAGAATCGGATCGCACTAGTGTGAACCACTATGCGATCTGATTCTGCTGCGGATAAAAAAAAAGCCTCATGTGCGAGTTTAGTGCGGATGCGGTGCGAATTCAGCCATACAAACTGTATGGCTGAAATTTGCACCGCACATGAGATCGCATGTAATTTAGGAGCAGTGCGCTCCGAATTACACGCGATCTCCGTGATTGCACTAATGTGAACCGGGGCTCAGACATTATTGTCTTAACCACTGGCAACAAAAGTGAGTACACCCCTAAGTGAAAATGTCCAAATTGGGCCCAATTAGACATTTCCCTCCCCGGTGTCATGTGACTCGTTAGTGTTAAAGGTCTCAGGTGTGAATGTGAAGCAGGTGTGTTAAATTTGGTGTTATCGCTCTCACTCTCTTACTGGTCACTGGATGTTCAACATGGCACCTCATGGCTAAGAAGTCTCTGAGGATCTGAAAAAAGAATTGTTGCACTACATAAAGATGGCCTAGGCTATAAGAAGATACCCTGAAACCGAGCTGCAGCATGGTGGCCAAGACCATACAGTGGTTTAACAGGGCAGGTTCCACTCAGAACAGGCCTCGCCATGGTCGACCAAAGAAGTTGAGTGCATGTGCTTAGCGTCATATCCAAAGGTTGTCTTTGGAAAATAGATGCATGAGTGCTGGCAGCATTGCTGCAGGGGTTGAGGGGTGGGGGTCAGCCTGTCAGTGCTCAGACCATATGCCACACACTGCATCAAATTGGTCAGCATGGCTGTTGTCGCAGAAGGAAGCCTTCTAAAGATGATGCACAAGAAAGCCTGCAAACAGTTTACTGAAGAAATGCAGATTAAAGCGGAGTGCCGGGCACAAAATCAATATTTTTTTTTTTTGTGCCCGTCCGCTTCTACACCTTCATCTGAAAAGGAATTGGATAGTTAGGTTTTTTTTTTTTTTTATTTACTCACCTTGTAATTGAAGATCGAATATACTCACCTAGTCTTCACTTCCTCCCTCTGTGCCGAGGCTCAGTCGTCTCTTCCGGGCTTGCACTGATTCCTGGGAGCTGAATGTCATCGCTCCCAGGAATCAATGCGACGGCACCGGCCCCGCTCGTCACTTCCGGGCGACGCCGCATTCCCCTGCTAAACAGCTTCTGGGCATGCCCAGAAGCTGTGGAGGAATGCGGCGCCGCACCGGAAGTGACGAGAGGGGCCGGTGCAGGCGCATTCTGGGAGAAGAAGACGCGGAAGAAGACGCCAAAGAGGACCGCGCCGGCTTCAGCTGCCCACAAGAGAGATGGAAACGCTGTGGAAGAAATTTTATAAGTGAGTATTTCTTCTAAAAGGTAAGTGCGAACCGGGACAGATCAGAGGCTAGCCATTGTGGAATGTACTAGCCCTGACTGTCCCGGGGTTATGTTTGTTGAAAAATGACTTCTGTGCCCGGAACTCCGCTTTAAGGACATGGATTACTGCCTTGTGGTCTGATGGTACCAACATAAACTTATTTGGTTCAGATAGTGTCAAGCGTGTGTGGCGGGAACCAGGTGAGGAGTACAAAGACAAGTGTGTCTTGCCTACAGTCAAGCATGGTGATGGGAGTGTCATGGTCTGGGGATGCATGAGTGCTGCTGGCACTGGGGAGCTACAGTTCATTGAGGGAACCATGAATGCCAACATGTACTGTGACATACTGAAGCAAAGCATGATCCCCTCCCTTCAGAGACTGGGCCGCAGGGCAGTGTTCCCACATATTGACTCCAAACACACCTCCAAGATGACCACTGCCTTGCTAAAGAAGCTGAGGGTAAAGGTGATGGACTGGTCAAGCATGTCTCCAGAGCTAAACCCTATTGAGCATCTGTGGGGCATCCCTAAATTAAAGGTGGAGGAGTGCAAGCAAGGTCTCTAACATCCACCAGCTCCATGATGTCATCATAGAGGAGTGGAAGAGGACTCCAGTGGCAACCTATGAAGCTCTGGTGAACTCCATGCCCTAGAGGGTTAAGGCAGTACTGGAAAATGATGGTGGCCACACAAAATATTGACACTTTGAGCCCAATTTTGACATTTTCGCTTAGGGGTGTACTCACTTTTGTTGCCAGCGGTTTAGACATTAATGGCTGTGTGTTGAGTTATTTTGAGGGGGCAGCAAATTTACACTGTTATACAAGCTGTTGACTCACTACTTTACATAGTAGCAAAGT
Organism: Pelophylax lessonae; assembly: GCF_965119305.1. Lineage (NCBI taxonomy): Eukaryota > Metazoa > Chordata > Amphibia > Anura > Ranidae > Pelophylax > Pelophylax lessonae. The sequence goes on along the minus strand of NC_138768.1, from coordinate 792,864,339 downwards.
GTCATTTCTTCAGTGTTGTCACATAAAAAGATGTAATAAAATATTTACAAAAATGTGAGGGGTGTACTATGTATGTGTATGTATGTATGTATGTATGTATGTATGTGTGTGTATGTATATATATATATATATATATATATATATATATATATATATATATATATATATATATATATATATATATATATATATATATATATAATATATATATATATATTAGGGATGCACCGATATTAAAATTTTGGGCCGAAACCCAAAATGCAGGATGCCCTTGGCCGAAAACCGAAAATTACTTTTTCCCCAAAAAATTTTTAAAATGGATAGAACAGGGGCATACACCAAAAACAGGCAGCGACGTACACCTGTCGCTGCCACCCTGTCACAGTATATGTCCTGTGACGGGTTGGCAAGAGGTTAATTTAATTACCAATGGCATTTGTATTATGAAGCATGAGGGGGTTAATGTATTGTCACTGCTGGTCACTCATCTATTAGTGACCGACCAGTGGCAGGTAATTAACCCCTTTGTGCTGCATTAGTGCAACCAGTATCTTTGCAACCAGTGTTAATTAACACTGATACTGGTTGCACTAATGCAGCACAAAAGGGTTAATTACCTGCCACTGGTCGGTCACTAATAGATGAGTGACCTGCAGTGGCAATACATTAACCCCTTCATGCTGCATAATACTAATATCATTGGTAAGCTGCCTCAGCCCCCCCCCCCCATCTCCCCCCACCCCCACTGCCTCAGCGTCCCCCCTCCTCGGGTGTCCTGCATTCAAAAGTCCCGCCTCTGGCCGGCGGCACCGCCTCTCAATGACGTCCCTACTACGATCTGTGCATTATGAATGGACATACCAGGCGGGGGGCGGGGCGAGCGGCCGCTATAGAGAGAACTAATGTGATCCATCCCTGTCAGCTCAGCACGACTATGTGTGAATGAGAAGTGACCTGACACCAGGCGGGGGGAGTGGCCGCTATAGAGAGAACTAATGTGATCCATCCCTGTCAGCTCAGCATGACTATGTGTGAATGAGAACAGAACTGAGCTGACACCGGGCGGGGGGGGGGGGGCGGGCGGAGCGGCCGCTATTAGCTGTAACTATGTGAGAGCTTCACTTCCTTGTCAGCGGAGATACATGCCTGTCAGGGAAGTGGAAGCTCTCACATAGTTACAGCTAATAGCGGCCGCTCCGCCCGCCCCCCCCGCCCGGTGTCAGCTCAGTTCTGTTCTCATTCACACATAGTCATGCTGAGCTGACAGGGATGGATCACATTAGTTCTCTCTATAGCGGCCACTCCCCCCCCGCCTGGTGTCAGGTCAGTTCTGTTCTCATTCACACATAGTCGTGCTGAGCTGACAGGGATGGATCACATTAGTTCTCTCTATAGCGGCCGCTCCCCCCGCCCCCCCCGCCCGGTGTCAGGTCACTTCTCATTCACACATAGACGTGCTGAGCTGACAGGGATAATTCACATAGTTCGATCTATAGCGGCCGCTCGCCCCGCCCCCCCGCCTGGTATGTCCATTCATAATGCACAGATCGTAGTAGGGACGTTATTAAGAGGCGGACGGCCGGCCAGAGGCGGGACTTTTAAAACCTGCCCTGCGCTGCGCTGCGCTGCGCCCTCCTCCTTCCCCACGGCGGCCATATTTATTTTCGGCAATGTTAACCCATTATCGGCCGAAATGAGATAATTTCGGTGGCCGAAATTTCGGTGCATCCCTAATATATATAATATATATATATGTATATGTGTGTGTATGTATATGTGTGTGTGTATGTATATGTATGTATGTATGTGTGTGTGTATGTATATGTATGTATGTGTGTGTGTGTGTGTGTGTGTGTGTGTATGTATATATATATATATATATATATATATATATATATATATATATATATAATATATGTATGTATATATAATGTGTGTGTATGTGTATATATGTATATGTGTGTGTGTGTGTGTGTATGTATATATGTATGTATGTGTATGTATGTATGTGTGTGTATATATATATATATATATATATTTTTTTTTTTTACACCTCTTAGCGCGGAGCTAGGCCTATCAGACAAGTCTTGGATACTTGTAATTGACCAAATGCTAAAGTAATTGCAAGAGGGAAGACATGGAAAATAGGGTTGAAAATAAATACATTTCCTTTCCTGCCTTTTCTCTTTTTTTTTTTCTTTGACTGACTTTTTGCTTTCCGAAACTCTTTTGGGGTTTAAGCATCTATTTCATTGGCTATTAAAGTGGAAGCCAAATCTTACTCTACAACTTCTCACTAATTAGTGTATAGGCCTTGAGGGGCTGCTGTTTGATTTTTAATCCATTAATTAAGGTGGATCTCTTCAAAGAACTCTGGAATATATTGATCTGTTTGTAATCTGCTTTTTTTGTGTGTGTTCTGTAATCTTCCAGACTTAAAGCTAGAAATAATTGCAGACCCCTCTGGTAAAACTAGGTTTCTGTAGAGAAATGTAAGGATGTATAGCGGATCAACCCAAGCATTGACAAAAACTTGGTTACATTTGAAGCATAATAATGATAAATATCTAATTGAAATTCTTAGATTGGAATTGTTTTACCTGCCAAAGGATTTGTTGTTCAGCTGTGCTTGTGATTCACACTATTCTACACACGCTACACAGCCAAGCGGGTGACTACGCTATTTCTTGGGTAAACTTTGCCGCTTCTTGAACCTCGTACATGCGATGAGACTATCAGACCAATGATTGTCAATTTTTTTTCTTTTTGTATGCTAGCCACATTTTGAAAAATGAAGTGGTTACTAAAGTTACAGAAATTCTTGTACGACAGAGTACAACTTCAAAAGGGATGTAATCTGTTGTATTGTGTTTGTAATGTATTCTTTTGTTTTAAAAAATGTGCGGCCTTGGTCTTCCAAATTTTTTCTGGCCGAATACTGTACTGATTAATCACTTGACCTCTGGAAGATTTAACCCCCTTCATGACCAGGCCATATTTTGAGATACAGCACTCCATTACTTTAAGTGACAGTTACGTTTTCATGCGACGCTGTACCCACATAAAATCTGTGTCTTTTTTTTCCCAACAGGAGTAGTACTAGGCAGGAAAAAAAGTTTACCACGCTTATGGAGGCTGTCCCTATAGGCATAACCCCACATACCCTCCTCCAGCATACCAGTTTTGTTTTTGCCTAGTGAAGGAGTAGGACCTAGGTTTCCTGCTGGGACTTCGGTCTCAGTTTTTTATTCTTTTAAAGAATATTTTGTTTTATTTTCTTTACTCCTGCTATTTAGTGTCCAGGGGGATCCTCCTGGTGAACTACAAGCAATAGCCGGCTGAGGTTTCGCACTGGATAATCTAGATCCTTAATGTCTCCCAGCCTGGCCTACGAGCGTGAGCAGGTTATATTCCCATACTAGGCCTTGCCACGACAGAGTCCCTGTTTGGATGGGGATGAGCCTGCGAGTGGATGTCTCACTGGGACGTGTCGACCTGGAACGCCCTGAGTCGCAGCATATCTCTCTGCTGGGAGCCCCCCCACTCCGGGTGGGAGGTGGTCTGACCGGGGCGGAGCCCACCCGGTCCATGGTATGGTGAGTAAATGCAGCCCCCCCAAATTCCCTAGTGGTCTTTGGGGGGGGGACGTGGGCCTACTCCTGGGCTTGATATTACCTAGTACTTCCTAATAGATCCCCCTGGCCTGTCAGAATACCTGGCCCTGTGCCCTGCCCCCTGTCCTTATTGTGGTTTTCACCTGGGGGGCGCTATTGCGGCGCCTGGCGTCCTGGGGGGGTAAAAATGGTACCTTTTGCTGCTGGGTCTTGTAGATCCTCTGAGGCCTCCGATTTGGCGTCCCCTGACCGCATTGCACGCCGTGGGGGCTGCCATCTTTAGTGTGGACATAGGAGAATTTCTCCCCATTGACTTGCATGGTGCAGCCATTTTCCCTGTGCTTGCCATAGACTTCCATTGGCAGCCATTTTTGTGTAGCTCTATGGAGCTACACAGGCAGCGTGACCTTTCACATTCTATCCGGGCTGTGACTTTCACCTTCACTTTCCTGCTACACAGTTTGGCTCTGGAGGTTTTTCACAGAGGTGGTAAAGTACTGGGGTCTCTGTGGGCATATCCCTGTGCACTCTAGCTGCATATATTTAAGGGGGACTCCGTATACTGCGGTGATCGGCAGTGGGGACCACGCTCATTGCTCCTAAAGAGACAGTACACCAGTTTTCTTTTGAACTAATTATGGAGTCCCAGGCAGTGGTTTTACCCTCAGACCCCCTTAGCGCGACTACCGGACCATTCCTGATCGCAGTCACTGACCGCTATTTCAGCAGCACTGGAAAGCCTGGTGACCAAGGTCGATTTTGTGATGAAAAATGTTAATAGCCGAAAACGGCCGCTGCCTTCACTGTCATCGTGGGGGTCCTCTGATTCAGAGACTGATATGGTCTCCATGGATGCCCCCCTCCTTGAGGGATCGATGTCCTCGCAATCGACTGGGGAAGAGGACCTGTCCTCTTCAACTGCAGCGCGGAAACGCGCTTTGGTGGAAGCCCTGATCGTTCTATTAAGGGAAATGTTAAAATTGACAGATGAGCCCACACCGGCAGGGACACGGGTATCCTTTGGCTCCTGCAAAACCCAAAAATTGGGCAAGGTTTTCCCTTGTCCCAAGAATTTCCATGGTATTGTTAATGAACAATGGCATCAAGCTATTAGTGCTTAAGCACTTTAAACGTCGTTATCCCTTTGCCGAGACGGTTTCGAACCGTTGGATGGTGCCGTCCAAGGTGGATCCTCCAGTATCCAGGTTGAACAAATCTACTATAGTGCCTGTGGAAGATTCCCTGGTGTTTACAGACCTGGTGGACAGGCGGGTGGAATCCCTTTCCCTCCACCTTCATGTGTTGGTGGGTTTTAATCCTGAAACTGATTTTTGTGCCTGTTTTGGTTTCACAGACGGTTACTGAATGGTTTTAAGGGGAACTTAGATGCTGACTTTGTTTCCCCCGGAGCTGATGGAACTTATGGACCAAATGACCCAGGCCCTGGTGTTCCTGTGTGATGCGTCCTTGGATGCAGCTCCCCTGGTGGCCAGAGTGTCGGCTGTGGGGATTGCCATAAGACGCATGGTGTGGCTGAAGAGCTGGTCGGCTGACCAGGCTTCCAAGAAGGCCTTAACAGATCTCCCTTTCCTGGGAGAGTGATAATTTGGTGACTCGCTGGATGAGTTGATCAAGGGTCTAACTGGTGGGAAGAGTACTCTTCTTCCTCAATCCTCCAAAGGTAAGGCACCTCGTAGTAAGCGGGGGCCTTCTTTCACCGCTCATAGATGGGTTTTTTCGTGCCTCAGGGGCGCAAGAAAAAGGTAAGCCATTCAGGGCTTCTGGAGGGGCTAGAAAGCCATGGTCAGGCAAGACCAGCCAGTCCGGTTCTGCGGACAAGTCCTCTTCAGCATGAACCCCCGTTCTGGGGTGGGGGAACGTCTGCACTTCTTTCAGGATCCCTGGACTTCCTTCATTCAAGACAAATGGATTCACAAACTGATTTGTTCTGGGTACAAGATCGAATTTCTGTCCCGGCGGCGGACGGGTTCTTTCAGTCGAATCTTTGCCTGTCTCTGGATTGTTTGAAGGATCTCCTTGCTCATGGAGTGATTGCACCGGTTCCTCCGCAGGAACGCTTTCAAGGTTTCTATTCAAACCTGTTCACAGTGCCCAGGAAAGAGGGCAAGGTGCGTCCAATCCTGGACCTCAAGGCTCTGAACCGTTTTGTGCAGGTGCATAAATTTCAAAAGGAATCCATTTGGTCGGTGGTAGTGTCTTTTAAATCAGGGGGATTTTCTGGCCTCTATCAAAGTCAAAGATGCGTATCTACACATCCCCCATCTACGGGGGACACCAGCGATTTCTCCGCTCTGCGGTGGCAGAGGAGCATTTTCCATTTGTGGCGTTACCCTTTGGTCTCGCCTCTGCTCCCACAGTCTTTACCAAGGTACTGGCCCCAGTATTGGCCTTGTTGCACCAAAAAGGGATTGCAATCCTAGGATATCTGGACGATCTCCTATTGAGAGCGGACTCTCACTCCGCTCTGTTGGGCGACCTGTCAATTACAGTTCAGACCCTTCAGGAATTCGGGTGGACTATCAATTTCACAAAATCTGCTCTGACGCCTTCAGTGAGGTTGGATTATCTGGGACGGACTCTAGATTCCGCCTTGGCGAGGGTCTTTCTTTCCCTGGAAAAAATTCAGAAGTTGCAGGGAGCGATCCGGTTGCTGTTGGAAACCGATCTGTCCTCACTATGTACTTGCATGAGAGTCCTGGGTCTGATGGTATCAACCTTCGATTGTGTCAAGGCAAGTCAGTCCTTCCTACCACTCTTTTGGACGGGGGTCACCACAGACCACACCACAGGAGTACTGGGGAAGCTCTGTGCCCAGGGGACCTGGTCAACCGAGCAGTTTTCCTTACTGATCAATATTCTGGAGCTCAGAGCAATCACGCTTTGCCTAATCCACTGGACGAATCGGCTATGCGGTTCTCCGCTTTGGATCCAATCGGACAATGCCACGGCTGTGGCTTGCATCAATCATGAAGGGGGCACCAAGAGTGTCCTGCCGGCCAAGTAGGTGGCCAAGATTCTAGTATGGGTGGAAGAAAATGTTCCGGCTCTTTCCGCAGTCCACATTCCAGGTGTGTAGAATTGGCAAGCGGATTACCTGAGTTGTCAGGTGCTGGATCAAGGGGAATGGTCCAGTCATCCGGAGGTGTTTCATCTCCTGTGTGCCCGGTGGGAACTCCGGAGGTAATCCGGTTTGCGGTTCGCCTCAACATAGTCCAGAGGTTTGTGGCCAGGTCTCGGGATCCTCTGGCCGATGCCACAGACGCCTTGGTGGCTCCTTGTAGCCAGTATCGGGTCGTTCTGGTTGCCCCAGACTGGCCTCATCCGTCTTAGTATGCAGACCTTGTAAAATTGGTCGCCGATTCTCCGTGGAAGGATCAGCTATTCCAGCGGCCGATCTTCTATCCTGCTTACGGTCGCTGGCTTTAACGGCATGGCTGTTGAAGGGCAGGTGTTGAGAGATAGGGGTCTCTCTGAATCTGTGATTCCTACCCTGTTGAAGGCTAGGAAGGCGACTTCTAGGAAGATTTATCATCATATGTGGAAATCGTACATTTCATGGTGTGAATCGCTGAAGCTGCACCTTCGCTTGTTTTCTATAGCTAGGGTGTTGGCCTTTTTACAAAAAGGGGTTGAGCAGCGGTTGGCCTTGGGCACTATTAAGGGCCAAGTGTCGGCCTTGGCTATTTACTTCCAACGTCCGTTGGCTGCTAATGGCTTGATTCACACTTTAATTCAGGGTGTCATCTGGCTCCCCCGAGGAGATCCCCGTTGCCTCCGTGGGAACTCAATCTGATTGTGTCTGTTCTTCAAAAGCCTCCTTTTGAGAACGTTAGGGAGATTTCTCTGCTTTCTTTATCCTAGAAGGTTGCTTTTCTGGTAGCAATTACTTCTGCCCCCAGAGTGTGTGAATTGGCGGCACTGTCCTGTCGTTCGCCTTATTTGGTGGTCCACAGAGATTAAGTGGTACTCTGACCTAATCCGTCTTTTCTCTCTAAAGTGTTGTCAGATTTCTATCTAAATGAAGACATTGTGTTGCCTTCACTCTGTCCTAAGCCTAAGCATCCCAAGGAAATTGCTTTGCACTCTCTGGATGTGGTTCGGGCGATCAGGGTTTACCTGACGGTCACTGAGTCTTTTAGGAAATCAGATGCTCTTTTTGTCCTTTGGGATCTCGTGAAGGTTTGGCTGTGTCTGCTGCGACTGTATCCAGATGGTTTAGGCACATGGTTGTTCAGGCTTATTCTTTGAAGGGTCAGGTTCCTCCTTTCCCTGTGAAGCCGCGTTCTACTAGAGCGCTGAGTGCCTCTTGGGCTTTTTGCCATCAGGCCTCAGTCATGCAAGTTTTTAAGGTGGAGACTTGGTCGCCTGTGCACACATTTACAAAATTCTACAAGGTAGATTTGTTGACATCTTCAGATGCATCCTTTGGCCGCAGGGTTTTGCAGGCTGCTGTTTAAAAGAGACTCATTTGTTTCTCTTTAGGGGTTTTTTTCTTTCACGGGTGAGCTCCTGTTGTTCCTGGTTGAGCTTCATGTTACCCAGTTGGCTAAGTTTAGCCTTTGGAGTTTACGTTAACTATTTGGTTTGCCTTCTTCCCACCCCCTCATGCCTACATTGCTTTGGGACGTCCCAATGGTATAAAGAAGCATAAGAGCTGCGTCTGTCAATGAACGATAGAGAAATCTGTATTTTTGTAAGAACTAAACGTAAAAACCTTTTTCTCTGAAGTCAGTTGACAGACGCAGCACCCGCCCCTCTGATATGGGGATGATTTGTGTCTTCTCACTTCTTGCAACAAAACTGGTATGCTGGAGCAGGGTGTGTGGGGTTATGCTTATAGGGACAGCCCCTGTAGGCGTGGAAACTTTTCTTTTCCTGCCTAGTACTATTCCTGTATGGGGCAGCATAACCCAATGGTATAAGAAGCGTAAGAGCTGCGTCTCTCAATGGACTTCAGAGAAAAGTATTTTACGGTAGGTTCTTACAAACATCCAGTTTTTAATTTCTGCTATAAAACATATCCAATACAAAAATGTAAAAAATCGAATTTCTTTATAAATTTAGACCAGTATGTATTCTGCTACATATTTTTGGTAAAAAAAAAAAAATCACAATAAGTTTGTCTTGATTGGTTTGCGCAAAAGTTCTAGCATCTACAAACTATGGGATATATTTATATAATTTTTATTTATTGTTTTTTGCTCGTAGTGGGTGGCGATCAGCGACTTCTAGCGGGACTGCAATATTCTGGTTGGCAAATCAGACACTGATACTTTTTGGGGACCAGAGACACATACAGTTATCAGTGCTAAAAATGATGTACTGTCACTGTACTAATGACACTGGCTTGAAAGGGGTTAACATTCGGGGCGATCAAAGGGTTAACCGTGTGCCTAGCTAGTGCTTGTGTACTGTGTAGGAGGTGCTTGTACTAGGGAAAGGCATTGATCCGTGTCTTTGCTTTGCAGGAACACATTATCAATGCTTTCCCTACTGACAGAATGGTGATCGCCCTTTTTTACTCATTCTGGCTCTCTAACTAATGATCGGCGGTTGCTGGTCTCAGATCAGCTCCCACTGTGTATAATTGCAGCGGGAGCAGGTCCCCGGGGGCGCGCATGCGCTCCCCAGACCCGGAGGTGCAGGATCACATACTAGGTATGTGATCCTGCACAGCAGAGCCGCCTTGCCTCCGTATATGTAAGTTATACGGTCGGCAAGCGATTAAAGAAAATGTTTTGTGTTGGTCTCTTTTGGATAATTTTGCATTTATTGTCGCGATCGGCTCTCGAAAGCGGTGTACTAATGATCAGATTATCGTACAATCTCTTTAAAATCGGTAATTGGCATCTGATTTTCTGATTGTGTCTATTAGGCATTAGTTACCACTTCGCTTCCAACTTCCTAATTGGACAATGGATCAGCACAATCTGTTTTGTGAGTAGTTAGGTGACACAGGAAAGTGTACATTGAAACTAGAGTACACTTTCATCACTATTTATTGATGCAGAGGCCTCATATACACTACTGCTGTTAAACTCAAGTTTTTGTGAGTTTAGGTGTTTTTTTTTTTTTTGTTTATATTCATTATTTCTGTCCTTGAACTAATGTTATCCTTTGTGTCCATGCACACATGGAGGTTTCTATCAGTTTAGTAGAGGGTAAGACGACACAGACCAAGGCTCTAAGACTTCCTAATTTTATTGAATAAAGGTATTTTTCTGCAGTCTGTGTACCTACTGGAGACCGTTCCTTTCACTCTCTGCTATAACATGAAAAAGGCAGATAGCTACCCAATAGGAACAAAGATTGCAAAAAGGAACACGATAGAAGTTCTGAACTTCCCCATTTAGTCCAAAATGTAAAAACCGTTTTGGCTGCAATTGGACTTTAAGCTAATCTAGAGTAGGGATGGGAAAGATTTCTTTCAGATTGCAAGGCTACTTTCACACCATTGATTTAGGCCGGTGTGAATCTCAGCACTGGGAATCTTCTGTTTCCTACTATGTCTCTGATCGGCTATGTGCGACCACCTGCCTTTTTTACTATGACAGGTTGCCGGAGGCCGCAGCTATTCGAGGTTCTCTGCACAGGCAGCGATCACCGCAGGTAATTGCTGGCTATGTGAACAGCCACAAATACCTGCAGCTGATGGCAACCTGTCGTTATAGTGAACAGGGCCAGGGGCCAGCGATCGCACCTAGCCACAGTAGGAATCGAAAGAGTCCTGTTGGTACAATTCACATCAGTCTAAATCGCCAGTGTGAATATAGCTTTATTGCTTTCTTTGTCCTCACAGGGACTCTTAGGAGGAACGTTGGTCCAGAGTTTACAAAGTAGCTCTACTCTAAACTTCGCAATTGCCACCCTGTTCTGCTACTTTTAATATACTAGTATCTATCACCTATGGAAGGCTACTTTGCAAAACCTGGAGCTAAAGACGACCAATAAATTGTTCTTTATATGACATTCCTATTAGGGATGCACCGATCCAATATTTGGATCGGATATTGGTGCCGATACTGCCACAATAGCTGGATAGGGGGATCGGTAAAATTAACCGATGCACGGGCCGATCCGGTTTTGCTGAGTCCGGCTCAGCCGTCCCTTACTTGGTGTTGTAGTAGTATGGGATGGGAGCCGCTACTTCATGTATAGGTTTGGCTCACAGGCGGAGTGATATCAGATGCACTCCGTCTGTGAATGGAGGAGCCATACACATGGAGGAGCCATACACATGAAGCAGCGGCTTTGCTCTGTACTGCAGCCGCATGCATATTGTGTATGTGTGTAGTTCCGGATCGGTATTGGCAGATACACAATGCCAGATATCGGTATCGGGACAAGAAAAGTCGGATCAGTGCACCACTAATTCTTATGAGCTGTGATTGACTTATGCACTGTATGGCTCTTGACACATCCAGTCCAGTTGTAGGTAGCAGTAAAAGAGAATTTCTCTTTTGTTCATTGAAGGACACAGCTCCTGATCATTGCGTTACACTGCCTCCTACAGGAGTAGGACACTTGGCAGAAAAATTGTCTGGCTACGCCTATGGGCAGTCCCAGGGGGTATACTCCCTCTCTGCTATAGGTACTCAGTTTTTTTCTGCCTAGTCAGGAGTAAGGACCTAGTTCTGGCAAGTTATTCTTTTTAGAGAGAATTTTTTTCTCCTGGATTTTTCCTGTGAGATCTACAATCAACTGCTGGACTGGGCGACAGGCTGGATAATATAGATCCAGTGGTCACACCAGTCTGGTCAGTAAACGCATGCAGATGATAGGTTGGACGCAACATAGCCCCACTGGACGGGGGCTGGCTTATGAGTTAAATGCCTTGCGAGGTCAAATACAACCGGGTCTCAGCCCGAGTTGCAGAGTTCCTCCTGGCCGACAGCCCCCCATTTCGATGGAGAGCAGGTTCTGTCTGGAGCGGTGCCTGCCTGTTTCCTGGTATGGTAAGTAACTGTCTCCCCCTGGAGGGTTTCTAGTTCAAAGGCCATTTTACGGTGGTTTGCTGTTGAAAATAGCTGTGGCCATGACACCCTCTGGGTGGCAATTGCGGTGGAGGGAGCCCGTCCTCATCCCCTAGTGCTGACTCCAGGATCTTTTCATTTCCTGATCGCCGTTCGTGCAGTGCAGATTCTCCTGGTAGCTGTGGTGCCTGGTTTCTGTGGGGTGGTGAGTCTGATGGGGTCCTCTCCCTCTCTGAGGATCGATTGGTGCTCTGTGGCTGGCAACCGGATGGGCTGCCAGAATGGTGGGGCTTGTCCCTTAGCATTTACACTTTTTGTGGGGTTCTCCTGGTGACTCATGGAGTCTTTGGAGCAGATCTCCACATCTGATCCCCTCTCTGAGGCTGCGGGGCCCTCGAGGTCCCATCCATCTATCGATGCACTGACGGTGGTCCTGGAGTCCTTGGTGTCCCAGTTGGACATCGGATCCTGAATCTGATTCGGCCGCCGCGGACGTGGGTCACCCTGCTGAGTCTACGACCACGCACCCTGAATCCTCAGATAGTGAGGAGTCGTCCTCCACTTCTGCAACCATGTACGAAAAGGTGCTGTTGGACGCACTGATTGTAGCTGTGCGTGAGACCTTAAAGATGGAGGACACAGCTGAAGCTGCGGCTGAGGCGCGGGTTCCCTTTGGCATTTACAAGCCATTCAGAGCGGAAAAGGTGTTCCCTTTCCCCTCCTATTTTGACAGAATTGTCACTAAATAGTGGGGATGACCAAAGCATCCCCTTGGGGGTCCCTAAGTGATTTTTCTAGGCGATACTCCTATGATGAGTCCCTTCTTAGGAAGTAGACTGTTCCACCCCCCGCTTTCCAGATTGGACAATGCAACCATGATTCCGGTTAAAGAGTCCCCGGCCTTTAAGGACCCGGCTGACAGGAAGGTGGAGGCTGCGGACCACAATATGTACAACCCTGGCTGGTTCAGCACTGGGGCTGACATTCACCATTGCCCTGGTGTCGCATATTCTGACCAAATGGGCTAGGCTTTTGCGCTGTGACCTGGAGGGGGAGTAGCTCCCCCCTGCCTTTGCTGAACTGGCAGACCGGCTGGTCCAGGGGCTGCAGTTTTATCTGTGATGTATCTTTGGATGCGGGTCCCCGAGTGGCACGGCTCTCTGTTTCGGCAGTGGTTCTTCAGAGTGTCTTTTTCAAATGCTGGTCTGTGGACCAGACTTTTTAAAAAGGCCTTGACTGATCTTCCCTTTCAAGGAGATTGCCTGTTTGGTGCTACCCTGGATGACCACATTACACATCTCACCAGGGGGGAAGAGTACACTTCTTCCGTAGGCTACTAAGGGCAAGGACCCTCGTAGATGTGGGCCTTCCTTCTCGGCTCTTAACCACGATTTCCGTCGGTCCTTTGACGCTAAATATCAGGGTTATGGCAGCAGATGGCTGCCATAACCCTGGTATTTTTGAAAAAGGCAGGCGATCGGCTTTCAGGCAAGGGTGGTCCCAGCGGCGGATTTGTCGCGGTATCACCCTTACGGTGCGGCGGAAGAGGTGTTTCCCGCCGCGTCCCGGTCCTTTTTACCCGCTTACCGGACCCACCGGCATCGGGGAAAATGATCCAGTCCCGAATCCTCTTAGACATTAAGTTGAGTGAGGGCAAGATGGCCCTCACTCGACCGAAGCGACGTCAAACGTTGTTGCCTAGCAACTGGTTTAAGGAGCCAATTTTTTTTAAGTGTACTTGTGAGGTCTTTTTGACCCCAGATCTCACAATAAAGAGGTCCTGTCATGCCTATTTCTATTAGAAGGAATGTTTACATTCCTTGTAATAGGAATAAAAATTATACATTTTCTGGATTTTCAAAAGTCTGCTCTGGTTCCGTTCACAAAGCTGGACTATCTGGGTTTTACTCCGGACTCGGCCTTAGACAGAATGCTCCTTCCTCTGGACAAACTCCACAAACTGCAGGCTGTAATTTGTCTCCTGCTGCCCAGCAGATGGTAATCCCTCCGGACTTGCTTGATGGTGTCTACCTTTGCGGCAGTTCCATTTGCACAGTTCAATACGATGTCCCTGCAAAGGGAGTTTCTGGCCAAATGGGACAAGAATCCGCAGTCTCTGGACAATCAGATCTGGCTCAGCCAGGGAAGGAAATAGTCCCTATAATGATGGCTCCATTCTCTGGTGCTTCGGCTGGGCAAATCCTTCCTCCCCTTGTATTGGGCAGTGGCCACCACGGATGCCAGCCTGTCTGGCTGGGGGGGGCGTCATTGGCAAAAATTCTGCTCAGGGGATCTGAACACTGAAAGAGTCCAGACTACCGATTAATGTCTTGAAACTCTGAGCCATCAGACTGTGCCTGGAACTTTGGACGGATCGTCTTCAAAGATATCCAGTGTGCATTCAATCGGACAGTGCCACGTCCGTGGCTTATGTCAATCACCAGGGGGCACAAGAAGTGTCCTGGCGGTTCTGGCGGTAGCCGGCATTCTAAAGGAGGGCAGAACAGCTCGTTCCAGCACCTCTCCGCCATACACATTCCTGGGGCGGAAAACTGGCAGGCGGATTACCTCAGTCAGCAGGCGTTGGACTAAGGGGAGTGGTTCCTTCATCCATAGGTGTTTCATTGGTTGTGTCTCTGGTGGGGCATCCCCGAGGTGGATCTGTTGGCGTCCTGGCTCAACAGAAAGGTGCAGAGGTTTTTGGCTCAGTCATGGGATTCTTTGGCGGACACCACAGACGCGTTGGTGGCCCCGTGGGGTCAGTATCGTCTGATTTGCACCTTCCCTTCTCTCAAGCTTCTGCCAAGACTTCTACGCAGGATAAAGGAAGAAGAGATTCCGGTCATCTTAGTAGCCTCGGACTGGCCTAGCCGGGCTTGGTACTCCGATCTGGTGCGGCTGGTCGCCGACTTTCCTTGGAAACTTCCTCTCAGGGGAGGATCTGTTGTCCCAAGGACCAATCTTCCATCCTGCTTTACAGTCGCTGGCTTTGACAGCTTGACTGTTGAACGCCAGGTGCTAATGGATAGAGGTTTGTCTAAATCAGTGATTCCAACGCTGTTAAAAGCTAGGAAATCTACTGCTAAAAAGAGCTACCATCATACGTGTAAGATGTACATTGTGTGGTGTGAGTCTCTTGGGGTTAATCCTCTTTCTTTTTCAGTGGCTTGGATCTTGACCTTCCTTCCAACGGGAGGTTGAATACTATCAAGGGCCAGATGTCGGCAGAAGTGAGCAACGTTTGACCATGTAGATGATGATTTAAAAAAAAGAAAATCTGGAGTACCACTTTAATGCTCCCATCATTGGCATCCTTAAAAGATACGAATAATTTTATTTTATTTTATTGTTTCTTGAAATATTGCATTTTGAAACAAAACGGGCAAAGATTTAATTTTTTTACATTCCTAACAACCTAATTTAAATACACATTTAATCTACAATTATGTATACTACGATAAATAATATAAAAAAAAAATTATAAGATCTTTAGGATCACATTTTTTCAGGTACGTAACCAACCAAGCAAATCAGATGTGTATAATTGGGTAAAGCAGTAGATAGATATATAGGTAAATGGAAAATACACAATTTTTAGATTACTTTTTTCATTTTTTTTTTAAATCAATGTTGCATACCTAAAAAAAAAAAAAAAAAAAAAAAAAAATAAACCACCATTAACATGTTTGTTGAGATATCCATATTTTTTACATTCTAAATGTTAAACTATTAGTACAGTTCTTTTTAGTAATTGGGAAATTAGTTGTTTTCTTTTTAAAGACTTTGAAACATAAATATATCCACATCTGCCCTCTTGTGGTCAAATCATCATTTTATTTTGTGCATTGATCGTGTTTTTCTTACATTCAGAATTTTAAAATATTTTTATAAGTTCAAAATAACCTGGAAACCACATTTATTATACCTCTCTGTCAAATTTTAGAATAACCGTGCTTTTTTCTTCTCATTTTTGCATTCATTTAATCTGCTTATGATAAAAGTTTATGGTTCTTCTATCTAAACGGGTTATTACACAGGGCACAATATGGTGCTTTTTTTTTTTTTTTTTTTACAAACAAGTTGGACTTTGGAAAGATGTAACAATTAACCTGTGTGCCCATCTATAATACCAGAAAATCGGCAAGCGTATTACATTCAAAGACAGGATCTGATAGACCCAAATTGCTTAAAACATCACTGTTTTTACAGAGATACCCCAGGGAGCTTGGGAAACCATTTAACAGATGAAAGTGCATTTTGAAAAGTCTGACCTTACATGCAATCATAAAATGAATCAAAACAGTCCCTTTCCCCTCTTGAAATGTACCGAGCCCATCTGTGTCTAATCCAGTAATTATAGACTGACTTCAATTACCTTTTCAAACTTGGAGCAGCCTGGAGACTCCTCCGTGAACAAACACAGGGTTTTGTCTAGACCTCAATTGACCACAGTCTAAAGCTTGAATTTGTATCTAATTTTATTTATTTTTTTCAAGAGTTTGATCTTGAAGGCCTGTTTTCCACACCAATTATTTTTTTTTTCCTTTTTCTTACCTTTTGCTTTTTTACTACATTAGGTGTTAGTCTTACCCTACGCGTGGACGGATTCTTAAGGCTGGTATCTGATGGTAGATTTAGGTGTTGTATCTCATAATTAAAATTAAATAAAACTCAGTATTTTACAATGTGAGCCACTGATGAAAGCAGAACATTTGGAAATTAAAGCAATACCCCTAACATACTGACTATGTAGATTGAAAATTCAAGCTTTGGCATAACCTTGGGTTTCTATGTCAGACGTGCTTGATGAAACCTTATTTGGAAAGGAAAAACAAAGCATTAAAAGGTTTCAACAGTTTTAGGAGGGAGTATGAGCTTCATTGGTTCTGCCACATCATGACTCAGTGCTGGTGTTAATTTAACTGAGCTGCAGAGCTTACAATTGAAATAGTACAACATTACTCGTGAACATTGACCAGAGCTGTGTGAAGATGCTATGCAAAGCCATTTATTTTGAGTTGTACACCATTTTACCATTCAAACCTACAGTATGTAACATTTGCAACATTAGGAATTTAATTTTATATTTGAGTCTATATTTATTAGTTTAGTACTTTGGTGGATTATTTTTGTTTTTATATACTAGTTATATTGTCTTCCTAAATCTACTAATATTATAATGATTATCGGTTTTTAACAGGAAGTCTTCCTAAAATGTATTAACCGATGTTTATGTAACTTTGTTATGACTATCGCACTGTGGTGTTTTTTTTTTTGTTTTTTTTTTTTAAGATTTGTATCCTCTTTAATTCGTAGTTGTGATGTCTTCAACATTTACGACAGCTGCAGATTTTTTATGTTTTTTCCTTCTAAATAGAGGCAATTGTTTTCTTTTAAGTCATTTAGAAAACATGCTTAAGATGTTAAACTTTAGTTTAGCAGTGTGTTCATAATATCGTGTTCTGCAGCCCAACAAAATATAATAAAGTGTGAAATTTGTTAAAAAAATAAAAATAAAAAAATTCAACAGTTTTATTAGACTATATTAATTGAGTTTTCCTTTTATTAGGGCTATAGAAGTTGTACTAGCCTGAGATGGTCATGTGAACATATCTGTAGCTTTTTTAACCATGCGGCATATTCCTTTAGGTTTTAACTTTCCCACCATTGTTGATAAACTTACCTGTTTGGTGCATTTCATGCAAAAATTGCAGTTCATGTGCAGCCAAGGCCATGTGCAATAGGCAACCCCCCCCCCCCCAGTTCCTGGTTTCTTTCTTCTATATTTTAATGCGATTTCAGAAAAGTTTTTCTCTAAATGTTTTTTTAGCTTTTCTCTAAAATCCAAATTTGCTCCTGGTAGACTATTTTTCAGATTATACCAATTTCACAGATTAAACCAATACATAGTCCATTTCTGTGACTCCTAAATGGTATTGCAATTTATCTGTCTTCTCCTCCCATGCTGCGGGACAATGAGTAGAGGAAAAAGTTAGCAATCTTTCTAAATTAGGTGAAAGTTCCTGTGTTTTGCAGCAGAGGATTGTTTTCCTACATGGCTAATGTTCTAGAGAACGCCAGTAAATGTGAAAATATTGCCTATTATGTCTGGACAATTGAATTCCATTATGATGTCTTCAAAAGTCTCCAGTTACTTATTATCCTTAAACCCAAATTATCTGAATCCCAGCTCTCATCAAAGGGGAAAATAAAACCGATTGTGCATGTAATGACTGCACTGACATTTGTGTAATATAGCTAAATAAAAATCCTACCGGCTATGAATTTTGTCAACTTGATCATCTTTAAATGGAAGCTCTCAAGGCTACAGACCTTTTAGGTGAAAATAAAAATCTTATTTTATTTTAAGATCTTTTTTATTTGCTGTATTAATTAATATGAATATGTGTTAACAAAAAATAATTGCTCTTCCAAAGTGATATTTTGCTCTTAGTTTTTTTTTTTTTTTTACTTTTTTGAGTTAAGTAAACTAAAGCTATGTACAGCATGTATTGTTAATTAAATCCACGTAATCTGGAAAGTTAGAACTTTGTTTAACCTCTTGACTTGAGCCAGAGAAAAAGCTGCTAGTGTGTTTTTTTTTTCAAACCGTAATTGAATTTTATTTGGCTATAAATATTTTACCTTTTTATTACCTGAAATTGGATGAATCATAACAGTGTATTAACATGCAAAAATGAAAAAATTGTTCCTAATAAGTTATTATATTTTTATGAGTTGGCTCTGTTATTTAAGTAGGAAGAGCTAGGCTTTTCAGTCCCAGTCTGGATTGGTGGATAGTTAAATTGCACATGAATGCAATTTTGTATTAAAAGCATCTTCTCTAGTATATAAAAAGCTTGATCCATTTTGAAATCATTGTGTGTTCAGTACATTTTAAAAAATTTGGTTTTCACCAAAAACATCAGCATGTGAGTAAATTTATTGTAATTGTTTCCACACCTTAACTAAATCATTGTTGATTGTAAAGCCATACTACTCTGAATCCAGATATTCTCTGTAGGCTTTCTATCATGTGGCAATGCATGGATCTGCTGCAAGAGAACTACAAATCACAACATGTTCACTATTACCAAATTACGCCACTAGGCCAACACTCGTCATTCAGACATTTTTTGTTAATAAGAAAGAACTGCTAAATGCCCCACTCTCATTTATATCAACAAGTAGCCACGCAACCCACAATTTTTTAACACAACCTGTTTTTATGTACAGTAAAATTAGTGTTTATTTCAAACATGTATGCTTTTTCGAAGCTGAATGCTACCCTTCTGAATGCATTTTATGCTCCAGTGACAAAGTATAGAATCCTGCAATCAAAAGCAACATTTGTATTTCCTATTGTACGTAGTTTAATTGTTAAGCTGTGTTTACAACTAAATTGACTGTATAGTTATTGTTACAAAATTCAACAGCTTTTTCTGTTAAAAAACTTTCTTGAGACCTTGTTGCTCTAACAATCTTGTACATGGAAAATAATTGTTAAAAAAATATATTTGCAGCTACTCCTCCCCCTTCCCAGTCATAACAGAGCAGCATCTGAATTGAGATTTAAAAAAAAATGCACCCATTAAATATTAGGAGATTTCCTCATGCTTCCTGTGCGGAAGTCATACGCTTGGCCAAACCATTGACTCTCTTGTTTTACACAGTATTGGCATAATACTGTGCTCTGGGTCTCCAGCCTCCAGAGGATTCTAGAAGATTAGTGAATGTGTCTGCGGGTATCTGATAGTGAGTTCTATAGAGGCTAGCTGCCAATTTATTTTACTAAATGTAAATGTTTTTTAAGCTTATGAGTACCCTGCATTTTAAATTTCCATGGAGGCCATGGGTCTTATTTGCTAAATCGCCTCAAGTCTAAGCTTGCAGAAATACACACCCAATAATTGCCATGTTGCCAGGACCATCCTTTTTGTTTTTTGATGAACTTCGCACAAGTGACGAGGCTGTAGTTCTTCCTAGAAGCATCATGAAGAGCCTGAGGGCTTTGGCTGCGATGGTTAATAATGAGTGGACTTTCTCACTCCTTGCCTAGAGTTGCTCTTTAGCTTACGAGTTGGAAAGGAAACGCCTCCCTGCAGTTCATGTAATTTTCCATCTTAGGACTGTACTGTATTTACTGACGACTGGTTTGCATTCCTCTACTTGTAGCAAATTGGAAAGAAAATGACACAATTTCCTGCCCTTTCTCTTTGAATTTCTAATTTCTTTTATCTTCCGCGTTCATCTGAGAAATTAAGGCAATGTGACGGGTACAGTCCGCAGCTCGATGACATAAAGTAAAGCAGGAGCTGTGGCACAGATCTGAGAGGTGTGGTAGTGCTGACATTTTAATCACTGCAGTGTCAGCCAGCACTGTACAGCTGTACTGTTCATCAGCTTGTGTATGTGTATACCCAAGCATTGGGGAACTCTATAAAGTATAACTAAAGCCAAAAATGTTCCTGGAACTTTGGATGGGGAGAATGTTAATAGCTGTTTTTCTTGTTATCTATGTTTCTTTAGGGAGATTTTCCTTTATATTATGTCATGTAGGCTTGAAAGAGTAAAGGAAATCTCTTCTTAGACCGTTCTAACCGGAAAACAAGAATCTCAATTGAAAGATTTCCCATATATTCCAACTCTGGTGGTACCGGCTATAGCCGAAAACACCGATTTATTGTATTCTAATGGCGGGAAAGGCTCCCTGCTGTCAGAATACAATACTACAAAATTTTCACCCTCTATTTCAGCATGGTGACATTAGTGCTCAGGGCAGTTAGTGAGGCAATCTCCATAATGGAGACGCAAACCACAATTAAAATTATCTGACAGTGGTTCTGACCCCTCATTACCCGATCCAGAACTAGAAATTTTTTTTGCCTTCAGTTATACTTTAACCACTTAAGCCCAGAAGATTTTACCCCCATTCCGACCAGGGGGTATATTGCGATTTGGCACTGGGAGACTTTAATGGACAATTGCGCGGTCGTGCAACGCTGTACCTAAACGAATTTGACGTCCTTTTTTCCCCATAAACAGAGCTTTCTTTTGGTGGTATTTGATCACCTGTGCGATTTTTTTTTTTTTTTTTTTTTATTTTGATCATGTGCTATAAACAAAAAAAAAAGAGTGAAAATTTTGCAAAAATAACAATAATTTTCAATTTTTTTTATATGAAATTCCCCCCCAAAAAAATGTAAAAATCAAAATTTTTTAACATTTTTGGCCAATTTGTTTTCTGCTACCTATGCTTGGTAAAAAAAATCGCAATTAGCGTATTTTGATTGGTTTGCGCAAAAGTTATTGCGTTTACTAAGGGAAAGATTTTTGTTTTTTTTTTAACGAGTAATGGCTGCGATCTGCGATTTTTTTTTTTTTTTTTTTTTTTTTTTTTTTTTGTGTTACTGCGACATTGCGGCGGACAGATCGGACCCTTGACTGACATTTTTGACACTTTTGGGGGTACCAGTGACATTACTACAGTAATCAGTGCTATACATATGC
Source organism: Pelophylax lessonae (assembly GCF_965119305.1). Lineage (NCBI taxonomy): Eukaryota > Metazoa > Chordata > Amphibia > Anura > Ranidae > Pelophylax > Pelophylax lessonae. Next base: position 792,843,221 of record NC_138768.1, on the reverse strand, counting down.
ACTTACTGTAAAAATGACACTGGGAGGGAAGGGGTTAACTTTATTGGGGAAGGAGTGGTTAAGTATGTCCCTAGGGGCGTGTTTCTAACTGTCATTGGACATGGCTACTGGTGTAAGAACAGAGATCAACGTTCCTACATAGTATAACCGTGTGATCTCGATTTTTACACAGGGAAGAATGGCAGGCGGCTTTGTTTACATTAGCCGCCTGCCTTTCTCCCTTCACGGCGCACGATCGTGAGTGACCGGCGGACATCGGGTCCGCCGGCCACACGCACTGACTTCTTAGGGAACGAGCCGGGGCGGGCGCGCGCCTCCACGGGCGCGCACTCGCCCGCTATTGGCTCACAAGCCAGTGACAGGCTAGTGACGTACCCATACGTCACTTTGCCTGGCCGGGGCTGACCGCCGCAGTATATGTACTTTCGGCGGTCGGCAACCGGTTAAAGTCGTGTTCTAGGTGCTCAAAAAGAAAGCAAGTGAAGAAAAAAAAAACCTGTATCAGACATCATTACAGATCTCTCTCTCTCTCTCTCTCTCTCTCATATATATATATATATATATATATATATATATATATATATATATATATATATATATATATATATATAATTTTGCAATTTAGGAGAACATTTATAAAAATGGAGCTTGTTCTCACCATAAAGCATATACAGAGACATGCTTTGTTACATCATGTGTTGCCATACATTTTTTTAAAGACAGCGTGTATAGGAAAGTGGAGACCAATGCTTCAGAAATTCAACATGCAGGGCTTTCGTTTCTCCAAATGCTTTGCAGCATAACTCATTGGTACAAATACCAGTATCAATGAGTTTTTGGTCATTTTGCAAAATTTGCAATACTTGTGCCGGCCATACGTGAATCCAAAACCAGCCGGTTCAGCAGGGTCCAGCCGTATTTTGATCCATGCATGGGCAGGCTGCTTGTATACAAGTCGATCTATTGATCATTTTGAGAGCGGGGAAGGCTCTTCACTGCCAGAATACAATACCACAGCCGGAGGGATTCCCCTATCAACATCAAATGTTCTTTTTTTTCAACCCACTGACCATAAGTTTTTTTTTTTTTTTTTTTTTTTTTTTTTTAGGCCTGGGAAGAAGCAATGGGGGGGCACCAGAAGTACTGTTCAAACACTGCACTCCTATATTTATTTATAGTTATTATGGATGTTCTATTATGTGCACATTTTAGATAAATAGTGTTTAGCGAAGTTTGCTGTTTTTTTTGAACAATTAAAAAAAGACCTTTACCTGCAAAAAAAAAAAATGCAATTGTATGTTAAAAACAGATTTCCAGGTATGGTTTGTATTGCATAGCTACATTGATGCAGCATAGGTTCATATGGTCTCACATGGCCGTCATTAAGCTCTTAATTTCCTATTGGTGTTGCTTGCAGGGCCACCCATAGCGCCAACGCATAGGTACTTATAGACTTTAGTCCAAGATAAGAATTGGGAGGGCTGAATAGACTCTTTGGGGGATTTTCTTAAAGCAGAACTTTACTCTTTCAATCAACATTGACTATTTGTAATCCTTATGCTGCTAGTAAATGGATAGGAATGTATATCATATTTTGCCGGATTTTTAAACTTTTTTTTACATTTCTTTAGTTTCCGGGTTTCCATACCTAGGCGCAAATTGTCATACGTCACAGGAGTCATCAGGAGGGGAGCAGGGGCTTTCTAAGCCAAGCACATCCTCTCCTACTTGGATGCCTGAGCTAAGGGCAGATGGATTAAAGGAAGCAAATGCTAAATTATTCATCTGCCCTTACTCAAGATAGCCACAGCCAGAAATGATGGGGGGGGGGGGTTAAAGTGATTTGCCAAGAAAATAATGCATGGAGACCTGAATGGATGGATTTTCTTTGAATAGTAAAAAGGAATTAAATAGCATTTTTTTTGCTTGTGGTGCTTAGATGAGGTGTAGTTCCACTTTAAATGGTTGCACACAGAATCTGGTGCAGCTGTGTTTCCAATCCGCCGTCTACCTTCAGCTTGTTCAATTAAGCTTTTTCAATAAAACCTAGAAGCGGATTAGTTGTTATGTACAGCTGCACCAGATACTGTGTGCAAACGTTTTAGTAAATCACCCCCTTTGAGTTTACACAGGCAGAGGGCACAGGACAGCACAAACAGATATTACAAATAATTTTAATGGTATCTTTGGCAAACCAAGTGGAAACATAAATATTCTTGAGCAATCCTTGCGGTGCCAACTGAGAAAGATCAGGCATTAATCAGAAAGTTACTCATGCTGATTGTTTTTCCAGCAACTTGGAACTGTGTGTTAAGAAGCAATTACTCGCTTTATATGCCAGAACTTATTGAAATCCATTGTGGCATCCTGACATGGGCTGTCATTGTAAATAAGATAATAACATATCCATATATTAAAGGTTACGGCGGTTACGCCCCATAGTAGACCCATGACACTGGAGGCTTCTCTTAATAACCGTAGTAGCCAGTAGCAATAACCTGTAACCTGCACTCAGCAGTCTTTGTCACATTCACTGTGACGGTAGAATGCAGTCTCCTCACCCCCTTACAAAGCACGAAGACCTCTTTTTGTACTCAAATTGTTTTAACTAGTTTATAAGAAAGCAAAGAAAATAATTCTGATTCCAGACAGCTGATTATGAACACACAAATACACTGCTCAAAAAAACTAAAGGAACACTTTTTAATCAGTATTTAATCAGAGTATAGGATCAAGTAAATTAAACGTCTGAGATATTGATCTGGTCAGCTAAGTAGCAGAGGGGGTTGTTAATCAGTTTCAGCTGCTTTGGTGTTAATTAAATTAACAGGTGCACTAGATAGGCAACAATGAGACAACCTGCAAAACAGGAATGATTTTACAGGTAGAGGCAACTGACATTTTTTTTTCTTACTCACCTTTTCTGACTGGTTTTCACTAGTTTTTGCATTTTGCTAGGGTCAGTGTCACTACTGGTAGCATAAAGTGATACCTGGACCCTATAGAGGTTGCACAGGCAGTCCAACTCCTCCAGGATGGCACATCAATACGTGCCATTGCCAGAAGGTTTGCTGTGTCTCCCAGCAATGTCTCAAAAGCATGGAGGCGATTCCAGGAGACAGGCAGTTACTCTAGGAGAGCTGGACAGCGCCATAGAAGGTCCTTAACCCATCAGCAGGAGTGAGATCTGCTCCTTTGTGCAAGGAGGAACAAGATGAGCACTGCCAGAGCCCTACAAAATTACCTCCAGCAGGCCACTGGTGCGAATGTCTCTGACCAAACAATCAGAAACAGACTTCATGTGGGTGGCCTAAGGGCCCGATGTCCTCTAGTGGCCCCCGTGCTCACTGCCTGGCACTGCAGAGCTCGTTTGGCATTTGCCATTGAACACCAGAATTTGCAGGCGCCCCGTGCTTTTCTCGGATGAAAGCAGGGTTCACCCTGAGCACGTGACAAATGTGATAGGGTCTAGAGAAACCATGGAGAACGTTCTGCTGCCTATAACATAGTTCAGCATGAGCTGTTTGGTGGTGGGTCAGTGATGGTCTGGGGAGGCATATCTATTGAGGAACGCACATACCTCTACAGGCTAGACAATGTCACCCTAACTGCCAATAGGTATCGGGATTAAATCCTTGGACCCATTGTCAGACCCTACGCTAGTGAAAAAGGGTTTGTTGTATGGGCGCTTCCATGGAATACAGCAGGCTTTAGGTGAGACACTGCACTTCGGCAGCACTGGAGAGGAGAAGCTGCTCTGAAAGTGATAAAGATAAAAAGACAAGGCACCTCTAAGTGCAGTAGGCTCTGAGTATTAGGTTAAAAGTATAAAAGCACTCACATTTGGTAAATATGACACAGGCATAGCAAAGATCTGTCTGGAATCTTCCTACCCACTGTGCTGAGTGGTTGCAATGGGGACATCCGGTGATCCGCTTCCTGTAGATGCGTCCTTTCGTCTGTGTCTCAGCCTGGTCGGCATGAGATTTCCTGAAGGCAGGGTGTGGACGCACACGAAGGAGCTGAGCGCCGAAACATGTAACCGCCCACCACCCGCTCTATTGGACACCAGCCGCTGCGTCCACACCCTGCCTTCAGGAAATCTCATGCCGACCATCTCATTAGCATGCCTCGACATTTGTAGGGCATGCATACAAGCATGTGGGGTCTAACAAACTACTAAGTACCATTTTGATTTGCTGCAATGAAATTTCAGCAAAATAGACTAGCCTGCTGGACCATTTTTTCACTTTGACTTTCGGCATGTCTTTAAATTCCGCCCTCTGTAGGTTGATAATTTTAATTTCCATCAAACGATGTGGCATCCTTTCGTTCCTAACACATTACCCAGTCTATATCAGTATAGCTATCCAGCATATTTTTCCCCATTGAGATCTGATAAGTTTTTAAAGTGTTCCTTTACATTTTTTGAGCATTGTATATCCTTTGTTTAATTGTGGTACTTATCGTTCTATTCTACAGTTATGACTTTTTCAGTCTAATGCTCACTGGGCAAATCTAGGTTTCTCTTTTGTTCATTGATGGACACAGCTCCAGATTCATCTTGATCATTGGGTTATGCTGCCCCCTACAGGAATAGGACATTAGGCAGGAAAAAACTTTACCACGCCTATGGGACATTCCATTTTTTTCTGCCTAGTCAGGAGTAAGGACCTAGTTTCTTTCTGGGATCTCTGGTCCTGACATTTTTCCTTTTTAAACCAATCTTTTTTTTCTCATTTCTTTTTTTGTTCCTGTAAATACTACAATCAATTGCTGGACTTGGCGATGGACTAGATATTCTAGATCCTTATGGTCTCATTGCCTTGGTGTCCCAGGCCTTGACAGAGTAGGCTAAGCTTTTGCGCCAGGATCTGGAGGGGGAACAGCTTCCCCCGGCCTTTGCGGAGTTGGTGGACCAGTTGGTCCAGGGGTACAGTTTATCTGTGATGTCTCCTTGGATGCGGCTCCTTTAGTTCCTAGGCTGTCTGTGACAGCAGTGGTCCTTCGATGCATGATATGGTTGAAATGCTGGTCTGCGGACCAAGCTTCCAAGAAGACCTTAGCAGATCTCCCTTTTTGCGGAGGATTGCCTGTTTGGGTCTTCCCTGGATGAATTCATTAAGGGAGTCACGGGAGGGCAGAATACTCTTCTTCCACAGGCTTCCAGGAGCAAGGAATCTTGTCCAGACGTGGTCCTTCTTTCTCGGCTCATAAGCGATTTTTCGTCCCTTAGGGTCTCAAGAAAAAGGATCCAAATTGTTTGGAACGTCTTCGGAGGTTCCAAAAGGCCCTTCCCTGGTAAGTTGAGAGCAGGTCCTTCCAGACCTACAGACAAGTCCTCTTCTGCCTAAAGGGGAGCCCTCACCCGTATCTGGGGTGGGGGGGGGCGTCTTTGTTTTTTCCGGACCCGTGGACCTCTGATTCAAGACAGGTGGGTCCACGAGCAGATACGGTCCAGCTACAAGATCGAATTTTGGTCTTATCCTCCGAGAGGTTTATTCCTTCCAACCTGCGCTTGTCCCCCGGCCGTTTGCGTGGTCTGTTCGGGGCGGTACAAGATTTGCTACTGCAAGGAGTGATTGTACCGTTTCCGAACTCGGAACGTTTTCAAGGTTTTTATTCAAACCTGTGTACAGTTCCCAGGAAGGAAGGCGAAATTCATCCAATCCTGGATCTCAAATCCTTGAACCACTTTTTGCGGGTAAAGACATTCCGGATGTAGTCTATTTGTTCGGTAGTGGCATCCCTTCATCAAGGGGATCTTCTAGCCTCTTTAGATATTAAGGACGCTTACCTACGTTTTCCGATATATGTCGGACATCAGCACTTTCTCTGCTTTGCCATGGTTGAGGAGCATTATCAATTCTTTACCCTTTGGTCTCGCCTCAGCTTCTTGGGTGTTCACAAAAGGGATGAACCCAGTGTTAGCATTGTTGCGACAGCGGGGGATTGCGGTGCTGAGGTACCTGTACGATCTTCTTCTACAAACAGAGTCTCCGACTACTCTACAGGACAACCTGGACATCACTGTGCGGACTCTGCAGGAGTTCGGGTGGACTCTGAATTTTCAGAAGTTTGCTCTGGTTCTGTCCACCAAGTTGGACTATCTGGGTCTGACTCTGGACTCTGCCTCAGCCAGGGTATTTCTCCTGCTGGACAAGTTCCAGAAGCTGCAGGATGCCATTTGACTTTTGTTGTCCAGCAGTCGGTCGTCTCGCAGGTGTTGGCATCTGCAGATGCTGCTTTTGTCCGCTAAGTTTTTCCTGCCGCTACGTTTTTCAGGCCGCTGTTTAAGAGGACCTGGTCCTCTTTGAGGTCGTATTGTTTTCAGGTGAGCTCCAGTTCTGATTGAGCTCTGTCTTACCTGGTTGGCTAGGTTTAGCCTTTGGGAATTTTTTCTGCTGTTTTTTTTCCCATCCCTCATATTTGACACTGCTTTGGGATGTCCCAATGGTCAAGAGGATCCTGGAGCTGTCAGTCAATGAAAGAGAAAATTGGATATTTGTCTTACTGTAAAATCCATTTCTCTTATGTTCATTGACGGACACAGCACCCACCTCTTAATTGGGTTGGGTTATTTTTCTTCTGACTCTGCTTGTAACAAAACCGAATGCCTATAGCACGAACTGGAAGTATACCCCCTGGGACTGCCCCATAGGCGTGGTAACGTTTTTTTTTTCCTGCCTAGTGTGCTACTCCTGTAGGGGGCAGCATAACCCAATGGCCAAGAAAATTCAGGAGCGGTGTCCGTCAAAGAACATCAGCGAAAAAGGATTTTACGGTAAGAAAAAAATCCAATTTTTTTTTCTGCGTGCCCGGGAGGTACAGATACAGCATCCAGCCCTGCTGCCAGAAGCCTGTCAATAGCTGACAAGCTGAAATACATGGTGGCTGGAAGCTGTACTAAGTGGTATTCATGTATAGAGCAGTCTTTTTATGGAGTTGTTCTGAACATATATGGCCCTCAACATGTACCACTGGGCACACAGCCATCACAGACACATATGGGCTAAACACCTAGTGTGCGTAGGCTTTTAAAGGTTTCACAGTTTTTTATTTTTCAAGAAATTGCAGTTAAAACTCAGTATACTCTGATGAAATACATACAAGCAGAGGGATTCTGTTTATTAAACATTGCATACTATTGGTAGATCCAGTGCCCCATGACTTCAGTGGGTTGCACTGTTAGTTGAAGAATGTTACCCCAACATTTCGTATTCTGATATGTGCACAGCCTTTTACGGGGAAGATCAGCGTGCTCCTGTTTCCCCACCCCCACCTCTCAAAGCTTCTTATGCAGCTGAGAACAGAGATTATGTGATCAAAAAATTCAATAAAAAAGGTATTTGTTTTTTTTTCCTATATACACAAAGGTTTTACTTTGCATTTTCTTTTTTAAAAAGTATGGGGTGTTTTAAAAGGTGAGAGTTTGCATATACAGTGCCTTGCGAAAGTATTCGGCCCCCTTGAACTTTGCGACCTTTTGCCACATTTCAGGCTTCAAACATAAAGACATAAAACTGTATTTTTTGTGAAGGATCAACAACAAGTGGGACACAATCATGAAGTGAAACAAAATTTATTGGATATTTCAAACTCTGTTAACAAATAAACTGAAAAATTGGGCGTGCAAAATTATTCAGCCCATTTACTTTCAGTGCAGCAAACTCTCTCCAGAAGTTCAGTGAGGATCTCTGAATGATCCAATGTTGACCTAAATGACTAATGATGATAAATTAGAATCCACCTGTGTGTAATCAAGTCTCCGTATAAATGCACCTGCACTGTGATAGTCTCAGAGGTCCGTTTAAAGCGCAGAGAGCATCATGAAGAACAAGGAACACACCAGGCATGTCCAAGATACTGTTGTGGAGAAGTTTAAAGCCGGATTTGGATACAAAAAGATTTCCCAAGCTTTAAGCATCCCAAGGAGCACTGTGCAAGTGATAATATTGAAATGGAAGGAGTATCAGACCACTGCAAATCTACGAAGACCTGGCCGTCCCTCTAAACTTTCAGCTCATACAAGAAGACTGATCAGAGATGCAGCCAAGAGGCCCATGATCACTCTGGATGAACTGCAGAGATCTACAGCTGAGGTGGGAGACTCTGTCCATAGGACAATAATCAGTCGTGTACTACACAAATCTGGCAAGAAGAAGGCCATTTCTTAAAGATATCCATAAAAAGTGTCGTTTAAAGTTTGCCACAAGCCTCCTGGGAGATACACCAAACATGTGGAAGAAGGTGCACTGGTCAGATGAAACCAAAATCAAACTTTTTGGCAACAATGCAAAACGTTATGTTTGGCGTAAAAGCAACACAGCTTATCACCCTGAACACACCATCCCCACTGTCAAACATGGTGGTGGTGGCAGCATCATGGTTTGGGCCTGCGTTTCTTCAGCAGGGACAGGGAAGATGGTTAAAATTGATGGGAAGATGGATGGAGCCAAATACAGGACCATTCTGGAAGAAAAGCTGATGGAATCTGCAAAAGACCTGAGACTGGGACGGAGATTTGTCTTCCAACAAGACAATAATCCAAAACCTAAAGCAAAATCTACAATGGAATGGTTCACAAATAAACATATCCAGGTGTTAGAATGGCCAAGTTTTTTTATTTGTTAAAGTTTGAAATATCCAATAAATTTCGTTCCACTTCATGATTGTGTCCCACTTGTTGTTGATTCTTCACAAAAAATTCCAGTTTTATATCTTTGTTTGAAGCCTGAAATGTGGCAAAAGGTCGCAAAGTTCAAGGGGGCCGAATACTTTCGCAAGGCACTGTACTTTAAGCTGAAAATGTATGCTTGTAATGTCACAACCATGACTAAGTTGAGGACAGATTTGCCAATGTGGGAGACAAGGAGGTTTAAAGGAGAAGTACAACCAAAGCTTGTTTGGGTGTACTTCTCCAGTGGCTCTAAAGAATGCAGTCTGTTCTGCTGAAGCCCACTGTCGGCTGACGCCACAGAGCTAATTCAGGTTCGTAATGGTCGAGATCCACCCAGAACCCTGGACCAGCACCTGGCTCAGCCTCTCGGGGAGCTCATTAGAGGCTGAGCCAGCCGCCCCTTCCACAGCCCAGCGCTCGGGTGAGTGTGGGAGGGGCAGAGCAAACATTGGTGATTGATAGTCACTAGCTCTCTACTCACGGAGCACTGAGAACCTCAGTTCTTGAGTTCTCAGCAGTGTTTGATTGCTCAGGTTCTCAGTGTTGGAGTTGGCGAGGTACAGATGCAGCATCGGACTGAGTATGATTCTTGGGAAAAAAAAATACTATACTTCTCTTTGAAGAAGCTTGTGCAGGTGGTTAAACCCTTTCTTTTTATCAGCTTTAGGTTAAAGCGGAGTTCCAGCCTAACCGCACATTCACCTGTCCCACGGTCAAGCGATGCAATGCGCCGTCTTCTCCCTCTCTGCTCCGTGGCGCCGGCATCACTGATGTGGGCACCCGGCTGTGACAGTTTGCGGCTTCACAGCCGGGTACGCACTGCGCATGCGCGAGTTGCGCTATGCGTCGTGATTGGCCGGCAATCTTCTGGGACCTCTGACAAGTCCCAGAAGATTGCAGGGCGGGAGAGAGGAGAACTTCCGCTCAGGGCGCCGCGGCGCTCCGAGCGGAAGTGGGAGCGGGTACCTGTCAAAACTAGGTACCCGCTCCCCCCCCCCCCCCGCAAAAATGACATGCCAAATGTGGCATGTCCGGAGGTTAGGACTATTTAAAGCGGAAGTTTCACTTTTGAGTGGAACTCCGCTTTAAGCTGAAGTTTAATCTGCTTAAATTTTAGATCCATTTACACCATCACAGGTTTTCTATGCAACTCAGGTAGATCATGGCTGGTGGGAGGGTCCTGCAGGGTGCTGTGTACATTGCTTACCAAAAACATTGCCACATCCGGCCTCAGTACTTCTCTCGAGCCCTTAGCTTCTGATGCAAAGAGTGTAGTTGTGTGCTCCCAGCACAGTTACCGCCCCCTAACCGAAAATGAGCGATCAGGAGTTTTCAATCCACGTGACTGCCGTGACAGCCAATCACGGTGGTCATGTGATCTTAAGTCTCTTCCCGCCTTCTGTCTTTTTAAAGTGGCAAGAGCCACACCTTGCTCCCCACCTGGGGTATAATTTGTGTTAATCAGTGTGGGCACTGGAGGAAGAGAAGCATGCTGTGAGGTAACATGCCTGCAGGACTGGAACAGACCCAGTGAGTTCTATTAGCCAGGAGGCTTAAATTTTTTTTGCTGGACTTTTGTTTTTGGGACTGTTTTCTACCCTTGCGCGGGAATACTTTGTTACTGTATATGCTGACCCAAATAAATATGGGCAGGAAGCCCTTAACCTTACACACGATTGGATTGCTTCTATGCCACTTGAAGCTGAACCCCATACTGGCTGCTTGCAGCTTTTAAAGTTAAGGCTAGCGTTCAGCTTTAATCCCCTTTCTACATGGGTACATTTATAAATGTCCGACTAGTAAAGGAATTAAAACCGCTGCAGTACTGTCTTTTTCACCTGGCTCCCGGCTATCGTGTAAAAGTGATTTGGTTGGCTGAAGAGCCACCCATTCACTTATATTGCACTGTTAATTGCTGCCTCCGATAGAGCCCTAGGCCAGGTAAATGTTTTCAAGATGGTGAATGAGAGCAGATCATGGAACATCCATTCCTCAGTCTTCACTTCCAGGTCCAGAGCTGTCAAAATCACTGCTAAAGTTCCAGGTAAACAGAAATGGAGTGGATGACAAGGGAGACATTAGGGGACTTATAGACCTCTGATGTCTACATAAAGTGAACTCGTCACCTAAGCAGAAACAAAATGAAATGTTTAAATTATAATATTAATATTAAAAAAATGTAAAAGAAACCATTTCAGCACGCACACAAGTGAATGTAAAAATGCGCGTAGGGCACACAAGTGTATGTACACAATGATTGCGCTCTACATATTAAATATTACCATGAAATGAGTCTAGGGCCATCATTTGTTGTTCACTCTAAACCTATGACCTGTAAACACTTTTAAAGTGTTGCTTATGGCCAATTTTGGATACCATGGTTTTTCACCATTTCAATGGCGTGTGCAATTTAAGTCTTGACACGTTTAGTATCTATTTATGTAACGCAACCCCCCATCTATAATGGGTATTGGGTGGGGGAGCTTGTTCACAAATTCTGGCATAGTCCCCTAAATAGTGTCAATGTTGGAGAGAATAAATTACCCATGACTCTCCTGAGGAGAAGACTATGGGAGATGGCGATTTTTAAAGTGCCCAAAAATTTAAAAAAAAAAATCAATGTACCAAAAACATACAATCACATAATATTTTATTTATACAAAATTGTTAAAAAGCAGATGTGTAACCTACATGCGGGATATGAAATGCTAGACAAATATATACTGTAACTATTTTTGCATGGATGGATAACAAGATGTATGGATCGATCCATAGACCTTCCGTTATCCATCCAAGCCCAGATGGTTACAGTATATATTTGTCTAGTATTTGATATCCCACATGGAGCTTACACACCTGCTTTTTACCAATTTTGTATAAATAAAATATGTGATTTTATATGTTTTTATTACATTGAGTTATTATTTTTTGGGCGCTTTAAAATCCCCATCTCCCATAGTCTCCACCTAAGGAGAAGCATGGGTAATTTATTCTCTCCCATATTAACCTCATCTATGATATTTTACCAAAAAGTGCATAATGTATTCTGGTTGTGTGCACTGAAATTTGACTGTTTTTGTTCCTAAAAATTTGGGTTTGAGAAACAGTTGCACAAATATGCAACGTAAACGATTGCAACTGCCACAGTTTTATTCTACAGGACCTAAAAGCCTTTCCTAACATGCAAAGCTTGCCAGCCTCTTCCAGATTCTTGCACCTTACTACTGACAAGTGAGACTGCCCATCATAGTGATTGGTCAGTAGGAATGTGCGGGTGTATGGCTTGTAGGGTATAGCAAGCTTCGACATTACCCAGTAGGTGCCTGAACTTGTACCACTGCTCTAGGCTAGACGGCTCCCATTAGCCTCAGACTTATCTCCAGCTGTAGGCGCTGGTCTGGTTCGCAACTGAAATTATTGTAGAGAAAGATAGATGACTACACTCCAACTTGCTGAAGATCCAAAAACGTTATAGTAGAAATTGATCATAAAAACATAATCAAAGCTCCTCAAAGATAGGCATAGGAATTGCCATAATTCTCGCTGGAAAGCGCTTAATTATAACCGTTATGATTAAGCGCGTTCCAGTGTGAAACACATTCCTCTACCTGTCTGAGTGAATGTGTTTTTTATGATCGATTTCTACAGTAAGGTTTTTGGATTTTCAGCAAGTTGGAGTGCACTCATCCGCCTTTCTCTACAGGTGCCTCAACTTACCGGCACAGTTTGTTTTTCCTACCTATGGCAGTCTCTTTAGGCATCCAATATGTTTTCTTTTGAACAATTCTATCTTTAAAACCCCTCTTATTCACTAAATTTTGAGCCTTATTTCAGGCTCAAATTAAGGAGAAAACACACCTCCCCATGAAATGCTGAATTATTATTTTTTCTTCTTTTTGGCATTCAGAATTTAAAGCAGTATTTTTAAACTCAAAAGCAAACCTATATTAGATTACCAAATCTTAGACGTGGTGGCTGCATTCGTTCTTTAATGGCTTCTTTCTTCCCTATTCACCGGGTGATCTGGTCAATAAGTCTGCTATTTTTCAACAGAACAAGCTCTTCTGCAGATGTATCATTTTACAGAGATAAGACAAACCATTTAACACTAGCAGGGGTTATTATAATGGCCAGCTTTTATTTATGTAAACCCTTAATCCCAAAAGGAACAAAACTGTTTCTGTAATGGTTTATAAAGGTTAGCTGGAGCTTGGCTTAAATTTTTTTAGTTTATCTAAAGCTGTTAGAGTGGGGGCACTCTTAAGTCAGGAGGTGTGTTACTGGCCAGATCACCAGGTGAAAACAGAGGAAAAAGCCTTAAAAAGAAAAGCAATGCAGCCACCACATCTAATGATTGGTAAGCTGCAATAGACATTTTTTTTCATTCAACCCGCTTTCCTTTAGATTTCAGTGTGCAATGGCCTGCCTGATTGCATACAAATGTAGGTGTTTAGGTCTGACCACATGATATGGTTTTGGTAAATCTAAAGGAAAATTGTATAATGTTTGGCCAGCCTAAGAATGATGATGCTCAATAACTGTACTGTATCTGTGAATCATTGTCAACATAGGCTACTTGCTCCTGATTTGGACTACAAAAGACATCCGTCTCTTCATCTCCATAAGAGGTGTTCTGTAGTTGACAGAGGTGGACCTAGGGCTGATAACACAGCTTGAAATATCAGGAAAATGTAAACTCACTGGATGTCTGGCTTTCATGTCTTTCGTTTCATGTCCTGGCCAGCCATATTTCATTAGCTGAGAGCATCCTCCTCTTTTAAGAGCCTAAAACTAAAAAATACAATTGGTTCCATTGCTCACCACACATTCACAAAGCCCACTGAAGTATTCGTTGTTTACATGGTGCAGAATGATATCAAAAGAACCTGCCTTTCCTCCAAGAGACATGTATGAAGCTTGTTGAATTGGTCTCCAGTAATTATAGAAAAATGAGGATTAAAGTATTTAATGATACAATCATTAAAATTGCATATACGATTTTAAATGCAAGCTTAATTTAAAAGCCTTTCTTTTATTAAACATTTTGAATTTTTCAGCTTTCATTAGAATAATACATGATAATGCTGGCATGAAAGTCTTTGTTCAAACACTTCCTATTATAGGGTGACAGCACTCTGTTCCTGTCTTCACTATACTCCCCTAATCCAGTATCCGCTTTTTCTTTAACCGCTTGCCGACCGCCGCACGACTATTTACGTCGGCAGTCAGCCCCTCACAGGCAAAGTGACGTAGGGCTACGTCGCTAGCCTGTGAGGCTCTAGGGAGCTCCCGCGCGCCGCTGGAGGCGCGCTCCCGCGCGTTCACGGACCCCCCCCCGCCGGGCACTCGTGATCGTCCGTTACACCGGAAGAAAGACAGGCAAAGCTGCCTGTCATTCTTATCGTGTAAGAATGGAGATCAGACGGTTCTACTATGTAGGACTGTTGATCTCTGTTCTTACACTAGTAGCCACAGCCAATCACAGTTAGAAACACGCCCCTAGGACACAGCGCCACCCAAAAGAGGAACTCTGCTTGTTTTTGACAGGTGTTAAATGATAGTAAAGCCTAACATTCACTCTTCTTTAAAAAAAAAAAAAAAAAAAAAAAACCTCCCTCTCTCTACTCCTACCTATTCTGTAAAAAAAAGAAAAGATTGGTATACTTACAAATTTTAAATGCACCTAACAGCTGTGAGTTCTGGGAGTCATGACATCGCTTATAGATTCCCATGGTCCAGCTGCTGTTGGCACTCTCTCCTCTCCCCTGCATGCTCACTGGCACAGGAGAACCAGAGCTGCAGGATCACGTGATTGGAGCAGATTGAAAATGGATAAGTACACAGATCATTTTCATACAGGGCATGTAGAATAGGTGTGGGGGGCGTTCTTAAAGAGTCGTTCCAGCCTTTTCTGTGTTTATTAAAAGTTAGCTACAAAAAGTGTAGCTGCTGACTTTGTTGAACACACACACTCACTTGTCCCACGATCCAGCGATGCAGCTGCCTGAAGCCTCGATCCTCTCCCTCTGGTCTCGGCGGCGCCAGCATCACTAGTTTGGGCACCCAGGTGTGACAGCCGGATGTGCACTGCGCATGCACATCTTGATTGGCCGGCAATCTTCTGGGGCCTCTGACGTGTCCCAGAAGACTGCAGGGAGGGAGGGGGAGAGGAGAACGTCCGCTCGGGGCGCCGCGGCTCTCTGAGCAGAAGTGGGAGCGGGTACCTGTCAAAACTAGGTACCCGCTCCCCCCTCAAAAAAATTACATACCAAATGTGGCTTGTCAGGGGGTTAGGACTACTTAAAGCGGAAGTTCCAATTTTGGGTGGAACTCCGCTTTAAGAATAGTGAGTTAGGCCTGTCTTTTACTTTAAAGTGCTTGTTAAAGGCTAAATGTTTATACCTTAATGCAGAAAACCTTTTAGGTGCAGCTTCTTCCCCTAGTCCCCCTTAAAAACGTACCTAAAAATATACCTGAGCCCCATCTCAATCCAGCACTGTGCCCAAAAGCAGCAGAGCTGCTCTCTCTCTCTCTCTGGACTCAGGAGCTGTTGGCTCTTTCTGCTGTCATTTAAAACCAGTGATGAGGGAACGGAGCCAAGCCACACTGTGTGTGTCAATAGGCGCACACAGTGCAGCTCGGGATCAAGCCCATAGGAGTGCACCTCTAAGCAGCTTGTTAGTGGGGTACTTGTCCTAGGGGAGGAGCACCAGCAGGATACCCCGAAATTGGAGGATTAGGGTGGCTCTGCAGGTAAGTAGAACATGTTTGTTATTAAAGAAAAAAAAAATCCTTTACAATCACTTCAGGTCCTGAAGAAGTGTGACCGTTTTGAAGCCCCAGAATATGGTTGCTTTTTTTGAACGTTGATCCCCATAGACGAGTCTTTACAAGATTCGGGACATGCAATGGCCATCACTCTTTGGAAAGCTGCCTAGAGGAACACACAGACACCAGATAGGGAATCTGCCCCCTACTGTAACAACTATTTGATACAGCTGTCCGTCACACACACTTTTTCAGACTGAAATGAAATGGCAATTTTTATTAACCCTAATTTACAAAATAGTGTGTATAGCAAGTATTCTGTATATGTTACATTGATTCTTTAAGAGCCAGTTCACACATATGGGATGACAGAGTAGTGCACTGCTCTGCAGATCACATACGATCTCTGTGCAATGCGAATTCCGCCATACAGATTGTATAGCTGAATTTGCATCACATTCGGACCAAACTCGCACAGGACCCCTTTTTGGGTCCGCACCAGAATCTGATCACATGGGTGTTCACACCTATTCGATCTGATTCATATCCAACCGACAGTTCGCACTGCAGTATGCGAACTTATCTGGGGGTGTCGTTAACTCTGTATTGACACCCCCAGCGATTCGCATATGGCAGTGTGAACTGCCTGCGAGTTGAGTGCGATGCAGGAACCCGCAGTGGATTTGCAGGGTTCCCGCATCGCATATGTGTGAACCGGGACTAAGGCTCCATTCACACCTAAGTATACTGCAGCAAAAGTTTTTTTTTTTTTTTTTTTTTTTTTAGCTTTTTTGTGTTTTTCTGTGGTGCATTTTTGAAGCGGCACCATTCATTTGAATGGGCCTCCCTCCGCTCCAAAAACGTGCCAAAGAAGCTCATGTACCAAATTTTGGAACAGAGTCAGGCTTGTTTTGTGTTGTGACTTTTGCTGCGATTTTAGCTAGTTTTTTTTCCGCTCGACAATCACAGCAAAATCGCACCATGTTTGGGGTGCCATTAAGAAATAATGGCAGCGCAAACGCGTCCTGTGTTTTGCCACGATTCTGGAATCGTGGGCAGAGTCGCGTGATTCTGCCCACAATTCCAGTACGCTCAGGAGTGAATGAAGCCTAAAGTGTAAGAACAGTTGCCATTATTGGTCGCCCACATACTGATAATCTGCATACTAAAATTAAACAGAAAAAAAATCGAACTTAGTGCAAACTTTTGCGTGTCTAGAGCTGCACCCACCATTCATCAGAATACAATGATGCTAACTAATAATATACACAAACAATAAGTGTGCATGCAGACAAAACATGTGAAAAGTAAAGTCCAATGGCTCTCAAATTAAGTGAAATGATAAACGAATCAGGGAGTCCACACAAATAGAAGGTTAATGTTGAATTCCAGCCTTCCACCAGCAGAATGCACAATTCTTGGAAACAAAACACTTCGTGCCCTCCACCATACAAATAAGCCTCTTACCGTACTGCACTGATCCCCAAGTACAGAGACCAACAATGCATGTTGAAAAATAGGGGATTCCAAACTTTTAGCATTTTAAGTTATACCATCTCAGACTGCCAACATAAACACCATTCCTAGACCTCCAGATGGCCCCAGAAGCTGTCAGCTCGGCCAGGTGTCATCATATAAGATTTTATGCAAAGGAACAAAGGCCACATAGAGTATAAAACTATATCTGACTTTTATGTTAAATATGTAGACAGATATTCGCACTTTTAAAAGCAAATCCGCACATAAGTAAACCACTACACCGGCTAGCACTCGGCGGGCGTGATGACATCACAAGTTTAGCCCCCCAACGCGTTTCACATCAATATGCGTTGTCGGAAGAACAGGAACTCCTTGTCACATGACAAATTGCACTGGTGTGAACCAGGGCTTAGTGCTAGAAATCCATTGAACCAATAATATAGGAATTTAGTAAATTGTAATCATAAAACAAAGTCTTGAAACAATGTGGCTTTGCAGCAATTGGAAAACATGAGTGCAAAAAAAGTGCAAATACCGTTACGGATACCACACAAGGTATTGTGCACAGAAAATGCAAATATTTTTTGTATTTTGCTGGGTTTGACAATTCTCTCTCCCCAGTGCCCTGGCCTATTTACTCCTAATTTTGAGACATTTACATTGTTGATATAATCAGCATGTTATTGCCCCTGCCTAACATCCTTCAAGTCTGCAAAAAAAGAAAAAAAAAATTGAAATTATAGCTGTGTGACTTTACTAAACATCGTCCCATAAGAGTACTAGGTTTGAGTGGCGTTTCACATGTGATGTACTGGCTTTTAAATTGTTGGGGGCTAATTAGACTGGAATTGTTTCTGTATGCCATCACCAGTAGAAAAAAAACAGTTGTCGTAAAGGATCAGCGGCTTGTTGAGAACAGACAGGACAAATTGACGGATGGAGGTTTGCAAGGAGGTAGTCCTATGTATGGAGAAAGAAACCATAGCATGTCTGTGTCGCCGACATTGTGTCACCTCTACCAGACCTCTGTCCTGGCAGCACCAATAACCACTGACGCCTTTACTGACAGTTAAAAGATCTGGGAATAAATTATTCAAAATTATTATTTTTTTTTTTTTTTTCACTCTTTTATGGCAGTAATTAGCGCTCAGATGGTTCTGGACTTGACAGGCAGATCTTATTGCATGTGAAGGTTTCAGGGAGCTTGAGTTGTGATGGCGTCACCTAGTGATAATATAACAATTTTCATGCCATGTAAAAGGGACAAGGCTGAAGATAAATACAGTTTTACATGTTTCTAAACCCAAGCTGACTTCTGATAAATCTAAAGTTAGTGGCTATGGCAAAAATTTCAGTTTTTAATTACACATGCGTCTACTGTGAAATACACTGCCCGCCAAAGAAAAAGTCGCCACCTGGAATTAACTAAGCAGCTAACTAAACTAAGCATGCAGTAACTTTCCTACTGGATAGTTCAGCCTTGGCAAAGTGCCTAGAAAATTGTCCAAAAATTGTGTAAAAGACAGCATGTTGATAAGGGCTGCCTTTTTAGTTACAATAAGTCAGGTTTTCATTGTACACCATTGCAACCTTCTAGCTGCCAGCGTCCTAACGACAAACGCTGTCATCAATTAATAAGGAGGATGTCAGTCACCCGCACAGCATCCTTGTTTGACCCTCCTCTGCCCTTCTCCATCAGCGTTGGTGTCCTATTAGCTGAGTGATGGAGAAAAACTTAGGGAGAAGAGAGACATTGAAATGCTAATCAGTACCAGTTTGCAAAGGTATATTTGCTTTGGAAGAATAAATCACCTGTACCGTTGGGTGTCCTATTTGGTCTTGTGGCTGCATGTTGCTGCATTATGTAAAACTATTAGAATAGCTTTTACATTTTAGAATGGGGTGCCTCAAGACTGTCCATTTTAAAAGGGTGCCTTGAGATTTTCCATAATTTTTAAACTAAACTAAGGTTGGGAAACACTTGGATAGTTACTGCATGTGCCCAAAGAATGAGGTCAGCTGACTACCTGAATATACTGAATGACCAGGTTATTCCATCAATGGATTTTTCCTTCCCTGATGGCACGGCATATTCCAAGATGACAATGGCAGGATTCATCGGGCTCAAATTGTGAAAGAGTGGTTCAGGGAGCATGAGACATAATTTTCACACATGGATTGGCCACTGACTCACTGACAGGATTTTTATAACAGAAGAGACCGTTGAGGTCATAAATCTTCCCCCTGCCTGTCAGCGAGTAATGTGATCTAAACCGCACGTGCACAGCTCAGACCACATTTATGGCTCCTGTGCGCATGCGCACGAGTGAGGTCGCCCCAGCATAGCCAATCAAGCTGCCAAAGATCGCAAACCCAGAAGAAAGTCCTGGCGAACATGGAAGCTGCCGGGGACAAGTGAGAGCGCAGCGCTGGAGAGCTGCATTTCTGGTGAGTCTGTCATAATGTACTAGGGGTCCCCTGCCGCCGCTCTTGGCTCCTGCCCCCGAAAGAACCTGTTTGATATAGGGGCGTTCATGCAGGCTCGATCCCAAACCTCACACTGGATGGCTTGACTTGGCCCTGCTCCATCATCACAGGATTTAAATGACAGCAGCAGGAGCCATTGGCTCCCGCTTCTATCAATCTGGCCTGTCGAGGAGGAGAGAAATCCTTCTTTTGTGCACAGTGCCGTATCGAGATTGGGCTTAGGTGTTTATAAGGGGAGGGAGGGGCGGGGCTGGAGAGGATCCAAACATGGATTGCTCTTCATTCACACAAAACTAGTGTGAATGAACCCAAAGGGATTTTTTTCTTTACATTATTTCCTGGTATGTTTTTGGCTGACAATAAGAGGGCAAGCTGGGTTGGAAATGTATGTCACAGTTCTCCTTTGATGTATACAGTCCTCTTTTATAATCTGAAGCTTGTATGTACAAAACCGAGTGATGGGATATGTTCCAAAAGTGAACAAAGACAGATGTAAATACACGGCAGATGATCTAATCCATTCCTACGCCATCCAAAATTTAAAAGCGAATGGCTTCAATTACTTTATTGCTGTTCCTTTTAGCTAAAGCTGAACTCCACACAAAGGGGAAGTTACACTTTAGGCCCTCCTACCCTACCACGTTTGGCATGTAATTTTTTTGAGGGGGGAGTGGGTACCAAGTTTTGAGAGGTACCCACTGCTGGGATCACCTAGGAGATCTGAGTGCAAGTCCCCCCCCCCCCCAGCCCCACAGTCTTCTGGGAGAGGACACAGGTCCCAAAAGACTGCGGGACCATTCACAAAGCGTAGCGGGCAGCCAGTAAAAAAACTAGCCGGTGAGGATGGTGCTGGATCCATGGAAAAGTAAATGTCCTTTTATTAAAGAGTGGACATCCTCTTTAAAGTACAACTAAAGGAAAAACTTTTTGTTTTGTATAGAGTAATGAGGGAATAGAACACTTGTCTGCGCCCCCCATTAGAGCCGGTTCACACTACTCCGACTCAAAAGTCGCCTCGACTTTGGGTGACTTTGAAGTCGCCCGTGCAGCACGACTTAATCGCGGCTTGCAAACAACTTCTCATAATAGAAGTCAATGCAAGTCGCTCCGAATTTGCCCAAAAATAGCGCAGGAACCTTTTTCTAATTCGGGGCGACTTGAGTTGCTCTGATTTAGAACTGTTCCATTGCACAGCATGGAGCACTACTTGTCAGGCGATCAAGTCGCCTGACAATTTGGAGTAGTGTGAACCAGCTCTTAAGGAGATTCACTGTCTCTGCTTGTCTTGATTACCATTATCATTGAAAGTGAAAGTAAAAGAAAATCCCAAATGTTGGGCTGTCCCCACAAAAGTAATAGGGGGGAAATATCCAATGGGGACACTAGTTCTGTTGACCTGGGGGTCCCCAGGGATTTCCTCTCACCTCCTCTTTGGCTATGGGGCAGGAAGTAAGGGGAAAATGACAGGGGTTCTAACTCTCTTCTTTGCTCTATCCAAAAGGAAAAAAAAGTTTTGCCTATGGTTCTACCTTAAGCTGTCTAACCGTACAGATTCCTCCATCTACCCTACACAGCCTGAAAAGAAAAATTTCCCACTGTGGACATTGCACTCCAACAGTCAACCCCACCAACTGTCAAAATACCAGAACAGTAGCTGGATTTGATTGGATGCAGGTACTGTTTGGCTGACAAATTTTCTGCTTGAATCCTTGATTTCTCATTTAAGGAATTGGGTGCTGAGAGGCGACCATCAGGGCCACCTACTGAACTAATTTTGTGGGGTTCATCAGGAACCGACTGAAACTTGCTCAGTGTATTGGCGGCTTTAGGCCTGATGTGTGTTACCATGCATTATTAGAGTGCACAAGCCCATAAGGATTTATTTTATAGAGCTTGATACGTCTGTACATATTTCTGCACATGATCAAGAGGACTGACTATTCTCTGTAGTCAAAGCAATGCCTCTTAATAGTTTCTGGCTCTGTTCTGCGGTCCTTGAGATCTTTACGATGTGCAACAATGCATGTTATCTGGGGTGCCATTCATGTCTTGTTTTTTTCCTCCCCTGGTATTTTAGTGACAGAAAACAGAAACTGAACAAGGTAGCAGTTTTGATGATGAGATTACGGCTAGCCCGGCTGGCTGTCTCCTGCCTCCAAACTGCACCTCTCTCTGCACATGGCCACCCTTGTCCTATTGTTTAGATGTTGCTCAACCTGGCCAGTTTTAGGTTACAGGATCAATTGCTCTGTGCAAGCCTGGTTTAAAAACTAAACTTTTGTCTGGGAAATCTGAGCCCTGGGCCTGTGGCCCCAGAGACAAATCATTTGGAAATGAGACAGTTGTCATTGTGATACAGTGTTTTTTTTTTTTTTTTTTTTGTGAATTGAGAAAGTACAGTCTAATTGACCAAGAAAACACATTGCAATTACCACTTCCGCACTTTTCCCTCCCCTCTTTTAATTTGCGGCTCTTTCAGGACTACTGAATTTCAGACAGAGCCGAGGCTTAGAAAGTTTTATTTATTTTTTCTGTGACTAGCATTTTAAATGTAGAGACAAATATAAGCCCTGTGTTCTGCTTTTTAATGATCAGGGATTAAAGAGAACCAGTCACAATTGGGATGAATATTGAGTCTAAAAGCAGACCTTAAGCTAAAAAAAAGCAATAATAAAAAAAAGAATAGGCCATCAAAATCACAACTAGTATTTGCTACAATATTCACCTTTAAGCCAAAGATTTCCCACACAGTAATTCTGCCACAAGGTGTTCTCAATCTGAAGGTCAGCATAATTTAAACCCACTTACTTTTAGCCCTGGTAATCCTGTACCAGCCCCAACCTTGGACTGGACAGCAATAGAAGCTGCACTGTAATGGGCTCATATACTCTGCTTTCTCATTCCCTCAGCATGCTTCTTGTCAGCACATGAACAGACTTATACTCAAGCCCTGCTGTACAGGGACTGCTAGATGCCAAATTAAATTAACGTACTTAAAGCGGAGTTCCAGCCACGAAAAAAAAAATTTCAACATACATACCCCCAGGATAGTCAGGGCTAGTACATTCCACAATGGCTAGCCTCTGATCTGTCCCGGTTCGCACTTACCTTTTAGAAGAAATACTTTTAAAATTTCTTCTCCAGCGCTGCCATCTCAGGTGTGGGCAGCGCGATCCTCTTCTGCATCCTCTTCCGTCCTCTTTGGTCCCACGATGCACTGTGCCAGCCCCGCCGTCACTTCCGGGTCTGCAGCGTCATCCCTGCACAGCTGCTGGGCATGCCCAGAAGCTGTTTAGCAAGGTATGACGCGCCTGCACCGGAACTGACGTCGGGGGCCGGTGCAGGCGCGTTGATTCCTGGGAGCGATGACGTTCAGCTCCCAGGAATCATTGCAAAGTTTCTGGCATCCCCTGCAACAAAAATGTAATTTTTGGTGAGATACTCCCAATAGGAATATATCTAAAATGATGCAGGCCCAGCAGATTTCCTCATTAGCGCTCCGAAGCTGCCACAGCTGATAGATAACTATGAAACCACTCCCATTTGACCCACTCAGCACAGAGGAAGAAACAGGGATTCTAAATTAGAGAAGAAACAGATATTCTAAATTACCTACTGGGGTTGTCTCTGCAACAAGTGGTTGAGGAGCCAACCCGGAGGGAGGCCATTTTGGATTTGGTATTCACAAATGGGGATTCGGTATATGATGTCATTGTAGGTGAAACCTTGGGATCTAGTGATCACCAGTCAGTGTGGTTTAATATAAGAACTGTGAAAGAGTCACACCACACAAAAACAAAAGTTTTAGATTTTAGAAAAACAGACTTTTCAAAAATGAAATTAGTCATAAATGAGTCCTTATCAGACTGGAACGGATTACATGGAGTCCAGGAGAAATGGGACTACTTAAAAGGTGCATTATTGAAAGCAACAGAAAATTGCATTAGACTTGTCAGTAAAAGCAAAAAAAGGAAGAGACCACTGTGGTACTCAGCAGAAGTGGCCCAAATCATTAAAAATAAAAAGCTAGCATTTTGTAATTATAAAAAAACCCAGAGCAATGAAGATAAGGAAATCTACAAGATTAGGCAGAAAGAGGCCAAGCAAGTTATAAGAACTTCTAAAGCACAGGCAGAAGAAAAACTAGCTCAGTCTATGAAAAAGGGGGATAAGACATTCTTCAGATATATAAATGAAAAAGGGAAATTAAAACAAGGAATAACTAAATTAAAAACAAAGGACGGAAGGTATGTAGAAGAGAATAAAGGGCTAGCCGACTGCCTTAATGAATACTTCTGTTCAGTTTTTACAGAAGAAAAAGGAGAAGGACCTCCACTTGAAAGGATGACTAATGAATCGTTTGATGCATGTGTCTTTACAGAGGAAGACGTTCTAAGATTGCTGTCTAAAGTGAAGACAAATAAGTCACAGGGTCCTGATGAGATACACCCAAAATTATTAAAAGAGCTTAGTGGTGAGCTGGCAAAACCATTAACAGATTTATTTAACCAATCATTAGTAACAGGAGTCGTCCCGGAAGATTGGAAATTGGCAAATGTTGTGCCGATTCACAAGAAAGGTAGTAGGGAGGAATCGAGCAACTATAGACCAGTGAGTCTGACATCAATAGTAGGCAAATTAATGGAAACCCTATTAAAGGATAGGATTGTGGAACATCCTAAATACCATGGATTGCAAGATGAAAAACAACATGGGTTTACTTCAGGGAGATCATGTCAAACAAATCTTATAGATTTTTTTGACTGGGTGACTAAAATAATAGACGGTGAAGGTGCAGTAGACATTGCCTATCTAGATTTTAGTAAGGCCTTTGACACTGTCCCACATAGAAGACTTATCAATAAACTGCAGTCATTGAGCATGGACTCCCATATTGTTGAGTGGATTAGGCAGTGGCTGAGTGACAGACAACAGAGGGTTGTAGTCAATGGAGAACATTCAGAACAAGGTCATGTTACCAGTGGGGTACCTCAGGGATCTGTACTGGGACCAATTTTGTTTAATATCTTCATAAGTGATATTGCAAAAGGCCTCGATGGTAAGGTTTGTCTTTTTGCTGATGACACAAAGATATGTAACAGGGTTGATGTTCCCGGAGGGAAACGCCAAATGGAAAAGGATTTAGGAAAACTAGAAGGAATGGTCAGAACTCTGGCAACTGAAATTTAATGTGGATAAGTGCAAGATAATGCACCTGGGGCGTAAAAACCCAAGGGCAGAATATAGAATATTTGACACAGTCCTGACCTCAGTATCTGAGGAAAGGGATTTAGGAGTAATTATTTCAGAAGACTTAAAGGTGGGAAGACAATGTAATAGAGCAGCACGAAATGCCAGCAGAATGCTTGGATGTATAGGGAGAGGTATAAGCAGTAGAAAGAGAGAAGTGCTTATGCCGCTGTACAGAACACTGGTGAGACCTCACTTGGAGTATTGTGCGCAGTACTGGAGGCCATATCTCCAGAAGGATATAGATACTCTAGAGAGAGTTCAGAGAAGAGCTACTAAACTAGTACATGGATTGCAGGAAAAAAACTTACCAGGAAAGGTTAAAGGACCTTAACATATATAGCTTGGAAGAAAGAAGAAACAGAGGGGATATGATAGAAACTTTTAAATACATAAAGGGAATCAACTCGGTAAAGGAGGAGAGCATATTTAAAAGAAGAAAAACTACCACAAGAGGACACAGTTTTAAATTAGAGGGGCAAAGGTTTAAAAGTAATATGAGGAAGTATTACTTTACTGAGAGAGTAGTGGATGCATGGAATAACCTTCCTGCAGAAGTGGTAGCTGCAAATACAGTGAAGGAGTTTAAGCATGCATGGGATAGGCATAAGGCTATCCTTCATATAAGATAGGGCCAGGGACTATTCATAGGATTCAGATATATTGGGCAGACTAGATGGGCCAAATGGTTCTTATCTGCCGACACATTCTATGTTTCTTCAGAATAACAAACGGTAGGAATCTGCAACAAAGTTTGTTAAAATCCTTGCAATGTACATAGATCAAGAAGGGAATGTTTTTCTTAACAAAAGTGGAGTTATGCTTTAATGATGTATTATTGGTTTTAGACCTGCATTATTTTGCCTTTTTATATCAGCCTAGAATTCATCTTTAACCTGCAGCTCTGGCAAAAAGTTTTGAGAATGACCCAAATATTCATTTTCACAAAATGAATGTGCTGCCTCGGTTTTTATGAAGGCAACTTGCATTTACTCCAGAATGTTATAAAGAGTGATCAGATGATTTGCAATTAATTGCATTGTCCATCTTTGCCATGAAAATGAACTTAATCCTATAAAAAACCTTTCCACTGTGTTTGTGAAGAAGGCTTCAGGGCACAAGTCCAGCAAGGGCCAGGACCGTCACCTACAGCCACTCGCTAAACTGCGTAAAGGGTTCTTTACTGTCAGAGCAGTAAGGATGTGGAATTCTCTTCCACAAGCAGTGGTATCAGCAAGGAGCATCAATAGTTTCAAAAAGCTATTAGATGGGCACCTCAAAGACCACCACATACAGGGGTATACAATGTACGGTTAACAGCAAACACACACATCCTAGGTTGAACTGGATGAACTGTTTTCTTTTTTCAACCTTACCAACTATGTACAGTTGATTCAGCTGCGGGATCGGGGCACCACCAGTGCAGAGCTTGCTCAGAAATGGCAGCAGGCAGGTATGAATACATCTGCACGCACAGAGAGGCAAGACTTTTGGAGGATGGAGTGGTATCAAGAAGGGCAGCAAAGCAGCCACTTCTCTTTAGGAAAAACATTAAGGACTGGCTGATATTCTGCAAAAGGTACAGGGATTGGACTGCTGAGGACTGGGGTAAAGTCATTTTCTCTGATGAATCCCCTTTTCAATTGTTTGGAGCAACCGGAAAAAAACCTGGAGAAGAAAAATTGAGCGCTACCATCAGTCCTGTGTCATGCCAACAGTAAAGCATCCTGAGACCATTTCTGTGTGGGGTTGCTTCTCAGCCAAGGGAGTGGGCTCACTTACAATTTTGCCTAAGAACACAGCCATGAATAAAGAATGGTACAAAAACATCCTTCAAGAGCAACTTCTCCCAACCGTCCAAGAACAGTTTGGTGATGAACAATGCCTTTTCCAGCATGATGAAGCACCTTCCCATTAGGCAAAAGTGATAACGAAGTGGCTTGGGGAACAAAACTTCAAAATTTTGGGTCCATGGCCAGGAAACTCCCCAGGCCTTAATACCATTGAAAATTTGTGGTCAATCCTCAAGAGGCAAAAAATAAAGGTAAATAAAAAAGAAAAAAAATCCACAAACTCCAAGCATTGAATATGCAAGAATGGGCTGCCATCAGTCAGGATGTGGCCCAGAAGTTTGACAGCATGCCACAACAAACTGCAGAGGTCTTGAAAAAGAATGGTCAATGCTGCAAATAATGACTCTCTGCATAAACATTATTACATATACATAAAAATTATTATTTGTGTCATTCTCAGAACTTTTGGCCATGGCTGTATTTTAATCGTATAGGTTTACTTTATGAAAGATTTGGCTTTACTTTGACAGAGTCTGGCTCTTCACGTAAGCCTGTCACGGAGAAATACACATGATGGTATTTCTGACTTCTGAAAATGCTAATTGCCTTGATGATATGTTGACGATTTTAGCTTCAATACTATGAGCCACTGATACCAAACTAATCAACAAAGTCAACATGGCAGCCAGACACCTAGCATTTTTATAAAAAGAAGCCAGCAATGACGGGCTCCATTTTTACCTTAATACATGTTTCCTTTCAGTAATGCTAAATTCAAATACCAGTGTACACTCCTATTTAGGGATGCACTGATACCAATCATTTGCGCAAGTATCGGTATTCGTGCAAATGCTCCTGATACCAAACCCGATACTTTGCAGTGCGATTTGGATCAGTACAAAATGGATGGGCGCAAACGCCCTGCAAAGAATCAGGTGCGATTCCCCCTACTGCTCGTGTGTGTGTGTGTGTGTGTGTGTGTGTATATATATATATATATATATATATATATATATATATATATATATATATATATATATATATATATATATATATATATATATAGAGGGGTATGTGTATGGAGGAGATGTAGAGGTGGTCTGCCCCCACGCTGACATCACCTCCGCCCTATACCCACGGGGTCCCAGAACTTCTCCTCCAGCTCTGTCAGCCTGTGATTTGCTATCATCGACAGGACCGGGACACCTATGCAGATTGTGTATTTGGCCAGATAGGTACTTAAAGCGGAGTTCCACCCTAAAATTATACTTCCATCTTCTTGCTCTGGGTCACCTGAAAAACAAATGGATAATCGCAATTTTTTTTTTCTTTACTTACCTCGTTTAGAAGAAAATATACTTACCTTACTTCCTCTTCTTCCCCTCGGCGGCCACAGCGTTTCGTCACTTCCTGGCTTGCAATGATTCCTGGGAGCTGAACGTCATCGCTCCAGGAATCAATGCGCCTGCACCGGCCCCGACGTCAGTTCCGCTGCAGGCGCCGTCATACCTTGCTAAACAGCTTCTGGGCATGCCCAGAAGCTGTGCAGGGATGACGCTGCAGCATCCGAAGTGACGGCGGGGCCGGTGCAGTGCATTGTGGGACCGAAGAATACGGAAGAGGACACAGAAGAGGATCGCGCTGGCTTCAAGCTGCCCACATGGCAGTGCTGGACAATACATTTTCAAGGTAAGTATTTCTTCTAAAAGGTAAGTGCAACCCGGGACAGATCAGAGGCTAGCCATTGTGGAATGCACTAGCCCTGACTGTCCCGGGGATATTTTTATTAAAAAAAAAACTTTCCCAGGGTGTGAGTTATAACATTTTTAATAAACTGCCCACTAGATGGAGCCTTTCCCTTTCTACACACACACAGTTATTGAAAACGCATCATACCGCATTCCTGTTCAAATTGTATGGGATTCTTTGCAGTGCGATTTGTGACAGTTTTTTTGCATTGCAAAGTATAGGTTTTCGGTATCGGCAACTACTTGACCGAAAGTATCGGTACTGGCCAATAAAAAAAAACAGGTATCTGTGCAACCCTACTCAGTCAGGCAGATTGCATTTTCAGAAGGAGGTAAGTAATGGTATCCTACATATTTCTTTTGGTAAAAGTTTGCAATCTCCTTGCTTCTGAGTATAAATGCAGAGCAACCATTCTGAAAGGAATTGTAATACAAAACTGCATAGTAGGGCAAAAGGCTTTGTATGATGTTCCGGTACTTCCAAGCTCCACTACACAGTGCAGGCTGCCTGAAACATTCTAATAATCCTAAATAAGTTTAAAAAAAGAAACATTAAAAGCAGCTTCAAATACTGTAGCTGGTGACTTTTAACAAAAGGACACTTCCCCGTTTAGGGATCCAGCGCTGTCCTCGAGTCTCCGGTGCCAGCGTGTCTACTGTGGGAAGCCGGCTGTGACTCCTTGCGGCTTCCCACTGTGCATGTTTGAGTTTTGCTGCAATTTGTGGTCCTGCAGCCTCCTGGGACTTGTGTCATGGTCTAGGATTTTGCAGAGAGGGGGCAGTTCCTGTGGGAGCGGGTACCTGCCAGAAATAGGTACCCACTCCCAAAAAAAAGAAAGTACCAAAAGAGGGCGTGAGAAAAGTAGGTATAAAAATCGTCTAAAACTAGTGGAAAGTTTTCAGCTGAACAATGACTGTATCGTATTCGATGCACTCACTGCTCGGGCATTCAGACAGCTTCAGCTGTCACTGCTGTTGAATACAATAGCTGGAGATGGGGAATTTGATTGATTTTCTTGTAAGCTCACAAGTTGAACAAGAGATAACAAGCCATGTTTTAGCTAGGGTTAGTGTTTTTGCAATCAATTGTTTTGCAGTACAACAACATGATGATAGGAGAGAGCAAAGTGACAGAGGATCTCATCAGTTTGCTGCTACTTTTACTGTCCAGTCACAAGGTGAGTAGGAGACCTACTGAAAGTGAAGCTCCACCAATGTTTTACATGTCCAATCACTGACCTGCCCATCCAGAATGCTATTCTAAATGGCAGAAGCAATAAATGTCAGAAAAAGGCTTGGGCACGAAGGGGTTAAGCTCTAAGATCGCCAGAGCGAGAGCAATATTTCTAGCAAAAGACCTTCTCTGTAACTCTAAACTGGTAACCATTAAAAATGTTTAAAGCGTCACTTATGGAGATTTTTAAGTACTGTAGTTTGTCGTTATTCCACGAGTGCGTGCAACTTTACTGTTTTTTTTTTTTTAAATTCAGTGTATTTTTTTCCCAAAAAATTGCGTTTTAAAAACTACTGCGCAAATACCATGTGACATAAAATATTGCAACAACTGCCAATTTATTCCCTAGGGTCTTTGCTAAAAAATTATATATAATGTTTAGGGGTTCTAAGCAATTTCCTAGCAAAAAATACAGATTTTAACTTGTAAACAACATGTTTCAGAAATAGGCTTGGTCTTGAAGTGGTTAAACTTAAAATAAAAGGACCACATTAATGTCATTATCTAAATGTTGCATTTGAAGTGGACCCAATTATGGGGGAGTATTTAAAAAAAAAAATCTAATTGGGGATTGGAACTCCACTTGAAATGAGATCTTCTGCCCTGCCAGACAATGACAGTACTGTGTGGCAGCGCTGTGTAAATCTCAGAACAGAATGAACAGAAATTCATGTCTTTTTGCAGGTAAAATAGATCTCGTATATGAATTTTATGTGGGTATTTTGCTGTTTGTTTGGTGTTCAGCTTTAAGCTGACTATGCACGCGCCAATTTTCAGTCAATCTTAACTACTTTTCATGCTCCAGTAGTCACACAATTGAAAATAATTAAAATATTCCACCTATAAGTGCGATAAACTGTGATGTTGGGCAAACAGGGCAATAAACTGACAGCCTAAAGAGGAGTTCCACCCTCAAAATGTACTTTTCACCATCTGCTTGCTTTTTTCTACCTGAAAAACAATTGGATAATTACATTTTTTTTTCATTCACTTAGCTTGTTTTTAAAGAAAATATACTTAACCTTCCTCCCTCTGTGGACACCGACGTCACTTCCTGCTTGCATTGACTCCTGGGAGATGAATGGCATCGATCCCAGGAGTCAATGCGCCTGCACTGGCCCTGCTCGTAACTTCCCAGAAGCATGCCCAGAAGCTGTGCAGGGATGACGCGCCTGCCCTGGAAGTGCTGAGCAGGGCATTCTGGGACTCCGACGTCACCGAAGAGGACGCTCTGGCTTCAGCTGCCCACACCTGAGATGGCAGCGCTGGACAAGACATTTTCAAGGTAAGTATTTCTTCTAAAAGGTAAGTGAAACAGGGGACAGTTCAGAGGCTACTGTTGTTTAAATGCACTAGCCCTAAATGTCCCGGAGGTATTTTTATATAACAAAAATTTTTCAGGGTTTAACTCCGCTTTAAAGTGATTGTAAACAATCACCTTGTAAAACAACAGTTTGTGTATAAATCTAAAAACAACATTATAAATACCCTTTTTTTTTTATAAGTGATGATATTCCCTCTGTTCTCAGCTGCATAAGAGCTGAGGGGAGGAGAAGCAGCAGCACATTGAACTTCCCAGTGAATTGCTGTGCAGCGGGGGTGTATCAGGACAATTCTGATTGTTGGAGGAGAGCACACTAAGTTCCCAGCATAGCTAGAGAACTGACCATGATGTACTCTCCTGCTTAGTGTGGTCAGTTTTTTTAATAGGAAATCAGAGGGACTGGCAGGAACACCAGGGATTTCACACACAGGAAGCAATACAAATAAAAACAAGACCAATACATGGTACAGCAGGCACATATCAGGAATATGAAGTGTTGGGGGTAACAAACCCTTTAACTCCATGGATGATATATTTTGCATATTCACATTGGGCCAGCTTGTCACAATGTAAGTATGTATATGTATGTATATCAAGCTCTATGGAAGCTGTAAATCACTGTAGTAGCCCAAGCTACTACAGTGCTAGCTGCTGTTCCCCGGGTGCTCTGCCGAGTGTCTGCCTTTCTGCATAGTAGCCACAAGGAGTCCCATGCTTGGTGGGCTGCCATTCAGAGAATGCCTTGCCTTTTTCTCAATGCATGCAAAGCGTTCTCTGATTGTACGAGATGGAGATCGTGGTGTGACAGCCCCTTCTCTCCACCTTGCTAATCAGATACTTGGCATTCAGTGAGAAAAATGCAAGGCATTCTTCAGATGGCAGCCAAGCGAGCGACCTTCTATGGTTACTGTGCAGTAGGGCAGCTGATAGGAACAGCATTCGGAAGACCACAGCCATCACTGTAGTAGCTCGGGTCTCTACAATGTTTTATAGCTTCCCCAGAGACTGATCAGTTAACACACGTGCTGAGCTGGCCCCATGTAAGTATGCTAAATAATTAATGGGAGTACAGCTATAAAGTGGTTCTAAAGGCTGAATGTTTTTTTTTTTTTTTTTTTTACCTTGATGCATTCTCTGCGTAAAGCTAAAAACCCTGAGCCCAGCTCTCTCCAACCCCCCTCATATACTTACCTAAAAAAAAAATGTAACAGGCGCATGAGCCACACAGTTAAACAAGGTCCATAAGGGTCCATAAAAGTCTTAGATCGAGGGGGGGGGGGGGGGGGGGAGTCCAACATATAGGGCAGCCGTCTAGAAACCTATAAGTCAGGGGTTCCACCAAGGTGAAGACAAAAAGAGAGAGGCACTTCTAAGTGTAGACCATAAAACACATTTATTGAATAAAAATATGCACTCACATCTGTGCGTAAATAAAAGCATGTAAAGGGACCCTCCCGGGGACTTCAAGACCGGTGGGGGGAAGAGATCATCTGGTCCGTGCTGTAATCCCACGGGGATTGGTCTCCTCTTCGCCGTTGATGGCAATGATGGCGGAGCAGGAGCGAGAGCGAGGCTCTGAAGTCCATGGATTGAAGACGAGGCTTGGTCAGCAGTAGCATGTGGATGACGTCACTGCAGCTTAGCTTTAGCACTCATAGGCAGCTTAGGGTATCTTATAGCATTACAGTGATCTAGGTTATTTCCAGCGGGTGCTAAAGCTAAGCTGCTGTGACATCTTCCACATTCTCCTGCTGACCAAGCCTCGTCTTCAATCCACGGACTTCAGAGCCTCGCTCTCGCTCCTGCACCGCCGTCATTGCCAGCAACGATGAAGAGGAGACCAGTCCCCGCGGGATGGCAGCACGGACCGGATGATCTCTTCCCCCCACTGACCTGTCTTGGAGTCCCTAGGAGGGTCCCTTTTACATGCTTTTTATTTTCACACAGATGTGAGTGCATACTTTTATTCAATAAATGTGTTTTATAGTCTACACTTAGAGACATATACTTACCTGAGCCTGATCTCATTCCAGCAAGAGAGCAGTGGCTTTTCTCTCTCTCTCTTTCCCTCCACATAGGTTCAGAGACGGCATCAGAATCATTGGCTCCTGCTGCTATCAATCAGAGCCAGTGAGGAGGGAAGGGGGGGCAGGGCCGAGCCATGCTCTTGTGTGTCAGTGGATACACACAGTGCGACTAAGGAGTGAGCCTGCTCAAGTGCCCCATACCAAGGGGCTTGCTGTGGGGGCACTCGGCAGAGGAGATGAGCCATGAGTGCCGACGGGGTCCCAAAAAGAGGAGGATCAGGGCTGTCCTTTGCAAAACCATTCACAAAGCATGCAAGCATGGCATGTTACATAAAATATGGGTTTACAATCATTTTAATAGTTTATTGAAATATAAAATCGAAATGGGCACACAAAAAAAAAAAGTGATCCGATTTGTTTAGGACTATTTAGACCAGTTTTATGTGGTTTTAGGAAAAAAGAACATAGAAAGTTGGACCAGTCTATCAAACTTTTATGTGCATGAATGGCTTTGCTCTTTGGAGGAATATGTATTGTTGGATACCATTCTTTACATCCTGAGATCTGTGACTGTGCTCCAAAAAAAGAACATCACCAAATGGGGCAAACATTATGGGATTATTTTAGAGTAAAATGTATCCTAACTTTTCTAAGCAAACTGTCAATATAACTGAAAGGAAGAATTCTGAGAGGTAGTATTATGAAAGTGCTATTTCGTAATCGTATAATGTGACCCTACATTATAGTTGCCTATTTACTAAAAGCCTCCCTGTGATGAACATTAAAATTGCCGTAATTTAAATAAGGTTAACAAAACAGATCTGCCTCTTTAATCTGCGTGCAGCATAAAAAAAGCTGTTTGCTGTGTTCACAAAAGCAAAAATGGCAGTGATCCTACAGAGAATAAATGCTGTGATTTTCTATTGATTGCTTCTCATCAGACTTCCTGACCTGAAGGTATTGTTTAAAAATAATAAAACTGCAGGTCTCCCTCCATCTTCCAAACGTCCAATTCAGTTTGGTGGAAGATGAAAGAGTCTTGCAGATTTCTGTCTGGACTGACATTAAAGACACTCCTTGGAAACCATTTCTGGTAGTATTATTGTTTTTTTGCCGTGCACTTTTGAGCAAAATTCAAAGCCGATCTTCATTGCATCTGAGCACCAAAAACACAATTGAATTCCTTTTTTTTAATATTTAAAGAAACTCCCCCATCCATCCATGTCTCAATGCTTTATTTTGTTGAGAAATCATTTTGAAAAAGACCCCCTAGCATTTCTGGCTATAACCATCTTGAGTAAGGGCAAATAATGTAGCGTTTACTTCCTAGAATCCATCTGCCCTTAGCGAAAGCATGCATGCAGAGGAGTGTGCTTAGCTGAGAAAACCCTCCTCCTCTCCTCCCACCCTGAAGACTCATGGGATATATGACCTAATTTGCCTAGGTAATAAACCAGGGAAAAACTGAAGAAATGTAAAAACAAAAAAAAAAATATTTAAAAGTAATTATATTATACTTTTTCTATCTATTTCAATGCTGATTGTGTACAGAATAATTGGCGGGTGTTGGTGGACATCAAGTCCGCGGTACCCTCTGATTGGCTCTTACTGTGCACAATCACAGTGGGAGCGAGCCACCAGCGGTATGCCTGCGACCTGGAAGTGCGGCCGCCCTGTAGCAGTAAAGCTACAATAGAGCAGGTAAAGTGGTTAATGATTTTCAGATCTATAAAAATAACACAATTTCTCTTTTGCTTGACTGACACAGCGCTCCATTAATCATAATTACTGGTTATATTGCCTCCTCGAGGAGTAGGACTAGGCAGAAAAAAACACACCTGGCTATGCCCATGGGCCATCCTCAGCTTGGTATATAACCCCTCTCTGTGCTCTAGGTAATCCGTTTTAATCTGCCCAGTCAGGAGTAAGGACCTAGACTGCAGGCTGGGATCTCTGGTCCTAACAATTTTTTTCTCCTTCCTTACATCTTTGTTTTTTCTCTCGGGAGAGCTACAATCAACTGCTGGGCTGGCTGATGGGCTGGATAATCTAGATCCAGTGATCCCCCCAGCCAGCAAGCACATGCAGATCGCAGCTAGGTCGGCTACGACTTAGCCTCATGGGCAGAGGCTGGCCTGCGAGTTAAACGTTTCGCAGGGTCGCATACGACCGGGCTTGGGTCTGTCGCAGTGGTCCCTTGGCCGACAGCTCCCCTACTTCGGTGGCGAGGATTCTGTCTGGAGCGTTACCCGCACCATGGAAAGGTAAGTACAGTCCCCCCTCTGCCCTTTTGGCGTTTTTTTGGGGTGGACGCGGGTAACTTCCAGGGACAGTCGGACCTGCCTGCAGTTGCCCTCCTCCCATCCTTAAGAATCCCTCAATGAGCTGGGCTTCCCCCACTCTCTTTCCTCCCTGTCCTCCCTGTCTGGACCTGGAGTCTGGTGGGGGGCCCCAGGCAGAGGATGCAGCGTAGAGCCCTGGGGTCTCCCCCCCCCCCCCCCCACTATCCCCACTCTGTAAGGGTCTTGGGATAGTGTGTCCTGCCCTGGTAGTCTGGAGTGGTCCCAGTGTAGGAGACCCCTAGGTGCATGCCCCACTGTTTGTAGTGTGGGTATAGTGCAGGGGGATCCCAATGCAGAGACCAGTGCAGAGTGCCCAGCGGAGTCTCCCCTAACGTGTGTCCTACCTTCGGGAGGGGATCCCCTTGCAGAGGATTCAGCGTTGCAGAGGGACAGGGAAGATCCTGGCAGCATGCTGTAGCTGATGGCAGCCATTTTCCCTTAGTCTGTCTGGTCTCCGGTTGGCGACCATGTTTGTGTAGCCCGATGATGTCACGGGGGCTATTTTCCCTTAGTCTGGCTGGTCTCCAGGTGGTGGCCTTGTTTGTGTAGCCTGATAATGTCACGGAGGGGCTATTTTCCCTTAGTCTGGCTGGTGGCCATGTTTGTGTAGCCTGATGATGTCACAGGGGCCATTTTTCCTTAGCCTGGCTGGCCTCCAGCTTGCAGCCATGTTTTTGTAGCCCGATGTCACTGGCCTTTTTCCCTTAGTCCGGGAGACGCTGGGGACGACCGAAACCTTGTGGGGATCCCGAAGCTCCTCCTCTTCCTTCTCAGTTTCCTCTTCCTGTGCCCGAGACATATGAATAGGGATCATTTCAATGGCAATGCTGGGACTGTATTCTCTGCGCTCTTCCAATTGGTAGTCTTTGGGGGTCCCTGTTATCTCTCTCTCTGCTGATGGGTACCCTGAGCCTTAGGGGGATCCTTTAATAGTGCCAAAAGTTTGTTTTTGTACTGCAAGGTCTTCCTTTCCTTATGGAGCCTCAGGGTCACATCTCACCCACTGACCCCCCTCATGGAGGTGACGGGTCCCTCAGAACCCCAGCTTCCCTTGGTTGCACTGACAATGGTCCTGCAACCCTTGTGGCGTGTGGACATAGGCCCATGAGGAAGCGTCCCCTGCCTTTCCCTGCTCAGTCTATCTCATCTGATTTGGAACCTGATGTTGCCGTGGGCGCGGCCCGTCTAGGGGGGCTTAATATCACACCTCCAGATCCATCCGATGGTAAGGATGATTCCTTCATGGTCACATGCATCAAATAAATTAATGGTAGAGGCACTTATCACTGCAGTGCGTGGACCTTAAAAATTGAGGATGCGGCTGATGTAGCCACAGACGTGGCTGTGTTGTTTGGTATGCATAAGTTGCCTCGCACTCCAAAGGTGTTTCCTTATGTGCCTTATTTTGACTGGTTTTCCTGTAAGGAATGGGAAAAACCAAAATTACCCTTTGTGGTCCCCAAACGTTTTGCTGTATGTTACCCTTTTGAGGAATCCCTTTTAAGAAAAAGTGGACTAGTCCACCAGTGGTGGACCCTCCAGGTTGAACAAAGCTGCCATGATCCCAGTAGAGGAATCCCCATCTTTTAGGGACCCGGCTGACAGGAAAGTGGAGGCTGTGGCATGCAGCATGTTTACTATGGCTGGTTCAACATTGAGGCCAGTGTTTGCCTCAGCCCTGGTGTCTCAGACTGAATGGGCCAAGCTTTTGCCCCGGGGCCTATGGGATGAGCAGGCCCCTGCTGCTTATGTTGATTTAGCAGACTAGTTGGTCCATGGGCTGTAGTTTATTTGTGATACAGCTTTGGATACAGCTCCTGTGCTGTCCAAACTTTTTCAGTTGTGGCGATTAGGCGTGTGCTGTGGCTTAAGAATTGGTCGGCAGACCAAGCCTCTAAGCTCTCAATTATCTGCCCTTTCAAAGGCGATCGTCTGTTTGGGGCTACCCTGGATGACATCATTAAGGGTATCACGGGGGGGGGGGGGAAGAGTACCTTCCTGCCATAGTCTTGGAAAGGGAAGGAGCCTTGTGTCAGATGGGGACCCTCCTCCAGCACATAGAAAATTCTTTGGTGCTTCTGGGACTGAGCATAAGGGAAATGGATCTTTCAAATCTTTCCCGGGAGGTTCCAAGCATCCTTGGTCTGGTAAGCCTAGAGCTAGACCCGCAGACAAGGCCCCTTCAGCATGAAGGTCTGCCCTCACCCATTTTCGGGGTTGTGGGGACATCTTCGCTGGTTTTCAGCCTCATGGACCTCCTTCATGAGCACCAAGGGGATGCACAAAATTATTTTTTAGGGGGACAAAGCTTGTCCTTTTCAGGTTTTTTAGGTCCTGAGTCTCCTTGTGCGGATTTAATTACTTCAAAGGTTCAGTTGATTTCCGGACTACCTGAGGTCTCCCCCTATCCCTGTCCCTGTCCTGATTTACCGAAGTCTGATTCTAATTCTGACCAGAATTATGGCCTGTGGACCTTCCTCTGGGCAAACGTTGGGAACCACAGGCCGTAATTTACCGACTGTTATCACACAGTTCTCTCTCCCATTTTGCTTACAGGTTCTGAGTCTAGGGGTATCCACCTTCAAGACAGTTCTGTTTGCAAAGTCCTACATGAAGCACCTTTAGCAGGTTTGGCTCCACTGGCCAGAGTCTGGCCCCCTAAAGTCTGTTGTTTAAAGTGTTTAACCACTTCAAAACTGGGCCCTTTTCTGACACATCTCGCATGCATGTAAAAATCAGCATTTCTACAAAATTACTTAGAACCCCAAAACATATATTCCTCTTTCCTTCATTGACGGACACAGCTCCTGATCTTCTTAACTATGGGTAATACTGCCCCCTACAAGAGTAGGACACTAGGGGGAAAAAAAGTCTGGCTATGCCTATGGGCAGTCACAGGGGGTATACTCCTTCTCTCTGCTATAGGTACTCTGTTTTTTATCTGCCTAGTTAGGAGTAAGGACCTAGTTCCTTGCTGGGATCTCCTGGCAATTTTTTATTTTTAGATAGAATTTTTTCTCCTGTTTTTTTTCCTGTGAGATCTACAACCAACTGCCAGACTGGGCGACAGGCTGGATAATCTAGATTCAGTAGTCACCCCAGTTGGGCTAGCGCGCGCACGCAGACCTCAATTCCACGCTAGGTTGGTCGCGACATAGCCCCACCGAACGGGGGCTGGCCTGGGAGTTAAACGCCTCACGAGGTCGCATACAACCGGGTCTCGGCCCGAGTCACAGCTTTCCTCCTGGCTGACAGCCCCCTATTTCGATGGAGAGGAGATTCTGTCTGGAGCAGTGCCCGCATGGTTCCTGGTATGGGAAGTGACTGTCCCCCCTCTCCCCCTGGAGGGTTTTGGAGTGGACGTGGGTCCCTCCATGGAACGGTCTGATCCCTTGGTTCCCCTCCTTCTCATTTAGGCACCCCCCTCATCGGTCTGGTGGTCCCTATGGGCCATGACTTCCCCCATCCACTCCACCCTCTGCTCCCTCCAGGATGGGCAAGTCGAGAGCGGGCTTATTTAGACCCGCGGACAAGGCTCCTTAAGCATGAAGGTGCGCCCTGACCTGTATCAGGGGTGGGGGGGCATCTTCGCTTGTTTCCGGACCTGTGGACTTCCCTGGTACAAGACAAGTGGGTCCAGGAAGTCATATGGTCTGGCTACAAAATCGAGTTTCACTCTTATCCCCTGGCAAGGTTCTTTCCTTCCATCTTGCACCTGTCCCCGGGCCACTTACAGGGTCTGTTTGGGGCGGTACAGGACCTGTTACTTCAAGGGGTGATTGTCCCAGTTCTGACATCGGAACGTTTTCAGGGTTTTTACTCAAACCTGTTTACAGTTCCCAGGAAGTTGAGTTGATGTCCAAAAGTATCAATATCCGTGCTATAATCCCTCCGATTACCATTCCACCTAATAAGATCCTACCTGTCCATGTCTTAGTAAAATACCCAGGTTCTAATAGCGGTCTTTCCCTAAGCTGTTTTATCGCCCCTATGAGCCTATCTTGTTCCATTTTCTTCACCGGATTTGAGACGAGTGGTCCCTATTGGAGTCACCCCCCTTTGTAGCCGGACTTGCTATCAAGGCTCTGTGGGCGCTCCCTCTTCTGGCCCTAGATACTTTGCTTTCTTGCAATGTGA
Organism: Pelophylax lessonae; assembly: GCF_965119305.1. Lineage (NCBI taxonomy): Eukaryota > Metazoa > Chordata > Amphibia > Anura > Ranidae > Pelophylax > Pelophylax lessonae. The sequence goes on along the minus strand of NC_138768.1, from coordinate 792,803,952 downwards.
TAGATGTATCCAAGGTACCCTTTCTGCTATTTTTACAGCTGTGGGTGTAGACAATAGTACCTGATAAGGCCCTTCCCACCTTGGATCTGACCACTATTTTCTCTTGATTATTTTGATCCACACCCAATCCCCTGGTTGAACAAGGGTGCCCTGCTCTGCCGGAGTTTCTTGACCTGTAAGAGTTCGGAGACAACACTTCCTTAGATGTTAACAGTTTTCCCAGTTTGCTAGACCACTATCCAATTCCTCATCTTCTCTAACAAATGGCCTAAGTTGTGGGATGTAGTGCGGTCTCCTATACAATATCTCATAAGGTGTCAACCCCATTTCTGTGGGAGTTACTCTCATGCTTAGCAAGGCTATTGGCAGACACTGTACCCAGGTTTTATTTCAGTCTCTTCCATTCATTTCCTCAATTTACCCTTTAAAATACCATTATGTCTCTCCCTTCCCCCAGGACAAGGAGGAATGTCTGTTTTTATTGCCATTTCCTTAAAGGGGAAGGAGCTTCATCTTACAAACTCTGAGATCTAGCCATTATCATATATAGTATAGGGCAGTTAAAACCAGTTAGATTGTATTCAAGCAGAATAAAATGGAGTCACAGTCAGCCTTATACATAAATGATTATAAAGACATTCTTAATTTCTCTAACACTCACCCAGGCTGGTTTTTCACTGGTCTTCAGGTCCCTGGCACCAGCATGTATACTAAGGGAACCTGGCTATGAGTCCTTGTGGTTTGTGAATGGTTCCACAGCCTTTTCAGACCTGTGACTTGTCCCAGAAGGCAGTGACCAAAGCAGGGGGAGGGGGTGCCGAATTTCCGCTCAGATAACTTAGGCGGAAAAAAAAAGGTATCCAAAAGTTATACAGCAGAGGGGGAGGAGGCAGAAGAGTGAAACTTCCCCATTTAATTGTATTTCCACTTTAAGGTTAGAAGTGTGAATTATTTTATGTTTGAAATATTTGGTAACCAGGTCCTACATGCACAACTGGTTATCGGCTAAAATAATGGTTCCTCACCTAAGTCCTCAAGTACCCCCAACAATTCAAGTTTTCAGGTTTTCTTTGCACATGTGCTTTAAATCCGTGTCAATGACTTCATATTTATATATTTATATTTATGGTCTGTTTGGCAGCTTTACCTGTCCTACTTTAGGTCCTCGAGATAGACCTCAGTTGGTATAGTCTATGGTTGCCTCATAGATAGAGGTCATCTAAAGTCTAGGACCCTTTTAACTGTAGGGATTAAATTTAAAAAGGTAGTTCCCTGTTAACTGTAAAATCAGTGAAGGCAAAAGCAAGTGTAAGGGCTCTTTCACACGGCCGCTCCGTGTGAGAGCTCCGCTGCGGTCCTTTTTTTTTTTTTCCACGGAGCGGATGACATTTCTGTCATCCGCTCCGTATGCCCGCATATCATCCCATCCGTTTGCGGATGATATGCGGACATAATGTAAGTCTATGGGGGTTTGCGGATGTCAGCGGATGACACCGCTGACATCCGATTTTCCTTCCTTTCCGTTTTTTGAACGGAACAAAAATAGGGTTTTGTTCAGTTCCAAAAAACGGAACAGAACTGACAGGAAGAAAATCGGATGTCAGCGGATGGTATTCCGCTGACATCCGCAATGCCATAGACTTACATTATGTCCGCAAATCATCCGCAAAAAAATAGGATGATTTGCGGACAAGCGGAGCGGCCGTGTGAAAGAGCCCTTAGACTTAAAATTTAGGGTTGCCAAAAATATGTGACAGGTTAGATGTAAAGGAACAGTGTGGCAGCCCTACATCTGGTTTTCTAGCTAGCCCTTCTATAAACGTGAATACTTCCTCTCAGCTGGATGTTCATATTTGTCCCAGTGCAAAGAGAAGGAGAGGTGTCTATTTAATGGTGCACTTGCCAGCTTATCTCAGAGGGAAGTTTTCTAAACTTTTTTTATCCTTCAGGCAGCCATTTTGGTGGTTGACTGTCTAACCCCTAGGTATAAGATTTGCTACCCTGTCCAATTAAAAATACCCAGTTTGGCTAACTGTCATGTTGTGCCCCTTTCACACTGGCGGAGTTTACCAGTGGATATGACCGCTCAGCAGGGGATCTCCCCACTGATCCTCACTGAGCAGGTGGATGCTCTTTCTGGGCTGTCGGATGGAAACATACCGCCAGTCTCCTTCCATCCGACTATCATCTAAACCAGGGGTCTTCAAACTATGGCCCTCCAGTTGTTCAGGAACTACAATTCCCATCATGCCCAGTCGTGTCTGTGAATGTCAGAGTTTTACAATGCCTCATGGGATGTGTTCCGCAACAGCTGGAGGGCCGTAGTTTGAGGATCCCTGATCTAAACCAATCAGTTTTTAGTGGACAGGATTGGATCTGATGTCGGCGGGTGTCAACGGACACGTCCATTTACCTCTGCCGCTCCATTGAGAGCAATGGATGGTCTGATTGGGTCCGCCTGAAAAACTGACTGGCAGACCCGAACGGTCTGTTCGTGTAAAAGGGGTCTAAAAGTCTGTGAGTGGAAATCCTCACAACCTTTAGGTCACAAGGCCCTATATTTCAGACTAATTATAACATTTTAAAGGAAACTTTATTAAGGAATATATTTAGGCTCTCATTGCTTCTATTCTAAGAATACTAGTTCACTGGCTGCCATTCTGATCATTGTGATGGCGTCAGTACTTTCTGGGTCAGTGACCTGGGACTCATTTGCAGAAGGTACTTTTTTTTTTTTTCTTTTTAGTATTGGATAGAGTGGAGATGGATAAGAACACCTGTCAGTTTTTATTGCTGTCTGTGCCCCCATTAGAGAGAATTACCCTCTCTAGGTGTCCTGTTTTCCATTATCATTGAAAGTGAAAGTAAAATAAAATATAAAATTTTGGGTTGTCACCAGAAAAGTAATAGGGGTGAAATCTTCCAATGGTACAATAGATCTGGTGACCTGGGGGCCCCGAAAAATTCCATTAATCCAGTTTTAAACCCAAAAAGCAAACATTTCATGTATTGGAGCTTACCAATTCTTAGATGCGATGTCTGCATTCATTTTTTTTTTTTTTTTTTTTTTTAAGGCTTTCTTTCTTCTATTTTCATTTGGTGATCCATTCAGCAAGTCTGTTGTTTTTCAAAAACACAAGCTCTCCAGCAGAATGTATCAGTTTACATGGATGAGACAAACCATTTAACACTGACAAGGGTGCTTAAAATAATCAGCTTTCATTATTCATGTAAATCTTTATCCCAAAAGGAAAAACTGTTTGCTGTAGCGGATTATAAAGTGTGAGCTGGAGTTTGACTTCAATTTGTTAGTGTATTTAAAGTTGCTCTTCGGCCTTTAAAAAAAATTAAAGCCAGCAGCCACAAATACTGTAGCTGCTAACTTTTAATAAAAGGACACTCAGCTGTCCAGGGGACCTGCGCCATGCTCACTCAAACCGCATCTTCGCTGATCTTTGGGTCCTGGTATGTTTACGGGGGGCAGATGGCTGTGATTCCTTGCGGCTTCACTGCCGGCTGCCCACTGCGCATTTTATATGGTTCTACAGCCTTCTGGGACCTGTGACGTGTCCCAGAAGATTGCCGGGGGAGATGAGGAGTGGTCAATGATAACTTCTGGCCGTGGCAATCCGACTGGCAAGTACATGTCAAAAGAGGAGGGAGGGGGGCATAAGGTGTTGCTTCTTCCATTTCAGGGTGAAGTTCAACTTTAACCACCTCAATACTGGGCACTTAAACCCCCTTCCTTCCCAGACCAATTTTCAGCTTTCGGTGCTCTCGCACTTTGAATCACAATTACTCAGTCATGCTACACTGTACCCAAATTAATTTTTTATCATTTTGTTCCCACAAATAGAGCTTTCTTTTGGTGGTATTTATTCACCGCTGGATTTTTTATTTTTTGTGATATAAGCGAAAAAATAGCGAAAAAAAAAAATAAAAAAATTATATTTTCTATTGTCTGTTTTAAAAGAAATCCAATAAAATCAAATTTTGTCATAAATTTAGGCCAAAATGTATTCTGCTACATGTCTTTGGTAAAAAAAAATCCTGATAAGTGTATGAAAATAGGTTTTTGTGAAAGTTAGAGCGCCCTCAAGCTAGGCTACGCATCATTGAAAATTTAACAGTCCTGATGTACTGACTACCTATCTCATTTCTTCAGGCCCTAAAATGTCAGGAGAGTACAAATACCCCCCAAATTACCACTTTTTGTAAAGAGGACAGTCCAAGGTATTTAGTAAGAGGCATAGTGAGTTTTTTGAAGTTGCAATTTTTTGGCCACAATAGTTTTGGTAATGAAGATTTTTTTTTTTCCCACAAAATTGTTAAATTAACAAGGTATTTCTCACACATGACATACATAAACTTGCAAATACACCCCAAAATATATTCTGCTACTCCTCCTGAGTATGGCGATACCACATGTGTGAGACTTTTCCACAGCCTGGCCACATACAGAGGCCCAACTTTCAAGTAGCACGGTCAGGCGTTCGAAAGCCATAAATTACACATTTCATTTCCTAACAACCTATCACATTTTTGAAGGCCCTGGAGCACCAGAACAATGGAATTACCCACAAAATGACCCCATTTTGGAAAGAAAACACCCCAATGTATATTCTATGAGGCATTATGAGTCTTTTGAAGATGTCATTTTTTTCCACAAGTTTTTGGAAAATGTGGAAAAAATAAAAACGTATTTTTTTTTACACAAAGTTGTCCATTTCTAAGATATTTCTAATACAAAGCATGTACATAGCAAAAATTACACCCCAAAATGCATTCTGCTACTCGTCCTGAGTACGGCGATACCACATGTGTGACACTTTTCCACAGCCTGGCCACATACAGAGGCCCAACATCCAAGTAGCACAGTCAGGCTTCTAACACATAGCATGTACAGATCAAGAATTACAACCCAAAATACATTCTGCTGAGCAAAGGGTAAAAAATAATGATTACCTGTGGTTTTAGCAGGCACGAATACGGTCCCAGCACAGGAAAAGCATTGGTCCAGGCAGCCAATGGAGATGTTCAGGAATTTTCCAGGCAGCAGGCAGGGATTTTCCAAAGTATTGGTCCTGGCAGTAGTTCAGTTAGCAGGCATAGTCATGGCCAGTTCAGGTGGCAGGCATAGGCATGGCCAGTTCAGGTGGCAGCACTATAAGGCTTGGGGGCCTTGGTCAGGTAAGACCTGAGGATAGGGGTAGAGGCTTCTCCCACCCAAATCTCTTTGAAGCCTCCGAGATCCAGACCCTAATCCGAGAAAACAAAAACCTGGAGAAAAAAGTTTTCTCCACTCGGAATTTCTATTCTGGAGCCCCTCACCTGTGTGAGACCCCTGTGTTGAATAGTACAGTGGCAGAGCAAATAATCAGTTCCAGGAGGCAGGCAAAAAGAATGGTCATTCAACAGTCCGGGTCATACACAGAAATAGCAGAAACTGGAAAAATATCTTCACATCATAGTCGATAAACAGTCCGGGTCATACACAGAAATAGCAGATAGTGGAAACTGGGAAAATGTCTTTACTAATAGTGTACTGAAGTGTGATAAACACGATAGCACCCTACAATACAGAGGCCTGGCTGGGAGGGACATTGGGGACAGTAGTATCTGGTGTCGCGGCGAATTCCTCTACTTGAACATACACAACATTTTTTTTTGGTGTCTGCGGCCTGTGCGGGTAGGAGGGAGGATATCCGGGAAGTGCCTTTCATGAAGTCTGGCTAATGCATCAGAGCGAATTTGTTCGGGGGGGGGTGGCCATGGGGATAGAGAAGGGCCATGATAACGTCCTCTTGAAATTTTAAATAGGTTAGGGATCCTTGGGTACACTTGGAAAAAATGACATAGGAATTGAACAGGGCTAGCTGAATTATATAAATGGCGACTTTTTTATACCAGAACAGTGATCTCCTGGTGGCCAAGTAGGGCTGCATCAGCTGGTCGCTCATATCCACCCCCCCCCATGAATAGGTTATATTCATGGATGCATTTTGGCTTCTGGATGGGACCTCGTCTTGTCTGAAGTTCCACCAGGGTGTCCTCATGTATTGTGGAAAGGATGTAGACGTCCCTTTTATCTTTCCACTTCAGAGCTAGCACCTCTTCATTGCGCATACTGGCTTTTTCCCCCCGATTTATTCTTTGGCTGATCAATCTCTGTGGGAAGCCCTTGCATTTGGACCGTGCTGTCCCGCAGGCCACAGTCTTTTTTAGGTATAGATGGCGGAAAAGTGGGAGACTTGTATAAAAATTGTCAACATATAGGTGGTAACCCTTCCCAAGCAGTGGTTCAATCAGCTGCCAGACAATTTTGCCACTTGTCCCTATATAGGTAGGGCACCCAGGGGGGTTTATCTGACTGTCCTTTCCCTCATAAATGTTGAAATCAAAAATGTAGCCCGTGGCCCTGTTGCATACTTTGTAAAACTTTACCCCATATCTGGCACGTTTACTTGGGAGGTATTGTTTTATCCCAAGCCTTCCGGTGAAGTGGACTAGGGATTCATCCACACAAATGTTTTTATCAGGGGTAAACATTTGCTTGAAGCTGGAGCAAAGAAAATTGATTAGGGGCCGAATTTTGAATAATTTATCATAATTTGGATGATTTCGGGGGAGGCACTGGGCATTGTCGTTGAAATGTAAAAATCGCATTATCATTTCATAACGGGTTCTGGGCATCAAAGAGGAGTAGACTGGCATATGATGGCAAGGTACGGTAGACCAGTAGGAATGGAGTTCATTTTTTTTTGTCAGACCCATGTTGAGGGTCAGTCCAAGGAAAAGTTTAAATTCTTCCACGGTGAGGGGTTTCCAAACAAAGGGGCGGGCATAGGATGAATCCGGATTGCTGGCAATATGTTGGCTGGCGTACAGATTACACTGCTCCACGATGTAGTTCAGCAGATCATCCGTGAAAAACAAATGAAAATAATAAAGTGGGGTTACATTATCCGATTGGATTTGAGGGCCTGGCTGTGCTGTAAAAGGGGGAATTACAGGTTCTGCTGAAGTATCGGGCAGCCATGTCGGATATAACAGAACATCCGGAAGGCTAGTATGGGCCCTGCCTCGTTGTGGGTGGGACGCCCCGTTACCAGCAGCTGGCCTGTCATGCAGGGATGATGCCCTGTTTGCGCTTGCCACTGCACTAGGACTTGCTGCACTGCTGGTGGATGCCTGCGGAGTTGTTGCGCGGCTGGTGGATGCCTGCGGAGTTGTTGCGCGGCTGGTGGATGCCTGCGGAGTTGTTGCGCAGCTGGTGGATGCCTGCGGAGTTGTTGCGCGGCTGGTGGATGCCTGCGGAGTTGTTGCGCTGCTGGTGGAAGCCTAAGCCTGCTCAAATCTCCTGATCCTCTTTGTAAGGATTCTGTCATCCTCCGTTTCCATTTCTGAGCCACTGCTTTCTACTGGCTCATACTCGCTATCCGAGTCTGACGGAGAGAGTTCCCCGGTACTCTCATCCGACATACTCTGAATAATTTGGACAGCCTCCTCGCTGCTATAAAATTTTTTCGCCATGTGGACAGATGATTTCTGGGACAGGTGTTGAAGTGAGATGCGGCAGATGTTCACTGGGACAGGTGCGTCAGATCACGGACAGGTGTAGCAGATCAGGTGACGATGTGCGTGGGAGGATCCAAGGACAGATCTGTCAGATCAGACAGGTGTAGCAGATCAGGTGACGATGTGCGCGGGATGATCCACGGACAGATGTGTCAGATCAGACAGGTGTAGCAGATCAGGTGACGGTGTGCGCGGGATGATCCACTGACAGATGTGCGCCTGATGATTTTTATATCGGTGTTTTGGGACACTGTGTTTTGGGGACACTATGTTTGGGGACACTGTGTTTTGGGGACAATAACAGGGTGATCAGTGTGTTATTAGCAAAAAAAAATGCTTCAAACTCACTGATCCCCTGGCTGCAGCACAGATTCTCTTCTTCTCCTCACTGACAGGATCTGTGTGAGGAAAAGAAGAGATCAAAGCCATTACAACGGCTGTATTTACATTACATGACAACTGTGATTGGACACAGCTGTCATGTAATCAGGAGGGCCAATCACAGGGCCCTCCTGCCGAATGTTGTTGCCGTGTGTCCGAGCGACACAGGCACATCGAGATCGCGCCGCTGTGCGTGCCCGCGGCGGCGCGATCTCTCTCCTTCTGAAGGACGTTCTGAAGGACGAGACTCCCGCCCGGCCGTATATCTACAATGGCCCGGGTGGGAGGTAGTTAAATCTGCTAATACCTTTATCACTACCCTCTCCCAAGACTGACAATCTTGCTGTATGCTGTGCCTCCTGTTTTCATTCATCCAGAGAGGTGTCTCACAAATACAGGAGGTGTGTTACTAACCAGATCACCAGATGAGGACCGAGGGGAAAAAAGCCAAAGAAAATAAAAATGATAGAGTTGCCACATCTAATGCTTATTAAGCTGCAATATAATACATTTTTTATTCTGGGTTTAATACTGCTTTAATTTTCAAGGATTTCCTCTTACTTTTTTGTTTGGCTACAGGACACTACGTGAGGGGAAATTGACAGGGCTTTAACCCTTCATTGCTCTATACAAAATAAAAAGTTTTGCCTATAGTTCTACCTAAATTTTTATTACTTTTCTAGGTCAGTGTCTAAGAAAATACTTAAAGGAGAAGTACAACCCATGCTCGTTTGGCTGTGCTTCTCCTGTGTATCACAGGAGTGCAGTTCGTTTTGCACTCCTTTTACCTGTTTTCAGGAGACAGCGGGCTGAAGTCCACTGTCTGCTGATATCACAGAGCCGGTCCAAGCTTGGGCAAGATCGCTACAATGCAGAGTCGGTATCCACCCAAATGCCTGGACCGGCACCCGGCTCAGCCCCTCAGTGAAACGCCCAGTTAGTGCGGGGGCGGGGGGGGGCAGAGCAGAGAGCTGCTGCTCGACAGTCACCAGCTCTCTGCTCAGTCTTGGAGCCGGCGGGGGACAGATGCAGCATCCAACTAGGTAAGTATGCTTTAATGGAAAATGGATTCCCATACTTTTCTTTTAAGCCAATAGCAACTAGTATTTTTAGAAGATATTCAGCAATGACATCTGACATATTCTTCTCATTGTAAGTTACCGCTAAGTTTGGGCAGCATATAGTCCATGTAAAGACATAGGGCTCCATTAATCAAGATCGATAAGCTGATTTTACACCACTGCTTATTCATTTTCAATTCACAAGCATAAATGTCCTCATGATGTGTAATCTTTATTTTTCTTTCATGTGAATTGAATATTGTTTTGCTAAAAGCCCTATTTTCCCATTACTGGTTATTTTAACTTATAAAGTGTTATTTTATCAGCACTTCAAATGACTGTTTTTTCTTCCCTCGTACATAGTTATTGAAGCTCCCAGTTATCACCAGCCTGAAGCTGATGTTATTTTAAGGGGGTGATAACTTGTGTGATCTTTATGAATCAACTTTTACATTAAATATTTTGTGACGTGGTAAAATACCACCATCATACAGAGCTGACTAAATCGTGCATTTTTTGGATTAATATCGGAGACTCAGCGGGTTAATAAGTTGTGGTGTCAAGGAAAAAAATCTCCGGAAGAAGAGAAAACTGATTTGTGAATTGAGCCTCTGGAATGAAAAAGTGAAAGTGTGGATGTTTTGTGTTTTGGCACCATCTCATGGCCAGGTATTTTGTTACATCATCGCTCACAAGTTTCCGGATGAAAAATACCAATTCTGCTTATAGATCTTCATCCTTTTACTTTTAAAATTCATTTTTTTTGAGGGGGAGATTCTAGAATGTTTCCAGAGGGAATTAGGACTATCTGCTACAATGTTCTGATCCTGTGTATTTCAGCCAAAGACATAGTGCAGTTCCATCTACCAGTGAAATCTTTCCTAAACACACAAAATCATTAGAATACGATACCTAAAATAATAATAATAATACAGAACAATAAAATCACAGTGGATTTTTTATTCTGATCAGCAGGGATAAGCCCAATGTTTATGTTGAACTTGTGTTAAGACCAAACCTTGGCTGTTTAGGTGCTCATCCAATTGTTGGACTGTTTCCTAGTTCGGCAGGAGCAAAATATCTTCAATAGTAGCAGGTTGTCTACTGTTACTAAATGTGGCAGCTTTCTTTATGTCAGTGATTTGTTAAAGGAGATGTACAGCCAAAGCTCGTTTGGCTGTATATCTCCTATGGATTACAAGAGTGCAGTTCGTTCTGCACTCCTGTGACCTATTTTCAGCAGAGAACGTACTGAAGTTTTCTCTCTGCTGACATCACAAAAGTCGATCCAGGCACCGCGTCATCACGACAATGGAGGTCGGGATCCGCCAGGTGCCTGGCCCAACACCCGCCTCAGCCTCTCAGCGAGCTGGTGAGAGCCTGAGCCAGCCGCTTCCCACCCCTCCACAGCCCAGCATTTCAGTGAGCGAAGAGGGGGCAGAGCGGAGAGCTGCTGACTGACAGTCAGCAGCTCTCTGCTCAGGGAGCTGTCAGAACTGAGCGATCGATGGTGTTCGATCGCTCCGTTTTCAGCGAAGAGATGCCGGGGGACAGATGCAGCATCGGACTGATGTTGCATCCACCTAGTTAAGTATAAATTAAAACAAAAAAAAAAAACTCAAACTTCTCTTTTAAGGAAGCAGCGGGTCCATAGTAACCAGTGACATCAACCGGTCCCATTTATTTACTGACCAGAAATCCCTGGACATGTGAACAAAGGGGTGGGGATAGCACTGACAAATATGGGCACATGGATTGTGTCAGCGACGGTTGGGATTTTTCTTTTAATTCGGCATGTCGGCTGTCATTATTCATAGTGGTTGATGTGGATCTGCATTGCTAGACGACACGATTGACAATAGATGTACGTTGTAGAGCTTTTTAGTGGGTTTTTATTTTCTAATTGCTATGAAGAAGAGTGATGTCATTGTTTGTTTTTTTGTGAATGAGTGAATAGAGGGGTTTGCTTGCTTGGACAAGGCTCTGGTATAGATCTTTGGGGGGGACCTCATGCTTTTTTGTCATTTTTTTTTTTCATGGTTCTTGCCCTAAGGTCTGGTATAGATGAAGAAAATTGCCAGCTATTTACAAAAAGAAGTAAAGCCTCCAGTGACCGCATTTTTTTAAATGTTATTTTTAATGCTTTTTCATTTAACAGAGGGCAGTCTTGGAAATTAACTATTTTGGTATGTAGAAACACTGCTAATGTTTACGTTTTCCATTGGAAAATAGCAATAAATGTTGTCTGTGTTTTGTCTTTGTTTAGATCAATAACATTGGGAAACTGAAGGATTTTCTCCTGGAGCACAGGAAGGACTATATCAATGCTTGCAGGTCAGCCTTTTTTAACGTAAAATTTTTGATTTTATATTGGGATTTGGGTGGTCACTGGAGATCCTCCATTTGACTCAAAGTGGGGGTGTATGACAAAGCATATTATTTAAAGTGGTTGTAAACATGAAATATGAACAAAGCATATCCTCCTATGGTGTGTACTTGTCTCAATTAGGAACATGAAGTGTCATTTCTGTCTGCTGCATCATTCCTCTATCAGCATGTAAGGGGTAGGGCGATAGGGTGGTCATCACCTCCTCCCATGTTTCCCTCCTCGTTGGGCGCCAAGCAAGAGTTATGTAAGTGGCCTACCGGGGTGGTTTCTTCTGGGCTACGGTAGGCACTTTGGCAGGATGCTCTGGGAGGGGGGGGGGGTGATACCCCCTGACTCTCTTCTCATCTACGCCTCTAATCGACACATACCCTGTCGTGAAATTGCACAAGAGACCAATCTTTCTGTGGGAACGGTGGACACAATCATTCACGAACATTGGCCTTTTCGAAAAGTTAGTGTACGCTGGGTACCAAGATATCTTTCTGCTTTTGACCAGCACAGAAGAGTTGAAGTCCACACTGTGTTGAAGGAGCATTTTGACAGGGAAGGCCATGATTTTCTGGATCACATAATTACATGTGATGAAACCTGGGCACACCATTTCACTCCGGAATCAAAACGAACATCAAGGCAGTGGAAGCATGTGGACTCCCCTCCCCACCAGCAAAAAAACAATTTGAACAATTGCATCTGCAGTTAGTGATGGCAAGTGTTTTCAGGAACAAATGTGATGTTATTCATGTGGATTTTCTACCCCGTGGTACCTCTATCAAGAGTGAATATCACGGTCCTGTTCTGAGTGATGTGCATACGTGTCTGCAGAAAAAGGGGCCTGGTTTGATCGCTAAGGGTGTACTGTTTCTCCAGGACAACGCACCAGCTCATACCGCTCACTTCACTGTACATTATACAATGTGTACAAGGGTTCAGGTTTACTGACAAATCTTTCAATGCCAAAGCTTTCCATGCCTTAGGTAAATGCTAGGATAAGTGTATAAATGTAGCAGGGGAGTAATAATAAATGCAACCTCCACCCCTTGAAATTTGTTCTTTTATTATATAAACTCAAAAGTCCCTATTTGACTTGAACGTCCCTCACGTATATCTCTCTTGTGCTCTCTCTCTCTCTCTCTCTCTCTCTCTCTCTCTCTCTCTCTCTCTCTCTCTCTCTATATATATATATATATATATATATATATATATATATATATATATATATATATATATATATATATATATACACACTGCCTTGCAAAAGTATTCACCCCTTTGGCATTTTTCGTGTTTTGTTACCTCACAACCTTACATAGTAGGTGAGGTTGAATAAAGACTATAGACCTGGAATTAACATGGATTGTTTGAGGATTTGCATCATTTAATTTACAGAACATGCCCATAACTTTAAAGATTTTTTTTTTTTTATTGTGAAGCAAACAACAAATAGGACAAAATAACAGAAAAAGTCAATGTGCATAACTATTCACCCCCCTAAACTCAATACTTTGTAGGGCCACCTTTTGCGGTAATCACAGCTCCAAGTCGCTTTGGATAAGTCTCTATGAGCTTGCCACATCTTACCACTGGGATTTTTGGCAATTCCTCCTTGCAAAACTGCTCCAGCTTCTTCAAGTTGGATGGTTTGCCCTTGTGAACAGCAATCTTTGAGTCTGACCACAGATTTTCTATTGGATTGAGGTCTGGGCTTTGACTAGGCCATTCCAACACATTTACATGTGTTGCTTTAGCAGTGTGTTTGGGGTCAATGTCCTGCTGGAAGGTGAACCTCCGTCCTAGCCTCAAATCACGCACAGAGTGGTACAGGTGTTGCTCAAGAATATCTCTGTATTTAACACCATCCATCTTTCCCTCAACACTGACCAGTTTCCCAGTCCCAGCTGCTGAAAAACATCCCAACAGCATGATGCTGCCACCACCATGTTTCACTGTGGGGATGGTGTTCTGTGGGTGATGTGATGTGATGTGTTGGGTTTGTGCCAGACATAGCGTTTGCTTTGATGGCCGAAAAGTTCAATTTTTGTCTCATCAGACAAGAGCACCTTCCTCCATAAATTTTGGAAGTTTCTAACGTGCCTTTTGGAAAATTTGGTGTTAACCACTTAAGCCCCGGAAGATTTTACCCCCTTCCTGACCAGGCCCTATTTTGCGATTCGGCACTGCGTGACTTTTAACAGACAATTGCGCGGTCGTGCGACGCTGTACCCAAATGAAATTGACGTCCTTTTTTTCCCACAAATAGAGCTTTCTTTTGGTGGTATTTGATCACCTGTGCGATTTTTTACTTTTTGCGCTGTAAACAAAAAAAGAGCGACAATTTTGAAAAAATAACAATATTTTTCACATTTTTTTTATATGAAATTCCCCCCAAAAAAATGTAAAAATCAAATTTGTTTAACATTTTTGGCCAATTTGTTTTCTGCTACATATGTTTGGTAAAAAAAAATCGCAATAAGCGTATTTTGATTGGTTTGCGCAAAAATTATTGCGTTTTACTAACTAAGGGAAAGATTTCTGTCATTTTTGTTTTTTTTTTTTTAATGAGTAATGACGGCGATCTGCGATTTTTTTTTTTTTTTTTTTTTTTTTGCGGGACTGCGACATTGCGGCGGACAGATCGGACCCTTGACTGACATTTTTGGGGGTACCAGTGACATTACTACAGTAATCAGTGCTATACATATGCACTGTTACTGTAAAAATGACACTGGCAGGGAAGGGTTTTACTTTATTGGAGAGGCATGGGTTAAATGTGTCCCTAACTGTAAAGGGGCGTGGCTTTTCATGTAACCACAGAAATATATGAAATATATGATCCTACATAGCAGGACCGTATGATCTCTGCAGTTACACAAGGGAGAATGACAGGCGGCTTTGTTTACAATTTCTCCCTCTGCACCGGACGATCGCGAGTGACCGGCGGACATCGGGTCCGCACAGTCACATGCACGGACTTGTTAGGGAACGAGCGGGGGCGGGAGCCCGCCTCTGGCGGTGCGCGCTCGCCCCCTAAGGGCTCACAGGCAAGTGACATAGCCCTACGTCACTTTGCCTGTACGCGGCTGACCGCCGCAGTAAATAGTCGTGCGGCGGTCGGCAAGCGGTTAAAGCTCTCACTCTCTTATACTGGTCACTGGAAGTTCAACTTGGCACCTCATGGCAAAGAACTCTGAGGATCTGAAAAAAGGATTGTTGCTCTACATAAAGATAGCTTAGGCTGTAAGAAGATTGCCAAAACCCTGAAACTAAGCTGCAGCATGGTGGCCAAAACCATACAGCGATTTAACAGAACAGGTTGCGCTCATCACAGGCCTCGCCATGGTCTACCAAGAAGTGGAGTGCACGTGCTTAGTGTCATATCCAGAGGTTGTCTTTGGGAAATAGACGTATGAGTGCTGCAGAGGTTGAAGGGGTGGGGGTTCAGCCTGTCAGTGCTCAGACCATGCACCGCACACTGCATCAAATTGGTCTGCATGGCTGTTGTCCCAGAAGGAAGCCTCTTCTAAAGATGTTGCACAAGAAAGCCTGCAAACAGTTTGCTGAAGACAAGCAGACTAAGGACATGGATTAGTGGAACCATGTCCTGTGGTCTGATGAGACCAAATTAACCTTTTTTGGTTCAGATGGTCTTAAGTGTGTGTGGCGGCAACCAGGTGAGGAGTACAAAGACAAGTGTGTCTTGTCGACAGTCAAGCATGGTGGTGGGAGTGTCATGGACTGGGGCTGCATGAGTGCTGCCAGCACTGGGGAGCTACAGTTCATTGATGGAACCATGAATGCCCACATGTACTGTGACATACTGAAGCAGAGCCATGATCCCCTCCCTTTAGAGACTGGGCCGCAGGGCTTTATTCCAACATAAAGACCCCAAACACCCGTACAAGATGAACAATGCCTTTTTAAAGAAGGTGAGGGTAAAGGTGATGGACTTGCCGAGCATGTTTCCAGACCTAAACCCTATTGAGCATCTGTGAGGCATCTTCAAATGGAAGGTGGAGTAGCGCCAGGTCTCTAACATCCACCAGCTCCGTGATGTCATCATAGAGGAGTAGAAGAGGACTCCAGTGGCAACCTGTGAATCTCTGGTTAACTCCATGCCCAAGAGGGTTAAGGCAGTGCTGGAAAATAATGGTAGCCACACAAAATATTGACACATTGGGCCCAATTTTGGCATTTTTACTTAGTGGTGTACTCACTTTTGTTGTCAGCGGTTTAGACATTAATGCAGTGTTTCTCAACTCCGGTCCTCAGGGCACACTAACAGGCCAGATTTTAAGTATTACCTTGGGGAGATGCAGACTAGAATACTGCAATCATTGAGCAGCAAATTATATCACCTGTGATGTATTTCAGTTTTCTTGCAAACCTGGCCTGTTAGTGTGCCCTGAGGACCGGAGTTGAGAAACACTGCATTAATGGCTGTGTGTTGAGTTATTTTGAGTGGACAGCAAATTTACACTGTTATACAAGCTGTACACTCACTATACATTGTAGCAAAATGTAATTTCTTCAGTGTTGTCACATGAAAAGATATAATAAAATATTTAGAAAAATGTGAGAAGTGTACTCACTTTTGTGAGATACTGCGTGAGTGTGTATATGTGTGTGTATGTATGTATGTATGTATGTATATATATATATATATATATATATATATATATATATATATATATATATATATATATATATATATATATATATATATATATATAATATAATATACACACTACTTTGCAACAGTTTTAGATATGTGTGAAAAAAATGCTGTAAATGAAGAATGCTTTCAGAAATGGAGGTTAATAATTTATTTTCTATAGTAAACTCTATTACACCACTTGTACCTACAGGTAAGCCTATAGTATGGCTTACCTGTAGGTACTGTGAATATCGCCTTAACTTGCATAATTTAGGAGATATTCAGAGTGAATGCAGCCGGTGACATCACCGGCGCATTCACTCTGAAGGTCTGGCTTTCGGACCTTTCGAGTCAGTGCCGTAAACAGTGCGGCTCCTTTTTTTTACCACCTGTGGTTTACTACCACTTTAACAAAATGAAAAGTAGATGAACCGAGGAGAAATCCAAAATCAAATTATTATTTGGTGTGATCACCCTTTTGCCTTCAAAATGTCATCCGTTCTTCAATTCTTGTAGTTGCACACAGTGCTTGTGCACGCTGTCTGGGATTACATAAAGAAACAGAAGTATTTGAGACTGCCTTCAACCACTGGAGATCTGTAGTCAGTTCTCCAAGATGTTTGAAACAACCTACCTTCCTTCAAAAACCAGAGTGCTAGTGTACCTAGAAGAATTGATGCTGGTTTGAAGCCACAGGGTGGTCAGACCAAATAATAATTTGATTCATATTTTTCTTCTGTTCGCTCCCTTTGCATTTTGTAAATTGATAAATATAAACAATTAAAACCTATATTTTTGAAAATATTCTTACTTTACAGAATTACTTTTTTTTTTTTTTTCAACAATACATTTTTATTAAGTTTTATAAACATACACAGACATTTTCAGCAAAAATATAATATCCTAGCATTCAACCCTCCACCAACATTTTATACTAAATAATTTATATATAATACATTCTCAAAATCATGGTGTTGGAGTTAAATAACCAATAAATAGAAAAATAGAAAAAAACAGAGGGAAAAAAACCCCTATACTAGTCTCATTCTTAGAGAGGATCCTCCATCTAACCTTTCCAAGGCCACTATTCATATATTAAACAATATCCCCTTACCTATCAAAATCCCTTGAATAGAACCACATAATTTTACTTTTATTGTTAACCCATCAGGAGTTTCTCATATTCCTCAGTATGTTTAAATGCAAGCCACGTTTCCCAAGTCTTTGAATATCTATCAATAATGTCCCTGGCAATAGCCAGGGTTTCCTCTAAATAATCCTATCAATTGATTTCAGCCATTCTTTAACCACTTCCTTACCGAGTCATGTAAAATGACGTCGGCAAGGTGGTTGTCTAGATCCGGGCCGCCGTCATATGACGTCGGCCCGTTCTAGCTGCTACTGCGCGCCCCCGGCGGCGCGCAGCGGCGCGATCAGGGATGAGGCTCGTCCCTCGGACATAGCCCATCACTGATCAAGGTAAACAGCCAATAGAAATTGGCTGTTTACCACGTGATCGGCTGTGTCAATCACAGCCGATCACATGAGCGGCTCCA
The DNA here is from genome assembly GCF_965119305.1 of Pelophylax lessonae. Classification (NCBI taxonomy): domain Eukaryota; kingdom Metazoa; phylum Chordata; class Amphibia; order Anura; family Ranidae; genus Pelophylax; species Pelophylax lessonae. Next base: position 792,786,336 of record NC_138768.1, on the reverse strand, counting down.
GCCGCTCGTTCTCTCTGCAATGCGCGCCCCCGGGGGCGCGCAGAGCAGCGATCGGGGACGAGGCTCGTCCCTCGGACAGAGTCGATCCCCGATCTAGGTAAAGAGCCAATGAAATTGGCTCTTTACCACGTGACCGGCTGTGTCCAATCACAGCCGGTCACAAATGTCAACAGAGAACACGGTAACTAGCTGTCACCGTGTTCTCCTCCTCACACACTGATCCTGTGTGAGGAGGAGAGTGTGGTAACAGCTAGTTACCAACTACAGTGCACCCCAACCACACTGATTGCCCCCCCCCAATAAAGAGCACCTGTCACTAGCCCATCAAAGTACCCGAGTACCTGTCATCAGGTACTCAGATGACAGGTACTCGGGTACTCTGATGGGCTGGTGACAGGTATTCGGGTACTCTGATGACAGGTACTCGGGTACTCTGATGACGGATACTCTGATGACAGGTACTCGGGTACTCTGATGACGGGTACTCGGGTACTCTGATGACGGGTACTCGGGTACTCTGATGACGGGTACTCGGGTACTCTGATGACGGGTACTCGGGTACTCTGATGACGGGTACTCGGGTACTCTGATGACGGGTACTCGGGTACTCTGATGACGGGTACTCGGGTACTCTGATGACGGGTACTCGGGTACTCTGATGACGGGTACTCGGGTACTCTGATGACAGGTACTCGGGTACTCTGATGACAGGTACTCGGGTACTCTGATGACAGGTACTCGGGTACTTTGAGTACCTGTCAACGGAGTACCCGTCATCAGAGTACCTGAGTACCTGTCACCTACCCATCAGAGTACCCGAGTACCTTCCACCTGCTCATCAGAGTACCTGACGCCTGAAGTACCCAAGTACTTGCCGCCTGCTCATCAGTACCCATCACTACTCATCAGTACTCATCAGTACCTATCACGTATCAGTACTGATCATCAGTACCCATCAGTACAGTATCACCTATCAGTATCAGTACTACTCATCAGTACCTATCACCTGCCTGTCACCTGCCCATCAGAGTACCCGAGTACCTGTCACCTGCCTATCGGAGTACCCGAGTACCTGCCACCTGCTCATCAGTACCAGAGTACCTGTCACCTGCCCAACAAAGTACCCGAGTACCTGTCACCCTTCATACAGCCACCATGTCCAAGTCCAAAAAGGTTTATATACGTCGTCCGTTTAAACCTAAATACCGGTGTTATGGTAGCAGATAGCTGCCATAACCCTGGTATTTTTTTAAACGGTGGACGGTTGGCTTTCCGATAAGGGTGGTCCCAGCGGCGGATTCGCCGTGGGATCACCCTTCCGGGATGGCGGAAGAGGTGCCCCCCCCCCCCTCCCGACGCGTTCCGGTCCTTTTCCCCGCTTACCGGACCCGCCGGCAGCGGGGAAAACGATCCGGTCCCGAATCCTCACAGACAGGATGTCGAGTGAGGGCAAGCTTGCCCTCACTTGACTCTATGGTCTTGGAGGACCGGAGCTACGGAAAATGTTGTTGCCTAGCAACCAGTTTAAAGGTCCTTTTTTTTTTTTTTTTCATTTTATATTATAATTATTATTTTTTTTTTTTTTTTCTATCTTTTAGTGTACTTGTGAGATCTGAGGACTTTTTGACCCCAGATCTCACAAAAAAGAGGTCCTGTCGTGCCTATTTCTATTACGAGGAATATTTACATTTCTTTTAATAGAAATAAAAATGATCAATTTTTTTTTTTTTTTTTTTAAACGGTGTAAAAATAAAAAATAATAAATAAAATAAATAGTAAAAAAAAAAAAAAAAAAAAATTAAAGCGCCCTGTCCCCGTTAGCTCGCGCGCAGAAGCGAATGCATACAGAAACCCCGCCCACATATGTAAACGGTGTTCAAACCACACATGTGAGGTATCGCCACGATCGTTAGAGCAAGGGGAATAATTTGAGCCCTAGACCTCCTCTGTAACTCAAAGATGGCAACCTGTAGAAATTTTTAAATTGTCGCCTATGGGGATTTTTAAGTACCAAAGTTTGTCACCATTCCGTGAGCGTGCGCAATTTTGAAACATGACATGTTGGGTATCTATTTACTCGGCGTAACATTATCATTCACATTATGGAAAAAAATTGGGCTAACTTTACTGGTTTCTTATTTTTTAATTAAAAAAAGTGAATTTTTTCCAAAAAAACTGCGTTTGGAAGACCGCTACGCAAATACGATGTGATAAAAAATAGTGCAATAATCTCCATTTTATTCTCTATGGTCTCTGCTAAAAAAAAATATATAATGTTTGGGGGTTCTAAGCAGTTTTCTAGCAAAACAACTGATTTTAGCTTGTAAACACCAAATGTCAAAAATAGGCCTAGGCAAGTGGCTAGGATGCATGATGATGCTCCTTGGATGTTCGGCCCCTCTATATGGCTAGGCTGTGAAAAAGTCTCACACATGTGGTATTGCCATACTCAGGAGGAGTGGCAGAATGTATTTTGGGGTGTCATTTTTGCTGTGTACATGCTATGTGTTAGGAATATCCTATAAATTGACAACTTTGTGTAAAAAAAAAAAGTTTTCATTTTTTTCCCACATTTTCCAAAAACCTGTGGAAAAAAATGATATGTTCAAACGACCCATAATGCCTCATAGAATATACGTTGGAGTGTTTGCTTTCCAAAATGGGGTCATTTTGTGGACTTTTCCATTGTATTGGTGCTCTAGGGCCTTGAAAAGTGTGATAGGTAGTAAGAAAGTTTTATGTGTATTTATGCTCCTAGAACGCCTGAATGTGCTTCTTGGACGTGGAGTCTCTTTTTGTGGCCAGGCTGTCTAAAAGTCTCACACATGTGGTATCCCCATACTCGGAAGGAGTAGCAGAATGTATTTTTGGGTGTAATTTTTGCTGTGTACATGCTATGTGTTAGAAATAGCTTATAAATTGACAACTTTGTGGGAAAAAAAAGAAAAAAAAAATTTTTTCTTCATTTTCCCAAGAATTGTGGGAAAAAATTACAACTTCAAAAAACTCACCATGCCTCTTACTAAATACCTTGGACTGTCTACTTTACAAAAAGGGGTCATTTGGTCGGTATTTGTACTGTCCTGACATTTCAGGGCCTCAAGAAAGGAGATAGGCAGTCAGTACATCTGGTGTGATCAATTTTCAGTAATTGGTACCATAGCTTCTAGACTCAATAACTTTCACACAGACTAAATAATATACACTAATTTGGGTTAATTTTACCAGAGACATGTAGCAGTATACATTTTGGCCCAAATGTATGAAGAAAAATTTATTTTTTGCAAAATTTCATAATTGAAACTAAAAAAAAGTGTTTTTTTTTCAAAATTTTTGCTCTTTTTTTGCATATATCACGAAAAAAAAAAACCCCAGTTGTGATCAAATACCACCAAAAGAAAGCTCTATTTGTGTGAAAAAAATGATAAAAATTTTGTTTGGTTATAGTGTAGCATGACTGAGCAATTGTCATTCAAAGTGTGAGAGTGCTGAAAGCTGAAAATTGGTCTGGGCAGGAAGGGTGTCTAACTGCTCTGTATGGAAGCGGTTAATCATGGGAGTTTTGAATTACCTTCCAATACTTAGGAATTAATGCTTTAGCTGCATTTAATAGATGTTTAATCAAGGACTGTCGCACTCTATTCATTGCAATGGAACCGTTCTAATTGGAGCAACTCAAGTCGCTCCGACTTAGAAAAAGGTTCCTGCACTACTTTGGGGGCGACTTGCATTGACTTCTATTAGCGAAGTTGTTTGCAAGCCCAGCTGAAGCCGCGCTGCTCAGGGCGGCTTCAGAGTCAGGCGACTTTAAAGCCGCCCTAATGTGAACCCAGCCTTAAAGAGCAATCAAACACATGTAGTAAACAACAAGCAGGTTTAAGGACCAGCTTTGTGTTAGTAATGTGTAAAATTAACTCTCTTACCCTAGACCAAAATGTCATTAATAATGGGCCCTCCCACCAGATGTGTATCATATCTCCTTGCGCTTGATGCCACCTCCAGCAACTATCAGAGGACCGTGGGAACCATTTAAAACAGTGTTTTTCAACCTTTTTTGTGCAAAGGCACACTTTTTTCATGAAAAAAATCACGAGGCACACCACCATTAGAAAATGTTTAAAAAATGTAACTCTGTGCCTATATTGACTATATATAAAGTCATTCTCTTTAATGGGAATCAAATAAACACAAATAAATTATTTTATAATTACTTTATTATGAAATAATAAAGTATTTTATAATTTTTCATATTTCTGTTTACTTACTCAGTGCGAAACCTGGGCCCGTTTGGCTGAACACAAAGCTGATATTCTGGCTGGGACCATAGCACTGTTAGATAGCTTTTCACCACACACCACGCACAGTGGAGTTGGTTTGTTTGCATCTCCGGTGAAAGTAAATCCAAATGAAATATAGCTATCGCTATATTGCCTTGTGCCAGAGAATTTGCTTGGGCTAACCATCTTTGCTTTCTTTTGATCCCCACTCATACTTGGGCTCTCATCTGGCTCCGAATTTTGTTCAGAGTCCAGTTCTTTCCTTTTCAAAAACTTGTCCATCACTGCAGTATCTCACTGTCACGCAGTACTTACTGCGCTTGTCTCCTCCAGATAGCCGCTGTCCTTCACACTCAGCACTCTTCTGCGCATGTCTCCGTCCAAATCCATCAGTCAGCGCTCTTCTGCTCATGTCTCCTCCAGATCCATCGGTGCTCTTCTGCTCATCGGCGATCTACTGTGATGTCTCCTCCTGTCCTTCTCCTCCTGTCAGTGTAACAGTGACACGGAGCTATTTATAGTCCTTAACATGTGCTTCGGATGAAATTGGAATTTTTCCCACGGCACATCAGGCAATATCTCACGGCACACTAGTGTGCCGCGGCACAGTGGTTGAAAAACACTGATTTAGAGGTCTTTTACAGCATTACTTCACACCTGCCTAAAACGTTTAGACAGTACTGTGTGCGTATATGTATGTATATTTACTACTAGACCTTCTGTCCATGTCCTGGAGGTGATGATGAAGTCACCCTGCCTTGAGCGTTCTCACAGGATTTGTGCCTAGCTTTTCCAGAAGGCATCAGTGCGTTACATTGGCATCACTCTGAGCCTCCAGTAAGTGGACATTAGCTGGGTCATATTATAATTTGTTTATTTTTTTTGTAAAATGTTTGAAAAGTGTTTTATTTTTTATTGGGGAAAGAATGGGGTGGGAATTAGTTTCTAAGTTATTTATAAAAATTATTTTTCTTGCTTTTCTTTATGTTCTTATGAGGGGAGATTGAGGTTAGCCTTTTTCAGTCCTCAAATTGTGTCGCCAAAGACTGGTTAAGCTCCAGTCACCCAGCACTGGGATTGAGTAGATTATTACTGGCTACACATTATACAATTTGTTTTTGTTCAATTTTCTTTAGATTTACCTTCAGCTATGTAGTGCAAGGGTCTGCCTGATTGCATACAATTTGAAAGTGCTAAGGTTTGACCTCATATTATATGGTTTTGGTAAATGTAAAGTAAAGTTGTACAAGATAATTGTATAATGTGCAGACAGCTTAATTTGTTTGTGTGCTGGGTTATATTTCGTTTTATGTGAAAATTGAAGGATTTAGACATTGTAAAAAAAAAAAAGATGTTCTTCTAACCTTGTTAATTGGATACAGGGAGCTTCCTAGGTACTTCCTAGCATTGTACAGCAGAGGGTGCTGCCACAACATGAACAGAAGAACTATGTTCTTCACTGTAAAATAAATGATTCATTTTTTAAATATCAATTAATATTTTTGTCTGTGATTCTAAAACAAGAGCGGTTGAAAGTATGCAAATAACTTCCACACCAGAAATCCAGAGTAATTCTTAATTTTGGCCACCCTGCTTCAACTTTAAAGGGTAACTCCACTTTTGTGGGAAAAAAATAGCAAATAAAGAAAAAAAAATGTATGTAGGGTGCCAGCGCTTAGGAAAATAATAAAAAACGTCTAAATAAATAAGCTGCTGCTGATAAAAAAGGAGATACCTTTTAAAACCGCTATAATATGTATCAGCACTGCTCAATAAAGATGTGCAAAATACAGTGTCTCCGTGATTAAAGTGACTCAAAAATAAATAAAGTGCTATGCCTTGCTATCTCAATAAATTTACTACTAATAATAATGCAAGGGTATTATCTGCAGTATAAACTGCGTGCTACTTATCAAAGTGCTATGCAGTGTTACCACTATAAATAAATAATAAAACAATACGATAAATCTACTGTGAGCTGATATCATAAGAAATCAATGTACATCACCATAAAATATAATATTATATAAAGTGTCCAGTGCTCTTGTGACCCAAACAATCAATAAATAAAAATTAATTAATTAATAAATTCTCTTCAAAAAGTGCTCCGTTCTGGTCTCTATATCAATAAATAAGTCTTCAACAAAGTGCTCAGTGCTTGTCTGTAGACATAAAAACATCCAAAGTGCAGATGCTTAATGGTGCAATCAGGTGCTCCCCTCTCGGTCCCTTACTCACCAGATAAACAATGTAAAACAGTCTTTGTATTATAATCCTCACTGGTCTGGATCGCAGGTTGTCACCAGATAGCAGCACCATACACCATAATATTATAAAGCAATCTCCAGCTTAGAGCATTCAGGATCGATTTCCCCATGCGGGATTAACAAAGCGAGAGAAAAGTCTTCATCGTGCAGTATATTTGAATTTTATTATAAAGCTAAAAAGGTTGCACTTACAACGTTCAGAAGATTACATGCAGTTAGATTTCCTGGTTCGGGACGCCAAACATGGCCGTGCGTTCCACCCGTGCAAACCGGAAACCAGAAACCGGAACTGACGTGGTACATAAGATTGACGGCTTGACGCGTTTCGTTCTGCCAATCAGAGCATTCTCAAAAGCAAATGCGCCACTCTCACGTACTGCTTTATACACTCTTCATTATCTTACAATCACAGTCACCTGGAGAGACCGGAAGCCCTGTGTCTCCATATTGGAACACCCCATTTAATCTACTTCCTTTTACTACGGCCATCTTGGTACTCATTTGTGCTCATACATACAATACTAAAAAACCGGAAGTATTAGTTTATCGGGGACTACTAATATATTAAATTATAATTGAATTGAAAATATAAATTTGCATAAGGGGGTCAATTATCCCTTGTTACAATATTACACCTTATTCATCAATTTACTTTACAGTAAATTGAAACACAGACTTATTATATTATCGGCTGTGGTGTCTCCATAAAGACTGTCATATAAAACGTCTATACATACAAAACTAATACATACATAAAAAACTAATAAATACATTTTACATACAGGATATTAATGTTTACACTATACAATAAAAATTGGGTATATATGCTACCTCCAATACAAAGATATATATTAATTTATACAATCCTAACTCTAACCATTCTGTTTAGATCAATGACCTAAAATCAATTTAAAATCATAAATTATTATTATTAAAAATTATTTATAAAACAATATCTACATTAAGGCCTGCAGGCGTCATGCTCTTAAGCTGTTGTATCCACCTTGTCTCATTTTGGGACACTGCTCTTTTCATGTGCGTCCCCCTCCAATGCGGACTGATTTTATCTATCCCACAAAAAGTCATTTTGGTGGGATCTCTATTGTGGAACATTCTAAAATGGTTTGACAGGCTGTGCTTACGGAAGCCTTTTTTAATGTTGTTTGTGTTCTCTGAGCCTTAAGAAAAAACAATACAGTGTATTCAATTGCAACACAAGTCATATTGTAATTGAATGTGTTCTTTTCAATCTGCCACTGTTGTAATTTTTTGAAAATGCAATGCAATATGGCTACCTGGAGGAGTTCTGTACACAGAATGTGTTCTGACCATACCCCAGAAACATCATTTCCTGCTTGTGTGTTTGGCTCACTAATCTCTTGAGGGCGCTATAGTGCGGTGTGGGACGTTAAAAATCTTTTTTTTATTTTATTTGCTGAGGGGTTTCTCTGGTGCAACATGGACCCTGCAGGACTTTCTTCCACACCTGCCCCCTCAAGGAGGCCGCAGGGCCCTCTTGATCCCAGCTATCCATAGATGCACTGTCGGCGGTCTTGGAATCCTTTGTGTCCTGGGTGGAGGTGGCCTGTAGGGGCCGAGGTGCCAAACCCCCCCCCCCCCCCCCCACATACCCCTGCCTCATCTGATGTATCAGATTCTGAATCTGATTCAGCCACCGCAGATGTGGGTCTCCCTGCCGGGTCTACTACCTCGCGCCCTGTTTCCTCTGATAATGAGGATGACCCCTCTCCCTCCGCCACAGCGCAAGACAAGGCGCTGGTGGATGCACTGGTTGTTTCCATGAGTGTTATACTTGGCAGTATATCCCTATCAGGCGACATAACTTCCTGTGTGGTCATATCCTGCTGCTGAGCCAAGGTCACTTCCTGCTTCTCTCTCCATGCTGTGGAAGATTCAGGAGGCTGTGTGTCTGAGGTGGTAAAGTATTGAGGGTCCCTGCGGGCATATACTTGCACTTTCTGCTATCAGTTTGGTTTAAAGGGGCTCCCCGCGATCGCCATTCTTAAAGCTACAGTACATTTTTTGCAAATTGCACTATGGAGTCCCAAACTGCAATTTCACCCTCAGACCCACTCTGTGCGACTCCCGGACAGTCCGGATCGCAGTCGCTGGCCGCGATTTCAGCTGCCCTGGAAAGTCTGGCTACTAAAGTTGATTTAGTCATGAAAAAGGTTGATGGCTGTAAACGGCCGCTGCCTTCTCCATCTGTGGATGTGTCCCCTGATTCAGAGGCTGATGTGGTTGCCCCGTATGCTCCCCTTCCTGAGGGGTCGCTGTCCTCGCAGTCAGATGGTAAAAAGAACCTGTCGTCGTCAGCTGCAGCGCGGGAACACGCTTTGGTGAAAGTCCTGATTATTTTAGTGTGGGATACTTTAAAATTGGCTGATGAGCCCACGCCGGTAGGGACGCAGGTGGGTTTTGGCTCCCAGAAGTCTCCAAAAGCTGACAGGGTTTTCTCTTGTCCCGACACTTTTCATGATATTGTGAATGATCAATGGCGGCGCGTTAAGCACGTGTTAGTGGTGCCAAAACGCTTTAAATGCCGGTATCCTTTTGCTGAAAGGTTTCCAACCATTGGACAGTGCCAACTAAAGTGGACCATCCTTTTTCCAGATTAAACAAATCTACTCTTGTGCCTGTGGAGGATTCCCCAGTTTTTTCGGATCCAATGGACAGGCGGGTGGAATCCCTTTCCATTTTGAAACCGTTTTTTGTGTCTGTGCTAGTCTCACAGACGGTGACGGAATGGATGAGGGGTTTGCGGGAGTCTTTGAACCTCGAGACTGTTCCTCCGGAACAGCTGGAACTGTTGGACCAGGTGATCTGGCTCTGGTGTTCCTGTGTGATGCGTCTATCGATGCGGCTCCCCTGGTGGCCAGGGTCTCGGCCGTGGGCATTGTTTTAAGACACATGGTCTGGTTGAAGAGCTGGTCGGCTGACCAAGCTTCTAAAAAAGCCTTAGCTGATCTCCCCTTTCTGGGAGACAGGTTGTTTGGCGAACCATTGGATAAGTTAATAAAGGGCCTAACTGGAGGGAAGAGTACTCTTCTTCCTCAATCCTCCAAGGGTAAGACTCTCCGTCCTAAGCGGGGTCCCTCCTTTTCTGCTCATAAACGGGGTTTTTTTCGTGCCTCCGGGCACAAGAAAAAGGTAAGCCGTTCAGAACTTCTAGAGGTGCTAAGAAACTCTGGGGCAAGTCCAAGGCTGTTCAGTCCAGTGCTACAGACAAGTCCTCTTTAGAATGAAGGGGCGCCTTCACCCGTCTTAGGGGTGGGGGGGACGTCTACGCTTCTTTCAGGAACCCTGGACTTCCTTCATTCAGGACGAATGGGTTCGCAAACTGGTTTGTTCAGTACAAGATCGAATTCTGGTCCCGGCCAGGAGATAGGTTTTTTTCAGTCAAATCTTCGCCCGTCTCCAGAGCGTTTGAAGGATCGGCGGAAGGCTGTGGGAGATCTCCTGGTTCAAGGGGTGGTTGTGCCAGTTCCCCAGAAGGAAGAAGGTTTTTATTCAAACCTGTTCACCGTGCCCAGAAAGGAGGGCAAGGTGCGTCCAATCCTGGACCTCAAGGCTCTGAACCGCTTTGTGCGGGTGTAGAAATTCCGAATGGAGTCCATTCGGTCAGTGGTGGCATCTTTGAATCAGGGGGATTTTCTGTCTTCCACCGATCTCAAAGATGCGTATCTCCACGTCCCCATATTCAAGGGACATCAGCGATTCCTCCGCTTCGTGGTGGCAGAGGAGCACTTTCAATTTGTAGCATTACCCTTTGGTCTCACCTCAGCTCCCAGAGTTTTTACCAAGGTCCTAGCCCCTGTGCTGGCCTTGTTGCGTCAAGGTATCTCCATTGTGGGATATCTGTACAATCTCCTGTTGCGAGCAATTTCCCATTCGGATCTGCTGGAAAACATCCCCATCACCATTCAGACCCTTCAGGACTTCAGGTGGACAATCAATGTCACCAAATCTGCCCTGACTCCGTCTGTGCGGGTCACCTATCTGGGGCTGATCCTCGACTCTGCTCTGGCAAAGGTCTTCCTTTCCTTAGACAAGCTTGAGAAGTTGAATAGAGCGGTCCGATTGCTGATGGAGGCTGTTCAGTCCTCCTTGCGGGCTTGCATGAGAGCCCTGGGTCTGATGGTCTCGACCTTCGAAGCAGTCCCGTTTGCTCAGTCTCACACGAGACAGCTGCAGAAAGAGATTTTGTCAAAATGGAACAGAGATCCTAGGACATTGGACCAGAAGATTCGGTTGAGCATCTCACTAAGTCGGCCCTCTCTTGGTGGATCCAGTCACCTGTCCTGTGCCATGGCAAGTCCTTCCTGCCGGTGTTTTGGACAGTGGTCACCACGGACGCCAGCCCGTCAGGCTGGGTGGAGTGCTGGGGAAGCTCTGTGCTCAGGGGACTTGGGCGGCGGAAGAGTCTTCCTTGCCGATCAATATTCTGGAGCTGAGAGCGATCAAGCTCTGCCTGCTTCACTGGACGAGTTGGATACATTGCTCTCCGGTTCGTGTCCAGTCGGACAATGCGACGACCGTGGCTTACATCAATCATCAAGGGGGCACTAGGAGTGCCCTGGCGGCCAAGGAGGTGGCCGAAATTCTGGTATGGGCGGAACACAATGTTCCGGCTCTTTCCGCAGTCCACATCCCGGGTGTGGAGAATTGGCAAGCGGACTCCCTGAGTCGTCAGGTGTTGGATCAGGGGGAGTGGTCCCGGCATCCGAGGTGTTTCATCTCCTGTGTGTCCAGTGGGGGACCCCGAACGTGGATCTGTTTGCGTTTTGCCTCAATAAGAAAGTTCAGAGGTTTGTGGCCAGGTCTCGGGATCCTCTGGCCGACGCCACAGACGCTCTGGTGGCTCCTTGGAGTCAGTATCGCCTGATCTATGCCTTCCTTCCGCTCGTTCTCCTGCCAAGGTTTCATCGCAGGGTGGCGATGGAAGGCATTCCGGTTGTTCTGGTGGCATCAGACTGGCCTCTGCGGTCTTGGTACGCAGAGCTGGTAAAAATGGTCGTGGATCCTCCATGGCATCTTCCTTTGCTGGAAGATCTGCCATCTCAAGGACCGATCTTCCATCCTTCTTTACGGCCGCTGGCTTCAACAGCTTGACTGTTGAAAGCAAGGTGTTTAGGGATAGAGGTCTTTCTGATTCGGTGATTGCCTTTTGAAGGCCAAGAAGTTGACATCTAGGAAGATCTATCATCGTACGTGGAAATCATACATTTCTTGGTGTGAATCACTGCAGCTGCACCCTCGCTTGTTTTCTATAGCTAGGGTTTTGGCCTTTTTTACAAAAAGGGGTTAAGCAGTTCTTGGCATTGGGTACTATCCAGGTTTCGGCCTTGGCTATTTACTTCCAACGTCATATGAGTGAGTGAGGTTGAAAAAAGACATCCGTCCATCCAGTTCAACCTATGGTGTGTGTGTGTGTGTGTGTGTGTGTGTTTGCTGTTAACCGTACATTGTATACCCCTGTATGTTGTGGTCTTTAAGGTGTCCATCTAATAGTTTTTTGAAACTATCGATGCTCCCTGCTGATACGACTGCTTGTGGAAGAGAATTCCACATCCTTACCACTCTTACAGTGAAGAACCCCTTACGTACTTTAAGGTTAAACCGCTTTTCCTCTAGTTTTAGTGAGTGGCCACGTGTCTTATTGTATTTCCTTTCTCTGAATAGTTTGTTCCTTATGCTAGGGTCACCAGTACAGTATTTGTACATTGATATCATATCCCCCCTCAATTGTCTCTTCTCCAGAGAGAATAAGTGCAGCGCTTGTAGTCTTTCCTCATAGCTGATGTCCTCCATTCCCCTAATTATTTTTGTTGCCCTTCTCTGGACTCTTTCTAGTTCCAGCACATCCTTCCTGAGGACCGGTGCCCAGAACTGGACAGCATACTCCAGATGTGGCCGGACCAGAGTCTTGTAGAGCGGGAGAATAATCTCTTTATTTCTGGAGTGAATCCCCTTTTTTATGCATCCCAGTATTCTGTTGGCTTTGCTTGCAGCGGCTTGGCATTGCATGCCACTGCCAAGCCTGTTGTCTACCAGTACCCCTAGGTCCTTTTCCATCCTAGACTCACCCAGAGGTTCCCCCCCTGGTGAGTAGCTTGCTTTCTGGTTTCTGGCACCAAAGTGCATTACTTTACATTTTTCAACATTAAACCTCATCTGCCATGTAGTTGCCCACCCCATTATTTTGTTCAGGTCCGCTTGTAAGGTTTCCACATCCTGCATAGAAGATATTGGCATGCCTAGTTTAGTATCATCTGCAAATACTGAGATTGTACTAGATATCCCCTCCTCTAGATCATTTATGAATAAATGAAACAGGATTGGTCCCAGGACAGAACCCTGGGGGACCCCACTTTCCACACCCGCCCAATCTGAGTACTCCCCATTAATCACCACCCTCTGGACTCTCCCCTGGAGCCAGTTCTCTATCCTGGACCTTTAGAGCCCGTGCTAGTATACTAGCAATGCATACTAGTGAAATTGTGTTACAGGTCTCGCTGGGACACACCTATGCCCGTGCACTGATAGTCTGCATTAGTGTTGCCTTGGTCGTAAGCCCTCCCACTTTGGTGGCGAGGAGGTTTTGTCTTGGGAGTGTTACCTACACGCTTTCGCTGGATTGGTAAGTACAGGGCTCGGGTACTCCCTAGGGTGGTCCGTCCCTGGGAGGTACCCCTTTGAAGAGTCACTTCTCAATAAGTGTAATGTTCCACCAGTGGTGGACCCCCCTGTCTCCAGGTTGAACAAGGCAACCGTGATTCCGGTAGAGAAATCTCAGTTTTTTTTGTTAGCAAGCAAAAAATGCCCCCTGTCTTCCCCTGCCTCATCTGTTTCATCAGATCCTGAATCTGATTGGGTCCCCCTGGTGACTCATTTAGTTTTTGGAACACATCTCCCCACCTGATCCCCCCACCCTCTGAGGCTGTGATGCCTTCCGGGTCCCAACCATCCATCCTTGCACTGACGGCGGTCTTGGAGTCCCTTGTTTCTGAGGTGGAGGTGGCTTGTGGGCGGTGGGCTAGCAAAAAGTGCCCCTGCCTTCCCCTGCCTCATCCGATCCTGAATCTGATTCGGCTGCCGTGGACGTGGGTCACCCTTCTGGGCCTGTAACCACACGCCTGGAATCCTCTGATAGTGAGGATGATTCCTCTACGTCTGCGACTGTGCATGAAAAGGCACTGTTGGATGCACTGATTGTATCTGTGTGTGAGACGCTAAAGATGGAGGACGCAGCTGAAGCTGTGATGGAGGTGCAGGTGCCCTTTGGAAATCACAGGCCAAAAGTGTTTTTCTCTTACGTCCTCCGACAGTCGCCGCCTCTTCATATTCGTCACATATGGGGTATTAGACTTTGCTCCGAAGGAGTAGCTAGGCAACAGAATATGTTAACATTAAAGCTTTTAACATATCCCACCCTCAAGGGGTGGTCCCCTCAGTCAATACCCTCCTACTTCCTGCAACCATATCTCAGTTTCAATGTCTAGCTTGTCAGGAGTGGCTGGCTCTCTCTGTGCTGGGGCTTTGTGCCCCAGACTCTTTCTTCTTTTTTGATTTTTTGTTTGAGTTTTCTCTCTACCTTTACTTAGCTGTTCTTTTTGTCAGCATTAGTTAGTTCTTCGGATGAAGAGGATCATGCGGGCTGGGTCTCGGGCTGATCCCCCTGGTCGCAGGTCGTGGGTCAGTGGCTTCCCAGCCTGCCATCGAGCGTTCAGCCAGGTAACGCTCCTGGCACAGTGAACGACCCATCCCTGTTCGGTGCAGGGATGATTGGTGAGGTGGCTACCTCACTGGACGCTGTGCGGTTTCTTAACCCCCATTTTGTGCGTCTTGTATGCGACTCTCCCTGCCTCATGTGCAGCGGCTTGTTCGCATTTGTGGGTCCCCCACGCCATTGTGAGGTAAGTGTATCTATGTGGGGACCTGTCTGTCTGGGGGGGTGTCAGTCTGGGACTGTGTAACCTGCCTCTGTTCTCACTGTTTGTCTCCCTATCACTCAGCTGCATGCTGTGGGCTGCAAGGGGGGGGGGGGGAGCTGTGTGACACTGTGTGTGTCAGCCTTGTCAGTGTGAGAAGCTGTGTGCTGTGGGGCATGTTTTGTGGCATGTTTGGGCACTATACAGCAATGGCTGCGGCGATCTAACATGTTTTTTTATACATGGATAACATGTGTGCGCGCCATTTTGCCTACACTCGCTCCGGCCGCATGTTCTACATGCATGGCGGCCATTTTCTTGTAGCCTCCCATAGGCTTTAGTAGAGCGCCCTGGCCGCATCACTTCCTCTTCTCCAGGATACACCGATCGAGGCAGCAGCAGCGGCGAGGGTCTCCTCAGGTTATATCCTTCTTATCCATTGCCTGTGTCAGTTTTATTGTCCCTGTGGGGGTCTCATTGTGCTTGTGTGTGGTGCGGTGGGCTGCGCTCGCCGCGCTTGTTAAAGGGGCAGTTAACCCTTTATTATCCGGCATTTGATATTGGGGCAATGGATTCTCAGGAGGGCAAATTTCCTACCGCCTTGGTGGAAAGCCAGGGGACCGCTGTTTCCCCCCCAGGGGGGGGATTTAGCCACTATTGTGGCTGGCCTTGCTGCTCAGGTGCAGATGCTGGTGGCTGCTCAATCTACTAAGAGACCCAGAGTTTCTCTTTCCTCTGATTCTGAGGGTGAAGGTGATGGGGCTGTTATGGCGGGGGCCTCCTTATCGGGGTCCCGCTCCTCCCTGGATCTAGTGGGGTCCGAGGTGGAGGCTGAAGTTGAAGGGGTTGATAATTCTCCCCCTGGCTCACCTGAAGAGCTTGCAATCATGGATGAATTGATTGCTTCCAAACGCTGCGTTTGCAGGATGAAGTGTGTCCCCCCGCTGCCTTGGCGGCTTATGGGACGCAGAGAAAACGCAGGACGCCGCAGGTTTTTCCCTGCAATGATGATTTTCAGCGCGCTGTTAAGGAACAATGGCGCAATCTACGCAAACCTTTTGCGGTACCAAGTAGGTTCAAGCTGCGTTATCCTTTCTCGCCTTCCACTGATGAAAGGTGGTGTGTGCCACCCCCAGTGGATCACGCAGTTGCGGTTTTAAACAAATCCACTGCGATTCCTGCAGAGGATTCCCCTGTGTTCCGTGATGCCACGGATAGGAGATTGGAGTCTCTTGCCCGTCATACTTATTCTGTTACGGGTTCTATGCTTAAGGCTCTGTTTGCCTCTCTCATGGCGGCCCAGGCTGTCGCAAGTTGGACGCAGATGCTTAGGCGCGTCCTAGTGGCCGATTCGACCTCGCCGGCGACCCTGGATATGGTGGATCAAATCCACCAGGGTGTGATGTATCTGTGTGATGCGGACTTGGATTTAGTCCCGTTGGCTGCATGTGTGCACAGCGTGGCGGTGTTGTCTCGCCGCCTGGTTTGGTTGAAATGTTGGTCGGTGGACCAATCTTCACGTAAGACCTTAGCCAATCTGCCTTATGATGGGTCTCGCCTTTTTGGGGAGTCCTTGGATGTGTTGATTAAGGGGATCACCGGAGGTAAGAGCACTCTCTTGCCCCATTTCCCCAAGGCTAAGGGGGCTTCTGGGAAGAAGCATGCTAATTTTCGGCCCCCTCAGGGGTCCTTTCGTGCCTTTCGGTCGCACTACCAGGGCAAACCATTCAAAGGTCAAGGCTCTCAGAAGAAGCCCTGGTCTGGGAAACAGAAGTCCGGTCAATCCGGATCCGCAGCCCATAACAGTGCGGCCTGAAGGGGCGCCCTCACCCAGTTTTGGGGTGGGGGGACGCTTGCTCGGTTTTCTTTAACCCTGGTTGGCCCGCGTGCGGGACAGATGGGTTCAGGAGATCGTTCGATCTGGTTACAAGATCGAGTTTCTCTCTCGGCCGGAGAGCAGATTTTTTCCCTCAAATCTTCAACTGTCTCCAGAGCGTTTACGGGACCTGCACCTGGCGGTGCGGGACCTGAGGGCTCAGGGAGTGGTGGTTCCGGTGCCTCATCGGGACAGATTTCGGGGGTTTTATTCCAATCTGTTCACCGTGCCCAGGAAGGAGGGCAAGGTTCGTCCAATTCTGGAATTGAAGGCTCTGAACCGCTCTGTGCGGGTTCGCTAGTTCCGCATGGAATCCCTGCGGTCGGTGGTGGCTGCCCTGGTTCCGGGGGAATTCATGGCCTCCATCGATTTGAAGGATGCGTATCTTCACATCCCCATTTTCGAGGGTCACCAGAGGTACCTTCGATTCGCCATTGCGGAGGATCACTACCAGTTCGTGGCGTTGCCTTTTGGTCTCGCCTCGGCTCCGCGGGTCTTCACCAAGGTGCTTGCACCGGTTCTGGCATTATTGAGGGCCCAGGGCATTTCTGTCCTGGGGTATCTGGACGACATTCTGGTTCGGTCTGCGACCAGCCAGGGTCTGGAGAAGGACCTGTCTGTCACGATGCAAACTCTACAGGAGTTTGGTTGGACGATAAATTTTCCAAAGTCGACACTGAGTCCGTCGGTTCGTCTTCCCTACCTGGGAATGATCCTGTACTCGGTGCAGGCGAAGGTCTTCCTGCCGGAAGACAAACTCAGAACTCTTCAGGAGGAAGTCCGGTCCCTCAGGGACGTTCCACACTCGTCTCTGCGGACGTGCATGAGATGTCTGGGATTGATGGTCTCGGCCTTCGAGGTGATTCCCTTCGCCCAGTTTCACACGCGGGGTCTCCAAGCGGAGATCCTGTCCATGTGGGACGGGCGACCTCAATCTCTGGATCTTCAAATCTCGTTGAGTCATCGCACCAGAAGAGACCTTCTGTGGTGGCTCCAGTCCCCGATGGTGTCCGGGGGCAAGTCGTTTCGTCCTATCTCGTGGACGGTAATCACCACGGATGCCAGCCTGTCGGGCTGGGGTGGTGTTCTGGGCGTTCTGTCCGCCCAGGGGACTTGGTCGGAGGGGGAGTCCTCCCTTCCGATCAACATTCTGGAATTGCGTGCGATAAATCTCTGTCTTCATCGCTGGACGGACCGGCTGCAGGGCTGCCCGGTTCGGGTGCAGATGGACAATGCCACGGCGGTGGCCTACATCAACCACCAAGGGGGCACCAGGAGTGCCCGAGCGGCTCGAGAAGTGGCCGACATTCTGTCTTGGGCCGAGACTCATGTCCCGGCGATAACCGCGGTTCACATTCCAGGGGTGGAGAACTGGCAGGCGGACTATCTGAGTCGCCAGACCCTGGATCAGGGGGAATGGTCTCTCCACCCGGCTGTCTTCCAGATGTTGTGCGCGAAGTGGGGTCTTCCAGATGTGGACCTGTTCGCGTCTCGTCTCAACAACAAGGTGAGAAGGTTCGTGGCAAGGACGCGCGACCCTCGGGCAGACGCGTTAGTGGCCCCGTGGCATCAGTACAAGCTGATGTACGCGTTTCCACCGATTCAGTTGCTGTCCAGGTTCCTTCGCAGGTTACACTCGGAACGCAGCACGGTGATTCTTGTGGCACCGGACTGGCCTCGCCGGTCCTGGTACGCAGACCTCGTGAATCTGGCGGTCGACGCCCCGTGGCGTCTGCCTCTTCGAGACGATCTCCTGTCTCAAGGACCGATATACCATCCTGCTTTACAGTCGCTGGCTTTGACGGCCTGGCTGTTGAGACCGAGGTCCTGAAGGAGAAGGGTCTCTCCCCAGAGGTCGTTCATACCTTGATCAACGCGAGGAAGTCTTCCTCGGGGAACGTTTATTACCTTACTTGGAAGGCTTTTTTTGCCTGGTGTGAGTCCAGGGGGTTCACCCCGCACGTACTCTGTTTCCCGAGTGCTGTCCTTCCTTCAAACGGGTGTCGATCAGCGTTTGGCGCTGGCTACGATAAAGGGTCAGGTGTCTGCGCTGGCCGTTCTGTTTCAACGTCCCGTGGCTTTCAACTCCTTGGTTGGCACCTTTGTTCAGGGAGTGCGGCATCTGGTTCCTCCTAGGAGGGATCCTCTGCCCCCTTGGGACTTGAATCTCGTTCTATCTGTGTTACAACGTGCTCTTTTTGAACAGATCAGGGAGATCTCGTTGTCTATGTTGTCCAAAAAGGTCGCCTTTTTGGTTGCGATCACTTCGGCTCGCAGAGTGTCGGAGCTGGCGGCTTTGTCCTGCAAGTCTCCGTATCTGGTTGTTCATTTGGATAAGGTGGTCTTGCGACCTAATCCTTCTTTTCTTCCGAAGCGAGTTTCGGAATTCCATCTTAATGAAGATATTGTCTTGCCTTCGCTGTGCGCGAAGCCTAAACATCCAAAGGAGGTGAGACTACATTCTTTGGATGTTGTTCGGGCGATAAGGGTTTACCTTAAATCGACTGAGTCCTTTCGAAAGACGGACTCCTTGTTTGTTCTTCCAGAGGGTCCTCGGAAGGGCATGGCGGCGTCGGCCTCTACCATCGCCAAATGGATCAGGCAGACCATTGAACAGGCCTATGCTTTGCAGGGGAAGGTTCCCCCTGTGCCTGTGAAGGCGCACTCTACTAGATCTCGGAGTACGTCTTGGGCCTGTCGTCATGGGGCTTCTGTAGCCCAGGTGTGTAAGGCGGCGACCTGGTCGACCGTGCACACTTTCACAAAATTCTACAAAGTAGATGTTCAGGCATCGGCGGATGCTTCCTTTGGCCGCAAGGTTCTTAGTGCGGCAATTCCCTAGGGTCCCTTGTTGGGGACCTCTGGCTGTTGGGATAAGTTTTTTTATCCCCTGGTTATTTGTCTTTTCCTGGGTTGTTGCTCCTGTTGAGCAATTGTTTTTCCTGTAGCCCAGCTGGTTTCCTTCCTTTGGTAAGGTTCCTTTCTTTGATGCGGAGACTGCGTTGCCTTTCGGCGCGGATGCGTTTCCCACCCCTCATGTTTGCACTGCTTTGGGACGTCCCCATATGTGACGAATATGAAGAGGCGGCGACTGTCGGAGGACGTAAGAGAAAACGGAATTTTTGTAAAATCTTACCTGTAAAATTCCTTCCTCTGAGTCCTCCGACAGTCGCCGCCCCCGCCCCTCTTTTGGGGTTTGGTTGTATACTCTACTGCTATTCCACTGAAACTGAGATATGGTTGCAGGAAGTAGGAGGGTATTGACTGAGGGGACCACCCCTTGAGGGTGGGATATGTTAAAAGCTTTAATGTTAACATATTCTGTTGCCTAGCTACTCCTTCGGAGAAAAGTCTAATACCCCATATGTGACGAATATGAAGAGGTGGCGACTGTCGGAGGACTCAGAGAAAGGAATTTTACAGGTAAGATTTTACAAAAATTCTGTTTTTTCCCTGCTTATTTTGACAGAATTGTCGCTAAAGAGTGGGGACGACCGAAGCGTCCCCATCTCCAAGCGCTTTACTAGGCGTTACCCCTATGCTTTCCGGACCCGTGGACTTCCCGGGTTCAAGACAAGTGGGTCCACAAAGTCATTCGGTCCGGCTACAAGATTGAGTTTCGCTCTTGTTCCCAGGAAGGTTTTTTCCTTCCAACTTGGCGCTTGTCCCCAGACCGCTTACAGGGCCTGTTTGGGGCAGTACAAGACCTGTTCCTTCAAGGGGTGTTTGTCCCGGTTCCGACCTCGGAATGTTTTCAGAGTTGTTGTGCGTTATACGTTAGAATATTTCCCGAGCGATAATTATAACGAGTTCTTTCATTTCAATTAATTTCTTTTTAACAGCATATACCAATCGATGTGAATACAGACTAAATAGGGAATATATATTTATTTACAAGACATGTATTAACAATAAATATTTAGATATGGGTGACATAAAAGCACAATCTCACATAAAATACAAACTTTAATTGTAACACTAGTTAAATTGGTTTGCTCAGCAATGTAAATGGAATGAAGGGATTACTTTCTCCCAGAAATAGTAAAAACCATATAATCAAGAATTAGATATCAGAAAAAAAACTTCTGCGATTTGCGTAGCCAATAGTTACTCCTCTGCAGTTGGAGTGAGAGTTAAACTACATAAAACGTGGAACTGGTTTGTTTAATATAGCACCAAATAAAGTATGGTGAAAAATAAAGTTAAAAAAAATCTACAATGCTTGTTACAACTGGGGAATGTAATCTAAATATCCTGAACACACAATATTTTGCATACAAATGATCAAAAATCAGAAAAATCAATAAAACATATTTACCCTTCCAAAATGGCTTCTGGCTCACAATGGTCATTACCAGAGTTTCCTAAGATGGCTGCCTTTCCCAAAATGGTGGCTGGTTAAGGAGGAACTTTCGTCTTGTTTCCTTAAAGTTTTTCACAGTATGAAAATGAATCTCATGAAGATGAGGGTGTGAAGTAAGATGGAGTATTATGTGTGTTTGTCAGAGTGTGTGTATGTATCTGAATGAATGTGTGTCAGTGTGAGTGAGTGTATATATGCCTTGTCTGGGTTCTCCAATATGCTCTTTAGGACAAAAAGGCCATAAAAATTATAATAAGCCTAGCCCAGAAGGTGAAATTTCTTCCCATTGGTTGGGGTACATAACAATTAACTTGTGTAATCAGGCAATTACCTCTTTTAACCACCCTGTATGTCCTGGAGCAAAAATGTGGTAGAAATTATAATAATTTGTAGAAAAAATGTCTATATTCTCATGGTGCAGGCATGGCCATCTGATATTTCTGTTATATATCTCTGTACGGTTCATATCTGGTAACGCCGTTTAAGGAGTATGCATTATTAATACTGTATATATATATTTTGATTAAGAATAATTGATTTGCCTATATAGAATAGAGAAGGCTACACAATATCTTGTAGATAAAAATTTTTGACACATAGGATATATTCAATCAGAATATTGTTTACCAGAAGATTATTATGTTAGCAAACAATGCAATCATGACTTGGGATAGGCTATATACTACTATATAACAGATGTAAGGTAATTTTCAATGGAATATTTTCCATAAAACCACAGTCTCCACATCCCCTTTTGGTATATGATGGAGGTTGTAGATACTTTTCCAGAGTATTATTCACTGTTCTTCAAATATATTCTCTTTTGGTTACCATAGAATATAGCTCTTTATCTCAAGGGTTAGTAAATAACGGATTACCACTCTTCAAAAAAAAACAAAGGGAAAAGAAACCTGACGTCTATCTGAGGAATCTCTGTGAAGGCCTTGAGTTTAACCCTGTCTTGGGGCTTATTCAGTTCTTAAATCTTCACAGTCAATTAAGAAAAATGTGTCTATTTTTACAATAGTTCTGACAGGGTTTTTACTCAAACCTGTTCACAGTTCCCAGGAAAGCAGGCAAAGTGTGTCCAATCCTGGACCTCAAATCCTGGCGCCAAACTGCTTTATGCAGGTACAGAAGTTCAGAATGTAGTCCATTAGAACGGTGGTGGCATTCCTGAGTCAGGGGATTTCCTTGCCTCTTATCAATATCAAGGATGCCTACCTTCACATTCCAATATATGCCAGTCACCAGCATTTTCTCCTCTTTTCTGTGGGAGAGGAGCATTATCAGTTTGTGGCGTTACCCTTTGGTCTCACATTTGCTCCTCAGGTTTTTAGAAAAGTGTTAGCCCTGATGCTAGCTTTGCTACGCCAATGGGGGATTGCAGTACTGGGCTACTTGGATGATCTCCTTCTGTGAGCGGAGTCTCCCTCTGCTTTGGTGTAGAACCTGGAGATCACAATACGATCTCTGCAGGAGTTCAACTGGATTCTGAATTTTCAGAAGTCTCCTCTGGTTCTGTCAACAAAGCTGGACTACAGTTGGGCAAAAAAGTATTTAGTCAGCCACCAACTGTGCAAGTTCTCCCACTTAAAAAGATGAGAGAGGCCTGTAATTTTTATCATAGGTATACTTCAACTATGAGAGACAAAATGAGAAAAAAAAAATCCAGAAAATCACATTGTCCGATTTTTAAAGAATTTATTTGCAAATTATGGTTGCAAAATAAGTATTTGGTCAATAACAAAAGTTAATCTCAATACTTTGTTATATACCCTTTGTTGGCAATGACCGAGGTCAAACGTTTTCTGTAAGTCTTCACAAGGTTTTCACACACTGTTGCTGGTATTTTGGCCCATTCCTGCATGCAGATCTCTTCTAGAGCAGTGATGTTTTTGGGCTGTCGCTGGGCAACACGGACTTTCAACTCCCTCCAAAGGTTTTCTATGGGGTTGAGATCTGGAGACTGGCTAGGCCACTCCAGGACCTTGAAATGCTTCTTACGAAGCCACTCCTTCGTTGCCCGGGCAGTGTGTTTGGGATCATTGTCATGCTGAAAGACGCAGCCACGTTTCATCTTCAATGCTCTTGCTGATGGAAGGAGGTTTCACTCAAAATCTCACGATACATGGCCCCATTCATTCTTTCCTTTGCACAGATCAGTCGTCCTGGTCCCTTTGCAGAAAAACAGCCCCAAAGCATGATGTTTCCACCCCCATGCTTCACAGTAGGAATGGTGTTCTTTGGTTGCAACTAAGCATTTTTTCTCCTCCAAACACGACGAGTTGAGTTTTTACCAAAAAGTTCTACTTTGGTTTCATCTGACCATATGACATTCTCCCAACCCTCTTCTGGATCATCCAAATGCTCTCTAGCAAACTTCAGATGGGCCCAGACATGTACTGGCTTAAGCAGGGGGACACGTCTGGCACTGCAGGATTTGAGTCCCTGGCGGCGTAGTGTGTTACTGATGGTAGCCTTTGTTACTTTGGTCCCAGCTCTCTGCAGGTCATTCACTAGGTCCCCCATGTGGTTTGGGATTTTTGCTCACCGTTCTTGTGATCATTCTGACCCCACGGGGTGAGATCTTGCGTGGAGCCCCATATCGAGGGAGATTATCAGTGGTCTTGTATGTCTTCCATTTTCTAATAATTGCTCCCACAGTTGATTTCTTCACACCAAGCTGCTTGCCTATTGCAGATTCAGTCTTCCCAGCCTGGTGCAGGTCTACAATTTTTTCTGGTGTCCTTCGACAGCTCTTTGGTCTTGGCCATAGTGGAGTTTGGAGTGCGACTGTTTGAGGCTGTGGACAGGTGTCGTTTATACTGATAACAAGTTCAAACAAGTTACAGGTCCGTGAGAGCCAGAAATCTTGCTTGTTTGTAGTTGACCAAATACTTATTTTACCAAGGAATTTACCAATTAATTCATTAGAAATCCTACAATGTGATTTCCTGGATTCTTTCCCCCCATTCTGTCTCTCATAGTTGAAGTGTACCTATGGGGGGGTGTGGCTTAGTAATGGCACCGTGAGGCCGCAGTAAGTAGGAGCTCCGTGAGTTAGAGCAGCACTCGATCCTCTGCAGCTAGCCTCCCGGTCCCCACGCCTGCAGCCTACATGCCGGCAACCCAAACCTCAATACAGCCGAGGGATACTTCGAAGCGATCGGACATTACCGCATATTTCCTGAGACTATCTGCTGCCCCACAAGGCTCTGCAGCTGCCTCCAAAATGGCGCTGACGCAATCCCTGGCCACTGGTCCTGTAGGTTCCGTTCTACAACAAAAAAAAGCAGCCAAAACTATCCCGGATCAGATGGGAGACTCTCCTCTCCCCGCACAGGGCTCCCCTCCTCAGGATCCAGCTATAGACGAGTGCGGGGCAACACAGGCTCTACAAACGTTATCACCTCAGTATTTCTTTGTACCCTTCTCCCTCTCTTCCTCCCCTCCCCCTGCCCTTTTTTTTCTATTTGGGTGGGGGTGGGGGGATTTCCCCCTCCTTTCTCCCCCCCCTCCTTTCTCCCCCCCCCCTCCTATATACAAGAGATGTCCACAGCTCCAAGAATCCAGTGTTTGAACTCTTTCTTTTTTTTTCAAACCTGCGTCAATTTTTCTCACAAATCCAGCCAATCACATTTACCCCACAGTAGGACGCTCCTGGTTGCACGAAGCTTTTCTTTTTTTCCTTTTTTTAGTTAGATTGTATATACAGGGGGCGGGCTGAGGGTGGGGGGTATGCATTTTTTTTTCCTTCTTTTTCCCCCATCTGTGTCTGTATCTATGGCCTTGGTTGGGCCTATGGGGGGGGAGGCGAGGGGGATACCCATAACATTGAATCCTCACAGACCAACAGATGTTGGCTGTAAGATCTCAACCCTTAACGTCAGAGGTTTATCTACCCCGCAGAAACGTACACGTTTGCTGCAGGACTTAAAACGCAGCCATACTCAAATAGCATTCCTACAGGAAA
Organism: Pelophylax lessonae; assembly: GCF_965119305.1. NCBI lineage: Eukaryota > Metazoa > Chordata > Amphibia > Anura > Ranidae > Pelophylax > Pelophylax lessonae. Next base: position 792,761,625 of record NC_138768.1, on the reverse strand, counting down.
CATATTTTGGGAAGGATTTCTTACCTAAACTTTGTAATAAAGACTTCCCTTGGGTATACCATGCCCCTTCTCCTATTACTAAATCTAAGGGGGTTAGCATTCTTATTTCTAAAGCGATTCCGTGGACACTTAGGGAGATACTGGCAGATCCTATGGGAAGATATTTACTAGTGAAGGGGAGTACTGGCCATACAGAACTTACACTCCTGAATGTTTACCTGCCCAACTCAGACCATCTAGCATTTTTACAGCAGTTAATACCTGTTATCTTAGGATTCAGGGAAGGCCATTTGGTCATGGGGGGATTTCATTTTTGTCTCGGAGCCCCTTATGGATACTTCAAAGAAATCTTCCTGTATCTCGTATGCCCGGTTGCGGCGCCTACAGCATGAACTCTCTATTTTAAATTTAGCTGACCCCTGTCGGTTAATGCACCCGAGCGTACGAGATTGCACTTACTATTCTCTGATCCACAACGCCTATTCCCAAATAGACCGCATCTTGGTCCCTCAGTCGGACCTCTACCGCTGGTTCTCTCATCTAGTTTTGATAACTTCTCCATGTCAGACCACGCTCTGGCACATGTGTGCATGGGATGGGACTCTAGACCACCTAGACCCGCCACGTGGCGTCTGAATGAGTCATTATTGCAATCTCCAGAGTTTAGGGCAAAAATAGAGGAGGTGCTGGGCAATTACTTTTTGGAAAATAGAGATGATTCTTTGTCCCCCTCAACAATTTGGGAGGCCCACAAATGTGTGGCTCGGGGGGTTATAATGCGGTTGGCATCCCAACGCAAAAAAACTCAGGAGAAAAAGGTAAATGAGCTGCTTTCTCAAATTGAGGATCTCAGTAGACTCCATATAAGATCCCTAGCCATTGAACATCTAGCCCCTCTTACTCGAGCGAGAGAAGAGCTAAATTTTCTCCTCTTTCAAAAGATAAATAGGAGACGGATATGGTCTAAAAGACATTTTTTTGAATTTGCAAACAAACCAGGGATGATGTTGGCAAGGGCACTAAGGGGGCCTAGGCAACAAACAGATATCCCCCGCATAAATATGGCGACAGGTGGGGAGGCGCATACTTCGTCAGCGATTACAGGCGAGTTTCACTCATTCTACCACTCCTTATATAATCTACAGAAGCCAGGGGGAGGAAAAATGGATCATGTTAAAAAATTAGAACGGATAGAATCTTATCTTCGAGATTCTGGTATGCCCGTGTTATCTGCGGAACAATCATTAGCTAATATCACAGGCCAAATCACATAAAGCCCCTGGCCCTGATGAGCTTACATTACCTTACTATCAATACTTTAAGACCTGTTTAATACAACCTCTCCTAAAGCACATGAATTCAGTTCAGGACGGTACGGTGCTGCCCACAGGTTCATTGAGGGCTTAAATTACTCTTATACTTAAGGAGGGGAAAGACCCTCTTTTATGTGGCAGTTACCGCCCAATCTCACTTCTAAATTGTGACACAAAACATCTGGCAAAAATACTCGCAAACCGCCTCTTACCTTACATTCCCCACCTGATACATTTTGATCAGGTTGGTTTTGTACTGTCACGTGAGGCAAGGGACAATACGACCTGGGTAATAGATATTATCCATGCGGCACATGTATCCCATAATAGAATGGTGTTGCTCTCAACTGATACGGAAAAAGCTTTTGACAGGGTGGCCTGGAGTTTCATCGAGGCCACCCTGTCATACATTGGACTGGGCCCGCAAATGTTGAGATATATTCTATCACTTTATGCTAATCCCTCAGCAGCAGTACGTGTCAATGACTGGAGATCAGATTATTTTTTTAATCTCAAACGGGACTAGACAGGGATGTCCATTATCACCTCTTATTTTTATTGTAACACTTGAGCCTCTACTTTGTTCAATTCGCAGATCACCAGACATTGCAGGGATGTGGGTCGCTGGCGAACAGCACAGGGTGGCCGCTTTTGCAGACGACCTCGTGTTCTTCGTCACTAATCCAATCGTGTCACTTCCAAATATTCTGGAAGCACTTAGAGTATATGGGACCCTAGCCAACTATAAAATCAATCTTACCAAGTCGGCAGCGTTGAGTATTTCTATGCCACTACAGGAGGAACTTCAATTACGTGCATCCTTTCCGTTTCACTAGGTCGAGGGCTCATTAAAATACCTGGGGATCCAAATTACAGCAGATCCATTCGATCTATATAGGAAATTTTTTTTACCTTTTATTAAGGAAGATTAAAGCCGACCTGAGGATATGGCAGCAATTAATTCTAACCTGGTTCGGAAGGTGCAATGCACTTAAAATGAATATCCTACCCAGGATTCTGTATGTAATGCAGGCCCTTCCAATTGCAATCCCCCTTGCCTTTTTTCATCAGATCAGGGTGATGTTCCGCTCTTTTATCTGCGCCCATATGTCCCCACGGATCCGGCTACAGAGCCTGTCCCTGACAAAAGCACGGGGGGGGGGGGGGGATAGGGCTACCGGATGTATTTCGATATTATAGGGCTATACACCGGACACGGGTAGTGGACTGGAATTGCAATATGGCCAACAAACGCTGGGTTGGAATGGAAGTCGGCGAGGCGGGCCAACTAACCCCCCCCCCCTGCACCGTGGTCGATCTACACCTCCATGGATAAGATTTTTTCATACCCTACTATAGGGACGACAATACAGGAAACTCAACATATTCAACAGCTCCCCAAAATATCCCCAGCTCCTTCCCCTTTGACACCTATTTTAGGCAATCCTGAATTTCCTCCAGGATGTATGAATGCAAAAATACGGCGCTTAGCACAGGTTGGTAAAACCCGCATACATGATGTGTGGCAGAGAGGCCATATACCTACCCAGGAGGAAATAACGGCATGGCCAGATACTGCGTTAGATTATCTTAGTATCTTTTAACTGAGACACTTTTTAAGGACACATCATCAAAGGGGGTACGTCCGACGGAACTTAACCCCCTTTGAAAAGATGTGTATCTCGGTGGCCCCGCCCAAACATCTGATATCTTTATTTTACACATGGCTGTCAGAGGACCAAGAAGGTCAACAGTTGCCGTTTATACGGCAATGGGAACGTGAGCTTGCAGTATCTCTGTCTCCTAGATAGGTGAATAAGATTTTGACCACAGTTTTTAAATCTTCTATGGATTGTAAATCCCAGTAAACAGGATACAAAATACTTACCAGGTGGTATAGAGTCCCTGAGGTGCTGCATAAAATGGATGGGAATTGTTCGGATAGATGTTGGCGTTGTGGATCGGAGGAAGGGACTATGCTCCATATTTTCTGGGCATGTCCCTCCATAAGGGTGTTTTGGACAAAAATTGCTTCAGTTACCAAACAGTTAACTGCGGTTGAGATTCAAGATGACCCTGCCTTATGTCTACTTCATCTTACAAAAAAGGTACAGAAAATCTTTGACACTTAGACTTTTGAATGCTGCAAAGGCTTGCATACCTGCTATGTGGAGACAAACCCAGATACCTACTTTGGCATTATGGTACTCTAAAGTAAAAAGATCCATGAGATGGAGGAACTTACATCCTCCTTAAAAAAATACAGAGGAGGAGACCAGAGTCCGATGGTTACCATGGGTACACTTTACTGGTACGGACACTTTCCTAAATACTACATGAAGATTCAATCTCTTACCGCATGGGCCTCTCCACCCCCCCCCCCCCCCCGTTCTGTTCCCCCTTTTTTTTTTTTTTATGGAATGGTGTGTTAGGGAGGCACTCGAATCACAACTGTATGTAAATTTCACATGTACATTGTAATGATTCTATGAGCATAATAGGGGTATATTCCCCTTCTTTTCCACGTTATTTTATATTTTGATGAATGCACATCTTTCACCGGATGATAGCGAGATAGAGGTGGTTTTGGTTTTTTTTCTCCATCACCCTAGTGTGGGGGATGATAACAAATAGGTGTATGGCACACTTGCCCATTTAAGATTTGACTATTTGGTCTTCTCTAGACATATGTCGATATTTATATTTTTGCACTTTATAGTTTTTAGTGATAGGTAGGGGGAGTTCTCCCTTCCCCCCCCCTTTTTTTTTTTCTTCTTGTGTGATACCTTAATGGTATGTTTGTATGTACATAAAAATTTATAAAAATTGTCAAATTTAAAAAAAGAAGTGTACCTATGATGAAAATGACAGGCCTCTCTCTCAACTTTTTAAGTGGGAGAACATGCACAATTGGTGGCTGACTAAATACTTTTTTGCCCAACAGTATCTGGGCCTGACTCTGGACTCGGCCTTCGCCAGAGTGCTCCTTCCTCTGGACAAACTCCAGAAATTGCTGGCTGCAATTTGCCTCCTGCTGTCCAACAAATGGTCATCCCTCCGGACTTGCATGCGGGTGCTGGGCCTGATGGTGCATACCTTCGAGGCAGTTCTGTTTGCACAGTTCCATACGAGGTCCCTGCAAAGGGAAATTTGACCAAATGGGACAAGACTCCGCAGTCTCTGGACAATCAGATCCAGCTGAGTCGGGGCACGATGGAGTCCCTGATATGGTGGCTTCGTTCTCTGGCGCTTCATCTGGGAAATTCCTTCCTCCTCTTGAATTGGGACAGTGGTCACCACGGATGCCAGCCTGTCTGGCTTGGGTGGCGTCCTCGGCAAGCATCCTGGTCAGGAGATCTGGACGCTGGGAGAGTCCAGACTACCGATCAATGTCTTGGAACTACGAGCGATCAGACTGTGTCTGGATCATTGGACAGATCGTTTTCAGGGTTATCCAGTGCGCATTCAATCAGACAGTGCCACGGCCGTGGCTTATGTCCATCACCAAGGGGGTGCAAGAAATGTCCTGGCAGCAGCCTGCATTCTAAGGTGAGCAAAACAGTTTGTTCCAGCCCTCTCCGCCGTACACATTCCAGGGGTGGAAAATTGTCAGGTGGATTACCTCAGTTGGCAGGCGTTGGAGTACAGGGAGTAGTCTCTTCATTCAGAAGTGTTTCATCAGCTTTTTCTCCGGTGGGGCACCCCCGAGGTGGATCTGTTAGCGTCTTGGCTCAACAGAAAGGTGCAGAGGTTTGTGGCTTGGTCATGGGATCCTCTGGTGGACGCCACAGATGCGCTGGTGGCCCTGTGGGGTCAGTATCGCCTGATTTATGCCTTCCCTCCTCTGAAGCTTCTGCCAAGACTTCTACGCAGGATCAAGGCAGAAAGGGATTCCGGTCATCCTAGTGGCTCCAGACTGGCATCGCCGAGTTTGGTACGCCGATCTGGTGTGGCTGGTGGCCAATGTTCTTTGGCAGCTTCTTCTCAGGGAGGATCTGCTGTCCCAAGGACCGATCTTCCATCTGGCTTTACAGTTGCTGGCTTTGATGGCTTGGCTGTTGAATGCCAGGGGCTGAAGGATAGGGGTTTATCTGAGTCGGTGATTCCTACACTGTTGAAAACTAGGAAATCTACCTGTAGGAAGATTTACCATCATACGTGGAAGACGTACATTGCGTGGTGCGAGTATCTTGGGGTTCTTCCTCGCTCCTTCTCGGTGGCTCGGATCTTGACCTTCCTTCAACAGGGGGTTGAACAGAAATTGGCCTTGAGTACCATCAAGGGCTAGGTGTCTGCTTTGGCAGTCTTCTTCCATCGATCTTTGGTCACACGCTCCCTGGTGCGTACCTTTCTTCAGGGTGTCCGACATTTGGTTCCTCCAGTGCGGGCTCCGTTGCCGATTTGGGATCCAAAGGAAATTGTCTTGCATGCCTTGAATGTCGTCCAGGCAATTAGGGTGTACTTGGCAGCTATGGAGACTTTAAGGAAGTCAGACTCTTTCTTTGTGCTCATGGATGGACCTCGAAAAAGGTTGTCTGCTTCCTCTGCGACCATTTCCAGATGAATCTGACAAACGGTGGTTCAGACCTATTCCATCAGGGATCAGGCTCCTCCTTTCCCTGTCAAGGTGCACTCTACTAGGGCGCTTAGGGCCTCCTGGGCCTTCCGTCATCAGGCCTCAGTGACGCAGGTTTGCAAGGTGGCCACCTGGTCGTCAGGGCACACTTTTACAAAATTTTATAAAGCAGATGTGTTGGCATTTGGGGATGTTGCATGGTTGGCTAATCTGTAGCCTTGGGAAAAATTTTGTTGTTCCCACCCCTCATGTTTAACGCTGCATTGACGTCCCAATGGTTATGAATTTCAGGAGCTGTGTCCGTCAATGAACGAAAGAGAAAATGGGATTTTTGACTTAACGGAAAATCCATTTCTCTGATGTTCATTGACGAACACAGCACCCACCCCTCTGTGTAGTTATAATTCTCCTGAAACTTGTAACAAAACTGTCTGGCTATAGTAGAAAGAGGGAGTACACCCCCTGGGACTGCCCAAGGGGGGGGAAGCCAAAATTATTTTCTGCCTAGTGTCCTACTCCTGCAGTATAAACCAATGGTTATGAATATCAGGAGCTGTGTCCATCAATCAACATCAGAGAAATGGATTTTACGGTAAGTCAAAAATCCCAATTGTGTGGGGTGGGGGGGTCCTGGGTGTGGGTATCTTGTTTGGACAGGTCCCCGCTCCCACTCCTGCTCGAATTTCCTAGGCGATTTGAGCGGACATTCTTTTGGGACACATCCCAGAAAACTGCGGGACCATTCACAATGCCGACACGGCTTGAATATGGGCAGTGGGCAGATGGCTGTGAAGCTGTAACAGCTGGGTGCTCACAGTTAAGATGCCAGCGCTGGGGACCGAAGACCGGTGGAAAAAAACAGCTTGGGTGAGCACAGCGCTGGATCCTGGAACAGGTGAGTATCTGTTTTTTTAAAGTCAGCAGCTATAGTTTTTGTAGCTGCTAGGTTTTAATTTTTACAAAAATTACTGGAACTCCTCTTTAAGGGGTCATGCATCCCAGTGTACAATACCATGTCTTTAGATCCATAATTTATTCTATGAGCCTATGCACACTGTTCCATATTGGTCTGCAGCAAAAAGTTGTGTAAAGCAAAAATGAGAGAGTCTGTGTTTGAGGACTTGCATAAAGAGCGTATTTTTCACATGCGTAGAGCACAAACTTTTTCTCGCTGCTGCCACTGCTCAGAGCCAACAGGTAAGCATCAACAATGTGTAGTTAGCGGCATCTACAACACTGAGTACACTATTGATGTTTACATGTTTGCCCTGAATGGCCCCCTGATAGCAAAGACATTAGCAGGGCCCTGGCCATAGTTTGTAATCAGCAGCAGCGGCAGTTCTGATATTTTCATATTGATCTGGAGCAGCGGCAGCAGCCGCTAGGGTACATTTGTGCTGTATGTTAGTAGAAACATTACATGCACACTGTGTACAGAGAAGATGTTACATAGGATCTTGCTGGTAGTAAGATCCTATATAAAATCATATGTCCCGTATGCATTAGGCCAAATGCAGCCTACCCATTACAGTACTGAAAATTGATTTTGTGTGGAATGACCCTTTAAGGCTAAAGGTTTCCACCTAAAGTGTTTCCAGTCATCTTTTCTGTCCTTCATCTTCCAGCTCTCTTCTTTTTGCTGCCATAAACTGCTCCAATATCACATTTAATTTTACAGCTGACTGATGTGCCTGCTACGGAAAATGAGTGCAAACTGTAAATAGATCTTTTTTCCTATCTCCAGGGAAATGGCATTTTTTGGATCAAAGTTCTGTATCGGTGAATCTTCTAAAGCGGCATTTCTTTTTCGCTGTCTGATCTCTTTGACTTTATGTGGGTAACCATGTGGGTAGAATCGGCAGTTACATTCAGATGTGCACACTCGCTGAGAAGCAGAAGGCCTTGTTATGGAGATGTTTTCGTAGATCACTGTGGAGCTTTCACTCATCTATAGATATAGAATATCAGACTGCACTTCTAATCCCGGGTTACCAGCGTGCGTTTTCCATTTCCAATTTCTGAAATGTATTTGATGAAGCATCATAACCTCAGAATCATGGTGCTGGTCTATCATCAGGCTGCAAATTTCATGTGCCTGCTTCAAGACCTGCTTTTCTCATCACGCTTAGTAATATAGATAAAAAATAAACAATGTTGCCTATAGAGTTGGGTTTAAAGCTGAACTGTGGCCAAGAGGCTGTAATGTAGCTGAACTAGCCTTTTTTCCCCCCTAAGTTATTCCTATGTTAAAGCTGAGCTCCGAAATATGGCTACAAAAACTCATTCAAAAATATTCCTTGATGGCCACAGCAAAAACAAATTCACTTTGTGTGCATTTGCAAACAGTTTTTACCTTGTAAAGGTAATAATGACATCATTACTGTGCTGTACAGATCATGTGCAGAGAGTGGAGCTGTGGGAGGGGCTCAACAAGCTCCACCCACCGCAAACTACAGGGGGGCGGATACCATACCAGTCACCCCGTACAAGGAGAAAGAGTAGCAGTGAGCGGTCTTGGAGAAAACTCCTGCACAGAGGTGAAGTTTCACACTGGATTACTGCACAGATCTGGAAGAAATGCACAAAGCTTACCAAGATTCAAATAAGGATACACATGCCTCTTCTATTAAGTCCCATTCCCACATATTCTTGCTTGCTGCCCAATGCACCTGTGTTGCCTAAAAGAAGCTCCTGCTCCTTTTTTAGGCGACAATCACGTCAAAATTGCAACGCATTTGGGGTGCCATTTAGGATGAATGGCACCCAAATGCGTGCTTTGCAGGGATTGGCTCACAATTTGGAATCGTGGGCTGAATCCTGCAGAGTCCGCCCTTAAATCTAAACTTCCAAGTATAAATGGGGCCTTAGACAATATTTGGTTATCCTAAAATTCAGCTTTAACCACTTAAACCCCGGAGGATTTGGCTGCTGAAAGACCAGGGGGTATTTTGCAATTCGGCACTGCGTGAATTTAACGGACAATTGCGCGGTCGTGCGACGCTGTACCTAAACGAATTTGACATCCTTTTTTTCCCACAAACAGAGCTTTCTTTTGGTGTTTTTTGATCACCTGTGCGAAATTTTTGATCATGCGCTATAAACAAAAAAAGAGCGTAAATTTTGCAAAAATAACAATATTTTTCACATTTTTTTATATGAAATTCCCCCCAAAAAAATGTTAAAATCAAAATGTTTTAACATTTTCGGCCAATTTGTTTTATGCTACATATATTTGGTAAAAAAAATCGCAAAAAAACGTATTTTGATTGGTTTGCGCAAAAGTTATCGCGTTTACTAACAAAGGGAAAGATTTTTGTCATTTTTGTTGTTTTTTTTTTAACGCGTAATGGCGGCGATCTGCAATTTTTTTTTATTTTTTTTTGCGGTACTACGACATTGCGGCGGACAGATCGGACCCTTGACTGACATTTTTGACACTTTTGGGGTTACCAGTGACATTTCTACAGTAATCAGTGCTATATATATGCACTGTTACTGTAAAATTACACTGGCAGTGAAAGGGTTAACTTTATTTGAGAGGGAGGGGCTGTGTGTGTCCCTAGGGGCGTGATTCTAACTGTGATTGGCTGTGGCTTGAGCTGTAGGAGCAATGATCCATGGTCCTACATAGTAGAACTGTATGATCATTGTTTCTACACAGGGGAGAATGACAGGCGGCTTGTTTACACTAGCCGCCTGCCTTTCTCCCTCTCCCCCAGACGATCACTGAGTGACCGGCGGACATCGCGTCTGCCGGTCACATGCGCGGGGGGGTCGCTCCCCAGAGCCTCATAGGCTAGCGACGTACCGATACGTCACTCTGCCTGTGAGGGGCTAACCGCCGCAGTATATGTACTTGCGGCGGTCGGCAAGTGGTTAATTCAATAGGTTTTTGCTGGCTCAGTTTCTGTTTAATTGGCTTCTGACCAGTATCGGACTGCTAAATGGTAAAACAGGCACTTATATGGGGCGGGAATAATGCTCCGTGCATGTGCAAGGTGCAGATAGGTACTGCTTCTATTTTGTATGCCCAGAGACCATGACTTGCCTATAATGCCTCTAGCAAAGACTTGCTCCTCTCCCGTGTGTTCTAGCTGAGTAGGTCTGTTTTAAATTGTGTAGACTTTGCCATCAGGCACAATGATGTGGTGGATGGGGCGCAAACACTGAAACTTATTTTTTTTTTCTGGACTGCAATATTATCTTCATGGACTGCATATTAGTTGCTCTGCTAAAGCAGACAAAAAAAGACAGTCATATTTATTAGTACATATTAGTGATTACTTGAACTCTCTTCTTTATATTCTTACAAAATGCTTAGACTAAGGATCTTTTGTATGTATTTGTCTTTTTTAGTCATGTAACCTCGAAGTATTCCCGTATGACTGATACAGAGCGTGATCAGATTGATCAGGATGCGCAGACTTTCATGAGAACATGTTCTGATGCTATCCAGCAACTTAGAACAGAAGGTGAGTGAAAATGTGTAGCTAGAGTTCCTCCTTTTAGATTTTAAAGTGTTACTTAACCCACAACAGTAAAATACTCACTGTGGAACCTAAGGGAATAATCCTCTGCATTGTGTTAAACGGCTGTTTGTTCCTGTCTTCTCTGAACATCCTCTTCTTTTCCTGTTACCTATCCATTTTCTGATAGTACAGAGCCCCTAGGAGGCACTCTTCACCTGCTCAGGTTGGTGTGAATTGCTTTTTTGGGAGGGTGCATGTGATCAGCACAGGGCCAATCAGCACTGTCCAGACAGAAAGTCAGGGGTCATGCAGCCTCATAGGACAGTCAGAGGAGAATAAAATCTCCTCGCCAGTGCTCGGCCAGACACTAATAGAAGTCAGAATGCTGCTATATACTGCTGATGAGAAAAGGTATTTAGCAGTTTATATTTACTAAAATACTTGCACTTTCATGTACTGTGGGAGACCTGATATAGTGCATGACCCTGAATGCAGAGTCTTGGGTTTAGTAAAAACTTAAAGCCCTCTATTACCACCTATATTTATACATCAAACATGCATCTAAATGACACCAATACAGTGCAAAGATGTTGATAGGAATTTAAATATTCCCACATCCACAAATGTGTTAGACAATAACTTGCATATAATCTCCCAAAAGTGAGTACACCCCTCACATTTTTGTAAATATTTTATTATATCTTTTCATGTGACAACACTGAAGAAATGACACTTTGCTACAATGTACAGTAGTGAGTGTACAGCTTGTATAACAGTGTAAAGTTGCTGTCCCCTCAAAATAACTCAACACACCGCCATTAATGTGTAAACTGCTGGCAACAAAAGTGAGTACACCCCTAAGTGAAAATGTCCAAATTGGGCCCACTATCAATATTCATGCAGACCATGACACTCCCACCATGCTTGACCGTAGGCAAGCCACACTTGTCTTTTTACTCCTCACCTGGTTGCTGCTACACATGTTTGACACCAAATACGTTTATCTCGGTCTCATCGGACCACAGGACATGGCTCCTGTTATCTATGCCCTTAGTCTGCTTGTCTTCAGCAAACTGTTTGCAGGTTTTCTTGTGCAACATCTTTAGAAGAGGCTTCCTTCTGGGACGACAGCCATGCAGACCAATTTGATGCAGTGTGCAGCATATGGTTTGAACACTGACAGGCTGACCCCCGAACCAATTCAACCTCTGCAGCAATGATGGCAACTCGTATGTCTATTTCCCAAAGACAACCTCAGGATATGACGCTGAGCACGTGCACTCAACGTCTTTGGTTGACCATGACGAGGCATGTTCTGAGTGGAACCTGTCCTGTTAAACCACTGTATGGTCTTGGCCACCATGCTGCAGCTCAGTTTCAGGGTCTTGGCAATCTTCTTATAGCCTAGGCCATCTTTATGTAGAGCAACAATTTTTTATTTTTTTCAGATTCTGAGTTCTTTGCCATGAGGTGCCATGTTGAACTTTCAGTGACCAGTATGAAAGAGTGAGAGCGATGACACCAAATGTAACACACCTGCTCCTCACACTTGAGATCTTGTAACACTAATGAGATCTTGTCACTAACATGACACCTGGGAGGGAAAATAGCTAATTGGGCCCAATTTGGACAATTTTTCTTAGGGGTATACTCAATTTTGTTGCCATTGTTTTAGACATTTATGGCTGTGTGTTGTTATTTTGAGGGAACAACAAATTTACACTGTTATACAAGCTGTACACTCACTACTTTACATTGTAGCAAAGTGTCTGTCATTTCTTCAGTGTTGTCACATGAAAAGATATAATAAAATATTTACAAAAATGTAAGGGGTGTACTCATTTTTGTGAGATACTGTGTGTGTGTGTGTGTGTGTGTGTGTGTATATATACAGTGGGTACGGAAAGTATTCAGACCCCCTTAAATTTTTCACTCTTTGTTATATTGCAGCCATTTTCTAAAATCATTTAAGTTCATTCTTCTTCCTCATGAATGTACACATAGCACCCCATACTGACAGAAAAACACAGAATTGTTGACATTGTTGCAGATTTATTAAAAAAGAAAAACTGAAATATCACATGTTCCTAAGTATTCAGACCCTTTGCTGTGACACTCATATATTTAACTCAGGTGCTTTCCATTTCTTCTGATCATCCTTGAGATGGTTCTACACCTTCATTTGAGTCCAGCTGTGTTTGATTATACTGATTGGACTTGATTAGGAAAGCCACACACCTGTCTATATAAGACCTTCCAGATCACAATGCATGTCAGAGCAAATGAGAATCATGAGGTCAAAGGAACTGCCTGAAGAGCTCAGAGACAGAATTGTGGCAAGGCACAGATCTGGCCAAGGTTACAAAAAGATTTCTGCTGCACTTAAGTTTCCTAAGAGCACAGTGGCCTCCATAATCCTCAAATGGAAGACGTTTGGGATGACCAGAACCCTTCCTAGAGCTGGCCGTCCGGCCAAACTGAGCTATCGGGGGAGAAGAGCCTTGGTGAGAGAGGTAAAGAAGAACCCAAAGATCACTGTGGCTGAGCTCCAGAGATGCAGTCAGGAGATGGAGAAAGTTGTAGAAAGTCAACCATCACTGCAGCCCTCCACCAGTCGGGGCTTTATGGCAGAGTGGCCCGACGGAAGCCTCTCCTCAGTGTAAGACACATGAAAGCCCGCATGGAGTTTGCTAAAAAAAACACCTGAAGGAATCCAAGATGGTGAGAAAGAAGATTCTCTGGTCTGATGAGACCAAAATAGAACTTTTTGGCCTTAATTCTAAGCGGTATGTGTGGAGAAAACCAGGCACTGCTCATCACCTGTCCAATACAGTCCCAACAGTGAAGCATGGTGGTGGCAGCATCATGCTGTGGGGGTGTTTTTCAGCTGCAGGGACAGGACGACTGGTTGCAATCGAGGGAAAGATGAATGCGGCCAAGTACAGGGATATCCTGGACAAAAACCTTCTCCAGAGTGCTCTGGACCTCAGACTGGGCCAAAGGTTTACCTTCCAACAAGACAATGACCCTAAGCACACAGCTAAAATAACGAAGGAGTGGCTTCACAACAACTCCGTGACTGTTCTTGAATGGCCCAGCCAGAGCCCTGACTTAAACCCAATTGAGCATCTCTGGAGAGACCTAAAAATGGCTGTCCACCAACGTTTACCATCCAACCTGACAGAACTGGAGAGGATCTGCAAGGAGGAATGGCAGAGGATCCCCAAATCCAGGTGTGAAAGACTTGTTGCATCTTTCCCAAAAAGACTACTGGCTGTATTAGATCAAAAGGGGGCTTCTACTAAATACTGAGCAAAGGGTCTGAATACTTAGGACCATGTGATATTTCAGTTTTTCTTTTTTAATAAATCTGCAACAATGTCAACAATTCTGTGTTTTTCTGTCAGTATGGGGTGCTGTGTGTACATTCATGAGGAAGAAGAATGAACTTAAATGATTTTAGCAAATGGCTTCAATATAACAAAGAGTGAAAAATTTAAGGGGGTCTGAATACTTTCCATACCCACTGTGTGTATATATATATATATATATATATATATATATATATATATAATAAAATTCAAGTATATGAAAAAAAATATCAAATAACATGCAATAAGCTCCACATGCTATCATGAAAATAAATTTATATAGAAGTTTTTATGCCAACATCGAGTGAAAACAAAAGTCGCTGTGTATGTCTCAGTTTAGGTTCAGTACACAAACACTACTACCATTATCCTCCTCCAGTGCTCCGAAAATACGCTTGCCAAAATGCCAGGACCACCTATTAATAAATTGGTCATAACTAGCAGACGCTTTAAAGCCTCCTTTGCAACTCCACTCCTAACGTGTTCCGCTCACCACATAACCCGGAATAGCAGGGAGGAAAGCTAATATAGTGTGAATCTGCAAAATCTCTTTATTGAGAGAGTAACCTCTTTGGCTTGGTTTACACGTGCAACCAGGGGTGTGATCAAACCAGGTGGTTGAGCTGCAGTTCCTGGCCCCCACATGCCTGCCTGCCTGAATGAGGTCATACATCCGCTCAGAGTACACATGGCACGTCTGCGATGCTGTGCATCACAGCAGCTGCAAGACTCAAACTGCATGTTGCATTCGATGGTCATTAAATGCATGTCTATGGAACCGTGCTGCAACTGTTTGTGGTCGCCTCTTCACTTCCTGTCAAACACCACCTTAAAGTGATCCACCATGGGGTAGCTTTTCATGTCAAGCCCTTAGCTACAGTAAAACACTGAAAGCTTGGGCACACATACCTAATACTACCTAATACTGTGTGAGGCGTTTACAAGCGATGCTATAGATTCAGGCTTTGCTTGCAATAATCAGGTACTATGTGAGGTGTTTAATCCCTTTGCGCCTGAAAGCTAAGAAGTCTACCTCTAGGAAGATCTAATATCGTATGTGGAAAGCGTACGTTTCGTGGTTCGAGTCCATTGGTGTTCACCCTCGATCTTTTTCGCTGGCTCCGGTCTTGACCTTCAACGGGGGGTTGAGCAGAAATTGGCCTTGAGTACCATTAAGGGCCAGGTGCTGGCCTTGGCGGTCTTCTTTCAGTGACACCTGGCCACGCACTCCCTGGTGCGTACCTTTTATTCAAGGGGATTGACATCTGACTCCACCAGTGCGGTCTCCTCTACTGTCTTGGTATCTGAACTTGTTTTTTTTAAGTTCTCCAGAAGCCTTCCTTTGAAAATATTTGTGAGATTACCCTGCTTCCGAAGGTGGCCTTTTTGGTGGCAATCACCGCTGCTTACAGGGTGTCTGAACTGGCGCCGTTATCTTGTCATACTTCTTATTTGATGGTCCACAAAGATAAGGTGGTTCTTTGCCCATGTCTGTTATTCCTTCCCAAGGTGGTCTCTGATTTCCATTTGAATTAAGACATTGTGTTGCCTTCCCTGTGTCCCAGGCCCAAACAACCTATGGAATTTGTTGCATACCCTGGATGTGGTTCGGGCGATTCAGATGTATCTGGCAGCTACGGAGTCTTTTCAGAAGTCAGATTCACTGTTAGTGCTCGCGGATGAGCCAAGAAAAGGGCTGCCCGCTTCTGCGACCATTTCAAGATGGATCAGACAGACGCTGACTCAGGCCTATTTGATCAAGGGTCAGGTTCCTCCTTTCCCTGTCATGGCCCACTCTACTCGGGCGCTTAGTGCTTCTTGGGCCTTCCGTCATCAGGTGTCAGTAGCGCAGGTTTGCAAGGCGGCCACTTGTTCTTCAGTGCACACTTTCGCTAAATTCCATAAAGTGAATGTGTTGGCATCTGCGGATACTTCCTTTGGCCACAAGGTTTTGCAGGCTGCTATTTATAGAGGATCTGTTCCCTCTTTGGGGGTGTATTGTTCAGGTGGGCTCCAGCTGTTTTTTTCGTTGAGCTCCTGTTAACTGGTTGGCTATCGTTTAGCCTTGGATTTTTTTTTTTTTGTTGTTGTTCCACCCCTGATGATTGGCACTGCTTTGGGACGTCCCAATGGTTCAAGAATCCTGAAGAGCTGTGTCCGTCAATGAACGAAAGAGAAAATGGGATTTTTGACTTACCGTAAAATAAATTTCTCTGCGTTCATTGACAGACACACGACACAACCCCCACCCCTCTGTGCAGTGGTAATACTTCTAACACTGCTTGTAACAAAACTGAGGACCTATAGGAGAGAGGGGGAGTATACCACCTGGGCATAGTCTAAGTCTGACACTGACTTGACCCTGACCTTTTACTTTGAAAATACTGACCCTGACCTTTGACTTCAACTTAAACACTAACCCTGGCACTGACCTAGATCAAACCTTGATCTAGGTATTTTTTTTATAACTTTTTATTTTATTTTTTTTTTATTTTATTTATTTTTGTGCAAGCAGCACAAAGGGAGATATGCAAATATCACAGAAAAAAAGCCAATTTCAATGGGGCCACATATCTGTTTATGCTTGGCATTAAAGGGTTAATCGTGTCTTTTTTTTTATATATATATTGCTTGCATATCTGTGCAGCAATCTAGCAGGAAACGCTGGCACTTTTCGTCTGTCCAGGAGCTTCCTGTAATAAAGACCAGTCACTTTTGCTCTCTTCTGCTGTGCAGGGAGACTGGTCTTGTCTCCGCACCTCCTGTCTTTTTTTTTTTTTTTTTTGCAGGAAGTTTATTGTGGGTGAGCCTTCTGAACCTCTCCTACAGCTCTGCTCCCCATACAGGCTATGTGCAGCACAGTGATTATGTCTCCTCTACTTTTGCTTGTATGCAGCCAAAAACACTGCACCTGGATACAAACTGTCTGCATCCACGGCCAGTCTGAGTCGATGGGCTGTTACATGGGAACAGCAGTGGCGTTGCCTATTAATTTGTACAGGGTGCACTGCTGGCTGTTCTTGATTGCGTTCGCTGAGAGCATAGGGATAGTTTCACTGCCATCAAGAATTGCTGATTCATGCTGGCAGCCGCCTGTATGAATGAACCCTTAACCCAATATACTGCATTTAAAATAGTTTCAATTTGTTCCTTAATGAATGGTCTTTGCTGTAGAACCTTCCTAACCATCAGCCATTAGTCAGTGCACTTGCCTTCCTATTCTTCCACTTCTGGATTTATGAGAACACTATTTTATTGAAAAGGGAAGAGTTATCCGGCTAGCAGGGTTGCCTGGTGATAGAAGGTCATCTGAATCAATTTTGGTTGCAATTTTCTGAATGATTTTCCGTAACAATGTCACCCGCACTTAGTGTACCATTTCCTGTGCTGGTCTCTGTATTCCGCTCATGTAGCTGTGCAGTAATGAGAAACCATTTATTGATGCACTCGGCCTATTCCTCATTCACACACACATACTACCATTCCACATTCACTTAATAGGTTTGGGAGATGTTAGTGGAAAGTCTGATTTCACATCGATGCCATGAATGAACAACACGCACAATATGTAATCCGTACAATTTGAGGTTGATACTGTATATACAGTTCATGTCCATTTTAAAGGATAAATGTCTATTTCCTGGGCAGGGGATTTATTAAAACCAGGTACAAATATCCTTTAAAAAACTAGTGTTTTTGTTTTAGGTAGACAAATAAGTGATAGTTTACGGATTGTACACGGATGTTGCGAAGTTTAGCCTCGGAATCTAGGAGTCCGTGACCGCAGTCACCTGCGTGTTAATTCATCTACATACACAAAGCTCTTTGCATACAAAATTGTGTCTGAGGCATATACAGTCGTCTTTGGATTTACCAAATCCCTGTCATATAAAAGCCTACCTAAGCAATCTGTTCAGTCTTTAACTATTCAGCATCTTGGTCTGTAACTCAGAATGTAGCATGTACTGTATGCTTCATTCACACAGAAGCAGATGGAAGAAAAGTATGCTAGAGGTAAAAGTTTCTTGTTGCACAGAGCAACCGGTTATCCACATATTCTTTCTGCAGCCCAGGTTTAAAAATGATCAGTATAATGGATTTTCTATTTCTTTTTTAGAGTGCACTAAATAATGCTAGGAAACCCAAAGCCCTTCCCTTCCCTGAACCACTCATACCTTACATCTCCTCTTCCATAAGGCCCATGTCACACTTGTAAATCTGTTGCTGGTGGGAATTAGCCAGTGACAGGATCGCTAAAAAGCACAAAGAAAGCATACTGCTTATGTGTGTCGCTCTCTCGCAGATTGGATGAACAAATCGACGCTTGCTTGCGGGTGAAAATGCGTCAGAAGGTATGATGACAGTGAGAGAGCAACACCTCCCTCATACAGCCAGGGAAAGAGCAACACATATAAGCAGGTGAGCGTTTTACTACCCTGTTGTACCCTGGATAGCGATCCTGGCACTGGTGATGTTACATTAGCACAATGGCTAAGTGGTGGGAAGCACAGTGGCTAAGTGGTTAACCCTTCCACCGAGCAGCACTAGGGTCACCTGTTCGAATCCCAACCACGGCACTGCCTGCACGGAGTTTGCATGTTCTCACTGTGCCTGTATGGGTTTCCTTCCACACTTCAAGGACTTTCTCCTGTCTAAATTGGCCCTAGTATGTGTATGTACAGTATGGACCTTCTGGATCTGCCACAGAGTCGTCATTCTTTTGCCTTGCATTGGCTCTTAGAGCAGAAGCTGTGGGCTCATTATTGTAAAACACTTGAATACTAGCGGTTCCAAAACCAAATGGGGACATGATATCTATCTTAAGATCTCAAGCCGCTGGGCATCCTTCTGTTTCAGATAGGGGCGGTCTGTTCAGTGTTGACCTGAGGTAGATTTCGGGGTCCATAGTCATCAATAACGCATAGCTTCGTGTGCCGCTTTTTTCCAGGCTCCTCTGATTTGGCAAATTGTAGTAGAAAGTTGTCTTTTTTTTTTTTTTTCTTCCATATGTGACTCGGACCTTCGAGCTAGCCACAGCTCCCAAGGGTTCGCAAAGCTCCCCCGGTGCTGGACTTGCTGAAGTTGGGCGGGGGGGCGGTTAATCCATCTCGGTATACCCTATTAATCTTTGCTCAGGAAGCAGTCGGTTTCAGGTTTTCTTTCGATACATTTCTACAGGAGAAAATTGTATCTAGGTTTAAGCACGTTCCCTACGGACAGTCCTACTCAAGCTTTTTTTGTAGAGAATTACTCCCTCTGTCTGTAACATGAAGATCCAAGCATTAGATTGCAAGAGGGCTCTGTTCCCAGGGTGTTGCAGAGGTAAAATTGGTGGTTGCTGGTTCGGAATCAGGACAGTGTTAAATTCTAACTTTTAGGGGTTTGGAAGATAACCACTGAGGCAAGTCACTCCAGTTGGTTTGAAGGTGGCTACAGTTCTGTGGACTTGGTTTCCACAGGGGAGAATACTGCCCATCCAGATCTTGAAACTTTTGGCCAGTACACCTTGCTCAGAATTTTTGGAAGACCCAATAGGTTCAATCCGATAATGCCTCTACAGTTGCATATAATCAACCACCAGGGGCGGCACCAGGAATTGTACAACTCTGGAAGGGAACCACATTCTGTCTGGGGCAGAACAGGTGCTGTCTCTGTCGCCAGTACATATTCTAGGTATAGAAAAATAACAGGGCTTTTCCAGTCATCGGCAACTAATGTCGGGACCACGTGGTCCCTAAATTCCTGAGACATTTTTTGGCAATCTGCCAACGTTGGGGAACTCTGCAGGTGGATCTACTGGATTCCAAGTTCTACAACAAGTTGAAGAGGTTGTGTCCAGGACGAGAGTCCCACTGGCAATAGGGGTAGATACACTGGTAACACCTTAGGGACCAGTTTTTCCTAATTAACGCCTTATCTCTGTTTCAACTACTACCGAATGTTTTGCGGTAAATCCGGGAGGTGATAACACCGATCATAGTGTTAGCCAAATTATCCCAAGAGGGCTTGGTACTCTGACATAGCCTTGGACACTTCCAGACCAGCTGGACCTAATGGTCTTGGGCCTTGTTATCTAAGCTCTGTTGAGCGCCTGGAAGCCGGCTTCAGGGAGTCTCAATTACATGACTTGGAAATATTTTATGCCCGGGTCGAAGTCAGGAAGTGGCACCTGCAGATATGTGAGGGAGAGGTGTTTTTTTTTTTTTTTTTCCTTTCTCTAATCGGGAAGGAAAGTGAGATTGTCATGAGATACCATTAAGGGGTCTATCTGTTTTTCTCACTATGTCCATTGTTTCTCAGTCCTTGATTCATACTTCATACAGGGTGTAATGAAGACAGTTCCGCCTGTCAGGCCACCCTTGTGTCTTGAATTTACTCTTGACTGTCCTTGCAGAGGCCACCTTTTGAACCAATTTGTGAATTGGTTATTCCTTTGTCTCTGAAGGATGCTTCTTTGGTTGCTATCACCTCAGCAAGTGGAGTGTCAGAGCTGACAGCTCTCTCATGCAAGGAGCTGTTCTTGGTTTTACATCATGTTAAGGTGATGTTGCGTCCTCATCCATCTTTTTTGCTTTGAGTGGTTTCTCGTTTTCACTTGAACCAGGACAGTGTCTTGCCTTTCTTTTCTAATCCTCTGTTGGCAGGAGTAAGATCGCTGCATACTCTGTAGGTAGCTCAGGCGGTCAGGATTTACTTGAATTGTCGGCGCAGGGCAGGAATCCTGGTTTGTGCTGCCAGCAGAGCCCAGGAAGGGCAGGAGGCACCCATGTTAACTATTTTTTATTGGATCCAGCAGTTAATAATTCAAGCCTATGGCTTGAAAGGTCAAGTTCCCCACCCCTTTTTGGTGAGAGCACTCACTACCAGGTGTGTGGGGGCAAATTGAGCCATCCGCCATCAGGTGTCAGGGACAAAGGTGTTTAAGTTCACTACATGGTCTTTGGTTCATACTTTCACAGGATCTTACCAGATGGATATCAAAGCCATGGAGTATACTGCTTTGCCACAGAAAGTTACAGCCGGCAGAATAAGTCCTTCTCAGGTGGCAGTTTCTGTGATTGTGCCCCCCTCCTCAAGGTCATTGCTTTAGGATATCCCACATAGTAATTAATTATTATGGCTGTTCTGTGTTCCATGATCGATTAAGAAAATTAGATTTTTCCTACAGCTTACCTGTTAAATTCTTTTCTTGTAGTACATCACGGGGCACAGAGGTCCCTCCTCTCTTTTTAAGGGGATTTACATTGCCTTGCTACAAAACTGAGGTACTTCCTGTGTAGGAGGGGTTATATAGGGGAAATTTCAATATTATTCAGGCACTGATTATTGTCACCTCGACCAGGTTTTATGATTAGGCAATAAAGTGAACCTGTGCCCAGATCATGCACACCAAAGTGTTCACATATTCTGAATAGGCAGCAAACACACTTTAAAACAAAATTCTATTACTTTTACAAAATTATTTTAAAGTTCTTTTACTGCTTGTTAGAAATAGTTTAATGAACATAGTCTGCCTACAGGTGCACTTTAAGATTATGAATTGTGCAATCATATTGTTGCAAAGGTACAAAAAGAGGAGGGTTGGGACTTTGAGATACATGACAAGGCTGACTGGGAAACAAATTGCACATTTATTGGTACATACAGGATAAAATCATCTCGATAATGAGAGAGCTAGTAAGTGGTCCCCAAATTCATATACATAAAAATCAACAGGGCAAAATTCCACGTAGTAGTAGAATAGTTGAGCATATACATAACATCAACGAACAAAAGTTATAGGTAGTAGTAGAGTAGTTTGGTATATTATAACATCACAGCCTCAATGCGTTTCCTGGGCCCAAATCGCCACTTCATCAGGAGTGGATGTATAATGAGAATCTATAAAAATATAGATAAGCAAATTGAAGATAAACACAAAAATGAAAAATGGGGCAGAAAGGGAGAAAAAAAGGGGGGGCCATAATTCCCAAAAACGTACTAAGCAGCTCAAATAGTCAGTGGCATTGGAGATGGCCCACAGGCAGGCTGGCAAGGCAAAACACGCTGCACACATGGTGAGTGTGGGCCAAAGTAAGTGGAGTAAGGACAAATAAATATCACCATAATGTTGTCTATGAAAGAAATATATAAAGTATAGTGATTATATGAGTAAAAATTAAGAGTGCCTTAGAGCTCCAAATACAAGTGAATGAGTAAGATGAGAAAAAATTGAAGTATGAAGCAAAGAAGAGTGAACCAAATGGAAAAATATGTATAGCCGAAGGGCAGATAAGTCGGTGGGAAACCACGTGATGGGGTGAAGAGATATCAATGAATGAAAACATGGGGGGAGGTGAAAAAATTATATGAGTGACTTAAACCCAGGGAAGGGAGGAGAAACAAACCAGGATCAGAGAATGGCATGTAGAATCAAGAGGATGAAAGGCAAAGAAAATATCTGAAAATGTTACCAAAGATAAGCCCCAGACTCAAATACATGGTGCCCCGCTTCAGCCCAGAGCCGCCCCGCACTGTGGGCCCACTGTCACGATGGTGTACAAATGGAAGCACCATGGGAACGGTAAACGGCGAAGGCATGACCATCCCGTGGGCTATCTTATGTACATTGCAGGTGGAAAGGAAACCGTTGGCGCAATGGCGCTAGCAATGACGTCATGCACCAATGGGAGGCGTGGCGCCGATGCGCGGCGGTACTGCCCCCCCGATCCCCCGTGTATGGAGGCAGAAAGGGGGGGCGCCCAGTGCGCATCGCAGCTCCCGGCATGCTCCACAGAGGACTGCCCAAATATGCAAGCCAGAGTATCTCAAGGACTACAACTTGTAACTACTCTACTACTACTTGTAACTTGTGTTCGTTGATGTTATGTATATGCTCAACTATTCAACTACTACTTGGAATTTTGCCCTGTTGATTTTTATGCCTATGAATTTGGGGACCACTTACTAGCTCTCTCATTATCGAGATGATTTTATCCTGTTGTTAATCATTTTGTATACCTGTATGTACCAATAAATGTGCAATTTTTTTCCCAGTCAGCCTTGTAATGTCTCTCACTCAAAGTCCCAACCCTCCTCTTTTTGTACATTAAATAGGAATGGAGACGCACGGAAGTCCCACCGTGCGCCTCATTCAAATTCCCACATCCCCCCCCCCTTTTTGCAGCATTATTGCAAAGGTATTTCATGCATATCGCCACACATTTTAGTTACTGCTCATGTACAAAATGTAAAGCTGGCCATGCACTGACGGCAGCTTGGCGGGTCCAGCAGGGATTGATGTGTGTGCGCTACCCTGCTTGACAGTCGATTTGTTTAATCAACTTCTGTTGACCTGTTGGAAATGTTTCCTTGATCAGAGGCTGCAGCCACTGTTTAGTGTATTCTGACCACTGTGGGGGGCCACTGTCAGAATACAATGCTCCAGCGGGGGGGATTCAGCCATCCACCTTGTTTGTGTGGGTGGAGGAATCTGGTAGTTTTCCATGTATTGCCAGCGTTTGTGTCATCAGTTCAGCACCTGGTGGCAGGTGAGTATGAGTATGGCCTGTAATTACTCAGTTGTGTTTTTTTTTTTTTTTTTATTGCATTTAGTTATTCCGTTTTGTTCAGTGTTTACTATATGCACTGTAAATGATTGTGAAGTAACTTCTCTTATAAACATGCATCATTTTTTTTCTTCCCACCCCCCCCCCCTTCCCCCTCATTTATAGCAAGTAAGGATACTGTTTCATCTCAAGTGAAAGAACATAGAAATGCCGTCCTGGATTTAATTGGAGACTATTTAAAAAGTAGGTGTTACCAGAGGTCAGTCTTGTGGTAGAATATATATTAGTTGCCGTCTTGTCTATTAGTTTGTTGCTAATGGAATATTTCCTGTCTTTGTAGGAGTGTGTAAGCTATATTCAGAGCAGAGGGCTATCAGAGTTAAGCGTGTGGTGGACAAGAAAAGATTGTGAGTATGCATTCAGTGAAGCAGTACAGTCTAATGAGCGGCACAGCCTTGGTCTAAATTGTCTGCGGTGCTTACTGTCTTCATATTAATGTGGTCATTAATTCACATCAGAATCTTCAGTTGAGGGTTTGTGTTAAATGGACTGTATTATCAAGAAATATGTAAGCACAATTTAAAGGAAACCTGTACTTAGGCTTCCTCTCATGCTGAGATCCATAGTTCCCTGGCTGTCATGCTGATGCAGTGGATTCAGAATTTTTTAAAGTGGATTTTCCTGCTGGAAAATTAAATCAGCATCTCCTCAAAGCTGGCCAGCAGAGGGAAGCATGAAGTGCTCTAGAATTTCCTGGTAGAGGGCTGTGCTGAACTTTCCTTTGGAAATCAAGGTCCAAGAGTCTGGAGGAAGAGTGGAGAGGCACAGAATCCAAGTTGCATGAGGTCCAGAGTGAAGTTTCTGCACTCAATGATGATTTGGGGAGCCATGTCACCTGCTGGTGTTGGTCCACTTTGTTTTATCAAGTCCACAGTCAGCAGAGCCCTCTACCAGGAAATTCTAGAGAACTTCATGCTTCCCTCTGCTGACCAGCATTATGGAAATGCTGATTTCATTTTCCAGCAGGACCTGGCACCTGCCAACACTGCCGAAAGTACCAATACCTGGTTTATTGATCATGGTATCACTGTGCTTGCTTGGGCACCAAAACTCAACTGACCTAAACCCCATAGAGAATCTGTTGGGTATTGTCAAGGGGAAGATGAGAGACACCAGACCCAACATTGCAGATGAGCTGAAAGCCATTATCAAAGAAATCTGGGCTTCCATAACACCTCAGCAGTGCCACAGGCTGATCGCCTCCATGCCACGCCGCATTGATGCAGTAATGACCAAGTACTGAGTGCATACTATACTGTACATGGACATGCTTTTCAGTAAGCCAACATTTCTGTATTAAAAATCCTTTTTTTTTTTTTTATTGGCCTTATTGTAATTTTCTGAGATACTGAATTTTGGGTTTTCGCTAGCTGTAAGCCATAATCCTCAAAATTAAAGTGCAGTTCCACCCAAAAGTGCAACTTCCACTTCAAGTGCTCCTAATCCCCTGGCATGCCACATTTGGCATGTCTTTTTTTTTTTTGGGGGGGGGGGGAGGGGGGGGCAGGTACCTAGTTTTGACAGGTACCCGCTCCAACTTCCACTCAGGCCGCCTAGGCGGTTCGAGCAGAAGTTCTCCCCTCCCCCTCCCTCCCTGCAGCCTTCGGGGACACGTCACAAGTCCCAGAAGATTGCCCGGCCACTGAGGAAGCACAGTGCGATTTGCGCATGCGCAGTGCGCACCTGGCTGTTAAGCTGCAAGCTGTCACAGCCGGGTGCCCACACTTGTGATGCCGGCTGATTTTCCCCTTTTTGAATTGAATTACTGAAATAAATTACCTTTTTGATGATATTCTAATTCTTTGAGATGCACCTGTGTGTGAATGAGGAGTTCTGATTTTAAGGCCCGTACACAAGTTTTTTTCCATTCAACCTAGCATGTTAAATGAAAAAAAAAACAAAAACTGACAGATCCCCGTACCAACACAAGCGATGTTGGTGTGGCAATCAGCCCTGCTGCGTTATTGTATTCTGGTGGGTATCTCCCCCCCCCCCCCCTTCCCCAGAATACACTAATCGGCACTCAGTCATTGTCTGCACTGATCTGATGCTGATTTCCAGCATGTCTCTTCGACAAAAGCCAGTCGTTAGACTGAACCAGACGATATTCGGACAGTGTGTATCTTGCTTTGCTCTGACTTTCTTGACTTGTTCCAGGTCAGTGTCTGGCAATATTGACCCAGCATTAAAGCCATTGACAGCCAGGCAACCTGGAGGTTAGCAATGACTGTGTCCAGATTTCTAACAGTACAGATTTCTACTTTATTATATCTTCCTGCCATTTTTAGTAAAATGAAAAAATATATTTATGATATAGATTTAAACAATCTAACCATCTGGTAATAGATTACTACTTTAGATTTTCAAATCTACCTTTTATTTCCCCAACAATACAATCTCATTTTGACTCCTATATACAGTAAATGTATAACAATTGCATTCCTACTGTTTGCTCAAGGCTGCCTATACACGGGCTGAATATCAGCTGGTTTCTGTTAAACCGGCCGACATTCGGTCAGTGTGTACAGCAGCCTGTGCAACAGAAGCGGGTTAAACGACCGGCTTTTGCTAAAGGGGCATGCTGGGCAGCCAGCATCTGATCAGCGTTCACAGCCATCACTGTTTTCTGGCAGGGGCAGTCCTTACTGTATGTCAGACTACAGTAGCACAGCAGTGGAGATCACCGCACCAACAACGCATGTGTTAGCACGACAATCTGTCAGGTTTTTTCCACTGAATTGAACGAAAGAAAAATATAAAATGTGTTCCAGGCTTAACTGCTGATTTGTGTTGGATCTGACACTGGTACAAAAAAGAAACTTTTCAGTCATACTTCGATCTGCAGAAAGTAAAGTGTCTGTCTTCTCTACTGCTGAAATTGCAGTGCTGGCTACTCCACAATCTTAAACTTTGCTACAGTAAATCATCAAAAGAGATGACGATAAATATGGAAAAATACAGATGTAGCAGGATTTCCAGGCATTGGGCCTGATGTGGATCTGCCACGGTTACCATTACTACCAACAGCACATTTAAGCTGATTGCCCAAGTGTGAGATCTGAGACAATGAACAGTCCTGCATCTTTGGTTTGTTTTGTATTTTTATATATATGGGGATGGGAGAAGGGAATGAGTGGGATACTCCTCTGGCTCAACTAGGTGCAAATTTGGACACTGAAGAAAAATGCCTTTCAGTGCTGTCTTGACACCGGCTGAATGCCGACCAACGCTTGCTGGCGCTTGAAATCACTGACTTGCTGTACTGTAATGAAAATTGACTTCTGACACTCTGGTTAGCTCAAAAGTCCTTGACACTGCCTCCTCCAGTCCTTCCTGACTGAGGTAACCTCTTGTAGATACTGCTGCAACTCTCAACACTGTAACACTCTACACTTCAGGGCCCAACCTCTGGCACTCCCTTTTACTCTTCAGGGTTAAATTCTGGCACCCCTTTTACTCTATTTCTCCACCAGCTAGCTAGCTCCTGGATCTCTCTGACCTTCTCCGGAGTGGTCTCCTCTGACTAGACAGACCCCCAGGGACAGTTCACAGTACTCACGACTCAGAATGCTTTCCTGGAACTCGACCCCCACAGCTCCGCTGGTCCTCAGCACACTGGATCCTTCCTGCAGCTCAGCTCAGCCCTGTATCCCCTTTATGCAAGCTGCCTGGTATACCCAATTCTTCCTGACAGGAACAGAGACAGCCGTACCCTACCTCCTGGGATTCTGCTTCCCGTCAAAGACGCTGCGTCATGTGCTCCCCTTAGACTTATACCCTCTCCCAGCATGCTGTGCAGCAGAATCTGCCCTCCTAATATAGATACAAGCCTGGATGTGCCATTGGCTGGGTTTCCTCCTCTGCCCAAAGAGAGCCCTCATCAAGCACAGTGGGGAGACTCCCAAGTCTCAACAGCCACACCTGGGAACCATGACAGCCTAGCTGAAAAACATGGCCCTGCTGATAAGCAGACAAGGCCCACTATACTTTACCTAGCACCTACATTGGAGGGTGCTACACAGATTTTCTGAAAATAAAATATTTCCAGATTTTAAGATTAACAAATGTGTTGTTACCTTCATTGTGAATATGTTAGACTTCCACCCTCTCCAGGTTAACATTTCTTTGAACCAGAAACTAAACCAAATTTGACAATTCAGTCCTCCAAAAATCATTTCTCTTACGTCCTCCGACAGTCGCCGCCTCTTCATATTCGTCACATATGGGGTATTAGACTTTGCTCCGAAGGAGTAGCTAGGCAACAGAATATGTTAACATTAAAGCTTTTAACATATCCCACCCTCAAGGGGTGGTCCCCTCAGTCAATACCCTCCTGCAACCATATCTCAGTTTTAATGTCTAGCTTGTCAGGAGTGGCTGGCTCTCTTTGTGCTGGGGCTTTGTGCCCCAGACTCTTTCTTCTTTTTTGATTTTTTGTTTGAGTTTTCTCTCTACCTTTACTTAGCTGTTCTTTTTGTCAGCATTAGTTAGTTCTTCGGATGAAGAGGATCATGCGGGCTGGGTCTCGGGCTGATCCCCCTGGTCGCAGGTCGTGGGTCAGTGGCTTCCCAGCCTGCCATCGAGCGTTCAGCCAGGTAACGCTCCTGGCACAGTGAACGACCCATCCCTGTTCGGTGCAGGGATGATTGGTGAGGTGGCTACCTCACTGGACGCTGTGCGGTTTCTTAACCCCCATTCTGTGCGTCTTGTATGCGACTCTCCCTGCCTCATGTGCAGCGGCTTGTTCGCCTGTGCGGGTCCCCCACGCCACTGTGAGGTAAGTGTATTTATGTGGGGACCTGTCTGTCTGGGGGGGTGTCAGTC
Source organism: Pelophylax lessonae (assembly GCF_965119305.1). Lineage (NCBI taxonomy): Eukaryota > Metazoa > Chordata > Amphibia > Anura > Ranidae > Pelophylax > Pelophylax lessonae. The sequence continues at coordinate 792,733,464 of NC_138768.1, read as the reverse complement.
TGGGACTGTGTAACCTGCCTCTATTCACACTGTTTGTCTCCCTATCTCTCGGCTGCATGCTGTGGGCTGCAAGGGGGGGGGGGAGCTGTGTGACACTGTGTGTGTCAGCCTTGTCAGTGTGAGAAGCTGTGTGCTGTGGGGCATGTTTTGTGGCATGTTTGGGCATTATACAGCGATCGCTGCGGCGATCTGACATGTTTTTTTATATACAGACATGTGTGCATTACTGTACTGTGGAGCGGCGGTTTCGGCGCCAAACGGCGCCATTTTGCCTACACTCGCTCCGGCCGCATGTTCTACATGCATGGCGGCCATTTTCTTGTAGCCTCCCATAGGCTTTCATAGAGCGCCCTGGCAGCATCACTTCCTCTTCTCCAGGAACACCGATCGAGGCAGCAGCAGCGGTGAGGGTCTCCTCAGGTTATATCCTTCCTATCCATTGCCTGTGTCAGTTTTATTGTCCCTGTGGGGGTCTCTTTGTGCTTGTGTGTGGTGCAGTGGGCTGCGCTCGCCGCGCTTGTTAAAGGGGCAGTTAACCCTTTATTGTCCGGCATTTGTTATAGGGGCAATGGATTCTCAGGAGGGCAAATTTCCTACCGCCTTGGTGGAAAGCCAGGGGACCGCTGTTTCCACCCCAGGGGGGGATTTAGCCACTATTGTGGCTGGCCTTGCTGCTCAGGTGCAGATGCTGGTGGCTGCTCAATCTACTAAAAGACCCAGAGTTGCTCTTTCCTCTGATTCTGAGGGTGAAGGTGATGGGGTTGTTATGGCGGGGGCCTCCTTATCGGGGTCCCGCTCCTCCCTGGATCTAGTGGGGTCCGAGGTGGAGGCTGAAGTTGAAGGGGTTGATAATTCTCCCCCTGGCTCGCCTGAAGAGCTTGCAATCATGGATGAATTGATTGCTTCCATAAAACAAACGCTGCGTTTGCAGGATGAAGTGTGTCCCCCCGCTGCCTTGGCGGCTTATGGGACACAGAGAAAACGCAGGACGCCACAGGTTTTTCCCTGCAATGATGATTTTCAGCGCGCTGTTAAGGAACAATGACGCAATCTACGCAAACCTTTTGCTGTACCAAGTAGGTTCAAGCTGCGTTATCCTTTCTCGCCTTCCACTGATGAAAGGTGGTGTGTGCCACCCCCAGTGGATCACGCAATTGCGGTTTTAAACAAATCCACTGCGATTCCTGCAGAGGATTCCCCTGTGTTCCGTGATGCCACGGATAGGAGATTGGAGTCTCTTGCCCGTCATACTTATTCTATTACGGGTTCTATGCTTAAGGCTCTGTTTGCCTCTCTCATGGCGGCCCAGACGGTCGCAAGTTGGACGCAGATGCTTAGGCGCGTCCTAGTGGCCGATTCAGCCTCGCCGGCGACCCTGGATATGGTGGATCAAATCCACCAGGGTGTCATGTATCTGTGTGATGCGGACTTGGACCTAGTCCCGTTGGCTGCACGTGTGCACAGCGTGGCGGTGTTGTCTCGCCGCCTGGTTTGGTTGAAATGTTGGTCGGTGGACCAGTCTTCACGTAAGACCTTAGCCAATCTGCCTTATGATGGGTCTCGCCTTTTTGGGGAGTCCTTGGATGTGTTGATTAAGGGGATCACCGGAGGTAAGAGCACTCTATTGCCCCATTTCCCCAAGGCTAAGGGGGCTTCTGGGAAGAAGCATGCTAATTTTCGGCCCCTCAGGGGTCCTTTCGTGCCTTTCGGTCGCACTACAAGGGCAAACCGTTCAAAGGTCAAGGCTCTCAGAAGAAGCCCTGGTCTGGAAAACAGAAGTCCGGTCAATCCGGATCCGCAGCCCATAACAGTGCGGCCTGAAGGGGCGCCCTCACCCAGTTTTGGGGTGGGGGGACGCTTGCTCGGTTTTCTTCAACCCTGGTTGGCCCGCGTGCGGGACAGATGGGTTCAGGAGATCGTTCGATCTGGTTACAAGATCGAGTTTCTCTCTCGGCCGGAGAGCAGATTTTTTCCCTCAAATCTTCAACTGTCTCCAGAGCGTTTACGGGACCTGCACCTGGCGGTGCGGGACCTGAGGGCTCAGGGAGTGGTAGTTCCGGTGCCTCATCGGGACAGGTTTCGGGAGTTTTATTCCAATCTGTTCACCGTGCCCAGAAAGGAGGGCAAGGTTCGTCCAATTCTGGACTTGAAGGCTCTGAACCGCTCTGTGCGGGTTCGCAAGTTCCGCATGGAATCCCTGCGGTCGGTGGTGGCTGCCCTGGTTCCGGGGGAATTCATGGCCTCCATCGATTTGAAGGATGCGTATCTTCACATCCCCATTTTCGAGGGTCACCAGAGGTTCCTTCGATTTGCCATTGCGGAGGATCACTACCAGTTCGTGGCGTTGCCTTTTGGTCTCGCCTCGGCTCCGCGGGTCTTCACCAAGGTGCTTGCACCGGTTCTGGCATTAATGAGGGCCCAGGGCATTTCTGTCCTGGGGTATCTGGACGACATTCTGGTTCAGTCTGCGACCAGCCAGGGTCTGGAGAAGGACCTGTCTGTCACGATGCAAACTCTGCAGGAGTTTGGTTGGACGATAAATTTTCCAAAGTCGACACTGAGTCCGTCGGTTCGTCTTCCCTACCTGGGAATGATTCTGGACTCTGTGCAGGCGAAGGTCTTCCTGCCGGAAGACAAACTCAGAACTCTTCCGGAGGAAGTCAGGTCCCTCAGGGACGTTCCGCACTCGTCTCTGCGGACGTGCATGAGATGTCTGGGATTGATGGTCTCGGCCTTCGAGGCGATTCCCTTCGCCCAGTTTCACATGCGGGGTCTCCAAGCGGAGATCCTGTCCATGTGGGACGGGCGACCTCAATCTCTGGATCTTCAAATCTCGTTGAGTCATCGCACCAGAAGAGACCTTCTGTGGTGGCTCCAGTCCCCGATGGTGTCCGGGGGCAAGTCGTTTCGTCCTATCTCGTGGACGGTGATCACCACGGATGCCAGCCTGTCGGGCTGGGGTGGTGTTCTGGGCGTTCTGTCCGCCCAGGGAACTTGGTCGGAGGGGGAGTCTTCCCTTCCGATCAACATTCTGGAATTGCGTGCGATAAATCTCTGTCTTCATCGCTGGACGGACCGGCTGCAGGGCTGCCCGGTTCGGGTGCAGACGGACAATGCCACGGCGGTGGCCTACATCAACCACCAAGGGGGCACCAGGAGTGCCCGAGCGGCTCGAGAAGTGGCCGACATTCTGTCTTGGGCCGAGACTCATGTCCCGGCGATAACGGCGGTTCACATTCCGGGGGTGGAGAACTGGCAGGCGGACTATCTGAGTCGCCAGACCCTGGATCAGGGGGAATGGTCTCTCCACCCGGCTGTCTTCCAGATGATGTGCGCGAAGTGGGGTCTTCCAGATGTGGACCTGTTCGCGTCTCGTCTCAACAACAAGGTGAGAAGGTTCGTGGCAAGGACGCGCGACCCTCGGGCAGACGCGTCGGACGCGTTAGTGGCCCCGTGGCATCAGTACAGGCTGATGTACGCGTTTCCACCGCTTCAGTTGCTGTCCAGGTTCCTTCGCAGGTTACACTCGGAACGCAGCACGGTGATTCTTGTGGCACCGGACTGGCCTCGCCGGTCCTGGTACGCAGACCTCGTGAATCTGGCGGACGCCCCGTGGCGTCTGCCTGTTCGAGACGATCTCCTGTCTCAAAGACCGATTTACCATCCTGCTTTACAGTCGCTGGCTTTGACGGCCTGGCTGTTGAGACCGAGGTCCTGAAGGAGAAGGGTCTCTCCCCAGAGGTCGTTCATACTTTGATCAACGCGAGGAAGTCTTCCTCGGGGAAGGTTTATTACCGTACTTGGAAGGCCTATTTTGCCTGGTGTGAGTCCAGGGGGTTTTCACCCCGCACGTACTCGGTTTCCCGAGTGCTGTCCTTCCTTCAAACGGGTGTCGATCAGCGTTTGGCGCTGGCTACGATAAAGGGTCAGGTGTCTGCGCTGGCCGTTCTGTTTCAACGTCCCGTGGCTTCCAACTTCTTGGTTGGCACTTTTGTTCAGGGTGTGCGGCATCTGGTTCCTCCTAGGAGGGATCCTTTGCCCCCTTGGGACTTGAATCTCGTTCTGTCTGTGTTGCAACGTGCTCCTTTTGAACAGATCAGGGAGATCTCGTTGTCTATGTTGTCCAAAAAGGTCGCCTTTTTGGTGGCGATCACTTCGGCTCGCCGAGTGTCGGAGCTGGCAGCTTTGTCCTGCAAGTCTCCGTATCTGGTTGTTCATTTGGATAAGGTGGTCTTGCGACCTAATCCTTCTTTTCTTCCGAAACGAGTTTCGGAATTCCATCTTAATGAGGATATTGTCTTGCCTTCGCTGTGCGCGAAGCCTAAACATCCAAAGGAGGTGAGATTACATTCTCTGGATGTTGTTCGGGCGATAAGGGTTTACCTTAAATCGACTGAGTCCTTTCGAAAGACGGACTCCTTGTTTGTTCTTCCAGAGGGTCCTCGGAAGGGCATGGCGGCGTCGGCCTCTACCATCGCCAAATGGATCAGGCAGACCATTGAACAGGCCTATGCTTTGCAGGGGAAGGTTCCCCCTGTGCCTGTGAAGGCGCACTCTACTAGATCTCTGAGTACGTCTTGGGCCTGTCATCATGGGGCTTCTGTAGCCCAGGTGTGTAAGGCGGCGACTTGGTCGACCGTGCACACTTTCACAAAATTCTACAAAGTAGATGTTCAGGCATCGGCGGATGCTTCCTTTGGCCGCAAGGTTCTTAGTGCGGCAATTCCCTAGGGTCCCTTGTTGGGGACCTCTGGCTGTTGGGATAAGCTTTTTATCCCCTGGTTATTTGTCTTTTCCTGGGTTGTTGCTCCTGTTGAGCACTTGTTTTTCCTGTTGCCCAGCTGGTTTCCTTCCTTTGGTAAGGTTCCTTACTTTGATGCGGAGACTGCGTTGCCTTTTCGGCGCGGATGCGTTTCCCACCCCTCATGTTTGCACTGCTTTGGGACGTCCCCTTATGTGACGAATATGAAGAGGCGGCGACTGTCGGAGGACGTAAGAGAAAACGGAATTTTTGTAAAATCTTACCTGTAAAATTCCTTTCTCTGAGTCCTCCGACAGTCGCCGCCCCCGCCCCTCTTTTGGGGTTTGGTTGTATACTCTACTGCTATTCCACTAAAACTGAGATATGGTTGCAGGAAGTAGGAGGGTATTGACTGAGGGGACCACCCCTTGAGGGTGGGATATGTTAAAAGCTTTAATGTTAACACATTCTGTTGCCTAGCTACTCCTTCGGAGCAAAGTCTAATACCCCATATGTGACGAATATGAAGAGGCGGCGACTGTTGGAGGACTCAGAGAAAGGAATTTTACAGGTAAGATTTTACAAAAATTCCGTTTTTTAGGCTAAACATGAAGTATGATCATTTAAAAATAGCTGACACTGCTTATAATCTGTCAAGGAGTATGAAGTCCTTTTGAAATAGCTGTAGTAGGTGTATAGAGCTTGCTGCAAGAGTCAGAGAATGTTATTTAATTTAGGAAACCAGCATCTCCCCAAAACTAAAACTGTCCATAGATGTTTCCTTCATCCAGCTGGTTGAACAAAAAAACTGACCGAATTTCCCCATCCACACATTCAAGGTGGATGTGGGCGACTCCTGCTGTGTAATTGTATTCTGACAGCGAGGAGACTTCCCCTCCATCAGAATATACTGATTAGCCCTGCTGGTGCTGATCGAGGGAAGTTTTCTAGCAGGGTGGCTCTACAAAAGTCAATCAGTAGATCAACTGTTGTTCAATCGGTGTCCATACATAGATAGAAATTTGGCTGGTCCCTGCTGAACCGGCCAAATTTTGATTTATATATGGGCAGCTTTAAAGCTAAGGTCCTGGTTGAACTGGCCAATAAGACAAGCCTGAAATTATCCCATAGCTATCAACCAAGGTTTTTAAATTGCAAGTCACCTTGCAAATGGAGGCACATCAGGCAAATCTGTTTTTTTTTTGTTTTTTTTTCCTGTGTTTTTTTCAGTGTCCCTGAATGTGGGTTAGGGTTCTTTTTATAAAATGTTGCTCCGTTCAATAAACCAGACAGTCAGAACTTGCATAGATTGTTTTAATTTGCTGAAACACAGTGTATTATAAACATCTGGCGTTTAATTAAAGCGGTTGTAAACCCTATGAAAAAAAAAAATAAAAAAAAAAAAACCTGCAAGACAAAGGCATAATGAGCTAGTATGCATCGCATACTAGCCCATTATGTTTAACTTACCTTAAAACGAAGCCCCGACACGGACCCCCGGACATCGATGCGGGCGCTGCCATGATCCCTCGTCGTCTCTTCCGGGTTCGGCGGCTCCGGCGCGCTGATTGGCCGGAAGAGACGGCTCCAGCGCGCTGATTGGCCGGAGCCGCGATGACGTCACTCCCGCGCATGCGCGCGGGAGTGATTTTTCCGGCAAGCTCCCGGCAAGTTAATTGAAGGTCCCCCCGGACCTTCAGAGCGCATGCGCCGCTCGCGCGAGTGGCTGCATGCACTGTAAATATCTCCTAAACCGTGCCGGTTTAGGAGATATTATTTGTACCTACAGGTAAGCCTTATTATAGGCTTACCTGTAGGTAAAAGTGTCAAAAAGCGGGATACAACCGCTTTAAGACTTAAATACTTGTTCAACCTTATTTTCATCCTTTGTTGGATCTCAAATCTTCTGCAGCCGTTTTGTAGCCGCTGCCTGTCTACATGCACAGTAGCAATGGCTGCATGGCATTTCTCAGGTATCCTGATCGTGACAACAGTGGACCATTACTACCACTTATAGCCAGCCTGCATTGGAAGCTTGTATGACAGGGTGACAACAAACTAGATATTTTTTTTTTGAAAGCTCCATATTTAAAAAGTTGACATTTTTTTTTTAAATTACATTAGCATATTAAGATTTCAGATATTGGGTTTTGGAAGGTTTCATTATGTTTGAAGCCTCATTTTTTTCGCTGTGACCCTCTAAAAGTACACTACCGTTAAAACGATTGGGGTCACCAGACTCTGCCGGTCAAACTGTCCATAGCTTTCTTTCGTACACTACACTCAGCATTTACTCACTTTGTTTGGAGAGGGAAGCTGGCCAGACTCCCGCGCTCACTGCTACGGCGTACAAAGTTAATGGGAGGAGTGGGGCATCCTGACCCTGCTCTATATTGCACTGCAGTCCACTTGACAAGAGTAATTGACTGGTGCCGACATGCTTATAACAAAGACTAGGTGAAGCTGGAACAGGATATGGTTTCTGTTCCGCCGCCTGGTCTGCCGTGGGCGGGTTCCTCTCACTCTCGATGGGTGCCTTCCCAATCCTTGATTGACGCCACCCTAGTAGAACTGCGTCAATATTTTACAGTGATGCGGGTATCTAGCTTCCCTTCCCTGATGACCCCCATTATTGGGCACCCTGTCTTCGGACCGGGCCTCACTGACAAGGCGTTCCGTCTCCAAGAGACCTGTGGGGTGGTCAGGGCGTTTGACTTCTTAGGACCTTAGGGCTGGATACGTCCTTCATTGCAGTATGGTTCGTTCAACTGCTCGGTTCTGCAACGGCGGAAGCTTACCCAGCTCGCGGCCTTCCTCGGGTCGCTACCAGTACCAGTGAGTTCCATAGGTTGCGGACGCCCTTTGAAGACCTGTGTGCGAGTCTTGGTTCGGTTCAGAGGCCACTTTCGGTGGCTTATGCCAGACTTCTTCACGGTGCTGACCAATTAGACCATCCCTTTTTGCAGAAGTGGGAGAGGGACCTGCACGCCTCTTTCACGGAGGCCCTAAAGAGGCAAATCCTTTTCTTTGCTCATAAATCTTCACTCTGCAGCAAGTACCAAGAAATTTCATACAAAGTTCTGACACTCTGGTACTGCGCTCCGACGGCCCTTGCTTCCATGTTTCCAGGATGCAGCTCGCTTTGCTGTGAATCTGAGCCTGGTACTCTTTTCCATATCTTCTGGGAGTGTCCCAGGATCCATCCATTTTGGCAAAAAACACTACAGATTGTACACCAAATTACTGGTTTTGCGCTATATGACGATCCAGGGGCGGTTCTTTTACACTTGACACCAATGTCCAGTAAGCGATATGGTAGGTCTCTTTTGAGGCATCTATTGAACGCGGCTAGAGCATGTGTCCCTAGTATGTGGAAGCAATGGGTGTCTCAGTGGTTTGCCAGGGTGAATGACATTCAGCAAACGGAACGTCTAACCGCGATCATGTATGATAGAACTGAGGCGCATGAGCTGTGTTGGGTCCACTGGGATCGGTTTCATTTTTCAAACAAGTATTTATCACACTTTGACTAATCCCTTTCCTCTGACTTACGATGGGTCCCCCCTCCCTTCTGCTTCACACCCCCCCCCCCTTTTTTTCTCTTTCTCTTCCTGTTCCTCCGCCTTTTCTATCTTATTTCTTTGCTCTGTTTCCTGTCTCCTAACGGGGCACCCTTGTCTCCGTTCTCTTCTACTAGTTGTAGATTGGAAAACAACAAAATCTCTAGATGTGTGCACCCTGACTAGAAGGAGAGCTGGCCCTATTAGCGGGCATTTAGAAGTTGGGGAGGACTCTGGTGGGTCCTTACCGGGCCATTAGAAAGATCCCAGTGGGGCTCGTCAGCCCTCCTCCGGTCCTACATCTCCCCCGCCTTAGCTTTGGGCTGTAGTTCTCTCCGTAAGATGAAGACATGGGATGATAGTAATGTCTTATTTGCTATGGTATGACATGTTCAAGAGTTCGTCTATGGATGCAATGTGATGTTGATCCATATGTTGACTATGTTTAGCATGTATTATTGCTCCTCAAGTTACGACTACCGTTGTTTTCTTCTTTTGATGAACCATGTGTTGTTGGATTTTTTTTGCTCTTGCACATCTTTAAATAAATGTAAAAAAAAAAAAAAGTTTGGGGTCACTTAGAAATGTCCTTATTTTTTAACCACTTTACCACCGGAGGATTTTGCTGTCTTACGTCCAGGCCACTTTTTGTGATTCGGCGCTGTGCGACTTTAACTGACAATTGCGCGGTCGTGCGAGGCCGTACCCAAACAAAATTTACGTCCTTTTTTCCCACAAATGGAGCTTTCTTTTGGTGGTATTTGATCACCTGTGCGATTTTTACTTTTTGCGCTATGAACAAAAAAAGAGCGTTTATTTTGAAAAAATAACAATATTTTTAACATTTTTTTATATGAAATTCCCCCCCAAAAAATGTAAAAATCAAAGTTTTTTAAAATTGTTGGCCAATTTGTTTTCTGCTACCTATGTTTGGTAAAAAAAATCACAATAAGCGTATTTTGATTGGTTTGCGCAAAAGTTATTGCGTTTACTAACTAAGGGAAAGATTTCTGTCATTTTTGGTGGGTTTTTTTAACGCGTAATGGCGGCGATCTGCGATTTTTTTTTTTTTTTGCGGGACTGCGACATTGCGGCGGACAGATCGGACCCTTTAGACTGACATTTTTGACACTTTTGGGGATACCAATGACATTACTACTGTAATCAGTGCTATATATATGCACTGTTACTGTAAAAATTACACTGGCAGGGAAGGGGTTAATTTTATTGGAGAGGGAGGGGTTAATGTATGCCTGGTGCTTACTAACGTGTGGGGGGAGGAGGTGACTGAGTGACACAAGGACAGATTGCATGTTCAGCTATGCTGAACACTGCAATCTGTCACTCCTGGTCACTGAGGAGATCCGCCCGCTCTGTTTTCACAAGCGGGCGGATCTCCAAACTAGATTCCCCCCGACGATCGGGGAAGAGCAGCGGCGATCGCCGCCGCTCCTCCCCTGGCCCGACTCCCGATGTGACTGAAAACAGCGGGAGCTCCGCCTACAGGGGGAGGAGTCCAGTGACGTAGGTCTACGTCGCTGGACGATAACGAACCACTTTGCCGCAGTACAGTCAATGTGACTGGTCGACAAGTGGTTAAGCACTGTTTTTTTCAATGAAGATAACATTCAATTAATCAGAAATACAGTTTATACAGTGTTAATGTGGTAAATAACTATTCTAACTGGAAACGGCTGATTTTTAATGGAATATCTACATAGGTGTACAGAAGCCCATTTCTAGCAACCATCACTCCTGTGTTCTAATGGTACATTGTGTTAGCTAATCGTGGGGTAAAAGGCTAAATGATGATTACAAAACCCAGCTTAAAACTGTTGTGCTGATTAGAGAAGCTATAAAAGAAGCTATAAAACTTGCCTTCCTTTGAGCTACTTGAGTATCTGGAGCATCAGCATTTGGGTTTCTCAAAATAGCCAGAAAAAGAGAACTTTCTTCTGAAACTTGACAGTCTATTCTTGTTCTGAGAAATGAAGGCTATTCCATGTGAGAAATTGCCAAGACACTGAAGATTTCCTACAATGGTGTGTACTACTCCCTTCAGAGAACAGTACAAGCAGGCTCTAACCAGAATAACAAGAGAAGTGGGAGGCCCTGATGCACAACTAAGCAAGAGGACAAGTACATTAGAGTCTCTAGTTTGAGAAATAGACGCCTCTCAGGTCCTCAACTGGCAGCTTCATTAAATGGTACCCGCAAAATGCCAATCTCAACGTCCACAGTGAAGAGGCAACTCCCGGATGCTGGCCCTCTAGGTAGAGCGGCAAAGAAAAAGCCATATCTGAGACTGGCCAATAAAAGGAAAATATTAAGATGGGCAAAAGAACACAGACATTGGACAGAGGAAAATTGTAAAAAAGTGTTATGGACAGAGGAATCTAAGTTTGAGGTGTGTAGATCACACAGAAGAACATTTGTGAGATGCAGAACAAGTGAACAGATGCTGGAGGAGTGCCTGATGCCATGTGTCAATCATGGTGTAGATGATTTAATGGTCTGGGGCTGGTTTGGTGCTGGTAAAGTGAGAGATTTGTACAAGGTGTAGCAGGTCCAGGCATTGGGCCTGAGGTATTATATATATATATATATATATATATATATATATATATATATATATATATATATATATATATATATATATATATGTGTGATATATGTGTGCGTATATGTATGTGTATATATATATATATATATATATATATATATATATATATATATATATATATAAAAAGTAAAAAGTACAGTAAAACTGCAGGAAAGGGCACTGGGGGGCAAACTAATGCGAATATATTTTATTTTGAATTGTATCAGTGTGTTTGGTGTGTTATACATTTGAATTTGCCGCCAGTTCCACCCCCTGCGAGCGTCGCGTCGCAGGAGACGGAAGCCGGGGCACACAGAGGATCGGGAGGAAGATCCGCCGTCGCACACCGCTGGGATTCATCGCAGGATCCCGGTGACAAGGTGAGTAACCCCTCTACCAGGATCCAGCGATCTTCCTAGCGGTACCCCGAGTGTGGCTCGGGGTTACCTCTTTTAGTACTGAAATTTAACCCCGAGCCACACTCAGGAATACCGCTAGGAAGGTTAACTTCTCTTCCAGGGAGTCTCTGTATGGCTTGGGGACAAACAAGAAATCCCAAATCATCTCATCACACCAAAAGTCCTGGAATTTTTCCATCAACATCACTTCTCTGGGTGCATATGGATAGTCTTATCCATATTCAAGTGCCACTTTATTCTCTAACCATCTCTGCATGCGGGACAACCGGAGAAGAGTCCTCCTGTTACCCCTCCCTTGTGGAGAAAATGGCGTGAACACTCTTTGTATCATGCTCTCATAGGCCGCGTTCTGATCTCTGGCCCTAGCAATGTTTCCTGGAGGGATGAGGTCCGGGATCCTTTCAACATAACCCCAATTTCTGAGCCAAGTCCCCCCTTTCCATGGCTTCCTTAGCCTCTTGGTCAATTGCCACTGCTACGGAAGGACCTGGGGAACTGCTCCCAGCTTCTGACCCCCAGTCCCGTTCGGCTTCATCCACGGAACCCCAATCATCGATCCATACTTTTGTTGAAAAGACGGGGATCCGATGGATACAGGGCATTTTTCTCCCTCACTACTGGTGCTAGTGGGTGAAGCTTGAATTGATGCAGGTTTTTCAGGCTGCCAAATGCTAATGGGGGCGGATCCTGCCAGGGCTGCTGAGGTAGTTATGTCCTCTGGTCACTGGTGCGGCCATGGATCCCCTCCCCATGGATCTCTGCGACCGAGTCCCCCTTCCACATAATGCGGGCCTGCTGACTGCTGGCAGGGCCTCCATCTGCATCATCAGACGCAACATGCCCCTCCCGCCTCCGCTGAGGAACTTGGATTCAGTCCCGGTCACCTCCTGTGTGAGGCCTGACTCCTATGTAAAACACAGCTTCTTGGGTCGGCCCTCACTCTTTTCTGCCCGTAGCAGCAGATAACCACACTGGACCCACACTTGTACTCTCAACGTGAGAGTGGCACACTGAGGACATAGTGCTCCTAGGAACTCCGCCGCCTTCGGTGCACAGTGCGAGTCCCCGCCGTCCAGTACCATCCAGATACCGGTGTCCCAGACTAGGGACAGATTGGGCTGGTAGATCTGCCCTGGGTTCTGCCTGGCAGAGTCTTCACCCATGGTGGCAGTGATAGCGTGTACACTTCGTTTCGCTCACAAACGACATGCTCCTCTCTCCTACACGTGTCTCCCGCACAGCCACACCCGAAGGAGGGGATATTAATAGGGTCCCCTTAATCACTCCTGATTGGCTGGGTGTTCTCGCTGTCTCCACCCTTTCGCCATATTGGGCGAGGACTCCTCCTGCTAGGCAGGTCTGCACGTGGCGTGCTTTCCCGTGCGGTGCTGTAACTCTTCCCCTGCCATGCTCTTCTACGATAGCCCACAGGGAAGTAGCTGCTAAGCGGATCATGTCACTTGCCAGACATGCATCCACTCTTCTCAATTGCACTAGGGCCACAACTGCGTCTTCCTTCACTGAAACCAGCTCTCCCTCCTTGCTTGGCAAGAGTAATATCCCGCTGTCGGTCGCACGGTCGATAGTTCTCTTCCTAGCCACACATGTGCAATTCTCATCTTCCATACTGTCTCTGAGGCTAGCCCCACTGCCCTTTTCGGCATGGCCGACTACGATCATCACAGTATCGGTGCAATCACTATACAGAATAAATGTCCCGCTGTCAAATGCACAGTCAACATCAGTCCACAGAGCTTGCACGTACACCCGGGCCCTGGCACCTCTCTTCCCGTGCCCCCGGCCTTCATCTTCACTGTTCCCATTGGGACCTCTTCCTGTTAAGCAGTTGCAGCATTCATGCACTTTCACACTCTTTCCATCTGCTATCCTCTTTCTAACAGCAGAATACATCTCATAGTCCATATCAAGATTTCTCATCAGATTGCAGGTTTTACTTGAACATTTGCGTTGCCATGGGCAACCCTCCATATGTACTTCTAGCTTCATCCCACTCTCCCTGCCTCCCGCAGATCCGGCCTCACACTTGGCTTGATACTTGAACAACAGTTCTGGGCACAAAAATTGACTTTTCCAACTTTTTCTTCTTCTGTTGCCAGGGGCAACCGACCCAATAACCAATGGAAAAATCCCAGACGAGCCCCCAAATGTAGCCGATTTTCCAGGCATTGGGCCTGAGGTGCAGCTGCCATTGTTACCAGAAACACTTCCAACACATTTAAGTTGAAAACCCAAGTGTGAGAACTGAGACAATGACCATTCCGGCATCTTTGGTTTGTGTTGGTTATTTGATAATGGGGATGGGAGAAGGGAATTAGTGGGATACTCCTCTGGCTCAACTAGGTTCAACTGGGACACTTTGTAGAAAAACTAGGCTCTAGGATCCCTGGGACCTTCACCGAAGTGGTCCCCTCTACACTAGGCAGATCCCAGGGGCAGTTCACAGTACTCACAACCTTGGAAGGCTTTCCTGGAACTGAACCCCTCTTCTCCACTGGTCCTCGGCACATCAGATCCTCTCTGCAGCTCAGCTCTCCCTTCTGGATACTCAGGCAGCCACCCAAGACACCCGATCCTTCTGACAGGAGGAGAGACGGCCATACTCTCCCTCCTGGGACTCTGCTTCCTGCCAAAGACGCTGCGTCATGCGCTCCCCTCAGACTTATACCCCCTCCCAGAATCCTCTGTGGCAGAATCTGCCTTCTGGGGTAGATACAAGCCCGATGGGCCACTGATTGGATTTCCTCCACTGTCCAATGAGAATCCTCTCACAGAGCCAGTGGGGAGACTCCCCTCTCAGTAACCACACCTGGGAGACATGACAGCCCAGCTGAAATCATGGCCCTGCTGTTAGGCAGCCAAGGCCCACTATACTTTTACCTAGCACCTACCTGTAGGGTGCTACAAAGGTAAAAGGGATTTTAAATAAGGAAGGCTATCGCTCCATTTTGCAATGACATGCCATACCCTGTGGACAGTGCTTGATTGGAGCCAATTTCCTCCTACAACAGGACAATGACCCAAAGCACACCTCCAAACTATGCAAAAACTATTTAGGGAAGAAGCAGTCAGCTGATATTCTGTCTGTAATGGAGTGGCCAGCGCAGTCATCAGATCTCAACTCTATTGAGCTGTTGTGGGAGCAGCTTGACTGTATGGTATGGAAGAAGTGCCCATCAAGCCAATCCAACTTGTGGGAGGTGCTACAGGAAGCGTGGGGTGAAAATTCTTCAGATTACCTCAACAAATTGACAGCTAGAATGCCAAAGGTCTACAAGGCTGTAATTGCTGCAAATGGAGAATTCTTTGAAAGCAAAGTTTGAAAGCCAAAATTATTATTTCAAATAAAAATCATAATTTCTAACCTAGTCAATAGTCTTGACTATATTTTCTATTCATTATGCAACTCATTTGATGAATAAAAGTGTGAGTTTTCATGGAAAACATGAAATTGTCTGGGTGACCCTAAAATTTTGAATGGTAGTGTTAGAGTTTTCCACTAAAATTCAAAGCCGCTTTGATATACAGTTCTGACTTCACAACAGAAAGGCAAGTATTCTATTCCAAATTATGTATCTAAGCATGACTTTTTTTTTCAGCCGGAACATGGCGGAACAGACTTCTGCCACCGCTGGCTTTGGTCCTCTGTTCCCCATTCACCACTGTCACTTGTAAACACAGCCCAACTATTGTGTTTACAAGTGACGCCTTTGGAGAGATCCCCTGGCTCAGAGTTCCTGAGTTGTATCAGAATCTGGGTTTCTCTTACGTCCTCCGACAGTCGCCGCCTCTTCATATTCGTCACATATGGGGTATTAGACTTTGCTCCGAAGGAGTAGCTAGGCAACAGAATATGTTAATAAAGCTTTTACCATATCCCACCCTCAAGGGGTGGTCCCCTCAGTCAATACCCTCCTACTTCCTGCAACCATATCTCAGTTTTAATGTCTAGCTTGTCAGGAGTGGCTGGCTCTCTCTGTGCTGGGACTTTATGTCCCAGTCTCTTTCTTCTTTTTAATATTTTGTTTTGAGTTTTTCTCTCTACCTTTACTTAGCTGTTGTTTTATCAGCGTTAGTTAGTTCTTCGGACGAAGAGGATCCTGCGGACTGGGTCTCGGGCTGATCCCCCTGGTCGCAGGTCGTGGGTCAGTGGCTTCCCAGTCTGCCATCGAGCGTTCAGCCAGGTAACGCTCCTGGCATAGTGAACGACCCATCCCTGTTCGGTGCAGGGATGCTTGGTGAGGTGGCTACCTCACTGGACGCTGTGCGGTTTCTTAACCCACGTTCGGAGCGTCTTGTATGCGACTCTCCCTGCCTCATGTGTAGCGGCTTGTTCGCCTGTGCGGGTCCCCCACACCGTGGTGAGGTAAGTGTATTTTTATGTGGGGACCTGTCTGTCTGGAGGGGTGTCAGTCTGGGACTGTGTAACCTGTCTCTATGCACACTGTTTGTCTCCCTATCTCTCGGCTGCATGCTGTGGGCTGCAAGGGGGGGAGTTGTGTGGCACTATGAGTGTCAGCATGATCAGTGTGGAAAGCTGTGTGCTGTGGGGCATGTTTTATGGCATGTTTGGGCACTTACAGCGATCGCTGCGGCGATCGGTTCTGTTTTTTTACATACAGACATGTGTGCATTACTGCACTGTGGAGCGACGGTTTCGGCGCCAAAAGACGCCATTTTGCCTGCCCTCGCTCCGGCCGCATGTTTTACATGCATGGCGGCCATTTTCTTGTAGCCTCCATAGGTTTACATAGAGCGCCCTAGCAACATCACTTCCTCTTCCCAGGAACACCGATCGAGGCAGCAGCAGCGGCGAGGGTCTCCTCAGGTTTTATCCTTCTGTTTCTTGCTATCCATTGCCTGTGTTCAGTTTACATATCCCTGTGGGGGTCTCATTGTGCTTAGTGTGCCGCGGTGGGCTGCGCTTGCCGCGCTTGCTGAAAGGGGCAGTTAACCCTTGGTTGTCTGGCATTACAGGGGCAATGGATTCTCAGGAGGGCAAATTTCCTACAGTATTGGTGGAAAGCCAGGGGACCGCTGCTTCCCCCCCAGGGGGGGATTTAGCCACTATTGTGGCTGGCCTTGCTGCTCAGGTGCAAATGCTGGTGGCTGCTCAATCTACCAAAAGGCCCAGAGTTGTGCTCTCCTCTGATTCTGAGGGTGAAGGTGATGGGGCTGTTCTAGCTGGGGCTTCCCTATCGGGGTCCCGCTCCTCTCTTGATCTAGTGGGGTCTGAGGTGGAGGCTGAAGTTGAGGGGGTTGATAATTCTCCCCCTGGCTCGCCTGAAGAGCTTGCAATCATGGATGAGTTGATTGCTTCTATTAAGCAAACGCTACGTTTGCAGGACGAAGTGTGTCCCCCCGCTGCCTTGGCGGCTTATGGGACGCAGAGGAAACGCAGGACGCCACAGGTTTTCCCCTGCAATGCTGATTTTCAGCGCGCTGTTAAGGATCAATGGCGCGATCTGCGCAAACCTTTTGCGGTACCAAGTAGATTCAAGCTGCGTTATCCTTTTTCACCTGCCACTGATGAAAGGTGGTGCGTGCCTCCACCAGTGGATCATGCGATTGCGGTTTTGAACAAGGCCACTGCGATTCCTGCAGAGGGTTCACCCATTTTCCGTGATGCCACAGATAGGAGACTGGAGTCTCTGGCCCGTCATACGTATTCTGTTACGGGTTCTATGCTTAAAGCTCTGTTTGCTTCTCTCATGGCGGCCCAGGCGATCGCAAGTTGGACGCAGATGCTTAGGCGCGTCTTGGTGGCCGACTCGGCCTCGCCGGCGACCCTGGATATGGTGGATCAGATCCACCAGGGTGTCATGTATCTGTGTGATGCGGACCTGGACCTGATTCCGTTGGCTGCACGGGTGCACAGTGTGGCGGTGTTGTCTCGCCGCCTGGTTTGGTTAAAATGTTGGTCGGTGGACCAATCTTCGCGTAAGACCTTAGCCAATCTGCCTTATGATGGGTCTCGCCTTTTTGGGGAGTCCCTGGATGTGTTGATTAAGGGAATCGCCGGGGGTAAGAGCACTCTCTTGCCCCATTTCCCCAAAGCTAAGGGGGCTTCTGGGAAGAAGCATGCTAATTTTCGGCCCCCTCAGGGGTCCTTTCGTGCCTTTCGGCCGCACTACAAGGGCAAGCCGTTCAAAGGTCAAGGCTCTCAGAAGAAGCCCTGGTCTGGTAAGCAGTAGTCCGGCCAATCCGGACCTGCAGCCCATAACAGTTCGGCCTGAAGGGGCGCCCTCACCCAGTTTTGGGGTGGGGGGACGCTTGCTCGGTTTTCTTCAGCCCTGGTTGGCCCGTGTGCGGGACAGATGGGTTCAGGAAATCGTTCGGTCTGGTTACAAGATCGAGTTTCTCTCTCGGCCGGAGAGCAGATTTTTTCCTTCAAATCTTCAACTGTCTCCGGAGCGCCTGCGGGACCTACACCTGGCGGTGCAGGACCTGAGGGCTCAGGGAGTGGTGGTTCCGGTGCCTCTTCGGGACAGATTTCGGGGGTTTTATTCAAACCTGTTCACCGTGCCCAGGAAGGAGGGCAAGGTTCGTCCGATTCTGGACTTGAAGGCTCTGAACTGCTCTGTGCGGGTTCGCAAGTTCCGCATGGAATCCCTGCGGTCGGTGGTGGCTGCCCTGGTTCCGGGGGAATTCATGGCCTCCATCGATTTGAAGGATGCGTATCTTCACATCCCCATCTTCGAGGGTCACCAGAGGTATCTTCGATTTGCCATTGCGGAGGATCACTACCAGTTCGTGGCGTTGCCTTTTGGCCTCGCCTCGGCTCCGCGGGTCTTCACCAAGGTGCTTGCACCGGTTCTGGCATTATTGAGGGCCCAGGGCATTTCTGTCCTGGGGTATCTGGACGACATTCTGGTTCGGTCTGCGACCGGCCAGGGTCTGGAGCAGGACCTGTCTGTCACGATGCAAACTCTGCAGGAGTTTGGTTGGACGATAAATTTTCCAAAGTCGGCACTGAGTCCGTCTGTTCGTCTTCCCTACCTGGGAATGATTTTGGACTCGGTGCGGGCGAAGGTCTTCCTGCCGGACGACAAACTCAGAACTCTTCAGGAGGAAGTCAGGTCCCTCCGGGATGTTCCGCAATCGTCTCTACGGACGTGCATGAGATGTCTGGGATTGATGGTCTCGGCCTTCGAGGCGATTCCCTTCGCCCAGTTTCACACGCGGGGTCTTCAAGCGGAGATCCTGTCCAAGTGGGACGGGCGACCTCAATCTCTGGATCTTCAGATCTCGTTGAGTCATCGCACCAGAAAAGACCTTCTGTGGTGGCTCCAGTCCCCGATGGTGTCCGGGGGCAAGTCGTTTCGTCCTATCTCGTGGACGGTAATCACCACGGATGCCAGCCTGTCGGGCTGGGGTGGTGTTCTGGGCGTTCTGTCCGCCCAGGGAACTTGGTCGGAGGGGGAGTCCTCCCTTCCGATCAACATTCTGGAATTGCGTGCGATAAGTCTCTGTCTTCGTCGCTGGTCGGACCGGCTGCAGGGCTGCCCGGTTCGGGTGCAGACGGACAATGCCACGGCGGTGGCCTACATCAACCACCAAGGGGGCACCAGGAGTGCCCGAGCGGCTCGGGAAGTGGCCGACATTCTGTCTTGGGCCGAGACTCATGTCCCGGCGATAACGGCGGTTCACATTCCGGGGGTGGAGAACTGGCAGGCGGACTATCTGAGTCGCCAGACCCTGGATCAGGGGGAATGGTCTCTCCACCCGGCTGTCTTCCAGATGTTGTGCGCGAAGTGGGGTCTTCCAGATGTGGACCTGTTCGCGTCACGTCTCAACAACAAGGTGAGGAGGTTCGTGGCACGGACGCGCGACCCTCGGGCAGACGCGTCGGACGCGTTAGTGGCCCCGTGGCATCAGTACAGACTGATGTATGCGTTTCCACCGATCCAGTTGCTGTCCAGGTTCCTTCGCAGGTTTCAATCGGAACGCAACACAGTGATTCTTGTGGCACCGGACTGGCCTCGCCGGTCCTGGTACGCAGACCTCGTGAATCTGGCGGTCGACGCCCCGTGGCGTCTGCCTCTTCGAGACGATCTACTGTCTCAAGGACCGATATACCATCCTGCTTTACAGTCGCTGTCTTTGACGGCCTGGCTGTTGAAACCGAGGTCCTGAAGGAGAGGGGTCTCTCTCCGGAGGTCGTTCATACTTTAATCAACGCGAGGAAGTCTTCCTCTGGGAAGGTTTACTACCGTACTTGGAAGGCCTATTTTGCCTGGTGTGAGTCCAGGGGGTTTTCACCCCGCACGTACTCGGTGTCCCGTGTGCTGTCTTTCCTTCAAGCGGGTGTTGATCAGCGCTTGGCGCTGGCTACGATAAAGGGTCAGGTGTCTGCTCTGGCCGTTCTGTTTCAACGTCCCGTGGCATCCAACCTTTTGGTTGGCACCTTTATTCAGGGTGTGCGCCATCTGGTTCCTCCTAGGAGGGATCCTCTGCCCCCTTGGGACTTGAATCTCGTGCTATCTGTGTTACAACGTGCTCCTTTTGAACAGATCAGGGAGATCTCGTTGTCTATGTTATCCAAAAAGGTCGCCTTTTTGGTGGCGATCACTTCGGCTCGCAGAGTGTCGGAACTGGCGGCTTTGTCCTGCAAGTCTCCGTACTTGGTTATTCATTTGGATAAGGTGGTCTTGCGACCTAATCCTTCTTTTCTTCCGAAACGTGTTTCGGAATTCCATCTTAATGAGGACATTGTCTTGCCTTCGTTGTGCACGAAGCCTAAACATCCACAGGAGGTGAGATTGCACTCTTTGGATGTTGTTCGGGCGATCAGGGTTTACCTTCGATCGACTGAGTCTTTTCGTAAAACGGACTCCTTGTTTGTTCTTCCAGAGGGTCCTCGGAAGGGCATGGCGGCTTCGGCCTCTACCATCGCTAAATGGATCAGACAGACCATTGAACAGGCCTATGCCTTGCAGGGGAAGGTTCCCCCTGTGCCTGTGAAGGCGCACTCTACTAGATCTCTGAGTACGTCTTGGGCCTGTCGTCATGGGGCTTCTGTAGCCCAGGTGTGTAAGGCGGCGACTTGGTCGACTGTGCACACTTTCACAAGATTCTACAAAGTAGATGTTCGGGCATCGGCGGATGCTTCCTTTGGCCGCAAGGTTCTTAGTGCGGCTGTTCCCTAGGGTCCCTTGTTGGGGACTCCTGGCTGTTGGGATAAGTTTTGTATCCCCTGGTTTTTGCCTTTTCCTGGGTTGTTGCTCCTGTTGAGCACTTGTTTTTTGCTGTTGCCCAGCTGGTTTCCTTCCTTTGGTAAGGTTCCTTTCTTGATGTGGAAACTGCGTTGCCTCTCGGCGCGGATGTGTTTCCCACCCCTCATGTTTGCACTGCTTTGGGACGTCCCCATATGTGACGAATATGAAGAGGCGGCGACTGTCGGAGGACGTAAGAGAAAACGGAATTTTTGTAAAATCTTACCTGTAAAATTCCTTCCTCTGAGTCCTCCGACAGTCGCCGCCCCCGCCCCTCTTTTGGGGTTTGGTTGTATACTCTACTGCTATTCCACTAAAACTGAGATATGGTTGCAGGAAGTAGGAGGGTATTGACTGAGGGGACCACCCCTTGAGGGTGGGATATGTTGGATATGTTAAAAGCTTTATTAACATATTCTGTTGCCTAGCTACTCCTTCGGAGCAAAGTCTAATACCCCATATGTGACGAATATGAAGAGGCGGCGACTGTCGGAGGACTCAGAGAAAGGAATTTTACAGGTAAGATTTTACAAAAATTCCGTTATTTGTTAGTGAGCTGGCCTGATTTACAGATGAAGTGTTCTCGTCGCACTGCAGTAATAATTGGTATCTCTAATACGTTTAAATGTTGGATGGAGATCAAACATTTCAGTCAGAAATGTACACTGTCTCTCTGCAACAATGTGCCTACCTAGATGTGGACGTCTAAAACAGAAGATAAAAAGACTTTTACAAATGGACCATATTCCACATCAAAAAAACATCTCTGTAGAGTGTTAAAATATGTTTGCCACCCTCCCATAGGGTATTAGAGAAGCCTTAATGCAATAATTAGAAATGCTTTTATCACATTAATAGATTTTCTTTGTACTTAGGCTTGAGAGGCATTTTGTTCCTTTTCAATTAAAAACTATTATGCTCTATAATTGAGATGGTAACAAGAAGAAATGATGTGATTGGAGCTGTAATGGGAAAGTCTATTATTTCCAGAGCTGAATATGCATGGAGCTTTCTCTTAGTGTAATACTTCTTTTCCTGAATATATCCCAGGTCTGCCTCTCTCTATCCTTCACTGCTTATAAGAGTATACATAATTTAATACAGAGTTCAATATTCATCCAGTGGTTTCCTGCTTTCCAGACCTAGTATTAATGCAAGGCTGTTGGTTTTATTTATGAGCCTATTAGATAGAGGGGGGTGTGCAGTAGCCATTGGCAACTAAATATTTTTGCTTTGACTAATTATGCCTACCTTTTCTTTATACAAAGTATTAAAGCCTACTCTAGCCAATACCCCATTCTCCATAGAGATTTGTCTTCGCTTACTTTTATGACCTAAACCCATCACCTGGACAAGTAAGGGCATGTCTCCCAGTGGGGACACGGATAACAATAAAATGCTGACAGAGGTCATTTTGATACTTGTCAGACTGGAGGTGAGGGGAAATATGTCGAAGGTGGACACAGGCACCAAGAAAATGTTCACCACAGGCAGCAAGAAAATGTTGACAGAGGTTCAAACCCTTTCACAGTCTTCCTGAAATTAAAAAAAGAGCTTTTTACAGTCAGAGTGGGAGAGAAACTTCAGTCTGTTTCTTAGTTCTTAGGTTTCTTCTACTGAGAAAGATTAGTGCTCTGGCTGACAGTAGCATTCTTAATGACATTAAGAGCCAATCCAAAAAGTCTTCCCTCAAAGACCATGTGGACCAAACACTACTTGCACAAGGTTTCTGCAAGCCATCAATTAAAGTGGTTGTAAACCCTTACTTATACCCAGGGAAGCAACTGGCCTCGCTGATGAACAGAGATGAAGCAAATTCTCCTACATTCCCTTCATCCATTCAAAGGGCAGAATTTACACAGGCTCTCTCGGCTCTGAAAAGCGGGGGGTGGAGAGCGGAAGTTACATCAGTGAGTAGAGTTTTGAAAACTGATTGAAGGGAAAGGACACACTCCTTTCACACAGGAACAGACCTGAGGCTGTCAATTAGCTGGAGCGTCCTCCCCTGTCACCATTTTTCTGTTGGTGTCAACCAAACTTGTCAGAAGTGACTCGTGCTTAAAGCAGAAATTACAATGTGCTTCTGGATTGAGACAAGTACATGCTTGAGAGGAATATGCTTTGTTCGTATTTCATGTCTGAGATTTACAACCACTTTAAAGTGGTAGTAAAGTCACAATATTTATTTTTACCTATAGTTAAGCCTATATAGGGCTTGCCTATATGTACAGTAAATATCTCCTAAAAATGCGCTGTTTATAAGCTATTTACTTTAGCAGCAGACTGGGACATCACTGGTGCATATGCACTGGACTCTGAATGGACTGTTTCCACCTCAAGGAGGCGGCATACCAAAGGCATTTTAAAGTGTTGTCAGCACTGAAAAAGAAGACTCAACGAAGGAGAGTAGGAGAGGAAAAAGAAGCAGAGAAAGCAGAGAGGAAAAAAAAGGGGGGAGGGGGGGAGGAATGGGGAAGGGTGGCCGCCAGAGCGAAAGGAGAGAGGAGGGGCCCAACTGCTGCACCACCGTCGACCCCAAATGTCCAGGGCCCGCCCATCAGCGCCGCCCGACCTAGGCCATTTCACGACATAATAGTTTTTTTATTCTTCCAAGGAAAAAACCCACGCCAGTAGTACCACCGTTAAAGAAACCGCTCCCTTGTGCCTCTTTCCGAAGCCACCAGATCATTTGTTAGCCATTTTCTGTAGCCTCACAGTCACCGAGGGTGGCTGAGTCTGCTTCCAGAACAGAGGGATACAGCTCCTTGCTGTCATTATCAGGAGGGGCAAGATGGATTTCCTATAGGACGAACTCTGGAACTGGTGGTGATGCAGTAGAAAAAGAGCAGGGTCCAAAGTAAGGGTAAGGTCCATAAATCTTTGGGTAATTTTCATGACGTCTGCCCAAAAGGTCCCCAGAAGTCTTCACGACCAGAAGATATAGAGAAGAGAGCCTGGTTCCTCTCCACACCTCCAGCACATGTCTGAACAGTCTAGGAACATCTTATGTATTTTCACCGGAGTGTGATACCATCTCGTCAGGAGCTTATAACCAGATTCCTGGTATTTGAAACATATGGACATTTTGTGCGAGAAGAGCAAGATTCTGTCTACCTGCGCGTCCGTGTGTGACAGTCCCAGGTCCCTTTCCCACTTGGCAATACATGGGGGTCTATATGCAGGAGGAGGGCTCGTTAGCATTTGGTAAGTCGGAGATATTGCGTGACGAAGTGGAGAGTGGTCTGAGCACAAGGTCTCAAAGGAGGTGAGTCGCCTCTTGAAGGTCTCCGCCGGCGGGAGAGAATCAAGGAAGTGTGATAACTGGATTTTCTGCCAGAAAGAAATCCTTGAGAAAGCCGGGTTGTCTTTAATGTGTTGTCTGGTAAACCATTTCCCATTTTCAATAAAATGCCTGGATTGATATATCGCAGCTGTTTTTAATTCCTGGAAGCGAATATCCTCCATCCCAGGTTCAAAGGCCGGATTGCCCACCACTGGAAAAAGCGGTGAGGGCTCTGGGGAAATCGCAAAGTCCTGACATGCTTTTTCGCAAATCTTCAACTTAGTGCCCACAGTGGGGTGTGCGATAATCATGGCAGGCAAGGTGGAGTAACAGCAAAGGAGTATCTCCAGTGGGGTACCCACGAGGAGCGTTCAATATGTACCCATTGCTTGGATGAATTATGACAACACCAGTCCAGTATCCTTGTCAAATAGCATGCCGAATGGTACAAGATAGCATCCGGAAGGGCTAATGCCCCCCCTCTGCAGCTTTGTCATGCACAAGATCTTCTGCGCCAAACGGGGTGGATTCAGAGCCCTCACGAAATCACTGAAGAGTCGGTTAATCCTCTTCAGGAAGGAACATGGAACGTGTGTGGGGAGTGCCTGGAATACATAGAGCAGATGAGACAGGATATTCATCTTAATTATAGTACGGCCTAACCAAGAAAACTGTCCCCGCTGCCAATCCTGCAGATCCTTCCTAATCCCAGCCAAAAGAGGGGGGATGTTGCAATCAAAGATATGCTCGGTCTTGCTCAGTAGAAAGATACCCAAGTATTTTTTTTTATAATTGTAATTATACCCAAGTATTTTATTTGAGTAGTCACCCATTTGAAAGTAAAGTCCGCCTTAAGCAGTGCTCACATGGAGGCTGACATTGAAACCGTAATGGCTTCCGACTTTAGCTGGTTAACCTTATAGGAGGAAAGCGCTTCATAAAGCTGGAGCTCTCTAAGCAAGTTGGGTAAAGAGATCAACGGCTTAGTCAAGAAGAAGAGAAGATCATCAGCACAAGCTGCTATCTTGGGATAGAGTGTGGCGTCTACCGAAAGAGCCGAGATATCTGCATTGGCACGCACCATTCTCAGGAAGGGTTCAAGGGTAAGGATAAAAATCAGGGGGGACAGGGTACATCCCTGTCGTGTGCCATTTTGCAATATCAAAGGAGGATGAGAGGTACCCATTCACTCTGACCCAGGCCAAAGGACGCGAATAGAGGGCCCGTGTCCAATTCATCATCCTCTGACCCAGAACTATATGTCGCAACGTCTCAGTTAGGAACATCCAATCCACTCTATCAAAAGCCTTCTCGGCATCGGTCGATAGGAGCATCATGGGGATCTTCTGGGACTGAGCCGCCTGGATCAGGTTGATTGCTTTCGTTGTGTTATCCCTTGCTTCTCTCGCGGGAACAAATCCCACTTGGTCTGAATGTACCAGCTGCAGAATAAAAGCAGCTAGGCGCATTGCAAGAATTTTTGTGAAAAGCTTCAGGTCAACGTTTAGAAGTGAAATCGGCCAATAGTTTTGACAGAGCAATGGGTCTTTCCCCTCCTTCGCTATCACTGTGATGTGCAGGAGGAGTGTATCCTTCGGCACAGTCTCCCCTGCGCCCGCCGAATTGTAGGCCGATATGAAATGGGGAGACAGGATTTCTCCAAATGTTTTATAATAGAGTAGGGAGTAGTCATCTGTCCCTGGTGCCTTACCCGACTATGAGTGTGCCAACGCCGACGCAAGTTCGGTCGGCGTGAGGGGTTCCTCAAGTGTCGGCAGTTTCTCGTCCGAGAGGCGCGGAAGATTTGAGTTTCGTATATAGGCTTGAATGGCAATCTGTTTGTCCAGACCCGCGACCGCAGTGTTCTGTTGTGGAAGGGTATAGAGCGAAGTGTAATATTTCTGAAAGACGGCTGCAATCTCCTCAGTTGCATAAACTTTGTTTTGATTGGCAGAAAGGATCTCGGGTATAAAGGCCCGGGCTTGTTGGTTTTTGAGGGCCCGCGCAAGAATCTTCCCACACTTATTCCCATGCTTGTAAAAAGTGTGTTTGCACTTAACCAAAAGAGCCTTTGCCCTGGTCCAGGCCAGCGCGCGCAATTGCGCCCTGAGGGCAGTGAATTCCCCAAGACCGCAGCAGCTCGCGACTGCTTGTGGGTCATTTTCAAAGCTTTGATTTCATCCATTAAGTCCGTTATTTGTTTTGTCCGCTCCTTTTTAAGGTCGAGATCCCAGTTTGATCAGCACACCCCTAATATTGCTCTTATGGACTTCCCAAACCATCATAGGCAGGCTATCTGGGGTGACATTGGAGGTAAAAAAATTGTCGGAAGCTCATTTGAGACTTCTGTCGACACCCTTTGGTCTTGGATGAAGGAACCATTAAGATTCCAATTCCACTGTTTCTGGATGAACGATCGTAAGTCCAGGTCCAACAGGACTGGGGCATGGTCAGAGTATGTGATCGATCCAATTGAAGCCGAAAGCACCATGGACAATAGTGATTGTGGCAACAAAAACAGATCGATGAGAGTGTAGGAGTCATGAGGCGGAGAATAGAAAGTATAGTCTTTTCTATCCTCCAGACATCCACTAATTGGAATGCCTGAAAGTTATTCTGGAGTTACTTAAGGGCCGCATAGGAGAGATGTGAAGCACCGCTCGAAGCATCCAAAGCGGGATCCATGACATAGTTCAAGTCCACTCCCAAAATTACCGAGCCCTCCGCAAACTCTCTCAGCTTGGTCATAATCGGTTCAAGGAAACCAATCTGGTTAGAGTTGGGTAGGTAGAGGTTAACCAGCGTAACCACGTTGGATCCGATCGAGCCTTTAACAAAAACAAAAAGAGCTTGTCCTGTCCTGCCACGCCACCGGTCTGAGAACACCCAGGGAGTAGAGTTGCCAATCAAGATACTAACCCCCTTGGACTTGGAATCAGACGAACAACCATGGTACACAGTCGGGAGCCTGCAATCTCGAAATTTGGGGAACTCATCGGCACGGAGATGCGTCTCCTGCAGGAAACATATATGAGCATGAAGCCGTCGCCCAGATCAGTCAGCACAAGGGAGCGTTTCTCTGGAGTGTTGAGGCCTTTCACATAGATACAAATCGCACAGGATGTTTTCGCCCGGCTGGAAAAAAAAAAAGGGGAGGTGGGAAGGAGGTGAGAGAAGAGAGGTAGGGGACAGCAAGAACCACAGGAAGGGGGAGAAGAGCAGAAAAGAGGTAAAGAAAGCAACCCACACAAGAAAATGAACGAAAGAACAGTGTACACAAAAGGAATATTACAATAGTCTTGTTAATTCGCCAGAGGCGTGGAGATTAAACTCAAAACCCTCGAAGGGCAGGTCCGCCCAACCCCATAAAATAGGAGTGGAACAGAGCGGGTCAACGGGGTCACCCAAGGTGAGAAAGTGGAAGAACACAGCAAGGGTCGGGAGCCCCCGGCCCCATCCCAACATCATAAGAGCATAACAAACAGGTTGCGTAATACAATGAGCATTAAGTAATAATAGGTCACAAAGAGAGGAGCAGAGCTCCCAGCAGGAGAGAG
This sequence comes from Pelophylax lessonae, assembly GCF_965119305.1. NCBI lineage: Eukaryota > Metazoa > Chordata > Amphibia > Anura > Ranidae > Pelophylax > Pelophylax lessonae. Next base: position 792,706,069 of record NC_138768.1, on the reverse strand, counting down.
GTCTCCTACCCCACACCAACCACCCCAAGGGGGGTGGAGGAGGGGGCAGTCAGGGCCCTCTATATGCATAGTCAGTCCAGAACATAAATATGAATTCACCAGCCAGCCATCTCTCAACAGGCCAGCAGGAGCACACACCACCCATATAGCATAACCACCGGAACATAAAAATCCAGAAGGGGGGGGGGCAGTTCCCAATCCCCCACTAGAGAAGGAATAAATGAACCCCCAAATCAGTAAACGGAACACAGGAACCGTAAGCACACTTCCATCGACCCCAGGAGTTACATAGTTACATAGTAGGTGAGGTTGAATAAAGACAATAGTCCATCCAGTTCAACCTGTGTAGGTGTGTGTGACTGTAATCATCTAACATAGCCTTTAATCTCCTGATCCTTGAGATGCAAGTCTGAGTCTTTTGAAAGTCACCATACTACCTGCAGAAACCACCTCTTGTGGTAGACAATTCCACAATCTTGTAGCCCTAACAGTAAAGAACCCCCCACGTTGCCTGAGGTTAAAACGCTTCTCCTCTAATTGCATTGTATGTCCTCGAGTCCTCATGCAATTCCTTAGAATGAACAGCTTTTTTTCTAAGCTGAGATCCCCATTAAGATATTTATAAATTGCTATCATGTCCCCTCTCAGATGTCTCTTCTCCAGGGAGAATAAATCAAGCGATTGCAGACGCTCCTCATAATCAAGGTCCTCCAATCCCCTAATTAGTTTAGTTGCCCTTCTCTGGACTTTCTCTAGCTCCAACACATCCCTCCTGAGGACTGGCGACCAGAACTGGACAGAATACTCCAGATGCGGTCGGACCAGAGTTTTATAAAGTGGAAGGATTATATAGTCTTATCTCTGGAATACATCCCTTTCTTTATGCATGCTAATATTCTGTTGGCTTTGGAAGCTGCCGCTTGACATTGCATGCTGTTGCCTAATCTATCATCAACCAAGACTCCCAGATCTTTCTCCATTTTTGATTCCCCCAAGGGTTCCCCTCCTAACGTGTATTGTGTTTTTATGTTTTTAGTCCCCAAGTGCAAAACCTTACACTTCTCCACGTTAAACCTCATTTGCCATGTCATTGCCCACTCCGTAATTTTGTCCAGGTCATTCTGTAGGATATCTGCTTCATGCTGTGCAGTTATTGCCCTGGCCAATTTTGTGTCATCTGCAAAAACTGATAACGAACTACTGATCCCGTCCTCAATGCTGTTTATGAATAAATTGAACAAGGTCGGTCCCAAGACTGAGCCTTGGGGGACCCCGCTTACCACCTCAGACCAGTCTGAGTATGCGCTGTTTATTACCACCCTTTGGACACGGCCTTTTAGCCAGTTCCGTATCCAAGAGCAAACCCTGCTGTCGATACCTGCAGACCTTATTTTATAAATTAAGCGCTTGTGGGGAACTGTATCAAACGCCTTAGCGAAATCCAAGTACACCACATCCACTGGTCTGCCCCTATCTAGCTCACAGCTCACCTCCTCGTAGAATGCTAAGAGATTGGTTTGACAAGAACGCCCATTTGTAAACCCGTGCTGGTTACTACTGATGATGTTGTCTTTAGCATATTCTACGATATAGTCTCTTATCATCCCCTCCAAAAGTTTACAAATTATTGATGTCAAGCTGACAGGCCTATAATTTCCCGGGATATGCCTCTGGCCCTTTTTGAATATCGGAATCACGTTAGCCTTCCTCCAATCCCCTGGTACATCTCCTGTCCTAATACTGTCAGCAAAGATCAGGAACAGTGGTCTAGATATAACCATACTGAGTTCCTTGAGCACTCTCGGATGTACGCCATCTGGGCCTGGTGATTTGTTTGTCTTAAGTTTATCCAGTCTTTCCCTGATTTCACCCTCTGTTAGCCATAGAGGAAAGTCCTGTGTATTACTACTAACCAAACAGTCGTGGTCAGTGTACCCCTCCTTTTCCTGCGTAAAGACTGACGAGAAAAAAGCATTCAGCACGGTTGCTTTTTCAGTGTCCTCTGTAACCATCCTCCCATCATTGTTAATTATGTGTGCAATATGCTCTGCCCTAGTTTTTTTGCTGTTGATATATTTAAAGAATTTCTTTGGGTTTTTTTTTACTATCCTCCGCTATTTGTCTCTCAAAGTTGATTTTAGCCATCTTGATTTCGTGTTTACACTTCTTATTTGCCTCCTTGTATTGCTGGAAGGCCAATACTGTGCCCTCTGATTTATATTTCTTGAAGGCCAATTTTTTTCCCCTAATAAGTTTTTTAACGCTACGGTTTAGCCAGCCAGGTTTGGCTTTGTCTCTTCTAAATTTATTCCCCATAGGAATGCACTGCAAGATGCCTTTGCTTAATATGTTCCTAAAGCATTCCCATTTTTCCTCTGTGGTCAGTGATCCCAGGGTTTGGTCCCAGTTTACCCTTTCCATCAATAAGTACAATTTTGGAAAGTTTGCCCGTCTGAAGTTTAGGGTTCTTATGTTCCCCACTTGCCTTTTTATATTGTTATTTATACTAAATGTGATCATCCTGTGATCGCTAGAGCCCAGGTTGTCCTGGACTCCTACCTCCGAGATTATGTCTGGGTCATTAGTGATCAATAGATCCAGGATTGCGTTTTCTCTGGTAGGGGAATCCACCAATTGTGACATGTAGTTGTCTTGTAAGGTTTCCGTGAATAGACGGGCCTTATGTGAGTGTGCAGTCCCCTCTTCCCAGTCAATGTCGGGATAATTGAAGTCCCCCAATACGATGACTGATCCCAGTTTTGCCACTTTACCCATTAGTGCTAAAAATTCCTGCTCTACCTCCTCCCCTTGGTTAGGTGGCCTATAGCAAACCCCCACAATTACTTTCCCCTTTTCTCCTTCCCTAAGGAGTTCTACCCACACGGATTCTAAATCCATGCTCATCCCATCCGTAATGTCACTCCTTTCTAGCACCTTTATATTGTTCTTGACATAGAGACATACCCCTCCCCCTCTTTTTCCTACCCTGTCCTTCCGGTACACCGAATACCCTTGGATATTGGCCAGCCAGTCATGTGAGGGGTCGAACCAAGTTTCTGTTATTCCCACAAGGTCTATGTCCTCCTCATGTACTAACATTTCCAATTCTTCCATTTTATTAGCTAGGCTCCTGGCATTAGCATATACCCCTCTTAGTTTTACGGAAGTTAAACGTGATTGGCGGTTATGTTTATTTCTGTTTGGTCTGCGGTTTTCCCGCACAGACCTGCCAATTGACGTTGTCGACCTACTGTCGCTGCTGACACTACAGCTGCCTTCAGTCCTCTGCTCCCTCCTGACTGATTCTACTTCTGAGCCCTCCCCCCCCCCCCCGTCTCCTAGTTTAAAAGCTCCTCCAACTTGGTGGCCATCTTTCTCCCCAAAAGAGCTGTACCGCCCCCATTAAGGTGCAGCCCATCCTTACTAAAGAGCCGGTAGCCGACTGAGAAGTCAGCCCAGTTCTCCAGGAACCCAAACCCCTCCTTCCTACACCAATTCCTCAGCCACTTGTTAACTTCCCTAATCTCCTTCTGCCTCTCCTGTGTGGCTCGAGGTACAGGCAGTATTTCAGAGAAAACCACCTTGGAGGTCCTTTTCCTCAATCTATTACCTAAGTCCCTGAAATCGTTCTTAAGGATCCTCCACCTACCTTTAACTTTGTCATTAGTGCCCACATGCACCATGACCGCTGGGTCATCCCCAGCCCCCCACATCAATCTGTCTGCCAGATCTGCGATGTCCCCAACTTAAGTTGGCTTAAAGGGGACACAGGACAGAGGGAAGAGAGAAAGAAAAAAGAGGGAGGGGAGGAGGAGAAGGGAACCACAGATGTAAAAATCAAACAACCGTAATAGGAGAAGCTATTAGCCCATACCCAAAACCACAGTCCCCATCACCCCCCTCCCCCCCCCAACTACGGAAAAATGGGAAACCCATCTGCAAGCGTGTAGTCTCTGCAACGTGAATCTATCCCCCTCAGAGCCCCTTCAGATGTGGTCGGTCTCAGAGTCCAAAACAATCTTCGGCCATCAAGGCAGGGCAAGGGTAGAGAAGGAAATCCCCCATCCCAGCCCAACAGCTAGGTACAGGTCCATGGAGGATGGTAGAGCTGGCACTAAACACCTCAGCATCATCCCTCATATCCAAGCTTCACAAGTATCCCAGTCGGGCTGACCAGCCAGGCTCATTCCCAGACTGTGAAGTACTCACGGTTAGGATACCACTGGAACTAGGGTTCAGGGGCGACCTCCATTGCCTGAGATCTGGGAGATGTGCTGCGCCTGGGCAGGCGCCGCTGTAGGCCCAGCCCGGGCCCAGGGACTGAAATCGCGAGTCAGGAGCCTGCCCAACCAGTCTGGCAACATGATCGGCTCCATCTCCAAAAATTGGAACAGGTCTGGCAGATCAGCATAGCGTCTTAGAGTGAAAGAGGATCCCCCTTTACGGATGGTCAGTTGCCGAGGAAAGCCCCACTGATATGAAACTTCAGGTCTTCGCAGCTGCAGCCCTTGAGATGTCCGGATATATGGAGACGGTCACTTCATCAAAATCGATCGGACCCTTAGCCCACGTTTCCCGGAGTATGCGTTCTTTTAGACCATAGCGATGTAGGCGGCATACAACATTGCGACAGCGCTCAGGATCTGTAGGTGTGGGCCCCAGCGCTCGGTGGATCCTATCAAATTCTATGTTCGCCGGGGGATCGGGCTCAAGCAGCTAATGGAGGATCACCCGTGCCGTGTCAGGGAGGTTTTCCACCCCTGTTGCTTCTGGAATTCCCCGAAACTGTAAGTTATTTCAGCGGCTCCGGTTCTCCAAGTCCTCCATGTGGAGCTGTGCCCCTGCCAGCTGGTCCTGGTGTATTGTCTGTCGCTGCTCCAGCTGGGACACCCGAAGCTGCAGGGCACCCACAGCCGATTCTCTCACGATCGTCCAGGTGAGAGACCTCCGAGCGGGGCTGTTGGTAGTCCCTCCGGTGTTGTTCCGCTAGCTGGGCCACCAACCCCTACAGATCTGCCTTGGTAAGTAGTTCGCGCAGCCTGGACCTGATGTCCGAGTCTTCAGACACAGGGTACCTGGTGGATCTCTAGGAGGAGGGCCACTGATCTTGCTGCATGGCGTCCGGGTGACCCGCCAGTGGCTCGGCCCCGGGGCGCTGCAAAGCCACCATGAGGGTAGGCCGTTGCAGGCCGTAAGGCCCTATCGCGGCATGTGGGCTCTGCTGTGGCAACCTCGGAGTCCAGCGGAGTTCGGGAAGAATTTACTGATCGTGACGGTGGAGGAAGGTGCTTTAGGGGTTCCTCTGGTCTTTTGTACACTCATGGCAGCCGTATAAGGTGCAAGAGAGCAAGTTAGGACAGTCTGGGAACGGGCACTCCTAGGTTGAATGTTTTTACTCCGCCATGTCCAAGCCACGCCCCCCCCCCCCCCCCTGAGAAATATTAACAAAAAATTGATGTATCGTAAAATTGGTGGAAGAATCTACCTTCACATATGATATATATTCTGAACAAAATTATAAACGCAAAACTTTTGTCTTTGCCCCCATTTTTCATGAGCTGAACTCAAAGATCAAAGACTTTTTCTATGTACACAAAAGGCCTACTTCTCTCAAATATTGTTCACAAATCTGTCTAAATCGGTGTTAGTGAGCACTTCTTTGCCGAGATAATCCATCAACCTCACAGGTGTGGCATATCAAGATGCTGATTAGACAGCATGATTATTGCACAGGTGTGCCTTAGGCTAGCCACAATAAAAGGGCTCTCTAAAATGTGCAGTTTTATCACACAGCACAATGCCACAAATGTCACAAGTTTTGAGGGAACATGCAATCGGCATGCTGACTGCAGGAATGTCCACCAGAGCTATTTGCCCGTGAATCGAATGTTCATTTCTCTTCCATAAGCAGTCTCCAAAGGCGTTTCAGAGAATTTGGCAGTACATCCGACCGGCCTCACAACCGCAGACCACGTGTAACCACACCAGCCCAGGACCTCCACATCCAGCATCTTCACCTCCAAGATCATCTGAGAGCAGCCACCCAGACAGCTGCTGCAACAATCGGTTTGCATAACCAAAGAATTTCTGCACAAACTGTCAGAAACCGTCTCTGGAAAGCTCATCTGCATGCTTGTCATCCTCATTGGAGTCTCAACCTGACTGCAGTTCGTCATCGTAACAGACTTGAGTGGGCAAATGCTTACATTCGATGGCGTCTGGCACTTTGGATAGGTGTTCTTTTCACAGATGAATCCCGGTTTTCTTAGATCGTTGAGTTCAGCTCATGAAAAATGGGGGCAAAAACAAGTGTTGCTCTTAATATTTTGTTCAGTATATGTTTGTGACTAATATGCTGTTTTCTCATTTTTAGTGATTATGTATGCGGTACTCACTAAAGTCTCCTGAGGAAGCCACAGGGTGGCTAAACATTTAGAGCGGGAGTCACTGCATTTGTATCATAAGCGTATGATTATTGCACTATGATTTTATGATTTTAAAATTTTTAATTCACGGTTTCAATAAAATTTTGTTACTTTTATACATCAATCTGTTTTCTTGGCACCTTTAAAATCCCTACTCTCTGCTTTTTCTATATTTTTATTATGAAGGGATGGGGTGCCTATGACTGTTTGACACCCGGCAACATAGCTATTTTATATATTAAATAAATTGTTCATCTAAAATATTTGGGGGAAGTGGGGTTTTCCATTTATAATTTTCTATGAATGATTTTCTCTTTGTTTTTACTTTTTTTGTAATTATCCAAATTCTGGACTTTTAAATCTCTATGACAACAGGAGTCAACTTTCTATTAAAGATTTTTCAGAAAATACACAGTGTACAAAGCACTCTGTAACATCATGGGTAAAAATACTATACACTTAGGTATCCGTATCGTAAAAGAGCGAAAGTGTAAACATGGAGCACAAAATGATGGTGAATTGAGGAAATTAACAATAGGTACCAATTCACAAGAGACAAGTCCACTCAAATTAAACAGTGGTATAACCGTAATCTTACAGCATTTGAATAACAGAGTGCCAGGAATCAAGTACTCCATGTAAAAAGGACAGAAAAAGTAGGGAAAAAGAGAAGAAAGGGGGAGGTTGGATGCTGCTCACTCCATCACAATCATGACGGATTCTCCTTAGGATGCCACAGTTCCAAAACTTTATTATGCTTCTCTAGCATATTGTTTAGTCTAGCAGTGAATCCTTCCATAAGTTCCACATCTTTAATCCTAGTATAAAAAGCAGTATAAGATGGGGGGTTTCCTTTTTTCTTTTTTTCCAGTGGAGAGCAATGAGACATCTTGCCGAGTTAGGCTAAAGACGAATAATTTACGGGGAAAAGATAAAGCGCAAATAAGTGCTGTAACAGTTGATTAACTGATTTTCAGAATGGTTCAATGCGTGGGCATTGCCGGAAAATGTAGAAAAGTAAACCTTGATCCCATTGGCATCTCCAACAACGATCGCTGCTAGTGGTATAAATAGTATGGAGGATGTCAGGACTCGTGTACCATAAGCATTTTATATTAATTTTCTTTATAAAGCGTGCAAATGGACCTCTTGTCTGCTTGAGACCAGACATCCTGCCATGCTTATAGAGATAGTTTCTCGCTTAATATCTTTTCCCACATGAGCAAGAATGAATGTTTCCCATTGGTCTGCATAGAATGAACATTGAATATATTATAGATATGTTAGATCAGTCAGTGATTTTCCCAATGGAAAACTTAATTTTACTTTCACAGAGGAAGAAGTAAACAAATCTTGCATCCTAACCCATTAGCCCTCTATTGCGTTCGTGTCACCAGAGCAAAATGATAGTCATTACAAGAAAGTATCGATGCCCTTTATTTCTATGTAAAATATTTCCAACTGTATCCAATCGCTGTTGGCATTGCCCCTTTTATGAAGCTACTATGTCCCATAATATGCCCATTTTGGAATAATGTCTAAAATGTATACAGTTCCACAGAATCCCCAGATAGCATTGTTATCCATGTTTATTGTATGTTTCGATCTCTAGAGTTATAAAGGAATTTAGCGTTTCTTCTTATTGGCTGCTAGGGCATTTATATCTAGGTATTGGAGATCCCAATTAGCTCCTTCTATTAAAGAATAGATGACTGAGCTGAATAGCCTTATAAGAATAGAAGAACTATTGGCACAATCACAGGACCCACATTCCCAATTTAGAAAAGTTTGGTTTCCCTGGATGCATTTTATGGAAAGCCTAAATTTCTCCACCTTTTTGACCTAGAAAAGTGTCTAGGTATGGTTTTGGACTTTTTTTTTTTTTTACATTAACGATTACCTGGCGATGAGTCTCGCTTAAAAAATCTTTTTCCTCTTTCCTCCCCTTTTTAGTCAAAGCGTCCCTTGAAATTATATTCATCCTCGAGGCACCACAGTTTAAAAGTACAGACATGCATGCATGCATACATACATGTACACGAAAAAACGTATACACACATTCTTTTTGCCAAATGCAGACTGTCCCTGCTCTCCCATTACTGGATAAATGGTTTGTTTGCACTGTAGGGGGAAGCAGAGAGATCAGGACTTAGGAAGACTCCTCTCCCTTCCACTGGTCTGCTCATTGCTGTTCCCCTGATTGAGCTCTTAGTGTGCAGATGTAGAATTCAGAGCTCTGCCAATCTATCTATACAGAGCTGAGAGCGACGGAGCTCCAAACTGTAGATCGGCATAGTGAGACTGATCTATACCCTTTGTAATCCAGGGTGCCTCTGCGCCCCTGACGACCTCAGGCACCGGCACCCAGATTGAGAACGACTGACCTAAACTAAGAATCCCACTTGTTTCTATGATTGAGAGCTCTGTTCTGTATTTTGTCTGTAGGTCAAGGCTGGAATCCGAACAGAGCCATAAAGAGAAGACACGGCACTCAACAGAGACAACCACCTCTGGAAATGCAGAAGGGAAGGAGGACGGCAAAACAACTGGAGAAGATAATACAGGTGAATGATGGCATATTTGACTAGGCATTCCCCTAGAGCTGAAATTTGTTTGCTTTTTCCACTCACTTGTATTGCAATTGTCATGAGCAAAAAAATTGTATTTTTTTTTGTTTTGCATGAAGTAGAGATGGGTAAGAACTAGGGATTGACCGATTATTGGCAAGGCTGATATATCGAGGGCCGATATTGACTTTTGCTGATATATCTGTATCAGCCCCGGAACTGGCCGATATTCCAAATATTGCTCATGTAAGGGTAAAATGATGTCACATAGCATAATTCCATTTTCAAATGTTATTGAATATGCCACTCATGTGTAAAAATTAAAGCTATAAGCAATGAAGTGATGTCATGACATCATTTCTCTGTCGCTCATTGACAGACGCAGTCCTCTTGATTAATATCAAATTGGGTTATACTGCCCTCTACAGGAGTAGGACACTAGGCAGAAGAAAACGTTCTGGCCACACCTTAGGGGCAGTCCCAGAGGGTATATCCTCTCTCCCTCTGCTACAGGATGTCAGTTTTTTTCTGTCTAGTCAGGAGTAAGGACCTAAGTTCCTTGCTGGGATCTTTGGTCCTGGCAAGATTTTTTAGAAAAATTTTTTCTTTTTAGGCAGCTTTTTTCTCCAGTTCCTGTGAGATCTTCAAGCAATTATGCCGGATCTGGGCGACGGGCTGGATTTTGAGGTCCAGTGGTCACCCCAGCCGGCCTACAAGTGCGTGCAGATTCCAGCTCCGCGCTGGATCGGCCGCGACACATTTAAATAATTATGCTGGAGCTGGGCGACGGGCTGGATGTTAAGATCCAGTGGTCACCCCAGTCAGCCTACGAGTGCGTGCAGGCCCTAGCTCCGCGCTGGGTTGGCTGCGACATAGTCCCACTGGACGGGGACTGACCCTGCGAGTTAAACGTCTCGCCGGGACGCCGATGACCAGTTGGAAACTGAGTCGCGGTCCGTATTGGTCGACAGCCCCCCCACCTCTGTAGAGAGGGGTTCTGTTAGGAGGGGGTGCCCGCCGGTTCCGGTATGGTGAGTAGTATGTTCCCCCTCTCCCCTGTCGGGTTTTGGGAATAGACACGGGCCCCCCTGTGGATGGTCCGACCCTCTTGATCTTGGGTCCCCCCTCTATACTATAACAAGTGCCACAGATCCCCCTCTTGAGTGTGATTTGGTGAATAAGAACCAGGAGGCTTGGTTTGGGAGCTGACTATCTGATAGTCACTGTAAAGAGTGGGCACTGTAAAGGGACCATGACTGAGGTCAGGGGCTGGCATTACTATTTAGAAAAGCCATATAAGAGGGTGATATGATCCGACCTTATGCATAAGGTTGCAGTTACCTGGACTACCGCCATCCGCCGCCGCCATCCTCCCGCAACCTCCCGCAGGCCGCACAGACCACTGCCTTCCTTCCGCAGGCCGCACGTGTTAGCAGGCCGCCACCATCTTTCCACAGGCGCAGGCCGCCGCCATCCTCCCGCAGGTCGCGCAGGGCCGCCATTTTGGCATAGCCTCCTGTCTCCTGCATGGGGCGGCCATTTTGGAAACGCCCAGCTACCTCGAGGAGTAGCAGGGGCAGCGCCGGAAGGCGTGTAAAGGGGCGGAGCCGCCTCCTTTACCCGGGAAAACGATCCACAAGACTTCCTGTCTGTAAAGGACAGCGCTGAGGCAGTTTGGTAGAAGCTTCTGTGCATCAGGTGGTGAGCCCTTGGGCTCTCTCTCTCTCTCTCTCTGTGGGGGTCCGAAGCAGGTAACACTGAGGGGCGCTGTTGCGCTGGAGGATTACAAAAAAAAAAAAAAAGTTTTTTCTTTTGCAATTTTTGTTTGTTGGCAAGTGTCTTGGATTAATCATGGACCCTGCCAGACATGTATCCCCACCTGATCCCCTCGAGGTGGCTGCAGGACCCTCCAGTGCCCCACTTATGGTTGATGCATTGTCAGCGGTTTTGGAGTCTTTTGTATCCCAGGTGGAGGTGGCCTGTCAGGGACGGGGGGCAAGAAAGCGACCCCCACCTACCCCTATTTCATCTGACACTTCAGATACTGATTCTGAGCTTGTCACTGCAGCTGCAGGTCCCTCTTCTGGGGTTGCTGTCTCGGGTACGGTCTCCTCAGATAGTGAGGAGGACGTTTCTGCCTCCGCCATAGCACAAGAAGTAGCGTTGGTGGATGCACTAGTTGTGTCTGTCCGGGAAACCTTAAGTATTGAGGTTACACCGGCAGAGGTAGCTGATACTGAGATTCTAGCAATACTAGCAAGCCTACCAAAATGGCGAAGGTTTTTCCCTTGCCCAAATGTTTTGATCTAATTAAAGAAGAATGGGGTCGTCCGAAACGAACCCCTGCTATTTCCAAACGCATTACTAGGCGTTATCCGTTTGAGGAATCCCTCCTTAAAAAATGGACGGTACCACCATTGGTGGACTCATCGATTTCCAGACTAAATAAAGCCACTGTTATCCCGTTGGAGGACGCTCCGTCCTTTAGGGATCTGGTGGATCGTAAGGTGGAAGCGGAATCCCGCTCCATTTTTTCCCTGATAGGGTCAGCCTTTAGGCCAGTGATTGCCATTGGTTTAGTTTCACAAACTTTGACAGAATGGACCAAATTGTTACGCCGTGACCTAAAGGGGAGAAGTATCCCCCCGGCAGTATCAGATTTTCTGGAGCAGATAATACAAGGGCTACAGTTCATCTGTGACGCCGCCCTGGACGCCACTCCATTGTTGGGGCGTGCATCGGTTTCAGCAGTGGTCCTCAGACGCGTGTTGTGGTTAAAGTGCTGGTCGACGGATCAAGGTTCCAAAAAAGCTTTGGCTAATCTCCCCTTTCAAGGGAATCGCCTGTTTGGGGCCACCTTGGATGAGATTATAAAGGATCTCACTGGGGGCAAGAGCACTTTTTTGCCACAGACTGCTAAGGGTAAAGGACCTCGTAACAGACGAGGACCTTCCTTTTCCGCTCATAAAAAATGTTTTTTCGTTCCGCTGGGGCGGGCGATAAGGCGAAGCCCTCCAAAGCCCCTGCAGGGGGTTTCAAAGGGCGCTGGTCGGGTAAACAAAAGTCCGGCTCAGCCAAACCTGAAGATAAGACCAATACAGCCTGAAGGTGCGCCCCCACCTATCTCTGGGGTGGGGGAACGTCTTCACCGGTTTCCGGATCCATGGCTTTCCAGAATCCCGGACAAATGGGTTCGCGAGGTCATACGGTCGGGATACAAGATCGAGTTTTGATCACTTCCACCGGTGCGATTCTTCCCTTCCAATATTCGACTATCCCCGGATCGCTTAAAAGCTTTGCGGGGGGCAGTAATGGACTTGATGCAACAAGGAATGGTAGTTCCCGTTCCTTGGACAGAACGTTTTCAGGGGTTCTATTCGAACCTGTTCACAATACCCAGGAAAGAGGGCAAGGTGCGTCCAATTCTGGACTTGAGAGCACTCAAGTGTTTTCTCCGGGTACAAAAATTCAAGATAGAGTCCATCCAAATAGTGGTGGCCTCTCTGCACCAGGGGGATTTCCTGGCGTCCATAGACATCAAGGATGCCTATCTTCATATCCCCATCTTCGCAGGACATCAGCGTTTTCTTCACTTTTCCCAAAGATCATCCCTGGTTCCCACCAGGAGACTGAACTATCTGGGCCTAACTTTGGATACATCCTTGGCAAGAGTGTTTCTTCTTGCGGAGAAACTCCAGGAGATTCAGTCAACGATTCGGATGTTGCTGTCCGTCAACTGGCCTTCCCTTCGGACTTGCATGAGGGTCCTGGGACTGATGGTGGCCTCCTTCGAGGCAGTACCGTTTGCCCAGTCTCATACCCGAATTCTCCAAAGGGAGATTCTTCTCAAATGGAATCGGAATCCAGATTCCCTGGACAATCGGATCCGGTTGGGCGAGCAGACCAGGGAGTCTCTGGTCTGGTGGCTTCGGTCTCCGATGCTCAGCCAGGGGAAGTAATTTCTTCCGATAGAATCCAGGTTACCGATAAATGTATTGGAACTGAGAGCGATCAGACTTTGACTGATTTACTGGACCATGCAGCTCCAGGGCAGCCCGGTTCGGATCCACTCGGACAATGCCACGGCCGTGGCTTATGTCAATCACCAAGGGGGCACCAAGAGTGTCCTGGCGACCATCGAAGTGGCCAGCAATCCTCGTTGGGCAGATTGGTTTGTTCCGGCTCTCTCCGCGGTACTCATTCCGGGGGTGGAAAATTGGCAGGCAGATTATCTCAGCCGTCAGATTCTGGATTAAGGGGAATGGTCTCTTCATCCAGAGGTATTTCACCAGCTGTGCCTTCATTGGGGCACCCCGGATGTGGATCTGTTGGCATCTCGGCTCAACAGAAAGGTGCGGAGGTTTGTAGCCCGCTCCCGAGATCCTCTAGCGGACGCAGCAGACGCGCTGGTCGCCCCGTGGGGACAGTATCAGCTACTGTATGCCTTCCCTCTTCTCAAGTTGCTGTCAAAACTTCTTCGCAGGATAGAGGTGGAGGGAATCCCAGTTATCCTGGTAGCTCCGGACTGGCCTCGGGCGACCCTGGTACGCCGACTTGGTCGGGCTGGTCGCGGACGCTCCTTGGAAACTTCCTCTCAGGGAGGATCTGCTGTCTCAGGGACCAATCTTTCATCCTGCTTTACAACCGCTGGCTTTAACGGCCTGGCTATTGAGACCCAGGTGCTGAAGGACAAGGGATTGTCAACTTCAGTTATTCCTACTCTAATTAAAGCAAGGAAAGCGACTTCCAGAAAAACCTATCATCGCACATGGAAGTCTTATATTGCGTGGTGTGAATCCCTTGGATTTCCTCCACGTGCCTTCGGTGACCCGAATCTTGGCTTTTCTGCAACAGGGGGTTGAGCAGAAGCTGGCCTTGAGTACTATCAAGGGTCAGGTTTCAGCGTTAGCAATCTTCTTTCAGAAGCCTTTGGCTACTCATTCCTTGGTGCGGAATTTCATCCAGGGGGTGCGGCACCTGGCTCCGCCAGTGCGCGCGCCTTTACCGCCCTGGGATCTTAATTTGGTGTTGTCGGTTCTTCAGAAACCTCCCTTTGAAGATATTAGGGAGATTCCCTTGCTTACGTTATCCCAGAAGGTGGCCTTCTTGGTGGCCATCACTTCTGCACGCAGGGTGTCAGAACTGGCCGCATTATCTTGTCGTTCCCCATATCTGGTGGTTCATAGGGATAAGGTGGTTCTTCATCCGAATCCATCCATCCTTCCTTCCTAAAGTGGTTTCAGAGTTTCATCTGAATGAGGACATTGTATTGCCTTCCCTGTGTCCTAAGCCCAGTCATCCTCGGGAGTTTGCGTTACATTCCTTGGATGTGGTTTGGGCAATCAGGGTATACTTGAAAACTACGGACTCGATTCGTAAGACGGATTCACTTTTTGTGATCACGGATAGCCCCAAAAAGGGGTTGCCTGCATCTGCCGCGACTATCTCCAGATGGATCAGACAGACGGTGGTACAGGCTTATTCTATTAAGGGTCGGAATCCTCCGTTCCCTGTTAAGGCGCACTCCACTCGGGCGCTTAGTGCTTCCTGGGCCTTCCGCCATCAGGCGTCAGTGGTCCAGGTTTGCAAGGCGGCTACCTGGTCGTCGGTTCATACCTTTACAAAATTTTATAAAGTTGATGTGATGGCATCGTTGGATGCCTCTTTTGGCAGCAAGGTTCTGCAGGCCTCAATTTGAGGAGACCGTTGGTCTACCTTGAGGGTTTTTTTCTGTTGGGTTTTCAGTTGAGTCTCATCCTTTTGTCTGATGAGCCTTTAAAACTTCTAGTTGGCACAGGTTGGGCCTTCTAGATTGGATTTTGATTTCTGTTATCCCACCCCTCATTTGTGGCACTGCTTTGGGACGTCCCAATTTGATATTAATCAAGAGGACTGCGTCTGTCAATGAGCGACAGAGAAAAATGGATTTTTGTAAGATCTTACCGTAAAATCCTTTTCTCTTAAGCTCATTGACAGACGCAGTACCCACCCCTCTATTTTTGAGTTGGGTTGGGTTAAATTCTCTGACTGCTTTGTGACATAACTGACATCCTGTAGCAGAGGGAGAGAGGATATACCCTCTGGGACTGCCCCTAAGGTGTGGCCAGAACGTTTTCTTCTGCCTAGTGTCCTACTCCTGTAGAGGGCAGTATAACCCAATTTGATATTAATCAAGAGGACTGCGTCTGTCAATGAGCTTAAGAGAAAAGGATTTTACGGTAAGATCTTACAAAAATCCATTTTTCCGGGTACTGGCGCCAGATTTAAAAAAAATGACCGCATTCAAAACATCCAGACTTGGCGTTTTGGATGCTTTTAAGTGCAGAGGAGGGGTTTGGGGTCTTTTAGACCTCCAGATCCCTCCACAAGAGTACCTATCAAGTAAAAAAAAAAATAATATTTTTTTTTAAATGTATGAAAATATCGGCCGATACCGATATGCAATAACCAAAATATCGGCCGATCACTAGTCAGAACCTCTGTTGGGTTTTGTTGGTGCCATTCTATGCCACCAACCCAGGAATCAGTACTTTGTTCAGATCTTTGCACAGAAAAATGCTTTTAGAGCAATAAGGATCCCATGGAGGACACCAATAGCTTATACATTTTACATTTGAATGCACAGCAACACCAGTGCCGAGGTGTAGGTTGTCCTGTTCTCAGTCATGTGAGTGGACAGGGAAAAGTAAAAAAATAGGGATAGCTGCTTTTGCAAGCACTGTAGTTGTAATCCCAATCTTAAATTCAGTACCCAGTGAAGGTTCTTTACTTTGTGACCCAGAACAAGCATACATTGAATCCCTACAAGTCTGAATTTTCATCCATCCATACTCTTTTATGGTTAATGGGTTGATAAGTATAAAAAGTCAGGATCAGGATGACACTAGTATCTGCTGTGTTTGCTCAGATATGTTTATATCATAGGTTCAAGAATAAATATGCTTTCTCAAATGGATGATCCATAGAGAGGAATAAGACCCCTTAGTTCAGAGCAAACCTGTCAGCTGTTTTAAGAAAGCCTCTGTCTAAGTGCCTGTTAGTTGATCAAAAAAAAAAAAAAGTTCCTTTTCTTTGCACCCCTGACCCTGAAATCACTTTTTGTACTCCACTCCCCCAGTCTTTGGGGTTAAACTCCTCCCTGGACCTAAGCTGTGCCCACTGAGCATACCTTGTCCAGCGAGAGGTCCTCCGTGTCCAGTAAGAGCTCTCTCCTCATATAGGGAAGCTGTTATTGAGTGAGTCTTCTCTTCAAGGGGTGTGACTTGGCTCCAATCACTAAACCCAACTTTGGGATTTGGCCTTAAAAATTATAATTTTTTTTTTTTTAGATTTGTATCTGTATGACAGTATTAAACTTAGAATTGAGATAGATTTATATATATATCAATGCATACAGTCAGACTCCTATCTTTAACTGAAATATGATGTACAAGTATAAGAGTGTGTGTTTGTTTTTAGGGCATGCCCATAAATTTACAATATGAGAAGGGGCAGTAGTTTAAAACCATTGTGGAGGACTATAGGCAAAACGTTTTTTTTTCTTTTCTTTTGGAAAGAGTAGAGGAGGGATGGGTCATAACCCCTGTCAGTTTTTTTTTTTTTGCCATTGGTGTGCCATTGGGGAGAATTTACTTAATTTCCTGTCCCATAGCCGAAACAGGAAGTAAGAGCAAATCCCTGCAATTTAAGGGAATCCCTTGGGACCCCCCCAGGTTACCAGAACTAGTGTCCCACTTGGAAGATTTCCCCCCTTACGTTTCTAGGGAAAACCCAAAATTTGGGATGGATTTTCTTTTACTTTCGATGATAACGGTAAACGGGACAAATAGAGAGAGTGAATCTCCCTAATGGGGGCATAGATAGTTTAGAACACCTGTTCTTATTGCTATCTCTACCAAAACGAAGAAGGTTTTTCTACCGATTATACTTGAAAGCAGAAAATAGAGCATGTGTTTGTAATGTGCGGAAATGCCTCCCACCATTTACAACTATATTTTAAAATTTCGATTTTCATAACAAAACACATTTGACCCAGCTCACACAGCAAAAGTATTAAATAATGATAACATACACAGCACAGAGCACACACGGAAGCCGCAATTCAAAGCTCACATACAAAATTGTAATGTACATAGTCATACCCAGTAATTGGAATTCACAGCGTAGAGCTTACACATACTACATACAGGTTCAGTGTTGGGATCCTTCCTTTATAATATCTTTATGAAAGATATAGGGTCTGGGATTAAAATTACCATTTCAGTCTTTGCAGATGACACCAAGCTTTGCAGTGGAATACCTCCAACTTACAAGCTGACCTCAATGCAACTGCCCAATGTTTCATTGGGCAACTATGTGGAAAATGAGGTTTAATGTTGATAAATGTAAAGTTATGCACTTTGGGGCTAAGAATATGCATGCATCATACATGCTAGGTGAAGTAGAACATTTTTGACATTTTTGGGGGGACCAATGACATTACTACAGTAATCAGTGCTAAAAATATGCACTGTTACTATAATAATGACACTGGCAGGAAAGGGGTTAACACAGTGGGTGATCAAGGGGTTAAATGTAATCCTAGGGGAGTGATTCTAACTGTGGGGGGGTTGGGCTTTTGAAATGATCACAGAGACTTGTGTTCCTATATAGAAGGATCACAGGGGCTCTGTGATCATTCCAGAAAAAAGAACAGTCAGCTGTGTTTACAACAGCTAACCGTCCTCTCTCAGCAGGGAGCAATCGCAGGTGCCCGCCGGCAATCGGCGCCGGCGGCCCCGTGCATCTGAGTCCCCGCTGCCGAATGGGGGCGGAAGCGCGCCCCCTAGCTGCAGGCGCGCAACCGATGTAGAGCTAATTCGGTTCGCACAGGAGGGCCAGCCTGCCGCAGTAAATCTGTGGCGGGCAGTCCTTAAGTGGTTAAGGAACTCATCCAGGTGATAGCCAGACCATTGTTCCTAATTTTTATGGACAGTCCACTGACGTGAATGGTACCAGCTGAATGGAGAAAAGCCAACATGGCACCAATATTTAAAAAAGGGCCGAGATATATCCCTGGGAACTACAGGCCGGTAAGCCTAACATCTGTAGTCTGCAAGCTATTGGAAGGGATGATAAGGGACTATATACAAGATATTCATACTGAAATCAGTATCATTAATAGTGAGCTACCATCTAGATAAAGGAAGGCCTGTGGATGTGGTGTATCTGGATTTTGTAATTCCCCATAAACGTTTATTGTACAAACTAAGGTACGTAGGTATGGAGTCCTAAGGGTGGTGATAAATGGAGAGTAATTGGAATGGTCTGATGTGGAAAGTGGGGTCCCCCAAGGATCTTTCCTTGGACCAATCCTGTTTAATTTATTCATAAACAATCTAGAGGATGGGATAACCAGCTGAATCTCAGTATTTGCGGATGATACAAAGCTAAGAAGGGCAATAACTTCTGTGCAAGATGTGGAAACCTTACAAGAAGACCTGAACAAAATAATGGGTTGGGCAACTACATAGCAAATTAGTTTAATGTTGGAAAATTTAAGGTAATCCATTTGGGTGCCAAAAATACGAACGCAAGTTACTCACTTAGGGGGTGAACATCTGGGGGAATCAAGGATGGAAAAGTAGATGACAAGCTCATGCAATGCCAAGTTGCTGAAGCAAAGACAATAGAATACTGGCATGTAATAACAAAGGGGATTCAATCCAGAGATAAAACAATAATTTTCCCACTCTACAATACTCTTGTCTGACCACACCTGGAGTATGCCATCCAGTTCTGGGCACTGGTCCTCAGGAAGGATGTGCTGGAACTGGAGAGAGTCCAGAGAAGAGCAACAAAGCTAATAAAGGGACTGGAGGACTTCAGCTATAAGGAAAGACTACAAGCATTGAACCTATTTTCTCTGGAGAGAAGACGCATGAGAGGGGATATGATATCAATGTACAAATACCGTACTGGTAACCCTAGCATAGGGAACAAACTTTTTAACAAGGGAATTTAGAAAGACGCGGTTATTCACTAAAATTAGAAGAGAAGTGGTTTAACCTTAAACTGGGTAAAGGATTCTTTACTGTTAGAGCAGTAAGGATGTGGAATTCTCTTCCACAAGCAGTGGTATCAGCAGGGAGCATCGATAGTTTAAAAAAATTATTAGATGGCACCTTAAAGACCACAACACACAGGGGTATACAATGTACTATTGACACAAACCCTATGTAACTATGTAAAGGGGCAATATGTTGCCTCCTCACCACCTGTTTAAACCTCGTAAGTGCTTTATCGCCACACCACAACCGCGTGCAATGCACACAGTTGCAGTGTGGTTGCAGTTCAGCCCCAATCACTTGGGGGTATACTTCCATCTGTGACCACAGCATGTTTACACCTCTAGACACTGCCTCTGCAGCTAAACGGGAAGCAGTTGGTGGTAGTAAAACTCAACCATGTGGTTTTACTGCCCTCCAACCTCACATGTAAAAGAACCAAGCCCCTGGTTCACAACTGTGTGGCTGCAAGTAGGGCAAACCATTAATTTCAGTGGGCCGCCCTACTTGCAGAAATGCACAGAACGAAGTCCCTGACCCCTTTTTAAAAATTGTGCCACACCAAAAGCACCCTGCAGTTTGCCAATGTGTGAGGTACCAATAAGAATTACCGGCACCCCGAAAAAACTGAGCATTTGTCTGTGGGCCAGGAATGTGCGTGCATTCCCCGATACACAGTAATGTGAACCAAGCTTTGGACGGGGGTGCCTCGAGACTGAAAATACTTTTCAAGGGTGCCCTGACTGGAAAAAGGTTGAAAAACACTGCCTCAGAACACTAAGTTAACCATATTTATTGACGGCAACACTCAAACTGCACTATTCTAAATTAGCTAGTGTACTAATGCTAATCACGTTCATAATTATATCAGTATATGTATATATTTATTTATTTCCTAGGTATGAAAAGCTGATACAACAGATTCAGTATCATGAATTAACCATGTTTGCATTCCCTTCCCACGGACAGAAAGGACGGTGTCTGACGCTCAGAGCACTTCGGGTCTTTGGGATGACAGTCTAGGTGAAGATGAATTGTCCCCAGAGGAGATTCAAATGGTAATTTATTTCCAAGTTATTTATTTATTTTTTTCATTTTAAAATTCAATTATTAGTACAAACTTAAGATATGTTGTTTTTTTTTCTGTGCTTTCACAACACCTTAGGTTTTCTTATATCCAGGTGCAGTCAGATTCGCAAATATAACCTTGAAGCTTGTTCTCATTTGAGAGCTTAAAAGGAAACCTTAGAGGAATTTTCCAAAACTAGAGCAGCTGTGCATGGTAACCAATCAAGTTCTAGATTTCATTTTAAAGACTTAGAGGTGGCTCACTCTGGGGGGAAAAAAAATAATCTAAAAATCAGCAGCTACAAATCCTCTAGCTGCTGACTTTTAATAAAAGGACACTTACTTGTCCATGGGATCCAGCAGCGTCCCTACTCAGGCTAGTTCTTCATTAGCCTTTGGTACCCAGAGCTATTGTCATAGCTGTGGGCAGCCAGCTATGCTGCTTTCGTTTTCACAAGAGGCTGCCCACTGCTCATGCGCAAGCCACGCTACGCTTTGTGACTGGTCCAGCAGTTTACTGGGACCTGTGATGTATCCTAGAAAACTGCAGGGAGGGAGGGGGAGAGGAGAACCTCTACTCTGATTGCCAAAGCAATAGGAGCAGGAGTGGAAGTGGATATCTGTAAAAAATAGTTAGCCGCACCCCCAACGAAAAAAAAATTGCATGTGATGGGAAGGAGGACTTAAAGTGGAACTTGTATATAGAAGCCAAATTGGCAATAAATTGATAAAGTTGATGGTATAATGACAGGATAAAAGAGAGAGGTAAAAATCTGTAAGATGTAGTAATGGACTGTATAAATGGAGGAGTCAAAGGTGCTAGGTGCATAAATTACCTACTAGATATATAACCTCCAATATAAATCCTAAAATTGTATAAAATCTATAATAATAATAAAACAATCCAAGTGCATAAGTGACCACAAGAGATGTGAATATAAATAATGCAATAATACAAAGTGTCATAAACTCAAAGTGACAAGTGCATATAGAGCAGTGAGCATAATATCATGGACTCACGTCAAGTGCCAAGGGGAGCTGGGGTCTGGGGATGTCCCGGCGGTAGGGGCTGGTAACTCCAGATATCCGCGGGGTATGAGTGGGACAGGTGTTCAGGTGTAAAGGAAAGGCACATAGTGTAAGATTGCCAAAATAGGGTTTATTTGCACAATAAAATAGTACTCACATGAGCATAGTAGTAACCGAGCGGTGGAAACAAGCGTGTGCAACGCAATGCGGTCCACGACTCACAACAGGAACCGTAAGTGATGCGACACGCCGTACGTGTTTCGTAATAGTACGTCCTCAGCAGCGTTGGGTCACTTCCATGATACTCCCTATATCAGGACACTTTTGCGGTATTGATTCTATATCAGGACACTTATTCCTGCACAGGACTGATTGCTTTAGGCACAATTTTAGGATTTATATTGGAGGTTATATATCTATTAGGTAATGTATGCACCTAGCACCTTTGACTCCTCTATTTATACAGTCCATTACTACATCTTACAGATTTTTACCTCTCTCTTTTATCCTGTCATTATACCATCAATTTTATCTATTCATTGCCAATTTGGCTTCTATATACGCTTCTCACCACTAGACAGCGCCATTCCCTCCACCCTCTATTATACCTTTTATAGTCTTTTGACTATAATTTAGGGAGGCTGCAGTCTAGTATTTGCACACTCACCCACGTCCGTATATTCCATAAGCGCGGAGTTCACTACCTATATTAAAGTGGAACTTCCCCTTTTGGATGGAGTTCTGCTTTAACTGAACTAGCTGAAAATTAAAGCTTAGTGATTACCATGCACAGCTGCTCCAGATTCTGTCTGCTTCGGATTTGTTACACTCACCTCATTATTCCTTCTAATGGGCATTCCTGTCATCTTGTACAGTATTTACACACACCTGTAGGTCAAATCCGAGAAAATATCTGAATGAAGATATGCCTAAAGCTGGCCATTGACTGTACAAATTTCAGTCTGGTTCCTGATGAATGGGTAGCAAGTCGCATAGTGGGTGGCCATTTCAGCCCCCTCCTATTCAACTTCCTTTGGTTTACAAATTGAAGGTGCTGGATGAAAAATAGTTTGAGCAGTAGCTGCATCCAATCAGATTCAAGGCCAACTTTCAAAATACGATTGCCAAATTGGAAGATTTATCCATTTGTACGGTTTACTATGGATGGAGCAATCTGTTTTTTGTTTTTTTTATTTTCAGCCTTGGAAAAAGAAAACCATTATATAGGTATGGACAGCTTAATGACTGACTGTTAAACATCAGAGGGCATCAATGGGTTTCTGAGAAATAGGAGATATCTCACTGAGCACAGCGGGTGCAGAGACATCTGCTGTTCATCAAACCCATTGCAATATTCCAATACACATGGTACATGCACAGAAACGGGAAGGAATTGGCACTGCCGTAAGTTAACACGTTTGGGTACGATAACCGCTTTCAACAGCTGTAAATGTACATTAGTAGCCCTAGAGAAGTCTCACGTGGCTATACCTGATGTTACTGGAAATGCTGGGATCAGGCCAAAATCGGGTTACCCTGTGTGTAGGTTTTCATAGTGTATAGGCAGCATCAAGGTTAAAATGTAGGGCACCCACAGATATGAAATCAAAGTCAGCTGTTCCAGTCCATTCTCTACAGATGGTGCATTGACCTTGTGACTTTTGTTAAAGCACATGCCTGTTGGCTGATACATATCTATATAAAATAACATATAATGCTGTGCTCGAAACAAGAATATTATAGGAATTAAAAGGAATGCTTCTTCTAAAAATCCACACCCTAATAGAGAAAACACAAACTGAGTAGAAAATATACAGTGAAAATATGAAGTGAAAAAGTCCCAGAGATAATCCTCTGTGATTCAGTGTGAAAAGTTCTTCCTGCGGGGATTGATAGATTTTTCCAAAGACAGGAGGGGAACACCATATGTGAGCAGTAAGGTAAAGGTCCGCACTCACCAGATGATGTTGACCCTCCTTGTCATACGATAAGATGATCAAAAAAAGCTTTGGTGGTCTCCGAGACCAGGGTAAATCCTTCAGCCGGTCCCTCGTGGCAATCAGATTCCAAAGGTGAGGTAAAAAAGAGGAAACAAAAATGTAGAACGGACGCCTCATAATGTAAAACCGTAATAATTGCCTTTATTAAAAGCCCCTATGGTGGGCGTGCTTCTGAAGACTTTACGTTAATGACGAAACACGTCAAGCTGGGACGCACGTTGTGACACGTTGTTTGTAGGCGGAACACACACTGACACCTACCGTGTCCGGCTTCCACTGCTCCCATTGTACAGTGTGAAAGCCCACACAGGAGTTTTTTTTTTTTTCTTTTTTTTTAATAACTATTTTGCATAGCCCACCGTAAGGGCTTTTAATAAAGGCAATCATTACGGTTTTACACTATGAGGAGTCCGTTCTTCATTTTTATTCCCTGTTTTTTACCTCACCTTTGGAATCTTTGATCATTGAATCTTTGATCACAGCGAGGAAGGCAGATTTGGGGTCCGGCTGGAGGATTTACCCTGGTCGTGGAGACCACCAAAGCTTTCTTGGATCATCTTGTATGACAAGGAGGGTCAACAAGGTCTTGTGAGTGCGGACCTTTACTTTACTGCTCACATATGGTGTTCCCCTCCTTTCTGTGGGGTTTATTTTTGGAAAAATCTATCAATCCCCACAGGAAGAATTTTTCACACTGAATATTACAGAGGATTGTCTTTGGGACATTTTTACATTTCATATTTTCACTGTATATTTTCTACTCAGTTTATGTTTACTTTATTAAGATGTGGAATTTTATAAGAAGCATTCCTTTTTATTTCTTATAATCTTGTTTATAGCACAGCATTATAGGTTATCTTATATAGATATATATCACTTTAGAGCAAGCGCTGTTGCCTGTATAGAGTATATCACTCTTGCGGACTATAGGACATTATTTAACCATTAGGTTTGGAACAGCAGCTGCAAGCACTATAGATCATTTATTCGCTTAGTTTCATTTGCTGGCGCGAGTGGGTTTACAAAATTTTACTCATGCCTGTTAGCTGTCTGTTCTTGGGAAAGCAATCTTCTGGATAGTGTAAAAATCTTCGTGACCACTGTTTTAATACTCTAACCCCAACAAATCCACCTCATGCTCTGCAGATTCATAAACCTAAATACTTGGCCAGGCAAAATTTCCATGCCGATGGAAGCGGCAGAAACCTTGTTTTTGACTGAGAGCAGTTGAATCGTGGGCATCTATAACCATTTTCCTTCTCTAAATTCCTTGCGATCGCTGTTTTTTTTCCTTTAATCTTTGCAACTAGTCCCTGAAAAGGAGTAGAGCTGTTATCTGTACAGACACACCAATCCTCAGTTCTGTGCCTATTGTTCCACTACAAAGGATAAAGGTTTGTAAAAGCCGCAAAATTGACTGAGCCTGTCTTTTGTAATATGTGATGCTGAAACAGACAAAGCAGAATAAGAGATGGTTATCTCTCATTTTAATTTGTAGAAAGCTGGAAATATTATAATTTATCTATTTGAACTCCTCCTGGAGTGGTATGGTGCGCTGTCTGCCGAATGTACTGTTTATTTGGAAACCAGCTTAGACTGTAACTGCTATACTATTCTTGCAATAGGTTATAAAGGAACTCTGTGCAGATATGAAATACTACATTTAGTCTGCACAGATGGTAAAAAAAAAAAAGAAAAGAAAAAGGGGTAAATATGGTACCTAAACTGTGCTATGCACCATTTCCTGCAATCTTTCTTTATAAGAAGTCATCATTATCCTTTACACACCAGCTGAATCCTAATATCAACTTTCCAGTAGGAGATATTTGAACAAAGAAAGACAGCGCTCAAAATTTGTGCTCAAAAACAGTGATTAATAGTCAAAAATCTATGTATGTATAAATAACAGTGCAAATACGCATTACGCCCACGTCACTTCCGGTTCCTTGGAACGCAGCCGGAACGCAAACCGGCATGCGACGCTGTGAAAGCCGTTCCTTGTATTACCTGATGTAAGTGGCTCCATTTTTCTTTAATTAAACTGGCAATACGTACTATACCATGAAGTCCTTTTTCTTTATATGATCGGTCTGAGTGTGGTCTGAGGAGAGGCATTGGAGGAAGAGTCTACCAGTCCTTTTAAGCGGACAGATTAATACACGAGCTGGGGCCGGCATTCCATCCATACTGGGATCCTGCATACAGCATACCACTTACCAATGCTAGACCCCAAGGGGCCATCCGGTAAGTGTGTAGAGCATCTGGTGGTGGATTCCCTTTCATCCTTTCCATCTCGGCATAAGGAAGCTCTCCTTTTTGAACACTATTAGTCACTGTTTTTGAGCACAAATTTTGAGCGCTGTCTTCCTTTGTTCAAATATTCACTAACATACTGTATGTTGTTTCAAGACTAGCAGCTCAAAAATAATTAGACTTTAAGCATATAATATATTTTCAATTTAATATAATTTGCACTCATTTACCTAGGCGCGATCACATGACCCATTTAGTCAGTTGTTTTATTATTCCAGTAGGAGAACCTGCACTGGTTTCTGTGAAAGAGGAGGTGGACCTCAGAAGTGATTGACACACACTTTAAATAATGCTAGGAGTGCATTGACACAGTTTGCCTTCCTGCTGTTTTATATTTCATGTCTGTATTCTCATA
Source organism: Pelophylax lessonae (assembly GCF_965119305.1). Lineage (NCBI taxonomy): Eukaryota > Metazoa > Chordata > Amphibia > Anura > Ranidae > Pelophylax > Pelophylax lessonae. The sequence goes on along the minus strand of NC_138768.1, from coordinate 792,680,266 downwards.
CAAATTAACGCATTGAGGGAGAAGAGAGATAGGGGTACACTGATTGAGATATAGATATATATATAGATATATATCTCACAAAAGTAAGTACACCCCTCATATTTTTGTAAATTCTTTATTATATCTTTTTATGTGACAACACTGAAGAAATGACACTTTGCTACAATGTAAAGTAGTGAGTGTACAGATTGTATAACAGTGTAAATTTGCTCTCCCCTCAAAATAACTCAACACACAGCCATTCATGTCTAAACCGCTGGCAACAAGATTACACCCCTTAGTGGAAATGTCCAAATTGGGCCTAAAGTGTCAATATTTTGTGTGGCCACCATTATTTTCCAGCACTGCCTTAACCCTCTTGGGCATGGAGTTCACCAGAGCTTCACAGGTTGCCACTGGAGTCCTCTTCAACTCCTCCATGACGACATCACAAAGCTGGTTGAGGTTAGAGACCTTTCGCTCCTCCATCTTCCGTTTGAGGATGCTCCACAAATGCTCAAAAGGGTTTAGGTCTGGAGACATGCTTGGCTAGTCCATCACCTTTACCCTCAGCTCCTTTAGCAAGACAGTGATCGTCTTGGAGGTTTGTTTGGGGTTATCATGTTGGAATACTGCCCTGCGGCTCAGTTTCCAAAGAGAGGGGCTCATGCTCTGCTTCAGTATGTCACAGTACATGTTGGCATTCATGGATCCCTCAATGAACTGCAGCTCCCCAGTGCCGGCAGCACTCATGCAGCCCCAGACCATGACACTCCCACCACCATGCTTGACTGTAGGCAAGACACACTTGTCTTTGTACTCCTCACCTGAATGTCGCCACACGCTTGACACCATCTGAATCAAGTAAGTTTATCTTGGTCTCATCAGACCACAGAACATGGTTACAGTATCCATGTGCTTAGTCTGCTTGTCTTCAACAAACTGTGGGCTTTCTTGGACATCATCTTTAGAAGAGGCTTCCTTCTGGGAGAATAGCCATGCAGGCCAATTTGATGCAGTGTGCGGCGTATGGTCTGAGCACTGACAGACTGACCCCCCCCCCCCACCCCTTCAACCTCTGCAGCAGTGGTGGCAGCACTCATATGTCTATTTCCCAAAGGCAACCTCTGAATATGACGCTGAGCACGTGCACTTACCTCCTTTGGTCGACCATAACGAGGCCTGTTCTGAGTGGAACCTGCCCTGTTAAGCCGCTGTATGGTCTTGGCCACCGTGCTGCAGCTCAGTTTCAGGGTCTTGGCAGTCTTCCTATACAGTCAAAAGAAAATGACCGCACTCAGGATCTTGATGAAAGCATCAAAGTATTTATTCCTCACCACAAGTAAAATGTAGGCCTTACATCACAGGAACATGTAAAGGTTGACGTGTTTCACAATATTGAAGATCGCTTACTCATAACCATTATGAGTAAGCAATCTTCAGTATTGTGAAACGCGTCATCCTTTACATATTCCTGTGATGCACTGTCTACATTTTACTTGTGGTGAGGAATAAATACTTCAATGCTTTCATCAAGATCCTGAGTGGGGTCATTTTCTTTTGAGTGTGAAGTTCTTTGGATGGCGGATCCGACTCGCACCAGGAAATTTTGTCTCACCTGAGCGGCTTTTCTTTGCTAGAATTTGGCAGTCTTCCTATAGCCTAGGCCAGCTTTATGTACAGCAACAATTTTTTTTTATTATTCAGGTCCTTAGAGAGTTCTTTGCCATGAGGTACCATTTTGAACTTCCAGTGACCAGTATGAGAGAGTGAGAGCGATAACACCAAATTTAACACACCTGCTCCTCATTCACACCTGAGACCTTGTTATACTAACGAGACATATGACACCGGAGAGGGAAAATGTCTAATTGGGCCCAATTTGGACATTTCCACTTAGGAGTGTACTCACTTTTGTTGCCAGCGGTTTAGACATTATTCGCTGTGAGTTATTTTGAGGGGACATTTCTTCAGTGTTGTCACATGAAAACTTAAAATATTTACAAAAATGTGAGAGGTGTACTCACTTTTGTGAGATACTGTGTAAGTATTATGTGTGTGTGTGTATATATATATATATATATATATATATATATATATATATATATATAATTTATTTTTTAATTTTTTTTGCTCGTGACGTTGGGGGGTTGAGCTTTAGTAGGTAGATATGGATAGAGAAGAAATGTGGTTTGAACACCATGGTATTGTGCAGCAGCTCCTAAATTAAAGAGGAACATAAATTTTTCAATCAACAACATCTTTGATGGTGTGGCGCATATGCAGATATGCTGCACGTCATATTTTTTAATGGGCTGCTCTCTGCACTTGAGACACACAAAAGGGCACCAGCGTGATCTTTAAAATTGCGCAGCAGCTACACACATAGTACTGCGGCACCATGCGTTTTGGCAGGTACACGCATTTGCTAGATGCGTGGGGGGTCATTGAGAATTATTGGCACCCACGTGCATCTGCAAAAGGCAGCACATTTTGTGCAAGACGGGGAAAACTCATGATTTCATAAGTGTTACCGCACTGCACCTGGTGTGAACAAGCTCTAAAATGTATTCCGTAAGGCAGGCTATAGTGGTGTGTAGGTTGAAAAGCACAATTCGAGCACCCTCTTCCTAGCACAACCCCCTCAAATCCCCCCTCCTAGCACAACCTACCCAAATCCCCCCTCCTAGCACAACCTCCCCAAATACCCCCTCCTAGCACAAATCCCCACCTTTCTAGCACAACCCTCCCCCCCTATTCCTTTCTTCTAACACATCCCCATCAAACCCCATAGCACACATTCTGTCTATCGCATCACTCCAGGGGAGAGCTTGAAGGTGGTGCAGGCTGTGCTCTCCAGCTCCTCGCTCTCCTGTCTGCTAGCAACACACACAGCTGTGCGGGCCACCCGACATGTCCTTAGCAACCAATGATGTCATAGGTTGGTAGGATGCGGGAGTGTGGCCCACACAGCCTTCTGTTTTGCCAGCAATAGTAAAGATAGCAGCAGGGAGGAGGTGAAAGTTGGGAGGAAGCGCAGGCTGTGCGCTGTTCTATATGTACAGGAGATAAGACAGGATCGCTCTCAGACCGCCTGTTGCCAGGGCACCTCTGTGGATTCTTCCCAAAACCCTGGTTTAAAAACACTGCCCTAACAAGGGTTCAATTGAGTTCACAAGATAGAAATACCACTATGTCTTGCCTTTCTTAAAGAGGAAGTAAACTCTTTAAAAAAATGTTTCTATTTTTTTCCCTGCAAAGTAAATGCATAATGTGCTAGTATGCATCGCATATTGGCACATTATGTGACACCTGCAACAAAGCCCACGTTGCCCTTGCTGCCGGCCGCATCCATTTTCACATGTCTTCTTTCTGGGTCTGCAGACTCCGGCTGTATTTTTGGCTGGAGTAGCGTGACATCACTCCCGCGCATGCGGCCGGGAGCCGCCAGTCACGTTACAGGGCTCTGAAGAAACGGCACGGGCGGCCATTTCTTCAGGGCGCATGCGCTGATGACGCCATCGGCTGCATGCACTGGAAATATCTCCTAAACGGTGCAAGCTTAGGAGATATTTACATTTCCTATAGGTAAGCCTTATTTTAGGCTTACCTATAGGTAAAAGTCATCAGTGGGTTTACAACCACTTTAAGGACAAATATGTCAGTTTATCAAGTAAGTCCCATATTTCATCATTCATTGGGACTTGGTCTTTTAGGGCTCATTCGCCCCATGTGCAGAGAGGTGAGTTTTTCTTCATGTGTCTTGCAAGGGAAGAAAGAAATCAATTTATGTGCCCTGTTCACACCACGACACAACACTAGTATCACGTGCAGATTTTTTCTGTGCAGGAATCTGCAATGTGTATGCAGTTTTCTGCACTGAAAAAAAGAAAACTGACGTGACCACAACAATGTGATGTGAACAGAGCAGAAGAGAAAGTGATGACACCGGGTGCGATGTCTATCTGTGCATGAAAACTGATGCATAAAAATTGAAACGCACATGTAAACTGATGTAAACTTGCGTCTCTGCACATGAAATCTGTGCAGTTTTTCCATCAGTTTTTTTACACGTATGGTGGTAATGAGGCCTGAATCTGATCTGTGGGTTTTTATCTTTGCCTGGATTTCTGCTAAAGCAATGACTCCTGGTAATATAGTGCTTAAAACGGAGTTCCGGCCCCAAATACCTTTTTTAACTAAAAATCCCTTTATAATACTAATCTATCGCCCTTTACAGAACCGCTATTCTCATACTTACAAGGTGTGTAGTATTGGATTTTAGTCAAAATCTTACTTTTAAAAACGCTGTCTGGGCGTGGCCATCTTGGATGTGGGCATCTGAAGCCGCAGTGTAATCTGCTGTGTCCTTCTTCCTGATTCCAGGGAGTGTTCTGGGAGTTCTTCCTGATTCCAGCCTCCTGGGAGTGATGACAAACAGCTCCCAGGATGCAATGCAAAGGCAGAAGTGATGTCGGTCGTGGCCACAGAGGGGGGAGAAGGAGGAAGTACAATAAAAAAATGCCCTGAAAATAAGGTAAGGGACTCCCGAAAAAAAATTGAAAATGCCCAATTGTTGCTCAGCATAGCGAGCACTCCAGGAATCACTAAAGTTGCAAAATAGACTTTAAGATTTAAAGATGAGTTTCAGGCTACTTCAGAAAAAAGAATTCAAATACTGTAGCTATTGACTTTTATTATTAGGGCACTTACCTGTCCAGGAATCCAGTGGTACCCCCCCCCCCCCCCAAAAAGGTGCCAATTGTGGGTGGAGCTCCGCCTTAAATACATATTTCAATGCAGTTCTGTCTGTTATATTTTCTTGTACTCGGTCGGTGTTTTTGCACATTTCATGTTCCATTTGAATTGCCAAATGATGAAGGTAGAAGTTTGTGACTGAGGCCAGATCGTCTGCGCCTTTTATTTAATCTCTTTTTACTTTGTGTCAGTGGGGGTTGGTGACCCAGCATGTAATCCTTTTTTATTCTGTAGCACAGCAAAATCTGCCGGGAAAGTGAAAGAAGTATCACTGATACATCCAAAAGAAAATAACATTGTGTTAATAGAATACTGTTGACCAAGGTTGTTGTTTTAAAATCAAATGTTTAGTAATTTTATAAAAAGCATCAAAAGTGATGAGGAAAAGGGAAAAGTCATTTTAGTTGTAAACAAAATATATTTTATATAAAATCTATCACCCGCTTTAACTCTTTGAACCCCACATCAGCGTTGCATGCGGTTGAAGGGGACTTAAAGCGCCCCCGTTGAAAGTGACAGGGGGTATATTTCATGCCGCAAAGTATTGCAGCCATGGCATGTGTACACCCCCGGCTGCTGCCTCTACAGCAGAAGGGGGAGCCGTTGGGAGGGGGGGGTAAAGTGAGGCTCAACTGCAGGGTTTTACAGCCCCTCAACCACTAATGTGAATGAATCTTTAAACCATAAATCTCAAAGTACATCTCAACAAGCCCTAAAGCCTGGTACACACAATGTTGTTTTAGATGAATGATCGTTCTTTTTTTTTTTTTTTTTTTTTTTTTGCATGCTAGTCTCCATATCGAAAATGAAAGAGGTCACTCAACTTAAAAAAATTCTCGTACAACAGAATACAACTTCGGAAGTGGTGTAATGTATTGTATTTTCTGGGGAAAACTGTACTGATTAAATGAAAATGATACAATCTGGTATCGTACAAGAAAACATTTTGTGTTTGTCCCTTTGGATAATTTCAGATGAACTTTCGTGATCGGCTCCTGAAAGCCGTGTACTAACCACCTGATTATCGTACAGTTGCTTGGAAAGCGCTATTTGTACAATTTTTTGATCAAATGTACTAGGCTTAAGTGTATTTGTAGTAAGTTTAAGTATAGGAAACTCTGGGGTGGAATAGCAGGTGTATCTAGATGCCTGTCTTGTTACCTTCTTCAACCTAACTTCAACTAGGAAGTTGGCACTGGGACAAGGTCCTCTAGAGCACAGGGCGAACATGCCAAACTGCGCCCACCTCCCCTAAGATGTATGAGCATTATGTATGTGTCAGTAAACCCCCCCCCCATAAAAAATGAGCACTTATCTGCATGCTTACCCCCTAAGCATAGATTCCTCCACTTCCCAGTACAAATCCGCACCACTGCTGAAGTTCCCCCTCCCAGCACACATTTTTGTCCCCCCCAGCTCAAATGCCCCCCCCCCCCACCCCCAGCACAAATCCTCTACCGCTAAATTTTCCCCTCCTAGTACACATTTTCTCCCCCTTCCCAGCACAAATAACCCCTCAATCCCCCTCCTAGCACAAATCTTCTCCCACCATCCCCCTTCCAACACAAATCCCTCCAAATCACCACACTTAGCACCCCGCAAATTTCCCCTCCTAGAACAATACTGTTGCCCCCCCCCCCCCCCAAATTCCCCCTTGAAACACAAATCCCCTCCCCCCCTCCCCCCCCAATCTCACATTCTCACATGATACCACAGTGCCCAGGGCAGCCACCCCTGCCCACCCCTTGTCCCGGCTCTGGGCACTTCATCAATGGTCAACACAGTGATGCGGGCATGGCTTCCTAGCTAGTTAGCTGGCTGAGATGCTGATGCAGTGACTTTATTTTCATTATTTATTACTTGTGTAGACAGAAGGGTTGATCATACTGGCACTAGTTACACCCTACATTATTATTCATAGATGTTAACCATTAAAAAAAAGTCTGTCTCTTCTCTCTGCTATTACCTGTCTGCATACAGAAGGCGGAGGTGTTAAAGTGTGTGATATCAGCTTGGTAAATGAATATAGAAATGGTGTGTTTGCAGGTTTATTACTAGTACAATGACTTGTCACGGCCGCCTGGTTGGAGCGGGAAGTGGATATGTAAAGATTATGTTATATCAAAGGCTGATACATCTTCCTCATGCACTTACAGTAATCCTTCCAGATGACGAATCTGCACTTTTTGGATATCCGTTTTATTCCCGTAGACCAATCTTGCGTGGTAAATTGATTTTTAAAGATTAATAGTGGCTGCTGTCAGCAGCGCTGATTGCTTTTCTACCACCCAGACTTAACCAAGTGCTTTTCAGGCCAAGTGCTGTTCACTGCCAGAGATATTTGTCTCCTATATGAATGCTTGTTTGGTTAAAAGTTTACATAGAAATAGGCTTTAGATAAGCAGATTTATATTATACATATAGAGAGAGGTAGGTTTGTATGTGTAAGCAAGTATATAGTCCTAAGTGTAGAATAAGTTGAGAATCTTAAATTCTCCATGTTTTATTTCATGAAAGCTAAGGTCAATGACTACATTCTGTTTCTATCCAATAGACCACACTACCAAGATGTGTTTCACACCTAAGGGCTTGTTTAACATGGTTTAGAGGAGGTACATTCTCTAATCCCTATGAGCAAGACCTAAAGCCTAGTACACATGGGCCTGAATGTCGGGCCGTGTGTACTGGAGTCGGTCCGACAGAAGCCGGTTGTTTGACCGGCTTTTCTAGAAGGGGCATGACCGAAAAAGGTCTGCCGATCAGCCTGAGTGTTCTTGCGAGGGGCTGTCCCCCTGTCAGAACACAATAGAACAGCAAGGGGGGATTGCTGTACTAACATCGGATAGTTAGTACAGCGGCTCCTTCTGAGCTGTCAGGTTTTTTTTTCGTTTAGCTCTGCTGGGTTGAACAAAAAAAAAAAATCTTCTAGCATGTACTAGGCTTTGGGGTGAATGTGTCTGTGGGGAGTGTGGTATTTTGGGTGGAGACCGAATATATGCATTTGCTTTGGCTTTTGTGGAAAAAAAAAAAAACAATGTGAAGAATTTAAGATGCAGTGCAACTCTACACTTATGTGGAAGCAGAGATGGGGTATAGGAGCCAGCACCATAACAGTTCTTAAATGACAAGTAGAGGTGGTTTGGAGCGGCATTGCTAATTTGGGTAGGTACATAGTACACAGGAGTCAGGTGTGTTCCTGGAGGTAAGCGGGACTACAACGTGTATGTACTGTGTGTGTATCTGTAAACCCTAGAGATGGTTGTGTGGCAAAGTCCCTGTAGATCAGCAGTTTTTTAAATACTCAGACCAAGCCCATCTGGCACCAACAACCATGCCACTTTCCAAGTCCCTTAAATCCCCTTTCTTCCCCATTCTGATACTCGGTTTGAACTTCTGCAAGTCGTCTTTACCATGTCTAGATGACTAAAAGCATTGAGTTGCTGCCATGTGATTGGCTGATTAGCAACTTGTGTTACCAAGCAATTGAGCAGGTGTACCTAGAAAAAAAAGTGGCAGGTGTGCAGTGATGGAAGTAACTGCGTTAAAGTAAACGGTTTTACTTAACGCAGTTACTTTTGAGGGTAACGAGTAATCTATCAGATTGGTGGCGGTGTGGCACCACCACCAGTGTGCCACACCGCCACCACCACCAGTGTGCCACACCGCCACCACCACCAGTGTGCCACACCGCCACCACCACCAGTGTGCCACACCGCCGCCACCACCAGTGTTTCACACCGCCACCACCAGTGTTTCACACCGCCACCACTCGTGTGCCACACCACCAACAGCCAGCCACTCCAGGCAGCAGGTACCAAAAAACAAAACAAAATACAGTTACTCACAGTCAGGAGGACTCAGGACTCAGACCCCCACAGTGTGCCACACCGCCACAACTATTAAAGATCTCATAGAACGTAATTGCATTATAGAATAGTAAAAAAAAGTCGCAGTTACTTTTCTGAGTAACTAATTACTTTTTCAATGTGGTAACTGAGTCAGTAACTCATTTACTTTTTGGGAGAAGTAATTTGTAACTGTAACTAATTACTTTATTAAAGTAAGATGACCAACACTGCAGGTGTGTGTGTGTGTGTGTCTATATGCATATATATGCGTTTGCAGGCTGCTGCCCCTTTCTCAAATGAAGTGGCACCACCACATTCAGGCCTCACTACATTCCTCTTTGGCGATTGTACAGCCACTGATGATGGAACCTCCACACATATGCATGGGAGTTGCATTGTTCCCAGCCCCCCCCCCCCACTATTCTAGCCATGCTGAGAAAAGAGTCTGGATCACATAACAGCACAGAGAGATAAAAATTTCACTGCACACTTATCAACTTGCCAACAAAATAAATAAATTGACCCTGTCTAACAATTCAAGGGCAGGTTTGCCTGGAGCCCACTCCTTAATCACTTCCGGACAGCCCACTGTGTATTTACGTCACTACTTTGACTTAAATACCGGAGTTATGGCAGCAGATAACTAAGAATCCCCCCCCCCCTCCACTTCCCGGTCATTTTCCCTGCTTGCCGGAGCTGTCAGTAGCAGGGAAAACGATCTGATCCCCTGTGTTGCTGGGCAGGAAGTCGAATGAGGGCAAGATGTCCCCCACTCAACTCTATGCCCTTGGAGGACTGGAGCAAATTCAAACGTTAATCCTGCCCAATGGCCTTAAAGGGCCACGATGTTGTTGTTTTTTTTTTTTTTAAAGTGTTAATGTGACATCTGAGGTCTTTTTGACCACAGATCTCACATTAAAGAGAACCTGTCATGCTTATTTCTATTACAAGGGATGTTTGTCTTTTTGGACCTTGGTTTGTGCACTGGTGTGCTGTTATGTTGGATCAGGAAGGGGCCATCCCCAAACTGTTCCCACAAAATTGGGAGCATGAAATTGTCCAAAATGTATTGGTATGCTGACGCCTTAAGAGTTCCCTTCACTGCAACTAAGGGGCCAATCACAACCCCTGAAAAACAACCTCTCACCTTAATCCCCCCTCCACCAAATGATTTGGACCAGTGCACAAATTAGGATCCATAAACCCATGGATGAGCGAGTTTGGCTGGAGGAACTTCACTGGCTTTGTCTATGTCTGGCCTTAGATAGTACTAACTATATGTGTAAACATTGCAAACTCCTAGCTCAGGCTGGCCATAGATTATGCAGTTTTCTTTCCTTCAACCACCGCTGCTCTATTGAATTCTGATAGCAGGAGGCTTCCCCACCGTCTGATAACAATGATCACTGCTAGCGGCTATAGCTTTAGTGTTTGAAAACTGACATAAGCATACTCACAACTGTGACATGGTTTTGTCAGAGGCATGCCTTGAATGTAGCCTATGCTGCGCATGTGCTAGTTGGCAGAATGTAAACAAAAACATTGCAGAGAACAACACTGGTATGTTTGATTGAGGATTTAATACCATTAACTGAACATTTCTAACTTGAACTTTCTTTTGGGAGCCAGATAAACTGGTGGGTTTAGTGTCATTTTATTTACATTAAATGAATATTCACCTTTTATAATTTTTTTTTTTTTCTTACAGTTTGAGGAGGAAAACCAGAGACTTGTCAGCGAGATGAAAAATCTGTTTGATGAAGTAAGGTAAACAAATAACTTTGTTTCATTCAGATATAATTTGATATTCTACTGTGCAAGGGAAGAAAATCTTAAAGCATAAGTTCACTTTTTTAAAAAAGTAATAAATGCACATTTTCTCTTTCGTTCATTGACGGACATAGCTCCAGAACCTTCTTGACAATTGGGTTATGCTGCCCCCTACAGGAGTCTCCTCTGATAGTGAGGATGACCTGTCTTGCTCCGCTGTCGCGCAAGACAAGGTGCTGGTGGACGCATTGGTTGTGTCTGTCCGGGATACCCTTAAGCTGGAGGATGCAGCTGCCTTTGGCACTCGCAAGTCCTCAAGGGTGACAAAGGTTTTTCCTTTTCCCGCATGCTTCGACGATATCATTAAGAAAGAGTGGGACCGTCCCAAACGCCCCCCTGAGATGCCTAAGCGGATTGCTAGGCGCTACCCATTTGAGGAGTCCCTCCATTAAAAATTGGACGGTGCCGCCTACGGTGGATCCACCGGTCTCAAGGCTGAATAAAGCTACTGTGATCCCAGTGGAGGACTCCCTGTTCTTTAGGGATCTGGTTGATCGTAGGGCAGAGTCTGTGTCCCACACTTTGTTCTTCCTGGCGGGGTCTGCCTGCAGGCCGGTGTTTACCATTGCCCTGTTTTCGCAAACATTATCGGAATGGACCAAGTTACTACGCCGTGACCTGGAGGGGAGAAACCTCCCCCCTGCCGTGTCAGAGTTGCTGGACCAAATGGTGCAGGGGCTGCAATTTGCAATGCCGCACTAGATACTGCTCCAATGCTGGAGCGTTTGTCGTTTTCGGCGGTGGTCCTCCGGCGCATGCTGTGGCTGAAGTGCCGGTCGGTGGATCAGGCTTCTAAAAAAAGCCTTGACTGATCTCCCTTTTCAGGGGGATCGCCTGTTTGGTGCTACCTTAGATGTTATTATCAAAGGTCTCACTGGGGGCAAGAGCACCTTTCTCCCACAGGCTGCCAAGGGTAAGGACCCTCGTCGCAGACGGGGACTCTCCTTTTCAGCCAACAAGAAGTTTTTTCGTTCCTCTGGAGCGGTCGACAAGGCGAAACCCTTCAAGGCCCCCTCGGGGGGTTCCAAGCGACCCTGGTCTGGTAAGCAGAAATCAGGTTCCTCCAGACCTGAGGACAAGTCCGCTTCGGCCTGAAGGTGCGCCCCCACCCATGTCAGGGGTGGGGGAACGTCTTTGCTGGTTCCCGGATCCGTGGCTCTCCAGGATTCGAGACAAATGGGTTCACGAGGTCATACGGTCGGGGTACAAGATCGAGTTTTGATCAGTTCCACCGGTAAGGTTCTTCCCTACCAATGTGAGACTGTCCCCGGATCGCCTAAAGGGCTCTGTTGGGGGCAGTACAGGACTTGGTACGACAGGGTGTAATATTTCTGGTTCCGTGTGGGGAAAGTTTTCGGGGCTTTTACTCAAATCTGTTCACAGTGCCCAGAAAGGAGGGCAAGGTGCGTACGATTCTGGACTTAAAGGCGCTAAATTGTTTAGTCCAGGTGCAAAAGTTCAAGATGGAGTCCATTCGCACGGTGGTGGCCTCCCTGCATCAGGGGGACTTTTTGGCCTCCATAGACATCAAAAATGCCTGCCTTCACATTCCCATTTACACAGGACACCAGCGTTTTCTGCGCTTTGCGGTGGGAGAGGACCATTATCAGTTTGTGGCGTTACCCTTTGGTCTCGCCTCTGCTCCCCGGGTCTTTACAAAGGTTTTGGCTCTGGTTCTGGCGCTGTTGCGGCAACGGGGGATATCGGACCTGGGCTACCTGGACGACCTCCTCCTCCGTGCGGAGTCTCCGCAGGCTCTGATGTCAAATTTGGAGATAACCATGACCTCTCTGGCAGAGTTTGGGTGGCTTGTGAACCTGCAGAAGTCGTCCTTGGTCCCCTCCAGAAGACTGGACTATCTGGGCCTGACTTTAGATGCGTCCTTGGCCAAGGTGTTTCTTCCTGCGGCAAAACTCCAGAAATCCAAACAGCGACTCAGCTATTGCTGTCCGCCAAATGGTCGTCCCTTCGAACCTGCATGAGGGTTCTGGGACTGATGGTGGTGTCTTTCGAGGCGGTACCTTTTTCTCAGTTTCATACGAGGACCCTCCAAAAGGAGATCCTTCTCAAATGGAACCGGAATCCCGATTCTCTGGACAATCAGATCCGGCTGAGGGAGCGGACCAGGGAGTCCCTGATATGGTGGCTTCAGTCTCCGATGCTCATTCAAGGGAAATCCTTTCTTCCGATCTATTGGACGATTGTCACCGCGGATGCCAGTCTATCCAGGTGGGGAGGGGTTCTCGACAGGTTTTCTGCTCAGGGAATCTGGTCACTAGAAGAATCCAGGTTGCCGATAAATGTATTTGAACTGAGAGCGATCAGGCTTTGCCTGGTTCACTGGACCGAGCATCTTCGGGACTGTCCAGTGCGGATTCAGTCGGACAATGCCACGGCAGTGGCTTATGTCAATCACCAAGGAGGCACCAAGAGTGTCCTTGCGGCCTTGGAAGTGGCCGGCATCCTCCGTTGGGCGGAACGCTTTGTTCCAGCTCTCTCCGGGGTTCACATTCCAGGCGTAGAAAATTGACAGGCAGATTTTCCCAGTCGACAGACCTTGGATTAAGGGGAATGGTCTCTTCATCTGGAGGTGTTTCATCAGTTGTGCCTTCATTGGGGAACCCCGGATGTGGATCTGTTGGCGTCCTGGCTCAACAGAAAAGTGCAGAGGTTTGTGGCCCGATCCCGAGATCCTCTGGCAGACGCCACAGACGCGCTGGTGGCCCCGTGGGGGCAATATCGGCTGCTGTATGCCTTTCCTCCTCTCAAGTTGCTGCTGAGACTTCTTCGCAGGATAGAGGCGGAAGGGATTCCGGTCGTTCTTGTGGCTCCGGACTGGCCTTGTCGCGCCTGATACGCCGACTTGGTCAGGCTGGTCGCAGACGCTCCATGGCGGCTTCCTCTCAGGGAGGATCTACTGTCTCAGGGGCCGATCTTCCATCCTGCTTTACGGTTGCTGGCTTTGACGGCTTGGCTGTTGAGAGCCAGGTGCTGAAAGACAGGGGATTGTCTGCTTCTGTTGTGCCTACTCTGCTTAAAGCGAGGAAAGCGACTTCTAGAAAGATCTATTGTAGTACCTGGAAGTCTTATATTGCGTGGTGTTAGTACCTCGGGGTTCCTCCACGTTCTTACTCGGTGCCTCGGGTCTTGGCCTTTCTTCAACGGGGGGTTGAGCAGAAGCTGGCTTTGAGTACTATCAAGGGCCAGGTCTCGACCTTTGCAATTTTCTTCCAGAGGCCACTGGCCACTCATTCCCTGGTGCGAAATTTCATCCAGGGGGTGCGGCACCTGGTTCCTCCGGTGCACTCTACCTTACCGCCCTGGGACCTTAATTTAGTGCTGTTGGTTCTCCAGAAACCTCCCCTCCTCCTGAAAATATTAGGGAGATTCCCCGGCTTACCTTATCCCAGAAGGTGGCCTTTTGGTGGCTATTATTTCTGTGCGCAGGGTGTCGCAACTGGCTGCATTGTCCTGTCCCTCCCTGTATCTGGTGGTTCATAGGGATAAAGTGGTTCTTCGGATCCATCCTTCCTTCCTAAGGTGGTCTCCGGTTTTCACTTAAATGAGGATATTTTGTTGCCTTCCCTGTGTCCTAAGCCCAGCCAACCTAAAGAAGTTGCACTGCACACCTTGAAAATGGTTCGGGCAATCAGGGTGTACCTGGCCACTACTGACTCTTTTTGTAGGTCAGATTCGCTCTTTGTGATCATGGATGGGTCTAGGAAAGGGTTGCCTGCGTCTGCTGCGACTATCTTCAGATAGATCAGGCAGACGGTGTTGCAGGCTTATTTGACTAAGGGTCAGGTTCTCCCTTTCCCTGTTAAGGCGCAATCTACTCGGGCACCTAGTGCTTCCTGAGCTTTCCTGCCATCTGGCGTCTGTGCTTCAGGTTTGCAAAGCGGCTACCTGGTCGTCTGTTCATACATTTACAAAGTTTTATAAAGTTGATGTGCTGGCATCTGCAGATGCCTCTTTCGGCCGCAAGGTTTTGCAGGCTGCTGTCTGAGGTGACCCTTGGTCTTCCTCGGGGGTTCTGTTTTGGATTTCAGGTGGGTCTCATCTTTTTGTTCCGATGAGTCCTATGTTTCCTGGTTGGCTATGTTTTTGGCCTTATGGAATGTTTTCTTCTGCTATCCCACCCCTCAATTATGGCACTGCTTTGGGACGTCCCTACAGATATCAAGATATGAGTCCTGCGTCTGTCAATGAGCGACAGAGAACTGGATTTCTCTAGCGCTCATTGACAGACGTAGTCCTCGGTGATACAGCACCTTCGGGTTATGTTGCCTCCACAGGAGCAGGACTAGACAGGAAATTAAAAAGCTCTGGCCACACCCTAGGGGCAGTCCCAGAGGGCATATCCCCTCTCTCTCTGCCTCAGCAAATCAGTTATTTTCTGTCTAGTTAGGAGTAAGGACCTAGATACCTTGCTGGGATCTTAGGTCCTGGCAAGATTTTTTTCTTAAAATATTTTTTTAGACAGCTTTTTTTCTCCAGTGTTCCTGTGAGATCTTCAAGCAAGAAAGCTGAACTGGGCGATGGGCTGGATGTTGAGATCCGGTGGTCACCCCAGTTCAGCCTACGAGCGCGTGCAGGCCATAGCTCCGCGCTGGGTCGGCCGCGACAAAGTCCCATTAAAGGACTGACCCCGCGAGTTAAACGTCTCGCTGAAACGCCAAAGACCATGAGTCACGGCGTCCATATCGGTCGACAGCCCTCCCGCCCCGGTGGAGAGGGGTACTGTCAGGAGTTGGTGCCCGCCTGGTTCCGGTATGGTGAGTAGTATGTTCCCCCTTTTTCCCCTGACGGGTCTTGTGGTGAACGCGGGCCCCTCTCTGTATGGTAAGATAGAGTCCCTCTCTATCCTATAAATGACACAGATCCTCCTACTTTGAGTGTGATTTTATGTGCAAAAAGCCAGGAGGCTTGGTTTGGGAGCTAACAATCTAATTGTATACATGTTAAAAAGATTGTAATCAGTGGCATTCTGGGAATCTTACGGTGATAAGAATAAGCTACCTACCAGTCAGAAGCCACGGACATGTAGACTGCCTTCCTAATCAGATCTCCAGCTATTAGCAGGCCTCCCGAATGGCCATGCGGTCCGCCAGGACCGGTACCGCCAACCACGCCAAATCCCCATGCAGAGAGAGTGTTGTGTGCCCTGCAGCACACCGCTATTTTTTTTGCTGGATCGCACGAGCCGCCATTTTGGCGTAGCCTCGTGTCTCCAGCATGGGGGCGGCCATGTTTGAGGTGATCCAAACACCTCGTGGAGCTAGGGGAGGCGCCGGAAGGCGTGCAGAGGGGCGGAGCCGCCTCCTTTCTTCCTGGGCAGCCAGCCAAAAGACTTCCTGTTTGTCAAGACAGCGCTGTAACCTGTTGCAGTTAAACTCTGAGCATCAAGTGGTGAGCCTGGGGGTCTATCTCTCTCTCTCTCGATCGATAGGGATCCCTAGCAGGTAACACTAAGGGGCTTTTTGTGGCGCTGGGGGTCTGGAAAAAAAAAAAAAAAGTTTTTTATTTTTGAATTATATTATCCAGGAAGTGACTGGAATTATCATGGACCCTGCCACACATATTCCCCCACCTGTTTCCCTCGAGGGGGCCACGGGACCCGCCGGTGCACAGAGTGTAGAGTCATTTACAGCAATTTTGGAGTCTATGGTGGCTCGGGTGGAGGCGGCCTGTCAGGGACGGGGGTCAAGGAAGCGACCCCCGCCTACCCCTATACTATCTGACACCTCTGACTCAGATTCAGAGATGGTCACTGCAGTTGCAGGTTCCTCTGCAAGGGCTGCTGTCTCAGGTAAAGCCCCCTCAGACAGTGAGGACGTTTCTTCTCCCGCTATAATTCAGGAAGAAGCATTGGTGGACGCACTAGTTGTGGCAGTGCAGGAAACCTTAAAACTTGAGGCTTTACCGGCAGAGGCAACTGAAACAGAGATTCCTTTTGGTACTAATAAGCCCATCAAAACGGTGAAGGTTTTTCCTGTACCCAAATGTTTCGGTAATCAGATTAAAGGAGAATGGGAGCATTCTAAACGTACCTTTACTATTCCAAGCGTATTGCTAGACGCTATCCGTTTGAGGAATCCATCATTAAGAAATGGACGGTACCACCAGTGGTGGATCCACCTATTTCCAGGCTGAATAAAGCCATGGTTATCCCAGTGGAGGACACTTCGTCCTTTAAGGATCCGGTGGATCGAAAGATGGAAGCAGAGTCCCGCACCATCTTCTCTCTGATAGGGTCAGCATTTAGACCAGTAATTGTTATTGGTCTAGTTTCCCAGACACTTACGGAATGGGCGAGAATGGTACGCCAAGACCTTAGGGGAATAGATATTCCCCAGGAGACATCTGATTTGATGGAACAGATTATACAAGGGCTACAGTTTATCTGTGACGCAGCCTTGGACACTACTCCCTTATTAGGGCATGCATCTATGTCAGCGGTCATCCTCAGACGTGTGCTGTGGTTAAAATGCTGGTCAGCTGACCTAGGTTCCAAAAAGACCTTGACAAATCTCCCTTTTCAGGGGAATCGTCTATTTGGGGCCAACCTAGATGAAATCATTAAGGATGCCACTGGGGGCAAGAGCACTTTTTTGCCACAGGCTGCTAAAGCTAAGGGACCTCGCAACAAGCGAGGACCTTTCTTTACCGCCCATAAAGGGCGCCCGGCTGGTACAAGCGGGAAAGGCAAGACTCCTCCAGGAGGGTTCAAGAAGGGCTGGTCGGACAAGCAGAGGACCAACCCAGCCAAACCCGAAGCAAAGGAGTACACAGCCTGAAGGTGCGCCCCCACCCGGTTTCAGGGTGGGGGGACGTTTTCACCGGTATTCAGGACATTAGATCGAGCATCAACCACTACTACCGGTGCGATTCTTCCCTTCCAACATTTAAGTACTACAGGAAGCGGTAGTTACCGTTCCCTGAATAGATCTTTTCCTTTACCTTTTCCTAAGATTAGTCCCTATACCTCACAGGAATCGGATCTGGTTGACCAGATAGGCCAAGTAGACTCTAGTCGGGTGACTTCGGTCCCTGAGGTTCAACCAGAAAAGATCACCCTTCCTGATAACAATCAGGTATCTGATAAATGTGTGGGAACAGAAAACGACCAGACTTTCTCGGATGGTCGGGGCCAGATACCTCTAGGGACGCCTGGTTCAGATTCTATCAGCGCCAGTGGTCCTAGAAATTCTAGGCTGGCCTCCTCAAGCCGGCCTGGCCGACTTGGACATGCTAGTCGCAGACGTTCCGTGGGAACTTCGTCTCAGGGAGTGTCTGTGGTCTCAAGGACCAATTTACCATCATGCTTTACAGTCGCTGGTTTTAATGGCCTGGCCATTGAGACCCAAGTACTGAAGGACAGAGGTTTGTCTACTTCAGTCATTCCTACCCTTATTAAAGCAAGGAAAGCGACTTCCAGCAAGGTCTATTATCACACATGGAAGACTTATATTGCGTGGTGCGAATCTTTAGGATTTCCTCCACGTACCTATTCGGTGACTCGAATATTGGCCTTTTTGCAACAAGGGGTTGAGCAGAAGCTAGCCTTGAGCACCATCAAGGGTCAAGTTTCAGCATTAGCAATCTTCTTTCAGAAGCCTTTAGCTACCAAGTCCTTGGTGCGGAATTTCATCCAGGGGGTGCGGCACCTGGCTCCACCAGTCCGCGCGCCCTTACCGCCCTGGGATCTTAATTTGGTTTTGTCGGTTCTACAGAAACCTCCCTTTGAAAACATCAGGGAGATTCCCTTGCTTACTTTATCCCAGAAGGTGGCCTTCTTGGTGGCTATTACTTCTGCTCGCAGGGTGTCAGAACTGGCTGCATTATCATGCCAGTCCCCATACCTAGTTATTCATAGGGATAAGGTAGTACTTCATCCTAAGCCATCTTTTCTTCCTAAGGTGGTT
Source organism: Pelophylax lessonae (assembly GCF_965119305.1). Classification (NCBI taxonomy): domain Eukaryota; kingdom Metazoa; phylum Chordata; class Amphibia; order Anura; family Ranidae; genus Pelophylax; species Pelophylax lessonae. Next base: position 792,661,926 of record NC_138768.1, on the reverse strand, counting down.
TCAGATTTTCATCTGAATGAAGATATTGTACTACCTTCCTTGTGTCCTCAGCCCAAGCATCATCGGGAACATGCGTTGCATTCCTTAGATGTGGTTCGGGCAATCAGGGTATACCTGAAAGCTACGGAATCATTCCGTAAGACGGATTCACTTTTTGTGATCACGGATGGCCCCAGAAAGGGTTTGCCTGCATCTGCTGCGACCATTGCCAAATGGATTAGACAAACGGTGGTACAGGCTTATTCTATTAAGGGTCAGAGTCCTCCGTTCCCTGTTAGGGCGCACTCCACTCGAGCGCTCAGTACTTCCTGGGCCTTTCGCCATCAGGCGTCAGTGGTCCAGGTATGTAAGGCGGCCACCTGGTCGTCGGTACATACCTTTACAAAATTCTATAAAATTGATGTGACGGCATCGGCGGATGCCTCATTTGGCCGCAAGGTTTTGCAGGCCGCAATTTGAGGAGACCGGTGGTCTACCTCGAGGGTTTTTTCTGTTTGGAAAAAAAAAAAATTTTTTTCTCTTTTTTGTTGAGTCTCATCATTAAGGATGAGCATTGTAAACTTCTAGTTGGCACCGGTTGGGCCTTCTAGATTGGGATTTGATTTTCATTTTCCCACCCCTCATTTGTGATACTGCTCTGGGACGTCCCGAAGGTGCTGTATCACCGAGGACTACGTCTGTCAATGAGCGCTAGAGAAAAATGGATTTTTGTAAAATCTTACCGTAAAATCCTTTTCTCTTAGCTCATTGACAGACGTAGTCCCCGCCCCTCTGTTTTTTGAGTTGGGTTGGGTTAAAATCTCTAAAGACTGCTTTTTCACATAACTGATTTGCTGAGGCAGAGAGAGAGGGGATATGCCCTCTGGGACTGCCCCTAGGGTGTGGCCAGAGCTTTTTAATTTCCTGTCTAGTCCTGCTCCTGTGGAGGCAACATAACCCGAAGGTGCTGTATCACCGAGGACTACGTCTGTCAATGAGCTAAGAGAAAAGGATTTTACGGTAAGATTTTACAAAAATCCATTTTTTTGACTTACCGTAAAATCTTTTCTCTTAAGCTAATTGACAGACGCAGCACCCACCCCTCTTTCTTCAAGTTTGGTTGGTGTGGTTTCTCTGACTCTGCTTTGTTACATAACTGACATCCTATAGCAGGAAGAGAGAGGGTATACCCCTTGGGGACTGCCCATAGGTGTAGCCAGAATTATTTTTCTGCCTAGTGTCCTACTCCTATAGGGGGCAGCAATACCCTACGGATATCAAGATAGGAGTCCTGCATCTGTCAATGAGCTTAAGAGAGAAGGATTTTATGGTAAGTCAAACATCCAGTTTTTCTCTATTGTTCATTGAGAGACGCAGCTTCATATCTTCTTGACCATTGGGTTATACTGCCCCCTACAGGAGTAAGTCACTAGGCAAGAAAAAGCTTTACCACACCTATGGGGCTGTCCCTGCAGGCATAACCCCACACATAGCCCTCCCCCGTTTCTGGGCGTGGGGGGACATCTTAGATTCTTTCCAGAACCATGGGCTTCCTTGATTCAGGACAAATGGTTTCACGAACTGATCCGTTCGGGTTACAAAATCGAATTCCGGTCTCGACCTTCGGACAGGTTCTTCCCATCCAATCTACACCTATCTCCAGACCAGTTAAGGGATCTACAAAAGGCAGTACAAGACCTGCTGTCACAAGGGGTGATTTTGACCGTTCCATCTTGAGAACGCTTTCGGGGATTCTATTCAAACCTGTTTACTGTGCCCAGAAAAGAAGGCAAAGTATGTCCAATTCTGGACCTCAAGGTGAACCGATGTACAGAAGTTTCGAATGGAGTCCATTCGACCAGTAGTGGTGTCCCTACACCAAGGGGATTTTTTGGCCTCGATAAAGGATGCGTATCTACACATCCCTATCTACGTTGGTCATCAGCGTTTTCTTCGCTTTGCTGTAGGAGAGGAGCATTATCAATTTGTGGCGTTGCCCTTTGGTCTCGCCTCTGGCCCCAGGGTCTTTACCAAGTTGCTGGCTCCGGTGTTGGCATTCCTGCGCCAATGGGGGATTTCGGTACTGGGTTACCTGACTCTCATTCAGCCCTGTCAGGTGACTTGACGATCACGGTACGGGCTCTGCAAGAGTTCGATTGTAACATAAATTTAAAAAATCTGCCCTGATGCCATTAAGACTGGATTATCTGGGCCTGACTCTGGATTCCACTTTGGCGAGGGTCTTTCTTCCTCCAGACAAGCTGCTGAAATTGCAGGGGGCAATCCATTTGCTGTTGGCAAACAGTTGGTCCTCTCTACGAACTTGCATACGGGCCTAGGGTCTGATGGTGTCAACCTTCAAGACGGTTCCATTTGCTCATTTCCACACGAGTCCCTTACAAATGGAGAGTCTCGTAAAATGGAACAAAGATCCAAAGTCTTTGGACACCTTAACTCGATTGAGTCAAAAAGGTCTTCTTTCAACTGTCCTTGGCCACATACTCCCTGGAGCATACTTTTCTTAAGGGAGTTAGGCACCTGGCCCCTCCAGTGCGGTCTTCGTTGCTGCCTTGGGACCTCAATTTGGTGCTTTCAGTTCTCCAGAAGCCTCCTTTTTTCGGGAGATTCCCCTATTTACGCTGTCCCAGAAGGTGGCCTTCATGGTGGCTATCACCTCGGCACGCAGGGTGTCCGAATTGTTGGAGTTTTTCTGTCTTTCATCTTACTTGGTGGTTCACAGAGATAAGGTGGTTCTTTGTCCCTTCATGTCGTTCCTTCCAAAGGTTGTCTCAGATTTTCATTGGAATGAAGACATTTTGCTCATCCAAAGGAAAGTGCCTTGCATGTCTTGGATGTAGTCCAGGCAATAAGAATGTACTTTGCAGCTACGGAGTCTTTTCAGAAGTCAGACTCACTATTTTTGCTCACAGATGGGCCTCAGGAAAGGGTTGTCTGCTTCCTCTGTGACCATTTCCAGATGGATTAGAAAGACGGTGAATCAGACCTATTCCATCAGGGGTCAGGTTCCTCCTTTCCCTGTCAAGGCACACTTTACTCGGGTGCTCAGTGCCTCTTGGGCCTTCCGTTGTCAGGTATCAGTCACACAGGTTTGCAAGGCGGCCACCTGGTTGTTGGTGCACACTTTCACAACGTTCTATAAGGTGGATGTGTTGGCATCTGCGGATGCTTCCTTTGGCCGCAAGGTTTTTCAGGCTGCTGTTTAGAGGATCTGGTCCTCTTTAAGGTGTATTGTTTTTTCAGGCGAGCTATAGCTAACCTTGGGAATTTCTTTTTTGCTGTTCCCATCCCTCATGTTTAACACTGCTTTGGGACGTCCCAATGGTTAAGAAGATCAGAAGCTGTGTCCGTCAATAAACGAAAGAAAAAATTGTATTTTTAACTTACGGTAAAATTAATTTCTCTGATGTTCATTGATAGACACAGCACCCACCCCTTTGTGGAGTTGTAATTCTTCTGACACTGCTTGTAACAAAACTGAGTACCTATAGCAGAAAGTGGGAGTATACCCCTGGGACTTCCCATAGGCGTAGCCAGACTTTTTTTTCTGCCTGGTGTCCTACTCCTGTAGGGAGCAGTATAACCCAGTGGTTAAGAAGATCAGGAGTTGTCCGTCAATGAACATCAGAGAAATGGATTGTACGGTAAGTAAAAAATCCCATTTTCCTTGGCAACAAAATATTGATGGACGCTGGAAATGACTACCCGCTTTTCATGGATAAGTTGTATCTCCTCTCAGGCCCATTCTTACTGCATTTTAGTGTTAATTACTGCTAATCTGTATAAAACACATTATTTAATAATGCATTGTTACCAGTCACAGGGAGATGCACAGAAAAATTCATATGTACTAACAGCTTTAGCCATCTGCAGTGTTCTCAGATTTAAATAATGTTAGATGGATTTCCTGTAGATCTATCCTGTAACCTCTGGATAAGATTAAAACATCAAGTTTCGCAAGGTACTGTTTCCCTGCCATCACTTACTGTAAATCTAGCCATATAAACTAGTAGAATTTAGTTTGAAAATTGTTATTTTCGGAACATTCGATTTTCTAATAATTAGTGGAGTCAAATACACTGCCTTGAAAAAATATTTATACCCCTTGACATTTTCCACACTTTGTCATGTTACAACCAAAAACCTAAATGGTTTTTATTGGGGTTTTATGTAATAGACCTACACAAAGTGGCAAATAATTGTGAAGTGGAAGGAAAATGATAAAAGATTTTCAACATTTTTTACAAATATCTGAAAAGTGTGGTGTGCATTTGTATTCAGCCCCCCTGAATCAATACTTTGTAGAACCTCATTTTACTGCAATTACAGCTGCAAATCATTTTGTGTATGTCTCTACCAGCTTTGCACATCTAGAGAATGACATTTTTGCCCATTCTTTGTAAAATAGCTCAAGCTCTGTCAGGTTGGGTAAAGAGCATTTGTGGACAGCAATTTTCAAGTCTTGCCACAGATTCTCAATTGGATTTAGCTCTGGACTTTCACTGGGCCTTTCTAACACATGAATATGATTTGATCGAAACCATTTAATTTAGCTCTGGCTGTATGTTTAAGGTCGTTGTCCTGCTGGAATGTGAACCTCTGTCCCAGTCAAGTCTTTTGCAGACTCAAATGGGTTTTCTTTTAAGAATGTGATGCATTTGGCTTCCCTGTCCTTCCTGAAGAAAAGCATCCCCACAACATGATGCTGCCACCACCATGTTCCATGGTGGGGATGGTGTGTTCAGGGTGATGTGCATTGTTAGTTTTCCACCACACATAGCGTTTTGCTTTTAGGCCAAAAAGTTCAATTTTGGTCTCATCTGACCAGAACACCTTCTTCCCCCTGTTTGCTGTGTCCCCCACATGGCTTCTTGCACCTGCAAATGGAATTTCTTATGGCTTTCTTCTTGCCACTCTTTCATAAAGGCCAGATTTGTGGAGTTTAGGTGGACGACCATGTCTTGGTAGGTTTGCAGTTGTGCCATAAACTAATCCGTTTTGTGTTTTGTTTTTTTTCACATATACCTAGTGCAAACAGTTTGGACGAGAAACACAATTACCTTTCAATTTATTGTTCGTTCGGCAGAAAATGTCCAAACTTGTCCTTGTTTTTTCAGCTCAAAAACGTCACAACCGATTACCAATTTGTGCCCATTAATTGGCCAAAAAACTGTCCAAATGACCGAATTTCGGTAAATTTTTCATATAGTGTATGCTCAGCATGAAGCACCATTTTAATGAGGTTGATCAGGCCAACCACCAAGAATGAAAGTTTAGTCCACACTGTCCGTTTTAAAAGTGGGGTTACATTGGCCTCCAGAATGGTAGAAGTGGTAGCCATGATTATAATCCCTAAGTATTTCAAAACGGATACTACCTTAAGCGGAGAAGCCGAGGTGTCAGAGCCAGATGATTGGGGACAAAGTGGCATTAGGGCTGACTTCTGCCATTTAATTTTTAAGCCAGAAAAGGTACCATATATCTCAATAATGTGCATAGCAGTATCTAGAGAGGCTGTAGTATCTGGCATATACTGGATGATTTTGTCTGCATATAGTCCAATTTTTTCGGTATTGTCCCCATATGTAATACCTGGAAATAAAGGAGATTGTCTAAACCATAAGGCCAAGGGTTCCATGACAATGGAAAATAAAAGCGGGGACAATGGACACCCTTGTCTTGTATCAGCAAAGGAGATAATTTACCATTCACCAGTAAATTGGATGTAGGGTGAGCATATAAAATAGAGACCCAGTGCCGAAAAATTTTTGACCGGACGTGATGAACGTACGTTCAGCCACGTTATATGTTTTTTTTCTTCCATTCAAAATCAATGGTTCCCTATGGGAGCCTATTGATTTGAATGGAAGTCGCACCGCAAGTTGGATCAGGATGATCCGACTTGCGGCGCGACTTGCGCTGTGAGAATCTTGAGGGGGAACTCCACTCCAAAAATGGGAAAAAAACTGCGTGGGGGTCCCCCCCCCCCCAGGTTCCAAACCAGGCCCTTCGGGTCTGGTATGGAATTTGAGGGTAGCCCCACGCCGAAAAAACGGCGTGGGGCCCCCCCCCAAAATCCATACCAGACCCTTATCCGAGCACGCAACCCGGTAGGGCAGGAAGGGGGAGGGGTCGAGCTCCCCCCACGCCCCACCCCAAAGCACCTTGCGTCCATGTTGATGAGGACAAGGGCCTCATCCCCACAACCCTGGCCGGTGGTTGTGGGGGTCTGCGGGTAGGGGGCTCATCGGAATCTGGAAGCCCTCTTTAACAAGGGGGCCCCCCAGATCCCGGACCCCCTCCCTATGTGAATGGGTATGGGGTACACTGTACCCCTACCCATTCACCCCATAAAAGGCAGTGTATGGAAATAACGACAGGAGACGTTCTGGAAAGTTTATTAAAAATCTTCCATCTGTTCTTCTCTGCTCTGGTCTTCTCCCTCTACTGGTCTTCTGGTCTTTTGCTCCTTTGCTGTCCGCTCTTCTGCTCTTTTGCTGTCCACTCTTCTGCTCTTTTGCTGTCCACTCTTCTGCTCTTTTGCCCTCGGCTCTTCTCTTCTTCTTCCTCCGGTCCTCCTCTGATGTCTCCGGTGATTATGCCGGTCTCTGCAGCTTGTTATATAGCCATTGTGGGTGTGACGTCATCGGGAGGCCCCGGCCCCTCGTGTCACAGATGACGTCATGATGACGTCATAAAGTTATGTCCAAGGCTGGGTCCTATAACAAATTGAAATCCCCCATACACAGAACATATGCATCGGGATACTACGCAAATAAATTAATCACCTCCCTTACCACCACCGGTGGGGCAGGGGGTAATATATATTAGGGATGCACCGAAATTTCGGCCACCGAAATTATCGGCCGAAAATCTCATTTCGGCCGATAATGGGTTAACATTGCCGAAAATAATGGCCGCCGTGGGGAAGGAGGAGGGCGCAGCGCAGCGAGGGCAGGTTTTAAAAGTCCCGCCTCTGGCCGGCCATCCGCCTCTCAATGACGTCCCTACTACGATCTGTGTAATGGAGGGACACACCAGGGGGGGGGGCGGGGCGAGCGGCCGCTATTGAACTATGTGATCCTTCCTGTCAGCTCAGCGCGACTATATGTGAATGAGAAGTGACCTGACATCGGGCGGGGGGAGCGGCCGCTATTAGCTGTAACTATGTGAGAGCTTCACTTCACTGACAGGCATGTATCTCCGCTGTCAGGGAAGTGAAGGCTCACATAGTTACAGCTAATAGCGGCCGCTCCCCCCGCCCGATGTCAGGTCACTTCTCATTCATTACAAAATAAAAAGAAGAAGGTTATAACCGCGCTAAAGGCAACAAATAGTGAGCTGCGACTTCAAGTGTGACCACACCCTTAAAAATTATATATTGTATAAGTCGCGCTAAATTGAAAAATAAACAAATGAATGTCCAACTGTTTAAAGTCCCAAATAACATAAAGTGACTGGTGATGTATGAAATCTTGTGCTGCTTCCAAAAGATCCCGTAGGAATTGTGCTTACCAGAACGGCAATTTTAAATTGCAGAATTCATGTGATGAGATGAGTTCACGAGCCCAGGTGATCCAATGGAATTCTAGCGCAAGGAACTCCCAATATTGTGGTCGTGTATCATGTGAAGGAAAAATAATAATCCATAGCGTGATACCGTACAAAATAGTCAATAATATAACTGTGTAGGACTACAAATACTGTGAATCCTTCACCAATTGTGCAGCCGTTTACCAAAATGACTAGTGAAAGGGCATGTAATCAAATCAAAAGAAAGGACCGCCACCAGACGTAGAGCCTCTTACCAGATAGATCTTTATAGATGTGTTCTATCCAAGTATAGAAAAGGTGAACCACCACCAGACATAAGGCCTCTTACCAGATGGAAATGAAAAGCCAGCAGAACATTGATTCCACATGCACCAATATCAGCAAGCCACCCAAGAGCGCATAAAGCCTCTTACCAGACCACAAGAAAAATGCTCGATAACACTTGGTATATTTTCCCAATGGAGAGGTAACTTCAAGGTCCCAATGACAATCCGGGCAAATCACTGATAAGTACCACGATGTACCGCTTAATGTGCCTAGGTGGCCTCTCAGACCCCCTATGCCACAAGCTGAGCCACTGTGTTTCTCAGGGTTGCAACGCCAGACCAGCATGTCCCATTCCTGCGCCCAGCAAGAGTAACTGTGAGGGGTTGGTTACGGTGTTCAGGCACCAGCAACAACAAAGTCGCAATTTTTGGCACCTAGAAAGACTCTGACCATGGATTCAAATACTGGTCCATGGTCAGAGTCTTTCTAGGTGCCAAAAATTGCGACTTTGTTGTTGCTGGTGCCTGAACACCGTAACCAACCCCTCACAGTTACTCTTGCTGGGCGCAGGAATGGGACATGCTGGTCTGGCGTTGCAACCCTGAGAAACACAGTGGCTCAGCTTGTGGCATAGGGGGTCTGAGAGGCCACCTAGGCACATTAAGCGGTACATCGTGGTACTTATCAGTGATTTGCCCGGATTGTCATTGGGACCTTGAAGTTACCTCTCCATTGGGAAAATATACCAAGTGTTATCGAGCATTTTTCTTGTGGTCTGGTAAGAGGCTTTATGCGCTCTTGGGTGGCTTGCTGATATTGGTGCATGTGGATTCAATGTTCTGCTGGCTTTTCATTTCCATCTGGTAAGAGGCCTTATGTCTGGTGGTGGTTCACCTTTTCTATACTTGGATAGAACACATCTATAAAGATCTATCTGGTAAGAGGCTCTACGTCTGGTGGCGGTCCTTTCTTTTGATTTGATTACATGCCCTTTCACTAGTCATTTTGGTAAACGGCTGCACAATTGGTGAAGGATTCACAGTATTTGTAGTCCTACACAGTTATATTATTGACTATTTTGTACGGTATCACGCTATGGATTATTATTTTTCCTTCACATGATACACGACCACAATATTGGGAGTTCCTTGCGCTAGAATTCCATTGGATCACCTGGGCTCGTGAACTCATCTCATCACATGAATTCTGCAATTTAAAATTGCCGTTCTGGTAAGCACAATTCCTACGGGATCTTTTGGAAGCAGCACAAGATTTCATACATCACCAGTCACTTTATGTTATTTGGGACTTTAAACAGTTGGACATTCATTTGTTTATTTTTCAATTTAGCGCGACTTATACAATATATACTTCTCATTCATATATAGTCCGGCTGAGCTGACAGGAAGGATCACATAGTTATATCTATAGCGGCCGCTCGCCCCGCCCCCCCCGCCCGGTGTGTCACTTCATTCAACACAGATCCTAGTAGTGACATCACCGGGAGGCGGTGCCGCCGGCCAGAGGCGGGACTTTTGAATGAGGGATGCTGAGCCAGATGTGGGGGAGCTGAGGCAGCTTACCAATGATGTAGATCAAAGGAGCAAGAATTCAAAACACTAATACTGTAAAGTCACTTACTCACCCAGCACTAAAATACACTATAAGAACAATTGAAATAAAAACCGTGAAGGTGAAAGCTGCTGCTATACAAGGGGAAAACTGAAATAAGGTGCAACAAATGCAGCTTGCATAAACCAATTTGTGACACTAGCAGCGCTAAAAAATATTTTTTAGCGCTGCTAGTGTCACAAATTGGTTTATGCAAGCTGCATTTGTTGCACCTTATTTCAGCTTACCAATGATATTTGTATTATGAAGCATGAGGGGTTAATGTATTGTCACTGCTGGTCACTGCTGCATTAGTGACCGACCAGTGGCAGGTAATTAATCCCTTTGTGCTGCATTAGTGCAACCAGTATCAGTGTTAATTAACACTGGTTGCACTGATACTGGTTGCACTAATGCAGCACAAAGGGGTTAATTACCTGCCACTGGTCGGTCACTAATAGATGAGTGACCAGCAGTAACAATACATTAACCCCCTCATGCTGCATAATACAAATACCATTGGTAATTAAATTAACCTCTTGCCAACCCATCACAGGACATATACTGTGACAGGGTGGCAGCGACAGGTGTACGTCGCTACCTGTTTTTGGTGTATGCCCCTCTTTTATCTATTTTAAATTTTTTGGGGGAAAAAAGTCATTTTCGGTTTCGGTTTTCGGCCAAGGGCATCCTGCATTTTCGGTTTCGGCCCAAAATTTTCATTTCGGTGCATCCCTAATATATATATATATATATATATATATATATATATATATATATATATATATATATATATATATATATATATGTACATAATGGCGTATGGTCTGGAGTATAGTTTAGCGTACACAAATCTATATTTCCTGTCTGGGTCAGTACGAGCAGTAACACACTTCCAAGAAACCGACTGATGCACCAATAAGGACACTCCCCTGGAGTAAAAAGTATGCCAAGAATGGGAGGACCATTGGTACAATGATTTACGCAAATAGGCCACGGTATCACTGGTCAGAGGGGTCTCTTGTAGACTTATTGTTTGATAACATTGAACACTTGAATGCGTTTCAAGGGGGTTCAAAGACCACGTACATTCCATGACAAAACATTACACAGCTCTGCCATTACAATATAAATTGTAATGGATATAGATCATAAAAGTACCTATTGTATGATAGATCAAAAATCACGTACCTAGGACTTGGAGACCGATAACGCATTGTGAATTTTATCTAAGAACTCTTGGTCTGAGATACCTTAGAACAAAAAAACACATGTAACAATAGTATCAACATAGCAGTCAATAGGGCATTGCCATCATAGTGCAAAGGCATCTATGTGGGCAGTTCATAGGGAAGATAGCCTCTATGTCTTTGTGGTAAGGATATATAAAGGGAGGAAAAACCCAACAATGAAAAAGGAATATAAAAAACAAAACAAAGGGGGGGTAATATAGAGCCAGGGTTGTTTGGCAGCGTTGTGGATAGTGCTGTACATGATGGTGATTTATCACCGAGCTGCTCCGGACTGTTTGGGTAAAGTACAGTGTCGCATGGATAAGTAAACCGTGCATAACCAGGTGCATCATAGAACGAGAGATACTCATGAAAACTTGGATATTGTCCATAAGAGAACTGTCTATCATCTCTGGCAGGGTATTTTAAATCGCCACATAACTGAGAAGTGTCATGTGGTCTTGCATTATATTCCAGAAGCCCAGGAGTATTTGGGAACCATCATTAAAGATTCACCTAGGCCTTGTGCTGGATTTCAGCTTGAACAAGGGCCTCACAACTGAATCAAAAACAGAAATAACCAGAAGAAAACCTCCAAACTCACAGGGTTCCCCTGGGCCAGGTGCCTGTGTTGTAATTAAAGCCAATCCTCTGCTTGGTCTAGGGGGTATTGAAGAAGACACATTTCTCATTATCAACCACGTGGAGTCGTGCAGGATAGGTCATGGAGTAGATTATGCTGGTTTCTCTCATTCTTCTCCACTTTAGTAAAGGTGGCACGCTGTTTCTGTAGTTCCACAGAAAAATCAGGGAATATGGACACCGTAATATTTTCATAGCGGATCGTACCTTTTAGTCGTGCTTTGCGTAGAATGAGATTACGGTCCTTACAATTAAGGAGCCATGCTAACAGTGGTGTAGGTGGTTGTCCTGGTATCAGGGGCTTTGCTGGGGCTCTATGAGCCCACAAAAGCAGATGAAAAGGTAATGTGATACAGATCCATTGCTACCCTGGGTTTTCACCTTCCGACCCACAATCCTGATATTTTTCCTCCTAAGGCGATTCTCCAAATCGTCTGCTTTTTTGTATAGAAAGTAGATCTGTTTTTCAGCTGCGGAGACCTTGCGAGGGATGGGGTCTAGCTCATCCTCCATAGCAGAGATTCTATGCTCAGTCTCAGCCTCCCGTTCCCTAAAACTCTGCATGTCTTGCCTGAGAAGGCCAATATCAATCCCAATCTCCTCCATCTTCCCAGTCAAAGTGGTATTGCAGGAGGGTAATGGCTGTTTGGAGTTGTGCATTTACCTGCTCAAGCGTCATTTTCTATTGTTTGTCTGCCTGGGAGGAGGATGCCTTTGGAGTGTCCAGGGCAAAGTGGCTTCCGCTCCTGGTGTGTGGAGGGCTGCGGCTGCCATCTTGTTTATCAGAGTAGGCAAATTCTTTCAGTTTCTTGGCTGCTCGATGTTGTCTATCTCTCACCAACATTACGACCAGGCACAGGAGACTATCCGTTGTCCGACAGTTTGTTCAGATAAGCAGGTAATGAGCAGGATGATGCTAGAGGCTTGTCCCAGAGCTTCCACTAAGCACAACCGACCATCTCAGCGGAAACCACGCCCCCCCCCCCGAGAAGGCCTCTAATTTTTTACAAGTAGGTAGGCAAAAGGAATTCCCGGATTAACAAAAAGACTATTGAATCTCCCTCTGTGTTGGCCTACCTTTATGCAGGCTTTCCCCCTACTATGAATGCAGCTGCCAGACCTATTCACCTTACCCATCATTTAGTGCCTGCTACCTCTGTCTGCCCTTCTTTCCACTGCCTTGTGCTTGCCTAAAAAATACATTTCAAAATGCTAACAACAACATGCAAAGCCATCCACCGCTCTTCTCTGAGCTATATTACCAACCTCATCCCAAAATATAACCCAAGCCACCCTGTTCTATATTCCCAAAACCTCCTGCTCTCTAGCTGTCTGGTCACCTCCTCCCATGCTCTCCTCCAGGACTTCTTCAGAACCTCTCCCTTCTCTCAAACTTCCTATCGTAAACTGTTGGCAGTGTGTAAATTCTGTATAATAATAAGGTGGGCTTGTGTACTATAGCAACATGTACTTAAGAAACTGAAACACTGAATGAGTAGGATGTGCAGTCTGTACTTTTCTTTTTCCTAAATTATACTTTCACTCTAACCTTATTTGTAGTTTGAGAGTTACACTTCTGCTTAAAAGAAAAATCAGTCCTTCACACAGACTTTTCTCCTAGCCATTATAGAATTGATTGCAGGATTATCTTACTATGGACAACAAAGGCTTTTTCTTTGGAAATGGTAGATGATTATTGGATTTTCAGAATTGAGAATGAAGGGTCGCAGACTTTTATTGATCCTCTGCATATGTATTATTAGAATTTAAGCAGGTTTAAAGACAAGTTAGTTCATTTCTATGACAAATCCTTCTTCAAAGAGCCCACAGTATACAAATCCTGGCTATGTCTGTGCACGTTCTTTAAAACAACCAATTGGATAGGAAATTATTATACTGATTTGGGGGATAAGACCTCTTTCCTTCAGATGAGGCAAACCTAAAATAGAACTATAGGCAAAACTTTTTTTTTTTTTCATTTTGGATAGAGCAAGGGAGGGTTATAACCTCTGTCAGATTTTATTTCACTATCTGTGTCCCATTGCAGAGATTTCCCTTCACTTCCTGTCACTTAGTCTATTAGGAAGTGAGAGGAAATCCTTGTGTAGCTGGTTTTCCATGCATTGGGCCTGAGGTGGGTCTGCCATTGTTACCGGTAACACTCCCATCACATTGTAGCTGTAACTCCAGGTGTGATAACTGAGACAATGACAATTCCGGCATCTTTGGTTTGTGTGTTTTATTATATTTTGGGGATAGGAAAAGGGAATGAGTGGGATACTCCTCTGACTCAACGAAGTACAATTTCGTGACTCTTCTAGCAAAAATGCTTGTTAGCGCTGTCTTGACGCCAGCAGGCGCTACCCAATGCTTCCTGACGCTTGGATATACTGTAACAATGAAAACTCTGCTGGAACCTCGACTTTAATTCAGAAGATCCAGGACTGTAGAATACTTGACTCCTGACACTGCTTTGCTCAAAAATCACTGAATAGCTCCCTCCAGCCTTGCGCTGGCTTGGGGTAGCTCTTTGTAAGTTCTTGTGCTGCTGCAACTCTCAACTGGCACACTCTACACTGTACACTGACTCTTCAGGGCCCAAACTGCAGGCGCCCCCTTTAACACTTTCAGGGTCCTCAACCTAGGTACCCGCTCTATCACTTCAGGGTCCTCTGACTAGGCACCCCCTCTACAGCTAGCTGTCTCTTGGATCCCAGAACCTTCTCCGGAGTGGTCCCCTCTGACACTAGGTAGACCCCCAGGGGCAATCCTCAGTATACTCACGAACTTTGTAGGCTTTCCTATGACTGGACCCCTCTCTCTCTCTCTCCGCTGGTTGTCGGCACACTGGATCCCCTTCAGCTCAACTCAGCACCCTCTGGATTCTCAGGCAGCACCCAGAGACATCCACTTCGTCTGACAGGAGGAGAGACAGCCGTACTCTCCCTCCTGGGACTCTGCTTCCCATCAAAGACGCCGAGCCATGCACACCCCTCAAACTTATACCCACTCCCAGAATCCTCTGCAGCGAAATCTGCCTTCTGGGGTAGATACAAGCCTGAATGTATCTCTGATTGGGTTTCCTCCACTGCCCAATGAAAAACCTTTCACAGGGCCAGTGGGGAGACTCCCCTCTCGGCAGACACAAGTGGGAACCATGACAACCTACCTGACCCAAAAGAAATCATGGCTCTGCTGTTAGACAAGCAAAGCACATTATATTTTACCTAGCACCTACCTGTAGGGTGCTACACTTGAAAGCGAAGGCAATTCCTTGGGGACCAGAACTAGTGTTCCATTGGAAGATTTCCCTTCTATTACTTTTCTGGGGACAATCCAAAATTTTGGAATTTTCTTTCACTTTCAATGATCATGCTAAACCGGACAAAAAGGTTGACTCCTAACTGGAGCACAGACCGTAATAAAAACTGACAGGTGTCCACTGTATCCAAAACTAAAAAAAATTTTTATCTTTAGTTATGCTTTAAAGCAGTTGTAACACAAAAAAAAAAAAAAAAAAAATGTAAGCATGATAAACAGCATAGTGCTTCTGCAGTGTCATTTTTCACATTCTATGCTGTAAAATACATAGTTGACCCTGCCTGTTCTTGTGTCCCTCTTGGTGTGCTGACTAAGGTAATCATGGCTGCTGATCCTTGATACCATGGTCAGTTTACGTGCCTCGTCATCCCGCTATGTGGTCAGTCTCTCCCCTCTTCTTCTGCCTGCTTACCAGCTCAATAGTTTGTGCTGTGAGAGCCGATCTCCTCCCCACCCCCTCCCCTCCTGACACTTTTCCATGTGGCTGTAAAGTCACTGAGCACAATTACTTGTATCCCCTCTGTTCTAGCAAGCTTTATTATACAGTATGTGTGTTTTTTTTTTTTTTTGTTTGTTTGGTTTTTTTTTTGGTTTTTTTTTTTTTATGAAACGAAATCCCTTATTTCACAGTGCTGCTGTGCGGTCACATGACCACCTGGCTGATTTCAGAGGGGAATCTCAGCCCCTCCCGCTGTAGACCTCAGATCAGGAAAGGAGAGCGACTGGAGGTCACACTGCCCCCCCCCCCCCCATCAGAACACAAAACTCAGCAGGGGAGATCACTGTACTAACATTGCTTGTGTTAGTACAGTTTTTTTTTTTTCGTTCAGCCCTCTGGATTGAACAAAGAAAAAAAAATCCTCCCTGTGTGTACTAGGCATTATTGTTTGTCACAATTTTTAT
The DNA here is from genome assembly GCF_965119305.1 of Pelophylax lessonae. Taxonomy (NCBI): domain Eukaryota; kingdom Metazoa; phylum Chordata; class Amphibia; order Anura; family Ranidae; genus Pelophylax; species Pelophylax lessonae. The sequence goes on along the minus strand of NC_138768.1, from coordinate 792,646,399 downwards.
AGTAGCTAAACTGCTAGTAGAGAAAAAAAAAATTGCACATCTTTCACGTCCTCTTTATAAGTCCATGTTAGCGCAAGCCAGTAAACCAGTTAATGTTACTGACTGATTAAATAAGAGGATAATTTGTGTCTCCCATTAAGAAAAACACGGCTGAACATGAAAATGGCAACACGTAACTAAAGGGCTATTAATAGGTATGGTGTGGGTGTTGTTTCTCTGGAGCTAGTAGAGCAGAATGTTTAATACTTGACTCATGGAACGTTCTCCTGCCAATACTGGCTATTCTATAACAGGCAGGACATTCTGAGACTAAGCTCAAACTATATTCTGCTATCTCCTACCCATTTACTGCATTTCAAGTGGAGCATTGTCTATGAGGTACCTGCCCACACCACCAGCCAAAACCTCTCAGTCCCTAAAGATCAAACTGATTATGGAACCTAGTGTGATTGCTTTTGCCTTCAATGAGATAAACAAGCACTGGAGATTTCTGCAGGTTTCCCTGCTACTCCATAGAGCTAAATATAGATGAGGACAGTCTCGGAGAACTCTTTAGTGTCTATGGGGACATTAAAATGTAACTATTGGCAAAACTTTTTTCTTTTTTTCCCTCTGTGTCCCATTGGGGATTATTTTATTTCACTTCCTGTCCCATAGTCAAAACAGGAAGCAAGAGAAAATCCCTCCAAAGTAAAGCAGGTCTTAGATTGGGTTACAGGAAAAATAATAGCTTGATTCCCCCTTCAATACAGTCAGGGTTGATGGGGAAATCCCTACCGTGGAGCTAATGTGCTCCCCTGGGGAAAAGGGGGGGGGGGGAACCATCCCTAATGGTAGAACACAGTGATTACTGATAGCGGCTCTAGCTGCTGGCAAAAATTGCATGCTAAAAACCTGACATGCTAGTAGTACCCAAGTTGATCGATGGACAACCAGCCTGCCTGTAGATGGATTGAAACTTGGCCAGTCCATGCTGACCCGGCTAAAATTTGATCCATCTATGGCCGGCTTAAGGGAATCCTGATATGTCAGCAGAACTAGCGGCCCCCATCAGAAGATATCCCCTCAATGTCAATCTAAAATTTGTGATTTTCTTTTACGTTCTAGTTACACTTTAAATCTACTTATGTCACTATTGCCTTTACTGAAAGCATGCCTATAAAAAAAGTTTTTAAATACTCCCCTTTCCTTCTGCTCACGTTATTGAATAGCACCGACATTGAGAAATGTTGTGCTGAAGTTGGTCCTTTAAATCTCCTGAGACCCCTGCTGCTTCCAGTGATTCCTCCTGCTGACCTCCACCCATCAAAGAATACAGTGACGTGAAGGTCAACCGGAGGAATCGGTGGGAGTTGCAGGGGACCCAGGAGATTGCCACTAGAGGAAGCAGCGTTTTCAGTGTGAATTTCAGCACAGATTTTGAAGGCAGCAGGAAAGGTAAGTATTTACATACTTCTTTTACAGGTATGCCTTGAAGTGTATGTAAACGCTCACCTTGTAAAACAACCCATTCTGTTTAAAATGGAAATGAAAGGCAAAACGTGTATAAAGCTATAAAAAACATTATTAATACCTTTTTTACTTTTTTTTTTTTCTTTATAATTGATCACATAGCTTCTGTTCTCATCAGCACAGAGAGGTGAGAGAGGTGGCTGTCCAGGAAGGGGGGGGGGGGGGGTGTGAGCATAAGTCTGATCATTGAAGGAGAGCAGGCTAGAGAATTGTTCTCCTGCTTAGTGTGGTCAGTTTTTAATAAAGCATTTAAAAGATTGGACACAAAGGAAGTGCTTTTTTTATACATGTACATGGTACAGCAGGCACATATACGGAATATGAAATGTTGGGTTTGCATATTATTTCATTTTAAATATTGAATAAAGCATCAGGGTGTCTTGTAAAGTATATTTTGACAATTTCACTGCTTCTACTGTGTAAAATTTGGGGATAGGTTGCTGCTGGGTGCCTGAAGATACAGAGGCCAGTGAGGACTTGATTCAAAGCTCATTTACTGCTTGTTGAGAATATGTAAATACTTAAATGTATATAGCATGGCCATATGTCCACTCTACCACCAATGGAAAAGTTTTTAAGAAGAATTTATTACACTGGCATGCTGCATTTTAATTTAGACTAAGGTTATTTCTGAACTTTTATTGACCGAAATGTGGTTCTGTCTATATTACTTTTCTGCAGGCAAATAGAAGGCAAAGTGGTTGAAATATCCCGACTTCAAGAAATATTCACAGAGAAGGTGCTGCATCAGGTAACCTAACCCATCTGATTATTTAAAATTATGAAGAATATTAGTGTTGCAAATTTAACTGGCATTTGTGCTCACCAGATAATTTTTGTTGAAGAATAGGGATGATCAAACTTTTGAAAAGTTTGGTTCGACCAGAACACCCAAACTTCCCGAAAGTTCAGGTCCGGATTCCAGAACCCCATTGAAATCAATGGGACCTGAACTTCGGTAATGAAATAACACCATTTTGAATCCCTAAAACCCAATAAATGCCCCTAAAAAGTGCCTAGGGTTCTGGGTCATGCCCCAGGGACTATTAATCACACAAAAAAAAGTTCTTAAAAATTGTCGTTTTTGATAGAGAGCCAATTATTGAAAAAAAAATGACATTTTTTTTTTTGGATTTAGTGTCTGGGGGGGTCTAAAAAGTGTACCTGTGAAGTTTCAGCTCTGTAGCATGTCCAGAACCAGAAAAAAGATTGTTTGTCTTAGAATTGCAGTAGAGCAGGGATGGGGCTCCGCTATTTTCACACCTGGCTGTTTTTGTTGCAGGCGTTTTTTTTGGACGTCTTTGGAGGCAGGCATGACCTCTGAACTTCTGTGTAAGGGTATATATACACACACACACACATATGTATATATGCACATACACACATATAGGTGTGAAAGTAGCGGAACCCTATGCCTGCGCTAATGAAATTATTTGCAGGCATAGGGCTCCGCTCCTATCACACCTATATGTGTGTATGTGTATATATACATATATGTGTGTGTGTATATATACCCCTATACAGAAGTTCAGATGTTATGCCTGCCTCCAAAGACGGCCAAAAAAACGCCTGCAACAACACACCTGGGCGTTTTTGTTGCAGGCGTTTTTTGGGCATTTTTTGGGCATCTTTGGAGGCAGGCATAACATCTGAACTTCTGTATAGGGGTATATATACACACACACACACACATATATGTATATATACACATACACACATATAGGTGTGAAAGTAGCGGAGCCCTATGCCTGCAAATAATTTCATTAGCACAGGCATAGGGTTCTGCTACTTTCACACCTATATGTGTGTATGTGTATATATACATATATGTATGTGTGTGTATATACCCCTATACAGAAGTTCAGATGTTATGCCTGCCTCCAAAGACGCCCAAAAAATGCCCAAAAAAACGCCTGCAACAAAAACGCCCACATGTTGTGGGAGAGAAGGTTAAAGATATTTCTCACTTTTCTTACCATGCTTCATGTGACACCCATAGTTGGGGTGTTACATAAAAGTTGGCCGCATTCCCCAACCTTCCACTGTCACACTGCCCCTCAACCTAATTGAATCACAAAATACTTTTCCCTGGAGCATTCTGTTGATTTTTGAGTTTAGTGTGGCTGTGCATGGCTTTGCCCACGTCATCTATTCACAAGAATCTGTGAATGAACATACCACAAGTCACATCTGTCAATGCAGCAGAGGGACTTTCAGATCTCAATAGACAACAGATGCGGTGATGTCACTGCACTTATAGTCCATTGATTACTTCCTTTAGACCCATAGCAGAAGATCTCTGCAACTTCGTACAGACCTAGGGCTAGAATTTAAACAATGCAGGAGCCTGTTCATTGCTCTCGCAATGGATTGCACTGATCTGTAGACTTCATTGCATAACTTGACCTCCGGAAGATTTATGACCAGGCCATTTTTTGTGAAAAAACAGCACTGCTTTACTTTAACTGACAACTGCGCGATCGTGCAACACTGTACCCAAATAACATTCCTTCTCTGCTCTAGGTAATCAGTTTTAATCTGTCCAGTCAGTAGGAGTAAGGACCTAGGCCCCCCGGCTGGGATCTCTGGTCTTGGCAATTTTTTCTCCTTCCTTACATCTTTTTTGATTTTTCTCTTGGGAGATCTACAATCAACTGCCGGGCTGGGTGACGGGCTGGATAATCTAGATTGAGTGGTCCCCCAGCCAGCGAGCGCATGCAGAACGCAGCTACGTGCTAGGTCTGCCGCGACATAACCTCACAGACAGCTGCTGGCCCGTGAGTTAAACTTCTCGCAGGGTCGCTTATGACCGGGATTGGGTCTGAGTTGCAGCGGTCCCTTGGCTGAAAGCTCCCCCACTTCTGTCTGGAGCATTACCTGCACCGTGGAAGGGTAAGTACAGTCCCCCCCTCTCCCTTTTTTGATGTTTTTTTTAGGATGGATGCGGGTAACCACCAGGATGGTCGGACCTGCCTGCAGGTTCCCTCCTCCCATCTTTAAATCCCTCAGTGAGCTAAGCTTCCCTCACTCCATTTCCCCCTCTGTCTGGACCTGGAGTCTGGTGGGGGTCCCAGGACAGAGAATGCAGCAGAGACCCCTGGGGCCTCCCCCGCTATCAGAACTCTGTAAGGGTCCTGGGATAGTGTATGTCCTGCCCTAATAGTCTGGAGGGGTCCCAGTGTAGAAGACCCCTAGGTGCATGCCCTACTGTTTGCGGTGTGGGTATACTGCAGGGGGGTCCCAGTGAAGAGTGCGCAACAGAGTCCCCCCAAACGTGTGCTAATGTGTGTCCTACCTTTGGGGGGAGGGGGTCCCTTGCAGAGGGTGCAGCATTGCAGAGGGCGTAGGGAAGATCTTGGCACCATGCTTCAGCGTTTGTTGCTGATGGTGGCAATTTTCTCCGCAGTCTGGCTAGTCTCCAGTTGGCAGCCTTGTTGTGCAGCCTGATGATGTCAGGGGGCCAATTTTTCCTTCATCTGGCTGGTCTCTGGTTGGCGGCCATGTTTGTGTAGCCCAATGATGTCACAGAGCCATTTTCCCTTAGTCCGGGAGATGCTGGAGATGACCGAAGCCTCATGGGTATGCCAAAGCTCCTCCTCTTCCTCCTCAGTTTCCTCTTCCTGTGCCTGAACAGGGATGGCGTCCATGATGATGCTGGGTTTTAATTCTCAGCACTCCTCCGGTCACTGTTATCTCTCTCTCTGCTGATAGGTACCCTGAGCCTTGAGGGGCTCCTTTAGTGGTGCTAAAGATAATTTTTGTACTACAAGGTCTTCTTTTCCTTTATGGAGCCTCAGAGTCTCATCTCCCCCACTGACCCCCTCATGGAGGTGGCAGGTCACTCGGAACCCCAGCCTCCCATGGTTGCACTGACGGGAGGCCTGCAGTCCTTAGTGTCCTGGCGTGTGGGTAAAAGCCCAGGAGGAAGCGTCCCCCGCCTTCCCCTGCTCAGTCTGTCTCCTCTGATTCTGAGCCTGATGCCACCGTGGACGCGGCCCCTTCCAGGGGGACTTAATATCACACCCCCTGATAGTGAGGATGATTCCTCCATAGTCGCAGAAGCAAATGAAAAAGTGCTGGTAGACACACTTATCACTGCAGTGCGTGAGACTTTAAAAATGGAGGATGTGGCTGATGTAGCCACGGAGGTGGCTGTGTCGTTTGGTATGCATAATTTTCCTCGTACTCCAAAGGTGTTTTCTTATATGCCTTATTTTGACTGGTTTTTCTGTAAGGAATGGGAACAAAAAAAAAAAAAAAAAACGTTTGTGGTTCACAAACGTTTTGCTGTATATTACCCTTTTGAGAAGTCACTTTTAAAAAAGTGGACTAGTTCGCCAATGGTGGACCCTCCTGTTTTCAGGTTAAATAAAGCAACCATGATCCTAGTAGAGGAATCCCCGTCCTTTAAGGACCCAGCTGACAGGAAAACAGGGGCTGTGGCACGAAGCATGTTTACTATGGCTGGTTTGGCATTGCGGCTAGTCTTTGACTCAGCCCTGGTGTCTCAGACCCTAACTGACCGGGGCAAGCTTTTGCAACAGGGCCTTGGGGGGTGAGCAGGTCCCCGCTGCTTATGTTGATTTAGCGGACCAGTTGGGCTTTGGCCTGCAGTTTATTTGTGATGCAGCTTTGGATAAAGCTCCTGTGCTGTCCAAACTTTCTGTTTCAGCGGTGGGGATTAGGTGGGTGCTGTGGCTTAAGCATTGGTCCACAGACCAAACTTTCAAGAAAGCTCTCATTGATCTGCCCTTTCAAGGTGATTGCCTGTTTGGGGCTACCCTGGATGACCTCATTAAGGGTATCATGGGGGGGGGGGGGAGGAGAGTACCAAGGCTAAACATAAGTGCCCTTAACCAGGACACAAGAGCCTTACCCGGTCACAGGAGCCAATGACACTAATACAGTGATCAGTGCTAAAAAAAAAAATGCACTGCTACTGTACTAATGGTACTGGCTGGGAAGGGGTTACATCAGGGGAGATCAAAGGGTTAACTGTGTGCCTAGCCTGTGCTTTCTCACTGTGTGGGAGGTGCATTGCCTAGGGGAAGGCGTTGATCCTGGCAGGAACACAGGATCAATACCTTCCCTTCTGACATAATGTTTACATAAGCAGTCTGCCGTTCTCCTTATGTGCTATCTAATCCGTGGGTCCCGACAGACACCCGCAGTCTGCAGTACCCGCCGCTGGGGGGGCTCCTGCTGTGTGTGATCACAGCGGGAGCAGGTCGCCGCCGGCGCACGCCCCAGATCTGAAAGTGTCAGATCACGTACTCGGTACGTGAACTGGCACAGAGCGACCATGCTTCCGCAGTATATGTACAGTGGGTGGTCTGCAAGTGGTTAATAAGTCCACATCTTATTTTGTTAATGTTGGGGTATTTCTTATATTTTTGCAAAAGGTTGACTATTCCTTTAAGTAAAGACTATTTACAGCACCTCCTGTAAAGCAGACCTGTAACACTGCCCAGTGGATCACTTTAATGTTTAGCAGTGATTTGGATTGCATAGAAAAAACAACAAACACACACATTCAGCCACTAAAAGCAAATACTCTTAAATTTAGATAACAGTTTTAATTGGATCTGGGAAAAAACAGCACATAATTTATGCTGTTCTGGCCCCTGTAGAAGAAAAACACTGATGGTCTCAGCTGGAAGCCTATGAAGCACAACTGCCAACATTTTAAAATGATTTCAAGGGACACTTTGATTCAGTGCTAATGTGCCTCAGCCTATATTATGCATATATCGTGCGCAATGTTTCTCAGTGCGGCAAAAACCATTCTCCTTATGTCACCTGAATTGCTAAAATATTTTGCATTGAAAACATTGGCCTTCAATATAAATTAACTAAACATCCATACAGAATAAAAGAATTATAACTAGAACATATAGAAAAGCGAGTTGCTGGGTAGATTTGAAAAGCAAGAGAATTTCCAGGGACGAAACTGACCAGGAAGCAGTAATAAAAACCTGAGTTACCCCTGTTATTCAGAACAGTACAAAAATTCCCTGAAACACTCTCCAGCTAGTCAGCACAAAAAAAATAAATTAAACATTAGGTTAAAACTAATTTCTGTTCCATATACACTGCTCAAATAAATGAAGGGACACTTTGAAAACACATCAGATCTCAATGGGGAAAAATATGCTGGATGTTCATACTGATATGGACTGGGTAATGTGTTAGCAATGAAAGGATGCCACACCGTTTGATGGAAATTAAAATAATCAACCTACAGAGGGCTGAATTCAAATACACCCCAAAAATCAAAGTGAAAAAATGATGCAGCAGGCTAGTTCATTTTGCAGAAATTTCATTGCAGCAACTCAAAATGGTACTCAGTAGTTTGTATGGTCCCCACGTGTTTGTATGCATGCCTAACAATGTTGGGGCAGGCTCCTAATTAGACGATGGATGGTGTCCTGGGGTATTTCCTCCCAGATCTGGACCAGAGCATCACTGAGCTCCTGAACAGACTGAGGTGCAACCTGGTGGCGTTGGATGGACCGAAACATAATGTCCCAGAGGTGTTTGTGGGCCATACAATGGTATCAATTCCTTCATCCTTCAGTAACTGGCTGCATACTCTCGCCACATGAGGCCGGGCATTGTCGTGCACCAGGAGTAACCCAGGACCCACTGCACCAGCGTAGGGTCTGACAATGGGTCCAAGGATTTCATCCCGATACCTAACGAATGTCAAGGTGCCATTGTCTAGCATGTAGAGGTCTGTGCATCCCTCCATGAATATGCCTCCCCAGACCATCACTGACCCACCACCAAACGGCTCATGCTGAACTATTTTCCAGGTAGCATAACCTTCTCCACGACTTCTCCAGACCCTTTCATGTCCGTCACATGTGCTCAGGGTGAATCTGCTCTCATCTGTGCAAAGCACAGGGCGCCAGTGGCGGACCTACCAATTCTGGTATTCAATGGTAAATGCCAATAAAGCTCCACGGTGCCGGGGTGTGAGCAAAGGACACACTAGAGGATGTCGGGCCCTCAGGCCACGGTCATGAAGTATGTTTTTGATTGTTTTGTCAGAGACATTCACACCAGTGGCCTGCTAGAGGTCATTTTGTAGGGCTCTGGCAGTGCTCATCCTATTTCCCCTTGCAGAAAGGACCAGATACCGGTTTTGCTGATGGATTAGGGCAGGGTTCGACAATCCCTGGGCGCCAGGTCGCATTTGCGACTAGAATTAGCGACCTGGCGCCTGGGGTGCACTGCAGGAGATGTCCTGTCGCTTTGCGCCCCCCCCGAGCGCTCGAACTACAGCATCATCCAAAAATTGAGGCCCCGGCTTTTGGGCCTTCTTCACTGAGATGCTGCCAATGGGAAACTGGCAGCCTCTTGTGGTGGCTGGGAGTATTACAACAAGCAGTAATTAGGAATGCAATGAATTTCCACTGCTTGTTTTCTATGCCCGTCCTCCTTCCCAAGAGATGGAGAGACAGAAGTTTTTGCAGTCTTCATCTGTAGAACACATTATCCTTGAACTTCCAGTAGAGAGAGCAGTGTAAAATGGGATTTAAAAATAAAAATAAAATCAAATAATACCCACACTCCCTGCATACTTACCTTTAAGCAAAGGTCACTTGATCTCCTATCGCCCCAACCTTGCTGCACTGTTTAAATTTAAGATCGGTTATTTTCGTCATTGAAAATAAAGCTTTGTTGTTAAAAAAAAAAAAAAAAAACTGGCTCCTAACTTTTTTAGCTGGCTCCTAGATCCCAAACAAATTTGTCAAGCCCTGGATTAGGGACCTTCTTTGACCCTGTCTGGCTCTCCTAGAGTAACTGTCTGTCTCCTCAAATCTCCTCTATGCTCTTGAGACTGTGCTGGGAGACACGGCAAACCTGACAATGACGCGTATTGATGTGCCATCCTGGAGGAGTTGGACTGCCTGTGCAACCTCTACAGGGTCTAGATATCACCTCATGCTACCAGTAGTGACAGTGACCCTAGCCAAATGCAAAACTAGTATAAAAACAGTCCGAAAAGGTGAGTAGGGAAAAAAATGTCAGTGGCCTCCACGTGTAAAACCATTCCTGTTTTGGAGGTCATCTTGTTACCCATCTAGTGCACCTGTTGTTAACCACTTAAGCCCCGGAGGATTTGGCTGCTCAAAGACCAGGCCCTATTTTGCGATTCGGCACTGCGTGAATTTAATGGACAATTGCACGGTCGTGCGACGCTGTACCCAAATGAAATTGATGTCCTTTTTTTTCCCACAAATAGAGATTTCTTTTGGTGGTATTTGATCACCTGTGCCATTTTTATTTTTTGCGCTATAAACAAAAAAGGAGCGACAATTTTGAAAAAAATAATATTTTTCACATTTTTTTATATGAAATTCTCAACAAAAAAAAAGTAAAAATCAACATTTTTTAACATTTTAGGCCAATTAGTTTTTTGCTACATATTTTTGGTAAAAAAATCGCAATAAGCGTTTTTGAATTGGTTTGCGCAAAAGTTATTGCGTTTACTAACTACGGGAAAGATTTGTCATTTTTATGGGTTTTTTTTTAGGTAATGGCGACGATCTGCTATTTTTTTTTTTGCGGGACTGCGACGTTACGGCAGACAGATCGGACCCCTGAATTACATTTTTGACACTTTTGGGAGTACCAGTGATATTACTACAGTAATCAGTGCTAAAAATATGCACTGTTACTGTAAAAATGACACTGGCAGGAAAGGGGTTAACTTTATTGGTGATCAGTGGGTTAAATGTATCCCTAGGGGCGTGATTCTAACTGTGGGGGGGCGTGGCTTGTGATGTAACCACAGAGACATACGATCCTACATAGCAGGATCGTATAGTCTATGTACTTACATCAGGGAGAATGACAGATGGCTGTGTTTACATCAGCCGTCTGCCTTTCTCCCTCTCCTGCGGGAGATCGCGACTGGCCGGCGGACATGGGAGCCACCGGTCATCGCGCAGGGATCTGAGTGAACGAGCGGGGGCGGAAGCACGTCACCGGCAGCGCGCGCTCGTCCCCTACAGGCTCCTGGGCGAACGACATAGCCCTACGTCGGTTTGCCCAGGAGCGGGTGACCGCCGCAGTAAATAGTCCTGCTGCGGTCAGCAAGTGGTTAATTTCATTACCATCAAAGCAGCCTAAACTGATTAACAACCCCCTCTGATACTAAACTGACCAGATCAATACCCCAGGAGTTTAATTGACTTGATGCTATACTCTGAATAAAAAGTAAACTAAGATAAAAAATATTTTTTTTAGTAGTATAGTTGCAAAAACATCATTAGGGCATCTCTACAAAATGTCTCGAGCACTAAAATATCTGAGCTCCGAACCTGAGCCACATACTGTATAGCAATAAAGAAATTGAGAACAGACATGGCCTAGAGGTAACCGTGGGTTGAAGTAAAAAAAAAAAAAAATGGCACAGTCAGTGTTGATTGAGGAATCCCTCCCACAAGACTAATGTGTGCTGCCTGCGGGGAGCCTTCACCATCGGCAAAGTACAATGATCACTGTTGGCAGCTATAGCTGCCGGTAATGATTGGGTGGAAAAAATACGACAGGCTGGTTGTACTGATGTCAATCGATCGATCGATTTTAGTACAACCAGCCTGCCCATAGATGGATTGAAATTCATCCGGTTTCTGCTGAATTGTCCGTATTTTGATTCATTACTGGCTGGCTTAACACTAACTAGTTTTAAAAAGGTTCCTTCCCCCTCCTGCTACCTATACTGCTTACCCTGTGTAAAAAAAAAAAAAAAAAAAAAGAAAGAGATCTGCATATTTACCTATTTGTATTTTGCCTTGGTCCAGTCATGCGATTCCCTTGGTTACTGAGAGGCGGCAGCAGTGGAGAGGGCTCAACAGCGGTGGGTAATTCTGGGAGCCCTAATTTCACTCATAGGCTCCCATGTCCCAGTCGCTGTTTGTGCTCCCTCCTCTCCCCTGCAGCTGCTCACTGACACAGGGGAGCCGAAACTGCAGATCATGTGACCGGGGCCGATTAAAAATAAAGTAAGTATACACCTAGCAAATTTGATTGCTTGAAGAGTCTGTTCCCCAGCACAGCCCCCTGCCTCTTTGCACATCATCGCCCTCTTCTGGAAATATCAAATTACTGTCTGTTCTGGCCCAGATCCTCAGACCCTTCCCTGACCTCCCTATATAACCTTTTATGTAGCTTCACGGAAAAGAAGCAAAGGGGAATACTACGTGTGACTGCTCTGGGTCTGCGGAGCTGCTGTCATTACGCCAAAGCAGCAGTCTAAGGGCTTTTAGATGTGTAATGGATGCTTTTACAGGTATATAACATACGTAAAATGCTGTACGTTAATTGCACATACAGCATGTACAATTAGTACTAAACACGTCATCGGTTTCCTTTGTAAATATATTTTTAAAGGTGCTATTAAAACATTAAATTTTCACCACATGTCAGTAACAACCCATGCAATCCATATCTACAAAGACAACTAAGCAAAGAAGTTCAGAAATGTAATTATGTGTAATAAAATTGAATGACACCGGTAAAAGTATTTAACACATGAAGAAAGGGAGGTGCAAAAAGGCATGAAAAGCTGAGACACCAGCTGAAATCCATCAGTAATTAGAAAGCAATTCTGCCCCTTGTCAGTTCAAATTATTATCAGCTGGTTCAGTTTTAACTGATGGCCTATAAAAAGGTGTCCTATTACCAAGGTGTCACACAAAAAACGTCTCATAATGGGTAAAAGCAAAGAGCTCTCTCAAGACCTTCACAACCTTATTGTTGCAAAACATATTGATGGCATTGGTTACAGAAGGATTTCTAAACTTCTGAATGTTCCAGTGAGCACTGTTGTTCCTGAAATTACCTGAAATTAGCAGGTACAATTGTTTTAAAGAAAACAATAAGTAATGCACTCAACCACCATGACCTGTATGCACACTCGCCATGTAAGGGTCCTTTCATTTTTGATCTGCTTCGGCGCTTTTTTTTTTTTTTTTTTTTACGGACACGGATGACATTTGTGTCATCCGGTCCGTATGTCTGTTTATCATCCCATCCGTTTGCGGATGATAAACAGAAATAATGTATGTCAAAACGCAATGTGTCCATTACGTTTTTTTAAATGGAAGAAAAATGGGGTTCGCTTCCGTTACAAAAAACTGAACTGATAGGAAAGGACGCAAATCGGATGTCAGCGGATGGTCATCCGCTGACATCCGCAATCCCATTGACATGCATTATGTCCGTTTTTCATCAGCAAAAAAATGGGATGAAAAACGGACATACAGACCGCCCGTGTGAAAGGACCCAAAGACTCCATTGCTGAAGAAAGAGCATGTTGACCCTCCAAGTTTGCTACACAACATTTGGACAAGCCTGTGAAATACTGGGAGAATATAGTCTGGTCAGATGAGACCAAAATTTAACTCTTTGGTAGCCATAATACACACCATGTTTGGAGGTCAAATGGCACTGCACATCACAACAAATACACCACCATACCAACAGTGAAGTTTGGAGGTGGGAACATTATGGTGCGGGGCTGTTTTTCAGCATACGGTACTGGTAAACTTAATATTGAATGACGGAAGAATGAATAGAAAATGTAGTAAGGCATTCTTGTTAAAAATCTGCCACCATCTACCAGGATGATGAAGATGAAACGAGGATGGACATTTCAGCAAGACAATGATACCAAACACAAAGCCAAGGAAACTCTCAATTGGATTCAAAGAAAGAAAAAAACCATTTACCTGACTTGAATCCTAAAGAATATCTATGGAAAGAACTAAAGAGAGTTCATAGAAAAGGCCCACAGGACCTTCAAGTTTTGAAGACTGTGTGGAAGAATGGGCCAAAATCGCACCTGAGCAATGCCTGCGACTAGATTCTCCATACAGGAGGTGTCTTGAAGCTGTCATTACCAACAAAGAATTTTGTACGAAGTATTACATTTAATTTAGCGTGTTCTATACCTTTTTCTCTGTGATTCCATTTTATTACACATAAATTAATTTCCGAAATTATTCATTTTGGTTTCTTTGCATGTATGGGTTGTTACCGACATGTGATGAATATTTCATGTCAATAGCACCTTTAGAAATATATTTACCTAGAAAAATGGGGAGTGCTCAACACCTATTTTATCCGCTGTATAATCTTATGGGAAGATTGTTGCTGAAATTAATGGTCTGGTAAGAGGGTCTCTTTAACATGCCAAAAGCCCAAATTTAGGCAGCCCATACATTGATCTTCTTTTTTTTTTTTTTTTCATTCAAATCAAATCCTATTCTGTTATCCCAAATTTCCGTTGCTGGAGATAATCATGTATGGGGAAACTAACATCAGAAGTGTTACAGGGGTATTTTGTATTCTAGTAGGCTTCATAATGAGCTGGGCTCTGATGCTTACCTGGGTGTAACAGCCCCAACTGGAGTAGAGAATGAAATCTGAAGAAATGGACTCCCTTCACCATACACATTATCCTGACATGGCTCAGAGCCACTCAAAGGAGTATTAGCATTTATTGAGCCTTTAGATTTTGGATGTGCACAGCTGGCCATACACTAGTAGTTTTTCAAAATGATCATTCTCACGAAAATCCTCATCAGTACATTCAATGTCATGAGAAATATCATTTGAAAGTTAGTTTTAACATTTGATAATGGAGTGAATGGTCTTTCCGCAAACAACCACATTCATTGTAAAGAATTTGTTCTTTCAAGAAAGATTTTCCATCCTGCTCCTTCAAATTTTCTCACCATTGCCATTGAAAACCAATGTCGAATTGACCCCACTAATAATTAGAAAATCAAACGAACATTCTTAAAACCAAAATTTTCTAATAAAATAATACTAGTGTATGGCCTGAACAAGTATCATTCCTGATTCTGAGTACAGACAGGTAGCTGAAGAGTTACCCTGCCTGAAGTTTTAGATTTGGACATCTGGTATGTAATTGCTTTGCTAATTACTGCATCACACCATTTCTTCTCTCTGCTGGAGGTATCTTGTTATGTGCTTTTCAAAGGTAAAAGTCTTTTCTATGTGTAGCTCTATTAGATGAAGCCCTTATTGGTAGTAAGCATTCTATACACTGGTTTTGCATGTCGAACATTGTTCAGAACTGTGAGTAAGGATGCTTCGGCATTAATATAGGACAGGCTGGCTCCTTTGTTACCTGTCCTGTCCCTTATCTTCCTGCAATAACAGAATAATGAGCTCACCTATCCCTGGAAAAACAGTCTTTTGTACTACCACTGAACAGGCTGCTTAGAGGAAGAGCTGAATTGTGCACAGAATAAGCTGCAGATAACTTCCAAACATCCTTTTCTCTATTCAGCATGTTTAATTATTAATGAGACACTATTTTCAAGTTGTGTAATGTTTAATATATAAACCGCAAAAGGGATTTATTAAAGAAAATGCACAGATAAAGATCTGTAGATAGCAGCCTGTTCAGCTTACAGATCTAATCATGTGATAATTTGGGGTTACGCCTGACACTTGTTATCGCTCTTATATTCCCTGGAGGATCATGTAGATTTAGAGCTGCTCTAAGGGCCAATTTATACAAGTGCGTTTTTAGCGCAGCTGTAAAACGCAGATCAACGGAAGGACATCTGAAAAACAATTTCCATTGTGTCCTATTCACACCATAACATTGTGTTGCGCTAAAATTCAAAATGGATGTCAACAGACATCAGTGCACGTTGAAACGCGACTAAAATGGATGGAAATGTACGTAAAACATAAGATCACTTTACATAACATAACATGATATTCTAATAATAATACAGTGTATGTATGTTTGAGTGAGTGTGTGTATGTATGTGTGTGTGTGTGTATATATATATATATATATATATATATATATATATATATATATATATATATATATATATATATATATATATATATAAATATACACACTCACCGGCCACTTTATTAGGTACACCTGTTCAAGTGCTTGCTAACACAAATAGCTAAGCAGCCAATCACTTGGCAGCAGCTCAATGCATTTAGGCATCTAGACATGGTGAAGACGACTTGCCGAATTTCAAAACCGAGCAGAAAAGGGATTTAAGTGACTTTGAATGTGGCATAGTTCTGGTCTGGGTATTTAAAAAAAACTGCTGATCTTCTGGGGTTTTCACACAGAACCATCTCTTGGGTTTACAAAAAAATGGTCCAAAAAAGACAAAATATCCAGTAGGCGGGAAAAATGTCTTGCTGATGTTTCAGGAGAATGGGCAGACTGGTATGAGATGATAGGCAACAGTAACTCATATAAGCTCTTGTTACAACCAAGGTATGCAAAATACCATCTCTGAACACACAACGCAGCCGAACACACCAAATGCCACTTCTGTCAGCTAAGAACAGAAAACTAAGGCTACAATTTGCACAGGCTCACCAAAATTGGACAATAGAAGATTAGAAAATGTTGCCTGGTCTGATGAGTCTTGATTTCAGCTGCAGCATTCAAATGGTAGGATCACAATTTGGAATAAACATGAAAGCATGGATCCATCCTGACTTGTATCACCGGTTCAGGCTGGTGCTGGTGGGGTAATGGTGTGGGGGATATTTTCTTGGCACACTTTGGGCCCCTCCGTAACAATTGAGCATTGTTTAAATGCCATGACCTACCTGAGTATCGTTGCTGACCATGTCCATCTTTTTTATGACTACAGTGTCATTGTTCGTAGATTGGGAATCTATCCATATATCCCAAAAAATGTTAACGTTTTTTAGCACAGCCACAAGTTAAAAAGATTGCTTTTTACAATAATGAGGCTGAATTCACCAGGCGCTTCCAAAAATTCAGTGAGGGGGCTGAGGAGGATTTCCATTCAAGTACAATTGCTTCACGTGTATCAGAGAACATTAGGTACTGTCCGTGATACTTTTTTTATTTGCACTGACATACCATTTTTTAGGACAAGCTTTCGGGGTATGTCCCCTTCATCATTGTTCCAAGCAGTACTGATTCACAAAAGTTTTAGCAGAATGGTAAAAAAAACACAATCTGTAAGCCAAAGGAAAAAAAAGAGAAAATCAAACAAACATAAACAAATTTAACTGGCAATGGTAATAAAACTAACATAGTGTGATAAGACAGAGGGAGAGCTATGCAGAAGGGCTTTTCTGACGTACCAGCGAATGATTAAGAAACCACCTCATTCACATACTGTATGTTAAAAGGGAAACAATCCGGAAACAAAAGCAGTTGGTGTTTGAATTCTTAACATCATTGGACTCTACAAGCTTCAACCAAATTAAGAATGAAATGGAAACCTTAAAAAGACAACTGCAAAAGCTTGCCATGAACAGGAAGCAAAAACAACTCCAGAAGCTACACCAAGAGCAGGTCTTGTGGATACAACATAAACACGACATCCATAACTCCTGCTATTAGCAACTTGGAATCTGATACAGAATCCCAAGGTATCCCTTGTGTAAGTGCTGACCTGACTGAAAATGCGGATATAACAAAGGAACATGGAATCATCAATTTGCCAGATCCTAAACTTTCCGGACCAGAAATAACAGTCCTCTCCAAAGGCCTCACATTCTGCCCAACCATCAAATTGGATAAAGGTACACGTATTGTCCGATATGGCGGAATTCTTCAGGAGACTAAAGTGGGGTAAACACTAGTAGAAAATCTGCCGAAAATTCCCATCCGAGGTAAAATCGTAGGATTTTCGGCTAGTGTGTACACTTGTACACATTTTCAACTAAATAAAATGGATGGACAAACGCCAAAATTTTTATCGTCCGTCCCCAGACAACCAATTTTCATTTAATGTGTACGCAGTACGTCCGTGAAAAATCGGATAAGAAAGACCGCGCATGATCTGAAGTTGCGGACAACCTGGAAGTCTGGGAACAAATGTCCCAAAAAAAAAAAAAAATCGGTAATGAACGCTGAGCAAGAGAGAGAAAAATCTGAGGATATTTCGTCCGATTTCCGTCAAGTGTGTACGGGCATTAAGGCTCAAAGAAAATTTTCACAGTAATCAAAGGAATCCTAGGACAATAGAAGGCAACAAAAAGAAAAACAGCAACTTCACACCTCCACTAGGACACAACCCCAAACTGGACACCTATATTGACAGCTTCAGACTGGGAGTTACATCCCTGATATCCACCCAGCAAAAGAAAACGTTATACAAACTTTCACCACTGGAGTGAAGAGCTGTACACAATTTGCGCAATAATCAGACCATCACTTTTAAACCAGCAGATAAAGGGGAAGCAGTCGTTGTGATGAACACAAAAAAAATATATACAAGAGGGCCAGAGGCAGCTGGCAAATACTACTTACTATAAAAAACTGGATTATGATTTGACGCAGGTTTTTACTAAGCAACTAAAAGGTCTCCTTAAAACAATACCAACCTACTTACATTCAGAACTTATCAATGCCATTCCGGATAATCCAGAAATTGGGGACTGCTGCCCTAGATTCACAAGCTTGGAAATCCAGGAAGACCAATCATAACCGGTATGAGTACTTACCGAACAGATCAGGCCTTGTAGAAAATATGTTAAAACTATTAGTCATGAATACTGCGAGTTTCCTGCAAGACACAACTGCTTTTCTGAACAAGCTCAGTATACAATAATTACCACCAAATACTCTTCTAGTCACTATGGATGTAGAATCTCTGTATAGTAACATCCCTCATAAGGATGGGTTGGCTGCATGTCAGATTTTTATCATCCTCACCAAGCCACAAATACAGTGCTGAGGATGTTACACAGTTCATTGAATTCATTCTTACAACTACTTCACTTTTCAACAATGACCTCTATCTCCAGTGTATGGATACTGCTATGAGAAGTAAAATCGCACACCAATATGCAAACTTAATGAATCTTTTTGGCTAATTTGGAGGACCATTTCCTGAACCGCATACAAAAGCCATACAGATTTCATCGCTATATCGATTATATATTCAACATATGGACAGAAGGTGAAGAAAATCTAAAACAGTTTTACTCATTGATCAACACTTTTCACCTATCTATCCAAACTAAAAATGGATTATTCAAACAGGCATGTCAGCTTCCTAGACACCACAGTATTCATCAGGGATGACAAGCTTCACAGGAAACTGACTGACCGATGCGGCTATCTCCACAGTTCCAGTTTTCACCTCCAACATACTAAATGGGCCATCCTACACAGCCTGGCCAAATATGTTCAGACCCAGAAGACAGAGATCAACATCTCAGAACACTAGCAGACTCCTTCCATAACAAAGGTTACAAAGACAAAACCATCAACACCAGCATAAACACGGCCTTGAAAACCCAAAGAGAAAATCTTCTCCAATACAAAGAGAAAAAAACAAATAACCGTGCACCTCTAGTAGACACATGCTATCCAGCACTAGAAGGGATAAAAAAAGATAATCAAAGATTTACAATCACTCATAACAGAGGATGAAACGCTAAAAAGGAATATTCCAACAACCCCGAATACTGGCCTTCAGGCAATCACCCAACCTCAGACATAAATTAATCAACAGGAAACTTCATTCTGATTATGAAGTCACAAATAATGGAAGCAAACCCTGCAATAAAAACTGTGCAAGGTGATTTTTTTTTTGGCAGATCTAATGAACAGTCATAGGACAGAAGACCCGAGTCTGCATGAGGAAAATTTTAAACATTATCACACTATGGAATATGCCTACTGTTATTATCTCTGCATGTGAGCGATCTGGAGGGGCAGACGAGTATACAGGAGGACAACTCTGGATGTGAAGCATGTGTACAGCCACATTAGTCCTGTGAATGTGAATATACTTCACAGGAGGAAAGGCTTCTGGTGAGTGAGGTTAACACAGGGGGGGGGGGGGGGGCACGTGTGAAGACCACCGACACACTGCGAGACTTGAATATTATTATAGTTTTTCAATGCATATTTTTTAAGGACTTTATTTTTTGCAAGCGGTATTGCTAATTAGGGTTTGTCACCTTATTTGACATAGCACTTGTCACGACTTTAAATAATTTTATGTATATATATTCATTTTCTGCATCTATATTATCTGTTTGAATTGGATGCACAGTTTTTTAGGATGGAATAAGCACATGATTTTATTGCACACTTGATATAAATCCATGAATTTGTAATTTATCTGTTAATCAATTGAGTCACCTAGTTTTTAAACTAATCACAATCAGCGCCACACCCATCTATAATTAAATTATTCGTATTTTTTTAATTACACCAGCTTGCATTCAGTTCTGCTATGCAATGTAAAAAAAATGCTGAACACTGATAAAAGCGCGTTTATGTGCGTTTTTTGGTATCAGAAGAACTGCTCTTGAACGCGATTTTAGATCATTCAGACATTAGCCCATAAACTCCTCTGCTGATAAATTTTAAAAAAATGGCCATGTGTGCATGGACACACAGGATAACGTTGAGGAGAGTTGAAGCACTGTTCAAAAAAAAAAAAAAAAAACAAACTCCCAAGAACATGAGTTTATTAGCATCAGCTGCGAGTGGCTTCAATATATAAACATAATGCTCGTCTAGTATCAGCGAGTTGGCAGAAATTAGTCAGAGTTAGGGAATTAGAAAAGGCGGCTGCTGCTTTACTCTCACTAGCTTCCAGCTGCTGGAGAATAATTTGTTCCTAACTCTTTTAATGGCAGAGATATATTCTCTACACGTATGGGTCTTAAAGGCCTCCCACAATATAGGGACTATGTCAACAGTCCTGGTGTCTGCCGTCCGATATAACTAACCTGAGTTCCAAGGGCTCATGGTCAGAAAGACCAGAAGGGAGGTAAGCTACTTCCTTAACTGCCATTAGAGCTCGGGCTTTACTAAAAACCAAATCAGTCCTGGAACTGGATTTATATTTGTAGAGAAAAAGGAGTATGCCCTGGAGGACTGATGTTTCCATCGTCCGATTTCAATGTACTGGAATGCCCGAGTTCAATGGAGTAGGTCAGGAGTATCTGTCCTGTGTAGATTAGAGGAATCTACGCATGGGTCCAAAGTGCAATTATAGTAGTAATTGTATAGTATAGTAGTAATAGTCTGGTAAATTGCAACCTGACGGACATTTCATACACGAGGTATAATGCCCGCTGGTTGAAGGGAAGGGGAACGTATATATTGACTAGGGGCATAAACCACTGCCTTAACAAGAGTATTTTATATCTTCCTTCTTGATCTGTTAGCATGCAAAATACTTGTTGTACCCAGGGTCTGCGTGGGGGTCAAGATCTTGAGAAGAGGTGGGTGTGGGGTTTATGATGACTCAAGTATTTGAACATGAATGCTCTTTTAAATGTCATTTAGCCCCCTGACATAACATGATATTAACTTTAGCTTCACGTGGGATAGGTATAAAAAATGGATACGGCGGGAGATGTAGAATATGGGAGCAAATTCCCACCAAACCACTGAGGGGAATTGTCATTCTCTATCACCCTAAGTACAACCTGCATGTGATGATTAGAAGACATGAACCTGAATGCAAGTGGACAATGAGCAAACAGTAACACAAACCATAGAACCAGTAACTCCCTACTGGCCATCTATACCCTAACAAGATATATCTCAGTTTTATACCCTAAACAACCAAAGTCTTTGAGGTCTGTCTGGAACCAAGTCTTCACATAAACCTAATAAGCTCCCTACCGTCTGGCAGCCCTAACAACTTTGCCAGTCTGTTTATTACCAGGAAACTATCGGAATGTCTGTCTTCTTTGAAGTCTCTCCAAAGATTGGCAATAGCAGAACCTCCGATGCCGCTTCAAGAAGACAGGAACTGGGGGGGGATGGGGTAGTTGTGAAGAACAGTTGAAAAACAGTCTGGTTAGCTCTAAGAGGGTAAGGATCAAGCTGAAGAAGCAAATGCGTAGAGGACCATAGGGCCTGCAGGTGCCCAGAGGCACTATAGGGTACGGTGCTATGGGCAGGGCTATGCAATGAGGGCAGCAGCCACAAGGAGTGATCCATCCTCGACAAGACAACACTCTGGGCCCCAGGCAGATAGGACTTATCTGGAACAATGGAGCAAAACAATAACGTGCATGGTAATCTATAAAGTTTAATGAGCTGCATTACTGATCATTTGAACAGGTAACGTGGAGGAAGGATCCGAAATAGAAAGGTTTACCCAGGGCACCAAACGGGAACCAAACTTTAGGCAGGAGCGGGATGTTTTGCTTACCGCAGGGTGTTCAGCCAATCGTCAGCCGGAAAGTCGAAGAAGCGGACTGAACCTTCATATGGAACATAAAGACAGCTAGGGTACAGCGTACTATATTTGATATTTTTCTCATGAAGCCTCCTATGAATATCCTTGAAGGTTTTCCTCTTGCGCTGTAATTTAGCAGAGAAATCTGGGAATAGTATGACAGGCATATTAGCGTAGGTAAGCGTGAGGTGTTTGCGAGCTTCCAAGAGGATCCTGTCATGGTAACTGAGAAAGCGGACCAAAAAAGGACCAGGATTTGTTCCAGGTCTGATGCGTCCCATAGGCACACGATAAGCATGTTCAACTACGTAGGTTGGAGAAACCTACATGAGGCCCAGCAGGTTCTTAAAGAACCCCTCCGCAAACTCCGCTGGTTGGTCACCCTCCCAGAGTCCAAGTACCCGAACATTATTGCGTTTATTTTCAGCCTCATCTGATACAGCGACTAGCACACTCAACGTGTGTTGCAAGTTCACTATTGTGGTAGTGTGAGTGGCTGTAAGGTCTTCAGTAGCGATATTCTTGATTCCTGTTTCAGTCAGCCTACCTCTAATCTTGTCAAGATCATTCCTTATAAGACTACATTCTTCTGTAGGGCGATCTATGCACACAAGTAAGGAGGTCTTGCTGTGTTTGAAGGCGGCTAGGATTACACCCGTACCATCCTGAACGGATGGCGTGGAGCCACCACTGCTGGAGACTCCGCAAACTCCATGTCCAACTTCACCAGCAGGGCCTGTAGCTTCCCCACTAATATTGCTTCAGTACGATTAGATGGGTTGGGCTGCTTGGTGGAGATAATTTGGCCATGCTTCTCTTAGAGGACATCATGGCCAGAGGAAGAAAGGGTAGAAAACTGCGGCGCAAAATACTACAGACCCCGCGCCCAGGACAGAAAAGTATTATGGAATGCTGACTCTGTAATCTTCCAAGATGGTGGCTGGCCTCAGGATTTGCAAGACGGTCATTTATTTTATTAGGCCCCCTGCACAGAACAGTCTTCAGGGGCGTCGGGACCGAGGGTGGGTAGCTCCACTAGGTGTCAGGATACACCCACCCTGTCCCGCAGCAGATAGATGAGGCCTTCCACTCACTGGCAAGATGGCGGCGGGTTGCGGGTATAAAGAAGGTGGCCGGTGCCTCTAAGGCTGCGGTACAGGACAGTCCTCCCTGGCGATGTGGGGGAAAGCAGGGGAAGAGCAGCGCTTCCAGGCAGAAGGATGGATTGATGCACTGAGTCTCCCTGGACCAGAGAATGCCACCAGATTCAGTCAAGATGGAGGCGGGCCGCAAATAAGGCCTGGAGGCACTGGGGCGCATGTATCAGGTGGTCTAGCTGAAAAACGATGGCAGGAGCAGAGGTAGGGAAGGGAGCCTGAGAAGCTGGGCCAAAAAGAGTTTGTTGCAGGCATTCGGATGGATCAGGATGTGAGGGTTCGGGACAACTGGAGTTCCCCAGGAAAGCGTCCATCGCGGCTCACCCCCCCCCCCACGATCAAGGATGTTTGATGGAAAATGTTCTCTCTGCATTTGAGTCTGTCTGCACTATCTGCTGTAATCATATCATGCACCCCTGAAAAATGGGTAGAGAAAGTGTTTAGCTAGCTACAGAGTCCTGGTCCAGTTAAAGTGGATCTAACCCTAAAGGAGTTCTAAAGGCAGAAGATTTTTATTTTTACCTCAATGCATTCAATGCATTGAGGTAAAAAGCCCTCTAAAAGCAGCTTCCCCCTTATACTTGCCTGATCTTGATCCAGCGATGTGCACAAAAGCAGAGGCTCTTTTTCTCTCATTGGTTCCGCTGCTGTCAATCACAGCCAGCAAGGAGGGAGCAGGGGGGTGCGCTCTGTGTCTTATGGAAGCGAGCACGCACAAGCCACTTTCTATAGGGGCACTCAGCGGGGGACCCGAGAAGAGGAGGATCGGGGCTACTCTGTGCAAAACCAAAATTTCACAGTGCAGGTAAGTATTTTTGGATTATTATAAAATTAGTTTTAACTAATTTTTTCATAATTTTTTATATTTTAATGCTGTTCCTCTTCTCCAGCCTTTTTCACTCACTTTCTGCCTTTGTACACATGCTCCAGCATTGCCTGAAAGTAATTGCTTTGGACTGACTACAATAGTGACAACAGTGGACATGCATGGCCAATGTGTGTCTACACAGCTACTTGTCATCTCCACCAGGGGCAAATATGTGAGGGCGACGACGCAGGGCCACAATTGGAAGACAGTTGTCACCTTATAATGATAAGTACCTGAACAAGGGCTATCATGGCAGGATATTGTGATATTGTTTCAATAAATACTGCAGATTTAATGAGAGGAAAAAAAAATCAAAAGATTCAAACAAGCGTCTAAATTACATTGTCTTCTAAAATTTGTGAGATTGATTATTGGGTTTAGATTTATTTTTAAGAGATATTTTGAGGGGCATGAAATTTCGCCACAGAGTTTCCATCCTCCTAACAGAATCATGAACTGGCTGCACTGATAGAGAAGCTTCTACAATTACGCAGTGCCATTGTCTATAATGACTGAAATGATTTTGTTTCCTGAACGAGTGCCTCTCATTGCAGGAGCACATTGAATAAGTGAAGGCTTGTGTGTTGTGTTTGTGGCATGTGGAATCCCTGCAAATAATGTGAATCATTAATGTTTTCTGCCTTTCCTTTCTTCTGCCAGGAAACAGAGATTGACAATATCCATCAGCTCGTCGTGGGCGCCACAGAAAATATCAAAGAAGGAAATGAAGATATACGAGAGGTAATGTTCTTGTCTGCAGTTACATTGGCTGTGATTGTGTGTATATCTGGAAGACGAGGACGTGGGTAGGATTACGTGTGTGGTTTTGTGTTTAATAATGTTTCCAGCCTGCACAACAGGCCTAGAGAAAAAGCTCCATGTAATGAAGGTTTAAGCCCCTCTATTCACACCAATTTCAAAGCAATTAGCCTGACACTTGTGACTATTTCCTGGAACTGTATTGTACACACAAATACCTGTAGAGTATGGCACAGTTCAATAAGTGGGGAGAAAATAATGCTCTAATAACATAAAATTTTGTGTGGCCTAAAAGGAACCTGTCATTTAAATAAAAAAAAAAAAAAGGAAACGTATATTAGCCATTAAAGTGGCTCATGACATTTATCTGGCTGTTCCATCTAACTGTACCTGTGCATAAAGGCAGTTGTAAGTTCCTTCTCTCTTGTCACAGCTCTAGCATTTTCTAAATAGCAGCTGTAAAAACTCTGTATAAAAATCCACTTTTCCCTACATTTACTTTTGTTTCCTTCATTCCTTCTTTCCATATTGGATGGAACTATAATTTTGCTGACCTCCATTGGTTAGCTAAAACATCCCCTATGTACAGGTACTGTTAGCCTTCAAATGCAGCATTTGACTTTAGCTACAACTTGTAACCCTGGCTAAATTCTGGCATATTTCAGGTCAGGTGTGGTTCATTTTATATTTTAAGGGAATCTGTACTGGGAGAAATACTGGAGCTGCCATTGCAGACATCTAACAATGCTAGTCCCCAGGTTGTCTCTAGTTTCAATGCATTCTCAGTCACTGTGCCCAGATTAAGCATGTAGATTAGTAGAGGCAATCTGCATACTTATTCCAAGTCAGTGGCTCAACGTATTGAAAGTAGCATTTTTAGAAGGAGAAATAAGCAATGACAGCCATCATGTTTCCTCCGTGCATGTTTCCTCATATCTGCTCTGTTTTTAGCCTGCTATTAATTCGATTAAAGTGGTTGTAAACCTCAGCCATGAAATATGAATAAAGCCTATCCCGCTATAATGTGTACTTGTATCAATTAAGAGCAGAAAGTGTAACATCTGTCTGCTTTTTCATTCCTCTGCTATCCGCATGAATCACTTCTGACAACTTTTCCTGACACCAGGAGAAAAATGGTGACAGGGGAAGGGGTTCCAGCTGATTGACAGCCTCAGCTCTGTTCCTGTGTGCTGTGTGTGTATGGGGGGGGGGGGTGTCCCTCCCCTCCAATCAGCTCTCAGAGCTCTCCTCCCTGAGCACAGCAGAGTTTAGCTTTAGCTCTCCACCCCCTTTTTTCTGAACTGCCAGAAAAGTTTTAAAATTCAGCACTTTGAACAGATGGAGAAGATACAGATAAACAGGTACACACCTTACACTATATTGCCAAAAGTATTGGGATGCCTGCCTTTACACTCGCGTGAACTTTACCTTTAATCCCAGTCTTAGACCGTAGGCTTCAATATTGAGTTGAGTTGGCAGCTATAACAGCTTCGACTTTTCTGGGAAGGCTGTCCACAATATCTTTATGGACCTTGCTTTGTGTTTTTACTGTGTATGTATGTATATATATATATATATATATATATATGTGTGTGTATATATATATATATGTGTGTGTATATATATATATATATATATATGTGTGTGTGTATATATATATATATATATATATATATATATATATAAATAGTGTATGTAGGTGGATTTGTTTCACCTCTGTGTATCACCTGAGGCCAGTCACTTCACTAGGTGGGTACTGTGCATCCAGAAAGTATTCACAGCGCACATTTTCCACATTTTGTTATGTTACAGCCTTATTCCAAAATGGATTAAATTCATTTTTTCTCTTTCGTTCATCGACGGACACAGCACTCCATAAATCATAGCTACAGATTTATTTCACCTTATGCATAGGCCGTCCTTAGCTAGTATATAACCCCCTCTCTGCTATAGGTATTCAGTTTTAATCTGTCTAGCCAAGAGTAAAGACCTAGGCTCCCTGCTGGGATTTCTTGGTCCTAGCAATTTTTTTTCTCCTTCCATGCATCTTTTTTGCTTTTTTTTCACTGGGAGAATCTACGATCAACTGCTGGGCTGGGTGACAGGCTGGATAATCTAGATCCAGTGGTCCCCCCAAGTCCAGCCAGCGTGGGCATGCAGACCACAGCCATGCGCTAGGTCAGCCACAACATAGCCTCATGGACAGAGGCTAGCCCACGGGTTAAACATCTCTCATACGACCGGGTGCTGGTCCGAGTCGCAGCATCTGATGGGCCGACAGCTCCCCCACTTCAGTGGTGAGGAGTTCTGTCTGGAGCATCACCCGCACAATAGAATAGTAAGTACAGTCCCCCCCCTCTCTCCCCCTTTGGGCGGTTTGGGGTGGATGCGGGTATCCTCCAGGGATGGTTGGGCCTGCCTGTGGGTTCCTTCCTCCAATCCTAAAGTCCCTCAGTTGAGCTGGGCTTCCCCCCCCCCCTCTGAATTTTCTGGACCTAGAGTCTGGTGGGGGGGACCCAGGGCAGAGGACGCAGCAGGGACCCCTGGGTGTCTCCCCCACCATTCCCTCTTTGTAAAGGTCTTGGGGTGGTGTGTGTCCTGCTCTGGCGGTATTTGGTGCAGTACATTGGTGTATCAGTACCAGTGCATCTTCTGTAGAATGCCTGCAGCCCCGCATAATGGCAGGTAGTGTGGGTGTGGAGCAGTCTCACCTGTTCCTAAAGGCACCTTAGGATTTAAAAATGGCGCAGCCTGGCGCCAACACGTCACCTCGCATTACACCGCCGCCGTTCAGGAAAGCCCGTACATGTTCGGCTATTCCCGGAAATAGCCGAACGTTTGCGTTCTTTCCCGAGCTGCGCATGCGCAGTGTGCATGTCAGGCCGGCCGCGGACCTTTTTTTTTTTTTTAATCGAGTAATAACCGAAGAAGAGAAGAGGCAGCCAGGGGCCGCCCCTCTCTAAGTGCCGCCTGGGTCCCATGGTCCCACCGGGACCCATGGAAGGGCCGGCCCTGCTACCAGTGGTGGACCCTCCTGTTTCCAGGTTGACGAAAGCAACTATGATCCCAGTAGAGGAATTCCCATCCTTTAAAGGCCCAGCTGACAGGAAAGCAGAGGCTGTGGCACGCAGCATGTTTACTGTGGCTGTTTCAGTCTTGCAACCGGTCTGGGCCTCAGCCCTGGTGTCTCAGACCCTAACTGAATGGGCCAAGCTTTTGCACTAGGGCCTGGGGAGTGAGCAGTTTCCCATTGGTTATGATGATTCAGCAGGCCAGTTGGTCCAGGGGCTGCAGCTTTGGATGCAGCTTCTATGCTGTCCAAGCTTTCTATTCCAACGGTGGCGATTAGGCGCTGGCTGTGGCTTAAGAATTGGTCCGCAAACCAAGCCTCCAAGAAAGCTCTTATTGATCTGCCCTTTCAAGGTGATCGCCTGTTGGAGGCTATTCTGGATGACATCATTAAGGGTCTCACATGGGGGAAGAGTACCTTCCTGCCACAGTCTAGGAAAGGGAAGGAGCCTTGTCCCAAACGTGGGCCCTCCTTCTCAGCCCAGAGAAAATTATTTTGTGCTTCTGGGACTGCAGATAAGGGAAATGGATCTTTCAAGTCTTCCCCGAGAGGTTCCAAGCAACCTTGGTCTGGTAAGCCTAGAGCTGGCTTCTCCGGACCCGCTGACAAGACCCCTACAGCATGAAGGTCTGCCCTGAGGGGGACATCTTTATGGATTTCCGGCCCCATGCACCACCTTCGAGAGCGTCAAAGGGATCCGCTAAATGATCCTTTTCGGGATACCAAAAAAGGAGGGAATAGTTTTTCCATTTCAGGTTTGTTAGGCCCTGAGTCTCCTTGTGTGGATTCAATTCCTGTAAAGGTTCAGGTGACATCCAAACTACCTAAGGTCCCCCCCTATCCCTGTCCAGGAAATTGAATTACCATAGTCTGGTTTTAATTCTGACCAGGGTGGTCCTTCCTCTGGACAAATTTCGGGAACCACAGGCTGTGATTTACTGGCTGCTGTCACACAGACAGTTCTTTCTCCCAACTTGCATACAGATTCTGGGTCTGGTGGTATCCACCTTTGAGACAGGTCTGTTTGCACAATCCTACATGTAGGTTGGGCTCCACAGGAGGCTTGTGGCGAGGTCACGGGTTCCTCTGGCAGATGCCGCAGGCGTCCTAGGGATACAGTAAGGCCAGTATCATCCTTTGGCTCAAGCTTATTCTGCAGTTCCTGCAACGAATCGAGGGCGAGGGTCTTCCAATCATTCTGGTGGCTGTAAAGTCCCTTGGGGGCTACCTCTCAGAGAGGAACAGTTGTCCCAAGGGCTGATCTACCATCCTGCTTTACAGTCGCTGATTTTTAATGGCTTCGCTATCGAAAGCTAGGTTCTGAGATAGAGGTTTGTCTGGATTGGTGATCCCTACTATGGTGAAGGCGAGGAAGTCGACTTCTAGCAAGACACCATCGTACGTGGAAGGCGTACATTTCTTGGTGTGAGACGATTAGCGCTCATCCTCGCTCCTTTTCTGTGGCTCAGATCTTGGCCTTTGTTCAACAAGGCAACCCTGTTGTTATGATTTATGTAGCGCTGTGTTCGTCGATGAAAATTTACGTAAAATCAGAGAAATTGATTTTACAGTGAGTAAAAAATCCATTTTTTTTTTTATACAGGATTGATATATCATCAACCATTTACACTGCTTTATTATTTATTATGGATGCACCACTATATATTATCGGCCGAAAATAGGGTTGTCAGCATTTTGCCGATAGAAAAAAGGGTGATAATAATGGCCACCAAAAAACGCACGTGATTTTGCCACAATTTTTACAGGTCGTGACCCAAAAATCGCATCAAACACGCAACACGGGTGTGTTTGATGCATTTGGCGCAACAGACCAGCGTGAAGACATAGAATTTAAAAGGATGCATTTTTCTTGAGCTTTTCTTGCATTTTTTTTTTAATGCAAAAGCACTTCAAAAACTATTAATTAAAAGTCGAATATAATACAATATAAAAAATATATGTATTTTGAAAATTGTCCATTTTGGATTCGGTTTGCAGACAAGGGCATCCTGAATTTTCCTGAAACATCCTGAAAGTCGGGCCGAATTTTAATTTTAATTTCGGTGCACCACTAATTGGCACCACACTGGCTGCCAGAGACGTGATAGATGTTGATGTTAATGCTTTTTGAATTCTGCTTTAAACTATGCAAAGCTTCATTGTCCAGCATTCCTGTTAAATAATTTAGCTTCATATAGAATCAGCTGCATTCTATTCAAATGGAAAAACTGCTCAGTTTTACATATATAAAACCGAAGCTTTACTGCTGGCTATCAGCGGCTGCACAGGGGTTTTGTTCTAGAGGAGTGTCCTATTTTGATATTCTAGTTTACTAGCCAATGTTGTACATGCACACCTGCATACAACTTCATACATATATATAATTTTTTATTTTTTTTATTTATTTATATATTTTTACATGCACACATACAGACCTATCACATAACTGACAGTTGGTATCAATATTGTCTGATCTGCATTGACATCTTCCCCCGGAGGCCTTACTTCCTTTCCCATTACTCCCATCTTGTAGGTCCTGCATGTCTGCCTGTCTGGGTATAATAGCAGTTTAGTTATCGTTGATGGATTTCCAGTTATCCTCTAGGTCACACCAAACCTTTTACAGCATAATGGGATGGATGGTTGACCTATCATAATCCTCCACAATCTTCAAATTGGGTTAAAAGCCTTTCCTTCTGGATTAATCATTTACTATGTAGAAAAAGTAACATTGCAGATAATATATGATTTAAATAAGTTTTGTGTGTTTTTTTCCCCCCCCCAAAGGCTCTGTCTTGATACATATTAAAGAATGGAGCTGGGGAATTCAGTGTGATGGATGAGTGAATGGTAAACTTGACAGCTGTCTCCGGCAATGAAAACTCTGAATGTACAGCAATATGCTTGCTATCCCTAGTGTGATAAAATAGCTTTATCTTTGACAGAGGCTTTGTGCTCGGAACCTATGTGTCTGTATGAAGCATATCCAGCTGCAGACCTGGTACAGTCTCAAGCACACCCTACAGTTGTCCCCTTTACCTGCACCTCAGTTTTCCTGCTGCAGAGCTAAGGTGTCAGGGAAAGGCAGTGATAAGTCCTAAGAGAGAATGAAATAAAAGTTTATTATTTTGTTTTTTGCAAATACTCTGCAATTCCAAGTTAAAAATAGTGCATGCATACTTGCAAAACAGTTTTTCTTGTGGTTTTCTTTTATAGGTTTCCCCATCTGCTGTGCACCCATAGTACAGAACCTAGGATTTTCTAGACCTTAGCTCTTCACTGGCTGCACAGCTCAGAAGTCATAGGCTTTCCACACCTTCCTCTTAGGCAAGCCACAGATGATTTGATTTTCTTTCCTTCTACCACAGGTGGAAGAAAAGAAAATCACTTGATTCCCTCATCAACACAGTCATTGTTGATGGGGGAATCCCTCCCACAGCGCTATTGTGCTCTGCTGGTGGAGGGGCGCAGGAAGCCTTCCTGGCCAGCAGAGCACAATGATTACTGCTAGTGGCTATAGCAGCCAGCAATACTCGCATGTAAAAAATCACAAACAGGCTGGTTGTACTGAAGTTGATCAATGGTTCCCCTTGGGTACAACCTACCTTCCCATAGATGGATTGGATCTCGGTTGATCCCTGCAGAATCGGCCGAGATTCAATCCATCTATAGCCAGCTTTAATGTATCATTATGCTCAAGTGGCTGATAGGAGGAGAGAGATGAGGATTAGCGTTTTGGGGGGGGGGGGGTTGGGGTAGGTTCAGTTCCTTACAGCCCAGAAGTTATTTCTACAGAGAACTTCCTGTGTGAGTAATATTACATCACCTCCATCGTATGAGAACACTCCTTCATTACCTCCCACTAATGCTGGAAGAGGTAACCTACCTTATTCAAATTGGCAAATGGTTAAAGCAAAAGATAAAACCGATTTGCAAATATGCATGTCTGCACAATGATTAACCTGCAATTTCAGTTTGCATTAAAGAAATTACTTTAGTTCTGCTTTAATGCACGTCTGGAATAGTCACATGATCACGCCATCGGGACATCCAGCTGCCATTGAAGGGAAATATTGATTAACCAGTGCAACACACACATAAAAATACCCATTTCTCTATCGTTCGACAGACGCAGCTCCATCTAGTCAGAGACTATAGGTTTATGCTCCTCCTATCAGGAATAGGCACTAGGCAGGAAAAAAGCTTAACCACACCTATGGGGGCTGTCCCTGCAGGCATAACCCATTACACTCTGCTATCTCCAAGCAGTTTGTTTCTGCCTAGTTTAAGGAATAGGACCTAGCTTCCTCCTGGGACTTCGGTCTTAGCTATTATGGGAAAGATTGTTAGTTTGTGATTTTTAAATTTTAACTAGTTAGTTCCTGAGGACCAAGATCCAGAGGAACTACAAGCAACAACTGGCCGAGGTTTTGCACTGGATAATCTAGATCAACCCACTTATCAATGGCTGTGATTGACAGCAGCAGGAGCCAATGTAGCAGGAGCTCCTGCTGCTGTCTCTGAGCCAATGCGGAGCCTATGCTCTTGTACACATCACTGGCTTGAGATCAGGCCCACGTAAGTATAAGGGGGACCACAGAAGGTCGTTTTTTTAAACCTTCTAGCTTTACAACCACTTTAAAGTGGTGTTCCAGTGGTATTTGTGTTTAATAAAAGTCAGCAGCTACAAAAAGTGTAGCTGCAGACTTTTAATAAGCACACACTTACCTGTCCCACAATCCAGCGATGTGGCCTGCCCAAACCCTTGATTCTCTCCCCAGCGATGGCACCACAAGTGTGGGTACCCGGCTGAGGCAACTTGCGCGCATGCACAAGTCGCGCTGCACATCCTCAATGGCCGGGCAATCTTCTAGGGCCTGTGCCATGTCCCAGGAGATTGCAGAAAAGGAGGTGGAGAGGAGAACTGGCGCTGCGCTCTCCAAACGGAAGTGGTAGCTGGGCACCTGTCAAAACTAGGTATCTGCTCCCTGCCCCCCCCCCCCCCTCCCAAAAAAAATGACATGCCAAATGTGGCATGTATAGGGGGGTGAGGAGTCCATTAGATTAATTTACTGCGTGTTAACATTGCTGAATCAGGCAAACTTTGAGTTTTATGGATGGCCCAGCAGTGACAAAACTTTATTAGGCTGGACAGAAAACAATCAGCCAAACAGTGACCCTATCCTGTAAGACAGTGATGGCGAGCCTTGGCACCCCAGATGTTTTGGAACTACATTTCCCATGATGCCTATGCACTCTGCAGTGTACTTGAAAATCATGGGAAATGTAGTTCCAAAACATCTGAGGTGCCAGGGTTTGCCATCACTGCTAAAAGATGTAATCACTGTTCAGCAGCACCACGAGTGCCACGGCTGCTGATTCCTCCATCCATGCTTTTAGTATGGATGGGGAAATCAACTGATTTTCCCTCATTTGCAGAAATATAGACATGCATGGCTAGCTTATTGGAATGTGACCAAGTAAATGGCAGTTGTGCAGAGAACTGTGAAAGCTGGAACTAATGAGTGAAGCCCTTACCATTCTCTGTTTTTGTATTCGATCTACAAAGCCCCTACAATTGAGGATGATTAATAAACATAGCCACTGTAAGTCCTCATGTACACTGTATGTTTTTTCTAATTCTCCTAGATTCCTTTCTTCCTGGCAGCAGCGATTTGACAGAAAAACACTTGTAAATGCATGTAACATGTTTAGATGTGTCAAGCACTTGGGCGTTAATTCATTTTATTGGCCAGAATAAAAATTTATTCTGGCATTGAGATTAACACCCAAGTACTAAATGTGCCCAGAGTGAACGTGTGTTTACATCATCAAAAGTTTGATTCTGCCTCTAAACGCCCCTGCGTCTAAACTCCTCTAAGCCCCTGTGTGTGCATGGAGCATAGGCTAACATGCAGGGGTGTTTAGAAGCAGAAAAAAAAATGCCAGAGGCCCCTACCAAGCTTCTGTGATTCCCACTGTGCCATTACCAACAAACCTCCCCATTCTTGTCACTAATACTCTTCTTGTTTTTCCTTTGCAGGCCATAAAGAATAATGCAGGCTTTAGAGTATGGATCCTCTTCTTCCTAGTCATGTGTTCATTCTCTTTACTCTTCCTGGACTGGTACGATAGTTAATAATATAGCTGTGTCTCATAGCCTCAACTTCATTTGCACAATGTTACATCGTTAAGAAAATGCCACATCTTTGTTGTTCTCCTTCCTCCACATTAGTCTGGATATGTTAATAAATGTCACTTCTAATAATGAGGTCATGAAGAGTGTCTACAAGAGATTAACTGGAAGAAATTGAGCTGTTTGCATTACGGGGAAAGGCCAGACTTGCTGACTGCTTCTACACCGGAATTGTTAAAGGAACAATCACCTCCAGGGCACTGCCCAACTGGGTGGCACACTGGGAGCTATGTGTGCTACATTCAGTTTTATTTTGCCCCCTATGTAACCTACTCTTCATCTTTTTGTATTAAAAATGACCAATGTTCTCCAGGAAGTGAGAGCTAAAGTAACATTTGTGTCACACTAAATATATAATAGTTATTTTTACCCATAAAGTACCTTTCTTTGCTATCAGCAGAAATGGATTGTCAGCAGTTTGGCAGCTGCCAGCACACACATCCTCCCTTTCAATAAAACTCATGCAGAGATGATTAAAAAGATTGCCAGTGCTTACTACTTTTTGAAAATTGTAATTGCCTGACTGTCTCTTATTTTAGTGCCTTGAAAGCCCAGAGTCTGCATCTCCCTCCTTTGTCGCCTTCTCCCCTGGAGAGCATCCCACATTTATACCTTTCTTTTTTTGTTTATGCTTCCCATTTTCAGATGTCTTTATGGCAGTCACATGACAGGCCAGGTCCACTTTGCTTCTTCTCCAGCCTTACACTGTCCTTTGGTGAGGCACAAGGTGCCAGTAACATCACATCAACCTTGTGTCATCATCACAAACAAAATATTTCCCAGCACACTTACCAGCCAGCCTGCAAAACAACCAAATTGGCCCTATCTAACAGTTTACGTTAAAAACAAAAGGTTTTGTTTGCACACATTTGCAAATACATGCGTGAGTTGCAGTACCCATGCCAAGGGACCTCTGTATATACTGCGGTCCTAACTATACATTTTCAGAGCCTTCATAGTAGGAGCACATAGAAGAATGGATCGATTAAGGGCAGGTATGCCTGGAGGTATCCCACCCTTTCCTAAAGGCACAGGGACACGTGTGAGGCACAGCAAATGCACAATGGCAGGGAAGGCATCCAATGTGTACCCAATTCAACCAGCTGTACGAAAAAGTGGCAACCACCCCAACCTATAACTGGCCTTTGCAGCAAGGTGCACATGGAGGGGCAGTGCACATCACAAATAAACACACTTGCAAGCTTACAAAATAACCAATTGACCCAGTCTAACAGTTTATGGTAAAAACAGAGGGTTTTGTTTGCACACATTTTCAAATACATGTGAGCCGCAGTGCCCATTCCCAGGGACTTTTGTATATACTGCTGTCTTAATTCCAAAAATCCTCCATAGTAGGAGCACATACCCATCTGTGGGCTGCCTTAGGAGAGGTTCACACCTATGTGTTTTTGCAGTGCTTTTTCAGGTTTGCAGAAACACTCTACAGTCCATTTACTATGATTTTCTTTGGGTCACGTTCATGTTGTGCATTTTTT
The DNA here is from genome assembly GCF_965119305.1 of Pelophylax lessonae. Classification (NCBI taxonomy): domain Eukaryota; kingdom Metazoa; phylum Chordata; class Amphibia; order Anura; family Ranidae; genus Pelophylax; species Pelophylax lessonae. The sequence goes on along the minus strand of NC_138768.1, from coordinate 792,611,110 downwards.
AGTGATGCATTTTGGTAGGGGTCAGGGCCTTTTTTGCCCGCAGCAGGTTGTGTTTTGCTCAAAAGACTTTAATAGAAATGTAGCAGAAAAGTATCATGCATGTGTTTTTGTTGGTTTCACCAGCATGGCAACAGACACTTCCCAAAAACGCAAAATGCTTTAAAAACATGCAAAAACGTATGTAGAATAAACCCGAATTTCATCGAGAAAATGCATCAACTGCAACTCGCATAGGTGTGAACCTAGCCTTAGAGGGCTAGGTTCACACCTATCCCGCTAAAAAAATCATAGATCGCTGCCATTACTAGTAAAAAATAAATAAAAATGCTATAAAAATATTGCAGCATTTTAGACGCTATAAATTTTTCGCAAACCTATTAATATACACTTATTGGGATTTTTTTTTACCAAAAATAAGGAGCAAAATACATATTGGCCTAAATTGATGAAAAAAATTGATTGTTTAATCTTTTTTTTTTTATGGATTGTGTTTTATAGCAGAATGTAAAAACTATTTTTTTCTTCAAAATTGTCGCTTTTTTTGTTTATAGCGCAAAAAATAAAAACCACAGAGGTGATCAAATGCCACCAAAAGAAAGCTCTATTTATGGGGGAAAAAAGGACATCAGTTTTAGCTGGGTACAGCATTGCACAACCGCACAATTGTCAGTTAAATAACAGTGCCGTATCGCAAAAAATGGCCTGGTCATTAAGGGGGTAAAACCTTCAGGTCCAGAAGTGGTTAAAGATTCACAACTCCTTTAGTAAATCAGCCTCCCTGTGTAGAATGCCATAATAACCAATCAGCTAAAACGGTTACAAATGGCTGCTTATTGGCTGCTGTGTACATTGCTCTTATTAAATAAGTAGCAGTTTGAATGCTATTTATACCTATTTTTCAACAGTATAGTAATGAATGCTAGAATAGAACTTGCATCATGATCAGTCATCTTCACTGTGAAATAGACCTTTCAGTGTGCCGACAAAGAAAATATAAGAACCTTATCAAGGTAATAGAAATGATTGAACAAAGCAATGGGACTTTTAAAACGCTGTTAAAAAGTAATCAGTGTGTTTTCAGCCTTGTGGGAATGATGAATATTTTAATTTAAAGAAGTATTCGTCAACATCCTTGCCAACAGTTCATAAGCGCAAGCTAAAATGAGGAAGCATTTTAAGGGCCCATTCACATGCGGTGAGGTGGGATTGAGCTGGGCAGCCATGGCCAGCACCGTCCAAACACAAGACAAGGCAAATGCCAATCAGGTCAGTTCACACCACCGCATTGAGGTGGTGTACACTGAATAAAATACAGCATGCAATACTTTTTTTTTTTATTTCAGCGTGATGCAACGCAGACTCTTGCATCACCAATGGAACGTCAATAAATGTCACTGATCATGAAGGAAGAACGCCCTGGAGCTGCACATCCAAGATGTCCCTATGCTAAGTGTATGAATAGCAACCTCAGCTTGCCCCCAACGCCTTTCACTCCACCCCTCAGAGCCCAGTCATGGGGATCATTGTATAATAGGACATTGAATGAATAAATGTCACTTTGGCATATTTTAATAAATTTGCATTAAAAAAAAAAAAGTAAACGGTGCAATGCACCAGGAACCATGCATATCAGTATCACAGTCATCCAACCGCACATCAGTGACTGAATTCTTGTGCATCTGCTGCTGTGATCCGGCCCTAAATTTGCACATTTTGATGCCCATCATTTAAAACCTGAAGATTTAAAGCTGTCCGTATAGGTACCATGCTTGCTACCTTCTTGTCGGCTGGACAGACAGCTTGGACTTGCATAAGTAAACTTAAAAAGTAAAAAACTGCTACAGTTTTTTGACAGAAAAGACATGCAAAGTCTCTTCTGCCAAAAATGCCTTGTTCTGACCTCCTATCTTTTTATTGTTTTTAATTTCTCTGTACACTGTACGGTGTATTCGCTGTGCAATATACACTCCAGCACATACACTGACGTTACATAGCAGGGGCCACCCAATGACTGAAGAGGACAACAGGGGGCCCTGGAGTAGTAGCATCGTAGCTAGCAGCAGGGTATGGAACAGCAACTGACAGCCTAGATCAGTCAAAACTTGAGGAGGGTGCACTCATAAGGTAGGTATGCTGTGCATACTTGCACATTATGGCAAGAGTTTGCGAAGTTCTGCTTTAACAGTCCTACCTGCTAATTTTACTTAGAGGAACTCTACTGAGCATTATTTGCAGGGAATCTGGTTACTGATTGCAGATCCTGCAAGGCAAAATTAACTAGTGCCTATGTGCTGGCCCCTCATGCTAAATCGCTAGGGTGTTAAAAAAAAAAATAAGGAAATATTTCTTGCCTTGGGCCCCCAGCTTTTGGTCTGTTCTCCTAGGCACTGGTGATGTTACGTAGCCTCTCTGCAACCTCCTGGAAAAGCTAATGATCCAAAGTTTCACAAGAATTTGCTCCTGTACATTACTGACACCTACAAGAATAGGCCGGTAGCCAGGTGGAAGGTCAGCAATTCCTTCAGCAGGTTCTTCTCCATGATACAATGAGGCTGGAGCTACATGGGTGATATTATTCTCTTGTTCCTAAGATATTTAAGCACTAGCTGTAAGTTATCTGAATAAGCAAGGGATACACAGGGGATATTTAATTAGCTCAGGCCTACTAAAATCACTAGGGATTAATCACAAGGTGTAGCAAATGACCAATAAGCAAATGAAACATATTATTCCTTATGAAGTAATCCACACAAGTAGCAAGTATTAGCATCTTGTAGTAATCAGAAATAGGAAGAGAAAACCCAGTCACTACACACCTCGAGATCTCCATGATTAATCCCCAGGAGGAGGAGCAAAAAATGACGTGTCCTGGATGAATCGAGCTGAGGCTGCTTTTACCTGCTAACTACTTGGTCGGGCCAGGTGTGCTGCAGCCAGGTGATCGCTTCCTATTTCTGCAGCATGCTTTGGGTCTGGGTGTATCTCTCCTCAGCCTGCAACCTTGCTGGTGAGCAGCATCCAACTCATCAGACCTTGATAGCCTTAGCCGGGACCCTAAGCATTTATTGTGAATCTTGTAGTGATCAATTACACACTCTGGGAGAGATTTACTAAACCTGGAGATTGCAAAATCTGATGCAAATGTACATGGTAGCCAATAAGCTTCTAACATCATCTTGTTCAATTAAGCTTTGACAGTTACTCTCAGTTCATATCTTTTCAGGTGGATGCAGGAATCACAGCTGTTCCCGCAACTACCCACAGCCAAAACGTGCTGCACTTCAGAGATTCACGGGGCTGCAGTTCATTCTTAATGGCATCCCGACGCATTTCAACCCGTAGCATGTTTGCTGGTGCAGGAACAGCAGTGAAAGCTCACGGTGCTAAAGCACCATGCAATTTCCCTGCGGCTGCGTTTTTGAAAAAGGTGCAAGCACCCTTTTTTGTTTTGTTTTGTTTTTTTGCAAAAAGGCCGGCATGGGAGCCCATTCAAATGGGCTTCTGTGCCAGCACAAACCCGTAACTTGTGAACGGAGGGGAAAACCCGAAGATTGAGTGGTTTCTATGCTCAGCTGCATCAGATTTTGCACTCTCCAGTCTTGGTAAATCTCCCCCATTGTGTGATAATGCAAGATTAATTGGCTACTACATGCAGCCTGTGTAGCACTTTGCTCATTGCAAGATATGCAGTTAAAATTAATTCTGTGTTGAAAGAGTTCCTTGCTTTTATTTCCTTTTTTACAAACTCCCCTGTTTAACAATATTGCAGTTTTTACAGCTCTGCTTTTAACCACTGTAATTCTGTACAATTTTTTTTAATTTATGTATTTGTCAGCATAATTATCAGACCTGCAATTATAATTCAATTTTTTCACTTATGTTTTACAGTTTATTCAATAAATTGACATTTGGATAAGTTCTTGGTTTCTTAGTTTATTTAGTCACTGCAGTATGTTCCATCAATCTGGCTCTTGTTCAGCCATCATTAAATCATTTAAAAGCTCCAAACACTGAGAGTTGGTAAACCGCTACATGACGGGTTTCTGCAAAATGTGGGCCTGTTACAGGTAGTAGATGTGTGCAGTCGTGTGGCCTTTAGAGCAACAAGCACTGAGTGTATATGCAAGCCCTCCTCTGTGTTAAAATGAACTTATTTGTTCCCGTTTGGTCCTGTAAAAATACATGTTGCTCCTGCCACTTTGTGCACTACTTTATTTTCTGCCTTCGCTGACTGTTATTTGTTAGCATTGTTTCCCGCCTATGTTATGGAGAGGGGGAGGTGTCCTGTAGTTTTAAAACCCTTTCTGTCCCTGACTGACAATGCCACTCCTGTAATTGTGCTACTGACAGGAAAATTAAAAAAAGCCTGAAAAACAATCTAATGCAGCCACCACATCTTTTGTTCTTGGGTTTATTTTTTATTTTGATCTAACCCTTAACCACTTCCCGCCCGCCCTATTACAGATTGACGGCGGGAATGTGGTTGAGTTATCCTGACCGGACGTCATATGACGGCGGCAGGATAACTCCGCTCTGGGCGCCCCCCGGTGTCAGTCTGACACCCTGCATCTCCGATCTCGGTAAAGAGCCTCTGACGGAGGCTCTTTACCATGTGATCAGCCGTGTCCAATCACGGCTGGTCACATAGTAAATAGGAACAGCCGTTGATCGGCTTTCCTTAGTTCGTGCCTGACAGGCACGAGTAAAGGAGCGCCGATCGGCGGCTCCCCTGACAGGGGGGGGGGTCGGCACTGGTAATCAGATCATTGATTACCAGTGCAGACCCTCGGGGGGGGGGATGCCACTAGATCCACCAGGGATGCCCACTATGACCCCAGGGATGCCCACTATGACCCCAGGGATGCCCACTATGGCCACCAGGGATGGCAATCAGGGCTCAGGGAGCCCCCCATTGCCCTCCCCATCAGTGATGCCCACCAGTGTCCTCCCTATCAGTGCTGCCCACAAGTGCCCATCACTGCCATCCTTTAGTGTCGCCCACCAGTGCCCATTATTGCCCACCAGTGCCGCCTATCAGTGCCCATTAGTGCCCATCAGTGCCGCCTGTCAGTGCCGATCAGTGCCGCCCATCAGTGCCCATCAGTGCCCACCAGTGCCGCCTATCAGTGCCCATTAGTGCCCGTCAGTGCCACCTATCAATGCCCGTCAGTGCCACCTATCAGTGTCCATCAATGCCGCCTATCAGTGCCCAGCAGTGCCGCCTATCAGTGCCCACCAATGCTGCATATCTGTGCTACCTATCAGTGCCACATATCAGTGCCTATCAGTGCCGCATATCAGTGCCACCTATCAGTGCCACCCCATCAGTGCCACCCCATCAGTGCCACCCCATCAGTGCCTCCTCATCAGTGCCTGTCAGTGCAGTCTCATCAGTGCTCATCAGTGCAGGAAAAAAATTATTTATTTACAAAATTGTATAACATAAACAACATTTTTTTTTTTTTTTTTTAAACTTTTCGGTCTTTTTTTATTTGTTTAGCAAAAAGTAAAAATCGCAGAGGTGATCAAATACCACCAAAAGAAAGCTCTATTTGTGGGGGGAAAATGACATAAATTTGGTGAAGGTACAGTGTTGCATGACCGCGCAATTGTCATTCAAAATGCAACAGCGCTAAAAGGGGAAAATTGGCCTGGGCGGGAAGGGAGGGAAGTGCCCTGTATTAAAGTGGTTAAATATATTCTAGGGTCCTTTCACATGTACCACTTAGGGGTGTACTCCCTTTTGTTGCCAGCGGTTTAGACATTAATGGCTGTGTGTGGAGTTATTTTAAGAGGACAGCAAATTTACACTGTTATACAAGCTGTACACTCACTACTTTACATGGAAGCAAAGTGTAATTTTTTCAGTGTTGTCACATGAAAGATATAATAAAATATTTACAAAAATGTGAGGGGTGTACTCACTTTTGTGAGATATTGTATGTGCACTGTGGCTGGTCCGGCAATTGGGCCGGTAATTACTGTTGCCCTGGTGTCGCAAACTCTGACTGGATGGGCTAAGCTTTTACACTGGAACCTGGAGGGAGAATAGCTTCCCCCTGTCTTTGCGGAGCTGGCGGACCGTTTGGTCCAGGGGCTACAGTTTGTCTGTGATGCCTCTTTGGATGCAACTCCTTTGACTTTTAGGCTGTCTGTTTCAGCAGTGGTCCTTCTGCATATTGTCTGACTGAAATGCTGGCCTGCGGACTAGACTTCTAAGAAGGCCTTATCTGATCTCCCTCTTGTAGGGGATTGCCTGTTTGGAGCTTCCTTGGATGACATTGTTAAGGGTCTTACGAGGGAAAGAGTTCTCTTCTTCCACAGGCTACAAAGGGCAAGGAGCCCCGTCGTAGACGTGTGCTATTCTCCTCGGCTCCTAAGCGGCCTCTTCGGTGGTTCAGGCCTATTGCATCAGGGGTCAGGTTCCTCCTTTCCCTGTTTAGACACACTGTACTAGGGCGCTTAGTGTCTCCTGGGCTTTCCGTCTTCAAGCGTCAGTGACGCAGGTTTGCAAGGCGGCCACCTGGTCGTCGGTGCACACTTTTTTGTAAAGTGGTTGTGTTGGCATCTGAAGATGCTTTTTTTGGCCACAAGGTTTTGCTGGCTGCTGTTTAGAGGACCTGGTACTCTTTGAGGGTGTATTGTTTTTCATTGTTTATGGTTGAGCTCTATGTTACCTGGTTGGCTATGGTTAGCCTTGAGAATTATTTTATGATGTTTTCCCACCCCTTATGTTTAACACATTGGGACGTCCCAATGGTTAAGAATAAGGAGCTGTGTCCATCAATGAATGAAAAAGAAAATGGGTTTTTTGACTTACTGTAAAACCTATTTCTCTGATGTTCATTGACGGACACAGCACCCACCCCTCTTTGAAGTTGGCTTTCTTCTGACACTGCTTGTAACAAAGAGCCTATAGCTGAGAGTGGGTGTATAACCCCTGGGACTGCCCTTAGGCATAGTCATACTTTTTCCTGCCTAGTGTCCTACTCCTGTAGAGGGCAGTATAACCCATTGGTTAAGAAGAATCAGGAGCTGTGTCCGTCAATGAACATCAGAGAAATGGATTTTACAGTAAGTCAAAAAACTGAATTTTTGTAAAATCTTACCTGTAAAATTCCTTTCTCTGAGTCCTCCGACAGTCGCCGCCTCCTCTAAGTCATCACTGTTGGGTATTGACTTCCGCTCCGCAGGAGTAGCTAGGCATATAGACTTAATCAAAAACAAAAGGCATTTGCATATACACACCCATGGGGGCTGTCCCATCTGGTCAATACCCCCCTGCAGTGATCACTCCCAACTCAGTTTGGTAGCATAGCAGTAGGTAATAAGAACCCCAAAAGAGGGGCCGGGGCGGCGACTGTCGGAGGACTCGGAGAAAGGAATTTTACAGGTAAGATTTTACAAAAATTCCGTTTTCTTTTACGTCCTCCGACAGTCGCTGCCTCCTCGAAGTCATCACTGTTGGGATGTCCCAAAGCAGTATAGACATGAGGGGTGGGAGACGCAACCGTAGAAAAGGCAACGCAGTACCCACATCAGAGAAAGGAATCTTACATGCACCGTAAGAGAACCTACTGGGCAACAGAAAAAAAACAATGCTCAACAGGAGCAACAGCCCAGGAAAGCAAATACCAACAGCCAGGGACCAAGAAAAAAATTCAAGGGTCCTTCATGGCACTGCCGCTCTGAGAACCTTGCGGCCAAAGGAAGCATCCGCTGATGCCAGAACATCTACTTTGTAGAATTTGGAAAAGGTGTGCACCGACGACCAAGTCGCAGCCTTGCACACCTGGGCCACCGAGGCCCGATGCCAATAGGCCCAGGACGCACTCAAAGATCTGGTAGAGTGCGCCTTAACAGGGAAGAGTGGAACCCGTTCCTTCAAAGTATAAGCCTGCTCAATGGTCTGTCTGATCCATTTGGCAATAGTTGCTGCAGATGCAGCCATGCCCTTCCGAGATCCCTCAGGAAGGACAAATAGGGAATCTGTCTTCCGAAAGGATTCCGTAGACGACAGGTAAACCCTGATCGCCCTGACAACATCCAAGGAATGCAAAGCAATCTCCTTCGGATGCTTAGGCTTCGTACAAAGCGAAGGCAGGACAATGTCCTCATTAAGGTGGAACTCAGTGATCACCTTGGGAAGAAAGGACGGGGGTGGTCGCAAAACCACCTTATCCTTGTGAATTATCAAGTAAGGAGAGCGGCAAGTCAACGCCGCCAGCTCCAACACTCTGTGAGCCAAAGTGATCGCCACTAAAAAAGCAACCTTTTTTGACAGCAGAGGCAACGATATCTCCCTGATGTTTTCAAAGGGAGCACGCTGTAACACGGACAGAACCAAGTTCAAGTCCCATGGAGGTAAAGGCTCCTTCCTGGGAGGAGCCAAACGTCGCACACCTTGAATGAAGGTGCGAATCAAGGAATGAGACGCCACAGGGCGTTGGAAAAGGATAGCCAGGGCAGACACCTGGCCCTTTATCGTTGCCAGCGCCAGGCGCTGGTCCACTCCAGACTGGAGGAAAGCCAACACTCTCGACACCGAGTAAGAGCGAGGGGAGAACCCCCTGGACTCACACCAGGCGAAATAAGCCTTCCAGGTACGGTAATATATTTTACCAGAGGAGGTTTTCCTAGCCTTGATTAGAGTAGGGATAACCTCAGGGGAGAGACCCCTGTCCCTCAGGACCTGGGTCTCAACAGCCAGGCCGTCAAAGCCAATGACTGTAAAGCAGGATGGAAGATAGGTCCCTGAGACAGTAGATCTTCCTGTATTGGCAGTCGCCACGGAGGCGCCACTGCCAGGTGAACAACGTCGGCGTACCAGGACCGGCGAGGCCAGTCCGGCGCCACCAGAATCACTAGGTGCCGTTCCGAGGTTAACCTGCTGAGGAACCTGGACAGAAACTGAATCGGAGGAAAGGCATACATCAGACGATACTGATGCCAAGGGGCCACTAACGCATCCGAGGCGTCCGCCAGAGGATCGTGCGTTCTTGCCACGAATCTTTCCATTTTCGGTTTAGCCGAGATGCGAACAGATCCACGTCCGGGGATCCCCACTTTGCACACAGCATTTGGAAGACCTCCGGGTGTAGGGACCATTCCCCCTGGTCCAGGGTCTGGCGGCTCAGATAGTCGGCCTGCCAATTCTCCACACCCGGAATGTGAACTGCTGAGATCGCCGGGACATGAGTCTCGGCCCAGGACAGAATTTCGGTCACCTCCCGGGCCGCCCGAGCACTCCTGGTGCCCCCTTGGTTGTTGATGTAAGCCACCGCGGTAGCATTGTCCCTCTGTACCCGGACAGGACGACCCCGAAGACGGTCCGACCACTGGAAGAGACAGAGTTTTATTGCTCGCAATTCCAGCACATTTATCGGGAGGGAGGATTCCTCCTCCGACCAAGTGCCCTGGGCAGACAGGTTGCCCAGAACCCCACCCCAGCCCAACAGGCTGGCATCCGTGGTAATCACCGTCCACACCAACGGACGGAAGGACTTGCCCTCCACCACCAACGGGGACTGGAGCCACCACAGAAGAGCCAATCTGGTCTGACGACTCAATGAGACAGTCAGATCCAGAGACTGAGGCAGTCTGTCCCACCTGGCCAGGATCTCCGCCTGGAGAGCCGCGTGTGAAACTGAGCAAAGGGTATCGCCTCGAAGGCCGACACCATTAACCCCAGGCACCGCATACAGGTCCTGAGTGACAAGGACGGGTTGTCCCTAAGGGACCCTAGCTCGTCCTGCAAGGTCCGGAGCTTGTCCTCCGGCAAGAACACCTTTGCCTGAGCAGAGTCCAGAATCATTCCCAGATAGGGAAGACGAACCGATGGAGACAACGTCGATTTCTGAACGTTGATGGTCCATCCGAATTCCTGGAGCATCTGTACCGTGGTGGACAGATCGCGCACTAGGTCCTGGCTGACACGTGATCTCAAAAGTAGATCGTCCAGGTAACCCAAGACCGCAATGCCCTGAGCCCTCAGCAGGCCCAGAACCGGCGCCAACACTTTGGTAAAAACCCTTGGTGCCGAAGCGAGACCGAAAGGTAACGCCACAAACTGGTAGTGGTCCTCTGCGATAGCAAACCGAAGGTACCGCTGATGACTCTCAAAAATGGGGATGTGCAGGTACGCATCCTTGAGATCTATCGAAGCCAGGAATTCCCCTGGGCTCAGAGAAGCCACCACCGAGCGGAGAGACTCCATACGGAATTTCCGAACACGCACAAAGCGGTTCAGCGCTTTCAGGTCCAGAATAGGATGCACTTTGCCCTCCTTTCTGGGCACAGTGAACAGATTGGAATAAAACCCCCGAAACCTGTCCCGATGAGGCACCGGGACAATCACCCCCTGAGCAAGAAGGTCCTGAACCGCTCGGTGCAGGTCCTGCAGACGCCCCGGAGGCAAATGAAGATTTGAGGGAAAGAATCTGTCCGCCGGCCGGGAAAGGAATTCGATCTTGTACCCTGATCGAATGATTTCCTGAACCCACCTGTCTGAGATCCGGAGCAGCCAAGGTTGGAGGAAACCGCGCAAACGTCCCCCCACCCCTGAAACGGGTGAGGGCGCCCCTTCAGGCAGAGGCGGACTGACCTGCCGAGCCGGCATTGCCGGACTTCTGCTTACCCGCCCAGGGCTTCTTCTGGCCGCCCTGGGTCTTGAAGGGCTTGCCCTTGGATTGGTTCCGAAAGGCACAAAAGGACCCCTGATTGGATCTAGGCGCAGAACCCCGCTTGCCCCGAAAGGACTTGTTCTTCGGGTTCTGGGGGAGCATGGTGCTCTTGCCCCCCTTGACGCCTTTCACCAGGGTATCCAACGCCTCTCCAAAAAGGCGAGAACTAGCATAGGGAAAATCAGCAACTGTTTTCCGCGGGGACTGGTCAGCCGACCAGCTCTTCAGCCATATCAGTCACGGGTTAAGTACCGAGACACTAGACAGGCGTGCTACTAAGGGGGCCTCCTTTAAGGCCGCATCACACAGATACATGATTCCTTGGTGGATTTGATCCACCATCTCCAGCCGGGCAGGCGGAACATCATCAGACACGAGATTGCTCCTAAGCACCTTAGTCCAATCGGCAACCGCCTGAGCCACCAACACGAACGCGAAAATGGGTTTGAGCAACGAGCCCGCCACCGTATAGGAATGGCGGGCCAGAGACTCCAACCGCCGGTCCGTGGGATCCAGGAAAACCGGGGAATCCTCAGTAGGAATCAAGGTAGCCTTGTTTAACACGGCCTCAGTGTGATCCACCTGTGGGGGCACACACCATCGCGATTCCGTAGCCGGTGCACAGGGATAAAGCAATTTGAACCGACTAGGCACCACCAATGGACGTTTTAAAGTGCGCCACATTTCATTAACAGTGTAATGAAACTCAGCGGGACAGGGAAAAACCTGCGCGGACTTGCGGGTCCTGTGCATCCCAAATGAGGACACAACGCCCGGAGGACTGGGCTCATCCTCCAAATGCAGTGTTTCCTTAACAGAAACAATTCATTCATCCATGGTCGCCCGCTCTTCAGGCGACCCCGGGGAGGAGGTATCAACCCCCTCCACCTCTGCCTCCCCCTCAGACCCCAGCGGGTCCAAGGATGAGCGGGACCCTGAAAAGGGCACGCTCGCAGCAGCAGCCATATCACCATCTGAATCAGAGGAGAGAGACAATCTGGGCCTCTTTCTTGCAGCACGTTCAGCCATCAGCATTTCCATATTTGACACCAAAGTTGCCACTACAGTGGCCAAATCAGGTCTCAGAGGGGCCACAGGAGAACTGGCTACCCCCACTAGAGCTGGGGGGAATTTGCTGTCCTGAGAATCCATTGCCCAATGTGAGAAAAAAAGAACAGTGCAAGAAGTTTGTACTGCCCCTTTAAGATCGCTGCGGAGTGCGCTACAGCTACAGTGACAAAGACCCCCAACCAGGAGAAGAAAAAACTAACCTGCAGAGCTCCGCAGAGTGTTGCCACCGATGTCTGCTTCAGAGGAAGTACTGCTAAAGTAGGCTGAACTTATAGGCTGCATGACCCAGGGAAAATGGCTACCCCATAGGATTGCATGGAAGGCTCCGCCAAAATGGCCGCCGAACATGCGGTCGAAACAATCGTTCGGCTACCGCAAAATGGCGGCGGATGGCGCCAAAACAGCATGTAGTATTGCCCATAGTGAAGCCAACATGCTTGCCCATAGTTAAAATGGCGGACCGCGCGGTTTTACCGTGCTGCGGTCGCCACAAACACAGTCTGCACCCCAAGCACCAAAGTGACACAGGGAAGGGGACCCCCAAAAACACACAGCGCCGCAGCGCATGTACAAGCGATCCCTGCAGGGATTGCATTAGGGAGTCGCACAGACATGGGGAAACACACAGCAACACAGACTGCCACCCCATACAGAGGCCCCACACAGAAGTACTTACCTGTACCAGATGGCATGGGGAGTCTCTCAGAAACGGAAAGCCGCTGTCCTCATCTGACAGGGAATGCCGTTAGCCAGGAACATTGCACTGCAGCATCGCAGATGCGTCCAGTGAGGTAGCCACCTCACGGCTGCATCCCTGCTGCGAACAGGGATGGGTTGTTCATAATGCCAGGGCAAACCATAGCTGAACGCTTGATGGCGGGCTGGGGGTCCATCTGACCCTCTGCTCTGGAGACCCAGGGCGGCCAGTCCGAATCCCAGCACCGCATGAATCCATCTTCTTCCGAAGAGTCGACTAAAACTAAAGCTGACAAAATAAACAGCTAGTAAAGTAAGAAAAAACTGACATTTTCAAAGAAAAGATTAGATAGGCTGAGACTGTAGCCCCAGCACAGGGAAGCCTAACTACTCCTGACGCTAGGCAGATTAAAACTGAGTTGGGAGTGATCACTGCAGGGGGTTATTGACCAGATGGGACAGCCCCTATGGGTGTGTGTATGCAAATGCCTTTTGTTTTTGACGAAGTCTATATGCCTAGCTACTCCTGCGGAGCGGAAGTCAATACCCAACATTGATGACTTAGAGGAGGCGGCGACTGTCGGAGGACGTAAGAGAAATCCCATTTTTATACTATCCTTCTTTCCTAATGCTGTGTGCCCGTGTCTGTGATTTATTTTAAAATAATGCCGTCTATGCCTGCTTTCAGAGCGCTGCTCGGTGTTCACGTGACCGTCCGGCTCTCACCTCTCCTTCTCCCGGCTGACGTCAGTAGGGGATTCTCGGCCCCTCCTGTTGCAGCTGACTGGGAGAGAAGAGAGGCTGCCAGTCATGTGAGCGCCGAGCGACTCTCTGAAAGCAGGTATAGACAGAGAGTATAGTATAAAGATGTCAGAGTGGCCTAATCACTTTAAGCATTATCTCCATTTGCAAAATACATTACTTCCATGACATACAGTGTACATATAGGACAAATGTAAAGACTTTCATTCTTGACACGTATAAGTAGAAAAGACCGTTCTTAGTGTTATGAATAAGCAGGTATACCCCATCACGCGATTAAACTTCTTGGAAACGTCCTGGACAAAATAGCGGTCATTTTTAAATCATTGATAGGAATATGAGGCCATCTGTCTAAAAAGTGAAGTTGAACCAGAACTGAATCTTTCAACACATTATGGGTTTGTAGCACACTAGCAAATCCAGCGTGAACTGGTTTAAAAAGAAGTAATGAGGGTTTATGGATTGGCTTAGTCAAAGCGCTGGTTTGAATCCCAAATAAATGTTGTGGGGGGATTTAAAATGGTCATCTAATTCACAGACACCCACAAACCACTTGCAACAAAAGGAATTTTACATTGAGGAGTGGTCAAAAATGTCGGTTTCAGAAACTGGTAGGCAGTTAAGACAAACGTCTACAATAATTATTTTCTGTTCCAGAGGACAATGCCTGCCTCTGAGGCCAAGGGTGTACTTAGTTTTTCCATAGTAAACTACATTTATTGATATATTTGTTGAATACATTATTTAAAAGGTACATTTCTCTTGTGTTTTTATTCAAATGTATCACTTTTATCTGTGGGTACTGATTTGAATAAAGATCTAATGTTTGCTTCTTCCGATATTTTAAAGTGAACAGTTTCTATGTAGTGTATTTACTTTACCATATTACTGTATACAGATCAGGAGTTATCTCTTCACTCTCACTTTCTAGTTTGTGTGTGTGTTCCTGGTCATTTAGTCAAAATATTGAAGCCTGTAACAGCCAGGCAACTGGTATTCTTAGGAGGTCAGCAGTGGCGGCTTGACATTTTTCTTTTAGTATAGGTTTCCTTTAAAGAGGCCCTAATTACCCCTTACCTATGTCCATGTAGCCTTTCCTGCTTGTGGATCCCTTTACAGGCTGTCACTGCTCCCATGCCACCATTTCGAAAATTGCATGTTCTGTGCATGCAGGAGATAGGACACATGACATCGTGCCTCATCTCGTGCATACACACTGTACAACATGAAACTTTCCCCAAGTTCTAACGGGATAAAATGGGTTTTGTTGCTTTTTTTTTTTTTTTTTAAAAATGCATGTAATGCCATACCACACATAGGAATACTGCAAGATCTGACTGCTTAGGTATCGGATCTCCTTGAGGGCACTAGTGACGTTGCCATCCCAGGTGGCATCTGTGCAGTCTGGGCTACAGTGCATCCGGAAAGTGTTTACAGCGCTTCACTTTTTCCACATTTTATTATGTTACAGCCTTATTCCAAAATGGATTAAATTTATTATTTTCCTCAAAATTCTAAAAATAATATCCCATAATGACAATGTGAAAGAAGTTTGCTTGTAATCTTTGCAAATGTAATAAAAATAAAAACGAGTTGTTGCTTTTGGGCTGTATAAACCTAATCAAAAGGAAAATTCTCCCCAAATTCATATACAGTGGGTACGGAAAGCAGGGCTGCTGTTAGAAATCGTGGGGCCCCGTACAGACTTCCTGGCAGGGCCCCCCAAGAAAATATTAAAGATATATTTAGCTAAAATTACAACAAAATCACTATTATCAAACACAAATATAACATAACTCGCATAATTCCTGCTAAATCTAAAAAAAAAAAACTATGTTAAATAAAAAAGGAGAGACAGAGAGAGAGAAACAAAGTTACAATTTACAAATAAACTCCTGAGCAGAGATAAGTGCTGGGAGGGGGGGGGGCACACCAGGGAGGGGGATTAGTGAGGGACAACTGTCTCTTTCTCAACAGATAAAAGCTGATAGCAGGGAGAGGGACAGATCAGATTCAGGTGCTGGAGGAAGATTTCTGTAATTGTTATCCATCACTAATCCCCCTCTCTGTGTGGGCCCCCCTGTGTGCTCGGGCCCCCTACAAGAGGGCTGGTGGTCCCCCCCTATCAGCGGCCCTGACGGAAAGTATTCAGACCCCCTTAAATTTTTCACTCTTTGTTATATTGCAGCCATTTGCTAAAATCATTTAAGTTCATTCTTCTTCCTCATGAATGTACACACAGCTCCCCATACTGACAGCAAAACACAGAATTGTTGCAGATTTATTAAAAAAGAAAAACTGAAATATCACATGGTCCTAAGTATTCAGAACCTTTGCTCAGTATTTAGTAGAAGCCCCCTTTTGATCTAATACAGCCAGGAGTCTTTTTGGGAAAGATGCAACAAGTCTTTCACACCTGGATTTGGGGATCCTCTGCCATTCCTCCTTGCAGATCCTCTCCAGTTCTGTCAGGTTGGATGGTAAACGTTGGTGGACAGCTATTTTTAGGTCTCTCCCGAGATGCTCAATTGGGTTTAAGTCAGGGCTCTGGCTGGGCCATTCAAGAACAGTCACGGAGTTTTTGTGAAGCCACTCCTTCGTTATTTTAGCTGTGTGCTTAGGGTCATTGTCTTGTTGGAAGGTAAACCTTTGGCCCAGTCTGAGGTCCAGAGCACTCTGGAGAAGGTTTTTGTCCAGGATATCCCTGTACTGGGCCGCATTCATCTTTCCCTCGATTGCAACCAGTCGTCCTGTCCCTGCAGCTGAAAAACACCCCCACAGCATGATGCTGCCACCACCATGCTTCACTGTCGGGACTGTATTGGACAGGTGATGAGCAGTGCCTGGTTTTCTCCACACATACCGCTTAGAATTAAGGCCAAAAAGTTCTATTTTGGTCTCATCAGACCAGAGAATCTTATTTCTCACCATCTTGGAGTCCTTCAGGTGTTTTTTAGCAAACTCCATGCGGGCTTTCATGTGTCTTACACTGAGGAGAGGCTTTCGTCGGGCCACTCTGCCATAAAGCTCCGACTGGTGGAGGGCTGCAGTGATGGTTGACTTTCTACAACTTTCTCCCATCTCCTGACTGCATCTCTGGAGCTAAGCCACAGTGATCTTTGGGTTCTTCTTTACCTCTCTCACCAAGGCTCTTCTCCCCCGATAGCTCAGTTTGGCCGGACGGCCAGCTCTAGGAAGGGTTCTGGTCGTCCCAAACGTCTTCCATTTGAGGAGTATGGAGGCCACTGTGCTCTTAGGAACCTTAAGTGCAGCAGAAATCTTTTTGTAACCTTGGCCAGATCTGTGCCTTGCCCCAATTCTGTCTCTGAGCTCTTCAGGCAGTTCCTTTGACCTCATGATTCTCATTTGCTCTGACATGCATTGTGATCTGGAAGGTCTTATATAGACAGGTGTGTGGCTTTCCTAATCAAGTCCAATCAGTATAATCAAACACAGCTGGACTCAAATGAAGGTGTAGAACCATCTCAAGGATGATCAGAAGAAATGGAAAGCACCTGAGTTAAATATATGAGTGTCACAGCAAAGGTTCTGAATACTTAGGATCATGTGATATTTCAGTTTTTCTTTTTTAATAAATCTGCAACAATGTCAACAATTCTGTGTTTTTCTGTCAGTATGGGGTGCTATGTGTACATTCGTGAGGAAGAAGAATGAACTTAAATGATTTTAGCAAATGGCTGCAATATAACAAAGAGTGAAAAATTTAAGGGGGTCTGAATACTTTCCGTACCCACTGTATCTATTCCACCACTCACCCTCTTGGATCCCAAAGTCCTTTTTTATTCAATTTTTTTTCCTCTTTTCTTTGGGGTCCCAGTTCTCCACGTTTCAAACTGTCCACCTTGACGCACTCGACAAACCAAGAGGGCTTCGCCTTCCTAGATTGCTGTAAATATTTTCTGGCCACCCAGCTGGTGACGGCGGTTTGGTGGTTCTCCCCTGACTGCTCTAATACCTCCACTATGCTGGAGACTGCGGTGGTCTCTTCCCTTGAGGTGTTCCAGCTTCTTCTATTTAGAGGCCCTAAAGCTCAGTATCCACTTACCCCCTCGATGCTCACTACCATCAGAGCCTGGAAAGCTGGCCTTAGTTGTGAGCGCCTTCCGGAGGGGGCAGTTTCACCTTCTACTCCACTTTGGCTCAACCCGTCCATGCCTCATTTCTATAGGTTACCCAATCTGTCTGCCTGGGCCAAATTTACTGTAAAGAGCATCTCACAAATTACTAATGGCACTACACCTGAAGCCCTGGCCACAATTATTGTCAAATTTCAATCTTCCTCCTCATTATTTGTTTAGTTATCTACAGCTTTTCCATCCAATTTCCACAAACTTTCCTAGTTTTGGCTCAATCACCCAACCAATGAGTGCTTTGGTTAGATTGTACAGAGAAACCCACATCTCACCTATATGCCCACCTTCTTTCGGTATCTCTTCCCACCCTGTCTGACCTTAGAGCTAAATGGCAGCATGATATCCAGCACCTGGACGATGACGAATCCAGTTCAAGATCACCCACAGGGCCTATTACACACCTGCTAGGCTTGATCTTGTGTCCCTCTCTTTCTTTAGAATGCTGGAGATGCGGTCATTTCCCCCAGCATATTTTGTCACATTTTTTGGTCCTATCCGGTTAATGCAGGCTTTTGGTCAGAAGTGGTTGTCTGTTATCAACAGGGTGTCAGTAACTAAAATACCCTCCTCAGTAGAAATCTGTATCCCTGGTCTGGTTGAAAACCTGGCTCCTACTGTGGCAAAAAGGACTCTTGTTGGCCACCTCCTTTTCTATGCTAGGAAAGCTATCGCACTTCACTGGAATAAGCAAGCCCCCACTCCCTTCTGGAGAACCCTAGTAAATAACCGCCTCCCACTATATAAAGACACTTATGTGAATACAGATTGCCCTGCAAAATAAGAGGTATGGTCTAAGTGGCTTGCTGATCCTACCACGGCTACACCATAATGGGTCACTGATATTGTTAGGGAAACACTGTCCTTCATTCTCCTATACCCTACTGGGTGAGATCACCTTTGGAGTGTTTGAACTTGGATTGTACTACCGCTACCCGATTTCATGCTTATTTACCGTAATGTTCTGTTTAGTCACACCATATATAGTGCCTTGCAAAAGTATTCGACCCCCTTGAACTTTTCAACCTTTTGCCACATTTCAGGCTTCAAACATAAAGATATAAAACTGTAATTTTTTGTGAAGAGTCAACAACAAGTGGGACACAATCATGAAGTGGAACATAATTTATTGGATATTTCAAACTTTACCAAATAAAAAACTGAATAATTGGGCGTGCAAAATTATTCAGCCCCTTTACTTTCAGTGCAGCAAACTCTCTCCAGAAGTTCAGTGAGGATTTTTGAATGATCCAATGTTTACCTAAATGACTAATGATAATAAATAGAATCCACCTGTGTGTAATCAAGTCTCCGTATAAAAGCAGCTGCACTGTGATCGTCTCAGAGGTCCGTTTAAAGCATAGAGAGCATCATGAAGAACAAGGAACACACCAGGCAGGTCCGAGATACTGTTGTGGAGAAGTTTAAAGCCGGATTTGGATTTCCTAAGCTTTAAACATCCCAATGAGCACTGTGCAAGCGATAATATTGAAATGGAAGGAGTATCAGACCACTGCAAATCTACGAAGACCTGGCCGTCCCTCTAAACTTTCAGCTCATACAAGGAGAAGACTGATCAGAGATGCAGCCAAGAGGCCCATGATCACTCTGGATAAACTGCAGAGATCTACAGCTGAGGTGGGAGACTCTGTCCATAGGACAACAATCAGTCGTATACTGCACAAATCTGGCCTTTATGGAAGAGTGGCAAGAAGAAAGCCATTTCTTAAAGATATCCATAAAAAGTGTAGTTTAAAGTTTGCCACAAGCCACCTGGGAGACACACCAAACATGTGGAAGAAGGTGCTCTGGTCAGATGAAACCAAAATCGAACTTTTTGGCAACAATGCAAAATGTTATGTTTGGCTTAAAAGCAACACAGCTCATCACCCTGAACACACCATCCCCACTGTCAAACATGGTGGTGGCAGCATCATGGTTTGGGCCTGCTTTTCTTCAGCAGGGACAGGGAAGATGGTTAAAATTGATGGGAAGATGGATGGAGCCAAATACAGGACCATTCTGGAAGAAAACCTGATGGAGTCTGCAAAAGACCTGAGACTGGGACGGAGATTTGTCTTCCAACAAGACAATGATCCAAAACATAAAGCAATATCTACAATGGAATGGTTCACAAATAAACACATCCAGGTGTTAAGCCTCGTACACACGCAACGAATTTCCGCCGACCGGTCGTCCGTCTTTTGTCCAAAGTGGTGTCTGTTGGTTGGAATGTGCTCTAGACTGCACACGAATTTTCCCGTACGACAGAATTCTACTTCAGAAGTGATGTCATGTGTTGGATTGCTTTGTATGTGTTCTTTCATCTCGGAGCATGCCTTGTCTTGCTCATAAGATTTTTCCCCATCGAAATCTGTACTAATGAAACGAAAATCGGACATGTTTTGATGGTCGACAAAAATTATATAGCCTGCACACCAGGATTTTTTCGGCCGAAAAGTCGGAGTCGGTTGTCTGAAGCATCATACTAACAAGCCGAAAATCGGCAGATCAGTCGTTGGATGAAAATTCCCGGCCGAATTTCGACTTGTGTGTACGGGGCTTTAGAATGGCCAAGTCAAAGTCCAGACCTCAATCCAATTGAGAATCTGTGGAAAGAACTGAAAACTGCTGTTCACAAACGCTCTCCATCCAACCTCACTGAGCTCGAGCTGTTTTGCAAGGAGGAATGGGCAAAAATTTCAGTCTCTCGATGTGCAAAACTGATAGAGACATACCCCAAGCGACTGCTTACAGCTGTAATCACAGCAAAAGGTGGCGCTACAAAGTATTAACTTAAGGGGGTTGAATAGTTTTGCACGCCCAATTTTTCCGTTTTCTGTTAAAAAAAAGTTTGAAATATTCAATAAATTTCGTTCCACTTCATGATTGTGTTCCACTTGTTGATGCTTCACAAAAAATTTAGTTTTATATCTTTATGTTTGAAGCCTGAAATGTGGCAAAAGGTAGCAAAGTTCAAGGGGGCCGAATACTTTCGCAAGGCACTGCATATTCATATGCTGTTAATGCAAGAAATTATGGTTTATGTGTCGACTCATCTAGCACCCCTGTGTGAGTAGCGCATGTTTCTCTCTTTTTTGGGTTTTGTTTAGTTTTTGAGTTTTTTTTCTGTAAAGCAAAAACGTCAAAAATATTTTCTAAAAATAAAAAATGAAAAAAATCACATATACATAAGTATTCACAGCCTTTGCTCAATACTTTGTTGAAGCACCTTTGTCACCAATTACAGCCTCAAGTCTTTTTGAATATGATGCTACAAGCTTGGCACACCTATTTTTGGGCAGTTTGCCCATTCCTCTTTGCAGGACCCCTCAAGGTCCATCAGGTTGGATGGGGAACATCGGTGCACAACTATTTTCAGATCTCTCCAGAGCTGTTCAATCGGGTTCAAGTCTAGGCTCTGGCTGGGGTCTCACCCCAGTCTGGGGTCCAGAGTGCTCTGGAGCAGGTTTTCATCAAGAATATCTCTTTGTACATTGCTGCATCCATCTTTCCCTTGATCCTGACTAGTCTCCCAGTTCCTGCCACTGAAAAAACATCCCCACAGCATGATGCTACCACCACCATGCTTCACTGTAAGGATGGTATTGGCCAGATGATGAGTGGTGCCTGGTTTCCTCCAGACATGAAGCTTGCCATTCAGGCCATCTTTGTTTCAGTAGACCAGAGAATTTTGTTTCTCATGGTCTGAGAGTCTTTCAGGTGCCTTTTGGCAAAATCCAGGTGGCTGTCATGTGCCTTTTACTAAGGAGTGGCTTCCATCTGGCCAGTCTACAATACAGGCCTGATTGGTGGAGTGCTGCAGAGATGGTGGTTGTTCTGCAATTTTCTTTCAGCTCTAGATGGTGATAAATTTACCATAGCAGAGCGACATCCACTGATCCTTCTTTATTTTGGAACAAAATATGCTCAGGAGCGACTGATTTTGCATGGACAATGCAAATGTAGGTAATGACATCCTTAATCGAATAGACCCTTAGACATAACAGGTACTGATGATACATGAATGTAACAACAATAACTGTATATGATTTTGTAGTAGATGTCATATATGTGACATTTCTAATATTATACTCTCATTGTAGAAACTAACTTCTCTTTGTTTATGTACCCCTTAAGAAGATTAAAGAAGCAAATTTCAAAAATGCGTTGAGTTTTCACCATCTGAAGTGCCCTGTCTGGTGATCTTTAATGGAAAATCCAAATATATTGTCCCAATACTAGCTTTGTAGGAAATAGACATTTCTTTTCTTTTATTATTGTGTAATGTGTTTAATATACCTATGATGTGAATAAACTTTTTTTCCTGTAAATTTAAGATACTATCACAAGACTTGAGTTACTTACTTATTATTGCCGCTTAAAGTCCCACATATGAGGCTTTTCTTTTTCTTGTTGTTCTTTTGGAAGGTTCTCCTCTCTCCACTGAGAAATGCTGGAGCTCTGTCAGAGTGACCGTCTGGTTCCTGGTCACCTCCCTGACTAAGGCCCTTCTCCCCCGTTCGTTCAGTCCTGGTGGTTCCAAACTTCTTCCATTTACGGATGATGGACGACACTGTGCTCATTGGAACCATTGCTGCAGACAATTTTCTGTACCCTTCCCCATATCTGTGCCTCGATACAATCCAGTCTCTGAGGTCTACAGACAATTGACTTCATGGCTTGATTGTGCTCTGACATGCACTGTTAAGTGTGGGACCATATATAGATGTGTGTGTCTTTCCAAATCAAGTCCAATCAACTGAATTAACTACAGATGGACTCCAAGTTGTAGAAACATCTCAAGGATGATCACTGGAAACAGGATGCACCTGAGCTCAATTTTGAGTGTCATGTACTTTTTGAGTACTGTACGTGATTTTTTTCGTTTGTTATTTTTAATATATTTGCAAAGATTTCAAACAAACGACTTTCATGTTGCCACTGTGGGGTATTGTTTCTAGAATTTGGAGGAAAATATTGAATTTAATCCATTTTGGAATAAGGCTGTAACGCAAAAAAAAAAGTGCTGTGAATACTTTCCGGATGCACTGTACGTCACTAGTGTCTGCAAGGGAACCAGGAAGTGGATGCAAAAAAAAGTAAGTAAATCAAAAAATTTTTTTTTTTTATTAGTGTTCGAGGATTTCACATCAGCATGCAGTGATCCATGCTGATATGAAATTTAGCAAAAGGTCCACCTTAAGCACACAGACCGGGCCTGGTGAAAGTATAATATAGAGCATAACCTACCATGCTGAGTGTTTGAGGTTTGGTTTCATGCCTTTGTCTTCAGCCGTTCTTTGAAAGTGCAGCTTTTTTTTAGTAAAATAACAGAAAATGGTTGAGTAGGTTTAGTTTTCACATTTTATTTAGTAATAAAGAATAGAACAATCAAAGTGTTCACTGGTAATTCAAGAAAGAAACATTCAGTCAGCATGAGAGTAAAATAATGGCAAACATATAAGTAATTTCCCTAATACGCTACTGTTTGGCGTCATGTGTACGAGGGGTGAAAAGGCTACCAGTGTGACATTGTCGTGTAATACACAATTGATCAACAAGCTATTCACATACAGAAGTGTGAGTTCCAATCCTCATCTACTATGCAGGGTGAGATAAGTGTTTCACCCATTCACAGAGTGAATATGTTTACCTAAGTTTAGAAGGTGAAAAGTGTTCTCTATAAGCCCTACTGTCTACATGATTAGTGCTGCAATGTAATGAGTAAAAGGAGTTCTCGTTAAAAGTGCAATCCGGAAAAGATTGACATTTAGACCGTGAGCTGTATACAGCAGTACGTAGCCTACCTATCTTTTAATATTTTCTGCAGCCATTTCTGTAGTGTTCCGGATCACTCAATCACCATAAAAGCCCTTTAGCCCATGTGGTAATCTAGAGACACCATGTTTTCCTTAGTGTACATTTCTGGCAGGGAATCTCACCTCTGCCCACTGTGGTGTACTGTGAGCTAAAATGATAGGCACACAACGTAATCCCCCTGCACCTTCCACTATCTCTTCTCTGGCATCCCTCGTCTTTGCTCCCACCACTAGCTTTTAGTCTTCCTTGGGCTGCCTGAGTCCCACCTATGTACTACGCCTAACCCTGACTATCCCTGTATGTGTTAGTCAAGAGACCAGGAACCTGCTGATTTATAGTTGGTAGTGGAATGTTTACTTGGAATAAACCAAATTGTTTTGTAAGCAGTGCGGTCTGTAAGCATGTGACCACACTTCCTCTCCCACCATTTTCCTCCTCTAGAATAGCAAACCTAGTATATATGTTGAATGTGTGCATACCTGACAGTTGTTAAAGGATAAGTTCAGTTTTTTTTTTGGAGCCGGAGCCTGTAAAACATTGCACCAGCGATGAGCTGGTGCCATGGAGGTCTCCTGCAGACCTGTCAGTGTATCTGTGTGCCCGTACATGCCATACAGACAGGCAGATACACTGACCAGAACAAACAAACTGACAGCTAGTACGTAGAACTACTCCTGGTACTGCTGTCACAGGGAGGGGGGACGGGCTCGGACAGCGGCTGCAGCATTGGGAACATGTTACATGTTCCCAAAGGTGAACTTCTCCTTTAAGGTATTTAAAAAGGCAGTACAAAGATGCAGTAAAGTGATTGCTAAGGCCTTAAGGTTTTTCACCTTAATGCATTAAGGTGAAAAACCTTTTGTGCTGCATAATTCTCTCCCCCCCCCCCCCCATACTTACCTAAGCCTGATCTGATCCAGGGATGTGCACAAGAGCAACGGCTCTCGCCGCTCTCTGCCTTCTCCCTGGGCAGATTGATGGCAGCGGGAGCCATTAGCTGCCCACTCTGTCAATATATGCAGACAGGATGGCTCGGGAGTGAGCACGCACGGGTGACCCCATGGAAAGCGGCTTTCCGTGGGGGCACTCGCAGAAGAGGAGCTTGGACGCCAACAGGGGACCCAAGAAGAGGAGGATCAGGGCTGCTCTGTGCAAATCCATTGCACAGAGCAGGTAAGTATAACATGTTTGCTATTTTAATTTTTTTTAAAAAATAAGCCTTTAACGTTGCTTTAAAGTGCTGTAATTTATTGCAACCAGATCTCGATTTATCCTAACTGGCCACTTTGTGTTACATTTTGCCTTATTGAATAAGCCCACAAGAGCCTAAGGAGGAGATGTATCTATACAAATGATCAAAATCCCGTGAAAGGGGTAAAGTGGAGTTTTCTTGTAAAGGAGGTCTATCAGGAGACCCCAATGCCAGAATCTGGGTAGCTTGCTGTTGAATCACTTGGATCATGATCCATTACTGATGGGGGAGTGGATGGAGGCTTTTAGCAGTCCATAGGCATGTGAAGACAATCAGCTAGTGGATGGGACCACTGTAGCTTGCATGTGGGGTTGTTCTTTGTTGCTGCACACACGGGTCTGTGATGGTGGCTAAAATTTCAAAATAAATACCCCCCCTACCCCTTTAATAGAAAATACATCACTCAGGAAAATGCTCCTTGCGTTGTGGTAGACAGTATTGAGATATAATTAAGCTTATTAGCTATGGTTTTACCTTTAGTTTTGAGGAACATACAAAAATGGCAATTAAAATCTGTTGCACTATCCCATCAAATAAAATTGATGTGTGTATGTATCGGTTTCTGACCCCCAAAAACAAAAGGTTATCCCATGTGTAAAGCCTGCATTTCACACATACAGAAAATGCAAATAGCAAAGCTCCAACTTAAACTTCTTAACCACCAGTAATTCCTAAAACCCATAGTCACCTTTTAAACGATTTACTTAAACCAAAACCAGCGACACATCTTTTTTTTTTGTCATCTATTATCACAAGCACCACTCACAGAAGAATTTTCCTGCTACTAAGACAAACTAAAGTATAAAAACATCCAAAAATATCCCCTGTTTTACATTCCAAGGTTGGGTTTGTATTTGTTATTGCAAACGTGGGAATATATATTTTCACCCATATGTAGGCTACATCGAATGATTCCTCTGCCACAGCAGAAAATGGCGTCTGGCTGTAGTTTGATTACATGGAACTGTTTTTAAAACATTGGGATTGATTTACTACAGGAGTATAGAAGTAGGCTGCTCATTTTGGAAAGTGAAGGCCAGACTTTAAAGTTCCAGCAACGCATGTAACATTCATTTTGAATGAATACGGCAGTGCAACTGCTATGTAGTGTCCCACAATGCACTGCAACGCATGATGTTGCATTAGAAAAAAAAGGGTCAGGTGCTGTTTCAAGCATTGGCAGCTCATTCCTATTATGCACATTAAAGCCCGTACACACACGCAAAGATTATCGGCCGACCGATCGTCCGTATTTTGTCCAGAGTTGTGTTTTGTTGGTTGGAATGTGCCTAGACTGCACACGAATTTTCTCGCCCAACAAAAATCTGCTTCTGAAGTGATGTCATGTGTTGGTTTGCTTTCTTTGTGTTCTTTCTTCTCTGAGCATGCCCAGTCTTGCTCATAAGATTTTTCCCTGTCGAAATCTGTACTGACTGCACGAAAATCGGCCGTGTTTTGACGGCCAACAAAAATTTTATAGTCTTCACACCAGATTTTTTTCGGCCGAAAAGTCGGAGTCGGTTGTCGGAAGCATCATACTACTAACAAGCCGAAAATCGACAGATCGGACGTTGGGCGAAAATTCCCTGCCAATTTTCGATGCGTGTGTACAGGGCTTAACACATAAATGGACTCTCAGCTTAGTGAATGAGGTGAAGCTGTGCTGACTTCAATCATCCTATCATATACAAGCAATCTTGTTTATTTTAATTTTCCTTGCATGCAACTAGGTATTCAAAGTAAAAACAAAAACAGCTTCACGTCATTCACTAAGCTAAGTAAAAAGTCACTTTGCAAAGTGAGCATGACTTGCTCAATTAGTAAATCAATGGGGTGAGTCAGGCTATTATGCTTTTCCAAGGTTAGGTCTTAGAAATATAAGCTAATTAGGTCAATTTCTGTGATTTATTCCTTTTTTTTTTTTTTACTATATATATATATATATATATATATATATATACAGACACACACATACTGTGTATGTATGTGTGTGTGTGTATATATATATATATATATATATATATATATATATACCTATATACACATATACTAAAATGGTCTTTTTGGACTAGATGTTGAGCTACTAAAGGTGCAGCATTGATGTGATCCAGTAATATTACAATCTTTATATCCCCCAATGCTTTCTAACTTTAAGCAGAGGAATCATTTAAACCCAATAAATAATGGACTATTGTTTAATTGTAAGTGAACACACAGTATGTAGAATCACTCTAGCTCCAATGAAGCTTCTATAAGAGGTAAAAGCAAGTTTGGGGCAGTAATGCCAAACCTTTTTTTTTTTTGCGTTTTATATAGAATACGGAAGGGTTGGAACTTCTGTCAGGTTTTGTATTGCTGTCGATGTCCCCAATCAAGATAATCACCTACAACATTGTTGATTTGACACATGGACAGGAGGCAAGTGGAAATCTTCCATTGGGCAGGCCATAGTTTATGTGCTTTTTTTTCCTACAACCATGGGTTAAAGGAAACAAAATTGCTTGAATAAATCCCGCTGCGCTAATGTATTCTGACAGCAGGAGATTTCCCAACCGTCAGAATACAATGATCACTCTAGGCAGAAATAGTCGCCGACAGTGATCATATGAAAAAACTGGTTGTACTGAAGTCAATCTATTATTTCTGCTAACCCGGATGAATTTTGATCCGTCTATGGCAGGGGTGCTCAACCTGCAGCCCGTGGGCCACATGTGGCCCTCAACCTCAAACTGAATGCAGGAGTTTTGGTGTGATTTACTAAAGTGCACCACACCTGCAATATCTATTAGAAGTCTATGGTAAAAGAGCAGCTAATCCACATGAAAGCCGCAGGTGCACTGCGCGGCATTTTCAGTTTGGGTAAACCGCAGCCTTAGAGGGGGGCTCAGAATAGTAAGGGCTTGTTTACATTTGTGATTTGGGGGGCCACCCCGCCAACTACTGATGTAGCATCATGGATCACAATGGTGACCCCACCCCATGCTCCAGAGGCCTGCGCTGCCTCCCTGTCACTTTCTGTTTTACAGTTGGACAGGGGGGTGTGGCATATACAGGAACAGATCCTCTCCATTTTCCTCCTTCAACTGTTGAAAGTTGGCTTATCCTCCTCTCCCTCACGCCAGTATTCAGCGGCTGCAGGAGGAAAATTTTAAATTTTTAACAGTTTCATTTTACTGTGACCCGTGACTGGTTGCCAAATCACTTAAGTGACCCCCCGCTCTTCAAAAGGTTGAGCACCCCTGGTCTATGGCCGGCTTAAGAGCAGATTTCCCCTCCCTTTGTAGAGATCTCCTCCTGATTTGTACTGCATCTCTGAAACAAAGTGAAAAAATATCTTCGAGATACATCAATGACCGCAAAAAAAGAAGCTTGACATGGGTTTTAACCGTTCCCTACTCTCTCCAAAGCTGAAAAAAAAGGTTTGCATATATACTATGTATATATATATATATATTATGTACTGTGTATATATATATATATATATATATATATTCTTTTTGAACAGGATTGTTACGTAGTTCCACCTTAAACAAGCTCAGCCGCCATCTCTGAGCAAAGTGAGACAATAATGTACCTGTTTGGTCCTCTAAGTCACGCCAGCCTACTTAATGGAAAAAGTATACACCAAATTAACTTGCACCTTGTTGACTTTTCTTCACTAAACTTTTTTTTTTTCTTTACCTGATTTCAATCAAATTATCCACATTGTTTAAAATAATCGATATGAAAAAGATATTAAGCAAGCCTTCCGTGTTATGAAGTTATTCATTAGCTAGGTCTGATTTACCAGCTATTGATGTTTCATTAATATTCTGTACAGGTATGTTTGCACAGCGATACCAGTAAACAGAAGCACACTTTTTTTTGTTTCAAACATAATACAAGTAATTTCTAAATGAACCTTAACTACTTAACTGCCAGAGCGACAGAGAAGTGAATCATATTTTTTATTTTATTTTTTTTTTTTTAAGTTCCTTTTTTTAGTTCCCTTAACATGGAGAGAATTTAGCTTGGCAGCTAAGCAGACTTTTGGGAAGCTTCTGTCTCCTGCTCAGATAGCTTCTCCTCCGAAAGAACCGTCATCCATGGTGATACAGAGCGTGTGATGGTCTGCTTGGCCAGGTTGTAGTGATTTATGACTGTGTAGAACTTCCCCTGAGTGCTGGGGTCCTGTTCAGTGTAGTAGTTGTCCAGGGCTGCAGGTATGCATCGATTGTTCTGTAGAGGGATAAAAAGAGGTCAGTTAGTACTTTGAAGATGTGTTGTCTGTTTGGATGCTCAGGGGAACTAGGTCAGGAACCTTTACTATTGTGCAAATCCAAGCTGCTGTAAACCTTTTCTATGTCGAGACATGAAAATATCATATAATAAAATGTTATTTTTGTTGAGTTCAGTTTGATGTCTGAACCCTCATTTGAAAAACCTTTTGTTAAAGACTGGTTGTTGGGGAATTGTATATTCATAGCACAACCACTGAGGGGTCTTTTTATAAAAGGGACAACTTTATCAACTGCTGGTTTGCCACTTAACTGGTATGCCCCATGTACTCTATTTAGAAACGTCTGCACCCATTTAAAAAAACGGGTCTCTGTTTTGCTACACGTGTTCTGGAAATGGATGGAAGGGACCGACCTGCAAGATTATTTTCTCTGGAAAACCAACTGTACCAATTGCAAAACAGAAAAGACAGCATGAGCTCAGAGCTAATTTGTTGGTTAAAGTCTTGGTGCAAGGATAGAATTCTTATTGGCGTACAACTTATGTTACGGGTGGTTTGCCACTGAATGGAAAGGGGTCTGTATGCTTATAAGAAGATACAAGAAGTACAGCTCCAGAAAATTTTACCCCCTTAATGTCCAGGCCAATTTTTGCTATTCAGCACTGTGCTACTTGAATTGGGGATTGTACAGTCATGCAACGCTGTAACCAAACAAAATTGATATCATTTTTTTCAAACAAATAGGGCTTTCTTTTGGTGGTATTTGATCACCACTGAGTTTTTTTATTTTTTTACGATATAAACTAAAACAATTTGAAAACAAAATGTATATATTTTTTACTTTCTGCTATAAAACATATCCAGTAAAAAATAGAATGTCTTCATAAATTTTGGTCAAAATGTGTTCTGCTATATGAAAAAAAAAAAAAAATTCCAATAAGTGTTTATTAATTGGTTTATGTGAACGTTATAGCACCTACAAACTATGGTATATATACTGGAATTATTTTATTTTATTTTTATACTACTAATGAGACTGCGATGGTGCTGTGGTCAATCTAACACTAATTGACGCTGGGGGGGAAACTGATTAACTGACATCACCAGTGACATTAATACAGTGAATAGTGATAATACTATACTTTGTCACTATGCAAATGACACTGGCTGGGAGAAAGCTAACATCTAAGGGCAATCAGAGGGATAAATGTGTACCTATGTGTAATGTGTGTACAGTGTGCTGCTTTTACTAACTTACCTCTCAGTAGGGATGAGAAACTGACAGATTGTTCTCTTCCTACAGAGCTCTTTATTTTTTACCAACACGAGCTCAGGGCTGTGATTACACACAGCCAATCAGCAGGTTCCACCCATGAATCTTTGGCTGGGACTTGCTGACAGGATCCTGTTGTGTACAATCAAAGTGGGAGCCGGGTGGGGGGTGCGCAGTTACGCGCCCTAAAGCCAGAAGTAGGCAGTGAAGTATGGGTGCTGCGGGCGGTCGGCAAGTGGATAAACTAGGTTGGTTGAGAGAAGACAAGCTAGAAAATAAGACAAGGGCCAGACACTACTGTAGGGTGAAATGGCAGGAGATGGTAAAGCTCAAAGTTCTGTTTTAATAGAAGATTTAAAGGAGTTGTAAAGTCAGAAGGTTTTTTTATCTTAATGCATTCTATCCATTAAGACCAAAAGCCTTCTGTGTGCATGTGCAGCTGCCCCCCCCCCCCCCCAGCACCCCTAATACTTACCTGAGGTCTCTCTCTGTCCAGCAATGTCCACAAGTGTCTCAGCCATCCAAGATTCTCCCTCCTGATTAGCTGAGACACAGCAGCGGCGCCATTGGCTGCTGCCAATCAAAGTCAGCTAGCCAATCAGAGAGAAGAGCGGGGCTGGGGCTCCATGTCTGAATGGGCATAAGGACTGTGACTCAGCTCGGGTGCCCCCATAGCAAGCTGTTTGCTTTGGGGTCACTGAACAGGAAGGAGGGGTCAGGAGCACAGAAGAGGGACCAGACTGCTCTGTGCAAAACCACTTCACAGAGCCGGTAAGTATAACATGTTTGTTATTTTTTATAGGAAAAAAAACAAGACTTGGTCACTTTAAGGTTTTTATAAATTATAAAGAACTTGGGATTAAAAGTACAATTTCTGAGTATGCAGATGACATAAATCGATGTAAAGTATAAAGTCCTTACAGGAGGTCTCAGACTTGCAAGCCAACCTGTCCTGGATGCAGTGGTGGAGTGGACAAATACATGGTACATCAGGTTTTGTTTTGATGTATGAAATGTTAAGCGATTGGGGGGGGGCTCAATAAATAAACACACCACACAATCTAGGAGTGGTAAAATTGAGTGAATCGATGAATGGTGGAGAAAGATTTGCGTAATCTAGGAACTGCTTAAGACCCCGACCTGCAACATGGGCAAGACTATTTTGTGTATTAAAAATGATATAGACTAAAGACAAAGAGACATAGGGGTCTCAGCAAATTTAAAATTCACTCAGCTTCGTGAATCAGGAGAAGCTGTGCTGACTTCAAACATTGATTCATGAGCAAGCAAAAATCCTCATAGTTTTTTGGGGGTTTTTTTTTTGCATCTGATTTTCTCCTTTATTGTATTGTAAGTGTACGGGTTGCCCTAACGTTATAAAGTTCTGTGCTATAAAAATCCTGTATAATATTAATATGATGTTTTACTTTGCATCATCGGATTCATAATGCAAGGCGAAAATCCACTTACCCACACAAAGCATTGCAAAACCTAATTTTGAAAGTGCACTTCATATTTTGACTATTGGTTCACAAAAGGCATATAGCAGAACCAGAGAATTTTCAGAGATGGACAACTAAATTAATAATGGGCATGGAAAACCTCAGCTATGAGAAAAGATTATTGTGTATGTCAGGTTACTATAAAAAAAAAAAAAAAAAAAAACGTATGCAGCACATCTACATCTGCCATACATGTACCCTTCCCCATTGTTTGTCCCTTTAAAGACCCTGCGAGGACAGACAAATACCTATTCACCTGCCAGAGATACACTTGACTCCTAAAACCTATAAGCTGACAACACAGCATTTTTATGGACTGAGTCTGGTTCGCCCTATCATCTTTTCTTTTGTTAAACTACTAAAAACTCTCCCATATCCTATTGTCTATAGCATAGACCATATATATTATATGTCTCAACCAACATTCCTTAGAACCCTAGGGTTCCTCCTGAGGTTGCTAGGGGTTCCTTGAGCAATGGGCAATTTCTGCCTCTCAGATAGGTTTCCAATGACACCATTGTTCCTTTTAGCTATCTATAAGGGGGTAATTCTTCCCAATGATGACAAGAGTAAGGATCATTCTTCCCACTGACTGTCACACTAATGTGTTCATTTTTAGCAGGGGTTCCCCAAGACCAGAAATTTCTTTCAAGGGTTCCTCTGTGTGTAAAGGTTGAGTAAGGCTGACATAAACATTGATCACTCTGTAGTTCCAAGATAAGAACTGGGTGGGCTACTTAGATTCATTGGGATAACAGGAATTGACATACAGTATGACACTGCTTTGAATTTCTGACAAGATTGGCAGCTATATTTTTGGAACAAAGTGCTTTCCATTGGATATTTATCAGACCAAAAGACAGAAAATAAGAGAAGCTATACACTTCACTGCATTTATTTTACTTTAAAGTGGAGTTCCACCCAAAAGTGGAACTTACGCTCATTTGCTCCCCCCCCCTCCCCGGTGTTTTTGACAGGTACCCTTCCCCACTTCCGGGATACGGTGCCACGGCACTGTCCCTCAGAAGTTTGGCCCCCTCCTCCTTCCCCCGCCGCCGAGCCAAAAGGAATGTACAGCGGGCTTCGTGCATGTGCAGTAGGGACCCGCCCGTTAAGGCTTCGCTGCTGGGTTCCCTTACTGGCAATGGCGGCGGCAGCAGCACCCGACAGCCAATGGAAACATCGGCTGCAGTGCCGACATCGCTGGACTCCAGGACAGGTATGTGTCCTAATATTAAAAGTCAGCAGCTACAGTATGTGTAGCTGCTGACTTTTCATTTTTGGAGGGGAAGGCGGAACTCCGCTTTTAGAAGAAGCAGTTTAAAAAAGTGGTCCAATTATGAAAGCCAGTGTAATGTTAACTTTAATGTCATCGCACAAAGGCCCTCTGTGACAAAAGATTAGAAGAGGCCTTTGCATACAGAATTGATTTGTTTTTTTTTTATTTAACCTTTTCATACAGGATTCATTTTTTTTTTTTTCACTGTAATGGTTGTAAAAATGTGGAATAGTCTGTCACAGGAACTGCTGTTCTATCTACTGGTGGCATACAGCTGTCAGGGTGCAGCGTAGAGGAAGCCAGCAGAAACACATTCAGACATCTGCCTCGTTATGTCACAGATATACAGTGGGTACGGAAAGTATTCAGACCCCCTTAAATTTTTTACTCTTTGTTATATTGCAGCCATTTGCTAAAATCATTTAAGTTCATTCTTCTTCCTCATGAATGTACACATAGCACCCCATACTGACAGAAAAACACAGAATTGTTGACATTGTTGCAGATTTATTAAAAAAGAAAAACTGAAATATCACATGGTCCTAAGTATTCAGACCTTTTGCTGTGACACTCATATATTTAACTCAGGTGCTTTCCATTTCTTCTGATCATCCTTGAGATGGTTCTACACCTTCATTTGAGTCCAGCTGTGTTTGATTATACTGATTGGACTTGATTAGGAAAGCCACACACCTGTCTATATAAGACCTTCCAGATCACAATGCATGTCAGAGAAAATGAGAATCATGAGGTCAAAGGAACTGCCTGAAGAGCTCAGAGACAGAATTGTGGCAAGGCACAGATCTGGCCAAGGTTACAAAAAGATTTCTGCTGCACTTAAGGTTCCTAAGAGCACAGTGGCCTCCATAATCCTCAAATGGAAGACGTTTGGGACGACCAGAACCCTTCCTAGAGCTGGCCGTCCGGCCAAACTGAGCTATCGGGGGAGAAGAGCCTTGGTGAGAGAGGTAAAGAAGAACCCAAAGATCACTGTGGCTGAGCTCCAGAGATGCAGTCAGGAGATGGGAGAAAGTTGTAGAAAGTCAACCATCACTGCAGCCCTCCACCAGTCGGAGCTTTATGGCAGAGTGGCCCGACGAAAGCCTCTCCTCAGTGTAAGACACATGAAAGCCCGCATGGAGTTTGCTAAAAAACACCTGAAGGACTCCAAGATGGTGAGAAATAAGATTCTCTGGTCTGATGAGACCAAAATAGAACTTTTTGGCCTTAATTCTAAGCGGTATGTGTGGAGAAAACCAGGCACTGCTCATCACCTGTCCAATACAGTCCCAACAGTGAAGCATGGTGGTGGCAGCATCATGCTGTGGGGGTGTTTTTCAGCTGCAGGGACAGGACGACTGGTTGCAATCGAGGGAGAGATGAATGCGGCCAAGTACAGGGATATCCTGGACAAAAACCTTCTCCAGAGTGCTCTGGACCTCAGACTGGGCCGAAGGTTTACCTTCCAACAAGACAATGACCCTAAGCACACAGCTAACATAACGAAGGAGTGGCTTCACAACAACTCCGTGACTGTTCTTGAATGGCCCAGCCAGAGCCCTGACTTAAACCCAATTGAGCATCTCTGGAGAGACCTAAAAATGGCTGTCCACCAACGTTTACCATCCAACCTGACAGAACTGGAGAGGATCTGCAAGGAGGAATGGCAGAGGATCCCCAAATCCAGGTGTGAAAGACTTGTTGCATCTTTCCCAAAAAGACTCCTGGCTGTATTAGATCAAAAGGGGGCTTCTACTAAATACTGAGCAAAGGGTCTGAATACTTAGGACCATGTGATATTTCAGTTTTTCTTTTTTAATAAATCTGCAACAATGTCAACAATTCTGTGTTTTTTTGTCAGTATGGGGTGCTATGTGTACATTCATGAGGAAGAAGAATGAACTTAAATGATTTTAGCAAATGGCTGCAATATAACAAAGAGTGAAAAATTTAAGGGGGTCTGAATACTTTCCGTACCCACTGTACATTCGGCCAACCAGATCAGTTAAAGCATAAAAGCAAAGAGAAGCTGTGAATTCAGAAACACATCTAATATCACACAGGGCAATGGATGGCCTATATACTGTATATGTATACGCAAGTAATCAAAAAAAAAAGAGAGATCAAAGTTTCATTTACATTCGTCTTTTGTTTTCTTTTCATATAGTGAAACACTTAGGAAAGCATTTTCATTTCTCTCAAGGTTTAATACAAAGCAGGCAGTAGAAAGTATTATGTGCTCCGTACAACGTTAACTTTTGTGTTTTTAAAATAGGCCTAATTAGTACAGAATGTTCTGACATGCTCCTAAAATATCTGAACTAATTAATATCCTACAGTACAAGCAAAGAGGCTGCGCTCTGTTGCTCTAGAGTCTGCTAAAGACATTAGCGATGGCCTAATCTCATGGACCAGTGGGTATGTACGTACGTTGACTGCGCCTAGCGCCTTCACAGCGAGTCTGCAAGGGAAATTTGGTTGTTTTTTGCACATTTCATGAAGATGAAAGTCTGCAAGCCGATGCATCGCATTGTAAAAACCTTGTGCTGTATCCTACTGATCATACTGATTTTTGCTTGTAAACAAAAAGTGTCAGAAAAGGCCTGGTCCTTAAAGGGTAACTCCACTTGGGGAAAAAAATATAGCAAATAAAGAAAAAATAATATAGTATACAATTGCGACACGTCATATTGTAATTGAATGTTATTAAAAATTACCTTTCCTTTTCAATCTGCTGCTCTGTCATTTTCTGAAAATGCAATACAATATGGCTACCTGGATGTGTACTGAACACCCCCCAAAAACATAATTTCCTGCTTGTGTGATTGGCTCACTGATTTTCCCAAGAGATCTGCCTAAGATACAAGTGAGATTTTAGGCATCCCCTGCACCAAAAATGTCATTTTTGGTGAGATACTCCCAATAGGAACACGTCTAAAGGGATGCAGGCCCAGTAGCTTTCCTCATTAGTGCCCTGCTGATGCTGATGCTGCAGCTGATTTATAGTTTTGAAACACTCCCTCTAGACTCACTTTCCCACATGGTCACAGAAAAATACACAGTGATTTCTTCAGAACAACAAAAGGTAGGAATCTGCAACAAAGTTTGTTAAAATCCTTGCAATGTACAGAGATCACCCAGAGGGGACTGTTTTTTTCTTAACAAAAGTGGAGTTATGCTTTAAGTGGTACTCTATTTAAAGTGTTCAGATATCAATCTCTAGAGCACAATGGAAATCTTCCAGCACCAATGTTGGGCAGCCTATATCTATGCCATGATATTGACAGATAGAGCTCCTAAAGGATAATAGGGGAAAGGTTTTTCTCCCTCACTGAGTCAACTCATTTTGTTTGAAATTCCTTAAATGTGTGCACCTGGATCTACTACATCAATGGAATCCCAGACATATTAAACATGTTTCTTTTGCGTCTAGAACATCAATTTGACAGTACGAACAAATTCACAATGAAAACCTGCTCCTTCAAATTTTCTCATCACTTTGTTTAAAAACAAACATCAACTCGTAGGGGGTCTCTCTCCTCTGGTGTCACTGACTACCACACATGCTCTAAACATGTGGGATAGGGTTAAAGTACGATTGTCGTTGTCCGCACCAGTACCCCCCCTTACCCCCCTGGAGGGGTACCCATGGCTCACTCCCGGGGAGGATCTTTCCTTCTTCGGGACGTGGGCGCAGGATGGGGAGATCCGATGCGGGCGGTTTGTCCAGGGCGGGGGGGCTCGTCCCCTTGGCGGTTTTACAGGAACGGTATGGCAGGTTCCCCATGGATTTTTGGAGATACCATCAACTTCATCACTTCATATGCCTCCTTGAGAGTGAGATACACCCCCTGCCCTCGATGACCTATTTTGAAGAACGTTGTATTGCCAAAGACCCATGCCCATGCCATTGCCTTGTTTCACAGGCTCCTGCCTTCAGAGGAGCCGGTGTCAAAGCCCTTCTTCATAAGGGAGTGGGAGAGAGACCTGGCCTATACCTTTACGGACCAGCAGTTGAGCCATATGTACCAGCTAACTCCTTCTAGCACAGTGGACATGAGGATGCAGGAGAATGGTTATAAACTTATGACCAGATGGTATAGGTCCCCACTCGCTTGGCAAAGATCTTTCCGGGCACCTCGGATCTGTGCTGGGGGGCCTGTGGGCAGCGTGGAACTTTCCTCCATGTTTGGTGGGAGTGCCCGCTGTTGCAGCCCTTCTGGCAGGACAATCGAACAGACATACCCAATAACCCAATGCACTTCCTGCTGCATGTGCTGTCCATTCCTCTTCGTCATTATAGAAAGAGTGTCCTACCGCATCTTTTAAATGCGGCCCATCGTCTGATCCCCATATATTGGAAAACTATGCAAATTACGACTTGTGAGGCTTGGATTAAAATGGTGAATAATATCATGGACACGGAGGAATGGATGGCCAAATTTTGACAAATTTAATGCAAAGTGGGTGACATGGATACATTATACCTCCTCTACTACTATATAATTACTGCTCTCTTTCAAGCCTATATATCTTTATTGTATGGATCCCTGTGACCTTTTTTGGATGCTGCACCTCCGAGGAACTGTTTTGTATTTGTGTACTACTGTAACGCTCCTGCGTTTCTTATATGGTGTGGATTTTCAGCTGCAGAAATAGTTCCACGTCAGTAGTCATGTAAGAGATATGCTGAGATACCATTCCCAACCTCAATGACTCATCATGTGTGGAAGGTCTTATTTCAGCCAGTAAATACACACAATTAGCAACCTGGTTCCTAGAGTGACTTTATGTATGTGGTAACACAATGATGAAGGTTGAGGGATAGGTTGAGTGGAGGTGGTAGGTGATAGACACTTGAAGGTGAGACAGTAGCAGATGGATGCAGGAAGGTTTAGCAATGTTGTATGATAGCAGATGATAGAATAGCAGGTGGACATACAAAAGAGATCAACCCAGTGCAGAAAAGTAGCAGTAGTCTCAAGAGCTAGCAATCTAGTTATGCAGATGTGATAAACAGTCTTTACTATGCAGAGCTAGATAGTGTAAGCTTAGTATAAGTTTATAGAGAATTCCCCTGCGGGGTACTTAGCACTATTAGCGATACAGCCGAAGGGTGGTTCAGGAGAGGCGGATGATCCAGTAGCGGGATACAGGGATCAGCGCAGCGAGGTTCCGTCAGCGAAGTAAGCTTGCAAGCATGGAAGCTTCAAGCAAGGTTAGCATCCAGGTAAGAGTGTTTGAACGAACACATGTGAGTGAGAACCGGCGCTTTAAATAGCCATCTAGTCCGGCGCTGGGTGATGACAGCTCCAGTCTTAAAGGTGTATGCGCACCTTTTCCAAAAGTAAATGGTTCGGCGCATACACTTGTGGAAAGTGTAATTTAG
This sequence comes from Pelophylax lessonae, assembly GCF_965119305.1. Classification (NCBI taxonomy): domain Eukaryota; kingdom Metazoa; phylum Chordata; class Amphibia; order Anura; family Ranidae; genus Pelophylax; species Pelophylax lessonae. Next base: position 792,573,011 of record NC_138768.1, on the reverse strand, counting down.
GGTACCAAAGGTACCGGAACATTACAACTACCCTGCTCACCAATTTTTCCTGTTTTCCCTCCCCTCTTTCCCCCTACTATGTCCTTTCCTGACTTCTCCTGTCCTCCCCCTCTTTCTGTTTGGGTCTTTTCGACCCCCCCCCCCCTCCCCAATCCTGAATGGGCAGTTTCCCGGCAGGAGCCGGAACACAATACCAGTTGTTGTTGATTTATTTCATGATTGTTATTGCATATTTCATTCTATGGGTTCCCTGACATGTGTGCTCCCCCCGGAGATGTCTGTTTAATAGCTTATTGGTCGGTACTGTTCCATTCTTTCATCCTTGTTGTTTGTACCTTTGTTCCCCTGGTTACTTGTTTTTCGCATTGCAAATAAATAAAGATTACTTAAAAAAAAATACAAACATCAATTTGATCCCACTAACCATTAGAAAATTGAATGAACGTCCTTAAAGTGGATGTAAACCCCATTCCTGAAATTTGTCCTGGGCACATATATCTGTAGAGTTTACTTATCTCTTTTCAGAGCCCTAATGCCTCGTACACACGATCAGATAATCGGACGACTTATACTAATATCGAATTCAACAATGCGTACTAGCGTATGATTTTTTTCGTACAATTCTGGAAAAGCTTCCTGGTTGCGTAGCTACGTATCGAATAGTGCAAAACAAAAACAATGGCAGCCAGGCTTTTTCCGGGTTATTTTTGTGTTTCTGATCATGCGTGGTCTTTGTCTATCGATTTTTAGCGGACGCATACTGTACTGATTATACGATTGTCGTTTGCTAGGCTATCATACGACAGAAGTTTTCATGTTTATCCCTTCGGATTTTGTTGGACGAACTGTCATGATCGGCTGTCGAAAGCTGTGTACTAACGATCAGATTACCGTGCAATCAATTCAAAGCAATTTTTTCTGTACCATTATCTGAACGTGTGAATGAGGCATAAGTCCTTTGTCTTTCTCCTGCACCATTCTTCTGTTATCATCATGATAACTTCTGACAAGTTCTCTGTCAACTGAGATAAAACCAGGCTGAATTTTGTGTTGGGGTGGGTGCTATAAACAGATTAGTGAAGAGCTGGTCTATTCACAGTACATTCCTTCCTTCCTCTGCCTATGTGGAGGGGGGTGCGTGCCTTTCCTCCAATCAGCTGTCTCACAGTGTATGTTCACACTTCCCTCCCACAGGTGAATCAGGAAGAGGAAATTCGAACCGGACATGCACTTCTAAACAGTGTAGAAAGCTGAAGACAGCAGCTATACATGTAAAACGTATGAAGGGAGATTTATTTCATCTCTGTGTATCATCTGAAGCTGTTCACTTCACTTGGTATATGTGAAGGTTTACATCCACTTTAAATGAAAATTTTCAAACAAAATTCTACTGGTGTATGACCAGCATTAGACTGGTTCTCTTGTTTCATTGAAGAAGCTGGTTCACACCTTTATCAATTTTCCAGAAGCTCCCCGCTATCAGTTACCTGCAGTGTGTCTGATAACAAGCTGTCTGCATACTGTTCATTAGCTAGAGAGCGGGGATTTATTAATGGAGCACCGCAGACATTGCATCTGACATTGAGTGAGTGGAATGTTAGGGAGCAGTGAGAAGTGGACATGTCTGGGAGCGTACGGAAAGAATCCGAAAGAGGCAGACAGCAGAAGCAGATACATCATGTAAGGGATACATTATTGAGCACATACATCATACCGTATGAGAGATTGCTAATTCTCCATTACCAGATGGATATAAAGGAGCATTTTTATGATATGCCTAATAATTCAGACAGATTAGAATGAAATATTTCCAAATGTGCTTGAAGTGAACCTGACTCACAATAAAGTCCATAAAGATACAGTGCCTTGAAAAAGTATTCATACCCTATGAAATTTTCCACATTTTGTCATGTTGCAACCAAAAACTTAAATGTATTTTATGTGATAGACCAATACAAAGTGGCACATGATTGTGAAATGGATGGAAAAGGATAAATGGTTTTAAAATTGTTTTACAAATAAATATCTGAGAAGTGTGGCGTGCATTTGTATTCAGCCCCTTTTACTCTGATACCCCTTACTAAAATCCAGTGGAACCAATTGCCTTCAGAAGTCACCTAATTAGTAAATGGTCCACCTGTGTGTAATTTAATCTCAGTATAAATACAGCTATTCTGAAAAGCCCTCTTTTAGAGAACCTTCATGAACAGCATCATGAAGGCCAAGGAACATACCAGACAGGTCAGGGATAAAGTTGTGGAGAAGTTTAAAGCGGGGATAGGTTATAAAAAAAATATCCCAAGCTTTGAACATCTCACACTGTTCAATCCATCATCCGAAAATGGAAAGAGTATGGCACAACTGCAAATCTACCAAGACATGGCAAGAGCATTAATCAGAGAAGCAGCCAAGAGGCCCATTAAAACTGTGGAGGAGCTGCAGAGATCCACAGCTCAGGTAGGAGAATCTGTTCACAGGACAGTTATTAGTCGTGCACTCCGCAAATCTGGCCTTTTTGGAAGAGTGGAAAGAAGAAAGCTATTGTTAAAGAAAGTCCCAATTGTTGAAAGAAAGCCTTAAGAAGTCCAGTTTGCAGTTTGCAAGAAGCCATGTGGGGGACAGCAAACATGTGGAAGAAGGTGCTCTGGTCAGATGAGAACAAAATTTAACTTTTTGGCCTAAAAGCAAAACGCTATGTATGGCGGAAAACTGACACTGCACAACACCCTGAACACACCATCCCCACCGTGAAACATGATGGTGGCAGCATCATGATGAAGGGATGATTTTTTTCAGCAGGGACAAGGGAGATGGTCAGAGTTGATGGGGAGATGGATGGAGACAAATACAGGGAAATCTTGGAAGAAAACCTGTCTGCAAAAGACTTGAGACTGGGGCAGAGGTTCACCTTCCAGCAGGACAATGACCCTAAACATACAGCCGGAGCTACAATGGAATGGTTTCGATCAAAGCATAATCATGTGTTAGAATGGCCTAGTCAAAGTCTAGACCTAAATCCAATTAAGAATCTGTTGCAAGATTTGAAAACTGAACAACAATGCAAGCATAGCCGCTCAGGTGAAAGCAATAGAAGCCTTGGAGTCAGGGGTGCACGTCCGGTCCGCAGTCTGAGCAACACCAAGTATAAGAGAAGTATCGACCGCACTTCGGCATAGAAGGCAATCAAAGGGACTTAAGATGTGAAAACTGCTATTTACAGATGCTCTCCACACAATCTGACAGAGCTTTAGATATTTTGCAAAGAAGAATGAGAAAAAATTTCACTCTCTACATGTGCAAAGCTTGTAGAAACATCCCCAAAAAGACTCGCAGCTGTAACTGCAGTGAAAAGAAGTGCTGCAAAGTATTTTAAATTTTGAAAACCATTAGTTATTTTCCTTCTACTTCACAATTATGTGCCACTTTGTGTTGGTCTATCACATAAAATCCTAATAAAATACATTTATGTTTTTGGTTGTAACATGACAAAATGTGGAAAATTTCAAGGGGTATGAATACTTTTTCAATAGGCAGCTAAAAAAAAAAAGTACAGGGATGCAAACTATGTTTTCCCATCCTCCTGAGAGCCACAAAACTGCTGTGCTTGTTAGGTACACCTGTTCAATTGCTTGGTAACACAAATTGCTAATCAGCCAATCGCATGGCAGCAACTCAATGCATTTAGGCATCTAGATGTGGTGAAGATGATTTTCTGAAGTTCAAACCGAATATCAGGATGGGGAAGAAAGGGGATTTAAGTGACTGTGAATGTGGCATGGTTGTTGGTACCAGACGGGCTGGTCTGAGTATTTTAAAAACTGCTGATCTACTGGGATTTTCACCCACAACCATCTCTAGGGTTTACAGAGAATTGTCAGAACAAGAGAAAATATCCAGTGACCGGCTGTTGTGTGGACGAAAATGGCTTGATGATGTCAGAGGAGAATAGGCAGACTGGTTCGAGATGATAGAAAGGCAACAGTAACTGAAACAGTAACTGAAATAACCACTCATTACAACCAAAGTATTTAGAATACCATCTCTGAACACACAACACGCGAACCTTGAAGCAGTTGGACTTCAGCAGCAGAAGACCACACCGGGTGTCACTTCTGTCAGATAAGAATAGGAAACCGAAGCTACAATTCGCACAGGCTCACCAAAATTGGACAACAGAAGATTGGAAATATGTTGCCTGGTCTGACGAGTCTCGATTTTACAACATTCAGATGGTAGGGTCAGAATTTGGTGCAAACAACATGAAAGCATGGATCCATCCTGCCTTGTATCAACGGTTCAGGCTGGTGGTGTAATGGTGGGGGGGATGTTTTCTGGGCACACTTTGGGCCCCTTAGTACCAACTGAGCATCGTTAAATGCCAGGGTCTACCTGAATATTGTTACTGACAATGTCCATCCCTTTATGACTACAGTGTACCCATCTTCTGATGGCTCCTTCCAGCAGGATAATGCACCATGTCACAAACCTCAAATCATCTCAAACTGGTTTCTTGAACTTGACAATAATCCCCCGTACACACGTGCAGATTGTCGGCCGAAAAGATTCGGCCGACGACCGATCGACCGATTGTAGGCTTGTTAGTATGATGTTTCCGACAGCCGACAGCGCACTTTCGGCCGAACAGAATCTGTCGTGCAAGCATTAAAATTTTTGTAGGCCGACACCAGAACGGCCGATTGTTCGCCAGTCAGTACAGAATTCGGCCAACAGACAGCAGATTTGCAAGACTGGGCATGCTCAGAAAAGAAAAAACACAGGGAAAGTTAACCATCACATGACATCACTTCTGCAGTCGGCGGACAAAATTCGTGTGCAGTCTTTTGCACTTTTCAGCGGACAGCCCGGGGACAAAAGACGGTCGGCCGACGATCGGTACGTGTGTACGAGGCATTAGGTCACTGTACTCCAATGGACTCCACACTCACCAGATCTCAATCCAATAGGACACCTTTGGGATGTGGTGGAATGGGAAACTTGCATCATGGATGTGCAGCCGACAAATCTGCAGCAACTGCGTGATACTATCGTGTCACTATGGACCAACATCTCTGGGGAATGTTTCCAACACCTTGTTGAATCTATGCCAGGAAGAATTAAGGCAGTTCTGAAGACAAAATGGGGTCCATCCTGGTACTAACAAAGTGTAGTTAATAAAGTGGCTGGTGAGTATATATGGTCCAGGTTTGAAGTCAGGGCTCTGACAAGTCCATTTACATAAGGACCTATTTAGAGCTATGTGTTTGTACAGATGTGCATTATTTTGTAGTGTTAGAAAGGCGAGTTGTCATGTGTAAACATGCCGTTTTTAATTTAGAGTGGAGAGGGTTAACAGCCATTGATCAAGACTTTCCATTACCTGTAGCTAAAGAATCAAAACATATACTATATGCCTTTCGATGTGCTGCAATTGACATCTATTGGTCGCCCCAAAGCAATAAAATGCTGAAAAAAAATGACCTGCACCTTAACGCATTGCAATATGTTACGTTAAAACACAACAGTGAACGAGCACTCAATGCAGGCGTCTCTGGTTCTCTGAACAGTCAAAAGGAGGACATTATGGGGGGGAAGGGGAATGGGGGTCATGTAGAGGTGTGTTTTTTGTGGTGTTGGGTAGGTTTGTTGTCATGCATGTTGATATGAATTTTGACAAGTGTTGATTAGCGTTTTTAATGCATTTTGTGAATTTAGAATTTGGAGTGTATAGGGTAACAGCCACTGACCACGGCTTATTTTAATATATATTGTCAACGCATGTTTTATGCATTTTGATACACAGCCATTTACATCTATGACCCTCTCAATGCACTAAAGTTCTGGAAAAATGATATATATTTTTCAAAACACACTGTGCAGAGATGGGAACTGATTTTCATTATGGTGATCCATGACACATGCTATTCGGCATGTTGGAATGTGTGTTTCAATTGCAACATTGTCAGTGGGCCCTAAGGCCAAATAAATGATTTTATCTCAAGGGAAGCTAGGCTGTAATTTCATCTACAAACAAGCTGCTTTTACTGAAATATTTAACAGAATATCATTTTTCACAAGATTTTCTTAAGATTTTTCCAGTTTTTTAGGTCCTTCCTTCCTTTATGGGCTAAGCATCTGACAAGTGCTGAGATAAAACAAACTTGTATCATTTAAGTCTGAGCAGACTGATATACAGGCACTAACAGGGGAACTATAAAGCTTGTTCAGTGCACTGCATGTCTAAATAGCATGCATAAGAAGTGCTTGTAGCAAGCAAATATGTTTATTCACATTGTAGAAATAGAATAACAAAAAATGATTGTTATAGTGATGTAGCGCTACCCCCGCAGAAGCCGCTGGCAGTATTGGGTCCTCTGCTCATTCTCTGGCACTAGCCGGAACTTCACTCCTAGTGGCACTGCCAGAATACCTCAGCTGGGAACTCTCAGCAGTCACACACTGGTGATTAAAAGATAAACAGTTTGTATTGGCAAACCAAAGTGGACAGCAAAGCCTGGTACACGATGAGATTATCAGACGATTGCTCGTCTGTTTTTTTTTTTTGCATGCTAGTCTCCATATCCAAAATCAAGAGGTTACTAAAGTTACGAAAATTCTCATACAACAGGATAAAAATTTGGAAGAGATGTAATGTATTGTATTTTATTTGTATTCTATTTTTGGAGAAAACTGAATAACCAAAAATCTCACAATCTAGTGTCACACGAGAAAAATTTTCGTGTTTGTTCCTTCGGATAATTTCAGACGAAACTGTCGTGATCGGCTCTTGAAAGCTGTGAACTAAGGATCAGATTATTGTAGGATCACTTCTAAAGTGGAATTTTTCACCCGATTTTCTGATCGTGTTTAATCAGCTTAACACTGTAAATCAGTAGTTCAACAATAACATATAAAAGATCAATGCAATAACTGATACAATACAGTCAGCCCAGGTACCTCTAAGGATGAACTTAGTGTGTACTGCAGTACCAAAGCATAAAAAATAGCTTTGCCTGAGCGATTACACCCCAAGTGACCAAAAAGGAGTACCAATAAATGAACAGACTAATTCATTTGAGAACTCTCAGACAAGAGGGGCTAGGCTTAGGCCCAAGAGTTTGACACAACTCTGCCTCCAGGTAGGCCACAAAATCTGGACAGTTCTGGATATTCACTTTTGCTGGCTTAGGTGGGGCCCTTTAATGTTAGCGCGCATAGACTGTGATGTTTTGGGGAACAAAGAATTCAAGAATTGACCTCATTGGATGTAGTCCAGCCTGGTCTCGTTGGATGTAGTCCAGCCTGGTCTGGTCTAACAGCCCGACACGCTTCTCTCTTACACGCTCTCCATCAGCGCGCCTCTCTCCAACTACCTCCTTCCCGCGTTTTAAATTTTTTATCTTGTCCCTCTCCTTTGCTGGTACTTATGGGCCTTGTAGGTGCAACCCCAGCTTGTATATACAATCTTCCCTCAGGACAACATTTCTCAGATTGATCAGGGCACTTGTCTTAGGCTCCATCCACACCTGATCGCGTGCGGAATCGTGGTGATTCCGCCTGGGATTTCAAATCGCCACAAAACACGGTATGCATTTGCGATGCCATTATTTCTAATGGCACCCTAATCGTGCCGCAATTGTGAGCGATTGTTGCGCTGCAATCGCGGCAAATCACAAAGCTCATGTTCCTTTTTGAGTGACAAGTGCTATGATTGCAGTGCGATTTACTGCACGACAATTACAGAAAAATTGCGCCACGATTGGGGTGCCATTAGGAAGTAATGGCATCACAAACGCGTCCCACTTTCTGCAGCAATTTAAAATCAAGGGCAGAGTGGCGGCGATTCCGTCCTCGATCAGGTGTGAATGGAGCCTAGCGCTATGGCAAAGCGAACCTGTGAACATTGCAATCTTGTGGGCAAATAGAGTTCTGCGCCTTTAGTAACAATGCCCACAGTGAAACTCTAGTTTTGTTAAAAAAGTTTTCTCCAGGTGCACTGTGTTAGTGGCAAATATTTTAAAAAGTTTATTGTAAACGTGTACTTGATCTTTCCTATACCAAATGCATATCTACAGTACTATCTGTTGCTAGGTTATATAGAGTTGATAGAATGCTAATATAAAAATGTGAAGAAAAAGTCCCAACAGTCCACATGCAATCAATTGCTCAATATGCGTAGAAAACTGGAGAATCTTGATAGCAATAGTGTGTCAATGCAGCAATACAAGATGTGGGAGGTACTAATAGGACATCAACCCAGGTGATAAACCGACAAAGACAGAGTGAATTCCCAGCCACCATATACTGCCTCTTACCAGACAAAAGTTGATCTGGAGGCATACCTCCTTTGAGAACGTTAGAATGACGAAATGCATCAGAAGGGGCTAGCCAAGCGTCTTACGTCACACCCGGAAGTCTAAGCACGGCCATTTTTTTGGTTTGTGGAAGGAACACTGCGGGACAGACTCAGGCTGATTACTATCTGCTGTGATACGTGCTTGTTATACATCTAATGGGCGAGTGCATAATTGTGTGTATACCCAAATAAAGGTTGTTTACAGATAATGCACTATGGGCCTGTCCCTTTTGTTTAATATCCCCCAATACATGTGAGATACGGCACCTATGGGAGTCTGAATAGGATTGTACAACAACATCTTGAAGCGGAAGCGCTGGGAGCTGTATAATTCTGTGAAAGGTTGCAGTGGTCCTTAACCACTCACTGCTCCAGATCAACTTTTGTCTGGTAAGAGGCAGTATATGGTAGCTGGGAATTCACTCTGTCTTTGTCTGTTTATCACCTGGGTGGATGTCCTATTAGTACCTCCCACATCTTGTATTGCTGCATTGACACACTATTGCTATCAAGATTCTCCAGTTTTCTACGCATATTGAGCAATTGATTGCATGTGGACTGTTGGGACTTTTTCTTCACTAGTTTTAGCGCAACACTATTTTTGATATATACAGATTTACATACCAGTGTATTGAGTTTGCTGCTATAAGTGCCGGTTCACACTGGGGCGACCTGTGAGGCGACCTGGTCGCCTCACAGGTCGCCGCAGGTCGCCTCCCATAGGGAAGCTGCGGACCCGTTCTAATAGGAGCGACACAAGTCGCTCCGACCTAGAAAAAGGGTCCGGAGCTTCTTTGGGGCGACCAGGAGGCGACCGCCATAGACTTCAATGTTATGAAGTCCGTGGCGACGCGCTGCTCGCACTGCGATCTCGGAGGTCGCCCCTGCAAGTAGCGTCGCGGTAATGTGAACCGGCGCTAAAGGTGCTGGTATTTATTGCATTTAATATAAAAATGTATCTTAAAGTGATTGTAAACTATCACCTTGTAAAACAACCCATTCAGTTTAAAATAGAAATGAAAGGGAAAATATTTTTGTATAGATAAAAAAAAAATATATATATATATATATATATATAATATGCCCTTTTTTTCCCTTTTTTATAAGCGATCACATTCCCTATGTTCTCAGCTACATCTGGGGAGGAGAAGCAGCAGTACACTGAGCTTCCCTGTGAATGGCTGTGCAGCGGGGGGCGTGTCAGAACAAGTATGATCATTGAACGAGAGCATGCTGAGCTCCCAGCACAGCTATACAGTAGAACTGACCACGATGTGCTCTCCTGCTTAGTGTGGTCAGATAGGAAAGCATAGGGACTGGCAGGAACACCGGGGAGTTTACATAATAGAAGCAATACAAAGAGAACAGGATACTTTCTCATACAAGTACATAATAAAAATCAGGAATATGAAGTGTTGCGGTAACAAGTGCTTTAAAGTGATACTAAACACACACTGTTTGATTTGCATTGTCCCTTCTCTTTCTGTATGTGGATGATGGCACTGTAATTAATTTAATAAAAATGTCTAAGTACCTTTTTCCAAATCAATATACAGCTGTCACATGACCCAGCATTTTTCTAGCCAGTCTACAGGGAAACATAAGTAGGAGGAGCTTCTAGTCCTCTGCTGCTGGTCATATGTTCAAAAAATAAAAAATAAACGCCTATTGCATACGGAGTAAAAGTAAAAAAATAATTACATAAACTGTTTTAAATTGCCATACAAATATATTTTTTAGATCAAGTCTTTTTTTCAGCAATAACATGGTGTGGGGAGGATTCCTGCCAGTCGCAGACTGTGTCACGCCCCTCCAGCCTGTGTCTAACAGGCAGGTAAAGTGTCCATTAATCTATATGTGATATCCCACCGTCATTGTGTTTAGCTGGTTGGTGGGCATTTACCACCGTGTACATGCCCACATGTGTGACTCTATAGTCACATGGGCTGCTCAGATGTGAAAAGGAGGAAATGCTCAGCATAGAAACTCACTGAAAACTGAGCATGTGCAGAGTTGCCACCACAGCTGCAAAATCCCTATCTGAACTAGGGACCTCAACAGAAGAGGGAGATAGCGAGCCGCAGGATCAACCAGATTTTTTGCAGAATACCGAAAACTAAAGTCATAGTGACTGAGTGAGTATGAACAGCATGTAATACACCATTTATTCAGTTTAGTGATACCTTAACCTCTTTAGCCCCGGAAGATTTGGCTGCTCAATGACCAGGCCACTTTTTTAACTTGGCACTGCACGAATTTAACTGACAATTGCGCGGTCATGCAATGGTGTACCCAAACAAAATATATGTCCTTTTTTCCCCACAAACAGAGCTTTCTTTTTGTTGGTATTTGATCACCTCTGCGCTTTTTATTTTTTGCAATATTAAAGCGGAGTTCCGGGCACAGAAGTCATTTTTTACTAAACATACCCCCGGGACAGTCAGGGCTAGCACATTCCACAATGGCTAGCCTCTGATCTGTCCCGGTTCGCACTTACCTTTTAGAAGAAATACTTACTTATAAAATTTCTTCCACAGCGTTTCCATCTCTCTTGTGGGCAGCTGAAGCCGGCGCGGTCCTCTTTTGTGTCTTCTTCCGCGTCTTCTTGTCCCAGAATGCGCCTGCACCGGCCCCTCTCGTCACTTCTGGTGCGACGCCGCATTCCTCCACAGCTTCTGGGCATGCCCAGAAGCTGTTTAGCAGGGGAATGCGGCGTCGCCCGGAAATGACGTGCGGGGCCGGTGCCGTCGCATTGATTCCTGGGAGCTATGACATTCAGCTCCCAGGAATCATAGCGAGACAGGAAGTGACGGGGTGAGCCGCGGCTCCGAGGGAGGAAGTACTCTGAGGTGAGTATCTTCGATCTTCAATTACAAGGTAAGTAAACAAAAAAAAAAAAATAACTATCCAATTCCTTTTCAGGTGAGGTCTGCCTAGCGGAGGGGCACAAAAAAAAATATTGTTTTTGTGCCCGGAACTCCGCTTTAATAAAAATAGCAAAATATTGCGAAAAATTTTCATTTGCTACTTTGACTGTTAAAAAATATCGAATATATTCAATTTTTGTCATATATTTAGGCCAAAATGTATTTAGCTACATGTCTTTGACAAAAAAATTCTCAATGAGCATAGTTTAATCCACTTTAAGACCGGAAGATTTTACCCCCTTCCTGACCAGACCATATTTTGCGATTTGGCACTGCGTTACTTTAACGGACAATTGCGCAGTCGTGCGACACTGTACCCAAGTTAAATTTACGTATTTTTTCCCCCACAAATAGAGCTTTCTTTTGGTGGTTTTTGATCACCTGTGCTATTTTTAATTTTTGAAAAAAAGAGCGACAATTTTGAAAAAAAACAATATTTTTCATATTCTGATATATAACATTCCCAAAAAAAAGTATAAATCAAAGTTTAACATTTTAGGCCAATTTGTTTTCTGCTACATATTTTTCGTAAAGAAAAAAAAAAAATCGCAATAAGCGTATTTTGATTGATTTGCGCAAAAGTTATTGTGTTTACTAACTACGGGAAAGATTTATGTCATTTTTATTGTTTTTTTTTTTTTTTTACTAGTAATGGCGGCGATCTACAATTTTTTTGCGGGACTGCGACATTGCGGCGGACCCCTAACTGACATTTGGGGGGATCAGTGACATTACTACAGTAATCAGTGCTATAAATATGCACTGTTACTGTAATAATGACACTGGCAGGGAAGGGGTTAACCCTGTTGGTGATCAAGGGGTTAAATGTATGCCTCATGCTTACCGATGTGTGTGGGGGGAGGGGTTTCTGTGACAGAGACAGAGATCGCAGGTTCAGCTATGCTGAATCCTGTGATCTCTCCCTTTCTGTCACAGAGAAGATCCGCCTGCTTTGTTTACACAAGCGGGCGGTCTTCTCACACTTTCCCCGAGGATCGGGGAAGAGAGGCGGTGACCACCGCCTCTCCTCCTCCGGCCCGACTCCCGCTGTGTCTAAACACAGTGGGAGTGAGCCTCCGGCGGCGCGGGCATGCCGCCGAGACAGCTAGAAGTCCAGCGATGTAGGTCTATGTCTAGCCCTGGGTCCAGCGATGTAGGTCTACGTCGCTGGACCCAGGGCTGCCACTGTGCCGCAGTAGCAGCACAGTGAGCAGTCGTAAAGTGGTTAAACTGTCCATAGATGGATGGAAGTGCAGCCAGTTCAACAGGAACCAGCTGAATTGTGTTCCATCTCTGGTTGTTCCATTTGACAGAAGTCTATTTAACTATTGTCGAATGGAAATGTTGGAAAACTTTTCTTCCTTCAGCCGTTGCAGAGTTAATCAGTGTATTGTAACAGCAGAGGAGTCCTTGCTGTCAGAATACAAATCTCTCTCGGGTATCCAGTCGTCACAATCTTCCCACTCCTTCAGCTGGTGCCCTTTGTTCCTGGACCATACGCTGAAAAGCCTGTCTCAACTGTGGGTGTAACTCCTCTGCAGCTGAGGGGCCAAAGTGATGAGTAGTCTTCTCCCTAGGTCAGTGTTTGTTCCTGTCAACAGTGAATTCTGTCCTGCTCCAGGGGGCCGCGGACAAACAACTGCTAAAGTATCAAAGGTCTTTGGCTTCCCGGCCAACAAAGGGTCAAACGTTATCTTCATAGGAATGTACCCATCATAGGGGAACTTTTGGGTGTCAATACCACAAATTTCTAGCTCTTCCAGCTTGCACAGTGGGACATGCTTCAAATACTTGTCGTAGAAATCCCTGTACAATAGCGTCACTTGAGCCCCAGTATCAAGCAGTGCTTTGGTGTAGATCCCTTCTACTTGAAGTAAAACGATTGAAGGCCCTACCAAGTTCTTCAGCAAGTCTCTTGCTTGTGACTCTATAGTCTGAGCCCTAACTAACTTCCTTTTGTTGCAGCAGAGTCCTTTTTGCAACTTGTTTAGAAGAGGGTGCAATGACCTTTTGTACCCCCCCCCCCCCACCCCACTAACCTGGGCGACTCACTTTTAGGTTCAAGCAAAGAGGTAGAAGGACAAATAGAAGATTTTGTCTTTCGTTTCTTCTTTGATTCCTTTCTGACTTTGGAGCGCTGTTTGGTCTCGGGCACTCAATTGGCTCCTCCACTGAGGTCCCTGGAAGTTTCCCTCTTTCTTTGAGAAGAGTATATTCTGTAATGCTTTTAACATGTCCACTAGCAACTCTGGGCTGACTTCCTTCTTGGGTCACTTAGCCTTGAAATGCCCAACCTCTCCACAATTAAAAACATCTCATTTCCTTAGTTTGAAACAACTTCGATCCTCCAGGGTGAAACCTTTGCTCCTGCATCTTCCCTTGAGTCTCCATCACTCACATCAGAGCCTGGTACATCTGAGTTTGAGCTTGAGCAACTTGAGTCTTTAATTCCACCGGCTTCGAGTCATCAACTGACTTTTTGCTGTCGGGGCTAAGATGCCCTTCTTGGTCTGCCTCTGTCTCACTGTCCTCATCTGAAAAACTGGGTTCTACATAGACAACACGGGCAGAAGCTTTCTCTTTTTCTCCCCCAACTTTCAACCAGCTCTGTTGCCCCTTAACTCTTTTCTTCCAACAAAGCTTTCTCTTCCCTCACTTATCTCATCAATTCAGGGTATATAGGAACTGTTGGTGCTCCCTTCAACAATAGTTTCAAAACAATTGTATAATTTGTGCGGACCTCTTGTAAGACCCAATCCAGACGATCTCTGAGGCTTTCGCTAAGCCACTGCCTCTTCACAGCTTCTGGCACACTCCATTCTTCTACTGCCTGAGTGGCCTGACTCATCCATGTCTCAAACTCCTCCTCTTGAGCCAGAGTTGGCAACTGTCCAGAGAAGAACCGGAGCTTCCTATATCTTTGGTTTGTATTGCCAGATCCATTTTTCACCAAACACTCAACTAGGCAGCTCATGTCTGTATAGTACGAGGCGGGGGAGCACAAGCCCCACAGGAGTCTGTATCAACTGGTCCTGTTTTATCTGCACTGGCTTGCGGTGGCCGCTCTCTGGGCTTTTCTCCCATTTGCATTGGGACTAACCGAGCGATTACCCCCTCTGCTAAGGGCACCTCTTCTTCCTGGAAACAGGCAGGTATGTCCTCCTGCCACTCCATCAACGCCCAAACATAGCCCAGAGTGAACTTTACATTCACATCCAGAATGTTCTGCTCTGGAACTAAGGCTCTCCACTGTCGGATCTCTCTCTCTCAGTGCACTCACTTCCGGAGATCTCTAAAACAGAACTTCGCTCCATTCAGGCTCCTTGAGCCCTCCCCCAGGCGACTGCAGCAGCTGGGTCCATATCTTACTTTCTCAATGGCTCAAAACTGGGCTGACTGGGGCCTGCAGCAGAGAACATCCCAGACGAGCCCCCAAATGTAGCACTGCTCACTAGGGGGTTGCTTGTAATTGCATGTTCTTCTGTGCTGCCTTGACCCTGTGAACTTCCCAGCCCTCCTGACACTCTAGGTTCAGACATGTTGTGTATACCTTAAATAACACACTGACACAATGCAGATTATTTTAACTCTTTCAAATTTACTTAGTTAAGAGAAGAAACTTAAAAAGGGTAGTAGTCAGCCAAGTCCTGGATAAACAGCCAAGTTTCAGTTGAAAAAGTTCTTAGAGCAGTTAAATGATAATAAGCAATGACAAGTAAATGATACCAATGTACACAATAACAGACAGTAAGTAAATGGATCTCTCAAGAAGGCTATAGGTTGATGTACACAATACTAGTGCTAAAGGGGAACCCCAGGCCAGCCTATAATACCTTTTTCCTAAAGAGAGATGAAGTAATATGGATACCAGTAGTGTGTCCCCTTTAAGAGCAATAAAATAACAGTGTTCAGATTACAAGGCCCAGCAATTATCTTCACCGGCAGTTGGAGCTCAAAGAAACAAAGTATTCCTAAGTATGGCACAGTGGTAAGCAATCAATGCAGGGCAGCTTCTTCTGAGTAGTGGCAATCCTCGTAGCAATCCAAGTATAAGGTGTCTGTATACAGTGTTCAGAGTGATGTATTATTGGCTGGTAACTGGATTTTGGGCAAGTGCCCTCTCACCAATCCTGAGGACATTTAATGACTCTCCGTACTGCAAGCTGGCTGAGATGGCTGTAGTCTGCTGATTCAGTGAGTCATCCGACACCGATGTGATCAGCTATGCTGCTGGGGGTACCCCTGGTGTAGTGAGCGGCATCTGTCCCACCTGGGCTGGAGCTGCGAATGCTGTGAGTCGCATAGTAGGCCGCGATTCTCTCACACAGCGTCGAACTGGAGACTACATTTCCCACAATACTCTTTTCTAGGCTCAGGAGTATGATGCATGTAATCTGAGCCTAGCACTAGGGGTATATAGAGACAGTCTGGGATGATAGAGGACAAGTCTGCAATGTCAGATAACTGTAGTCTGCTCCCGGCTACACAAGGATGCAGATCAGGAGTTGAGACATCACTCTGACTTTCCAATGTATATGGCTACTTGTGTCAGTGACTCAGTACAGAGCTGAAGCCAGAGCCAGACAACTGATAGAAGGTGGTCAGCAATGGCAGCCCTGTATTTCTCCAGTACAGGATTCCTTTAAGAGAATCGTTCCTGTAACCAGTGTCTCTGAGCAGCCCAGATCTCTCAACCTGTCAGTCAAAGAACAGAAGTTCAGATTTTGCTGCAGAAGCCGATTTACTCTTGGGATCCAATTACTGAACGGGCAGCAATTGTGAGCAGAATATTTTACCAGCTTTATCAGGTCTAGTAATACGTCATTCTTGCACATGTATGAGCGCCACTAAGAGAAATAGGCAATTACCCAGCCTAGATCATCAGTCAGTTATGAGTAGACAGGATTATCAATTAACCCAATGATGTAGCGGTGAAGCTGTGTCTCTGGGCTTCAGTGCTAATGATTTTTGCTTATTTAAGGGCAATGGGATTTGTGTCCACTCTATAGGAGGGTAGACGTGTCTGCAGAATTTGCTGATTACGACAAATCAAACCTTCTTTGCATGTTGATGCAATCTCTGCAGTGACCCTGTCTCAATACACACAATGAGGGAAAATTTGGTTGGAGCGCAGCCTCTGTGTTTTGTCCAGCAACTGCAATGTGGGCCAGCTTCACCAAACACATGGGGTAATCAGCCTTCTTTATACAGATAATAGTAGGATGGAATGTGAGCTTGTGATGGCCCTCATTAGGCGTCAGTTTCTTCCAGAATTTGCTGCCAAGATCAGAGCTTCTTCCAAAGGCCCCATGCTGCAAGTATTCTGCAATCGACTTGTGGAAATTGTACATGAGAAACATGACATACACTGATCAGCCATAACATTTTGACCACCCACTTAATATTGAGTAGGTTCCCCTTCAGCTGCCAAAACAGCCCTGACCTATTGAAGCATGGACCTCTATGATCTCTGAAGGTATGCCGTGATATCTAGTGCCAAGCCTTCAGTAGCAGATCACTGCCTCCGCCGTCTTGCCTTGCATAGTGCATCCTGGTGCCATCTCTTACCCAGGTAAGCGACGCACATGTCCCAAGCAACCTCATTATGTAAAATAAAACATGATCCATAAGACCAGGCCACCTTCTCCCATTGCTTTGTGGTTCCGTTTTGATGCTCCTGTGCAGCATGGGCATCCTGACCAGTCTGCGGCTACGCAGCCCCATACACAAAACTGCGATGCACTGTGTGCTCTGACACCTTTATATGGGAACCAGCATTAACTTTTTAAGCACTTTGAGTTAGAGTATCTTTTCTATTGGTTCAGACTACACAGGCCAGCCTTCGCTTCCCACGTGCATCCATCAGCCTTGGCCACCTAATTACCCTGTCTCTTGTTTACCAGTTTTCCTTACTTGGACCATTTTTGGTAGGTCCTGGCCACCAAAGACCAGGAACATCCCACAAGAGCTGTAGTTTTAAAATTGCTCTGACCCAGCCATCTAGCCATTACAATTTGGCCCTTCTCAGAGTTGCTCAAATCCTTACGCTTGTCCATTTTTTCTGCTTTCAACACATCAACTTCAGGGACAACGTGTTCACTTGCTGCTGAATATATCCCACCCATATTCAGGTGCCATTGAAACGAGATAATCAATGTTACCTGCCAGTGGTCCTAATGTTATGGCTGATTGATGTAAAATATCATCACTGATTCTTATGCTGGCTGTACACAATTTTCTGATAACGTATCACTTTCCATTGATTGGGAATTTGCATGTGTGGTCGCAAGTACTGACAAAAAATTAAGCACTCTACCATCCGGGAGTTTGATTGACCACCAGAATACAGTGATATATGAAGGTAAAACTGGTATACCACAATTTTAGCTTTTCGACTGCTTTGCAATTTTTGCAAAAAAACAAAACAAAAATAGAACCAAAAGTTTACTCACTCCACCAAACTGCCAAGTGTATGGTCAGCTGTAGGCACAGATACTTGGATGATGATCAGTAATTCAACTGTGCTAGTAAATTCTTGGACAATTGTTCACTAACGATAAAGATCAACGACAAAACAAATGGCTGCCTTTGGTGTAAGCTACACAAGTGTAGCACCCCCTTACCACCTTGTCTGGGTTTAAAATAGCACCCCCTTACCTCTGGGCCAAAAAGGAGCACCTTGTCTCTTTGTGGGGGTGAAAGCAACTGTCCACCAGTCACTTTAGTACTGGCGGACAGTTTATAAGCGCTCCAAAAATTCAAAAGGTCCAAAAAGGTTTTGGGCCACAGGATACCCAAAAATAGGCAAATAAAGCTGCCACCAGACTTCTCTTTTAGCAACTGTCAACACAAGCAATGGACCTTTAAGGCTGGTACACACTAACCTTTTTTTTCCTTCAATGCAAATCAAAAACATAAAACAAACATAAAACATTAAACAAAAAAAAAATTGACAGCTCAGGTCAGAGCCACTGTACTAACAATCCAATGTTAGTACAGTGCTCTTGCTGCTGTGCTATTGTGTTCTGACAAGGTGATGTGCTCTCAGCTCAGCGGGGATGGCAGTCTATTACAGTGTCCAGTGGTTGGAACGCACGCTGAATGGTGAACCGCACTGATACGTTATACTTGATTTTATGCACTAAATTGTAAGTGTATCTGCTTTTAATCTTTTTTTAATAAACATACAGTATTACACTATGGGCACCTTTTTCTTGTATACATTTGCTGGATGAGAGCCTTATGATTGGAGGGATTTTGGAGGACCTTTACCAACTTCAGGAAGTACTCCATATATAACCTATACCTTATGCTTAGAGAAGAAGGAGGGAAATTACTATTACATATGTGTTGTGCCTGAGAGCACTACATGCCAGTGCTGTATTTTGGCCTAGGCCGACAAGGCCCAGGCCTAGGGCGGTACTTTGCAGGGGGGGCAGCAAAATAGCCACCCCTGCCTCTATATGAGACTCTGTTAGCCACTGGTTGCTAGAGCCGCCTGGCATCTAGCAACTAGTGACGTCACACCTTCTCCCACCCCCCTCTCTTTCTCCCACCCCCCTCTCTTTCTCCCACCACCCCCCTCTCTCTCTCTCCCACCACCCCCCTCTCTCCCCCTCTCCCTCTCTCCCACCACCCCCCTCTCTCCCCCTCTCTTTCTCTCCCCTCTCGCGTTCTTTCTCTCCCTCTTTCTCTCCCACCCCCTCTCTCTCTCACCCCCTCTCCCTCTCTCTCACCCCCTCTCCCTCTCTCTCACCCCCTCCCTCTCTCACCCCCTCTCCCTCTCTCTCACCCCCCTCTCCCTCTCTCTCTCTCTCACCCTCCTCCTCTCTCTCTCACCCTCCTCTCTCTCTCTCTCTCTCTCTCTCTCTCTCTCTCTCTCTCTTAGGAGGGGGGCACCCAATTTTAGTCTTGCCTAGGGCAGCTCAAAACCAAAATACACCACTGCTACATGCCTACTGGATATATATCTCTGGTGAGTGGGCATCACAGGAGGGGAGCACGGAGTGGCACCTTGTGAAGCACCAGAAGAATTATTCAGCACAGACACTTTTTTGCACTAATGGACTTTTAA
The DNA here is from genome assembly GCF_965119305.1 of Pelophylax lessonae. Classification (NCBI taxonomy): domain Eukaryota; kingdom Metazoa; phylum Chordata; class Amphibia; order Anura; family Ranidae; genus Pelophylax; species Pelophylax lessonae. The sequence goes on along the minus strand of NC_138768.1, from coordinate 792,553,657 downwards.
CGTTATGCACTTTTTTTATTGTGATTTTACATTTGGCTGAGAGCACCGATCGGGAGCTGGTCGGCATACCTTTTTCGGTCATGAGCCTTCGGCAGAAGCTGGCCAAACCGGTGCCATACACACGGGCCAAATGTCAGACGGTTTCTATTGAAATGGACGACATTCAGCTTGTGTGTACTAGGCTTTAAACTGAGACTGGTAATCTGTATTGGTAGATTGTTAAACATGTAAAGAAAAATAATGATTATTATATACAGTGTTTAAACAAGTGAATGTCTAGAGAACAAATTCCTTTGATAGTGATCAAAACATATGACACATTTGTACATAAACATAAAGTCCAAATAGTAAGCCCAGAAGGGTAGTTGGCAGTCAAACGACAGCTGCATAAACCACTGTGTTCAGAAAGATTCCTCCAATGATAGCAGGGATCCTCAAACTATGGCCCTCCAGCTGTTGCGGAACTACACATCCCATGAGGCACTGTAAATCTCTTATATTCACATACATGACCAGGCATGATGGGAATTGTAGTTCCTGAACAACTGGAGGGCCATAAATTGAAGACCCCCTGACAAAGAGTGTCAGAACACTCACCAGACAGAAGCCAAAAGACAGCGGTGAAAACAGGAAGTGATACGCCTCAAGTGTTACCAAATATTTTTTTCACTGTGCTCTCCCTCCACCACTCTATACACTCACCAGACGATGAAATAAAAAAGGCCCTGTATCCCTGCCAACCAGTATATTGAGGACGTGGCTCGCTTTGACAGTTCCACGGTCACTTTTCATACGGTACACACTGTGTATAGAAGCTCATCAGCTGGAGCCAAAATGATGCTCTTGTAATGTATTATTTTTTGATTAAAGTGGAAGTACATATACAAACCCAATTCCATAAAAGTTGGGACACTGTACAAATTGTGAGTAAAAAAGGAATGGACTAATTTACAAATCTCATAAACTTGTATTTTATTCACAATATAATATAGATTACATATCAAATGTTGAAAGTGAGACATTTTGAAATGTCATGCCAAATATTGGCACATTTTGGATTTCATGAGAGCTACACATTCCAAAAAAGTTGGGACAGGTAGCAATAAGAGGCCAGAAAAGTTAAATGTACATATAAGGAACAACTGGAGGACCAATTTGCAACTTATTCGGTCAATTGGCAACATGATTGGGTATAAAAAGAGCTTCTCGGAGTGGCAATGTCTCTCAGAAGTCAAGATGGGCAGAGGATCACCAATTCTCCCAATGCTGCGGCAAAAAAGAGTGGAGCAATATCAGAAAGGAGTTTCTCAGAGACAAATTGCAAAGAGTTTGAAGTTATCATCATCTACAGTACATAATATCATCCAAAGATTCAGAGAATCTGGAACAATCTCTGTGCGTAACGGTCAAGGCCGGAAAACCATACCAGATGCCCGTGATCTTCGGGCCCTTAGACGGCCCTGCGTCACATACAGGAATGCTACTGTAATGGAAATCACAACATGGGCTCAGGAATACTTCCAGAAAACATTGTCGGTGAACACAATCCACCGTGCCATTCGCCGTTGCCAGCTAAAACTCTATAGGCCAAAAAAGTAGCTATATCTAAACATGATCCAGAAGCGCAGGCGTTTTCTTTGAGCCAAGGCTCATTTAAAATGGACTGTGGCAAAGTGGAAAACTGTTCTGTGGTCAGACGAATCAAAATTTGAAGTTCTTTTTGGAAAACTGGGATGCCATGTCATCCGGACTAAAGAGGACAAGGACAACCCAAGTTGTTCTCAGCGCTCAGTTCAGAAGCCTGCATCTCTGATGGTATGGGGTTGCATGGGTGCGTGTGGCATGGGCAGCTTACACATCTGGAAAGGCACCATCAGTGCTGAAAGGTATATCCAAGTTCTAGAACAACATATGCTCCCATCCAGATGTCGTCTCTTTCAGGGGAGACCTTGCATTTTCCAACATGACAATGCCAGACCAAATACTGCATCAATTACAACATCATGGCTGCGTAGAAGAAGGATCCGGGTACTGAAATGGCCAGCCTGCAGTGCAGATCTTTCACCCATAGAAAACATTCGGAGCATCATAAAGAGGAAGATGCGACAAAGAAGACCTAAGACAGTTGAGCAACTAAAAACCTGTATTAGACAAGAATGGGACAACATTCCTATTCCTAAACTTGGGCAACTTGTCTCCTCAGTCCCCAGACGTTTGCAGACTGTTATAAAATGAAGAATGGATGCCACACAGTGGTAAACATGACCTTGTCCCAACTTTTTTGAGATGTTTTGATGCCATAAAATTTAAAATCAATTAATTTTTCCCTTAAAATGATACATTTTCTCAGTTTAAACATTTGATATGTCATCTATGTTGTATTCTGAATGAAATATTGAAATTTGAAACTTCCACATCATTGCATTCTGTTTTTATTCACAATTTGTACAGTGTCCCAACTTTTTTGGAATCGGATTTGTACATGTAGATAAAAAAAGCCATAAAAACTCAGAAAACCACCACTCCTACTGCCTTAGGACCTTAGTTAGGTACATATCTTTATGGACCTTGCTTTGTGCACTGGTCCAAATCATTTGGTGGAAGGGGGGTTATAGTGTGGGGTTGTTTTTCAGGGGTTGGGCTTGGCCCCTTATTTCCAGTGAAGGGAAATCTTAAGGAGTTTGGGGTGGAGGAACATGACTGGCCTGCACAGAGTCCTGACCTCAACCTGATAGAACACCTTTGGGATGATTAAGAGCGGTGACTATGAGCCAGGCTCTCTTATCCAACATCAGTGCCTGACTTCACAAAAATACGCTTCTGGAAGAATGGTCAAATATTCCTATAGACACACTTCTAAACTTTGTGAACAGCCTTCCCAGAAGAGTTGAAGTGGTTATAGCTGCAAAGGGGGGGCGACCAACTCAATATTGAACCCTACGGACTAAGACTGGGATGCCATTAAAGTCATTTGCGTAAAAAGGCAGGCGCCCCAATACTTTTAGTAGTGTATGTCATGATTTTCCATCTTGCTAAATACAGTGAGTTCCGGAAAGCATTTATTGCATTTCTGCACATTACCACGTGTCCCTTTTATTAAGTGCACGGTGAGTCCAGAGTTTTGTGATATGGCTTTCATATCCAGCTGTGACATATACATAACGTTGAGCTCCTTTTCACAGCATGTTGTGTTATTCTCTACATAATAAAACTCACATTTGAGGTTCTCGTCATCCCCAACAGAGCTACACATAACACAAGCCCAACAGGAAAGAAGTCAGATCTTTTTTCTGGAAGGTAAGTTTTTTAAAGACTGTACAGATAATAAACAAGGTTATTACAGGTCACAAACACTGTGTAATGCTGGCGTTGTATTGAAACCGATGTTGGGGGTCAAAAAGGGCAATTACTGGGCACATAGAAAAACCTGGAAGTCTGTATAAAATTATTTCTAGAAAGTGAAGCACTCAGTAGGTCAGGACTCTGCCAGGCTCGCTAGCTCTTTAATGTCCTGCTCTGATCCCATTGGAGGGCGTTTCCTGAGAAAGCTCCTACATCCTCTGTCACTGTGACAGCCAATGTCACCCTCTATCACAGTGATCAGACGCATTGATTTGTTTTTTTTTTTGCTAATATGGATACGGAGGAATCAATACATAGATACAGATGCTGCAACACTATCTCTTTCCATCCCTTATGTCTGGCCATTTTAGTATTTTATCTGAGCACAGGGAGGAAACGAAGGGTAAGCTACTACACCTGCTAATGCTTTTGATGAGCGAGATGGGCAAAGTTTATTTAATATAGCTTTAAGGGCAACATTACATAGTCCTTAAATAACATGATTGAGGGATGCCTTAACCACATCAATTCTCTTCCTGCCCATGCCAATTTTCAGCTTTCAGCGCTGTAACACTTTGAATGACAAATGCGCGGTCAATGCTACACTGTACCCAAAGAAAATTTGTTTATCATTTTGTTCACACAAATAGCGATTTCTTTTAGTCATGATTCTGCTATATTTCTTTGGTGAAAATAACCCTAATCAGTGTATAATATATAGTCTTTAGGAAAGTTATAGAGTCCACAAACTATAGTATATATCTGAAAAATAATCAATCCTGATGTACTAACAGTCTATTTTATTTCTTGAGGCCCTAAAATGGCAGGACAGTAGCAATACCCTCCAAATTACTCCTTTTTGAAAATTAGACAGTCCAAGGTATTAACCACTTAAGCCCCGGAAGATTTTACCCCCTTCCTGACCAGGGGGTATTTTGCGATTCGGCACTGCGTGACTTTAACGGACAATTTCGCGGTCGTGCGACACTGTATCTAAACGAATTTGGCGTTCTTTTTTTCCCACAAACAGAGCTTTCTTTTGGTGGTATTTGATCACCTCTGCGATTTTTTGATCATGCGCTATAAACAAAAAAAGAGCGTCAATTTTGCAAAAATAGCAATATTTTTCACATTTTTTTATATGAAATTCCTCCCCCCCAAAAAAAATGTAAAAATCAAAATTTTTTAACATTTTCGGCCAATTTGTTTTATGCTACCTATGTTTGGTAAAAAAAATCGCAAAAAGCGTATTTTGATTGGTTTGCGCAAAAGTTATCGCGCTTAATAACAAAGGGAAAGATTTTTGTCATTTTTGTTGTTTTTTTTTTAACGCATAATGGCGGCGATTTGCGATTTTTTTTGCGGTACTGCGACATTGCGGCGAACAGATCGGACCCTTGACTGACATTTTTGACACTTTTGGGGTTACCAGTGACATTACTGCAGTAATCAGTGCTATACATATGCACTGTTACTGTAAAAATACACTGGCAGTGAAGGGGTTAACTTTTTTTGAAAGGGAGGGGCTATGTGTGTCCCTAGGGGCGTGCTTTCTACTGTGATTGGCTGTGGCTTCAGATGTATGAACAGTGATCAACGGTTCTACATAGTAGAACCGTATGATCATCCTTCATACACAGGGGAGAATGACAGGCAGCTTGTTTACACAAGCCGCCTGACTTTCTCCCTCTCCCCGACGATCGCAGAGTGACCGGCGGACATCGGGTCCGCCGGTCACACGCGCGGGGGGGTACGTGACCGCACGGGAACGCGCCTCCGGCGGCGCGCGCTCGCTCCCTAGACCCTTTACAGGCTAGCGACGTAGACCTACGTCGCTTTGCCTGTGAGGGGCTGACTGCCGACGTAGATCGGCGTTAGGCAGTCGGCAAGTGGTTAAGTAAGAGGCATGGCAGGCTTTTTGAAGTTGTAATTTTTTGTCATAATTTTTTGGAAAATGAAAATATAAAAATAAAAAGTTTTATTATTTTTTTTTTTTTTTACAAATTCCAGACCGCCCACCGCATATATACTGCCGCAGGTACGGGTGATGCGTGCCTACAGGCACAGGAAATGATGCAATCTTCTCTCCTGGAGCCCTTTTTCGGTTCCATCGTTAGAGGAGAAACCATCACAGTGAGTACACAAGCTTTATACATACACCAGTACACATAGGCATTTAACCCCCTGGTCACCCCCCCCCCAGTTAACCCTTTCACTCCCTGTCACAGTGTCACTATAGTATACAGATAATCCACTGATCACTGTATTAGTGTCACTGGTGACGTCAGTTAAAGCCAGCGGAAGCTAGCGGTAGTTATCGTCAGTCCCAGATAGGTTTTGGGTACCCGTCATATATCCACTAATAAAGATTTAACCCCTTGATCATCCCCCAGTTATCCCCTTGACTGCCCTGTCACAGTGTCACTATATACAGTGTACAAATAAGTTACTGATCACTGTATTGGTGACGCTATTTAGCTAGTTAGCGTCAGTTTCAATCATAGTATAGCGTCAGGGTCCCACCACATATCTTCTAATAAATTTGTAACCCGCTGATCAACCCCACCCCAGTTAACCCTTTCACTTCCTGTCACAGTGTCACTAATAAAGTGTACAAATATTTTTTTCTGATCACTGTATTAGTGTCATGGGTGACACCAGTTAGCGTCAGCATCAGCGTCAGTTAGGGTCAATCCCAGACAGCATCAGATTTTTACTCTGATTGCCAGTATCACTAACACACACACACACACACACACACACACACACACTATATACCTTCATTACTAGTATAGTGTCTGAACGGATCAATATCTTTGATCTGATCAGAACTATACTAGCATCCCCAATAGTTTAGTGTTCCCAAAAACACGGCGTTAGCAGGATCAGCCCTGACACCTGCCAGCACCTGCATTTGCCCCTCCACCAAGTCTCCAAGTATCAATAGAACACTGTCATAGCACAATACAATACAATACACAGCACACAAAACCGCAACATTAGCAGAGTCAGGCCTGATCTCTGCTAACACTAAGAGTTATTTTTTTTTCGTAGCGGTTCAAACAGTCCTCGACAACCAGGTGCTTTTTTTACCTGTGAATCCCACTAGGTACCTGTATATTTAGTGGCCAAAATGTCAAACAAAAGGTACACTAGTGAAGAGGCCTACAGCATACTAAGCATGACAGGTCAGAGCGATGGGGTCCTCACTGTCAGAATCAGGCTCCGCATACAAACCCGTAGAGAGCATCGGCACCCTGACAGATAGCTCTGACGATGGAGTAGAGGTTCATGCTAAGGTCAGGCGTACCCGACCCCATTCTTTTGTTGCTGAGGTGGAACAACCACATGATTCTCGTATGCAGCAGAGTGTCGATACTAGTGCCGCTCAACCTTCTGGTGAACTGGCGAGCACCAGCGGCCTAGTACACCCTGGTCGTAGACAAACCAGCACTGCAGTATCACTTGGTGACGTGGCCGGTCCCATAGGTGCAGTTCAAGCTGGTGCAGTGGCTAGCACAAGTAGTGGCTCGCATCCACCAATAATTCAAACGCAGGCCCGTAGAGCCCATAGTGCCTTTCCTGATGCGCTTGCAAATCCTGACAGCGCCCGTACTTCCCCTATTCACTGCCCAAGCCTGAAATTCAGGTGCAAACAGCCAATTTTACTCCCCTTCATATTTTTGAGCCGTTTTTCACTGAAGATCTGCATAGATCTATTGTGGACCAAAGCAATTTGTATGCTAATCAATTTATTGCCGCAAACCCAAATTTTACCACTTGCCGGACAATGTGGCTGGAAACCTATAATGGTTCCCAAATTTAAAACCTTTCTGGGCCTATCCCTCCTCATGGGCATTACTAAAAAAGAGTGAGTTGCGGTCATATTGGTCCACTTACCCAATTCATCATAAGCCTGTGTTCTCTGCTGCCATTGCCAGGGCTAGATACAAGCAAACCACTTCAACCAAAAATTTGCAGCCTTGTTTATCCCCCAACAAGATGTCTGCATTGACGAGTCCCTGATTACGTTTTTGGCCTCCTTGCTTTCAAACAGTTTCTCCCCAGCAAGCGTGCCAGATATGGGGTCAAGTAGTATAAGCTCTGTGACAGGGCAACAGGCTATACATGTAGTTTCCTGGTTTACAACGGAAAAGATATCAGCGTGGAGCCCCCCCAAATGCCCAGACTACATAGGGAGCAGTGGCAAGATTGTTTGGGACTTGGTGTCACCCTTATTCGGAAAGGGGTACCATTTAAACGTGGACAACTTCTATACAAGTGTGCCACCTTTTAGACACCTCTTTCAATTAGGGATTGGTGCATGTGGGACTGTGCGATCTAATCGCCGGGGCTTGTAAATGCCCCACTTAGTCAGGGGGATAGAGCCTGTTTGATGTGCAATGAATTGCTTGCAGTGAAGTGGAAGGACAAACGGAACGTTTTCGTTCTGTCTTCCATTCACACAGAAATGGCAGTGCAAATTACAGCGCTGACTGATGTTGTTGAGAAGCCCCTCTGTATCCACGACTACAATCGTAAAATGGGAGGGGTGGACTTCAATGACCAGATGACAGGGCCATACTTAGTTGCCTGTAAGGCCAGACACTGGTACAAGAAAGTGTCTGTATACTTATTCCAATTGACTCTTTTCAATGCTTATGTACTACAATACAAAGCGTCTGGAAAAAGTGGGTCCTTCCTAAAATTCCAGGAAGAGATCATCCCAGTCCTTCTGTATCCAGAAGGTCCTGTGGCCCAATTTCCCAATTAATATGCAGTGCTCCGGCTGCATAAGAGGCATTTTTTAGATGTCCTCCTTGGTATCCCTACCCAAAGAGCACCCCAAAAAAGATGCCGTGTCTGTAGCAAGTGCGGATATAGGGTGACACCTGCTATTTTTGTCCCTCCTGTCCTGGCCAACCTCGTCTCTGCATCGGTGACTGTTTCCGTCGCTACCACACACGAGAGTATTATTATAGGGTACGGCACGACACAGTCTAGGGCATACTTTCACACAGGGTCTCAAAAGGTGTTAGATGGCTATGACATTTTGAAAGACCCTAACCTGGAACGCTTATAGTTACAATAAAAGTATAAAAAAAATTTAAAAAATTGCCGTTTTATTGTTCTTACTGTTTTACTGTATTATATGCTATACTGTAATGTTTTAATGTTACTGTGTTTTATTGTTAACCATTATTTGCTTTGCAGGTACGCCATTCAGCTACAGCACCGATTTGCTTATTTTGACCGAAACAGGGCTTGCTCTCAGAATACGTAAAATCAGCGACTTCAGGGCTGTAGGAGGTGATTTCACCACCACAGTTAAAAAAAGAGCATATGTGCCAAAGCATAGGGGATGGGGTGGACACAGAAGGTGGATCACCCCTATGCTTCAGCATATATTTGTATTCACTTTTCTTGGCAGAGATTTCTTCATCCACATCGATTCATGTGAATGGAGGAATCTGATGGGTTTTTTTTTTTTTTCATTCAGCCCATGGGCTAAACAAAAAAAAAAAAAAACAGTGCATGTATGCCCATCATTAGAATGGGGTGGATGTAGGATGGTGTTCTAATGGTGGGCATACCACTGATCGATCGATTTGAATGGAGGAATCTTTTTGTTTCTCTTTTTTCGTTCAGCCCACAGGCTGCATGAAAAAAAAGAACATTACAATATATGCCCAACAAGGACCAGCAACGTACTGGTATGTTGCTGGACTTTGAGTGGTTACACTGGAACTGCCTGCAGGTTTGGACATCATCTTAGTATAGTTTTTTCAGCCAGCGGTCGGCTTTTATGTAAAAGCAATCTTTTAAAAGCAGTGGGAGGGGATGACCCCCTCCCCCCACCTTCCATGGTTTTCTCAGGCTCCCCTGTCCCACTGGGGAACCCAAGAATGCAGCCGGTGGTTCTGCCAACTGACCATAGAGCTGATTAGAGACCAGAATGGCTCCAGTCATCTCTATGGCCTAAAAAAACAGAAGCTACGAGCATTTTATGACTTTGATTTCGCTGGATATAAACAGCGCCATTGGGAAATTGGGAAAGCATCTTATCACACCGATCTTGGTGTGGTCAGATTCTTTAAGGGCAGAGGAAAGATCTAGAGTTTAAAAGAATCCAAATTTTTCAAAAAAGAGTACCTGTCACTACCTATTGCTATCATCAGTGCTGTATCTTGGCCTAGGCCAACAAGGCCCAGGCCTAGGGCGGCACTTTGCAGGGGGCAGCAAAAAAGTGGGCACTGATGGGGCTGCATTGATATGGGGGCTGCATTGATATGCTGCACTAATGGGCTGCACTGATGGCCACTGATGAGGCTGCAATGACTGCCACTGATGAGGCTGCAATGACTGCCACTGATGAGGCTGCAATGACTGCCACTGATGAGGCTGCACTGATAAGCTGCACTGATAAGGCAGCACTGATGGGCACTGATATGATGCACTGATAGGCTGCACTAATGGGCACTGATAGGCTGCACTGGTGGCCACTGACGGGGCTGTACTGATGGGCAGTAATGAGGCTGCACTGATGAGGCTGAACTTATGAAAACTGATGAGGCTGCACTGATAAACTGGTTGTAGTCTGTGGTTTATAGATAACAGGGCGGGTCATAAACATGAAGGGGTGTGGCCTTTACAGGAAGGGGTGGGTCATATTTAAATTGGGGGCGCCCAAGTTTAGTCAGGCCTAGTGCAGCACAAAACCTAAATACACCACTGGCTATCATAGAGGATGTTTACAACAATGTGATAACAATAAAAAATATTTAAAAAACAAGATAAAAAAATTAAAAGGGACAGTGTATAAATAAAATAAAAAGGCAAAATAAATTATTAAAAATAAATAAATAAAAGTACTCCTGTCCCCACGTGCTCGTGCTCAAAAAAGGTGAACGCAAGCATTGGTCTCGTGTTATATGTAAACAGCAGTGGCACCATGCATGTGAGGTGTCACTGCAAATGTCAGGTCGAGGGCAGTAATTCTTGCAGTAGACCTCCTCTGTAAAGTGGTAACTTGTAAAGGCTTTTAAAGTCTTTTAAAAAAGTATGTAGTTTGTCGCCGGTGCACGGTGTGCACAATTTTAAAGCATGTCGTAATTTGTATCTATGTACTCAGCATAAGATCATCTTTTATATTTTACCCAACATTTGGGCAATATAATGTGTTTTTGTGCATTAAGTGCATTTTTGTGCATTAAGATTCAAAAAAGTGTTTTTTTCCTGCAAAAAATTGCGTTTGGAAAATCGCTGCGCAAATACTGTGTGAAAAAAAAATTGCAACACCCACTATTTTAATCTGTAGGGTCTCTGCTTTAAAAAAAAATATATATATAATGTTTGGGGGTTCAAAGTAATTTTTAGGCAAAAAAATAATTTTTTCATGTAAACAAAAAGTATCAAAAAGGACTTGGTCTTCAAGTGGTTAGAAGATTGGGTGCTACGTGGCAAAAGCTTCTAATATTTGGCATAACAGGACAGTTCAAACACTCCCCCCCCTCCCCCCCCAATTACCCCTTTTTGGAAAGTAGACACTCCAAGCTATTTGTTGAGAGGCATGTTGAGTCCATTGTCCTAAGTTTCAGGAAAATTACACTTCTATTTTTTTTTTTTTTTTTTACACAAAGTTGTCACTAAATGATATATTGCTCATACATCCCATGGATATATGTGACATTACACCCTAAAATACATTCTGCTGCTTCTCCTGAGTACAGGGATACCACATGTGTGAGACTTTTTGGGAGCCTAGCTGTGTATGGGACCCCAAAAAACAGTCACCGCCTTCAAGCTTTCTAAGGGCGTAAATTGCTAATTTTACTTTATCACTACCTATCACAGTTTCAGAGGACCTGAAATGTCAAGATAGCACAATCTCCCCCCTCCCACCCCCCCCCCCCCCCCACATATGAAAAGTAGACACTTAGAAAGACAAGTAGACACAATAGAAGCAATTTGCTGAGAGTCATGTTGAGTGCATGGAATATTTTAAATTTAATTAATTTAATTAGTCTGTTTATGCAGTAAAGCATTCTTGTTATATTCACTGTGAAACCTAAGGGGTTAATCCTGCGCATTGAGTAAAAAGACTGATTGATCCTGTTTTCTCTGACCCCCCCCCCCCCCACACTCTTTTACTGTCCCCAGTCCATATCTGATAGAACGGAGTCTTGGAAGCACTCTGCACATGCTCAGTTTAGTGTGTATTGCTAGAAAGATTTTTTTATTTTATTTTTTTGGGAGGGTGCATGTTATCAGCACAGCGCCAATCAGCACTGTCCAGACAGTGGGTCAGGGGGTCATGCAGCCTCATAGGACAGTCAGAGGAGAATGAAAATTCCTTCTACAAGCTTTAACCAGACACTGATGGAAGTTTAGCAGTTTAAATTTACTAAAATAATTGCATTTCAATGTTCTGTGTACTTTGGGAGACTAGATGTAGTGAATACAGGCTTCTGGGTTTAGTAACACTTTAATATGGTATTAAAGCTGCATATGACATTATGGAAACGTGCAATTTAACCTTATAGAAGTAAATGCTTTTGTTTAAAAACAGTGGCCAGGGATAGGCCATTTAGCAGCAGTAGCAATAATCCACAGGCCACTACTGGCTCGGGATCAAGGGTGATGTCATTGACCAATAATGGTCATGACAGGAGAAGAGTTGGATTAGGATTCAAACTAAAGCCTCGTACACGCAACGATTATCAGCCGTCTTTTGTCCAGTGTTGTATTGGTTGAAATGTGCTCTAGACTTGCACTGGACTTTTGTTGGCCAACAAAAACCAACTTCAGAAGTGATGTCATGTGCTGGTTTACTTTCCGTGTGTTTTTTCTTCTCTGAGCATGCCCAGTCTTGCTCATCAGATTTTTGTCTGCTGAAATCTGTACTGACTGACGAAAAATCGTCAGTTGTGGTGACGGCCAACAAAAATTTTATAGCATGCACACCAGATTTTATTCGGCCGAAAAGTCGCAGTCGGTTGTCGGAAGCATCATACTAACAAGCCGACAATTGGCCGATCGGACGTTGGCCGAAAATTCACGGCCAACAATCGTTGCGTGTGTACGAGGCTTTAGTCTGAACCCAGTTCGAATGAACCTGCGGGAAGCTTTTCTTATAATCACATCCCTGCTGGCCCATTGAGTTGCGGATGGGTAGATTCTTTGTCCCGCAGCTGCACGTAATAAAAGGGGAGAAGATGCTTGTGACATCATTGACCTAAAATGGCTACATACAATGATGTCACAAACATCCTCACCCCTCATGCAGTTGTGGGGCGAGTAATCTCTAAATCGCAACTCATGGGTCCAGCAATACATCTAACTTCTGGTTTCAGACCGAACCCAAGCTCAACCATGGTCATGACATTATTTGGTCAATGAAGTCACCCAGGATACCCTGACGGTTTGTTTACAAACAGTAGGTGGACAGAGAGTCAACATGGCGGCATGATAACATTGTCAGGCAGTGGCTTGTCATAATTGACGAGGATCTATACTACATGACAACATTCACATTGGATTTCCATGGGACATATTGTTTATTTCTTTATTAACCTCCTACTGACCGCTCACAGTAAATATACAGGTGTTGCCGGCTTGCTTCCAGGTTTGTGGTGCATATGCGCACAACTGTGCTGTGATTGGACACAGCATGTTTGGCAGTAGATTTCAGCCAATGATTTTGACTGAAACCTGCTGATCATCTGTGTCCAATCACACACAGAGTTCTGTGTTTACAAACACACAGAGTGCAGAGAACAGCAGCCTGACTGTTTCTTCTCCCTTGAAAAGCAGGGAGAAAAACTAGCCAGATCGGTACGTAAAAGCAGAATACATTACACATTATTTGGGTTGTTGTGGAAACAAGGATTGGTGATAAAGCTCCAGTGGAGACACCTTTTTCCCATGATAGCTCTGAAAGGAGTGAATTTCTCCTTCCTAGGGGTAGATTTCCTCTCACTTCCTGTTGTTACCCTCCATTTGTAAGTAGGAGTTGTATGTAAGTCAGATGTTTGTAACTCGCGGACCGCCTGTATCAATAATTATGTAGCGCAAGGGCCTGCCAGATTGGATACAAATTGATTGAATAGTTTAAAGTGGTCCACATATTAGTAAGTTTTGCTAAATATAACATTGATTGCACAGAGATTGTTACATCTGGTTAAACTGGTTGAAAAAAGACACAAGTCCATCTAGTTCAACCAGTAAAAGGGGAAAAAATATCCTAATAAAAAAAGAAAATAATCATACAATACTATATACACAATCCTATACCAACAGTTGATCCAGAGGAAGGCAAAGAACCAATGCCTGGTCCAATTTGCTCTAGCAGGGGAAAAAAATCCTTTCTGATTCCCCAAGAGGCAATAGGATATTTCCTGGATCAACTGTACCTATAATGTTAGTATCCAGATATATTATTGTACAGTCAAATTGTATTGTGTATGGTGATCCTTATGCTAAGTGGAGTTCAGTGACATTCTTTCAGATGTGTGTTGTAAGCTCAGCATCTGTTCTACAGAGCTAAGTGATCTGATCATACTGGGAATCATAGACAATAAGGTAATAATATAATATAATAAATATAAATAATATATAATAAAATAATGGGGACATATCAGGTGATTTAGGGCTTCAAAAGGGGGTGCTTGGTGGTACATCTTTCGATCGTCCCAAGTTCTTATTTGGAAGATATTTACGGAGTCGAATGGCTCACTGAACACAAGCTAATGCTTCGTTAAAGTATATATAACCACAATCACTAAAATCTTCTATCAGCTCTAACATGGTCGTGTAACTCCAGTATTCATTTTCAGTATTTTTAGGTCTGCAGCTTTCATTAAAATAATGAAAAATATAACAAACACGAGAGCACACCGACTGAGCACATTATCATAAAACAATTTTATTATCAAAACCGGTAGCACCTGCCCCTCTTCAAGCCTGAAACAATTTTATTATGAAAACCGGTAGCACCTGCCCCTCTTCAAGCCTATGTGGATGTAGTTACTGTTTTTTGATGATAAAGTGGGTTTATGATAATGGGCTAGCTCAGAACGCTTTCTTATTTTTTATGTTGCTCAGTCCCTGTACAAGTATACCCAATACTTAAAGAAAGCAGCAAATTATTGCCACATTGGAACTACTTGTCCTAAGAAAGACATTTATTGCAAGCTGCCATATCTACACAGCTGTGCCAGTGCGGATACTTTCAGTTCTTATTGTGTTATTTAGGCTCCATTCACACCTTGGTGTTCTGGATTCCAAAATCACGGCAAAACAGGTGATGCGTTTGCGATGCCATTACTTCTTAATAGCACTCCAATCGCAGCAAACCACCGCAGCGAAGCTGATGCCCAACTAGTGAACCTTCCATGAAGAGCCTTGTATGTTCACTACTTGTTATTGATTGTTATGGCAGCTTTGTAAATGTAAGGAAATATCTTAACCACTTCCGGACCGCCCACTGTGTATTTACGTCGCTACTTTGACGTTAAATACCGGGGTTATGGCAGCAGATAGCTGCCATTACCCCGGTATTTTTTTACATGGCGGGCAGTTTGCTTTAAAATAAAAGTGGTCCCAGTGTCGGATTCACCACGGGATCACTTTTATGAGTGGAGGAAGAGGTGCCCACCCCCTCCTGCTGCTTCCTGGTCGTTTCCCCCGCTTACTGGAGCCGTCAGTAGCGGGGAAAACTAT
The DNA here is from genome assembly GCF_965119305.1 of Pelophylax lessonae. NCBI lineage: Eukaryota > Metazoa > Chordata > Amphibia > Anura > Ranidae > Pelophylax > Pelophylax lessonae. Next base: position 792,538,594 of record NC_138768.1, on the reverse strand, counting down.
CTGATCCCCCCTTCCTGATGGGCAGGAAGTCGAGTGAGGGCAAGATGGCCCCCAGTCAACTCTATGCCCTTGAAGGACCAGAGCCACGTCAAACGTCACTTCTGCCCTTAAAGGGCTAAATTTAAAAAATTAAAGATGACCTGTCCTGATTATTTCTTTTACAACAGATGTGTAAAGTCCTTGTAATAGTAATAAAAGTGATCAAAATGTTTTTTCTTTTTTAAAGGGACAGTGTAGAAATAAAAAGTAAAGCGAACGCATACGCAAGTCACACACACATATGTAAACAGTGTTCAAACCACACATGTGAGGTATCGCCGCGATCGTTAGAGCAAGAGCAATAATTCTCGCAGAACTCTTCTGTAACTCTAAACTGGTAACCTGGAGATTTTTAAATACCAAAGTTTGTCGCCATTCTACGAGCGCGCGCAATTTTAAAGCATGACATGTTGGGTATCCATTTTTTCCGTGTAACATTATTTTTCACATTATAGAAAAAAAATTTGGCTAACTTTACGGGTTTTCTTATTTTTAATTTTAAAAAAATTTCCAAAAAAATTGCGTTTGTAAGACCGCTGCGCAAATACGGTGTGAAAAAGTATTGCAACGATCTCCATTTTATTCTCTAGGATCTCTGCTAATAAAAAATTGATATAATGTTTGGTGGTTCTAAGTAATTTTCTAGCAAAAAATACTGATTTTAACTTGTAAACAACAAGTGCCAGAAATAGGCCTGGTCCTTAAGTGGTTAAAGATCAACAGCTGGCAAAAAAATAAGTTTTCCCATGCAATGAGTGTGCCCGCACTGTAAGGGTTAACTGCTTGTTTTTGTCTAGGGATCGGGAGAACAGAGATATACTTGTCTAATCCTCCAATCCTTCCAACACAAGACCAGTGCCTGTGGCTTTTGCACCCCCTTGGTCTTGTGCGTGGGCTGTTCCTGAGATCATTACATCCATAGACCTGTTCTGGACTTGAGGATGTCAGGAACAGTCCACAGCTGGAATTTGGGGAGCCCAGTTTGCCAGTGGAGCAGAGAATGAGTATACAGCTTTCTCCTTTCCCCTGGACAAAAGAAACCCTTGCAATGCGGGCATAAGTCCACAGCATGGGAAAATGTTTATATTTTGCCCAGGGTTGGGCTTTAAGTGATTGTAAAATGAAGTTTACACCATTCAGGGTACAAACTCAGAGCCAGCCCCGGTCAGGTCAGCCAGTGTTTTTTTTTTTTTTTTTGATGTTCCAAGGTGAATTTATACATTTAGAAGGTTTCTGCCCAGGTGGGGAAGGCCAGAATTTGGGAAGTACAGGATGCAGTTCACCTTTTAAACACAGCTGCTATAAATTCCATGGAATCTATATTTACCCTAATGCCTAGATTCACTCTAAACCAGAAAAAAACTAGTAGTCATAGCCCAGAGGGTTGGCTGGAGGTGAAGAGATGACACAAGAAGCTGCAGGCTGCAGATGTGTCACCTGCCTGGCAATGTAGTGTGGCAGCAGTGCGTGAATCACACGACTGACTGACCGGCATTAAAAATACTGCATCAGGAAAAACATTTCACATAACACTATATTACCAAAAGTATTGGGACGCCTGCCTTTAAACGCACATGAACTTTAATGGCCTTGTTTTGTGGCACCTTAGTTCCAGTGAAGGGAACTCTTAAGGCATCAGCATACCAAGACATTTTGGACAATTTCATGTTCCCAACTTTGTGGGAACAGTTTAGGGGTGGCCCCCTCCTGTTCCAACATGACTGCGCACCAGTGCACAAAGCAAGGTCCATAAAGAAATAAATGAGCAAGTTTGGGGTGGAGGAACTTGACTGGCCTGCACAGAATTCTGACCTCAACCCAAAAGAACAACTTTGGGATGAATTAGAGCGGAGACTGCGAGCCAGGCCTTCTTGTCCAACATCCGTGCCTGACCTCACAAATGCACCTCTGGAAGAATGGTCAAACATTCCCATAGACACACTCCTAAACCTTGTGGACAGCCTTCCCAGAAGAGTTGAAGCTGTTATAGCTGCAAAGGGTGGGCCAAATCAATATCGAACCCTACAGACTAAGACTGGGATGCCATTAAAGTTCATGTGCGTGTAAAGGCAGGCGTCTCAATACTTTTGGTAATATAGTGTAAGTTAATTGAAGGTTTAGCTGTTTGGATTAGCAGTCCTGCTGCAATGTCAAAAGTAAAGTCTTGTCTATCCTGAGAAGAATACTGCTTATTATGTTGTAAATATTACTCTACTTGCTAGGAAGATGAACGTCCGCCCAGAATATGTGGGACATGTCATATCTCTTATGTATTTGTTTAAGTGTATCTAAAACCACATTTCTTTGTAGTTTTCATTGGTACGGGGTTAGAACCTTTTCAGGTTTTTGATTCTGTCCAAATCTCCACTAGGTCTGTTATGATAAAGTTCTGTTAGCTGCATGAAACGCGTTAATATTTTTATCACCTGGTGCTGTATATGCTTTTATTTGTTGATCACTACAATAAAGATTTTTGCATTGTTTGGGAGTGTGCAGCCATTTATCCATTTTTTCCTCGGGAGTTTCACGCCTACTGTTACAAGGACTTAAAATAGGGAAAAAGTCAAAACTTTGAGTATCACTGGAACAGGAAAATCTTTTAGTTAAAACACTTATTTCAAGTACATCTAACGAAGAGTGGAAATATGTCTACAGGACAGGAAGTCAAAGGAAATCTCCCCAATGGGACTCTGATAGCAAAAAGGAAAAAATGGCAGAGGTTTTAACCATTTCTTACTCCACTTTAAGCTCAGCACAAGATTCCTACAGTATGAAAAACACTTTCTAATATTACAAAAATATAGACTGCTTGGCTCTCTTACCTTCAGCACAAATCCTTCAGGACAGGCATGGTCGTACTTGTAAACCTTGTAGACTACCAAGAACACGATGCAAGCCAGAAATGCCAGGGCAAACAGAACGAGGACGGTCACCTGTAAAAGACAGATATAATCCAGTCATTTTTTGTTCTAGTTTAGTGGTTCTTAACCTTTTTTTGAGTCACAGACCCCTTTAAGAATCTGATAAAAGCTCTGGACCCCCTTCCCAGTAATATTCACATAAACACAACCTTGCATGTATAACAGGATTCCCAGCCATTTTGCTGGATGTGGGCCTGCCAGGGTCACCGCTAGTAACAACAGCACATTAAAGCATGTTCTCCAAGTGTGAGTACTGAGACAAGAAACAGTCCAATATCTTTGGGTTTTTTAGGTTTATTGTAACTTGGATGGGAGAAGGGATGAGTGGGACACTCTTCTGGCTCAACTATGCACAATTTGAATGGGGGCAACTGAAAAATGCCTATTGACGCTGATTTGACGCTGGCTGGATTCCGGTCAATGTCGGTTGGCGCTGGTTAACGCTGACTTGCTGTCAGTTAACTCTGAGCTGACTTCTGACACTCCTTTGTGGCACAAAGTCCTCTTTGCTACTTGTTGATCTGCTGCACTGCTGTAACACTTCCGGCCCGCACTGGCGCCCCCTTCCTTACACTTATCTTCAAGATTCAGACACTGACACCCCCTTTCTAAGCCTTCTCTACAGGTTAGCTGGCTCTGGATCCCTCAGACCTCCTGGAGTGGTCCCCGAACCTAGGCAGACCCCTGGGTAGTTTCCAGTACTCATGACACTGCTTTCCCGAAAACTCCTGCCCAGCAGCTCCACACGGTCCATGGCACACTGGATCCCTTTCTGCAGCTCAGCTTAACCTTCTGTCTTTCAGGCCCACCACCGAGGACACCTTCACTAGCACTGACAGGAGGAGAGACAGCCGTCACCCTCCTCCTGGGACTCTGCTAAACCACATTGTGTACTCATCATGTTGCTTTTAGGCTATCGGTTCACTCGACATATCGGTGTCGCAAACAATATTTGGTTACGGTAATGTAAAGCAACTTTACAGGTTATCGCACATGTTTAAGTGTAATTTCTTTTGTACATCCTATGTTGGTTTACAATGTCAAGCTGCAGCTGCCAAAGCCGGCAGAATATTAGCATGCATAAGGAAGGGGATATATTCCAGAGATAAAACTATAATCCTACCACTTTATAAAACACTGTTTTGACCACATCTGGAGTATTCTGTCCAGTTCTGGTCACCAGTCCTCAGAAAGGATTTGTGTTGGAGCTACTAAACTGATTAATTTTGAAGAGCGCTTACAAGCGCTTGATTTATTCTCCCTGGAAAGGAGACACCTGAGAGGGGACATGATAGCGATTTACAAGTACCTCAATAGTGATCTCAGCATAGAAAAACATTTGTTCAGTCGCAACGAATGCATGAGGACACTAGGCCATACAATGCGATTAGAGGAGAAGAGATTTAACCTTAGACTACGTAGGGGGTTTTTCACAGTAAGGGCTACAAGATTGTGGAACTCTCTACCACAAATGGTAGTAACTGCAGGGAGTATGGCTACTTTTAAAAGACTCTTGGGCGTACATCTCAAGGATCAAAACATTCAGGGGTATGGGAAATTATTACATCCACACACACCTACACAGGTTGAACTGGAAGGACTATCGTCTATTCAACCTCAACTACTATGTAACTATGTAATTTGCATAAGAATTCATTGTACGCACATTTTTTGCTCTGCACTATGAAGGTATAATTTAATATCTTTTGGTGTTGTGAGATCACAAAGTGTTCAGCTAGAAACAGTTTTTGAAGATTTATTTGATATACATTTTGTATACTTCTAGTTCACTTATTTTGAGACAATCAGGGTTGGGCTGATTGGCACTATAGATTTGATTCTATTATTTATACGCGTGCAGTTTCAGGGATAATACTGCCACATTTTTTTTTTTTTTTTACATGGCGGGATCGCGCTGCAACTATAAACCAAGTCTTTTTCTCGCGGTTGTGGCGTGGCCCCATTCACTTCTATATGAGAGCTTGACAGGAGATGCCACCTGTCAAACTGCGCATGCCACTCATGTGAAAGGAGCTTAAAAGAAGAACAAAAAAATAGCTTGTTAAGAAAGGATCAAATTTTATTCTTTCAGCCCTTGTTCAATTTATTTTATTATGACATTAAAACGGTTGGTGTGCACATACACAACCAGCATGGGGGGTAATCGTACATTAGGTATGATGGAATTTGAAAAAAAATGTTAGTTCTTATTAAAAATACATAGTAAAAGCGTTCTATGCTTAAACCATCTACAATTCAACAGCTCGTTTATCTTGGCTATTTTACTGGTTGTAAATAGCGGCAGACATTACACAGCAGACAAACTGCCATTAATAGGAATCACTCACTATAATTATGTAAATTTACAATAGCCATAAAATATGTGTATTTGTAGTAAGCAATTACTGCGTTCAGTTTGATTTCTACTTTATTATTCCCATTTATTATTGTATAATGAGATCTGCACTGCTGGTGTCAGTGTTAAATACCCACAATGGGCTTATTTAATAAAGCAAAGTGAAAACAGTGGCACGCGGTAACCCATGGCAACCAGAGTGATGTTACAGCAGGGAGAGACAATCTCTGGTTGCTTTAGGTTACATCTCTTGTAATGTAGAATTCAGGAAATCTATCTATAAAGTGAAGATGGCAGCAGGTGGAATGTATGTAAATTGTGTTGAGAAATAATCAGGTGTTTCAGCTTGAGGGTGCTTATGCTAATGGAAGCTGATCAGTAAATGCTGCAGTGAATTAATATTAAGAAATTATCTAAACATGTTCTTTTGTGTAATCAAAATTTATTGGATTTTCAGGCAACCAAATATAATACAGAAAAAGAAACAGGTAATCAAACAGTAGCATGAGAAGAAAAAAAAATTAAGACATTAAGGGATGAAAATAAACAGGATCTGGCCATAAAGGACAATCAGTCAGTTTATACAACTCTAAACTATACACAGATAGTTTAGTTATATAAGGCGATAACAGAGTTATTACCCATATGCAGCCATCAACGGAAGATGGCTCTAGCAGAACCTTCCCAGTAAAGGCTACAATTACATAGGTATAGATAATGCATCGCAGGACGCTGGTCACTGACACTACAGCATCCTAACAGAGTGAAATGAAGGTCCCCTGATCTGAGTTAGGAGCTGACCAACCAGACCCAGAGATAAGAGAATGAACAGGCAAAGTTTAACCAAAACTACAACTGGTCTCAATAGCACCTGAGAGGTAACCTCCCGACCATAAATTGGAATTGGAGTCATGCAGCCGCTACTAAAAATCTCAGGATAGCACATTGCCTGACCATCGGTTCAGTCTAGTGGCACCCACCTCAGACTGTATACCGTGCATGTGTGGGTAATTATCTTGTGCATTTAGGATGATTGGGATCCAGTAGGCCCAGCCATTTGCAGGGAGTAATACATCCAACCAGACTAAAAATTGTTGTTCTTTATTCTGGTTTCTGTAAACCCATCTCTCCGCCTCCATTATCCTCTCCGCCTCCCTCCGCCAATCCTCCAAAGTCGGACAGGTGCTCTCCCTCAAGTACCTGGGAATTAGGCATTTAGCTACATTCAGAAAATGCAGAGTCAGAGAGGAGGGGGTAGTGTGGAACAGATAATGAAGAGGGGTAAATTCAATGGGATTGAGGGTGGTCTTCTGTATCCAGGGCGAAATGTCCTGCCAAAACTTTTGAATCTTAGGGCAAGTCCATCACGGATGTAAAAAGGTACCCTCCTGTGGACATCCCCATCCAGCACTTTGGATCCACCCTCTGGAAAATTTTTGCTAGGCGGTGGGGTGTACGATACCATCACAAGAGGAACTTGTAGCAGGATTCCTGCGTTTTTGTACGTATGGATGAGACATGGGAAAGATTATTATTTGCAGCTGGCATGGGGTGAAGTTAACGCCCAATTTGGTCTCCCACTCTCATATAAAGGGGTAGTTTGTGACTGTGCCCTCACTAATAGCTGGTATGTGGGGGATAATGGATGGGAGGTATCAGATCGATGGGCGCACATGCCCTAGAACTCAGTAAAGGAGTCTGAGGCACAAAGTTTGGGACGTAATTTATTAAGGAAGTCCTGCAACTGTCTATGATACCAGAAGTCTAGGGAGAATTACCCGTGCCTCTATCTCAATTGATCCAGGGTCAGGATATGCCCTGTAGGGGAAATTTTTGCACATCTAGTGTCTCCGTCCGTACCCCAGTGTCGAAAAAATTATGCTTCTTCACCCGGAACAAACCACGGGAATCCCCCAAGGGGAGCCATAGGAGAGGTCAGGGGAATCAGCTCCCCATTCCTATTCATTCTATCCCATGTTCTCAGGGTGGCTAATGTGAGAGGGGAGACCCAGGTAGACAGACCCCTAGCCGTGGCGGGAATCCCAGACGCCCCTGCTAAATTACGATCCGCTAGGGTTTTTTCTAAGGGTACCCATAATTTATAATAAAAGTTATGATGCCAATTGAAAATGCGTACCAGGGCCATTGCTTTGTAGTAAAGGTTCATGTCTGGAAGCCCAAAACCCCCATCTTGGTTGCGGCTTCATAGGAGTGAATGGGCTAGTCGGAGGCATGCATTCTGCCACACGAACGCTGTGAATGATTTGCCCAAGCAATGGAAAAACGTATGGGGTAAGACAATAGGTAAAGTGTACAACAAATGGATCCTTGGCAGAACAATTTTTTTTTTTTTTAAGAGAGACATCAAGTCTGGGTGGATTGTAACCCGACAAAATTTCAGATTTGCTATAATTTACCCAGAAATTAGACAAATGACCATACCTCTGCAATTCAGATACCAATATTGGCAAAGTGGTATGAGGTTGGGTAACATAAAAGAGTATGTCATCAGCATATACCGATAATTTGTGTTCAACTGAGCCGACACGGACACCTCGCACATCTGCGTTACTTCTTATCTTGCGTGAAAATGTTCTAGGACTAGTGTAAATAACAAGGGTGAAAGGGGACATCCCCGCCTAGTCCTATTACATATGGTGATCAGGGAGGAAAAAGTCCCATTCACCTTGACCCTAACTTCCGGGCAATGGCATAGTGCTAGTATCCATCCCAGCATTTTCTGCCTAGACAGGGTTTCCTCCAGGCATAGCCAGTCCACCCAGTCGAAGGCCTTTTCGGCATCAGTCGATAAGAGTAACGCCGGAGAATGAGAAGGGCCATTAAGCAGCCAATGAAGGATATGGATAGCCCTGACAGCATCCCTACTAGGTATGAACCCAGTTTGGTCCCGAAAAATTATGGACTTTAATGTGTCTTGCAACCGTAAGGCCAGAATTTTTTAAAAGATTTTTGTGTCAGAATTTAGTAAAGATATGGGTCGGCAATTGTGACATAACTTTGGGTCTTTCCCCGGCTTGGGTATGAATACTGTGTGTGCCAGTAAGGCTTCTTTGGGGAAGGGGTTTGAAGCACTGATGGCATTAAGATACGTGCAGAAAGGCTGCAGTAAAATATGGGATCATTTTTTATAATATACGTTGAAAAACCCGTCAGGGCCTGGACTCTTCCCATTAGGGAGAGCAGGAATAACAGAAGCTGTTTCCATAGAGGTGATCAGGTGTTCTAGGTCTTGAATAATCTCGCTTGGCAGAGTTGGAAAATCCACCTCCAGGTACTCCTGGATCAGGGCGCGTTTACGTTGGGCCGTCTGGGAATTAGAGGGAGGGTTAAGGCTATATAAGGATTGGTAATATTTTTGAAATTCTATTGCAATACGCAAGGTGTCTCTGATGGAGCCATCAAGAACCAACAGCCTATGCACATGACATTGACTTTGTTTCTTACGAAGGGCCTGTGCTAGGAGACGCCCACACTTGTTTCCAAATTCATAGAATTTGTGAGCGTAAAACCGAAGTCTGTTCCGTATCCTATGCTCCAAACATTTTGTTTATTTTAACTTTCAAGTCCTTTCATTTATTTTCATCTGCTGGCAGCAAGGAGGATTTATGCCTCTATTCTAATTGCCTAATCTCCTCCAATAGATCAGTCACCTCTTTGAGTTTTTTGAGCCTGGTGCCACCACTGATCAGTACTTTGCAAATCACGCCTTGTGGCCTTCCCAAAGCGATTGCGCAGAGACCTCATCAGTAGAATTTAACTTGAAATAGGATTTGTGTGAGGATTCTGGGTCTCGCAACACCTCGCTATCATCTAATAAATTTTTATTAAGCCGCCATGTCCAGTCTCTCCTTCAAAGGTCTAAAAGAGAGATTGTAAGAAATACGGGAGCATGGTCAGAAATAGTTATCTGCCCAATAGAGGCATCAACCAGGTGGTGGAGATGATACTAATCCAGATAGAGGAGATCCAGCCTGGAATAGGAGCTATGAACTCCACAGTAATAACTAAAATCTTTCTCAGAGGCATGTTTTGCCCTCGAACTATCCACCAGATGCAGTGAGCACAGTAGTTTCTGAAAGTGTTTCCTAGCTTTAAATGAAAATGCCGATCTCCCAGATGAAGTATCCATCTGGGGATCCGGAGGCAGGTTGCAATCTCCTCCCATAATTAGGAGGCCTTCTTTAAACATAGAAAATTTCTGTAAAAGTGTAGAAAGGAAGCAAACGGTATTTATGTTTGGGGCATAGATGTTCGCAACAGTTATAAGCTGACCTACAATATTGCCCTTTAGAAATAGGTACCCTTCCTTCAGGGTCTAAGATCTGTGACACTAGGGCAAAAGGCATCTCTTATGTATGGCTACGGCTACCCCTCTAGCTTTAGGATCCAGGGATCTAAACATGTTCTGAAGAAATTTGGAAAGAAATAACAGCATTGCTCTTGAGTTGCCTTTCAGGCCCAAATACTATCATATTAATGAGGAACGCCAGTCTAAGAGTTAAAGCTCCAGGTATGGATACTTTCATCCAGCTTGGATCAATGTAATTATGCACATGCCGTTCCTGGCCAATTCCTGTGGAAGCTGGAAATAACTGGAGTAGACACCACTACTACAATGATTGTTGTTAGCTTCCGGATTCTGTGGCAAACGATAAACCTTCTATGTTCACTAAGCAGCAGGGCAGCTGCACAGCATGGGACCCAGAAAACAGCAAGGATCACTGTAGTAGCGGTGTCTACTAAAGTGATTTCCAGATTCCACAAGGATCAGCCAGGTATAGCACATACAAATCCACACCTAGACTTCAGCTTTGAATACTCAGTGGAAGTGAATTATCATTAACAGGGCCAGATTTGTACTTACGATGCCCCTTGGCCAGAGCAGAATGGGTGGATGGCAGGTCTGTGTCTGCTCAGTTTATGCAGAGTGGACATGGACATGTACAAATCCCCCTGTTTTTTTAGCTGATCTGATTGGAAGTAGGTAGGTGTAAATGGACACAAGTCCGTTTAGCTTTGCCAGTCCATAAGGACTGTCGGATCATGTCTGCCTGAAGAAATGACAGGCGGACCTGATTGGGTTTCCTGTGTGAAAGGGGTCTTAAAGTAAAAAGTCCCAAGTTTTGGGTTGTCAAAAAATTACGTTTGTTGAGGTGGGTGGTGCTTTGAGAGCCACCAACAGTACAGATTTTTTTTCTAGTTCAACAGGGATTTTCTGAAATTCAAGTCTATGACTAGTTTAAAGTATAACTAAAGCCAAAACCTTGTATAGAGTAAGGAAGTTTTCACTTCCTTCCTGGTCCATTACTAAAACAGGAAGTGAGGAAATCACTACAAAATGAGGAAATCCTTGGCTGTCACCAGGGCCACCATCACTAGTGTCCCCATTGGAAGATTCCCGCTCTATTCCTGCTCTGGAGACAATCCAAACATTTAGATTTTCTCTTATATTCACTTTTGGTGAAAATGGTAAACAGGACAAAATAGAGAGAGTGAATTTCTGTAATGGGGGCCAGACAACAATAAAAACCTGACCAGTGTTCTAATCCCCCTCTGTTCTATCCAAACCTACAGAAAAATGTTTGTCTGCAGTAATACTTTAAAGGTTATGTTCACCTTTTCCTGAAAAAAAAGCCTATGTGCTCAGGGTTCCCCAGTAGATAATTGAAACTGCAACTTTGTAAAATGTTACTTTAAGCCACCGTTCACTCCGGTGAAATTTGAAATTGCGCTATTTCAGTGTGATTTCAAAGCTGCACATCAGTGCGATCTGCACTGCCGATTTCATTGCAGCTTGTGACTCTATACAACAAAAGTCTATGCAAGTTGCAATGAAATCGGTAAAAAGTAGTGCAGGAACCTGCGACATGATGAACATAAGATGACACATAAGGAACACATAGTGTTCAAAAATAAAAACGTGGTACTTTGTACGAGGTGTGGCCAGTATACACATAATAGATTGTAAGCTCTAACGAGCAAGGCCCTCTAGTTCCTCCTGTTTTGAATTGTATTGTAACTGTATTGTCTTCCCTCACATTGTAAAGCGCTGCGCAAACTGTTAGCGCTATATAAATCCTGTATAATAATAATAATAATAATAATAATGATATAATGGTAGTACATATACAACTGCTGGTAAGCAAATGATTAACATCACGTGTTTATTAACATGTTCTATAGCAATTTACATAGGTATATTAGGTAAACAACTGATCAATGGGGATGTACACAGTATACAAATGGATAACATGATAGAACCATAATAAATAATAAAAACAATAACAAAATGGACCAACAGACATAGAATATAAGTAAAGAATGATAATTAAAAGCATGCTGAAATTGGCAATAGATTGAATGGCCTCTTTAGCACAACGCGTTTCGTGAAAAGGATTTCACTTCATCAGGAGAAGGCACTATTTGGTTTCTAGAAAAAATTTATAAGACATAAATGATATTGCATCCAATGGAGGGGTATACTGAAAGGTTAAATAAGGAGGATGACTTACAGTAGGATAAAGACTGTCAATGAGGCTGTTAGTCACCCAGGAGTACGTTCCTGGAGGGAACTGAGGTGGCAAATGCTCTGCACAAAGCCAAGGTGCAAGGTCCATAGACATAGCGTGGATTTCCATCATGGGTCTCAGGCTTAGTGATCAAGTAAGGCTCTATTAGAATGTATCAAAACGATAATGAGTATAAGGTGAACACCATATGGGTATAGGGGTAGAGTAAATAAGCCCAAGACCCAGAGTGCAAAGGGGAAAGACAAGATCAGTGTAGCTGTGTATCAAAATAGTCTTCCCTTTTTCCTCTTCCCTTTTTCCTCTTCCCTCTCCATTTTTCCTCTAATCCCAATATTACTAACCGGTGACATGAGTCGGCAATGGGGTGTAGCTTGTCATGTGATTTTGAATTGTCAAATCGCATGACAAAACACATCATTGTGAATGGGGGCTTATTGTAATATCTGTAGGCTATTTGGACCCCCCAGCATTTTTGCCAAAAAACTCCCAGTAGCAATCCTCATATTATGCCTTGTTACTAGAATGTGAGCACTTTACTCTACCCTATTAAATAAAACAAAATTCTCAGGTTGTACATGCTAAGGCACCAACTTTTCACTCATCTTAGTTTTGCCCAAAATCTCTGTTTGCTATGTCTACCCAACCTTTGAGAAAGTCAACCTCTAACCAAGATAGTGTTCTCTCTAAAATGATTACTAGACACAACCGGATTGATTTTCTAAAGCTGGGACACTCAGAATCTGGTGCAGCTGTGCATGGTAGCCAATCAGCTTCTAACTTCAGCTTGTTCAATTGAGCTTTGACAAAAAAAAAAAGATTGGTTTCTATGCAGAGCTGCACTAGATTTTGCACTCTCTAGTTTTAGTATATCAACGCCAACAAGTCCACCATACTCCTTATAGCCCTTCGTGACTGGGGTCTGTATATTTTGTTGCTAGCTTCTAGAAGATGCCTCATAAAACACTTCATGAAGCAGACATTTTTGTCTTTTATTAGCTTCATCCAGCTTTTATATGCTGCACCTTGAAGAACACCATGCCAGGATAGGACATAGACACCAGGGAGGGCTTCATCCTTTCAGATCCTCAAGTATTAGGTTCATAGACATTTACTGATCAGAACACAAGCTCTTCACAATCCACCCCATCCATTCTCATCTCTCATGATGTTACCATGGTAACTGCTACGCTATAACATCAACATCCTATGAGATAATGAATCGAGCTGTTCGAACATACATAAATAATGTATTGTCAGCAAACACACAGAAACAACTGAGACCATTTGTCAAATTGTTATTGCCTGTCTTGCCTCACAGCAACCAATCAAATTCAACCTTGCACAAGAAAATGGTAGTAGGAGCAGAGGATGAATCTACCAGCTGTGGGGCAATGCAGACAGTTGTTTATGAAATACTATGTGATGAATGTGCTCCAATATCCCCTTTACAAGCTATTATTCTTGGGTTTGCAACGTTGAAACATAAGCGAACTCTGCACCATCCTACTGTCTGTATTAGGAATATTCAGCCTGGGGTGCCTGGACAGTGGTGACACATTGGGATTCCAGTATGCACCATCTGACCCTTGTTCTCATAAATCTCTTTTGCTATTTATACATACACATATGTTAGGGAATTGTTGTTGCTCTGACACTATCTCTAGAAAAACAAATGTGGCCCATTCACACCATTGAGTTGGGGCACAATAAAACTTTTATGTACGTTGGTGCACTGTGGTGTCATTAATTTTTAATGGAATCCCAACACAGCTTTACAACACACCTGAAAAGCACAGCAGCACACCACAATACATGACCTGCTTGCATGCAAAAACAAAATGGTGAATGGCCCTAGAAGAATATATACCAGTTCGACCAACAGTAAAATGTTCACGAATGTTTGGGTGCAATGGTGCTATTTATATTGATGGCACCCCAACACAGCATCACATTGCATCAAAACACATGTGTGGTGTAGCATGCTTTAATGCAAAAAGATATGAACTGGCTCTAGTTTGCCTGTTCACAGCTCGCTCTGTGCATTCATCTGCGATTCACATGTGATCTGGGCTAGTTTGAATGGGCTGAAAATTTGCAGGACCGCACCAAAATCAGTGCATGCACTACTTCACAAAAAAGCACACCAACTGGTTTGCATGTTACTACTGTACTATGTGATCCAGTGCAGATAAGTGCACTGCATTCGTGGCCTAAATTAGGGGTTTGGTTAGTTAACACTGACTCCCGCTGCAGATGGCGCATGCAATGCATGAATGTGGTGGAGGAAACATGCATGGAATGTGGATTCTGGCACCACTTTCTGGTGTAAACTGGCCCTAGAATACATAACCATTCCACCACCCGCAAAACATGCACATATGTTGGTGCATTATGGTGCCATTCTTTATGAATAGCACCCCAACACCGCTTCACAATGCACCACAGCGCACCACAAAACATAGTGTGCTGTATTGCAAAAAGATGCTCTAAGGGCTGGTTCACACCATGAATCCCACAGAATGCAGGTTTCCCGCATCACATTCTGGAGTGAACTCGTCCAAAAAGTTTACCATTGGTAAAACTTGTACATATGATGGTGCGCAGTGGTGCCATTTATTTTGAATGGGACCCTAACACAGCTTCATGACACACTGCAGCGTACCACAATGCATGGTGTGCATTGCAGAGTTCTATGATGCAAAAAGATATTGTTGGGCCCTAAAGAAGAAAACATACCAGTCCCCCAATCGTCTATCTTTTGCTAGGTACACACTATTAGTTTTTGTTTCATTCAACCCAACAGGCTGAAACGAAACAAAAAAAAACTGAAGAGCTCGGGAAGAGCTTACTGTACTAACTATCCAATGTTATTACAGTGAGCTATTGTGTTCTGACAGAGGGATCAGCCCCCTGCCAGAACACACTGGTCAGCGCTCGCAGCCATTGGATGCCAGTGCTGATTGGATGCTGGTTTTCCAACATGCCCATTCAACTGAAGCCGGCCGTTCGAACAGGCTGGTGTAAAAACAGGTTTAATGTCAGACGGTTTCTGTTGAACTGGCCGATACCAGCCGGTATGCGGCCCATGCGTACCAGGCTTTTTGCAGAGCTTCATAATCTGAATTTCCTGGTGTTTGGGATGTCTACACCTTCCCGTTGTATGATGTGATTACCAGTGTGTCCCAGCAGATCCAGGGACATGCTGACATAACAGCCATCACTTTAAAGGACATCTTGAAGTAGAGCATAGTAAGAGTAAAAAATTCAGCGCTAAGATCAAATGGATAGGTAAGCAGCTGTACACTAGGATAGGTCAAACCTAACAAAACCTATAAAATGCAATAAAAGAAGATAAAGTGCAGCGCTAAGAGATAAAAAATAGTGCATAAAATCATTAAAACATCAACATTAAAATGTATAAAATGCACATGAATGAGCAAAGTTAATAAAGTCCTTAAAAGCTGTTTTCCCATGTGAGAAGGGGAGATTGATAGACCACCACTCCAAAATGTGATTCCACCACCACTGATATTACAGCCTCTCACCTCCGGTATTCGACCACTAGGGGTCACAATACTCAACAGCAATATTGGAGACAGCCAGAAGATCAAGACATCCAGGATATCAGCGCTGAAGAAGTCACGCCCATTGACGTAACACGTACGGGGGGGAGGAGTCTGACGTCACCCGCGGCGCTCCGATGTGTGGAACACATGTTTGCATGTCTGCCTGTTATTTCGCCTGCATTTTGGCACTGGAGCAGTGCCTTACTTGTGAGTGCAAAGTTTTACCTTTACTTTTATAATAAATGTCCTTAATATACTGAGAGCATTAGATAGTTTTTCTATTTATTTTTCCGGATTGTCATATGTGAATCATTGAGATCCTTTTGATATCCTGGAGGTCTTGATCTTCTGGCTGTCTCCAATATTGCTGTTGAGTATTGTGACCCCTAGTGGTCGAATACCGGAGGTGAGAGGCTGTAATATCTGTGGTGGTGGAATCACGTTTGGAGTGGTGGTCTATCAATCTCCCCTTCTCACATGGGAAAACAGCTTTTAAGGACTTTATGAACTTTGCTCATTCATGTGCATTTTATACATTTTAATGTTGATGTTTTAATGATTTTATGCACTATTTATCTCTTAGCGCTGCACTTTGTCTTCTTTTATTGAAGTAGAGCATCCCTCAAGCTCCACCACTGAGTTTTACTTGGGGCAAAAAAAAAAAAAAATATGCAGTACATCTCTAAAATACATGCACATTTCCCCAGGTTTTCACTCTGCATGTACAGAAAAATACCTTTTGATCCTATCGGAAATCCTCTGAGCTCCTAAATTCCTGTTTGAGATGACAACCCTGATGCACTGGAATTCAAAATAGTGTTGCAAGCCTTGGCCAGTTCTCTTTGTTCTGGATTACAGAACATCTCACCCCTATATTATGGAGATGAGAAGAGGGGGATGTGCCTTGCAGTCCAGCAGAGGAGAACTCAGCCATGGCTGGCAGCACTGACTGAGATTTCAGTGCAGCAAAGGCAGTGTTATCAGTCCACTACAGAAGAGCTCACTCCATTTCTTAATATGTTTTTAGTTTTTATTTTGGCCAGACATCACTTTTTGACTTAGCAAAACAAAAAAGTGAAATCTGATTGCTATGGAATACTGTACTGTGTTCCTTTATTTATTGAGTCGGGTATTGTCCATGTTTATGTATTAAATCATTCAGAAAGAAATACACCTCACAATTCCTGCTAATATATTTTACTATTTCAATGGTATGTAAAATCCAAATTGGCATATTCCCATCTACCTGACACTAAATATGTACTATGTGGAAGGAGAATTCAGTATTCTTGTACTAAATCCTCTCCTGGGTTCTGAAAGCATAAATATGTATTAGGCTAAATGTGAATAAAATACCTGGTTAGTGCTTGCTACAAAATTCACCTACATACTTAGAGAGTGTATAATTTCCTTCCTGTACCTTAACATTCTTACAGGGCTACGCTTGCCAGCAAAATTGCCCTGTAGTCACAGAGTTCAGCTATAACTGTTATATAAATAACAAAGTTCTATCCCACTACGGGAAGAGCAAATGATTCATGGGACTGTACTAATGGAGCTAGGCACCTAAAAATGCTTAGTGTCTGACAGTACATAGCTCTTAAGGTGTATTAAGGTTGTATTCTTAAAAGGACAGGTAAGTTGATGTAATGTAGCACCCTCCTAGGTAGGGGCTAGAGAAAGTATAGTTTTGGATCTTTTCTGCTTACCAGAGAGATTGCCAGGTAAATCTATATTGTTCTCTGCCTACCAGAGAGCAGGATCTGTTAGTGAGGTCTGCTAATGGTGCTCAGGTGCTTCTCAGTTTCTCTGAAGGGTTTCACACTGCTCCAATAGGGAGGAATATTGGGCAGTGGGAGGAAACCTGACAAATGAGTGCACAGGCATTTAGTACAGCTCTGGTGATTGGCAAAAGAAGTTAATTACAATTGTGTAGGGACTCTAACGCTCTTTTAACACCATAAAAAAGCTCCAGTCCGAAGTTAATGCAAGTACAGTAAAACCTTGGATTGCGAGCATAATTCGTTCCAGAAACATGCATGTAATCCAAAGCACTCTTATATCAAAGCAAATTTTCCCATAAGAAATAATGGAAACTTTGATGATTCGTTCCACAATCATTTATTCATAAGTCCTTCAGTTTATAGTCCATATAAAAAGATTATAACAGTGTAATAGGTTGTGTAACTATAAAATGTCCATCCACAAATGGCAGGCTTCACAAGGGGATTAGAAGCAAAATCCAGTGAGAGCTACAGAGTATAAAAGAGAAGAGTGGTGCCTCTAAGTGTAGCAATATGGTTACATTTAAAGAAGGTACAACATTTAGCAACTCACATGGTTGATGAATAAAACAGGCACATCTAAGAATGCACTGCCGTCTCTCACTGCTGTCACTCTGCACTTGTGATCGGGAAGACTACCCTGCAGTAGAGCGATCTAAAAGCAAGGCTTGAAGGCAGCGCTCGTTGAGCACAGTGTAGAAGGGATGACGTCGATGTCGGTGTGGAGGACGGTCTATGTGGACAGCTTTACCCCAGATGTCTGCACACTTAGATGTGCCGCTTTTAGTCATCAACCATGTGAGTTGCTAAATGTTGTACTGTAACTTTCATTAAATGTAACCATATTGCTAAACTTGGAGGCACCTCTCTTCTCTTTCGTACTCTTTTGTGACATGGCACTACTAAGTTGTATATCAAGACATCGCTTGTTTATCAAGTCAAATTTATTAAAAAAATGTTGCTTGTTTTGCAAAAAGGCTCTCAAACCAAGTTACTCTCAATCCAAGGTTTTATTGTACTTAAATTAAGTCAGTAAGGACCAAAGCGGGAAGCAGCCAGATCCATAGAGTCTGGGGTGGAGTTCACCAAATCTGGTGACCTCATTGGGAATTGAAAATGTTTTCTTCAGGAGACCTAGAAGGAGAAAGGATTGACCTGATGTTCACATGGGAGAGGCACTCTATATCTGTGGCCTAGTAAAGTCAGGTCTATAATGAAGAAAGGATGTAGAGTTGTGCACAATGAATGGAGAATGAGGCTCTGGAATGAGACCCAGGTGAGATGCTGCTGCAAGGATGCAACTGATATAAGAATCTTGTTTTACAACAGTATGACTACTTCTATTTAAAGAAGACTTTCTCTCTGCTGTATAGCTATCCAACATAGCCTCCCTAAATGATTATTACATTGGCAGTTTTTGTTTGGTAGTGGCCATAGCTCCCAACTGTCCCTGATTTTGACGGACTGTCCATGATTTGGAACAAAGTCCCTCTGTCCTTCTTTCCTCCTCGTGTGTCCCTAATTTTGGTCTGATCTGTATAGTTTCTCTATAAAATGCTCTTTTAAAAAGTGTTTCCCAGTGCTAAAACTTTCATCCAATTTCTAAATTGCTGCATTTGTAAATTTCTAAAGGGTTTTAGATGGCTTCTGTTCTGTATTCTTACAAAAACAAAATAATACACATAAATAAACACCTTTAAAAAAAATTCTAAAGCCAGTATAAAAGAATAGGAGTTGTAAAAAAAAGCACTTGTGGGTTTAACTAAACTTCTTTTTTTTTTTTATATACAGTGCTTGCGAAAGTATTCGGCCCCCTTGAACTTTGCAACCTTTTGCCACATTTCAGGCTTCAAACATAAAGATATAAAACTGTAACTTTTTGTGAAGAATCAACAACAAGTGGGACACAATCGTGAAGTGGTACGAAATTTATTGGATATTTCAAACTTTGTTAACAAATAAAAAACTGAAAAATTGGGCGTGCAAAGTTATTCAGCCCCATTAAGTTAATACTTTGTAGCGCCACCTTTTGCTGCGATTACAGCTGTAAGTCGCTTGGGGTATGTCTCTATCAGTTTTGCACATCGAGAGACTGAAATTTTTGCCCATTCCTCCTTGCAAAACAGCTCAAGCTCAGTGAGGTTGGATGGAGAGCGTTTGTGAACAGCAGTTTTCAGTTCTTTCCACAGATTCTCGAGTGGGTTCAGGTCTGGACTTTGACTTGGCCATTCTAACACCTGGATATGTTTATTTGTGAACCATTCCATTGTAGATTTTGCTTTGTGTTTTGGATCATTGTCTTGTTGGAAGACAAATCTCCGTCCCAGTCTCAGGTCTTTTGCAGACTCCATCAGGTTTTCTTCCAGAATGGTCCTGTATTTGGCTCCATCCATCTTCCCATCAATTTTAACCATCTTCCCTGTCCCTGCTGAAGAAAAGCAGGCCCAAACCATGATACTGCCACCCCCATGTTTGACAGTGGGGATGGTGTGTTCAGGGTGATGAGCTGTGTTGCTTTTACGCCAAACATAACGTTTTGCATTGTTGCCAAAAATTTTGATTTTGGTTTCATCTGACCAGAGCACCTTCTTCCACATGTTTGGTGTGTCTCCCAGGTGGCTTGTGGCAAACTTTAAACAACACTTTTTATGGATATCTTTAAGAAATGGCTTTCTTCTTGTCACTCTTCCATAAAGGCCAGATTTGTGCAGTATACGACTGATTGTTGTCCTATGGACAGAGTCTCCCACCTCAGCTGTAGATCTCTGCAGTTCATCCAGAGTGATCATGGGCCTCTTGGCTGCATCTCTGATCAGTCTTCTCCTTGTATGAGCTGAAAGTTTAGAGGGACGGCCAGGTCTTCATAGATTTGCAGTGGTCTCATACTCCCATTTCAATATTATCGCTTGCACAGTGCTCTTTGGGATGTTTAAAGCTTGGGAAATCTTTTTGTATCCAAATCCGGCTTTAAACTTCTCCCCAACAGTATCTCGGACCTGCCTGGTGTGTTCCTTGTTCTTCATGATGCTCTCTGCGTTTTAAATGGACCTCTAAGACTATCACAGTGCAGGTACATTTATACGGAGACTTGATTACACACAGGTGGATTCTATTTATCATCATTAGTCATTTAGGTCAACATTGGATCATTCAGAGATCCTCACTGAACTTCTGGAGAGAGTTTGCTGCACTGAAAGTAAAGGGGCTGAATAATTTTGCACGCCCAATTTTTCAGTTTTTTATTGGTTAACAAAGTTTGAAATAGCCATTAAATTTCATTCCACTTCATTAATGTGTCCCACTTGTTGAATCTTCACAAAAAATTACAGTTTTATATCTTTATGTTCGAAGCCTGAAATGTGGCAAAAGGTCGCAAAGTTTAAGGGGGCCGAATACTTTCGCAATGCACTGTATATAATTCTCCTTTAAGGGGGTGTGGCAGGGTGTGTTTCCTATGCCTACTTACTTATAGGTGTCCCTCATTTCCATCTCAAAAAATTGGAAGGTATGGTAGTGCTGTTGAGTGACTGTGCTTCACTGCTCACCTCTTTCAGTGCAGGCCTCACTAACAGATCTAGGACTGCTATAACAGATGGTGTTCTTCTCAGCACAGTAAACAAATCATCAGGAACATGAACAAATCAAAACTGTTGGCCACTTTTATATATTTAAATGTAAAATTCTCGCCCAGGAGCAGTTACCTACTATTACCTTCCTCAGCCAGAATATCCCCTTTTGTACACCTGACCCTACTCATGGGGAACTGACTTTTCAAACTTCTCAGATGAGCTCCACTAGGGAGTAACATCCGTAGTAACAACATCAAACGAAATCAGAGGGGTGCAAAGAAGGTTTTCTGATAAAAAATTGATACGTAACTGTTGTTTGCTCTTAGGCAGGACTTTAACTCATCTCAGTAGAATAAGAGCAATCAACCATAAAATGTCAGTTTTGCTATCACTTTTTCCCCAAATCAGCCAGCCTGTGGTATTTGAAGATACCCATAAGATACAAACACATATGAAAGACCATCCACCTAATATAGTTGTCTTTGTGCCTATGGGTTTCTGCAGACACTTCTGGCCATCCACTCAGGAAAGTGGGGGGGGGGGGGGGGTTGGAGAGACAAGTGTGTGGCCAGGTCCCTCCTGAACCATACTAGGCCACATGCCCTCAACATGGGGAGGAACTTTGTCAGGAAGAAAGCCTGAAGCCAGAAACCCAGAAGCACCACAAAAGTGATGGGACTAGAGGTGAGTCTCTGGGTCTACGCCACTAAAGTAAACAAAGAGATGGGGGTCATCCGGGTGAAGTCAATGTTCTGGCCCAGGTGACCATGCTTCTTTGTTTACTTTAGCGGTGGAGACTCGTAGATGCACCTTTGCTCCGGTCACAAAGGAGCAAAGTAACCCGGTGACATCACTGATCCAATATTGACCAAATTTGGACATGTGTATATTTGGTCAATAACATTACCTGGGTGATTGCACCCCTTTGCTTACTTCAGCAGTGGGGGGAACCAGACATGTCATTCGGACATGTGACCTCGTATGGTTGGGGGCGCACACTCCTCCCCCTCTTTCCCAGGCTTGCCAGTTTCTATGCTCAGGTAAGGGTCTGGTATGGATTTCAGGGGGGTCTCACACCATTTTTTTTTTGTTTTATTGGCATTGGGTTCCCCTTAAAGTTCATGCCAGACCTAAAGGGCCTGGTATGGATTGTGAGGGAACCCCCATGCTGTTTTATTTGTTTAAATTTAACTGTCTGGGTCATTTTGTTTACATTCACCTGTCAGCCAGAAATCCCTAACTGAGGCCTGGTTCACAACTACAGTATGTGGGTTTGGGGCCAACGTTTGCACGGGCATGGCAGCCCATTCATTTTAATGGGATGTCGTGCCTTCGTTTCCCACAGGCAAAAGGTACATGCAGCATTTGAAACGTGCACTGGCCCCAAAATCGCATGGCGCTTTTGCAATTTCCCAGCGGTTCCCACACCCGCAAACGTTACATTTTTAGAGGCGTGGGGATGCCATTAAGAATAAATGGCAGCCCCATGCGTTCTTAAACAGCAGTGTGTTTTGACTGCAGGTGGTTGTGGGTATTGCTGCGATTACAACACCCACAACCACCCGCAGATGTGAACCAGACCTGACAGCTGAAAGAGTGTGGCAGGGATAAGCCATAGATTGTTAGGACATCAGTGGGTGCTGGCTCCTACACAAAACTCTGCCAAAAACACTCTAAATACGCATGTACATGCATTTTTCATGTTTTTGGTGTATTCCAATTGTAGTCTATGGGGCCAAAATCCTGCTGCAACAGCACTAATGTAGCATCTGTACCTTTCCTAAGAACACGCTGCAGTTGTGCTGTATTGATGTGAAAGGGCACCATAGAGAATAATGATGTCCTCACCTCAGTTTGAATCCAGGTCAGGACACTAAATGCATGGAGTTTGCCATGCTCTCCCTGTGCTTGTGTGGATTTCCTCCCATATTCCAAAGACACACTGGTAGGTTAATTGGCTCCTTTTATGTGTATGTATGTACACTAGTAGCTTTCTGAATAAATGACTTGATGACATTCGATGTGGATGGGGGAATCCTCCCCGCTATATCTTCCTATTTATTCTGACAGTGAGAAGACTTCTCCGCCATCAGTATACACTAATGAGAGGTATAAGAAAAAAAAACAGTAGTGCTGATCCAGAAACAAGAGGTAGATCGACTTCTGTACAACCCCCCTATTCATAGATGGATTGTTCTGAAGTTCTGTTGGTACCTCCTGATTAGGCCAAATTTCGATCCATGTATAGCTGGCTTTACACCCAGCTTTCTACTGTATATTAATATTCATTGCCTTGTGGCATGCATACTTATTTTTAGTGTTATCTAGAGATTCCTACGGATGAAATCTATTGCATTGTAAGATAAAGAAGACATTTTTTACCCATGTGGACTGTGGGCATGCATACCCTCTGCAGAGTTTAACTGTAAGAGATACCAAGACTGTATAAGATACATGCGAATGTAATAGACATTAGGGAATATAATATTGATCTACACAGAACTCCTATATATATCTGCAGCTCTGTCAGCTCACAACCTATTCCCTGCACACTTAATGCGATCTTGTTCCTCTTGACATTACCATGGTAACTACTATTGAATCTTATGAGGTAATACGTATGGCAGCTCCCACACGTGTAAATAATCATAAATCAGCAAACATACACAAAACCCACGTCCCACTTACAAGATATTCTATATCACTTGGCTTCAAAACGTTGCTATGCTTAAAGCTTAACTCCCGGTAGATATAGGACACAACCGTACATAGTTCTGTAATCGGTATTACATGATTGAAAGGTATGCCCGGAGCTAGGAAGGAACAAATTAAGCATAGGGCATACATGACTGGGTGGAAGGTGAATCAGACTGAAGGGGTTAATTATTTTAAAGTAGTGTGGTCAGTTACTGACCCTAAGGGCTCGTTTATATATGCTTCAAAATGTGGCATTGGACACTCTTTTTTAAAGAATCTGAATGCCAATCAGAACCCCTGTCACTAAATAAAATGGTAAGCTTACAGTCCTGTTTACACCTTGTGTTTGCTTTGCTTTGTGCTTCAAAGCCTCCATAGAAGTCTATGACAACGCTCGCTTACAGCACCTGCAGCTTTTGAGAAGTTTTTATTCAGCTTTAGCTTTGCTTTGTTTTGTAGGTATTGGAGGTATGAGATATCCCAGGATGCACTGGGAAAACAACAAGCGAACTGGAAAGACATCATCAGCAGTCATTTCCAGTTCATATGTATATATTCTGGGAGTGTGATGCAGACGCCATATCTGGTGTGCAGCGTGGAGCAGCAGGAAGGAGAGCAGGGTCTGGACTGGAGTGGAGCAACTAGCAGACAACACACATGGTGTGCAACATGGAGACACTATAGTGGAAGGTGAACAGGGACAAGAGAGAGGACTGAGTGGCAGAGGATCAACAGAGCTGGGGGATGGGAGTAGGAGAAACCAGCAATGTCACACATGGTGCGCAGTGTGGGAGTAATATAGCAGAAGGTGAGCGGGGACCAGAGAGCAATGAGGATCAGCAAACCAGAGGGTTACTACTGAGCGGGGGACTAGCAAAGCTGAGGGTTACTACTGAGCAGGGGATCAGCAGAGGTGGGGGTTACTACTGAGTGGGGCATTGGGAGAGCTAGGGGTGATATTGAGCAAGTGATCTGCTGAATGAGGGTACTAATAAGCTGGGAATCAGAATCTGCTGAAGGAGGGTACTAATAAGATGAGGATCTGCTTAACAGGGGTATTAATAAGCTGGGGATCTGCTGAGTGGGAGTACTACTGAGCTGGGGTTCTACTGGGCCCCTTTAAAACAAATCAAAAATCAACATGCACACACAGGGGATTTGCCAAGCTTCATTAAAACTTCAAAAAAGCATAATCAAAGCATCACAGGAGCATCAAAAACATTAAAAAAAAAAGCATGTTGAAGCGGTACGCGCTTTAATGTGTGTTAAAGTCGTGCCAAGTGTAAATGAGGGAGGTGGCATTTGGGGACTTTGGTTGGGTATTGAAGTGAGCTCTGATCTGCCCTGGTCATGTATTTTTTAAATGCAAGGAGTGTAAATACTTACCCTTCACCTGGTATCAGCCTCTTGCAGTTTTTGTACAGCAGGGTTGAAGTGTGAGGAAGAAGCAGCACAAGGAGACAATCGGTTTATGACCTGACAAGAATGCTGATAGGAAGAGAGAGAGCTGAGTGATGCATCTCCTTTTTCTATCCAATCACAGTTTGGGATGGGTTCAGGATGACATGGGCTCAGAGAAATTGGGTTGAATGACGCTGACCAAAGACATCTAGTGGCCCAAAAAAAAGTACTGCAGGGGAAATCTCTGGCTTGAAGATGAACATTGCAGCAAAAGCTGGCTTGGTTATTTTATTTTTTTATCTTGCTATTTTTGGCTGCAGTTCTAGTGTGAAGTACAAATAAATCCATCATTTTCCCCCTCTTTTTTTTTTTTTAGATAAAGTAGGGAAGGGGTAGAATCTTTGTCAGCTTTTTATTGCTTTCTGTGTTCCCTGATGAGATTCACTCTATTTCTCCTTACAAACATTGTCACCATGACTGAGAGTGAGGAAAATTTCTAAATTTAAATTGTCACTGGAGTAAGAAGTGAGGGGAAATCATCCAATGGTCCAACTTTGAAAAAGATTCCTGCACTACTTTGGTCCGTATTCAGCCCATTCAGTATCACTGAAGTAGGATCAAAGTTGGATTATTATCTTAACTTATCCGACTTGTGGCATGCGACTTGTCCTCTGAGGATCTTGAAGGGGAACGCCACGCCAGAATTAACCACTTCCCCACCCAAGGACGTGGTTGCACTTACCTTTTAGAAGAAATACTTACCTTGAAAATTTCTTCTCCAGTGTTGCCATCTCAGATGTGGGCAGCTGAAGCCAGCGCGTCCTCTTCTGCATCCTCTTCCGTGTCCTCTTCTCCCAGAATGCCCTGCACCGCCCCCCCTCGTCACATCCGGTGCGGGCGCGTCATCCCTCCACAGCTTCTGGGCATGCCCAGAAGCTGTTTAGCAGGGAATGAGGCGCCACACCGGAAGTGACAAGTGGGGCCGGTGCAGGCGCATTGATTGCTGAGAGCGATGACGTTCAGCTCCCAGGAATCAATGCAAAGAGGAAGTGACGATGCGGGCCGCGGCCACAGAGGGAGGAAGTGGAAGAAAGGTCAGTATATTTTTCTGCAATAACAAGGTAAGTAAAAAAAAATAAAAATCGTAATTATCCATTTCTTTTTCAGGTGACTAGAAGCAAGCGGATGGCCCAAAATCGACTATGTCGATTTTGTGGCCGGAACTCCGCTTTAAGTCTCTGATGGCATTTTCAGACATAGTGACAAGAATTTTCGTTAGGGCCCTTTCACACGGGTGCCTCCCTGGAGCGGATTCCGATTGCTCAGCGGGGGATCAGCTCAGAAGGCACAGAGTCCCGCTCCCCTCTATGGGGAAATCGGATGGAAACGGACCGCCTGTCCGTATCCATCTAAACCTGATCTGCCAGATGGATGGGAAATAGGACCACCATCCCTCTGGATTTTGCGGGCAGGATCGAATCAGATAGAGAAAGATGTCAGCGCTGACATTCACCACTCCATAGAAGAGACTTCAAGGTCCGATCAGATCCACCTGAAAAACAGACAGGCAGACCTAATTGGACAGCCGTGTGAAAGGGGACTAAGAACAGGACAGCCCGTGTGAAAGGGGACTAAGAACAGGACAGCCTGTGTGAAAGGGGACTAAGAACAGGACAGCCCGTGTGAAAGGGGACTAAGAACAGGACAGCCTGTGTGAAAGGGGACTAAGAACAGGACAGCCCGTGTGAAAGGGCACTAAGAACAGGACAGCCCGTGTGAAAGGGGACTAAGAACAGGACAGCCCGTGTGAAAGGGGACTAAGAACAGGACAGCCCGTGTGAAAGGGCACTAAGAACAGGACAGCCTGTGTGAAAGGGGACTAAGAACAGGACAGCCTGTGTGAAAGGGGACTAAGAACAGGACAGCCTGTGTGAAAGGGGACTAAGAACAGGACAGCCTGTGTGAAAGGGGACTAAGAACAGGACAGCCCGTGTGAAAGGGCACTAAGAACAGGACAGCCTGTGTGAAAGGGGACTAAGAACAGGACAGCCTGTGTGAAAGGGGACTAAGAACAGGACAGCCCGTGTGAAAGGGGACTAAGAACAGGACAGCCTGTGTGAAAGGGGACTAAGAACAGGACAGCCTGTGTGAAAGGGGACTAAGAACAGGACAGCCCGTGTGAAAGGGGACTAAGAACAGGACAGCCTGTGTGAAAGGGGACTAAGAACAGGACAGCCCGTGTGAAAGGGCACTAAGAACAGGACAGCCCGTGTGAAAGGGGACTGAGAACAGGACAGCCTGTGTGAAAGGGGACTAAAAACATCGGTATGAAAATCTACCAATTGTATGGCCAGTTTAGGAAGAAAACAGAAAGCCGCCATAATCCGATAGGGAGAATGAAGTCAATGACAGGCTGGGAGGATTAATCTGGTAAACACAAACCCGGATTACACAGCGGCTCTTACAATACAAATATGTAGTTAAAGTTGAACGCCTCATTTAATTACGCTAAATATTTGCCTTTGTTACTAAAACATCCTTGAGGTCTCTTGAAATCAACAACAGCAGCGAGCATGATGCGTCTCAATTAACAAGGACCCAGGAGGTAACTCCAGATGACACCCCTTTTAATTACCATATTTATGAAGCGTCATCTATTATTCATCCTCTGCTGTTTGTTGGAGTGAGGAATATAACAATGGATGAGGCGGATGACAGGGGATGATGGCTCCGCAATGCATCTCTGCAATCGCTCTGCCCGAATATTTTTATATTTGACGTCACTGCTGTCTCCAGCTCAAAGTGCAACCACACATCGAACGTCTCCATTTCTGTCACACATGAAAGGCTTCTAAGATGGAGAGGCTCACTACTAGGCTCCTCTGACAGGTTCAGAGCTTTACCAAATCCTGCGTGTGATGCGGTTACCTAGCAGCACATCATAGCAACATGGCAAAGCTCAGTGACTCCCATAGAGACAAACATGGGCACACATTCCAACTTGTCACACCATCACTACATCTAGAACAGTATATAAATCATACAAAGGGAGAACTGCCCCTATAAGCCATAAAAATCAGTTGTATCATTAAAGAGTTCAACTCTTGGGGGAAAAAAATGCAGAGGAATAAAATGTGCATTTAACATTTTTTTGCAAATGAAACTGCAAAGCATTGCAACTCCTATCAGTGGATGGCGGGGGCAATGCCAGGCTCCTGCAGATCCTTCAGGAAGTGCCAATGGACAACAAGGACAGTTTGTAGCTTACCTGCAAATCACTGAAGGAGAGCCAATTGTAGGACAGCGAAACCTAAATGTTGTAGCACCAGTTTAAATAAATCCCCAGCGATTATTGTAATCACTAGATGCACATTGATATTAACCACATTTGGACCGGAATGTTTTACCCCCTTAATGAACAGGCCACTTTTTTGTGATACGGCACTGTGTTACTTTAACTGACAATTGCGCAGTCATGCGATGCTGTACCCAAATACAATTGATGTCCTTTTCCCCCACAAATAGAGCTTTCTTTTGGTGGTATTTGATCACCTCTGCGGTTTTTATTTTTTGCGCTATAAACAAAAAAAGAGCGACAATTCTGGAAAAAAAAAAACAATATTTTTTTACTTTCTGCTATAAAACCCAGCCAATGAAAAAATAAATAATTTTTTTTAACATTTTAGACCAATATGTATTCTGCCACATATTTCTAGTAAAAAAAATCCCAATAAGTGTACAGTATATTGATTGGTTCACGCAAACTAGGGGATAGATTTATGCCATTTTTATTTATTTTTTTTACTAGTAATGGTGGCAAACAGCGATTTTCAATGGGACTGCAACATTGCGGCAGACAATTCAGACACCTAACTGACACTTTTGACAAATTTGAGGGTACCAGTGACATTACTACAGTAATCAGTGCTAAAAATATGCACTGTTACTCTACTAATGATATTGGCAGGGAAGGGGTTAACACCAGGGGAGATCAAAGGGTTAAGTGTGCTCCTAGGGAGTGCTTTTTAACTGTGTGTGGGGGATGGACTCACTAGATGAACATAGAGATCTGTGTTCCTGAATATTAGGAACAGAGGATCCCTGTGTTCATCTGTGACAGAACGGTCTGCCTTGTTTACATAAGCAGACCGGCATTCTGTCTCTATGGAGAGCAATCGCGGGTGGCGGGCGGACATTACATCCGCTGGACCTGCTGATTGGCTAACTCTGTGGTAAATCACTGGCTATTGCATGAAACAATGTACAGGTACGTCATTTCTCGCAATAGAGCCGACCTGCCACAGTGAACATCGCATGTGATGTGTACAGGAATGCGGTGTGAATCACATGTGATGTCTGTAATTGCACGAGTGTGAACCCAAACTAACAGAAGTAAACGCAAGTTGTTCCAAAGTCGCACCAAAAGTTGTGCAGGAACCTTTTCCTAAGTCGGAGTGACTCAAGTCGCTCCTATTAGAACGGTTCCATTGCACTTAGCCTGGGTTCACACTGAATTCGGTGCGGTTCGCAGCAGGGGGTCCGGTGTGTTCCCATGCACCATCAGGTCTGAACTTTCGACTGAATTTGGACCTGAAACGGACCAGAAGACGCACAGGGCTTTTCTGAAAGCCGCTCTGCAGCCAACACGGAGCTGTGTGAACCAGTTCCGTTGAGAGCCGGGCACGGTCTCCTGTCATGCAAATTGAATGCGGGGAAACCCACATCCAAATCACAATAGTGTGAACCCAGCCTTAATGGGGGTGCGACTTGTCATGCGACATGTGCTCTCAAAGTCGCATGTTGCACCAGTGTGAACCGGGCCTCAAGCCTAGAAGCTGATTGTTTACTATGCACAGTTGCAGCGGATTCTGTGTGCTCCAATTTTAGTAAATCTCCCCCTGTGGTAAAGGAGTCAGAGACTGCATGTGTAATAAGTAAATATGGCTGTCCTATAAACATATTGTTAAGAAATAAACATTAAAGAGACAACATTAACCACTTGCCGACTGCCCGCTGCAGATATACTGCGGCAGGCTGGCTTGGCTGCGCGAACCGCCGTACCTATACCTGCCCCCAATTAGGCAGCGGGAAAGCCGATCCATGGGGTGGTTGCCGCCGGGTACCCGCGATCGCTCTCCGTGGGGAGAGAACGACGGTCTGCTGTTGTAAACACAGCAGACCGTTGTTCTCTCTGGAATGAACACAGAGCGCCTGTGATCCATTCTATTTAGGATCACAGGTCTCTGTGTTGATTCCACAAGCCCCGCCCCCATACAGTTACAATCACTCCCCTAGGCTCACATTTAACCCTTTGATCGCCCCTGGGTTAACCCCTTCCCTGCCAGTTTCATTATTACAGTAATAGTACATATTTTTAGCACTGATTACTGTAATGTCACTGGTTCCCCCAAAAGTGTCAAAAATGTCAGTTAGGGGTCCGATCTGTCCGAATGCTATATAGCAGAAAATGAAAAACTTTTTTTTTTTTTTTCCAGAATTGTCGCTCTTCTTTTGTTTATAGCGCAATAAATAAAAATCGCACAGGTGATCAAATACCACCAAAGAAAGCTCTAATTTGTGTGAAAAAAGGACATCAATTTTATTAGGGTACAACATTACACGACCGCGCAATTGTCAGTTAAAATAACGCAGTGCTGAATCGCAAAAAATGGCCTGGTCATTAAGGGGGCAAATCTTTCCGGTAAGTGGTTAAACTGTGTAAATTGCAATAATAACTAGAAGAACGGGTGTGTGTTAAAACGCATGCATCCACACATACACACTCCGTTACGTAAATAACGTTGACCAGTGACCTGAAGCAATAACATATAAAAACAGTAAAAACTCTATAGTATCCCTGTAAGTATAATATTCAATATAAAATAGACTTCTGTACAGTTGCTCATCCTCCACCTGACAATATAACTACTCTGCTTCCCCAGCCGCTTCCTTCCCTCCTCCACAAATCAATAGCACGGGCCTTTGTGCGGTGAATTGTGAGATGCTGACAAATGGACGGTCGGGAATCAAGTGGCACAAATGTCTGGGGGCCTCGGATCAAAACTGTCATTTTCACAGAGAAGTATATTAGCTAATGCTAGGAATGATCTTATAAACGGGGGCTGACGTATGTGTGTACTTCTGCCGCGCATCTGACCTGGATATTGCCGGAAGTGATGATTTCAGCCAGTACGGTATTACTGTAATTACCAAACTGCTCCATACCCCCTGAGGATATTGCCTAATATATAAATATAGATGTGTATCAGTTGTCCGGAGTCAGCACTCTTCTCCCACCATGTATGGTGCATGCTGGGAAAAAGATAGGACCTCCATAGTTCATCTTATAGAGATTCATTCTGTCATACTACACTCGCTGAGAATCCAGAAATGCCAGCCAAGCAGTTTGGATTAATAAACAAAATTTATCCCCAGTAATATATATATAATGTATAATGACCTGAGAGATGAATATCTCTCCTACCAGCTTATTACAGATTTTTTATTCCCTTAAAGCGGCATTAAACCCAAAACCAAAAATGCAATATATTGCAGCTTACCAATTATTCGATGTGGTGACTGCAATAGTTTTCTTTTTTTTAGGCTCTTTCTCTGTTTTCACCTGGTAATCTGGCCATTATCATGCCTCCTATAGTAGAGGGCCTCCACTCTGGATGAAGGAGCACAGGGGGCACCTTTGGACAGCAGCATTATCAGTCTGGGCTGAGGGGGGTGTTAAATATATTAGCAGATTTAGATACACTAACAAACTGAAGCCAAACTACATCTCACACTTTATAAGCAGTTACAGCAAACAGTGTTGTTCATTTTGGGATGAAGGTTTTACATCAATAAATATGCTTGATCCCATGCCACACTCTGTGTGTCCATAGACACACACCATGGCTCAGCCTCACCCCTTGCTCCCGCCTCTCAGGCTGTGACTGACAGCAGCATGGGCCAATGGCTCCCACTGCTACCCCCATGTCCAGTGAGGTGTGAGCAGAATTGTATAAAGTACTCGAAACCCATACTTGAGTAAAAGTACAAGTGCTCAATCAAAAAGTGACTTGAGTAGAAGTACTAAAGTATTCAACATTTTTTGTACTTAAGTATTGCAAGTAGTTTTTTTTTAAATTTTGCTACTCAAGTACTGAAAGTAAAAGTACCAGTAGTTTTGAAAAAAAAATTGCTACTCAAGTACTGAAAGTAAAAGTACAAGTACTGTGTTATGTAGTTATTAAATAAAGAAGTCAAAAGTTTGAACATCATATTGTTTTTTATTATTTCAAATGCAGCTTTTATTTATACATACAGTAGCATTTATTTTCGTATGCGCTGATAATACACATGTTTTGAGCTTCATGAAACCTGCCATCTACTGTTCTGGCAGTGGTAATTTTTATAATAGTAACGAGTAACTATGCAGCACAAAAAATAAATATTGGAGTAGAAGTATTGAAATCATTGAAAAAATGTAGTGAAGTAAAAGTGGAAGTAGGAGAAAAAAATTCTACTCTAGGAAAGTACAGATACCGCCTTTCGGTACTTAAGTACAGTAGTGAAGTAGTTCTACTTAGTTACTATACATCTCTGGGTGGGAGAGAGTAGAGAGAGCCGCTGCTCTGGGGCACAGTGCTGGATCAAGATCGGCGTCAGGTAAGTATAAGGGGGGGGGGGGGGAATCTTGTTGCACAGAATGCATTAAGGGTACTGTATAAACCATCTGCCTTTACATTACAACCAATTTAATCTGTTTTCATCTACAAAAAAGGGCACCACCATCCAGGCATCATCCAAAGTCACCATCCACTTTCTGGAGTAAGAGTCTGGCTTGTAGATGACACAATCACGTACATGATGGTGCCCCTGCAGTTTTTGTCTCTTGTCTTTTGTCTGAGACAGATCAGCCCCTGCTTGAGCCTCTTGACTTGTGACTTACTACCACAAAGTTACAATGTTGTAGCCTGATGACTGGGGGAGAGGAGAGTGAGGAAATAATTCCTCTGGCCTGCAGCAGACTGATGACATCCTCTAAGCCTAGGCAAGGTTTTTTGTTTGGCGCAACTACAGGACATCACTTACTCGGCACTACCGTCATTCACAGTATTTTTTTCTTTTTTTCTTTTTTATGAATTCAAGGTGTTCTCTAATTGGATGAGGTAAAGAGGTGGGGCAGTAATATCACAGTCTCTACCTCACCCAATCATAGAATGCCTCCTATCCAAAGAAAAAGAAAAATACAAGGCGTTCCGTGAATGGGCGCAGTGCCAATCAAGCAACCCAATATGCAGAAGGGCAGCCGCTTGGTTCTGGCGCCCAGAGACTAATGCTAACACTGTTACAACTACAGTGTAAACGACAACAAACACAAGGGCGCACCGGCCTAGTGCATTATCTCTTAGACAGGTTTATTAAAATGATAGATTAAAAATACTCACAAACGAGTTTCTTTATAAAAAGCACATCAAAATATATAAAATCCTCAGCAACAAGATCGGGATTAGATCGTCCCCTGAAGCTGTACAGGCTTAAGAGTTTCGAGGCAGCGCCTCTTCTTCAGAGCCTCTACTACAGTGGTTTGCAGTTTACACAGGGTATAAAATATGCATGCCTACATTGGTTCAAGCTAGACTAAAATTCATATATAAACTTTAAGGTCCACTAATTCCACTGCATGTGTTTACCCTCACAATTGAGTAAAATGAATGTACACCATCCTGGTAACCTACACCCATTTTACAACTGTCCTTTCTGCCCTGTCGCTTATTAAACCTATGCTTGCATCTTTACCTAATCTATGCCATGAGGTACCCAAAACCTGGGTGGTGAAAACCTCCAGGTTGTGCTCCTAGCCCTTCTCCTCCGTGACTTCTTATTGGCTAGAGAGAACCTCGGTTGCATTCTGTGCCCCAAACCAATCCACAGAAAGATCAAAATACCAGTATCTTACTCCTTATCCACTCTCGAAATTTTATCCGACACATTCGCCACTGTGTTGGCGAATGTGCGGACAAACGGCAATTTACACCACACATTATGGGCTTGTAAAAATCGAACAAGCTTTTGGAATCACATTTTCAATTTTATAGGAACATAAACAGGTACAGTTATTGAACCAAACCCGGCATTAGCCCTTTTAATCTGGGGATAGATAGATATCTGATAAAGATACGATGGATTATAGCCCATATATTGGTAGCTGCATGGTTAACGATAACTAGACAGTGGAAAAGCATTGAAGTCCCTAAATTAGCGGAAGCAATAACATCTTAGATTAACGTATGAGTACGAAAAGGCATTGGCATTGGGTTTTACCACAATGCCGATGTTCTTAAAAAATTGGGAATTATGGACCATTTGGATTGGCTATTAAAGGATTGACTAACAAGGATTTAAATTCCAAGGAGGAAATTGTGTATTCCAATTGCTCTGAGTGATTATGAACACTAATGGTGCAGATTATTTCTTGCTTATGTTTTATGTATATATCTTTGTATTGAAGGAATTGTAGATGGATGCTCCCTTCTTTTTTTCCTTTCTCTTTTCTCTTCTTTTTGGTTGTGATTTTTGATTTGTATTGTAAAAAAACTTAATAAAAAGATTTATAATAAGTGTTGCTAAACCCAGAAAAAAATAAATATACCAGTATCAAGACAAAACAGATGAATGGGGACATGGGTCTCCAATAGGAACACCAACATGAACACATTTTTGTAGAGCATTAAACAGCTGAAAATTCAAAAATATTATTTCCAGAGTTGTATAAAGTACTCGAAACCCATACTTGAGTAAAAGTACAAGTGCTCGATCAAAAGTGACTTGAGTAGAAGTGGAAGTGCTCGATCAAAAAGTGACTTGAGTAGAAGTACTAAAGTATTCAACATTTTTTGTACTTAAGTATTGCAAGTAGTTTTTTTTAAATGTTGCTACTCAAGTACTGAAAGTAAAAGTACCAGTAGTTTTGAAAAAAAAATTGCTACTCAAGTACTGAAAGTAAAAGTACAAGTACTGTGTTATGTTGTTATTAAAGAAAGAAGTCAAAAGTTTGAACATCATATTGTTTTTTATTATTTCAAATGCAGCTTTTATTTATACATACAGTAGCTTTTATTTTCTTATGTGCTGATAATACACATGTTTTGAGCTTCATGAAACCTGCCATCTACTGTTCTGGCAGTGGTCATTTTTATAACTGTAACGAGTAACTATGCAGCACAAAAAAAAAATATCAAAGTAGAAGTATTGAAATCATTGAAAAAATTTAGTGAAGTAAAAGAGGAAGTAGGAGAAAAAAATTCTACTCCAGGAAAGTACAGATACCGCATTTCCGTACTTAAGTACAGTAGTGAAGTAGTTCTACTTAGTTATTATACATCTCTGATTATTACTGTCCTGGGAAAATCCATTCCCTCGATCTCTTGTTCTGGTGTCACTGGAACAGGCATTGAGAGAAAATCTGATGGGATCACAGATATAACTTTAGCTTGACAAAAATGTTAATTCTTCCCTACTCTGTCCTAAAAAAAAAAATTTGATTAACATTAGGCAACAGGGATGGCTTTAGTCTTATTCTTTCGGGTTTCCCTGACAACATCATGCAAATAAGCGTGTCTAGGGTCTGCTGATTAATAAAAGGCACCAATGGCACATCTTAAAACACTGCAAATGAAGATTGATAGAGACCACCTGGTGCATGCCCTTGGAAATTGGGTTTTCTTTGGCTTTTTACGGCTTCTCCTCCACAGTCACCAGACGTTGTTTAAAAAACAGACATCAAGATAGTAATAGACAATCTCTGGGATTATATTATGTTAGCCACATTATTGTCAATGTTTTACTCAATCTAGAGTTGAGATTTGTTTTTCTTTTCATTGAGCCACATGGTTCTTTCCAAATCAACAATATGTATTTTTTGTTAATTAGAAATATAAGAAAAACTGACTGATATTTTTCAAAAAACTGTTTCATCTACAATTTAAGGGTTGGTCAACAATTCTAATGACTGGATTATAATGTGTGTGGCTACCTAAAAGAAGGGCAGTGTGACAGCTATTCTCATATACGGCAAATGTTTGTAGAGTCCATCTCTGACTGTAAACTCTGATTAAAGTCACCCTTATTTTACACACTTGTATGCTGCAACTAGAGGTGCACCAAAGGAAATGTTGGTGCCCAAAATGCAGGATGCACTTGGCCGAAAATCAAAAACGAAAATGACAGTTTTTAAAAAAATATATATATATTTGTTTTCATGAAATTGTATTACATTTGACTTTTTAATTATTATCATGAATATAATTGAATATGGCTTTATTGTAGGCCATTATTGGCACCTTTAGTGCAAGAAAAACTCCAGAAAAATGTATCTCTTTAAATTCTATGTATGTCCTCACACTAGTTCATTGCGCTTCTGTTGTGGTGTTAATATTCTTGCTTGCTGCATTTTTGGTCATTTAAAAAAAAAAAACACACACAAAAAACGCACCTCCCCATTGAAATGCATTGAAAACATAGCAAGAACGCACCAATAGCATACCTGTGTTACGTTTTTGGTGCGCTTTTTGAGTCACATGTCCTATTAAAAAAACACCATAAGCACCGTAAAATCGTGGTAAAATCACAGCGAAATCAGGGCAAAATTGCGTGCCTTATCAGCACCCTTTTCTATTATCAGCAAAATGCGGATAACACCTAAATTTTGGTGCATCTCTAGCTGGAATATATTCCTTGGAATTGTTTCTATGTATTAGAAAGAGATTTCCATTTGCTCCAATCTTCCATCCAATGCTGTTTTTTCTGAATGTACATTCCCTGACATAAATAATTTTAGCTAGATACAAGTGGTGGGCGGTAATCTCTCCACCGACCAGGGGGCTTATCTGGGGCCATTTTCTTGATGCATTGGACGTTGCATTATTGTAAAAGTGAAGCTTCAATTGTTTGTTTAACTGAGATTCAAGGTCCTGAAGAAGCCGACAATCCTGCGAAATGCGTTGACCAGCACCTAATGCTGGTATCATCTACTCTTTGGAGTGGTTGGTCACTGTTGTAACTGTGGGTATTGTAAACCATGTTATAATGGTGCTTTTAAAAATAATTATTTTAAATGTGATGTGTATAGTGTAATAAAGATTTTTTTTTTTTTTTTATTTTCTCCTGTTTTGCCATTGAGCATCATTTAAAGCCCCAGTTACATTTTTTGTTTCAAGCTTTGATTAAAGGCAACCTGTCAGGAAAGACATATTGGCTTGTGTGTGAAGGGGCAAGCTCTGAGCTAGTCCTCCTTCGCCTCTTTCACTATAGCTAACCCAGACTGAGCTTAGTTTTCAGGACACCTGCTATGCAGATCCTGGCATTGTTCAACCCAAGATGGAGGGGGCCCACTCATGGAGTAATACAGAGGACTACCATGACAACAACTGAACTGTGTGAGAGAAGCACTGGGAGCGCCAGTTCAGGTATAAAGGGTGCTATTTCAGCCAGAGAAGCTGTCCTAATCAGCCTTTATTATGCCACTGCTATTGTTATTATACCTCATCATGTTGCCTAGGTTCATCTGATGCTGGAGACCTAGTAAATCAGTTTGTAGCC
Organism: Pelophylax lessonae; assembly: GCF_965119305.1. NCBI lineage: Eukaryota > Metazoa > Chordata > Amphibia > Anura > Ranidae > Pelophylax > Pelophylax lessonae. Next base: position 792,501,116 of record NC_138768.1, on the reverse strand, counting down.
AGTTTGACTTTGATTTCATGCAGCCCGTGTAAAGGCCTTCATTTGATGCTTTTTCAAGAGAAAGAGAAAGCAAGCCTTTTGGCATCACATCTGTTATAGGAAAGTTGGGGATATAACAAGCATTGCTAAAGAAGTGTCTTAATTGGCAGGAAGTGTCGGAGAGGATTGCAGACGGTATGACAGTGGACAGTATGTGTAGCAGAGGAGTGTGCACGGCTCCCAACTATCCCTGATTTTGAGGGACTGTCCCTGATTTGAAACAAAGTCCCTCAGTGGACAGCATGCTCATGGGAGGATTGCTATTTGCATGGCTGAAAGCAAAAGGTGCAGGAGAGGAGTGCAGATGATATGCCAGGGGACAGTATATGCAAGAGGAGAGAGCACCGTGTATGACAGCAGAAATTATGTGAAGGAGGAAAGTGCACAGGGTATTGCAGGGGGGAATTACAGTGCCTTGAAAAAGTATTCATACCCCTTGACATTTTTCACAAAAAATATAAATGTATTTTATTGTGATTTTATGTGATAGACCAATACAAAGTGACACATAATTGTGAAGTGGAAGGAAAATGATAAATGGTTTTCATTCTTTTACAAATAAATATCTGAAAAGTGTTGTGCATTTGTATTCAGCTCCCCTGAGTCTATACTTTGTAGAACCACCTTTCGCTGCAATTACACCTAAAAGTTTTTGGGTATGTCTCTAGCAGCTTTGCACATCTAGAGAGTAAAATGTTTGCCCATTCTTCTTTGCAAAATAGCTCAAGCTCTCTCAGATTTGATGGAGAGCATCTATGAACAGCAATTTTCAAGTCATGCCACAGATTCTCGATTGGATTTAGGTCTAGACTTTGACGGGCCATTCTAACAAATGAATATGCTTTGATCTAAACCATTCCATTGTAGCACTGGCTGTATGTTTAGGGTCGTTGTCCTGTTGGAAGGTGAACCTCCGCCCCAGTCTCAAGTCTTTTGCAGTCTCTAACAGGTTTTCTTTTAAGATCGCCTTGTATTTGGCTCTATCAGTCTTCCCATCAACTATGACCATCTTCCCTGTCCCTGCTAAAGAAGAGCATCCCCACAACATGATGCTGCCACCACCATTTTCTTGGTGGGGATGGTGTGTTCAGGGTGATGTGCAGTGTTAGTTTTCTGCCACACATACGTTTTGCTTTTAGACCACAAAAGTTCAGACCAGAGCACCTTCTTCCACATGTTTGCTGTGTCCCCCACATGACTTCTCGCAAACTGCAAATGAGACTTTCTTTACCAATGGCTTTCTTCTTGCCACTCTTCCATAAAGGCCAGATTTGTGGAGTGCACAACTAATAGTTGTCCTGTGGACAGATTCTCTCACCTGAGCTGTGGATCTCTGCAGCTCCTCCAGAGTTATCATGAGCCTCTTGGCTGTTTCTCTGTTTAATGCTCTCCTTGCCCTGCCTGTCAGTTTTTAGGTGGACGGCCATAACTTGGTAGGTTTGCAGTTGTGCCATACTCTTTCCCAATTTCGGATGATGCATTGAACAGTGCTCCATGAAATGCTCAAAGCTTGAGGTATTTTTTTGATAGCTTAACCCTGCTTTAAACTTTTCCTCAACTTTATCCCTGACCTGTCTTGTGTGTTCCTTGGCCTTCATGATGCTGTTTGTTCACTAAGGTCCTCTAACAAACCTCTGAGGACTTCACAGAACAGGTGTATTTATACTGATATTAAATTATACACAGGTGGACTCTATTTACTAATTAGGTGACTTCTGAGGGCAATTGGTTCTACTAGATTTTAGTTAGAGGTATCAGTGTGAATACACATGCACGCCAAACTTTTCAGATATTTGTAAAAAATATGGAACACCATTTATCATTTTCCTTCCACTTCACAATTATGTGCCACTTTGTGTTGGTCTTTTGTAGCATAAATGATCAATTTTCAAAACGTTTGTAGTAGAATCAGTCAGAAAACGTTTGGCCAAAATCTACAGCGAAGGTGCGTTAACACGTAACCCAGGAAGTACAAGCATCGAAAAGAAAGATCTTTCTTTAAATACAGTTGGTGAGTGGGAGGGTTCAAAAAGGTCAAAAAAATCTTTACATAATTTCTGCCAATCGATTCAAAATGCACCATTTATGTTGTTAACAATCGATAATATGTCGACAATTGGGGGAAATATTTCAATGCAATGACAGCGTTATCGCATGCACGTTCAACAAATCTTTATTAATAATGACTTTTTTTTTCTAACGATTTTCTAATCATGTATGGCCAGCCTTGGTGGAATTAGGGACAAAGGAGGTTTGGGATGAGACACCAAAATGAAAGCAGGTTATTAGCAGGGGTTGCCTGCATATCATCCTTGTTTGACCCTCCATTTTCTCTCTCTATCAGCTTAGGGGTCTCATCAATTAGGTGATGGAGAAAAACTGAGGGAGAAGAGAAACATTGGAATACCAGTCAGTACCAGTTTGCAAAAGTGTATTTGCTTTGGAAGAATAAATCACCTTTAACGTTGGGTGTCCTACATGTCTGGTTGCTGCATTATGTAAAACTATCAGAATAGTTCATTTTACAATGGGGCGCCTCAAGCGAATAATTTTGGAGGGTGCCTCGAGATTGTCCTTTTTAACCACTTGCCGACCGCCGCACGAGTATCTACGTCGGCGGTCAGCCCCTCACAGGCAAACTAACGTAGGGCTATGTTGCTTGCTTGTGAGGGTCTAGGGAGCGAGCGCGCGCCCCCGGAGGCGCGCTCCTGCTCCCGCGTGGTCACGGACCCCCCCGCGCGTGTGACCAGCGGACCCGATGTCCGCCGGCCACTCGGCGATCGGCGGGGGAGAGGGAGAATGTCAGGCAGCTTGTGTAAACAAGCTGCCTGTCATTCTCCTCGCTGTAAAGACACTGATCACATGGATCTACTATGTAGATCCGTTGATCAGTGTCCTTACAGCTCAAGCCACAGCCAATCACAGTAGAAAGCACGCCCCTAGGGACACACACAGCCCCTCCCTCCTAAATAAAGTTAACCTCTTCACTACCAGTGTATTTTTACAGTAACAGTGCATATATATAGCACTGATTACTGTAGAAATGTCACTGGTAACCCCAAAAGTGTAAAAAATGTCAGTCAAGGGTCCGATCTGTCCACCGCAATGTCGCAGTACCGCAAAAAAAATCGCAGATCGCCGCCATTACGCGTTAAAAAAAAAAAACAACAAAAATGACAAAAATCTTTCCCTTTGTTAGTAAACGCGATAACTTTTGCGCAAACCAATCAAAATACGCTTTTTGCGATTTTTTTTACCAAACATAGGTAGCATAAAACAAATTGGCCGAAAATGTTAAAAAATTTTGATTTTTAAATTTTTTTTGGGGGAATTTCATATAAAAAAATGTGAAAAATATTGCTATTTTTGCAAAATTGAAGCTCTTTTTTTGTTTATAGCGCGTGATCAAAAAATCGCACAGGTGATCAAATACCACCAAAAGAAAGCTCTGTTTGTGGGAAAAAAAAGGACGTCAAATTCGTTTAGGTACAGCATCGCACGACCGCGCAATTGTCCGTTAAAGTCACGCAGTGCCGAATCGCAAAATACCCCCTGGTCGGAATGGGGGTAAAATCTTCCGGGGCTTAAGTGGTTAAAGGGTGCCTTGACTGAAAAAAGGTTAAGAAACAATGCTTCAGACTGTGTGTCTGGGCTAAGTGTGGAATATCTGTGGGGAGGACATAGACTGTTTAATATGTAATTTGTGTGGTGGGAGTGTGCCGCTGAAAACCAAGGAATCTCTGGAGGGGAGTGTGTGCTGCAGGAGGAAGATATACAGAGAAAGACCAATATGTATGTGTGCCGGAGGTGGGATCTCACTGGTGAAGGACCAAACTGAGGTCAACCAGTGTGACGTCTCTGGGGAAGGACCTGGAAGAAGATGATTTGCTCACTGGCAAAATGAAACTTAAAAATTATAAAATATAGAATGGGGAACTGCAAACTAAGAGCAATCGCCCTGCATCCTGGATATCAACTATGGACACTGATGCTTCTTAACAAAGCTAAGTATTCCTTAATGTTACATTTAAACTGCTCCTACAATTTTTACAGCAAATTATATGATGCAACAAACCAGATTAGGAAAGGTAAGCACTTCACATTTTTCCTTCTGAAGTCTGAAAAATCTGAAGTTTTACTTTTTTTTTTTATGTACAGGTGATGTTAATCCCCAGAAGGAACTAACAATGTGTGGCGTCAGGTAGCACAAAACAGTGGGATTATCTACCTTACAAAAAATACTATTTTCTGAACAGAATAAAAGGGAAACAGCAAGCAGATCTCCAGCAAAGTGACAGAGAAATAGACACAAAATAAAAACAGAAAACTAAATATACTGTATATACTGTACACATCTCAGCCAAGGAGGAATGGAAACGCCAGAAGGACTATGGCCCCATAAAAGAAGACAAAGGAGATTTGGCCACAGAGGACAGGGAAAAGGCGGTAGTGTTAAATAATTTCTTCTCTTCAGTCTTCACAAAAGAACTGGGGGGCTACACGAACCCAGCTTGTAAGGCCAAACGAAATAACACACCTCAGGAAGTACCACCACGGCTAACAGAAGATAGACTTAGAACTAAACTAGAGAAACTTAACATAAATAAATCACTGGGACCAGATGACTTGCACCCGAGGGTTCTTAAAGAGCTCAGGTGATTGCCAGACCATTATTCCTGATCTTTAAGGATAGTTTACAGATAGGTATGGTGCCAGCTGATTGGAAAAAAGCCAACGTGGTACCAATATTTAAAAAAGGGCAGAGATGTATCCCGGGTAACTATAGGCCGGTCAGTTGAACATCAGTAGTCTGCAAGATTTTGGAGGGGATGTTAAGGGACCACATACAAGACTTTAGTAATGAAAACGGTATTATTAGTAGTAATCAGCATGGATTCATTAAAAATCATTCTTGCCAAACCAATCTATTAACCTTCTATGATGAAGTGAGCTGCCACCTAGATAAAGGAAGGCCTGTGGATGTGGTGTATCTGGACTTTGCAAAGGCCTTTGACACCGTTCCCCACAAACGCTTACTGTTCAAACTAAGGAAGGTAGGTATGGACCATAATGTCAGTACCTGGATAGAGAACTGGCTCCAGGGGAGAGTGCAAAGGGTGGTGATTAATGGGGAGTACTCGGATTGGACGGGTGTGGAAAGTGGGGTTCCCCAGGGTTCTGTTCTGGGGCCAATCCTGTTTAATTTATTCATAAATGATCTAGAGGAGGGGATATCTAACACAATCTCAGTATTTGTGGATGATACTAAACTAAGCATGCCAATATCTTCTATACAGGATGTGGAAACCTTACAAGCGGACCTGAACAAAATAATGGGGTGGGCAACTACATGGCAGATGAGGTTTAATGTTGAAAAATGTAAAGTAATGCACTTGGGTGCCAGAAACCAGAAAGCAAGCTACTCACTAGGGGGGGAACCTCTGGGTGAGTCTAGGATGGAAAAGGACCTGGGGGTACTGGTAGACAACAGGCTTGGCAATGGCATGCAATGCCAAGCCGCTGCAAACAAAGCCAACAGAATACTGGGATGTATAAAAAAGGGGATCCACTCCAGAAATAAAGAGATTATTCTCCCGCTCTACAAGACTCTGGTCCGGCCACATCTGGAGTATGCTGTCCAGTTCTGGGCACCGGTCCTCAGGAAGGATGTGCTGGAACTAGAAAGAGTCCAAAGAAGGGCAACAAAAATAATTAGGGGAATGGAGGACATCAGCTATGAGGAAAGACTACAAGCACTGAACTTATTCTCTCTGGAGAAGAGACGATTGAGGGGGGAGATATGATACCAATGTACAAATACTGTACTGGCGACCCTAGCATAAGGAACAAACTATTCAGAGAAAGGGAATATAATAAGACACGTTGCCACTCACTAAAACTAGAGGAAAAATGGATTTTTGTAAAATCTTACCGTAAAATCCTTTTCTCTTAGCTCATCGACAGACGTAGTCCTCGGTGATACACCACCTTCGGGTTATGTTACCTCCGCAGGAGCAGGACTAGACAGGAAATTAAAAAGCTCTGGCCACACCCTAGGGGCAGTCCCAGAGGGTATATCCTCTCTCTCTCTGCCTCAGCAAATCAGTTATGTGAAAAAGCAGTGCTTAGAGAATTTAACCCAACCCAACTCCAAAACAGAGGGGCGGGGACTACGTCTGTCGATGAGCTAAGAGAAAAGGATTTTACGGTAAGATTTTACAAAAATCCATTTTTCTCTAGCGCTCATCGACAGACGTAGTCCTCGGTGATACACCACCTTCGGGACGTCCCAGAGCAGTATCACAACTGAGGGGTGGGAAAATGGAAATCAAATCCCAATCTAGAAGGCCCAACCGGTGCCAACTAGAAGTTTACAATGCTCATCCTTAATGATGAGACTCAACAAAAAAAATTTTCAAACAGAAAAAAACCCTCGAGGTAGACCACCGGTCTCCTCAAATTGCGGCCTGCAAAACCTTGCGGCCAAATGAGGCATCCGCCGATGCCGTCACATCAATTTTATAGAATTTAGTAAAGGTATGTACCGACGACCAAGTGGCCGCCTTACATACCTGGACCACTGACGCCTGATGGCGAAAGGCCCAGGAAGTACTGAGCGCTCGAGTGGAGTGCGCCCTAACAGGGAACGGAGGACTCTGACCCTTAATAGAATAAGCCTGTACCACCGTTTGTCTAATCCATTTGGCAATGGTCGCGGCAGATGCAGGCAAACCCTTTCTGGGGCCATCCGTGATCACAAAAAGTGAATCCGTCTTACGGAATGATTCCGTAGCTTTCAGGTCTACCCTGATTGCCCGAACCACATCCAAGGAATGCAACGCATGTTCCCGATGATGCTTGGGCTGAGGACACAAGGAAGGTAGTACAATATCTTCATTCAGATGAAAATCTGAAACCACCTTAGGAAGAAAAGATGGCTTAGGATGAAGTACTACCTTATCCCTATGAATCACTAGGTATGGGGACTGGCATGATAATGCAGCCAGTTCTGACACCCTGCGAGCAGAAGTAATAGCCACCAAGAAGACCACCTTCTGGGATAAAGTAAGCAAGGGAATCTCCCTGATGTTTTCAAAGGGAGGTTTCTGTAGAACCGACAAACCCAAATTAAGATCCCAGGGCGGTAAGGGCGCGCGGACTGGAGGAGCCAGGTGCCGCACCCCCTGGATGAAATTCCGCACCAAGGATTTGGTAGCTAAAGGTTTCTGAAAGAAGATTGCTAATGCTGAAACTTGACCCTTGATGGTGCTCAAGGCTAGCTTCTGCTCAACCCCTTGTTGCAAAAAGGCCAATATTCGAGACACCGAATAGGTACGTGGAGGAAATCCTAAAGATTCGCACCACGCAATATAAGTCTTCCATGTGTGATAATAGACTTTGCTGGAAGTCGCTTTCCTTGCTTTAATAAGGGTAGGAATGACTGAAGTAGACAAACCTCTGTCCTTCAGTACTTGGGTCTCAATGGCCAGGCCATTAAAACCAGCGACTGTAAAGCACGAAGGTAAATAGGTCCTTGAGACTACAGACACTCCCTGAGACGAAGTTCCCACGGAACGTCTGCGACTAACATGTCCAAGTCGGCCAGGCCGGCTTGAAGAGGCCAGCCTAGAATTTCTAGGACCACTGGCGCTGATTGGATCTGAACCAGGCGTCCCTAGAGCTATCTGGCCCCGACCATCCGAGAAAGTCTGGTCGTTTTCTGTTCCCACACATTTATCAGATACCTGATAGTTATCAGGAAAGGTGATCTTTTCTGGTTGAACCTCAGGGACCGAAGTCACCCGACTAGAGGCTACTTGGCCTATCTGGTCAATCAGATCCGATTCCTGTGAGGTATCGGGACTAATCTTAGGAAAAGGTAAAGGAAAAGATCTATACAGGGAACGGTAACTACCGCTTCCTGTACTTAAATGTTGGAAGGGAAGAATCGCACCGGTAGTAGTGGTTGATGCTCGATCTAATGTCCTGAATACCGGTGAAAACGTCCCCCCACCCTGAAATCGGGTGGGGGCGCACCTTCAGGCTGTGTACTCCTTTACTTCGGGTTTGGCTGGGTTGGTCCTCTGCTTGTCCGACCAGCCCTTCTTGAACCCTCCTGGAGGAGTCTTGCCTTTCCCGGAAGTACCAGCCGGGCGCCCTTTATGGGCGGTAAAGAAAGATCCTCGCTTGTTGCGAGGTTCCTTAGCTTTTGCAGCCTGTGGCAAAAAGTACTCTTGCCCCCGGTGGCATCCTTAATGATTTCATCTAGGTTGGCTCCAAATAGACGATTCCCCTGGAAAGGGAGATTGGTCAAAGTCTTTTTGGAACCTAGGTCAGCTGACCAGCATTTTAACCACAGCACACGTCTGAGGATCACTGCTAACTTAGATGCATGCCCTAACAAGGGAGTAGTGTCCAAGGCTGCGTCACAGATAAACCGTAGCCCTTGTATGATCTGTTCTATCAAATCAGATGTCTCCTGGGGAATATCTTTTCCCCTAAGATCTTGGCGTACCATTTTCGCCCATTCTGTAAGTGTCTGGGAAACTAGACCAATAACAATTACTGGTCTAAATGCTGACCCTATCAGAGAAAAGATAGTGCGGGACTCCGCTTCTATCTTTCGATCCACCGGATCCTTAAAGGACGAAGTGTCCTCCACTGGAATAACCGTGGCTTTATTCAGCCTGGAAATAGGCGGATCCACGACTGGTGGTACCGTCCATTTCTTAATGATGGATTCCTCAAACGGATAGCGTCTAGCAATACGCTTGGAAATAGTAAAGGTACGTTTAGAATGCTCCCATTCTCCTTTAATCTGATTTCCAAAACATTTAGGTACAGGAAAAGCCTTCGCCGTCTTGATGGGCTTATTAGTCCCAAAAGGCCTCTCTGTTTCAGTTGCCTCTGCCGGTAAAGCCTCAAGTTTTAAGGTTTCTTGCACTGCCACAACTAGTGCGTCCACCAATGCTTCTTCCTGAATTATAGCAGGAGAAGAAGCGTCCTCCTCACTGTCTGAGGGGGCTTTACCTGGGATAGCAGCCCTTGCAGAGGAACCTGCAACTGCAGTGACCATCTCTGAATCAGAGTCAGAGGTGTCAGATAGTATAGGGGTAGGCGGGGGTCGCTTCCTTGACCCCCGTCCCTGACAGGCCGCCTCCACCCGAGCCACCATAGACTCCAAAATTGCTGTAAATGACTCTATACTCTGTACACCGGCGGGTCCCGAGGCCCCCTCGAGGGAAACAGGTGGGGGAATATGTGTGGCAGGGTCCATAATAACTCCAGTTACTTCCTGGATGATATAATTCAAAGTAAAGAAAAAACTTTTTTTTTTTTTTTTTTTTGACCCTCAGCGCCACAAAAAAAAACCCCTTAGTGTTACCTGCTAGGGATCCCTATCGATCGAGAGAGAGAGAGATAGACCCCCAGGCTCACCACTTGATGTTCAGAGTTGAACTGCAACAGCTTACAGCGCTGTCTTAGACAAACAGGAAGTCTTTTGGCTGGCTGCCCAGGAAGAAAGGAGGCGGCTCCGCCCCTCTGCACGCCTTCCGGCGCCTCCCCCAAGCTCCACGAGGTGTAGAATCACCTAAAACATGGCCGCCCCCATGCTGGAGACACGAGGCTACGCCAAAATGGCGGCTCGTGCGATCCAGCAAAAAAAATGGCGGCGGCCTGTGCTGACTAGCGGTGTGCTGCAGGCACACAACACTCTCTCTGCATGGGGATATGGCGTGGTTGGCGGTACCGGCCCTGGCGGACCGCATGGCCATTCGGGAGGCCTGCTATTAGCTGGAGATCTGACTTGGAAGGCAGTCTACATGTCCATGGCTTCTGACTGGTAGGTAGCTTATACTTAACCCATAAGATTCCCAGAATGCCACAGATTACATCTTTAAAAACATGTATACAATAGATTGTTAGCTCCCAAACCAAGCCTCCTGGCTTTTTGCACACATAAAATCACACTCAAAGTAGGAGGATTTGTGACATGTTATAGGATAGAAAGAAACTCTTTCTTACCATACAGAGAGGGGCCCGCGTTCACCACAAAACCCGTCAGGGAAAAAGGGGGAACATACTACTCACCATACCGGAACCAGGCGGGCACCAACTCCTGACAGTACCCCTCTCCACCGGGGCGGGAGGGCTGTCGACCGATACGGACGCCGTGACTCATGGTCTTTGGCGTTTCAGCGAGACGTTTAACTCGCGGGTTCAGTCCTTTAAATGGGACTTTGTCGCGGCCGACCCAGCGCGGAGCTATGGCCTGCACGCGCTCGTAGGCTGAACTGGGGTGACCACCGGATCTCAACATCCAGCCCGTCGCCCAGTTCAGCTTTCTTGCTTGAAGATCTCACAGGAACACTGGAGAAAAAAAGCTGTCCAAAAATCTTTTTAGAAAAAAATTCTTGCCAGGACCTAAGATCCCAGCAAGGTATCTAGGTCCTTACTCCTAACTAGACAGAAAATAACTGATTTGCTGAGGCAGAGAGAGAGAGGATATACCCTCTGGGACTGCCCCTAGGGTGTGGCCAGAGCTTTTTAATTTCCTGTCTAGTCCTGCTCCTGCGGAGGTAACATAACCCGAAGGTGGTGTATCACCGAGGACTACGTCTGTCGATGAGCGCTAGAGAAAGGTGGTTTAACCTTAAAATACGTAGGGGATTCTTCACTGTAAGAGCAGTAAGGATGTGGAATTCTCTTCCACAAGCAGTCGTATCAGCAGGGAGCATCGATAGTTTCAAAAAACTATTAGATGGGCACCTTAAAGACCACAACATGCAGGGGTATACAATGTACGGTTAAAGAGGTTGTAAACCCATATATATACCGTATTTTCCGGCGTATAAGACGACTGGGCGTATAAGACGACCCCCCCTAATTTTCATCTACCGGTAATACTTATACTTAGGTTACCTTGGAGATATTATACTCGGCGTATAAGACGACCCCCCATTTTTGGGGGATTTTTTGGAGGTTCAAAAGTAGTCTTATACGCCAGAAAATACAGTATATATTTTTTTTGTAACCTGAAAGAGAAACACATAATGAGCTAGTATGCATCGCATACTAGCTCATTATGAAATACTTACCTTAGAACGAGCCCCCGCAGTGCCGCCCGCTTACCTGTATGACAGGCGACATGAACCAGTCGCCCGTCTTCGGGGATCGTGGCATCCGGCCATCTGATTGGCCGGAGCCACGGTGACGGCACGTGCGCGGGAGCCGACGATCACGGCACAGGACTCTGAAGGAACGGCACCAGACGTCACTGGCTGCATGTAAGGTAAATATCTCCCATGTTTAGGAGATATTTACAGTACCTATAGGTAAGCCTTATCATAGGCTTACCTATAGGTAAAAGTGTCAGAGGAGGGTTTACTTCCTCTTTAACAGCAAACACATAGCACATCATAGGTGTAAATGGATGGACGGATGTCTTTTTACGACCTCACTAACTATGTAACTATTGAGAAAAAAGAAGAGAACAGCATAAACTTGCTTTCTGTAGTAATTAATAACGTTTATTACCTGGAAGGTTCACATATATGCGCATTGGATGCGTTTTGAATGGCATCTGATTCACGTACCAGCAGCCTTCTAAATGCAGTTGGTTCACACATGTGGGGCGGCCTTGGTGCAGTTTTAAAAAGAGTCCTGTGCGAAACTGGCTCCAGTTCGGGTGCCATTTCAGGTAAAAATTTGCACCTGAATCGCACCTGGACTGATGAACAGAACCGCACTGGACTCCCACAGTAAAACAGCGGCCGCATATGTGTGAACCCAGCCAGAGAGAGCAATATAAACTCACACACAATGGAGAAAAGCCATCAGACCTGTTTCTCTAAATTGCTACACAATGACGGTCTATGCTGCTCTCTCCTGAGATAATAAGACCCACCGACCGTACCATTACTACCCTCCTTTTAAATGTATGCATGTAACCATGGCAGATGTAGTAGGTTATGTTGCAGGAGAGTTAGGAGCTACTGACATTGATATTCTTTGGTGCTGAACTGAGGAATCAACTAGCAAAAAAACAGGTGGGAAAAATTTCTGCAAAAACCAGATGACAATTCTCGCATGACTTCTTGCTCCAGCAATTTGCGCATAGAACAATGCCTGGGACCCTGGACATCATCTGTACCTGTTACACCAAATCCCACTACAGTTCAGCAAGGTTGATGCTGCCAAGATAACCACTAGGACTAGACATAACACTTCCAAAATGCACTTCAAATGCAACAGCTAACATTTCCCCATCACATTGCCAAGTTTACTACTAATGTTCAGGTGCATTGCTGACCTACTGTGCATCAAGGGCTCCAATAGGCAACAGCTTTGTTCACTAGCAAATAGCGATGACATGGGAATAAAATACTATCTATCTAATTTTTTAATGTATGTAATTGTTTATATATACACCGATCAGCTAGAACATTATGACCATCCACCATAACCTGTTGTAAGGCGGACTCCACCTCTTAATGTGTGTATATATATATATATATATATATATATATATATATATATATACATATATATATATATATATACACACACACACACACACAATAACAGTAAAAATTATTGTATATATAATATTTAGTACTTACTTTGAACCTTTCAGATACTCCTTCACTGATGCTGATTGTAAATTCTGCAATCTTAGGAGGACGAAATTTTCCTTTCTTGTGATCCCGTTCATATTCGGTCTTTGTTTTCACCACAACCTGTTAAAAGAAATTAGAAGTCATATTGTTACTGCAAATAAGAAGGTCTCATATTCTGATTGCCTGGAAATTCTGCAATTCCGATTTTTAGTCTGATATAAAGCATTGAACCAATATTAAATTCCTTTTTCAATTGGCCATTCTGTTTGTCCACATTATTCCTGACATTCCCTTTCTTGTGAGTGAGTACGATCAAGCAATGAATTGTAAATTGAATGAGAAAAGGACGATGTTTGTGTAGCAACCAACAGGATTTCAATAAGAACTTTTAGCAAAACATATCATTTAGCGATAAATGTAAATGGTAAATAGCTATTTTCATTTACGTTGGCGTTCTTTTTCTTTTTTTCACAGACATGTCTGCAGCACACTTTTCAAGAGAGAAAAGTGGGGAGATTCCATGTGGTGCAGCGGCAGTAAACGCTCAGAGTCCAGTTGCAGAGAACAGAACTTGTATTAATGTTAAAGCAATTCACAACAAGCCCGGCGAGAAGGCACCTGACCAGGACCACTCCCATAAAGCAACAGCGGTGTGTAGCAGAGCAGTTCTTGGATGTGCCAACAACCTCTGTCTTGAGGGGTGCAATGCAGCCTGGCCAGTCTGTACCCAAATAAAGAGGTTTCCAGGAAGGATGGCAAATCCCTATCCTTTCCCTACTCGTCCAGAACCTCTCCCTACCACTAAACACTGTCCCTGTCAGACGGGTGACCTGTCCCTACAGTACCCACACGTGAAATGTATGCCAAGCCTGGTAGCCAGAGACTTAAATAGGCTCTGCCTGACCCAAGATGGCTACCAGAGTCACATGGGGAGGCAGCATCCAATTGGATAGCTCCCCTAGTGATCCAGGAAACCATAGAGGAACCATGTTCCTCTGAACTTTCTCTCCAACTGCAATACCGCTGCGGTTGAGCACCACCTAGAGTGGAGAAAATAGACTGCACCTGCCTGCAAACATTTAAAAGCATGCTACCATTTTTATTCTGGCAAGGGGGTTCACTTCAGTCCTGGTATGTAAAGCACAGAAGAAACATATGTAAAGGCACTAATCAAAATGATAAACACGTTATCCATACACTGCGTTTTGGTGATGTGGATTCAAATAGAAGGGTGACTATACTTTCCTTTTGCAGTCTGCCCGCCTTCACTCTGCCTCCTGCCTTTTCTAGGACCGCTATCAAATATCACCCTATGGCTTTTATGGATACGTAAATTATATTATCTTAATTAAAATTACTGCATAAAGAGAAGCTTTTTTGGTGCAGATTTGTGTCCACTGCTCGGTGTGCGAGACAACCATCCTGTAAAGGAGATGTGGCAGTCCACATGTAAAAGGAAAGCTGAACACAAGAGAAGATGATATACAGCATACCTGAGGACCAGAGGGCAAATGGCAGTGGTGAAACAACAACACTACATGTATGCTGGTAAGTTTTCATTCCAGGGGACGGTAGGTGGAAGACTGTAGTCAGAGCCTCCAGAAGCTTTCTCTACTGTAAGCCTTCTTAAAGTGGTTGTAAATGCTTACATATACCCAGTAAAGGAACTATCCTCAGGTGATACACAGAGATCAAAAGAATTCTCCTACATGGGATGGCAGGCAGGAATTCATAACAAAAACCGTAACTATACTAATAAACATACATACATACATACATATATATATATATAAATTATCGTTATAAAAACACACCAGATCAGACACTGAGTTGGATAGATAAGGCCGCGAACGTTTAATTCTGGTTTTCAAAGAATTGATAAATAAACACATCAATTAATCATAAAAGACACTGAAACAACCTAGCCACTACGACTCAGGTTGTATAAACATCAGACTTGTTCCAAAATATTTTTCCAATCAATAAATACAACCATTAAACACTCAATCTTGATATAACAACTTAGTCCTCCTTTGCATCAAACAAGGTGACAATACCACATAATTTGGCCGCGACAAACCAAGGGGAGGGAGGGGGTGGAACACCACAGCTCTGATTTCTGAGGGCGATTCACTAGAGCTTATTGAAGCACCCCCCTAAAAACCCCAGAACAAGGTTCTGGAATAAACTGGCGTACTATTCAGGCAGGAGAAAAAAGCGGGAAGGGGCTATCTGACCCCAGGAATATTAGAAAGGGGGCTAAATTAGCCCCTCTTTCTTATGGGATGGTGGAAGGGATAGCTGGGAGTATAGGGTTAAAGTAAGGTTTAGGTAATGAGGCCCATATATTTCCTCAGGCTAGTTTTCCCGCCAGGAGGGGTTACTAGGCAGGTTAGTGGGGTCTCTAGGTGACTTAGGTAGTTGTTAGGCAGTTTTAGCATATTGCAGAGGGCTCTCAGCGAATGAGCCCCTTCTCCCCGCCCGCTCGCCTCAGCCTATGAGGTGGAGGTTACCTCAGAAGAAGGGATAATTAAGCTGCTGCCCGCCTCAGGGGGCTCAATCTTCAGAAATCTTTCTACCTGTTTTCCCCTCCCCCCCTCCCCTGGTTTGTCGCGGCTTCACATAAATTAACTGGTTTGGGTCACCTCTGTTTCAGAGGGGGACGTGTATTTTTTATATATATTTAATTATTCTGTGATTTTATTATTGATATGGTATATGGTTGGATGTTGATCAATTTGATCTGCTGTAAATGACAACCCGAGTTGTTTATGACTGGGTTGGTCTGTATTTTATATATATTTTAAAAAAATGGTTTATGTTTATATTTGATACCAGTTAATAAAGTAAGCCGCGGCCTTTTATCCAAATTTGTGTCCGAGTGCCTTATTATTATTAAAAAAAAAAAAAAAAGGTATATGGTTTAGATATACTTGCTAAGATTGGTTGTTTTAAAAAAAAAAAAAGGTAAGCATTACTCCTTCCTACCATCCCATAGAGGTGAACTCACAAATCTCCCCAGATACAGGGCTAAATGAGCGGGAATTTTGAGCGGGAAAGAGGCCACTTGACCTTCCCAGAAAAAGGTCAGCTAACCTTTTCCTCAGAGGTAGTGCATCTTTCCCCTCAACAGCTGATCAAGGTCAAAATTAACCTTAAACGGCTTGCTCCTGCCGCCATCCCATGAGGAAAAGGGGTGCTAAAAGCTCCCCTTTTCCCCCCATAAGTTGTCTATCTGCAATCTAATTTTCTCTACATCCGTTCAAAGTGCTGAATATTTAAAGCTTGTCTATGAGTTTCCACTGAGTGGTATGGTACGGTTCGGTTCAGTATGGTACGGTTCGGAACGGTACACATTGCGTTTCCACTGCCAATAGTACCCTTTCATGATAGGCGTGGTGTAGCAGGAAAGCTGTGATAGACGATTCTCTGTCAACCATTCAAAGTTCTGCAGAGTGTAGCTCCACCCTGTTGGTACGGTACTAATGTGCTGGTACCCCAACGAAAGGGTGCGGTACGGTTCAGAATTAGGGTACCATTCATAATGGAAACAGCATAAATAGCGTACCGTACCGAACCAAACCGTTCCAGAAAGCTCAGTGGAAACGAGCCATTAGTGCTCCTAATTTAGAGTAAACACTATAGAGGTATACGCTTTCTTCATATTTTATATTTTATGTCTGAGATTTTATATAAAACACATCTTGGAAGATTACCAGCAAGAAAAGAAGGTACTTCAGGCAATACTCTTAGTTTGACTTAATGCAAATTTGTCCCTCTTGCCTGAGGAACTAGATTAAGTCCCTATATCTGTCTGCTATTAACATCTGAGTCCAGACTCTGGGTCTTTTAAGTGTATGACAAGGTTATCATTTTTATATCTTGTGTGTTGAGTGGTGGTAATAATTATGTAATCCCTTTTTGATATTTACTAATGTCCCTAATAAAGTATTTTTTTGCATTAAGTCAAAGTACCTGCTTTTTTTGCTGGGAAATCTTCCCAAAATGTTTTTCATGTGTTTTCTCTGCTACAGCAATCTACACAGAAATGGTGGATAACGGACTATATACCCAACTGGCTCTATCCGAGAGGGGTTGTATACTGATAATCCCCTCTCTAGGCTCCTTTCACACTATCCGTCCGTCGGACGGATTCCGTTTTTCTCAGCGGGGGATCGAGCCACCGATCCCCCGCTGAGCAGCAGGAGGACAGCTGTGTCTCCGTGCTGTGTGCGGAGACACAGCTGTCAGTTCCCCATGCATCTCTATGGGGGAAATCGGATGGGAACGGACCGTCTGTCCGTTCTCATCCGATCCCATCCGATCCACTGGACGGATGGAAAATAGGGTTTCCATCCGTCCAGATTTGACGGATCGGATCGGGTCGGATGTCAGCGGACATGTCTCCGCTGCCATCCGATGCCCCATAGGAATGCATGGGGGGGACCGTTCAGATCCGCCAAAAAAACGGACAGGCGGATCTGAACGGTCTGCCTGTGTGAAAGGGGCCTCATAGTTTATTTCTTTTGATATATAAAATGCACCATTTATATTTTAAAAAGTGTTTCCCACCGCTAAACCTTTCATCCAACTTCTAAATTGCTGCATTTGTTAAGGTCAAAAGCCAGGATAAAGGAATAGTAGTGGTAAAAAAGCACTTGTGAGTTTAACTAATCTTTTTTTTTCTTAGAATTTTCCTTTAAGGGGGGTGTTTTAGAGGGTATGCCCTGTGCCTACATACTTTTTCTAATAATTGTCCCTCGTTCCCATCTCAAAGTTGGGAGGTATGAATATGTCCTAAGGGTCCTTTCACATGGGCTTTCCGCCTGGCGGACTTCGTTTTGCTCAGCGGAGATCAATCCGCCGATCCCCGCTGAGCAGGCAGATGACAGGTCCGTCTCCGCTTACTTAGCAGAGATGGAGCTGTCAGCGCACCTCTCTCCTCTATGGGAGATCAGATGAAAATGGACCGCCTGTCTGTTTTTATCCAATCCGATCCTCCGTAACAGATGGAAGATAGGGTTACCATCCGTCTGGATTTCACGGACAGGATCGGATCGGAGAGCAGCGGGTGTCAGCGGACATGCCACCCCTGACATCCGCTGCCCCATAGAGGTGCATGGAGCATCCAATCAGGTCTGCCTGAAAAAACTGACAGGTGGACCTGATCGGAAAGCCCGTGTGAAAGGGGCCATAAGCTGACTACTGGCAGAGATCAAAAGATGCTGAAGGAGAGTAGCCTATCTGGTCCTAAAGAGCTCTGTGAGAAGTCTACTGAGCAGAGGGAATTTTTGCTGTTTATTTTGGGTATTCTATACTTGGTTGCTCACTCTCACTGTATGATATACTGTATGTATTGTGTGCATTTACTCTTCAATTCAATAGGCATATTTAACACATGTAAACATATAAATACTACTACGTGACTTATCAGTTAAAAATGTGATAAATTGCTACATTAGGAAATGAACCCGCTGCAGAGTTATAAATCACATTTTTACCTAAAGAGGAAGTAAAGTGTTGACTTTTTTTTTTCATTACCTGCAAAGTAAAGGCATAATGTGCTAGTATGCATTGCATACTAGCACATTATGTGAAACTTACAGGCAAAGGAAGCCCTCGTTGTCACCACTGGAGGCCACAACCATCTTTGCCCCCGTCTTCCTTCCAGGTCCTCGAACTCCGGCTATGTGATTGGCTGGGCTCTTAAGAAGCGGCACAGGTGGCCGTTCCTTAAGATCGCATGCGCCAATGACATCATTGGCGAGCTTATGCAGGAAATATCTCCTAAACGGTACACCAGCAAAAAGTACCTATAGGTAAGCCTTATTATAAGCTTACCTATAGGTACAAACAATTAGTGGAAGTTTACTTCCACTTTAAAATGTATTCTCATGCAGTAAAATGCACGTCTTTGCTGCAGTAAAACAGACTAGTAATCTGGCACTGAAGTTGTAATAAAAGAGATATTCGGGAGAAGTTTTACTAAAGGCAAATAGACTGCCTTTTGAAAGTTAATTTGCTTCAGAGCTTAGTAAATGAAACTTCACTTTGCAAAGAATACCCAACCACATGCAAGGAAAAAAAAAAACAGCATGTTTGCTTGCACATGATTGGATGATGGAAGTCAGCAGAGCCAATTGGCTCTGAAGAAGAGGGGATCTCCCCTCGAAATGCATTGGCCATTTGGGTAGGTCCTCTGGCGTGCTGGTCACTGTCCTGGAGACCTGGTTGCTTTGGGTCCATTGTGGATCAACATGCTTTTACCTTTTTTTGTGTTTGTGAGTATATCTCCTCATATTTCATTTTAATAAATTCCATTTGGGTAATGTGCAAGGTCAGTGTGCCCTCTTTTTGTTTTTTATACAGTGTTTCCATCGGGTTTCCCCTGCCTCAGGAGGGCAGCAAAATCTGTGCATATACCCAAAGCCATAGAGACCTACCGCCACTACATCTCTGTTGAGCGCAGGAGAATTCGTCTGTCAGTTCCAATGCCTGTGTCTGAAAGCGACCCCCCTCCATGCCCCTGCCCTCCTAATGATCTTCCCTGTCACTTAAAATGCCTTTTAAAGTAGCTTGCTTCCCCCCCTGTTTTATCAGGATCTAAACTACTAGATGTCAGTTTTTTTTTTAAACTGTAATCATAAATACCTTATCGCAAAGCGGTCACCGGACCTTCCTCTGCTGGCCAGATGATGTCAGAGGGTTATCTCAGCCCCTCCCTCTGCATTCCTTACACAAGGACGATCGAGCAGAGGAATGTCACTGACCGCAAGTCAGAAATTAACATTTTTAAAAAACGGACACATAGTGCTATATACCTTGATTAAACAGAGGGTATTTCAGTGTTTTATTATCCTGACTTTACAACCACTTTATCTTCTTTTTTTTTTTTGTATCGCTTTTTATTCCTATTACAAGAAATGTAAACATCCCTTATATAAGGGATGGTGGGTCCACATTATGGAAAGCTCTTGAGTCTATAAGGCCCCAAATCTCTTTTCTATCTTTGAAAGTAGCAGATCAAGAAAAAAAAATGTAATCTGATGCTTTAAATTAAAGAAAATTGTTTACTTCCACCCTGGGCTTGAAGTGACATCATGATGTTACTCTGGTTCTCCTAGATCATAGAGGTGATCAGAGATGATCTGGTCTCTCTTCACCTCTATGGCCAGTCGCGCAAACTGTCAGATCATTTCCTGGGCTTGCCGATGAGAACGGTAAGCCCGAGAAGCACCAGCGAGCGGTGGGAGGAGTGGCAACCCCTCCCGCTGCTTCTAAAAGCAATTAGCCACTCAGATCACTTTTATGAGAGAGAGAATCACCGGCTAAAAATAGAAAATACCGGGGTTATGACTGATAGCTTCAGCCACAACCCCGGTAAACCACTTCAAAGTCACATTCCCCAGCCCCCTGTTCTCAAAACAAACCCCTCCCCCCCACTTATCTAAATGACAGGGTACTTTTCTCTGCAGTGTCCTGCGGATATTTCATGCGATGCGATTCTGCATGGCTCAACCTGCACAGCCACATCATCCATTCACAGATCTATTCAAAGGGAGAGAGGGATCTGTGAATGGAAAGACTACAAATTGCCAATGGGGCAGATCATGGTGGCACAAATGCAGTGACTTCATCACACTTGTAGTTTACTTTCCAAAGCCCTATAACAGAGATATGGACCTGGAGCTTGGATGTAAAAAAATGCAGAAGCCTGTACATTGCACCAGCAACGCATGGATTACAGCTGAATTGCTCTGCAGACTTTGCTGCATAAATTTATTAAATGCTATTTTTTTATTGAATTAATGTGCATGCATGTATTCCATTTTCACAAAAGGTGGGCTATGCCTTTAAGCTGCCCTGGAAAGGGCACAGGAGACTGATGCAATGAACAGCATCAATGTTATTATGTGGCAACATTGTTGGCATTATTGAGGACTTTTCCACTGCTGCCATAGGAAGAAAAGGAAAGGGGCTCAGATGTGTTAAGTGACTGGACTGAGGATAGATCCAATAAAAGGTACATACACAAAATGTGTGGGGGTGGTACTCCAAGGGGTGGGATGTCTGCTCAACTGTAAAGGCATTGCACATCTTCAAATGTTTTTGTTGTTTTAACTAGGTATTAAGATTGTTTTTTCCCTGTGTGGTTTGTTTCCTTTACCTTGTAATGATGGGCTGACATATTGTGGCTACAGACTGTAGTGTCATGGCTGATCGATCCCCCTATGTCAATGTATTTAGTCACCTAGCTTGTCCCTAGAGACAAGCAACTTCTTGTTTCAGGTCATACAGCAACCAATGCATGCTTTGCCATTTCCATGTGTTGCATCACAAATGTGGAAGTGCTAATATGATAAAAATACATATCTTCCAGCTAAGTGAGATCTCTGCAAATGCTCTACCTGTTTGTGTCTGTGTCAGATCTAATTACTGTGTAGTTCTCACCTACGCATGCACTAGACAGAGACACAGGGATTGTGGGAAATGTGGTTTCTTCACAGGAAATTTTAGTTCTTAGACTACAGACAGAGGTCATGCATTAATCTGTGCATTGCCAGATGTCTCACGTTTGAACAGAAACTTCTGACACCAGATAGTAAACATTTACTCTTCATACTGTTCATACAGGACAACAAATGACACCATACATCTATATCTGGGTTCTCCAAACTTTCTAAACAAATGGCCAGTTTATTGTCTCCCAGACTTTGAGGGGGCCAGACTGTGGCTAGTGTGAGTAGAAAATGCTCCAGGGTATATTGGAGAAAATAATGCCCCATCAATAGTGGAAGGAATATTACCCGCTGTTGGTATCAGGGGAAGGAATAATGCCCAACTGTTGGTCTCAATGGAAGGAATAATGCTCCATCATTAGTAGAAGGACTAATGCCCCACTGTTGGTTTCAAGGGAAGGACTAATGCTCCATCATTAGTGGAAGGAATCTCCACTGTTGGTATCAGGGGAAGGAATCCATCATTGGTGTCAGTGGGAGGAATATTGCCCCATTGTTGGTGTCAGTGGGAGGAATAGTACCCCAAGGGCCGGATAAATGCTAGCAAAGGGCCACATCCACCCCCTGGGCCACAGTCTGGAGACCACTGATCTAAATGATCAATGCTCACCATATGCAGGTGAAAAGCACAAGGTGCAGGTAGGAAGCTACCTACTACTTGTAGCTGAGGCACACAATGTGACTGTATTTATGGAGCAATAATTAGAGTCCTGCTGTTCAATATACAGTATATAGTTTTTTCTTTTGGTCCCTTTTTTTTTTTTGTAGTTTTGTATTTGTAGGTGGTGGCTCTCGCTACTGCCCATTATTGTAACTGTTGTATTTTTGCAATTTACATAAAAATTTAATTTATTTTTTTAAAAAAAGAAAGAAATTGAAGCAGAGTTTGATTACAGACATCAAAGGGTTTTTTTCTCTCCTGTTATAAATAATGATGTAATCTAATAAAAAAAAAATCAAAATAAGATGTGTGGGTGGCATAAGAACAGTCCAGTAAGCGCTTACAATATTTTATGCTTTAAATCCTCGCTGGTGACCAAAGTAGCTGTGACAATGCTATTTGTAAAATAAGACACTCTAAATGAATCGGCGTTAGGACATTTACTTGGACAAATGAAAATGCGCTCTGTACTTGTTTAAACTCCATCACTAGCCGAAATGTTCTCTGTGCAAAACTTCCCTTTTATTATAGAGCAATAATATTAAAGTTATGACTATCCGTCTCCCTGACATTTTTTCATTGCGCTCAATTGATGGTAAACTCCGAATCCTCCTTCATAGCCAATCTTTAAATTCTAACAGCGTTCTGCACTGCCATAGATGCAGGTCATGTAGATAAGAATTATCAGTAAATGGCGCACTTCAGCCTAGTTCTCTGCTGCCCAGGAATTGGCTGCTATCTCTCACATTTTAATTTGTTAAAAAAAAAAGAGAGAGAAGAATATCATATGGTGAGGCTGAATTATCATGTAATTGATTTTTAGCTCAGTAGGAAGCTGATAGGAATACATAATACCTTGAAAAGCAAAAACTTCTCAATAATCTCCTGTGAGTGCTGCAATGCAACGGGGACAGAATCGATTCATCATAGCGAAGAGTAAAGGGGAAACAACCAGTCTTTTACTGTGACATTATTGGTTTGTCCTTAAAGTAGAACTATAGGCAAAACTTTTTTTTTTTCCATTTTGGACAGAGCAAGGGAGGGTTATAACTAGGGATAGACCGATATGGTTTTTTCAGGGCCGATACCGATATTTTGGTTACAACGTATCGGTATCGGCTGATATTTTGTACATTTAAAGTTTTGAAAAATAAAGACAATTTTTGACAATCTAGTACTGAACATGTTAATTTTTGTTTAATGCTTAATGGCTGACTTGCTGGCACCCTGTGGTGGGTGGCTGGCTGGCTGGCACCCTGTGGTGGGTGGCTGGGACACTGTGGTGGGTGGCTGGCTGGCACCCTGTGGTAGGTGGGTGGCTGGCACAGGGGCTGTGGGTGGCTGGCTGGTACAGGGCCTGTGGGCAGCTGGCTGGTACAGTGCCTGTGGGTGGCTGGCTGTCTGGCTGTCTGGCACGCTGTGGTGAGTGGCTGGCTGGCTGGCACCCTGTGGTGGGTGGGTGGGTGGCTGGCACAGGGGCTGTGGGTGGCTGCCTGACTGGTACAGGGTCTGTGGATGTGGGTGGCTGGCTGGCACCGGGCTGCTGTGGATGGGTGTATGGCTGTGATACATTCTTGCGAGACTAGTCCCGACTCCAGACAAGGCTGTCCAAGGCGAAGGGAGGCATCCTAAGAAGGCAGAATGACGTCACAAAAATATCGGCAATATCGGCCAGTTTCGGGGCTGATACCGATATATCCGGGAAAGTGCATATCAGCCTTGCCGATAATCGGTCTATCCCTAGTTATAACCACTGTCAGATTTTTTTTCGCCATCTCTGTCCCATTGCAGAGATTTCCCTTCACTTCCTGTCCCATAGCCAAACAGGAAGTGAGAAGAAATCCCGGCAAATTAAGGGAATTTCTTGGGGACCCCCAGGTCACCAAGACTAGTGTCTTTTTCTTCGTCTTTTTTTTTTTCTTTTGAACCTTTTTATTTTAGCTTTTTTCATTTCCTTATACTCCTACTTTATCTATTAGGATTCTACCATCCATCCTTGCCTAAGTCCCTTGTGGCCTCCGGTCTGGGCCCTGTTGCCAGGTCTGTTCCCCTGCGTATCACCTGCACACAGCCACTGCAATATATATATATTTTATAAACAAGTACTTACCCTCTATGGATTCCATCTTGAGGTAAGTTCTCTTGTTATATGATTGTATGATGTGGTCATTTTCTTTGGCGTGCTCTCCCATATTGTTTTTGATTGTATTTATATTCATATGTATTATTTACTATTTTTTTTGTTCATTGCATATATAGATATGTTCAAAAAACTCTGGACAAATATACGCCCAGAAGAAGACATTAAGTTGAAAGACGTAGGGGTCTGGAGTCCTTTATCCGAGTTTTTGTCCCACATATATCGCCAATGTATTTACTTTTTGCACTTTGTGCACTTTTAATGTATACTGTGCTGTTATTGATAGATTGATTTTAGCAGTAAACTCACCTTATATACTGAAATAGACTATTGCACCGCGACCGAGTATTATAGTCTATTTCACTACAAAAACACTATATAATCAGTTTGTTGCTGAGCAGTGCGGGGTGTACCAAGATGGCCGTCGCCCCCTTCTACATGCAGGTTACTCGCTATATTTACTTTATTACAATAATAATAGAAATGTAATACTGTTTTTCACTATATAAGGTGAGTGAGTAAGCACCCCTGCTGGTGTTAAGTGTTCTGTCTCCTCATCCCTTTAACTGCAAGAGAGCTTTTCTGGTGAAAAACAACAGACTTAAATAGCTGGATCACCAGATGAAAATAGAAGAAAGAAAGCCTAAATAAGGAAATGAATGCAGCCATCACATATAAGAAATGGCACGCTGCAATATAATAAATGTTATGTTTATGTTGAAGGTTGCATAATAACTTGTTTGATGACTAATGCACTTTTGTAACGCATCTTAATTTTTTTTTGAATAAAGTTTAACATTGAGAAAAAAAAAAAAATAAATGTTTGCTTTTGGGGTTTTGGGCATGGAATAAAGTAGGTGTTATTCAAATTTGGTTGCACAAATGGTAACATATTTTAGGATCTAGTCTATTCTTTTCATTTTTTTGACTGTTTGACTGTTGCCATAGCAACCCAGAGAGGATACATTGTTAAAGAGAGATGTGCCAGGCCCATCTGTCAATCAGCACTTTAAGAACATGACAGTAAGAGACAATAAATTCATACCGATCTAATCTCTTAAAGGAGACAGGACCAGAAAGTAGGAAAGGAAGATTACATGTGCACTTTAACCACTTAAGCCCCGGAAGATTTTACCCCCATTCCGACCAGGGGGTATTTTGCGATTCGGCACTGCGTGAATTTAACGCACAATTGCGCGGTCGTGCGACGCTGTACCTAAACGAATTTGACGTCCTTTTTTTCCCACAAGCAGAGCTTTCTTTTGGTGGTATTTGATCACCTGTGCGATTTTTTGATCACGCGCTATAAACAAAAAAAGAGCGTCAATTTTGCAAAAATAGCAATATTTTTCACATTTTTTTATATGAAATTCCCCCAAAAAAAAATGTAAAAATCAAAATTTTTAAAAATTTTCGGCCAATTTGTTTTATGCTACCTATGTTTGGTAAAAAAAATCGCAAAAAGCGTATTTTGATTGGTTTGCGCAAAAGTTATCGCGTTTACTAACAAAGGGAAAGATTTTTGTCATTTTTGTTGTTTTTTTTTTTAACGCGTAATGGCGGCGATCTGCGATTTTTTTTGCGGTACTGCGACATTGCGGCGGACAGATCGGACCCTTGACTGACATTTTTGACACTTTTGGGGTTACCAGTGACATTTCTACAGTAATCAGTGCTATACATATGCACTGTTACTGTAAAAATACACTGGTAGTGAAGGGGTTAACTTTATTTGGAAGGGAGGGGCTGTGTGTGTCCCTAGGGGCGTGGTTTCTACTGTGATTGGCTGTGGCTCTAGCTGTAAGGACACTGATCAACGGATCTACATACCAGATCCGTTTTATCAGTGTCTTTGCAGCGAGGAGAATGACAGGCAGTTTGTTTACACAAGCTGCCTGACATTCTCCCTCTCCCCCGCCGATCGCCGAGTGACCGGCGGACATCGGGTCCGCTGGTCACACGCGCGGGGGGGTCCGTGACCACGCGGGAGCGGGAGCGCGCCTCCGGGGGCGCGCGCTCGCTCCCTAGACCCTCACAAGCAAGCAACGTAGCCCTACGTTAGTTTGCCTGTGAGGGGCTGACCGCCGACGTAGATAGTCGTGCGGCGGTCGGCAAGTGGTTAACCACTTCTGGACCGGAAGGTTTCACCCTCCTAATGACCAGGCCATTTTATGCGATACAACACTGCCTTACTTTAACCGACAATTGCGCAGTCGTGCGACACTATACTCAAATAAAATTGATGTTCTTCTTTCCCCACAAATAGAGCTTTTTAATTTTTTGCACTATAAACAAAAAAATTGCGACAATTCTGAAAAAAAAAAACAATATTTTTTACTTTCTGCTTTAAAACACAGCCAATAAAAAAAAAAATACATTTTTTTTTCATCAATTTAGGCCATTATGTATTCTGCCACATATTTTTGGTAAAAAAAATCCCAATAAGTGTATATTGATTGGTTTGCGCAAACGTTATTGCATCTACAAACTAGCAAATAGATTTATTTAATTTTTTTTACTAGTAATGGTGATCAGCGATTTTTAGTTGGACTGCGACATTGCGGCGGACAGATCGGACACCTGAACAGACAAGGACTCACTGCTCAAGGTGGTGTGATTGCCTGATGACTCACACAGGTGCATGCCCCGGCTCGCCTCCATGAAAACTTAATAAAGAAAAAGGAATTGGCAGCACTCCAGGTTGAGTCAAAATCCAGATTTAATGACTGGACATCCAAATTATGACAATCGTGACAAGGTAGACGCGTTTCACACACTGACTGTGTGCTTAATCATTAGTGATTGATTAAGCACACAGTCAGTGTGTGAAATGCATCTACCTTGTCACGATTGTCATAATTTGGATGTCCAGTCATTAAATCTGGATTTTGACTCAACCTGGAGTGCTGCCAATTCCTTTTCTTTTATCAGATCGGACACCTAACTGACATTTTTTACACTTTTGGGGGGACCAGTGACATTACTACAGTAATCAGTGCTACAAATATGCACTGTTACTGTAATAATGACACTGGCAGGGAGGGGATTAACCCAAGGGTGATCAAAGGGTTAAGTGTGTCCCCAGGTTGTGCTTTCTAACTGTGTGGGGGATTTACTCAATAGATAAACACAGAGATGTGTGTTCCTAAACAGCAGGCACACAGGATTCCTGTGTTCATCTCTGACAGAACGGTGGTCTGCCTTGTTTACATCGGCAGACCGCTGTTCTGTGTCTATGGGGAGCAATTGCGGGTGGCCGGCGGACCCGCTGATTGGCTCCCCCTCTACAGGTACGTCATTTTGCGCAATAGAGCCGACCTGCCACAGTAAAAGTGTGGCAGCTGGTCAGCAAGTGGTTAAAGGGGAAGTCTATTTTAAATTTTCCATCTCCTTAATTATACCACAAGAAATGAGCCATAGTAAGAGGGGTTCTAAAGACTTAAGTTTTTTCACGCAATTAAGGTGAAAAACCTTTTGTGCTAAAAAAGTTCCCCCCCAGCTCCCCCTTACCTGAAACTGATCCCATCCAGCAATGTTCAGGAGAGCACTAGCTCTTGCATGTTGTGCCAAGGGAGGGGGGGGCTAGCTAAGCAACCCACTCTGTGTCAATAGACACAGACAGGGCAGCTCGGGAGTAAGCACACATGGGTGCCCCCATGAAAAGTGGCTTTCCATGGGGGCATTGGGCAGGGGGGGACCCCATAAGAAAGGGGGTCATGGCTGCTCTGTGCAAAACCATTGCACAGAGCAGGTAAGTATAGCATGTTTGTTATTTTAATAAAAAAATAAAGCTTCAGGCTGGGTTCATACTGGTGCGATCACAGACATCACATGTGATTTGCAACGCATTGCTGTGCACATCACATGAAATGTCTGTGCGATGCAAATTCAGCCATACAAACTGTATAGCTGAAAGTGCATTGCATTCACACCAAAATGGTGCAGGACCCACACCCATGTGATCTGATTTCTGTCCGATTTCACAGTTCACACTGCGATCTGCGAACCCATTTTGAGTTGTCATTAAGTTTACATTGACACCCGCAGCGGTCTGCAGATGCGATGTGGGAACCCACACAGGAATCGCAGGGCTTCCCGCATCGCACCAGTGTGAACCCAGACTTAATGTCACTTTAACCTGTGTCTCTCTATCTCTCATTTGAGTAGAATATGTAAGGAGAAGGGTCTGTATGTTTTTTTTTTTTTTTCCCACCTTGTAAAGAATACCCGGACCCCAACTGAGGCTTGCTGACTAAGGCCAATGTAAAGCTGTCCATACATGGTTAGAATTTCCATCAAATGTTCATACAAAAATCGTTCCTCAGAACATTTTTTTGCCATCCTTGAGTCAACTAATTCTATTCAAAGTCTATTTAAAGCTGGCTAAAAGTGATACTAATGTCTAGTTTTTTTTCCGTTAAAAATAACAAACGTATTAGACTTACCTCCTCTGTACAGTTGGTTTTGCACAGAGCTGCACAGATCCTCCTTTTCTCTGGTCCTTTGCCAGCACTCCTGGCTCCTCCCCCCTGTTGAGTGCCCCCACAACAAGCAGCTTGCTATGCGGTCACCTGAGCTGAACCGCAGCTTTCTGTGTCCATTGAGACATGGAGCCATAATCCGGCCCAGCCCCCTCTCTTTCCTCATTGGCTCACTGACTTTGATTGACAGCAGCGGGAGCCAATGATGCCCTGCTGCTGCCTCAGCCAATGAGGAGAGGAGACCTGGACAGCCGAATCTCTCATGCAACATCGCTGGATCGAAATGGACCTCAGGTAAGTGTTAGGGGAGCTGAGGGGGTCTGCTGCACACAGAAAGCTTCTTATCTTAATGCATTCTGCCTTTAAAACCACTTTAATGCATAGTACACACGATGAGATTATCGGACTAATGATCGTCCGTTTTGCATGCTAGTCTTCATATCAAAAATGAAGAGTTAACTAAAGTTACGAAAATTCTCGTAAGACAGAATAAAAATTTGGAAGTGATATAATGTATTGTAATGTATTTGCATTGTTTTTTCAAACGACAACTTTACTGATTAAACGAAAATCGTACGATTTTGTTATCATACGAGGAAAAATGTTTGTCTTTGCACTATCGGATAATTTCGCAGGAATTGTAGTGATCAGCTCTCGAAAGCTGTGTACCAACCATCAGATTATTGTACGATCACTTCAAAATCTGCATTTTTCGTACGATTTTTTGATCGTTTGTATGGGCCATTACTTTCATCCAGACCTGCTTCTTGAATGGAATCCAAGACCTATCAAAGAGGTTTTAATATGTACATCCCCCCCCCCCCCCAAAAAAAAAAAAACACATTCACAGTTTCATTCATTCAAGAAAAAGTTTTCATTCTGCCCCTTCAAATTATCTCATGATTACGGTCGAAAAAAGAACATTGATTTGACCCCACTAACTATTAAGCTGGCCATACATAGATTGAAATTCAGCCGGTTCAGCAGGGAGCAGCCGAATTTCGATCCATGTCTCGACATTGAGGTTACACAGATGTCGATCTATCAATCAAAAATATATTATATCAATTTTAAGTTGGAAGTTAAGGTAGAACTATAGGCAACATTTTTTTTTTTTTCATTTTGGGTAGAGCAAGGGAGGGTTATAACCCTTCAGATTTTTTTTTTTTTCCGCCCTCTGTGTCCAATTGCGGAGATTTCCCTTCACTTCCTGTCCCATAGCCAAACAGGAAGTGAGAGGAATTCCCTGCAAATTAAGGGAATTCCTTGGGTACCCCCAGGTCCCCATTGGAAGATTTCCCTTCTATTCATTTTTTGGGGACAACCCAATATGCGGATTTTCATTTACATGTCCAATGGTCAACAGGAAAAATAGAGAGGGTAAATTTCCTAATGGGGCCACAGACAGCAATAAAAACTGACAAACGTTCTGATCCCTCCCAACTCTATCCAAAACTTAAAAACAAAAAAAGTTTTGCTTTAGGTAAACTTTAAGACATCTTAATAAAATAATAATTATACAGTATGGTAATTTTTTGCACCAAACTGGACCAGTAGAGCAGCACTGCTACACCACCAGCCACTCCAACAAGCCACAGCAAAGGTGGAGGAATTCCAGCCACCTCGCTTGGCCACTGTCTTCTCCAGCTCTTCCCCGCCCATTGCGTTCCGTCACCCAGCACCTGCGCAGCACAGTGAGTCTCCTCCCAAAATTGTATCTCTGACTCCTCCCTCTCCCTCCCTCCCTCCCTCCCTCCTCCTATGTCCACAAGGCCCTTAGCAGCCACACAGTAGCACTGGCAGCTCTGCAATCACTAAGTGATGTGACACACGTCTGTCAGACCAATCTGATTTCTCAAAGATTCTGGTAATGACCCGGCAGCCAGTTCAGATTTTCACCATTGCCAAGTCATTTCCGGCAAGTTCCCACCTATAGTAATATCTGGGGAGCGGAAACATCACACCACTAGATATTCATTAATAAGAAGTCCGTTAAAGGGGAACTGTAGATATCTGAAACCGATATAAAGAGTTTTATCCTTTACATTTATAGTAAGCACTACTCTGTACTAAAAGATACTTCAGTCTCACACGACTTGCCCGGTCTGCGTTTTTTGATACAATTTTTTTTAAAATTGTAGTTTTTTTAAAACAGTACAAAAACAGAAAACATTTAAGGAAAGTCTGACAATCAGACAAAACTTCAGCACAGAGGCACTTTTTTATTTCTTTATTTTTTTTAATTTAACATAACTTCACAAAAATCCTCATAAACCACAGATATAGGCGATAACTTTGTGAAATGCACAGAAAAGCCAAAGTAAGAAAACAAATCGAGGATCTGATAAGCAGAGTAATACCAGACAGGACCGATCAATATCTATGAACTTTTTACAGTTTATTTGAACTTGACTTTGCCAAAGAAGAAAAGGATTTGATTTGGGAAACAAAATGTTTAACCTTCATTTTCAGCAAATTTTCTATTACGCATAATTCCGTTTTACGTGGATAAACCTTTTTCATGTTAAAATGTATCTATGGTCAAAATGTAAATTTATATATTCCTTTTACTTGTTTCTAGACTACTCCTACTAATCGAAATGATTTTGAAGTCTATAAAGAATCCCACAGATTTACTTCCTTGAATTCTGTGACACGTAGTCGCTATGCACTGCGGTGTCACACACTGCACAGAGCCTGCGTTCTACCGTATACTACAGAGGAGCTGAGAGGAGGAGTTTCAGGAGGCGGAGTCAGTACAGGCAGGGCTGCTGTTAGAAATCACAGGGGCCCGACAGCCTACCTGGCAGGGCCCCCCTCCCCCAAATTTATCAAGACAATATTTTCAATAGATATACACTAAGATCATTATTAGCGGACACAAACATAACAGAGAACCTGTGTGAATTATTTGTTTTTTAATTTTTTTTATGTAAAATATTTTAACTATTATTTTATTTTACAATTTTTGTTAATTTATTCATGTTTAATTTTTTTAAATGTATTATTTTTTTACAGGACAGTGAAGCCTGCAGCGCTACGGGAGGGGGACACACAGGAAAGGGGGGGGGGGTCAGAAGCAGGCAGAACAGGGAGGGGGATCAGTGTCGGAGAAGCAATTACAGGAACGATGCCCTATGTCTGTGTCTCTCCCTACAGCAGGTGAAAGCTGGCAGGAAGTGGAGAAACTGGCTTTCATCTGCTGCAGAGAGCTTTACAGGGCTTCCTTCTGTATTTGCTCCTCCTCCCACCGCACTGATTCACTGTGCTGTTGGGGCCCCCCTGTGTGCCAGGGCCCCCTACAGGACTGGTGGTCCCCCCCCCCCCTATCTGCGGCCTGAGTACAGAAATCACTGCTTGCAGGCAGCAAGGTACCATGGGAAATGTGGTGCATAGAAATTAAATTACCACTTGCAGACCGCCCACCACTTTGTTAATGCGACAGGGTGGCCCCACTGTGAATCACAGTACAGAGCCCTGTGTTTATTAACAACACAGGGCTCTGTACACAGAGCAGAGATGTGTGTGGCTGATTTTATGCAGGGGGAAAAAACGAGCCACATCTATTTGTAAAAGCAGCACATAATACACACATTACACTTGTTAGGCACACAGTTAACCCCTTGATTGTCCCAAGATGTTAACGCCTTCCCAGCCAGTGTCATTAGTACAGTGACAGTGTATAGTATTGGCACTGATCACTGTATTAGTGGCACTGGTGATTTTAGTGCCAGTTAGTTCCCACCCAGTGTCAGTTCATGTCAGATTGCCTGCTGCACTATCACAGTCCCACTATAGGTTGCTGATTACCACCATTACTAGAATTAAAAATAAAAATTCCAATATATATATATATATATATACACACATATATACACACACATGCATACATACACACACCATTATTTGTAGACACTATAACTTTCATGAAAACCAATCAATATGAACTAATTGGTTTTTTTTTGGGGTTTTTTTTACCAAAGATTTTTTTAAAATTTATGATGGATTTTGATTTTGTTTTTATTGGATATGTTTTATAGAAGAAAGTATAAAACATAGTATGAGAATATTGGGTGGAGGGACACCTGTATGTTAAATTCTGGCACAGTCCCCTGGTTAAATAGGAAAACACATAATCTATTCCAGGTCTCCCGAAGGGGAGGAAAGGGAGAGGTGGAGAAGGGAAATCGGGACACACTGGACAATGGGGATTTTGAATGTGCCCAAAAGTCAAAACACTAAATATCATGACTAAAAACAATGTGTTTTTATGTGTTACATACAATGATTAAAATAGCAAAACATATGTTTTCCATAAAAATATATCCTGCTGTGCATATTACCATACAGTACATTATTCTAAGTATTGGGTGATCCCACAAAGGTTCGGATCAACGTGTTTTGCCCGAAGTGCAGGCTGTTTCAGGATCCATTTTTTAATATGTATAAACCTTTAAGACAGTGGTCCTCAACCTCCCGTCCTCGGGGCCCACTAACAGGCCAGGTTTGCAAGATAACTAAATTACATCACAGGTGATCTCATTTGCTGCTCAGTAATTGCAGTAGTCTAGTCTGCATCTCCCCAAGGTAATACTTAAAATCTGGCCTGTTAGTGGGCCCCCGGGGACCAGGGTTGAGGACCACTGCATTAAAGACATACTCCACAAAACATGTGTAGCACCCTCCTAGGTAGGTGCTAGGTAAAACATATCTGTGACCCTGTTCTGCTTACCAGGAGGGTCTGATCTGTTAGTTTAGCATGTCACATGTTTCCAAGTGTGATTCACTGGGTCTGAGGGAGTGTTCCCACTGCAGCCAATGAGGGAGCACATTGGACAGTGGAGGAAACCTAGCCAGTGGCACACTCTGCTTTAGGTTAGTTTCAGTGGGAGGGCATTCCTGCAATGCATCCTGGAATTGCACATAAATAGGAAAGGAGCATGTGACAGGGTGTCTTTTGGAGGGAAGCCAGGTCCCAGTGTCAGTCAGCGTTAACCAGCGCAGTCAGCATTTTCTGTACAGTCCCTGCCTTTTTGTGCATAGTTCAGTTATTGGAGTATCCCACTCCTCCCTTCTCCTATCCAAGTTACAAATAAAAACACAAAAACCAAAGAAACTGGACTGGTCCTTGTCTGAGGTAAAAACTCTTGGAAACATGCCTGAATGTTATACTTTTGCTAATGGTAGCCCAGGGGAACCCACACACAGCAGCTCCCATGGGAGTAGTGCTACAAATGTGTATAGCCGTCATTGGACCTGGAATAGGGGTGACTCTGAACTTTTGGAATATGGTTGATATGTATCACTATCATGGATAAATACTTTTTGATCTATATGTTTGCCCCTGGATGCTTCCTTTTGGGCCGATTGTGAGACTTCATTCACCTTATTCCCGCGGTGGGCATTTTTTTGATTTTGATACCTACATTGTTGATAGCAACTTCACCTTCATTCCCAATATTCCGATCCAATACTATAGATTGATGTTTGTTCTTAGATCAGAGGCTTCTATATCCTCTAAGATAGATGTTGACATTACACCCTTTTGTACACATTTGTTTGTGGATGATGTCTTAAAGGTTTGTACATATTGAAAACCAGATCCTGAGGAAGCCCGCACTTTGGGCAAAACGCGTTGATCCGAACCTTTGTGGGATCACCCAATACTTAGAATCCTGTACTGTATGGTAATATGCACAACATAAAATATTTTTACGGAAAACATATGTTTTGCTATTTTAATCTTTGTATGTAACAAATAAAAACACATTGTTTTTAGTCATAATATTTAGTGTTTGACTTTTGGGTACATTCAAAATCCCCATTTTTCAGTTTCTCCCTGTTTTCCTTCTCCCCCTCTTCCCCTTTCCCTTCTCTCTCCTTGTTTCCCTATAAAACATAGTTTTTTCGTTTATATAGTAACAATTAAAAAAAACCCAGAGGTGATTAAATACCACCGAAAGAAAGTTCTATTTGTGTGAAAAAAATGGTAAAATTTTATATAAGTACAACATGAGTCGTTACATGACCGCACAATTGTCAAGTAAAATAGAGCAGTGCCGAATAGCAAAAAAAGGCCTGGTCATGAAGAGGGGGCAAACCTTCCGGAGCTCAAGTGGTTAAACAGCAGAGGAGCAGCTGCAAAGCATGCAGGGAATCCAGGAACAACATTGACAGTTTTTTTGCAGTGATGAAAAACTTAAAGGAGCAGGATGGAATTTTTTTCTGGAACGAACACATTTCTAACAGTACAGTATATATGTTTTTCATCTGGTAAAGTCCCTTTGTTCCAAAATCAAACTACTTTTAGACAAGATTTGACAAGCCGTCAAATGTACTGAGAATTTTTGTACGAGTTTTCCTACAAAAATGGTGTATAGCCAGCTTAAGGAAAAGCAGGTCAAACACAATATTTTCTTGTCAAAGCTGTATTTTCCATTAAAAAGCATGCATTTGCCTTTGAATAGCAAACAAGGCCTTGAAAATACAGACGGAGAGTTAAGGGTGAAGAATTGTAGCTAAGTTTACAGAATAGGGGAAGCGGAGATTACAGTAAAAGGTTTGGGTAGAGGGGCTTTCTTGGATCTGGTAGACACCCCATCATAAGGCAGTTTGTTATGCACATTTGTGGAATTATTGGAAGGGCTCATGTTAGGATCTTATAGTGATACTAAGCCTTTTTATTTTTTTAATAAAGATAACAAACATGCCTATACCTAACTGCTCTGTGCAATAGTTTTGCACAGAGCAGCCCGATCCTCTTTTTCTGGGGTCCCCCATTGGCGTTCCAGGCCCCTCCTCTTCATCCGGTGCTCCTTTGGAAAGCCGCTTTCCATGGGGGAAGCCATGTGGGCTCAATCCCGAGTCCCACTGCTGGGTCAATTGACACAGACAGCAGGACTTGTCCCCGCCCTCCGCTCCCATGTTACCTCTTTTGATTGACAGCAGCAGGAGCAAATAGCTTCTGCTGCTAATAATCTGTCCAATGAGGCCAGTGACAGCGGCTGGAGCTACTGTGCTTGTGCACAGGGCCGGTGCTACCACAAGGTGAACTAGACAGGCGCCTAGGGCGCATTGCCACCTAGGGCGCAGCCACAGTCCCTGGTTTCCCTATGTTTCCCTGTGCAAACCTCTGCGGCTTGTACCCGCATATTGTTAATGTGATTTGTTCCTGTTGAAGCCGTGCCCCGATCTGACAGCAGAATCCCAGCCCTTGATCTCCCTCTTCAAGAAGCGCCCTCTGCATGTCCCCGGCTGTGCCCTGTGTGCCGGGACCCAGGGATTCCATGCCCGTAACCATACTGGTGGTGAGGAGGACGGCTCTGGGTGAAGGGTTGCTCCGGAGGGAGATGACGGGGCAGAGATTATAGCTACGGTGTGAAGGATGTGGAGTGCGACCGGGGCAGCAGGATTCTTCTGAACTCCAACCGAGGGAGTGTTTGTTCGTGCTGGGGACAGGTGAATCAGCCCTGAGTGCTGGGGCAGGAGTGGGGAACCTGCAGGACAGCCGGCGGGGGAAGCAGGGAGCCCGGATGTGCTTGTTGGGGAAGCTGCTGTCTTATAATAGCAGTCAGAGCTGACAGAGGAACGTCCAGTATAGGAGGCTCCAAAACTACAATGTGCTTGGGGCTTGGCTTTTGTCTATCACATCATTATGGCCAGAACACAGCACAGCAAGAGTTCCTACTTCTCATCTCGGCTCCCACGTTATTCCTAAGCTGTATCTTGATCCTGGTGCATGCTGGTGAAAAATCACCATGTAAGTGTATGTTTTTTTGATGGTTTTTAAAAATGTACAATATTGATCTTAAACCACTCCGGCGCCCTACTTCTTTCTGTTTCTGGTGTCTTTGGGGACATGGAGAGAGCACAGGGACATGAGGAGTATGTAGGGAACATGGAGTAACATTAGGGACATGAAGGGTATTCAGGAAACTTGGAGAGAGTACCAGGGACATGGAGGTGGGGTGGGCACAGGGATATTAAAGGTGTACAGGAAACATGGGTAGAGCACAGGAGACATGGAGGGAGCACAGGGACATGGAGAGAAACACAGGTAAGTATTGTACATTTTAAACTGAGATGATTATATCTGTGGGTGGTAACTTAATATAAAGAATGCAATGGAGTGGCATAAAGTCCACCTGAAAACTACTGATCCATATGGGGAACTATGATCCACAGTCCTATGACTGCTATAATGGATCAGGGTGAATCCAGCTCTAAATAAATGTAGTGCCCAATCCCAGGGGGGCAGTTGAGAACATGCCCAGGTCTCCCTTGCTAGTACAGAGGCTGCTATTCACAAGCACAGCTCTAGGGGATGTCTTTTTAAAATTTAGTACAGGATACTCCTCCTAACCAATCAATGGGAGGACAAACTTCTAGCACAACTCCTTATAGTAGGTGGCACACATTAAAATAAATAAACTGCATCCAAAAAAATAAAAAAGAAGTAGGGCCCGGGGCTGTTTAAGCCATGTGCTAGTATGCATCACATAAACTGACCTAAACTGCCCAGAGCCCGATGTAAGGGTGGTGACTTTGGCCCTAAGTCTTTGGGGATCCTAATGAAAGGTGGACTCTGATGTAAGGGAGAACTCTGGGGTCCCTGATGTAAGGAGGGGTGCTCTGGGGGACCCTGATGTAAGGGGGGGGCTATGTGGACCCTAATGGAAGGGGAGACTTTGGGGACCCTAATGAAAGTGGGATTTCTGATGTAAGGGGGAACTCTGAGGACCCTAATGTAAGGGGGGGGGTTCTGGGGACCCTGATTTAAGGAAAGGGGACTCTTGGGACCCTGTTGTAAGGGGGGTGACTCTAGGGACACTGATGAAAGAAGGGGGGGTCTGGGGACCCTGATGTAAGGGGGAGACTTTGGGGACTCTAATAAAAGGGGTAAACTTTGATGTAAGGGGATCCAACCCAGGTACAAAGCTGTGTAAGGGGCCCCAAAATTTCTGATGGCTGCCTTGTTACACACACACTGCCCCAACAATCTACATGCCACTGCAGGATTGGATGATGCTATCTGGAGACTAAGCTGTCTCCCTCAAACTTCAATCAATCTGTGAAGATGAGGTATCCAGCCAATGAGGTGCTACACAACATCACTTCCTCCCAGCTCCCCAGTCAGTCTCCACACAGAGCTAATGTTGGCAAGGAGGTGAGAAAGCATTCATGTGCAGCTTTTTTTTTTTTTTTTTTGTGGGGGGGGGGGGGGGGGGCACATAGCTGGTCTTGCCTAGGGTACAAAATAGTCTAGCACCGGCCTTGCTTGTGCACATCGCTGGATCAGATCAGCCTCAGGTAAGAAAAAGGGGGGTCTGGGGGGGGGGGGGAGCTGCAGCACAGTAGGTTTTTCACCTTAATGAATAGAATGCATTAAGGTGAAAAACCTTAAGGCTTTAGAGCAACTTTAAAGTTTAATTCCAGGTATGGCCATTTTTAAATAGTTGGACCAGTGTAAGTATGTATGTGGCATACCCAATCGGCATTGAACCCAAAATC
Organism: Pelophylax lessonae; assembly: GCF_965119305.1. Lineage (NCBI taxonomy): Eukaryota > Metazoa > Chordata > Amphibia > Anura > Ranidae > Pelophylax > Pelophylax lessonae. Next base: position 792,463,146 of record NC_138768.1, on the reverse strand, counting down.
TAGTAGAGATCCCTGTAGTAGTGGTGTTTACTACAGTCATTTGCAGCTTCCACAGGGATCCCACAGGTATGGCACACTGGACCAACGTGACTTTGTAAAAACTGTTATACCTGGGATTCATCTTTAATTAGTCTGATGCTACAGTATGTAGGGAGTCAACATTTCAATGAAAAATGTATGTACATCGTGGCTTTGTTTAATGAGTTCCTCAGTGCAAGTAATTTGGTACTGTATAGTTGGACTATTACATAGAATGTGTCGGCAGATAAGAACCATTTGGCCCATCTAGTCTGCCCAATATATCTGAATCCTATGAATAGTCCCTGGCCCTATCTTGTATGAAGGATAGCCTTATGCCTATCCCATGCATGCTTAAACTCCTTCACTGTATTTGCAGCTACCACTTCTGCAGGAAGGTTATTCCATGCATCCACTACTCTCTCAGTAAAGTAATACTTCCTCATATTACTTTTAAACCTTTGCCCCTCTAATTTAAAACTGTGTCCTCTTGTGGTAGTTTTTCTTCTTTTAAATATGCTCTCCTCCTTTACCGAGTTGATTCCCTTTATGTATTTAAATGTTTCTATCATATCCCCTCTGTCTCTTCTTTCTTCCAAGCTATACATGTTAAGGTCCTTTATCCTTTCCTGGTAAGTTTTTTCCTGCAATCCATGTACTAGTTTAGTAGCTCTTCTCTGAACTCTCTCTAGAGTATCTATATCCTTCTGGAGATATGGCCTCCAGTACTGCGCACAATACTCCAAGTGAGGTCTCACCAGTGTTCTGTACAGCGGCATAAGCACTTCTCTCTTTCTACTGCTTATACCTCTCCCTATACATCCAAGCATTCTGCTGGCATTTCGTGCTGCTCTATTACATTGTCTTCCCACCTTTAAGTCTTCTGAAATAATTACTCCTAAATCCCTTTCCTCAGATACTGAGGTCAGGACTGTGTCAAATATTCTATATTCTGCCCTTGGGTTTTTACGCCCCAGGTGCATTATCTTGCACTTATCCACATTAAATTTCAGTTGCCAGAGTTCTGACCATTCTTCTAGTTTTCCTAAATCCTTTTCCATTTGGCGTTTCCCTCCAGGAACATCAACCCTGTTACATATCTTTGTGTCATCAGCAAAAAGACAAACCTTACCATCGAGGCCTTTTGCAATATCACTTATGAAGATATTAAACAAAATTGGTCCCAGTACAGATCCCTGAGGTACCCCACTGGTAACATGACCTTGTTCTGAATGTTCTCCATTGACTACAACCCTCTGTTGTCTGTCACTCAGCCACTGCCTAATCCACTCAACAATATGGGAGTCCATGCTCAATGACTGCAGTTTATTGATAAGTCTTCTATGTGGGACAGTGTCAAAAGCCTTACTAAAATCTAGATATGCAATGTCTACTGCACCTCCACCGTCTATTATTTTAGTCACCCAGTCAAAAAAATCTATAAGATTTGTTTGACATGATCTCCCTGAAGTAAACCCATGTTGTTTTTCATCTTGCAATCCATGGGATTTAAGATGTTCCACAATCCTATCCTTTAATAGGGTTTCCATTAATTTGCCTACTATTGATGTCAGACTCACTGGTCTATAGTTGCTCGATTCCTCCCTACTACCTTTCTTGTGAATGGGCACGACATTTGCCAATTTCCAGTCTTCCGGGACGACTCCTGTTACTAATGATTGGTTAAATAGATCTGTTAATGGTTTTGCCAGCTCACCACTAAGCTCTTTTAATAATCTTGGGTGTATCCCATCAGGACCCTGTGACTTATTTGTCTTCACTTTAGACAGCAATCTTAGAATGTCTTCCTCTGTAAAGACACATGCATCAAATGATTCATTAGTCATCCTTTCAAGTGGAGGTCCTTCTCCTTCTTTTTCTTCTGTAAAAACTGAACAGAAGTATTCATTAAGGCAGTCAGCTAGCCCTTTATTTTCTTCTACATACCTTCCGTCCTTTTAAATGTTTTTAATTTAGTTATTCCTTGTTTTAATTTCCTTTTTTCATTTATATATCTGAAGAATGTCTTATCCCCCTTTTTCATAGACTGAGCTAGTTTTTCTTCTGCCTGCGCTTTAGAAGTTCTTATAACTTGCTTGGCCTCTTTCTGCCTAATCATGTAGATTTCCTTATCTTCATTGCTCTGGGTTTTTTTATAATTACAAAATGCTAGCTTTTTATTTTTAATGATTTGGGCCACTTCTGCTGAGTACCACAGTGGTCTCTTCCTTTTTTTGCTTTTACTGACAAGTCTAATGCAATTTTCTGTTGCCTTCAATAATGCACCTTTTAAGTAGTCCCATTTCTCCTGGACTCCATGTAATCCGTTCCAGTCTGATAAGGACTCATTTATGACTAATTTCATTTTTGAAAAGTCTGTTTTTCTAAAATCTAAAACTTTTGTTTTTGTGTGGTGTGACTCTTTCACAGTTCTTATATTAAACCACACTGACTGGTGATCACTAGATCCCAAGGTTTCGCCTACAATGACATCATATACTATACTATTCTGTGATGGAGGGTGCAGTAATGGATTTCCTATGTAGATATTAGAGCTCTGGCAGCTTATTTTGTTTTTTTTGGATAGGTTCCTAGGAGACTGATAGCAGGCCCATTTCCAGGGTTTTTGGCAATGGTGGCAGTCAGCGGTAGCTTATAAATATGAAAGATTTGTTCCCAGAAGGTGTGAACTGGGCTGTATTTCCGCCATATGTGAGGTAAAGTGTAAAGGCAATATATGTTTATTTTTGGACAGAGTAGGGAAGGGTAAGACCCTTTGTCAAGTTGTTTGTCCTGATGTCTGTATCCCTATTTGGGATATTTAATCCTTTCATTTGTTCCAGTCGCCGATGTCTCAGTGAGTTTTTGACTAGAGCAAGATATGAGGGGAAATCCTTCACTGGGGACACATGTTCTGATGACAACTGTCTAAGATAGGAATTCCATTTATTTGAAGAACCCTTCTCCCATATCCTGTTGCTTCTTCAGGGAATATCAAAACCGAGCTTATCATTTTTCCTCCACCACGTGCCCCTTCCCCTGATTTCTCCGTCAATATCGATGGCATTACTATCAGCCCATCCCCGCATGCCAAGGTCTTAGGTGTTGTCCTGGACTCTGAACTCTCCTTCAAACCCCACATCCAATCGCGGTCCAAATCTTCCCGCTTCAGCCTCCGCAACATCTCCAAAATACGCCCCTTTCTAACCAAAGACACAACAAAGCTCCTAGTTCACTCCCTGGTCATCTCGCGCCTTGACTACTGCAATTCCCTTCTCGTTGGCTTACCTCTACACAGGCAATCTTCCCTTCAATCCATCATGAATGCTGCCGCCAGACTCATCCACCTTACCAATCGCTCAGTATCCGCCGCTCCTCTCTGTCAAGCCCTCCACTGGCTTCCGCTCACATAACGAGCAGGGCCCTCTAGTCCTCCTGGGGGGGAGGGGCTGACTCAGGCTCTCAGTGGCGCACTGACCACTGAGAGGCTGTGCCAGTTAGACATTAATGTCGGGATCTCTCCAGAGCCTGGACTGGCTAAATACGGGTTGCAGAAGTGCAGAATTAAGTGCACTCCTATGATCCCTAGGAGAAGTAGGGCCAAAGGAGCATTGACCCTGCTTTTCCTTAAACCACTTAAGGACCGACCCACTTACATATACTGTGGCAGGGCGGCCCTTATGTGCAAAATCACGTACCTGTATGTGATTCCTACCTTTGGCTCTGGGGTGCATGCCCCAGCGGGAGCCAATTAGCAGATCCAGCGGACCCGATGCCCATCGCAAACCCTTCGATTGTTCAGAGAGAGAGGCAGAATATCGGTCTGCCTATGTAAAATAGGCAGATTGCTGTTCTGCTAGTAAGAAAGACAGATCTTGTGTTTCTGCTAAGCAGGAACACGGATCTCTGTCTTTCTTTAGTTAAGCCATCCCCCAGGGAACACAGTTAACACTTTGATCCCCTCTGATGTTAACCCTTTCCCTGCCAGTGTCAGCACAGTGACAGTGCATTTTTTTTTTAGTACTAGTGACTGTATTGGTGTCACTGGTCTCCAAACAGAGTGTCAGATTTGCCTACCGCAATGTCGCAGTCCCGCTAAAAATCACTGATTGCAGCCATTACTAGTAAAAACAATAAAAAAAAATTAAAGTCCATAATTCTATCCCATGTGGACACTTTACCCTTTGCGTAAACCAATCAATATACGCTTATTGGGATTTTTTTTTATTACCAAAAACATGTAGTAGAATATATATTGGCCTAAATTGATGAAGAAATTCGATTTTTTTTTACATTTTTTTATTGGATGTTTTATAGCAGAAAGTAAAAATTATTGGGTTTTTTTTCAAAATTGTCAGGTTTTTTTTTGTTTATAGCACAAAAAATTAAAACCGCAGAGGTGATCAAATACCACCAAAAGGAAGCTCTATTTGAGGGAAAAAATTATATCCTTTTTTTGGGTATAGTGTCGCATGACCTCGCAATTGTCAGTTAAAGCAATGCAGTGCCGTATTGCAAAAAATGGCCTGGTCATGAAGGGGGTAAAACCTTCCAGGGCTGAAGTGGTTAAAGAGCACTGGACATAAATCACTAAATTATTTCATGTGTCAAGGGAAAATATGAACAGCATAAAACAAACAAAAAAACTGCTGTGGCATCGGGGAATAGTGGTTATAACTCAAAGCTAAAACAAAATAGCAAATTGTTTGTCAGATAATTTATATTTCTGTGCAGCCAGTTCTTTGATCCACAACCCCCTTGCAGACAGCCAGACCCTTGATTCCCATAGCAACAACAGCACATGTTCACTGCAGCACAATCTTATTGGCTCCTGGTGACAGCCATTCAAAGGATTACAGCAGGGTGGGTTTAAAAATATATTTTTTTTATATTACATATCTATCTCTTTATTAAATGGTGTCTTCAGATTTGCTTCAAGTTAAGCTTTAAAAACCTTGTGTATAGGTATAATGTCAATTTAATGTGTAGAAAGAGGCAAGTGTAAACACACTTGCCTCTTTCTACACATTAAATTGACATTGTACCTATAGCTTACTACATAGACAGGCTCTGCTTGCTAGCTGCAGCTTACTTTTCCTTTTACCTCACTGCAAGTCTATTCAACAGGGTCTGTCTGATAGCAAGCATTAAACGTTCTGCAGTTTCTAATGACTGGAAACATCCAAAATACTTCCTGGTAGTCAGAGACAATGTGACCTAGGCCTAATCATTGGGTTACATAAAGGTGCTCAAGCGCATCATTTTTTTCTTCACAGCAAGTAGTAGGATCCTTTAAACTCAAATTAATAATATAATTTGGTAATACTGACATGTGCTCTACTCTTTCATTGGAAAGGTAGATTTTAATAAGTCCTCTTTTTTTTTCAAACAAATTCTGCAGAACGTGGTGCAATTACAAAATACACAAATAAAACCAAAGAAATCCCCACAAGCTGCACTCTACTCAGGGTATGTACAGTAATTTATGGAGCAAGACCAAGTCAGGAAAAAGGGTATCCTCATTTACAGAATTAGCTTTAGACATACACAACCACCCAGAATAACATGGTGGTCAACTTACTGCGACCACAATAGTAGCGAGTAAGTTCAACTTAGATCTTAGTGAGGAAAAGGCATTTCATGCATCAGACAAAGCTATCCCAAGGACTGAGACCAAGATACATTCCCCGCAAACCTCCAATCAGAAGGAGAGTATTCAGGACAAATATACAATTAGGGCACTTTCACACGGGCGTTCCTTTTTTTTTGCCCGATCAGGTCCTTTTTTTTTGTTTTGTAACGGACACGGATGACACTTGTGTCATCCGGTCCGTATGTCCGTTTTTCATCCCATCCGTTTGCGGATGAAAAACTGACATAATGCATGTCTATGTAAAAACGCATGTCTGCGGATGACACCACTGACATCCGTTTTGGCTTCAGTTCCGTTTTTTGAAAGGAAGAAAAAATAGGGTTCTCCTCCGTTCAAAAAAACTGAACTGAACTGAACTGAACTGACAAAAAACGGATGTCAGAGGATGATCATCCTCTGACATCCGTATTTACATAGAGATACATTATGTCCGTTTTTCATCCGCAAACAGATGGGATGAAAAACGGACATACGGAACGCCCATGTGAAAGAGCCCTTAAGGACCCCTAGGCATTGGTGAAGGGAGAAGACAACCAAGGCTGCCAAACATTATCAAACTTTTTAGAACACCCTCTGCTCAAGTAGGTCACTTTGTAATACAGTATCATTTTATTAACTTTATTATTTATTTATTAACGTTGTACAATGGCCTTACAGCCGTAAAACAGAAGCATGCTGAGCAATGTCCGCAATGCTTTGGTAGGGACAGCTCCCTCCACCAAGCCCAATGAGCACACCAAGGTTGTCAACGGCAGTAATACTGACAGGACAGCTTTAAACATGCATTAGACACTCCCAGCCAGAACCCTTGGATCCCTGGGCAGTATCAAAAGATATGACCAAATTCAGCCGGTGTGTACGAGCAACGCCAGCACTCTGCCAAAACTGAAGGGTAAAGAGCAGATAATTTAGCCAGGGTGAAATAAGATCTATGTAGAAATTTGAAATGAATAAGTCTGTCCCTGGCCGAGGCTAGGGTAGTCCCACATATCCTCCCAGTCCTCCCCCTGAAGATCAGGAACATCAATAGCACACTTAGCCCGACACTTAATAATCAGGGGAAGAGAGGTAAGAAAGAGTTCTTTATATATTGCAGATAACGGTTTCCTTAGGGAGTCGTCATTTGACAGATTTTCGATCAGGAAGGATTGAGTCTCTGTTCAAGGAGCACCAAATTAAGAGTTAAAGGCATGCCGCAACTGAAGGTATTGAAAAAAAAATGTCCACTTTTAAAGGACATTAGCTAAATGCCACAAGAGAATGGCCTTCAAAATTAACACAAAACCTACCGGACTAAGCAATAAATGTATAGCATGTGCTTTACAAAGCTGGAATGTACTGTAGTGTTGCCATTTTGAAAACACTCATATCTCAGGGGAACTATAAATTTAAATGTCCTGGTGTAAGGACACACAAAACTAACCTGGTGTAAGGGAATAAACTCACTTGGTGTAAGGACACACAAAAATGAATCTGGTGTAAGGACACACAAAACTAACATGGTGTAAGGACACACAAAATTAACTTGGCATAGGGATGCAAAAAAATGAACCTGGTGTAAGGACTCACAAAACGAACTTGGTGTAAGGACACACAAAACTAACTTGGCTTAAGGATGCAAAAAATGAACCTAGTGTAAGGACACATACAATGAACCTGGTGTAAGGTTACACACAATATGAACTTGGTGTAAGGACACACACTATGAACCTGGTGTAAGGACACACAAAATTAACTTGGCAATGGGGTGCAAAAAATGAACCTGGTGTAAGGACACACAAAGCTTACTTGGCATAAGGACCCAAAAAAATGAACTTGGTGTAAAGACAGACAAAGCTAACCTGGTGTAAAGACGCAAAAAAAAAAATGAACCTGGTGTAAGGACACACAAAACTAACTTGGCATAAGGACGCAAAAAAAATGAACCCGGTGTAAGGACACACAAAACTAACCCGGTGCAAGAACACACAAAATAACTTTGTGTAGGGACACACAAAACTAACCTGTTGTAAAGACGCAGAAAACTGTGCATTGCAAATTTGAGGAACCTACTGAAAGGTGTACACTACAGTATAGCAGTAAGTTAAGGCTTCCAACAGTTAAAACCCATCTCCAGCCCAAACCTTTTACTTAATTTTGAATAACTAGGAAGGGCTAGAGCCTCTGTCCGGTTTGTATTACCACCTATGTTCCTGTTGGGGAGATTTCCCCTCACTTCCTGTCAGAATGGGGACATAAACAAGAAAAAGCAATTATTTAGTAAAATGAGGACATGTATGAAGTTCTAACAAATAGTTTTTTATTGCTGGCTGTCCTGGTGACAACTACATCCCCTATTTCTTGTACAGGTGTCCCAGGAATGGGATTTGAGTGGGATTTTAGCTTTAGACAAATAAACACTTAATAGAGATTTTACATCTTCCTGTAACAGACAAATAAACACTTAATAGAGATTTTACATCTTCCTGTACTCTGTTTATATCTAAAATCTGGAAGCAGTATGTATTCAGTGATGTTAGGACCTCTGACCTGAATGCTTGTTCATGTCATTGGCTCACAATCAAAGGAAGAGGATGGCAGCCCATAGCTTGCAGCTTTAAGTGGCATATTCTGGGATTTATTTATGACAGGTCCTCCTAAAACATCCTGATAAAAGATGGCTGTGAAGGAAAGGTTAGTAGAGATGAGATATTGGAACTTTCATCTCTGTTATCTGAGGTGTCCTTGCTGTCCTAACTTTTCATGTGGCAGCCATACCTTATCACAGCGTATTATAAATGACACAGGAGCTCTATAACCTGTCTATTCTAGCAGGGCCATCACATGTCCTCCCAGCTTCTGGGGACTATTTGGGATTGATTTAACCCACCTTTACCTTTGAATTGTGGAACCCTAGTCCGCTGTATGTAGTTCCAGCTTTATACTGTTCATGTGAATGCAGAATTTCAAAGGGGTACACGGCACAAACATTTTAGGTTACTTTATCTGTACTATATGAAAAAACACTCCTAACCTTTCTTCTCCCAGGTGTAAGCATGCTGAATAACAGCAAATACTAACATCAGTATATTAAAAATTATAGTACACGGTTCAGTTGGATTTTTGATAATGTGTCCAAAAAAATGCAGTAAAGACCATACATATTTTTTGCAGCTATATGTTAAAAATAATGATAATAATAATTTTGAAATTGGCACCTCTGGCAACCTAACTTCCCTTCTGTCTCAGGTATTTTATGTGTGTTGTATTGAACTACATCAAGTTAACCACTTTAGCCCCAGCCCTATTTCGGACACTTTTTGTTCACAAGTTAAAACCAGTATTTTTTCCTAGAAAACTACTTAGAACCCCCAAACATTATATATATTTTTTTAGCAAAGACTCTGGAGAATAAAATGTCGGTCATTGCAAAATTTTTTGTCACGCGGTATTTGCGCAGCGGTCTTTAAAACGCCATTTTTTGGGAAAAAATTTGAAAAATCACATTTCACTGCATTTAAAAAATACTAAACAGTAAAGTTAGCCCATTTTTTTTGTATATTGTGAAAGATGATGTCACGCCGAGTAAATAGATACCAAACATGTTACGGTTTAAAATTGCGCCCCCCCGTGGGATGGCGACAAACTACGGTCAATAGAGATCTCAATCTGCGACGCTTTAAATTTATTTAACGGTTACCAGTTTAGAGTTAGAGTGTAGCTCTTTTTTTTTAATTATTGCCCACGCTCTGGCGATCGCGGCGATACCTCACATGTGTGGTTTGAACAGCGATTTCATTTGCGGCTCGACTTGCGTATACGTTTTTTTTTGTGCGCGAGCTAACGGTGACGGGGACGGCTAAATTTTTTTTTTTTTTTTTTTTTTTCCTATTTATTTTTTCTTTTTTTTTAAACTTTATTACAGGTTTTTTAAAAAAAAAAAAAATCTGATCACTTTTATTGTTGTCACAAGCAATGTAAACATCCCTGGTGACAGCAATATGTCGTGACAGGTACACTTTATGGAGGGATCGAGGGTCTAAAAGACCCTAGACCCCTCCACTACACTTCCCTGTATGCAAAACGCCGAAAACGGCATTTTTGCATACAGCCGTTTTTCAAATCTGCCGCCTTTTGCAGCACAGTAACCCGGACGTGACGTCATGGACGCCGCCTCCGGGTTACGTCATCGGAGACCCGATCGATGCCGTTTCCGGCATTCATCGGGACTCCATCCAGCCGGCGGACCCGGTAGCCCCGAGCAAAGCCGCGGAAGGCGGCGGGAGGGGGGGGACGTCCCCTCCCGCCCCCCCGGGTAACGATCGAGCGGCTCCCGAGCCGCATCGATCGTTACCGACGGAAAGCCGACTGTCGGCTTCAAACAACGGTACCGGGATGATGCCTCTAGCTAGAGGCATCATCCCGGTATAACCACTCAAAGTCAGCCGACGTAGAGGTTACGTGACTGGTAGTAAAGTGGTTAATATTGTTCTGTAGAATGCTGACATCTAGTGGTGGTTTAGAGCCACTAAAACATGTTGTTTACTTGTGTGCTTGGTACCTCCCTCTGTCCTCCCCTTCTGTTTAGTGTTATTTAGTTTAGTCCTTGGAAGACCCTCCCTGTTTCTTGCATGTTTCCCCAGTCAGTGTTAGTACATGGCAGAGATAGGGCTTAGGAAAGTCATTAGCGTTGATTTACTAAAACTGGAGAGTGCAAAATCTGGTGCAACTGTACATGGTAGCCAATCAGCTTCTAACTTCAGCTTGTTTGAATAAGATTTGACAAAAAAAATAAATTGTTTCTAAGCATAGCTGCACCAAATATTGCACTCTCAGGTTTTAGTAAATCAACCCCATTCTCTTCTTACAGTTTAGACATCCCTATACTGCGATTAGCTAAGTAAAATTGTGTAGGATTCAACTTCTGAGGCTTGAAGAGTTAAAATGGTTGTAAAGGCTAAAGGTTTTCTTACCTTAATGCATTCTTTGCATTAGGCTTCTTTCACACGGTCGCTCCGCTGCTTTAGTCCGCTGCGGGACTTTTTTTTTTTTCACGGAGCGGATGACATTTGTGTCATCCGCTCCGTATGTCTGCATATCATCCCATCCGTTTGCGGATGATATGCGGACATAATGTAAGTATATGGCATTGCGGATGTCAGCGGATGACACCACTGACATCCGATTTTCCTTCCTTTCCGTTTTTTACACGGATGAAAAAATGGGGTTCTGTTCCATTCCAAAAAACGGAACAGAACTGAAAGGAGGAAAATCGGATGTCAGCGGATGGTATTCCGCTGACATCCGCAGTGCCATTCACTTACATTAAAGTCCGCAAATCATCCGCAAAAAAATAGGATGATTTGCGGACATATGGAACGGCCGTGTGAAAGGACCCATAAGGTAAAAAAAACATACAATGGTCAGCTCCCCCCCCCCACCTAAATATTTACTTAAGCCTGATTTCAATCTAGCCAAACAATAGCAGCGATGCCCCCTTTCTCCTCACAGGAAATGGAGGCAGCAGCAGGAGCCGTTTTCAATCAAATCCCATCAGAAAAGGTGGGGGGGGAAGCTGTGCTGTGTGTGTCAATAGACTCAGACAGCCTGGCTCAGGATCGAGCCTGCACAAGTGCCCCTATAGCAAGTGGCTTCCTGTGGGGGGACTCGGAGAAGAGGAGAAGCCTGGAGCGCCCGCAGGGGGACCCCAGAAGAGGAGGATCAGGAACCATTGCACAGAGCACCAGAGGTGACATCACTAATTCTAAAATAAAGTATGCAATGAAAGCAAAAAAAAAACGTTTTTAATTTTAAAAAATGTTATGTTGATGAAGGGGGAGGGAGGAACCATGGAAGGCAAATTATAAACAGATTAAACCAAAGCTTTAACTCTGGAAAGCTTGCAAAAAGCTAAAGCTACGACCAATGCAACAAATAAACAACTTTAATTGTTAGGACAGGTTGGAAGGTCAATTAAGAGACCATAGGAGTCCCACATGCATTGTGCTGCAATTATCCGTTTTGATGGGTGCAATATTTCAGCTGGAGACCATGCTCTGGAGATACTTTGCATTACACTCTGCAATATAGCCAAGTGGAAGCACTGCTTATAGGGTTCAGTGAACCTAACTGCAGACTGGGTCTAGCCTGCTCTGATTCTGTTTCCTATACAAAGACCACTAAAAATGCAGACTTTTACACCACACAGACTCATTTTACATGCTAAAATTAAACAATGCAATGCATGAAGTCTGAACCCTTATTAATGTGATCTGTGGAAAACCCCCATTTCTCTAAAGGGAAGGATAACAGGGAAAAAATATTTGCTGCAAACAAACCTAACAAAGAATATATATTATCTATTTATATACACAGTATCTCATAGTATCTCACAAAAGTGAGTACACCACTCACATTTTTCTAAATATTTTATTCTATCTTTTCATGTGACAACACTGAAGAAATGACACTTTGTTACAATGTAAAGTAGCGAGTGTACAGCTTGTATAACAGTGTAAATTTGCTGTCCCCTCAAAATAACTCAACACACAGCCATTAATGTCTAAACCACTGACAACAAAAGTGAGTACACCCCTAAGTGAAAATATCCAAATTGAGCCCAAAGTTTCAATATTTTGTGTGACCACTACTGCCTTAACCCTCTTGAGCATGAAGTTCACCAGAGCTTCAAAGGTTGCCACTGGAGTCCTCTTCTACTCCTCCATGATGACATCACAGAGCTGGTGGATGTTAGAGACCTTGTGCTCCTCCACCTTCCGTTTGAGGATGCCCCACAGATGCTCAATAGGGTTTAGGTGTGGAGACATGCTTGGCCAGTCCATCACCTTACCCTGAGCTTCTTTAGCAAGGCAGTGGTCGTCTTGGAGGTGTGTTTGGAGTTGGTATCATGTCTGAATACTGCCCTGCGGCCCAGTCTCCGTAGGAAGGGGATCATGCTCTGCTTCAATATGTCACAGTACATGTTGGAATTCATGGTTCTCTCAATGAACTGTAGCTCCCCAGTGCCGGCAGCATTCATGCAACCCCAGACCATGACACTCCCACCACCATGCTTGACTGTAGCCAAGACACACTTGTCTTTGTACTCCTCACCTGGTTGCCACCACACACGCTTGACACCATCTGAAACAAATAAATTTATCTTGGTCTCATCAGACCACAGGACATGGTTCCAATAATCCATGTCCTTAGTCTGCTTGTCTTTAGCAAACTGTTTGCGGGCTTTCTTCTTCATCATCTTTAGAAGGGGCTTCCTTCTGGGACAACAGCCATGCAGACCAATTTGATGCAGTGTGCGGCGCACTAACAGGCTGACCTCCCACCCCTTCAACCTCTGCAGCAATGCTGGCAGTACTCATACGTCTATTTCCCAAAGACAACCTCTGGATATGACGCTGAGCACATGCACTTAACTTCTTTGGTCGACCATGGTGAGGCCTGTTCTGAGTGGAACCTATCCTGTTAAACCGCTGTATGGTCTTGGCCACCATGCTGCAGCTCAGTTTTAGGGTCTTGGCAATCATCTTATAGCCTAGGCCATCTTTTTATGTAGAGCAACAATTCTTTTTTTCAGATCCTCAGAGAGTTCTTTGCCATGAGGTGCCATGTTGAACTTCCAGTGACCAGTATGAGAGAGTGAGAGCGATAACACCTAATTTAACACACCTGCTCCCCATTCACACCTGAGACCTTGTAGAACTAACGAGTCACATGACACCGGGGAGGAAAAATGGCTAATTCATCCCAATTTGGATATTTTCACTTTTGTTGCCAGCAGTTTAGACATTATTGGGCGGTCTGTTGAGTTATTTTGAGGGGACAGCAAATGTACACTGTTATACAAGCTGTACACTCACTACTTTACATTGTAGCAAAGTGTAATTTATTCATTGTTGTCACATGAAAAGATATAATAAAATATATACACAAATGTGAGGGGTATACTCACTTTTGTAGGATACTGAATCATATATATATATATATATATATATATATATATATATATATATATATATATATATATATATATATACACACATATACATATACATATACATATACATATACATATACATATGCAATGTTTCTGGGGTTGCTGGAGTCATTGTCATTTCAGCCCAGCCAAAGCAGCTTATGGTGAATGTGGGATAAGATGAAAATTGCTTCTTTAGTATATTGTCCCCAATCCCTGAAGAACAGAACAGCATTTTCCATTGACTTCCAGCAGCAGTTGAACTGCACATTGAAATGCACAAGCTGTGATGAGTGCACTGGGTGACATCACCAAAGTTATAAATAAGTGAGCAAGCCCTGCCAGGACTGCATTTCAACTGCAATACCCCAATTATATATTAATACTATCATGGCTGCAGAAGACATACTGTATATGACAATAGGAATACATGGAATGGATTCCCCTGTATTGGAATCTATGCCATAGAACAGAACAGAAAAGCACTGGAGAAGCAATGTAAATGTGCAATGGTATCTGATTTATGGAAAAGCTCCATGGGCTTTATCTAAAAACATGGAACAAACAGCAACCAATCACAAATAAGCTTTTAGACCAACTACACCGAACTGCTAAATGCTAATTTTCCCTTTCTATTTATAGAACATAAACATAATTTAAGGAACATTCCACTCAAGTCGCCCGCCGACTTCTTATATCTCTTGGGGTCATTAGTCATGAGATCTCTCTTTTGCACTTCCTGGTGCTGTTCTTGCCCACTTGGGAGTTTTGGGGGTTCCCTCCCACACCCTCTATTATATTCTTTATATGATAAAATATTAATGTATTATGGGTAATTTATATGGTGCTTTTCTCTGTAGGTAGTCAATGGGCTTTATCTGCTATTGGAGCAGATAGTGTGACAGCCATCTTGGGCTGGCTCAATAGAATATCATTGTGCGCTACTTATAGACAGGAGCCAGTTAACTTGCTAAGAGTACCTAGAGGAAGCCCATACATGCATAAGAAGAACATGCAAACTCCATGCAGATAGTGCCCCAACCATGATGCAAACTAAGGACCACAGTGTTGAAAGTTAGAAGAGCTGACCACTAATATATTGAACTTCCAGCAGGGAAAGTGGGGCCACCTCTCCACAGCCATGGTAGATGAGGAGACCCAGGAACTCAAGAACAGAAATCTCACAAATACAGTCCCTGCGAGATGCAAGAATTGGTTGGTAAGTTTATTTATTCCCACTAGTTACTAACAACTGAAATATCAGTTTTGAGTGGACTAATCCTTCAAATGGTAGCAAAGTCCTTTGTTTCTATCAGAGGAGACCTTTTAAAAGGAAAAATGGTAAACCCCAAGTTAACCCTAAGGATAACACAATGTAGACAAAAATGGCATAAAGTTACCAAGAGCAACCAATTAGAAATCAGCTTTTACTGATCTACCAACCCTAAGCTTCTAAATTATTCCTTAGTGGTTGCCATGGCTGCACATCACTGCATATCCACCAGGGGCTAGCATCTAAAATAAGAAATGTCCATTGCCCATGTCACAAATTTAAAATCTAACTTTCGAGAGAGAGCACTAAAAGTTCTAGTACTAGGGCCCTCATAGTCTGGAGGATTGGACTGGGGCCTTACTCACCACAGGTGAATTCACATCTGTGCAATAAGGTAGCACACGGTAATACGCACATTACTGCAGTGTGAGGTAATTCACGATACACAGTGCAGGCCCTTTGCAGCGCCATTCATTCTGAATAGCTAGCAACCCAAGGCACCTAGTTAGCTAATGTGGGCATTTTAGTGTGCCACAATACATAGATGTGAACGAAAGGACTTGTCAAAAGAGGCTTTTATCTTTATTTTTTTGTACACTTTTTTGGTGAATGGGTAGGGGTACGATGTACCCGATATCCATTCACATGGGGGGGGGGGTGGCCGGAACCTGAGGGCCCTCTTGTTAAAGGGGGCTTCCAGATTCTGATAAGCCCCCACCCGCAGACCCCACAACCACAGCCCAGGGTTGTCGAGAAGAGACCCTTGTCCCCATCAACATGGGGACAAGGTGCTTTGGGGGGCACCCCAAAGCACCCTCCCCATGTTGAGGGCAAGTGGCCTGGCATGGTTCAGGAGGGGGGGTGCTCGCTTGTCCCCCTTTCCTTATCCTGTCCAGCCAGGCTTCTTGCTCGGATAAGGGTCTGGTATGGATTTTTTTTGGGGGGGGGCCCACGCCGTTTTTTCTTTTCAATTTTGGTGTGGGGTTCCTCTTAAAATCTGTACCAGACCCGAAGGGCCTGGTATGGACTTGGGGGGACCCCAAACCGTTTTTTTCATGTTTTTTGTCTGTGTTGCCAGGAGCCAACAATAAATTACAGCCACGAGCAAGTTTAAATGAAATTTTTTCCTTTAGAAATGTAAGTATTGCTGCAGCAGGCTACATACATTGCACAAATGCGCCACTTGCAGGCACATTAAGGGGACCCCCAGGCACGATATTTGAATGAATTTTTCATTTTTATTGTTTCACTTTAAGCATTATTAAAATCCATGCATTGGTACATGTCCCCCAGAGCAGTACCCAGACCCCCATACACTTTTTTTGGGTAATAACTTGCATTTAAGCCTTTAAAATGTGGACTTTTGATTTTCATGTTGGAGTCCCATAGACTTCAATATAGTTTGCATGTTCTAACTAACTTTTCGCCTATTCACGGTGTTCTGGTGCAAACTGAACTGGGAGGTGTTCAGCTCATCGCTAGTTATAACCTGTGCTGTCGGCATGGGCAGCCTATTCATAATTAATAAGCTGATTCACTGGTCAACGCTTGAAAAAAAAAAATGCTTGTTAGCTGTAGTGGTTGAAGAATAAGCTAGAATACCCACCTCATCCCCTGCTCTGACAGGTGTCCTCCATCTGTGCTACCAGTCCCCCGAATCCTCCTCTCTAAGCTGATCCTGACTATAGTCGCACTGTGATGTCATCAACTACAGTGCAGGACCAATCATCCAGAATTACACATAAGGATAGCAAGGGACCATCCACAGCTTAGAGTGTCATGCAAAAGAGTGGAGTGCCAAAGCTTACCAGAGCGAAGAGTAGGGTAACTAATACAAAACGTTCCTCTACCCCTAGACTTAATCCATGTTCTTCAGGTAGGGTGTACTGCAAGGGTAGGGAGTTGGGCTTCAGAGTGAATCCTTACTTTGCCCTTTGTGGGCAAAAAACAAGCTCACTTCGTAGCTCCTCCTCTCCACAACTGATATTTACCTTCCCTATGATCCCCCCACTTCCCCACATTCATCTGCCAGAGCAAAGTGGAAAAAAACCCTGTTTTAGATCAATGTCAGCCTGGTCAGAGCTTACACAGGGCTAAGGAACCTCCCACCAACATGTGACAAAATTCAGGCCTGGCAATTGGACATTTGAGCTCCTATCATGGGAATTACATCATGGGAATAAGAAAAGAGCACATGCTCCCCCATACCTGGAGGTAGCAGGAATCTCCCTTGGCTCTGATGGGCAAACAGAATAACAGGAGAGCACCAGCAAGACATGGTTATAGGGTCACTTTAGCTTATTTTTGCAAATATATGCAAATTAGACCTCTCTTTTTTATTAAAAAATAGAGACAGGTTTGACAGAGAGCCCTTTAATGGCCAGCAGGTCACAGTGCTGAATTTTGTTTTTTGCATGTTTTTGTATTATGTCTTTGTGAATTATACCTCCTATTGTGTACCTCCCTAGCTCCTCATAAATTGATTGTGCAGCTGCCAATTTCTCTTATGGCTATAAATAAAATCGCCTGATTTTTTAAAAATAAATATATCATGCCAATTCCATCTAAAAGCACAGCGGCTGGTTGATACAGTGGGACATATAATCTTGTGCTGGTAAACACCTTCTGTGATACAGCAATATATTCCAGTAGGTTAAGGCCTCTCTCAGTCATAATTAACACAAAACCAGGCGAGACTAAACCATAAACCTTCTCATAACGATCTGTTCAATGGTTATAGCCTGCAGATTTTTAGACTACATGGGATATTTTAATTGTTAGTGATCATGGGTTTAAAGTGAAGCCTCTCCGATATATTAAGGCAACTGAAAAACTTGGGGTTAAATCTAATGCTTGGAAGTGATAAAAATTTCCCGTGCACAATGTTCCTGAGCCCTGGCAGTTCACGCAGCCATTATGAATGTTTTATTAACTTGATTAAATAAGTAATTTATTTTGTGGCATGTAAATTTAAATTCAATTTATACCAATTCAATTTAAATTGAGTATACCCATGCTCTGCCCTATAGGTTGATGACTAAGAATGCACAGACTTTAAAAAAAACTGGCATTTACAAAGAATTCAGCTGGCAGTGCCAACCATTGTGTATCCCCACCCACCCTCTCTACATACCTTGTCTGGAGGTGGGAACTGCAGCTGATTGACGTCCAGAGGGGTCATCAGGGGGATGGTATCAAATCCATCTTCGCACATAGGGGGTTTTGCGCCCTTCTCGCTGAAATTGTTGCCCAGTTTCACCATCCTGCCGGACTAATGCTGAGTACCCCTGTAAAGCAAAAACCACAAGATCATCCAAAGCTGTGAAATGCAGCACCTCCTTTGCCTGCCACCGGGGATGTGTACAATGAATTACGGTAATGAGGAGCCTCCAGATGCTGAACAAAAGGAGTAACACTCACATCAGAGGGGAGGGGGTTCTGATCACACATATTCTGGCATTATATGAAAACTGGCATCCCTGCATCCTATCTGCTGCAAGGCTCAAAACTCAGCTCACCAAATCTCTTTCCTAAACTCTATCCATACCTATATTAAATCAATGTACGGATCCCAGGACCAGGCAGCTCTCTGAAATTCTTCCCCATCTCTAGAGCGCAGATAGGGAAACCAAGGTACCCTTTACAAGGAAATGATGGTTGATCTCCCCATCTGCGTGGCGATGTTCTGATCTCCTTTCAGAACACAATACATGTCCAGCATGCATCCAACAAAGTCTGAAGCTTAACCTAATTATTTTCCAGGGACAACGATATCGGGAAGCAGGGATACTCATATTGTCACAATATCTCTATCCAAGGTACCCAGGACACAGAAGCCCAACCAGCAGTTTCAATGAACCCCAAAGTTCTTGAATGCAAAAGGGGGGCGTATGTTCTTTGAAGGACATAGCTGTACTAGGTACATATCCTTACAATGCAGATTTTAATAATTCAAAGCCTTTTTATTAGAAGGGCAAATTGGAACTGATAGATCGCACCGGAGAGAACGTATATCCTATTGATTAAATGCTAAGCACCACTTGCTCACATCGCTAGTACCACAATAAAAAAGGGATGCTTTGCTTACCAAGGGGATGGGTCCAGATACCTGTGCTGATCCACACAGTCACCTTCCTCTTCTTTTCTAGCAGGGTGGAGGATAGCTAGGGGGGGAGGTGTTGGGGGCTCTTGGAGCCCTCTTTCTATGGATGGATTATTGACTTCTTTTGTGTGAGGTCTGCACAGCAGTAGATGAATCCTCAGTCTGACGCAGCTCAGAGCACAGGGGATGCTGAGCAGGAGACAGGAGGTGCAGGGCTTGACACTTTGTAATAGCTGAATTTGCATGGACCCATGGGTCTTCAGCTTGGAGCCTGCTACTGCTGCTGCTGCTGCTGCTGAATCCAACACAAAGAAACCCCCTGGAGGCCACCATCAACTCCTCCCCTCACGTCCCTCCCTGGTATCTGGTGCAAAACCATCCAGCCATCTCCTACCTCACCAGCTCTGTCCCCAGGTTGTGCCATTGTGGAAATCACTTTTAACCCTTTCAAGATCCTTTCTGTTGATTTATGTATTTTATAAACTTACACATCTAAGAAAATAATTTCATTCACATCAGT
This sequence comes from Pelophylax lessonae, assembly GCF_965119305.1. Classification (NCBI taxonomy): domain Eukaryota; kingdom Metazoa; phylum Chordata; class Amphibia; order Anura; family Ranidae; genus Pelophylax; species Pelophylax lessonae. The sequence goes on along the minus strand of NC_138768.1, from coordinate 792,443,608 downwards.
CCCAGAAGCTTACAATTTAATGCTTTGATTTTTTTCCCCTTTATGCTTCTGAGTCTAAAGGCTCATGCACATGGCCATCTAAAAGCAGCGTTTTTATCAGTACTGCGTTTTATTTATTTATTAATTTTTTTTACAGATCTGAGCACAGATCCTTTGTTCTTCATGGGCTCATGCACACTGTGCATAAAGACCAGTAAAGTTGCACTGTGTTCAGATTCATATATAAAAAATAGAAAGATCTGCTTCCATGGTCAGTTATTTACATATGCATAGACATGTGTGTGATTACACACACACGTGTATATACATGTGTGGGATTACATGTAAATATTCAAGCATGTTGTAAAGTTAATAGAATGGAAGTAGAATTTTACATGTCCTAATGGACGTTTATACAGCTATACGCGAACATTTTCACACTCTGCCAGATAGATCCTGTGTAGGCGAACAATAACTTCAAGCATATGGCCATATGCTCTTTCCCTTAAAAATGCATATGTGCATTTTACATTATGTTGCGTGTTACTCTTTGTGTGTTTGGCTTTCTATACTTGCATTTTCTGCGTATGTGCTATGGGGGAATAGTGCATGCATTTTGTAAGCTGATTGAAGTATGCCAACAGGGCCTTTTACCAGTGGTGGGATTCAAAAATTTTAGTAACCAGTTCCGACTTTCCCAGCAGAATGACCAGCGTGCCCCTTTCAATGCACAGTGACCAGCGTGCCCCCTTTCAATGCAGAGAGACCAGTGTGCCACCTTTCAATGCAAAGAGACCAGCGTGTCCCCTTTCAATGCAGAGAGACCAGCGTGCCCCCTTTCAATGCAGAGAGACCAGCGTGCCCCACTTTCAACGCACAGTGACCAGCGCTGCGTGCCCCCCTTTCAATGCACAGTGACCAGCGCAGCGCGCCCCCTTTCAATGCAGAAAGACCAGCGTGCCCCACTTTCAATGCACAGTGACCAGTGCAGCGTGCCCCCCTTTCAATGCAGAGTGCCCACAGCATTGCCCCCAATCATTGCAGAGTGCCCACAGCATTGCCCCCAATCATTGCAGAGTGCCCACAGCATTGCCCCCAACCATTGCAAAGTGCCACAGTATTGCCCGCAATCATTGCAGAGTGCCCACAGCTTTGCCCCCAACCATTGCAGAGTGCCACAGCATTGCCCCCAATCATTGCAGAGTGCCCACAGCATTGCCCCCAATCATTGCAGAGTGCCCACAGCATTGCCCCCAATCATTGCAGAGTGCCCACAGCATTGCCCCCAATCATTGCAGAGTGCCACAGTATTGCCAGAAATCATTACAGAGTGCCCACAGCATTGCCCCCAATCATTGCAGAGTGCCCACAGCATTGCCCCCAATCATTGCAGAGTGCCCACAGTATTGCCCCAATCATTGCAGAGTGCCCACAGCATTGCCCCCAATCATTGCAGAGTGCCCACAGCATTGCCCCCAACCATCGCAGAGTGCCCACAGCATTGCCCCCAATCATTGCAGAGTGCCCACAGTATTGCCCGCAATCATTGCAGAGTGCCCACAGCATTGCCCCCAACCATTGCAGAGTGCCCACAGCATTGCCCGCAATCATTGCAGAGTGCCCACAGCATTGCCCCCAATCATTGCAGAGTGCCACAGTATTGCCCGCAATCATTGCAGAGTGCCCACAGCATTGCCCGCAATCATTGCAGAGTGCCCACAGCATTGCCCGCAATCATTGCAGAGTGCCACAGCATTGCCCGCAATCATTGCAGAGTGCCCACAGCATTGCCCCCAATCATTGCAGAGTACCCACAGCATTGCCCGCAATCATTGCAGAGTGCCACAGCATTGCCCCCAACCATTGCAGAGTGCCACAGCATTGCCCGCAATCATTGCAGAGTGCCCACAGCATTGCCCCCAATCACTGCAGAGTGCCCACAGCATTGCCCCCAATCATTGCAGAATGCCAACAGCATTGCCCCCAACCATTGCAGAGTGGCCACAGCATTGCCCCCAATCATTGCAGAGTGCCCACAGTATTGCCCGCAATCATTGCAGAGTGCCCACAGCATTGCCCCCAACAATTGCAGAGTGCCACAGCATTGCACGCAATCATTGCAGAGTGCCCACAGCATTGCCCCCAATCATTGCAGAGTGCCACAGCATTGCCCGCAATCATTGCAGAGTGCCCACAGCAATGCCCCCAATCATTGCAGAGTGCCACAGTATTGCCCGCAATCATTGCAGAGTGCCCACAGCATTGCCCGCAATCATTGCAGAGTGCCCACAGCATTGCCCCCAATCATTGCAGAGTACCCACAGCATTGCCCACAATCATTGCAGAGTGCCACAGCATTGCCCCCAACCATTGCAGAGTGCCACAGCATTGCCCGCAATCATTGCAGAGTGCCACAGCATTGCCCGCAATCATTGCAGAGTGCCCCAGCATTGCCCCCAATCATTGCAGAGTGCCCACAGCATTGCCCCCAATAATTGCAGAGCGCCCACAGCATTGCCCCCAATAATTGCAGAGCGCCCACAGCATTGCCCCCAATAATTGCAGAGTGCCACAGCATTGCCCCCCAATAATTGCAGAGTGCCACAGCATTGCCCCCAATCATTGCAGAGTGCCCACAGCATTGCCCCCAATAATTGCAGAGTACATACAGCATTGCCCCCAATAATTGCAGAGTGCCACAGCATTGCCCCAATCATTGCAGAGTGCCCACAGCATTACCCCCAACCATTGCAGAGCGCCACAGCATTGCCCCCAATGATCATTGCAGAGTGCCCACAGCATTGCCCGCAATCATTGCAGAGTGCCAGCGTTCCCCCCGCGAGATCCCTTTACTTACCTCATGGACGGTCATCACAGCAGCTTCTCTTCGGTCGCCGGCTCCCCGCGTCTCCTCAGTCCTCCCGCCTCCTCGGCCAATTGCACGGCGTTTGCCTTTCGCAGAGATGTATAGTAACGAAGTAGAACTACTTAAGTACTGTACTTAAGTACCGAAATGCGGTATCTGTACTTTCCTAGAGTAGAATTTTTTTCTCCTACTTCTACTTTTACTTCACTACATTTTTTCGATGATTTTGATACTTCTACTTTTTTTTTGTGCTGCATAGTTACTCGTTACTTTTAAAGATAGCATTAAATCTAACCTAATACAAGTTGGTGAGGCCAACATAGAGTCAGTTTGGGTTACGTTGCAGTTTGCTAATCATGCAGTAACTCGTGTAGGTGTGATATATAGACCACCTGGTCAAGTTAAAGAACTAGATGATCTACTAGTTGAAGAAATAGCTAAAATGACAATGAAAGGAGAAGTTATCATTATGGGAGATTTCAGATATAAACTGGAAAACCAAAATAGCAAGTTCTACCAGGAGTACAGATATTCTAAATTCCCTACTGGGGTTGTCTCTGCAACAAGTGGTTGAGGAGCCAACCTGGAGGGAGGCCATTTTGGATTTGGTATTCACAAATGGGGATTCGGTATATGATGTCATTGTAGGCCAAACCTTGGGATCCAGTGATCACCAGTCAGTGTGGTTTAATATAAGAACTGTGAAAGAGTCACACCACACAAAAACAAAAGTTTTAGATTTTAGAAAAACAGACTTTTCAAAAATGAAATTAGTCATAAATGAGTCCTTATCAGACTGGAACGGATTACATGGAGTCCAGGAGAAATGGGACTACTTAAAAGGTGCATTATTGAAGGCAACAGAAAATTGCATTAGACTTGTCAGTAAAAGCAAAAAAAGGAAGAGACCACTGTGGTACTCAGCAGAAGTGGCCCAAATCATTAAAAATAAAAAGCTAGCATTTTGTAATTATAAAAAAACACAGAGCAATGAAGATAAGGAAATCTACAAGATTAGGCAGAAAGAGGCCAAGCAAGTTATAAGAACTTCTAAAGCGCAGGCAGAAGAAAAACTAGCTCAGTCTATGAAAAAGGGGGATAAGACATTCTTCAGATATATAAATGAAAAAAGGAAATTAAAACAAGGAATAACTAAATTAAAAACAAAGGACGGAAGGTATGTAGAAGAGAATAAAGGGCTAGCCGACTGCCTTAATGAATACTTCTGTTCAGTTTTTACAGAAGAAAAAGAAGGAGAAGGACCTCCACTGGAAAGGATGACTAATGAATCGTTTGATGCATGTGTCTTTACAGAGGAAGACGTTCTAAGATTGCTGTCTAAAGTGAAGACAAATAAGTCACAGGGTCCTGATGAGATACACTCAAGATTATTAAAAGAGCTTAGTGGTGAGTTGGAAAAACCATTAACAGATTTATTTACCCAATCATTAGTAACAGGAGTCGTCCCCGAAGATTGGAAATTGGCAAATGTCGTGCCCATTCACAAGAAAGGTAGTAGGGAGGAATCGAGCAACTATAGACCAGTGAGTCTGACATCAATAGTAGGCAAATTAATGGAAACCCTATTAAAGGATAGGATTTTGGAACATCTTAAATCCCATGTATTGCAAGATGAAAAACAACATGGGTTTACTTCAGGGAGATCATGTCAAACAAATCTTATAGATTTTTTTGACTGGGTGACTAAAATAATAGACGGTGGAGGTGCAGTAGACATTGCATATCTAGATTTTAGTAAGGCTTTTGACACTGTCCCACATAGAAGACTTATCATTAAACTGCAGTCATTGAGCATGGACTCCCATATTGTTGAGTGGATTAGGCAGTGGCTGAGTGACAGACAACAGAGGGTTGTAGTCAATGGAGAACATTCAGAACAAGGTCATGTTACCAGTGGGGTACCTCAGGGATCTGTACTGGGACCAATTTTGTTTAATATCTTCATAAGTGATATTGCAAGGGGCCTCAATGGTAAGGTTTGTCTTTTTGCTGATGACACAAAGATATGTAACAGGGTTGATGTTCCTGGAGGGAAACGCCAAATGGAAAAGGATTTAGGAAAACTAGAAGAATGGTCAGAACTCTGGCAACTGAAATTTAATGTGGATAAGTGCAAGATAATGCACCTGGGGCGTAAAAACCCAAGGGCAGAATATAGAATATTTGACACAGTCCTGACCTCAGTATCTGAGGAAAGGGATTTAGGAGTAATTATTTCAGAAGACATAAAGGTGGGAAGATAATGTAATAGAGCAGCACGAAATGCCAGCAGAATGTTTGGATGTATAGGGAGAGGTATAAGCAGTAGAAAGAGAGAAGTGCTTATGCCGCTGTACAGAACACTGGTGAGACCTCACTTGGAGTATTGTGCGCAGTACTGGAGGCCATATCTCCAGAAGGATATAGATACTCTAGAGAGAGTTCAGAGAAGAGCTACTAAACTAGTACATGGATTGCAGGAAAAAACTTACCAGGAAAGGTTAAAGGACCTTAACATGTATAGCTTGGAAGAAAGAAGAGACAGAGGGGATATGATAGAAACTTTTAAATACATAAAGGGAATCAACTCAGTAAAGGAGGAGAGCATATTTAAAAGAAGAAAAACTACCACAAGAGGACACAGTTTTAAATTAGAGGGGCAAAGGTTTAAAAGTAATATGAGGAAGTATTACTTTACTGAGAGAGTAGTGGATGCATGGAATAACCTTCCTGCAGAAGTGGTAGCTGCAAATACAGTGAAGGAGTTTAAGCATGCATGGGATAGGCATAAGGCTATCCTTCATATAAGATAGGGCCAGGGACTATTCATAGGATTCAGATATATTGGGCAGACTAGATGGGCCAAATGGTTCTTATCTGCCGACACATTCTATGTTTCTATGTTTTAAAAAAATTACCACTGCCAGAACAGTAGATGGCAGGTTGCATAAAGCTAAAAGAAATGTGTATAATGTAATTTGTAAATCAGCGCATACGAAAATAAAGGCTGTGTATAATAAAAGCTGCTATACCAAATATTTCCAATAAAAAGAAAATATGAAACAAACAAATAAATGGTGCTACAGCGCTTAAAGTGCATCAAGAAACTACTAACAAACACAGGTTAATCATTTGAATAAATCATTTAAAATACTAAAAAACAATATGATGTTCAAACTTTTGACTTCTTTTTTTAATAACTACATAACACAGTACTTGTACTTCTACTTTCAGTACTTGAGTAGAATTTTTTTTTCAAAACTACTGGTACTTTTTACTTTTAGTACTTAAGTAGCAAATTTTTTGAAAAAAACTACTTGCAATACTTAAGTAAAAAAAATGTTGAATACTTTAGTACTTCTACTTAAGTAACTTTTTCTGCGAGCACTTCCACTTCTACTCAAGTCACTTTTTGATCGAGCACTTGTACTTTTACTCAAGTAGAAATTTCGAGTACTTTATACAAGTCTGGCCTTTCGGCCAATCAGGAAGCAGGAGGACCCGCTCCCTGATTTGCCAGGAGGAGGATCCATGTGACAATAGCGAATTTTCATTCGCTATTGTCACAGAATGGGCGGGCTCGGCCTCAGGGCGCACTGCTCTGCTGCTCCCTGGCCGCCAGCTTAGAGGGATTCAGCCGGTTCTGCAAACCTGCAGAAAGTAGGCAACCGGTTCCATAGAACCGGTGCGAACCGGCTGAATCCCACCACTGCCTTTTACATAGTTACATAGTTACGGTCCGTATGTCCGTTTTTCATCCCATCCGTTTGCGGATGAAAAACTGACATAATGCATGTCAATGGGACTGCGGATGTCAGCGGATGACCATCCGCTGACATCCGATTTGTGTCCTTTCCGATCAGTTCAGTTTTTTGGAATGGAAGAGAACCCTATTTTTCTTCCGTTTAAAAAACTGAACGGACGCAAAAACGGATGTCAGCTGTGTCATCCGCAGACATCAGCAATCCCATTGACATACATTATCTCCGTTTATCATCTGCAAACGGATGGGATGATAAACGGACTTACAGAACGGACACTCCGTGCCTGAGCGGAGGAAAATACGGACCGCCCCGTGTGAAAGGACCCTTTGTCAGGTTGAAAAAAGACACAAGTCCATTCGGTTCAACCAAAAAAAAAAAAACAGTATTGAAAACCCAACCATACAATCCCATATACACAATCCTATACCCACTGTTGATCCAGAGGAAGGCGAAAATAAACTCCAGCAAAGCATGATCCAATTTACTACAGCAGGGGAAAAAAATTCCTTCCTGATCCCCTGAGAGGCAATTGGATATTCCCTGGATCAACTTTACCTAAAAAAAATGTTAGTACCCATTTATATTATGTACACCTAGGAAAGAATCCAGGCCTTTTTTAAAGCAATCTATTGAGCTGGCCAGAACCATCTACATTCATTGCTATACACTTTCTGGTTAAAGCAAGTATACTGCAGCAAGCAGGATTACATAAAACAGCATATGGAAATGCCTAATTTGCTTTAGGTGCAAATTTAGCTGCAGTAAAGCATGTCTTAACATGGGGTACACACTATAAGAAATTTGGGCAAATAATCGTCCGATTTTACTTGTTGTTTCACAGCAAGTCAGAACCGAGATAGGAAATAATGTACAAAAATTCTCGTACGACAAAGGCTTTTTTTTTTGTTGTTTATTGTTTTTGATTATGCGCAGTTTTTCGCTTCTGATTCTTCTTGTATGAAAATTGTCCGAAAACTGTACACAATAATTGAAAATCGTTCGTTCTGTTCTCGTAGGAGAACAATTTTGGAGTTTGTCCCTTCAGAAATTTTCATTGGGAAGGTTGGAATCGGCTGTCGAAAGTTGTGTACACACTATCAGAAAATCGTACGATCATTCCTCAGACAAAAATGTTCACCCGATTATCTTATAGTGTGTACGAGCCTATAAGAAAATCGGGCGAACATTTTCATCCAAAGAATTTTCGTATAGTGTGTACAGAACTTTCTACAGACGATTCAGAATTTTCGTGAGAAAATTCTCGAAGGGACAAACTCCAAAACTTTAAACTCCCAAATTTTTCTCGTACAGGAAAAAACAAACAATTTTCGTCTAATTTGTACCGTTTTTGTATGATTTTTTTACAAGAAAAATCAGAAAAGAAAGAGTGCGCATGATCAGAAAAAATAAACAACAACAACAAAAAAAAAAAAAAGCCTTTGTTGTACGAGACTTTTTTGTATGAAGTTTCGTTCATAAGTTCCGATTTGCTGTGAAGCAACAAGGAAAATCGGACAATCGTTTGCCCGATTTTCTTATAGAGTGTACCCCACTTTAAAGTAGAACTATAGGCAAAACTTTTTTTTTCATGTTAGAAAGAGCAGTCCCATTGCAGAGATTTCCCTTCTCTTCCTGTCCCTGCAAATTAGGGGAATTCTTTGGGGACCCCCAGGTCACTAGAACTACCCCATTGGAAGATTTTCCCTCTATTACTTTTCTGGGAACAACCCAAAATTTGGGATTTTCTTTTACTTTCAATGATAATGGTAAACCGAACAAAAACGGGCACAGACAGCAATAACAACTGATAGGAGGTCTAATCCCTCTCCACTCTTTCCAAAACTAAAAAAAAAAGTTTTGCCTTTAGAATAAAAGAGCTTGTGAGGATACATACACTATGTAAAGTTTAGATATTAGCCCCTCAGCTTATAGGTAGACTTTTGAGTTATGCAGAAGTAGTAGGCTTCACACCAGCCCTACAAGGTCATAGTGCTTAATTATTATACAGAACTCTAATCAGTTAATGTCATGTTTCATTAGGATCCATTTATTCATCTGTGTCACACAAGTACCGTAAAAGTTTCAAAGCAGTTGCTATATTGCAACAATTTAACCACTTAAGCCCCGGAAGATTTTACCCCCATTCTGACTAGTGCCTATTTTGCGATTCGGCACTGCGTGACTTTAACGCACAATTGCGCGGTCGTGCGATGCTGTACCTAAACTAATTTGACGTCCTTTTTTTTCCCACAAACAGAGCTTTCTTTTGGTGGTATTTGATCACCTGTGCGATTTTTTGATCATGCGCTATAAACAAAAAAATAGCAACAATTTTGCAAAAATAACAATATTTTTCACATTTTTTTATATGAAATTCCTCCAAAAAAATGTAAAAATCAAAATTTTTTAACATTTTCGGCCAATTTGTTTTATGCTACATATGTTTGGTAAAAAAAAAATTGCAAAAAGCGTATTTTGATTAGTTTGCGCAAAAGTTATCGCGTTTACTAACAAAGGGAAAGATTGTTGTCATTTTTGTTGTTTTTTTTTAAACGCATAATGGCGGCGATCTGCGATTTTTTTGCGGTACTGCACCATTGCAGCGGACAGATCGGACCCTTGACTGACATTTTTGACACTTTTGGGATTACCAGTGACATTTCTACAGTAATCAGTGCTATAAATATGCACTGTTACTGTAAAATTACACTGGCAGTGAAGGGGTTAACTTTTTTTGAGAGGGAGGGGTGGTGTGTTTCCCTAGGGGCGTGATTCTAACTGTGATTAGCTGTGGCTTGAGGTGTAGGAACAGTGATCAACGGTCCTACATAGTAGAACCGTATGATCACTATTCCTACACTGGGGAGAATGACAGGCGGCTTGTTTACATCAGCCGCCTGCCTTTCTCCCTCTCCACCGACAATCGCCGAGTGACCGGCGGACATCGGGTCCGCCGGTCACACGCGCGGGGGGTCTGTGACCGCGCGGGAGCGGGGGCGCGCGCTCGCTCCCCAGAGCCCTCACAGGCTTGCGACGTAGTACTACGTCGCTCTGCCTGTGAGGGGCTGACTGCCGCAGTAAATATACTGTGAGCAGTCGGCAAGTGGTTAAACAAAACGCACATTGTAATAAAACCATTTTATGATCAATGCAAAAAAACCCTCTATAATAAATTATAATACAGACAGACACATGCATTTTCCACTTTTGAATGCTGTAAATTTGACAATTGTATTTGCAGCAAAATTTTGAAAAATAAAATACATTTACATGAAATACATATATGATTAATAATAATATTAGTAATATCAAGAATAACTTAATCTACAACAAACAATGGGTAGGAAACTTCCATGAGTTGCTCTTTGGATCATATGAACCCAGCCTTAGTAAAATATATACGGTATATATATATATATATATATATATATATATATGTATGTATATATATGTATGTATATGTATATATAGAACACACACACACATATATCTATCTATCTACAGTATCTCTACATCTAGATAGATAGATAGACATATATATATACTATATATATATATATATATATATATATATATATATATATATATATATTCAGAAATGTTCTGTAGCACCAGTTTGTAAAACAATCTTACAACAATTTAATACTGGGACATTACAGCAGGATAGAAGCATTCTCTAATCAATAAAACAGATTTCCGTGGCGTCATTGTGCTCATTATGAAAGGTTCATTAACCCGTACGCAACACAGTTCTGAACCAGTGGTGCTGTCATGTATTTTATCTCTAGGGAACTCATAGGCTTTTAATTACTGGGCCAAAGAGTGAAACTCAACAATCCCTAGCAACCAATCAGAAATCATCTTGCATTATTCTGACTGCTGTAAGCTGATTGGTTACTGCATGGCTTTGTTGTCTTGCTTTTTTTTTTAAGGCTATAAGGCTAAGTTATAATTAGCACAAAAACTGCTAGACCGTTTCAAGGTCAAGGGGCGTCTACAGAAGAGTTTGTACCTTAGGTGTGCATTCCTACACTGTGTGCTGCATGGAGAGTTCTATACCATTGTCTTCCGTGGTACACTTCTTATTCACATAGAACTCCAGCTAAGTGTTTTTGTTTTTTTTTGTTTTTTTTAGGATAAAGGGTGGAGGGTAAGAACCCCTGTCAGGTTTTTAATGTTGTCTAAGTCCCCATCAAGGAAACCTGCATTCACTTCCTAGGGTAACAGAAGTGACAGGGATTAGGAAATAAATTCCCAAATTAAAGAAAAATACCACTTTTGACAGCTGTCATCACAGGGAGAGATTACTGTAAAATGTGAGATTTTCCTTTACTTTCTGTCCCAGTTACAATCATCATCAGGACAAATTAGGACACAAACAGCAATACAAAACCATACCATACAGAAGTTCTAACCCTGTATCAAGATTTTGGATGGAGTTTTAGCTTATTGCCTAGTGGATTAATAAAGAATTAAATCCTTGCTCCAGTTTGGACTATGTGAAGGACTTCTGATAGACACCATGCAAGCTTTGACACCCATTCATGGAGACTAAAGGGACCAAGTCCTATTCCTCTCCTTCAGCGTACATCGAAGTTCGTTTCTCATAGCCTTAGCAAAGCAAAACATTTTTTATATCCTTCTTAAAATTTGTCCTTTCCCACCAGATGTACAATAAAGCAAACGTCAGCTTAAAGCCTGTTCTTCAAATGAACGGTGTGACAACAAGCTCAGGGGATAGCTTTTATAGGTATACATAATATAAAGGGGTCAATTCACTAGGCTGCGGCTGAGTTATTCTTAGGTTTTTGGTATTTAATTATGTGTTTAAAGATTGACTTGTGGCCATTACTGTTAACCACTGATACAACTATTGGGTGTAGCTGCTTTGAGCATAAGATACTGAAGCTTCTCCTGGAAATGCCTTAACCACTTAAGCCCCGGAAGATTTTACCCCCTTCCTGACCAGGGCCTATTTTGCGATTCGGCACTGCGTGACTTTAACGGACAATTGCGCGGTCGTGCGACGCTGTACCCAAACAAATTTGACGTCCTTTTTTTCCCACAAACAGAGCTTTCTTTTGGTGGTATTTGATCACCTGTGCGATTTTTTGATCATGCGCTATAAACAAAAAAAAAGCGACAATTTTGCAAAAATAACAATATTTTTCAAATTTTTTTATATGAAATTCCCCCTCCCCCCCAAAAAAAATGTAAAAATCAAAATGTTTTAACATTTTAGGCCAATTTGTTTTCAAACATATGTTTGGTAAAAAAAAAAAAATCGCAAAAAGCATATTTTGATTGGTTTGCGCAAAAGTTATTGCGTTTACTAACTAAGGGAAAGATTTTTGTCATTTTTATTGTTTTTTTTTTTAACGAGTAATGGCGGCGATCTGCGATTTTTTTTGCGGGACTGCGACATTGCGGCGGACAGATTGGACCCTTGACTGACATTTTTGAAACTTTTGGGGCTACCAGTGACATTACTGCAGTAATCAGTGCTATTCATATGCACTGTTACTGTAAAAGACACTGGCAGTGAAGGGGTTAACTTTATTTGAGAGGGAGGGGTTAAGTATGTCCCTAGGGGCGTGATTCTTACTGTGATTGGATGTGGCTGTGTGATGCAACAGCACAGATCAACGGTCCTACATAGAAGGACCGTTTGAGACTGACAGGCGGCTGTGTTTACATTAGCCGCCTGCCTTTCTCCCGCTGTAGCCGCCGGTCACTCGCACGGGGGGGGGGGTCTGTGACCGAGCGGGAGCGCGCCTCCAGCGGCGCGCGCTCGCTCCCTAGACCCTAACAGGCTAGCGACGTAGACCTACGTCGCTTTGCCTGTGAGGGGCTGACTGCCGACGTAAATCGTCGTTAGGCAGTCGGCAAGTGGTTAAAGATGATTTTCAGGCTTTAGGTACCCCTCCACACACTACCATCTCCCCATCTAGTCGCCATATTAGTTTAAAAAAAAATACTAATCTTAATGCCCTTTTTAATTACCAAAACCTTTATTCAGGTGACGTAGGGTCCTGATTCTTCTCTCTTCCTCATTGAAGAATGAGATGGTCTTCTTCAAGGGCCCACTTTGCTGCCTAGGTAACACTTCCAGCTGCAGGGTCCCTTCAGATCTTGAAAACTGCAGAGTTGTAAAGACTTCATGATGAGGGGACACATTGTCGGTTATTTACTAAAACAGGAGCGTGCAGAATCTGGTGCAGCTCTGCATAGAAACCAGTCAGCTTCCAGGTTTTTTTGCCAAAGCTGAACAAGCTGCAGCTAGAAGCTGATTGGCTACCATGCACAGCTGCACCAGATTCTGAGTGCACCAATTTTAGTAATTATCCCCCATGGCATCATATTTAGGTAAGTTTTTTAGATATTTTTTTTTTTTAGATTTATTTTTTTAATTTTAATTTAAAATATGCTCAGTGAGTGGGAGTAAATAAGAGCATAGGATGGGAGGGGGAATTTAATTTGGCCTAGAGATAGGCAATTATTCTGACCTGTCCTTTTGACCCCAAATCCAATCGCTGTCAAAAGCATGTAGACTGCACCTCTGTAACATCTCCTAACATTTGCCCCTTCTTAATTAATGAAACCACCAAGCTACTCATTGACTCCCTTGTTATCTCTTGCTCTGACTATTGCAACTCCCATCCCCTAGGCCTACCTCTCCATAGGCTATCTCTTCTTTATTCTGAATGCTGCTGCCAGACTCACCTTACCAACTGCCACCCCCTCTCTGCTAATCCCGCTGGCTTCCGATTCCGATTGCCCAGTGAAAAACAACATACAAAGCCATTCACAAATCTCCCCCGAGCTACGTCACCTATCTTGTCTCCAAATATCACCCAAACCTTCCTCTCTGCTTCTCCCAATACCTCCTGCTTTTGTCTCCTCCTCCCATGCTGGTCTCAATGACATCTCTAGAGCCTCTCCCATCCTCTGGAACTTCCTACCCCAATGTATCTGGCTATCTCCTACTCCGTCCACCTTTAGGCGATCCCTGAAAACTCATCTCTTCAAGGAATTCTATACCGCCTACAAATAATACCAACTGAATTTTTAACTCTTCCATCAGCCCATCCCCCACAGTTATTTCCTATTGTATCACTTGCCCAACCCTATTAGATTGTAAGCTCTTATGAGCAGGAACATCTTAATCATTTTGTATTTTATTGTATTGTAACTGTACTGTCTCTATTTATATTGTAAAGCACTGAATACACTGTTGGCGCTATATAAATCCTGTATAATAATGTGGTGATTTGCAGTTGTGTGAACCATGGTAATGCAAGTCTATCCATGGCAAAACTTATAAGGGGCCGTAAACACTGCTTTTTAACACACACAATGTAACACACTAAAATGCATGTGTCCAACATTCCCATTATAAAAAATGTTTATTTTCCCACCTCAATGTTGCCCTGTGTTTTTGGAAATATGACGTGTGTGTGTTTTTTTTTATGTGTTTTATTACATTGGAAGACCCATAGAGGTTAGTTGCTGAGCATCAAAATGCATATAATGTGTTTTTGGTGCACAGACAACTGGTATTCACAAGTCTTTATCTACCTCAAATTCTAAATTCAAAAACGCATTGAAAACGCACATTAAAATGCTTGTCAACACACAAAGGAAAAGCACCTCTGGCTCTGACTGGCTCTGCTCTATTCTGACCCTTCCCTGCTGATTGCAGACAATCATTTTTTACCATGATGGTGTGGGTGATTGATTCCTCAACGTGTCCACATAATACATTTGTACATAATCAGTCACAGGCAATGGCAGCAATACACTATTATTGGGTTATCAGTAAGGGTGAGCAGTGTTGTAGCAAAGATTGACAAAAATCCACCATCAAGAATGTTAGAATTGTACACTCACACAAAATGTGCACCCATAAGCCAATTCATCAAACGCATTTTATTTTGGTCTCATAAATGTAAGATTAAGTTGGTTCTAAAGCCTAAACATTTTTTACCTTAAAAGAGAAGTATGGGATTTGGCTTTTTTTTTGGAATCATACTTACCTAGGTAGATGCCGTATCTGTCCCCCGCCGGCTCTAACACTGAGAACAGAGCGGTCAAACACCAGTGATTGCTTATTTGTCAGAGCTCCCTAAACAGATCTTGGCTCTGCGACCCCCCTGCGCACGCTCACACATGTTCACTGGAGTGCTGGGCTGTGTAGGGGGTGGGAGCTGCCGGCTCATGCTTTCAGCGCCTTGCAGAGAGGCTGAGCCTGGTGTCAGTCCAGGCATGTGGGTGGATCCCGACCTTATTGTCGCAATCTTGCCCGAGCCTGGGCCAGCTCTGTGACAGCTTCAGCCCACTGTCTTCGGAAAACGGGTTACAGGAGCGGAGAACGAACTGCACTCCAGTGATCCACAGGAGAAGTACAGCCAAATGAGCTTTGCCTGTACTTCTCCTTAAATGCATTCCTTGCATTTAGGTAAAAAATGTTTAGGCATCAGCATCCCCTCTCATACATTCCCATAGACAGACTCCTAAACCTTGTGGACAGCCTTCCCAAAATCAGGACTTTTTTTCAGCTGGAACTAGGTGGAACTCAGTTCCACCACCTCTGGCTCAGGCCCTCAGAAGCACACTCCTGAACTCTGCACTGTATACAAAGCACACTCCCAAACTCTGCACGTAGCACACCCCTGAACTCTGCACGTAGCACACCCCTGAACTCTGCACGTAGCACACCCCTGAACTCTGCAGGTAGCACACCCCTGAACTCTGCACGTAGCACACCCCTAAACTCTGCAGGTAGCACACCCCTAAACTCTGCACGTAGCACACCCTAAACTCTGCACGTAGCACACCCCTGAACACTGCACATAGCACACCCCTGAACACTGCACTCTGTGTTAAACCCCACTAAACTCTGCACTCTGTACATAATGCAATCCTGGTATTTGATGCCCCGGTAAGACCCTCCCTCTGTTTGTGAATATTTTACCAGTTTGGGGGGGATGTTGCGGTTGAGTTCCTGCACCTTTTTTCTCTGAAAAAAAGCCCTGCCCAAAAGAGTTGGAGCTGTTAGAGCTGCAAAGGGTGGGCCAACTCAATATTGAACCCTACGGACTAAGACTGGGATGCCATTAAAGTTCATGTGCGTTTAAAGGCAGGTGTCCCAATACTTTTGATTTTATAGTGTATACAGGCATACCCCGTTTTACGTACACTCACTTTATGTACAGTGAGTACGGAAACAGCTTGGTCAGCTTGACATGACACTACTCCCGGTTTTTAACATTAGCGTCTATGGGAAATCTTGGTCCGCTTGGTATCCCACTGCTCCCTGTCTAACTTTGGCGTCTATGGGAAATCTTGGTCAGCTTGACATGGCACTGCTCCCGAACCATAAGTGACAGGGACATAAACCTTAGGAAGCACCGAGAGGGGACCCAGGACTACAATATATCCTATTTTGTGGCCAGCCAGCTTGTCTATGTAATCTACCATGTCATAGTCCTGGGTCCCCGCTTGGTGCTTCCTAAGTTTGGTGTCCCTGTCACTTATGGTTTGGAAGCAGTGCCATGTCAAGCCGAACAAGATTTCCTATAAAGCTACTGTATTTACATGCATTGAGAAGTGAAAAAAGGTATTGCTTAACTTTAAGTACATTTTTGTTTTACGCACATGCTCTGGTCCCATTGTGTACTTAACTGGTTGCCGACCGCCGCAAGTACATATACTGCGGCGGTCAGCCCCGGCCAGGCAAAGTGACGTACTGGTACGTCACTAGCCTGGGAGCCAATAGCGAGCGCACGCCGCCGAAGGCGCACGCCCGCCTCGGCTCGTTCAAGGACACCTCCGTGCGTGTGACCGGCGGACCTGATGTCCGCCGGTCACTCGCGATCGTCCGCTGTGAAGGGAGAAAGGCAGGCGGCTAATGTAAACAAAGCCGCCTGTCATTCTCCCCTGTGTAAAAGCACTGATCTAACGGTCCTGCTATGTAGGACCGTTGATCTGTGCTGTTACACACACAGACACATCCCTGCACAGTAAGAAGCACGCCCCTAGGGACACACAAGGGTCCGATCTGTCTGCTGCAATGTTGCAGTCCCGCAAAAAAAAATTGCAGATCGCCGCCATTACTCGTTAAAAAAAAAAACACTAAAAATGACATAAATCTTTCCCTTAGTTAGTAAATGCAATAACTTTTGCGCAAACCAATCAAAATACGCTTATTGTGATTTTTTTTACCAAACATAGGTAGCAGTAAACAAATTGGCCAAAAATTGAAAAAAAAATTTTGATTTTTACATTTTTTTGGGGAATTTCATATAAAAAATGTGAAAAATATTGTTATTCTTGCAAAATTGTCACTCTTTTTTTGATTATAGCGCATGATCAAAAAATCGCACAGGTGATCAAATACCACCAAAAGAAAGCACTGTTTGTGGGGAAAAAAGGACGTCAAATTCGTTTAGGTACAGCGTCGCACGACCGCGCAATTGTCCGTTAAAATCACGCAGTGCCGAATCTCAAAATACCCCCTGGTCAGAAAGGGGGTAAAATCTTCTGGGGCTTAAGTCGTTAAAAGTGGGGTATGCCTGTATACAAATAATGATCAAATACACAAACAAGAAAGATAACACAAATACAATGAACACTAAGCGCCGGTTCACATTACCGCGACGCTACTTGCAGGGGCGACCTCCGAGATCGCGGTGCGAGCAGCGCGCCGCGACCTCGGAGCGGCCGCCACGGACTTCATAACATTGAAGTCTATGGCGGTCGCCTCCTGGTCGCCCCAAAGAAGCTCCGGACCCTTTTTCTAGGTCGGAGCGACTTGTGTCGCTCCTATTAGAACGGGTCCGCAGCTTCCCTATGGGAGGCGACCTGCGGCGACCTGTGAGGCGACCAGGTCGCCTCACAGGTCGCCCCAGTGTGAACCGGCACTTAATCACCCTCAATACACTAGATTTTTTTCTGAGCATCTAATGAGCATTATTGGGAGGCCAGCAAAATTTGACCAATAGCAAAAATCAAGTTCACCAAATTCACTCCCTCTTTTAACACTTTGGTGTCTGTGGGGACCCCGGTGTCCTGTGTGTGACTTTTTTGCTGTGGGCAGGTTTGCGTCACCCCTGGCTCTCTGGGTTAATAGTGTTTAGTATTGTTGTAGTTACAGTAATGCACAGCAACATATCACAGCTGTAGCGATGAGCGTTGTGTTGAAGACGCGGGGTGATTTCTGAGCTGACAATGACCCAGAGCTGCATCCCGTCCGTGATATAAAATTTTCTGACACTAATATGGTTTATCCTCAGTGGGGGCGATCACGTTGCTGGTAGCCATGTTGCTTTCTGCAGCAGCTTGCACACAGCTGAACGGCTGCACAGACACAATGGGGATCATTTACAAACACCGCAGCATACAAAAGCCAGGAATTATTCACAGCATGCAGTCAGTTTAGATCTTTCAAATAAAGCAAAATAATCCGATTGGTTGTTACTGGTAAATGAGTTTTTTAAATTGGCCTCAATGAATATTTAGTTCTCAACTGTTTTTAACCCCTAAACTATACAGGAATACAGATCATTAATTATTTTAAAATGTTAATTATCTCACCGCCTGTGTTACTCGGTCAGTTTGAAATGAAATGGGAAAAGATGGTTACACGGCAATACAGCTGCCTCATTAGCCCAAATGTTCCCAATTGTACTAAGAAATATATGCAGCTCAGATGCGTATTTAGAGGCATGACAACAGAATGTAATCTATACAAATCAATCATTTGTAGTCATTAGGGTTAGTGGACACAAGAACTACAGATGTGCATAAATGCTTGTGGGAAAATCTACATACGCTCAGATGGAGTTGATCAGAAGCTCAATGTAATGCCCCATACACACGTTCCGATAATCGTACGATAAAACTCGCTTTCGGCCTGATCGCATGATAATCTGATCGTTAGTACACAGCTTTCGACAGCCGATCACGACAGTTCATCCAACAAAATCCGAAGGGACAAACAGG
The DNA here is from genome assembly GCF_965119305.1 of Pelophylax lessonae. Lineage (NCBI taxonomy): Eukaryota > Metazoa > Chordata > Amphibia > Anura > Ranidae > Pelophylax > Pelophylax lessonae. Next base: position 792,424,996 of record NC_138768.1, on the reverse strand, counting down.
AAAACTTCTGTCGTACGACAGCCTCGCGAACGACAATCGTTTCATCAGTACACTATGCGTCCGCTAAAAATCAATCGACAAAGACCGCGCATGATCAGAAACACTAAAATAACACGGAAAAAGCCTGGCTGCCATTGTTTTTGTTTTGCACCATCTGATACGTAGCTACGCAACCAGGAAGCTTTTCCAGAATCGTACGGCAAAAATCATACGGTTTGTACGCATTGTTGAATTCGATGTTAGTATCATGCAACAAAATGCGAATGATAAGTCGCCCGATTATCTGAACGTGTGTACGGGGCATTAGTCTGTGGGCAGGAGGTTGTAAACAGATATGCGCTCATTTACATCCACTTGCGCCGGAGTCCATCCAGGTCTGGAAAAATAATAGAAAAAGGCCGTGCCCTTTTATTTTATTTTTTTGGACCTAAATGTGGCAGATCAGGGGTAGCACAATGTGCAGGGGTGCAAGCAGGGCCACTGATAAGACAGCACAGCCAGCCCTGGACCCGGGCACCATCAGTTCCAAAGGGGGGTCCAGGCACCAGCTGAGCAGGAGGGTCAGCTGTGCTGTTTTATTGCAGCCACCCTTCCTCTTCTGCCTGCCCCATACAGCGCTGCCGGCTTCTCTTACTCTTCCTCACTCCAGCTGCTCTGCATGTCCTGGCACATGCACCCCTTTTATCTGCTCTCCAGCCCCCCCCCCCCCCTTTTGCTCCTTTCCCTTTAGTAAACTGTGTTTACTATGCTTCTGTTTGGGAATGAGCAGGAAGCCTCAGAGCACTTCCTATTCATTAATCTGTGCTGCTGAGGCTGTAAAGAAAGAGACTGATAAATGTATGTCCTCAGTCACTTTCGGCTGGGAGGAGGCCTTGTCAGGTAGGCTGTATGGGGCCTCGTGATTTCTAACAGCAGCCATGGGTGCAAGTCCATTTTCATTCAACTGCCTAATCAAATGCAGGTCCTAAAAGGTCCATTTTAAAAAACTGAACATGCACGGATGTCACAAAAGTGACATCTGTCCAGCTGTACTCTGATTCAGCAAATCTGTTTGTGGATGTTCTGCTAAATGGACCAGACTTGGCCCCGGTGAGAGGACCCTTAGTATTAAAGCCACTAGCGGGCAACTAGCTTTTTCAAAAGTGGGTCAGCAATGGCAGCCTTTGTGTTGTTTCAGATTTTCTTTAAGCGATCAGTCCACCCAATGCAATATAATAAGGGTCACCATAATTTATTCTGCCTCTACAATCTGCCTCTACAATCTATAATCAATAAGGATGGCTTCACACTGCTCCGCTTCAAGCAAAGCACAGTGGGACGGTGTAAAGTTGTCCTTAGGCTTGCCAAAACTATGCAATATGAGGACCTACCTAATCTATCCAATCAATGTGTATCCAATCTGGCAGGTCCTTGCACTACATAGTTGTTGGTAGATCTAAAGAAGATTTTACAATCAGATTGTAATGTGTGTGGAAGCTTTAGATCTACCATCAGCTAGGTAGTGCGAGAGCCTGTCTTGATACTAATTGAATGAATTGTATAGGTTTGCACCCATATTAGATCATTTTGGTAACTCAAAGAAGATTGCACAGAGATTGTACAATCTGATTTTATAGTGTATGGCCAGCTTACATAATATGAGGACCTACCTAATCTATCCAATCAATTTGTATCCAAGTGAGCAGACCCTTGCACTTCATAGCTGTTGGTATATCTAAATTAAATTGTGCAATCAGATTGTAAAGTGCAGTGATCCACGCACTCCATTGCAAAGCATTGATGTGCATTGTATTAAAGGCTAAAGCCCTGTACACACGTACCGATGGTCGGCTTACAAATGTTCCTCTTTTCTCCCCGGGATGTCGGTGTCTGCTGAAAAGTGCAAAGACAGCACAAGGACAGCACAAGAATTTTGTCCGCCGACTGCAGAAGTGATGTCATGTAATGGTTAACTTTCCCTGTGTTTTCTATTTTCTGAGCATGCCCAGTCTTGCAAATCTGCGGTCTGTCGGCCGAATTGTGTACTGACAGGCGAACAATCGTCCGTTCTGGTGTCGGCATACAAATATTTTCATGTTTGCACGAAAGACTTTTGTCCGCGGATTGTGCGCAGACATCTGTCGGAGGCACCATACTAACACGCGTACAATCGGCAGATCCTTCGTCCACCGACGTTTGTATGCCGACGATCGGTACGTGTGTACGGGCCTTAAGTTCACCTTCTTAACATATCACATGCTACACCAGTTTTTAGGGTGTAACATATTCAGCAACCTCGATCCACACTTCAGATCCCCACCTTCCCTATGACAGTGGGTGGGGTATCCCCGCCCCGCATCCGGTGGGGTATCCCCGCCACGCATCCACTGTCACATTTTGAAAACAATGTGGCTGTTCGGGGCTCCGCCCACACAGCCGCATCATTTATTCACAGGAATCTGGGAATGAGAACACTACAAGTCCTATCTTCCACTGCAGCAGATTGAATGGGCTGCAAACATACTGATTAGCATTCTCATAGACCAGTGATGGCAAACCTTGGCACCCCAGATGTTTTGGAACTACATTTCCCATGATGCTCATGCACTCTGCAGCGTAGTGGAGCATCATGGGAAATGTAGTTCCCAAACATCTGGATGCCAAGGTTTACCATCACTGTTATAGACCATTCACACTCCCTCCAGCTTGCAAGCTGACAGCCCATACAGAGGTGGGGGCTGAAAGCCGGAGGGAGTGTGTGCAGGGGCCTGACATTGCACCCGCAATCTGCTATCCAAACAGACCACTGATGTCTCATTTTTTGAGACAGAGAAAGGGACTGGGGACATAAATTCTCTGCAGGCCAGGCTGCACTGGACAGTGAATGAACGGAAAGCTCTGTTCAGAGGCTCCTTTTCATTCACAAACTGAAGGCTGGAGAGGAGAGGAGGGAAGCCGGCAATGCTGCGGTGGGGGGCAATTACAGAACCAATACTCTGTGGCTTTCTTTGCAGCAGCTGAAAGCTGGCAGGAGGGAGAGGAAGAGAAGCCAGCTTTCACTTACCGGCTTTCCCTTGGCTCCCACCGCCCTGATAGCTCTCCCTGTACACATCTGACATTGGTGGCCTGGCTATGTGTAAGGGGGGGGGGGTGATCTCAGTTATATGTAATGTGCGGAGGAGGAGCTCCACTGCCTGTGCCCAGACTGCGGGCAGTGCCGGGGTGACCTCAGCCGCTGGGCTTAGCATCTGGGGTGGAGGGGGAACGGGGAGGGCAGGGGTCATTGAGGGGACACTAATGAAATCGGGGTGGGGGGGTGCAGCCCACCCCAGCACCTCCCTAGATCCAGCCATGGTGAGGGAGGAAATTCACAAACACAGAGAGAACATGCAAACTTCATGCAGGTAGTCTGCTGGCCCCGATTAGAACTGAGAACCCCAAATGAATCGCTAACCACTAAGCCACTGTGAATGGTTACTCAATACTCTATAACAGCGTTTCTCAACTCCGGTCCTCAGGGCCCACTAACAGGCCAGGTTTGCAAGACAACTGAAATTCATCACAGGTGATATAATTTGCTGCTCAGTGATTTCAGTACTCTAGTCTGCATCTCCCCAAGGTAATACTTAAAATCTGGCCTGTTAGTGTGCCCTGAGGACCGGAGTTGAGAAACACTGCTCTATAACGTGCATAGTGCATTAACATGCATTGCATTAGCGCACGCTACCCAAATGCACGTCAAGGTAACTGTATGAGGTGCATACAATGATGATGTTCAGTGTGAAATGTAATTTTATTTTTCCATTCCTTAGTATTCCAGATAAACATTTCTCCTGCCAATGACTGAGCTATATCGGAGTGTGTCATGCTGCATGAGGATCTTTGTCTGTGGCACTGCAGGGGTTAAATCAGCAGCGTGTAGCATTGGCAGTCTGTCAGTGCGCTTTGTGCATTCAAGTTGCATAGCAGAGACATCAGTGTGATTCTTACACTACCTCCCCCCTTCTATCACTTCTTACACCAGCACACTATGCTGATCAATGGGAGCAGCTCCATCCCAGCTATCAGCTGCTGTGTGTACCAACTTTCTCATTACATGTCCAGGAAACTACCTGAATCTGATACAATGAGCGATCAGGATTTTAGCTATTCACAGATCGCCATACAGTTCTCTGTTCCTGCCACGATTGGAGATTTTCTTCATTGCGTGTAATTGCAGGCAGGCATGTCGGAGACCTTGTCTACATTTTAATGTCAAAGCCCAAGCAGAGAAAGGAGGACTGCTGCAACCCCCCCTCCCCCGTCATTTATATGCAGCATTGATTATGTAGGATAATGATTAAAATAAGTATTCCAGGAGAAACCTAAAACATAAAGTCATTTTTACATTTTTGCTGTGCTCTAATTTTAATCATGCTATTTCGTATATATACTGTATATATATATATATTTTTTTTTTTCTTTATATATATATATATATATATATATATATATATATATATATATATATATATATATATATATATAAATAAAAGTGTGTGTGTTTGTGTGTATATATATATATATATATATATATATATACACACTATATTGCCAAAGTATTGGGATGCCTGCCTTTACACGCACATGAGCTTTAATGGCATCCCAGTCTAAAGGCCCGTACACACGATAAGAAAATCTGTAGGGAATATTCGTCCGACGACCGATCTGCCGATTTTCGGATTGTTAGTATGGTGCTTTCGACAGCCGACTCCGACTTTTCGGCTGACAAAATCCTGATGTGCAGGCTATAAAATTTTTGTCGTCCGTCAACACAACGTCCGATTTTCGTCTCATTAGTACAGATTGCGACGGAAAAAAATCTTAAGAGCAAGACTAGGCATGCTCAGAGATGAAAGAACACATACAAAGCAATCCAGCACATGACATCACTTCTGAAGTAGAATTCTGTCGTACGGGAAAATTCGTATGAAAATAACCTTCACTTTCCACATCAGACTAGCATGCCACAAAAAACGGACAACAGATCGTTCGATAATCTGATCGTGTGTACGGGGCTTTAGTCCGTAGGGTTCAATATTGAGTTGGCCCACCCGTGCACAAAGCAAGGTCCATAAAGACATGGATGGGCGAGTTTGGGGTGGAGGAACTTAACTGGCCTGCACAGAGTCCTGACCTCAACCTGATAGAACACCTTTGGAATGAATTTGAGTGGAGACTGCGAGCCAGGCCTTCTCATCCAACATCAGTGCCTGCCCTCACAAATGTGCTTCTGGAAGAATGGTCAAACATTCCCATAGACACACTCCTAAACCTTGTGGACAGCCTTCCCAGAAGAGTTGAAGCTGTTATAGCTGCAAAGGATAGGCCAACTCAATATTGAACCCTACGGACTAATGGGCCATACACACTATAAGATTTTCTGAAGACTTTTTCCTTAAAGCCTCGTACACACGCAACGAATTTCCACCGACCGGTTGTCCATCTTTTGTCCAGAGTGGTGTTTTGTTGGTTGGAATGTGCTCTAGACTGCACACGAATTTTCCTGCACGACAGAATTCTACTTCAGAAGTGATGTCATGTGTTGGTTTGCTTTCTTTGTGTTCTTTCTTCTCTGAGCATGCCCAGCTCATTAGATTTTTCTCCATCGATATCTGTACTGACTGCACGAAAATCGGACGTGTTTTGACGGAGGACAAAAATTTTATAGCCTGCACACCAGAATTTTTTCGGCTGAAAAGTCGGAGTCGGTTGTTGGAAGCATCATACTAACAAGCCGAAAATCGGCAGATCGGTCGTCGGACGAAAATTCCCGGCCGAATTTCCACTCGTGTGTACGGGGCTTTAGACTTACCAAAACCATATAATATGAGGTCAAACCTAAACACTTTCAATTTGTATGCAATCTGGCAGGCCCTTGCACTATATAGAAAAGGTAAATCTGAAGGAAATCTAACCACAAAAGTTGGATAGTGTGTATCCAGCTTAAGACTGGGATGCCGTTAAAGTTCATGTGCGTGTAAAGGCAGGTGTCCCAATACTTTTGACAATAGTGTGTGTGTGTGTGTGTGTCAATATTTCCAGGCCTGAGGTGGGTCTGCCATTGTTACCGGTTACCTCTCCAGCCCATGTGAGCTGCGGCCCTGGGTGTGAGAACTGACACATTGACAACTCCGGCATCTTTGTTTGCTTGTTTTTATTGTAGTTTTAGGGGATGGGAGAAGAGAATGAGTAGGATACTCCTTTGGCTCGACTATGTACAATTCTGGGACTTTATAGCAAAAATGCCCGTTATCGCTGTCTTGACACCAGCCGACGCTAGACAACGCTTACTGGCACTTTGAACACACTGTATCTCTGAAAGCTGTGCTGGAACTCGGAATTAAGTCCAAAAGATCCAGGACTGTAGAACGTCTGACACTGCTTGCACTGCTAAGACACTGACCCCTCTCGCTCTCCGCTGGTTCTCGGCACACCGGATCCCCTTCAGCACTCTCTGGACTCTCAGGCAGCACCCGAGACATCCACTTCCTCTGACAGTAGGAGAGACAGCTGCACTCTCCCTCCTGGGACTCTGTTTCCCGCCAAAGACCACGAGTCACACACGCCCCTCAGACTTATACCCAATCCCAGAATCCTTTGCAGCAGAATCTGCCTTCTGGGGTAGTTACAAGCCTGAATGTGTCCCTGATTGGGTTTCCTCCACTGTCCTATGAGAAGCCTCTCACAGAGCCAGTGGGGAGACTCTCAGCAGACACACCTGGAAGCCATGACACTCTAACCAAAAAGCAATCATGGCCCTGCTGTTAGGCAGACAAGGCCCACTATGCATTCACCTAGCACCTACCTGTAGGGTGCTACATATATATATATATATATATATATATATATATATATACACAGTATCTCACAAACGTGAGTACACCCCTCACATTTTTGTAAAAAAAAATTTTACTTTTCAGTGATTTTTATTGAGTTTTTAACAAGAAAAATGAAACAATACATGTTTTGATAAAATAAATTTCCATGGGTCCATGACAATACAAATGTGGTATTACAAGTAGGGTATCCTTCTGTCATCCACACTATCTCACAATAACTGCATACTTCATAAGTGAATACATTTAGTTACAAGATACACCGGTGATCCATCTGTCACCCAACAACAAGGTGATCCAAAACGTCATAGTCCCCATCCCTCCTCCAGAACCAAAGAACTAAACAGGGTCCAAAAAGAGGAAAGGGGAAACTGTATTGAACTGTTCGAAGCAGCGTGGTATCCCCTCTGACCATAATATTGTCCAAAAGAATGAAAAAGGAAAAGAAGAAAGAAGATGTGGAAGGAAAGAAAAGTACAAGAGAGTAGTAGTGTAAATAAAGGGAAGTATCCCAGAAAGAGGTGAGTGCACTCCATGAAACTCTGCTATCGGAGCTACCTCAAGGGTCAGATAGATACTTGATCCAGGGTTCCCATGTTTTGTCAAACTTAGCTCTTTTGTCTAAGAGGGATGCTGAGAGGCGCTTGTTTATCATAATCCATGTTAGTTTGTGTTTTACCAGGTAGAACGGGATAGTCAGTGAATCTCCAAGATCTGGCTATTGCCAGTCTGGCCGCCGTGAAAATAAAGGCTATGAGTTTTCCCGCTTGGTTTGGTATTCCGACAGTGGAGTGCCCCAGCAGGGCTTGCTGTGGTTATTTAGCTAGGTTGACTTGCGTTAGCGAATAAATAAAATTGTAAATCCGGATCCAAAAGCGTTGCACCTTTGGGCATGACCACCATGTATGCAGTACAGTGCCCTGCATGCCACATCCCCGGAAACATATGGAAGAAGCTCCCTCCACATATGCATCTAATCTCACGTGGAAACCATGTACCACCTCATTAACACCTTATAGTTGGCCTCTATCAATGCTGTATTTATGTATGATCGTGATGCCCTTTGGGGCATCCGAAACCATTCATAAATTTCATATGTTACATTGATATCTTGTTCCCATTTCTGCATATAGAATAGTTTTGCTGATTTTGAGGTCAGGATGCTATAAATTTTTGAAATATGGCCTGTGTGCTTATCGTATGACCCACACAAATACTCCATTGAGGTGGAGGTAGAGAGATCAGAAATAGTTTGCAGGGATTTCAGGAAGTGTGTATTTGAATGTGACGGTAAAACTCTGAGTTAGGAAGTTGATATTTATATCTTAAAGCAGTTCTAGTTAGGATCCCTCTATTATCACAACAGTCAGCTATGCGGATTAAACCTTTATTAGTCCACCATGCAAAGTTGTGTGGATTGAGACCTGGGGTAAAGTCCAGACTGGTTAGGGGAGCCAGGGGGGTATGAGGAGACTTGAAGCCGTGCGGTTTCATTAATCTATCCCACAAACCAGTGGCGGTTCTACATTAAATTGCTCCCCGGGCGAGACTCCCTCCCGGCGCCCCCCCCCCCCAAAGGATAGACCAATTATGCTATGTCCTACTATCTCATTCTCATTAAGTTTGTGGCACAAACTTAATGAGAATGAGATAGTAGGACATAGCATAATTGGTCTATCCTTTGGTTTCAACCATAACAAGTGACTAATTGGTTTTGTGGGATATTGTGCTGATTCTATTTTCATTCACGCCAACTGGTGAGAGGAGTGACAACGAATCAGCTGGGACAACTGTGCTGCATGATAATATTTTATAAGATCCGGAGCTCCAGATCTGTAGATCAATTAACATTCTCCTAGATAGGGGAGGATAATTTGCTTAATGTAAGGTGTCGACCGTAGGGGGTCATATGGATGCCAAAAAAAGGAAGAGCCTTCTCCCGCCATTTGAATGGGAACGAATTCTGTATTTGAGTGATGGTGGCTGTGTCTAAGTTTAGATTCATGGTGACCGATTTAGAGTGGTTAATGGAAAGGCCCGATATGAGGGAAAAATGTTTTAGTAATTGGTAAAGGCTCGGGAGAGAAGTAATCGGAAAGGATAGGAGTAAGAGAATGTTGTCCACAAGCAAAGCGCAATTAAATATTTTTTCTATATCTTTTCATGTGACAACAGTGAAGAAATTACACTTTGATACAATGTAAAGTGAGTGTACAGCTTGCATAACTTTGTGTAAATTTGCTGTCCCCTCAAAATAACTCAACACACAGCCATTAATGTCTAAACCACTGGCAACAAAGTGAGTACACCCCTAAGTGCAAATGTCCAAATTGGGCCCAATTAGCGATTTTCCCTCCCTGGTGTTGTGTGACTCGTTAGTGTTACAAGGTCTCAGGTGTGAATGGGGAGCAGGTGTGTTAAATTTGGTGTTATATATTACTAGTCACTGGAAGTTCAACATAACAAATCATGGTAAACAACTCTCTGAGGATTTGAAAAAAAGTATTGTTCCTCTACATAAAGATGGCCTAGGCTATAAAAAGATTTCCAAGACCCTGAAACTGAGCTGCAGAACAGCTGCCAAGACCATACAGCGCTTTAACAGGACAGGTTCCACTCAGAACAGGCCTCGCCATGGTCGATCAAAGGAGTTGAGTGCACATGCTCAGAGTCATATCCAAAGGTTGTCTTTGGGAAATAGACGTATGAGTGCTGCCAGCATTACTGCAGAGGTTGAAGGGGTGAGGGGTCAGCCTGTCAGTGCTCAGACCATACGCTGTCGTCCCAGAAGGAAGCCTCTTCTAAAGATGATGCACAAACAGTTTGCTGAAGACAAGCAGACCAAGGACAAAGACAAGGATTACTGGAACCATGTCCTGTAGTCTGATGAGAAAACTTGCTTGGTTCAGATTGTATCAAGCATGTGTGGCGGCAACTAGGTGAGGAGTACAAAGACAAGTGTGTCTTGCCTACAGTCAAGCATGGTGATGGGAGTGTCATGGTCTGGGGCTGCATGAGTGCTGCCGGCACTGGGGAGCTACAGTTCATTGAGGGAACCATGAATGCCAACATGTACTGTGATATACTGAAGTAGAGCATGATCCCCTCCCTTCGGAGACTGGGCCGCAGGGCAGTATTCCAACATGATAATAATCCCAAACACACCTTCAAGACCACCACTGACTTGCTAAAGAAGCTGAGGGTAAAGGTGATGGGCTGGCCAAGCATGTCTCCAGACCTAAACCCTATTGAACATCTGTGGGGCATCCTCAAATGGAAGGTGAAGAAGTGCAAGGTCTCTAACATCCACCAGCTCTGTGATGTCGTCATGAAGGTGTGGAAGAGAACCTGTGAAGCTCTAGTGAACTCCATGGCCAAGAGGATTAAGGCAGTGCTGGAAAATAATGGTGGCCACACAAAATATTGACACTTTGGGCCCAATTGGGACATTTTCATTTAGAGGTGTACTCAATTTTGTTGCCAGCGATTTAGACATTAATGGCTGTGTGTTGATTTTTTATTTTTTTCAGGGGACAGCAGATTTACACTGTTATACAAGCTGTACACTGACTACTTTACATTGTAGCAAAGTGTAATTTCTTCAGTGTTGTCACATGAAAAGATATAATAAAATATTTGCAAAAATGTGAGGGGTGTACTCAATTGTGTGAGATACTGTGTATATATATATATATATATATATATATATATATATATATATATATATATACATAAATGCACAAACAGGTCAGGACTGCACACACCCAGCTTGATTCTTCAGGTGCAGAGCAGGCAGGTGGAGATCACCCATACTCCAGTATATAGAAAAAACAAATAGATCCAATCTGCAGCACCTTGTATATTTATTAGGAAAGTAAAATACTCACAAAGGAGACATCAAAATAACAAACAATGTCAATGTTTCAGATCCATTAAGATCCTTCATCAGGAATAGCATGCATGAAAATCCGATTCTAATCACATTCATTATATAGCAACTTCTCTCATCAACTGGAAATTGGCATCACCTGGATAGTCTTCACTCTTCAACAAACTAGAGACTAATATAATAGCTAATATTCGGGAGACATATAATAGAACAGTGTTACTGGGTATCCATATACACATCTGAAAAAAAGAAACAAATTATTAAACAAATATTTACAAAAAGAGGTGTAAATCATAATCCTTTTTCAAACCTCTAGGGTGATTAGTGTCGGTTCACACTGGGGCGGCACGACTCTGTACGACTTTGGAGTGACTTGCATGGCCTTGACATAATGGAAGTCTATGCAAGTCGCTCCGAGGTCGCCCCGAAGTAGTACAGGACCCTTTTTCTAAGTCAGAGCCACTTATGTCGCTCCTATTAGAACGGGTCCTGTAGCAGTCAATGGACTGCGAGGGAGCGCAACTTGTCAGGCTGACAAGTTGCCTGACAAGTCGCGCTAGTGTGAATCGACTCTTAAGCCCCGTACACACGTACCGATCGTCGGCCGACAGAACGTCCTACAAATGTTCGCGGCTGGTGTGTTTGTTGTTTGTCTGTTGAAAAGTGCTCTAAACTTGCCCAGGACATTTGTCTTCCGACAGAAAATGACGTCACTACGTTCCACGCACGTTCGCCGCTACAAAAGAGGAAGTGAGTGTTTGGCCGTGACCCTTCTGGGCATCTCGCGCTGATTTCGGTAGCATTTGTTTGGTTGACGACATTTCGCTATTTTCCGAGACATCGTTCGAGAATTTATTATGGCGACCGTGAATTCGTCCGTTGCTGTCGTTAGTGTTGGAGTTTTGGCTCTGAGACGACGTACGAGCAATAGGAAGAAGAAGCGGACCTCCTGGACGAAAAATTGGTTGCTTAACCGTGATCAATTTTCTCATATGTCCTTGCTGAGGGAGCTCCAGGAAAATAATCCTGATGACTTCAGGAATTATTTGAGGATGACGGATCCCATCTTTTACCGTCTTCTTGCCCTGGTGTCCCCCTATATTCTGAAGCAGGATACTTGTATGCGGCTTGCAATTACTCCTGAGCAAAGGTTAATTGCGACGTTGAGGTATCTTGCAACAGGGAGAAGCCTGCAGGATCTGAAGTTCACCACAGGCATCTCCCCCCAAGCACTTGGTATCATCATCCCTGAGACCTGCTCTGCCATCATCAAGGTCTTGCAGAAGGACTATATCAAGGTATGTTTGATTTTTTACATTACATTACATGTATTACTAGTTTCACCCGAATTATGATGTTTTTGGATGTACAGCAATTGATACAGGCCATTATTTGTAAACTACCCTCTGTCCGCATGCACATAGTAGTAAAGATGTAGATTATCTTTAACCATTTGTAAAATTACCCACTAACCACCCCACCATTCTCTCCTATGTGTCCCTAAACGCATTGCCTGTTAACAGTATTTTGAATTTGGGTCATTTTATTGCTTTCCCTCAAACAATTATTCCTTGGCCAATGTTTTAGTACCTAGTTAATGATTTATCTAAAATACATCAGTCCATCCATTCCCACCTATGATTCTGTATGTTTATGTAATGATGTTAAAACCTTCACTGACCACAAGCCCTTATTGATGTATAAATGCCCAGTTTTACTTACCCATCCCCCACTCACATGCTAAATCTCAAAGTCAGCATATACCAAAGCTCAAGTTCAGAGGTCTTCAAACTATGGCCCACCAGTTGTTCACGAACTTCAATTTCCATCATGCCTAGTCATGTCTGTGAATGTCAGAGAATTACAAGGCCTCATGGGATGTGTAGTTCTGCAACAGCTGGAGGGCCGTAGTTTGTAAATCTCAGCTCTAGCTGGTGAGTATAATGGGCCATACACACTAGAAGATTGTCAGAACAATTTATCCTTCCGATTTACCAAAACCAAATAATATGAGGTCCAACAAACACTTTCAAATCCTATGCAATCTGGTAGGCCCTTGCACTACATAGAAAAGGTAAATCTGCACGAAAAAGTCTTCAGAGAATCTTCTAGTGTGTATGGCCCTTTACAATATAAGAACAATAGGAGGTTGAAAATAAATGTATGTAGATGTTACATCCCCATATCCAAACCTTTGCCTTCCTGTTGTATATTTTTTTAGCAAGTTGCATAAGCATTTAACAGACAACTGTGTGTGTAATTAATAATGTGATGTGCTCAAGCACTAATTTTATTTTTTTTATTTTTTTTTATTTTTTCCCCACAGTTTCCTTCAAACGCAGAGCAATGGCTGGAGATTTCTGATCAATTTCTGGAGAAGTGGAATTTTCCCAATTGTGGGGGTGCTATTGATGGGAAGCACGTCCGCATTGTCCCCCCTCCGAATTCCGGCACATTTTATTATAATTATAAAGGTTTTTTTAGTATAGTCATGCTAGCCATAGTTAATGCAAACTATGAGTTTATTTTTTTGGATATTGGCAAAAATGGGCGCAATTCGGATGGGGGAGTTATTGATCAGACGGAGTTCGCTCGTCGTCTAAAGAACGGCACTCTGAACCTGCCATCCAGGGAGCAAACTGTTGAGGGTATGAGCTTTGTGTTTATCGCAGATGAGGCTTTTGCGCTTGGGGAGCATCTCATGAAGCCCTACCCTCAGAGGAACCTCACCCCAGACCAAAGGATTTACAACTACCGGTTGTCCAGAGCTCGCAGAGTTGTGGAGAATGCCTTCGGGATAATGGCCAACCGGTTCCGGATATTCCTGACGTCCATAAACCTGGCACTGTACAAAGTGGATAATGTGGTCTTGTGTTGCTGCATTTTGCACAAATTCCTACGCAGGAATGCACAAAATTATGTATTGCAGCAACTGGATACTGACCCTGCTATGCCAGGTACAAGTGGAGAGGCCCAACCTTCTAACCAAGTGGAGTCCATGCCGTCAATGGAAGTTGGACGGTCAGCATTGGCATCACACAGGGCCCGTCAGATCCGCCAGGAATATCTGGACTATTTCGTGGGGAGAGGAGCTGTGTCCTGGCAGCAATCACTGTCACAAACACATTAATCTTGTTAAAGATTGGACACACAAGATAAATGTCAGAGATATATTATTTTTCAACACATTAAACAAAAATTGCAATGATTCTGTATTGTGGATTATAATCATTTGGGCACATATGCCAAACACAATTATTTGGGTTAATCATGTGTTATATATGTGTGACTTTGGAAGGGTTAATACATTCATCAGTGTGTTTCTTGACTGTAGTCTCTCACCAGCTGATCCAAAGTGATGATGGCCATGTGTTATTTTTTAGCCAGTGGTGTAAATACAAGGGCCTTCTGCACCCCACAAAATGTACACAAACCCTGTCACATTGAGAACTAGGTCACACCCAAGGTTCATCTAATGTCACCTTATATTGGTGTTCATTGTCCAGAAGTTGCCCATACTATATATTTCAGATAATACATTAGGGTATTAACAAAGTACCTACACCTGTTATGTTGTGTTCATTTATGACATCCTTCTCACTGCCCACCAATGTTAGGATATGTCAGTGTTATGTGAAACTTGATCATTGTTCATCTCAAAGTGTTATATATATATAGGTAATGGAAAGTGAACTAGAGCAACGAACAAGCAATACACTATAGATTACACTGATCTCCCTACACTGATTGCTACTGGCAATATCAATGCCATATTGAATCCTAGGACTGCTAGTACCTTGAGTGTTGAGTCACACTTATGCGATGCGGGAAGTCTGCGACTTTGCAGCCTTCCAGCATTGCATAAGGGTGACCCGCCACTTACTTTTTCCACAGGATTGTATTCCACAAGTGTTAAGCACTGTGCGATCCAATCCAGATACATCAGAAATAAAGGGTCATGTGCGACTTGTATGCGTGTTCAGTGCGAATGTAGCCATACAAAGTGTATGTCTCAATTCACACTGCACATCTGATGGCATGTAATATCGTAGCGCACTGCTCCTTTATTACATGCGATCAGATGTTCATGCGAAAATCAGCTATACAGTTTGTATGGCTCAATTTGCACTGCACTCGCACAAAAGTCGCACATGATGCATTTATTCAGCCGCATCAGGATAGGATCGCACAGTCGTTCAAACTTGTGTGATCCGATCCTGTGTGAAATGTCAGATCGCACTGTGATATGCGTTAAAACTGGGGGTATCTTTAACATTTCATTGACACCTCCAGCAACTTGCATATGGCAGTGTCCCAAATGCTTTCATTAACATGTAAATATGTGAATAGGACAGCCATCATACATTTAGTGCTTCTTTACACAGCTTTAGACCTCGACCCCCCAACGAAAGTCTAATAAAGAATTGAACACACATTGTTGAATGTAAAAATGTTTTAGTATCAAACATTCACAGGGTTAGGGTTAGGGTTAGGGTTAGGGTTAGGGTGTTGGAAAGTGCTTTTCCCAAACTTGGGTACACTCTTTAACATCTGAGTGTCATAAAACTGGCATAAAATATTATATAAAAATAGGAACATCCCAAAACAAACAGTAAAAAATTTTAAATTAATTTTTTTTAAAATTTGGCAAGCATGTCCACAAAATCACGCATCTTTCCTTGCAATGCCGTTGCAGTCTCTTTTATTTGCTCGAGGTCTGAGCAGCATTGAAGAGCCTCACGGGTCAATTTGGCCAATGTGCAACTATGTAATACATGATCTGGAAAATAAAATACAACGGAGTCAATGTGAATCACCTACATGAGGTCATAATATAGAAACATTTGGTGTGCAGGTAATCTTTAAATTCCTCTCGAGTTAATACCTACCCTGTTCTTATGCTCTTTTGCCCTAGGCTCTTCATCTTCCTCCTGACCTCCTCCAATGCTGTTGCTGATGATTCTGCCGGTCTCCTGAGCTTACTATATATTCATTAGGGGTGTGAACGCATGATGACGTCATTGTGAGGGCATGGTTGTAATGTATATATATTAAGATGCAGAGACCAGAGACGGGCAGAATGCACGGCAACAGCATTGGAGGAGGACAGGAGGAAGAAGAAGAGCCTAGGGCAAAAGAGCAGACAACATAAGAGCAGAAGATTGGACAGCAGAAGACTGGAGAGGAGAAGATCCAAAGAGCAGAGTGGAGAAGACCGGACGAAGATCTTTAAGAACATTTCATAAACGTCTCCTGTCGTTATTCACATACACTTCCATTTATGTGGTTAATGTGTAGGGGTACTATGTACCCCATACCCATTCACATAGTGATTGGGGTCTGGGATCTGGGGGCCACCCTTTGTTAAAGGTTGCTTCCAAAGTCCTAGGAACCCCCTGGCCGCATGACCCCCCAAAACCACCAGACAGGGTTGTGGGGATGAGGCTCTTGTCCTCCTCTACATGGGAGTAAGGTGCTTTTGGGTGTGCGGTGCAGAGGCCCCCTGGCCCAAAGCAACAAAACCCCCCCATGTTGAGGGCATGTGTCCTGCTGTGGTCCAGGGGGTGTTTGGTCCGCTTGCTCGTTCTCTTTCCTGGCCTGACAAGCTGCATGCTTGTATAAGGGTCTGGTAGGGGTTTTGGGGGTAACCCACGCTGTCTTTTTGTTGTGGGCATACCCTCAAACTCAATACCACACACAAAAGGCCTGGTTGTGAACTTGGGGGGACACCCACGGTGGGTTCTTCAATTTTTTGGTGTAGTTCCCCCTCAAAAATCTTCACAACGCAAGTGGCCCCGCAAGTCAGAGCATCCTGATCCGACTTACGGTGCGACTTCCATTCAAATAAAGAGGCTCCCATAGGGAACTAGTGTTGTAAATTGGAGGCTAAAAATAACACTGATAAAAATCATTCTGAAAAAACCTACGTGGGCACACAATTGGCTCTTGGACACTTGGTCCAGGATCCTCCACATTTTCTGAAGTGGCTTCCATGCTGCTTGGCAAGTTGCCAGGAGATATTGGTTCAGACCTGGCTGGGGATGCCACATCCTGGCATGACGCAACATCTGCAATGTAAATTTGTAAGGGAATACAAGAATATAAGGTTAAACAATCATTGCAAATACACATATTTCTATGATCCCACTACACAAAAATCTGTGACTACCAACCTTCTTGTTGCTCTGGTGTCTGGTCACTTGTAGGCTCCACCAGAATCACCTCAGGCATAATGTCTTCATCTACATAATACAAAACATTGGCCATATCATAAAAGTCACAAGAGGTACATTTGTTAGGACATGGTGCCCTGCTTGATAGCTCTTTTAGTAACAAATATGAAGACATGTACATGGTTATCTACGAAAAATATGGTACATTAATGTTTGACAGTGCATAGGAACCAATTACCTTTAGTGGAATCTGTGCCACCATCTGGGCCCATGTCCTCCTCTTCTTCCGCAACTGTAGATGGAGCTGCCAAACCTCTCCTCCTCCTTTCCCATTGTTTGGCACGGAGTTTACGTTTTTCTCCTATTTAAAGGTTTGAATAATAATCTGTGATTAATAGGAATGTTTGCTGAGAAGATTCGTGCAGGAAAGAACGTTCGTTGCAACACAATACATATATTTTTAACTATGGCTTCCTGACTTTTAATGTCATATACTAAAACATCAACAATAGATCGATCAAATCACGACATGACAACTAAAATGAGTAATCTAACTTTTTACATAGACATTATAATCTAGACATGTTAATACAACATACACAAAATTATAAAAAACATATTGCATGATTAAAAAAAAAAAAAAAAAAAAAAAACTTACTTTTTTTCAAAATCCGATGGATTTGGGAAAGCTGATCCTGCTCACGGTGTTTGAGGTCAGACCACCGTTTCCGAATCTGATCTTTCGATCGCTCGACACCGAATTTTTTGACCAAACAGGCCACCACCTTGTCCATGATGCCATCTTTCCTGGCATTGGGCCGATCGTAATTTGCCAACTTTCCATCGTAATCCATTTTTTCTAAAATGGAGACCATCTCCACCATTTCTGGCTTTGACATGGGTGTAGCCCTTGATTTTCGGGTGGCCCAATCACTTCGGCCCCCACTAATTGAGCTCCCAGATTGTTGAGACATGGTTCGTAATTAAACAATGATTATTCCACTGCCTCAGGTGTGAGTGCCGCATGTAGGCCTGATCTTCGGCACGTACACACCCCTGCACAAGCCCGCCACTGGAGGAGGAGTTGACGCCTGCGCTGTATTTAAAGGACGCCAGATCGTTCGGCCGACGATTCGCTAGCGGACATATCGAGAGTTGGAGCACGATCGAGCGGCGAATCACGACTTTTCCCCACAAACAAAGGTACGACTCTTTTAATAGAAAGTGTGTGTTTTGGGCCCTATACAGCTTTTATTAGGAATATCTTTATTATGTGCCAAAATACATGCTATTTTAATATGTTTTGTGTTGTTTTGTGTCTTGCAGGCATATACTGTCCTGCAATATGGTGGACAATTTCACCACCCACAACTTTCTCATCAGTTTCATTGATGAATTCAGGCAACTGCCGTGTTTGTGGCAAGTCAAGTCCGCAGATTATAAAAATAGAAAACTCAGAAAACAGGCCATGGAACATTTGGTGGCCTTCTACAAGCCCGTCTGTCCTGGGGCAAATTTTGAGTATATACGCAAAAAAATAAACAGTATTCGCACTGCCTACAGGCGGGAGTTAAAAAAAATTGAAGATTCCACCCAGTCTGGAGCAGGGGCACGGAATGTATATGTACCACGGCTGTGGTACTATGATAACATGCGATTCCTGGCAGACACCATGGAATCCAGGCCGTCAATTTCAACACTGCCTTCTACATCGGCAGAGGGCTCAGTGTCGGTTGATCCAAGCCAGGATGAGGATTTCCTGGAGGAGAGTTTTACTCAGGTATGGCATTTCACAATATATTGTCTGCTAAAATGTAATCATGTAACAAAATTATAAGCTAAACCATAATTGACCCTTTATGTAAACGGGCATAGCAAGGGGTTGGCATGACAGGCAACCGCCAGGGGCGCAGGCCAAGGGGGGTGGGTCACAAAAACATTGGCATTGTTTTATTGTTTATTTTAACAATCCACTCAGCCTGCACACCCCAGAACCCCCAGTTTGCAGGCGGATTCATGCAGGTGTAAAACATTGAGAGCTGCTTCATGCAGGTGTAAAACATTGAGAGCAGCTGAGCCAAAAGACCAGGAGACTGAGACTGCCTCTCACTGCATCCCCAGCACCCCTCCGGTCTTACAAACACTGCTGCATCCCCAGCACACCTCTGGTCCTAACAAACACTGCTGTAGCCTCAGCATTCCTCTGGCTCAACCTTTTTTAATTCACCCTCAATGCCCTACATCAAGCCCTCTGCAAGTTCAGGCCCCTCTCTCTCTGCAACCCCCTCCTCTCTCTCTCACACCCCCTCTTTCTCTCCCTCTCTCTATCTCTCAACCCTCTCTTTCTTTTTCACACCTGAGACAATGATTGCCCACTAGAGAGCTCTACACTGGGCAAACAAGGGGCAAATTAGAAACTTTTAATGCCCTTAAATTTTTTTTGGGGGGGGTGGGTTACAGTTTTACATTGATCTTGGGGGGGGGGGGGTTGTTGCCAAATACAGCTCCTCAACAAGGGCACTGGAGACCCTAGATACGCCACTGTATGTAAAGTCTGCTATTTGTTCACAATAATATAACAAACATGCATTTTTATATACACTATAACATTCTAATCAATTGTTCATTTCATCAACAGGGAAGTGTCACTGAGGAGGAGCCAGGTTGCAGCCAGGAGCCTGGGGAGCCTGCGGAGCCTGAGGAGCCTGTGGAACTCTTTCCACCACACCTCCTCCTGCCAAACGGAGGCAAAAGAGGAAGCACGTGGATGACATCACCGACGAGTTTATCCAGGAGGCCACCATAGCCCTACGTCGGAAACCGGAGGCCAATGAGTCCTTCGGCAACATGACGGCAAAAATTTTGGATAAGGTGGACCTCAGGCAGTGTCAGTATGCCAGAAAAATCATCCTCGATGTGCTGCAAAAGGCTGAAAACGGCATACTTACTGAGCACAGCCATGCATGCCAGGAGCACCCGTGCCCTCCACCTCCACCTCCACCTCCACAACACCCACCACCTCGCCAAATGCCACATGGCCAGTGGCAATATGGCCAGCAGGATCCAAACCTGCCCTCATGGCAACCTGATTTCAGTTACCAGCAACTTTAATTTTTGCAACCCCCTATTATTTATTTTACCCCTGTTTGCCAGTTTCTAGTTTAATTTTGTCCAAATGGACCTTTTTTATGTTTAGTTTATTATACGGAAAGTATTGATGTTTGCTTTGTTTTTTTTTTGCTGAGATCCAAAAAATAAAGAAAATGAAAATAAAAAATGGCCTATCAGAATTTGTTAACATGTTTAATATTGTGCATAACCTGAAAAATATGTTTTAGACATTAATTCATACAAGAATAAAGGGTCATATCAATAGTTAGATCTTTGGTGTGAAAATACAAAAATAATGGTGAAGAGTTCAAATTATTTAATTCTAAAATTTGATAGAACAGATAGAATAGACAAACATTATCTTCATCATAACAGAACACATGCCTTTTTATTAGAAAAGTATGGCATTATGAGCAGCATCTTCCTTCTTCTCACATTTATCAAGATGAGCATGTGCTCCGCATTTCACCTATTTCTTGGACTTCCGCGAGCCGAAAGTTCTTTCTGGATAAAATGTTGAGTTTACTAGAGAAAATTCTTCCGGGAACTCATTTGGTTTGATCATGCGTGTTGGGATTTGTAGCTGTGTGTCGGCCGAATTGTGTACTGACAGGCGAACAATCGTCCGTTCTGGTGTCGGCATACAAAAATTTTCATGTTTGCAAGAAAGACTTTTGTCCGCGGATTGTGCGCAGACATCTGTCGGAGGCACCATACTAACACGCGTACAATCGGCAGATCCTTCGTCCACCGACGTTTGTATGCCGACGATCAGTACGTGTGTACGGGCCTTTAGTGTCAAGTTTTTTTTGGGATTTTTTTCTCCAGCCATTATCTGTAGAATATATGTAGAATAATTAGCACCCTTGTTGAATGACTGCTAATATAAAATCAAATATAGGAAAAGTCATAAAGAAAGTATAATATTTTCAATTAAACTTGGCTGACCCACAGACTTAAAGGTGTTACTTTATAAAGAATTAGCCTGGTGAAGAATGGGGCAAAAAACAAATGTAAAGAGGCTATACCCTGTAATCTACAAATGTAAATCATTGATTTTGAATGGCAAATACTGCATTTCCTGACAGACTCCATGGCAGCCTACGTGTGGGCTAGTCCCGCCTCCTCCTACCTCATAGGACCCCACTCCCATAAATTTCACTCTGCCCTAGAGACCATGTTCCTTTTTTGTCCTCCTCCTGTTGGATGGATATCAAGTCTTACCTCATGAAGATTTTCGGTCTATTTCCTGGTGATTTACACGATTGATTCAAGGCTGAATTCCTGAAGAGTCCAGTACGCCCTAGCTACTAGCGGGGCAGGACACGGGTGTGCAATCCCATGCATTGGAGAAGCATAAAGCCTGGCCACTGGCGGGCAAGCTGAATATGGCCAATCATCCTAGCTACTAGCGGGAGGCCCATTAATACACCCCGAATCGATGCGCTGGAGGTTTTCGTGTCCCAGGTCAGACCGTGGTTCGGAGCGTGCTTGGTAACGTATGGCAGCCATTTTTTGTATATGTATTTTGTCTTGCGGTGTTTTGGAACGCAGGTGCGTTTCATCTTGCGGCCCCCGGCTCTTCCTGTGTCCCAGCGCAGCTTCCGGGTCACCGCTGGGTGTCTGGGGGCGGTGCTGGCGCAGTGGAGTGGCTGTTCGTGCTCACACATGCGCACGGATGCTGTCTGTCACGGGGGGGGCGGTGACGTCATCATCTGGCGGCAGATTTAAACTGCTGTCACAGTGGGTCACATTGGGATTGTACTGCGGGCATATGCGGCGGCTTCCCTGTGTTTGATCTGTCTCTGCTAGTGGTAAACTTAATCCTGCTGGATGTCTGCGTGCAGTCTGTGGTGTATGCAGCACTTCCTTATTCCTGTGTTTGTTACAGTCTTCCTGTTAAGAGCAGTATGGATACTTCACCGCCCCCCAGTGGCCAACCCTTACTCTACAGGTAAGAATGGTATTATTTTTACCTATCCCTGTACGGTTCGGATTTAGGGCAGTAGGGGTAGTTTTTTCCTTTTCTCTTAGCCCTTCTAGGTCTGATAAACAAACTAAAGCATGCGAAGATAAGGACCTTACTAGGTCACAACGTCATCACACATCTCCTGGCACTAGTCGCCACAAGTCTTCTACCAAACATCACAAGGAAGGCTCCACGCTTGCATCAGCACAAAGACACCCTGATAGAAGATCTTGCTGGGGTTGTGGAGCACGTGTTTCTGATGGCAAATCACTATGTGATGCATGTTTTGCCCATGCCTCTAGAGAAAGGGGGAATGATAACCAGCAGGTGGAATCCCTGGTTAGACGGGTGGTCCAAGAATCCCTACAAAACCTGGAGGTTGACCGCACCTGTAGCCCCTCGGCTGGAATGGCAGACATCCCTGTTAGGGATAGTCTCAGTACTCCCGGCCCTTCTCAGCAGAGCATTTCCGGCTTCAACTCCTCGGATAGTGAGGACGAATCGGATACTCCTGGCACAGGCTTTGATTTTGCCTTGGTCCCTACCCTGGTTAAGGCAGTTAAGGGAGCCCTAAAGTGGGAGGAGCCAGTAGAGTCTCCATCTAAACAAAGCAGGTACTTCAAACACCTAAAGAAAGAGCGCCATAATTTTCCCTTTTTAGGTGAGCTTGGCGAAATCATCTCGGATGAGTGGGCATGTGCAGAGAGGAAAAATTCTCTGGTATCCAAAGTTTCCAGGATGTACCCATTCAAGAGTGAGGATGTGAAGCACCTGGAGTCAGCGCCCCTAGTGGATGCCGCCCTCATGAGATTAGCGAGGCACGTTACTTTTCCACTCGAAGACACAGTGTCTTTTAAAGATGGGCTGGAAAGAAAAATCGACACTGACCTTAAGAAGATTTATGTGTCTGCTGGAATGGCTTGTAAACCAGCCCTAGCCATTGCGGCTTTATCCAAGGCCATGGAGGCCTTGACACTAGAGGTGGATTGGGATCTAAGGTCTGTATCAGAAGAAGTAGCCAGAGCTTCTTCAGTGAATGAGCTCAGACTGGCGGCTTCTTTTCTGGGGGAGGCTTCCCTAGATATTATTCGTCTGGTGGCCCGGGTCATGCTCTCTTCAGTGACAGCTAAACGGGCTCTATGGCTGCTCCCCTGGCTGGCTGATCCTTCCTCCAAGCAGGCTTGGTGCCGTATTCCATACGAAGGGTCTTCCTTCTTCGGGAACAAGCTGGAGAGCGCTATTTCGCGGGCCACGGGCGGTAAGTCAGGGTTCCTCCCGCAGGATCGTCGCCTGCTGGGTCAGAGAAGGACACAGTCGAGCGAAGGATGCTCGAAGTTACAAACCTGGTCGTGAATTCCGGAAAACATGGAGGAAAAATCAATCTTCAAACCAAAAGGCTTCCAAAGGAGCCTCTTCTAGTAGCCGGGAAGCGGCTAAGTCCTTTTGATGTTGGGCCTGTCCAGACGGTTCAGGTCGGTGCTCGCCTTCTCCGGTTTCGACACATCTGGGCAGCCTCGATAAGAGATTTTTGGGTCATCAGGACAATCTCCACAGGCCACACTTGGTCGTTCTGCAGTCCACCTATCCTCAAGTTCGTTCCCACAGCTCTTCCACGGTCGGACGAAAAAAAGGCAAATCCTTTCAGCATACGTAGATGCGCTGCTGCTTCAAGGCGCAGTAGTTCCAGTACCAGCCAAAGAGAGGTTTCAAGGCCTCTATTCTCCACTCTTCTTAGTAGTGAAGAAGAATGGCTCCTGGAGACCGGTCATGGACCTCACACATCTAAACTCCTTTATAAAAAATGAAAAATTCAAAATGGAGACACTATTGACAATCCGCCAGGTGGTTCAACCAGGAGATTGGCTTGTGTCAATAGACTTGAAGGATGCATATTTCCATGTGCCTATAGCAACAGAGTTCCAGAAATACCTGCGGTTTGCTGTGGATCAACACCATCTTCAGTTTACATGTCTCCCATTCGGGCTCACAACATCTCCTCGAGTATTTTCAAAACTCTTATTGGCTGTGGTAGCCCTGATCAGAATCAAGGGAGTTCGTCTTCACCATTATTTAGTCGACTTACTACTTCTGTCGCAAGATCGAGAGCAACTCCTGGTTCACAGAGATCTAGTCACTGCGACTCTTCTCGAGTTCGGCTGGTTGCTAAACCTGGAAAAGAGCCATCTGGAGCCCACACAGGCACTTATCTTTCTCGGGGCTCAATTCAATACAGTCAAGGGCACCATCTCCTTGCCTCTAGAGAAAATCCGATTATCAGAGACAGAGTACAAAAATAAAAGGGAAATAGGGCTCAAAAAAGGGGGGACTTTGCAGTAAGGGTGCTGGTAAGGCAGAGATAATGGTACAATTGAAGTATTACTCAAAAATATTTATTTTATTAAAGAAAAACAAATCATTAAAAGTTAGCATACTGTATTTAAACAGATACACAAACATCAATAAAAACATTTACCATTTTAGACCATGTTCTTATATACATTTTAAATACCATAAAGTGTACAACAATTTCTACATAAGGATAAGCCGTGTGAGGATTATCCTATACCGCAGAATATTGATGTTTGTGCGGAAATGTGGAGATATCCACACCTTCAACCCGACATGTTTCACGGCCGATAGCCGCTTCCTCAGGGGTATTATTTTACGCACACAGAAAGAGGGAATTTTGTTACACACAAATTTTATGGTAAGAACACTGAAGTGGAGAGAAAGGAGAAAAAACAACATAAGGTGAGTACAAATCTTCAAATAATTTTACAATATCAAAGGTATAGATAATAATACATTATAATCAATATTCTACAGATTTGTCCGCTGAGATAAATTGACACAATGTCTCCTCACACAATTTTCTTCAATTCTAGATATATAAGTCCTTACCCCAGTGTTGTGGCCCTCCTTTTTGGCTACGCTCCCGTATCCGCCCCCGGGGGGGTCCTCCCCTTTACCTTGTGGTCCTGACATGATACCATCCTGGTGATCGATCATACATTAGACAGGTGTGATATACTACACACTTTTTTCTCCATATTTTGATCAATTTATCTCAGCGGACAAATCTGCACTACAGAAAATCCTCACGAACCCCCCTCTACCCCAAACACAAAATCCCTCCACGGACGATGGAATTTTTTTAGATCCACAATCGGGTGCAACCCCCAAAGTCAAAAAGCAAACCAAATTAATAGGATTTGTTTCTCAAACTCCCACGACCACGACACTCCCGTAATAGATAATTCTAATGCACTCAATATTATCAACCTCACGGAATTTCCACTTACACATGACCAAATACAGGTATTAGAACTTGGGTTGGGATTTTGTCCTGCACAACAGATAGATGTCTATGAGACTATCAAGGACGTCTACCTGTTTGCTCGGAATCTCACTTACAAATTTATTTTTGACGATAATCGTCAACAAAAGAAACTGGAAATAGATCTTACTGAACAACTTAAGCATTATACTATGGAGGAATTCCGCGCTCTTAGGGACCTCATGCTCCTCTATGAAGAGGGGTCTACACACTCTGAGGTACCCGAATCTTCTGATATGGAGCCTGCGATCCCTAGCGCACCCCCCGATAAAAAATTCAAATTGAAATCAAAACGTTTTCCTGATTTATCCACTTGCCCCCACATTTGGTCATTCGTATGCCAAACAGTAAGGGAATTAAAACGTACACGTTGGCAACCTATATCTGACAATCTAACACCCGCGCAAAATATTGCACTTAAACAATTACAAAACAACCCTCACTACGTCATAAAACCCTCTGACAAAGGGGGGAATGTGGTGATTATGTCGCATGATCAGTATCAGACTATGTGTCTTGACGTATTAAAAAATCCTCACTGGTATACTTCTATTCAACCTGAGACAACTACTAATTTTCAGAAGCATATCTTGCAGGCATTATTGATAAAGATATATTAGACTTCCTAATAGTCAAACATCCCAGGACTCCAACACTATACACATTGCCGAAGATTCATAAAAATTCTGAAAAACCTCCGGGGAGACCTATTGTCTCCGGCATAGACTCAATATCGGAGAACGCGAGTAAATATGTTGACTTTTTTTTATGCCCGCTTGTCCAGGCTTTGCCTTCCTTTGTCCAGGATACGCCGGACCTTTTGAGACACATTGATGGGATTCAGATACCCCCGGATGCCCTCCTCGTGGCGGTTGATGTCGAAGCACTATACTCGAGCATCCCGCACGAGGCGGGCATCCGGTCGGTAAGTCTGTTTCTACATGAACAACATGAACAGACTTGGCCACACAATAGCTTTATTCTCTCCCTCTTGAAATTTATTCTCACACATAATTTTTTTACGTTTATGGAAACCACCTTTTTGCAGAAACAAGGAGTGGCTATGGGGACGTGTTGCGCGCCCTCCTATGCTAATCTGTTTTTGGGAGTGTGGGAAAGGCATATTTCCTCTAGTGAACTTTACGCCTTTTGGCTCCAATATGTGACACATTGGTTTCGCTATATTGATGACTTATTCATAATTTGGATAGGTCCACAGTCAGAGCTTGAGAAAATGCTCTATTCACTCAATAATAATCACTTTAATTTAAAATTTACCTATAATTTCCATCCAGAATCGATTGTATTCTTGGATGTGGAAATTAAAAAAGATGCCAATGGTTTTGTCACTACGAGCCTCTATCGTAAACCTAGTGCTGGAAATATGCTGTTGCATGCATCCAGCGCCCATCCCATCCCACTGAAAAACAGCATCCCGTATGCGCAATATTTGCGCATACGGAGAAATTGCTCTTTAGATATTGATTTTTTGAGAGAGGCTAGAGAACTCCAAAAAAGATTACTGTTACGAGGTTACTCGCGTACTACTCTGAGGAAGGCCTTCAATAAGGCGAAGAACCAGAATAGAAGCGACATATTACAAAAGAAGATCAAAACTAATTCTAGTCAAACTGTAAAACTAATAACTCAATACTCTGACAGTCATAAACAACTACGAGCCATCTTTCAGAAACATTGGCATCTTCTGAGTGAAGAAGCAACTCTCTAAATATGTGAAGGAATACCCAGAGTTAGTCTTCAGAAGAGGGACATCCCTTCGTGATCTCTTGATCAAAAGTCATTATTGTAGTGACCCCCCTCGACCTAGGCGTGCTTCGGGGACCTACCGTTGTGGTAATTGTCCCCGATGCCCCTGGATCGATGAGGGCCCTATCACACGACTACCTAATGGCTCTATCCATAAACTTTCTGGATACGCCGACTGCTCCACACGTGGAGTAATTTATCTTATGAGCTGTCAATGCTCAGCCTTTTACGTTGGCAAAACGATTAGGCAATTTGGACAGAGGGTGGGCGATCATGTCTATTGTTCTGGGGGGGGGCAAGATCCTCACCCCGGTCACCCGACATATCGGCCTGCACCACATGTTCGACAGTTCCTGTGTCTCCTTTAGGGTCCTTGAGATTATTTCTCCGGACCCTAGAGGAGGAGACTGGGGCAAGAAAATATTACGACGTGAGACTATATGGATTGAAAAACTCAATGCCATCATTCCCCCGGGTTTGAATGAAGCCCATACATAGAAATCATTCTTGTGATGATATCCGCCACTGATTCTTTCCCATAATAACCCTTCCCTTTTTTCCCCCCCTCCTCCCCCCCTCCCCCTCTCTCCCTTTTATTTATTTTTCTTTTGTTTTTCTTCCTCTTCCCTTTCCCCTTTTTTTCTTTCTTTTTCCTGTCCGTCTTCATCTAGCCATGTTATAATGGATTCATAAAAGTATACACCTAGGGTTTTATATTCTGGGCATAATATGCTCAGATAAAACTTTAGCTCTTTGCAGTGAGATGCATGCCTCATTGTTGTTTATTATACATTATTATACATAATTGAACATATGATTATTTTTGAATACTATGTATGTACATACTTAAAAATGGTCTATGTATGACATTTGTAATCTTTGTTTTCAAAAAACCTTTGAATTGATTTTTGTACACATTATTGTCCCCTGACCTATTTGATAGTTTTGGGATTTTTTGTCCTCTGTTCTGATCACTAGAGGCTATTGTTTGCCATACATGTCTTTAGGATCGCTTTGGGTGCCTCCCCCTACGGCGGGTACGTGACGTCGGGCATCATTCCTACGTTTTGGGAGTGATGCGCCGGCTGTCTCCGTCACGCCGTGACCTGCTGACATGGCTTTACTTCCGTGTTTTCAGTGATCACGTGGCGATGACGATTTGACCGCTGGCCAGTGCGCAGGCGCGTATCTCGCGCACGTACGCACTTCCCGGCGCCAGCCCAGATGACCCGGCGAGACGCTCGCATTATACGTCATCTGGGTGGAGCCTTCACCATTTAGGCGACGACGCGGGCGTCTCTCCTTGCATTGCAGGGTCGGGACGCTCCGTCGACACATCACTGCAGGTAATTCTACGATTGGCTTTAAACTATTTGGATCAAGACACCACTTTCCTTGATGCATGGTCCACCTATACATCTAGTTAAGCCTATTTGTTTCCTTACTTTTCTTTACTATCTTTGATACCCTCACTGTCACGTTCCTTCCCTTTCATACTACGTGCTTGATGGATCCCTATATATACTTAATTTTGTTTTAAGAAATATATTACCAAAACCTATTATATATGTCACTTGATGACTTTACATTGATATTATATAACACTATATGTCATACTAAGGGTCCCACCAAGCACTCAGGTTGGATTACTTTTCACTACATTTATAACCATTGCATGATGGGTCTCGCACATGGTGGTGGTTCTATTTCAGAACTGATATACTATGTGACATTACCCGTCCCATTTATCTCCAGGTGGCAAAGTATAGGAACCTGCCTGGTTTATTTTCCATATGTGTGGTTTTCACCACACCTTTGCCCGTCCCTGCCCATACTCTACCGTTTGGGAGCCGTTTGGGTAAGATTATGACTGTAACTTTATATGCAATTGAATATATGGAATCCTATATATCATATAGGATCCATATTAATATCCATGTCTCCTCACACAATTTTCTTAAATTCTAGATATATAAGTCCTTACCCCAGTGTTGTGGCCCTCCTTTTTGGCTACGCTCCCGTATCCGCCCCCGGGGGGGGGTCCTCCCCTTTACCTTGTGGTCCTGACATGATACCATCCTGGTGATCGATCATACATTAGACAGGTGTGATATACTACACACTTTTTTTCTCCATATTTTGATCAATTTATCTCAGCGGACAAATCTGTAGAATATTGATTATAATGTATTATTATCTATACCTTTGATATTGTAAAATTATTTGAAGATTTGTACTCACCTTATTTTTTTTTTTCCCCTTTCTCTCCACTTCAGTGTTCTTACCATAAAATTTGTGTGTAACAAAATTCCCTCTTTCTGTGTGCGTAAAATAATACCCCTGAGGAAGCGGCTATCGGCCGTGAAACATGTCGGGTTGAAGGTGTGGATATCTCCACATTTCCGCACAAACATCAATATTCTGCGGTATAGGATAATCCTCACACGGCTTATCCTTATGTAGAAATTGTTGTACACTTTATGGTATTTAAAATGTATATAAGAACATGGTCTAAAATGGTAAATGTTTTTATTGATGTTTGCGTATCTGTTTAAATACAGTATGCTAACTTTTAATGATTTGTTTTTCTTTAATAAAATAAATATTTTTGAGTAATACTTCAATTGTACCATTATCTCTGCCTTACCAGCACCCTTACTGCAAAGTCCCCCCTTTTTTGAGCCCTATTTCCCTTTTATTTTCATATTCAACTGGGACGTGGTGCTACAACTATTCATATAGTATATGAGTCTGTCTCCCTTTGCTTAGAGACAGAGTACAGCTGGCTATGTCATCATCCCATCTCCGGGCCTCACAGTGCCTCAAAATAATAGGTACTATGGTGGCCACGACACCTATGGTGAAATGGGCTCAATGGAGGATGCGTCCTTTTCAAACAGGTTTTCTTTGCCAATGGTGCCCAGGCGACATGGATCATCTGATTTGGATTTCCCCAATAATGCGGGACAGTCTCCTGTGGTGGTTGCAGAAGAGGAATCTACTCAATTGCCATTCTATCCTTCCCATCTCCTGGGTCACGATAACCACGGACGCAAGCAACACAGGTTGGGGCGCTCATTGCCTATCAGAGATAGCCCAGGGCAAATGGAATCCTCGGTTACACAGGGAAGTCTCGAACATTCTGGAGCTTCGGGCAGCATTTCAAGCTCTCCAAGCATTTCATCACCTTACAGTAGGAACATCTGTCCTCCTGAGGCTGGACAATACGACGGCAGTGTTGTATATAAAGCGTCAAGGGGGAACTCGCAGTCACTCTCTATTGAAAGAAGTCGAGCCAATAATGGTCTGGGCTCAGAAACACTTATCCAACGTCACTGCGGTTTATCTACCAGGATCACAGAACATCCAGGTGGATTTTCTATCACAAGTCTCCATGGACAACAACGAGTGGAGTCTTCATGCCGATGTGTTTCAGTGGCTAAAATCCCTAGGGTTCCTTCCGGAAGTGGATCTGTTCGCTTCCCCGTGCAACTTCAAGTTGGAGAAGTATTATACGAGATTCAAATGCCCACAAGCTTTCGGGGTGGATGCCCTAACAGAGCAGTGGAGGTTTCACAAGGCTTACGCCTTCCCACCAGTTCCAGTCCTCCTTCGATCCCTGACGAGACTCAGGTCGGAAGAAGTGGAGGCTCTTGTGATAGCCCCATATTGGCCGAACAGGCCCTGGTTTCCGATGCTGCTACAGCTGAGCTTTCGCGAGCCAGTTCCACTACCTTGCAGGCAGGATCTCCTGTCTCAGGGAACGGTGTTACACCCTTGCCCGGCCCATCTGCACCTGATGGCCTGGTTTTTGAAAGGGAAAGGCTGGAGGCATTAGGGTGTCCAAGCGGAGCTATCTCCACACTGTTGAATGCGAGAAGAGCTGAAACAAATAGAGTCTACGTAAGGATATGGAAGAAGTTCATGTCTCATATCTCCGGAAATATGGATGTGCAAGGCACTCCAAAGGTTCAACAAATTTTGAGTTTTCTACAATCTGGCCTGGATCTGCCTTTATCAGTCAGCTCTCTTCGAGTTCAAGTGTCAGCTATCCCGGCTTTCACAGGAACATCCTGGGCAAAGCATCCCCTAGTGAGGCAATTTTTCAGAGGAGCACCAGGCTCAGACCACAAAGGAAGCCCAGATTCCCTAAGTGGGATCTTCCGCTTGTTCTGGATTTCTTTGCAGACCTCAGAAGAGATAACCTGGTTCAACTCTCCATCAAAGAATTGTCTCTTATAGTAGCGTTCCTGGTGGCAGTCACCTCAGCAAAAAGGGTCTGAGCAAAGAACCCTTTTTGACGTTTTTCCCGGATCGGGTGGTTCTGATTCCCATGTTGGATTCTCATCCTAAAGTATCCTCTATTTTTCATGAAAATCAGGAAATTGTCTTGCCAACATTCAAATCCTCTGACTCTGCGACTCATCCACTGGATGTAGGGCAAATTCTGAAGCTATATCTGGAAGCCACATCTCATTTCCGCCATATGGATTATCTGTTTGTCCTGTTCTATGGGAAGAATAAAGGCTTGCGTGCTTCATCTAGAACGATCGCATCTTGGATTGTCCAGTCCATTCAGTGGGCCTATAGAGCTAAAGGGTTGGCTCCCCCGGAGGCTGTGACAACGCATTCTACAAGAGGAATGTCAACTTCTGGGGCAGCGTTCCATCATGTGGCTCCTGAAGTTGTATGCAAGACGGCCTCATGGTCTTCAATTCATACTTTCATTGCTCATTATTGTGTCGAGCCAGCTTCTTTATCATCTGTTGATTTTGGTTTGCGGATACTATCAGTTGATGGTGCAAATTTAATTTCTTTTGAACAGCAGATTGCCCACCCTGGTGTCTTTGGCTAGTTATTTCCCACACGTAGGCTGCCATGGAGTCTGTCAGGAAAACGGAAAATTTATATCAAATACTTACCGTAATTTTTCTTTCCTGATGGACTCCATGGCAGCCGGAGTCCCCACCCATCTGCCGGAGGAGGCTATTTTATGGAACATGGTCTCTAGGGCAGAGTGAAATTTATGGGAGTGGGGTCCTATGAGGTAGGAGGAGGCGGGACTAACCCACACGTAGGCTGCCATGGAGTCCATCAGGAAAGGAAAATTACGGTAAGTATTTGATATAAATTTTCCGTTTTGCTGCCAGATGACGCTAAGTATTAAAGGAAAATCTTATGATACTTAACCCCATCCAGTAGTCTAATGTAATATATTGCAGTTTAGCACTCCTTAGATGTAGGCTGAATTAGTGTTTAGTCTTTCAAGCTCCCATTCCTACAGAATATCCCCCCCCCCCCAAACTCCATAACACAAGAAGAAGATGTTCTGCAGTCATAATCTACTTCCTGACAACATTGTTTGAGACAACATTGCAGAGTGCACGGGACACAGGACAGCACTGGATTGCAGTCAGAATCAATAGGTATGCATTTACACTTGTTGAAGAGATCTAACTTTTGATTTCAATTGTATATTTAACAACCAGTGTGTCGGACGAAAAAAACTGCTTAGCTCCGGTCAGAGCCGCTGTACTCACTATGGGAAGTAAGTATAGCGATCTTTCCTGCTGAGCTTTTGTGTTCTGACACCCCCTAGGGGACGCACCCTCTCCGTCACAACACTATAATCAGATTCTGCCATTGGCTGAAAGCGCTGATTGGGAGTTGGTCGGCTGTTGGTTTTCTGACATACACGTCCAACAGAAACTTGCCGAAAGGCCGGCTTTTGTCGGACAGACCGACATACACATGGGCCGAATGTTGGCTGTTTTTTTTTGAACCGGCAAATGTCTCCTGACATTTGGTCCGTGTGTACCGGGCATTAGGGATTACGTGCAGCACAGCAAAACAGTAAGAAAACATGTAAATGTACTAAGAAAATATGGTTGCCAAATGTTCACACATTTCTATTTCAAAGTGTCCACTTTTTCAGTTCGAACACTTTCCACACATATTCTTGGCCAACAGCCCAAATAAAACGAGCGGGACCTTAATTGCGATTAGAAGTACAGTTAAGTTTGAACACATACGTACTATTCAGGACCCTACGGGACGCTATATAATATTAATATGTAAGCTCAATAATTCAGTCTTTACGTTGGTAAATTTGTATGCTCCTAATACCGGTCAACGTCCATTTTTATCACCGCTTTTACAAATGTTCACACATTTCATAATACACTGGTTTTAAAACATTATCAAGTGATAAGATTGTTATGTTAAGATGGTCTCATTAAAAGTATGGCCCATTTAAAGGATGGTCTATTTAAAGTATAACTATAGCCAAAACCTTCTTTTTTTTATTTTCAGTGTATTAGGCAATTGTGAAAATCACTTGTCAGTTTTTTTTTTTTTTCCCCATCCATGCCCCATTGGGGAGATTTCCCTTCAACTTTTTGTTCCATAGACACAGCAGGATGTAATTTCTTCAAAGTGAGGGAAATGCCTTCTTAAACAGTTGTCACTCAGAATTTAGTCTCCACAGTGAAGATTTCTCCTCTATTCCTGTTCTGGTGGTAACTCCAAATGTGTTGTCTCCCTCATTTTCATTTCCAGTACCAATGGTCTAAAGCAGTGGTCCTTAACCCTGGTCCTCAGGACCCACTAACATGCCAGGTTTGCAAGATAACTGAAATACATCCCAGGTGATATCATTTGCTGCTCAGTGATTGCAGTACTCTAGTCTGCATCTCCCCAAGGTAATACCTAAAATCTGGCCTGTTAGTGGGCCCTGAGGACTGGAGTTGAGGACCACTGGTCTAAAGGACCAGTTAGGGAATATATATATCCTTTATGGGGACACAGATTGCAATAGAAACCCTATCCAAAACTAAAATAAAAGTTTGGGCATTAGATACATTTTCCATATAATATAGATTCCTTTAACCACCTCATGACTTCGCTATAGTCCAAAGACAGCTACAGCATGGCTCTCTCATTCCGGGAGGGCGTCTATGGATGTCCTCTCAGAACCCCTCCCCCTGGGGCGTGCATTTGGCTTGTTCTGTGACCGTCAGTGTCCTGATTATCAGTTATTATCAGTGCAATGCCGATCAGTTATTATCAGTGCAGCCTAATCAGTGCCAATCACTTATCATTGCCCATCAGTGTTGCCTATCAGTGCAGCCTCATCAGTAACCATTAGTGCCCATCAGTGAAGCTTACCAGTGCCCATCAGTGCAGCCTCATCAGTGCCCATTAGTGCAGCCTCCCAGTGCCCCATCAGTGCTCATCAGCACACGTCAATGAAGAAGAAAACGTACTTATTTACAAAATTGTATAACAGAAACTAAGAAAAGTGTGTTGATCCGACCCTGGCTTGGAGTACTACCTGCTCCTGGACTTTACCCTGGCTTGTTCCTGCTCTCATTTCCTCACTGTTGCTGTGCGTTTATTGTTGTTCCTCCAAACAACTGCTTGATTTTACCTGCATTCCCATGTGGTCTGGTTTCCTGGCACCCTGACACCTACCTTAGGCCTCTTTCACACGGTCCGCCTCCATAGGCGGATCCGTGTTGCTCAGCGGGGATCAATCCGCGATCCCCGCTGAGCCGGCGGATGACAGCTCCGTCTCCGCTTGCAGAGCGGAGAGGGAGGTGTCTCAGCCCCCGCTGCCCTCTATGGGGGATCGGATGAGAGCGGACCGCCTGTCCGCTCTCATCCGATCCGATCCGATACCTGAACGGATGGAAAAATAGGGTTTCCATCCGTCCAGATTTCACGGACAGGATCGGATACGGATGGCAGCGGGTGTCAGCGGAGGTGTCTCCGCTGACACCCGCTGCCTCATAGAGC
Organism: Pelophylax lessonae; assembly: GCF_965119305.1. Lineage (NCBI taxonomy): Eukaryota > Metazoa > Chordata > Amphibia > Anura > Ranidae > Pelophylax > Pelophylax lessonae. The sequence continues at coordinate 792,390,096 of NC_138768.1, read as the reverse complement.
TGCATGGAGGATCCGATCAGATCTGCCTAAAAAACTGACATGCGGATCTGATCGGATCGCCCGTGTGAAAGGGCCCTTAAAATTAGACAGTGTCAGTCAGTTGAGCAGTGGACAATGTCAGTAGGTCAGTGGATGATGTGTAGACAGTGTGAGTAGGGCAGTGGATGGTGTGTGGATAATGTCAGTAGGGCAGAGGATGGTGCCAGCAGGGCAGAGGTTGGTGTTAGTAGGGCAGTGGACAGTGTCAGTAGTGCAGAGGTTGGTGTCAGTCAGTAGAGCAGTGGATGTGTCAGTAGGGCAGTGGACTTTGTCAGTAGGGCAGAGGATAGTGTCAGTAGAGCAGAGATTGCTGTCTGTAGGGCAGTAGTCAGAATCAGTAGAGCAGTGGACTTTGTCAGTAGGGCAGAGGACAGTTTCAGTTGTGCAGTGGCTGGTGTCAGTCAGTAGAGCAGTGGATGATGTCAGTAGAGTAGTGGACATGTCAGTAGGGCAGTGGATTTTATCGGTAGGGCAGAGGACGGTGTCAGTAGAGCAGAGGATGTGTCTGTAGGGCAGTAGTCAGAATCAGTAGAGCAGTGGACTTTGTCAGTAGGGCAGAGGACAGTTTCAGTTGTGCAGAGGTTGGTGTCAGTCAGAAGAGCAGTGGATGGTGTCAGTAGAGTAGTGGACATGTCAGTAGGGCAGTGGATTTTATCGGTAGGGCAGAGGACGGTGTCCGTAGAGCAGAGGTTGTGTCTGTAGGGCAGTGGACACTGGACAGTGTCAGTTTTTTTTTTATTATTATTTTATTTTTTTTACAATTTTTTTTAACAGTCCTGTTGGGGGGTTTGGATGAAATATCAGGGGTCTAAACCTGACCCCAAAGTCTCTTTCTCTGCACCCTCAGCTGGACAGTGAATGAATGCTCTATCGATCACTCACTGTGTTCATTTAGAAAAGGGACTAATAAATTACTTATTTACCGCCCCTTCCCTTGCTCTTCTTTCTTAAACATCCCCCGCAGCATAAAGAAGTGGAACCTGGACAGAAGGGACAGCAAAGGCACCATTTACTAGGACCAATCTGCTTTATTGTCCTCCTGCAGCTACTAAATGCCGGCGGGAAGGAGAGGAGGAGAAGCTGTTTTTCTGCTGCTGCTGGCAGAAGCCAAAAACAGAAAATCGGTTCGGATAATCACAGGTAAAACCCAGTATGCTGGTTGTACCCAGGTTAGTACACTCAGCCTGCCCATACAGGGTTTGAATCTCTGCCGGTTCCTGCTGAATGGGTAAAGATTCTAACCATGTATGGCCTGCCTATGGAGATACAATATTATGGATTATGAATAACCCTGGCCAATAACTAGGAGGTAATTGCCAATGATGTGTGCTCGGTAGGAGGCTCTTTATTTAAAATTCAGGACATTTTTTTTAAAGTGTCTCTTCCTTTTCAGAATATGCTTGGAGAGGAAGTGCATTGTAAAGAGCCATTTTGTGATTTTTAGGCCTGCTGCCTGGGGAGGCCTCATCAGCTTCAGGATCCAGTACCAAGGAATGGAAAATGTGTCTATGTTAGGGCCTAGAAGATAGGAAGGTGGATAAAAGGGGAGCACCTTCAGAAAGCTTGCTCAGTCCATTGGTCTCAACACAAAGGCACTCTTGAGGAATTGCTAGTTACAGCTTTAAGGCACAGCCTTGGTCTGGTGCAGAAGTTATTTCTATTTGAGCAGGTTTTTTTTTTTTTTTTTTTTTCTCACTGATTGGATATCCTGTAAATCCTATCCCTCTCATTCCTGGACACTGAGCCAAAAAAATCTGCGAACAAAGATTAGCAGCATGGATGTTGGTCATTCAGTTGCTATTGGTAAGTCATGGGGTGCTTTGGGGCAGCTGTAGACCAGATCAACAATAACAAGACTAGGGGGCCTATTCAACTCAGCGTTTCCTTAGGGGTGCAATTACATAAAAACGCACTCTGGAGAAACAGCCTACCATCTAAATGCCTCTAATGCCCTAAATTACCAGTATTCCTATTTTCTGAATGGCCTTCATTCAGGGCCTGTTATAATGATTCTAGGACAATATCCCCCCCCCCCGGACAATATCCCACCCGGACAATATCCCCCCCGGACAATATCCCCCCCAGACAATATCCCCCCGGGACAACATCCCCCCCGGACAACATCCCCCCGGGACAACATCCCCGCGGACAATATCCCCCCCCCCCGGAACAATATCCCCCTAGAAAATATCCCCCCTCTAACCCTAACCCTCTAACCCTATGTCCCAGGGGATATTGCTGGGGGATGTTGTCCCGGGGGGGATATTATCCGGGGGGGATGTTGTCCCGGGGGGATATTATCCGGGGGGGATGTTGTCCCGGGGGGATATTATCCGGGGGGGATGTTGTCCCGGGGGGATATTATCCGGGGGGATGTTGTCCCGGGGGATTATGTCCAGGGGGATGTTTTCCGGGGGAATATTGTCCGGGGGATGTTGTCCTGATACCGTTATAATGTAGAAAAGTTTTCCCTGGTTCCAGGCACTGTGCCCTGTAGTTCCCAAAGTAGGAAGTCACATGGAACTAAATCATATGACAAGAGGCTGCAAATCCACCCATTAAACACTTGCTGTCGTTTAGAAAATAAGTTGACTTGCTAGGTTTAGCACAGCTGCAGTGTTTCTGGGATGGCTTCGGCAGTTTTCCAGTTGGTTTTACTAGGAGCTTAGAGATGTTAATTAAAATTCACCTGTCTCAAGGGAATTATGGGGTTGCCATCGCTACTTTCCTCTGAAAATACTGGTTGCTTGGCTGTTATGCCAACCCTCTGGCTGTAGTACTTGATTAGTCACTGACCTGATAAAAATAAACAGATCAGGAAATTCATCCTGTAATACTTAGCATAGCAGCCAGGCAGATAGGTTTTTCGAAAATGGCAGATGCCTTGTTTTAGTGGGTTCCCGAAGCTTAAGCCCATCTGGACCGTATGGGATTACGGTCACCTTCACTGGCAGCCAGCTTGCTGGTAATCTTCTTTAGCGATTTAACAAACTGTATATTCATAAATGTTTCTCACCAGTACAAGCAGAGATTATGTTGTAGGATGTTCAGTTTGCTGCTGTTTCAGAGGGTTGGGAATCTCTATAGCAGCAAGCATCCTACTGATACCGTTCTCTGTATTCTACTACCTCTAAAAGAACAACGGGATGCTTTACTGCCATTCCATTAAATGGACAGTGAGAAACGCTCAATCTAGCAGTTGTTATTACACTGTGCGTGCTAGGGCCAAGCAGGGCTGCCGTTATAATTTGTGGATATGTTCTGTTTGTGAGCCTGGTACTTGATGGCCTTTGTAGCAAATAGCTGTCTTCTGGATTAATTGCACACTCAGAAAATTACTTTTATTGATCTGCCATTTGCTTTGGTATCGAGGAAAAGCAGTTGCGGGGAAAATGACATTCCGTTCATTTTTAGAATCAAAACTGTGTATATATAGACTGGATGAGGGCCAAAGGATGCTGTTCATGATCACATCATGGATATTATTAGAAAGATCTTTTTGGATGGGAATATCATAGATGGAACATCTCCTTCACTGCTTCAGGTTAAAAACAAATGTTTGACTTCCCACAGTAAGGTCTGTCTTCCTTTGATCAAAAGTAGATGGACAGTTCAAAAGGACCCTTGTTCTCATTGAGGTGGCACGTTTGCCTGGACTTCTCATCTCCTAGTCTATGAATCACATAATACTCTTACAGTAAAGTGTTACTAAACCCAGGAGCTTGCATTCACTATATCTGGTCTCCCACAGTGCACAGAACATGGAAATGTAATTATTTTATTAAATATAAACTGCTAAATACCTTTTTTGTCATCAGCAGTTAGAGCAGTCTTGTGACTTCTATCAGTGTCCGGTTAAAGCTTGTAGGAGTTTTCATTCTCCCTTGATTCTCCTTTGAGGCTGCAGGACCCCTGACCCTCTGTCTGGACAGCGCTGATTGGCCCTGTGCTGATCACATGCACCCTCCCAAGAAAAAAAAATAACCCTCTAGCAATACACACCAAACTGAGTATGTGCAGATTCCCCCCAAGGTTCTGTCCTGTCAGGAGATGGTTTGGGGATTGTGGAAGAAGGGGAGAAGACAAGATCAAACAGCCTTTTTACACAAGGAGGATTGCAGAGGATTAACCCCTTAGGTTCTGCAGTGAGTATAACAAGCATGCTTTACTGCATATACAGACTGATTTTACTGTTGTTAGTTTAGTAACACTTTAAGCTTTTAAAACTACATAATCGTTTTCATTGTTTACAATAACCATTACTATTCAAGAAAAATTGTTCAATTCCATTCCAGGAAAAGGTCATCCAGTGCCCAAGAAGCCAAACTGCACCAGTCCCCCTTCTCCCTGGTTTATTACGCATGCAAGTTTGTGTCTTTTTTAAAAAAAAAAAAAAAAATTTTAAAAATGGTAAAATAAAATACAAAAGGTCAAAACAGAATCCACCCACACGTTTCTGTTTCAATAGGTTTTTATTAATTGTTTTTAGTAAACAAGGAAAAAAAGATAGTTTGGTTGAGCAGTGAACAATCCTCGCTCCCTCTGAACATGTAACATAGGAAACATACAAATGTGGGGCTTTCCATTCACACATTTTAACAATATTTAATACCCCCACATTAGTAGCCAGTGGCAGTGCTATTACATCCACCCGCCCCACTTTCGCCCCTACCCCCCAATAACTCCCTGCATTACCCTCTTAAGGCCCTCCTGCGCGAACCGATGTAGCTCTACATCGGTCATGTGCCTGCAGCTAGGGGGCATGCTCCCGCCCCCACTCGACAGCGGGGACTCCGATGCATGGGGCAGACGGCTCTGATTGCTACGTGCCACCCGTGATCGTTCCCCGCTGGGAGAGAAGGACGGTCAGCTGTTGTAAACACAGCTGGCCGTTCTTCTCTCTGGAATGATCACAAAGCGCCTGTGATCCTTCTACATAGGATCACAGGTCTCTGTGATCATTTCAAAAGCCCAACACTCCCCTAGGCTTACATTAATCACCCACTGTGTTAACCCCTTCCCTGCCAGTGTCATTATTACAGTAACGGTGCATATTTTTAGCACGGATTACTGTAGTAATGTCACTGGCCCCCCAAAAGTGTCAAAAATGTCAGTTAGGAGTCCGATCTGTCCGCCGCAATGTCGCAGTCCCGCTAAAAATCGCAGATCGCCGCCATTACTAGTTAACCACTTTAGCCCCGCTTACATTGAGGCTACTGCGGCAAAGTGCCGCGATCCCGTCCAGCGACGTAGACCTACGTCGCTGGACTCCGCCCCTTGTGGGCGGCGCTCGCGCGCCGCCGGAGGCTCGCTCCCGCTGTGTTCATTCACAGCGGGAGTCGGGCCAGCGGAGGAGCAGCGGCGATTGCCGCTGCTCTGCCCCGATCGTTGGGGATCGAGTCTGGAGATCCGCCCGCTGTGTGTAAACACAGTGGGCGGATCTCCATAGTGACAGGGACTGACAGATCGGAGTGTTCAGCATAGCTGGACATCCGATCTGTCCTTCTGTCACACAGTCACCTCCCCCCCCACACGTCAGTAAGCACCAGGCATACATTAACCCCTCCCTCTCCAATAAAATTAACCCCTTCCCTGCCAGTGTCATTTTTACAGTAACAGTGCATATATATAGCACTGATTACTGTAGAAATGTCACTGGTACCCCCAAAAGTGTCAAAAATGTCAGTCAAGGGTCCGATCTGTCCGCCGCAATGTTGCAGTCCCGCAAAAAAAATCGCAGATCACCGCCATTACGTGTTAAAAAAAAAACACCAAAAATGACAGAAATCTTTCCCTTAGTTAGTAAACGCAATAACTTTTGCACAAACCAATCAAAATACGCTTATTGTGATTTTTTTTACTAAACATAGGTAGCATAAAACAAATTGGCCAAAAATTTAAAAAAAATTTGATTTTTACATTTTTTTTGGGGGGAATTTCATATAAAAAAATGTGAAAAATATTGTTATTTTTTCAAAATAAACGCTATTTTTTTGTTTATAGCGCAAAAAGTAAAAATCGCACAGGTGATCAAATACCACCAAAAGAAAGCTCTGTTTGTGGGAAAAAAAGGACGTAAATTTCGTTTGGGTACGGCGTCGCACGACCGCGCAATTGTCAGTTAAAGTCGCACAGCGCCGAATCGCAAAAAGTGGCCTGGACGGAAGACAGCAAAATCCTCCGGTGGTAAAGTGGTTAAAAAAAAAACAATAAAAATTACATAAATCTTTCCTGTAGTTAGTAAACGCAATAACTTTTGCGCAAACCAAACAAAATACACTTATTGCAATTTCTTTTACCAAAAATATGTAGCAGAAAACAAATTGGCCAAAATGTTAAAAAATTTTGATTTTTACATTTTTTTTTGAGAATTTCATATAAAAAAATGTGAAAACTATTGTTATTTTTTCAAAATTGTCGCTCTTTTTTTGTTTATAGTGCAAAAAAAAAAAATCGCACAGGTGATCAAATACCACCAAAAGAAAGCTCTGTTTATGGGAAAAAAAGGACGTCAATTTAGTTTAGGTACAGCGCAATTGTCCGTTAAAGTTACGCAGTGCCGAATCGCAAAATAGGGCCTGGTCTTTGAGCAGCCAAATCTTCTGGGGCTAAAGTGGTTAAAGATCTTCTTGTACGTGTCTGTTGAAGTGGTAGAGAATAATAAAGCATAATACAAGTGATGGTTGTACACATTTCACCTCATTAATAGATGAATGGGTAACGTAGATGAGAAGCTGATAATATATTTCTAGATTAGGAGGCATGAAACTTCCTTTTTTTAGCAGGCGGTTCTGTCTGTGGCAGTTGTGCCATCCATTGGTGTGGACAAATCTACTAAATAGTCGGTGCCAATCGCTTGTATCAATCAGGGTGTAAGTCTGATGAGCTAGAGGATACAATCTTCTTGCTGGTGTTTTAGGTGGTATGCAGTATATTGAATCCTTTTCCTTCCATGATAGGAAAAAAAACGTTTTTAGTGGAGCTAGCTGGTAATAGTTAATTACATGACTGTCATTTTAAATACGTTTTGTAGCTTTTCTAAGTCACTTCTTCAATTCCAGGGATTGAAAATGAAGCAGCGTGGAGAAGCTACACAATGAGGTTGATTTACTAAGGCTCGGTTCACACTGCTGCGACCTTAAAGTCACGTGACTTACAGTGTGACTTTGCCAGGCGACTTCAGTGCAACTTGAAGCGACCTGAAGCCACTTTGAAGCAACGTCAGGGAATGCATGGGTAATCTTCCTGTAAAGCTGAATCCAGATCACATCAATTAAGATGAGGATCAGACTTGGAGGTGACTTCCATTAAAGTCTATAGGCATAAATTGCCTTGAAGTAGTAAAGGAACCTTTTCTAAAGTGGGAGTGACATCAGTAGTGCTAGTTAGTCAGCTCACATTGACTGAAACAGGATTTCACATGTCACGTGACTTGGAGTCTCACAAGTCAGATCCCAAGTCGCGGTAGTGTGGACTGACCCTAAAGGAAAATATACTTTGCACTGGAAGTGCATTTGCTCCAGATCTCATCAGCTCTGCTGATTTCTATCATTCAATCACGTGCAAGCAAAAATGCGGTTTTTTTATTTTTCTTGCATGTGATTGAGTATTCTTTGCAAAGTGAAGCGTTACTTAATTTAGTAAGCTCCGGAGCAAGTGCAGTTGATACTCCATGTCACGTGACATGTGAAATCCCGTTTTAGTCAATGAGAGCTGTCTAACTAGCACTACTGAAGTCGCTCCGACTTTAGAAAAAGTTCTTCTACTACTTCAAGGTGACTTTTGCCCCTAGACTTTGATGGAAGTCACCCTTAAGTCTGATCCTCATAAATTCTTAATTGATGTGATCTGGATTCAACTTTACAGGAAGATTACCCAGGCATTCCCTGAAGATCAACCTCAATGTCTTCAACATTAGGGATGATCGAACTTTTCAAAAGTTCGGTTCGGCCAGAACATCCGAACTTCCCGAAAGTTCGGCCGGATTTCAGAACCCCATTGAAATCAATGGGACCCGAACTTCGGTAATCAAAAAACACCATTTTGAAGCCCTAAAACCCAATAAATGCCCCTAAAAAGGGCCTAGGGTTCTGGGTCATGCCCCATGGACTATTAATCACACAAAAAGAGTTCTTAAAAATTGTAATTTTTGATAGAGAGCCAATTATTAAAAAAAAATATCTCTTTTGATTTAGTGTCGGGGGGGGGGGTCTAAAAAGTGTACCTGTGAAGTTTCAGCTCTGTAGCATGTCCAGAACCAGAAAAAAAAAGATAATTTGTATTAGGTCACTTATAGGACAGGGATATGGCTCCGCTATTTTCACACCTTGCCGGTTTTGTAGCAAGCGTTTTTTGGGGCATTTTGGGGGGACTTTGGAGGCAGGCAAAACATCTGAACTTCTGTGTAGGGGTATATATACATACACCCATGTCTGTATATATATATATATATATATATATATATATACACATACACATATATAGGTGTGAAAATAGCAGAACACTATGCTTGCGCTAATGAAATAATGAACACCAATATGGCTCCGCTCCTATCACACCTATATATGTGTATGTGTAAAAATAGATATAAGTGTGTGTGTATATATAACCCTATACAGAAGTTCAGATGTCGTGCCTGCCTCCAAAGACCCCAAAAAAATGGCCAAAAAAAAAAAGCCTGCAATAACACACCTGGGCGGTTTTTTTTTTGGCGCAGGAGTTTTTTTTGGGCATTTTTTTTGGGGTCTTTGGAGGCAGGCAAAACATCTGAACTTGTGTATAGGGGTATATATACACACATACTTATATGTTTTTATACACTTACACATATATAGGTGTGATAGGAGCGGAGCCATATTGGTGTTAATTATTTAATTAGCGCAAGCATAGTGTTTTGCTACTTTCACACCCATATATGTGTAGGTGTGTATATATACCCCTATACAGAAGTTCAGATGTCATGCCTGCCTCCAAAGACCTAAAAAAATGCCCAAAAAAAAGCCTGCAATAACACACCTGGGCGTTTTTTTTGGCGCAGGTGTTTTTTTGGGCATTTTTTTGGGGTCTTTGGAGGCAGGCAAAACATCTGAACTTGTGTATAGGGGTATATATACACACACACTTATATGTATTTTTACACTTGCACATATATAGGTGTGATAGGAGCGGAGCCATATTGGTGTTAATTATTTAATTAGCGCAAGCATAGATTTCTGCTACTATAACACCTATATATGTCTAGGTGTATATATACATAGAAGTATGTGTATATATATACCCCTATACACAAGTTCAGATGTCATGCCTGACTCCAAACATGTCCTCAAAAAAGCCCTATAAACGCCTGCAGCCAAAAAGCAGGCTGACAGGCGAGAAGCCATATCGCTGTTCTGTAAGTGACCTAATAGAAACAAACTTGTTTCTATTGCAGTCACCCTGACATGGAAGGGTTTGGTCACCCTGCCATAGCAGTCAGAGTCAGTTCACCCTACACTACAATACGGTCACCCTGGCACTTAACGCTTTCCCTACAGAAACTACATTTTTGCATCTAACTAAAGTGTAAAGGAGCACTCTAACTACACTAGATATCCCTTTCCTCACACTAATAATTGCTAAAAGACACTTTGAAGCAGAAGTAACAGAACTGCTTCCACTCTCTTCCATGTCCCTGTATTACAATGCTAGGAATTTGGCGGGGCTATCTTATATACTGGGGGGCGTATTCACTGATGATTGGCCTGTGGACCCCCTAGTCACTCCAATCTCATTCCTAGCATTCTGCTGCCCCCTCAATTGGCTTTTATTAATGGTTCTGGTCCAATCACGGGCTTTTAAAGCCCATTTCCTGTCCCATTGCATTTTGGTTGGTTCTGGTTGCCGAATTCCGCCGAACCTCGAACAGCCAATGTTCGGGTCAAACCGATGGTCGACCCAAACCGTTCGATCATCCCTATTCAACATTAGCGATGCATTTAGGCAAGTTTGGACATGAATCCAAACCCACCTAAGCTATTGCACCAAGGAGCTGTCACTGCAGACAGCCAATCATAAGTGGTGGAAGCATTCCTTGCCCTGCTCCATGAGTATTCAAGGTACGTGATGGGGAAAGGCTCCACTGTTAATGATCTGGCTGTCTGGAGCTCACCCAATTCCAGGCTGATATGACTAATTACTACTAGTTTTATTATGACCTGGATAAGTGAGAACCACAACAGACCGTTTTTGGTGGAGTTTTTCTTTAAATTCAGTTACTAAAAACAAAAATAATCCAAAATAATATAAAGCAAAAGGAAAATTGTACAACTATCCAAAGACAATATTGTGAAGGCCTTAATTAATGCTGTGTATGCCTTAATTACCTTTACAGCTAAAAGCTGCCTCTTACAGGTATGCTTACTTCCATACATCCTGTAGAAATAGATGTAAAGTTGGCAATACACATTACATAATTACCTGTATGATTATGTTTTACCGGTATCCGTCTCCACATTTACGCAGTTAGGCTCTTTGTTTCCTCCTCTAGAGAATTCTGTGGTTTTCTGTCCCCATGACAAAATTCCTTTGTGATTAAGAGCTTAGACCGAGAACGTCTCAGAGAGTTTCATAACGGATAAGCCTTTGCCGTTTAATTATGTCCTACATTCCATGTTTAAGCTAAGATGAGTAAACTTTAAACTCCAGAGTTTATATTTTCATGTTCTGTATCAGGTTTGTCATCAGTATCAGGAGTAAACAATTCTAACACTAAATTATGTAGGATAAATGTTGGTGCAAAGATTTTTCACGCATGTATTGTAATTTAAAAAAAAGGGTTATGTATTGTATGTGGAACAGCCTTTCTAAACCTTTTTACCCCAAAGGAGGACCTGAAATAATTTTACTGTATGTGGAACAGCCTTTCTTAACCTTTTTACCCCAAAGGAGGACCTGAAATAATTTCAGAACTCACGGAAGTCTTGGTAAAATATATTTTATTTTATTTATATATATATATATATATATATATGTATATATATATATATATATATATATATATACAGTATCTCACAAGCGCCGGAGCCGCCAAACCCGGAAGAGATGCAGAGGGAGCATGTCAGCTCCCACAGCGGTGTCCGTGGGTCCGTGTCGGGGCTTCGTTTTAAGGCAAGTATTTCATAATGAGTTAGTATGCGATGCATACTAACTCATTATGCCTTTGTCTTGCAGGGTTTGTTTTTTTTTTTTCAGTATACAACCGCTTTAAGAGATGAGGTAGCCTTCATTTACAGTAACTAGCTAGAGGCACAGGGGTCAGAAAGGTATTTTAAAATACATATATATAGGTAGTAGGACTTTATATATATACCTCCAGTGAGCACAAAAGAATGCAGAAAAAACACAAACTTTATTTCAAATAGTAAAACATGTTTAAACAAAACTATTTCCATGTAGAAGGAAGGGTAGTGGTATCTCCTTATCCAGAACTAGTATGAAAAAATGCAACAAAAAGAAATAAAACAAGACACTTGTCAAAACAACCAAGGGTCTAATTATAATAAATTTGCCTAGCCATCCTTTTGATGAATCTGCATGTACATTAATTCATTAGGCACAGACAAATGTTGTTTAGGCTGTTTTATTTTCTGAATGAATGTTCTTTTATTATTTACAGTAGTAAAATACTGCATTATAGCCACTAGATGGAGCTGAGAAGCATGAGAAACACACATGTATTTGTATCAAGAGATACAATGTAACAATTCCAGAAAACAATTGAGGGAATTAGCAAATGAATGGAAACATTGGTAAACATTAGTTTCATTTATTTGCTAATTCCCTCTAGCATTCTCTAGAATGGTTACATTGTATCTCTTGTTAATAAGACGTATGTATTTCCTATGTTAGTAAGCTCCATCTAGTGACGGTAATGCAGTATTTTACTACAGCTTGGCTCCTTAAAAGTAAATCTAGATTCTTGACACAAGCTTACAGGCCCGGACTGGAACAAAAAAATAGGCCCGGGCATTTTAGACTGAGCAGCCCATTTTACTGCCCAGATTACAAAAAATGACAACCGGTTTCTCAATGTCTTTTAGTTATATTTAGCCTGCTTCAGTCATTGTAAGCCCTGTACGCTTTAACCACTTGCCAACCACGCAATAGCTGAATGGTGACTACAGTGTGGCCGGCCAGTTCTGAGAGGGTGTCATATGACGTCCTCCAATGATTGCGCCCACCGCACGCCCACTGCCACGCTTTGTGATCACTGTGTAATCTGGACACAGCTGATCACATATCGAGATAAAGAGCCAATCAGTGGCTCTTTACCATGTGATCAGATGTGTCCAATCATAGCTGATCACAATATAAACATAAGCTGGTTATCGGCATTCCTTTCCTCATGCTGACAGCCTGAGGGGAGGAGAGAGCGGATAACCAGCTTGTGTGAAAGGGACATGTACACTGATAATGAGGGCACTGATCATCAGTGTCCTCATTATCAGTGCAAACCCAACAGTGCTGCCAATCAGTGCCCACCAGTGCCTCCTCATCAGTGTCACCTACTGTATTAGTGCTGCCTATCAGTGCTGCCAATCAGTGCAGCCTCATCAATGCCGTCTCATCAGTGCCAATCATTGAAGGAGAAAATCTGCCTGTTAGCAAAATTTTATGCCTATGAAAAGGTTTTTTTTTTTTAATAAAATGTTTGGTCTTTTTTAGTTTATTTCGCAAAAAAATAAAAAACCCAGTGGTGATTAAATACCACAAAAGGAAAGCTATTTTGTGTGAAAAATAAAAATAAAAAATGTCATATGGGTACAGTGCTGGATGACAGCACTGAAAGCTAAAAATTGGCCTCAGCAGGAAGGTGGTAAAAGTGCCCAGTAGGCAAGTGGTTATTGACAGGTCAGTGGCAGCTGAAGCTATCTGTGGCTATCCGCTCTGCAAACGTTAACCTGCGAGGATTGCTGCTGGATGCACTTTGGGCGCAATCTGCACTGGCAGAGTGGATAGCTACAGATAGCATACAGGGCTTGATGGTCAGCAGATTTCTCCTGCTGTCATTTGTACCGGTGCGGTTTACCCGTACAAATGTAGCCTAAATCAGGTCAGTGCAAGATGGACTGTGATTGGTCAGTATGAGTTACTTTGTATAAAGTCAACAGACATAGGAGGGGGTGCAGTAACCCATAGTAACCAATCAGAACTTGTCACACATGTGGCCAACCAGTAGTGACTTGTGATATGATTTGATGTTCTGGGGGACTGCATCTCCTGGTTGCAATCAGAGCTGGCTGACAAAACGGAAGCCCCATTATATATGCACAGTCTATATACACTAGGGATCGACTGATTATCGGCACCACTGATATATCGGGGGCCGATATGCACTTTCCCCGACATATCGGAATCGGCCCCTGAGGTTACCGATTTTGCCGATATTTAGGGAAAGTGCTGTACTGGAGTCATGCCTGCAGCTAGAGGCATCACCCCGATACCGGCATCCATAGCCGACGGTCAGCTGTCTTTTAATGACAACCAATGTGGCTGAGAAGCTGCTCGGCTGTCATTACAAGGAGCGGGAGGGGACGTCCCCCCCACCCGCCGCCTTCCGCGGCTCGCCCGGGCATCTTACCTGCACGACCACCGAAGACCCGATCAAAGCCGCATTCGGCTCTGATCGGGTCTCCATGTAAAAATCCCAGAAGTGATGTCATGACATCACTTTCGGGTCCTCTGTGCCAAATTCAAAAAACTGACAGCATTCAAAACAGCTAAACTTGGCGTTTTGAATGCTTTCCAATGCCGAGAGGGATTTGGGGTCTCTTAGACCCCCAGATCCCTCAACAAGGAGTAAGTGTGAAAAAAAAAATTTTTTACATATCGGAAAATATCGGCCAATATCGAAATCCGATGACCAAAATATCGGTATTGGCATTAAAAAAACGATATCGGTCGATCACTAATATACACCATTCACTTTGTCATAGGAAGTGACAGTGCTGAGCCAGATGTTATCAGAAACAGTGCTTGCTGGGATTTGTAGTCCTAGCAAGCTTCAGGCGAGCCCCAGCATCCATACAATCCCAGGTCACAGCACTGCAGGAATGTCAGATATGTTATAGGAAGAGCCTGTACAGCAGCAATGCAGCACCTACTTTCAAGGTGACGGGCAGGCCAGTCCCCAAAAGCTCCCCCCTTCCTCTTCACCGCAACCACCTAAACTCTGATCCCTAACTGACCTGTGCTCTGCCACAGGTCACATGTTTGCTGACGCCCCGCCCGCCCTCCTCTGCAGTCAAACAAGGGAAGCAGTAGGAGTAGATAGCCTGCAACCTGAGCGCTCCGCTCCCACAATACTGAAAAGGAAACCCAGAGGAGTGGGCAGAGGAGTGTGCGCAGGGCGGCCTGGTACAAGGATTATTGCCTCATCCACACAGCCTTATGCTGGCGCCAGCCCTGCTGTCACATTAGCCAGCCCTTATTAGTACATGCAGCCTGCCGCCCCGGCTCACCGGGCAATTGCCCGGTGTGCCCCTATGGCCAGTCTGGGCCTGCAGGCTAAAGTAGTTCCATATACATAAGCCTGAACTATAGTCTATATCAGTGTTTCTCAACTTTTTTTCAGTCAAGGCACCCTTTAAAATTATGGACAAATTTCAAGGCACCTTGAGGCACCCCATTCTAAAATGTCAAAACTATTCTAAATAGTTTTACATAATGCAGCAACATCAATACACCTAGGACATCCAACGGTAAATGGGATTTTATCCTTCCAAAGCAAATACACTTTTCCACACCGGTACTGACTAGTATTCCAATGTTTCTCTTCTACCTCAGTTTTCTCCATCACTTAGCTAATGAGACCCTTAAAGCTGATGGAGAGAGGCATGGGAGGGTCAAACAAGGATGATATGTAGGCAACGGACATCCTCCTCAACAACTAATGATGTCATTGGTCGTTAGGATGCCGACAGCTAGAAGGTTGTAATGGTGTACAATGAAAACCTGTGAGTTTATGTAACTAAAAGGCAGCCTTCATCCACCCACCGCCTGTATACAATTTTGAGGCACTTTTTAGGAATTTTCCCAAGGCACCCCTAAAGAAACCTCAAGGCCCCCCAGTGTGCCTGGGCACTCTGGTTGAAAAAGGCTGGTCTATATATTAGTCATGGTACCTAGAATGTCAATTTCCATTCTACGGGGACACTTTATATGTAACATACCCAGGTATGATATCAAATCATTATGCAATGTGAACAATTCCATCCTCACTGTGCAGAAATCTGCCTTCAAATTGACAGGAAAATAACTTTACTGTTTTTAAGTGAGGGAACACCAATTGGTTGGCTGAAAAATGTCTGGTGCTGCACGCAGAGATATTTTTACTTTAATTACCCAGATATTTAGTTCTGTTGCCAATTGTCAGATATATACTAAATTGTTAAAAGTATTGGGACGCCTGCCTTTACACGCACATTAACTTTAATGGCATCCCAGTAATAGTCTGTAAGGTTCAATATTGAGTTGGCCCACCCTTAGCAGCTATAACAGCTCCAACTTTTCTGGGAAAGCTGTCCACAAGGTTTAGGAGTGTGTCTATGGGAATGTTTGACCATTCTTCCAGAAGTGCATTTGTGAGGTCAGGCACTGATGTTGGATGAGAAGGCCTGGCTTGCAGTCTCCGTTCAAATTCACCCATTCACCCAATTCCCATAGACAAACTCCTAAACCTTGTGGACAGCCTTCCCAGAAGAGTTGAAAACTGCTATAGCTGCAAAGGGTGGGCCAAGTCAATATTGAACCCTATGAACCAAGACTGGGATGCCATTACGGGTCACGTGCGTGTAAATGCAGGCGTCCCAATATTTTTGACAATATAGTGTATGAAAAAATGTAAGTAAATAGTGTATAGCTGTAATAGCCAAAATAGTGTTGGCCTAAAATAAAATGAACACAAAATGAATAGAATTTCATTTTTTTTGGTTACTTTGCATAAGAATAACTCGATGAAAATGATGCGTGATCTCAGGTAGACATATACGGTTTGTTTTGTTCAGAATTTCTGAATTACAATAGTAACAAAAAGGAATCCAAAATCATGAAACACAATTTCGGATATAATTTGGATCAAGTTGTTTTCTAACCAAATTTGAATATGAATTTCCGAAGAGAATGAAAAAGAATAGAAAAACAAGGAGTAGAATACAAAAGAATAGAATAGAAAAAAAAAATGATAGAAAAAAATTAAATAGTAAATAAAGGGATAGAATAAAAATAAAGGAATATAATAGAAAATAAAATAATAAAATAGAATAGAAAAGAATAAAACAGAGAACAATAGAATAGAAAAGAACAGAATAACATAGAATATAAAATAAAGGAATAGAATAGAATAAGAAAAGAATAGAATAAGATGGAATATAACCATCTTCTGAAATTCGAACTTCAAATAGAATAAATATGAATTTGAATAGAAAAGAAGAGAATAGAAAAAAAAAAAGAATAGAACAGAAAAAAAAATAGAATAGAATAAAATAACCAATAGAATGGAATGGAATAAAATAGAATATAACCTTCTTCCAAAGTTTCGAATTTCGAATCCAATAAATTCAAATTTGAAAAGAATAAAATAGAAAAGAATAGAATAGAAAAAAAAAGAATAGAATTTAAAAAAACAACAGAGAAGAATATAATAGAATAGACTATAACCATTTGCCAAAATTTGAATAGAAAAATTGTAATTTGAATAGAATAGAAAAGAATAGATTAGAATAGAAAAAAATAATAGAATAGTAAGAATATAACCATCTTCTGAAATTCAAATAAAAAATAAAATAAAATAGAATAGAATAGAACAATAGAATAGAAAAATATAACAATAAAACCATTTTCCAAAATTTGAATTTCAAAAAGAATACGTTTGAATAGAATAGAAATAATTAGAATATAATAGAAACGAAAAGAATAAAAAATAAAATAAAATAAAAGCATATAATAGTAAAGAATAGAATAGAGTAGAAAAAACAATAGAATAGAAGAATGGAATAGAAAAAACATATCTTCCAAAATTCGAAATGTCAAATAGAATAAATTTGATTTTGAATGGAATTTGAATAAATTTGAATAAACAAAACAAATTCCAAAAAACGAAATAAACAAATTAAACAAAACAAATTTATGTAAATATTTGAATCGAAACTAAATGAAACAAACGTTTTAGTTCTGCACATGTCTAATCTCGGGACACAACCCTGAAAATAGCATCATCAGAATAGAGAACAGAAATGTGGGACTGCCTGCATCACAAATCCATGCTTGATCATAAATTAGGTTTACACTCTCCTACATTCTTACTATCCCTTTGTGCATGGTAAGGCTTATGTAATGTAAACCCATTACAGGCATGACTTGTTATGCAAACAGTGTTTAATAAGCTCTATTAAATAAAACACATTTTTATGACAGTGTTTTAGTTTTTCCCCCACAACCTTTATGAATAAGCACCTTAGTCTGTTGTGCAATGAAATAATTTAGCATACTGATGCTTGCTTCCTGTACAGATAAAGAGCTGCAAAGTACATCAGTAAATGAAGGGCTTATCCTTCCAATGATAGAAATCAGAGTGTGAAATTCAAGTGTTTGTGACTGTTTAAGGCGTGCCTGGCATAAAGTTTCCTACTAATTGCACTTATCTTGTAATCTGTGCCTCCCAAGGATCCCAGACACTCAGGCAGGCCATCTAATCAGCGAAGTCATCTCCCCAGAGAGGTACATGCCATCCTCCCAGCTCAGGAGCGCACCGCGACTTATGCAATGCCCCGTCATTGTGACACGAGATACACTGACTTGCAAAAGCCACATTATTACACTGATTTACCAACATTGATTCAAGCAGGGCCCTTTTATAATGGAACTTCACTCTCTCAATTAGCATTGACTATTTTTAATCCTTTTTTTTTTTTAAATCCCTTTTTTTTTACTTTTTGTATTTACCTTTGTTCAGTTACTTCCTGGTTCCCATGCCTAGGCAAAAAATGTCATACATCCCAGGAGTCTTCAGGAGGGTAGGAGGGGTTTTCTCAGCTAAGCTTACCCTCTTCCTGCATGCCTGAGCTAAGGGCAGACGGATTGCAGGAAGTAAATGCTGCAGGAATCATCTGCCCTTACTCAAGATGGTCACAGACAGAAATATTAGGGCGATGTTTTTTAAAGTGATTTCTCAGTAAAATAAAGCATGGAGACACATATGGATAGGGGAGTTTGCTTTGAATTTTTAACCACTTGCCGACCGCTTAACGTAAATTTACTGCGGCACTCAGCCGCTTAGGCCTCTTGCACACTGCAGCTTAAAAATGCTCAGTACAGCTTTTTTTTTTTCTGAGCTAAAATAGAGCCCATTCATTCTTAATGTGCCTATGCACACAGCCGCGTAAATGAGCGCCGCGTTTTCTTCAGTAAGAACAAAATAGAAAAATCTGCATTTTTGGACAGTAATTTACGCCTGATGCGCGCAAATACAAGCAAATACGCGCGAATGCACTCAAATGACCCAAAATGCCAATTGAATATCAAGAACGCTAGAATAAATTTACTCACAATTACGCGCATTTGCGCGAGCGCATGAGCCCGAAAATGCGAGCAAATGCACGAAAATGCGCGCATTACAATTACGCCAGAATACTTAGATGCTCTAACAGGAGTATGTGTGTAAGCTGCCCTACAGGCAAAGTGACGTAGCCCTACGTCGCTTGCCTACGGGCCTGTAGGGGTCGAGCGCGCGACGGCGGCGGCACGCTCCCGCCCCTGCTTATTCCCTGGGGAGCCAGCGCGTGTGACTGCCGGCTCCGATGGCCACCGGCCACTCGCGATCTCCCGCAGCAGAGGGAGAATGACAGACGGCTGATGTAAACACAGCCATCTGTCATTCTACCTGAAGTAAGCACAGAGGCTATGTGATCCTTCTATATAGGATAGCATGTCTCTGTGGTTACTTCACTAGCCACGCCCCTTGATAGTTAGAATCATGCCCCTAGGGACACACTTAACCCCTTGATCACCAATAAAGTTAACCCCTTCCCTGCCAGTGTCATTTTGACAGTAACAGTGCATATTTATAGCACTGATTACTGTAGTAATGTCACTGGTACTCCCAAAAGTGTCAAATACCGTATTTATCGGCGTATAACAAGCACTTTTTCCTCCTAAAAATGGAGGAAAAAGCAGCAATGCGTGTTATACGCCGATATTAAAAAAAAAAAACGGCCAGGAAGCATTGCCGAGAGCAGAAGGGGCGGGCCGGGCCGAGGAGAAGGAAGGACGAGCTGTCATAAGAGCAGAAGGGGGCGGGCCGAGCCGAGGAGAAGAGAGAACGAGCGAGCGCAGTCATCGGAAGTCCCGCCTATGACAGACGTCACACGTCTCGGCAGAGGAGGCGGGACTTCCAATGACTGCGCTCGCTCGTTCTCACTTCTCCTCGGCTCAGCCCGCCCCCTTCTGCTCTTATGACAGCTCGTCCTTCCTTCTCGGCCCGGCCCGCCCCTTCTGCTCTCGGCGCTGCTTCCCGGTCTTTTTAAAAACAAATGAGGTCAGTTACAATGGCGCTTGCGATGCTGCATATTTGGACATTGCGCTTGCGAGGCTGCATGTATGGACACTTGGTGGGCTGCATGTATGGACACTTGGTGGGCTGCATGTATGGACACTTGGTGGGCTGCATTCATTGACCCTGCTGGTGGGCTGCATTCATTGACACTGCTGGTGGGCTGCATTCATTGACACTGCTGGTGGGCTGCATTCATTGACACTGCTGGTGGGCTGCATTCATTGACACTGCTGGTGGGCTGCACGTATGGACACTTGGTGGGCTGCATGTATGGACACTTGGTGGGCTGCACGTATGGACACTTGGTGGGCTGCATGTATGGACACTTGGTGGGCTGCATGTATGGACACTTGGTGGGCTGCATGTATGGACACTTGGTGGGCTGCATGTATGGACACTTGGTGGGCTGCATTCATTGACACTCCTGGTGGGCTGCATTCATTGACACTGCGGGTGGGCTGCAGGTATGGACACTTGGTGGGCTGCACGTATGGACACTTGGTGGGCTGCACGTATGGACACTTGGTGGGCTGCATGTATGGACACTTGGTGGGCTGCACGTATGGACACTTGGTGGGCTGCACGTATGGACACTTGGTGGGCTGCACATATGGACACTTGGTGGGCTGCACGTATGGACACTTGGTGGGCTGCACGTATGGACACTGCTGGTGGGCTGCATTCATTGACACTGCTGGTGGGCTGCGTGTTATACGCCGGCGCGTGTTATACGCCGATAAATACGGTATGTCAGTCAGGGGTCCGATCTGTCCGCCGCAATGTTGCAGTCCCGCAAAAAAAAAAAAACGCAGATCGCCGCCATTACTAGTAAAAAAAACAAACAAAAATGACATAAATCTTTCCAATAGTTAGTAAACGCAATAACTTTTGCGCAAACCAATCAAAATACGCTTATTGCAAATTTTTTTACCAAAAATATGTAGCAGAAAACAAATTGGCCTAAAATGTAAAAAAATTTTGATTTTTACATTTTTTTTTGAGAATTAAATATAAAAAAAATGTGAAAAATATTGTTATTTGTTCAAAATTGTCGCTCTTTTTTTGTTAGCGCAAAGCTAACAAAAAATATAATTTATAGTGCAAAAAATAAAAATCGCACAGGTGATCAAATACCACCAAAATAAAGCTCTATTTGTGGGGAAAAAAAGAACATCAATTTCATTTGTGTTCAGCATCGCACGACCGCGCAATTTTCAGTTAAATTCACGCAGTGCCAAATCGCAAAATAGGGCCTGGTCATTGAGCAGCCAAATCCTCCGGGGCTAAAGTGGTTAAACATAATTAAATAGTGTTTTTGGTGCTCAAATACAGTGAAGATCCTCTTTAATAAAGCAAAGACAAAGCAAACATTTGACATGCTACAGGGCCACATGTGACCGCAGTCACACAGGTTATGGGCAAGTGTGTTTCTAGTGAGCATATATTTTGTATTGTTATTACAGTATTTAACCCCTTCACCTCTGGAAGGTTTACCTCCCTTCATGACCAGGCCATTTTCTGAGATCGGGCACTGAGGCACTTTAACGGAAAATTGCACGGTCGTGCAACACCTCAACCAAATATAAAGTATGTCCTTTTTTTCCCATAAATAGAACTTTATTTGGGTGGTATTTGATCACCTCTGCATTTGTTACTTTTTGCGCTATAAACAAAGAGTCAATTTAAAAAAAAAAAAAAAAAACAACTTTTTTTACTTTTTGCTCTACAATATATCCAATAAAACCAATTTAGGCCAATAGGTATTCTGCTACATTTTTTGGTAAACAAATCCCAATAAGCGTATATTGATTGGTTTGTGCAAAAGTAATAGCAACTACAAACTATGGGATATTTTTATTTATTACTAATAATGGCAGCGATCAACTACCTCTAACGGGACTGCAATATTGCGGTGGACAAATTGGACACCTAACTGACACTTGGAAGACATTGATCAGTGTTCCTGCTTTACAGAAACACAGGACCCATGTCTTCTGTACTGACAGAACGGCAATCTGCCTTGTTTACATATACATACTGGCATTCTGTCAGTGAATGATCAGCAGGTCCTGGCGGACATCAGGTCTGTGGGACCCGCTAATGAGCTCCTGCTGTGTAAAATCACAGTGGGAGTGAGCTGCTGGTGGCACGCACTTGCACCCAAAACCCAGAAGTGAGGATTCATGTATATTTACATGATTCTGCGCAGCTTGGCCACCCTGTAGCAGTAAATCTGCTATGGGGCAGTCGGCAAGTGGTTAAAGAGTCACTAACCCCACATCATAAAAAAACTAGCAATAAATGTTGTATTACATGCTGTTCATACTCGGAGATTTGTTTTCTGTATTCTGCAAAAAAACTGGTTGATCCTGCTGGTCTCTATCTCCACCTCCTGTTCATGTCCCCAATTCAGCTAGGGACTTTGCAGAGCAGTGTTGGCAACTCTGCACATACTCAGTTTTCATTGAGTTTCTATGCTGAGCATTTCCTCCCTATCACATCTGAGCGGCCCATGTGACTATAGAGTAACACATGTGAGCGTATACACAGTGGTAAATGACAGCCCACTCCCTCCCTTTTCCCCCATGCCCACTACCCAGCTAAACACCATGGGGGTGGGATATTACATGTAGATTAATGGAGGCTTCACCTCCCTCTTATTCTAAGACTGGAGGGGAGTGACACAGCCTGTGACTGGCAAAAATCCACCCACATCATATTATTGCTAAAAAAATAATACAGATTTAATTTCAAATATATATTTGTATGACAATTTAAAACAGTGCATTGATATTAATTATTTATTTTGCCTCTGTATTCCAAAGGTTGTTTTTTTTTGTTTTGAACATGTTACCAGCAACAGAGGATTAGAAGTTCCTCCTGCTTATTTTTTCTTGCAGACAGGCTGGGAAAGAGCTGGGTCATGTGACAGCTGTAAATCGATTAGGAAAAAGATACTTCAATTTTTTTTTTTTTAATAATTATAGTGCCATCATCCACATACAGAAATAGAAGGGGCAATAAAAACGAAACAGTATGTGAGTACTATCACTTAAAGCTACATTTTTTTGGTATTTATTAAAGCTAAATTCCAGGCATGGTTGGTATAGCATAGTTATATTGGTTCAGCTTGGACCAATGTGAGTATGAATATTGTATACCTGAGGGACCGCAGAGCGGAGAATCCCTACAGTGATAGCCAACAGCACACATTAATGCAAGTCTACAGAATGCAATAAACTCAGCAGAGCAATCACTTTTATACATTGGCATCACTGCCAGCTCAGTATTGTGCTGGGACAAAAGTGCTCAGGCTGCCATGAGTTTGCTTTTTAATTGAAAAACTCATTATTTTATGACTGGCAGGGAAGATGGAAAGGCCAAGTCATTATAAGTTTACTGTATAAAATAAATTCCACAGCTCTCAGCCCTACCAGCCAACCTAAAATTCACCTGTGACTCAGCCTTGTCCATTCGCAAAACTTTTTGTATTCTATTAGAGTACAAGAGGTTCTGTGATTGGATAAAAGGGGATTGTGACGTTTATCTGCCTCTCCCCTACCATCATCCAATCAGAAAACATCCTAAATTCTGTGAAAAAATACCAAACGTTTTGTAAAAGTATGAAGTTACATGCAAGCAATTCACTACTGCCATACGAATCCAGAAGTGTAAGTTTCCACGCTGGATGTTTGGCGCTTACCCTAGTGGAAGGATACGTTTTACACCGGGCCTTTATTCCCAGAGAATAGGTACTCCTCCTTTCTGAGTCACCCCTTGTCCCCACCCCCTACCCACCTCCGAGCACCATCCTTTGGTTCCACCCTTTATCTAGCCACTTGCCGACCGCCGCAAGTACATATACTGCGGCGGTCAGCCCCTCACAGGCAAAGTGACGTATGGGTACGTCACTAGCCTGTGAGGCTCTGGGGAGCGAGCGCGCGCCGCCAGAGGCGCGCTCCCGCTCGGTCACGGACCCCCCCCCCCCCCGCACGTGTGCCCGGCGGACCCGATGTCCACCGGGCACTCACGATTGTCCGTGACAGCGGGAGAAAGGCAGGCGGCTGATGTAAACAAGCTGCCTGTCATTATCCCCTGTGTAGGAATAGTGATCATACGGTTCTACTATGTAGGACCGTTGATCACTGTTCCTACAGCTCAAGCCACAGCCAATCACAGTTAGAATCACACCCCTAGGGACACACACCACCCCTCCCTCTCAAATAAAGTTAACCCCTTCACTACCAGTGTCATTTTTACAGTAACAGTGCATATTTATAGCACTGATTACTGTAGTAATGTCACTGGTAACCCCAAAAGTGTCAAAAAATTCAGTCAAGGGTCCGATCTGTCCGCCGCAATGTCGCAGTCCCGCAAAAAAAAAAAAAAAAAAATCGCAGATTACGCGTTAAAAAAAAAAACAACAAAAAATTACAAAAATCTTTCCCTTTGTTAGTAAACGCGATAACTTTTGCGCAAACCAATCAAAATACGCTTTTTGCGATTTTTTTTTTTTTTTTTTTTACCAAACATATGTAGAATAAAACAAATTGCCCGAAAATGTTAAAACATTTTGATTTTTACATATTTTTTTGGGGGGAATTTCATATAAAAAAATGTGAAAAATATTGTTATTTTTGCAAAATTTACGCTCTTTTTTTTTTTTTTATAGCGCATGATCAAAAAATCGCACAGGTGATCAAATACCACCAAAAGAAAGCTCTGTTTGTGGGAAAAAAAAGGACGTCAAATTCGTTTAGGTACAGCATCGCACGACCGCACAATTGTCCGTTAAATTCACGCATTGCCGAATCGCAAAATACCCCATGGTCAGGAAAGGGGTAAAATCTTCCCGGGCTTTAGTGGCTAGAGAATACAGAAAAGTATAATTTTTTTGGTGCAGAGTAGTTTATATTGAATTTCCTAATGAAGGGCAGTAAAATAGGTCCCCTGCAGTCAGCAAAAATACATCCCTCACAGTAACCATAGACCCCCCCCCCCTCAGCAACAAAAACCTCCCCAGCAACAATAGATCCCCCCCACAAAAAATACCCCCAGCAACAATAGATCTCCAGGTATTGAGCATCAATAGACTCTCCAGCAGCTAGCAACAATAGACCCCTTCCTCAACAGCAGATCTCTCCCATCAACAATTGACCCCCCAAAAAACAATAGATACCCCCTACCAGCAGCAATAGAGCTCCATAGCAATAATAGATCCCCCTAGCGTCAATAGAGTCCCCAGCAGCCAACATCAGTAGATCCCCCAGCACATTCCAGCACCCTTGGCATATACATTCAGTGCTGGAGGTGCCGGAACTGCGTTCCGTGTTCCCCCGCGTTCCTGCTGAAAAAAGTCCTGGTTTTACATGAGACACCCATCATTGGAGCATCAGAGTGATTTATTTTTACCAAAGAAATATCTAAAAATTGTTTTTTTTTTTTTGTTTTTTTTTTGTCTTAGAGCTCAACTTCAGTTACTACAAAGCTGCATTAAATGGTAATATTTCATTTTCATCTTGAAAGATTATTGTAGTTTAAAATGAAAATCCATCAGAAATGCATTTTCTGCATTGATAATAAATAGCACAACAGGTACAAAAGACCTCAGATGCAGAGTGAAGCTGATTGTCACCACTGTGGTTTCCTCTGTTTACAAGCCTCTTGGGACTTGGATGCCTCAGCAGTACTAAGCATGTGCTGGCACCTGACTATAGCAGGGTTGCCACCATTCTCTATGGCTGTGTAGGGCAGGCCTACCTACTACTGGCCACAATAACGAGAACGTGGTCCGCTCTGCATCTGAGGATGGCGGGGGATCCTGTGGGACATTTTTATTCTGAACTGCAATTTAGGATGAACAAGACTGTTAAAGCTGCCAACTGTGACATGAAAATACCTTCTATACCAGGAGGATACGCCTAGACAAAGCATTTCATTTCCTACATTCAATTCATTAATCATCTGTCTTCCTGCAGGTATATATAAAGCGGCTAAATACCTAAATTACTTGCAAATGAGCGGATGATAGATGCCTGAATCTTAGCTGTGTCCTCCGGGAAGTTTTAATAAATGTGAGTGTCAGAAAACGCTGGCGGAAATAAGCTGTGAGGGGAGTCAGTAGTATTTGATAACATTAATAAATGTTCAGATTGGAACTTCTTTAATTTTTTTTTTTAAAGGAAAATTTTAACTTTTATGCTTCATGCACACTGGACGTTTTTACAGCTTCTGTTTTTGGGTCAGACGTTTTTTTTTCTGCAGCCAGTAAACTTCCCAGCATGTTATACTAGGTGTCCATGCACACATAGGCTGTTATCAGCAGTTTTTGGCAGGGGCGTTTTCTGGCTGGAAAAACCCCCCAGAACTAGCGGGCTTTAACCGCTTCCATACAGAGCAGTTAGACCCCCTTCCTGCCCAGACCAATTTTCAGCTTTCAGCACTCTCACACTTTGAATGACAATTGCTCAGTCATGCTACACTGTAACCAAACAAAATTTTTATCATTTTTTTCGCACAAATAGAGCTTTCTTTTGGTGGTATTTGATCACAACTGGGGTTTTTTTTTCCCGTGATATAAGCAAAAAAAGAGCAAAAATTTTGCAAAAAAAACACTTTTTTTTAGTTTCTATTATAAAATTTTGCAAAAAATTAATTTTTCTTCATACATTTGGGCCAAAATTTATACTGCTACATATCTCTGGTAAAATGAACCCAAATTAGTGTATATTATTTAGTCTGTGTGAAAGTTATTGAGTCTAGAAGCTATGGTACCAATTACTGAAAATTGATCACACCAGATGTACTGATGGCCTATCTCCTTTCTTGAGGCCCTGAAATGTCAGGACAGTACAAATACCCCCCAAATGACCCTTTTTTGTAAAGTAGACAGTCCAAGGTATTTAGTAAGAGGCATGGTGAGTTTTTTGAAGTTATAATTTTTTCCCACAATTCTTGGGAAAATGAAGAAAACATTTTTTTTTCTTTTTTTTTCCCAAAACGTTGTCAATTTATAAGCTATTTCTAACACATAGCATGTACACAGCAAAAATGACACCCCAAAATTCATTCTGCTACTCCTTCTGAGTATGGTGATACCACATGTGTGAGACTTTTACACAGCCTGGCCACAAAAAGAGACTCCACGTCCAAGTAGCACCATAAGGCGTTTTAGGAGCATAAATACACATAAAACTTTCTTACTACCTATCACACTTTTCAAGGCCCTAGAGCACCAATACAATGGAAAAGTCCACAAAATGACCCCATTTTGGAAAGCAAACACTCCAACGTATATTCTATGAGGCATTATGGGTCCTTTGAACATGTCATTTTTTTCCACAAGTTTTTGGAAAATGTGGGAAAAAAAATAAAAACTTTTTTTTTTTACACAAAGTTGTAAATTTATAGAATATTCCTAACACATAGCATGTACACAGCAAAAATGACACCCCAAAATACATTCTGCCACTCCTCCTGAGTATGGCAATACCACATGTGTGAGACTTTTTCACAGCCTAGCCATATAGAGGGGCCTAAACATCCAAGGAGCATCATCATGCATCCTAGCCACTTGCCTAGGCCTATTTTTGACATTTGGTGTTTACAAGCTAAAATCAGTTGTTTTTGCTAGAAAACTACTTAGAACCCCAAAACATTATATATTTTTTTTTTAGCAGAGACCCTAGAGAATAAAATGGAGATTATTGCAATATTTTTTATCACACCGTATTTGCGCAGCGGTCTTCCAAACGCAATTTTTTGGGAAAAAAATCACTTTTTTTAATTAAAAAATAAGAAAACAGTAAAGTTAGCCCAATTGTTTTCCATAATGTGAAAGATAATGTTACGCCGAGTAAATAGATACCCAACATGTCATGCTTCAAAATTGCGCACGCTCACAGAATGGTGACAAACTTTGGTACTTAAAAATCCCCATAGGCGACATTTTAAAAATTTCTACAGGTTGCTATCTTAGAGTTACAGAGGAGGTCTAGGGCTCAAATTATTGCTCTTGCTCTAACGATCGCGACGATACCTCACATGTGTAGTTTGAACACTGTTTACATATGTGGGCGGGGTTTCCGTATGCGTTCGCTTCTGCGCGCGAGCTCGCGGGGACAGGGCGCTTTAATTTTTTTTTTTTTCTTTTTTTTACTATTTATTTTATTTATTATTTTTTATTTTTACACTGTTTTTTTTAAAAAAAAAAATTGATCATTTTTATTTCTATTACAAGAAATGTAAACATTACTTGTAATAGAAAAAGGCACGACAGGACCTCTTTTTTGTGAGATCTGGGGTCAAAAAGTCCTCAGATCTCACAAGTACACTAAAAGATAGAAAAAATAAAAAAAAAAAAATTAAAAAAAAATTAAATAAAATGAAAAAAAAAAAGGGACCTTTAAACTGGTTGCTAGGCAATGACGTTTGCCGTAGCTCCGGTCCTCCAAGACCATAGAGTCAAGTGAGGGCAAGCTTGCCCTCACTCGACATCCTGTCTGTGAGGATCTGGGACCGGATCGTTTTTCCCGCTGCCGGCGGGTCCGGTAAACTGGGAAAAGGACCAGAATGCAGCGGGAGGGGGGGCACCTCTTCCGCCACCCCGGAAGGGTGATCCCGCGGCGAATCCGCCGATGGGACCACCCTTATCGGAAAGCCAACCGTCCACCGTTTAAAAAAATACCAGGGTTATGGCAGCTATCTGCTGCCATAACACCGGTATTTAGGTTTAAACGGACGACGTATATAAACCTTTTTGGACTTGGACATGGTGGCTGTATGAAGGGTGACAGGTACTCGGGTACTTTGCTGGGCAGGTGACAGGTACTCTGGTACTGATGAGCAAGTGGCAGGTACTCGAGTACTCCGATAGGCAGGTGACAGGTACTAGGGTACTCTTATGGGCAGGTGACAGGCAGGTGATAGGTACTGATGAGTAGTACTGATACTGATAGGTGATACTGATACTGTACTGATGATGGGTACGGATGATCAGTACTGATACTAATAGGTGATAGGTACTGATGGGTACTGATGAGTACTGATGAGTAGTGATGGGTAATGATGAGCAGGTGGCAAGTACTCGGGTACTTCAGGTGTCAGGTACTCTGATGAGCAGGTGGAAGGTACTCGGGTACTCTGTTGGGTAGGTGACAGGTACTTGGGTACTCTGATGGGTAGGTGACAGGTACTCGGGTACTCCGATGACGGGTACTCAAAGTACCAGAGTACCTGTCGTCAGAGTACCCGAGTACCTGTCATCAGAGTACCCGAGTACCTGTCATCAGAGTACCCGTCATCAGCGTACCCGAGTACCTGTCATCAGAGTACCCGAGTACCTGTCATCAGAGTACCCGAGTACCCGTCATCAGAGTATCCGAGTACCCGTCGTCAGCGTACCCGAGTACCTGTCATCAGAGTACCCGAGTACCTGTCATCAGAGTACCCGAGTACCCATCATCAGAGTACCCGAGTACCTGTCACCAGCCCATCAGAGTACCTGTCATCAGAGTACCCGAGTATCTGTCACCAGCCCATCAGAGTACCTGTCATCAGAGTACCCGAGTACCTGTCATCAGAGTACCCGAGTACCTGTCATCAGCCCATCAGAGTACCCAAGTACCTGTCATCAGAGTACCTGATGGGCTGGTGACAGGTACTCGGGTACTTTGATGGGCTAGTGACAGGTGCTCTTTATTGGGGGGGGCAATCAGTGTGTTTGGGATGCACTGTACTTGGTAACTAGCTGTTACCACAATCTCCTCCTCACACAGGATCAGTGTGTGAGGAGGAGAACACGGTGACAGCTAGTTACCGTGTTCTCTGATGACATTTGTGACCGGCTGTGATTGGACACAGCCGGTCACGTGGTAAAGAGCCAATTTCATTGGCTCTTTACCTAGATCGGGGATCGACTCTGTCCGAGGGACGAGCCTCGTCCCCGATCGCCGCGCTGCGCGCCCCCGGGGGCGCGCATTAAGGAAGGAACGAGCGGCTCGCGCTGGAGCCGGTCATGTGATCGGCTATGATTGACACAGCCGATCACGTGGTAAACAGCCAATTTCATTGGCTGTTTACCTTGATCGGGGTTGGGCTCAGTCCGAGGGACGAGCCTCACCCCCGATCGCCGCGCTGCGCGCCCCCGGGGGCGCGCAGTAGCGGGGAGATCCGGGCGCCGTCATATGACGTCCGCCCGGATCGAGAAAGGATTTGTGCCGACGTCATTTGACATGACGCGGTACGGAAGGGGTTAAGAGGCGTTTTTTTGCTGTAAAAGTGCCTCTAAAGCCTCGTACACACGCACCGATTGTTGGCCGACCGATCGGCCGTCTTTTGTCCAGTGTTGTTGTGTTGGTTGAAATGTGCTCTAGACTGCACACGAATTTTGTCGACCAACAACAACCAACTTCAGAAGTGATGTCATGTGATGGTTAACTTTCCGTGTGTTTTTTCTTCTCTCAGCATGCCCAGTCTTGCTCAACTGATTTTTGTCTGCCGGAATCTGTACTGACTGACGGAAAATCGGCCGTTGTGTTGACGGCCAACAAAAATTTTATAGCATGCACACCAGATTTTGTTCGTCCAAAAAGTCGCAGTCGGCTGTCGGAAGCATCATACTAACAAGCCGATAATCGGCCGATCGGACGGCGGACGAAAATTCACGGCCATCAATCGGTGCGTGTGTATGAGGCTTTATTTTACTGATAGAAGCTTAAAAACAATTAAAAACGCCAAAAAACAATGCAAAACGCAGCTATTCTGCGTTTATCTTTTTTTTTTTTTTTTTTCCAAAGCGTTTATCAATGTTTTTGAGCCATAAGCTTTTGTGGGAGTATAGTTTTGCTAAAAAAAAGCTATAAAAAAACGCTGAAAAACTCCTACAGCTACAGCTTTCTATAGGCATTTTGATAACGTCCAGTGTGCATGAGGCCATATTTCTATTGATAAAAATGCAAGGTCAGCTTTCTGCTAGTCCCCCACCTCCAACTAAAACTACCTAACGAAAAAAAAAAAAAAGAGGATGCAAAATGATGGCAAAAAATACTCACCTTATACCCTGGATTTTGGCAAAATTACCAAATTTTTTTCTATCCATGTTTTATTTGCTTAAAGGGGAAGTTCTACTTTATTTCCTCCGTCACCCTCTCTTCTTAAACTTTTGGGCATATTTTTGGTGGGAGGGAGCGGGTAACTAGTTTACCTACGAAAACCTGCTTCCACTTTCAGTTGGATGCCCTAGGCCAGTGATTCTCAACTCCTTTCCTCAGGACCCACTAACAGACCAGATTTTATGTATTACCTTGCGGAGATTCAGACTTGAATACTGCAATCACTGAGAAGCAATTTATATCACCAGTAATGTATTTCAGTTACCTTCCAAACCTTGTTAGTGGGTCCTGAGGACCGGAGTTGAGAACCACTGGCCTATGCAAATCCAGCAGAAGTTCTGCCCTCTTTCCCACCGTGCAACCTCTTGGGACATGTCACAGGTCCCAGGAGGCTGCGGGATCATTCACACAGCGCAACTCGTGCATGTGCATTGGGAAGCCGGCTGTGAAGAGGCAAGGAGTCACAGCCAGCTTATTAAAACTCCCAATAAAGGATACTTACCTGTCCAAGGATCCAGCGCCATCCTCAGCAGGGCCGGTTCTTCAAGCCACCTTTCTACACTAAACATGCTGTCATCAGGTACCCGAAGACCACGAAGAACCAAACCCACTAAGGATGGCGCTGGATCCTTGGACAGGTAAGAATCCTTTTATTAAAGGCCAGGAGCTACAATATTTGTAGCTGCCTACTGATAATTGTTTGCAAACTGGCTGAAGATACTCTTTAAGTTTAAGGCCTCGCACACACTGGACATTAAAAAAAAAACACCAGTAGTGTTAGCTGTAGCTTTTTTTTTTTAGCAAAACTGTACTTCCACAAAAGCTTATGGCTCAAAAACATGCTGAAAAAAACTCCTCTAAAAACCCATTCTGGGGTTTTTTCCAGCCAGAAAACGCCCCTGCCAAAAATTGCTGATAACAACCTATGTGTGCATGGACGCCTGAAGCCAAAAACAGCAGCTGTATAAACGGCCAGTGTGCATGAGGCCTAAGAGCCGGTTCACACTGAGGCGATCCGACTTCGGCGCGACTTGCATGGACTTCACATGATGGAAGTCTATGCAAGTCGCTCCCAGGTCGCCCCAAAGTAGTACAGGACCCTTTTTCTAAGTCGGAGCGACTTGTGTCTCTCCTATTAGAACGGGTCCTGTACTACTCAATGGACCGCGACCGACCACGACTTGTCAGGCTGACAAGTCGCCTGACAAGTCGCGCTAGTCTGAATGGGCTCTAAATGAGCATGTTTTTTATTTTTAAATTATTTTTTTTTCAGTGTTTTGCAACAACACATAAAAAAGTGTAGATAAACTTTAGATAACTGAGATGGTCGAAAACACTGATGGACATTTTATATAGAGCATGTATAGCAAATGCAGAGTCATAGCAAAGCAAACATTGACACAACACGGTCAGTTGAGCATGATCAACTGACATGTAAAGAGAAGAATTTAACAGAAGGTTAGAAGTATCATAATCTCCGGAACCACCCCCTCTTATTCTGCTGTACTAACAAAGCTAGGATATCAGACCTTACAAGAAAGGAGAGGTGGGGTGGTTGCATGGCTGAAATATCAATGAAGGGTCAGTAGTAAGGTGTATGAGAAACATAGGTCTGGAACATGAAACTCAGGGAGAGGTAGAGGGTGCTATAGATAGAAAAGGTGCAAGCAAAAAGCAAGAAGCAAGAGTAGATCCCCCCCAGGGGGAAGCCTTTGAAGCATGAATAAAATGACACCTTCTGGAATCTAGAATCTAGGAATTTGGTATGCCACAAAAATTTGGTAGGTGGAGAGGGCTGCTTCCATAGCAAGGGTAAACAGGCTTTTGGTACATTTAACATATAAATGGTAAGAGCAGACTTATATTTTGAAATAGGTCTCTCTGTAAGATAACGAAGACACGGCCGATTGTGGCTTATGTGGGCCAGCCCCTTGAAAACGTTTCCTACAGCGAAACATGTCAGGCTGGAGCCTGTGCTGACATCATCACTAGACCAGACTAAGCAGCAGCTGGTTTATATTTCTGCTCTTATCATTTTTACTGAATGTGAGTACCTCTGCCTTTTTATAAATAAATTAATTAAGTGGATTCACAATATGGAGTTAGTTATTTTGTTTCTTATGGTGGAATCCTGATCTTTGCTGAGCAGTGGTACGAACTTTAGCTGCATTCTATTGATCTCTGCTGGTGTGCCTTGTGGTGCCTAATCCTTGAGGGGCTATGCTGTAAAGATCCTCAGAGATTTACTTTGAATATGAATCGACCTCTTACACATTCGTTAAAGTAAAACTATTGGCAAAACTTTTTTTTTTTCATTTTGGATAAAGCAAGGGAGACCCCTGTCAGATTTTTTTTCGCCATTTAAGTCCCATTCTAGAGATTTCCTTTCACTTCCAGTCCCATAGCCAAACAGAAAGTGAGAGGAAATCCTTGAAAATTAAAGGAGTTCCTTGGGGACCTCCAGGTCACCAAAACTAGCGTCCCTATTGGAATGTAGCACCCTTGTCCTAAACAGGACTGCTTAGCAGATTTAGCAGGGCTAGATGGTAGCTAGCCTGGCTAATTTGTAGCCTTTCATTGGATTTTCCTCCTAAGCCTGGTTTAGCTGTGGTTTTCCCTTTTGTCAGTAGGTGGCACTGTTACCTTTGGCATTAGTGTGATGAATTACAGTGAGTCTAGGTTATGAATATGTATACATTTCTCAGCCAATCATACCAGTCGCTGAGCATGCTGGGAGAAGGTATTTATTTGGAGGAAGTCAGGTGATCTGTCTCCTTTTCCACCCAGACCGGTGTGTGAGGAACAGCTGCTGCTGGGTAGGCCTAAAGCCTAAAGACTAGCCATGTGCTCAGGGCTCTGCAAGGGAGAGCCTGCTTACTACCTGGGAGCATGAAGGAAAGGATGGAGACCTGAGATGAAGTACTAGAGGTTACTCTGCCATGGACTGGGAAATCATGGAGAGCCTGGGAAAGCATCAAGATTAAATCATGCAGTGAGTTCCTGCACCTTCCGTGAGTTGAATATTGTTGCTATAGGAGAAAGGTTATGCTACAAAGTAGATTGCTGGTTCCAGCTTAAAGGCTCTTTTTTTGTACTGCTACCTTTTCTACATTTTTCTATTTTTGTCTAAGGCAGGCATGTCCAACCCCCGGGCTGCATGTGGCCCGAAACCACAGGCAATGCGGTCCACCGGCCTGCGGAACTCCAGACAGTCGTCCCCCCCCCCGAAGGGCACGACGGTGTTTTCTTACTTATATACCTTAAGTATAGAATATATTTTATATGTGGCCCGAAAAAAAATTCTCTACACTCAGTGTGGCCCAGAGAAGCCAAAAGGTTGGACACCCATGGTCTAAGGAGTCTGCCGATCTGCAAGTCTGCTGCTGTTTTTGACTAAGGGTGTCCTGTGCCCTACCCCTCTCTCCCAGATTTTTCCTGTTGTGAGAAATAAACTTCTCTTTGTTCAAGCATAAAAGTTACTGGCGCCCATCTTTCTACCTTGTACACCACCCACCATGCCTAATAACCTGCACCCTGAGGAGGAATGTCGGCCCTCCCTGTCTTTGGAGGTCACCACCAGGCCTCTGGAGGTTGGGAGGTGGGCGCTACAGGAATATTTCCCCTATATTACTTTTCTGGGGAAAATCCAAATTTTGGGATTTTCTTTTACTTTTGCTGATAATGGTAGAGAGGGTGAATCTCCCTAACAGGGACACAGACAAACCGACAGGTTTTCTAATCTCTCTCCACTCTATCCAAAACTAAAAAAAAAAAAAAAAAATGTTGCCTTTAGTTATACTTCGTATAGTCTTCGTAAAAGGCTGATATTTAATTTATTGGTGGAGGTACAAAGGATCTTGGAGAAGTTCTTACATCATTGGATCACAATCATATCAAATGTTTTATGGACTTAGCCACATGTTTTTGCACTTGTGGGTGATATACATGTTGAATGTGTTTAAAGGTATAGCGCAATAATAAGTTTGTTGATAGATATTTACACAGTTGTTTAGAGCTGTATCTAAGTGTTTTCAAGTGCTGCTGTTCACTTTATTTTACGTTTTTTTTTTCACGTTTATTTTGGACCAAGGGCAGTTCTTTATTTTTTATATTCTTAGACATGTTCAAGGCTAATAGGTAGGCAATTTAAAAAATGGCTTTGGGAGCTGGGCACTGTGATGGAGCAGAAAATTTCCATACACGTTTTATATTTAGCTTTGCTTAAATACAGCAGCAGTACACAAATCAAATTCATTTTAACTCGAAAAAGGCTTCTTTTAGGTAGTTTTGGATGTGACACTTGATTTTTTATCAGGCATTAATAGTCCCAAATTGACCAGTGGAAGTAAAGAAACCCTCCTCTGATTTCATCCTACAGGTGGAAAGCCAGGTGCGACAATTGGAGTTACAATATGTAACTACCTCCTCTGTATCCTCGAGGGAGGCATGGATATTGGCCCAGGACTCTCTGGATAGGTTGAAGTCCTCTGCCGCAGAGAAAACATTTTTTTTTTTCCTTGCATGGCATTTTATAAAGAGGGTGAAAAGACAGGCTGTTTGCTTGCTAAGATAGCTCAATCATACCAGTCATCTCCTGCTATAGGCGCTATACACTCGGCAGAGGGTCGTATAGTTAATCATCTCAAACAAATTGCTAAAGAACTGGTGAGTTTTTATATCACATTGTATCAGTCACAGAGTCAATATTCTGAGGAAGACCTGTACACCTATCTGAACAGTATATCTCTTCCCACACTATCCCCTAGTCAGCGACAGGACTTAGATGCCCCTTTGCCGATAGAGGAATTACAGAATGACGGCATCCCCATGGAGATTTATACCAGATATGGGGAGGCCGTCCTTCCGAACATGTTACATGTATTTAATGCAGCATATGATGCTGAGTGCCCCCTTAAATTCACGGTAAGGGCCAACGTCGTCTTGCTCCTAAAGCTGGGTAAGGACCCCCTGGGTCCAGGGTCCTACAGACCGATATCATTGTTGCAGAGCAATGTTAAAATACTAGCTAAGATATTGACTCTTCGATAGAATGTGGTTATTTTGAATATTATACATTCTGATCAGGTGAAGCGGGTTATCGCCTCAAATATCCACTGCTGTGAATTTATGGAGGTTATTGCTTAACATGCAAACACCAGCTGACAATATGGGCCAAACAGCATTGTTATAGCTAGACGCTAATAAAGCGTTTGACAGTATATAGTGGCAATACCTATGGGCATTGCTAGCCAAATTTGGTTTATAGAGTCGATTTATTAAGTGGGTTTAACTGCTATACCATGCCTCCAGAGCGGTCTTTAGGTGTACAAACAGGAATTCACTGGTTTTTACTCTGGGATGGGGTGCTAGGCAGGGGTGTCCATTATCCCCATTGCTATTTGCAATTGCAATTGAACCTCTGGTGGCCCTGATCCGTACTAATCTAGTATTACATGGTTCCAATATGGAGATCTGCACAAAAAAATCATGTTATATGCAGATGACATGCTATTATTCTTAGGGGATACCACTTTATCCTTGGAAGCTGTCATGCACACGATTTCAACATTTGAGCATTTCTCCAGCCTTACCATCAACTCGACAAAATCGGCCTTGTTATTATTGGAAAATGGATTGGGGCAACCAGTCTCAATGACTTATCCTTAACCCACTGTCATTTAAATATCTAGGAATCCACATGATCTCCAATTTACTGGAATACTGCCGCCATAACATACACCCCATGCTGGGACGGTTTAGCGATAAAGTCAATACATGGAGCAAATTGAAATAATCAGTGGCTGGCAGAATAAATTCAATGAAAATGATTCTCATGCCCCAAGTATTATACCCTCCACATAATTCCCCAGTAGTTATGCCCCTTTAAATGTTCCGAATAGTCCAGTCTATTCTTCAGTCTCTGATCTGGAACAACCGCTCGCCCAAAATTAAACTAGAACAGCTACAAAAACCCAAAGATGCAGGCGGACGGGCACTCCCTAATCCATGGCTATACTATATTGCAGCTCAGCTGCAAAATCTTATGGGTACTCACGAATCTACCTTAACCTTACTTAACCTAGGCTTAAATTTACTGGAGCAAATTCTGTTTCAGAAGGATTGCAGGCTGGGATTTTTAATAAACTTCATAGCTAACCTATTATAAAAAAAATTAAATTAAACCCGACAGTTGCAGAAAGTGAAGGTGTTTACATTGTACAGCCTGATATGGGGTAACCGGACATATGATGAGCTTGCTATATTACAGCAGGGAGCTAAGTGGAAGGCGTTTGGGGTGACCCATTTAACTCAAATCTTTCGACAGGGGGACCTGCTATCTTTCCCAGTTCTGCGGGAGAAATTTTCCCTTCCCCACTACATGCAATTCTATTATGCACAGTTGCATCACGCTGTTAGAGCCCAGGGTCAAGATACATAGTGGGCCCTATCATCGACTCCAGTTTTCCATCTTATTTCCTAACGCTAAGGGTCTAATATCTCAATGTTACAGCATGCTGCTGAATGATTTTCAGGATGCGACAGAGATGGGAGAGGGATTTAGGTCCCAGGGGTTTTTAGGAGGAGCTGCAAGCCATTGTAGCAAGTTCCATGATTTCCTTGCATAAATGATCACAACTTTATATAATATTGAGAGTGCACTTCACTCCATTCCAGTGGCGGCTGGTACTCAACATTTTTGGGGGGGGGCGCAAAAAGAAAAATGTAATAGGTATTGCTTCGCGGCAAAAAACGCAGTAAAAAATTGCGTGACTTTGAGGTCATGGTACAGGCATGGCACAGATGGGATAGGCATGGCACAGGTGATGGTACAGGCATGGCGCAGATGATGGTATAGGCATGGCACAGGTGATGGTATAGGCATGGCACAGGTGATGGAATAGGCATGGCACAGGTGATGGTATAGGCATGGCACAGGTGATGGAATAGGCATGGCACAGGTGATGGTATAGGCATGGCACAGGTGATGGAATAGGCATGGCACAAGTAATAGAATAGGCATTGCACAGGTGATGGCACAGGTGATGGTACAGGCATGGCACAGGTGATGGTATAGGCATGGCACAGGTGATGGAATAGGCATGGCACAGGTGATGGAATAGGCATGGCACAGGTGATGGTACAGGCATGGCACAGGTGATGGTATAGGCATGGCACAGATGATGGAATAGGCATGGCACAAGTAATGGAATAGGCATTGCACAGGTGATGGCACAGGTGATGGCACAGGCATGGCACAGGTGATGGTATAGGCATGGCACAGGTGATGGAATAGGCATGGCACAGATGATGGTATAGGCATGGCACAGGTGATGGAATAGGCATGTCACAGGTGATGGAATAGGCATGTCACAGGTGATGGTATAGGCATGGCACAGGTGATGGTATAGGCATGGCACAGGTGATGGTATAGGCATGGCACAGGTGATGGAATAGGCATGGCACAAGTAATGGAATAGGCATTGCACAGGTGATGGCACAGGTGATGGTACGGGCATGGCACAGGTGATGGTATAGGCATGGCACAGGTGATGGTATAGGCATGGCACAGGTGATGGAATAGGCATGGCACAGATGATGGTATAGGCATGGCACAGGTGATGGAATAGGCATGTCATAGGTGATGGAATAGGCATGGCACAGGTGATGGTATAGGCATGGCACAGGTGATGGTACAGGCATGGCACAGGTGATGGTACAGGCATGGCACAGGTGATGGAATAGGCATGGCACAGATGGTATAGGCATGGCACAGGTGATGGAATAGGCATGGCACAGATGGTACAGGCATGGCACAGGTGATGGTAAAGGCAGGGCACAGATGGTACAGGCATGGCACAGGTGATGGAATAGGCATGGCACAGGTGATGGAATAGGCACGGCACAGATGGTACAGGCATGGCACAGGTGATGGAATAGGCATGGCACAGGTGATGGTAAGGTCATGGCACAGGTGATAGAATAGGCATGGCACAGATGGTATAGGCATGGCACAGGTGATAGAATAGGCATGGCACAGATGATGGTATAGGCACGGCACAGGTGATGGAATAGGCATGGCACAGATGATACAGGCATGGCACAGGTGATGGTATAGGCAGTGCACAGATGGTACAGGCATGGCACAGGTGATGGAATAGGCATGGCACAGGTGGTATAGGCATGGCACAGGTGATGAATTAGGCATGGCACAGATGGTACAGGCATGGCACAGGTGATGGAATAGGCATGGCACAGGTGATGGTAAGGTCATGGCACAGGTGATGGAATAGGCATGGCACAGATGGTACAGGCATGGCACAGGTGATAGAATAGGCATGGCACAGATGATGGTATATGCATGGCACAGGTGATGGAATAGGCATGGCACAGATGGTATAGGCATGGCACAGGTGATGGAATAGGCATGGCACAGGTGATGGAATAGGCATGGCACAGGTGATGGAATAGGCATGGCACAAGTGATGGAATAGGCATTGCACAGGTGATGGTACAGGCATGGCACAGGTGATGGTACAGGCATGGCACAGGTGATGGTATAGGCATGGCACAGATGGTAGAGGCATGGCACAGGTGATGGAATAGGCATGGCACAGATGATGGTATAGGCATGGCACAGATGATGGAATAGGCATGGCACAGGTGATGGTATAGGCATGGCACAGGTGATGGTATAGGCATGGCACAGGTGATGGAATAGGCATGGCACAAGTGATGGAATAGGCATGGTACAGGCATGGCACAGGCATGGCACAGGTGATGGTACAGGCATGGCACAGGTGATGGTATAGGCATGGCACAGATGGTATAGGCATGGCACAGATGGTACAGGCATGGTACAGGCATGGCACAGGTGATGGTATAGGCAGGGCACAGATGGTACAGGCATGGCACAGGTGATGGAATAGGCATGGCACTGATGGTACAGGCATGGCACAGGTGATGGAATAGGCATGGCACAGATGGTATAGGCATGGCACAGGTGATGGAATATGCATGGCACAGGTGATGGAATAGGCATGGCACAGGTGATGGAATAGGCATGGCACAGATGGTACAGGCATGGCACAGGTGATGGTAAGGTCATGGCACAGGTGATAGAATAGGCATGGCACAGATGGTATAGGCATGGCACAGGTGATAGAATAGGCATGGCACAGATGATGGTATAGGCATGGCACAGGTGATGGAATAGGCATGGCACAGATGATACAGGCATGGCACAGGTGATGGTATAGGCAGTGCACAGATGGTACAGGCATGGCACAGGTGATGGAATAGGCATGGCACAGGTGGTATAGGCATGGCACAGGTGATGAATTAGGCATGGCACAGATGGTACAGGCATGGCACAGGTGATGGAATAGGCATGGCACAGGTGATGGTATATGCATGGCACAGGTGATGGAATAGGCATGGCACAGATGGTAGAGGCATGGCACAGGTGATGGTATATGCATGGCACAGGTGATGGAATAGGCATGGCACAGATGGTACAGGCATGGCACAGGTGATGGAGGCATGGAAAAGGTGATGGAGGCATGGCACAGGTGATGGAGGCATGGAAAAGGTGACGAGTCAGCACTTCCCTGGCTGAGACACTTACCTGGCGACGGCTCGGCTTGTGGCGGCGGCTTCTCCCCCTCCTCGCGACTCCGACGTCCGTCCTCTTCTGCTCGGCTCCCGGCGGCGGCTTCTCCCCTCCTCGCGACTCCTCTTCTGCGGCGGCGGGAAGCTGACCGGGCGGTGACGGTGAGTGACTGATGCACGCACCGGCACCGCCCCCAACGAGGTCAGCATGGATGTCCTTAATCATGATTGGTCCAGGCTGGAGTCTGGACCAATCATGATCCAAGACATCACAAAAGGGGGGTGGTGTAGCGCCGTGCTCTGCGCTACAGTTACGCCCCAGAAGGCTGCCATTTGGCGCCTCTGAGGGTGGAAAACCCCACCCCCCCATAGGCACCAATGGAGCGGGCTCCAAAAGGGGGGTGGGTGTAGCGCAGTGCTCTGCGCTACAGTTACGCCCCAGAAGGCCGCCTCTCGGCGCCTCTGCGGGTGGAAAACCCCAACCCACATAGGCACCAATGAGGCGGGCTCCCCTTGTGGGCAAAAATTTATTTATTTATTTATTTTTTTTAATCTTTTTTTTTTTTTTTCTTTTTCTTTTTTTTTTGGGGGGGGGGGGCGGCCACTGGTAGAGAGACGTGGGCAAGGTAGCAACTTCATTTAACTAATCAAAATTCTTTTTTTTGCTAGTCCTACTATGGTACAGTTTATTTGGTTGCTAATCGTAACAAAGGGGTACATTGAATCTAATAATTTTGTGAAATTAGAAAAAGGACAGAAAACATTAGCAATCTCACATTCATACTTTCTTTTTTTACACCTGAACAAAAATCCTAAACACCTATATTCACCCCAGGACTTACCTCCATTCAATCACCACAATATGGGAGTGATTGCGGAGCTTGAAAGTTATAGGTGTCAAAGACATAGGGGTGACCTTATTCACCTCCTTTGGAGGTGCCCACAGCTCCACTGTTACCAGACAGAAGTTCTGGGTATCCTTTAATAAGGTGTTCCAGACTATGGTACCCCTTGTCCCTAAATAATGTTTATTGAGCATTCTTAATGATATTATTCTGGAAGAATCCACACGGATGGCCATTACTCGTGCTCTCTTTCAAGCTCGTAGAGTATTGCTGCTGCAATAGAAAACACCTGGCTCCCCTTCTCATCGACAATGGGTGATGAAGTGTTTGGCTAGGCCTGTATAAGTATAATGGATCGCAGAATGTCATTGGTTCATCTTTGGAAGCCGTCAGATGACAGCATGTAACAAGATATTACTGAGATATGATTAGGCAGTTTGTATTAGTAATTTAACTGTATAAATACTAAATACTGCAGTGTAACCTGTGAACCTAATCTCACAATTGTTTTGGATAAGTCGATGTGCATTTTACATTGTTGTTACAATACTATAATTGGATATGTTAAACTAAATAAAAACCTTTTTGATTAAAAAATAAATATAAACAGTGGAAGTAGCAGCCACAACAGATCTAAAAGGTATAGTGAAATTTACTTTAAAAAAAAATAAAATTACAGTCCTCAACTTTATACAAGTTGGCCAGTGGCAAAACAGTTTATTAGTATAGTTTGTGAGATTTTTTTTTTTTTTAGCAATATCACGTCTTCAAAGTTTACTAAAAAAATGTTGAAAAGGAGTGTACTAAACCACTTCAAAGCTACATCTCTACATTTCTCAAACACCCTCATATATCCATATCCTCAATTAATTAAAATATAGACTTCAGGTATGTGTTTGGCAAAAATATCTGAGAAACAATAGCAATAGACTTCTCTCAAGAGCTATTTTTCAGCTGCTTTGGACAGTGTTATAATACTAGTAGGAGTCTGTCGTGTAGAGGAAGGCCTACCGA
The DNA here is from genome assembly GCF_965119305.1 of Pelophylax lessonae. NCBI lineage: Eukaryota > Metazoa > Chordata > Amphibia > Anura > Ranidae > Pelophylax > Pelophylax lessonae. The sequence continues at coordinate 792,347,890 of NC_138768.1, read as the reverse complement.
TTGCCAGTGGGCAGAACTTGGATGGGAACCCCAGAGGTGAGTAGCACAGGCTAACCTGAGGTGCAGAATCTAAGTATCCACCGGTCTTCACCAGAGCCTCTGATGGTGAGGATGGATTTGGCTGTGGGTAAATAGCAGGTCGCGGTCCCCAGGGTCGCCCCCACCAGGGGAGGACAGACAGATATTGGTCTGTGCAGATCTATACACACAGGCATGTTACATAAAAATATATATCCCAACACTGCAATTCAAAGAACTCAAACATAACTTGGTAAAATATATAAAATATAATAAATAGATATAAACCCAATCACTACAATCTCATATAAGCTTTAACATGATATAATTTGGAAAACTGGATTTTTGTAGGAACTTACCGTAAATCTTTATCTCTGAAGTTCATCGACAGACGCAGCTCCATCTAGTCATAGACTATAGGGTTATGCTCCTCCTATCAGGAATAGGCACTAGGCAGGAATAAAGCTTAACCACACCTATGGGGGCTGTCCCTGCAGGCCTAACCCCACACACTATGCTATAATCAAGCAGTTTAGTTGCAAGCAGTGTTTAAAATAGAAAAAATCCCATTCACTCAGAAGTAGAGGGACGGGTGCTGCGTCTGTCGATGAACTTCAGAGAAAAGGATTTTAGGGTAAGTTCTTACAAAAATCCAGTTTTCTCTATCGTTCATCAACAGACGTAGCTCCATCAAGTCAGAGACTATAGGGATGTCCCAAAGCAGTATATTGATGAGGGGTGGGAAGATAAAGCAAACTGAAATGTAACTCCCCAAAAGCTAAACTTAGCCAACCAGGTAACATGGAGCTCAACCAGCAACAACTGGAGCTCATCCTGAAAACACAATACACCCTCAAAGAGAAACAAAAAAAAAAAACAGTTATCTTTAAACAGCAGCCTGCAAAACCCTGTGGTCAAAGGAAGGTGCCAACACATCTACTTTGTAGAATTTTGTAAACGTATGCACAGACGACCAAGTTGCCACCTTGCAAACTTGCAGCACCGACGCCTGATGGCGAAAAGCACAAGAGGCACTCAGCGCTCTCGTAGAATGCACCTTCACCAGGAAAGGAGGAACCTGACCCTTCAGTGAATAAGCTTGAACTACCGTCTGCCGGATCCAGCTGGATATGGTCACCGCAGACGCAGCCAATCTTACGCCAATCTCACCAGAGCGTCTATGGCATCAGCCAGAGGATCTTGAGACCTGGCTATGAATCTCTAAACCTTCTTGTTGAGGCGAGAAGCAAACAGATTGACCTCGGGAGTCCCCCACCAAACACACAGGAGATGAAACACCTCTGGGTGCAGGGACCACTCCTCTTGATCCAGCACCTGATGACTCAGGTAATCCACTTGCCAGTTCTCCACACCTGGAATGTGTACAGCAGAGAGGGCTGGAATAAATTTTTCTGCCCAGGCCAGAATCTCGACCACCTCCTTGGCTGCCAAGACACTCTTGGCGCCCCCCTGGTGATTAATGTAAGCCACAGCCGTGGCGTTGTCTGATTGAACCCGAACTGGACAATCTTGCAGATGAGTCATCCAATGGCTCAGACAAAGCTTTATTGCTCTGAGCTCCAAAACATTTATCAGTAGTTTTGAATCTTCCATTGTCTAGGTACCCTGGGTACAGAGCTTCCCAAGCACCCCATCCCAGCCCAATAGGCTGGCGTCCATGGTCACCACCATCCAAAACAACGGAAGGAAGGACTTGCCCTGGAATAGTGCTGGAAAGTGAATCCACCACAACAGAGCAAACTTTGTGTTGTGGCTTAACCGAACCAAAAAGTCCAATGACTTTGGATCCTTGTTCCATTTGACAAGAATCTCCCTCCTACAGCTTTTGCAGCTTGGCTGGGGGAAGAAACACCTTGGTCAAGGCTGAATCCAGAGTCAAGCCCTTCTATTTCCAGTCTCAAGACAGGTGTCAGCGTGGATTTCTTGAAATTGATGTTCCTGCAGAGTTCTGACAGTGACTGTCAGATCCCACAACAAGACTGAAGGAGAGTCTGCTCTCAACAGGAGATCGTCTAGGTACCCCAGTACCGCAAACCCCCGCTGGTGCAGCAATGCTAATACTGGTGATAAGACCTTGGTAAACACTCTGGGAGCGGAGGTGAGACCAAAGGGTAACGCCACAAATCGATAATGTTCCTCTGCGACCGCAAAGCGAAGAAACCACTGGTGTCCAGCATAAATAGGGATCCCATAATAGCTAAGACCGAAGTCCTAGCAGGAAGCTAGGTCCTATTCCTTAAACTAGGCAGAAAAAAAAAACTTCTTGATGATAGCAGGGTGTGTGGGGTTATGCCTGTAGGGGTAGCCCCCATAGATGTGGTTAAGATTTTTTCCTGCCTAGTACCTATTCCTAATAGGAGGAGCATAACCCTATAGTCTCTGACTAGATGGAGCTGCGTCTGTCGATGAACGATAGAGAAAGCCTATTTTTATATTTATCATTAGAAAAGCTTAAAATAAAAGTTAGTGATACTAATATAAAGGTCCTTGTTTGGGTATTCTCTGTTATGAGGTGACAATGCTCTGTCACCCTGTGTCTCACAATCTCCTGCCTGTTAATCACCTGCCCAAAGTAAACTACAGGCATCCATGTTGAAATTCAATGCCCTGGCATATTTCACTGTTGTCAACATTTAAAAAATGGCCTGTGAAAAAAAATATTGTAGCCAGCAGCAATTAGAAAATAAGCCCTATGAAAAAAACACATGCAGTTTGTTATCACTGTAGTGCACGTAAATAGGTACAAACAGTTAAGAGTCCGCAGGACATCATCTGTATTAACAAGTGAAAAGTTAACCCCTAATTTTCTGAGATACGCAGCATTTTGCTACCTACATGACATTCAGTAAGGGTTTACATCTACTTGAACAGACCTGCCAGTACCTACAAGCTCTACACTAATCTTTCCCTATGCATTTTATCGGCAGCAGTCCTTTTGATTTCTCTATCACCCATAAAGCACAATGTCAATATGGCTGCTGTGTTTTCACTCTTTTATAGTGAGGAGCTAGCTCATCCAAAAGTATTGGCCTTTCTAAATCAGATAACCCAAGTACAAGGGCTGGCCAGTGCATTACGTTTAAAAAAATGTAATGTCCATTAAAAATTTGCATGGACTGCAAATTTAATATGAACCTCATCCCTATGGTTACCTTTTGAAAATTGAATATACACTCACTGGCCACTTTATTAGGTACACCTTGCTAGTACCAGGTTGGACCCCCTTTTGCCTTCAGAACTGCCTTAATTCTTCGAGGCATAGATTCAACAAGGTGTTGGAAACATTCCTCAGACATTTTGGTCCATATTGACATGATAGCATCACACAGTTGCTGCAGATTTGTCAGCTGCACACCCATAGTGCGAATCTCCTGTTCTACCACATCCCAAAGGTGCTCTATTGGATTGAGATCTGGTTAATGTGGAGGCCATTGCAGTACAGTGAACTCATTGTCATGTTCAAGAAACCAGTTTGAGATGATTTGAACTTTGTGACATAGTGCATTATCCTGGTGGAAGTAGCCATCAGAAGATGGGTAAACTGTAGTCCTAAAGGGATGGACATGGTAAGCAACAATACTCAGGTAGGCCGTAGCGTGTAAACAATGCTCAGTTGGTACTAAGGGGCTCAAAGTGTGCAAAGAAAATATCCCCCACACCATTACACCGCCACCACCAACCTGAACCATTGATACAAGGCAGGATGGATCCATGCTTTCATGTTGTTTACGTTAAATTTTGACCCTACCATCTGAATGTCGCAGCTAAAATCGAGACTCGTCAGACCAGTCAATGTTTTTCCAATCTTCTATTGTCCAATTTTGGTGAGCCTGTGCGAATTGTAGCCTCAGTTTCCTGTTCTTAGCTGACAGAAGTGACCCTGGGTGTGGTCCTGCTTCAAGGTTCGATGTGTTGTGCGTTCAGAGATGGTATTCTGCATACCTTTGTTGTAACAAGGGTATTTGAGTTACTGTTGCCTTTCTTTCCTCTTGAACCAGTCTGCCCATTCTTGTCTGACCTCTGACACCAACAAGACATTTTCGTCCACACAACTGCCGATCACTGGATATTTTTGTCTTTTTCAGGCCATTCTCTGTAAACCCTAGAGATGGTTGTGGGTGAAAATCCCAGTAGATCAGCAGTTTTTGAAATACTCAGACCAGCCCGTCTGGTACCAAAAACAATGCCACATTCAAAGTTACCTAAATCCTTTTTCTTCTCCATTCTAATGCTCGATTTGACCTTCAGCAAGTCATCTTCACCACATCTAGATGCCTAAATGCATTGAGTTGCTGCCATGTGATTGGCTGATTAGCAATTTTTGTTACCAAGCAATTGAACAGATATACACACTCACTGGACACTTTATTAGGTATATGGATATAGCAGCAGTTCTCCTGTGCTCTCTCTCCGGATGCCAACACAGAAAACACACTATAAATATTTCAAATGTGGTTCACTAGTGCCTACTAAACACTGTATTTGTTTGCAAAGTCTCTGCCAGTTTTGCTGTGCTCAGGGCTTTCTGGTTAAGATGTTTTCTGCCAACTCCTGAACAACTATCCAGATTACTGTGTGAGATGTGTTTCAGGGAATTAACTCTGCATATTTACAGCTGGTCAATCCCTAAAGAGTTTAATCCAAATGGGGAAATTCTAAATAAAAATTCAGGAAGGGTCTTTGATTTGTGATACAGAAGAAAGTTGAAGAAAACATGCTCTGGAATGAGCGGAGGCTCAGCCTTCAGATAAATTCTGGTACAAAAAATGGTAGTGGCCATATGGAAGCATTTGACTAAATCCCCAAAAAGGCTAAACATTAAATCAAAAATGGCTTGCCACCTTGTAGTCCCACAGAATTTGGGGGGGATTATCTTTTAAACCCCCTGATGCACCTCCTGGGGTTGCCCAAGCTGAATATGGCCAAACTCGTTACCAAGCTTATAAACCATGTTTTCACGGCAGCTAGGTGCCTGATAGCTTTAAAATGGAAACAACCATTAGCAACCTCTTCAGGAGATCTTTATAAACCAATTCATGATGTCTAGAATATGGAATACTGGACGACTCGGCTCAACAACACTATTTCAAAATTCAATAAAATATGGTGCCCCTGACATTTATTAGACCCACTCTACAACTATATTTGGCGATGTACCCTTCTTTCCTCATTGCACTTTATTGGGATATTTGGAATAATCCATCAGATGGGGTCACAATCCCTTCTCCCTCCTCTATCTCTCCCTGTTTTTCTTTACTGTTATCTATGTTACCTCTCATATTTTACTATTTCTTTATTTAACTTGTAATTATACCATTGTTGTTATGGCGGGCATCAGTTATTTGCCTCCACCACTTGACCTCCAGTGTTGCAGAATATGCTTGCTATTCCTCTGTATACAGTATCCCACAAAAGTGAGTACACCCCTCACATTTTTGTAAATATTTTATTATACCTTTTCATAGGACAACACTGAAGAAATGACACTTTGCTACAATGTAAAGTAGTGAGTGTACCGCTTGTATAACAGTGTAAATTTGCTATCCCCTCAAAATAACCAAACACACAGCCATTAATGTCTAAACCACTGGCAACAAAAGTGAGTACACCCCTAAGTGAAAATGCCCAAACTGGGCCGAAAGTTTCAATATTTTGTGTGGTCACCAATATTTTCCAGCACTTCCTTAACTCTCTTGGGCATGGAGTTCACCAGAGCTTCACAGGTTGCCACTGAAGTCCTCTTCCATGATGACATCACGGAGCTGGTGGATGTTAGAGACCTTACGCTCCTCCACCTTCCATTTGAGGATGCCCCACAGATGCTCAATAGGGTTTAGGTCTGGAGACATGCTTGGCCAGTCCATAACCTTTACCCTCAGCTTCTTTAGCAAGGCAATTATAGCAGTAAATGGAAGGTGGAGGAGCGCAAGATCTCTAACATCCACCAGCTCCGTGATGTTGTCATGGAGGAGTGGAAGAGGACTCCAGTGGCAACCTGTGAAGCTCTGGTGAACTCCGTGCCCAAGAGGGTTAAGGAAGTGCTGGAAAATAATGGTGGCCACACAAAATATTGAAACTTTGGGCCCAATTTGGACATTTTCACTTAGGGGTGTACTCACTTTAGTTGCCAGCGGTTTATACATTAATGGCTGGGTATTGAGTTATTTTGAGGGGACAGGAAATTAACACTGTTATACAAGCTGTACACTCACTACTTTGCATTGTAGCAAAGTGTCATTTCTTCAGTGTTGTCACATGAAAAGATATAATAAAAGATTTACAAAAATGTGAGGGGTGTACTCACTTTTGTGAAATACGGTATAATTTCAGGGTAATACCATTACTAATGTTGTGTGATATCTGACCTAAATACTATTCAGTTAGATATACTTGAGTGTATTTATGTTAATGCACCAAATTCTGGACCTTTGCTTTATGGTGTTCTTAGCTAATTTGCTTGTGATGCTCTACTGTAATGTTATTTTATTGCATATCCACATCTGCTGTAACGACTTACATTTGTATTTTCCTTAAAAATCTTTCAATAGGCAGCAAGTTAAATAAACCCCCTAATGCTCCTCTATACTTAGTAATACTTATAATCTTTAGTAATAATTATAAAATTAAATAATTACTAACAAAGGCCAGAAAAGAAATGGAGACAGTGATTTTCTAATTGTTAAATATATACTGTAATCATAAAAAAATAGGATTTAAGGCTTTAATAGGTTTGCTGCAGCAAAACATGGGGATAATAGCAGTATGCTTTTAAAGTGACAGGCATGCAGGGGATTAAATTATAGTATTATGGTCCTCTAAACAGTGGTGACTTGTTTCAATGTGACATTATCTAAGCAGAGTATGTCAATTTGAAATAATATATTTGTTATGAATGGGTAATTGTATACAATACACAGGCAAAAAAACTGTTGTTAGAATATGTGGGAAACAAATGGTCATTATGCAAATGTGACAATGTATGGGCAACTCCCCATACCACAAATTCAGCCATCCCCCCCCCCCCCCCCCCGAAAAAATATCCCCTACTATTTTTCCTGCAACCTAGCAACAATCTCCCCCTTCTCTTAGCAAAAAAATCTCTAGAGCACCCCCAGCAAAAATGTCCATCCTTTCCCTCCACCCCAAGCAAAAATGTCCATCCTTTCCCTCCACCCCCAGCAAAAATCTCCCAACAAATACTCCCCAGACTTCAGAACAATGCCTTGCAGAGTGATAAGCCAGGGAGAGCTTCTATCAGCAATGTGCTGTTCTGCATCTGAGGTCAATGTAGGATAAAAGCTATGTGGGTGCTCCTATAGAGCAAAGAACTATACGACTACCGAGTGTAGCCCCAGAGCACCCCCCTGGCTGCCAGTTGGTATGACCCTAAGGTTCTCTACAATGCAGAATATTGATGTTGCAGGAACTAGAGTATAGGTTGGCTATTCGTCATTCCTGTTCATTGCATTACAAAATTGGCTTAGAGCCTTAAGAAGGCGCAGAACTGACCTTTTGCTATTTATGTTCACAGCCTTTAAAAGCAATTTTGAATATGGAACTCTTATAATAGTTGATATTAACTTATTGCAGCTATTGCAGTTCCACTCAAATTAGCATATGAACACCTATGCTCAAATACCTGATTATAGTCATTTCTCAAAACCCCATTTACATTATGCAAATATGCCTAAAGTGATATATTATTCTATTCAAACGTTGCATTTGCATTTTTATCTGAGTTTTTATTATTATTGTAATTACATGTGTTTTTCAAAGAGATAATTAGATGGATACAGACTATTGATGAAAGGAAGTTATGACTTATGAATAATGTAGTAGGTAAAGCCTGAAATGAACCTGCGAGGAAAGGAATATGGGGGCTGTTGATGTTGATTTACTTTTACAAATACAGTAAACCCCCCTCCATTGCGGGGGTTACGTTCCGGACCCAGCCGCGAAAAGTGAAATTCCGCGAAATAGAAAAACCCTATTAAAATGCATTGTAGGCATGTTTTTTTACTGTCACTGTACGTGTAAAAGCATTTTAAGGTCTTTAAACACACTTTTAAAACAATAGAAACTCATTTAAACACATAAAAGATACTTAGAGACAGAGCAAGAGCTATGAAAAACACAAAAATCTTTCATTTTTAATGATTTATATAGTAAAATAACATTACAAAAAAAAACGCGAATTACCGGGACCGCAAAAACTGAACCGCGATGTAGCGGGGGATTACTGTATACATTCCAGGTATATCATGCTTGTCCTGGCTGGACAAAGAGTGAGTCAGGGAGCTAAAATAAGAATGCAGTTTGTGATGTGAGAAAAGTCAGAGATCTCTATCTCACCTCTCACTAAGTAGGGGGGTCAGGAGAAGGACGAGAGCCACGAAGCCTGCATTTCCTATAAACAAGTTAGCTCTTATGTTTCTGTTCTTTCAGGTTGCTTGTAAGGGTTTGTACCATCGCTTCTCTGCCTTTTGGCTAAGATCAAGTGTAGTATCTGTTCTTATCAGTTGGTATGGACCCTGAAGGTTAGTAGGGGCAGGGGCTGAAATGAACCAGGGCACCCAGGAGAATCTGGGGGACTGGGAAGTAGGCACTGTCAAAGAAAGCCGGATGGGTCCATTGCATCCTGGTTTGAATGGGAACCGACCCTATCAGTTTGAAGAAAAAACTGGGAAAGCGTGGAAAAGACAGTTAGTATTGCTTCTGGATGTAATTGTTAAGGAATTTGGATGGCGGTGGGAATGCTTTTCCTCCTGGGTTGAATCTGGCCTCGCAAAAGGCTTGTCCCCAGTTGAAGGCAAGCCCTCCCTAAGCTGTCTACGTTCCAAGCCTCCTGGTAGGTAAGGGCTACACCGGGTCTGGCCGGAGGTCGAGACCGAAAAAAGCCCGTGGTGTACGTGCCCCTGGGGTGGCAGCCCAGGGGTGCCTTAATTCTTACTGGTGAGGGGCAGCTCGCCTTGAGTTTTTCGGCACCTTGGTCACTGCACCATATACACTTTTATCACACCTGCCTCTTGGGACAGGCCTTTTGGCTCGGACCAGAGGAATTTTTGTTATTCCTGGCCGGAAGGCCTGCCTTGGTACCTCACATGGCACCATAGCACTTTCCCCACCTTTTTGTTTGTGTGTCTTTTTTCTTTGTTGTTGTGTCACTGCACTCTCACCTTTATTTCCAAGCAAGTACGGTGTGGTTCCTCGGGCCTGCCTTGAACGTCTTGGGAGGGGGTGGATATGGCCTTCTGGCTTAGTTGGCCCTCTTTCATGGTGTCTCAATTCGGGGGAGCCCCACCTAGTACTTGGGGTGGGCTGTTTCGGCAGTCCCCCTGGAGTCCTGCCTGGTTTCGGCCAGGCAGACCATTGCAAGTACCTCAGTCCCTGTCAGGAGTCTTGCGCCCCGGGGGATCAATGTCAGGGTCCAACCTCTTCGGAGGTAGGACCATTTTGCACACCTTGTGCATTATTTGTGTTCCTCGCGTTTGTGTGTGTGCACTTTTTTATGCACCGGGTGATAGTCTTGAGTGTGCTCACACACCACGGGCTAAAAAAAAAAAGGAAGGGTTTGTACCTATGGACTTCAGTATATGAAAAAGCACCAATCAAGGTCCCAAGGTGGTGACGGAGGTCGCACTGGAGGTACCAAGTGTCACACCCCCTGAAGTTACGCACCAGAAAGCGGGTGGCTAACGGCCTCTAAAAGAAAATTGCCAAAGCCAAAACCTGACCCTTGATAGTACTCAAGAACAACTTTTGATCAACGCCCCGTTGAAGGAAAGCCAACATCCGGGCCACCGAGTAAGAGCGAGGGGGAGCCCAAAGAAACTCACACCACGCAATATGACTTTCACGTACGATGATAAATCTTCCTAGAAGTCGCTCTCCTCTGGTGTAAGCAGAGTGGGAATCACTGAAGCAGACAATTCTCTGTCCGTCAAAGCCAGCGACCGTAAAGCAAGATGGAAGATCGGCCCTTGAGACAGTAGATCCTCTCTGAGAGGATCTACTCCATGAAGCGTCTGCGACTAGCCTGACCAGGTCGGCATACCATCTCGGTGAGGCCAGTCCTGAGCCACAAGAATGACCTTTCGCCTTGATCCTGCGAAGAAGTCGTGGCAGCAACTTGAGAGGAGGAAAGGCAGACAGCAGCTGATACTGACCCCATGGTGCCACCAGTGCATCTGCCAGAGGGTCTCGGGAGCGGGCCACAAACCTCTTCACTATCCTGTTGATTCAACGCCAACAGATCCACTTCTGGAGTTCCCCAAAGAAGGCACAACTGTTGCAACACCTCTGGATGTAGGGACCATTCCCCTGCATCCAAGGCCTGTCGACTGAGATAATCCGCCTGCCAATTTTCCACACCTGTAATGTGAACAGCGGAGGGAGCCAGAACAAGGCGCTCTGCCCAAGAAATAATGCCTGTCACTTCCAAGGCCGCAAGGACACTCTTGGTGCCCCCTTGGTGAAAGACATAAGCCAGTGCCATGGCATAGTCCGATTGAAAGCGCATTGGACAACCTGCAGGTGCCCGGTCCAGTGGACTAGGCAAAGCTGGATCACCCTCAGCTCCAGGATATTGATCGGTAACCTAGATTCCTCCAGTTACCACATCTCCCTGAGCAGAGAACCTGCCGAGGACTCCTCCCCAACCCGACAGGCTTGCATACGTGGTGACAATTGTCCAGTAATAGAGGAGGAAAGATTTTCCTGCTTGGGCATCGGGGCCTGAAGCCACCAGATCAGGTACTCCTCGGGCACCTGCTCAGCTGGATCCAAATGTCCAGAGAGTTTGGATTCTTGTTCCTTTTGAGGATTTCCTTCTGGAGGATCCTCGTGAGGGATTGAGCGGAAGGGACCACCTTGAAGACGACACCATCAGTCCTAGAACTTGCATGCAGGTTTCAAGGGACGACCATGTGCTGGACAGCAACAGCTGAACCTCAGTCAGAAGTTTCAAGAGTTTTTCCGGAGGGAAAAACACCTTGGCTGAGGACGAGTCCAAAGTCAGGCCCAGATAGTCCAGTCTCATGGAAGGGACCAGGGACGACCTCTGAAGGCTCAGAATCCACTCAAACTCTTCCAGAGTTCTCATGGTGATTTCCAAATTCGTTGTTCGCACCATAGGGGACTTTGCACGGAGAAGCAGATCGTCCAGGTAAGCAAGGACTGTTATCCCCCGCTGTCGCAACAGCGCCAGGACCGGAGCCAAAACCTTTGTGAAGACCCGAGGAGCAGAGGCGAGACCAAAGGGCAAGGACACAAACTGGTAGTGATCCTCTCCCACGGCATCTTTCATGTATATAGAGGCCAGGAATCCCCCTGATGTAGTGAAGCCAGCATTGTGCGAACCGATATCATCTTGAATTTTTGATTCACACGGAACCATCCAGGGCCATTAGGTCAAGCCTTGTTGAATCAGATCCTGAACTGCCCAATAGAGCGCCAGCAAGCGATCCGGGGACAGCGTACATTGGAAGGGAAAACCTTACCGGAGAAACGGATCGAAAATCGATCTTGTAACTGGACCGTATGACCTGAAACATGCTGTCTGGGATCCGGGCCAGCAGCAGGTCAGAGAACCTGCAAAGACGTGCCCCCACCCCAGATACGGGTGAGGACGCACATTCAGGCTGAGTAGGCCTTGTGCGCAGGTCTGGAAAAATCGGACTTCCGTTTGCCAGACCGGGGTCGCTTGGAGCCACCCGAGGAAGTCTCGAAGGGCTTCGCCTCATCGACTATCCCCGAGGGATGAAGAAACTGTTTGTGAGCCAAAAATGAAGGACCCCGTCTGCGACGAGGGTCCTTACCCTTGTTAGCCTGTGGAAGAAAAGTACTCTTCCTCCCTGAGAGACCCTTTTATAATGTCATCCAGGGTAGCGCCAAATAGCTGATCCCCTTGAAATGGGCGATCCGTTAAGGCCTTCTTAGAAGTTTGATCCGCAGACCAACACTTCAGCCAACCACTGCTGAAACCGACAGGTGACTCGATAAAGGAGCCGTGTCTAGCGTGCCATCACAAACAAATCACAAATCACAAACAAATTGCAGCCTCTGCACCAGCTGGTCCAAAAGCTCTCCCAAGGCTGGAGGGACTTGCTTCCTCACTAAGTCATGGCGTGGGCCCATCAGTCAGAGTCTGCGTGACAGGGGCAATTGTAAACACTGTTCTCAGTGCAGACCCCGCCAGGGAGTACAGATCGCAGGCCACAGCCCCCGCCTTTCTATCCCCCAGGTCTGTAAAGAACAGGGATTCCTCCACTGGAATAACGGTAGCCTTATTCAGTCTGGAGACCAGTTGGTCCACCTTAGGTGGTACAGTCCACTGCTTTACCAGAGACTCCTCAAAAGGGTAACGTCTAGCAAGCCGCTTGGACACCCCAGGGGGGACGTCTCGGACGGTCTCATTCTTTATGAGCATGCTAGCAAAATAAGTTGAGAAGGGAAAAATCTTTTCCGCTCCGGATGGCATGTGACCGCCAAACGCAACTGCAGCTGCGACCTCCAAATTTCAGGGTGTCACACACAGAAACAACCAGTGCATCCACCAGCGCCTTATCTTGCGCAGCAGGGGAGGTAGAAATGTCATCCTCATCATCTGAGCAGGCAGGGCGTGAGGTAACAGACCCGGCAGGGAGACCTACATCTGCGGTGGCTGAGTCAGACTCAGAATCCGAGACAACAGATGAGGCAGGGGTAGGTGGAGGTTGTTTCTTCGCACCTTGCCCTCCCAAGGCCACCTCCACCTGGGACACAAATGCTTCCAGAACCGCCAAAATTGCATTGTTGGACAGTTGAGATCTGGAAGGCCCTGCGGCCTCTGTAAGGGGGTCAGGTGGGAACACATGTTCTGCAGGGTCCATACTGCACCAGAAGTACCTGCCAGCAAAATTTGACAAAATTACAGAAAAAAAATGTTTTTTTTTTTGGCAAAAAAACGGTCCCACTGCGCTACAGCGCCCCCCGAAGGTCAGGCACGCGCTGAAGACCCCCAACAGAGAGACCCCTAGAACTCACTGTCCCAATATGCATCAGCCGGTCCCAGAACATCTGCTCGTGTCAGCAGCAGCACTCCAAAAGGAATTGAGCTTGAAACTGCCCAGGGTGAAGGAAGGGGCTCCACCCACTGAAATAACACCCCCAGGCACTCCCACCTAGATTCTCAGCAAGGAATCCACCACAAAATGTCCGAAACCGGGTGTACCAAGATGGCCATCGATCATTGTAGCACATGTGGCCCCCCGGACGATCTCTCGTTCGCCCGCGGTGGCCCCCTCCCCCCAGACCCCCCCCATGTGGCCTGAGAACTTGGTCCAAGCCCCCCAGGAGAAGGTCCAAACAGTCCCCCGCATGGGGGGGGGTAGAAGAGGGGGTGCACAACAGGACAGAGGGGAACCCCGGATTGTGAGGGTTCGACCGTCCCAGGGAGAGGCCCGCGTCCATCCCAAAATCTGCCAGGGGGAAACATTTACTCACCATACCAGGAACACAGGCGGGCACCACCTCCTGACAGGATCCCTCTCCGTGGAAGTGGGGGGCTGGCGGCCAAATAGGAGCGCTAGGCCCTGTCATGTGCGACCTGGTGAGATGTTTAACTCACAGGGCCAGTCCCCATCCAGTGGGACTCTGTCACGGCCGACCCAGCGTGGAGCTAAGGTCTGCGAGCGCTTGTTGGCCGGCTGGGGTGACCACTGGATCTTCACATCCAGCATAGTTGCTTGTAGATCTCACAGGAAAAAAAACTGAGAAAAGCTAACTAAAAAAAATTAACTTGAAAAAACTTTGCCAGGACCAGAGATCCCAGCAGGGAACTAGGTCCTTACTCCTGACTAGACAGATTAAAACGGACATCCTATGCAAGAAGAGAGAGGGAGTACCCTCAGGGACTACCCATAGGCGTAGCCAGAACTTTTTTTCGGTCTAGTGTCCTACTCCTGTAGGGGGCAGTATAACCCTACTGATATGCATCAGGAACTGCGTCCGTCAATGAACGATAAACTGGATTTTTGTCTTACCGTAAAAATCCTTTTCTCTGAGGTTCACTGAAGGACACACCTTCAAGTCTTTAAACCACTGGGCTTTATGCTGTCTCTCTTCAGGAGTAGGACTAGGCAGAAACCTTTTTTGTTATGCCCCTGGGGCAGTCCCAGAGGGTATACCATCACTTCCAGTTGTAGGACTCTAGTTTGTAACAAGCCATGTCAGAAGACATAGCACTCAACCCCAACAGAGGGTTGGGTACTGTGTCTGTCAGTGAACCTCCGAGAAAACGATTTTACGGTAAGACAAAAATCCAGTTTTCTCTTTCGTTCACTGACGGACACAGCTTCAAGTCTTTAGACCATTGGGATGTCCCAAAGTAGTGTCAATATGAGGGGTGGGAAAAAACACAGCAAACGCAGAATTCTCAACAAGGCTAAACATAGCCAACCAGGTACAACAGGAGCTCAACCAGGAACAACTGGAGATCACCACAGGAAAAAAATACACCCTCAAGAAGGGGAAGCCTCTGCAACTACAGCCTGCAAAACTTTGCGGCCAAGCGCTGCACCCGAAGATGCAAGTACATCTGGGAATGTGTGTACAGACAGCTATGTAGCCGCCTTGCACACCTGAACCACTGATGCCTGAAGACAGAAGGCCCAGGAAGCATTAAGGGCCCTTGTAGAATGCGCTTTAACAGGGAAAGGAGGAACCTGACGCTTAATGGATTAGACCTGTGTCACCATCTGCCTTATTCACTTGGAAATGGTCACAGCAGGTCCATCTGTAAGAACCAGATTTTCAAATCAGTTTAGTCACCGCCAGATACACCCTAATTGTCCTTACCACATCTAAGGAATGTAAGGCAATTTCCTTAGGCTGTTTCGGCTTAGGACATAGGGACGGCAACACAATATCTTCATTCAAATGAAACCCCCGAGACAACCTTTAGGAAGGAACGGCTGACAGGGTCACAACACCACTTTGTCCCTATGAATCACCAGGTAAAGTGACCGACAGGACAACGCGGCCAACTCCGACACCCGACGTGCAGAAGTGATAGCTACCAGGAAAGCCACTTTCTGCGACAGAGTGAGCAGAGGAACTTTTTGAATACTTTCAAAAGGAGGCATTTGAAGCTCTGACAGTACTAAATTGAGATCCCACTGTGGTACCAGGGATCGAACCCGGAGGAGCCAGATTGGGAACTCACTGCACAAAAGTTTGAACCAAGGACTTCGCCGCCAATGCCCTTTGGAAAAAGATAGCCAAGGCAGATATCTGGCCCTTGATGGTGCCCAGAGCCAAACACTGGCGGAGTCCAGCATCAGACCCAGGTAGTCTAACTTTGTGGACGGAGACAGTACCGATTTCTGAAAATTCAGTGTCCACCCGAACTCCTGCAGAGTTCGCACTGTAATGTCCAAGTCGGCTTCTAGAGCCGAGGAGGACTCTGCATGCAGAAGCAGATTATCCAGGTAACCCAGTTCCGTGATCCCCTTCTGCTGTAACAAGGCCAACACTGGGGCCAAAACCTTTGTGAACACCCGAGGAGCTGAGGCGAGACCAAAGCGTAATGCCACAAATTGAAAGTGCTCTTCTCCCACGGCAAAACGAAGAAAACGCCGATGCCCGACATATATTGGAATATGAAGGTGAGCGTCCTTGAGATCGATAGAGGCCAGCAGATCTCCCCTGATGAAGGAAAGCAACTATTGTGCAGATGGACTCCATCAAAAATTTCTGAACCCGCACAAAGTGGTTCAGAGCATTGAGATCTAAGATTGGACGAACCTTGCCTACCTTCCTGAGAACTGTAAACAGATTTGAATTAAAACCTTGTAAACGTTCTGACTCTGGCACAATAACTCCGTGGGCCCTATAGCCGCTCGGGAGACAGGTGTAAGTTGGAAGGAAAGCACCTTGCTGGAAGCAAGGACCAAAACTCAATCTTGTAACCGAACCGAATCAGTTCGTGGACCCATTTGTCCTGAATAAACAAGGTCCACGGATCCGGAAAGAAGTGAAGACGCCCCCCCACCCCAGATACAGGTGAGAGTGCCCCTTCAGACTGGGTAAGGCTTGTCTGCAGAACCAGAAGTGCCTGCTTTGGACTTACCAATCCAGGGTCTCTTGGAGCCTCCCGCAAAGGTACGGGTGGATCTCGAGCCCTTTTCCTGCGACCCAGACGGACGAAGGAGCAGCTTGTGAGCCGAAAAGAAAGGACCACGCTTACAGTGAGGTTCCTTGCCCCTAGCAGCCTGTGGAAGCAATGTACTCTTGCCACCTGTAAGGCCCTTAATAATCTCTTCCATGGAGGCACTGAACAGGTGGTCATCTACAAAAGGAAGATCAGTCAGCACCTTTTTTGAAGCCTGGTCAACCGACCAGTACCCTGAAACCCTACCGGCCAAGGGAGCTGCATCCAGGGATGCATCACAAATAGACTCTAGCCCCTGGATCAACTGATCCGCCAGGTCTGCCAGCTCAGAAGGGCGTTGACTCCCCTCCAGATCCTGGCGCAAAATCTTAGCCCATCTAGTTAAAGTCTGGGATACCAAGGTGATAGCAAACACCGGTCTCAAAATTGAACCAGCCACGGTGAAGAGGTATCGGACCAGAGCCTCAGCTCTTTTGTCCACAGGGTCCTTAAAGGACAGACAATCCTCCACTGGCAAAAGTGTGACGTTATTTAGCCTGGAAACCTGAGAATCCACACACAGTCGAACCGTCAGTTTCTTCAGAAGAGACTCCTCAAAGGGATATCTCATAGCAAAACGCTTAGGTATTCCAACCATGCATTTCGGGGAACCCCACTGACTAGTGACAATCTCTTCAAAATAGGCAGGAAAGGGAAACACCTTAGTCACCTTGGAAGATTTGTGGGTGCCAAACTGCACTGGCATCGTCCTCCAACTTTAAAGTTTCCCGCACTGACACAATCAGGGCCTTCACCAGCACTTTTTCATGCGCGGCTGCAGAGGAGGACTCATCTTCACTATTAGAGCACTCAGCATGCGTGGACACAGACCCAGTGGGCTGACTCTCGTCCGCAACGGCCAAATCTACCTCCGATTCTGAGGAAGCAGAGGATACAGGTGAAGGCAGGGGGCGCTTCTTGCTAGGCCTCCTTTGCAGGGCCATATCTAGCCAAGGCAGACTGAGACCCAGAGGGTCCCGCAGCTTCCAGGAGTGGATCGCCTGGTGAAACTCGCTCCAGAGACTCCATGACCATAAAGTTTTTTAATCCGAACCGCGCTGCTCAGAAACATTTTTTTAGGGGACAAAAACGGGAGGCCCCTCCCCCCCATGCACCATTTGGGCATCATAAGAATCAGTGCACCCACGGCGCTGTATACAGTAGAGGAAGGATAGAGTACCCCCAGAGGTTCAGCAGCCCGAGCTGGAGAGCGCCAAAACAGTCTGCCACACTGCTAGAAAGAGGAAGAGGAAATGCCGACCTGACACTAGAGGCCCCCGCAGCCTAGCGCCACATCCAACTAAAAGAAAATGGCCGCCAATGAAACTCTATGGGGAAACCATAAACATGGCCGCCAAAGCCGGGATTACAGAATCTAGGACAAAATGGTGGCCCCACATGGCGCTACACGGGACCCCGCACCCCAGGGAAGCATACAGACCCCAGGAGGAGACCACCCCCGCAGCACCCAGGTACGGACACCCCCACAAGGGGGCCAGAAGTGGCATCACCCACTACTTCTCTGGCCCAGCCAAAAACACCCATGCCCCCCCAAGGGGCCAGGGGGCAGATGAGGGCATCTACACAGTGGGAACCTGGCTAAGGAGAAGGGGGAACATCCCCAGGAAGGGCCCGTGACCACCCCAACAATTCTGTGAAAAAGGAGGGGGGACACTACTCACCATACCACTGTCACCAAATGGTCCACCGCACCATCTTGGAAAGGGGGTGCTGCGGCCTGAGATACGCTGCGACTCTGATCGTGACTGCTGTCGTGACCAGGGCTATGTGACCTCACGAGGTGTTTCACTCGCCGGCCAGCCCCCATCCAGTGGGGCTATGTCGCAGCCAACCTAGCGTGGAGCTAATACTTGGGTCGCGCTCACAGGCCAGACTGGGAAGACCATAAAGATCTAGAATATCCAGTGCGTCATCCAGCCCGGCTGTTGATTGTAGTTCACACAGGAACAGTTGATTGTAGTTCACACAGAAACAAAAATAATAAAAGTAAAAAATTCCATTTAAAAAAGGAAAAAATGCCAGGACTGCAGATCCCAGCTGAGAACCAGGTCCTTACTCCTGACTAGGCAAAAAAACTGGAGTCCTACAGCAGGAAGGGGCGTAATGAAAAGGTTTCCACCTAGTCTTACTCCTGAAGAGAGACAGCATAAAGACTTGAAGCTGTGACCATCAGAGACATAATAATGAATTAAGGCCCGTACACACGTACCGATCGTCGGCATACAAACGTCGGTGGACGAAGGATCTGCCGATTGTACGCGTGTTAGTATGGTGCCTCCGACAGATGTCTGCGCACAATCCGCGGACAAAAGTCTTTCTTGCAAACATGAAAATTTTTGTATGCCGACACCAGAACGGACGATTGTTCGCCTGTCAGTACACAATTCGGCCGACAGACCGCAGATTTGCAAGACTGGGCATGCTCAGAAAATAGAAAACACAGGGAAAGTTAACCATTACATGACATCACTTCTGCAGTCGGCGGACAAAATTCTTGTGCTGTCCTTGTGCTGTCTTTGCACTTTTCAGCAGACACCGACATCCCGGGGAGAAAAGAGGAACATTTGTATGCCGACCATCGGTACGTGTGTACGGGGCTTAAGTCTTTATTACGATTGCCTGGAATTCAGCTTCGAGGCAAAAGGGTAGTGATGTGTTGATGGTAGGTCTGCTTTATTAAAATAGAATAGTGAAGTGCAATGACCTAAAACAACCAATTACATTTGGGTTCTAAGGTTAGTGTAGTGAAAGACGAATGCTAGTTGTATGCTTTGCAATCCTGCTCTTAGTACATTGGTCTTTGCCTTATTAAATAAAGGGATTGGTTTGTAAAACTTTAGCAGATTTTACAAGGACTACATAAAACCACTTTGCTAATGATTGCAACTTGTAATTTGACTTAATTAGGAAATGTTAAAGCCAAAGGCTAAAGTAACACAAGTCATCTGAATATGCCGCTCTTCATCAGCTGGCCTCTGGGATGGGAAAGTAAACTCATCAAGAGCAGGTTAATTGCGTTTTTTTCAGATGCAATTGCTGATTTACAAGACAGGTCAAATTACTGAGCTGGAAAATAAAATAATTTTCCCTCTAAAGAAAAGCAACTATGCTCTGGGGGGGTCAGCTGAAGAACACGTCTGCATGCTAATTGTAACCGTTCATAAAGACACATAATGATTTTATGTGATCCAGCATAACAAGAAAATAATTAACAGCAAATTATTGCAGATATTTAAAGAGAACAAATATGGGATATATTTTTTTTTGTGCAGTGTCATTATCTTAGCTCTGAAAAATCACAATGAAAGAGAAAATAGTATTTTATTTTATTTTTGATGGTGGATCTAAAAAAAATAAATTAAATAAAGCAACAGAAAACAATTGTTTCCAAAATCTACCAAGAAGCAGCTAGGTATTTATCATTTTCGAACTTAGCAATTAAAGGATAAGTTCACCTTTTGGAACTTGTTACATATTCCACCCATTTTTAGGGTGGAACATGTAACATGTTTCCACTGCTGCAGCCGTTCCCCGCCTGCTGCCTCTAGTGACAGCGAGCGAGGGATCTTCTCACCGATCACGCTGTAACAATTTAAAAATGTGGCTGTGCAGGGATCGTTGTTGGCTTGTAGTGCTCAATGAATTATCACGGTGCTGTTGGTAGTTTTTTGTTTCTTCCTGTCAGTGTGCAACTGCCTGCCCATACGTGGTACGAGCAGATAGCTTACACTGACAGTCTGCAGATGTAATGCATTTTTTGCAGGCTCCTAGTAAAAATAATAATAAATGCACTTTTTTTTACCTGCAAAAAGACGTGCATTTATTTTCCAACGTGTCTTCTTTCTCCGGTGATGTCTTCTTCCTCCGCTAAGGTCTTCTTCCTCTGGTTCTTCTGCCGGTCCTTCTCCCTCCGCTGATGTCTTCTTCCTCTGGTTCTTCTCCCTCTACTGATATCAGGAGACCCCACACCTTGTGAGGTTACCACCCAGGGCATAATGTGGCGGCAACGTCGGGAGAAGACATCACCAGATTGCCATGCCTCATGGCTATATAAGAAATGGCAGACAGCGGGAGCCAACACAACAGAGGGAGCTAGCATTGGGAGAAGAACCAGCAGAAGAACCAGAGGAAGACATCAGCGGAAGAAGAAGAACCAGAGGAAGAAGACATGAGCATAGGGCGAAGACATCAACGGAGAAAAAATTGGAGCTATGACAGGGGGACATTCTTAATTTTTAATAAAGGACTTTGTCAAAAACCTGTGTACTGTTTTTATTTATTTTTGACACTTTTTTGGATGAATGAGTAGGGGTACCCACTACTCATTTACATAGGGGGGCGGTCTGGGATCTGGGGGCCCCCTTGTAAAAGGGGCTTCCAGGTTCAAATAAGTTCCCTGCCGCAGACTCGCAGAACCACCGCCCAGGGTTGTCGAGAAGAGCCCTTGTCCCCATCAACTTAAACTTAACCCCTATCTATCCACCTTTTTTTTTGCACAGAGCAGCCCAGATACTTCTGTTCTCTAGTCTCCCGCCAGCACTCCTGGCCTCTCCCTCCTGCCCTCAGAGCAAGCAGCTTGCAACGGGGGCACCAAGCAGGTTAATTCCCGAGCAGCGGCTCTGCGTGTCCATTCACAGACAGAGTTGTGGCTTGGCTTGGCCCCGCTCCCTCTCTCTCCTCATTGGCTCGCTGGCTGTGATTGACTGCAGCGGGAGACAACAGGGAGGGGCTGGGGGACTGCTGCAGACAGTGGTGGAACTACCAGGATCGCAGCAGTTGCACCCCGATTGGGCCCTGGCGTTCTGCCACTGTGGGGGGGCCCGTAAGGAGATGTGAAGACAGAGTCCCTATGTTGGGAGAGCCATTACTGGAGGCACTGGGTCCTGACTCTGAAGAGAGCACTGAACAAGGAGGGGGATCGACTGACGCTGAGAACAGGTGAGTGCCAGTGTCACCAACCCATCCCTCTGCCACTGATTCCATCCCTCCGCCACTGACCCATCCTACCGCCACTGATCCCATCCCTCTGCCACTGATCACATCCCTCTGCCACTGATTCCATCTCTCTGCCACTGATCCCAACCCTTTCGCCACTGACCCATCCTTTCCCATCCCTTACCAATACCATTCCTCTGCCACTTATCCCATCCCCCCACCACCATCCCTCTGCCACTGATCCTATCTCCCCCAGCACTGATCCCACCAACGCCACTGATTCCACCGCCGCCACTGATCCCATCCCTCCCACCACCGCCACCACTACTACTACTGATCCCATACTCCCCCACAACCACTACTGCCACTGATCTGATCCAAGAGGGCACTCAGGAGGATGTAAGGGGGCATGCTGCAGGTACTGTTTTAGTACCTCTAGAGTCCCCCCTTATATCCTCCAAAATGCCCTCTAGTAATAGTAAGGTCAGTGGCAGAACTACCAGGGTCCTAAAGGTAGCACTTGCGACTGGGCCCTGGCGTTCCACCACTATGTGGATGCGTTAAGACGGCAGGAGGGGGCCCGCTGTAGAACATGAGAAAGGGCTCCAAGGAGGGGTCGGGGGGGGGGGGGGGCCTTCATGGTTTCTTACACCAGGGTCCTGGGGGTTGTAGTTACGCCTCTGGCTGCAAAGGAGGTTTTTACCTTCATGCACAGAATGCATGAAGGTAAAAAAGCTTCAGCCTTAAGAACGACTTTAAACATTTACAACAAAAAGTGAGTAAACAGAAATTCACTGGATCAGCATGATAGCCAGGCAGTTTAAAGTGGCACTTTAGTCAGAAAATAGGTCCTGCTAGATCACTTCAGGTTGGCCCCTTTTGCAGGTATAACTATATGAAAAAAATAAAAAAAAGTGCCTATACTGTTTAAAATTCAGGAATACACTATCTCAGCCTGCTCTGCACATTCTCAGTTGCTCTAGTTTTTGGCATTGTGCTGGAAATCAGAGCCACTAGAGGCTGATCTGCTAACAGCCTAAAGATTTACTGCTGCACAGGGGCTCTGGGCTTAAGCAAAATGGCAGCCTCCAGCAAGAAGAAACAGGAGTATTGCTGGAGGCAATTTACAGCACACACTAATTTTGGTAGCAGAATTTTTACAGCGGAACTTTACCCGTAACAACTTGATTGCAGCCATGAAATTAGGAGACACATGCTTCTTTGGAGGAAAGCAATGGCAAACCTAGACAACATTATAAAAAGCAGAGACATCACCCTACTGCCAAAGTGCCGTATAGGCAAAGCTATGGTATTCCCAGTAGTAACCTATGGCTGTGAAAATTGGACCATAAGGAAGGCTGAACGCCGAAGAATTGATGCTTTTGAACTATGGTGTTGGAGAAGACTCTTGAAAGTGCCTTGGATGGCAAGAAGATCAAACCAGTCAATCCTGAAGGAAATCAACCCTGAATATTCACTGGAAGGGACAAATCCTGAAGCTGAAACTTGAATACTTTGGCCACCTAATGCGAAGAAAGGACTCATTGGAAAAAGACTTTGATGTTGGGAAACATGTAAGGAAAAAGGAGAAGAGGACAACAGAAAACAAGATGGATAGATAGCATCATCGAAACAATAATAATGAATTTAAGCAAGCTTCGGGAGGCAGTGCAGGACAGAAAAGCCTGGCACGCTATGGTCCACGAGGTCACTAAGAGTTGGACATGACATAAGGACTGAACAACAACAAGGTGTATGTATGCATGTGAGATAGGAACCTTAGATTGTAAGTTCCTTAATGGTAGGAGCTGATTTGAATGTAAAGTGCTGGTGCTATAAAAAAATATATGTAATACATATATTATATGTGAATGCTCGCTTTGATATCCAATCATACGTCATATTCAGCTACATTCATACCACTGTGCCCTGAATTGCATCTTTAGGCTCCATGTACACTAAGCTTAAAAAAAGGGCAGTTCCTCCTCTGGAAGAAAAAAATGCTCATATAACTGGATTTTTGACTTACCGTAAAATCCTTTTCTCTTAAATTCATTGACGGACGCAGTCCTCTGATCCATATCAGTAGGGTTATACTGCCCCCTACAGGAGTAGGTCATTAGGCAGAAAAAAGTTCTGGCTACGCCTATGGGCAGTCCCGGAGGGTACACCCTCTCTCTTCCTGCATAGGATGTAAGTTTTGTAACAAAGCTGTGTCAAAAAGTAACACCAACCCAACTCAAAATAGAGGGGCGGGTACTGCCGCCATAAATGAACTTAAGAGAAATGGATTTCAGGGTAAGTCAAAAATCCAGTTTTCTCTATTGTTCATTGACGGATGCAGTCCTCTGATCCATATCAGTAGGGACGTCCCAAAGCAGTGCCATAAAATGAGGGGTGGGAACAGCAGAAAATAACAAGTCCCCAAGGCTAAACATAGCCAACCAGGCAACATAGGACTCATCAGAACAAAAGAGGAGGCCCACCTGAAACAAACAGTAAATACCATCAAGGAAAGCCAAAGCCCTACAGCCAGCAGCCAGCAAAACTTTAAAGGCAAAAAAGAGGCATCTGCAGAGAGCGAACCTGACTCGTGAAAAGACTCAGTAGTCGCCAAGTAAACCTTGAGTGGCCGAACTATATCCAGAGTATGCAATGCACATTCCTCAAGACGGTAACATAACATCCTCGTTCAAGTGAACACCAGAAACCCCCTTCAGAGGGACGGACGTAACCGGACGAAGTACCACTTGTCCCCATGACCAACACATAGGGAGAACGACAGGACAATGTCTCCAGTGCCGACACCCTGCGCAGAGTTCCAGTACCAAGAAGGCTACCTGCCGTAATAAGGGAGGCAGGGGATACCCTCGAACACTTGCAAATCCAGGTTCTTGAAGAACCGACTGCACCAAATCAAGGTCCCCAGTTGGTGACGGAGGTCGCACCGGAAGTACCAAGTGTCACACCCCCTGAAAGAAGTTACGCACCAGGGAACGGGCGGCCAAAGGCCTTTGGAAGAAATCTGACCCTTGACAGTACTCAAGGCCAAATTTTGGACAACTCCCTGTTGAAGGAAGCCAAGAACCGGGCCACCGAGTAAGAGCGAGGGGGGAGGGGACCCAAAGAGACTCACACCACCCAATACAGGACTTTCTGGTACGATGAATAAATCATCCTAGAAGTCGCTTCCCTGCTGTAAGCAGGGTGGGAATCACTGAAGCAGACAATCCCTTGTCCTTCAGCATCTGGCTATCAACAGCCAAGCCGGCAAAGCCAGCGACCGTAAAGCCGGATGAAAGATTGGCCCTGGAGACAATAAATTCTCCCTGAGAGGAAGTCCCTAAGGAGTGTCCGCGGCTAGCCTGACCAGGTCGGCATACCAAGCTCGGCGAGGCCAGTCCGGAGCCACGAGAATGAACAGAATCCCTTCCGCCTCGACCCTGTGAAGAATGCTTGGCAGCAGCTTGAGAGGAGCAGCCGATACTGACCTTGGCCCACTCGTGACCACTCTCACACGACTATGCCGGCGTCATGGTGAACTTAGCGAAAGTTCTTGCCCATGACAGAACCCATGGTGCCACCATTGCACCCAGAGGGTCCCGGGAGCAGGCCACAAACCTCTGCACTATTCTGTGGATGCAACGCCAACAGGTCCATGTCTGGAGTGCCCCAACAAAGGCACAACTGCTGAAACAACCCCGGATGAAGGGACCATACCCCTGCATCCAAGGCCTGTCGACTGAGGCCAGCCACCTTCCAATGTATCACACCTGGAAAGGGAACAGCGGAGAGAGCCGGAACAAGGCGGTCTTCCCAACGAAGAATGCCTGTCACTTCCAAGGCTGCAAGGACACCCTTGGTACCCCCTTGGCGAATGACAGAAGCCACGTCGTGGCGTAGTCGATTGAATGTGAACCAAACAGTTGCAGTTGTCGGATCCAGTGAACTAGGCAAAGCCGGATCTCTCCCAGCTCCAGGACATTGATCGGCAACCTGGATCCTCAGGAACCAAACTCCCGAAGCAGAGAACCTGCCGAGGACCCCTCCCCACCCGGACAGGCTTGCATCCGCGGTGACAAATGTCCAGTAAAAAAGGGGAGGAAGGATTCCAGATCAAGACTTCCTGGTCACCCGACACAGCTGGATCCGAAAGCCCAGAGAGTTTGGATTCCAGTCCCATTCGAGTAGGATTGCCTCCCGGGGGATTCCCAAGAGGGATTGAGGGGAAGGGACCATCTCGAAAGACGACACCATCAGTCCCAGAACTCGCATGCAGGTCCGAAGGGACGGCCATGTGTGAAGTTCCAAGAGTTTTTTCCCCCGGAGGGAGAAACATCCCGACTGAGGACGAGTCCAGATAGTCAAGCCTCCTGGAAGGGACCAGGGATGACTTCTGAAGGTTCAGAACCCACCTGAACTCCTCTAGAGTTCTCATGGTGACTTCCAAATCCGTTGTAGAAGCAGATCGGCCAGGAAACCAGGACCGATACGCCCCGCAGCCGCAACAGCGCCAGGACCGGAGCCAATACCTTTGTGAAGACCCGAGTAGCAGAAGCGAGCCCAAGGGATAACGCCACAAAACCGATAGGAATCCTTCCCATGGCAAAAACGGAGAATCCGCTGGTATCCTGAACATAATGGGATGTGAAGGTAGGCATCCCGATGTCCATGGAGGCCAGGAATTCTCCCGATGTAGGGAAGCCACCATCATGCAAACCGATACCACACAGAACCATCAAAGGGCCAGTAGGTCCAGTTTGTGAAACCAGATCCTGAACTGCCCCACAGAGCGCCTGCAAGCGATCTGGGGACAGCCGTACCTTAGAACGGAAAAACTTGGATGGAAACTCGACCTTGCAACTGGACCGCATGACCCCCTGAACCCAGTCGCCTGGGATCCGGGCCAGCCGCAGGTCCGAGAACAGGCAAGGACGTCCCCCCACCCCATAGAAGTGTGAGGATGCACCTTCAGGCCGAGCAGGCCTTGTCCGCAGATCTGGAAAAAAACGATCTCTAGTTCTCCAGACCAGGGTCGTTTTGAACCACCCAAGGAAGTCATAAAGGACTTCGCCACATCGACCGCCATGAGGGACGAAGAAGCTAATGTGAGTCAAAAGGGAGGGACTCCATCCGCGACGAAGGCCCTCACCCCTGTTAGCCTGTGGAAGAAAACACTCTTCCCCCCATGAGACCCTTGTATGTCATCCAGAGCAGCAGCGCCAAACAGGCGATCCCCCTGAAAGGGGAGATCAGTTAAGGCCTTCTCAGTGTGATCCGCATACCAACTCTCCAGCCAAGTTCCGCCGGATAACCACCGCCGAAATCGACAGGTGACCCCAGAAAAAACAGAGCCAAGTCCAGCGCGGCACCGCAAACAAATTGCAGCCCCTGTGCCAACTGGTCCAACAGCCCCCCCCAGGCCAGGGGGGACTTGCCCTTCACCAGGTCATGGTGGTGGAACTCCGCCCATCAGGCAGAGTCAGCGTGGCAAGGGCAATCATGAACACTGTCCCCAGTGCAGACCCCGCCAGGGAGTACAGATCGCGGGCCACAGCTCACGGCATCCTATCCCCCAAGTCCTTAAAGAATAGGGATTCCCCCACTGGAACAACAGTAATCCTATTCAGCCTAGAGACCGTACGTCCACCATAGGCGGAACAGTCCACAGTACCAGAGACTCCACAAAGGGTAACGTCTAGCAGCCGCTTAGACACCCCAGGAAACGTCTCAGACAGTCCCATCCTACATGAGCCTGCTAACAAAATAAGCTGCTCCGGATGGCATGTGAATGCCAGATGCCACCTGCACCCCAGGTGCAGCCGCCGCTGCGTCCTCCAAACCGCAGGGTATCACGCACCGAAACAACCAGTGCATCCACCAGCGCCTGTATCGTGTGCGGCAGGGGAGGTGAAAGGTCGTCCTCATCGGAGGAGACAGGGCGCGAGGTACCAGACCCGACAGGGAGGCCCAGGTCTGCGGCAGCTGATCCAGACTCAGAAACCGAGACATCAGTTGAGGCAGGGGTAGTTGGAGAAAACGCTTCAGCCCACCTCCACCTGGGCCCAAATGCTACCTGAACCGCCGAAAATGCATTGATGGACAGTGGAGATCTGGAAGGCCCTGCTACCTCCGTGAGGGGGTCAGGTGGGGATACATGGCCTACAGGGTCCATACGGAACCTGAGAAACCCGCCAGCAAAATTTGCAAAAAATGAAAAAATAAAAATAACAGTTTTTTTTTTCTTTTTAAAAAGAAGGGGCCCCACAGCACCCCCCAGAGGTCAGGCACATGCTAATTAACCCCCCCAAAGAGAGAGAGACTACCCTCAGCAACTCACTGTCCCCCGATGGCAATCTGATTAGAAGGCCAGCAAAACTTTTGTACCCAGCGGCGGCTCAGAGCAAAGAGTGAGCCAGGAAGCAGCCCAGAATGCAAGGGAGAGGCTCCACCACCAAAAGAACGCCTCCAGGCACTCCCACCGCAAAATGGCCAAAAATGGGTGTACCAAGATGGCCGCCGTCATAACTGCAGACAAGGCTACAACAATATGGCGGCCAGTGCGGCAATCGGACCCCCCGCCAGCCCTACTATCTCATCCAGCCCTGGAGGGCCCGACCGAGGTCCCCCTGCACCATCGACCAGGAGCCGTGAACGGCGCAACCCCGGCCCCCCATGCAGCCTGAACACCAGGCCCCAGCCGCAGGTAGGCCCAAAACAGTACCCCACGCGGGAGGTGGGGTCACAACAGGACAGAGGTAAACCCAGGAGTGTGAGGGTCCGACTATCCCAGAGAGAGGGCCTGCGCCCACCCCAAAAACCGCCAGGGAAGGGGGAGGGAGGGGGGGACGTTTACTCACCATACCGGGAACACAGGCGGGCGCCATCTCGTGACAGGACCCCACACCACCGGAGTAGGGGGGCTGTCGGCCAAATATGAGCGCTGCGACATAAGCCCAGACCTTGTTGTGTGCGTCCTGGCGAGACATTTAACTCGCTGGGCCAGTCCCCGTCCAGTGGGACTATGTCGCGGCCGACTCAGCGCGGAGCTAAGGCCTGCATGCGCTCGCTGGCCAGACTGTGGTGACCACCGGATATGGGGGTCCAGTCTGTCGCCCAGCCCGGCATAATTGCTTGAAGAACATTCCGGAGAAAAAAAGACTAGCTAAAAGAAATCTACATAAAAAAATTACTTCTATGCCAGTACCAAAGATCCCAGCACGGAACTAGGTCATTACTCCTGACTAGGCAGATTAGAACTGACATCCTATGCAGGAAGAGAGAGGGTGTACCCACCGGGACTGCCCATAGGCGTAGCCAGAACTTTTTTTCTGCCTAGTGTCCTACTCCTGTAGGGGGCAGTATAACCCTACTGATATGGATCAGAGGACTGTGTCCGTCAATGAACGATAGAGAAAAAGTTTTTGTACATAGTTTAGGCTAGTTTAGGAGAGGTTCGTTTTTTTTTTTTTCTGCCAGTAAGCTGCAATCAAAAACGCAAACCAGAAGGTTTTTTTTTCCTGCCTCTAAACTTTGAGCTTAAATAATGCCTCTAATCATCCTAATGTGCATGGACACAGAGGATAACATTGAGCTGCTTCTACAGGCAAAACACAAAACTTCTGTCGAAGCAACGATTTTTAAGCCAATGTGCATGGAGCCTAAACTAAATATTTAGCCAATTATTTATTAGATCATAACTAAAAAGGAGCCCTTTCATAACAAAAATGTGTTGGATTATGTTGTACCAGAAAACTCCACAAATACATATTTTAAATTTATTAAATTAAAAAAATAATTCATTTAGTACCCTGGTAAACAATATTATTAGTTTTTTTAGGAGTATTTGGATCCACTCTAGCGACTTGCACTATAGTTACTGCTCCATGTCAGTTTCATTCTGAAGTGTCTTCATAGCAAGACCCCAGAGAGACATACTGGTAAAGAAAGGGCCATCGGAGCTTCTGTATCCATTGGATGAGGCTCGGTTAGTTAGTGACTCATGGCAGTTATTCTCTATAGTCACTAATGAGGAACGTATCATAGATATGTCAGAGTGCAGACTGTCCTCTGACACTTCCACCTCAGAGAATGTATAGGCCTCGCCTGTGTCTGCCAAGTGAGGCTTTGTGGCCTTTGTACGCTCTGAGATATTCTTGTCCTGTCCAGAATCTTGCTGAATCATGCTTTGTAATTTGCAGTAGGCGTTTGCTGTACTTCCCTCGTAGTCGCTCCTTGTATTTTCCACCGAATGCCCCTGTTCTTGTATAAAAGCTACAGAAATGTTCTGTGTAACGGAATCTAAATTCTGAGTTTTATCCAAACTGGAAGATCCTGCAGGATTGTGAAACTCCTCTGTTGTGACCTGATCTCCATCTCCATCTCCAGCCTTGCAGTGCATTTTCTTATGGCGTCTGAGGACAGCTGAGCGGGAGAAGCTTTTGCTGCATACATCACAAGTATATGGCTTCTCCCCCGTATGAGATCTGACATGCCTTCGCAGGTCTCCAGAGCCACCAAACCTCTTTCCTGGAAAATAACGAGAAACAGAACTAAGAAGGTAAACAGACCATTAATGAATCCATAACCTACGAAACAAATACTGGATGTGAAGAGATGTGATGGATGTGTTGTTCTGAGAGATCCAGCCATTGGAATTAAAGGGGACATGTGCTTTGTCCATTCAGGGCAAAACAACAGGTTAACTTTAATAGCGGCCTCACCAGCTACACTATGTTCAGCTGCCAGAAGCAAAGAGTAGGTTCGCGTCGGCTCCAAGTAGGGACTTAGAGTGTACACAGGGCTAAGGACACTCTTACTGCCTAGAGTAATAGTGCTGGGCAAATATGATAGCCCCAGCACTGTCACATAGGAAGAAGGGTAACTAAAGTACCATGTACTTGTTTTTCCTTCCAGCTGGCAAATAGAGTAAGCCCCCGTTCACACTAAGGCGACCTGGTCGCCTCACAGGTCGCCGTAGGTCGCCTCCCATAGGGAAGCTGCGGACCCGTTCTAATAGGAGCAACACAAGTCGCTCCGAATTAGAAAAAGGGTCCGGAGCTTCTTTGGGGCGACCAGGAGGCGACCGCCATAGACTTCAATGTTATGAAGTCTGTGGCGGCCGCTCCGAGGTCGTGGCGCGCTGCTCGCACCGCGACCTCCGAAGTAGCGTCGCTTGCATGTGAACGGGGGCTAAGTGTAAACAGCTAAAGAGGCCCCCATTAAGGTGAGCCAGTTTCTTTCCCTTACTTGTTCACCCCCTCACATTCAAACATCTCACCTCACATTTTACCTGTATACCTAAGTACATAAATGAAAGATAGGCAAGCAGCTAAATACACAGTTGGAAAATATATATGTGGATGGTCCTACCTGCCACATATATTATTAATAATTTTGATCAGCCAGTTTTTTTAATCCAGGTCTTGACTTTATCATTTTTTTAACCACTTAAGCCCCGGAAGATTTTACCCCCTTCCTGACCAGGGCCTATTTTGCGATTCGGCACTGCGGGACTTTAATGGAAATTGCGCGGTCGTGCAACGCTGTACCCAAATGAAATTTACATTCTTTTTTTCCCCACAAACAGAGCTTTCTTTTGGTGGTATTTGATCACCTGTGCGATTTTGTGATCATGCGCTATAAACAAAAAAAGAGCGACAATTTTGCAAAAATAACAATATTGAAATTCCCCAAAAAAAATGTAAAAAAAAAAAAAAAAAAAAAATCGCAAAAAGCGTATTTTGATTGGTTTGCGCAAAAGTTATTGCGTTTACTAACTAAGGGAAAGATTTTTGTCACTTTTGTTGTTTTTTTTTTTAACGAGTAATGGCAGCGATCTGCAATTTTTTTTGCGGTACTGCGACATTGCGGCGGACAGATCGGACCCTTGACTGACATTTTTTACACTTTTGGGGGTACCAGTGACATTACTACAGTAATCAGTGCTATACATATGCACTGTTACTGTAAAAATGACACTGGGAGGGAAGGGGTTAACTTTATTGGAGAGGGAGGGGTTAAGTGTGTCCCTAGGGGCGTGTTTCTTACTGTGATTGGATGTGGCTTTGTGTGTAACAGTACAGATCAACGGTCCTACATAGCAGGACTGAGTGATCAGTGCTTTTACACAGGGGAGAGTGACAGGCGGCTTTGTTTACATTAGCCGCCTGCCTTTCTCCCTCTCCACCCGACGATCGCGAGTGACCGGCGGACATCGGGTCCGCCGGTCACACGCACCGGCTTCTTCGGGTACGAGCGGGGGGCTTCTCCGGCGGCGCGCGCTCGCCCCCTATTCGCTCCCAGGCTAGTGACGTACCGGTACGTCACTTTGCTTGGAAGGGGCTGACCACCGCCGTATATAGTCGGGCGGCGGTCGGCAAGTGGTTAAACAGCAGTCAAAGCAATACAGCTTATTCAAGCCTCTGTGCTCCATTTATTAGATTCACAGCACTGTACAAGGCACAAAAGCCTTATATGCCTAGTACACAAGATGAGAAAATGAGACGAAAAATACAACTTTCAGAGCGATCGTCCGATAATCTGATCATTAGTACGCAAGCTTTCGAGTGCCGATCAAAACCGTTCATGCGAAAATATCCGAAAGAAAAGAACGAAAACTTTTCTCTTAACAGAACAAACTATTTTCATGTAATTAGTATGGTATTTGTACTAACAAAAAAATTGCGTGACCAAGACCATGCATGCTCGGAAATGTGAGAATACATTAAAATACATTACATCACTTCCAAAGATGTATTCTGCCATACGAGAATTTTCATAGCAAGTAACCTATTGGATTTCAATATGAAACTAGCATGCAAAAAAAAAAATATTTTTTCATCATTCGTCCGATACTCTTCCATGTGTACAAGGCTTTTAAGTGCTACCTCTTCCCCTTCTAGTCTGGATGCTAATTTACATGGGATTACATACACTATATTACCAAAAGTATTGGGACACCTGCCTTTAAACGCACATGAACTTCAATGGCATCCCAGTCTTAGTCCGTAGGGTTCAATATTGAGTTGGCCCACCCTTTGCAGCTATACCAGCTTCAGCTCTTCTGGGAAGGCTGTTCACAAGGTTTAGGAGTCTGTCTATCTCCCTCCTCATTGCCTTACCTTTACATAGGCTATCCCCCCCTTAAGTCCATCATGATGAGTCCATCATGAATGCTGCTGCCAGACTCATCCACCTTGCAAACCGCTCAGTGTGTGCTACCCCTCTCTGACAATCCCTTTATTTGCTTCCGCTCATCCAACAAATTAAATTAAAAATACTAACAATAACTTACAAAGCCATCCACAACTCTGCCCCAAGCTACATCACTAACCTAGTCTCAAAATACCAACCTAATCTTTCTCTTTGTTCACTCCAAGACCTCCTGCTCTCTAGTTCCCTTATCACCTCCAGAATTTCTCTAGAGCCTCTGCCATCCTCTAGAAATCCCTATCCCAATATGTCCAACTATCTCCTACTCTGTACTCTTTCAGACGATCCCTGAAAACTCAAGCCCTCAGAGAGTCCTATCTGGCCCCCACCTAACAACTGTACATTTATTTTCTTCAACAGTCCATCCCACACAGTTCTCTTGACCCTCCCTGTTAGACTGTAAGCTCTAATGAGCAGGGCCCGCTAATTCCTCCTGTATTAAACTGTATTGTAATTGTACTTTGTGCCCTTATGTTGTAAAGCGCTGTGTAAACTGCCTGCACTATATAAATCCTGTATAATAATAATAATAATAATATATACTAATGTATAGTGTATATATGTATATCATTTTTTAAGGGTCTGTCATGGATTTGGGGAGGGACCCCAGGCTGTTTTTTTTTTTACTTTTAATTTTAATTGCCAGCAAATTCTTTTGTTTACATTCAGCTGTCAGCAGGGAACCCAGCTGACAGCTGATGAGTCATCAGTTGTCAAGGACGCGGCGCTCCTCAACAACCAGCTATAACATTACATTTTGGCGTGGGGTTTCCCTTAAAATCCCTAATAGACCTGAAATGCCTAGTGTGGGTTGGGGGAGGACCCCAGGTTGTTTTTTTTTCTCTTAATTTTAATTGCCAGCAAATTCTTTTGTTTACATTCAGCTGTCAGCAGGGAGTCATCAGTTGTCAAGGACGCGGCGCTACTCAACAACCAGCTATAACACGTGAAAGGAGGGAGGGAAATAGAAAAAAAACAGCCAAAATCACATTCAAAACTGATGACATGCGATTCAGAAGCGTTCCCATACAAGTCAATGAGCTTGTAATTTGTACCTGAAACCCATCGCAGTGCTCAGAAAACGTACAGGACTCCTTTTCAGTTTGCACTACAGATGCACCGCATATATGTGATCAGCAACAATAGAAACCCAAGGTTATTTCACATGTCATGCAAATTAGATGCTGTTCAAAATGCATCCAATTCACATATATGTGAACTGGGGCTAAAAGACTGAAGACTTTGCTTCATTGAGCTTGTATGATTTGGAGGGCCTCCTCCAGCCATTTTGTCTCCTCAAACAATCCAATTATAAACTGGAAGGTTATATAGCTCCCATCCAACTCACCCTACAGTGTGTGTCTGATTGTAATAAGGACATTAGACTGTAAGCTCCTTTGGTAGTAGCGAATTGTGTGAACAGTTCTATGTATGCTGCTAAGGGGAAAGGACAGCACAATTTGTATAAAAACAAAATAATTGGTCCTTACTTTTGCATCTTACAGTGTGCTCTGCTATATACATTAAATGAGTCCTTCCCTCATGCAGTATCATAAGTGAAGCTTTCTATAAGGTCTATGTTGGGGGACATGAATCAACACTCACCACATGTCATACAGCTGTACGGTCGCTCTCCTGTGTGGCGGATTCTGTGCTTTATGAGCTTGCGGTACATGTTGAAAGATTTACCACAGTCATCACAGGTGTAAAGTTTGTCTGTGGCGTGAGTCTTCTCGTGTTCCTTCAAGTTGCTGATATTACTGAAACCTAGCAAAGTGATGAGGAAAGCAGGTGACTCATTTTTAATGCGAGCAGAGAATAAGTCCTCCAGCAATCATGTGTAATCAGTAACATTACCTCTCCCGCAGATATCACACAAGTGTGGTTTTTCCCCAGTGTGAATGACAATGTGGCGCTGCACATCACCAGAGACCGCAAACCTGGATAGGCAGAGAATCGTCTTTTTATTAAAACTTGAAGTACCAAAAGGGAATGTACAGAGGTTTTGTATTCTAATTATAATTAAAAATACAATTAAACAAACATTTTAAAAAATTATGTTCTTTTTTTTTTTGTCAGGTTAATATGAAATATTCATACTTTGTAATTTAATTTGCAGCTAACAGGTCTGGGCACCCTTCACGTATTTAAAAGTCCATACCTAGCTGTTCTCCCGAGAGGAGTTTTTTTTACAAAGCCTAAACTCTAGGCAGATATAAATCACATATTATGCAGGGCTGTAATAATGAATACAACATTAAATGCATTTTTTTATACAAGCAGTGTAAATGCCTGGATTTCATATGGCATCAGCCTCTTGCAGTGTAGGAGGAGGAAGATGCACAAGGAGTCAACTAGGGCTGAACGATAGTCGATATGATATCGACTATCATTCTGCGGACGTGGGCGATATTCATATCGCCGAGGTCACGTTATTTTGCATAGGCAGGGAGAAGTCGGGACTCGGAGGAGGACTCACAGACATCCGTTAGGCAGGGAGAATTTGGGACTTGGAGGAGGACTCACAGCCGTCCCACACTTCAGCGGTGAGCAGCGCGCCGTGAGCAGCTGCACAGCTAACCAATCACGCGTGCCTGCACACCTGATTGGTTCGCTGTGCCGATACTCACAGCGTGATTGGTTCGCTGTGCCATTGAGAAAACTAGCTGAGGGCGGAGACTGAACGTGTGGGCTGCAGTGCACGGAAGTGGAGTGAGTCAGTGCATGCGGCTGTGATCTTTTACCAGCTCCTAGTCCTCCGCTCCTACCACCACTGTGATTCCCGACGAGAATGAGAGACTGAATAATCCGATTCCACACAATTCCACACTGTCACTGACTGTCACTGAGAGTATTGAGTACCATTATTAACCCTGGCCTGCCCTGTATCTGCAATTAAAATTTAGAAGGCTGTGCTGCTGCCTGCATGCTTCATGATTTCCATCCATTCCCAGCATCCTTCCCTACAGTGTCAGTAACATTAACCCTGGCTGTCCCAGACTCCCAGTGCAGTATATAATATATCCAATCAGAAGAAGGGCTGCTGCAAAACTCATCCCATCCCTACAGTAACATTAACCCTGGCTGTCCCAGGTGTCCCTTGTAAGGTAATTGTTGACTTTAGCCTGGATTGACGGGTCTCTCAATATCACAATATATATATAGTTGAAAAAAAAATATTGCAATATATTTTTTTTCCAATATCGTTCAGGCCTAGTCAACCATTCAACTTTCTGACTGGGCTCATCACTGAGCCCCATATCTTTACACTGTGCAGTCACAGGATGAGGTGGGATCAGACAACCTGGGCTAAAAGAAAGTGGGTTGCATGATGCTGGCCATCCGGTGGAGGACATCTAGTAGCATAAAAAAGTACTGCAGAGGAAACCTCTAGATGGAAGGTGAACATTTTATTTACTGTAAAATTTATTCCTTGAAGTACAGTAAGGGCCCACTAGGTGCAGTTAACTGCATTTTTCCACATGGTAAAACGCAGGTAACTGCAATGACACACAGAAAACAATAGTTTTCTTTGTGTCATGTGCAGACCAGAATTCAGTGTAACACTGCGTTCCAAAGTGGTACAACATGGTTGCCTAATATCACACGGCTATGTTCAGTCCCTTATGTAACTGCACAGAAGTGTACCCCGCTGCACTAATGTGCATTTATATTAATGAAGCAGCACAATGTACACTTCACATAAAGTTTATTTTAAAAAAGGGAGCTGGGTGATGCGATAAAACACGCATCACACCACTCCCTTCCGCACTGATCTACAACCTTAATCGCTGTGTGAGCAGCAGCAGTTTGGGCTGACGTCAGTGTTAACGGGCCCAAAGGGACACAGTATCAGAAGTAAATCAGAGACAAATGGGCTATACTGCCACCTACAGGGGGAATTAGACAATGGCAAAAAAAGCTTTTAGCTAGTCAGGTATAACCCCTCCTACTCCCATAATGCTTCTGTATTGTAGAAAAGCAATAAAAGGAGCAAATCACAAACAGATGGGTGGGACTTGTGTCCCTAATGAACTCCAAACAACTGATTTTATGGTAATTCTGATTCTTTCTTGTTCATTAAAGGACGTGGGATCAAAAGTAAATTAGAGACAACTAAGACATCCAAAAGCAGTCCATCTGAGGCAGTGGGCAACAGCAACAAGACACTAACAAGCCCACATAACAATAGTAAAAACTAGTGGCACCCTGCAGCTCAAAGACCTGCCCGAAGGACCTTCCATTAAGGCCAAGTTGCCCTGCATTATACCCAGTCCATGCACGGTCCAGTATCCTCCAGGAGGATCACCCAGGAGCTGTTGGTATCTGGGTAATTTCCTTCCTTGGACATAGATTCCAGGTGCCCCACCTTGTGATTGGATAATATTGCATGTCTTAGCCATCAGAGGCTTCTCCCTCTCTTTTTTGTGTTGAGCATTGTTTTGAAATCAAAATAAGTAGAATATAGGTATCTATACAGATGAATTGATGTGTTTGAATTATTTATTCTTTGTATATATTTTTCATGAAGTTGGCCAATGTCAAGGATCTTTGAGGAAGCACTTTAAGAATATGGTCATTCTGCGAAACGCGTCAGCGCTAGACCTCTTTGTCCGACAGCTCAGGAGAGCACCACTTTTCTCTGGATGGCTCTTGATGATGTCAATTTTGTAACTATGTGTGATGTTTCTTCACAATTTAACGGTTTGTAATGTATATTGTTATATTCAATAAAACTTGTATGAATTTTTTATTCTGTTTTTTTTTGTCATGCTCACTGACTGCACACCCTACATCCATTAAATTCCTAATTTAGGAATTAGGGGTGGCAATTCCCCCCCGTTTATTCATGATGGAAGCAAAATGTCCTAGTTGAGGTGAACAGCAGACAAACTTTCTTAGGAAGAAAGGAGGCTCTAGGTCTCAAGATAACCTTGTCCTTGTGTAAGATGAGAAGCCGTTCTTTACAAATCAAGGCAGCTAGCTCAGACATACGCCTTGGAGAGGTGATGCCAACATGAAAGACAACCTTTATGTGTAAGAGAGGAAAGAGGAATATCCCTAAAATGTACAAAAGGTGTTTTTTGGAGAGAAGACAGAACTAAATTTAGATCCAATAGAGTCCCTGGTTGTCGAACAGGTGCGACTATATGAGCGACACCCTGTACAAAAGCCTTTATCCAAGAACGAGAATAATCTTTAAAGTAGAACTATAGGTAAACTTTTTTTCTCTTACGTCCTCCGACAGTCGCCACCGCTTTATATTCATCACTAATGGGGTTATTGACCTTTGCTCCGCAGGAGTAGCTAGGCAACAAAATTTATTAATATCAAAGCTTTTAGCATATCCCACCCCTAGGGGGTGGTCCCCTCAGTCAATACCTCCCTGCTTCCTGCATTCCCAACTCAGTTTCTAATGCCTAGCTTAGGAGTAGGCTGGCTGTTCCTGTGCTGGGGCTCTCAGTCTCAGCCTTTATTCTCTGTTTGATTTTATTTTGAGTCTTTTTCTCTTTCTTTTACTTAGCTGTTTTTTTTTCAGCATGAAGATGATCGTGCGGAGCTGGGTCTCGGACTGGCCACCCTGGATCCCAGGGCTCAGAGCCAGGGGCTTCCCAGCCTGCCATCGAGCTTCAGCTTAGGTTTTACCCTGGCATATTGAACGACCCATCCCTATTCGCTGCAGGGATGCTATCTGTGAGGTGGCTACCTCACTGGACGCCATTGCGGTTTCGCACCGCAGTTCCACTGCGTCATGG
Organism: Pelophylax lessonae; assembly: GCF_965119305.1. Classification (NCBI taxonomy): domain Eukaryota; kingdom Metazoa; phylum Chordata; class Amphibia; order Anura; family Ranidae; genus Pelophylax; species Pelophylax lessonae. Next base: position 792,309,736 of record NC_138768.1, on the reverse strand, counting down.
CTGCGACACTCCCTGTCCTCAGTGCAGCGGTTTGGTCGCTGGAGCAGGCTCCCCACGCCATCCGGACTGGTAAGTGTAACTCTATGTGGGGACCTGTCTATTTGGGTGTCAGTCTGGGACTGTGTGACCCTGCATGTCTGTGTGGATGCTGAGCTCCCTGTCAGATTCCTGTGTGGAATTGCTGCCTGTGTGTGGGCTGCGAGGGGGGGGCTCTCCTGCTCTGCTGGGTGAATGCATGAAGCAGTCTGGGTTTAGGCATGCAGTGCGGCGATCGCAGCGGCGACCCGCCATTTTTTTTTGCGGCAGAATTATGGTGGCCGGTCCTGTGTGGTAGGGCGCGGCGTTTTGGCGCCAAACGCCGCCATTTTGGCGGCGATCGCTCAGGCCACATGTCGGCGCCATTTTCTATTTGCCTCAGGAACCCTCAGCCGAGCGGCCATGTTTGTGTAGCCTTACATAGGCTTTATAGGGGCGTTCAGTCATTGCATCACTTCCTTTTGCTCTGGGACAGCGATCGGTGACAGCAGCCTGTGTGATGTCTCCAGGTTTTTACCTTTCCATTTTCCTGTATTCCTTGCCCAGTGTTCTTATCCCTGTGGGGGTCGGTGTATTCAGTGGGTGCGGTGGGCTACGCTCGCCGCGATCTTAAAGGGACAGTACTCCTTTTTTCCTAATATTGCTGGGGCATGGATTCTCAGGATTGCAAGTTTCCTCCCACCTTGGTGGGGGGCCAAGGGGCTGCTGCTTCCCCCGAGGGGGCTGATCTGGCTACTATTGTGGCGAACTTGGCTGCTCAGGTGCAGATGCTGGTGGCTGATCGATCCACAAAACTGCCCAGAGTGTCTATTTCCTCTGCTTCAGAGGGCGATGGGGCTGTTATGGCTGGAGTGCCCTTCTCAGGGTCTCACTCATCTCTAGACCTTGTGGGGTCTGAGGGGGAGGCTGAGGTAGAAGGGGTTGATAATTCTCCCCCTGGCTCGTCTGAAGAGCTTGCACTCATGGATGAGTTAGTTGCTTCTATCAAGCAAACGCTGCATTTGCAGGATGAACCATGTCCTCCTGCTTTGATGTCCTCTTATGGGACGCAAAGGAAACGCAAAACATCGCAGGTTTTTCTTTGCTCTACGGAATTTCAGCGCACTGTTGATGAGCAATGGCGCACTTTAAAGAAGCCTTTTGCTGTGCCGAGTAGGTTCAAGCTGCGTTATCCATTTACACCCGCCACTGATGAGCGTTGGTGTGTGCCGCCTAAGGTGGATCATGCAGTGGCGATTTTAAATAAATCTACTGCGATTCCTGCTGAGGATACCCCGGTGTTCCGGGACCCTACGGACAGGAGATTGGAGTCTCTGGCCCGTCATGCTTATACGGTTGCTGGTTCTATGTTGAAGCCTATTTTTGCTTCCATTATGGCAGCCCAGGCTATTGCGGATTGGACGCAGGTGCTCAGGCGCACCCTGGTGGCTGACAACCTTGGCTATGGTGGATCAAATTCATCAGGGTGTCATGTATCTATGTGATGCGGACTTAGATTTAGTCCCTTTGGCTTCGCGTCTTTCAAGTGTGGCGGTATTAAACAGTCGCCTGATATGGCTGAAATGTTGGTCTGTTGACCAATCCTCTCGCAAGACTTTAGCTAATTTGCCCTACGCGGGATCCCGCCTTTTTGGCGAATCTTTGGATACTCTGATATAGGGAATTTCTGGGGGTAAGAGCACTCTCTTACCCCAAACTCACAAGAATAAGTTTGTTCGTGGTAAGAAGAATACCTCGTTTAGGTCCTCTCAGGGGTCCTTTCGTGCCTTTCGGTCGCACTAGAAGGGCAAGCCCTTCAAGGGCCAAGGCTCCCAGAAGAAGCCGTGGACAGGTAAGCAGAAGTCCGGCCAGTCCGGGTCCGCTGCCCATAACAATACAGCCTGAAGGGATGCCCTCACCCAGTTCTGGGGTGGGGGGACGTTTGCTCGGTTTTCTTCAACCCTGGCTGGACCGCATTCGGGACAGGTGGGTTCAGGAAATCGTTCGATCTGGATACAAGATCGAGTTTCTCTCTCGGCCGGCGGGCAGATTTTTCCCCTCAAACCTTCAGCTGACTCCGGAGCGGTTGCAGGATCTGCACCTGGCGGTGCGGGACCTGCGGGCCCAGGGAGTGGTGGTTCCGGTGCCTCATCGGGACAGATTTCGGGGGTTCTATTCCAATCTGTTCACTGTGCCCAGAAAGGAGGGCAAGGTACGTCTGATTCTGGACTTGAAAGCTCTGAACCGCTTTGTGCGGGTTCGCAAGTTCCGCATGGAATCCCTGCGCTCGGTGGTGGCTGCCCTGGTTCCGGGGGAATTCATGGCCTCCATCGATTTGAAGGATGCGTATCTTCACATTCCCATTTTCGAGGGTCACCAGAGGTACCTTCGATTCGCCATTGCGGAGGATCATTACCAATTCATGGCGTTGCCCTTTGGCCTCGCTTCGGCTCCGTGGGTTTTCACCAAGGTGCTTGCGCCGGTTCTGGCCTTATTGAGAGCCCAGGGCATTTCTGTCCTGGGGTATCTGGACGATATCCTGATTCGGTCTGCAACCAGTCAGGGCCTGGTGAACGATCTGTCCATCACGATGCAGACTCTGCAGGAGTTCGGGTGGACGATAAATTTTCCAAAGTCAACTCTGTGTCCGTCGGTTCGTCTTCCCTACCTGGGAATGATCCTAGACTCTGTTCAAGCGAAGGTCTTCCTGCCGGAAGACAAGCTCCGGACGCTTCAGGACGCGGTCAAGTCCCTCAGGGACAATCAGTACTCGTCCCTCCGAACGTGTATGAGGTGTCTGGGATTGATGGTCTCGGCCTTCAAGGCGATCCCTTTTGCCCAGTTTCACACGCAGGGTCTCCAGGCGGAGATTCTGGCCAAGTGGGACGGGCGATCGCAATCTCTGGATCTACGGATCTCGTTGAGTCATCATACCAGAAGGGATCTTCTGTGGTGGCTCCGGTCCCCGGCGGTGTCGGGGGGCAAGTCTTTTTGCCCTTTCTCGTGGACGGTGATCACCACGGATGCCAGCCTGTCGGGCTGGGGTGGTGTTCTGGGCGTTCTGTCCGCCCAGGGAACTTGGTCGGAGGAGGAATCCTCCCTTCCGATCAACATTCTGGAATTGCGAGCGATATCTCTCTGCCTTCTGCGGTGGACGGACAGGCTACAGGGCCGTCCGGTTCGGGTGCAGACGGACAATGCCACAGCGGTGGCCTACATCAACCACCAAGGGGGCACCAGGAGTGCCCGAGCGGTTCGGGAAGTGGCCGACATTCTGTCTTGGGCCGAGGCACACGTCCCGGCGATAACGGCAGTCCACATTCCGGGGGTGGAGAACTGGCAGGCGGACTATCTGAGTCGCCAGACCCTGGACCAGGGAGAATGGTCCCTTCACCCGGATGTTTTTCAGATGCTGTGCGCGAAGTGGGGTTCCCCAGATGTGGACCTGTTCGCATCTCGTCTAAACAACAAGGTGGAAAGGTTCGTGGCAAGGACGCGCGATCCTCGAGCAGACGCCTCAGACGCGTTGGTGGCGCCCTGGCATCAGTATCGTCTGATGTATGCCTTTCCACCGATTCAGCTGCTGTCCGGGCTCCTTCGCAGGTTGGCCTCTGAACCACACATGGTGATTCTGGTGGCCTGGCCTCGCCGGTTTTGGTACGCAGACCTCGTGAATCTGGCGGTCGACGCTCCGTGGCGTCTGCCTCTTCGAGAAGATCTCCTGTCTCAAGGACCGATATTCCATCCTGCTTTACAGTCGCTGGCTTTAACGGCCTGGCTGTTGAAAGCCAGGTCCTGAAGGATAGGGGTCTTTCCCCTGAGGTCATTCCCACTTTGATCAAGGCTAGGAAGGCCTCTTCGGGGAAGATTTACTACCGTACTTGGAAGGCGTATTTTGCCTGGTGTAAGTCCAGGGGGTACTCCCCTCGCTCGTACTCGGTATCGAGAGTGTTGGCTTTCCTTCAAACGGGCGTGGACCAGCGTTTGGCGTTGGCCACGATTAAGGGTCAGATTTCGGCGCTGGCCGTTCTCTTTCAACGTCCTGTGGCGTCTAACTCTTTGGTTAGCACCTTTTGTTCAAGGGGTGCGACACCTGGTCCCTCCTAGGAGGGAGCCTTTGCCTCCATGGGACTTGAACCTTGTTCTGTCCGTGTTACAACATGCTCCTTTTGAAAAGATCAGGGAGATCTCGTTACCTCTGTTGTCCAAGAAGGTTGCTTTTTTGGTGGCGATCACTTCGGCTCGCAGAGTGTCGGAGCTGGCGGCCTTGTCCTGCAACTCTCCGTATTTGGTGATTCACTTGGATAAGGTGGTCTTGCGACCTAACCCGTCTTTTCTTCCGAAGAGGATTTCGGAATTTCACCTCAATGAGGACATTGTCTTGCCTTCGCTTTGCGCGAGGCCAAAGCATCCGAAGGAGGTGGCTTTACATTCTTTGGATGTTGTTTGGGCGATCAGGGTGTACCTGTCGTCGACTAAGTCTTTTCGCAAGTCGGATTCTCTATTTGTCCTTCCTGAGGGACCTCGGAAGGGCATGGCGGCGTCGGCTTCTACCATCGCCAAATGGATCAGGCAGACCATTGAGCAGGCCTATGCTTTGAGGGGGAAGGTTCCTCCCGTGCCTGTGTAGGCGCACTCTACCAGATCTCTGAGTACGTCTTGGGCCTGTCATCATTGGCCTTCTGTGGCCCAGGTGTGTAAGGCGGCGACTTGGTCGTCAGTTCACACCTTCTCCAAATTCTACAAGGTGGATGTTCAGGCATCGGCGGATGCTTCATTTGGCCGCAAAGTTCTTAGTGCGGCAGTGCCTTAGGGTCCCTTGCTTTGGGTCCTTGGCTGTTGGGATGTCTTTATCCCTGGGTTACTTGTTTTCCTGGGTTGTTGCTCCTGTTGAGCACGTTTTCATGTTGCCCAGTTGGTTCTCTTACTTTGGTAAGGTTCCTTTTTTCTCTGTTGTGGGTACTGCGTTGCTTTATGCGCGGCTGCGTTTTTTCCCACCCCTCATGTCTACACTGCTATGGGACGTCCCCATTAGTGATGAATATGAAGCGGCGGCGACTGTCGGAGGACGTAAGAGAAAACGGAATTTTTGTAAAATCTTACCTGTAAAATTCCTTTCTCTGAGTCCTCCGACAGTCGCCGCCCCCGCCCCTCTTTTGGGGTTTGTTTATGTACTCTACTGCTATGCTACTGAAACTGAGTTGGGAATGCAGGAAGCAGGGAGGTATTGACTGAGGGGACCACCCCCTAGGGGTGGGATATGCTAAAAGCTTTGATATTAATAAATTTTGTTGCATAGCTACTCCTGCGGAGCAAAGGTCAATAACCCCATTAGTGATGAATATGAAGCGGCGGCGACTGTCGGAGGACTCAGAGAAAGGAATTTTACAGGTAATATTTTACAAAAATTCTGTTTTTTTTTTTTTTTGGAGGGAGGGTTATAACCCATGTCAGATTTTTTTGTGTCCCGTTGCGGAGATTTACCTTTGCTTCCGATCCCATAGCCAAAGAGGAAGTGGGAGGAAATCCCTGCAAATTAAGAGAATTTCTTGGGGCTCCACAGTGTCACTATTGGAAGATTTCCCCTTTATTACTTTTCTGGGGACAACCCAAAATTTGGGATTTTCTTTTACTTTCACTTTCAATGAAAATGGTAAACAGGACAAATAGAGAGGGTGAATCTCCCTAACAGAGGCACAGACAGCAATAAAAACTGACAGGTGTTCTAATCCCTCTTTCTATCCAAATCTAAAAAAAACGGAATTTTTGTAAAATCTTACCTGTAAAATTCCTTTCTCTGAGTCCTCCGACAGTCGCCGCCTCTTCATATTCGTCACATATGGGGTATTAGACTTTGCTCCGAAGGAGTAGCTAGGCAACAGAATATGTTAACAATAAAGCTTTAACATATCCCACCCTCAAGGGGTGGTCCCCTCAGTCAATACCCTCCTACTTCCTGCAACCATATCTCAGTTTTAGTGGAATAGCAGTAGAGTATACATTCAAACCCCAAAAGAGGGGCGGGGGCGGCGACTGTCGGAGGACTCAGAGAAAGGAATTTTACAGGTAAGATTTTACAAAAATTCCGTTTTCTCTTACGTCCTCCGACAGTCGCCGCCTCTTCATATTCGTCACATATGGGGACGTCCCAAAGCAGTGCAAACATGAGGGGTGGGAAACGCATCCGCGCCGAAAGGCAACGCAGTCTCCACGTCAAAGAAAGGAACCTTACCAAAGGAAGGAAACCAGCTGGGCAACAGCAAAAATAAGTGCTCAACAGGAGCAACAACCCAGGAAAAGACAAAAAACCAGGGGATACAAAAAACTATCCCAACAGCCAGGAGTCCCCAACAAGGGACCCTATGGAACAGCCGCACTAAGAACCTTGCGGCCAAAGGAAGCATCCGCCGATGCCTGAACATCTACTTTGTAGAACTTTGTGAAAGTGTGCACGGTCGACCAAGTCGCCGCCTTACACACCTGGGCTACAGAAGCCCCATGACGGCAGGCCCAAGACGTACTCAGAGATCTAGTAGAGTGCGCCTTCACAGGCACAGGGGGAACCTTCCCCTGCAAGGCATAGGCCTGTTCAATGGTCTGCCTGATCCATTTGGCGATGGTAGAGGCCGAAGCCGCCATGCCCTTCCGAGGACCCTCTGGAAGAACAAACAAGGAGTCCGTCTTACGAAAAGACTCAGTCGATTTAAGGTAAACCCTTATCGCCCGAACAACATCCAGAGAGTGCAATCTCACCTCCTTTGGATGTTTAGGCTCCGTGCACAACGAAGGCAAAACAATATCCTCGTTAAGATGGAATTCCGAAACTCGTTTCGGCAGAAAAGAAGGATTAGGTCGCAAGACCACCTTATCCAAATGAACAACCAGGTACGGAGACTTGCAGGACAAAGCCGCCAGTTCCGACACTCTGCGAGCCGAAGTGATCGCCACCAAAAAGGCGACCTTTTTGGACAACATAGACAACGAGATCTCCCTGATCTGTTCAAAAGGAGCACGTTGTAACACAGATAGGACCAGATTCAAGTCCCAAGGGGGCAAAGGATCCCTCCTAGGAGGAACCAGATGCCGCACACCCTGAATAAAAGTGCCAACCAAGGAGTTGGAAGCCACGGGACGTTGAAACAGAACGGCCAGCGCAGACACCTGACCCTTTATCGTAGCCAGCGCCAAACGCTGATCGACACCCGTCTGAAGGAAAGACAGCACACGGGAAACCGAGTACGTGCGGGGTGAAAACCCCCTGGACTCACACCAGGCAAAATAGGCCTTCCAAGTACGGTAATAAACCTTTCCCGAGGAAGACTTCCTCGCGTTGATCAAGGTATGAACGACCTCTGGAGAGAGACCCTTCTCCTTCAGGACCTCGGTCTCAACAGCCAGGCCGTCAAAGCCAGCGACTGTAAAGCAGGATGGTAAATCGGTCCTTGAGACAGTAGATCGTCTCGAAGAGGCAGACGCCAGGGGGCGTCGACCGCCAGATTCACGAGGTCTGCGTACCAGGACCGGCGAGGCCAGTCCGGTGCCACAAGAATCACCGTGCTGCGTTCCGAGTGTAACCTGCGAAGGAACCTGGACAGCAACTGAATCGGTGGAAACGCGTACATCAGCCTGTACTGATGCCACGGGGCCACTAACGCGTCCGACGCGTCTGCCCGAGGGTCGCGCGTCCTTGCCACGAACCTCTTCACCTTGTAGTTGAGGCGAGACGCGAACAGGTCCACATCTGGAAGACCCCACTTCGCGCACAACATCTGGAAGACAGCCGGGTGGAGAGACCATTCCCCCTGATCCAGGGTCTGGCGACTCAGTCCGCCTGCCAGTTCTCCACTCCCGGAATGTGAACCGCCGTTATCGCCGGGACATGAGTCTCGGCCCAAGACAGAATGTCGGCCACTTCTCGAGCCGCTCGGGCACTCCTGGTGCCCCCTTGGTGGTTGATGTAGGCCACCGCCGTGGCATTGTCCGTCTGCACCCGAACCGGGCAGCCCTGCAGCCGGTCCGTCCAGCGATGAAGACAGAGCCTTATCGCACGCAATTCCAGAATGTTGATCGGGAGGGAAGACTCCCCCTCCGACCAGGTCCCCTGGGCGGACAGAACGCCCAGAACACCACCCCAGCCCGACAGGCTGGCATCCGTGGTGATTATCGTCCACGAGATCGGACGAAACGACTTGCCCCCGGACACCAACGGGGACTGGAGCCACCACAGAAGGTTTTCCCTGGTGCGATGACTCAACGAGATCCGAAGATCCAGAGATTGAGGTCGCCCGTCCCACGAGGACAGGATCTCCGCCTGGAGACCCCGCGTGTGAAACTGCGCGAAAGGAATCGCCTCGAAGGCCGAGACCATCAATCCCAGACATCTCATACACGTCCGCAGAGACGAGTGCGGAACGTCCCTGAGGGACCTGACTTCCTCCTGAAGAGTCCTGAGTTTGTCTTCCGGCAGGAAGACCTTCGCCTGCACCGAGTCCAGTATCATTCCCAGATAGGGAAGACGAACCGACGGACTCAGTGTCGACTTTGGAACATTTATCGTCCAACCGAACTCCTGCAGAGTTTGCATTGTGACAGACAAGTCCTTCTCCAGACCCTGACTGGTCGCAGACCGAATCAGAATGTCGTCCAGATACCCCAGGACAGAAATGCCCTGGGCCCTCAATAATGCCAGAACCGGTGCAAGCACCTTGGTGAAGACCCGCGGAGCCGAGGCGAGCCCAAAGGGCAACGCCACGAACTGGTAGTGATCCTCCGCAATGGCAAATCGAAGGTATCTCTGATGACCCTCGAATATGGGGATGTGAAGGAACGCATCCTTCAAATCGATGGAGGCCATGAATTCCCCCGGAACCAGGGCAGCCACCACCGAGCGCAGGGATTCCATGCGGAACTTGCGAACCCGCACAGAGCGGTTCAGAGCTTTCAAGTCCAGAATCGGACGAACCTTGCCCTCCTTCCTGGGCACGGTGAACAGATTGGAATAAAACCCCCGAAATCTGTCCCGATGAGGCACCGGAACCACCACTCCCTGAGCCCTCAGGTCCCTCACCGCCAGGTGCAGATCCCGCAGGCGCTCTGGAGACAGTTGTAGATTTGAGGGAAAAAATCTGCTCTCCGGCCGAGAGAGAAACTCGATCTTGTAACCAGATCGAACGATTTCCAGAACCCATCTGTCCCGCACACGGGCCAACCAGGGCTGAAGAAAACCGAGCAAGCGTCCCCCCACCCCAAAACTGGGTGAGGGCGCCCCTTCAGGCCGAACTGTTATGGGCCGCAGGTCCGGATTGGCCGGACTTCTGTTTCCCAGACCAGGGCTTCTTCTGAGAGCCTTGGCCTTTGAACGGTTTGCCCTTGTAGTGCGGCCGAAAGGCACGAAAGGACCCCTGAGGGGGCCGAAAATTCGCATGCTTCTTCCCAGAAGCCCCCTTAGCCTTGGGGAAATGGGGCAAGAGAGTGCTCTTACCCCCGGTGATCCCCTTGATCAACACATCCAGGGACCCCCCAAAAAGGCGAGACCCATCATAAGGCAGATTGGCTAAGGTTTTACGTGAAGATTGGTCCACCGACCAACATTTCAACCAAACCAGGCGGCGAGACAACACCGCCACGCTGTGCACACGTGCAGCCAACGGAATCAGGTCCAGGTCCGCATCACACAGATACATGACACCCTGGTGGATCTGATCCACCATATCCAGGGTCGCCGCCGAGGCCGAATCGGCCACTAGGACGCGCCTAAGCATCTGCGTCCAACTTGCGATCGCCTGGGCCGCCATGAGAGAAGCAAACAGAGCCTTAAGCATAGAACCCGTAACAGAATAAGTATGACGGGCAAGAGACTCCAGTCTCCTATCCGTGGCATCACGGAAAACAGGGGATCCCTCTGCAGGAATCGCAGTGGCTTTGTTCAAAACCGCAATTGCATGGTCCACTGGCGGAGGCACACACCACCGTTCATCAGTGGCAGGTGAGAAAGGATAACGCAGCTTGAATTTACTTGGTACCGCAAAAGGCTTGCGCAGATCGCGCCATTGATACTTAACAGCGTGCTGAAAATCAGCATTGCAGGGAAAAACCTGCGGCGTCCTGCGTTTTCTCTGCGTCCCATAAGCCGCCAAGGCAGCGGGGGGACACACTTCATCCTGCAAACGTAGCGTCTGCTTAATGGAAGCAATCAACTCATCCATGATTGCAAGCTCTTCAGGCGAGCCAGGGGGAGAATTATCAACCCCCTCAACTTCAGCCTCTACCTCAGACCCCACTAGATCAAGAGAGGAGCGGGACCCCGATAGGGGGGTCCCTGCCAGAACAGCCCCATCACCTTCACCCTCAGAATCGGAGGACAGAGCAACTCTGGGCCGTTTAGTAGATTGAGCAGCCACCAGCATTTGCACCTGGGCAGCAAGGCCAGCCACAATAGTGGCTAAATCCCCCCCTGGGGGGGAAACAGCGGTCCCCTGGCTTTCCACCAATACTGTGGGAAACTTGCCCTCCTGAGAATCCATTGCCCCTGTATGCCAGACAACCAAGGGTTAACTGCCCCCTTTCAGCAAGCGCGGCAAGCGCAGCCCACCGCACCACACTCAGGCACAATGAGACCCCCACAGGGAATATACAGACTGAACACAGGCAATGGACAACAGGAATAGAAGGATAAAACCTGAGGAGACCCCGCTGCTGCTGCTGCCTCGATCGGTGTTCCAGGAAAGAGGAAGTGATGCTGCCAGGGCGCTCTATGTAAGCCTATGGAGGCTACAAGAAAATGGCCGCCGTGCATGTAAACCATGCGGCCGGAGCGAGCGCCGGTAAAATGGCGTCGTTTGGCGCCGAAATCGCCGCTCCACAGTGCATAAAAACACACACAATTTCATCCCATTATATGGATACATGTTAGATCGCCGCAGCGATCGCTGTATATGCCCCAACATGCCATTAAAAACATGCCCCACAGCACACAGCTTCCCACACTGCCCAGCCTGACACACACAGTGTCATACAGCTCCCCCCCCCCCCCCTTGCAGCCCACAGCATGCAGCCGAGAGATAGGGAGACAAGCAGTGTGATTAAAGGCAGGTTACACAGTCCCAGACTGAGACCCCCCCCAGACAGACAGGTCCCCACATAAATACACTTACCTCACATGGCGTGGGGAACCCGCACAGGCGAACAAGCCGCTGCACATGAGGCAGGGAGAGTCGCAATTCAAGACGCACACAATGGCGGTTAAGAAACCGCACAGCGTCCGGTGAGGTAGCCACCTCACCAATCATCCCTGCACCGAACAGGGATGGGTCGTTCACTGTGCCAGGAGCGTTACCTGGCTGAACGCTCGATGGCAGACTGGGAAGCCACTGACCCACGACCTGCGATCAGGGGGATCAGCCCGAGACCCAGTCCGCATGATCCTCTTCGTCCGAAGAACTAACTAATGCTGACAAAAATAACAGCTAAGTAAAGGTAGAGAGAAAACTCAAACAAAATATTAAAAAGAAGAAAGAGTCTGGGACAAAAAGTCCCAGCACAGAGAGAGCCAGCCACTCCTGACAAGCTAGACATTAAAACTGAGATATGGTTGCAGGAAGTAGGAGGGTATTGACTGAGGGGACCACCCCTTGAGGGTGGGATATGTTAAAGCTTTATTGTTAACATATTCTGTTGCCTAGCTACTCCTTCGGAGCAAAGTCTAATACCCCATATGTGACGAATATGAAGAGGCGGCGACTGTCGGAGGACGTAAGAGAAAAAAAGTTTTGCCTTTATGTATACTTTAGTGGTTACCGAGCGCCAAATGCTGATTAAGGTCTGATTGCAAAAAAACAAAAATTTTTAGCCAAGGTATGATAATTTTTGAAGAATGCCTTCCATGTGCTTTCAGGAGCATATGAATCTCCAAGTCAAAAGCATCCTTATCTCTTAGGCTGGGTTTCAACAGCTAGCAACCATAAAACAGGATGGTAAACTGGTTTCTAGGACAGAAGATCTGGTCAATCTGGAAGAGCCCATGGGGTCTCTGGCAGGAGTCTGATGAGGTCTGAGTACCATAACTATCTTTTTTGTTTGCCAAGGTCAATTTCTCCTGTAGGTGGCAGTACAACCCAGTTGTCTCCGATTTACATTTCAAAAGGGGTGTAAAGAGTTTCAAACTGAGAGTCTGAAGGAAAGCAGATACTCCTTTTAGAAAACCCATAGTGCTCTGTAAATCCTGTGTTACGAGTTCACCCAGAAATAGTTACTTGTAAAATGAAGACTTTACATCAGTATTAAAAACACAAATATAAAACACCATATTAAAGCTTATAAACTTCAAAAAATAAAATTCACTCAAAACCATTAAAATTTCCCTGTACAACAGTAAATAAAATCTCCGCTTAACATTTAAAGTGATATTAAACTCTCATCTGTAAATTGATTAGTTGTCATGAAGCGTTCTAAATGAGCACATAAGGAATGATTATGCTTCTTTTTTCTAACAAAAAATCTCCTAAATATCTTTTTTAGATCCTTTGTGTAGCTGTCAGATGACCTTTTCCTGCTTGTTCTCCGTAGTAGGGAAAGTTCAGGAGGTGGAGCAAGCAGCAAGCCGATGATGGTGATGTCATATGAGGAAGTCTGTACTAGCTTTCCATGCCAGCACAGTGCTGACTGGCAATGTAGCAGTCACATGACAAGTAAAAAAAACATTCTTAATGGCAAACAAAAATACATAATACAGCTCAATAAAGGGTTGTGAACATTATTAGAATTTATCAGTTAAAAAGATGTGTGTTGTTTTTGTTTAATAACATGGTGGAGGAAGACTTAGGCCCCTTTCACACTTATGCGACGCGATTTTACCGCGATTTTGCGGCACGATTTTGACACGACTTTGCCGCGATTTTGAAAGCAATGGCTATGGCTCAAAACGCAATCAAATAGTGGCAAAGTAGTGCAGGAACTACTTTGAAGTCGGGCTCATTGAAAATAATGGAAAATGACTTGTCATGCGATTTTGCAGGCCAAAATCGCGGGACAAGTCGCACTAGTGTGAAAGGGGCCTTAAATGATATCACCATGGAGGAAGAGAGAGGGAGGGCTTTTTCCTGACTTATAGTCTCGTGGGACTAGGCTCAAACAAAGGAGGAAGTGAATGGCCTGGCTGTTCACTAAAAGAGAAGCATGCACATTACTGGTTGCAAAAGAGATTTAATAGGATCTAAAGCTGCAGCGGGAACACAGACAACAAAGAAGTGCAAGTGAATGGCAGGATCAACCAGGTTTTTATTACTCTATATAAAATAAATATGATAAAGATTAAGAAAATATGTACATGCAGATACATTTAAATAACTTTTGGGTTTATTGACACTTTAATTCCCATGCTTTATGTGCAGAAACGCTCTATCTGGAAGAAGTGGCTGATTCTAAGATAAGGCCAAGTCATAGGAAAGCAAGACCTTTTAAATCCTTAACTGGTCTTGTAACCTAGCACAGTCCCACCCATGAAATAAGACATTTTTCTTATTTTTTTTAGCTTTTTCACTTACTTTAATTAAATAGAAATGCAATTTTACCTATTGGCCCACTCTAAATCATTTGGGTACTTTTTGTAAATTATACCTTTTTAACCAATAATCAGTAGGATATCAAAACAATCTGAACTGTCATTTAATTAAGGTAAGCTCTCCTGTCATTTAACTGGGTTATATCACAGATTTCCATGGACAGACCATAGCATGGAAGTTCCAGGAACAGATGAGCTGCACCTGACCCAAGGAATATTCAGGGACGTTGATGAGGGTGAGGGAAAGCCTTTGAACAACAGCTGTGCTTTTTGCATTAAATTGAAAGGTGCCATCATAGACATGTTGCTTCAGAGAGATCTGGTACATTTATTTGCCTTTTCTGGGGTCGGAAAATAATGCGCTAACAGTTTAAATGTTGGTTATTATATAATAACTATATAATATAATTATATTATATATAATTATATAATAAGCGCTGCGCAAACTGTTGGCGCTATATAAATCCTGTATAATAATAATAATAATAATATGGCATGCTGAAAACAAGATAGAAAACAATAGTATGCAATAACTGGGTAATTAGCTACTTTCTGCCCAGCCACTGCATATACAGTATATGGCAAGGCGGGAGCAGCATCATTCTCAGAGGACAAACTGGTGTGTCATCCCACTTCTGGTGCTTGTGTGCAGCCTTGTGTCCACCGGATAGAGCGGATCACAGATTGGGGTACAGGGTGCTTTCATTGGCTCTGGTTTTATGTGATCACTATAGCCAATTACAGCAAACACATGAAAAATGGCTGTCATTCACAGCGGCCCTGTACCATGTAATAGCTGTGGGCAATTACAGCTATCGCAATAGTAAACAGTGGCATCATGCGTGATTGCCAAATACAGTTAAATACACATTGCTTATACAGTGATCAACATTGTGTAAAAAAAAATAATAAAAAAAAAATTGTGATCATCCCCCCAGAGCAGTAGTGTCACTATGGTGACAAAGCACTCCTCTGAAGACAGTATGTTTAACTACTTGCCGACCGCTCACATGGGTACTACTGCGGCAAAGTGGTTTGTTATCGTCCAGCGACGTAGACCTACGTCGCTGGACTCCTCCCCTTGTGGGCGGCGCGTGCGCACCGCCGGTGGCTCGCTCCCGCTGTATTCAGTTACAGCGGGAGTCAGGCCAGGGGAGGAGCGGCGGTGATGACCGCCGCTCTTCCCCGATCGTCGGGGATCGAGTGTGGAGATCCGCCCGCTTGTGTAAACTCTCCTAAGTGACAGGCAGGGTCAGATTGCAGGATTCAGCATAGCTGAACCTGCGATCTGTGCCTGTGTCACATAGTCCCCTCCCCCCACACACGTTAATAAGCACCAGGCATACATTAACCCCTTGATCACCAATAAAAGTTAACCCCTTCCCCGCCAGTGTCATTTTTACAGTAACAGTGCATATTTATAGCACTGATTACTGTAGTAATGTCACTGGTACCCCCAAAAGTGTCAAAAATGGCAGTCAAGGGTCCGATCTGTCCGCCGCAATGTCGCAGTCCCGCAAAAGAAAAATCGCAGATCGCCCCCATTACTAGTTAAAAAAAAACAATAAAAATGACATGAATTTCCCGTAGTTAGTAGCTGCGCAAACCAATCAAAATACGCTTATTGCGATTTTTTTTTACCAAAAATATGTAGCAGAAAACAAATTGGCCTAAAATGTTAAAAAATGTTGATTTTTTACATTTTTTGGGGGGGGGGGGGGAATTTCATATAAAAAATGTGAAAAATATTGTTATTTTTTCAAAATTGTCGCCTTTTTTTGTTTATAGCGCAAAAAGTAAGAATCGCACAGGTGATCAAATACCACCAAAAGAAAGCTCTATTTGTGGGGAAAAAAAGAGACATAAATTTAATTTGGGTAAGGCATCGCACGACCGCGCAATTGTCCATTAAAGTAACGCAGTGCCGAATCGCAAAATATGGCCTGGTCAGGAATGGGGTAAAATCTTCCAGTCTTCAAGCGGTTAATATTACGCTCATTGAGAATTTTTTGGTCAAAGACATGTAGCTAAATACATTTTGGCCTTAATATATGACAAAAATTTAATATATTGGATATTTTTTAACTGTCAAAGTAGAAAAATATTGTTATTTCTTCAAAATTGTCACTTTTTTTATTAATATCGCAAAAAAAGAAAATCGCACAGGTGATCAAATACCACCAAAAGAAAGCTCTGTTTGTGGGAAAAAAAGGACGTAAATTTCGTTTGGGTACGGTGTTGCATGACCGCGCAATTTTCAGTTAAAGTCGCACAGTGCCGAATCGCAAAAAGTGGTCTGGACCTAAGACAGCAAAATCCTCCGGTGGAAAAGTAGTTAAAAAAGTAAAAAAAAAAAAAAAAAAGTAAATATATATATATTTTTTAAATACTGTCACCACAGCAATTGCAGTGTCACTATGGTGACATCATACTGCTGTGATCATGTACAATGGTTGGCTGCCCTGACATCACTGTATGTCAGTGCTGCCAGCCATTGTCTCTGATCACTGCCACAGCAGTAAAATGTCAGACTAGTGCTGCCAGTCAGTATCCCTAATCACCACCACACCAGTCAGTATCCCTAAGGACCATTACACCAGGCACAGTGTCCCTAATCACTGCAGAGGAAGCGGACAACCCTTTACAAGGCCCATTCGTGAGCACAAAGAGAGAGTCTGACTTCCTAAAAGACTCTGTAGCTGCCAGGTACACCCTAATTGCCCAGACCATATCAATGACATGCAAGGAAATTTCCTTCAGATGTTTAGGCCTGGGACACAGGGAAGGCAACACAATGTCTTCATTCAAATGAAAATCAGAGACGACCGTTGGAAGGAATGACGGACAGGGGCGAAGATCACCTTATCTCTGTGAATCACCAGGTATAGATTAGCGCTACACCTTTACCTATATTCATCGTTGATCTGTTTCTAGGAATAAGATCTGTGTTGGCTGCTTTTCACATTATTGATGTATATGTATATATTATTTATGCATGTGTTTTGGTACATATTATATATGTTTGCCCTTTTCAACATCCTTTAGTGCAGAAATATTCCTGTATAATATATACTGTATACCAGGTATGGTGAATGACAGGATAACGCAGCAAGTTCTGACACCCTGCGCGCAGAGGTGATAGCCACTAAAAAGGACACCTTCTGTGACAGCATAAGCAGGGGAATCTCCCGAAGATTCTCAAAGGAATCCTTCTGGAGGACCGAAAGCACCAAATTGAGATCCTAAGGTGGCAACGGAGCCAGCATTGGGGGAACAAAACCTGAACCACCCTGAAGAAAGGTACGCACCAGGTAGTTTGTAGCCAAAGTTCGTTGGAAGAAGACTACCAAAGCCGGCACCTGGCCCTTGAAGGTACTCAAGGCAAATATCTGTTCATTCCCCCGTTCAAGGAAGGTCAAGATCTGAGCCACCGAGAAGAAGCAAGGCTGAAACCCAAGAGAGAGACTTACACCACGCAATGTGAGACTTCCACATACGATGGCAGATCCTCCTAGAAGTAGATTTCCTAGCTTTTAACAGTGTAGGAATTCTACAGCCAAGCCATCAAAGCAAGCGACTGTAAGGCAGGATGGAAGATCGGTCCTTGGGACAGCAGATCCTCCCTTAGAAGGAAGATTCCAAGGAACGTCGGCGACTAGCCTCACCGGATCGAAGTACCAAGCCCGGCGAGGCCAGTCTGGGGTCACTAAGATGGCCGGAATCCCTTCTGCCTCGATCCTGCATAGAAGTCTTGGCAGAAGCTTGAGAGGAAGGAAGGCCTAAATCAGATGATATTGACCCCACGGGGCCGCCAGCGCGTCGGTGGCATCTGCCAGAGGATTCCTTGACCGAGCCAAAAACCTCTGCACCTTTCTGTTGAGCCGAGATGCCAACAGATCCACCTCGGGGGTGTCCCACTGGAGACACAACTGATGAAACACCCACAGATGAAGGGACCATTCCCCTTAGTCCAATGCCTGCCGACTGATGGCAGGGAGGGCTGGAACAAACCGTTCTGCCCACCTTAGAATGCTGGCTACTTCCAGAGCCGCCAGGAGACTTCTTGGGCCTCCTCGGTGATTGACATAAGCCACGGCTGTGACATTGCTCTTCCAGCATCCAGATCCCCTGAGCAGAATGCTTGCCGAGGACGCCTCCCCCGCCGGACAGGCTGGCATCCGTGGTGACCACTGTCCAATACAAGGGGAGGAAGGATTTGCCCAGCCGAAGCCTGGAGAACGAAGCCACATCATCAGGGACTCCTTCCTTCCCTGACTCAGCCGGATCTGATTGTCCAGAGACTGCAGAGTCGTGTCCCATTTGGTCATTTGCAGGGACCTCGTATGAAACTGTGCAAACTGAACCGTCTCGAAGGTAGACACCATCAGGCCCAGCATCCACATGCAAGTCCGGAGGGATAACCATCTGTTGGACAGCAGGAGACAAATTGCAGCCTGCAATTTCTGGAGTTTGTCCTGAAGAAGGAGCACTCTGGCTAAGGCGGAGTCCAGAGTCAGTCTCAGGTAGTCCAGCTTTGTGGACGGAATCAGGGCAGACTTCTGAAAATTCAGAATCCAGTCGAACTCCTGCAGAGCTCGCATTGTGATCTCCAGGTTTTCCACCAGAGCAGAAGGAGACTCCGCTCACAGAAGGAGATCATCCAAGTAAACCAGTACCACAATCCCCTGTTGGCGTAGCAAAGCTAGCACCGGGGCTAACACTTTTGTGAAGACCCGAGGAGTAGAGGCGAGACCAAAGGGCAACGCCACAAACTGATAATGCTCCTCTCCCACGGCAAAGCGGAGGAAATGCTGGTGACTGGCACATATTGGAATGTGAAGGTAAGCATCCTTGATGTGGATAGAGGCGAGGAAATCCCTGACGCAGGAATGCCACTACCGTGTGAACGGACTTCATTCTGAACTTCTGCACCCGCACAAAGCATTTCAGAGCCTTGAGGTCCAGGATTGGATGCACTTTGCCTTCTTTCCTGGGAACTGTAAACAGGTTTGAGTAAAAGCCCTGAAAAATTTCTGAAGTCGGAACTGGGACAATCACCCCTTGATGTAACAGGTCTTGTACCGCCCCAAACAGACCCTGTAAGCAGTCCGGGGAAAGGCGCAAGTTGGACGGAAAGACCCTTGCCGAGGAACAAGAGTGAAATTCAATCTTGTAGCCGGACCGAATGACTTTGTGGACCCACTTGTCTTGTGCCAGGGAAGTTCACGGGTCCGGAAACCAGACAAGACGTCCCCCCACCCTCGATATGGATGAGGGCGCACCTTCATGCTGAATGAGCCTTGTCTGTGGGTCTGGAGAAGCCCGCTCTCGGCTTCCCAGACCGGGTTCGTTTGGATCCTTCAGAGGAGCCTCTGAAAGGCTTCAAGCCCTTGTCAGTCGACCCTGAGGGACGAAAAAACTTCTTATGAGCCGAAAAAGAAGGCCCACATCTACGACGAGGTTCCTTGCCCTTAGTAGCCTGTGGAAGAAAGGTACTCTTCCCCTCGTGAGACCTTTTATGATGTCATCCAGGGTAGTTCCAAACAGGCGATCTCCTTGAAGGGGAAGATCAATCAAGGCCTTTTTTTAGAAGTCTGGTCCAGAGACCAGCATTTGAGCCAAAACACACGCCGAAGGACCGCTGCCAAAAACAGAGAGCCAAAACCACTAGGGGGGCCGCATCCAAAGAGGCATCACAGATAAACTGCAGCTCCTGGACCAGCTAGTCGCCAGCTCATCAAAGGCAGGGGGGAGCTGTTATCCCTCCAGGTCACGGCGTAAAAGCTTAGCCCACTCGGTCAGAGTTTGCGAAACCAGGGCAATGGTGAATACCGGCCTAATCGCTGAACCAGCCAGAGTGTACATACTGTGCGCCACAGCCTCCGCCCTCCTGTCAGCCGGATACTTAAAAGGCAGGGGACTCTTCAACCTGAATCATGGTTGCCTTGTTCAGTCTGGAAACCTGAGGGTCTACCTCCGGTGGAACAGTCCACTTCTTAAGGAACTCCTCATAGGGGTAACGCCTAGTAAAGTGCTTTGGTTGTCTTCATGCTTTAGTGACAATTCTGTCAAAATAGGCAGAGAAGGGAAACACGCTTTGGATGGCTTGTGAGTGCCAAGGGAACCTGCATCCTCCATCTTCAAGGTCTCACGCACAGATACAATTAGTGCTTCCACCAGCGCCTTTTTGTGCGCGGTTGCAGACATGGAGGAATCTTCTTCAATATCAGAGGATTCTGGGTGCGTGGTTGCAGACCAGGCAGGGTGACCCACGTCTGTGGCAGCCGAATCAGATTCAGGATCTGATGAGACAGATAAGGCAGGGGAAGGTGGGGGAAGCTTTTTGCTAGCCTCTCATCCGAAGATCACCTCCACCCGGGACACAAAGGACTCCAGGACCACTGTAAGTGCACTGATGGATGGTTGGGACCCAGAGGGCCAGCAGCCTCAGAGGGGAACAGGTGGGAACATGCACTCCAAAGACTCCATGAGTCAACAGGGGGACCCCACAAAAAGTGTAAAACACTGGAAAGGACAACCCCCACCGCGCTGGCAGCTCCACCTGGTTGCCAGGCACAAGCACCACCCATCAGAAACAGGCACCTGCAGCCACCAGGTTAATCTGCACTCCACATGCGGCGATCAGGAAGTGAAAGGATTCAGGAGTCAGCACCAGGGGATGAGGAGGGGCTTCCACTGCCAAAATCGCCGCCCACAGGGCTCCATTGTCATGGCCACCACTATTTTCAATGGCAAACCGCCACAAAATGGCCGCTGAACTACACAAACATGGCTGCCGTGTATAGAAACACAAAGGCTACAACAAAATGGTGGCCCCGCGCGGCACCACGAGGCTTACAGGGACCCAGGAGGGAACCCAGGCCTCCAGGACAGCCCCAGGCAGTACAGGGGGTCCTGGCAGGAGGGATAACTTAGTCACCAGTGGCGCACCCCCCCCCCCGGCCCCCATCACCAGCATAGCGCTCTGCCCCCACCCCAGGAGGTGGACCAGACCACGCAAACAGCCCCAACATATATGGAGGGGGGTAGGATGGGGGACAGATGACAAAAGGGGGGGTGCCTGATGGGAAGGAGGGAACCCTGGGGTCCGACCGTCCCAAGGAGGGGCCCACGTCCATCCCAAAACCCTCCAGAGGGAGAGGGGGGACAGTTACTTAGCATACCAGGAACCAGGCGGGCACCGCTCCAGACAGAACCTCCTCTCCATCGAAAGGAATGCTGTGACTCGGCCGAGACCCAGTCGTATGTAACCTTGCGAGGCATTTAACTCACAGGCCAGCCCCCGTCCAGTGGGGCTAGCATGGAGCTAGGTCTGTGCAGGCTCGCTGGCCAGACTGGGGTAACCACTGGATCTAGATTATCCAGCCCATCGCCCAGTCCGACAGTTATTTGTAGATTTTACAGGAAAAGTCAGGAGAAAAAAATCTATCTAAAAAGGAAAAAATTGCCAGGACCAGAGATCCCAGCAAGGAACTAGGTCCTTACTCCTGACTAGACAGAAAGAAACTGGGTACTTATTGCAGAGAGAGGGAGTATACCCCCTGGGACTGCCCATAGGCGTAGTAGCCAGACTTTTTTTCTGCCTAGTGTCCTAATCCTGTAGGGGGCAGTATAACAAATGGTTAGGAAGATCAGGAGCTGTATCTGTCAATGAATGAAAGAGAAAATACATTTTCATTTTTTTTCCCTCCATTCTCCAAAAAAAGAGTGTTAGCTTTACAAAATAGGGTCAGGAAATTGGATGTGTAATTTATGTTTATTAATCCAGTGCAGCACTAGCCCCCTGAAACTGCCAGTCCCTCCTCCACTCCCAACCGCTAATGTCTGCCTTCTTTTTGATCCTGAGAGAACCCCACAGCTGGTCACCCAATGGGAAATGTCCACATCACATAGCAGTGATGTGGACATTCAAAAAATGACCCATGCAGAAAGTAAACAAAAGATAAGGCTCAGGGATGAAAAGGCTACAAGCAAGTAAAAAGCGCTTTTAGACAGGGATTTTTTTTAGTATAAGTATAAACAGTTAGAGGCTGGTGGGTGGGAAGGGTGGCAGAAGGGATAATTTTATCCCAGAGTGGGTCTTTAGATTTTCATTGAAATGTCTGTTGTTAAACCTATGATCGGTTACCCCTGAAGAAAATCCAGACTGCTAACCAACAAGGTCAGGAGAAATCCATGGTCATATATACAATTTTTAAGCAAATATATAAATATTGTTTGTAAGTGGATGGCTTTTCTATCTTAACCCTTCTATTTTTACAATATCCATATAGAGAACAGTTTTGCATTAAGAAGTTTTCTTTTTATATTTTAAACTAACCCAGATCTTGCTATTTTGTAGTAGGTTGCACTTAAAATCTTTTTAGATTGATACTTTGATATGACTAATCCCCCCCCCCCCCCCCCCAATCGTGTGTGCTACATCAAGTCGAAAAAACAATCCAAGGCCTTTTATCCATAAAAAATTAATTATCATTTTCCTTAGCTCTGTAAAAATGGAAGCTTAAAATCAGTACACTGTATTTGTGCGTGTTTAATATATATATATATATATATATATATATATATATATATATATATATATATATATACACACGGTTTAAATAAATTAAAGGAACACTTTTTAATCAGAGTATAGCATAAAGTCAATTAAACTCCTGAGATATTAATCTGGTCAGTTAAGTAGCAGAGGGGGTTGTTAATCAGTTTCAGCTCCCTTGGTGTTAATGAAATTAACAATAGGGTCACCAGATGGGTAACAGTGAGACGACGTCCAAAACAGGAATGGTTTTACAGGTGGAGGCCACTGCCTTTTTCTACTCCTACTCATCTTTTCTGCTAGTTTTGCATTTGGCTAAGGACAATGTCACCACTGGTAGCATGAGGCGATACCTGGACCCTATAGGGGTTGCACAGGCAGTCCAACTCCTCCAGGATTGCACATCAATACATGCCATTGCCAGAAGGTTTGCTGTGTCTCCCAGCACAGTCTCAAGAGCATGGAGGAGATTCAAGGAGACAGGCAGTTACTCTAGGAGAGCTGGGCAGGGCCGTAAAAGGTTGTTAACTCATCAGCAGGACTGGTATCTGCTCCTTTGTGCAAGGAGGAACAGGATGAGCAACATGATGAGCACTGCCAGAGCCCTACAAAAGGACCTCCAGAAGTCCACTGGTGTGAATGTCTCTGACCAAACAATCAGAAACAGACTTCATGAGGGTGGCCTTAGGGTCTGACGTCCTCTAGTGGGCCCTGTGCTCACTGCCCGTAACCGTGGAGCTCAATTGGCATTTTCCATTGAACACCAGAATTGGCAGGTCCACCACTGGCGCCCTGTGCTTTTCACAGATTAGAGCAAGTTCACCCAGAGCACATGTGACAGACATGAAAGGGTCTGGAGAAGCCGTGGAGCATGTTATGCTGCCTGTAACATGATGGTCTGAGGAGGCATAGCCATGGTGGGACGCACAGACCTCTACAGACTAGACAATGGCACCCTGACTGCCATTAGGTATCCAGATGAAATCCTTGGACCTATTATCAGACCCTACACTGGTGAAGTAGGTCTTGGGTTCCTCCTGGTGCATGACAATGCCCGGCCTCAGGTGGCGAGAGTATGCAGCCAGTTCCTGGAGAATGAAGCAATTAATATCATTGAATGGCCCCCACGCTCGCCTGACCTGATGAAAACATCAGGTTATCTATCCAAAAGTTCTGCCACTATTCCCACCACCACTGATGTCCTCCTTATATCCCCATCGCCACTCCCAATGATGTCATCCCTATGAACTGCAGTCCTATGATCTGTTTTCAGCAGACATTGGACTTCAGTCCACTGTCGGCTGACATCACAGAGCTGGTCCAATGTCACAAAGCCACTGAGAGCATCTGCTCCCATCCCCTCCACAGCCCAGTGATCCAGTGAGCAGAGCAGAGAGCTGGTGGCTGATAGTCACCAGCTCTCTGCTCACTAAGCACTGAGAACTGAGATATCAGTGGTCCTTGATCGCTCAGTTCTCGGCCTTAGAGCAGGCGGGGGACCGATGCTGCATTTATCTAGGTGAGTATGGTTTCTCAAAAAAAAAAACTAAACTTTTTCTAAACTTTACTTCTTTTAATATTTAAATAATGGGATTTTTGACTTACCATAAAATCCACTTCCCTGATGTTCATTGACGGACACAGCTGGTGATCTTCTTAACCATTGGGTTAAACTGCCCCCTACAGGAGTAAGACACTAGGCAGAAAAAGAACTTGACTACACCTGTGGGCAGTCCCAGGAGGTATACTTCCCCTCTCTGCTATAGGTAGTCAGTTTTGTTACAAGCAGTGTCAGAAGTAATACAACTCCATAGAGTAGTGGGTGCTCTGTCCGTCAATGAACATCAGAGAAATGGATTTTACAGTCAAAAATCCAATTTTCTCTTTCGTTCATTGACAGACACCACTCCTGATCTTCTTAACCATTGAGACGTCCCAAAGCAGTGTCAAACATGAGGGGTGGTAACAGCAGGAAAAAATCCCCAAGGCTAAACCATAGCCAATCAAGTAACAGAATCCCTTCTGCTTTGATCCTGCGCCAGAGTCTCGGCAAATGCTTGAGAGGAGGGAAGGAGTAAATCAGACGATACTGGCCCCAGGAGGCAACCAGCGTGTCTGTGGCATCCTCTAGCGGATCCCGTGACCGTGCCAAAAACCTGTGAACCTTCCTGTTGAACCGAGACGCCAACAGATTCACCTCAGGGGTGCTTCACCAGACACACAACTGATAAAAAACCTCCGGATGAAGTGACCATTCTCCCTGTTCCAAGGCCTGACTGACATAATCCGCTTGCTAATTTTCCACCCCTGGAATATGCATAGCAGAGAGGGCTGGAACAAAGCATTCTGACCACCTTAGAATGTCGGCTACTTTCCGAGCCCCCAGGACACTTCATGTGCCCCCTTGGTGATTTACATAAGCCACAGCTGGGGCCTTGTCTGATCGTGGTGACCACCGTCCAGTACAGGGGAAAAAAAGATTTTCACTGTCGAAGCGAGAGAGAAGCCACCAAATCAGGGACCCTCTCGTACCCCGGTTTAACAGGATCAGATTGTCTAGAGACTGTGGATTCTTGTCCCAGCTAGCAAGAATCTCCCTTTGCAGAGGTTCCATTTCCAACCAAACTCCTGCAGGGTACGCACAGTAATCTCCATGTTGTCCGTCAGAGCAGTCAGAGACTCTGCTCGCATAAGATGATCGTCCAGGTACTCCAGTACCGCAATCCCCTGCTGGCGCAACAATGTCAACACCAGGGCCAACACTTTATGAAGACACGAGGAGCTGAGACGAGACAAGACATATCGGAATATGATGGTAATCGTTCTTGGAATCAATAGAGGCCAGAAGATCCCCTTGATGTAAGTATGCCATTACCGTACGAATGGACTCTATTCGGAATTTCTGTACCTGCACAAAGCGGTTCAGAACTTTGAGGTCCAGGATTGGACGTACCATGTCTTCCTTCATGGGAACTGTAAACAGATTTGAAGAAAACCCTTGAAAACAATCTGATTCTGGAACCAGAACAATCACCCCTCGTAGTAGCAAGTCTTGCACCGCCCTAGAGAGACCTCGCAGGCAGTCTGGGGATAAACGGAAGTTGGAAGGAAAGAACCTCTCTGGAGCATAAGCCCGAAACTCAAACTTGTTGCCAGACCGATCACCTCGTGAACCCAGTTGACTTGAATCAGGGAGGTCCACAGGTCCGGAAGGACCCGCTCTCGGCTTACCAGACCAGGTCCTATTGGAACCTCCGGAGGAGGTCCTTACAGAATTGAATCTCTTGTCTTGAGATCCTGCTTAACGATATCATCCAGGGAGGATCCGAACAGGTGACCCCCCCATAAAGGGAAGATCAGATAAGGTCTTCTTGGAAGTCTGGTCCGCAGACCAGCATTTCAGCCATATCCTGCGCCGAAGGACCACTGCTGCCAGGGACAGCCTAGAGACTAAGGGAGCCGCATCCAGAGAAATATCACAGATGAACTGCAACCCCGGAGCAACTGGTCCGCCAGCTCCACAAAGGCCGGGAGAATCTGTTCCCCCTCCAGATCCTGGCACAAAATCTTTGCCCACTTTGATAAGAGTCTGGGACACCAAAGCTATGGTGAACACTGGCCTAAGGACCGAACCGGCCACAGTAAACATGTGGTGGACCAAAGTCTCTGCTCTCCTGTCAAAGGGATCTTTAAAATCTGGAGACTCCTCCACCGGAATTAGGGTACATTTATTCAGCCTGGAAACCTTGAGAGTCCACCACAGGTGGGACTGTGCACTTATTCAACAGAGACTCCTTAAAGATAAACCGTCTAGCGAAATGCTTAGGCACCCCCATATTGCATTTAGGACAACCCCACTGACTCGTGACAATTTTGTCAAGTAGGCAGGAAAAGAGAATACCTTTGCCGCTTTTGAGGAGCGGCGGGTACCAAAAGAGGACCGGCCCCTCCGATGCAGCAGCACAAGCTACATCCTCCATTTTCAAAGTTACCCACAGCGATACAATCAGTGCATTCACCAGCACCTTTTCATGCATGGCTGCAGTAGAAGAGGAATCATCCTAACTATCTGAGCACTCGAAGTGCATGGACGCAGACCCAGTAGGGTCACTACATACTAAGTTCACCCCGAAACATTATAATCTGTGGAGGTTGCTGACCGTGATTCCGCAAGAGAACTCTGGCCAAGGGTCCACAAATGGACCACCCATGAGACCCCTCAAAAAACAAGGTGGTCGCCCTCCATAGAGGACATAATAGGACATAGCCCCCTTTAAGGGGAGCCGCCCGCCATGATGCGGACACGCAGGCAGAGTACCCTCGCCCACCCAATAATGGCAGCAGGACTGTCACTAAAAACCCAACAGTGCCAACCAGATCAAAAGAGGTGCCAAGCTGACCATATGGCCCAGCAGGCCAGAAGCAACGGCCTAAATTTTTGTGGTGGCCCAGACGCATTTGCACAGATCTTCAGTCCGGCAGATGCCCAAAGGGAGAGTTGGGGGCTTCAGCTAGACTTACTGAGGCCACCCCCCAACAGCGGTGCCCAACTCGGCCGTATGGCCTAGTAGGCAGCAGCCTAAATTTTTGAGGGTGACCAGCCGCCGGGATGTGAGCCCCAGTGGAGTCGACTGCGGGAGGCAGTGGCTTTAGCCATCCTCACAGGGGCCGCGTCGCATAGGTTGCGGTCACCTGCTCGGTCAGCCACTCGGTCAGCAGCCCGGACAGCCGACAAGTAGGTTGTAAAGCCACGGCCTAAATTTTTGGCCGAGTGAGGCGCGTACCCGCGAATGGTAAAACATCCACTTCCCCATCCCAACAACCGCCGCAGGGAGCCCAGAGGACATCCCTGCCCTAGTCACCAACCCCCAGGATGGCAGGGAACCCTGCTTAAACCCTCCGCTGTGCACCAGGAAAACCTGGCCAGCAGCAGCAACTCCAATTAGCCTCCCTGAAGAGCATGTGGGGAAGGGAGGGTAATGGGGGGCCGAAAGACCCACAGTGACAGAAATTTAGAGGGGCTGGGGGGGAAGGGAGGGGAATCCTGGGGGTCCGACCATCTCAGGGAGGGGCCCACATCCACCCTGAAAGGTCGGGCACTACTTACAATACCATGGAACTGGGTGGGAACCTCTCCAAGCAGACCACTCTCCATCGGAATGTGGGTACTGCGGGCCAGGAGGCAAACTGCGACTCAGGCCTGCACCAGGTCGTATGTGTCCTCATGAGACTTTTAACTTGCAGGCAAGCCCTCGTCGAGTGGGGCTATGTTGTAGCTGACCTAGCACGGAGCTGAGGCCTGCATGCACTTGCTGGCTGGACTGGGGAGACTGTAAGGATCTAGAATATCCAGTCCGTCGCCCAGTCTAGCAGTTGATTGTAGTTCTCACAGGAACAGAAAATAACAAAAGAGTAGGACCAGAGATTCCAGCAAGGAAAAACTGAATACCTATAGCAGGAAGTGGGAGTATACCCCCTGGGCCTGCCCCATAGGCGTGGTAAAGTTTTTTCCTGCCTAGTGTCCTACTCCTGTAGGGGGCAGCATAACATAATGGTTAAGAAGATTCTGGAGCTGTGTCCGTCAAAAAACGAAAGAGAAAACTTACTTCTCACAGGAACAGAAAATAACAAAAGAGTAGGACCAGAGATTCCAGCAAGGAAAAACTGAATACCTATAGCAGAGAGGGGGAGTATACCTCCTGGGACTACCCATAGGCATAGTCAAGTTCTTTTTCTGCCTAGTGTCCTACCCCTGTAGGGGACAGTATAAGCCAATGGTTAAGAAGATCAGGAACTGTGTCCGTCAGTGATCGAAAGAGAAACTTCATACTTACTAGACTTAAAGGAATATATTTTTACATTTTGACATAATAGTGAATGAATGTACAAAAGCAGTATACATTCTCTTTAAGCAACAGAACAGTAAGTATAAATATAAATTTGCAATTGAAGATTTTACCTCCAGCACCACCTGCTGTTAAAAATAAGCCCTGAACCAGTTCTGTAGGAGACCTGTTGTATTGTAACATAACCTTAGTGCACGATCATGGTAAATCGAGTAGTATTCACATTCAACTGCAGTTGTTCTGTAATGCTGAATATATGTTGTAGCTTACCAAACTACTTTTTCAGTTACTAGAATGTTAAGATGGTATGTTCCTGATACTCTAGGAATTGAAGAAGTTGCTTGGTCAGCTACGAAATGTCAACATAACATAACAAGTGCAGTTTAATGTGACTAACTAATATTAGATATACCATGAACTGGATAAATGAGAACCTTCACAGAACAGATCATAAGATACTTTAATATATTAGGGCATGTTCACACCATTGCAGTGCATCAACACACACATTACTGCAACACACTCTAACGTGTTACATGCACTGGAGTGATGCAGTGTAATTCATTCTGAATGGCACCCCAATGTACTTTCTTGGAACACGTTTGTTTCAACACACGAAAGAGTGAGGCACTGCAATGCCAAAAATGCTGCATGCACAGCTGTTGGCCTGTTTTGGTACAACGGGCTGCTCTAGGGCAAAGTAGTTAATGCGTAACACAGCACTTGCATGTTTAACTTTTTTTGCAGCGGCTGGTGTAAATGTGCTGTTTAAAACAAGTAATTGAGAAAGAAAACTATTCATATATGTGAAAATACCCTGTTGATACCTTTTGCCACAAATTTCACATATGTATGGTTTTTCTCCAGAGTGCCTTCGTAAATGAGTCTGAAGATTTCCAGCCTGCAAGAAAGACATTTGTGTCATGGTCTACAACAATGGAGAAGCCAAACACTTAGAACTGTATTGATAAAAATGTGAAAAACTGAATTTTTGTAAAATCTTACCGTAAAATTATTTTCTCTGAGTCCTCTGACAGTCGCCGCCCACTCATACAGTCTTCACCAATGGGTATTGACCTCTTATCCACAGGAGCAAGCTAGGCATAAGACTTGTTAAAAACAAAGTAATTTACATAGACACACCTGTAGGGGGCTGTCCCACTGGTCCAATACCCCCCTGCTATCAGCATTCCCAACTCAGTTTAGTAGCAAGCAGTTAAAGTCCAAAAAAAAACAAAAGAGGGGCGGCGACTGTCAGAGGACTCAGAGAAAATAATTTTACGGTAAGATTTTACAAAAATTCAGTTTTCTCTTACGTCCTCTGACAGTCGCCGCCCACTCATACAGTCTTCACCAATGGGATGTCCCAAAGCAGTGTAGACATGAGGGGTGGGAATCGCAACTGTCACAAAGGCAACGCAGCACCCAGGTCAGAGAAAGGAACCTTATCTGAACAGAAAGGTAAACCCTCTGGGTAACAGAAAAGCTCAACTGGAGCAAACAACCCAGGAAAGCAAATAAACAAGGGGGAAACCACCCCAACAGTCAGGGACCGGCAAATCCAGGGCCCCCTCAAGGCACTGCCGCACACAGAACTTTGCGGCCAAAGGAGGCATCTGCCGATGCCAAAACATCAAATTTGGAAAAGGTGTGCACAGACGACCAAGTCGCAGCCTTGCACACCTGATGTCGGAAAGCCCAGAACGCACTCACCGCTCTGGTAGAGTGCGCCTTGACAGGGAAGGGCGGTACCCGTTCCTTAATCGAATAGGCCTGTACAATCGTCTGTCTGATCCATCTAGAAATTGTTGCCGCAAACGCAGCCATACCCTTCCGAGGTCCCTCAGGAAGGACAAAAAGAGAATCCGACTTTCTGAAGGATTCAGTGGACGACAGGTAGACCCTGATCGCCTGGACTACATCCAAAGAATGCAAAGCAAACTCCTTAGGATTCGCACACAGCGAAGGTAAGACAATATCCTCATTAAGGTGAAAATCAGAGACCACCTTAGGAGGGAAAGATTGGTAAGGTCGCAAGACCACCTTATCCCTATGAAAGACCAGGTAAGGGGAGCGGCAAGACAAGGCTGCCAACTCCGACACTCTGCGAGCAGATGTGATCGCCACCAGAAAGGCAACCTTTATTGACAGCAGAGGCAGAGAAAGTTCCCTGATGTGCTCAAAGGGAGGACGTTGCAAAACGGACAGAACCAAGTTCAAGTCCCAAGGAGGTAAAGGTGCTCTCCAAGGAGGAGCCAAATGACGCACCCCTTAAATAAAGGTGCGTATCAAAGAATTTGACGCCAAGGGGCGCTGAAAAAGGATTGCCAGTGCAGATAACTGGCCCTTAATCGTGGTCAGCGCAAGACTCTGGTCCACACCAGATTGTAGGAAGGCTAACACCCTCGCCACCAAAAAAGAGCGAGGATGGATGGCCCTGGATTCACACCAGGCAAAATAAGCCTTTCAGGTACGGTAATAAATCTTACAGGACGAGGCCTTCCTAGCCTTGAGCAGGGTAGGAATGACCACCGAAGAGAGACCCCGA
Source organism: Pelophylax lessonae (assembly GCF_965119305.1). NCBI lineage: Eukaryota > Metazoa > Chordata > Amphibia > Anura > Ranidae > Pelophylax > Pelophylax lessonae. Next base: position 792,279,209 of record NC_138768.1, on the reverse strand, counting down.
TCTCTCAAGACCTGGCTTTCAACAGCCACGCCGTTAAAGCCAGCGACTGTAAAGCAGGATGGAAAATCGGCCCCTGAGACAGCAGATCGTCCCGTAATGGGAGTCGCCATGGAGACCACAACCAGTTGTATGATGACCGCGTACCAAGACCGGCGCAGCCAGTCTGGGGCCACCAGAATCACCACATTCGGTTCCGAAAACCAACTTGCTTAGGAACCTGGACAACAACTGGAGTCGGCCTGCCAATTCTCCACACCTGGAATGTGAACTGCCGAAATCGCCGGGACGTGTGTCTTGGCCCAACACAGAATTTTGGTCACTTCCTGGGCCGCCTTGGTGATTGATGTAAGCCACTGCCGTGGCGTTGTCCGTCTTCACCCGCACAGGGCAGCCCCGAAGATGATCCGACCAACGGAGCAAGCACAGTCTGATCACTCGCAATTCCAATACGATTCCTCCCCCGACCATGTGCCCTGGGCAGACAGAATGCCCAGAACGCCACCCCAGCCCGACAGGCTGGCATCTGTGGTGATTACCGTCCACAACAATGGGCGGAAGGATTTCCCCCCGTCAGAAACGGGGACTGGAGCCACCAGACAAGATCCACTCTGACGTGGCGGCTCAGCGATATCCTCCTTTCCAAGGATTAAGGAAGTCTGTCCCATCTGGCCAGGATCTCCTTTTGAAGAGATCGCGTGTGGAACTGTGCAAATGGTATTGCCTCGAAGGCCGATACCATCGACCCCAGGGACCGCATGCAGGTCCTGAGCGATGGGGATTCGTTGTCCCTGAGGGACCTGACCTCGTTCTGCAGAGTCCAGGGCTTGTCCTCCGGCAGAAAGACTTTTGCTTGGGCAGAGTCCAGGACCATTCCCAGGTAAGGGAGACGAACAGAAGGGGACAAGGTCGACTTCTGAACATTGATGGTCCACCCGAACTCCTGGAGCGTCTGAACGATAGTCGACAGATCGCGTAATAGACTCGGGCTGGCACTCGATCTTAACAGGAGATGGTCCAGATACCCCAAGATCGGAATTCCTCTGCGCCCGCAACAGGGCCAGAACAGGAGCCAGCACTTTGGTAAACACCCTTGGAGCCGAATGGAGACTGAAAGGTAACGCCACAAACTGATAGTGATCCTCCGCTATTGTGAATCGGAGGAACCTCTGATGACCCTCGAATATGGGGATGTGTAAATACGCATCCTTGAGATCGATGGAAGCCAGGAAATCTCCCGGTCTTAAAGAGGCCACCACCGAACGGAGGGATTCCATGCGGAACTTTTGAACCCGCACAAAGCGGTTCAGAGCTTTCAAGTCCAGAATCGGATGTACCTTGCCCTCCTTTCTGTGCACAGTGAACAGATTCGAGTAAAACCCCCGAAACCTGTCCCGATGAGGCACCGGGACGACCACCCCCTGGGCGAGGAGATCCTGAACCGCCCGATGAAGATTGCGCAACCGATCTGGGGTCAAATGAAGATTTGTGTAACGCTCCTGCGTTTTTAGTATAGGCTGGATTTGCAGCTGCAAAATCTCCACTCAGTAGTCATGTAGAGATGTTCCTGGAGTGATAGTATGTATATGATAGTATGAAGGTGATGTGCTGAAGGGACAGGTGTGAACAGTGACAAGGATGGTAATCACTTGATAGGGTTTGTATAGGAGAGTTCAAGATGGTATTAGGAATGCAGATAGGTTAGTATCGAGTATGCTAACAGGTGGTGAGGACAGCAGATGACAAATACAGGATAGACTAACCCAGTGCAAGGATAGATAGTAGTAGACAGGAGAGCCAGCAATCTATGCAGCAGTGCAGATGATAGATGGTAGTAGGCTGAAGAGCTAGCAATCTATGTAACAGTGCAGATGATAGGATAGTATAGATAGGTAGTAACAGTCCTTAATGTGCATAGGTAGATAGTGCAATAAGGTTATGGAGGGTTCCCCTGCGGGGTACTTATCACTTGTAATGTTAGTAGTTTAGAGAGGTCCAGTAGATGAGGAATGATCCGGTAGCGAGATACAGGGATCTGTAGCGAGGTTCCGGTCTGCTCCAGGTAAAGGGAATGGCTGGAGGTTCCGATCGAGAGACAGGCTTGAAAGCATGTGGGTAGCAAGGCAGGTTGAACGAACAATGTGAGTGAGACCGCCGGCGGTTGAAATAGCCGCTCTGCGGCGCTCAGCAGTGACATCATCGTTCTTAAAGGTATATGCGTACCACCTGAAGAGAAAGGTGGGACGCATTACAGAGGAAAGTGGTGATTAAGGGTACCGGAGGTACCAGAATCTTACAGTAACCCCCCCCCTTAAGGCCGGCTCCGGAAGGCCTATAGGACAGGTTTCTCTGGGTGTTTCGAGTGAAAGTTCCGTATAAGTCTAGGAGCATGAATATCAGAAGTATCTAGCCAGGTGTCGTCTTGGGGTCCATAATTCTTCCATCTTATGAGATACTGGAGTCTTCCTCTATGGATGCGAGAATCCAAAATTTCCTTGATCTCATACTCTTCTCCGCCTTCAACTTGTATTGGAGGTGGAGGCAAGATGGTAGGCCTTATTTCTTGGTTAGGAACATGGGGCTTCAGTAGCGACACATGGAAGATGGGATGGATCTTGAGATCTGCTGGTAGGGTGAGCAGTACTGCAGCTTTTCCGATAAGTTTTTTAATTGGGAAGGGTCCCAAAAATAAAGGTCCAAGCTTCTTGCTAGGGATTTTTAATCTTAAGTTCTTTGTCGATAGCCAAACAAGGTCCCCAATAGCATACTGAGGAGAAGGTCTTCTACGAAGGTCGTAGTACTTTTTTTGTTGACTGTGAGCGTGTGATATAGTGGTATTGAGTAAGCCCAAAGAGTCTTTTATTTGGGTAAGGTAATCCGAGGCTACTGGGTTACTCGATGGCAGGATGCGTGGTGGAAGAAGAGTGGGATGAAACCCATAGTTCAAGTAGAACGGACTTTGTTTCGTGGTACTGTGGGTTGCGTTGTTGTAAGCAAATTCTGCTAGAGGAAGGAGATCCACCCAATCATCCTGCAAGTATGATGTGTAGCAACGTAGATATTGCTCAATGCACTGGTTGACTCTTTCAGTCTGTCCGTTGGTCTGAGGATGGTAGGGAGAAGTGAGCTTTCGCTCAATGCGTAAAATTTGACAAAGTGCTTGCCAAAATTTAGAGATGAATTGTGAACCACGGTCGGACAAAAGAGTTTTTGGAATTCCATGCAACTTAAACACATGTTTCATCAGTAGTTCTGATGTTTGTTTAGATGAAGGTAGTCTACGGATAGCAATGAAATGTGCCATCTTTGTCAAGTGGTCCACTGACACTAGGATGGTATTAAATCCTTTAGAGGGTGGTAGTTCTACTATGAAATCTAAGGATACAACTTCCCATGGAACCTGGGGTATTGGTAGACTACAAAGTAGTCCAGATGGTTTTGTAGTGTCAATTTTGGACCTTGCACAGATGTCACATGAAGAAACAAATTTTTGTACAGACGTCTTCATATCAGGCCACCAAAACTGCCTGGTGAGCAAATTAAAGGTTTTCGTTATACCCATATGTCCTGCCATGGGCACATCATGCGATAACTCCAAAATCTTGGTGCGCATAGTAGGGGGTATGTAAAGTTTGTCATTGTAATAGAGGAAGCCTTCTGCATCAGTACTTAGTTGTGGTGGAGGTGAATCCATTCTTATACTGTGCAAAATCTCTTCCTTCAAGGAACGGACAACACCAATAATGCGTTCATAGGGTATTATGGGAATGGAAGGGATTTCGGCGCAATTATCTTCGGTTAATCGTGATAGCGCATCCGCTTTTTTATTTTTGTCTGCAGGCGTGTAGGTCACTAGTGTAGCGGGGTCTTCCATTATACAAGTTCTAAAAGACTGCTGCTTGACATTTGAGAGGAACTCGGCTCCATCTAGTGGCCAAAAGGACACATTGCAGCGGCTATGGAATGTCTTTTGATGTTATTTTCCTTTCAGGAAGTTGAGCAGTCTTCATCGCCCATAGTGCTTTGAGAATACCAGGGTGCACTGCTGCACCGCACAGCCTTCTGGGGGAAGCTTTATAAAGGAAGGGAGGAGCCAGGCTCACTCTCTTGGAAAAGACACAGTGAGACAAGCAGGATGCCAGTGCTGTGGGCTGATGCTGTATGCTAGGCCGAAACTCCTGGGCCTTAAGTGACTAAGTTGCAGTGTTTCATCTCCAGTAGAGGATCCCTCCTGGAGGTCCCATCGATGTTCTACAGAGACCAGACTCATCCACCCCAAATACCTAGCGCGGCTGGTGACAGAGGCCGGAGACTGAGACAGCAGCGGAGGCTTCCTGGGAGACAGTCCTGTTGGTGAGAGGGCACCTGCCCAAAAACTGACTCTATCTATCAAAGAAGTAACTTTAGTCAGGATTAGCCTTAGAGTAGTAGAAGGCAATATACCAGGTGGCCCAGTACATCTCTCACAGAAGTTTTACCGGCAATCCTGCACAGACACCCCGCGGTGATTACTAACTGTTTGCTGCCATTCTCTCTATTGATCACCCATCCTCAATGTGGATTACAAATTGTGAGTGCACCAACGTTGCTAGCGAAGATATAGAGAAGAAACAGCGGACTCAGATAGGTCTGACATTCTGATACTGTGTCTAACTGAATGCTGAGCCTTATCTCCAAAAGTATAATAGTGATTAAGATGGCGGTCCTATAGGCTCTGAGACATTTCCTGAAACAATTAATGTGCCCTTGAGGAGTGATATCACAGTATTTATCTTATCTTTGATTAATTAATTAGTATATCCTTTTACAAAGTCATATTTTACTGTATCGAAACTGTTTATTTGATTCACAGTAAATAACTTTCCTGTTTAAAAGCAAGCTTGTGTGTGGTCACCTTGTATTACCCAGAAGGACTGCAGCTGGAGAGAGGTAACAGGTCATTATTATTTATTGAAGTGTTATATTCCAATCTGTGTAGCCATTTGGTATTCCAGTCCTATTCTGGGTCAGTTGTGCCTAGGGAGGGTTCGAGCCAATTCTGTGGGTTGTTAGGCAGGACGTAGACCCAATAATCTAATCAGCAGCTCCTGCGGGGGTGGTGCTACACGTGGGGGCTCGTCCGGGATCATCTACAGTCCTGCAACACAACCCTCTCAGCCACAGAATCCCCCTCAACGCAGAAATGGATCCTACCGCTGCAGCCGAGTGGTGCAGGGAAGAGAATGTCGTAGTGGAAAATGGCCTGGTGGTTGAAATCAAGGGAGAGGTCTGGACTGAGGAAAAACTCCTCCCAGTTTTAAGGGCACTGTCCACAGACAGGAAATTCTGGGTGACTGACATAAAGACAGACACCACCGTTCCACACACGTATGCATTGTGTGAGTGGAGGAAGGGGGTCCCTGATTACTTTAAGGGAACCAGTGTAAAGACTACTGACCAAACAGAACTTTTCTTAATACATCCAGAAGTCCTTACTGAAGGTCCCTCATCCACCACTCCTGGGGGATCCAGCAAAGAAAAAGGTGTCCAAGAAGGGAGTCCAGAGTCACCACCTTTGTCTACCTTTAGCTCAGAACTGTGTGCTGTTCTCGGGGAAATCGTAGCAAAATGTAGTAAGGACTCCCCAAACTATCTGATGACTGAATATAGGAAGCTCAGGACATTCTCTGGGAAACAGCCTGTGCCTTCGACAGAAGATGGGTTTGAAGAGTGGTTAGATACCGCCACTCAGGCTTTGGAAGAGTGGGAGGTACCAGAACAGCACAAGAAACAGAGAATCACAGAAAGTTTAAAGGGACCTGCACTAGAGGCCGTACGTAATCTCAAGCTAAGCAAAAAGAACTGTACTGCACAGGATTATCTAGACATTCTACAAGATGTATTTGGTCGGACGGAGAACGTGGCTGAACTTCTTTACCAGTTAGACCACTGTTACCAAGAAGAGGAAGAGAAGTTGTCCGAATTTATTAGACGCCTAGATAAGATCATCCACCAGATCTTGATAAAGAAAGGGATAGACCCCCGGAAGGTAGATGAGACTCGTGCACGGCAGGTGCTGAGAGGGGCTCAACCCTTAGATCCCATTGCCATACTGTTGCGAACTCGCCAAGATGGTGGCATTCTGGAATACCCTGACCTGATCCGAATGGTCAGAGAAGAAGAGGTCATGTTAGACAACAAAAGGAAGAGTCGGCAGTTTGACTCAACTGCTCGTGTCAGAGTGATAAGTGCAAAAGAAAGTGACTCGCAAGTTGAACTCCTAAAGACCCAGGTGTCCCAGTTGATAGAAATGGTGTCCATCCTGACTAGTCAGGCATCTACTCTACCTGATGGGAACGTGTCAGAGAAGCCGGATAAACCTTCTAACCTTAGAGTAGACCCGGAACCGAGACCTAGGAGATCGCTAACTTGTTTCAACTGTGGGGGAGTAGGACATGTTAGAGGAGTATGTCCCAGCCCAGGAAATGTCGCCTCAGAACCTCGCAAGCCAGCGGAAAAACTTCAGAGGGCACCAGTGAAGGAGTCGACCGGGTGCCCGCCAGTTTCAAGGGAATCCAAGAGACTCAATGATTCAGGGAATCTGAGTCAGGGAGTCAGATCCAGGTACAACGCCCCTAGTTCTATACTCCAGGCTACTGAGAGAAGGAAAATCAATGCACACCGGGCCCAGAGGGGACTGAAGTCCAGAAGAAAAAAAAAGAAAAGAGCCTGGGTGCAGAGAACTGAATCAGACAACAAGGCCACTTCAAGAGAATTCCCAACTAACTTGGTCGGGCCTTCCCCTGTAGTCTCTGTCCAGGTAGAAGGAATTTACACAAGAGCCCTCCTTGACACTGGGGCCCAAGTGACTCTTCTGTATAGAGACTTCTATGATAAACACCTTACCCATCTACCTCTGCAGAAGTTGGAAGATCTGGAGATATGGGGTATCGGGACTCAAAGTTTTCCCTATGACGGGTATCTGCCAATCAAGTTGACCTTTGACCCATCAGTGGCTGGTGAAGCTGAAACCTTCGACACCCTAGCGGTGGTCTGTCCTCGTCCGCCAGGGGCCAACAAAAGCTCTCTCATCGTAGGGACCAACACTGACCTAGTAAGGCGCCTCCTGACACAACTGGTCCAGGGACAGGATGCTCCAGCGCCAAGGATTCACCCCATGCTACGGCAGGCCTATCAACGATTAGTATTGGAGCAAGAGACTCCTGCAGAAGGAGTTGGAAGACTCTGGAAGTTGGACAGAACGGAAAAGGTCTTGCAGCCAGGAGAGGTGGCTTGTCTGAAAGCTTCCGTTAAACTCACATGGAAACAGCCGGGCCCTTTTATCATCTTTGAATCAGGTCCACAGGAAGAGGAGAGAGGGATAGAAGTAATCCCTGAAGTGATCCCTTTGAAGGTGTTACAGAAAAACCATGGAAGGGTTTTAGTGAGTGTCAGAAACACCTCTACTACACCGGTGAAGGTACCGGCCAGAGTGCTGTTGGGCCAAGTTAACCCGGCTACCCCAGTTGTCCCATCTGATCTTAAAGAGGAGGGAAGGGGTGAAGATGTTATAGAAGAGCTCTGCTCTGGAAACGCTGCCCTCCCACCAGAATGGGTGAAGAGGGCCAAGGCACAACTTGCTGGATGGCGAGGAATATTTTCTAGGGCTGAGTTCGACGTGGGATGCGCCAGGAGTGCCACTCATAAGATCCGCCTGAGTGAGGACAAACCTTTCCGAGAAAGAGTCCGGCGAGTTCCCTTAGGTGACTTAGAAGATCTACGTCAGCAGCTGGCGGAACTCAAGAAGACTGGGGTTATTCGAGAATCCAGGAGCCCATATGCTTCTCCGATAGTGGTAGTCCGGAAGAAAAACGGATCTCTGAGGCTTTGTATCGACTACCGAACACTGAACAGAAGAACCATCCCAGACCAGTATACCACTCCTCGAATCGAAGACGCCCTACAGAGCCTGTCAGGGGCGAAGTGGTTCAGTGTGATGGACTTAAAGAGTGGGTATTATCAGATCCCCATGCACCCTGAAGATCGGGAGAAGACAGCCTTCATCACCCCTGTGGGGTTCTTTGAGTTCAATCGCATGCCTCAGGGATTGTCAGGGGCCCCTGCTACCTTCCAAAGGCTGATGGAAAGGACCGTTGGAGATATGAATTTGATAGAGGTACTGGTATACTTGGATGATGTTATCGTGTTTGGCAGAACTTTGGAAGAACACGAGGAGAGGTTGGAAAAGGTCCTGAAGAGGCTACATGAAGAAGGCCTGAAACTTTCTCCTGAGAAGTGCCAATTCTATCAGTCCTCGGTCCATTACCTGGGCCACATCGTGTCTGAAGAAGGGGTGGCCACCGACCCGGACAAGCTGGATGCTGTCGCCTCCTGGCCGAGACCTACAAATGTGACCGAACTTCGGTCGTTCCTGGGTTTTTGCTCCTATTACAGGAGGTTTGTAGAGGGGTTCGCCAAGATTGCCCGACCCCTCAATGAGTTACTAAAGAACGAAGAAGATGACGTTCCTGAACTGGTCAAGCCAATGAAGTCCACCATGGGACCCCGGAAGGCCAAGGAGTCCATCCAGGATCAGTGGACCCCAGAATGTGAAGGGGCTTTCATTCAGTTGAAAAAGAATCTAACCACTGCCCCTGTGTTGGCCTACGCAGACCCCACGAAACCATATGAACTACATGTCGATGCCAGCCGAGATGGGCTGGGTGGGGTACTCTACCAGGAACATGGGGGCCACCTGCGACCCGTAGCCTACGTGAGCAGGAGTCTACTACCTGCTGAAAGGAATTATCCTACCCACAAACTTGAATTCCTGGCCTTAAAGTGGGCAGTGGTCGACAAACTGAAAGATTACCTGTACGGAGCTGAATTCATTGTCAAGACGGATAATAATCCCCTTACCTATCTGTTGACTACAGCTAAGCTGGATGCAACAGGACACAGATGGTTGGCTGCCCTCTCTAGCTTCAACTTCAGCCTGAAGTATCGGCCAGGAATCGGGAACAGGGATGCAGATGCCCTATCCAGAAGGTTGCATGCACCACACGAACCTGATGAAGAATGGACCCATTTGGCTCCAGAAGGGGTGCGTGCCCTATATCAGGGAACTGAACTTCGATCCAGAGGAGGATCAAGAGCCGAAGAGATTGGGGTTTCGGCTGTCGGAGTACCCAAATACTATTGCAGGGTGACCCAGGTTGAAGGGGAAGATTTACCCCGGCTGTCCAAAAGGGACTTGAGGAAGGAGCAGCTGGAAGACCCTCTGGGAAAACTTCTTTTGGAAGCCTTGGAGATCCAGTGCCCTGAGTTGCTTCTCACCGACTCTCCTCAGGGGGCCCGTCTGTTGCATAGAGAGTGGACCCGGTTACAGATCCGAGAAGGGGTGGCCTACCGAAGAGGCCCATCTGAAGATCTGGAGGAGAAGTGGCAACTGTTCTTACCAGCTAAATACAGGGAGAGAGTTCTGGCTGCTCTTCATGATAATCATGGCCATCTGGGACCTGAAAGAACTTTTCAGCTTGTCAGAGACAGGTTCTACTGGCCCTGTATGAGGGCCGAAGTTGAAGGATACTGTCATTCTTGTGTCCGATGTATACAAAGGAAGACTCTGCCACGTCAAGCAGCCCCAATGGGCCATCTGCAAAGCCAGGGACCCATGGAACTGGTGTGCATTGATTTCCTTTGCCTAGAGCCTGATCTGAGTGGCCAAGGGAATGTCCTTGTGGTAACAGACCATTTTACCAGATACGCCCAAGCATTCCCAACAAGGGATCAGAAGGCCTCTACAGTAGCCAAAGTTCTTGTAGAAAAGTTCTTTGTACACTATGGGTTACCACAACGCCTCCATTCAGATCAGGGAAGAGACTTTGAAAGCAGACTGATCAAGAGACTGTTAGATCTGTTAGGCATCCAAAAGACTAGAACTACTCCCTACCATCCACAAGGGGATGCCCAGCCGGAAAGATTTAACAGGACTCTTTTGGACATGTTGGGGACTTTAAGCTCAGAGAAGAAACAGCATTGGGGCAAACATGTAGCTGCCATTGTGCATGCCTACAACAGTACTGTCAGTGATGCTACTGGATATTCCCCTTATCGTCTAATGTTTGGACGAGAGGCTCGATTGCCAGTGGATTTGGCCTTTGGCATCTCGCCCGATCACACCTCTTCAGCATCGCACAAGGGATATGTGGACCGACTGCGGAAGAGTCTGAAATCGGCCTATGATAAAGCTCAGGCCACATCTGATCAACGTGGACTGAGGAATAAAAGGAATTTCGACTTAAAAGTTCGGATCCAAGACTTGCAACCAGGGGACAGGGTATTGTTGAGGAACTTGGGTGTCCCGGGAAAACACAAGTTGGCAGACCGCTGGAAGTCCCAACCTTATGTTATCTGCAAGCAACTACCAAACCTCCCTGTGTATCAAATTCGGCCTGAAGGAAGTGTGGGTCCATTGAAGACTTGGCATAGGAACCATTTACTGCCTCTCTCTGAAGCAGTTCGCATGCCTCCTGTCGTAGATTCGCCAGAGACCCCTTCGACCTCTCGCCTGTCCAGACCAGTCACCAGATCTCAGTCGACACTCCCAGATGTGAGGGAGGGAAATTCTCCATCTGAAGATCTGGAAGATGAAGAGGAGGTACCTGACTGGATGTGGTCGTCTCAGTTACCAGAACCCACACCTGCCTCCCTGTCTTCATCCGAATTGGCTGACAGAGGAACCCTTCGGGCGGAAGCCCCCGAATTCATACCTTTCCACATGCTTCCAGAAGAAGTAGTTGATGATGAAGATCCTGAGGAGGAGGTTGCACCTTCCTCTGAAGAAGAACTGACCGCTCTTGAAGCATCAGATTCCTGTGTGTTGGAACATGAGGAGGAGGACATTGAAGAATCCCCAGAAGTGGCTGGTCCTAGTACCTCTGAGATCGTGCACCCCAAAGAACAGAGGGAAAGAAGAGTCATTCACCCGCCCAAAAGACTGACCTATGACCAATTGGGTGAATGCTCAGAAGAGGCTATCTTTACTTCCAAACGAACTCTTGATCAGCCTAGTTCTTCCACCGCAGATTTGGTGGAGGACAACCCTAGCTCACCCCCAGGCACATCTGTACAAGCCACTCAAGTGTCAGGGGTCTGTGAACAGAATTACCTTCCCTCCCCTGACAATTGGTGGGAGGTTCCTATGTCGAACCTGTGTGTAATATGCAGTTGTTAAGTTTGAACTCTGCTTATGAAAAGGAAGATGATTCCCTGTTATGCATATGTTAATGTTTTTTTTGTGTACTGCCAACATATGCACTGGAGTACATGCTGTTGTCCTCTTTGGGGACCAAAGTTCTCAAGTGGGGGGAGTGTGTAGCGGGGTCTTCCATTATACAAGTTCTAAAAGACTGCTGCTTGACATTTGAGAGGAACTCGGCTCCATCTAGTGGCCAAAAGGACACATTGCAGCGGCTATGGAATGTCTTTTGATGTTATTTTCCTTTCAGGAAGTTGAGCAGTCTTCATCGCCCATAGTGCTTTGAGAATACCAGGGTGCACTGCTGCACCGCACAGCCTTCTGGGGGAAGCTTTATAAAGGAAGGGAGGAGCCAGGCTCACTCTCTTGGAAAAGACACAGTGAGACAAGCAGGATGCCAGTGCTGTGGGCTGATGCTGTATGCTAGGCCGAAACTCCTGGGCCTTAAGTGACTAAGTTGCAGTGTTTCATCTCCAGTAGAGGATCCCTCCTGGAGGTCCCATCGATGTTCTACAGAGACCAGACTCATCCACCCCAAATACCTAGCGCGGCTGGTGACAGAGGCCGGAGACTGAGACAGCAGCGGAGGCTTCCTGGGAGACAGTCCTGTTGGTGAGAGGGCACCTGCCCAAAAACTGACTCTATCTATCAAAGAAGTAACTTTAGTCAGGATTAGCCTTAGAGTAGTAGAAGGCAATATACCAGGTGGCCCAGTACATCTCTCACAGAAGTTTTACCGGCAATCCTGCACAGACACCCCGCGGTGATTACTAACTGTTTGCTGCCATTCTCTCTATTGATCACCCATCCTCAATGTGGATTACAAATTGTGAGTGCACCAACGTTGCTAGCGAAGATATAGAGAAGAAACAGCGGACTCAGATAGGTCTGACATTCTGATACTGTGTCTAACTGAATGCTGAGCCTTATCTCCAAAAGTATAATAGTGATTAAGATGGCGGTCCTATAGGCTCTGAGACATTTCCTGAAACAATTAATGTGCCCTTGAGGAGTGATATCACAGTATTTATCTTATCTTTGATTAATTAATTAGTATATCCTTTTACAAAGTCATATTTTACTGTATCGAAACTGTTTATTTGATTCACAGTAAATAACTTTCCTGTTTAAAAGCAAGCTTGTGTGTGGTCACCTTGTATTACCCAGAAGGACTGCAGCTGGAGAGAGGTAACAGGTCATTATTATTTATTGAAGTGTTATATTCCAATCTGTGTAGCCATTTGGTATTCCAGTCCTATTCTGGGTCAGTTGTGCCTAGGGAGGGTTCGAGCCAATTCTGTGGGTTGTTAGGCAGGACGTAGACCCAATAATCTAATCAGCAGCTCCTGCGGGGGTGGTGCTACACTAGGAAATTAAATCTTAAAAAGAATAATGACCATCGTACCTGCCGGTGGGAGAGAGTCTTGTTAGTCTGGAGGTATTGAAGGTTTTTATGATCTGTATATATGAGTATTGGTAACTGGGTACCTTCAAGCAGATGTCGCCAATTCTCCAGTGCCAGTTTTATGGCAAGCAACTCCTTTTCACCCACTGGGTAATTCACCTCTGGGCTGCTTAGTGATTTCGAAAAAGCAACTGGGTGAAGTGATGAAGTGTTTGTTGGTCGTTGGGAGAGAACTGCTCCTACTGCCATATTTGACGCATCTACCTCTAGAATATATTGGAGGGATGGGTCTGGATGGCGTAGTATGGGAGCAGAAGTAAAGCTTGATTTTAACAAGCAGAAAGCTTGATTTGCTTCTTCTGACCATTTGAATGTTTTTTTTATACTTGTCAGTTGTGTGAGAGGTCTAACAATAGCGGAAAAGTTCTTGATGAACTTCCTATAGAAGTTCGAGAATCCAAGGAATCGCTGTAGGGCCTTACGAGTTGTTGGTATAGGCCAGTCTTGAATACAGGATATCCTACTCATATCCATCTTAATTCCAGTTTTGGATATAAAGTATCCTAGAAATAATATTTCTTCTTTATGAAAAAGACATTTCTTTAATTTCACATATAGTCTGTGTGAGAGCAGTCTGGACAACACAAGTCTTACATGTTTTATGTGTTCAGGCATAGATCGAGAATAAATAAGTATATCGTCTAGGTATACTACAACACAGACATCAAGTAAGTCTCTAAAGATGTCGTTTATGAATCTTTGGAAAGCTGCGGGAGCATTACATAGCCCGAATGGCATCACAAGGTATTCGAATAGTCCGTATCTGGTTCTGAATGCTGTTTTCCACTCATCCCCGTCACGGATTCGGATTAGGTTGTATGCCCCTTTCAGGTCTAATTTGGTGAAATAAGTAGCCCCACGCACCTGTTCAATAAGTTCAGGGATGAGCGGCAAAGGATAGCGATCCTTTATCGTAATCGTGTTTAATTGCCTATAATCGATAATAGGCCTGAGACTGGAATCCTTATTGCGGACAAAGAAAAGTCCTGCAGCAGTGGAAGAAGTAGAGGGTCTAATGAACCCTTTTGTCAAATTCTCATCCAAGTATTCCTTGAGATGAGAAAGTTCATCCTGTGAGAGGGGATAAACATGACCGAAAGGCAGTTTGCTGTTAGGGAGTAGATCGATAGTGCAATCGTAATCCCTATGGGGAGGCAACACTTGAGCGTTTTTCTCAAGGAACACTTCGGACAGATCCTGATAGCATAGTGGTGCAATTTCATCAGACACCACAGACAGAATCTTCCCATAAGATGGGAGGTTACACGTATTCTCACAATAGTTAGAAGAGAAAACCAAAGTCCGTTTTTTCCAATCTATGATTGGTTGGTGTGTGTGTAACCAGGGAAGTCCCAAAATAATAGGAAAATGGGGTGAGGATAGTATGTCAAAGGTGATGGTCTCCACATGTGATTCGTTGGTAGTGGCAAGGAGTGCCTGAGTCTGGTTGGTGATTGGACCAGAAGACAGTGGAATACCATCAATGAAACTTACAGAAACAGGCTTAGATTTTGAAATAATAGGTATTTTATTTAAGGTAACAAAGCGTGTATTAATATAGTTTCCACAAGATCCAGTGTCGACCATAGCCTTGGTGGTGATCCTAGTTTGGTCCCACTGTAATATTAAATGAACAAAAAGATAGGGGTTAGAGAAGGAAGTCGTTAATCCTCCCAGCAAGACATGTGAACACTCACCCTCTTTTTTGCGGACAAGGGGACAGGTGTTTATCAAATGATCCGAGGATGCGCAGTACATGCAGAGATTTCTGGATGTTCTTCTAGCTCGTTCAGTAGTCGTTAAAGGTGGGCGTATGGTTCCTACATCCATGGGAGTAGGGTCAACGGCCGAAATCTGAGAAGGACTAGACAATGGCATTCCCATCTTTTCAGCCCTTCTTTCTCGCAGTCGTCTGTCGATGTTGATACTAAGTTGTATCAAGGCCTCCAAGGTGCCAGGTAAATCCGCTCGGGCGAACTCGTCTTTAACAGCTTCCGATAACCCGAGTCTGAATTGAGTTCGCAAAGATGTGTCATTCCACCCTGAATCAAGGGTCCATCTTTTGAACTCAGATACAAAGTCTTCTACAGGTCTCCTTCCTTGTTTTAAGGCCCTCAACTGAATATCAGCAGTACTCTGCCTATTGGGGTCATCGTATAAACTAGCGAGTTTCGCTAGGAATAAGGAATAGGTGTTGAGAATCTGATCATTACTCTCAAAGAGAGAGTCTGCCCAGGCCCGTGGATCACCCGTCAGGTATGAAATAACGGTACAGACTTTTATTTGATCAGTGGGGTATGTACGAGGTTTTAACAAAAAAAGCAGTTGACATGCGTTTTTGAATTCACGAAATTTTTTCCGATCACCTGTAAACACTAGAGGAGGGTTTATTTTAGGTTCAGGAGGCTGAATAGCAGTAAGCCGTGAGAGCTGGGTTACCTGCTGTGTCAGAGTCTGATTCTTTTCTTGTACGTCAGTCAGAGCAAGTATTAACGCTTTTACTTGTTGTGTTAATTGTGTCACTTGAGTGGGTAATTCTGCTGAATCCATTTTTATGGTTCGTTCAATCTGTAACGCTCCTGCGTTTTTAGTATAGGCTGGATTTGCAGCTGCAAAATCTCCACTCAGTAGTCATGTAGAGATGTTCCTGGAGTGATAGTATGTATATGATAGTATGAAGGTGATGTGCTGAAGGGACAGGTGTGAACAGTGACAAGGATGGTAATCACTTGATAGGGTTTGTATAGGAGAGTTCAAGATGGTATTAGGAATGCAGATAGGTTAGTATCGAGTATGCTAACAGGTGGTGAGGACAGCAGATGACAAATACAGGATAGACTAACCCAGTGCAAAGATAGATAGTAGTAGACAGGAGAGCCAGCAATCTATGCAGCAGTGCAGATGATAGATGGTAGTAGGCTGAAGAGCTAGCAATCTATGTAACAGTGCAGATGATAGGATAGTATAGATAGGTAGTAACAGTCCTTAATGTGCATAGGTAGATAGTGCAATAAGGTTATGGAGGGTTCCCCTGCGGGGTACTTATCACTTGTAATGTTAGTAGTTTAGAGAGGTCCAGTAGATGAGGAATGATCCGGTAGCGAGATACAGGGATCAGTAGCGAGGTTCCGGTCTGCTCCAGGTAAAGGGAATGGCTGGAGGTTCCGATCGAGAGACCGGCTTGAAAGCATGTGGGTAGCAATGCAGGTTGAACGAACAATGTGAGTGAGACCGCCGGCGGTTGAAATAGCCGCTCTGCGGCGCTCAGCAGTGACATCATTGTTCTTAAAGGTATATGCGTACCACCTGAAGAGAAAGGTGGGACGCATTACAGAGGAAAGTGGTGATTAAGGGTACCGGAGGTACCAGAATCTTACAATTTGAGGGAAAGAATCTGTCCGCTGTACGCGAAAGGAATTCGATATTGTATCCTGATCAAATGATTTCCTGAACCCATCTGTCCGGAATCCGGAGCAGCCAAGGTTCCAGAAAACCGCGCAGACGTCCCCCCACCCCTGGAATGGGTGAGGGCGTCCCTCCAGGTTGAGGCGGAGGGACCCGCCGAGCCAGTGTGCGTTGGTTTTGGCTTGTCCACCCAGGGCTTCTTCTGACCACCGTGGCCCTTAAAGGGTTTCCCCTTGTCCTGCGCCTTGAAGGCACAAAAGGACCCCTGATTTGGTTTAAAAGAAGGGCCCCGCTCACCGCGGAAAAACTTACCCTTGGGGTTCTGGGGCAGCAGAGTGCTCTTGCCTCCAGTGACCCCTTTAACCAATTCGTCCAGGGATTCCCCAAAGAGACGATTCCCCATATAAGGAATGTCAGACACCGTTTTTCTGGAAGACTGGTCAGCCGACCAGCTCTTCAGCCAGACCAAACGACGGATTAGCACTGCGACACCAGACAGCCGTGCTACTAGAGGAGCCTCATCCAAGGCTGCATCACACAGGTACAAAACCGCCTGACGCATCTGATCCACCATCTCCACAGTAGTTGGAGGGGCGGAATCCGCCTCTAGAGTGCGTTTGAGAACCCGGGCCCAATCAGCCACAGCCTAAGAGACCATACCAGAGGCGAAGATGGGCTTTAGCAAAGAACCCGCCACCATATAAGCGTGGCGATTAAGAGATTCCACCCGCTCTGTCGGGTCCCTAAACACCGGAGAAACCTCCGAGGGCATAAGAGTGGCCTTGTTCAACCTGGACACAGTGTGATCCAGTTTAGGGGACACCGTCCAGCGTGAATCCGTAGGAGACGCGAAAGGGTAACGGAACCTAAACCATTTTGGTACCACAAAAGGGCGCTTTAAATTACGCCATTGTTCGTTCACCGTTTCGTGAAACTCAGCGGGACAGGGAAACACACACTGCTTACCCGGCGGGTTGGGCTCATCCTCTAAATGTAGTGTATGCTTAATAGAAGCAATAAGACCAGACACAGCAGCGCGTTCTTTGGCCGTTTCAGGGGAAGAATCATCCCCATTATCCTCTTCCACCTCCCCATCAGAAGGAAAGGACTGAGACCCCTCAGGGGGTACACTGTCCAAGGCAACCATATCAGACTCAGAATCAGAGGAAGGCGAAGGCCTAAGTCTTTTTCTAGCAGTCCGTTCTGACATCAACAAGTCCACCTTGGACGCTAAAGTCACAAGTGCAGCAGCAAGAGAAGGAGAAGAATCAGGAGTACCTGAGTCATTCACCAAGGCTGGGGGAAATTTGCTGTCCTGGGACTCCATGACAATTACTATGACGCTGGCCCTTTAAGACGCGATCGCGGCGACCCACCGCAATGCACTGCAATCTAAAGTATCCCACTGAGATAGGGAAGGCACCGAAAGCAGAGGAATATCCCCAAAAACAGCAAAAAAGACCCCCAGGAGTGTTACCACGCTGCTGAACGATCCCTCTTCATGCAGGAAAGGAAGTGATGTCACACCGCTAGAGGATCAACAAGATTTGGCCTAAGGGAAAATGGTTGCCCATGTATATGAATGGGAGGCTCCGGGAAAATGGCCGCCAAACATGTGCAAGAAAGGACACCTTGCCACACACAAGATGGTGCCCGAAGGCGCCAAAAACTCTACATAGAGAAGCTGCAGAAGTGCCCACAGTGAGGCCAGAGCAGCTGCCCACACCTAAAATGGCGGACCCGCGGTTTTTATCACTGCAGCGGTCCGCACCACCATGTCTGTACCCCCAAATCACACACTAACAGCGCGGACAGGGTTAGGGACCCCCACACAGCATAACATGCGCATAGAATCCCCCGCATGGACCGGGAGGGATGCGAGCCCCGGACACAGACATGAGGGGAAACAGACACAAGCAGAATGTAATCCCCAGACAGAGGCCCCACACAGAAGTTACTTACCGCTCCATATGGCGTGGGCGCCTCTAAAGCCCGGGAACCCCCCACCCCAGATGGTGGGGGGCCGGCAGCCAAAATAGAATGCGTCGCACGGTCAAAACCGCTTGTTGAGGCCTCCTGGCGAGGTAGCCACTTTTGCGGGCTTTTGCCCCTGAGGACAGGGGCAGGTCGTTTGCTAGGCCAGGGCGCACACATAGCATGCTAAACGCTCGATGGCGGGCTGGGATTCCCTAAGATCCTCTGTCCTGGAATGCCAGGACGACCAGTCCGATTCCCAGCTCCGCAAACGCTGTAGTCTTCCGAAGATTCGACTAACTAAGCGCAGAACAAATAAAAAGCTAATAGTGCAAAGAAAAATACATTTGCAGAAAATAAAAGTAATAAAACAGAAGAAAGGCTGAGACCGTAGCCCCAGCACAGGGATAGTCTATCTTACTCCTTAACTGGGCAGAAGACAAACTGAGTTGGGAATGCTGATAGCAGGGGGATATTGGACCAGTGGGACAGCCCCCTACAGGTGTGTCTATGTAAATTACTTTGTTTTTAACACGTCTTATGCCTAGCTTGCTCCTGTCAATACCCATTGGTGAAGACTGTATGCGTGGGCGGCGACTGTCACAGGACGTAAGAGAAATTATGTTTCTCTTCATTTTATTAAGGAACACAATTTGTTTTTTTCTCACTATAATTTATGTTTAGAGAAAATTCTTTGTTAAATTTCACCATCGTTCAACATTGGGTCCATTTTAAGCTTAGAATTACACCGCCCTAAACCTAACATGATTTGTGGTTTGTTTTGGAGAGAAATTTAGTGGTAATACTTTGTATCTTTATTCTCCAAAAGTAACCCATACACACAGACACACTACTTATTGGCTCTCTAATGTATAGTTCATGAAAATGTTTCTTAGGGCCCTTTCACACGGGCGCTCCGTATGTCCGCAAATCATCCTATTTTTTTGCGGATGATTTACGGACATAATGTATGTCAATGGCATTGCAGATGTCAGCAGATGACCATCCGCTGACATCCAATTTTCTTACTTTCAGTTCTGTTCCGTTTTTTGGAACGGAACAGAACCCTATTTTTGTTCCGTTGAAAAAACGGAAAGGAAGCAAAATCGGATGTCAGCGGTGTCATCTGCTGACATCCGCAATGCCCATAGACATACATTATGTCCGTATATCATCCGTAAACGGATGGGATGATATGCGGACATACGGAGCGGATGATACAAATGACAAAAAGCACCGGAGCGGATCGCAATGCGGTCATCTCCGTGTGAAAGAGCCCTTACTGCGTTTTTCTGCTTCCTTGTAATGTTCCTGAGTTCTCCTTTTCCCTCTCACTTCCAACTGTTTGAAACGGACAGTGCATATTAGTTGTGGTCATGTACACTGCTCCAAGTACACTACAGATCCCATAGTTCATAGTCCCTAGTCCAACTCAGGAATGAGCACGAGAGGGTGGCTATGTTCCTACATACAGTGGGACCATGAAGAACATCCTCTAACAGAAAGCTTAATCATAGCAGCACAGGCTGAAAGAAATAAAAGGTACTTTTTGAGTTTAGATTACATACCTGATTATATTTCTTTAAACCAGAGTTTAGTGTCACTTTAAAAAGGCAAACAAATATTGTGCTCATTTTCAACACTTTTGTATGTTCTGATCTTTTATACAGAAAAAAATAAAATGTAAATTGATTAGCAAGGGAAGTGCTCCCTCTGCTGGTAATGACTTGCTATGACTTTTGTATGACTGACTTTTGGGATTTTAGTAAAGCCTGTGGAGCAACTGGGGAAAATGGCAAGCAAAAAACAGATCAATGAACAACCATTCTAATAAAATTCACACCAGAAAATCATGTTTTAAACTGCAAAGTGCCAATATTATCAATAATCACATTAGAAGCAATGCACACAGCTTTAAAGAGAACACAGTCAGATAATTATGGGATAAGTTAATCTTTCTAAATATAATTTTGCAAGTAAAAACAATGTGCATTTATTATTTTCTTAGGACCCTGTAAAGCATTGCACCTTCAATCATCAGATCACAGGTGCAATCTCAGGCTCCTGCAGACTGGCAGTGTAGCTGTCTGCCTGTATGTCCGATATGGGTAGACAGTTCCTGAATGACAGGAAGAATCAGTGAACTACACTGCTCAAAAAAAATGAAAGGAACACTTTGAAAACACATCAGATCGCAATGGGGAAAAATATCATGGTGAATATCTATACTGATATGAACTGGGTAATGTGTTAGGAACGAAAGGATGCCACATCGTTTGATGGAAATTAAAATGATCAACCTACAGAGCGCTGAATTCAAAGACACCTGAAAATTAAAGTGAAAAAATGATGCAGCAGGCTAGTCCATTTTGTTGAAATGTTATTGCAGCAACTCAAAATGGTACTCAGAAGTTTGTATGGCACCCACATGCTGGTATGCATGCCTGACAACATCGGGACACGCTCCTGATGAGAGAACGGATGGTGTCCTGGGGTATTTCCTCCCATATTTGAACCAGGGCATCCATCACTGAGCTCCTGAACAGACTGAGGTGCAACCTAGCGGCGTCGGATGGAGCGAAACATAATGTCCCAGAGGTGTTCTATTGGACTTAGGTCAGGCGAGTTGGGGCCATTCAATGGTATCAATTTTTTCATCTTCCAGGAACTGGCTGCATACTCTCACCACATGAGGCCAGGCATTGTCGTGCACCAGGAGGAACCCAGGATCCACTGCACCAGCATAGGGTCAGACAATGGGTCCAAGGATTTCATCCCGATCCCTAATGGCAGTCAGGGTTCCATTGTCTAGCCTGCAGAGGTCTGTGCGTCCCTCCATGGATATGCCTCCCCAGACCATCACTGACCCACCACCAAACCAGTCATGCTGAACGATGTTACAGGCAGCAGAATGTTCTTCGTGGCTTTTCCAGACCCTTTCACATCTGTCATATGTGTTCAGGGTGAACATGTTCTCTTCTGTGAAAAGCACAGGGTGCCAGTGGTGGACCTGATGATTCTGGTGTTCAATGGCAAAAGCCAATCAAGCTCCACGGTGCCAGGCAGTGAGCACAGGGTCCACTAGAGGACATCGGTGCCCACAGGCCACCCTCGTGAAGTCTGTTTCTGATTGTTTAGTCCAAGACAATCACACCAATAGCCTGCTGGAGGTCATTTTGTAGGGCTCTGGCAGTGCTCATCCTGTTCCTCTTTGCACAAAGGAGCAGATACCGGTCCTGCTAATGGGTTAAGGACCTTATAGAAAGATTTTTATTGTGATATCTGTGAACCCACTTGCGCCAATAAAACAATTAAGTTGAATTAAATATGTCGTGAATAATTAGGCAGCTGCTGTTACAAACCTAACCTAATGGTTACACTATAAAATCAAAAGAGTGAGGCACTCTATGCAATAAACAGCCACACCACAAAATCACAAATGAGCAGTGTGAAGATAATATCCAATGTGATAAAATTTGATTTTTGTCTTACCGTAAAATTATTTTCTCTGATGTTTATTGACGGACACAGCTCCAGAATCTTCTTACCCATTGGGTTATGCTGCCCTCTACAGGTGTAGGTCACTAGGCAGGAAAAAACGTTACCACGCCTATGGGGCAGTCCCAGGGGGTATACTTCCACTTCCTGCTTTAGTTTAGTTGTAAGCAGTGTCAGAAGAAAAATAACTCAACTCAATAGAGGGATGGGTGCTGTGTCCGTCAATGAACATCAGAGAAAGGGATTTTACGGTGAGACAAAAATCCAATTTTCTTTTTCCTTCATTGACGGACACAGCTCCAGAGTCTTCTTAACTATTGGGACGTCCCAAAGCAGTGTTAAACATGAGGGGTGGGAAAAACACAGCAGAAAAAAATTCCCAAAGGCTAAACCTAGCCAACCAGGTAAGATGGAGCTCAACCAGGAAAAACTGGAGCTCACCTGTAAACAATACACCCTCAAAGAGGACCAGGTCCTCTTAAACAGCGTCCTGCAAAACCCTGTGGCCAAAAGCAGGATCCACAGATGCCGAAACATCCACTGTATAACATTTGTGAAAGTGTGCACAGACGACCATGTGGTCGCCGTGCAAAACCTGAATCACTGACGCCTTATGAAAGGAGGCCCAAGAGGCACTAAGCACCCCAGTAGAAATGCGTCTTAACAAGGAAAGGTGGAACCTGACCCTTAATTGACAGGCCTGCACCACCGCCTGTCTGATCCATTCCAAAATGGTCACGGCAGATGTGGCCAACCCTTTCCGGGTCCATCCATAAGTACAAATAGTGAGTCTGATTTCCTAAATGACTCGAAAGCCACTAGGTACACCCTGATCGCCCGGACCACATCCAGGGAATGCAAGGCAATCTCCTTAGGATGTTTAGGCTTAGGACACAGGGAAGGCAACACCATGTCTTCATGCAGATGAAAACCTAAAAACAATCACTGATCACTGTTTCTACACTTAGGAAGGAATGACTGACAGGGGCGAAGCACCATTTTATCTCTGTGAACCACCAGGCAAGGTGAACGACAAGACAACGCTGCCAGGCCAAATGCCCCGCATGCAGAAGTACAGTGCCTTGTGAAAGTATTCTGCCCCCTTAAAATTTGCGACCTTTTGTCACATTTCAGGCTTCAAACATAAAGATATAAAACTGTAATTTTTTGTGAAGAATCAACAACAAGTGGGACACAATCATGAAGTGGAACGAAATTTATTGGATATTTCAAACTTTTTTAACAAATATAAAACTGAAAAATTGGGCGTGCAAAAAATTATTCAGCCGCCTTAAGTTAATACTTTGTAGCGCCACCTTTTGCTGCGATTACAGCTGTAAGTCGCTTGGGGTATGTCTCTATCAGTTTTGCACATCGAGAGACTGAAATTTTTGCCCATTCCTTCTTGCAAAATAGCTCGAGTTCAGTGAGGTTGGATGGAGAGCGTTTGTGAACAGCAGTTTTCAGTTCTTTCCACAGATTCTCAATTGGATTCAGGTCTGGACTTTGACTTGGCCATTCTAACACCTGGATATGTTTATTTGTGAACCATTCCATTGTAGATTTTGCTTTATGTTTTTGATCATTGTCTTGTTGGAAGACAAATCTCTGTCCCAGTCTCAGGTCTTTTGCAGACTCCATCAGGTTTTCTTCCAGAATGGTCCTGTATTTGGCTCCATCCATCTTCCCATCAATTTTAACCATCTTCCCTGTCCCTGCTGAAGAAAAGCAGGCCCAAACCATGATGCTGCCACCACCATGTTTGACAGTGGGGATGATGTGTTCAGGGTGATGAGCGGTGTTGCTTTTACGCCAAACATAACGTTTTGCATTGTTGCCAAAAAGTTTGATTTTGGTTTCATCTGATCAGAGCACCTTCTTCCGCATGTTTGGTGTGTCTCCCAGGTGGCTTGTGGCAAACTTTAAACAACACTTTTTATGGATATCTTTAAGAAATGGCTTTCTTCTTGCCACTCTTCCACAAAAGGCCAGATTTGTGCAGTATAGGACTGATTGTTGTCCTATGGACAGAGTCTCCCACCTCAACTGTAGATCTCTGCAGTTCATCCAGAGTGATCATGGGCCTCTTGGCTGCATCTCTGATCAGTCTTCTCCTTGTATGAGCTGAAAGTTTAGAGGGACGGCCAGGTCTTCGTAGATTTGCAGTGGTCTGATACTCCTTCCATTTCAATATTATCGCTTGCACAGTGCTCCTTGGGATGTTTAAAGCTTGGGAAATCTTTTTGTATCCAAATCCAGCTTTAAACTTCTCCACAACAGTATCTCGGACCTGCCTCGTGTGTTCCTTGTTCTTCATGATGCTCTCTGCGCTTTAACCACTTAAGCCCCGGAGGATTTGGCTGCTGAAAGACCAGGGGGTATTTTGCGATTCGGCACTGCGTGACTTTAACAGACAATTGCGCGGTCGTGCGATGCTGTACCTAAACAAATTTGACGTCCTTTTTTCCCCACAAACAGAGCTTTCTTTTGGTGGTATTTGATCACCTGTGCGATTTTTTGATCATGCGCTATAAACAAAAAAAGAGCGTAAATTTTGCAAAAATAACAATATTTTTCACATTTTTTTATATGAAATTCCCTCCCCAAAAAAATGTAAAAATCTAAATTTTTTAACATTTTCAGCCAATTTGTTTTATGCTACATATGTTTGGTAAAAAAAAAAAAATGCGCAAAAGTTATCACGTTTACTAACAAAGGGAAAGATTTTTGTCATTTTTGTTGTTTTTTTTTTTAACGCGTAATGGCGGCGATCTGCGATTTTTTTTGCGGTACTGCGACATTGCGGCGGACAGATTGGACCCTTCACTGACATTTTTGACACTTTTGGGGTTACCAGTGACATTTCTACAGTAATCAGTGCTATACATATAAACTGTTACTGTAAAATTACACTGGCAGTGAAGGGGTTAACTTTATTTGAGAGGGAGGGGCTGTGTGTGTCCCTAGGGGCGTGATTCTAACTGTGATTGGCTGTGGCTTGAGCTGTAGGAACAATGA
The DNA here is from genome assembly GCF_965119305.1 of Pelophylax lessonae. Classification (NCBI taxonomy): domain Eukaryota; kingdom Metazoa; phylum Chordata; class Amphibia; order Anura; family Ranidae; genus Pelophylax; species Pelophylax lessonae. The sequence continues at coordinate 792,254,613 of NC_138768.1, read as the reverse complement.
TCAACGGTCCTACATAGTAGAACCGTATGATCACTGTTTCTACACAGGGGAGAATGACAGGCGGCTTGTTTACACAAGCCGCCTGCCTTTCTCCCTCTCCCCCGACGTTCGCTGAGTAACCGGCGGACATCGGGTCCGCCGGTCACACGCGCGGGGGGGTCCGTGACCACGCGGGAGCACGCCGCCAGCGGCGTTCACTCGCTCCCCAGAGCCTCACAGGCTAGTGACGTACCCATGCGTCACTCTGCCTGTGAGGGGCTGACCGCCACAGTATATGTACTTGCGGCGGTCGGCAAGTGGTTAAGCGGACCTCTGAGACTATCACAGTGCAGGTGCATTTATACGGAGACTTGATTACACACAGGTGGATTCTATTTATCATCATTAGTCATTTAGGTCAACATTGGATCATTCAGAGATCCTCACTGAACTTCTGGAGAGAGTTTACTGCGCTGAAAGTAAAGGGGCTGAAAAATTTTGTACGCCCAATTTTTCAGTTTTTTATTTGTTAACAAAGTTTGAAATATCCAATAAATTTAGTTCCGCTTCATGATTGTGTCCCACTTGTTGTTGATTCTTCACAAAAAATTACAGTTTTATATCTTTATGTTTGAAGCCTGAAATGTGGCAAAAGGTCGCAAAGGTCAAGGGGACCGAATATTTTCGCAAGGCACTGTAATAGCCACCAAGAAGGCCACCTTCTGGGACAATGTAAGCAGAGGAATCCCGCAAACATTTTCAAAAGGCGGTTTCTGGGGAGGGCTGGAATGAAGCGTTCTGACCACCTTAGAATGTTGGCTACTTCCCGAACTGCCAGGACACTTCATGTGCCCCCTGGTGATTGATATAAGCCACGGCCATGGCCTTTTCCGATTGTGATGACCAACCGTCCAGTACTGGGGAAGGAAAGATTTTCCCTGTTAAAGCGCCGGAAAAAGAAGCCGTCAAATCAGGGCCCCTTTCGTACCCTGCCTCAACAGGATCAGATTGCCTAGAGACTGTGGATTATTGTCCCAGCTAGCAAGAATCTCCCTTTACAGAGGTCTCATGAGGAACTGAGCAAATGGAACCACCTCAAAAGGTAGACACCATCAGGCCCAGCACCAGCATGCAAGTCCTGAGAGATGACTGACTTCTGGACAACAGGAGCCGAATTGCATCCTGCAGCTTTGGAAACTTGTCCCATGGGAGAAATACCCTGGCTGAGGCAGAGTCCCGAGGCAGACCTATCAGATAGTCCAACTTAGTGGACGGAACCAGAGCAGATTTCTTGTAATTTCCAACCGAACTCCTGCAGAGTATGCATAATAGTCTCCAGGTTGTCCTTTAGAGCAGTCGGAGACTCTGCTCGCAGAAGAACGTCAAGGTACCCAGTACCGCAAACCCCCGCTGCCGCTACAATGCCAACACCTGGGCCAACACTTTTGGAATACCCAAGGAGCTGAGGTGAGACCAAAGGGTAATGCCATGAATTGATCATGCTCCTCACCCATGGCAAGTGGAGGAAACGCTGATGACCGACATATATTGGAATATGAAGGTAAGCGTCCTTTGATGTACTGATGCCACTACTGTATGAATGGACTCCATTTGGAACTTCTGTACCCGCACAAGAGGTTCAAAGCTTTGAGGTCCAGGATTGGATATCCCTTGCCTTCCTTCCTGGGAACAGAAAACAGGTTTGACTAGAAACCTTGAAAGCGGTCCGGTTTTAGAACCTGAACAATCACCCCTTGTAGTAGGAAGTCTTGCACCGCCCTGAAGAAAGACGGTCTGGGCAGAGGCGTAACTAGAGCCTTCAGGGCCCCGATGCAAGAAACCATGAAGGGCCCCCCCAGATCCCTGGCCGGGGCCCTTCCCTTCAAGCCCAGGGCTCTTCCCACTAATCCTGGGGCTCTTTACTCTCGTTGCATGGCCTTTTATTACGGTCCCGCAGCAGGATCCTTTCACAAGTTCTGCAGTGGGCTCCCTTCCTGCAATCTTTGGACCTCCCCACAGTGGTGCAATGCCAGGGCCCGGTCGCAAGTGTGACTTTTGCAATCCTGGAAGTTCACCCACTGGTTTGCTACTGGGCCCCCTGGAGCATGGGGCCCGGTAGCAATCGCAACCCCTGCAACCCCTGTAGTTACGCCCCTGGGTCTGGGGACAATGGAAGGAAAGAACCCCTCCACTGGAGGATAAGACCAAGACCGAGTCTTGTAACCGGACCAGATCAGCTCATGGACCCACCTGTCTTAAATCATGGATCTGGAAAAAAGGGGTACGGAAGACCCACAGTGACCCTAGAGGGGCTGGGTACAAGAAGGGGAACCTGGGGGTCCCATCGTCCCAGGGAGGGGCCCACGTCCGCCCCAAAACCCTCAAGGGGGAGTGGGGGGACAATTATTTACCATACCGTGGAACCGGATGGGCACCGCTCCGTACAGATTACCGGTCCACTGAAATGGGGGTGCTGCCAGCCAGGGGGAACGCTGCGACTCAGGCCGCGACCAGGTCCCATTCGTCCTCAAGAGACGTTTAACTCGTAGGCCAGCCCCCGTCCAATGGGGCCATGTCGTGGCCGACCTAGCACGGAGCTGAGGCCTGCACACGCTCCCTGGCCGGACTGGGGAGACCTTAAGGATCTAAAAAAATATCTTGTACGTCGCCCAGTCCAGCAGCAGTTGATTGTAGTTCTCACAGAAACAGAAAATAAAAAGGAGAAAAAAAAAATCTAATTAAAAAGGAAAAAATGCTAGGACCAGAGATCCCAGCAAGGAACTAGGTCCTTACTCCTGATTAGGCAGAAAAAAAACGGAATTCCTATAGCAGGAAGTGGGAGTATACCCCCTATGACCGCCCCACAGGCGTAGTAAAGTTTCTTTCTGCCTAGTGTCCTACTCCTGTAGGGGGCAGCATAACCCAATGGTTAAGAAGATTCTGGAGCTGTGTCCATCAGTAAACGAAAGAGAAAATGAGAATATGCAATGTGAATGCTTGTGCAACAACAACAAAAAAGGAAGATTTTTTTTTTTTTATGTGACCCCTATAACCCAGTGCACACAAAGCTTAAATTAACCACTTGCCGACCACCCCACGCAGATTTACTGCGGCAGGGCGGCTCAGCTGCGCATAATCACGTAGATCAAGCCAAGTCAAGCTTGGATGCACGCTGTGTCGCCTTTGGCTGTAGGTGGAACGCATGCCGATACCTGGCGGGTCTACTCGTATCCCTCCCATTGTATAGTACGGGAGTCTGCACGGGAGCCTCTTTTTATCATCTTTACAATCGGCCCTATTCAGGGATTTATAATAAAGGCTATTTTACCATTTTACGCTATGAGGAGATTGCTCTCGATTTTTGTTTCCTTTTTCTTGGATTCAACTGGGAGCTCTTCATCATCTGGACAAAGGTGAATTGGCTGGGAACTACATCCTGGTCACTGAGGCCACCAAAGCTCTATTTGATCCCCTTGCCATACGGTAAGAAGGATCAACAATGTCTGGTGAGTGGGTATTTTTACACAATATTCACTTAGGTTGTCACTATCCCTGCCAATAGGATTCCCCTTCAGGACTCATCTGGCCATTGTGGCAGGAAGATTGTCATTTTCTTTTGGAATCTATGTAGGATTTATGTTGGGATGTATGTTGTTGCTGGACTTTAATTTAAGCTGTGTGTGCACTGTATTCACTGTGAGGTCACAAGCATTCAAATTGCATATTTTCCATTTTTTTCATGTTGGATATAATCTTCACACTGTTCATTTGTGATTTTGTGGAGGGTTTTTTGTTTATTTTATAGAGATAGAGCTGTTTATTGCATAGAGTGCATAACTCTTGCGACTTTTTATTTTAATAGATTTTTATTGCAGTCTGTGCTCCCATTAGGGAGATTCACCTTCTCTATTTGTCCCGTTTACCGTTATTGAAATTCAAAGCAAAAGAGAATCCCCATAAAAGTAATAGAGGGGAAATTTTTCTTTGGGGACACTAGTTCTGGTGATCTGGGGGGCCCCAATGGACCCCTGTAATTTGCAGTCATTTCCTCCCACTTCCTGTTATGGCTATGGGACAGGAAGCAAATGTAAATCTCCCCAATAGGACACAGATGAAAAAAAAAAAACCTGACAGGTGATATAACCCTCCCCAACTCTATCCAAAAGTTTTGCCTTTAGATTTACTTTAATGTTAATGACCATTTAAGTGTTACTAAACCTACAACAGTAACTTCAGTCTGTAAATACAGTAAAGCATGTTTGTTATACTTACTGTGGAACCTAAGGGAGTAATCCTCTGCATTAAAAAGGCTGTTTGATCCTGTCTTCTCTGTTCCTCCTCTTTTCCCACAGTCCCCAAACCATCTACTGATAGAACAGAGCCTTGGGGACAAGCTGCACATTGCTCAGTTTGGTGTGTATTGCTAGAGAGTTTTTCTTTTTCTTGGGGGAGCGCATGTGATCAGCAAAGGGCCAATCAACACTGTCCAGACAGAAGGTCAGGGGTCCTGCAGGCTGATAGGACAGTCAGAGTAGAATGAAAACTCCTCCTATAAGCTTTAACCAGATACTGATAGAAGTCACAATACTGTCCTAACTGCTGATGAGAAAAGGTGTTTAGTAGAGCTGCACGATTCTAGATATAATGAGAATCACAAATTCTTTGTAGAATAAAGATCACGATTCTCGGCGTAACATCATGTTTCACATTATACAAAAAAAATCGGGCTAACTTTACTGTTTAGTTTTTTTTTTTAATTCATTAAAGTGTATTTTTTCCCAAAAAGCTGCATTTGAAAGACTTCTGCGCAAATATAGTGTGACATAAAATATTGCAATGATCTCCATTTTATTCTCTAAGGTCTCTGCTAAAAAAAAAAAAATATAGGTAATGTTTGGGGGGTTTTTAAGTAATTTTTTTTGCAAAAAATGGATTTTTGTAAAATCTTACCGTAAAATCCTTTTCTCTTAGCTCATTGACAGACGTAGTCCTCGGTGATTCAGCACCTTCGGGTTATGTCGCCTCCACAGGAGTAGGACTAGACAGGAAATAAAATGCTCTGGCCACACCCTAGGGGCAGTCCCCGAGGGTATATCCTCTCTCTCTCTCTGCCACAGCAAATCAGTTATGTCACAAAGCAGTGTTTAGAGAATTTAACCCAACCCAACTCCAAAACAGAGGGGCGGGTACTACGTCTGTCAATGAGCTAAGAGAAAAGGATTTTACGGTAAGATTTTACAAAAATCCATTTTTCTCTATCGCTCATTGACAGACGTAGTCCTCGGTGATTCAGCACCTTCGGGACTTCCCAAAGCAGTACCACAAATGAGGGGTGGGAGAAATGGAAATTAAATCCAATCTAGAAGGCCCAACCGGTGCCAACTAGAAGTTTTACAATGCTCATCCTCAATGATGAGACTCAACAAAAATCTTTCAACAGAAAAAATCCTCGAGGTAGACCTCCGGTCTCCTCAAATTGCGGCCTGCAAAACCTTGCGGCCAAATGAGGCATCCGCCGATGCCATCACATCAATTTTATAAAATTTTGTAAAGGTATGTACTGACGACCAGGTGGCCGCCTTACATACCTGGACCACTGACGCCTGATGGCGGAAGGCCCAGGAAGTACTGAGCGCTCGAGTGGAGTGCGCCCTAACAGGGAACGGAGGACTCCGACCCTTAATAGAATAAGCCTGTACCACCGTCTGTCTAATCCATTTGGCGATAGTCGCGGCAGATGCAGGCAACCCCTTTCTGGGGCCATCCGTGATCACAAAAAGTGAATCCGTCTTACGGAACGATTCCGTAGCCTTCAGGTATAACCTGATTGCCCGAACCACATCCAAGGAATGCAACGCATGTTCCCGATGATGATTGGGCTGAGGACACAAGGAAGGTAGTACAATATCTTCATTCAGATGAAAATCTGAAACCACCTTTGGAAGAAAGGATGGCTTAGGATGAAGTACTACCTTATCCCTATGAATCACTAAGTATGGGGAATGGCATGATAATGCAGCCAGTTCTGACACCCTGCGTGCAGAAGTGATAGCCACCAAGAAGGCTACCTTCTGGGATAAAGTAAGCAAGGGAATCTCCCTGATGTTTTCAAAGGGAGGTTTCTGTAGAACCGACAAAACCAAATTAAGATCCCAGGGCGGTAAGGGCGCGCGGACTGGTGGAGCCAGGTGCCGCACCCCCTGGATGAAATTCCGCACCAAGGACTTAGTAGCTAAAGGCTTCTGAAAGAAGATTGCTAATGCTGAAACTTGACCCTTGATGGTGCTCAAGGCTAGTTTCTGCTCAACCCCTTTTTGCAGAAAGGCCAATATTCGAGTCACCGAATAGGTACGTGGAGGAATCCCTAAAGATTCGCACCATGCGATATAAGTCTTCCATGTGCGATAATAGACCTTGCTGGAAGTCGCTTTCCTTGCTTTAATAAGGGTAGGAATAACTGAAGCTGACAACCCTCTATCCTTCAGTACCTGGGTCTCAATGGCCAGCGACTGTAAAGCACGATGGAAGATTGGTCCTTGAGACCGCAGACACTCCCTGAGACGAAGTTCCCAAGGAACGTCCGCGACCAGTCTGTCCAAGTCGGCCAGACCGGCTAGACGAGGCCAGCCTAGAATTTCTAGGACCACTGGCGTTGACTGGATCTGAACCAGGCGGCCCTAGAGCTATCTGGCCCCGACCATCAGTCTGCTCATTCTCTGTTCCCACACATTTATCAGACACCTGATTCCTATCAGGAACGGTGATCTCTTCTGGTTGAACTTCCGGGACCGAAGTCACCTGGCTAGAGGCTTCTTGGCCTGTCTGTTCAACCGGATCCGTTTCTTGTGGGGAACTGAGACTAATTTTTGGAAAAGGTAAAGGAAAAGATCTGTTCAGGGAACAGTAACTGCCACTCCCTGTAGTACTTAAATGTTGGAAGGGAAGAATCGCACCGGTAGCAGTGATCGATGCCCGATCCAATGCCCTGAATACCGGTGAAGACGTCCCCCCACCCTCAAACCGGGTGGGGGCGCACCTTCAGGCTGTGTATGCTTCGGGTTTGGCTGAGTCGGTCTTTTGTTTGTCCGACCAGCCCTTCTTGAACCCCCCTGGAGGAGCCTTGCCTTTCCCGCTAGTTCCAGCCGGGCGTACGAACCCTTTATGGGCAGTAAAGAAAGGTCCTCGCTTGTTACGAGGTCCCTTAGCTTTAGCCGCCTGTGGCAAGAAAGTGCTCTTGCCTCCAGTGGCATCCTTAATGATCTCATCTAGGGGGGCCCCAAATAAGCGATTCCCCTGAAAGGGGAGATTCGTTAAGGTCTTTTTGGAACCTAGGTCCGCTGACCAGCACTTCAACCACAGCACACGTCTGAGGATTACCGCTGACATAGATGCATGCCCCAATAGGGGGGTAGCATCCAAGGCTGCATCACAGACAAACTGTAGTCCTTGTATGATTTGTTCCATTAATTCAGATGTTCCCTGGGGGATATCTTTCCCCTTCAGGTCCTGGCGCACCAATCTCGCCCATTTCGTAAGTGTCTGGGAAACTAGACCAATGACAATTACTGGTCTAAATGCTGACCCTATCAGGGAAAAAATAGTGCGGGACTCCGCTTCCACCTTCCGATCCACCGGATCCTTAAAGGACGAAGTGTCCTCTACTGGAATAACCGTGGCTTTATTCAGTCTGGAAATAGGTGGGTCCACCACTGGTGGTACCGTCCATTTCTTAATGAGGGATTCCTCAAACGGATAGCGTCTAGTAATGCGTTTGGAAATAGTAAAGGTACGCTTAGAATGCTCCCATTCTTCTTTAATTTTATTACCAAAACACTTGGGTACAGGAAAAACCTTCACCGTCTTGGTGGGTTTGTTAGTACCAAAGGGAATCTCTGTTTCAGTTGCCTCTGCCGGTGAAACCTCAAGTCTTAAGGTTTCCCGAACCGCCACAACTAGCGCGTCCACCAATGCTTCTTCCCGAATTATGGCGGAAGTATTAACATCCTCCTCACTGTCTGAGGGAACTTTACCTGAGACAACAGCCCTTGCAGAGGGACCTGCAGCTGCAATGACCATCTCAGACTCTGAGTCTGAAGTGTCCGATAATATAGGGGTAGGCGGGGGTCGCTTTCTTGACCCCCGTCCCCGACAGGCCGTCTCCACCCGAGCCACCAAAGACTCCAAAGCTGCTGTAAATGCATCCATACTCTGTGCACCGGCGGGTCCCGTGGCCCCCTCGAGGGAAACAGGTGGGGGTACTTGTGTGGCAGGGTCCATGATTATTCCAGTAACTACCCGGAAAGTTCAATCCAAACTTAAATAAAATTTTTTTTTTTTTTTCCAGACCCCCAGCGCCACAAAAGCCCCTCAGTGTTACCTGCTAGGGATCCCTATCGAGCGAGAGAGAGAGAGATAGACCCCCAGGCTCACCACTTGATGCTCAGAGTTCACTGCAACAGGTTACAGCACTGTCTCCACAAACAGGAAGTCTTTTGGCTGGCTGCCAGGGAAGAAAGGAGGCGGCTCCGCCCCTCTGCACGCCTTCCGGCGCCTCCCCTAGCTCCACGAGGTGTTTGAGTCACCTCAAACATGGCCGCCCCCATGCTGCAGACACGAGGCTACGCCAAAATGGCGGCCTCGTGCGAACTACGGCGGTATGTTTACAGCATAGCGGCGTCCTGCAGAGTAACTAGGCATCGCAAAATCTTTCTCTCATGGAGATCAGCTTGACCGGCGGTACCGAACCCTGGCGGAACCGCGTGGCCGTCGGGAGACATGCTTCAGCTGGAGGAATGACCTGGCAAGCCGCATACATGTCCTGTGGCTTCTGACAGGTAGGATACTTCTTTTATCACAGTAAGATTCCAGTGCTGCCACATATTACAATCATTTAAACATACTTTGTAATTAGATTGTCAGCTCCCAAACCAAGCCTGCTGGCTTTTTGTACACACAAATCACACTCAATATAGGGGGATCTGTGCTATGTTATAGGATAGAGGGGAACCCATCCTTACCATTACAGAGAGGGGCCCGCGTTCACCACAAGACCCGTCAGGGGAAAAGGGGGAACATACTACTCACCGTACCGGAACCAGGCGGGCGCCAACTCCTGACAGTACCCCTCTCCACCGAAGTTGGAGGGCTGTCGACCAATACGGACGCTGTGACTCATGGTCCTTGGCGTTTCAGCGAGACGTTTAACTCGCAGGGTCAGTCCCCGTCCAGTGGGACTATGTCGCGGCCGACCCAGCGCGGAGCTATGGCCTGCACGCGCTCGTAGGCTGAACTGGGGTGACCACTGGATCTCAACATCCCGCCCGTCGCCCAGTTCTGCTTTCTTGCTTGAAGATCTCACAGGAACACTGGAGAAAAAAAAGCTGTCTAAAAAATCTTTTCTAAGAAAAAAATTCCTGCCAGGACCGAAGATCCCAGCAAGGTATCTAGGTCCTTACTCCTGACTAGACAGAAAAAAACTGATTTGCTGTGGCAGAGAGAGAGAGGATATACCCTCGGGGACTGCCCCTAGGGTGTGGCCAGAGCATTTTATTTCCTGTCTAGTCCTACTCCTGTGGAGGCGACATAACCCGAAGGTGCTGAATCACAATGAGCGATAGAGAAAAAAGGTTTAGTCATTCCTTTGATCTAAAAGAATGAAATGATACATTGTAAAACATTGTGTTCACGGTTATCTCCCAGCCTTGGCAATGATGATAAACATTTGCCTGAGGCTCTTTTTTTTTCTTTTTTTTTGACAGCTGTGAGTGAGCAGAGAACAGCTCTGCTCTGTATGAATTGATGAAATGTCATTTTAAGATTGTGGGGAGGTGGCCGGGGGATGAATCGAGATCCCGTTTTTTTTTTTCAGGGATTAAGTATCTAGTATTTAGCAGTTTATATTCACTAAAATAATTGCATTTCCATGTTGTGTGTACTGTGGGAGACCAGATATAGTGAATGCAGGCTCCTGGGTTTAGTAACACTTTAATGAATGTCCTCCCATATAATGTATCAGTATGATGTATTTCATGTGGCTGTTGGCTCTCAATCACAGCAGTCACTAATAAACACAACCTTGAGGTTGCAGTGTGTATCTACTATCTATTTATTAGTGTCAGCCTATAATAAAAAACAGAAAAGCATTAAAACACTGCATCAAATAAACAATAAATGAGCTATCGTTAAAGTGTATGTTAAAGTGTTACTAAACCCAGGAGCCTGCATTCACTAGATCTGGTCTCCTACAAACTACTAATTACCTTTTCACATCAGCAGTATATAGCAGTCTTCTATCAGTGTCCAGCCGAGCACTGGTTAAAGCTTTTAGGAGGAGTTTTCATTCTCCTCTGACTGTCCTATGAGGCTGCAGGACCCCTGACCCTCTGACTGGACAGTGCTGATTGGCCCTGTGCTGATCACATGCACCCTCCCAAGAATAAAAGAAAAAACTCTCTAGCAACACACACCAAACTGAACATGTGCAGAGTGCCCCCCAAGGCTCTGTTACATCAGGCGATGGATTGAGGACTGTGGAAGAAGGGGAGGATGAGAGAAGACAGGATCAAACAGCCTTTTTACACAATACAGAGGATTAACCCCTTAGATTCCACAGTGAGTATAACAAACATGCTTTACTGCATATACAGATTGATTTTACTGTTGTGGGTTTAGTAAAACTTTAGCCTTAGAATTTATCTTAATACATCATCCTGTAAACCTCACCTTACATGTCAGTTCTTTCCTATGAAATACTTGATCCTGCATCCCTTAAGCTGACATAACTTTATGCAATTTTATTGTACAATTTTCTTTTAGATTTACCAATAACCATACGAGGTCAAATCTAAATAACACTTTCATCTGTACCCAATCAGGCAGGCCCTAGCACTACATAGTTAAAGGTAAATCTAAAGATCATACAGAAATTGGAGCTGGAGAGAGTCCAGAGAAGGGCAACTAAACTGATTAGGGGATTGGAGGACCTTAACTATGAAGAGCGGCTGCAATCGCTCGATTTATTCTCCCTGGAGAAGAGACGCCTGAGGGGGGACATGATAGCAAATTTTATAAATATCTCAATGGAAATCTCAGCTTAGAAACAAAGCTGTTCATTCGAAGGGATTGCAAGAGGGCATACAATGCGATTAGAGGAGAAGCGTTTTAACCTCAGGCAACGTGGGGGGTTCTTCACTGTTAGGGCTACAAGATTGTGGAATTCCCTACCACAAGAGGTGGTTTCTGCGGGAAGTATGGTGGCTTCCAAAAGACTCTTTTTTTTTCCAACAAGTTGGCTTCCAAAAGACTCTTAGACGTACATCTCAAGGATCAGAACATTCAGGGCTATGTGAGGTTATTACAGCCACACACACCTACACAGGTTGAACTGGATGGACTATTGTCTTTATTCAACCTCACCTACTATGTAACTATATGTAACTATGATGCCATGCCAAGGAACTCTGTGCCTGTATCTCCCATTTCCAGTTTCCTCATCTCAGGCTAGGAAGGGTGGAGCACTGTAATTGATTGATATCCGCTCCAGCTAGGAGCCTAGCTATCATCCACTTTCACATCTTCTGGGTTTAGTGATGTCGGTGTCATCACAAAGCTCCACCCCCTTCCTCCGTATTCAGAATAGCAGGAAGAAGAAACAGCCACATGACTGCTGATATTGCTTAAAAGATGAGGAATTTTGATACTTTTTTTTTTTTTTTTATCAACAATACATGGAAGCTGTTTAAGGAGTCTCTTATAGGAGTTAATGCATGGCCAGTGACTGGGTTTGCAGCTGCTTTAAATGACATATGCTGACCCTATTCATTTGGCCTGGGCATTTAGGCATCAAAGACCCCCATAGTCGTGAAAGGGTTAATTGAAATGTATACAACATTACCTGTATAATGTTTCTTATGTACAGTCTTGCTTTGCCAATCTGATAACAGCCTACATCCTGCAGCTTTTCATATGAACTGTTAGCAGGAAAACAAATTATACGGGTACGATTTTAAAGTAATGGATTATTATACAGAACTCTCAATAATGATAGGTCACTGCTGGTAAATTCAGCAACGTAGAAATATAAAGAGTAGAAATGTTATCATGTACAACATAAATCCTACCAGACGCACAGCCAAAATACATACATTCAGCATTTGTGACCTGTTTACCTACCAAAAGACTTGTGATGATATCCAGCTACACTTTCCTGTCTCACTGTATAGCCAGAAGGTGACATCATTGTTCAGGACCTGCAGCTCAAACATTTCCTCCTGTCTCCTCACTGATATACCAGCCACTTTATTTGGTACACCTGTTCAATTGCTTGATAACACAAATTGCTAATCACATGGCAAGACCTCAATGCATTTAGGCATCTAGACATGGTGAAGATGACTTGCTGAAGTTCAAACTGAGCTTGGTTGTTGGTGCCAGATGGGCTGGTCTGAGTATTTCAAAAACTGCTGATCTACTGAGATTTTCACACACAACTACCTCTAGGGTTTACAGAGAATAATCCAAAAAAGAGAAAATATCCAGTGAGCGGCGGTTGTGTGGAGGAAAATGCTTTGTTGAGGTTAGAGGAGAATGGGCAGACTGGTTCGAGGTGATAAAACGGCAACAGTAAGGTATGCAGAATACCATCTCTGAATGCACAACACATCGAACCGTGAAGCAGGTGGGCTACAGCAGCAGAAGACCACACCGGGTGTCACTCTAGTCAGTTAAGAACAGGAAACTGAGGTTACAATTTGCACAGGCTCACCAAAATTGGACAACAGAAGATTGGAAAAACGTTGCCTGGTCTGATGAGTCTTCAGCTGCAACATTTAGATGGTAGAGTCAGATTTGGTGTAAACAACTTGAAATCATGGATCCATTCTGCCTTGTAACAACGGTTCAGGCTGGTTAGTGGTGATGTAATGGTGTGGGGGATATTTTCTTGCCACATTTTGGGTCCTGTAGTACCAATGGGGCATCATTTAAATGCCACGGCCTACCTGAGTATTGTTGCTGACCATGTCCATCCTTTATGAGTACAGTGTACCCATCTTCTGATGGCTCCTTCCAGCAGGATAATGCAGGGCTTGACAAATTTGCCTGAAATCTAGGAGCCAGCTAAAAAAGTTAGGAGCCAGTTTTTTTTTTTTTTTTTTTAGGGTCCATTCACACTAGCGCGACTTGTCAGGCGACTTGGTCGCCTGACAAGTCGCAGTCGGTCGCCTGCCATTGATTAGCACAGGACCCGTTCTAATAGGAGCGACACAAGTCGCTCCGACTTAGAAAAAGGGTCCTGTACTACTTTGGGGCGACCTGGAGGCGACTTGCATTGACTTCACAGGTCGCCCCAGCAAGTCGTGTCGCCCCTGTCTGAATGGGCTCTTAAAACTAACAACCAAGCTTTATTTAGTAAAACGGACACTAAATTTACACATAAAGAGGACTAGAACCCCACTTTCCTCTATAGCGCAATTGGATGGAAACAGACTGTCTGTCTCTTTCCATCCGATGCCATTTGATCCGATCCACGGGGTGGATAGAAAATAGAACCACCATCCGTCTGTTTTTGGTGGACAGGATCAGATGGCGGCAGATTACTGCTCCATAGAGGAGAATGAAGGGTTCGATCAGGTCTGCCTGAAAAACTGACAGGCGGACCTGATCAGACAGCCCGTGTGAAAGGGGCCTTCGGTTGTGGCATGACGATGAGGAAAAAAAAAAAAAAAGATTATATATATATATATTATATATATACACACATACATATATACATATATATATATATATATATATATATATATATATATACATACATACACATTTTCTTTTTAATAATAATAATTGAAAAAAAAAAGAAAAATTATTTTTATTTTTTTTAATAATTAAAAAAAAAAAGAAAAAATTATTATTTATTTTTTTTAAATTTAAAAAATAAATTAATAATAACCACACTCCAGGGAGATGAAACCTGTAAAAACTTCCCTCTCATCTGTTCCCATTAACAGGCAGTGGAAACAGTCATTACTACCGGCCACCACAAGAGGGCGCCAGTTCCCTATTGGAAGCCTCAGAAGAAGGCCGAAAAGCCGGGGCCTCAATTTTCGGGCACGGAAGTCCGTGCACTCGAGGAGGAGGTGGGGGGCGCAAAAGGGACAGGACACATCCTGCAGGGCACCCCAGGCGCCAGGTCGCTAATTCTAGTCGCAAATGCGACCTGGCGCCCGGGGATTGTCGAGCCCTGGCATAATGCACCATGTCACAGAGCTGAAAACATCTCAAACTGGTTTCTTGAACATGACAATGAGATCACTGTACTCCAATGGCCTCCACAGTCACCAGATCTCAATCCAATAGAGCACTTGTGGGATGTGGTGGAATGGGAGGAAAAGGGGACATAGGTTTCAAGGCCCCCCTTTTCCTTATGGGATCACCGCAACTAAGGGGTTTCAATTCTTCCCCTCAGGTGAGGGCGTGGTCAATGGGGGAGCCTTGTACCTGATAGGTAGGGACCTTAACCACTTTACCACCGGAGGATTTTGCTGTCTTACGTCCAGGCCACTTTTTGCGATTCGGCGCTGTGCGACTTTAACTGACAACTGCGCGGTCGTGCGACGCTGTACCCATACAAAATTTATGTCCTTTTTTTCCCACAAACAGAGCTTTCTTTTGGTGGTATTTGATCACCTGTGCAATTTTTACTTTTTGCGCTATAAACAAAAAAAGAGCGTTTATTTAGAAAAAATAACAATATTTTTAACATTTTTTTATATGAAATTCCCCCCCCCCCCCCCCAAAAAAAATGTAAAAATCAAAATTTTTTTAAATTTTTGGCCAATTTGTTTTCTGCTACATATGTTTGGTAAAAAAAATCACAATCAGCGTATTTTGATTGGTTTGCGCAAAAGTTATTGCGTTTACTAACTAAGGGAAAGATTTCTGTCATTTTTGGTGTTTTTTTTTTTTAACGCGTAATGGCGACGATCTGCGATTTTTTTTGCGGGACTGCGACATTGCGGCGGACAGATCGGACCCTTGACTGACATTTTTGACACTTTTGGGGGTACCAGTGACATTTCTACAGTAATCAGCGCTATATATATGCACTGTTACTGTAAAAATTACACTGGCAGGGAAGGGGTTAATTTCATTGGAGAGGGAGGGGTTAATATATGCCTGGTGCTTACTAACGTGTGTGGGGGGAGGTGACTGAGTGACACAGGGACAGATCGCATGTTCAGCTATGCTGAACACTGCAATCTGTCACTCCTTGTCACTTTGGAGATCCGCCCGCTCTGTTTACACAAGCAGGCGGATCTCCAAACTGGATTCCCCGACGATCGGGGAAGAGCAGCGGCGATCGCCCCTGGCCCGACTCCCACTGTGACTGAAAACAGCGATAGCGCGCCTCCGGCGTACAGGGGGAGGAGTCCAACGACGTAGGTCTACGTCGCTGGACGGTATCGAGCCACTTTGCCGCAGTACGGTCAATGTGACCGGTCGGCAAGTGGTTAAGGGCTAGAAATTTCTGGAAAACCCTGGGATGCTTATAAAAAGGGGTTCCTGGCAGGATTTGGTGCCAGTCGTCACTGGAAAAGACACACTGCGGAGCTCACACACACCCCCCCCCCTTGTCGCGGCCTTGTTAATGTGGTGGGTCACCTTTTCTTTTGAAAAGGGGGGACAGTGTAATGAATATTGAGATGTGGTAATTCAGCTCGAGCTGTAATAGCGGAGTTGAAAAATGGTATTGAAGTTAAAGTTATAAGTGATATGGTTGTTCGTATAGAGTTGAAGTTTTAATAAAAGTGTACTTTAAAACCAATTAATAAAGGCCGCGGCCGGAAATTTTGCCAATAAAAGGTCTGATGTGTAGAAGTTATTATGCATGTCTGGAGGTTATTAGAAGGCGTA
Organism: Pelophylax lessonae; assembly: GCF_965119305.1. Lineage (NCBI taxonomy): Eukaryota > Metazoa > Chordata > Amphibia > Anura > Ranidae > Pelophylax > Pelophylax lessonae. Next base: position 792,238,725 of record NC_138768.1, on the reverse strand, counting down.
TGCTGCGTGTGATCGCATGGAAGATTTGCATCATGGATGTGCAGCCGACAGACCTGCAGCAACAGCATGATGCCATCATATCAATATTGACCAAAATCTCTGAGGAATGTACCAAAACCTTGCTGAATCTATGTCACGAAGAATTAAGGCAGTTCTGAAGGCAAAAGGGGGTCCAACCCGACACCAGCAAGGTGTACCTAATAAAGTGGCCGGTGAGTGTATAACTCAGCCTCACCACACTGGTGAATCCCCTAAACACTAACAACTGTGAATAAAACATTGAGCATTTTAGAACAAATTTATAATTAGTCTAAATGGGTGTTTTTGCATTGAGTTGCACTTCAATAGAACCAGGAAAAGTATCTCACCTGTGAGAAGTGTTTGCCACAAACGCTACATTCAAAAGGTTTCTCTCCTAAATGCAAAAACATGACATGGACAGTTAGAGGAATGACAAAACAATTTAAAAATACTAATACATAGAAATCTAATAATATAAAAATGTGTTTTTTGCTTACATGTATTTACATGGATGTTTCTATATTTACATTAACTTCATACTACTAGTAAATAGGTGTCTAAAATCTAAAAATGACAGGTTCTCTTAAGGCTGAAAGTCCCCCCTTGCAGTGTGTGCACAGCTCATTTATATCTAGCTGTTGAGAAAAGCAGTTTTACTTACCTGATCCTCAGGATCCTTCACACTGCTTTGAGAGTCGCTGCAGCCTCCTTTCCATCACACTCCAGTGCGCCAAAGTCCTCTGATGTCATCAAGACTGATGCAGAGCCCATAGCCCTGCACTGGATGTGAGGGCGCTAAGGAACAGACCACTGCCAAAATGGAGGGGAGTGCCATTTGCCAGGTAATGGAGGATTGGGTAAGAAAAAAAGTGCTTCTCCCTGCACCCAAACTAAATGTACAGTTAACCCTTGCAGTCCAGGCACAGCCCCAGTGCAAGAGAAGACCAGGGCTGGTCCTACCACTAGGCAAACTAGGCAGCTGCCTAGGGCACACTGACGTCTAGGGCGCAGCCGGGGCCACCTGGCAGGGGCTTACTGGGCTGGCCACCACAGACTTGCCTTAAAACAGGGACGGCACCAGCATAGTAGGAGGTGCATCGTTCAGACAGAAGTCGGGAGAGGCCGCTTCCCCCTGTAGACTCTATGGCGGCGGGCTGCCTATCTAATTCCGCCACTGCTGCCTACTTGTTAGAACTATTGGTTGCTGGACCCGCCTAGCATCCTAGCAACCAATCGACTGCAGAAAGACATTGAGTGGAGGAAGCTGTAAATTCCTCTATTAGCTGCTCCGCCTTCTAGCGCTGCACGCTCTAGCTTCCTTTCCACCTGAGGGGACCTGCCTGCTGGCCCGGAAGTGAGTGATGATAATCATGCGAGTGAGGGTACTAGCGGAGGGAGGCGAGCGGAGGAGCCCGGGTCGGAGTCAGTCTGTTGGGAGAAGCAGTGGAGAGGGCACAGGCGCTGTCAGTGAGGAGTGCAGGAGTGTCCTCACACATCGATTCCTAACCTGTTCTGCACACAGAAGGGGGAAGGGACAGAGATCACAGTGTACAAGTCACTGACTGCAACATCACCTACTCTCCAGAGATGTGATCATCAAAGCCCCCCACAACACAGTTCCTAGAATTCCCCCTTAACTTAGAGTTCCTATTTACATCAGTAGCTGCAGGGTTCCCCCTTACACTGCAAGGGGGAACTCTGGGGACACTGATGTAAAGGGGAACTCTGATGTAAAGAGCAATACTGTGGACCATAATGTAAAAGGTAACTCTGATGTAAAGGGGTACTCTGCAGATCATGATGTAAAGGGGAATGCTGCAGACTGTAAAGGGGGAACTCTTTTAAACTCTGATGTAAGGGGGGGGGGGGGGTTCTGGTGACCAGAAACCACCTTACATCAGAGTTCCCCTGTACAACACAGTCTGCAGCATTCCCCCTTACATCACAGTCTACAGAGTTTTCCTTTACATCAGGATCTGCAGAGTTCCCATTTAGTGCCGTTCCCCCGTGCAATGTAAAGAGGAACCCGGCAGACTCTGATGTAAGGGGGAACTCTGCGGACTCTGATGTACCAGGGACCTCTTGGGACTCTGATGTAAGGTGGAACTCTGGGGATTCTGATGTAAAGGGAAATGCTGCAGACTCTGATGTAATGGGGAACACCGGGGGAAAACACTGAGTACTCTGATGTAAGGGGAACACTGGAGACTCTGAGATAAGGCAGGGCTCTTGGAGCCCTGATGTATAGGTAATGCTGGGGACTTTGATATAAGGGTGGACTCTGATGTGAACACAGGGCTCACCCTGACTGCTGCACTCTGGTTTTGTATGTTGCTGGATTGAAATGTCTCTGTGCTATTTGGTTTTGTTTTTTTGCTGGATTGGGATTTCTCTTTGCTGGATTAGGAAGCCTCTTTGCTGGGTTTGGCTGCCTCTTTGCTATATGGGGATGTCCCTTTTCTGGATTTGGCTGTCTCTTTGCTAAATGGGGATATATCTTTGCTGGATTGGGATGACTCTTTTTGCTACATGGGAATGTATCTTTGCTATAAGTGGATGTATCTTCTCTTTGCTGGATTGGGCTGCCTGTTTGCTGGATTGGGCTGTTTGTTTGTTTTTTGCTAGATTGAGCTGTATCTTTGGCATCTTATGGCACTTATTTTTGCACATAGAAGTTTGAATTTTTTCGAGGGGGGGGGGGGGTGCAAGTAGCTGGTCTTGCCTAGGGCGCAAAATATTCTAGCACCGGCCCTGGGGAGGACTATTTAGTTCAGCTTTAAAGACCACATCTAGCCAAAACAGCTATGTAATAAAGTTCTCTCAGCGCCAACACTGTTCTATCTGAGTGTTGGCAGTTCTGCAATGGAACTAAATAAATCAGACAGATTAAAGGAGAAGTTCACCTTTTGACGAAATAGAATAATAAATGCACATTTTTTTGCAGGTAAAAAAATTAGCATTTATTATTTTTTGTTGCAGGAGCCTGTAAAGCAGTGCACCAGTGATCAGCAGATCAGGAGAAGATCCTCCACTAGCTGTCAAAGCAGGGGCCGGTTCTTTCATAACATGTTACACCCTAAATATATGTGTAACATGTTTTGAAGGGTGAACCTATCCTTTAAGCTGCTACATTTTTGTGACCAACAATGAAGAATAGTGAGCGATAATGCAGCAGTGAGTCTGCAGAGAGGTACGTAAAAGAGCCTGGTTATTACTATCTAAATGGTTTTCAATAAACATTCCATGTCTAGTTTATTAGCTCTCAGCCAGTAATACACAAATCCTAGGAGGACCATTGATGGGTTCAGGGAGCAATTCATCAAAACAGTTTAGCGCCGCCTTTCTCAATCTCCAATCCTTGAAATAACTTTCAGGTCTCAGGGAACCTCTGCCAATAATCACTCCATCTACAGCTCGCAAGACATTGTAAGCTGGGATATAAGAATAAATAAAAGAATATGAAATGTGGCATACTTGGGTGTATTTGACACCCAGGGCTGCTCGATGTAACTAAATTATTTTCAGTAAAAGTGAAACTAAAGAAATAATTAACACCTTCCCGCGGACAGTATGCATACAGTTTCTCACAAAAGTGAGTACACCCCTCACATTTTTGTAAGTATTTTATCCTATCTTTTCATGAAGAAATTACACGTTGCTACAATGTAAAGTAGTGAGTGTACAGCTTGTATAACAGTGTAAATTTGCTCTCCCCTCAATATAACTCAACACACAGCCATTAATGTATAAACCGCTGACAACAAAAGTGAGTACACCCCTAAGTGAAAATGTCCAAATTGGGCCCAACGTGTCAATATTTTCTGTGCCCACCATTATTTTCCAGCACTGCCTTAACCCTCTTGGGCATGGAGTTCACCAGAGCTTCACAGGTTGCCACTTTCACTCCTCCATGACGACATCATGGAGCTTGTGGTTGTCAGGGACCTTGCGCTCCTCCACCTTCCATTTGAGGATGCCCCACAGATGCTCAATAAGATTTAGGTCTGGAGAAATGCTTGGCCAGTCAATCACCTTTACCCTCAGCTTCTTTAGCACGGCAGTGGTCGCCTTGGGGGTGTGTTTGGGGTCATTATCATGTTGGAATACTGACCTGCGGCCCAGTCTTCGAAGGGAGGGTATTATGCTCTGCTTCAGTATGTCACAGTACATGTTGGCATTCATGGTTTCCTCAATGAACTGTAGCTCCCCAGTGTCAGCAGTACCTATGCAACCCCAGACCATGACACTCCCACCACCATGCTTGACTGAAGGCAAGACACACTTGTCTTTGTACTCCTCACCTGGTTGCCGCCACACACGCTTGACACCATCGGAACCAAATACGTTTATCTTGGTCTCACCAGACCACAGAACATGGTTCCAGTAGTTCATGTCCTTAGTCTGCTTGTCTTCAGCAAACCGTTTGCAGGCTTTCTTGTGCATCATCTTTAGACAAGGCTTCCTTCTGGGATGACAGCCATGCAGACCAATTTGATGCAGTGTGTGGCAAATGGTCTGAACACTGACAGGCTGACCCCCCACCCCTTCAACCTCTGCAGCAATGCTGGCAGCACTCATACGTCTATTTCCCAAAGACAAGCTCTGGATATGACGCTGAACACGTGCACTCAACTTGTTTGGTCGACCATGGCGAGGCCTGTTCTGAGTGGAACCTGTTCTATTAAACCACTGTATGGTCTTGGCCACCGAGCTGCAGCTCAGTTTCAGGGTCTTGGCAATCTTCTTATAGCCTAGGTAATTTTTATGTAGATTCTTTTTTTCAGATTCTCAGAGAGTTCTTTGCCATGAGGTGCCATGTTGAACTTCCAGTGACCAGTATGAGAGAGTGAGAGTGATAACACCAAATTTAACACACCTGCTCCCTATTCACACCTGAGACCTTGTAACACTAATGAGTCACATGACACCAGGGAGGGAAAATGGCTAATTGGACCCAATTTGTACATTGTCACTTAGGGGTGTACTCACTTTTGCTGCCAGCGGTTTAGACATTAATGGCTGTGTGTTGAGTTATTTTGAGGGGACAGCAAATTTACACTGTTATACAAGCTGTAAACTCACAACTTTACATTGTAGCAAAGTGTCATTTCTTCAGTGTTGTCACATGAAAAGATATAATAAAATATTTACAAGAATGTTAAGGGTGTACTCACTTTTGTGAGATACTGTATATGCAGCCTCACTGGACTGGGCTTTTTTCTGTGAGCCGCATATGTGCGTACCTCTCCCTGTGCAGGGAGCGCACCGTACAGCGATCTCCCAGCACAAAGACCGGGGTCCCACCAGGAGCCCTGGGTCCTGTACTAAGGATCGAGACCCGAAACTCCAGGTTCTGGGTCACCTGAACACTGTGATAGCCTCTGATTGGCTATCACAGTGATCAGTTACTATGATGCCTGCCCCTGTGTTTTTTTCACTGTGAATGGAGAGGAGAGAGAGAGAGAGATTGTATGATTGGGTGAATGACCTGGCTGCCTCTGCAGCCCTGGCCTGGGATATACTATTGTATAGACACTATGATATAATGTAGTGGCCCCACATCCTTAGTGTAGGCAATCCCTCTTATATAGTGCCATAACCTGAAGACCATCTCTACTGTGGGGATGTCTGCATAAACACAATTGCTTTTGAGGAGATAAGTGATATACCATATTCCCCTGAAGCTAGAGGACCGGAATCATGTCCTATAAGCTACCAGTGTCAGGCCCAGGGAATGTGTCTAGTAGGGATGCACCGAATAATCGTCGGCCGAACATTATTCGGCCGAAAATAGAAAAAATAGCACTTTCGGTGTTCGGCCGAATAAGTCAAAAGGCCGAATAATTTTGTGCCGAATAATAGGGCTGAACGATAGTCGATATGATATTGACTATCGTTCTGTGGCCGTAGGCGATATTCATATCGCCGAGGTCACGATATTTACAGGGGGAAGGGACTCGGAGGAGGACAGGAGGACTCACAGACTTCCGTGTTAGGCAGGGGAAGCCGGGACACTTCAGCGGTGAGCATACATACATTACTCACTCGTGCACTGCAGCCTGCCCCACACATTCAGTGAGTCTTACTCTCCTCCCTAGTTTTTTCAATGGCACATTCAGGAAGCCAATCACGCCGTGATTAGCTGCACAGCGAACCAATCACGCGTGCCTGCACACCTGATTGGTTCCGCTGTGCCGCTACTCACGGTGTGATTGGCTTCCTGAATGTGCCATTGAAAAAACTAGGGAGGAGAGTAAGACTCACTGAATGTGTGGGGCGGGCTGCAGTGCACGAGTGAGTAATGTATGTATGCGGCTGTGCTCCTTTCCAGGCTCCTACTAGTCCACCTCCAGCCTCCTACCACCACCACTATGAGAGACTGTCTGTCACTGTATAATCTGATCGAGTCCACACTGACACTGACTGACTGTCACTGAGTAATTGATGTTACCACATTAACCCTGACCTGCCCAGTGCCCTGTATCTGCAATTAAAATTTACAAGGCTGCCTGCATGCTTCCTGATTTCCATTCCCAGCATCCTTCCCAATCCCTACAGTGTCACTAACATTAACCCTATGGTACAAGGCTGCAGTGTGCACTGAATCCCATTCCCTACAGTAACATTTAGGGAGAGAGAGAGACATGAGAGGACAAGAGAGAGAGAGAGAGAGGACAAGAGAGAGAGAGAGAGAGAGAGAGAGAGAGAGACATGAGAGGACAAGAGAGAGAGAGAGTGAGAGGACAAGAGAGAGAGAGAGAGAGACACGAGAGGACAAGAGAGAGGACAAAAAATTGGCAAAATAAATGGAAAAAATGCAAAACACCGCGTTCGGTATTCGGCCTTCGGCCAAACATTTTATTATTATTCGGCTTCGGCCAAGAATTTCATTTCGGTGCATCCCTAGTGTCTAGTAATGCCTGAATGTGTGGGATATGATTGTCTGACAGATGAAGCCTCAGGAGCTAGGTCTCCTGGGAAATCCATATACATGGACAGATACAGATACAACCCAGTCAGGCTCATGCCCAGAGGCCTGATCCCCAAACCAGACACAGATACATACGTTGTCTACATATAAAGACAACCATATTGCCAACCCCATATAGTCAGAGTTAAAGCCGTGTGCGTATAATAAAAGCTTCCCAAATCATGGCCCATATACAGCTGAAACCCATGCACAAAGTAGACTATCAGTAGTATCTAATAAACAGTCACAGATAATTGGCAAAAGCCTTGATCTGCGACAAGGAGAACTTAGTTGAACATTCACAATTAGAGATCCAGTACCTAATAGTCTACTTCATGTTCATGTTAATCCAAACATTGTTGACAAAATAACAAAAATTGAGACATAGTATGCTGCAGAACCATCAGAGAAGTTTTAGGCTCCATGTACACGGGACGTTGTAAATGGCCGTTTAGGAGCAGTTGGGCGTTTTTTTCAGAAGCCCCTGAACCCACCTGCATGTTATCTTATCTGTCCATGTACACAGGGTCGTTTACAGTCATTTGCAGGCAGTTGAGTTCAGGGACGTTTTTTGGAACGCAATTATTTGCATTCGAACGTGTGTTTCCCGGCGTTTCAAACGCAAAAACGGGACCGAACGCGACCGAACGTGATGAAGTACGTTCAGCCACGTTATACGTTTTTTTTTTTCTTCCATTCAAAATCAATGGTTCCCCATGGGAGCCCATTGATTTGAATGGAAGGCGCACCGCAAGTCGGATCATCCTGCACCAGCGGACGTGACGGTCGAGGCAGCGGCAATCACGGCACCTATTCTCGCCGCCATTGAGGGTTGCAAAGCGTCCCTAATGCTCCGCATTGACAGTGTGGCTTCTGAATGCACACTAATCCGCCACGACTTGGACAAAATCAGAGGCAGACTGACTGAAGCAGAAGGGCGGATTGGGGAGGTGGAGGACCGCCAAGGCTCCGCCCATCTCGCAGAACTGCAGTCCCTGGTTGCCACGCATACGAACAAGATGGATGACGCTGAAAACCGGCAACGCCGTAATAACATGCGTGTGGTGGGTTTACTGGAGGGGGTGGAGGGCGACCACCCCGAGACATTTGCGGAGGCCTTTTTCAAATCCCTGCTGCATCTGAACAACCTTCCCGCCATGTGGTTGAACAGGCACATCGGGTGCCCACAGGCAGGAGCCCCTCTGGTGCTCCTCCCAGACCGTTCCTGGTCCGGCTGCTGAACTATCGAGACCGGGATATGATCCTGGCTGCGGCCCTATGAAAATACCAAAGTGATGCTGTTTCCGGATTTTTCCGCTGAGGTGCAGAGACGCCGTAGATCCTTCAATGATGTGAGACGTCACATGCGGGAAAGGAACATCAAGTACAGTACAGTATGCTGTACCCCAGTCGGCTGCGGGTGGCCCATCAGGGAACAGTGCGCTTCTTTGAGACCCCTTCGGATGCAAGTGACTGGATCGACGCCCTGGGTGCTGCTGCCTGATTACTGCCTACTCTCTGGGTCCCCTCAGCTGCGTGATGTCCTGGATGTGGTAGGAGGATTCCTGTAATGACTCCTGCATTTTCCTCTCTTTTTTTTGTCTACACTCTGCTTCTCCTGGACTTGTTTCTCATGGACCTTAGGACCTTGTCCCTTCTTACCTGCGGGGGATGGGCGCACCTATATCCTCCATTAGCCCTTATGTCCTTACTGACTCACCACGGAGCTCGGGTGGACTGTGTTTTTTTTTCCCTTTTTGCCCTATATTTTGTTTTTTTGTGCTATTTTCTACTCTGTGTTGCTCGCTAGCCATTGTTGTAGGCTGGTGGGCAATTTTGGACAGACCGCTTTATACTTCCCCCTTTTTTTTCCTTTTTTGTAGTTTTTGGGGGGTTCCTCCGCTGTTGTGCTGAACTATTGCGGTGACGGTCCCTCCGGAGTCCTGGACGAGGTTCCCGCCACTGGACTCGCTCCCAAGATAGGCCTGGTTGGTTAGACAGCCGATGCCTATTCATATCTTTTTCTCTTAGTTTTGGGTTTAAACTGTCTTCGGTCTCCCCCGTACATTTTTTGGGGGTGCCGGGGTACGGTAGGGTAAGAACTATGTGTTTGGGGTGTTGTGCTCTCCCCCCTGGAGGGCTTACATTGTTTTTATGTGTTCTTGTTAGGTGCATGGGTTTGCTCTGCCTTGCTGCTCCCCAAGTGACTGAGACTACATGTGCTTCTTCTGGGGTGTCCATTCTCATAACCTTCCATGATGGCATCATATAAACCACCTACTTTTTCCGTGCTATCCTGGAACGTGCGGGGTCTCAATTCCAAATTTAAACGGGCATTGCTCTTTCAATATGTGCAACGTTACAGCCCTTCCATACTGATTCTACAAGAAACTCACCTGGTGGGCAGCAAGCTCCTGTCTCTGAAAAAACCATGGGTGCAGAAGTCCTTCCATGCCTCTTACTCCACATATGCCAGAGGCGTCTCCTTTTTGATCAGGAAGTCCTTGCCCTGCGTGGTGGAGGCGGTACACACTGACCCCTCTGGTAGGTATGTCGTGCTGGTGCTCTCCATGTGGCAGCAAAGGTATGTGGTGGCGGGCATTTATGTGCCCCCACCGTTTAAGGCTGAGGTCTTATACACCATCCTGGAGAGAATCTCCGCTTACTGTCCTGCCAAATTGCTTCTCCTGGGGGACTTCAACGCCATCCTCTCCCCAGATCTTGATAGGCCCACGCCTCCCAAGGCTTTCTCCGGGGACCTTCTCCACTGGTCCACGGCTGCCGGGCTCCAGGAGGTATGGCGTTGGAAACACCCCCAGGGGAAGGTTTACTCCTGCTTTTCTGCTATCCACAAGACATCCTCCAGGATAGACTATGGCTTTGCTAACCCGTCCATGTTAACTGATGTGGAGGACGTTTTGTACCTCCCCAGCGGCTTGTCGGACCATAGTCCCCTGCAGGTCGTCATACGTTCGGGGTGTGATCATAGCAGTTCCATGTGGCATCTCAGTGCCCAATGGATTGACCAACCCGAGATAGTGGCTCAGACCCCATCCGTGATTCGGGAATATTGGAACATTAACGCGGGTACATCCTCTCCCGGAATGGTGTGGGATGCTTTCAAGGCGGTTACTAGAGGCCACTACATTTCGGTTATTAAGGCTGTCAAGGTGCAGCAGGCAGCTGCAGTGTCTGGCCCTGGAGGCGGCGGTTGAGGAGGCCTCTGGCCGTTATACTCGGGACCCCTTGGCCGCCAACTTCGAGGGGATGCAGGCGACCAAAAGAGACTTACATCTCCACCTGTCTGAAGTCACCAGGCTGTCCATGTACCAATCTAAGCAAAGGTTTTTTGAACATGGGGACAGGAATGGGAAACTGTTGGCGGTTATGTCTCATCATGATGCCCCCCTCACCCTGGTACCGGAACTCACCTCCCCCACTGGGGAGGCTGTCACCTCCCCGGCGGAGATCTTGGGGACATTTCGGGCCTTCTATTCCCAATTATATGCCACTACCTTTCCCGCTGATCTCCGGCCGGAGGACCTGCAGCTGCTCCTTGACCCGGTGGCCCTGGGCTGGTTATCGGATTCTGAGCACTCGGATTTGGTTCGACCGCTCACGGAGGAGGAGGTGGAGGTTGTGATTCGCTCTATTCCTGGAGGCAAGGCCCCTGGCCCAGATGGGCTACCCATCGAATTTTACAAAACTCACTCTGGTGTCCTGGACCTTCTCTTGACAGCGCTGTACAATGACTGTCTGGAGATGGGCTCGCTACCACCCTCTATGGTGGAAGCTCATATTATCCTGATTCATAAACCTCCGAAGGACCCTAAACTGTGCGCTTCCTACCGCCCCATAGCGTTACTTAATAACGATTTCAAAATTCTCACCAAGATACTTGCCTCCAGACTCCGCCCCATCCTCCTCTCCATGGTCGACCAGGACCACACGGGGTTTATGGCCCACAGGTCCACCGATGTCAACCTGCGTAGGCTTTTTACAAATTTGCAAACACAGCACTTGAACTTCGGTACGAGGGTGGTCGCCTCTCTAGATATAGAGAAGGCATTTGATTCCGTGGAATGGCTCTTTTTGTGGGAGGTCCTCAGGCGGATGGGGTTCCCCCTCCTGTTTATCAGGTGGCTACAAACTATCTATAGGTCTCCGGTGGCGGCTATTTGACTGGGGGGCAGGATATCCCCCTCATTCCCGTTGTCCAGAGGCACGCGGCAGGGCTGTCCTCTCTCTCCGGCCCTGTTTGCTATCGCCATGGAGCCACTGGCCGAGGCACTCCAGACTTCGCCGGAGGTTCGTGGGCTGCGGGTGGCGTGGCTGGAGGAGAGGGTGGCACTGTACGCAGACGACCTCCTCTTATTTTTGCAAGATGCAGGTCCCTCCCTTCGGGGGGCTCTGGCTATAATGGACGGTTTCTCCAGGGTGACGGGTTTGAGGGTGAATTGGACCAAATCCCAGTTGCTCGCGATCGATGGGGCGGCCCGTCGGATCTCTTGCTACAATGGGTTGACAGCTTTATGTATCTAGGGGTGAGAGTATCCAAAGATCCCACTGAGTTCATATCCCTCAATTTAGACCCGGTGGTGAGGGACATTCGGGCCAAGCTGAAGGCATGGGAGAACCTTCCCCTCTCCCTATTGGGCAGTGTGAATCTAGTAAAAATGAAGATCCTCCCTAAATTGACTTACCTCTTTCGCCACTCGCCCCAATGGATCCCTAAATCTTTTTTTACTAATTTGAACAAAATCTTTTCCTCCTTCCTATGGCTCTCCCGCCCCTCCCCCCCCCCATACAAATTCTCCACGCTGATAAGACCTCAGTCACAGTGGGGCTTGGCCTTCCCGGACTGCTATAAGTACTTCTTGGCCTCCCAATTAGTCTCCGCGGTATGGTGGTTGTCTCCTGACGCTTCCAATTCCGCAGTGGTGACGGAGGCGGCGGTGTTGGGGTCCGTGGAGGCGTTGTCACATCTGCTCTTCAGGGGCCCCAAGGCTCCGTATGCCTTAACTTCTTCCATGCGGACGACGATCAGGGCCTGGCGTCAGGGCCTGGCGATAGAGGCGCGTACCCGAGCACCGCGGTCTCTCCTAATGCGCCGCTGTGGATTAATCCTACCCCATCTGTACTCCCTTCCTGATCCAGTGGCCTGGAACAAATATGGCATTAAAAAGATCTCGGATCTGTCCACAGACCTCTCCCTTCCTACTTTCGATCAACTCCTGGACTCCCACGGGGTGCCACCATCCTACTTAGTCCGTTACCTACAGTTGTCCCATGCCTTCAGGGCCCAGTTCCCACAAGGGGGGGTGGGGGCGGTGCAGTCGGATCTGGAGCTGGTCCTCCGCTTTGACTGCTCCGGTCGTGCCGCCTCCGTCCTTCACGCCCATCTCCTTCGGGTGTTCTCTCCGGAGCTCTCGGGTCTCCGGGATCGGTGGACTCGGGATGTCCCGGACATGGACGCGGAGGACTGGCGGCAGGTGTGGGACTCCCCCTTTAAGATCCTGGTCTCTCTCAGGGATCGTATGGTTCAATACAAGATTGCTCACCGGGCCTACCTCATCCCTCATCGCCTACAGAAGATACATGGTTCCCACTCCCCGGAGTGCTGGCGGTGCGGCCACACTCCCGGGGACTTTATTCACATCTTCTGGACCTGGCCGGATCTGTCTGATTATTGGTCGCGGGTATTTGCAGCTGCGAACGGTGTTTTGCAGGTTTCAATTGACCCCTCACCTAAAATAGCACTATTGGGCCTATTGGATGACCTGTTGCCTAGGGTGGCGGATCGCACTCTTATGGGTCTCTTTCTCTTCTTCGTCAGGAAGAATATAGTGCTTCACTGGAGACAGCGCCCCCCCCCCCCCCCCTCGCTTCAGCGGTGGAGGGCACTGGTGGATTCGGTGATACCGCTGTACAGGGACACGTACTTTCATAGGAGGTGCCCCAAGAAGCATGACAGAGTCTGGGCCAGATGGTTGGCGGACTCTTCCATCCCGTTGCTTGCTGCCTGCCTGGGTGGCCCGAGGGTCACCTAGCCGCTGACTGAGAATTGGCTGAGCTGCCGCTCCAGTTGTACTCTCTGTCCCATACTATTTATTGCTGTGTTGTTACATTTTGATGCCAATGTCATTTCGCCCCTGCGTGGGCACCCCGTGCTCTTAAATGCTCTCCCTGTCAATGGTCATGTGTTGTAGGGCTGTTTAGTGAACCTCTTGCACCTGCTGTTTGTATGTTGTTGTTTTTGTTGAAACAATAAACAGATTTTCAAAAAAAAAAAAATATCACCACAAACAGAGAGAATATCTTTAGCACCAGATCTCTTGCATAACTCTAAACGGATGACCCAAAGGGGGCTTTAAAAGCGTTGCCTATCGAAAACATACAGTTCTGAAGTTTGTTGCCATTCCATAGGCACATTCAATTTTAAGTTTTGACATGTTTGGTATCTATTTACTTGTGCAACCTCATATTTTATATTTTACCAAAAAATTGGGTAATTTACTGCATTTATGTGTCCTACAATTAACTTTAGTGTAAACTTTAAATTTCCTAGAGCTTTGCGCTAATATAGGGTAACATAAAAAATCTGAACTACCACTATTTTATTATCTAGGGCAGTGGTCTCCAAATTGTGGCCCTTTGCTTGCCTTTATCTGGCTCTCTGGGCACTATTCCACCAACTGACACCAATGATGGATCACCATTCCCCCTATTGACACCATCAATGGGGCACTATTCTTCTTATTGCTATAAACAATGGGCCACTATTCCTCCCATTAAACCAAATGATAGGGCTTTGATGCTAGGGCATTTTTTATTCACACTGGCCAAAGTCTCCCCCCCCCCCCCCCAAAGCCTGAAGGACAGTGGACTGTTTCTTTGCTTAGAAAGTTTGGATACCCCTGGCCTAGGGTGTCTGCTGCCAGAAAATATATAACCTTTTGGGGATTTTATGAAGTCATCAGGGCAAAATTTATTTATTTTTCCTGAAATACTGAGAAACACCATTTGGGGAACCCAAAACAACAGTCAACTGACACTTGGGGTTTCCAGGAAATGGTGCACTGATGGTGTGACCCCCAAGGACAAAAAAAGTGGAGTGCCTCTGACAGAAGTATTTGTCACGAGGGACTGTGGAGAAGAAACTGTAATTTGTTCTGACAAGAGTAAGAATTATTGACGTAAATAATAACAACTCTTCTCTATAGAATTTTAAATTGTTCTTTGTTCCCGTCTTTTTTTTTTACCTTTGAAAGTTAAGAGGCAGAACTGAATGAAGTCATGTGAACAAGGCATTAGGGAATCGGGTTCATTCGAAGATTTACTAAACTGAAAACCTGATGTGTCTAGGGACGTGATAGTTCATGCAAAGAAAGCTTCTATAGCTTCTCTCATTCAAGTATAACTAAATGCATTTTTTTTTTTTTCGTTTTGGATATAGAGGAGAGAGGAATTAGAACCCCTGACAGGTTTTATTGCTGTCTGTTCCTCTGTTAAAGCAGAGTTTCACCTGTTTTTGTGTTTATTAAAAGTCAGCAGCTACAAAAAGTCTATCATTTTTTATTATTATATATTTCTTGGTGTCACTCAGTCACCACTCACAATATTGGCACTGTAGTCTCCTTATATTAATAATATACATTATATTAATAATATATATTATAAATTAATATTTTGGATACCCACGGCACTTCAGTCACATTATATTTATATATGATCCAGGAATTACTTTGTATTATTATCACTTTAAAGTGACAAATGTATACCCAACATTTGTTACACACTTACTGGATAAGCGCAGCTTCATTATCTTACTATCTTTACAAAAAGTGAAGCTGCTGACTTTTAATAAACACATACTCACTTGTCCCACGGTCCAGCGATGCGGCCGGCGGGAGCCTCGGTTCTCTCCCTCTTCTCCCCGCAGCGTCAGCATCTAGTGTGGGCCCCCAGCTGTGACAGCTTGTGGCTTCACAGCCGGGTGCTGAGTGCACATGCGAGAGTCACCCTGCGCGTCCTGAGTGGACGGGCAATCTTCTGGGACACGTCACAGGTCCCAGAAGATTGCAGGGAAGGAGGGGGAGAGAAGTGGACTGAGCGGAAGTGGGAGCAGTACCTGTCAAATCTAGGTACCCACTCCCCCCCAAAAAAATTACATGCCAAATGTGGCATGTCAGGGGGTCAGGAGGCCTTAAAGCAGAAGTTCCACTTTTGGGTGGAACTCCGCTTTAAGAAAATTCACCCTCCCTACTTGTCCTGTTTACAATTTCCAAATTTTAGGTTGTCCCCAGATGGGTAATAGAGGGGAAATCTTCCAATAGGGCCACTAGTTCTGGTGACCTGGGGGTTCTCAAGGGATTGCCTTATTTGCAGGGATTTACTCTCACTTCCTCTTTGGCTATGGGACAGGAAGTGAAGGTAAATCTCTGAAATGGGACACAGATAGCAAAAAAAATCTGACAGGGGTTATAACTCTCCGTTGCTTTATGCAAAATGAAAAAAAAAAGTTTTGCCTATAGTTCTACTTTCAGTCCCGCTAAAGCATGGTCTCTCCCTCCAGAGGTTGCTAGGGGTTCCTTAACTTCTTCAGCCCTTGAATGACCAGGCCATTTTTTGCAATATGGCACTGCGTTAGTTTAACTGACAATTGTGCGGTCGTGCAAGGCTATACCCATATAAAATTGATGTCCTTTTTACCCCACAAATAGAGCTTTCTTTTTAGTGGTATTTGATCACCTCTGCGGTTTTTATTTTTTTTCCTATAAACAAAAATAGAAAAAAAAATGACAATTCTGAAAAAAAAAAAAAATAATATTTTTTACTTTATGCTATAAAACCTACCCAATAAAAAAAAATGTAAAAATCGAATTTCTTCATCACTTTAAACCAATAAGTATTCTGCTACATATTTTTGGTAAAAAAATCCCAATAAGTGTATATTGATTGGTTTGCGCAAAAGATATAGCGTCTAAAATCTATGGGATTATATTTACGGATTTTGGTTTTTTTTTTATTGTTTTTTACTAGTAATGGCGGCGATCAGCGATTTTTAGAGGGACTATTGTGGCAGACAAATCTGACACTAAGTGACACCAATACAGTAATCAATGCTAAAATAATGCACCGTCACTGTACTAATGACACTGGCAGGGAAAGGGTTATTATCAGGGGTCGATCAAAGGGTTAAATGTGCTCCCAAGGAGTGCTTGCTAACTGTGTGGGGGATGCTTTGACTGGGGGAAGATTGAGATCTGTGTTCCTGCTTAGCAGAAACACAAGTTTTCCATCTTTCCCTCTCACAGACCAGTGGTCTGCCTTGTTTACATAGGAAGACCGCCGCTCTGCCTCTCCTGAGAATGACCACTGGGTGCTGGTGAGCAATGGGTCCGCCGGACCTGCTGATTGGCTCCAGCTGTGTCAAATCACAGTGGCGTGCCCCGGACCCAGTGCACAAATACACATATAGGCACGTGATTTTATGCAGGAGATATACTGCAGCAGGACGGTCCAGAAGGGGTTAAAAAAAGAGCAATATCTGCCTCTCAGATAAGTTCCCACTGACACCATTGATCTTTTTAGCTATCTGTAAGGGGTATTTCTTCCCAATGATCATCACACCAATGTATTATGAGTTGTACATATAGTCAGTTTTAGCAGGGGTTCTCTGAGACCGGAACATTATTTGTAGGGTTCCTCTGTTTTGCAAAAGGTTGAGAAAGGCTGTGCTAAACTATGACATAGTAAAGGGTGTAATACGGCTGGAGTTAAATACAGGTACTGCTGCACACTGTATTTAACTCCAGCATAAGGTATATGAAAGACAGGCTTCAGCTTAGGTCCCAGCCAATTGGTCACGCCCCCGACATGTTTCATCTACATTGGGCTTCATCGAAGAGGCACCGATCTGTTGTGGTGAAGAGTGGTCATGCAAGGGACCTAAAAGTTACCAGATGCTATGCCTCTATAATAAATACTCAGTGCTTTATAAGCTATTGTGTACCGTGATGGCCTGCTTGCTATTTTTCTCTTTCATGTGGAAAACATCAAACCATTACCTCACTGTACCTGTGTGAGAACGTTTGTGCAGCCCCAGGTTGCTGGGGTGTTTGAAGGTCTTGCCACACAGATCACACGCACAGTGCTTGGGTACCGATACATCCGTATCTTCCATATTAGGGCTCTCCGCTCTTTCCACTTCCACATCCTGAGCAATGCTCTCAAGCATTTCACCGTCAGTTTCTTTGTCTAGAAAGGTCTTTTCTGTATTGTCAAGCACCTCATTGGAGAACACCGTTTCCTCTACAGTGTTTTGCAAGACCACGATGGGCTGAACTGACTCTTCTGCTGCCTTCTGAGACCTGAGAAAGTTTAATTTCTTAAGGTGAATGGCTTTTTTAAGTCGCATTTCTGTAGGGAACTGCAGCGGTGGTGCTTCTTGATCCTGGGAGGAAACAAACGTATGAGAAAATGCAGGCAGAGGTTCCAGAGGTAAAGAATCTGATGGAGTCAATATCGACTCAGAGGAAGTCAAAGTCCATGGCTGTGATTCTGTCAAATTAGACTCAATGGTGGCCGCTGTAGCCTGTTCTGCTGCCTTGTCTGCATTCTCCTTGTAGAAGAGTTTACTGTAAAAGTCCCGCAGTTTGTAGGGCTGACCATACTGCTTTAACTGAATTTCCTTACTACTTGAGTTGACGGTGACAGATGTGGGTTTAGGGACCTCAGCTGAAGGGGCATTGTCCTTATCAGTCAACAATGGCTGAGAATGTCTGGCCTCAGTTACTGGATCTTCCAGTAATGGAGTGCTTAGTTGGTCGCTGGATTCAGAGTTACTAAACGCTGAGTAATTGCCCGGTAGGGGTTCGGAGTTGCTACATGGAATGGGAGTCACAGCCTCCACATTTGTAGTCAGTTTTAAAAAATTGTAACACATATTCAGGACGTTTTGAACTTGAAGGCACTGTGCAATGTCCAGCATAGCTTGTATATTATCATTATTCAGGTCAAGATGTGAAGTGTACATGAAGTCCAGGATTTGACCTATGCCTCCAATATTCTTGATGTCCAAGTGGAAGACATCATTTTTCTGAACTGAGGTATTCTGAAACAGAGATCTGCAGAAGGGAAGAACAAGAATGGTGTAAGTTTAGGATCCTGCACTCTTTTACAGGTCCTCTTTGACTAGTCGTAAACATCAGGGTTGCATAGTTTTTATTTGTAATAAATGGGTAACAGGTATATTTTAGCGGGGGAAGGGAGGACACACGGATTTTACACCAGTAAGGGTTACTTGAAGCAGTATTAAACCCAAACATTTATTGTATTGCAGCTTACCAATTCTAAGGCTCAGTTCACACTAGTATGGGCCATGGGTTCCGGATGCGGGTATTGCATCGATTCCCGCACCCGCAACCACCCACAGCCGAATCGCACTACTATTGCGAGATGTGGGGGGCTGCCATTCATTCTGAATGGCACCCCCACGCATCTCAGCCCGCAGTGCGATAGCGGGTGCAGGAATCGCATTTTTAAAAAGATACATGCACCTTTTTTGTGCGTCTTTACACAGTACAGCAGCCTATTCAGATGAATAGGCTGTCGTACCCGAGAAAATGTGGGCCGCACAGCCTGCACTAGTGTGAACCAGGCCTTAGATGTGATGGTTGCATTAGTTTTCTTTTTTTTTTGGATTAACTTTCTTCTATTTTCATCTAGTGATTTAAGCAGTAAGTCTGTTTTTCAACAGAAAAGCTGCCTTGCAGTTACAAGGATGAGACAAACCATTTAATATTGGCAGGGGTGGTTAAAATTGTCAGCTTTTAATTTACTTAGATAAAAAGTCTTTATCCCAAAAGGAAAAAAAAATGCTGTAATTAATAATAAAGTATAAGCTAGAGCTTGGCTCTAATTTGTTAGTGTATTTAAATCTGCTAATACGCCTAACAGTTCCCTCCCCCCAGACTGACAATGCTGCTGTCTGCTGTGCCCCCTGTAGTCAGTCCTGCAGAGTTGTGTCTCTGTAATACAGGAGGTGTGTTACTGGCCAGATCACTAGGTGAAAACAGAGAGGGGAAAAGCAAAAGAAAAGAAAACAAATGCATCCACCACATCTAATAATTGGTAAGCTGCATAATATAACATGTTTGGTTTTAGGGTTTTAGTGCCGGTTCACACTTGTACGATGCGGGAAGGCTGCGAATATGCAGCCTGTTCCCGTATCGCATCCGCACCTCTGGCAGTTCACACTGTCATATGCGATATGCAGGGGGTGTCAATTAAATGTTAACGACACCCCCAGTTTGATCGCATATCGCAGTGCGATCTGACAGTTCGCACAGGATCGGATTGCACAAGTGTGAACCACTGTGCGATCCGATCCCGATGCGGCTGAAAAAAAGGGTCCTGTGCGAGTTTGGTGCGGATAAAGTGCAAATTTAGCGATACAAAGTGTATGGCTGAATTCGCATTCGCACATGAGATCGCATGTAATGAAGGAGCAATGCGCTCTGAATTACATGTGATCTCGCAAGCTGCATTTAATACCGCTTTAAAGTGTATATTACCACAACAATGATGATTGCTTACGTGTTGGCTTGGTCATGAAAGCGTTTATAAAAGCTTAGAGTATTATTATTATTATTATTTTTTTAATAATAAACATGTAATACTTACCTTCTCTGTACAATTTTATTGGCATGGTTATCAAAAAGGCCCCTTTCACACTTATGTGACGAGACTTTGCCACGATTTTGAAAGCAATGGCTATGGCTATGCCTCAAAACACAATCAAATCGTGGCAAAGTAGTGCAGGAACTACTTTGAAGTCGGTGCGACTTCTGCAATCCTATATAGAAGGATCACAGGGGCTCTATGATCATTCCAGAGAGAAGAACGGTCAGCTGTGTTTACAACAGCTGACCGTTCTTCTCTCTCAGCGGGGAGTGATCGCGGGTGTCAGGCGGCAATTGGAGCCGCCTGCCCCGTGCATCGTCTTCCCTGATGCTGAGTGGGGGCGGGGCACAAGACCAACGTAGGTCTATGTCGGTTTGCGCAGGAGGGCTGCAATGCTGCAGTAAAAAGGCGGCAGGCGGTTGGGAAGAGGTTAAAAATCCATGAGAAGAAATGAAATGCACTCACAGTTCAAAGAACAATTCAGCAGACGCGTTTACACACCTTCTTTTTTAATATACATGTCTTTTGGTTCATAGCTGCAGCAGCTTTGGAAATACATGGGTATGCTCCCCCAAATTTTTTGCCTGTTTATTATGTATTCGGTCTGACCAGACTATCGAGGTTGAGCAGCCCTCCCCACCCCCCACATACACCTGTACTCAATCAGTGTCCACCATCAAATGGATATAGGAGGAGTCCCCTGTAGTGCATTTGCACATTTTTCCCAGCAAGGAGTGTTGTCTCCAAGGGTTAGAAGGGCTGGATTCATCTCTTTTTCATGGATAGTGTAGGACCCACTGATAATGGGGTACTTTGACGCAGTAGTGGGCTTGAGCACGATATGGCCATATGGTGGGACCAAACCCCCATTTTTATTTATGGACTCTTGAGATTTGGTAGTAATTTCTTTTGCATTTGCGCGCTATTCTTTTTTAATATACACACCTGTGCTTAGTCATTGCTTACAGGGTCAGAGCCTGCAATAAATTCTGACCCTTCCCTTTACCATTCAAAACTAAAATAATTGAGTTTTTGTAAGAACTTACTGTAAAACTCTTTTCTCTGAGTGCCCTGACAGCCCGTTTAGTAGCCTTCACAAGTGGGTAATGGCGCCCTCTGCAGGAGTAAGCTAGGCAGTGAAAGGATTAGCAAAAACATTTACACTGAGACACACCTCTAGGGGGCCGTCCCTCAGACATTACCCAGACACACTTAGTACTGTTCTCCAGTTTCGTAGCAAGCAGTAACGGAAGGTATCAACCCCCAAAAAAAGAAAATCAGAGGGGCGGGGGCTGCGACTGTCAGAGGACTCAGAGAAAAGAGTTTTACGGTAAGTTCTTACAAAAACTAAATTTTCTCTAACGTCCTGACAGTCGCAGCCCGTTCAGTAGCCTTCACGAGTGGGAAGTCCCAAAGCAGTACAGGTGTGAGGGGTGGGAAGACGCAACCTACAGAAAAAGACAAAAAAACTGAGGCATAGGTGCCAGCTAGGAACACCTAGACCTACTCCTGACGCTAGGCAGCAAGAAACCGGAGAACAGTACTAAGTGTGTCTGGGTAATGTCTGAGGGACGGCCCCCTAGAGGTGTGTCTCAGTGTGAAATTTTTTGCTATTCCTTACACTGACTAGCTTACTCCTGCAGAGGGCGCCAATACCCACTCGTGAAGGCTACTGAACGGGCTGCGACTGTCAGAGGACGTAAGAGAAAAAGGTTTTTAGTACAGAAAAGAAAACATAATAGTATTCTATAAGGCAGAAAGTCATGATAGAGAATACATCAGACTGCTCCATACCTAAAGTACTGGCTGAAAGCTGCAAGCACATTTTTATGTGCTTTAAAACACACTCCTTTTACCACCAGCATGCAGTCACACAGCAAGCCCTGGATCCTTTGCTCATGCAGCTGCTGTAGAAGATGGCAACTGTGACTTGCAGTCCTGTCCATTCTGGAGCAACATTTACTCACCCTGAAACAAGAAGAGAATGGTTATCTGTGGCACAATACACAATCCTAGCACTGCAATATAAATGTGTAACTTTAAGCTGCTGTGCACAGTTTTGTGAATGTCACAACTTATAACCCACTTCAGCTCTCACACATGTACACCCCTTATGGACCACAGCAATTTTTACATTTCACAGATCGACCTTTTGATTTGGCAGTAACTGTTATTATTTCTAAGGGTCCATTCAGACTAGCGCGACTTGTCAGGCTGACAAGTCGCGCCCGGTCGATCGCCATAGATTAGCACAGGACCCGTTCTAATAGGAGCGACACAAGTCGCTCCGACTTAGAAAAAGGGTCCTGTACTACTTCGGGGCGACCTGGAGGCGACTTGCATTAACTTCAATTATATGAAGTCCGTGCAAGTCGCGCCGAAGTCGCCCCACAAAGTCGGATCGCGCCAGTCTGAATGGGCTGTAATACAGCAGGAATTATTACGTTTATTTTTTATGTTACAAAACATTTGAAACATTTTTATGTTAGAGACAATTTAAAAGCAAATGACAAAAGTTTAAATACAAAAATAGTACAAAAAATAAGCAAAAGCTAATGGGAGAAGGGGAATAAGTAGCTAAATTGATTGTAAAGGCTGAAAGTTTTTTTACCTTAATGCATTCTATGAAGGAAGAATCAGGACTGGGTAAAGGAACAAGGCGAGCAGCAATAAGAGAACAGAATGCAAGGATAGCTCAAGAGCAGGATGGATCTGGCAGCAAGCAAAGCAATCAAAACACTGATGCAGATTGCAATAGCAGAGTTGAGACTGAAAGTGATTGTTAAGTCGCGTTTTTTTTTTTTTTTTCTTTAAAAATAAAAAACATGTTATACTTACCTCCTCTGTACAGGTGGTTTTACACAGAGCAGCCCAGATCCTACTCTTCTCGGGTCCCTTTTCGGCTCATTTGGCCTGTCCCTGTTGAGTGCCCCCACAGCAAGCAGCTTGCTATGGGGGCACCGGACCCGAGCCACCGCTCCATGTGCCCATTCAGACACAGAGCTGTGGTTCAGCCCTGTCCCCTCTCTCTCCTGATTGGTTAACTGAATTTGATTGACAGCAGCAGGAGCCCACGGCACCGCTGCTGTGTCTCAGCCAATCAGGAGGAAGAGTCCTGGAAAACCGAGGCAGTCATGCACATCGCTGGATATAGATGGGGCTCCGGTAAGTATTAGGGGGGCTGCTACACACAGAAGGCTTTTTATCTTAAAGCATAGAATGCATTAAGATAAAAAAACCTCTGCCTTTACAACACCTTTAACCACTTGCCGACCAGCCGCTGCCTATATATGGCGGCAGGTTCCCCCGAATCGCTGTACCTGTACGGCAGTTCGCGGGAGCGATCCTGGGGGCGTGCACGCACACCCACTCGCCAGCAGAGAAGCCGATTCACAGGTCCGGTGGCCGCGATCGCTCCCCGTGAAGAGAAAACAGTGGTCTGCTGTTGCTATCAACACAAAGCTCCTGTGTTCCAGTTTTACGACTGCTTTTTTTTACTGAAAATTTGCACTTGATAAACCATTGCATTAATATAATGTGACATAAAAATTTGGAACTACCACCAATTTCTTTTTCTGCTTTGCTAATATTTTATATATGTTTGGGGTTTTAACCAATCTGCAGGCCTAAAGTGATTTTTTTAAACCTGTGCAACAAACCCCATAAAATCTCTGCCAGTGAAAAGGGTTAAAGAGATAAAACATGGGGAAATGTGCATAAATATATACAGTGGATATAAAACGTCTACATACCCCTGTTAAAATGTCAGGTTTCTGTGATGTAAAAAAATGCGACAAAGATAAATAATTTCAGAACTTTTCCAACCTTTACTATGACCTTTAAACTGTACAACTCAGTTGAAAAACAATCTGAAATCTTTTAGGTGGGGGAAGTAAAAATAAAAAACTAAAATAATGTGGTTGCATAAGTGTTCACACCCTCTTATAACTGGGGATGTAGCTGTGTTCAGAATTAAAGTGGAGTTCCGGGCACAAAATCGACCTAATCGATTTTGTGGCCATCCGCTTGCTCTTCTTCACCTGAAAAAGAATTGGATAGTTAGGATTATTTTTTTTTTTACTTACCTTGTTATTGTAGAAAGAAATACTCACCTATTTTCCACTTCCTCCCTCTGTGGCCGTGGCCCGCGCCGTCACTTCCGGTTTGCAATGATTCCTGGGAGCTGAACGTCATCGCTCCCAGGAATCAATGCGACGGCACCGGCCCCGCTCGTCACTTCCGGTGCGACGCCGCATGCCCAGAAGCTGTGTAGGAATGCGGCACCGCACCGGAAGTGACGAGACGGGACGTGGAGGCGCATTCTGGGAGAAGAAGACGCGGAAGAAGACGCAGAAGAGGATCGCGCTGGCTTCAGCTGCCCACAACAGAGATGGCAACGCTGTAGAAGACATTTTATAAGTGAGTATTTCTTCTTGCAGGCAAGTGCGAAACGGGACAGATCAGAGGCTAGCCATTGTGGAATGTACTAGCCCTGACTGTCCCGGGGGTATGTTCATTGAAAAAATGTTTTTGTGCCCGGAACTCCGCTTTAAGCAATCACATTCAAACTCATGTTTAATAGGAGTCAGTACACACCTGCCATCATTTATAGTTAATCAAGTGTAACATGATTAACCCCAAATAAAGTTCAGCTGTTCTAGTAGGTCTTTCCTGACATTTTCTTAGTCACATCCTCCAACAAAAGCCATGGTCCGCAGAGAGCTTCCAAAGCATCAGAGGGATCTCATTGTTAAAAAGGTCTCAGTCAGGAGAAGTTCCAAGGCATTAGATATACCATGGAACACAGTGAAGACAGTCATGTTCAAGTGGAGAAAATATGGCACAACAGTGACATTATCAAGAACTGGACGTCTCTCCAAAACTGATGAAAACACGGGAAGAAAACTGGTCAGGGAGGCTGCCAAGAGGCCTACAGCAACATTAAAGGAGCTGCAGGAATATCTGGCAAGTACTGGCTGTGTAGTACATGTGACAACAATCTCCCGTATTCTTCATCTATCTGGGCTATGGGGTAAAGTGGCAAGACGGAAGCCTTTTCTTACCAAGAAAAACATCCAAGCCCAGCTAAATTTTGCAAAAATACATCTGAAGTCTCCTAAAAGCATCAAGGAAATCGTGTTTATGGTCGGATGAAACCAAGGTTAAACTTTTTGGCCAAAATTCCAAAAGATATGTTTGGCGCAAAAACAACACTGCACATCACCAAAAGAACACCATACCCATACCATAGTGAAGCATGGTGGTGGCAGCATCATGCTTTGGGGCTGTTTTTCTTCAGCTGGAACAGGGGCCTTAGTCAGGGTAGGGAGAATTATGAACAGTTCCAAATACCAGTCAATATTGGTACAAAACCTTCAGGCTTCTGCTAGAAAACTGAACATCTTTCAGCATGACAACGACCCAAACATACATCAAAATCAACAAATAAATGGCTTCATCAGAAGAAGATTAAAGATTTGAA
This sequence comes from Pelophylax lessonae, assembly GCF_965119305.1. NCBI lineage: Eukaryota > Metazoa > Chordata > Amphibia > Anura > Ranidae > Pelophylax > Pelophylax lessonae. The sequence goes on along the minus strand of NC_138768.1, from coordinate 792,213,565 downwards.
ATGGCCCAGCCAGAGCCCAGACCTGAATTAGATTGAAAATCTGTGGGGTGATCAGAAGAGGGCTGTGCATAGGAGATGCCCTCACAATCTGACAGATTTGGAGTGTTTTTGCAAAGAAGAGAGGGCAAATATTGCCAAGTCAAGATGTACCATGCTGATAGACTCCTACACAAAAAGACTGAGTGCTGCAATAAAATCAAAAGGTGCTTCAACAAAGTATTAGTTTAAGGGTGTGCACAATTATGGAACCATATTATTCTAGTTTTTTTATTTTTACTTCCCTCCTCCTAAAAGATTGCAGTTTGTTGTTCAACTGAGTTGTACAGTTTATAGGTCAAATATAATGTGGAAAAAGTTCTGAAATTATTTTTCTTTGTCTCATTTTTTTTGCAGCACAGAAAGCTGATAGGGGGGTGTAGACATTTTATATCGGCTGTGTGTGTGTAATACACACAGTATCTCACAGAAGTGAGTACACCCCTCACATTTTTATAAATATTTTATTAGGGCCCTTTCACACGGGCGCTCCGTATGTCCGCAAATCATCCTATTTTTTTGCGGATGATTTACGGACATAATGTAAGTCAATGGCATTGCGGATGTCAGCGGAATACCATCCGCTGACATCCGATTTTCTTCCTTTCAGTTCTGTTCCGTTTTTTGGAACGGAACAGAACCCTATTTTTCCTCCATTCAAAAAACGGAAAGGAAGGAAAATCGGATGTCAGCGGTGTCATCCGCTGACATCCGCAATGCCCATAGACATTACATTATGTCCGTATATCATCCGCAAACGGATGGGATGATATGCGGACATACGGAGCGTATGACACAAATGTCATCCGCTCCGTGAAAAAAAAAAAAAGTGCCGGAGCGAATCGCAATGCGGTCCGCTCCGTGTGAAAGAGCCCTTATATCTTTTCATGGGACAACACTGAAGAAATTACACTTTGCTACAATGTAAAAGTAGTGAGCGTACAGGTTGTACAACAGTGTAAATTTGCTGTGCCCTCAAAATAACTCAACACAGCCATTAATGTCTAAACCACTGGCAAAAAAAGTGAGTACACCCCTAATTCAAAGTGTCAATATTTTGTGTGGCCACCATTATTTTCCAGCACTGCATTAAACCTCTTGGGCATGGAGTTCACCAGAACTTCACAGTTTGCCACTGGAGTCCTCTTCCACTCCTCCATGACGACATCACGGAGCTGGTGGATGTTAGAGACCTTGCGCTCCTCCACCTTCCATTTGAGGATTCTCCACAGATGCTCAATAGGGTTTAGGTCTGGAGACATGCTTGGTCAGTCCATCACTTTTACCCTCAGCTTCTTTAGCAAAGCAGTGGTGGTCTTGGAAGTGTGTTTGGGGTCGTTATCATGTTGGAATACTGCCCTGCAGCCCAGTCTTCGAAGGGAGGGGATCATGCTCTGCTTCAGTATGTCACAGTACATGTTGTCATTCATGGTTCCCTCAATGAACTGTAGCTCCCCAGTGCCGGCAGCACTCATGCAACCCCAGACCATGACACTCCCACCACCATGCTTGACTGTAGGCAAGACACACTTGTCTTTGTACTCCTCACCTGGTTGCCGCAAAACATGCTTGATACCATCTGAACCAAATACGTTTATCTTAGTCTCATCAGACCACAGGACATGGTTCCAGTAATTCATGTCCTTGGTCTAATTGTCTTCAGCAAACTGTTTGCAGGCTTTCTTGTGCATCATCTATAGAAGAGGCTTCCATCTGGGAATACTGCCATGCAGACCAATTTGATGCAGTGTGTGGCGTTTGGTCTGAACACTAACAGGCTGCCCCCCCCCCACCCCTTCAACCTCTGCAGCAATGCTGGCAGCACTTATATGTATATTTCCCTACCCACAACCTATGGATATGACGCTGAGCACGTGCACTCTACTTCTTTAGTCGACCAAGTCGAGGCCTGTTCTGAGTAGAACCTGTCCTGGTAAACCGCTGTATGGTCTTGGCCACCGTGCTGCAGCTCAGTTTCAGGGTCTTGGGAATCTTCTTATAGCCTAGGCCATCTTTATGTAGAGCACCAATTCTTTTTTTAGATCCCCAGAAAGTTCTTTGCCATGAGGTGCCATGTTGAACTTCCAGTGACCAGTATGAGAGAGTGAGAGCAATAACACCAAATTTAACACACCTACTCCCCATTTACACCTGAGACCTTGTAACACTAACAAATCACATCACACTGAGAAGGGAAAATGGCTAATTGGGCTTAGGGGTGTACTCACTTTTGTTGCCAGTGGTTTAGACATTAATGGCTGTGTGCTGGGTATTTTGAGGGGACAGCAAATTTACACTGTTATACAATCTGTACACTCACTACTTTACATTGTAGCAAAGTGTCATTTCTTCAGTGTTGTCACATGAAAAGATATAATAAAATATTTACAAAAATATGAGGGGTGTACTCACTTCTGTGAGATACTGTATATAGCAAAGATGTATTGCATATTTTGCCCCAATTTACTCTTAAAGCAGTAAAGCAGAGTTCCACCCATTTTACTTCATATCAGAAAGCCCACCGGCAGGACAGTTCTAAATGGAAATTCTTTTTTTTTTAAATACCTTTTATGCCTGTATACAGACGACACTTTCGATCCCAGGCACCTAGGCAAATTCGTCATTAGGCGATTCCCAAGGACTCCTGGGATATCAGTGTCATCTATCCCAGGAGTCCTTGGGACGCCTACTAGTGAAATCTCATGGTATTTTGAGGATCTGCCGGGAGGAAGTGCATACGTTGTGTTCGGGACACTGCCGGATTAATGTGCAGGCGCGAGATCAGGCATGCATGCTGGGTAGCCAGCCTCACCTAATACCCATTCTGGGTTCCTTTCTAGATCAACCCAATAAAGATTAGCTGATACACTCACATGGATCACAGATGGTCCATGGACCACACAGCAACCACCACCATTTAGGCAATCTCTTCCCAAAAAAGTAAGATTTATAAATAAGGTGCTTCAATAAAAAAGCAAATGAAGATTCAAATGAAAAGACACACTTGACTGAAACATATTATTGTGTTAAATAAACTCAAGCACACTAGTTGTACTAAACCACGGTACATAATGTTAGTGACGCAAGGACTTGATTTCCCTTCGGACATTATAATAATGTCAGGCCTGTGTGTACTGAAAAAAAAAAAACATCTAGTGTGGCAGAAAAACAAATCAATTCAGCCTTTAAATTGCAGGATATAAAGGAAATAATGAATACTGATGGCGCCAGACAACTGGAAGGGAACATAAAAGCCCAGCCTACACTGATGGAAAGGAAAGTGACCGTCGTCATCAAATAAATTAAGACAAGGCCCAAATACTACAATCAGAAAAACAAGCCATTCCAATCCAGCAAATAACAAGGTCTGGAGAGTATAATCAGATGGAAGGAGGACTCTGAGGACATCCCACTACATATTCATTCCTTGCTTTGATCAACTGCACTCAGCACTGACATTTTAGAGAGGGTTTGTTGTGCCATTTTCTTGTACGTTGGGGCCAAAATATCCAGTGCCCAAATTTTATGGCATAGGATTCTTCTAGAGAAAGTCATTTAAATCACTAATTAGATTAGGATTCTTGGATTATGTTAACCACTTCAGCCCCAGACGGTTTACCCCCCCTTCATGACCAGGCCATTTTTTAGCGATACTGCACTGCCTTATTTTATATGACAATTGCCCAGTCATGCGACGCTGTACACAAATAAAATTGATTTCCTTTTTTTACCCAAAAATAGAGCTTTCTTTTGGTGGTATTTGATCATCCCTGCGGTTTTTATTTTTTGCGCAAAAAAAGACTGACACTGTCGAAAAAACAAAAAACTATATTTTTAGCTTTCTGCTATAGAACACATCCAATAAAAAATGAAAAAAAATCTAATTTCTTCTTCAGTTTTTGTATTCTGCTACATATTTTTGGTAAACAAAATCCCAATAAGCATATATTAATTGGTTTGCGCAAAAGTTATAGCGCTTATTGGGATATGGGATATTAAAATGAAGTTGAAGAACTAAAGTCATTATACTTACCTCCTCTCCAATGTTATGATGCCTGCAAAGAGTTCCTTGCCAGTATCTATTGCCCAGCTCCTTCTGGGTGCCAATCTTTATCCATTTTCATCGGATGGTGCAGTAGGGAGTAAGAGCCGCATAAGTCGATGCCTCCTCTGTAGTGCTGGGTACTGTCTCATGCGGAGTGATAACAACTGTACTCCGCCTTTTATCCCAGCTAGCGGTCTCCAGAGTGGTGCCAGCAGCAGGACAGAAGAGATCTTCAGGTCAGTGTGAAATACACTGGGCATAATAGTATAGAGCTGCTTTCACACTGATGTGCTGTGGTTTACTCACACCATAGGTGCAGTGCAGTGCAGTGTACCTCCAACTTTCCTGTGGGTTTGCTGCGCTTAGCCATAGACTTCTATTATATACTGCGGGTATGGTGCACTTTCTGAATGCAGGAGTTTTGGTGCACTTTCAGAAAGTGCACCACACCAGCATGATATAAATGGATTTTTGTAAAATCTTACCGTAAAATCCTTTTCTCTTAGCTCATTGACAGACGTAGTCCTCGGTGATACAGCACCTTCGGGTTATGTTGCCTCCACAGGAGCAGGACTAGACAGGAAATTAAAAAGCTCTGGCCACACCCTAGGGGCAGTCCCAGAGGGTATATCCTCTCTCTCTCTGCCTCAGCAAATCAGTTATGTGAAAAAGCAGTCTTTAGAGATTTTAACCCAACCCAACTCAAAAAACAGAGGGGCGGGGACTACGTCTGTCAATGAGCTAAGAGAAAAGGATTTTACGGTAAGATTTTACAAAAATCCATTTTTCTCTAGCGCTCATTGACAGACGTAGTCCTCGGTGATACAGCACCTTCGGGACGTCCCAGAGCAGTATCACAAATGAAGGGTGGGAAAATGAAAATCAAATCCCAATCTAGAAGGCCCAACCGGTGCCAACTAGAAGTTTACAATGCTCATCCTTAATGATGAGACTCAACAAAAAAGAGAAAATTTTTTTTTTTTTTTTTTTTCAAACAGAAAAAACCCTCGAGGTAGACCACCGGTCTCCTCAAATTGCGGCCTGCAAAACCTTGCGGCCAAATGAGGCATCCGCCGATGCCGTCACATCAATTTTATAGAATTTTGTAAAGGTATGTACCGACGACCAGGTGGCCGCCTTACATACCTGGACCACTGACGCCTGATGGCGAAAGGCCCAGGAAGTACTGAGCGCTCGAGTGGAGTGCGCCCTAACAGGGAACGGAGGACTCTGACCCTTAATAGAATAAGCCTGTACCACCGTTTGTCTAATCCATTCCGACAAAACCAAATTAAGATCCCAGGGCGGTAAGGGCGCGCGGACTGGTGGAGCCAGGTGCCGCACCCCCTGGATGAAATTCCGCACCAAGGACTTGGTAGCTAAAGGCTTTTGAAAGAAGATTGCTAATGCTGAAACTTGACCCTTGATGGTGCTCAAGGCTAGCTTCTGCTCAACCCCTTGTTGCAAAAAGGCCAATATTCGAGTCACCGAATAGGTACGTGGAGAAAATCCTAAAGATTCGCACCACGCAATATAAGTCTTCCATGTGTGATAATAGACCTTGCTGGAAGTCGCTTTCCTTGCTTTAATAAGGGTAGGAATGACTGAAGTAGACAAACCTCTGTCCTTCAGTACTTGGGTCTCAATGGCCAGGCCATTAAAACCAGCGACTGTAAAGCATGATGGTAAATTGGTCCTTGAGACCACAGACACTCCCTGAGACGAAGTTCCCACGGAACGTCTGCGACTAGCATGTCCAAGTCGGCCAGGCCGGCTTGAGGAGGCCAGCCTAGAATTTCTAGGACCACTGGCGCTGATAGAATCTGAACCAGGCGTCCCTAGAGGTATCTGGCCCCGACCATCCGAGAAAGTCTGGTCGTTTTCTGTTCCCACACATTTATCAGATACCTGATTGTTATCAGGAAGGGTGATCTTTTCTGGTTGAACCTCAGGGACCGAAGTCACCCGACTAGAGGCTACTTGGCCTATCTGGTCAACCAGATCCGATTCCTGTGAGGTATAGGGACTAATCTTAGGAAAAGGTAAAGGAAAAGATCTATTCAGGGAACGGTAACTACCGCTTCCTGTAGTACTTATATGTTGGAAGGGAAGAATCGCACCGGTAGTAGTGGTTGATGCTCGATCTAATGTCCTGAATACCGGTGAAAACGTCCCCCCACCCTGAAACCGGGTGGGGGCGCACCTTCAGGCTGTGTACTCCTTTGCTTCGGGTTTGGCTGGGTTGGTCCTCTGCTTGTCCGACCAGCCCTTCTTGAACCCTCCTGGAGGAGTCTTGCCTTTCCCGCTTGTACCAGCCGGGCGCCCTTTATGGGCGGTAAAGAAAGGTCCTCGCTTGTTGCGAGGTCCCTTAGCTTTAGCAGCCTGTGGCAAAAAAGTGCTCTTGCCCCCAGTGGCATCCTTAATGATTTCATCTAGGTTGGCCCCAAATAGACGATTCCCCTGAAAAGGGAGATTTGTCAAGGTCTTTTTGGAACCTAGGTCAGCTGACCAGCATTTTAACCACAGCACACGTCTGAGGATGACCGCTGACATAGATGCATACCCTAATAAGGGAGTAGTGTCCAAGGCTGCGTCACAGATAAACTGTAGCCCTTGTATAATCTGTTCCATCAAATCAGATGTCTCCTGGGGAATATCTTTTCCCCTAAGGTCTTGGCGTACCATTCTCGCCCATTCCGTAAGTGTCTGGGAAACTAGACCAATAACAATTACTGGTCTAAATGCTGACCCTATCAGAGAGAAGATGGTGCGGGACTCTGCTTCCATCTTTCGATCCACCGGATCCTTAAAGGACGAAGTGTCCTCCACTGGGATAACCGTGGCTTTATTCAGCCTGGAAATAGGTGGATCCACCACTGGTGGTACCGTCCATTTCTTAATGATGGATTCCTCAAACGGATAGCGTCTAGCAATACGCTTGGAAATAGTAAAGGTACGTTTAGAATGCTCCCATTCTCCTTTAATCTGATTACCGAAACACTTGGGTACAGGAAAAACCTTCACCGTTTTGATGGGCTTATTAGTACCAAAAGGAATCTCTGTTTCAGTTGCCTCTGCCGGTAAAGCCTCAAGTTTTAAGGTTTCCTGCCCTGCCACAACTAGTGCGTCCACCAATGCTTCTTCCTGAATTATAGCGGGAGAAGAAACGTCCTCCTCACTGTCTGAGGGGGCTTTACCTGAGATAACAGCCCTTGCAGAGGAACCTGCAACTGCAGTGACCATCTCTGAATCTGTGTCAGAGGTGTCAGATAGTATAGGGGTAGGCGGGGGTCGCTTCCTTGACCCCCGTCCCTGACAGGCCGCCTCCACCCGAGCCACCATAGACTCCAAAATTGCTGTAAATGACTCTACACTCTGTGCACCGGCGGGTCCCGTGGCCCCCTCGAGGGAAACAGGTGGGGGAATATGTGTGGCAGGGTCCATGATAATTCCAGTCACTTCCTGGATAATATAATTCAAAAATAAAAAACTTTTTTTTTTTTTTTTTTTCCGACCCCCAGCGCCACAAAAAGCCCCTTAGTGTTACCTGCTAGGGATCCCTATCGATCGAGAGAGAGAGAGATAGACCCCCAGGCTCACCACTTGATGCTCAGAGTTTAACTGCAACAGGTTACAGCGCTGTCTTGACAAACAGGAAGTCTTTTGGCTGGCTGCCCAGGAAGAAAGGAGGCGGCTCCGCCCCTCTGCACGCCTTCCGGCGCCTCCCCTAGCTCCACGAGGTGTTTGGATCACCTCAAACATGGCCGCCCCCATGCTGGAGACACGAGGCTATGCCAAAATGGCGGCTCGTGCGATCCAGCAAAAAAAATGGCGGCGGCCTGTACTGAATAGCGGTGTGCTGCAGGGCACACAACACTCTCTCTGCATGGGGATTTGGCGTGGTTGGCGGTACCGGCCCTGGCGGACCGCATGGCCATTCGGGAGGCCTGCTAATAGCTGGAGATCTGATTAGGAAGGCAGTCTACATGTCCGTGGCTTCTGACTGGTAGGTAGCTTATTCTTATCACCGTAAGATTCCCAGAATGCCACTGATTACAATCTTTTTAACATGTATACAATTAGATTGTTAGCTCCCAAACCAAGCCTCCTGGCTTTTTGCACATAAAATCACACTCAAAGTAGGAGGATCTGTGTCATTTATAGGATAGAGAGGGACTCTATCTTACCATACAGAGAGGGGCCCGCGTTCACCACAAGACCCGTCAGGGGAAAAGGGGGAACATACTACTCACCATACCGGAACCAGGCGGGCACCAACTCCTGACAGTACCCCTCTCCACCGGGGCGGGAGGGCTGTCGACCGATATGGACGCCGTGACTCATGGTCTTTGGCGTTTCAGCGAGACGTTTAACTCGCGGGGTCAGTCCTTTAATGGGACTTTGTCGCGGCCGACCCAGCGCGGAGCTATGGCCTGCACGCGCTCGTAGGCTGAACTAGGGTGACCACCGGATCTCAACATCCAGCCCGTCGCCCAGTTCAGCTTTCTTGCTTGAAGATCTCACAGGAACACTGGAGAAAAAAAGCTGTCTAAAAAATCTTTTAAGAAAAAAATCTTGCCAGGACCTAAGATCCCAGCAAAGTATCTAGGTCCTTACTCCTAACTAGACAGAAAATAACTGATTTGCTGAGGCAGAGAGAGAGAGGATATACCCTCTGGGACTGCCCCTAGGGTGTGGCCAGAGCTTTTTAATTTCCTGTCTAGTCCTGCTCCTGTGGAGGCAACATAACCTGAAGGTGCTGTATCACCGAGGACTACGTCTGTCAATGAGCGCTAGAGAAAAAAGAATTATATGGCAAAGTGCAGCTAACCCAGGAAGGTTGCAGATGCACCCATGGTACTGGTGAACCACAGCACTTTAGTGTGAAAGCAGCCTTATAAGGGGCTCAGAACAGTAGGGGGTCATTTACAGTTGCAGTTTGAGGGTTGGTAAAACCCAACAGTTAAGATGTGTTTTTATCACCCCCACCCTAACCATACCTCCTTTAGCTGCAAAGCATCAGGGGGCTTTATTCCTGCTGCACAATGTGTACACCTTTGGCTGCTGCCTCAGCAGCTAAAGGGGGTAGGCATTGGGGCGGTAAGGCTGTGCCCCAACTGGAGGGGTCTCCCCCCCCCCAACTTTATGTGTGAATGAGCCCTGCTGCTGTGAATGTAACTAATGGCTCATTCACAAAGCGATCCGAGTGTGTTTGAAAGGTGGCGAGGAGGCAATATTTTGCCTCCTCACCACTCGATATAAACCCATAATTGCCATGCAATTGCAACACTGTGGTACAGCAATTAATGGTTTAAATCGGGTGTGAGGAGACAACACTGAGGGGCACTGTGCCCGGTGATCTTTGACTTCTCTCATGTTGTTCAGGTAGGTCTTTACCTCTTTAGGGTTGCCTACCCCTGCTTTAAAGTAATGCACAACTCTGTTAAATTGTGTTTAGTTTTCTACTTAAAGTAGAACTGAAGGCAACATAAAAAAATATATATTACAAGCAGCCAGGCTGTTTATTGCAGAAGAGACGTGCAATGTCTCTTCTGCAATAAAATAAACCTACCTGTCTGCTCGCTGTCTTCTGTGGTGTGAAAATGAGCTGCACATGGGCAGCTCATTTTATATCACCAGCATTGTCCTTGTGTGCTGTAAGGTGAACTTACACTATAAACTGAGAAAATGTACCATTTTAAGAATAAAATAAGGTCATTTTGAAATTGATGTTAGCAACATGTCTCAAAAAAGTTGAAACAGGGCAACAAAAAGCTGGCATAGTAAGTGGTACTAACAAGGAATGGACACAGGGAGCTGTGGTTCGGCTCAGGTGCCCCCATTGCAAGCTGCTTGCTGTGAGGGCACTCAACAGGAAGGAGGGGCCAGGAGCGTGGAAGAGGGACCTGTACAAAACAAATTGCACAGAGCAGGTAAGTATAAAAAAGACAACAAAAAAAAAAACAAGACTTTACAATCACTTTGAGGCTCTGTTTACATCTAGGTGTCCCGGATCACAGTCGGAATCACTTCTTTTGGGCGATAGGCATCCCGCAATCCTGTTTGTGCTACCATGATTTGTCGGGGCGACATCTGCTGCAAAATCGCGCCACGATCGTGGTGCCATTGGAAGTAACAGGGATCGCAAGCACGTCACGCAATTTGCGGATATTCGAGCTTGCGGTGATTCCTCCCTCTATCTGCGACGCCTAGATGTGAACGGAGCCTAAATATACCATCATCTACAGTACATAATATCATCAAATGATACAGAGAATTTGGAGAAATCTCTGTGTTCAAGGGACAAGGCCGAAACTCAATATTGGATGCCCGTAAACTTTGGGCCCTCAGATGACACTGCATTTAAAACAGGCATGATTCTGTGATGGATATCATTGCATGGGTTTAGAATACTTAAAAAAAAATAATTCCTGTGTACACAGTTCACCGTGCCATTCATAAATGGAAGTTAAAAGGAGAAGTATGGCCAAAGCTATTTTGGCTGTACTCCTGTAGGTCACAGGAATGCACTTTGTTCTTCACTCCTGTGACCCTTTTTCAGTGAACAGAGGGCTAAAGTTCCTTTTCAGCTGACGTCAATCAACTGGTCCAGCCTGCACCAGAACCTGGCTCAGCCTTTCAGCGATCCACTGAGAGCCTGAGCCACCACCCCCTCCACAGCCCAGCCCTCCAATGAGTGCTGGAGGGGTAGAGCAGAGAACCGCTGACTGACAGTCACAGGTCTCTGCACAGAGTGGAGGGCAGAACTGAGCAATCAGTGGTCTTTGATTGCTCAGTTCTCACTGCAGAGGTGAGTATAAATGTTTGTTTTTTTGAAAGTTCATACTTCTCTTTCAAAGCTCTATCATGCAAAGAAGAAGCCATATCTGAACATGATCTAGAAACACTGCCAACTTCTCTGAAAGCTCATTTAAAATGGTCTGTTGCAAAGTGAAAACCTGTTCTGGGGTCAGACGGATCAAAATTTGACATTCTTTCTGGCTACCATGTGTACCATCTAGCTATCTGATGGTATGGGGGTGCATTACTGTATATGGAATGAGCATGAAATAAAATAAAGATTGCAGTGCTATATTCATACTATCAGCATAACATCCAAGAATTCAACGTGAAAATAACAGACATATAAATATACAAAACAAAGTCCCAAACCATTAGGTGTTCATATTGTGAAAAATAAAGTGGTGCTGGATTTCTAAAGATCAGCAGTTCTCATAAAGTGTCCATAATAAACATTGTGTCCAATCAAAGCATAAAGCTTTGACATCTAACAAAAACACTTGTAATCTGCCAAAAAGAAGCTCATGTACTTTTTTGAGCTTCAGGCGACAAAATGCTTAGATGTGAACAGGGGCCAATGAAATGAATGCGATTTTACTTGTTGGGTGTTTTGAGACTTCAGAGATGAGTGCTGAAATACGCTCAGGTATGAACGGGGCCTTTGAGGTCTCAATTTATTCCCTGCCCCACTAGTAGCCAGTTAGGCTCTGCTGCATGCACAAGTGTGACAGGACGAGACAGCAAAGTTTGGAAACTAAAAACGTGTTGCTGCTTCCCTATTCTCCAGTCAGCAGGCTCTGGGCAGTGAGGTGACACCACTGTGTGCATTAGAAAAAGTGGTATCACCTTCCTGGCTGGGCTGTCTGACACAGGTGAGTGAACTAAAAATAAGTCTCCTTCTTGTTTTACAGCCCCCATATATCTTTAGGAATATTGCTCTTGTACTAATCATGGCATTTTAAGATTCAGAGTTAGGCTGAGCCAATGTGATGTTGAAAACCTGGAAACATGGGCAGTATCAGGATATTCCCTCTGGGAATATCCCCCCCCCCAATTTGTTAATAGTTTTTTTTTTCTCTCAAAAAACTCCCTAACATTTTTTTTCTGCTTTTGTTCCAGAGACAACTGACCTGAAATCAAGCCTTGATGACTTCTACCCATATTTCACCCAGATTTGGCCTTTCCTGTGGTTAAGGTCTTTCTATTATTTTAAAGCCCCATCATGTCCAAGCTATGGCGCTTCAATCGGTAAGCCTTGCACTCCCCACTAAAGCAAGTGGCAATAACATTTAAATCACCGCTGGTAAACAATGAACTACAATGGGGATGTTACAAGACCAGGGGCTGGAGAATGAGGGGGCACAGCAGCCACAGGTCCTTCAAACAGGAAAGAAAGGAACAGAGGCCACATTAAAGCCCAAATCTGTGAAAAGTAAAAATCCTCCCTTGCAGTGAGGCTGCCCCTGTAAAAGCAGTTTTACTTACTTGGTTCTCCGCTTCCCTGGCAGACAGCGCTCACCCATGCTCCAGTAGTGGACTGCCCCTAAGCAGGCTGGGGGCTCTACAGCAGTCTTGATGATCCAACTGTCAGAGCATGAGTAAAAAAGGCAAAAGGAGCCATTCTTGCAGCGCAGAGGAACCTGTTGGAGTGGAGAATCAGGCAAGAAAAACTGCTTTTCCTGGTTCCCTAGATGTGCCCTTGCTTTCATGATCAGGGGTCAGGCTCAAAGACCAGTTGCAATAGCAGTAGTGGGACTACCACCGACCAGCAGGATTGGTACACAGGCAGTCACCCTGGTGGATGACACGGGCTCACCTGGGATGCGAAGTCTAAGTACTAACCAGTGTTCACCAGAGCTCCTGATGATGGAGATGGATTTTGCTGTGTGTTAGTACCAGGTCGCCATTCCTAAGGCTCGCCCAGCAGGAGGTGAGCAAGCCAGGGTCCAGAAGCGGATAAGCAGGTAAGCATCAAACAGAAGTCTAGAGAAATCGAGTGGTAGCAAAATATAGACGGCAGCCGGCAAGACGAGAGTGAGGTACTGGCTGAAGAGAGCACAACAATCTGGCAAACAGGAAGTGCAGACATGGTTTAAAACAGGAAGTTCATGGGAGGAGCAAAGAGATAAAGGTTCGGCAGAAGTCAAGGCACAAGAAGGGTTGTCCAATGGATTAGACAGGGAACTGTGCAGCATCTCAGGTAGTTCAGTGAGAAGAGTCATCACCAGACATAGCAGAGGTCCCAGGTTCAAGTCCAGGCCCTGACACTTGCACTGCAGCCCCACTGCTAGATAGGATTTTTCCTTTCCCCAGAGTTCAGCTTCTTCTGTGATGACTGCAGGATATGATTTACAGCCAATAACATATTTGTTAAACCTAGGAGATGACCTTTCCAAAAATACTCAAAAGTCTCTACCTGGAGTTCAGCTTTAAGATGCCTGCTCCTTAACTACAGTATTACTTTGATACGTTTCTGTCTTTACCTAGTATACTATAGTACCATATGGCATATAAAATAGTCACTTATAATTGTATGACTACAAAAAAAATCAGCATTGGCCACCTAGCAAACATTCTATAAATAATCTGTCTCTCCTGTAACTTTACCATTCCATTGCAGGGTTTTCCGTGCTGCTGCTCCTATAATGAGTTGTGGCTAGGTTCATAAGCTGAAAACAAATTAATGGGCTATGCCTTTAGCTGTCCAACATTCTATGACACAGCCTAAGGCAGACTTTACCTATCTTCATCCTATGGACATGGCTGGAGCTCATTACAGTTGTAGCAGCACAGGAAGCTGTAAGCAAAACACAACACTGCCAGATGCAACTGTACAAATTCTAGACAAAAAGCTCAAAATTTGTTTGCAAGGCAGTTCATGACTGTCTGATGCTGACTTAAAGAGGAGGAGTTCCAGCCTGTAAAAATAAAAAAAAAAAAAAAAAAAAATGAAAGGTCAGCAACTATAAATGTAGCTGCTGACTTTTAATATAGGGATACTTACCTGTTCAGGGATCCGGTGATGTCAGCACCCCAAACCGATCCGTCCATCATTTCCGGGTGCAGGCACCAGCATCTTCACTAAGGGAAACAGGAAGTGAAGCCTTGCATCTTCACAGCCTGTTTCCTACTGCGCATGCGCAAGTCGCGCTGCGCTTTCTGTGTGTCTCCCAGAAGGCTGCCTTTCTCCCAGAAAGCTTCGTAAATTGCTGCATAACAATTGCAGCGATCTTAATCTGAAGTGGGAGCGGTTACCTGGTTTTGACAAGTATCCGCTCCCCCCCGAAAGGTGCTAAATGTGGCAGTGGAGGGGGGGAAGCAGACAAGCAGAGCTTTCCCTTTTGGGTGGAGCTCCGCTTTAAACATGGCACACACAGGTAGTTTTTACAGTTCAACCCAGAAAACTCGCTGTACTAATTATGCAATGTTATTACAGCGATCTCCCCACTGAGCTACTGTGTTTTGACAGGGGGACTGCGACCTCCCCCCACAAGAACACACTGATCAGCACTGGCTGCTAGCACTGATCGGCTGCTGGGTTTGCAGCATGCTTGACGGCTGTTAGGCTGGATTCTAATGGACAGGCTGCTGTACATGCTGGCTTGAATGTCGGCCAGTTTCTAAAGAATCGGCTTATTTTCGGCCTGTGTGTGTACCAGCCTTTAGGTTTTTTAAGCTTACTTCGATTTTATAGTTAGTTACCTTTTGATTTCAGTTTTGGATTCTCCAGTGCTATGTAACTAGTTTACATCACTACAGCTCAGCATGCTTTTAGGTCATGGTACTTTTTGCTCATTAAGGGTTTATTCACGCCAGATGTGCTGGGATCACATTCACAACACATGGCAATGAAAAAATAATGGTGCCCTATGAATGAAGTCCACACCAGCATGTTGTGCTGCATTGCATTTGCCAAGAGCTGAAAAAAAGTACAGCGTGCATTACTTTGTTTCAGCGCAGGGCAACGCAATGTGTTCAAACAAGGCAAAAAATCCCAAATACAATGCATGTGAAACACACCCCAACATGACACGCATGCGTTGTGGTGTGGGGTGCTTTGTACCCTGGTAGCACTCCCCTCCACACTGCAAGGGTAAAGTTTCAGTAAGTCTAGGGATTACGGAACAAAGTGTAATACTTGTGAAAAAAGATTCTGTGCTATGGTCAGTATCTTGATGCAGCCTCCCTCAAATATAACCAAAAGGTTATACAGATAAGAACAAAAGGGGGTGAAAGGGATAGGTGGCGCTGCCTAAGGGGAGAGTGATGAGTTGCATTTCAGTCTGGTGTACCACAACCAGAAAGATATATTTAAATGTTAAAAATAAAAAGATGTGTAATATGAGTGATAATTGTTAAATAAATAAATATATATACCTCATGTGAATATTAAATAAATAATCAATATTGATGTTTTTTAAATTGACATGTGCTAAAGGTTGAAGGTATGTAAGTGACACTGTGAACAACAATATAATACACCATAATCATAGAAAAAAATATATAAGAAAGTAAAAAACATACAGATGAATAAATAAATAAGTTAAATCCATAAAATCCTACCAACCCGATTCATCCAGCGATTGAGACGTAACACCCCTGTAGGTGTTTTTCGTTCTGGTGAGTGCGGTCCTGGGAGAGCGGGGAGCACGGGCACTTCTATTTCCTCCATCCACCTTCATGTTTGTCTGGAACTGATATTTTTATGGACTATATATTTATTTATTAATTTTTAAAGTGTCCTATTCATTCATACGCTGCAGCACTTTTTTTACGTCATTGTGTTTGGGGTACATCACTATAAATAAACTTTGTGCAATGGTCCACAGCACTTATCACTTTTTAACCACTTGCTGACTGCCGTCAGTATATTTACTGTGGCAGTCAGCCCCTCACAGGCAAAGCGACGTAGGTCTACGTCGCTCGCCTGCGAGGCTCTAGGGGGTGAGCGCGTGCCGCCAGAGGCGCGCTCCCGCCCCCGCTCGCTCTCGGATACCCCCGTGCGTATGCCCGGCGGACCCGATGTCCGCCGGCCACTCGCAATCGTCCGTTGCAGAGGGAGAAAGGCAGGCGGCTAATGTAAACAAAGCCGCCTGTCATTCTCCCCTGTGTAAAAGCAGAGATCATACGGTCCTGCTATGTAGGATCGTAGATCTCTGCTGTTACATGAAAATCCACATCCCTGCACAGTAAGAAGCACGCCCCTAGGGACACACTTAGCCACTACATCACTAATAAAGTTAACCCCTTCCCTGCTGCCAGTGTCATTTTTACAGTAACAGTACATATGTATAGCATTGATTACTGTAATAATGTCACTGGTACCCCCAAAAGTGTCAAAAATGTCAGTCAAGGGTCCGATCTGTCCGCCGCAATGTCGCAGTACCGCAAAAGAAACGCAGATCACAGCATTACTCGTTAAAAAAAAAAACAATAAAAATGACAAAAATCTTTCCCTTTGTTAGTAAACGCAATAACTTTTGCGCAAACCAATCAAAATACGGTTATTGTGATTTTTTTTACCAAACATATGTAGCAGAAAACAAATTGGCCTAAAATGTTAAAAAATTTTGATTTTTACATTTTTTTTGGGGGGGGGGGGGGGAATTTCATATAAAAAATGTGAAAAATATTGTTATTTTTGCAAAATTGACGCTCTTTTTTTTGTTTATAGCGCATGATCAAAAAATCACACAGGTGATCAAATACCACCAAAAGAAAGCCCTGTTTGTGGGAAAAAAAGGACGTCAAATTTGTTTAGGTACAGTGTCGCATGACCACGCAATTGTCCGTTAAATCGCCGAATCGCAAAATAGGCCCTGGTCAGGAAGGGGGTAAAATCTTCCGGGGCTTAAGTGGTTAAGCACATAGTCACCTTTTGGAGTATTTTATGGATTGAACTTATTTATTTATTCATCTGTATGTACATGTTTTTCACTTTCTTATATATTTTTTTAATTATTATTGTGTACTTTATTTTTTATCACAGTGTCACTTACATACTTTCAACCTTTAGCACATGTCAATTTAAAAAACATCAATATTGATTATTTATTTAACAATTATCACTCATATTACACATCTTTTTATTTTTAACATTTAAATATATCTTTCTGGTTGTGGTACACTAGACTGAAATGCAACTCCTCACTCTTCCCTTAGGCAGCGCCACCTATCCCTCTCACCCCCTTTTGTTAAAGTGTAATACTTACCTCATCCTTCACTCGGTCAGCCTCCTTCCATCTCTGCAACTGGCTTATGGAAGCCTCTTCTTTAAGGTGGTCGCATGCTGACCTTATCAAATATCAATAGGCCTACATTCTACATGAGGACACTGAGGGCCCTCAAAAAACCTGAGGCGTTTAAGAGAAGAAAAAAAGAGCGTGTGGTGTCATTGGAAATGAGGCAAAAGGTAAGGATTATAGTCTTTTCCTCTACCCCCTAGATCAGCTTTTCTCAGCCTTTTCAACACCAAAGAACCCTAGAAATAACTTTCTGGTCTCAGGGAACCCCTGCTAAATTATATCTACAATGCATTATACATTAGTGTGATGGACAGTGGGAAGATTGCTCCTTACACTTGTGGACATTAGGAAGAATTACCCCCTTACAGATCACTAGAAAGATAAATGGCGTCAGTGGAAACTTATCTGAGAGGCAGAAAATACTCATTGGTTAAGAAACCCGGCACTAGACTTATAAAGCATTTAAACCTTGCAGTATGGGGGTTGGGGGGGGGGTTCACTGCAATTTATTTTTATCACAGAGCATAACTTTTAGAAAGCTCACTAAATTTAATGTTCTATGCACAAAAACACGTGGCATATATTTTTAAACTCTGAATAATAATAATGATAAAAAAAATCTTTATTCTTGATTGCTCCTCCACCACCTTCCAAAACACAAATAGTACCTACCAGCTCTAAATTGAGATACATGCCTACATACCTTGCTGATGTTAAGGTTTGGCTTAATCATCAGGAGTGAGTTGGGTAGTTCAAGGGAAAATATGTTTTTGATCACAAACATTTTTATTTAGGTTTTCAGTAGAATAATACCTGACATTACCAGTAATTCATTTTTATTGCTGCCATAGTTCAAGAGATTGCTATTATGTTCAACGATACAATGAAAAGACTTCCAAGAGACTGTCAGACATACTACAGGAGACAACCAGAGACCAAGGACATGCTATAGGGGACTGTGAGAGACTGCAGAGACAAGGAACTGCTAGTGATCAAGTCAATCACAGATGATAACAGCTACCCTGTCATGCTCCTAAAGCCCCGTGCACACGATAAGATTATCGAACGATCCGTCGTCCGTTTTTTGTGGCATGCTAGTCTGATGTGGAAAGTGAAGAGGTTTTTTTCATAGGAATTTTCCGTACGACAGAACTCTACTTCAGAAGTGATGTCATGTGTTGAATGGCTTTGTATGTGTTCTTTCGTCTCTGAGCATGCCTAGTGTTGCTCTTAAGATTTTTTCTGTCGAAATCTGTACTAATGAGACGAAAATCGGACGTTGTATTACGGACAACAAAAATTTTATAGCCTGCACATCAGGATTTTGTCAGCCGAAAAGTCGGAGTTGGCTGTGGAAAGCACCATACTAACAATCTGAAAATCGGCAGATCGTTCGTCGGACGAATTTTCCCTACAGATTTTCTTATCGTGTGTACGGGCCTTTACATACAGCTTTCTTTAAAATAAACTCTACCCCCTCCCCCGCCTGCTTATGCAAGGCAAAAAAAAATTTAACTTTGAAAGACAGGTGCACTTTAGGACAGAGCACAGATATTCCTTTTTTGCCCCTACCCCTACACAGATACTTACTGTGGCACCATCTATCTTCACCTCTGCCCTAAGCCATAACCCCATGGTGGTTTTGGCGGCTGTAATGTGCAGATGCGGCCAGGACAGTGGGACCTGCAGTGCTGGATGTAAAAACAGTTAGATCTCGGTAAGATCTCTAAGGATGGGGGGGCGAATAAGTGCACCATTTCTTACATCTCTGCTAAAGAATAAGTGCAGTTAGTCCTAAAGCAAACCTTCACTGTAAAGGTGATGTTGGGCTGCCCTGCCGTCTCACTCTCCTACTCTTACCAATGGACTTTTTTTTATTTATTCTTTTTGCCTAAGCAAGAAATTATTTCCACCTCAAACATGCTGCAGAGCAAAGGGAGCGAGAAAGCCCTGCGGCTCTCCTGCACATGCTCCAGTTCCCCCAGTCATCTGCGCATGCGTGGGTTTTCCCCCGCACATTCAAAGACTTCTAAGAGGGAAGTCCAAAAGCTTCCTATCTTCTGGTATGCAAAGATGTGCTTATGGGCCATATGCATTTGACATAATGGAGGCATTTGAGGGGAGGACGAAACCACCGACTGAGGTAGACTGAAGTGCTGCTTTATGGTGCGTCTATCCTTTAACCCACTGTCACAGTGGAGTGAAGTGCGTTTTCAATAGTGCTTCAATGCTCGGCATTTCTATGGCATTCTATTGAGCCCTTTCACATCTGAGCAGCTCCTGCAGATACTTATTTCTTATCCCACCGTCCCTTCTCCCCCCCCCCCCCTCCAAGTGGTTGTCCAGTTCTGGGAGGGGGGTAGGTGAAGGGAAGGTTGAGATAAGAAATAAGTATCTGCAGGAGCTGCTCAGATGTGATATCCTTTCAGAACCCGAACCCCCTGCGAGCCCCCGGGGTGCACATTGAGCACGCTCTGTAATCATAGTTACATAGTTAGTGAGGTTGAAAAAAGACATCAGTCCATCCAGTTCAACCTATGATGCGTGTGTGTGTTTGCTTTTAACCGTACATTGTATACCCCTGCATGTTGTGGTCTCTAAGGTGTCCATCTAATAGTTTTTTGAAACTATCAATGCTCCCTGCTGATACGACAGCTTGTGGAAGAGAATTCCACATCCTTACCGCTCTTACAGTGAAGAACCCCTTACGCACTTTAAGGTTAAACCGCCTTTGCTCTAGTTTTAGTGAGTGGCCACGTGTCTTATTGTATTTCCTCTCTCTGAATAGTTTGTTCCTTATGCTAGGGTCGCCAGTACAGTATTTGTAAATTGATATCATATCCCCCCTCAATCGTCTCTTCTCCAGAGAGAATAAGTTCAGTGCTTGTAGTCTTTCCTCATAGCTGATGTCCTCCATTCCTCTAATTATTTTTGTTGCCCTTCTCTGGACTCTTTCCAATTCCAGCACATCCTTCCTGAGGACCGGTGCCCAGAACTGGACAGCATACTCCAGATGTGGCCGGACCAGAGTCTTGTATAGTGGGAGAATAATCTCTTTATTTCTGGAGTGAATCCCCTTTTTTATACAACCCAGTATTCTGTTGGCTTTGCTTTCAGCGGCTTGGCATTGCATGCCACTGCCAAGCCTGTTGTCTACCAGTACCCCCAAGTCCTTTTCCATCCTAGACTCACCCAGAGGTTCCCCCCCTAGCGAGTAGCTTGCTTTCTGGTTTCTGGCCCCCAAGTGCATTACTTTACATTTTTCAACATTAAACCTCATCTGCCATGTAGTTGCCCACCCCGTTATTTTGTTCAGGTCTGCTTGCAAGGTTTCCACATCCTGCATAGAAGATATTGGCATGCCTAGTTTAGTATCAAATACTGAGATTGTACTAGATATCCCCTCCTCTAGATCATTTATGAATAAATTAAACAGGATTGGTCCCAGGACAGAACCCTGGGGGGATCCCACTTTCCACACCCGCCCAATCCGAGTACTCCCCATTAATCACCACCCTCTGTACTCTCCCCTGGAGCCAGTTCGCTATCCAGGTACTCACCTTATGGTCCATACCTACCTTCCTTAGTTTGTACAGTAAGCGTTTGTGGGGAACGGTGTCAAAGGCCTTTGCAAAGTCCAGATACACCACATCCACAGGCTTTCCTTTATCTAGGTGGCAGCTCACTTCATCGTAGAAGGTTAATAGATTGGTTTGGCACGAACGATTTTTCATGAATCCATGCTGATTACTACTTATAATACAGTTTTCATTACTAAAGTCTTGTATGTGGTCCCTTAACATCCCCTCCAAAATTTTGCAGACTACTGATGTTAGGCTGACCGGGCCTATAGTTACCCGAGATATATCTCGGCCCCTTTTTAAATATTGGTACCACGTTGGCTTTTTTCCAATCAGCTGGCACCATACCCGTCTGTAAACTATCCTTAAAGATCAAGAATAATGGTCTGGCAATCACCTGGCTGAGCTCATTAAGAACCCTCGGGTGCAAGCCATCCGGTCCCGGGGATTTATTTAATCGCACACAGCTTATCACAGATCAGGGTACAGGGCCAATAAAAGCAGCCCTTTACCATGTGATCAGCTGTGTCCAATCACAGCTGATCCCATGTAGACATGTGCCAGTTATCCGCAATTCCTTTGCTCAGCACTGTCACTTTGTGGAAAAAAAGGAAAGCAGATAACTGGCAATCCTGTGGCAGTACACATTTACACTCATAATCAGTGCCCTGATTATCAGTGCAGCTCCAACAAGGCCCCCAATCAGTGCAGCGATATCAGTGCAGCCTCATCAGCAAAGAACAAAAATTACTTATTTGCAAAATTATATAACAGAAACAAAGAAAAAGGTTTATTTTTTCAAAATGTTCAATCTTTTTTCGTTTGTTTAGCAAAAAATAAAAAAACAAAGTGGTGATTAAATACCACTAAAAGAAACCTTGCTCTATCTAAAAAAAAGATACAAAATTTTGTTTGGGTACAGTGTTGCATGACCGCGCAATTGTCATTCACAGTGCAACACAGAGAGCTGAAATTAGACTGAGGAAGAAGGGAGTGAAAGTGCCCTGTATGGAAGTGGTTTAAGGTTTGTGTGCCCTAAAATTAACTTCAGTATTTTTTTAATCAAACTTTGCATTTCGTAAAACGTTTCGCTAATATAATGCGGCATAAAAAAATTGAAACTATCACTATTTTATTCTCTAGGCCGGGTTTCAGAAAATATATGTTATTGGGGTTTAGTGTAATCTTTAGGCCTAAAATGATTTATTTTTGTGTGCAGAAAATTGGAAAAACAGCTCTGGCTGCGAAATGGTTAACCACTTTACCACTGAGTGGGACTTTCATCATTCCAGATGGATGTCATAGATTGTCCACCAGACACAGCTGATGAAAGATCACTGTACTGGCCTCTGTGACCAATCACAACATATCACATGACAATTGTAAACAATGGATGGCTTTCCTTTCATGCCATCCATTGTGTACAATTGTGTTGCTACTGTGACTAATCACAGTGATCACATGGTACAGACAGGACCAACCATAGCCCATCTGTACCATGTAATTTGCTGTGGCCAATCACAGCTAATAACAACAATACACGCTGAATGAATCATCAAAATGGTTGTTTAGAACAGTAAAATTCATTGGTATAAGCAATCATGTGTAAAAAAAAAAAAAAAAATCCTGATCACTTCCCCAGAGTAGTACAGTGTTATCATGGTAACACTGTATTGCTCTTGTCACAATGTGTTAAAAAAAAAAAAATGTTAAAAGAAATGTAATAAAAAATTTTTTTTAAATGAACATACTGTCACCAGTCAGTGTTCCTGATCACCATCTCACCACTTACATGACGATGTGTACTGCACTGGTAAAAGTATGCAAAAAAATTGTGAACAAAAAACTTTTTTAAATTTCTTAATTTTCCAAAACATTGTGAAAAAACCTACATTAAAAAAAAAAAAAAAAACTTGCCATGCCTCTCGCTAAATACCTTGGACTGTCTACTTTCCAAAAAAAGGTAATATGGGGGATATTTGTACTGTCCTGACATTTTCTGGCCTCAAGAAATGAGATTGGCCTTCAGTACCTCAGGACTAATCAATTTTCAGATATTTACCATTGTTTGTGGACTCTACAACTTCCCTACAGAATAAATAATATACACTGTTTTTGGTTATTTTTACCAAAGAAATGTAGCAGAATACATTTTGGCCCAAATTTATGAAGAAAGATTATTGATTTGCAAAATTTTATAACAGAAACTAAGAAAAACTTTTTTCACAATTTTCAGTTTTTTTTCGTTTATTTAGCAAACAATAAAAAAACCCAGTGGTGATTAAATGCCACCAAAAGAAAGTTCTATTTGTGTGAAAAAAAATGCTAAAAATGTCATATGGGTACAGTGTTGCATGACTGTGCAATTTGTCATTCAAAGCGCGACAGCACTGAAAGTCTAAAGTTGGGCTGGCAGGAAGGGGGTGAAAGTCCCCAGTGTTGAAGTGGTTAAATAGGGACCTGTTCCTTTGTCCTGCACAAGCAAATCATGACTGAATTTTTCAGGCACGTTTTTCAGTGCCTTTTGCGGTTTTAAATCCGCGTTTTGATGTGTTTTTGCATGCAGGTTTCATGCATTTTTTTCCCCTTTAAAAACACTGTAAATAGCTGGTGGCTAGGGAGCGGGCCAGAAAGCTGGCTGCCGAATCCCTGTTGACAGCTGAATGTAAAAAAAAAAAAAAAAAAAAAAAAAAGATCTGCCCGCAAAAAAATTCCCCCCACCCAAACCCATACCAGGCTCTTACCTGAGCAAGCAGCACGGCAGGCCAGAAAAGGGAGGGGACCAGCGATCCCCCCACCCCCCAAAAAACCATGCCAGGCCGCATTTCCTCAACACGTGGCTCTGCCCCCCTGCCCCAATGCACCTTGTCCCCATGTTGATAGGACAAGGGCCTCTTCCCCACAATCCTGAGCTGTGGTTGTTAGGGTCTGCATGCAGGGGACTTTCGGAATCTGGGAGCCCCCTTTAACAAGGGGGTCCTCAGATCCTGCCCCCCTTCCCATGTGAATGAGTATGAGGTACATTGTACCCCCTACTCATTCTCCAAAAAAAGTGTCACACAAACAGTTTTTGGCCATTTTTTTTAAATAAAAAATCCAATAATAATGTCCCTCGTAGATCCATCATCAATCACGCCACCTGCCAGACCCAAAAAAAATGTAAGAACTGTCAGACAGAGGAGCAGACAGTCGGCGGTAAGCCTTCGACCAGTGTGGAGCTTTTTTTTTTTCAGGTCCAGCAGACAGCGAGATTGACGATGGATCTACATGGGGGGGGGGGGGGGGGAATTATTGTGGAATTGCCAAAAACTGTTTTTGTATTTTTGAGTGACACTTTTCTGGTGAATAAGTAGGGGGTACAATGTACCCCCTACTTATTCATATGGGAGGCTGGATCTGGGGACCCACTTCTCAAAGGGGGCTTCCAGATTCTGATAAGCCCCCCACCTGAAGACCCCCACAACCACAGCCCAGAGTTGTGGGGAGGAGGCCCTTGTCCCCATCAACATAGGGACAAGGTGCTTTGGGTTAGTGGGGGTAGAGGCCCCCCTTCTACCAAAGCACTCCCCTATGAAGAGGGCATGCAGCCTGCATTGGTTCGGGGGGGGGGGGGGGGGTTTCACTCGTCCCCTCCCTTTCCTGATCTGCCAGGCTGCATACTCGGATAGGGGCCTGGTGTTCTGTGAGAATAACCTACCCCGTGAGAAATGCCTACCCTCATCACATTCCATGTGAGGAACAGCTGAGCAGCGCAGCAGTGCGCATGCACGGAGGGTATGAAATGATCACGGCAGTGTGTGTAACGCGGCTGTTACATTAAAACAGCTCGGCTGCAATAGGAGTCATCTCCGCTCCTGTCCCTGTCACTTCCCTGATCTTGGCTAGTAAATATAAAAGCGGCTCTCGGCTCCGTGATTTATCTTTTCATACACCCGCCGCCGCTTTTATATTTACTAGCCCAGATCAGGGAAGTGACAGGGATAGGAGTGGAGATGACTCATATTTCAGCCGAGCTGTTTTAATGTAACCGCCGCAAGTGTAACGTTACACACACTACCGTGATAAATCCATACCCTCCGAGCATGCGCACTTGTCAGCCCCTCAGCTGTTCAATGTGACGTAGGTGCACCGGAAGTGACAGGGTAGGCATTTCTCACGGGTAGGTTTTATTCACGGAACACTGGTATGGATCTGGGGGGACCCCATGTCATATCAGCTGTCAGCGGGGAACCCCATTGACAGCTGATTACTCATCAGATGTTAAGGATGCGGTGGCCGCATTCCAGGCCCGCCCCTTAGCAACCAGCTATATACAGTGTATTATAGGGGGGGGTCCCGGACCCCTTCTGAAAACATACCGACTGAAAAAGGCATAGCTGAGAACATGTACCATAGAAAACCATGTTAGTTGGACTGTAGTGCAATTCTGCAAAATGTAAAAAGGCACCAAAAAGCGCATAGGTGTGAATGTAGGGTTAAAGGAAACCTCCAACAGCCCCTGGTCACTATGGAAGGTCTTCTATAACAATCTGCCTTTCTCAGCTCTGCTCACTTAGCTACACACAATGCTGTTCCAAACATTGGTCACCCCCCTTCTCCTCCCTCCACTCCTGCTGGCCAGTGATAGGGAAGACTTGGCACAGCTGTACCTGCAGCTCACAAGAAAGGTCCCCCATTAATAGCCACCCTCACACAAGGTACAGACACCCCAGCACATTTTCCATACACAGATACAACAATACAGAGGGGAAAACATTATCCTCTCACCCACTACTCTCCGCCTTCTGTCATCTGGTCACAACACTTTATTCTGCGACGTACGTGTCGTCATTTCCGCCCCCCAGGTGAAGCCGCTCTGGTTCTCCACCCGTCGGAGGGGAAGTGACGTCAGGCGGCGGCCGGTTGGTGGGAGCACACGTGGTTCTGAGAGGAGGTGAGTGTGATGTACAGAGTGATATGGGGTACCGATAATAAGTGGTGCGGTGTAGGCAGAGGGGACCGGGTATAAAGGGAACTTGTAGTGAGACAATATATACGTTTGCATTGCTAGACTGGCATTGTATGGTTTCGTTGCCTGGCAACTGTTTTCTTTCAAAAGCTTTAGTACGGAGTCACTGATCTGGAACGTGTGCCCATCAGTAGTTCTTTCTTCACTGGCCACATGCTACTTTCTGTTCAGTGACTTCCTACTGATTCTATAGACATCTTCCATGTTTCTCCGCAGGAAGTCTATGCTGAGAGATGTGGAGGATTCCTGGCAGTAGACATTCGGCATGCCCTCTCTGCCAGTTAAAGTGGAACTAAACGCAGTGTTAATTCATTTTGGATGGACTAAGGGAGAGCTATAACTCCTGTCAGGTTTTTTTGCCATCTGTGTCCCATTTGGGAGATTTCCCTTCACTTCCTGTCCCATAGCCAAAACAGGAAGTGAAAGGAGATCCCTCCACAGTGAGACAATCCTGGGTTGTCACCAGAACTTTCCCTATTGGGAGATTTTCCCTCTATTACTGTTCTGGTGACAACCCAAAATTTGGAATTTACTTTCACCTCAGGCGGACGCCGTGCCCCCGTCTCCTCGGGCGGACGCCGTGCCCCCGTCTCCTCGGGCGGAGGCCGTGCCCCCGTCTCCTCGGGCGGAGGCCGTGCCCCCGTCTCCTCGGGCGGAGGCCGTGCCCCCGTCTCCTCGGGCGGAGGCCGTGCCCCCGTCTCCTCAGTCGGAGGCCGTGCCCCCGTCTCCTCAGTCGGACGCCGTGCCCCCGTCTCCTCAGGCGGACGCCGTGCCCCCGTCTCCTCAGGCGGACGCTGCACCAGTCACCTCAGACCAACCTTTTTTGTGGTGGACAGAGAGCCTGGATCCCTGTCATAGTCCAGTCATAACCGGGATTTGTATTCTATATTAGTTATCTATATCCATGCCATAAATGAAGATGTAATACCTGCATATTTCTATTTATCTGTCTGTATTATTTAGGTGTAGCTCACTGCTAGTGAACCACTTGCTGACCGTCCCAGGCAGATTTACTGCGGCAGGGCGGCTCATAATCAAGTAGATCTACGTGATTATATGAATGCGGTCTCAGCGGCATGCCTGCTGTGATTAGACACAGCGGGAGCAGGCTCGATGGCCGCCGGCCTCCCACAATCTTTGGAGAAACTGACAGGAGAGCCGCCTGCCTATGTAAACAAAGCAGGTGGCTCTTCTGTCAGACAGGCACAGAGAGAGATCATGTGTTTCAGCTA
This sequence comes from Pelophylax lessonae, assembly GCF_965119305.1. Classification (NCBI taxonomy): domain Eukaryota; kingdom Metazoa; phylum Chordata; class Amphibia; order Anura; family Ranidae; genus Pelophylax; species Pelophylax lessonae. The sequence continues at coordinate 792,186,617 of NC_138768.1, read as the reverse complement.
AGCTGAAACTCCGATCTCTGTGTGCCATTTTACAGAGCCCCCCACAGTCAGTAAGTACAAATAGGCTCACGCTTAACCCCTTGATCACCTCCACTATTAACCCCTTCCCTGCCAGTGTCATTTATACAGTAACAGTGCATATTATTTCACACTGATTACTGTATTGGTGTCACTGGTCCCCAAAAAGTGTAATCTAGTATCAAGTTTGTCGGTTGCAATGTCGCAGTCACTCTAATAATCGCTGCCATTACTAATAAAAAATAAATAAATAAATAAAAAGTCCAAAAATCTATCCCATAGTTTGTAAACGCTAGAACTTTTGCTCAAACCAATTAAAATACACTTATTGGGATTTTTTTTTTACCAAAAATATGTAGCAGAATACAAATTGGCCTAAACTAATATTTTTTTTTATTGGGAATGTTCTATAGCAGAAAGTAAAAAATATTGTGCTTTTCAAAATTTTCGCTCTTTTTTTGTTTATAGCGCAAAATCTAAAAACCACAGAGGTGATCAAATACCACCACAAGAAAGCTCTATTTGTGGGACAAAAAGGACATCAATTGTATTTGGGTATCGCGCCATTGTTAAAGTAACGCAGTGCAGAATCGCAAAAAATGCCCTGGTCATTAAGGGAGTAATACCTTCCAGAGCTGAAGTGGTTAATGGGCAACTTCGGGCAAATTGTGCCCCCCCCCCCCCCCCCCTGTACAGTGAGGCTGTGTCTGCACAGCGTGGGCCAACTGCTTGTTTTTTTTTTTATAGAGGTGAGCACGAAGTTCATACCTGATTCACAGTTATCCAGAAAACCCTTCAAGACTGCTGGAGTGTGGGGGTGCCAGACTGGTCTTGTGCGGGGAGAATCGCTGGGTCAGGGAAGTACATCTCTGCTGTCCTTTTACCTAGAACAAAATAAGATGTTAACCTGTGCAGTGCGGGCACAGCCCCACTGCACAGGGGATAAACAAACCCCCCCGGGTTGACCTCATATGGTGTAGGGGACCTTGAGTGGAGATATCTGGATAATTGGTGCAGCTGCAGGCATCATCCAGATATCTTTTGTTTTCATTGCCGGTGATTCCCTGCAATGTAAAAGCCATCATAGTGGCTGTTTAGCCGCTTGGTCGCATTTACAGGCGGTGGGAGGCCTTTCAGGCTCGCCTGTGCGATGGAAGAGCCGGAGAATGAATCTGCTGGCGGTTTACCATCGAGCTGGCTGTGGATCAGATGGTCCCCGACCATCTCTTTGACCCTCAGAGGCTGGAAGCGGCACCATGATGTTCCATCCCCTCGTGTTTGCACCCAGAAGCGAATGCACAGATGTAAACGGCGTTTAAATCAAACGTTCCGGTCGCCGCAGACAATGGCCCCTCCAGTCGCCGCGGACAAACGCTTCTCCGGTCACCTCGGACAAACGTTCTGCCTCAAACCGTCTATAGTGTCCTATGGCAATGTTTGCAGCCCTTACTGCAGCTTACAGTATTAAGAAGTAGGTTTATCTGTATCAGCATTCTGAAACTTCTTAACACATCAGAGTAACATGTCTGGTCATCTCGCACTCACTGGTGTTTCAGCCTCAACTCAGGTAACCTAGAGCTTGTCATAAAATTATGAGGGGCCCCCCATTGTTGGAGTCCATGGTCAAGTGGTAAGGGCTCTTTCACCCGGTCCACCTCCGTAGGCGGATCCGTGCTGCTCAGCAGGGGATCGTAAACATAGATCCCCACTGAGCAGGAAGGTGATAGCAGGCAGCAGCACTAGTGTGAACCTAGGCTAAGGCTGGCCATAGATTATGCAATTTTCTTTACTTCGACCTTGGGTTGAAGGAAAGAAAATTGCTCAATTCCCCCTTCAATACAGTCAGTGTGTTGATGGGGTAATCCCTCCTGCCACACAATTGTAATCTGACAGCGGGAGGTTTCCCCCACCATCAGATTACAATGATCAGTGCTGGCGGATAGAAACAGACAGGCTGGTATCAATTGACTTCAGTACACCCAGCCTGCCCATAGATTAATAAAAATTCAACTGGTTCCTCCTGAACCGCCAAATTTCAGTTCCTCTATGGCCAGTTTAGGACCTGCTTCCAGTTGCTTTCTGCACAGAGAAATATGACAATATGTTATTGTTGGTGCTTGCTAGAATGTAAAACCAGAAGTTACATTGCAGTTAGCTGCAGCTACTAACGATGTAAAAGCAACTTTATGGGGAGCATTAGCTAGGTGCCAATAAGGTACAATAGGGCCCCTATAATGATGTGTGCCCCACTTGTGATTGATTTTTTTTCTTGAAAATTGTTACTTACATGCAGTCTCTGACGGTGATGTCACCCCAGAATTTCTGGCGGTGAAACTGAATGCAGTCTCGCACGCACTCCCTCCCACAAACTGCAGCTCACAGTGGGAGGGTTTCAGTAGCGGAGGCAGCACAGCCAATCCAGAAAGCAGTGGGCAGGACTAGGTGTGGCCAGGTGCTAATTGACCAGCATCAGGACTGTTAATCTGCAGTGGCAATGCTGATAGCCACGCCCTCTGCAGCAGCATTTTATCTCACTATAGTGCAAGCAGGCACAGCCTATATGAGAGTGACAACTCTGCTCTGAATTCAGAAGTGCAGCATTGTTGCCACATCATCACAGAATGTTGGGTTAGGTGGACTTTACTGGCAGGTACTTTGTAGAGGGGTAAGTACTGCAACACATACAGTTTGCTTTAATAGGAGGACATAGTTCTGCTTTAATCTGGCCATACAGATTACATTTTGGGTATGGAGCCTTCTTGCTACATAGGTGTCAATAACCATTACAGACACTGTAGTTCCATCCAGCACTGAGCCCCCCGCCCATGCTGCCATGATTTTTAATTGAAAAAGCAGTAAAACATTATGGGTATTGTCAGCTCTGAATAATGTTTCTCTATTTGTGTTAGGGCAGTAGAATCTGCTGTGCTGTGCCTGCTGCAGTCACCATGGTATTTTTCACCTGCGATGCTTGTGGAGAGTCCCTGAAGAAAGGACAAGTGGAGAAGCACACTGCGGTTTGCAGGAACTGTCGATGCCTCTCATGTATTGACTGTGGGAAGGACTTCTGGTAAGTTTATACGGTAGTTAGGTACAAGTTTCACATTGATATCACTGAATCTTCTTTTCTTAGACATGTACTGATGCTGTATAAGTAGTGGTTTATTTTGGGTAGAGAATGAGATGGGTATAGCCTGTTTTTTTTGCCGTCTCAGTCCAATTGAGTAGATTTCCCTTTTACTTCCTGTCCCATAGCCAAATTAGGAGGTGAGAGGAAATCCCTCCAAAGTGACAAAACCCCTGGTTGTCACCAGGGTCACTTACACTAGTGTCCCCTTTATTACTGTTCTGAGGGCCACCCAAAATTTGGGTTTTTCTTTTACTTTCAATGAGGTCAGTAAACATGACAAATAGAGAGGATGAATCTCCCTCACAGGGGCACAGACAGCAATAAAAACCTGACAAATGTCCTCCTTCTCCACTGTACCAAAAGCTAAGAAAAAAGTTTTGCCTTTTTAGTTACACCAGGGTTTTTTTTTTTTTTTTGCAATAATGTATTAGTATGCCCAGCGATCTTCCCCATTGCTGTTTTGTTAGTGCTCTTGGCTGTTACAGGTGCTTCTATCTTCTCCCAGTCATCCTTCAGAGTTCAGACTCTGTTTGATTGAGTGGGCAGCGAAGACATTACTCCTGCGCACGCACACGCAATTCACATCATGATGGCCCAGGGTGGTACCATACATGTACGCTCAGCTGCACATGTGTGGCTCAGTGTACCAAGCAGGGAGAAGGGCTTATGGCATAAGAGAACAATAGGGTGGCTTCTGTCATAAATATCCTACATGTCTGCATGCTTTTTTTTTTTTTTTGACATGACACAAGTGACATAATGCTGTTTGGGGTGGTGAAGGGAAGTATTTTAGGCTGTCATCACGCTATAGAGCTTTGTGAACATGAGTCACAAATGTGATGCTGCTCATTGTTAATGGCACCCCAAATGCGGAAAGTTGACATGCTTTCTCTTACGTCCTCCGACAGTCGCCGCCTCCTCTAAGTCATCACTGTTGGGTATTGTCTTCCTATCCGTAGGAATAGCTAGGCATATAGACTTAGTCCAAAGACAAAAGGCATTAGCATATACACACCCATGGGTGCTGTCCCATCCGGTCAATACCCCCCCTGCATCACCACTCCCAACTCAGTTTTAATCTGCCTAGCGTCAGGAATAGTCAGGCTTACCTTGTGCTGGGGCTTCAGTCTTAGCCTTCCTAATCTTTTATTTGATTTTCTTTGAAAATGTCAGTTTTTTCTCTCACTTTACTAGCTGTTTATTTTGTCAGCTCTAGTGTTAGTCTTCTCTTCGGATGAAGATGGATCATGCGGTGCTGGGATTCGGACTGACCGCCCTGGTTCTCCAGGGCACAGAGGGTCAGATGGACACCCAGCCCGCCATTGAGCGTTCAGCTATGGTTCGCCCTGGCATTACGAACGACCCATCCCTGTTCGCTGCAGGGATGCAGCCGTGAGGTGGCTACCTCACAGGACTAGTCTGCGGTGCTGCAGCATCATGTCCCTGGCTCACGGCACTCCCTGTCAGATGAGGACAGAGGTTTTCCGTGCATGGAGGCTCCCCACGCCATCTGGTACAGGTAAGTACTTTTCTGTGTGGGGCCTCTGTTTGGGGTGACAGTCTGTGTTGCTGTATGTTCCCCGTGTCTGTGCCTGTGTGACTCCCTGTGCGATCCCTGCGGGGATCGCTTGTGCACTTCTGTATGTTGCCTTGGGGTTCCCTGTGTCACCTTAGGTGCATGTTGGGGGTGCAGACGTTTGTGCGGCGACCGCAGCGCTACATTTTCGCGCGGTCCGCCGTCTTTACTGTGGGCACACATGTATAGCTCCTCTGGGGCGATCATGCATGTCATTTTGGCGCCATCTGCTGCCATTTTGTGGGCGGTGGAACGATCGGTCCGGCCGCATGTCGGCGGCCATTTTGGCGTAGCCTCCAATGCATTCCTATGGGGCAGCCATTTTCCCGGGGTCTGGCTTATAGTCCAGCCCTCTCCAGCAGCACTTCCTTTTCCATCAGCAGCAAGGACACTGGCAGCAACGCTCTGCGGGCTCTGCAGGTGATTCCTCTCAATTTCCCTCTGTATATTGCTTCTGGCTCAGTTTCTTTTCTCCTTTTGGGGGTCTTTCATAGCTGTGACAATAGCGGTGGGCTGCGCACACCGCAGCGCTTTTTAAAGGGGAGAGTAAACTTTTTTTGCACTGGTAGTTTGTTCGGATAACTTGAGCCATGGATTCTCAGGAAAGCAAGTTTCCTCCAGCTTTAGTGGGGGGCCCCAGTTCTCCTGTGGCCCCGCTGCGACCTGATCTGGCTGCTGTAGTTGCGACTTTGGTGGCAAATATGGAAATGCTGATGTCTGAACGGGCTGCGAGAAAGAGGCCCAGGTTGTCTCTCTCTTCTGATTCAGATGGGGATATGGTTGCTGCTGCTGCGAGCATGCCCTTTTCAGGGTCCTGCTCATCTTTAGACCCCCCCGGGGTCTGAGGGGGAGGCTGACATGGAGGGTGTTGACACATCCTCCCCAGGGTCACCTTAAGAACGGGCGACCATGGATGAGTTAATTGTTTCTGTTAAAGAAACCTTACATTTAGAGGATGAGCCCTGTCCTCCGGGCGTTGTGTCCTCATTTGGGATGCACAGGACCCGCAAGTCTGCGCAGGTTTTTCCCTGCCCAGCTGAATTTCATTACACTGTTAATTAAATGTGGCGCACGTTGAAACGTCCATTCCTGGTACCTAGCCGGTTCAAATTGCTTTATCCTTTTGCGCCGGCTACGGAATCACGATGGTGTGTGCCTCCACAGGTAGACCACACTGTGGCCGTGTTGAACAAGGCTACCTTGGTTCCTACTGAGGATACCCCGGTTTTCCGGGATCCCACGGACCGGCGGTTGGAGTCTCTAGCCCGCCATTCTTATACGGTGGCAGGTTCGTTGCTCAAACCCGTTTTCGCGTCCGTTCTGGTGGCTCAGGCGGTGGCTGATTGGACTAAGATGCTTAGAAGCAATCTCGTGTCTGATGACGTGCCGCCTGCCCGACTGGAAATGGTGGATCAGATCCACCAAGGAGTCATGTATTTGTGTGATGCAGCCTTAAATGAGGCCCCCTTGGTGGCTCGCCTCTCTAGTGTCGCGGTACTTAACCGGCGACTGATATGGCTGAAGAGCTGGTCGGCTGACCAGTCCTCACGGAAAACAGTTGCTGATTTTCCCTATGCTGGCTCTCGCCTTTTTGGCGAGGCGTTGGATACCCTAGTGAAGGGCGTCACGGGGGGCAAGAGCACTATGCTGCCCCAGAACCCGAAGAACAAGTCTTTCCGAGGCAGGCGGGGTTCTGCGCTTAGATCCAATCAGGGGTCCTTTCGTGCCTTTCGGAACCAATCCAAGGGAAAGCCCTTCAAGGCCCAGGGCAACCAGAAGAAACCCTGGGCGGGTAAGCAGAAGGCCGGCAATGCCGGCTCGGCGGGACTATCCGCCTCTGCCTGAAGGGGCGCCCTCACCTATTTCAGGGGTGGGGGGACGTTTGCGCGGTTTCCTCCAACCTTGGCTGCTCCGGATATCGGACAGGTGGGTCCAGGAAATCGTTCGATCAGGTTACAAGATCGAATTCCTTTCCCGGCCGGCGGACAGATTCTTTCCCTCCAATCTCCATCTGCTTCCGGGGCGTCTGCAGGACTTGCATCAAGCGGTGCAGGACCTGCTTGCTCAGGGAGTGATTGTCCCGGTGCCTCATCGGGACAGGTTTCGGGGGTTTTATTCGAATCTGTTCACCGTGCCCAGGAAGGAGGGCAAAGTGCGTCCTATTCTGGACCTGAAAGCGCTGAACCGCTTTGTGCGGGTTCGGATGTTTCGAATGGAGTCTCTCCGTTCGGTTGTGGCCTCCTTGAGTCCAGGAGACTTCCTGGCTTCGTTAGATGTGAAGGATGCGTACCTGCACATCCCCATTTTTGAGGGTCATCAGCGGTACCTTCGGTTTGCTATCGCAGAGGACCACTACCAGTTTGTGGCGTTACCTTTCGGTCTCGCTTCGGCACCAAGGGTGTTTACCAAGGTGTTAGCACCGGTCCTGGGCCTGCTGCGGGCCCAGGGCATTGCGGTCCTGGGGTACCTGGACGATCTGCTTCTGAGATCGCGTGCCAGCCAGGACCTTGTGCGTGATCTGTCCATCACGGTACAGACGATCCAGGAGTTCGGATGGACCATCAACGTTCAAAAATCAGCGTTGTCCCCGTCGCTTCGCCTTCCCGATCTGGGAATGGTTCTGGACTCTGCTCAGGCAAAAGTGTTCTTGCCGGAGGACAAGCTCCGGACTTTACGGGACGAACTCGGGTCCCTCAGGGACAATCCGTCCTCGTCACTCAGGACCTGCATGCGGGGCCTGGGGTTGATGGTGTCGACCTTCGAGGCGATACCTTTTGCCCGGTTCCACACGCGGGCTCTCCAGACGGAGATCCTGGCCAGGTGGGACAGACTTCCTCAGTCCTTGGATCTGGATGTCTCCTTGAGTCGCCAGACCAGAACGGCTCTTCTGTGGTGGATCCAGTCCCCGTCGGTGGTGGAAGGCAAGTCCTTCCGCCCGTTGGTGTGGACAGTGGTTACCACGGACGCCAGCCTGTCGGGCTGGGGTGCAGTCCTGGGCAACCTGTCTGCCCAGGGCACTTGGTCGGAGGAGGAGTCCTCCCTCCCGATAAATGTGCTGGAACTACGAGCGATAAAACTGTCTCTTCCAGTGGTCGGACCGTCTCCAGGGCCAGCCTGTTCCTGTACAGACGGACAATGCTACCGCGGTGGCTTACATCAACCACCAGGGGGGCACCAGGAGTGCTCGAGCAGCCCGGCAGGTGACCGACATTCTGTCTTGGGCCGAGACTCATGTCCCGGCGATCTCGGCAGTTCACATTCCGGGTGTGGACAATTGGCAGGCCGACTATCTGAGCCGCCAGACCCTGGACCAAGGGGAATGGTCCCTACACCCGGAGGTCTTTCAAATGCTGTGTGCGAGGTGGGGATCCCCAGACGTGGATCTGTTCGCATCCCGGCTAAATCGAAAGGTGCGTGGCAAGAACGCGCGACCCGTTGGCGGACGCCTCGGATGCGTGGTGGCCCCTTGGCATCAGTATCGTCTGATGTACGCCTTTCCACCGATTCAGTTACTATCCCGGTTCCTTCGCAGATTGGTCTCGGAACCGCACATGGTGATTCTGGTGGCACCGGACTGGCCTCGCCGGTCCTGGTACGCCGACGTTGTTCACCTGGCAGTGGCGCTTCCGTGGCGTCTGCCTCTGCGGAAAGATCTCCTGTCTCAAGGTCCGATCTTCCATCCTGCTTTACAGTCGCTGGCTTTAACGGCCTAGCTGTTGAGACCCAGGTCTTGAAGGACAAGGGTCTATCCCCTGAGGTTATCCCTACCCTGATCAAGGCTAGGAAATCCTCCTCTGGTAAGATCTATTACCGTACCTGGAAAGTCTATTTCGCCTGGTGTGAGTCCAGGGGGTTCTCCCCTCGTTCTTACTCGGTGTCGAGAATCTTGGCTTTTCTCCAGTCTGAAGTGGACCAGCGCCTGGCGCTGGCCACGATAAAGGGCCAGGTGTCTGCACTGGCTGTCCTTTTCCAACGCCCTGTGGCGTCTCATTCCTTGGTGCGCACTTTCATTCAAGGTGTGCGACATCTGGCTCCTCCCAGGAAGGAGCCTTTACCTCCATGGGACTTGAACTTGGTTCTGTCCGCGTTACAACGTGCTCCTTTGAAAACATCAAGGAGATATCGTTGCCTCTGCTGTCAAAAAAGGTTGCCTTTTTAGTGGCGATCACTTCGGCTCGCAGAGTGTCGGAGCTGGCGGCGTTGTCCTGCCGCTCCCCTTACTTGATCATTCACAAGGATAAGGTGGTTTTGCGACCACCCCCACCCTTCCTTCCCAAGGTGATCTCTGAATTTCACCTTAATGAGGACATTGTCCTGCCTTCGCTTTGTACGAAGCCTAAACATCCAAAGGAGATTGCCTTGCATTCCTTGGATGTTGTCAGGGCGATCAGGGTTTACCTGTCGTCTACGGAATCCTTTCGGAAGACGGATTCCCTCTTTGTCCTTCCTGAGGGATCTCGGAAGGGCACGGCTGCGTCTGCAGCAACTATTGCCAAATGGATCAGACAGACCATTGAGCAGGCTTACGCCTTGAAGGAACGGGTTCCGCCTTTCCCTGTTAAGGCACACTCTACTAGGTCTTTGAGTGCTTCCTGGGCCTATTGGCATCGAGCCTCGGTGGCTCAGGTGTGCAAGGCGGCGACTTGGTCGTCGGTGCACACTTTTTCCAAGTTCTACAAAGTAGATGTTCTGGCATCAGCTGATGCTTCTTTTGGCCGCTAAGTTCTCAGTGCGGCAGTGCCATGATGGACCCTTGAATTTTTCTCTGGGTCCCTGGCTGTTGGCATTTGCTTTCCTGGGCTGTTGCTCCTGTTGAGCATTGTTGTTTTCTGTTGCCCAGTTGGTTCTCTTACGGTGCATGTAAGATTCCTTTCTCTGATGTGGGTACTGCGTTGCCTTTTTCTACGGTTGCGTCTCCCATCCCTCATGTCTATACTGCTTTGGGACATCCCAACAGTGATGACTTAGAGGAGGCGGCGACTGTCGGAGGACGTAAGAGAAAACTGAATTTTTGTAAAATCTTACCTGTAAAATTCCTTTCTCTGAGTCCTCCGACAATCGTAGCCCCCGCCCCTCTTTTGGGATTCTTATTACCTACTGCTATGCTACCAAACTGAGTTGGGAGTGGTGATGCAGGGGGGTATTGCCCGGATGGGACAGCCCCCATGGGTGTGTATATGCTAATGCCTTTTGTCTTTGGACTAAGTCTATATGCCTAGCTATTCCTACGGATAGGAAGACAATACCCAACAGTGATGACTTAGAGGAGGCGGCGACTGTCGGAGGACTCAGAGAAAGGAATTTTACAGGTAAGATTTTACAAAAATTCCGTTTTTTTTTTTGTTTTTTTTTTTGCAAGGTTAAAAAAAAGGTTTGAAGCTCAAAATGTTGTGCAAGCTACAGCTGTGCATAGGGCAAGCCATTTAAATTAATGGGTTACCCTATGCGCATTGCTCAACAGTGTACAAAAACATTGAATAGTGCCTTAGCCCCCATTCACACTGGTGCGATTTGTCATGCGATTTGACAGTTCCAATAAGGCAATAAAGCCATTTATATCACCGCGATTATGAAAAAGGTTCCTGCACTTCTTTTTGAAGATTTCATTGCAACTTGCATAGCATTCTGTTAAATGAAGTTGCAAGCTGCAATGAAATCGGCAGTGCAAAGCACACTGATGGGCAGCTTTGAAATCGCTCTAAATTAGTGTGATTTTTAAAGCCATACCAGTGTGAACTAGGGCTTAAGGGTGGACTGTTTGTTTACCTTTTCTTGTTGTCTATTCATATACACATTTTTGTGTTTTTATAATTTCTGCTTATTCCAGGGGAGAGGATTATAAAAGTCATCTGAAGTGTATAAGTGAAGATCAGAAATACGGTGGTAAGGCTTTTGAAGCGAAGGCCAACAAGGGAGATGTGAAGCAGCAGCAGTGGATTCAGGTATATATCTTTGCCAGACTGACAATGGTAGCGGGTGTTTGTGTTACTATAGAATGATGCTAAAAAGCACTGCATATACTAGAGCCTACAAAACAGAACTCTGTTTGGATAGAGCATAAAGGTCAGTTGCCACATATACTGACAGCTAAGCCAAATTTTAGTAACTATAGAATATCCAAGCCTTGTTAGCCATGCTGACTTCAAAAGAATACAGCATGCTGTTTTGAGATAGATTTGTTTATATGAAGTTCTCCATAATGCACTGGAAAGCAGAATTCAGAATCTACCAGTGATCAGTTCTCTGATTTTCTAGACCACACTTTTTTCCACTAGGATCACTGAGCAGAACTGACATAAAAGCAGGGATGGTCAGTCTAAGGCACGCATGTCAGAGCATGCAATGTTAGTTTTAGCTGCACCCAAAAGATAATCGTGTGGTATGTGAGCAACCTCAGACTGGCCCACTAATGGTTGTTCTTCGGTGGGCCTCTACTCCCTACAAATATATTCCTTCTGTCGCTGGCTATAATTAACAGCTTAACAGGGGGTTAGTTACATAGCCTGGCCTGTCCCTCTGCCAGCTGTAGTAGTCAGGACTTATTTGAGATCTAAAGGTACAGTAACTGGATCTGATCTGATGACTGAAAGTACAGGTAATAGGGTTAATCTGAGGTCTGGTGGTGCAGGAATCGGGGCTGAACTGAAGTCTAAAGGTGCAGGAGATGGGGCTGATCTTAAGTCTGAAGGTCTGGGAAATTTGGCTGATCTGAGGTCGGGAGCTGCAGGAATACGGCACACTAATGCTCATTGGCACGCAGGTTGTCCAAGGCTTGTAAATTGGCACTTAATTGTTACAGTTTACAGTAAAGCCTCTCCCCATGTCTTCCAAGTAAGTAACCAATGATTATTTAGTTGTGTATAGGATGGCAATTCCTCCTACTGGTCACTAACATTAAAGCGATAATAAACCTAAAAAAAAATGGTCCCCTGCAGGATAATAGGATAATATGCTAGTATGCATGTCATACTAGCACGTTATGAAAGGCTTACCTTAGAACGAAGTCCTCCAGCAGTGCGCTGTCACCGCTGGCAGGACTTCCATCTTCACCTGGTCTTCCTTTCAGGTTTGCGGGATTCGGCTGCTTGAATGGCCGAGTCACGGTGGCGTCACTCCCACGGCACTGCTCTCTCAATGGACGGCACGCTGTCCATTGAGAACGCAGTGCGTACGCGCCGGTTAAGTCATCGGTAGGTACTATAGTAAATATCTCCTAAAGGGTGCACATTTAGAAGATGTTTACTGTACCTACAGGTAACGCTTATCATAAGAATACATGTGGGTACAGTAAACAAGGTGGGCTATACTACCACTTTAAGGGCCCTCTTGCCCCCAGTTTAGTTTTCAATAAGTTTTTATTAAGAAGCAATAAAGAACAAGCGGACAAGGATCACAGTATCAATACAATATGCGACACAGCATTAAAGAGACAGTTAAACTACCTTGCTGCATGAACAACAAAACCAAAGAAAAAACAGCAGAAAGAACAATTTGTGTCTGTTAAACCATGCAGGGCACGTACTATTGAACCTTATCCGCGACCGATCATGTAAAGCCGAAAGCATAAAATGGGGAGTCCACATCCCGCTATGGTAGCATGATACGGTTCTTGCCCCCAGTTTAATGGGGCATTTCTCCCACTGACCACCAATGTAAGGTAGCACTGCCCAGAACACCTTTTTTTTTTTAACTGGATGGACACTACCTGTCTTTACTACATTTGTTTGTTTTCTTGCCATTGTTACTGTTTTTATTCATTATTTTGTTATTATCAAATGCAATTTCTTCATAGAGTAGGGAATGTTAAAATAGGTCTGCTCTGGCTGACAAGTATGCTAGATGGTCACAGCTGCTCTTCTTGTATTTTATACCTACAGTTTGTTGATAAAGCTAATGTATAAGGAGCTGAAAATATAATTTTACCAGGTATTTTTGCCTAACATTTCTTTTTTTTTTTTTTTTAAGGGTTCTTCTCTGAAATGGTAGAGCAAGGCTCCTTAACTATAACCTATATCCATCCTACAGGATAGGGCAAAGGTTAAAGGCTAAGTTCACCTTTTACAAAAAATAAATAAATGCACATTTTTTGCAGGTTAAAAAAATGTTCATTATTTATTTTGTAAAGGAGCCTGCAAAGTATTACACCCAGGATCAGCAGATTGCAAGTGCAATTTCAAGCTTCTGCACACTGGGGTTGATTTACTAACACTGCATAGTACAAAATCTGAGGCAGCTGTGCATGGTAGCCAATCGGCTTCTAACTTCAAATTGTTCAGTTAAGCTTTGACAACCTGGAAGCTGATTGGTTTCTATGCAGAGCTGCACAAAGTTTTGAACTCTTCAATTTTAGTAAATCAAACCTTCTGTCTTCAGGTTTCAGTCCTACTTCTGTGTGGGCTGTCAGCTTGTAAGCTGGGGAAGTATGAATGGACTATGAACGTGCTGATTAGCACGATTGCGGCTTATTCAAACTACAAGTCCGTTTGCCGAGGTGGAAGACCATTCACAGATTCCTGATGCTGTTTCTAAATATAAAAGCAGTTGTGGGGAGAAGATTCCCCCCCCCCCCCCGACCCGCTGTCACAGGTAAGGGGGGAGGATCAGGGGTGCTGGGGGAGGTTGCTGAACATATTACACCCTAACTACAGGTGTAGCATGTTCAGAAAGGTGACCTTATCCTTTAAAGAGGTTGTAAACCCACATTTTTATTTATTTTTTCACCCTGCAAGAGAAACACATAATGAGCTAGTATGCAGCGCATACTAGCTCATTATGAAATACTTACCTTAGAACGAGCCCCCGCCGTGCCGCCCGCTTACCTCTATGACGGGCAACATGTCCAGTCGCCCGTCTTCCGGGATCGCGGAATCCGGCCATCTGATTGGCCGGAGCCGCGGTGACGTCACTCCCGCGTGGGAGCCGACGGTCACGGCACGGGGCTCTGAAGGAACGGCACGAGCGGCCGTTACTTCAGAGCGCATGCGCCAGTGACGTCACTGGCTGAATTTAAGGTACATATCTCCTAAACGGTGCATGTTTAGGAGATATTTACAGTACCTATAGGTAAGCCTTATCATAGGCTTACCTATAGGTACAAGTTGCAGAGGAGGGTTTAGTTCCTCTTTAAACAGCTAAGTACACTGCTGAAATACAAATGTGTACTGTTTTACCTGTCAAAGGAATGTAATCCTGTTGAGCCCAGATTTTGATCCTCTGGAAGCACCCTCTACCTACTGATTGGGCAGTGAAGGAAGAACAGCAGACTGAAGATGTCATCCCTCTGCTCTGTCTTCTGTCGTCTTCTGTCAGCATAGCCAGGTTGGCTCCTAGTCCTTTCCTCTCCCAGCCTCAGTGCTGCTGTGCTGGGTATGACAGGAGGCTGATGTCGGACAAATAAATGTCTCTTTCGTTCATTAACGGAACACAGCACCTGATATTCTTAACCATTGGGTTATACTGCCCCCTACAGGAGTAGGACACTAGGCAGAAAAATTCTGGCTATGCCCATGTGCAGTCCCAGGGGGTATACTCCCTCTCTCTGCTATTGGCACTCAGTTTTTTCTGGCTAGTCAGGGGTAAGGACCTAGTTCCTTGCTGGCATCTTTGGTCCTGGCAATTCTTTTTCTTTTTAGATAGACACTTTTTTTTCCTGTGAGATCTACAATCAACTGCCGGACTGGGGGACGGGCTGGATAATCTAGATCCAGTGGTCACCCCAGTCTGGCCAGCGAGCGCGCGCATACCTAAGCTCCACGCTAGGTCGGCCGTGACATAGCCCCACTGGACAAGCCCGAGAGTTAAATGCCTCGCATACAACCAGGTCTCGGCCCGAGTCGCAGCGTTCCTCCTGGCCAGCAGCCCCCCATTTTGATGGAGAGGGGTTCTGCCTGGAGCCTGTCTGGTATGGTGAGTAGCTGCCCCCCCCCCCCCCTCTCCTCCCCCTGGAGGGTTTTGGGGTGGATGTGGGCCCCACCTTGGAATGTTTAGACCTCTGGGTTCCCCTTTCCCTTCAGGCACCCCCCCCTTTCCAGTGTCCCCCATCTTACCCCCCTCCACATATGCTGGGGCTGTTTGGTTGGTCTGGTCCACCACCTGGGATGGGAGCAGGGTGCTAGCTGGCGCTGGGGGGGTGCGCTGCCGGCGACCGGATGATCATCGACTGTGCAGGGGGGGTAGGAGGGTTGTACCTGGTGGGGGCTCCTGCCAGGGCCCCCTGTCCTGCCTGAATCTGTCCTTGAGACCTGGATCCCTGTAAGCCTTGTGGGCCACCATTATGTTGTAGCCTGTGTGGGGTTTTTTTTGTTTTTACACGGCGGCCATGTTTGTGTTGTCTGGCGCCCGGTTTGCTATGGTTTGCCATTGAAAATAGCGGTGGCCATGACAGTGGAGCCCTGTGGGCAGCGATTTCAACGGTGGGAGCCCCTCCTCATCCCCTGGTGCTGACTCATGGTTCCTTTCACTTCCTGATGGCCGCACGTGAAGTGCAGATTATTCTGGTGGCTACAGGTGCCTGTTTCTGCTGGGTGTCTGGCGGGGTCCTCCCCCTCTTTGCTGAAGATTGCTTGTTACTTGGGCCTGGCGACCAGGTTGTGCTACCAGCGCGGTGGGGGTTGTCTCTTTGCAGCGTTTACACTTTTTGTCCCCCTGGTGACTTGTGAAGTCTTTGGAGCACCTCTCCCCACCCGATCCCCTCTCTGAGGCTGCGGGGCCCTCCGGGTCCCAACCATCCATTAATGCGCTGATGGCGGTCCTGGAGTCCTTTGTGTCCTGGGTGGAGGTGGCTTTCAGGTGACGGACTAGCAAAAAGCCCCCCCTCCCCTGCCTTCCTCTGCCTCATCTGTCTCATCAGATCCTGAATCTGATTCGGCCTCTGCAGACGTGGATCACCCTGCTGGGTCTGCAACCTCGTGCCCAGAATCCTCTGATAGTCATGATGATTCCTCCACTTCTGTAACCACGCACTGTGTGTAGGACCCTGAAGATTGAGGACGCAGATTCCCTTTGGCACTCGCGAGCCATCCAGAGTGGCAAAGGTGTTTCATTTCCCTGACTATTTTGACAGAATTGTCGCTAAGAGTGGTGACGACCAAAGCGTCCCCGTGGGGTCCCTAAGCGCTTTACTAGGCATTACCCCTTTGAGGAGTCCCTTCTTATGAAGTGGATTGTTCCACTGGTGGTCGACCCTCCGGTTTCCAAATTAAACAAGGAAACCATGGTTCTGGTTGAAGAGTCCCCTGCCTTTAAGGATTCTGCTGACAGGAAGGTGGAGGCTGTGACCCGCAATATGTACACTCTGGCTGGTTCAGCAATGAGGTCTGTATTCACCATTGTCCTGATGTCTCATACTCTGACCGAATGGGCTAAGCTCTTAAGCAGTGACCTGGATGGAGCACAGCTCCCCCTGCCTTTTCCGAGCTGGCGCACCAGCTGGTCCAGGGGCAGCAGTTTATCTGTGATGCTTCTTTGAATGCGGCTACCCTGATGGCTTGCCTCTCTGTTTTGACGGTGGACCTTCGGCATGTCTTTTGGCTCAAATGCTAGTCTGCGGACCAGACTTCTAAAAATGCCTTGACTGATCTTCCTTTCCAAGGAGATTGCCTGCTTGGAGCTACCCTGGATGACATTATTAAAGGTCTCAAAGGGGGGAAAAGTACCTTTCTTCCGCAGGCTACTAAGGGCAAGGAACCTTGTCGTAGACGTGGGCCTTCCTTCTCGGCTCATAAGAAGTTTTTTTGGCCCTCAGGGTCAACTGACAAGGGCTCGAAGCCTTTCAGGGCCTCCTCTGGGGGATCCAAATGAACCTGGTGTTGCAAGCCGACAGCGGGCTTCTCCAGACCCGTGGACAAGGCTCCTTCTGCTTGAAAGGTGCACCCTCACCCGTATCGGGGGTGGGGGACATCTTCGCTGGTTTCCAGACCCGTGGACTTCCTGGCACAAGACCTGTTTCTTCAAGGGGTTATGTCCCGGTTCCAACTTTGGAATGTTTTCAGGGTTTTTACTCAAACCTGTTCACAGTTCCAGGAAGGCAAGCAAAGTGCCACCAATCCTTGCCCTCAAGGCACTAAACTGCTTTGTGTGGGTGCAGAAGTTCAGAGTAGTCCATTTGAGCGGTGGTGGCATCCCTGCGTTGGGGATTTTCTTGCCTCTATCGTCAAGGATGCCTATGTTCACATTCCAATATGTGCCAGTCACCAGCGTTTTCTCCGCTTTCCTGTGGGACAGGAGTATTATCAGTTTGTAGCTTTACCCTTTGGTCTCGCCTCTGCTCCTCGGGTCTTCACAAAAGTGTTAGCCCCGGTGCTAGCCTTGTTACTCCAATGGGGGATCACGGTACTGGGCTACTTAGACGATCTTCTTCTGCGAGCAGAGTCTCCTTCTGCTCTAGTGGAAAACATGGAGATCACTATGCAAATTCTGCAGGAGTTGTCTGGATTCTGAATTTTCAGAAGTCTGCTCTGGTTCTGTCCACACACAAAGCTGGACTATCTGGGCCTGACTCTGGACTCGGCCTTAGCCAGAATTCTCCTTCCTATGGATGCACTCCAGAAATTGCAGGCTGCAATTCATCTCCTGCTGTCCAGCAGATGGTCATCCCTCCGGACTTGCATGTGGGTGCTGGGCCGGTTCCATTTGCACAGTTCCATACGAGGTCCCTGCAAAGGGAGATTCTAACCAAATGGCACTAGACTCCTCACTCTCTGGACAATCCGATATGGCTGAGTCAGTGAACGAAGGAGTCCCTGCTATGGGGGCTTCATTTTCCAGGCGCTTCGGCTTGGCTAATCCTTCCTCCCCTTCTATTGGACAGTGGTCACCACGGATGCCAGCCGGTCTAGTTGGGGAGCCGTCATCAGCAAACATTCTGCTCAGGGCATCTGGACGCTGGAAGAGTCTAGATTACGGATCAATGTCTTGGAACTCCAAGCGTCTAGACCAAGGGGGCACAAAAAGTGTCCTGGCGGCTCTGGAGGTAGCCTGCATTCTAAGGTGGGCATAATTTTTCGTTCCAGCCCTCTCCGCAGTACATATTCCCAGGGTGGAAATTTGGCAGATGGATTACGTCAATCGGCAGGCGTTGGACAAAGAGGAGTGGTCCCTTCATCACCCGGAGTCGTTTCATCAACTCTGTCTCCGGTGGGGCACCCCCGAGGTGGATCTATTGGCATCTTGTCTCAACAGAAAGGTGCATAGGTTTGTGGCTCAGTCAGGGGATCCTCTGGCTGACGCCACAGACACGCTGGTGGCCCCGTGTGGTCAGTATCGTCTGATTTATGCCTTCCCTCCTCTCAAGCTTCTGCCAAGACTTCCCTTCGGGATTGAGGCAGAAGGTATTCCGGTCATCTTAGTGGCTCCTGACTGGCCTCGTTGGGCTTGGTACACTGATCTGGTGCGGCCGGTCACCGACGTCCCTTGGAAGCTTCCTCTCAGGAAGGACTTGCTGTCCCAAGGACTGAT
The DNA here is from genome assembly GCF_965119305.1 of Pelophylax lessonae. Lineage (NCBI taxonomy): Eukaryota > Metazoa > Chordata > Amphibia > Anura > Ranidae > Pelophylax > Pelophylax lessonae. Next base: position 792,168,438 of record NC_138768.1, on the reverse strand, counting down.
CTTCCATCCTGCTTTACATTCGCTCGCTTTGAAAGCTTGGCTGTTGAACGGCAGGTGCTGAAGGATAGGGGTTTATCTGATTCTGCGATTCTACCCTGTTGAAAGCTATAAAATCTTCTTCTTGGAAGATCTGCCATCGTACATGGAAGACGTACATTGCGTGGTGTGAGTCTCTCGGTGGCTCGGATCTTGACCTCCCTTCAATGGGGGGTTGAACAGAATTTGGCCTTGAGTACCATCAAGGGCCAGGTGTCGGCTTTGGCGGTCTTCTTCCAACGACCTTTGTCCACACACTCCCTGGTGTGTACCTTTCTTCAAGGTGTTCCTCCAGTGCGGGCCCCGTTGCCGCCTTGGGATCTCAATTTTGTGCTTTTGGTTCTCCAGAAGCCTCCACTTGAGAATCTTCGGGCGATTCCCCTGCTTGCGCCGTCCCAGAAGGTGGCCTTTTTGGTGGGTATTACCTCTGCGCGGAGAATGTCAGAACTGGTGGCGTTATCCTGTCGTTCACCTTACCTGGTGATTCACAGGGATAAGGTGGTTCTTCGCCCCTGTCTGTCAGTCCTTCAAAAGGTTGTCTCTGATTTTCATTTGTTTGAGACATTTTGTTGCCTCTCTGTGTCTCAGGCCTAAACATCCAAAGGAAATTGCCTTGCGGGCCTTGAATGTGGTCCATGTGTGGTCCAGGTGTGCAATTAAAGTGTACCTTGCAGCTACGGAGTCTTTCAGGAAGTCAGACTCTCTTATTTGTGCTCACGGATGGGCCTCGTAAAGGTTTGTCTGCTTCCTCTGCGACCATTTGCAGATGGATCAGTCAAACAGTGATTCAGACCTTTTCCTTAATGGGTCATGTTCCTCCTTTCCCTGTCAAGGCGCTGTTTTTGGGCGCTTAATGCCTCCTGGGCTTTCCATCATCAGGCATCAGTGACCCAGGTTTGCAAGGCGGCCACCTGGTCGTCGGTGCACACTTCCACAAAGTTCTATAAAGTGGATGTGTTGGCATCTGTCAATGCTTCTTTTGGCTGCAAGGTTCTGCAGGCTGCTGTTTTAAAGCGGAGTTCCGGCCTCAAAATCGAAAATATGGATTTTGGGCCATCTGCTTGCTGAGTGTCACATGAAAAAGAAATGAATGCTCCCGATTTTTTTTTTTTTTTTTTCACTTACCTTGTTATAGAAGAAAATATACTTACCTTTCTTCCACTTCCTCCCTCTGCGCCGTCACTACCGGCTTGCAATGTCTCCTGGGAGCTGAACGTCATCGCTCCCAGGAGTCAATGCACCTGCACCGGCCCCGCTCGTCCCTTCCTGTGCAGGCGCGTCATTCCCTGCTAAACAGCTTCTGGGCATGCCCAGAAGCTGTGCAGGGATGCCACGCCTGCACCGGAAGTGATAAGCGGGGCCGGTGCAGGGCATTCTGGGACTCCCGACGTCACTGAAGAGGATGCAGAAGAGGACGCGCTGGCTTCAGCTGCCCACACCTGAGGTGGCAGCGCTGGAGAAGAAATTTTCAAGGTAAGTATTTCTTCTAAAAGGTAAGTGCGACCCGGGACAGTTCAGAGGCTATCCATTGTGGAATGTACTAGTCCTGACTGTCCCGGGGGTATTTTTATCTAAACTTCACCCCCGAGGAACTGATCCTTTTTGAAGGTGTATTGTTTTTTTTTTCAGGTGGGCTCCAGTTGGTTTGGTTGAGCTCCTGGTTGACTATAGTTTTAGCCTTGGGAATTTCTTTTTTGCTGTTCCCACCCCACACTTCTTTGGGACGTCCCAGTGGTTAAGAATATCGTGAGCTGTGTCCGTCAATAAACAAAAGAGAAAATGGTATTTTTGACTTGCCGTAAAATCCATTTCTCTGATGTTCGTTGACGGACACAGCACCCACCCCTTTGGAGTTGTAATTCTCCTGACACTGCTTGTAACTAAACTGAGTGCCAATAGCAGAGAGGAGGAGTATACCCCCTGAGACTGCCCATGGGCATAGCCAGACTTTTTTTCTGCCTAGTGTCCTACTCTTGTAGGGGGCAGTACAACCCAATGGTTAAGAACATCAGGAGGTGTGTCCGTCAATGAACATCAGAGAAATGGATTTTACGGTTAGTCAAAAATCCCATTACTCTTTCGTTCTTTGACGGACACAGCTCCAGAATCTTTTTGACTATTGGGTTATGCTGCCCCCTTCAGGAGTAGGACACTAGGCATGGGCTATACTCCCACCTCCTGCTATAAGCTGCCTAGTTAGGAGTAAGGACTTAGTTCCTGGCTTGGATCTCTAGTCCTGGCATTTTTTTCCTTTTTTTTATTTTTCTGTTCTTGATAGAACTACAATCAACTGCCGGACTGGGCATCGGACTGGATATCCTGGATCCTTATGGTCTCCCAGTCTGACCAGCGAGCATAACCCGACCTAGTTTGGCCGCGACGTAGCCCCACTGGACAGGGGCTGGCCCGTGAGTTAAACGTCTCGCAAGGGCGCACAGACCTGGTCTGCCTGGAGCGGTGCCCATTGGTTTCCATGGTGGCCTTTTGGGGTGGACGTGGGCCTCTCCCTGGGACAGTCGGACCCGGGTTCCCCCCTTCCCGTATAGCGTCCCCCCCCCCCCCCTTATTTATCGGGAGTTCCCTTGTGGACCACCCCACATTTACCCACACCTAGATCCACCCCAGGGGTGGCCATACATGTGATGTCTGTTTAGGGTTGTCGAGCGGATGATTGGGGGGGGGGGTGCACTGCCGGCTGCTAAACATGTGTTTCTTTTTTGGGGCGGGGGGGGGGTATGGTGCTGGTGGGGGCTCCTGCCAGGGCTTCTCCTTATTGCCCATCAGTTTATGGGGGTCCCAGGAGCCGCCATTTTGTTGTGGATGGCTGCTGTATATGTCGGTGGCTATGTTTGTGTAGTCCGGCGGCCATTTTCTTGTAGTATCCCATTGGCATAAAGCAGGGGCCATGTTTTTGAAGCCTATGGATTGGTGATTCGGGGGTCAGCCTCTAGTGTTGCTTCCTGGATTTCCTCCTTCTCTCTGATCGGTGCACAGTGGGCAGCTTGGCGCTCTGCTCTGTACCTGAGTCAGTGGTGGTAAATCACTGTGGGTACAAACGGCTCTCCCTCTTTCTGCTATAGCAGCAACTTGGTATGCTGGGACTTGTGGTGCCACTTGTACAGCAGAAAGGGGTCGGTTAGCAGTGCTTTTTCTGTTTTCGCTGGTGTGGTCCCCAGGTTAACCATGGAGTTCCTGGAGCATGTTTCACCACCTGACCCCCCCCCCCCCCTCTCAGGGGTTGCGACGCACTCCGGGTCCCTGTCCACTCTGTCTGCTATGACGGTGGTCCTAAAGTAAATAATGTCTAAGGTAGATATGGTCCTGCAAATCAGGATGGGCAAAAAATTGCCCCCCGTCTTCACCTGCATCCTTTGTCTCCTCAGATTCTGAGGTTGATCTGGTTGCTGCGGACGCAAGAACCCCCACTGGGTCTGTATCCACGCACCGTGACTGCTCTGATAGTGAGGATGATTCCTCTTCCACTACTGTCATGCACTAAAAGGCGCTAGTGAATGCAATGATTGTATCAGTGCGGAAAACTTTAAGACTGGAGGACGCAGCCGCTACTGCTGCGTCGGAGATGCCGGTACTTTTCGGTACCCGCAGATCCTCAAAGGCAACAAAGGTACTGTATTCCCCCTTTCCCGCCAATTTTTACAAAACAGCGGTGATCCTTCGGCGCATGATATGGCTCAAGTACTGGTCTGCGGAAAGGTCATCTTGGATCTCCCCTTTGTAGGAGATCGCCTGTTCGGAGCTTCCATGGATGAGATCATTAAGGGTCTTACAGGAGGGAAAGAGTACTCTTCTCCCACAGGCTACCAGGAGCAAGGAGTCTCATCGCAAACGTGGGCCTTTCGTTCCTCAGGATCTCAGGACAGAGGACCCAAATGCGTTCGAACCCCCTCCGGAGGTTCCAAGAGGCCCTGGTCTATTAAGCCGAGAGCGGGTCTCTCCAGACCCAAAATCATGCCCTCTTCTGCCTGAAGGGGTGGGGGGACATCTTCGCTTCTTTCCGGACTTGTGGACCCCCTTGATTCAAGACCGGTGGGTCCACGAGCTGATTTGGTCTGGTTGCAAGATCGAGTTTCAATCTACACCTCCGGCAAGGTTCTTTCCTTCCAACCTGTGTTTGTCCCCCAGATCGCCTGCGAGGTCTCCTCGGGGTGGTGCAAGATTTGCTCTTACAAGGGGTCATTGTACCGGTTCCGGAATGCTTTCAGGGGTTTTATTCAAACCTATTTACTGTTCCCAGGAAGGATGGCAAAGTTTGTCCAATCCTGGACCTCAAGGCCTTGAATTGCTTTGTGCGGGTACAAAAATTCCAGATGGAGTCCATTCGCACAATAGTGGCATTTCTTCATCAAGGGGATCTTCTGGCCTCCATCAATATCAAGGACGCTTACCTTCATATTCCAATATATGTCGGGCATCAGTGTTTTCTTCGCTTTGCAGTGGGCGAGGAGCATTATTAATTTGTGGCATTACCCTTTGGTCTATCCTCCACTCCTCCGGTGTTCACAAAAGTGTTGGCCCTGGTGTTAGCGTTGCTGCAGAAGCTGGGAATTACGGTACTGGGATACCTGGACGATCTTCTGCGAGCAGGGTCCCTGACTGCCTTGACAGACAACCTGGACATTACTGTGCGAGCATTGCAAGAGTACAGATGGAAACTGAATTTTCCAAAAATCTGCTCAGGTTCTGTCCACCAAGCTGGACTCGGCCTAAGCCCGGGTGTTTCTTCCGGGGAAAAACTCCAGAAGTTACAGGATGCATTTCGGCTCCTGTTGTCCAACAGGCGGTCATTTCTCAGGACTTGTGCTGGGTCTGATGGTCTCCACCTTCGAGGCTGTTCCGTTTGCACAGTCCACACGAGACCTCTGCAAGGTGAGATTCTTGCCAAATGGAACAAGAATCCACAATCTATAGACAATGTGATCCTGTTGAGCCAGGGTACGAGAGGTTCCCTGACTCTTCGACAGGGAAAATCCTTTCCTCCCCTGTACTGGACGCCACAGACGCCAGCCTGTCCGGGTGGGGAGGCATCCTGGGCACGGATTGTCCTCAGGGGGTTTTGATTCTGGAGAAGTCCAGACTTCGGTTGATCAGGCTTTGCCTGACCCATTGAACAGATCGTCTGCACGGGTGCCCGGTAAGGATTCAATCGGACAATGCCACGGCTGTGGCATATGTCAATCACCAAGGGGGCACAAAAAGTTTCCTAGCGGCTCGGGAAGTAGCAGGCATTTTAAGGTGGACGGAACATTTCGTTACAGCCCTCTCTGCTGTGCATATTCCAGGGATGGAAAATTGGCAGTCGGACTACCTCAGTCGGCAGGCATTGGACCAGGTAGAATGGTCTCTTCACCCGGAGGTGTTTTCATCAACTGTGTCCCCGGTGGGGAACTCCCGAAGTGGACCTGTTGGCCCCTCGTCTCAACAGGACGGTACAGAGGTTTGTAGCAAGGTCTCGGGATCCCCTGGCATACGCCACAGACGCTCTGGAGTTTCCTTGGGGCCAGTACCGTGTCATATATGCATTTCCCCCTCTAAAACTTCTGCCGAGACTTCTGCAAAGAATCAGGGCAGAAGGTATTCCGGTCATCGTAGTGGCCCCAGACTGACCTTGCTGGTCTTGGTACTCAGATTTGGTACGGCTGGTCGCCGACATCCCTTGGAGACTCCCTCTTACGGTTGCTGGCTTTACCGACTTGGCTATTGAAAGCCAGGTGCTGAAGGATAGCGGGGGGGGGGGGGTGTCGGAATCGGTGATCCCACGCTGTTAAAAGCTAGAAAATCTACTTCTAGGAAGATTTATCATCGAGTCTGGAAGGCATACATTGCGTGTTGTGACTCTCGGGGGGGGGGGGGGGGTTCTCCATTCGTTTTTTTTTTTTCGGTGACTCGAATCTTGTTTTTCCAAAAAGGTGTAAATCAGCGTTTGGCCTTGGGTACCATCAAGGGCCAGATTTCGGCCTCTGCGATTTTCTTTTGATGCCCGTTGGCTACGCATTCTTTGGTTCACACCTTTGTTCAGGGGGTCCCCCACCTAGACCCCCCTCCCAGTGAGGTCTCCGTTGGCTCTGTGGGACCTCAATTTGGTGCTGTCGGTTCTTCAGAAACCGCCTTTTGAAGATATTTGTGAGCTTCCTCTGCTTACTTTGACACAAAAGGTAGCCTTCTTGGTGGCTATTACTTCTGCACACAGGGTGTCAGAGTTGGCTGCGTTGTTTGTCTTTCACCTTATTTGGTGGTTCACAGAGACAAAGTGGTGCTTCGTCGCTGCCAGTCGTTCCTTCCTAAGGTCGTTTCTGGTTTCCATTTAAATGAAGACATTGTGTTGCCTTCTGTGTGTCCTAAGCCTAAACCCCTAAAGAGATTGCCTTGCACTCTTTGGATGTGGTTCGGGCAATCGGGGTGTACCTGGCGGCGACTGAGTTGTTTCAGAAATCGGACTCCCTATTTGTCCTCACAGATGGACCTCTTAAAGGGCTGGCCGTTTCTATTGCTACTATTTCCAAATGGATCAGGCAGACGGTGGTGCAGGCCTATTCCATTAAGGGTCAGGATCCTCTTTTCCCTGTTGAAGGCGCATTCTACGAGGGCGCTTAGTGCCTCTTGGGCCTTCCGTCACCAGGCGTCAGTGGTGTAGGTGCGGCTACTTGGTCATCTGTGCACATTTTCACAACATTTTACAAAGTTGATGTGTTGCCATCTGCGGCTGCTGCCTTTGGCCACAAAGTTTTGCAGGCTGCTGTTAAGAGGAATAGTCCTCTTTGAGGGTGTATTTTTCATGTGAGGTCCAGTTGTTCCTGGTTGAGCTCGTTGTTACCTGGTTGGCTAGGTTTAGCCTTTGGGAATTTTTTCAGCTTTTTTTTTTTTTTCAAACTGTTTGACACTGTTTTGGGGCGTCCCAATGGTCAAGAAGGTATGGATCTGTGTCCGTCAGTGAACGAAAGAGAAAATGGGATTTTTGTCTTACCGTAAAATCCTTTTCTCTGATGTTCATTGACGGACACAGTACCGACCCCTCTATTGAGTTGGGTTATATTTCTTCTGACACTGCTTGCTACTAGTTGCATTTATGGGGGTGCTAAATCTGTGCCTTTTAACCACCTCCCACCCGGGCCATTGTAGATATACGGCCGGGTGGGAGTCTCGTCCTTCTGAATGGACGTTCCGGAACGTCCTTCAGAAGGAGCGAGATCGCGCCGCCGCGTGCACGCGCAGCGGCGCGATCTCGATGTGCCTGTGTCCCTCGGACACAGCGCAACAAGATGCGTCAGGAGGGCCCTGTGATTGGCCCTCCTGATCACATGACGGCTGTGTCCAATCACAGCCGTCATGCAATGTAAATACAGCCGTTGTAACGGCTTCGATCTCTTCTCCTCCCTGACAGATCGTGTCAGGAGAGGAGAAGAAGAGAATCGATACTGGAGCTGGGGTGATCAGTGAGTATTTCTAAGTACTCACTGATCACAGGGGGGGTCTGTGCTGGTAATCAGAACATTGATTACCAGTGCAGCCCTGGGGGGGGTGGGGTGCCACTAGAGCCACCAGGGATGCCCACCCATGACTACCAGGGATGCCCACCATGGCCACCAGGGATGGCAAACAGCCTGCCAGTGGTGCCCTCCTATCAGTGCTGCCCACCAATGCCATATATCAGTGCTGCCCACCAGTGCCCATTATTGCCATCCAGTGCTGCCCACCAGTGCCCATTATTGCCCACCAGTGCTGCCCATCAGTGCCAATCAGTGCCACCTATCAGTGCCCATCAGTGCTGCCTATCAGCGCTGCATATCAGTGCCCACCAATGCTTCATATCAGTGCTATCTATCAGTGCCACATATCAGTGCCCATCAGTGCTGCATATCAGTGCCACCCAATCAGTGTCTCCTCATCAGTGCCTGTCAGTGCGGCGTCATCAGTGCTCATCAGTGCAGGAAAAAACGTATCTATTCACAAAATTTTATAACCTAAACAAAAAAACTTTTTTTTTTTTTTCAAACTTTTCTGTATTTTTTTATTTGTGCACCAAAAAAGAAAAAACCTGGCAGTGATCAAATACCACCGAAAGCTCTATTTGTGGGGAAAAAATGACATAAATTTGGTTTAGGTACAGCGTTGCATGACCGCGCAATTGTCATTCAAAATGCAACAGCGCTAAAAGCTGAAAATTGGTCTGGGAAGGAAGGGGGTTTAAGTGCCCAGTATTGAGGTGGTTAAAGAGGTTGTAAACTCGTTTGTTTTTTTTTTTTGTTTTGTTTTTTTACACCCTGCAAGAGAAAGACATAATGAGCTAGTATGCATCGCATACTAGCTCATTATGCAATACTTACCTTAGAACGAGCCCCCCGCCGTGCCGCTCACTCACCTCTGACAGGCGACATGTCCAGTCGCCCGTCTTCCGGGATCGCGGCATCCGGCGATGACGTCATCGGCGGTGACGTCACTCCCGCGCACGCGCGGGAGCCGACAGTCATGGCACGGGACTCTGAAGGAACGGCACGATCGGCCGTTCCTTCAGAGCGCATGCGCCAGTGACGTCACTGGCGGCATGTAAGGTAAATATCTCCTAAACGGTACATGTTTAGGAGATATTTACAGTACATATAGGTAAGCCTTATCATAGGCTTTCCTATAGGTACAAGTTGTAGAGGAGGGTTTACTTCCTCTTTAACCATTACCAGGTGTTTTCATTCATAGGAAGTTTTTTGTTTCTCAAGGCCCTCTAGCCAAAGTTGCTTAAAAATTGTCAGTAGGTGAAACACGTAACTTTTTAGATATTGCTTTAATGGCCACAAAAATCATTGTTTTAAACAGAAATCGTATCTAAACCCAAGAACAAAAATTTAATCTATTGCAGCTCACCAGACCCTAGATTTGGGGGCTGCATTAGTTTTTCCTTTTTTCCCTTATACCTAGTAATCTTGCAGATAACACTTTTTATGGCCTCGGTTGACAATGCTTACTTACTGTACTGAGCCTCCCTTCCCCTCTCCACACTTCAATGATCTGGGGGGAGGCAGTATTCTGTAGTCCATAGAGAGAGTTGGGAACAATGCTAACTGATAAGTCAGGAAAGGCACTGAGCACAGGTTGCCCATTAGATTTCTGGCACGATCAGCAGGTACCTTTTTTGTGTTGTGTGTCCCTCACACATTGGTGAGTGTTTAAAATAAACACAGGCTCACATATCCTTCACGTTTTAAAAGAGAACCGCTTTTATTCCTATAGTACATGGACACCAGTATATGGGTAAAAAGAGAGGATTAGCATAGACTAGACTAGAGGGTCAATATGGGGTAGCAGCTATATAATTAAATAGTTGAATAATCATGGAGGTAATTTCATGACGTCAGTCATGTGTTGCAAGAAGAAAAGATATGTTTGTCTTTTAACTTGTATCTAATTTATAATTATGTCTATCTGCTCCATGTACCTGAAAGCCCAAGTCATGTAATTTCCATTCCTTTAAATAACTGCCACTTCCAAATAGTTTTTCAGCTTAGGATTTTGGAAGTAATTATAAGAACATTCTGTATTTCCTGAGATATAAGAGTCTCTTTTTCTGTTGGAATTTTAAAAGCAGTGAGGGAATTTCTCTTACGTCCTCCGACAGTCGCCGCCTCTTCATATTCGTCACATATGGGGTATTAGACTTTGCTCCGAAGGAGTAGCTAGGCAACAGAATATGTTAACAATAAAGCTTTAACATATCCCACCCTCAAGGGGTGGTCCCCTCAGTCAATACCCTCCTACTTCCTGCAACCATATCTCAGTTTTTAATGTCTAGCTTGTCAGGAGTGGCTGGCTCTCTCTGTGCTGGGACTTTTTGTCCCAGACTCTTTCTTCTTTTTAATATTTTGTTTGAGTTTTTCTCTCTACCTTTACTTAGCTGTTATTTTTGTCAGCATTCGTTAGTTCTTCGGACGAAGAGGATCATGCGGACTGGGTCTCGGGCTGATCCCCCTGGTCGCAGGTCGTGGGTCAGTGGCTTCCCAGTCTGCCATCGAGCGTTCAGCCAGGTAACGCTCCTGGCACAGTGAACGACCCATCCCTGTTCGGTGCAGGGATGATTGGTGAGGTGGCTACCTCACCGGACGCTGTGCGGTTTCTTAACCTCCATTGTGTGCGTCTTGAATTGCGACTCTCCCTGCCTCATGTGCAGCGGCTTGTCCGCCTGTGCGGGTTCCCCACGCCATGTGAGGTAAGTGTATTTATGTGGGGACCTGTCTGTCTGGGGGGGTCTCAGTCTGGGACTGTGTAACCTGCCTTTAATCACACTGCTTGTCTCCCTATCTCTCGGCTGCATGCTGTGGGCTGCAAGGGGGGGGGGAGCTGTATGACACTGAGTGTGTCAGGCTGGGCAGTGTGGGAAGCTGTGTGCTGTGGGGCATGTTTTTTCTTGGCATGTTTGGGCATATACAGCGATCGCTGCGGCGATCTAACATGTATCCATATATGGGATGTAATGTGTGTGTTTTTATGCACTGTGGAGCGGCGTTTTCGGCGCCAAACGACGCCATTTTACCGGCGCCCGCTCCGGCCGCATGGTTTACATGCACGGCGGCCATTTTCTTGTAGCCTCCATAGGCTTACATAGAGCGCCCTGGCAGCATCACTTCCTCTTTCCAGGAACACCGATCGAGGCAGCAGCGGGGTCTCCTCAGGTTTTATCCTTCTGTTCTTGTCATCCATTGCCTGTACTCAGTTTGTATATTCCCTGTGGGGGTCTCATTGTGCCTGAGTGTGGTGCGGTGGGCTGCGCTTGCCGCGCTTGCTAAAAGGGGGCAGTTAACCCTTGGTTGTCTGGCATTACAGGGGCAATGGATTCTCAGGAGGGCAAGTTTCCTACAGTATTGGTGGAAAGCCAGGGGACCGCTGTTTCCCCCCCAGGGGGGGATTTAGCCACTATTGTGGCTGGCCTTGCTGCCCAGGTGCAAATGCTGGTGGCTGCTCAATCTACTAAACGGCCCAGAGTTGCTCTGTCCTCTGATTCTGAGGGTGAAGGTGATGGGGCTGTTCTGGCAGGGACCCCCTTATCGGGGTCCCGCTCCTCTCTTGATCTGGTGGGGTCTGAGGTAGAGGCTGAAGTTGAGGGGGTTGATAATTCTCCCCCTGGCTCGCCTGAAGAGCTTGCAATCATGGATGAGTTGATTGCTTCCATTAAGCAGACGCTACGTTTGCAGGACGAAGTGTGTCCCCCCGCTGCCTTGGCGGCTTATGGGACGCAGAGAAAACGCAGGACGCCGCAGGTTTTTCCCTGCAATGCTGATTTTCAGCGCGCTGTTAAGGATCAATGGCGCGATCTGCGCAAGCCTTTTGCGGTACCAAGTAAATTCAAGCTGCGTTATCCTTTCTCGCCTGCCACTGATGAACGGTGGTGTGTGCCCCCGCCAGTGGATCATGCAATTGCGGTTGTGAACAAAGCCACTGCGATTCCTGCAGAGGGTTCCCCTGTTTTCCGTGATGCCACGGATAGGAGACTGGAGTCTCTTGCCCGTCATACTTATTCTGTTACGGGTTCTATGCTTAAGGCTCTGTTTGCTTCTCTCATGGCGGCCCAGGCGATCGCAAGTTGGACGCAGATGCTTAGGCGCGTCCTAGTGGCCGATTCGGCCTCGGCGGCGACCCTGGATATGGTGGATCAGATCCACCAGGGTGTCATGTATCTGTGTGATGCGGACCTGGACCTGATTCCGTTGGCTGCACGTGTGCACAGCGTGGCGGTGTTGTCTCGCCGCCTGGTTTGGTTGAAATGTTGGTCGGTGGACCAATCTTCACGTAAGACCTTAGCCAATCTGCCTTATGATGGGTCTCGCCTTTTTGGGGAGTCCCTGGATGTGTTGATTAAGGGGATCACCGGGGGTAAGAGCACTCTCTTGCCCCATTTCCCCAAGGCTAAGGGGGCTTCTGGGAAGAAGCATGCAAATTTTCGGCCCCCTCAGGGGTCCTTTCGTGCCTTTCGGCCGCACTACAAGGGCAAACCGTTCAAAGGCCAAGGCTCTCAGAAGAAGCCCTGGTCTGGGAAACAGAAGTCCGGCCAATCCGGACCTGCGGCCCATAACAGTTCGGCCTGAAGGGGCGCCCTCACCCAGTTTTGGGGTGGGGGGACGCTTGCTCGGTTTTCTTCAGCCCTGGTTGGCCCGTGTGCGGGACAGATGGGTTCTGGAAATCGTTCGATCTGGGTACTAGATCGAGTTTCTCTCTCGGCCGGAGAGCAGATTTTTTCCCTCAAATCTTCAACTGTCTCCAGAGCGACTGCGGGATCTGCACCTGGCGGTGCGGGACCTGAGGGCTCAGGGTGTGGTGGTTCCGGTGCCTCATCGGGACAGATTTCGGGGGTTTTATTCCAATCTGTTCACCGTGCCCAGGAAGGAGGGCAAGGTTCGTCCGATTCTGGACTTGAAGGCTCTGAACCGCTCTGTGCGGGTTCGCAAGTTCCGCATGGAATCCCTGCGCTCGGTGGTGGCTGCCCTGGTTGCGGGGGAATTCATGGCCTCCATCGATTTGAAGGATGAGTATTCTGTCCAGTTCTGGTCGCCAGTCCTCAGGAGGGATGTGTTGGAGCTGGAGAAAGTCCAGAGAAGGGCAACTAAACTAATTAGGGGGTTGGAGGACCTTACCTATGAAGAGCGGCTGCAATCGCTCGATTTATTTTCCCTGGAGAAAAGACGTCTGAGAGGGGACATGATAGCAATTTATAAATATCTTAATGGGGATCTCAGCTTAGAAGAAAAGCTGTTCATTCGAAGGAATTGCATGAGGACTCGAGGACATACAATGCGATTGGAGGAGAAGCGTTTTAACCTCAGGCAACGTGGGGGGTTCTTTACTGTTAGGGCTACAAGATTGTGGAATTGTTTACCACAAGAGGTGGTTTCTGCGGGTAGTGTGGTGACTTTCAAAAGACTCTTAGACTTACATCTCAAGGATCAGGAGATTGAGGGCTATGTTAGATGATTACAGTCACACACACCTACACAGGTTGAACTGGATGGACTATTGTCTTTATTCAACCTCACCTACTATGTAACTATGTAATATATGTACCTTCACATCCCCATATTCGAGGGTCATCGGAGATACCTTCGATTTGCCATTGCGGAGGATCACTACCAGTTCGTGGCGTTGCCCTTTGGTCTCGCCTCGGCTCCGCGGGTCTTCACCAAGGTGCTTGCACCGGTTCTGGCATTATTGAGGGCCCAGGGCATTTCTGTCCTGGGGTATCTGGACGACATTCTGGTTCGGTCTGCGACCAGACAGGGTCTGGAGGAGGACCTGTCTGTCACAATGCAAACTCTGCAGGAGTTTGGTTGGACGATAAATGTTCCAAAGTCGACACTGAGTCCGTCGGTTCGTCTCCCCTATCTGGGAATGATACTGGACTCGGTGCAGGCGAAGGTCTTCCTGCCGGTAGACAAACTCAGGACTCTTCAGGAGGAAGTCAGGTCCCTCAGGGACGTTCCACACTCGTCTCTGCGGACGTGTATGAGATGTCTGGGATTGATGGTCTCGGCCTTCGAGGTGATTCCTTTCGCGCAGTTTCACACGCGGGGTCTCCAGGCGGAGATCCTGTCCAGGTGGGACGGGCGACCTCAATCTCTGGATCTTCAGATCTCGTTGAGTCATCGCACCAGGGAAAACCTTCTGTGGTGGCTCCAGTCCCCGTTGGTGTCCGGGGGCAAGTCGTTTCGTCCGATCTCGTGGACGGTAATCACCACGGATGCCAGCCTGTCGGGCTGGGGTGGTGTTCTGGGCGTTCTGTCCGCCCAGGGAACTTGGTCGGAGGGGGAGTCTTCCCTCCCGATCAACATTCTGGAATTGCGTGCGATAAGGCTCTGTCTTCATCGCTGGACGGACCGGCTGCAGGGCTGCCCGGTTCGGGTGCAGACGGACAATGCCACGGCGGTGGCCTACATCAACCACCAAGGGGGCACCAGGAGTGCCCGAGCGGCTCGAGAAGTGGCCGACATTTTGTCTTGGGCCGAGACTCATGTCCCGGCGATAACGGCGGTTCACATTCCGGGAGTGGAGAACTGGCAGGCGGACTATCTGAGTCGCCAGACCCTGGATCAGGGGGAATGGTCTCTCCACCCGGCTGTCTTCCAGATGTTGTGCGCGAAGTGGGGTCTTCCAGATGTGGACCTGTTCGCGTCTCGCCTCAACTACAAGGTGAAGAGGTTCGTGGCAAGGACGCGCGACCCTCGGGCAGACGCGTCGGACGCGTTAGTGGCCCCGTGGCATCAGTACAGACTGATGTACGCGTTTCCACCGATTCAGTTGCTGTCCAGGTTCCTTCGCAGGTTACACTCGGAACGCAGCACGGTGATTCTTGTGGCACCGGACTGGCCTCGCCGGTCCTGGTACGCAGACCTCGTGAATCTGGCGGTAGACGCCCCTTGGCGTCTGCCTCTTCGAGACGATCTACTGTCTCAAGGACCGATTTACCATCCTGCTTTACAGTCGCTGGCTTTGACGGCCTGGCTGTTGAGACCGAGGTCCTGAAGGAGAAGGGTCTCTCTCCAGAGGTCGTTCATACTTTGATCAACGCGAGGAAGTCTTCCTCGGGGAAGGTTTATTACCGTACTTGGAAGGCCTATTTTGCCTGGTGTGAGTCCAGGGGGTTTTCACCCCGCACGTACTCGGTTTCCCGTGTGCTGTCTTTCCTTCAGACGGGTGTCGATCAGCGTTTGGCGCTGGCTACGATAAAGGGTCAGGTGTCTGCGCTGGCCGTTCTGTTTCAACGTCCCGTGGCTTCCAACTCCTTGGTTGGCACCTTTATTCAGGGTGTGCGGCATCTGGTTCCTCCTAGGAGGGATCCTTTGCCCCCTTGGGACTTGAATCTCGTTCTATCTGTGTTACAACGTGCTCCTTTTGAACAGATCAGGGAGATCTCGTTGTCTATGTTGTCCAAAAAGGTCGCCTTTTTGGTGGCGATCACTTCGGCTCGCAGAGTGTCGGAACTGGCGGCTTTGTCCTGCAAGTCTCCGTACCTGGTTGTTCATTTGGATAAGGTGGTCTTGCGACCTAATCCTTCTTTTCTGCCGAAACGAGTTTCGGAATTCCATCTTAACGAGGATATTGTTTTGCCTTCGTTGTGCACGAAGCCTAAACATCCAAAGGAGGTGAGATTGCACTCTCTGGATGTTGTTCGGGCGATAAGGGTTTACCTTAAATCGACTGAGTCTTTTCGTAAAACGGACTCCTTGTTTGTTCTTCCGGAGGGTCCTCGGAAGGGCATGGCGGCTTCGGCCTCTACCATCGCCAAATGGATCAGGCAGACCATTGAACAGGCCTATGCCTTGCAGGGGAAGGTTCCCCCTGTGCCTGTGAAGGCGCACTCTACTAGATCTCTGAGTACGTCTTGGGCCTGCCGTCATGGGGCTTCTGTAGCCCAGGTGTGTAAGGCGGCGACTTGGTCGACCGTGCACACTTTCACGAAATTCTACAAAGTAGATGTTCAGGCATCGGCGGATGCTTCCTTTGGCCGCAAGGTTCTTAGTGCGGCTGTTCCATAGGGTCCCTTGTTGGGGACTCCTGGCTGTTGGGATAGTTTTTTGTATCCCCTGGTTTTTTTGTCTTTTCCTGGGTTGTTGCTCCTGTTGAGCACTTATTTTGCTGTTGCCCAGCTGGTTTCCTTCCTTTGGTAAGGTTCCTTTCTTTGATGTGGAGACTGCGTTGCCTTTCGGCGCGGATGCGTTTCCCACCCCTCATGTTTGCACTGCTTTGGGACGTCCCCATATGTGACGAATATGAAGAGGCGGCGACTGTCGGAGGACGTAAGAGAAAACGGAATTTTTGTAAAATCTTACCTGTAAAATTCCTTTCTCTGAGTCCTCCGACAGTCGCCGCCCCCGCCCCTCTTTTGGGGTTTGAATGTATACTCTACTGCTATTCCACTAAAACTGAGATATGGTTGCAGGAAGTAGGAGGGTATTGACTGAGGGGACCACCCCTTGAGGGTGGGATATGTTAAAGCTTTATTGTTAACATATTCTGTTGCCTAGCTACTCCTTCGGAGCAAAGTCTAATACCCCATATGTGACGAATATGAAGAGGCGGCGACTGTCGGAGGACTCAGAGAAAGGAATTTTACAGGTAAGATTTTACAAAAATTCCGTTTTCTCTTACGTCCTCCGACAGTCGCCGCCTCTTCATATTCGTCACATATGGGGTATTAGACTTTGCTCCGAAGGAGTAGCTAGGCAACAGAATATGTTAACAATAAAGCTTTAACATATCCCACCCTCAAGGGGTGGTCCCCTCAGTCAATACCCTCCTACTTCCTGCAACCATATCTCAGTTTTAATGTCTAGCTTGTCAGGAGTGGCTGGCTCTCTCTGTGCTGGGACTTTTTGTCCCAGACTCTTTCTTCTTTTTAATATTTTGTTTGAGTTTTTCTCTCTACCTTTACTTAGCTGTTATTTTTGTCAGCATTCGTTAGTTCTTCGGACGAAGAGGATCATGCGGACTGGGTCTCGGGCTGATCCCCCTGGTCGCAGGTCGTGGGTCAGTGGCTTCCCAGTCTGCCATCGAGCGTTCAGCCAGGTAACGCTCCTGGCACAGTGAACGACCCATCCCTGTTCGGTGCAGGGATGATTGGTGAGGTGGCTACCTCACCGGACGCTGTGCGGTTTCTTAACCTCCATTGTGTGCGTCTTGAATTGCGACTCTCCCTGCCTCATGTGCAGCGGCTTGTTCGCCTGTGCGGGTTCCCCACGCCATGTGAGGTAAGTGTATTTATGTGGGGACCTGTCTGTCTGGGGGGGTCTCAGTCTGGGACTGTGTAACCTGCCTTTAATCACACTGCTTGTCTCCCTATCTCTCGGCTGCATGCTGTGGGCTGCAAGGGGGGGGGGGGGGAGCTGTATGACACTGAGTGTGTCAGGCTGGGCAGTGTGGGAAGCTGTGTGCTGTGGGGCATGTTTTTTCTTGGCATGTTTGGGCATATACAGCGATCGCTGCGGCGATCTAACATGTATCCATATATGGGATGTAATGTGTGTGTTTTTATGCACTGTGGAGCGGCGTTTTCGGCGCCAAACGACGCCATTTTACCGGCGCCCGCTCCGGCCGCATGGCTTACATGCACGGCGGCCATTTTCTTGTAGCCTCCATAGGCTTACATAGAGCGCCCTGGCAGCATCACTTCCTCTTTTCAGGAACACCGATCGAGGCAGCAGCAGCAGCGGGGTCTCCTCAGGTTTTATCCTTCTGTTCTTGTCATCCATTGCCTGTACTCAGTTTGTATATTCCCTGTGGGGGTCTCATTGTGCCTGAGTGTGGTGCGGTGGGCTGCGCTTGCCGCGCTTGCTAAAAGGGGGCAGTTAACCCTTGGTTGTCTGGCATTACAGGGGCAATGGATTCTCAGGAGGGCAAGTTTCCTACAGTATTGGTGGAAAGCCAGGGGACCGCTGTTTCCCCCCCAGGGGGGGATTTAGCCACTATTGTGGCTGGCCTTGCTGCCCAGGTGCAAATGCTGGTGGCTGCTCAATCTACTAAACGGCCCAGAGTTGCTCTGTCCTCTGATTCTGAGGGTGAAGGTGATGGGGCTGTTCTGGCAGGGACCCCCTTATCGGGGTCCCGCTCCTCTCTTGATCTGGTGGGGTCTGAGGTAGAGGCTGAAGTTGAGGGGGTTGATAATTCTCCCCCTGGCTCGCCTGAAGAGCTTGCAATCATGGATGAGTTGATTGCTTCCATTAAGCAGACGCTACGTTTGCAGGATGAAGTGTGTCCCCCCGCTGCCTTGGCGGCTTATGGGACGCAGAGAAAACGCAGGACGCCGCAGGTTTTTCCCTGCAATGCTGATTTTCAGCGCGCTGTTAAGGATCAATGGCGCGATCTGCGCAAGCCTTTTGCGGTACCATGTAAATTCAAGCTGCGTTATCCTTTCTCGCCTGCCACTGATGAACGGTGGTGTGTGCCCCCGCCAGTGGATCATGCAATTGCGGTTTTGAACAAAGCCACTGCGATTCCTGCAGAGGGTTCCCCTGTTTTCCGTGATGCCACGGATAGGAGACTGGAGTCTCTTGCCCGTCATACTTATTCTGTTACGGGTTCTATGCTTAAGGCTCTGTTTGCTTCTCTCATGGCGGCCCAGGCGATCGCAAGTTGGACGCAGATGCTTAGGCGCGTCCTAGTGGCCGATTCGGCCTCGGCGGCGACCCTGGATATGGTGGATCAGATCCACCAGGGTGTCATGTATCTGTGTGATGCGGACCTGGACCTGATTCCGTTGGCTGCACGTGTGCACAGTGTGGCGGTGTTGTCTCGCCGCCTGGTTTGGTTGAAATGTTGGTCGGTGGACCAATCTTCACGTAAGACCTTAGCCAATCTGCCTTATGATGGGTCTCGCCTTTTTGGGGAGTCCCTGGATGTGTTGATTAAGGGGATCACCGGGGGTAAGAGCACTCTCTTGCCCCATTTCCCCAAGGCTAAGGGGGCTTCTGGGAAGAAGCATGCAAATTTTCGGCCCCCTCAGGGGTCCTTTCGTGCCTTTCGGCCGCACTACAAGGGCAAACCGTTCAAAGGCCAAGGCTCTCAGAAGAAGCCCTGGTCTGGGAAACAGAAGTCCGGCCAATCCGGACCTGGGGCCCATAACAGTTCGGCCTGAAGGGGCGCCCTCACCCAGTTTTGGGGTGGGGGGACGCTTGCTCGGTTTTCTTCAGCCCTGGTTGGCCCGTGTGCGGGACAGATGGGTTCTGGAAATCGTTCGATCTGGGTACTAGATCGAGTTTCTCTCTCGGCCGGAGAGCAGATTTTTTCCCTCAAATCTTCAACTGTCTCCAGAGCGACTGCGGGATCTGCACCTGGCGGTGCGGGACCTGAGGGCTCAGGGTGTGGTGGTTCCGGTGCCTCATCGGGACAGATTTCGGGGGTTTTATTCCAATCTGTTCACCGTGCCCAGGAAGGAGGGCAAGGTTCGTCCGATTCTGGACTTGAAGGCTCTGAACTGCTCTGTGCGGGTTCGCAAGTTCCGCATGGAATCCCTGCGCTCGGTGGTGGCTGCCCTGGTTCCGGGGGAATTCATGGCCTCCATCGATTTGAAGGATGCGTACCTTCACATCCCCATATTCGAGGGTCATCGGAGATACCTTCGATTTGCCATTGCGGAGGATCACTACCAGTTCGTGGCGTTGCCCTTTGGTCTCGCCTCGGCTCCGCGGGTCTTCACCAAGGTGCTTGCACCGGTTCTGGCATTATTGAGGGCCCAGGGCATTTCTGTCCTGGGGTATCTGGACGACATTCTGGTTCGGTCTGCGACCAGACAGGGTCTGGAGGAGGACCTGTCTGTCACAATGCAAACTCTGCAGGAGTTTGGTTGGACGATAAATGTTCAAAAGTCGACACTGAGTCCGTCGGTTCGTCTCCCCTATCTGGGAATGATACTGGACTCGGTGCAGGCGAAGGTCTTCCTGCCGGTAGGCAAACTCAGGACTCTTCAGGAGGAAGTCAGGTCCCTCAGGGACGTTCCACACTCGTCTCTGCGGACGTGTATGAGATGTCTGGGATTGATGGTCTCGGCCTTCGAGGCGATTCCTTTCGCGCAGTTTCACACGCGGGGTCTCCAGGCGGAGATCCTGTCCAGGTGGGACGGGCGACCTCAATCTCTGGATCTTCAGATCTCGTTGAGTCATCGCACCAGGGAAAACCTTCTGTGGTGGCTCCAGTCCCGGTTGGTGTCCGGGGGCAAGTCGTTTCGTCCGATCTCGTGGACGGTAATCACCACGGATGCCAGCCTGTCGGGCTGGGGTGGTGTTCTGGGCGTTCTGTCCGCCCAGGGAACTTGGTCGGAGGGGGAGTCTTCCCTCCCGATCAACATTCTGGAATTGCGTGCGATAAGGCTCTGTCTTCATCGCTGGACGGACCGGCTGCAGGGCTGCCCGGTTCGGGTGCAGACGGACAATGCCACGGCGGTGGCCTACATCAACCACCAAGGGGGCACCAGGAGTGCCCGAGCGGCTCGAGAAGTGGCCGACATTTTGTCTTGGGCCGAGACTCATGTCCCGGCGATAACGGCGGTTCACATTCCGGGAGTGGAGAACTGGCAGGCGGACTATCTGAGTCGCCAGACCCTGGATCAGGGGGAATGGTCTCTCCACCCGGCTGTCTTCCAGATGTTGTGCGCGAAGTGGGGTCTTCCAGATGTGGACCTGTTCGCGTCTCGCCTCAACTACAAGGTGAAGAGGTTCGTGGCAAGGACGCGCGACCCTCGGGCAGACGCGTCGGACGCGTTAGTGGCCCCGTGGCATCAGTACAGACTGATGTACGCGTTTCCACCGATTCAGTTGCTGTCCAGGTTCCTTCGCAGGTTACACTCGGAACGCAGCACGGTGATTCTTGTGGCACCGGACTGGCCTCGCCGGTCCTGGTACGCAGACCTCGTGAATCTGGCGGTAGACGCCCCTTGGCGTCTGCCTCTTCGAGACGATCTACTGTCTCAAGGACCGATTTACCATCCTGCTTTACAGTCGCTGGCTTTGACGGCCTGGCTGTTGAGACCGAGGTCCTGAAGGAGAAGGGTCTCTCTCCAGAGGTCGTTCATACTTTGATCAACGCGAGGAAGTCTTCCTCGGGGAAGGTTTATTACCGTACTTGGAAGGCCTATTTTGCCTGGTGTGAGTCCAGGGGGTTTTCACCCCGCACGTACTCGGTTTCCCGTGTGCTGTCTTTCCTTCAGACGGGTGTCGATCAGCGTTTGGCGCTGGCTACGATAAAGGGTCAGGTGTCTGCGCTGGCCGTTCTGTTTCAACGTCCCGTGGCTTCCAACTCCTTGGTTGGCACCTTTATTCAGGGTGTGCGGCATCTGGTTCCTCCTAGGAGGGATCCTTTGCCCCCTTGGGACTTGAATCTCGTTCTATCTGTGTTACAACGTGCTCCTTTTGAACAGATCAGGGAGATCTCGTTGTCTATGTTGTCCAAAAAGGTCGCCTTTTTGGTGGCGATCACTTCGGCTCGCAGAGTGTCGGAACTGGCGGCTTTGTCCTGCAAGTCTCCGTACCTGGTTGTTCATTTGGATAAGGTGGTCTTGCGACCTAATCCTTCTTTTCTGCCGAAACGAGTTTCGGAATTCCATCTTAACGAGGATATTGTTTTGCCTTCGTTGTGCACGAAGCCTAAACATCCAAAGGAGGTGAGATTGCACTCTCTGGATGTTGTTCGGGCGATAAGGGTTTACCTTAAATCGACTGAGTCTTTTCGTAAAACGGACTCCTTGTTTGTTCTTCCGGAGGGTCCTCGGAAGGGCATGGCGGCTTCGGCCTCTACCATCGCCAAATGGATCAGGCAGACCATTGAACAGGCCTATGCCTTGCAGGGGAAGGTTCCCCCTGTGCCTGTGAAGGCGCACTCTACTAGATCTCTGAGTACGTCTTGGGCCTGCCGTCATGGGGCTTCTGTAGCCCAGGTGTGTAAGGCGGCGACTTGGTCGACCGTGCACACTTTCACGAAATTCTACAAAGTAGATGTTCAGGCATCGGCGGATGCTTCCTTTGGCCGCAAGGTTCTTAGTGCGGCTGTTCCATAGGGTCCCTTGTTGGGGACTCCTGGCTGTTGGGATAGTTTTTTGTATCCCCTGGTTTTTTTGTCTTTTCCTGGGTTGTTGCTCCTGTTGAGCACTTATTTTGCTGTTGCCCAGCTGGTTTCCTTCCTTTGGTAAGGTTCCTTTCTTTGATGTGGAGACTGCGTTGCCTTTCGGCGCGGATGCGTTTCCCACCCCTCATGTTTGCACTGCTTTGGGACGTCCCCATATGTGACGAATATGAAGAGGCGGCGACTGTCGGAGGACGTAAGAGAAAACGGAATTTTTGTAAAATCTTACCTGTAAAATTCCTTTCTCTGAGTCCTCCGACAGTCGCCGCCCCCGCCCCTCTTTTGGGGTTTGAATGTATACTCTACTGCTATTCCACTAAAACTGAGATATGGTTGCAGGAAGTAGGAGGGTATTGACTGAGGGGACCACCCCTTGAGGGTGGGATATGTTAAAGCTTTATTGTTAACATATTCTGTTGCCTAGCTACTCCTTCGGAGCAAAGTCTAATACCCCATATGTGACGAATATGAAGAGGCGGCGACTGTCGGAGGACTCAGAGAAAGGAATTTTACAGGTAAGATTTTACAAAAATTCCGTTTTTTCAACTTGTACGCTCCACGCTGGACTGAATATTTTAATTCAAAGCACACGTAACCCCTAACAAAAGTATTTTTATACATATTCAATAAATGTAAAAAAATAAAAGGTTGGTCAAAGGAAAATACAAATGTGCTTACTGTGCTCCCTATCTCTGTGCCTCAGCTGGCTGTTATCATTTGTCATTTATTCCAGCTTTCTTTTTGGGCTACAGGACACCTATCTATATTATGTAGAGAGGGAGATGTTATGTAGACTTAACACCAATGTTTGGATCTAAATACCATTCTTGGTAAATCCTTTTTAGTTTCATAAATCTTTTAAATTCACCAAATGTGAGCTGTATAAATGCTGGCCAAGTGTTCCCAATTCTGTTTCCAACTCTTTGCTGATGGTTTTAATGAGAGTTAGCCGCATGTTCCTATAAACTTCTATTCTGTCCCTTGGATTGCATTCAGGACTTGAGTGCACTTTCAGAAAGTGCACCCAAACCGCATAATACAAGCAGACTGTGATTAAAACTGATTTAGCAGCTAACATAGATTGTGTTATTACACTGTAAAAGAGATGCTGATAGGAAGAGAGAGTAGAGTGATGGTCATACCGGTTTGCTGGTAGCTTTATCAGCCCTCAAAAATTCCACTAGCCCACTCGCAATTTGCGAGTGGAATTTTGAGGCTGGCGAGCTGTGCCCGCCGCTGCCGCCGCCATTAACATTAAAAGCAACTTGCGATTGAGGATGGCGAGCTGTGCCCGCCGCCGCCATTAACATATAGAGCAGCTTGCTATTACTTTCGAAAAGGATGGGCTCTAGGAGCAGAGCTTTGCGCCCAGAGCCCACCCATTCTGTGACAATAGCGAATGAGTATTCGCTATTGTCACAGGGATCCTCCTCCTGATCCTCCTTCTGGCCAATCAGGAGGCAGGTGTTTCCTGATTGGCCAAAAGGCGAACGATTGTAACTGGCCGAGGAGCAGGAGGAGGAGGACTCGGGAGACACGGAGGATGCGCAGGATTGATGAGGAGCCGCCCGCTGCAGGTAAGTACACGCTGCTCTCTGCAAACTGGGCTGGTTCACACAACAGAAAATCGCTCTACAATGTAAGGGGGCACACTAATTGCTCTACAATTCAAGGGGGCACACTAATTGCTCTACAATTCAAGGGGGCACACTAATTGCTCTACAATTCAAGGGGGCACACTAATTGCTCTACAATTCAAGGGGGCACACTAATTGCTCTACAATTCAAGGGGGCACACTAATTGCTCTACAATTCAAGGGGGCACACTAATTGCTCTACAATTCAAGGGGGCACACTAATTGCTCTACAATTCAAGGGGGCACACTGTGATCGCTCTACAATGTAAGGGGGCACACTGTGATCGCTCTACAATGTAAGGGGGCACACTGTGATCGCTCTACAATTCAAGGGGGCACACTGTAATTGCTCTACAATTCAAGGGGGCACACTGTGATCGCTCTGCAATGTAAGGGGGCACTCTGTGATCGCTCTGCAATGTAAGGGGGCACCCTGTGATCGCTCTGCAATGTAAGGGGGCACTCTGTGATCGCTCTGCAATGTAAGGGGGCACCCTGTGATCGCTCTGCAATGTAAGGGGGCACGCTGTGATCGCTCTGCAATGTAAGGGGGCACGCTGTGATCGCTCTGCAATGTAAGGGGGCACCCTGTGATCGCTCTGCAATGTAAGGGGGCACGCTGTGATCGCTCTGCAATGTAAGGGGGCACGCTGTGATCGCTCTGCAATGTAAGGGGGCACGCTGTGATCGCTCAGCAATGTAAGGGGGCACGCTGTGATCGCTCAGCAATGTAAGGGGGCACGCTGTGATCGCTCAGCAATGTAAGGGGGCACCCTGTGATCGCTCAGCAATGTAAGGGGGCACACTGTGATCGCTCTGCAATGTAAGGGGGCACGCTGTGGGCGCTC
This sequence comes from Pelophylax lessonae, assembly GCF_965119305.1. Taxonomy (NCBI): domain Eukaryota; kingdom Metazoa; phylum Chordata; class Amphibia; order Anura; family Ranidae; genus Pelophylax; species Pelophylax lessonae. The sequence continues at coordinate 792,144,317 of NC_138768.1, read as the reverse complement.
TGCAATGTAAGGGGGCACGCTGTGGGCGCTCTGCAATGTAAGGGGGCACCCTGTGATCGCTCTGCAATGTAAGGGAGCACTCTGTGATCGCTCTGCAATGTAAGGGGGCACTCTGTGATCGCTCTGCAATGTAAGGGGGCATGCTGTGATCGCTCTGCAATGTAAGGGGGCACCCTGTGATCGCTCTGCAATGTAAGGGGGCACTCTGTGATCGCTCTGCAATGTAAGGGGGCATACTGTGATCGCTCTGCAATGTAAGGGGGCACCCTGTGGGCGCTCTGCAATGTAAGGGGGCACGCTGTGATCGCTCTGCAATGTAAGGGGGCACCCTGTGATCGCTCTGCAATGTAAGGGGGCACACTGTGATCGCTCTGCAATGTAAGGGGGCACACTGTGATCGCTCTGCAATGTAAGGGGGCACACTGTGATCGCTCTGCAATGTAAGGGGGCACCCTGTGATCGCTGTGCAATGTAAGGGGGCACGCTGTGGGCGCTCTGCAATGTAAGGGGGCACCCTGTGATCGCTCTGCAATGTAAGGGGGCACACTGTGATCGCTCTGCAATGTAAGGGGGCACGCTGTGATCGCTCTGCAATGTAAGGGGGCATGCTGTGATCGCTCTGCAATGTAAGGGGGCACCCTGTGATCGCTCTGCAATGTAAGGGGGCACTCTGTGATCGCTCTGCAATGTAAGGGGGCATACTGTGATCGCTCTGCAATGTAAGGGGGCACGCTGTGGGCGCTCTGCAATGTAAGGGGGCACCCTGTGATCGCTCTGCAATGTAAGGGGGCACCCTGTGATCGCTCTGCAATGTAAGGGGGCACACTGTGATCGCTCTGCAATGTAAGGGGGCACACTGTGATCGCTCTGCAATGTAAGGGGGCACACTGTGATCGCTCTGCAATGTAAGGGGGCACCCTGTGATCGCTGTGCAATGTAAGGGGGCACCCTGTGATCGCTGTGCAATGTAAGGGGGCACCCTGTGATCGCTGTGCAATGTAAGGGGGCACCCTGTGATCGCTGTGCAATGTAAGGGGGCACCCTGTGATCGCTGTGCAATGTAAGGGGGCACCCTGTGATCGCTGTGCAATGTAAGGGGGCACCCTGTGATCGCTGTGCAATGTAAGGGGGCACGCTGTGATCGCTCTGAAATGTAAGGGGGCACGCTGTGATCGCTCTGCAATGTAAGGGGGCACGCTGTGATCGCTCTGCAATGTAAGGGGGCACCCTGTGATCGCTCTGCAATGTAAGGGGGCACGCTGTGGGCGCTCTGTAACATAAGGGGGCACACTGTGATCGCTGTGCAACATAAGGGGGCACACTGTGATCGCTCTGCAATGAAAGGGGACACGCTGTGATCGCTCTGCAATGAAAGGGGGCACGCTGTGATCGCTCTGCAATGAAAGGGGGCACGCTGTGATCGCTCTGCAATGAAAGGGGACACGCTGTGATCGCTCTGCAATGAAAGGGGACACGCTGTGATCGCTCTGCAATGAAAGGGGACACGCTGTGATCGCTCTGCAATGAAAGGGGGCACGCTGTGGGCGCTCTGCATTGAAAGAGGGCACACTGTGGTCACTCTGTATTGAAGTGGGCAATGTGATATGCAGGGGGAACAGAGGACACTGATGTAAGAAGAACATTGTTGCACCACCACTACAACCTCCAGGAGAGGAAGGGAGCACGTGAATCAGATGAACTGCACACTGTAAGTCAATATTCTTTTCGGTTACTGGGATTTGTACGCCTCTATAGCTGATGATATTTTTCACTGCTGTATTATGTACTGTTGGGATTTGCAGTCCTCTATAGCTGATGCTATTCTGCAGTATTCTGTATTGCTCCATTCTTGTTCTCTGTAGAGATGTGACACCTTCCTATTCAACAAATTGACCTGACCTTTCTCTTCATTTTTAAAGCCTTTACAAGTTTTTGAAAGCACGTAAAGAAACATGAAACAGAGCACATTAAACTTTTTCATTAAAGCGAAAGCTCAACCTACTATAGTGGAGTCACAATCAAACCCTATAGAAAAAGACAATGAATCAAGAGCAAATCCAGCTGCTAGTTGTAGTTTGCCTCACAACTCAACTGCCTTAACACCTAAGAGGAAAAATGATGGTGATGCTGACAAGACGTTTAGAAAACGCCCTTTTAATACTCATTGGCTGGAACAATTTTCATGGCTTATTTTCTCAGAGGATACAGATACAGCTACGTGTAAAGTTTGCAGTCGGTTCCCCCAAAGTTCTGATGCAAAATGGAAAGACGGGATAAAGGCTCCATTTAAAAGGGAAACCTTTGTATGGCACGAGAAAAGTAACAAGCATTAGGAGAATGTTGATAAAGTAAAGGCTAAAGACAACCCTGAGGAGAGACCTTTAGCTGTATGTGTCAGAAGAATGGACGCAGCAATGTTTCGGCACACGACACACGTGTTTAATATCGCTTATTATGTAGCTAAAAATGAGAAGCCATTTCGAGATGCCAGTTCTGCAGAAGTATGGAAATGATGTGCAGTGCAAAAAATTCATTCATTTCATTGCAAAAACTATCAGAGAAAGTCTTTTGGAAAACATTAAAAAGTCAGCTTTTATTGGTATCATGATTGATGGATCTACTGATCGTACCTCCACTGAACATGCAAACATTTATGTCCGTTATATTTCAGAAGGAGAAATAAAAGAAGATTTTTTGGGTACTTTTGCTCTAGAAAGAGCTACAGCTCAAGGTTACTTCAAAGGATTGACTGCCTTTTTGGATAGTTTAAATCTTAATTACAAAGGCACTTCTTGGGTTGCAGGTTTGGGAACGGATGGGGCTGCAAGCATGCTTGGCCACAAGTCTGGTTTGGCAGTCCAGATGAAAGACATCTGCCCACAGATGATCAGTATCCATTGTGTGGCTCATCGCTTGCAGCTTGCTATCTTGGATGTTTGCAAGGAAGTGCCATACCTACAAACATTTGATGATGTGGTGCGGCGTGTTTTTAGATATTATCATGGGTCTGCCAAACGCCTACAGCAACTAAAAGAAATTGCTAAATCTTTAAGTGAGGAAATCTTGAAACTAAAAGATATACACAGGGTGCGTTGGTTATGCAGCAAAGTTGATGCTTTGCGTGCTTTTCTTCAAAACTGGAAAACAGTGGTGAGGCATTTTGAGCAGATATCAACTGAAGGATCAATTGATTCTGCTAAGGTTAAAGGTATCCTGAAAGACCTAAAACAGGTGAAGTTTGTGAAACTTTTGTATTTTCTACTGGATTTTTATGGCAAACTGAAACCATTGTCAGAAGGTCTTCAAAACAAGTAACTTATGATATGTCACATAAAAACCAAACTGGAACATGCTGTTAAAATTCTCCAGGATCTTTGTAAAGAGAGAGGTAAAAACGAACTTGAATTCCTAGATAAGTTTACAGGTGATGGAACACTTCATGGACTACAGCTGACCAACCTTGAAGCCGGTGAAAGAGAATTTCAATCTATACGCCAAACAGTATTGGCTAAAGCTGAAAGATATCTAATTTTGAGGCTTTCTTCAGTTTCCTCAGATATTGTGCAATCTTTTAATATATTTGACAGCCTGTCCTGGCCAGACAAAGCACACATCCTCAATTTTGGATTGACTGAGTTGCACAGAATTGCAAAGCATGTTTTGCATGAGTTTGAGGACAATTTTGCACTTTTAGAAGCAGTGTGGGCTGACATGAAACTCTCCATTCAAAGTGGACTTTCTTTCAATGAGACTTTGAAAAGAATGAACCAGCAGAAAGAGAGATTCCCCACAATCCTCCGTCTGGTCAACTTCTGTGCCGTGTTGCCCCCAACAACAGCATCATGTGAACGGGGCTTTAGTTGCCAAAACAGAATAAAGACGGTCTATCGTTCATCATTGGCATTAGAGACTTTGGATGACCTTTTGATGATTGCTGTTAATGGACCACCACTCACGGATTACAATCCAAACACAGCCATTGATAAGTGGTATTTTTCATCAGAAAGGGGACGTTACACAGGGCTTGCTACTTCTGTACAACGCACGCCATAGAAAATCTCTGTCTGAAATTGGCTTTATATTGTTATGCCATATTGTTTGGCATGAAGGGAAAACCTGCTTTATTTGCCTTAATGCCACACCTATACTTTTTTGCTTTTATGTTTACATTGATACTGTTAAAGTTGTTGTTGTTGTTAATAATATTTTTTTGTAACTTAATTCTGAATAAAACATTCAAAACAGTGTCATTTTATGAGATATTTTACGGGGGCGTGTTTAGGGGCGGAGCAGGGTAGGGTTTGGGTGTGGCAACAAGTGGCGAGTAACTGTTAAGGCCTGGCTAGTAGCTCATGATTTGAAATTTTGAGCCCTGGCTTTATCACTGTCCAGTCCCCAGGCTGGGACTGGGGAAAGGACACGACTCTATTCCTTAATGCGATAGAAACATTCCCATTGTACAGGAACTAATGGACACAAATCTAGAATTCTCTACGTCACTGTTCTTAAACTGGTGATTAGTTAAAATAATTTATGGTTTACTGTACAACCTTTTACTTCCCTCACCTTCCAAGACAATGAGTACACATTTTTATTTAGTTTCCTTTTTCTTCCTATTACAGAGAATTCATGAAGTGATGAATAGACCTAGCATTACTCCAAACCTGAAGAACATCTTGAATCAGATAAGCACATATGATAACATCCCAAGAAAAAAAGCCAAATTTCAGGTAAGTCTATAGCTGGCCATTCTCTAGTAGAATTTTGTTTGAAAAAATTTTATTTTTGAAAAGTTTGTTTGGTTTTCTAATGGTCGATAGGCTCGAATTGATGGTCATTTTTGTAGTGCTGAGAAAATTCGAAGGATCAAAATGGAAAAAAGCTTCTCGCAGAAATTTCTAACAGTGTATGTGGGTTTCTTTCAGGAATTTCCATTCACACCAAAATGGAGAGTAAAAAGCAAACGGCATTTCTAAGTACTTTAAAACTAAAACTAACATTTAGTCTCCTTTTGGCATGTACTGTTGAGATTTTTCATACAAATGAATAAAATCTAGCCGTATATGGTCAGCTTAAGTCCAGTTAGTTCCTATTCAAATAACACTGCATACAGTTAAAATCCTCCAAGCTGAACTGTTAATAGATAGTGTAAGAGCACATTTCAAACTATTATTCACAGCAGTAAACCATGCATGGGACAAGGACACCCAGGATCAAATGGTGTCCCTTGACAAACCAAGCATGTTTGCCCTGCTCTTTTATTCAGTTCTGGAGGGTCTTTTACAGCAATTACATTGTATAAAACAAACAAAATATCTGCTTAACAGAGCCACTAACTAAGCTGAGGCCAGTTCCTGAATCCTGACTAATAGTGTGTTAACCAACAGAAAGAGGCGGCTCTTGTACCTTTTATAATGTTCTGTCAGCAGTCAGCCTTTTCGTACACGAGAGAGAACCTTGAGCATCTGTATCTGTCAGCTCACAGAAAAAAGCTTGTGGACAGCTGAGAACAGTCACGAGGTCTGCTGCTAGGTAAGATGTTGCCTAGACAACAACAAAAGAAGGGCGCATCGACCTTGTGCATTACCACTAAAAAAGGTTTATTATGATCCAACGACAACTCATATTATACTCCCCAAACGAGTGATGATAAAACCCATAAAAACACGATGGAACCGGTCGTCTCCAAAATATCCAGGTAACCCCTGTACTGGATGACTTGCTAGTGTCAGCAACTCTATGGCTGGACTGACGCGTTTCGAGGGAGGACCCTCTTCCTCCAAGCCAAAACTTGCTACTGAACTGTTTCATTTGCAAGGTATTAAGTAGTCAGCTACTACCGCCCTCCACAAGCCGTTCCGCCCCACAGGAAGCAAAGGTCAGCATGTGAGTGGCGAAGGCATAGGTAAAAACAATACCATGGACTGAGAATAAAACAATTAAATAAATAATCTCCTTTTTAAAATACATATATATATATATATATATATATATATATATAATCAATGTGATATACAATCAGGCTCAAAAAGTGTGTGTGTGTATATATATATATATATATATATATATATATATATATATATATATACAGGGCTTGACAAATTTTCCTGAAATCTAGGAGCCAGCTAAAAGTTACGAGCCAGTTTTTTTTTTTTGTTTTTAAACTAACAACCAAGCTTTATTTAATAAAACAGATACTAAATTTACACATAAATATGACTAGAACCCCACTCTCCTCTATAGCGCAATTGGATGGAAACAGACTGTCTGTCTCTTTCCATCTGATCCGATCCACGGGATGGATAGAAAGTAGAACCACCATCCGTCTGTTTTTGGCGGACAGGATCAGATGGCGGCAGATTACTGCTCCATAGAGGAGAATGAAGGGTCCGATCAGGTCTGCCTGAAAAACTGACAGGCGGACCTGATCAGACAGCCCGTGTGAAAGGGGCCTTCGGCTGTGGCATGGCGATGAGGGGAAAAAAAAAAAGAGATAGATAGAGATGTATATATATATATATATATATATATATATATATATATATATATATATATATATATAATAATCTTTTTTTTTTTAATAATAATAATTGGAAAAAAAAAGAAAAATAATTTTTTTTAATAATTAAAAAAAAAAAAGTATTTTTTTTTTTTTACATTTAAAAAATAAATTAAATTAATAATAACCACACTCTCTGTCAAAGGTAACTAACTGGACAGGGAGATGGGAATGCATTGAGAACAAACAGGCAGTGGAAACAGTCATTACAACAGTGATTACTCCCGGCCACCACAAGAGGGCGCCCGCCAGTTCCCCATTTGAAGCCTCTCATCTCAAGAAGACCGAAAAGCCGGGGCCTCAATTTTCAGACGGCGCGGAAGTCCGTGCGCGGAAGTCCGTGCAAAAATGACAGGACACCTTCTGCAGGGCACCCCAGGCGCCAGGTCGCTAATTCTAGTCACAAATGCGACCTGGCGCCCGGGGTTTGTCGAGTCCTGTGTGTATGTTTTGAATTTTTGTTTTGTTCTTTGCAAGATGTTGTCAAGGACCAGAGGTTTTATACTTCCCAAAGCACTACCAAATCTCTGGGTTCCAGGATACAGAACAGGACTTAGTGTTACTAAACCCACAACAGTAAAATCAGTCTGTATATTCAGTAAAGCATGCTTGCTATACTCACTGTGGCACAGTTTAAACAGCCTTTTTACACAATGCAAAGGATTGACCGCTTATCCTTTGCATTGTGTAGAAAGGCTGTTTAAACTGTCTTCTCTGATGCTCCATGCTCAGTTTGGTTTTTAATACGTAACTGACAATTGCGCGGTCGTGTGATGCTGTACCCAAATAACATTTATGTCCTTTTTTTTCTCACAAATAGAGCTTTCTTTTGGTAGTATTTGATCATCTCTGCGTTTATTTTTTGCGCTACAAACAAAAAATGACCATCAAAAAAAAAACAAAATTTTTTTACTTTCTGCTATTAAACATTCAATGAAAAAGTTGCAAAAATCAAATTTCTTCATCAATTTAGCCCATTATTTATTTTGCTACATATTTTTGGTAAAAAAAAAAGACCCAATAAGCGTATTTGATTGGTTTGCGCAAAAGTTATAGCATCTACAAATTATGGGATATTTTTATTTATTTTTACTAGTAATGGAGATGATCAACGACTTATAGCAGAACTGCGATATTGCAGCGGACATTCTGACACTTTTCACTCCTTTTAGGGACCAGTGTCACTAATACAGTGATCAGTGCTAAAAATATGCACGGTCCCTGTACTAATGACAATTGTTAACATTGAGAGTTGCAGAGCTAAAAACTTGGTATAGTAGTGTCACCATCTGGGTATATACTGTGGGGGTGCACTGAGGGGTTCGCAAGAATTGAACAAAATTTTAATTTCTGGCAAATAAAACGTTTCATTTAAAATAAAGTTACTGTATTGCCAACACTTTTTTCTTTAGTTCTGGATAGAGTATGGGAAGTAACCCCTGCCAGCTTATTATTTGTGGTCTGTCTCCCTGGCTTGATTTTGCTTCCCTTCCTGTAATGGAGGCACAACAAGAAACAAGAAAAAATTTCTATATTCTATAAACGGAGGAGATGTCTCCTCTTAGATGGTTGTTCCTGAAAAAAGGTGCCCCCTTTAAGATGTTCCCTTGTTTCTTGATATGGGGAAAACTCTAAAAAATGTGGATTTCCCCTCTCGCTTTTAATTCTTGGTGATAGTGGTGCACCAAAATTTCGGCAACCAAAATTTTCGGCCGAAAATGGGCCTATTCCATTTCGGCCGAAAATGGGTTAAAGATGCCGAAATTAATAATGGCTGCAACGGGCGCAGCGCAGGTTTCAATAGTCCCGCCTCTGGCCTGCGGCCCGCCTCCCAGTGATGTTAGTACTACGACTATGTGTATGAATGAACTAACACACCGGGCGGGCGGGCGAGCGGCCGCTAATAGCTGTAACTGAGCCCTTCACTTCCCTATCAGGCGGGTATCTCCGCTGACAGGGAAGTGAAGGGCTCACTCAAATACCTTTTTGGTGCCTGAAACCTGTTAAGATTGTAAAACTGTGCCCTGCAGTTGAGACTGATTTGTCCACACAGCATGCTATTGACTTTTGTACATGATGTAAGGGGGGGAAGCATTAGTAAAAAAAAAATATATATATTTCTCTTACGTCCTCCGACAGTCGCCGCCCCTTCATAATCTTCACCAATGGGTAATTGACCTTTGCTCCGCAGGTGTAGCTAGGCAACAAGATTTGTTAATATCAAAGCTTTTAGCATATCACACCCCTAGGGGGCGGTCCCCTCAGTCAATACCTCCCTGCTTCCAGCATTCTCAACTCAGTTTTCAATTGCCTAGCCTAGGAGTAGCTGGCTGTTCCTGTGCTGGGGCTTTCAGTCTCAGCCTTCTATCCTCTTTTTGATTTTATTTCAAGTATTTTTCTCTTTCTTTTACTTAGCTGTTTTTTTCTCAGCATTAGTTTAGTTTTCTTCGGATGAAGATGATCATGCGGAGCTGGGTCTCGGACTGGCCACCCAGGGCTGAGAGCCAGGGGTTTCCCCAGCCTGCCATCGAGCGTTCAGCTCAGGTTTCCCTGGCATATTGAACGACCCATCCCTGTTCGCTGCAGGGATGCTGCCTGTGAGGTGGCTACCTCACCGGGCGCCATTTGCGGTTTCGCACCGCAGTCCACTGCGTCCTGGCTGTGACACTCCCTGTCCTCAGTACAGCGGTTTGGTCGCTAGAGAAGGCTCCCCACGCCATCCGGAATGGTAAGTAAATTTCTATGTGGGGACCTGTCTGTTTGGGTGTCAGTCTGTGACTGTGTGACCCGCATGTCTGTGTAAGTGCTGAGCTCCCTGTCAGATTCCTGTGTTAGCATGCCTTTCTGTGGGCCCGGGGGGGGGGGGGGGGCTCTCCCGCTCTGCTGTGTGAGATGTATGGGGCAGACTGGGCTCAGACATGCTGTACGGCGACCGATGATGCGGCCCGCCATTTTTTTCGGCAAACTGTGTGGTACAGCGCGGTGTTTTGGCGCCAAACGCCGCCATTTTGGCGGCGATCGCTCCTGCAAGCACATGTCGGCGCCATATTCTTATTGCCTAGATTCCCTCAGCCAAGCGGCCATGTTTGTGAAGCCTTCATAGGCAGTCATTGCATCACTTCCTTTTTCACTGGAACAGCGATCGGTGGCAGCAGCTGTGTGCTCTCTCCAGGTTTTTACCTTCCTTATCCTGTATTTCCTTGCTCAGTGCTCCTTATCCCTGCGGGGGTCGGTACATACAGTAGTGTGCGGTGGGCTGCGCTCGCCGCGGTCTTAAAGGGGCAGTCCTTTATTTCAGTTGATACTGGGGCATGGATTCTCAGGATTGTAAGTTTCCTCCCACCCTGGTGGGGCTGCTGCATCCCCGAGGGGGCTGATCTGGCTGCTGTTGTAGCGAACTTGGCTTCTCAGGTGCAGATGCTAATGGCTGATCGATCCGCAAAACGGCCCAGGTTATCTATTTCCTCTGATTCAGAGGGCGATGGGGCTGCTATGGCTGGAGTGCCCTTCTCAGGGTCTTGTTCATCTCTGGACCTTGTGGGGTCTGAGGGGGAGGCTGAGGTAGAAGGAGTTGATACTTCTCCCCCTGGCTCGCCTGAAGAGCTTGCACTCATGGATGAGTTGATTACTTCTATCAAGGAAACACTGCATCTGCAGGATGAACCGTGTCCTCCTGCTTTGAAGTCCTCTTATGGGACGAAAAGGAAACGCAAATCAGCGCAGGTTTTTCCCTGCCCTGCGGAATTTCAGTGCGCTGTTGATGAGCAATGGCGCAATTTGAAGAAGCCCTTTACTGTGCCAAGTAAGTTCAAGCTGCATTATCCATTTACACCCGCCACTGATAAACGTTGGTGTGTGCCACCTCAGGTGGATCACGCGGTGGCAGTTTTGAATAAATCTACTGCGATTCCTGCTGAGGATACCCTGGTGTTCCGGGACCCTACGGACAGGAGATTGGAGTCTCTGGCCCGTCATGCTTATACGGTTGCTGGTTCTATGCTGAAGCCTATTTTTGCTTCCATTATGGCAGCCCAAGCTATTGCGGATTGGACGCAGGTGCTCAGGTGCACCCTGGTGGCTGACTCTGCTCCGCCGACAACATTGGCTATGGTAGATCAAATTCATCAGGGTGTCATGTATTTGTGCGATGCGGACTTGGATTTAGTCCCTTTGGCTGCACGCCTCTCTAGTGTAGCGGTGTTGAACCGTCTCCTGATATGGCTGAAATGTTGGTCGGTTGACCAATCCTCTCGCAAGACTCTAGCTAATCTTCCCTACGTGGGATCTCGCCTTTTTGGCGAGTCTTTGGATACTCTAAAGGGAATTTCCGGGGGTAAGAGCACTCTCTTACCCCACACTCACAAGAATAAGTTTGTTCGCGGTAAGAAGAATACCTCGTTTAGGCCCTCTCAGGGGTCCTTTCGTGCCTTTCGGTCGCAATACAAGGGCAAGCCCTTCAAGGGCCAAGGCTCCCAGAAGAAGCCGTGGGCAGGTAAGCAGAAGTCCGGCCAGTCCGGGTCCGCTGCCCATGCCAATTCGGCCTGAAGGGGCGCCCTCACCCGGTTCTGGGGTGGGGGGAAGTTTGCTCGGTTTTCTTCAACCCTGGCTGGCCCGCATACGGGACAGGTGGGTTCAGGAAATCGTTCGATCTGGATACAAGATCGAGTTTCTCTCTCGGCCGGCGAGCAGATTTTTTCCCTCAAATCTTCAGCTGTCTCCGGAGCGTTTGCAGGATCTGCACCTGGCGGTGCGGGCCCAGGGAGTGGTGGTTCCGGTGCCTCATCGGGACAGATTTCGGGGGTTCTACTCCAATCTGTTCACTGTGCCCAGAAAGGAGGGCAAGGTACGTCCGATTCTGGACTTGAAAGCTCTGAACCGCTTTGTACGGGTTCGCAAGTTCCGCTTGGAATCCCTGCGCTCAGTGGTGGCTGCCCTGAGTCAGGGGGAATTCATGGCCTCCATCGATCTGAAGGATGCGTACCTTCACATCCCCGTTTTCGAGGGTCACCAGAGGTACCTTCGATTCGCCATTGCGGAGGATCATTACCAATTCGTGGCGTTACCCTTCGGTCTCGCTTCAGCTCCGCTGATTTTCACCAAGGTGCTTGCGCCGGTCCTGGCTTTATTGAGAGCCCAGGGCGTCTCTGTCTTGGGATATCTGGACGATATCTTGCTTCGGTCTACGACCAGTCAGGGCCTGGTGAATGACCTGTCCACCACGATGCAGACTCTGCAGGAGTTTGGTTGGACGATAAATTTTCCAAAATCAACGTTGTGTCCGTCGGTTTGTCTTCCCTACCTGGGGATGATCCTGGACTCTGCTCAAGCGAAGGTCTTCCTGCCGGAAGACAAGCTCCGGACACTTCAGGACGAGGTCAGGTCCCTCAGGGACACTCAGTGCTCGTCCCTCGGGACACTCAGTGCTCGTCCCTCTGGACATGTATGAGATGTCTAGGTCTAATGGTTTTGGCTTTCGAGGCGCCCAGTTTCACACGCGGGGTCTTCAGGCGGAGATCCTGGCCAAGTGGGACGGGAGTCCGCAATCTCTGGATCGGCAGCTTTCGTTGAGCCGCCACACCCGAAGGGGTCTTTTGTGGTGGCTCCAGTCCCCGGCGGTGTCGGGGGGCAAGTCCTTTCGTCCTTTGTCGTGGACGGTGATCACCACGGATGCCAGCCTGTCGGGCTGGGGTGGTGTTCTGGGCGTTCTGTCCGCCCAGGGAACTTGGTCGGAGGAGGAATCCTCCCTTCCGATCAACATTCTGGAATTGAGGGCGGTAAAACTTTGCCTTCTGCATTGGTCGGAACGGCTTTAGGGCCGTCCGGTGCGGGTTCAGACGGACAATGCCACAGCGGTGGCCTACATCAACCATCAAGGGGGCACCAGGAGTGCCCGTGCTGCTCGGGAAGTAAACGGCATTCTGTCGTGGGCCGAGACGCACGTCCCAGCGATAACGGCTGTGCACATTCCGGGGGTGGAGAACTGGCAGGCGGACTATCTGAGTCGCCAGACCCTGGACCAGGGGGAGTGGTCCCTTCACCCGGATGTCTTCCAGAAGTTGTGCGCAAAGTGGGGTCTTCCGGATGTGGACCTGTTCGCGTCTCGTCTGAACAACAAGGTGGAAAGGTTCGTGGCAAGGACGCGTGATCCTCAGTCGGACGCGTTAGTGGCGCCCTGGCATCAGTATCATCTGATGTATGCCTTTCCACCGATTCAGCTGCTGTCCAGGCTGCTTCGCAGATTGGCCTCGGAACCGCACGCGGTGATTCTGGTGGCACCGGACTGGCCTCGCCGGTCTTGGTACGCAGACCTCGTAAATCTGGCAGTCGACGCTCCGTGGCGCCTGCCGCTTCGGGAAGACCTTCTGTCTCAAGGGCCGATATTCCATCCTGCTTTACAGTCGCTGGCTTTAACGGCCTGGCTGTTGAAAGCCAGGTCCTGAAGGATAGGGGTCTCTCCCCTGAGGTCATTCCCACGTTGATCAAGGCTAGAAAAGCCTCTTCGGGAAAAATTTACTACCGTACTTGGAAAGCGTTCTTTGCCTGGTGTGAGTCCAGGGGGTATTCCCCTCGCTCATACTCGGTGTCGAGAGTGTTGGCTTTCCTCCAAACTGAGTGGACCAGCGTTTGGCGCTGGCCACAATTAAGGGTCAGATTTCTGCGCTGGCCGTTCTTTTTCAACGCCCTGTGGCGTCTAATTCATTGGTTAGCACCTTTGTTCAGGGGGTGCGACATTTAGCCCCTCCTAGGAGGGAACCTTTGCCTCCATGGGACTTGAACTTGGTTCTGTCCCTGTTACAACAGGCTCCCTTTGAAAAGATCAGGGAGATCTCGTTGTCTCTGTTGTCCAAAAAGGTTGCCTTTTTGGTGGCGATCACTTCGGCTCGCAGGGTGTCGGAGCTGGCGGCTTTGTCCTGCAGCTCTCCCTACCTGGTGATTCACAAGGATAAGGTGGTCTTGCGACCTAACCCATCTTTTCTTCCGAAAAGGATCTCGGAGTTTCACCTGAATGAGGACATTGTCTTGCCTTCGCTTTGCGCGAAGCCTAAGCATCCGAAGGAGGTGGCTTTTCATGCCTTGGATGTTGTTCGGGCGATCAGGGTTTACCTGTCATCGACTAAGTCCTTTCGCAAGTCGGATTCACTATTCGTTCTTCCAGAGGGACCTCGGAAGGGCATGGCGGCGTCGGCTGCTACCATCGCCAAATGGATCAGACAGACGATTGTGCAAGCCTATGCTTTGAGGGGGAAGGTTCCTCCTTTCCCTGTGAAGGCGCACTCTACCAGATCTCTGAGTACGTCTTGGGCCTTTCGTCATCAGGCTTCTGTGGCCCAGGTGTGTAAGGCGGCGACTTGGTCGTCCGTTCACACCTTCTCCAAATTTTACAAAGTGGATGTTCAGGCATCGGCAGATGCTTCCTTTGGCCGTAAAGTTCTTAGTGCGGCAGTGCCTTAGGGTCCCTTGTTTGGGCCCTTGGCTGTTGGGGTGTTTTTACCCCTGGGTTACTTGTTCTTCCTGGGTTGTTGCTCCTGTTGAGCACTTTTTCCTGTTGCCAGGTTGGTTCTCTTACCTTGGTAAGGTTCCTTTCTCTGATGTGGGTACTGCGTTGCTTTATGCGTGGCTGCGTTTTTTTCCCACCCCTCATGTCTACACTGCTCTGGGACATCCCATTGGTGAAGATTATGAAGGGGCGGCGACTGTCGGAGGACGTAAGAGAAAACTGAATTTTTGTAAAATCTTACCGTAAAATTCCTTTCTCTGAGTCCTTCGACAGTCGCCGCCCCCGCCCCTCTTTTGGGGTTTGTTTATGTACTCTACTGCTATGCTACCAAAACTGAGTTGAGAATGCTGGAAGCAGGGAGGTGTTGACTGAGGGGACCGCCCCCTAGGGGTGTGATATGCTAAAAGCTTTGATATTAACAAATCTTGTTGCCTAGCTACTCCTGCGGAGCAAAGGTCAATTACCCATTGGTGAAGATTATGAAGGGGCGGCGACTGTCGGAGGACTCAGAGAAAGGAATTTTACGGTAAGATTTTAGAAAAATTCCGTTATTTTTGTTATACCAACAGTTTTTAAATGCATTTTATTACTTTCATAACTATTTTACTATCTTATGCGATAATTGATTCAATGGACAACTTAAATTATTAATAGTGGAGTTCTTATTTTCATAGTTATACAAATGCAGGAGAATTAGTAAAATCTGCTGTCTTTCTAAAAATCCTGTGCTTCAATTCCTGTTATCTGCCCGGAATGAGTTAGTAAAGTATAAATGTTAATGTCTATGCATTGCTTTTTACTCCCTCAAATCAGAAAATAGAGGCATGTCCTGCATATAATTGACAGCCCAGGGAGAGCCCCACTGTGGACAGCTACAGTTCTTTAGGTTTACCTATAGTCACTAGTAACCTTGGACCCTTGAAATAGCAGACACCCATGTGTTGCTTCAGCTGTCTCCCATACTGCCCTTGAAGCCCTGAAACCCAGTGTACTCTATTATGCAATCACTGAACAAATCTGAAAAAATCAAACTCTGACCCCCCCCCCCCCGACATTGGGGGCCGAAAGAGAAGTACAAGACAAGATGGGTGAGAGCTCTTCTTTGTCTTTTTTTGAAAAACTTTTTTGTTCAGTTTTTTTACTGTTTTTTTTCTGCAGAACTGGATGAAGAACAGCCTAAAAATTCACAATCAAGCTATACAAGACCAAGTTTGGGAGATATTCTCAGAAGCCACCAGCACAGTAAGTATTATTTAGGTAAATGCTAATAAATGGTATACAGTGCCTTGAAAAAATATTCATACCCTTTGGAATTTTCCAGATTTTGCCATGTTACATCCAAAAACGTAAATGTATTTTATTGGGATTTTATGTGATAGACCAACACAAAGTGGCACATAATTGTGAAGTGGAAGGAAAATGATAAATGTTTTTCAAGTTTTTTTACAAATAAATATCTAAAAAGTGTGGCATGCATTTGTATCCAACCCCCTTTACTCTGATACCCCAAACTAAAATCTAATGGAACCAATGCCCTTCAGAAGTCACCTAATTAGAAAAAAAGAGTTGACCTGTGTGTAATTTAATCTCAGTATAATTACAGCTGTTCTGTGAAGCCCTTAGAAGTTTGTTAGAGAACCTTAATAAACAAACAGCATCATGAAGGCCAATGAACGCACCAGACAGGTCAGGGATAAAGTTGTGGAGAAGTTTAAAGCAGGGTTAGGCTATACAAAAATATACTAAGCTTTGAACAACTCATAGAGTACTGTTCAATCCATCATCTGAAAATGGAAAGAGTATGGCACAACTAGAAACCTACCAAGACATGGCTGTCCACCTAAATTGACAGGCTGGGCAAGGAGAACAATAATCAAAGAAGTAGCCAAGAGGCCCATGTTAACTCCTGGAGAAGCTGCACTTAGGTGGGAGAATCTGTCCACAGCATCATGTTGTGGGGATGCTTGTTTTCAGCAGGGACAGGGAAGCTGGTCAGAGTTGATGGGAAGATGGATGAAGCCAAATACAGAGCAATCTTAGATGAAAACCTTTTAGAGTCTGCAAAAGACTTGAGACTGGGGCGGAGGTTTACCTTCCAGCAGGACAACAACCTAAACATACAGCCAAAGCTACAATGGAATTGCTTAGATCAAAGCATATTAATGTGTTATAATGGCCCAGTCAAAGTCTAGACCCTAATCCAATTGAGAATCTGTGGCAAGACCTAAGAATTGCTATCCATAGACGCAATCCAATCTGACAGAGCCTAAACTATTTTGTAAAGAAGAATGGGCAAAAATGTCACTCTCCTAGATGTGCAAAGTTGGGAAAGACGAACCCAAAAAGACTTGCATCTGTAATTTCAGAGAGGTGGTTCTACAAAATATTGACTCGGGGGGCTGAATACAATTGTACACCACACTTTTCAGATATTTATTTGTAAAAAAATTTGAAAACCATTTATCATTTTCCTTCCACTTCACAATTATGTGACACTTTGTGTTGGTCTATCACATAAAATCCCAATAAAGTACATTTTACCTTTTTGGTTGTAACATGACAAAATGTGGAAAATTTCAAGGGGTATGAATACTTTTTCAAGGCACTGTATATCTTACCCTGACATTTACTAAGAGGTTCCAAATAATTTCACAGACAAAAGAAGCAGCTGGCAAAGAAACCTCAAAACCAGCTGACTCCGCTGCTCCTGAAGAAACATCTCAACCTTCAGAAACCGTGGAAGGTACCAAAAAGAAGAACAAAAGGGAACGCAAGGAGGAAAGGCAGAAAAAGAAGAAAAAAGAAAAGAAGGATCTGAACTCGGAGGAACACACAGAAAATGAAACAAAGAAAAAGGGCAAGAAACGCAAAATAGAAGAGGAGTGTCAGGAGAGCGATGATGAGGATAGAACAGACAAAAAGAAAAAAAAGAAAAATAAACGTGAAAATGATAGCGAGGATGTGCAGAATGGCGAAGAGGAGCCAAGAACACAGAAGAGGAAACATGAAGAATCACAAGGTATCCGTCTGATGCAGTTAGATGTTTTTGGAAACTGGCTGTAGTGTAGCTACTGAGGTAAGGGCCCTTGTGACAGTTGTGGACCATTCTTCCTAATTCAGCCTTACTGCCCTGTTGGAAACTTACCATAATGCAGAGATGGTCTTTCAGGTTGCTGGATAGCAGAGCATCATGTGCAGGATCTGCTCAGGGTTCAGGGAAGCTTTCCTTTTTATCCCCTTTGTTGGTTTTGTGATCTGATACTACATAATCAAGTAGGCCTGTGCCACCTCTACACTATAGTATGTCATTACAGCAGGGGCAGTAAAGGTAGCATAGGAACCAGATTGCCCTCGACCTCTAGAGTGGTCTTTTTTGTTGCTGTTTTGATCCAGTTTCCCTCACTATTGAAAATGTGCATATGTCTGCACCACTGCCTCTCTAAGCTGAATGGTGCTGTTTCCCAGTCAGTAGTGAGGGAGCAAGCTGAACTACATACATGTATAGTTTAAGGGTAACTCCACTTTCGTGGGGGGAAAAAAAAGGCAAATAAAATAATATAGTGTATACAATTGCGATTCAAGTTATATTGTAATTTAATGTTATTGAAAATTACCTTTCCTTTTCAATCTGCAGCTCCGTAATTTTTTGTGAAATGCAATGCAATATGGCTACCTGGAGGTGTTCTGTACATGGAATGTGTACAGAATTCCCCCCAGAAAGACCTTTTCCTGCTTGTGTTATTGGCTCACCAATTTTCCCAGATGTCTGCACTAAGTTTACAGTTCCCAGGAAGGAGGGCAAAGTTCGTCCAACCCTGGACCTCAAAGCCCTGAACTGCTTTGTGCGGTACAGAAGTTCCGGATGGAGTCCATCCGTATGGTGGTGGCGTCCCTTCATCAAGGGGATCTTCTGGCCTCTATTGATATCAAGGACGCTTACCTCCATATCCCAATATATGTCGGGCATCAGAGCTTCCTCCGCTTTGCCGTGGGCAAGGAACATTATCAATTTGTGGCGTTACCCTTTGGTCTCGCCTAAGCTCCTCAGGTATTCACAAAAGTGTTGGCCCCGGTCTTAGCATTGTTGCAACAGCGGGGGTTTGCGGAACTGGGGTACCTGGACGATCTTTTGCAAGCAGAATCTACGACTGCTCTAAAAAACAACCTGGACATCACTGTGTGGACTCTGCAGGAGTTTGGTTGGACATTGAATTTCCAGAAGTCTGCTCTGGGTCTGACTCTGGACTTGGCCTCAGCCAGGGTTTTTCTGCTCCAGAAGCTGCAGGATGCCATTCGACTTCTGTTGTCCTGCAGTTGGTCGTCTCTCAGGACTTGCATGCATGTGCTGGGTCTGATGGTGTCTACCTTTGAGGCGGCTCCATTTGCACAGTTCCATGCAAGATCTTTCCAGAGAGATTCTTGCCAAGCGGGACAAGAATCCACAATCTCTAGACAATCTGATTCTGCTGTGCCAGGGTACGAGAGAGTCCCTGATATGGTGGTATGGTGGATTTGCTCTCTAGTACAGGGGAAGGAAGGATTTTCCCTGTCGAAGAGCCAGACGGTGGACGGTGGTCACCACGGATGCCAGTCTGTCCGGATTGGGAGGTTTATGGGGAATGGAATTTGCTCTGGTTGTTTGGACTCTGGAGGAGTCCAGACTATCGATCAATGTACTGGAACTTCCGGCGATCAGACTTTGTCTAGCCCATTGGATGATTTGTCTTCAGGGGTGTCCGGTACGGATTCAGTCGGACAATGCCACGGACGTGGCATATGTCGATCACCAAGGGGGCACCAAAAGTGTCCTAGCGGCTCGTGAAGTAGCCGGCATTCTAAGGTGGGCAGAATGTTTTGTTCCGGCTCTCTGCCGTGCATATTCCAGGGGTCGAATATTGTCAGGCAGATTACCTTAGTCAACAGGCCTTGGACCAGGGAGAATGGTCACTTCATCCGGAGGCGTTTCATCAGCTGTGTCTCCAGTGGGGAACTCCCTGAGGTAGACCGCAGAGATTTCTGGCAAGGTCTCGGGATCCTCTGACCAACGCCACAGACGCACTGGTGGCTCCTTGGGGCCAGTATCGACTGATATATACGCCTTTCCTCCTCTAAAATGATGCAGAAGGAATTTTGATCATCCTACTGGCCCCAGACTGGCCTCGCCGGTCTTGGTACGCAGATCTAGTATGGATGATCACCGAAGTCCCTTGGCGACTCCCTCTCAGAGAAGACCTATTCGCCCAAGGGCCAATCCTCCATCCTGCTTTACAGTCACTGGCTTTAATGGCTTGGCTGTTTTGAAAGCCAGTTGCTGAAGGACAGGGGGTTGTCTGACTCGGTGATTACCTTGCTGTTAAAAGCTAGAAAATCTACCTATAGGAAGATTTACCATCGTCTCTGGAAGTCGAACATTGCGTGATGTGAGACTCTGGGGGTTTCTCCCCGTCCAATTTGGTGGCTTGAATTTTGGCATTCCTCCAAAGAGGTGTGGAACAGTGTCTGGCCTTGGGTACCATCAAGAGCCAGGTTTCGGCCTTGGTGATTTTCTTTCAACGTCCTTTTGGCTACGCATTCCTTGGTTCACACCTTTGTTCAGGGAGCCACTTGGCTCCACCTGTGCGGTCTCCATTGCCTCCGTGGCATCCTAATTTGGTACTGTCGGTTCTTCAGAAACCACCTTTCGAAAACAATCGTGAGATTCATTTGCTTACATTGTCCCAGATGGTAGCCTTCTTGGTGGCGAATACTTCTGCATGCAAAGTGTTGGAGCTGGCTGCTTTGTCTTGTTACTCACCTTTATTTTGTGGTTCATAGAGATATAAGTGCTTCGCCCTTGTCAGTCGTTCCTTCCTAAGGTTGTTTCTGGTTTCCATCTGAATGAAGACATTTTGTTGCCTTCCCTGTGTCCTAAGCCTAGGCATCCTAAGGAGATTGCCTTGCATTCTCTGGATGTGGTTCGGGCGATCAAGGTGTACTTGGCAGCTAGCAAGTCATTTAGAAAATCAGACTCGCTGTTTGTCCTTATGGATGGTCCTCGCAAGGGGTTGGCTGTGTCTGCCGCGACCATTTCCAGATGATCAGACAGACAGTAGTGTAGGCCTATTCAGTCAAGGGTCAGGCTCCTCCTTTCCCTGTTAATGTGCTCTACACGGGCACTTCCGACATCAGGCGTCAGTGATACAGGTTTGCAAGGCGGCCACTTGGTCACCTGTGCACACTTTCACAAAATTTTACAAAGTAGATGCTTTTGGCCGCAAGGTTTTGCAGGCTGCTGTTTGAGAGGGCTAGTCCTCTATGAGGGTGTATGTTTGTTTTTTTTCAGTTGAGCTCCATCTTATCTGGTTGGCTATTTTTAGCCTTTTGGGAATTTTTTCTGCGTTTTTTTTTTTTTTTTTTTTTTTTTATTTTTTTTTTACCACCCTTCATGTTTGACACTGCTTTGGGACGTCATAATAGTCAAGAAGATTCTGGAGCTGGGTCTGTCAATGAACGAAAGATAAAATTTGGAGTTTTGCCTTACCATAAAATCAATTTTTCTGGTGTTCATTGACGGACACAGTACCCACACCTCTATTGATTTGGGTCATTTTTCTTCTGACACTTTGCAACAAAACTGAGTGCATATAGCCTGTAGGGGGCAGCATAACCCCAACGGTCAAGAAGATTCTAGAGCTGTGTCCATCAATGAACATCAGACAACAGGATATTACGGTAAGACAAAAATCCAATTTTTCAGTAAGTGGTCAGCAATTGTAGTCACAATGTACTGACCTATTATATGGTCTCCTCCTGTATGACGTTGTCAGGGGTCCAACCCCTGACGACGTCACGTGTTGCCGAAACCGGTCGGAGGAGGAACCTGCGGTACGTCGTGCTGAGGCCAGCAGGGAGACACGGCGGCCATTTTATCGGTTGGAAACAAAGTTCCTGAGAGTATAGCTCCGAGACATGCTGTGATTTCTTCATACAAATGTGAGTTGCCACTCTGCTTTTACCTAATAAACCTGTGAACGTACTTCACTATTGGAGTTGTCCCTTTCCTCCGTATGTGCATTTGTTCCGGTTGGAGCTGCTGAGGGAGCATTAGGAATCGGTACATGTCGATCTGGGCACCGGTTTGATTACAGAGGCTGGCTTTGATCCTTGTAATGGGGGTCATTGCATATTGGTAAGAGGCCATTTATTATCTTGGTGGCGGTTCCTGCACTCGGGGCTTTTTCCAAGTTTGAAGTGGTGGACAGTTTCCCTTCTCTTTGGAGCACTCTCTGATGAACTTTGTTTACTGCATTTTATATTTGATCCATTGTGAACATTTGTATGGACTGTGGATTTTATTTATTTTTGTTAGCGCTGCACCATTTCCATTCTACAGTGCCATTCGGATCTGGTATTTCTGATTCTAGATCAGGTGCTGGCTGCTTTCAATTGGTCTGTTTGTTTATGGTTTTATTTTTACATTTTAGCGCAGCAATATCCCCATTTTTATCCTCCTGTATAACCTTCACTTTGCTTATTTTTTTTTTTTTTTTTATTATTCGGAACAGAACAAGAAGATGATGCAGAAAACTGTGTGGAGGAGGAAAATGATGAAGAGAATAGTGGGAACAAAGGTAAAGGTGCATTTATTGCTAAACAAGGTTTATGGTCCTTCCCCCCCCCCCCCCCCATATTACTTTAGGGATAGACTGTTGTAAACTATTTTATATAGCCAGTGACGTGACTGGCCTCAGGTGATACATAGAGATGAAACAAATCCTCCTACATAAGTTGTATCTGTCTATGGGCAGTCTTATTTTCTCTACATCTGTTCAAAGTCCAGAATTTATAAAGCTTGTCTGAGATGTCAGGGGTCGGATAACTAAAATTACACTCTACAGAGCTCAGTGAGGAGAGCTCTGATAGCTGATTTGAGGGAAGGGACCCCTCCCCCTCTTGCACACAGGAACAGAGCCGAGGCTGTCAATCTGCTGGAGGTCCCTCCCCTGTAACAGTTTTTCTCTTGTAAGTAAGTACTGTATAAGTACATACTATAGAAGGAGATGCTTTGTTCATATTTCATGTCTGATGTTTTAAAACCACTTTAAAGGACAACTCCAAGATTTACAAAAATAATCTCCCCGCCACCCCCCCTCTTCTCCCTGCAATTCAAGCGTTAAGTGCTCATTATGTCTAGTAGGTACAATAACAGTCCCTCCTCTATCTCTGGTGGGTTTTGGGGTGGACGTGGGCCCCTCCTTGGGACGGTCGAACAACCGTGTTCCCCTCCTTCCCGCAGACACCCCTCCCCAAGTCCATCATCTTGCCTCCGCATACGCTGGGGATGAACTTTTTTTTGGGTGGTCTGGGCACATTCCTGGGGTTGGGGCAGGGCACTAACTGGCCATGGGGGCCGCGGTGGGTGCGCCGCCGGCGACCTGACAATCGATTATGCGCGCAGGGGGGTTGTACCTGGTGGGGGCCCCCTGGATTTGTCCTGAGGCCTGGTCTCCCAATTCTGGGTCCCTGTATGGTGCCCCCATTTTGTTGTAGCCTGTGTATTCCTATGCACAGCGGCCATGTTTGTGCAGTCCGCAGCCATTTTCCTGTGGTTTGTCATTTCAAATAGCAGCGGCCTTGGCAGTGGAGCCTTGTGGGTGGCATTTTCGACGTGGGAGCCCCTCCTCACCCCCTGGTGCTGGATCATTTAGCTTCCTGATCGCCATACGTGTAGTGCAGATTCTCCTTTTGGTTGCAGGTGCCTGTGTCCGCGGTTGGTGAGTCTGGTGGGGTCCTCTCTCCTGAGGATCGCTCTGTGCCTTGTGCTTGGCGACTGTGTGGTGTGTCCCTTTGCATTGTTTTCCACCCAGGTGACTCATGGAGTCTTTGGAGCACGTTTCCCCACCTGATTCCCTCTCTGAGGCTGCGGGGCCCTACAGGTCCAAACCATCCATCCATGCACTGATGGCGGTCCTTGAGTCCCGGGTAAACGCGGCTTGCGGGCGACGGGCTAGCAAAACGTTCCCCCCCTTGCCTTCCCCTGTGTCATCTGTCTCATAGATCCTGAATCTGATTCGGCCACCGCAGACCTGGGTCACTCTACTGGGTCTGCTACCACGCGCCTGGAATCCTCTGATAGTGAAGATTCCTCCACGTCTGCAAACCCCACACAAAAATACTGGTGGATGTACTGATTTATATCTGTGCGCGAGACCCTGATCCTAAGCGTTTGATTAGGCGTTACCCCTATAAAGAGTCCCTTAAGAAGTGGACTGTGCCACCCGTAGTAGTCCCCCTGTTTTCCAGATCAAACAAGGCAACCATGATTCCGGTTGAAGAGTCCCTAGACTTTAAAGACCCAGCTGACCGAAAGGCGGAGGCTGTGGCCCGCACTATGTACACCTTAGTTGGTTCAGTGATGAGGCTGGTATTAACCATTTCCCTGGTGTCGCAAACTGACTGAGTGGGCTAAGCTACTACGCTGTGACCTGGAGGGAGAACAGCTCTCTACTGCCTTTGCTAAGCTGATGGACCAACTAGTCCAGGGGCTGCAGTTTATCTGATGCCTCTTTGGATGTGGCTCCCCTAATGGCTTTCCTCTCTGTTTTGGCCGTGGTCCTTCGACGTGCCTTTTGGCTCAAATGCTTGTCTACAGACCAGACTTCTAAAAGGGCCTTGACTGATCTTCCCTTTCAAAGAGATCACCTGTTTGGAGCTACCTTGGATGACAACATTAAAGGTCTCACAAGGGGAGAAGAGTACCTTTTTCTTCCGCATGCCACTGAGGGCAAGGAACCTCGTCGTAGACGTGGACCTTTCTTCTCGGCTCATACGAAAGTTTTTTCGTTCCTCAGGGTCAACTGACAAGGGTTTGAAGCCTTTCAGGGCTTCCTCTGGCGGATCCAAAACAAACCTGGTCTGGCAAGCCGAGAGTAGGCTTCTCCAAACCTGCGGACAAGGCTCCTTCTGCATGAAGGTGCGCCCTCACCCGTATTGGAGATGAAGGGGACATCTTTGCTGTTTTCCGGCCCAGTGGACCCCCCTGGCACAAGTCATTCGGTCTGACTACAAGATCAAGTTTCACTCTTGTTCCCCCCCGACAAGGTTTTTTCCTTCCAACTTGCACCTGTCCCCAGACCGGTTACAGGGTCTGTTTGGGGCAGTACAAGACCTGTTCCTTCAAGGGGTGATTGTCCCGGTTCGCATTTGGGAACATTTTCAGGGTTTTTACTCAAACCTTGTTCACAGTCCCCAGGAAGGAAGGCAAAGCGCGTCCAATCCTGGACCTCAAGGCGCTAAGCTGCTTTGAGCTGGTATAGAAGTACAGAATGGAGTCCAGGGCTCGACAAACCCCGGGCGCCAGGTCGCATTGGCGACTAGAATTGGCAAACTGGCTCCTGGGGTGCAGTGCAGGAGGTCTTCTGTCCCTTTGCGACCACCCCCCACCCCCCCCCCCCCCTCCACGAGTGAGCGGACTATCGCGCCATCCGATAATTGAGGCCGCGGCTTCTCGGCCTTCTTGAGTGAGACACTTCCAATGGGGAACTGGCGCCCTCTTTTGGTGGCCAGGGGTATGACAAGCAGTCACTAACAAGACTGTTTCCCCCTGCCTGTTCTCAATGCCCTCTCATCTCCTTTCCAAGAGGAGAAGAGACTGAAGTTGTTGCAGGCTTCATCTGGCGCCCTTTGCTTAAAAGGCAAGTGGAAAGGGAGTGTGTTGTGTGTTTTTTTTTTTTTAACATTATTTTTTAAAAAAAACATTATTTTTCATCATCTCCCTGCCCTGCCATGCCGCAGTCACACAGCCGAAGGCCCCTTTCACACAGGCTGTCTGATCAGGTCCGCCTGTCAGTTTTTCAGGTGGACCTGATCAGACCCTTCAGGCTCCTCTATGGAGTGGCAATCCGCCGCCATCCGATCCTGTTTGCTAAAAACAGACGGATGGTGGTTCTATTTTCCATCTGTCCGGTGAATTGGATTGGATGGCATCGGATAGAAACGGTCAGACGGTCCGTTTCCATCCGATTGCCCCATATAGGAGAACGGGCTGTGTCTGCATAGAGTGGACAGGATCACCCTGCTCGGCAGGGATCAGCAGAGAGATCTGCTGAGCGGAGGTGGCTGTGTTAAAGGGGCCTACGGAGGCATATGTTACTCTTCGTCATTGGATCTGCTATAAACCCCACGAGCCCCCACCTTGCTGCACTGTCCTTCCCTAGTGAGCTGCTGCCCATCACACGCAAAAGTACAAGGCATATTCATGGCCACAAAAAGCCAAGTGAAGAAAAAATTACATTGCATTAAACTCCTGGTGTGTCACATCAGAATATATTCATTATCTACACAAGGTAAATGCCTATGATGTTTGGTTCTAGTCGTCTTTGTGTAAATTTAGGATCGGTAATTTTTGTCATTGAAAATAAAGCTTTGTTGTATATATAAAAAAAAAAAAAGCTGGCTCCTAACTTTTTTAGCTGGCTCCTAGATTCCAAGCAAATTTGTCAAGCCCTGATGGAGTCTGTTCGAACGGTGGTGCTCCTCAAGTCTTCACAAAAGTGCTCCGTTGCTTGCTTTGCTACGCCAACTGGGGATCGAGGTACTGGGTTACTCGGACGATCTCTTTCTGCGAGCAGAATCTCCCTCTGCTCTGGTGGAGAACCTGGAGATCACAATGCGAACTCTGCAGGAGTTAAGCATCATCCTGAATTTTCAGAAAGTCTGCACTGGTTCCGTCCACAAAGCTGGACGAACTCCAGAAAATGCAGACTGCAATTCTCCTGCTGTCCAATAGATGGTCATCCCTCCGGACTTGCATGCTGGTGCTGGGCCTGATGGTATCTACCTTTTTGAGGCAGTTCCGTTTGCACAGTTCCATTTGGGGTCCTTGCAAAGGGAGATTCTGACCAAGTGGGACAAGACTCCGCAGTCTTTGGATAATTACATCCGGCTGAGCCGGGGAACAAAGGAGTCCTGATATGGTGGCTTCACTTTCCGGCGCTTCTCCTTGGAAAATGATTCCTCTGCTTGTATTGGACAGTGGTCACCACATCCTGTCCGGATGGGGAGGCGTCCTCGGCAAGCATTCTGCTCAGGGGATCTGGATGCTGGAAGAGTCCAGACTATCGATCAATGTCCTGGAACGCCGAGCAATTAGACTGTCTGGTTTCTTGGGCGGATCATTTTCAGGGATGCCCAGTGCACATTCAATCGGACAATGCAATGGCAGGGGCTTACGTCAATCACCAAAGGGGCACAAGAAGTGCCCTGGCCGCTCTGGAGGTAGCCAGCATTCTAAAGTGGGCAGAACGATTCGTTCCAGCCCCCTCCGCCATACACACTCCTGGGGTGGAAAATTGGCAGGCAGATTACCTCAGTCGGCAGGCGTTGGATCAAGGGGAGTGGTTCCTTCATCCGGAGGTGTTTCATCAGCTCTCTCTCCGGTGGGGCACCCCTGAGGTAGACCTGTTGGCGTCTCGGCTCAACAGAAAGGTGCAGAGGTTTGTGGCTCAGTCAAGGGATCCACTGGCGGACTCCACAGACCCGCTGGTTGCCCCGTGGGGGTCAGTATTGTCTTAGCTACGCTAACCTTGCTCTCAAGTCTCTGCCCAGACTCCTACGCAGGATCGAGGCAGAAGGACTTCCGGTCATCTTAGTGGCTCCAGGCTGACCTCGCCGGGCTTTGTACGCCAATCTAGTGTGGCTAGTCACCAACGTTTCTTGGATGCTTCTTCTCAGGGAGGATCTGCTGTCCCCCGGACTGATCTTCCACCCTGCTTTTCAGTTGCTGGCTTTTATGGCTTGACTGTTGAACGGCAGGTGCTAAAGGATAGGGGTTTGTCTGAGTCTGTGATTCCTATGTTTTTGAAAGCTAGGAATTCTACTTCTAGGAGGATCTACCATCGTACGTGAAAGACGTACTTTGCTTGGTGTTGGTCACTTTGGGTTCATCCTCGCTCCTTCTCTGTGGATCAGGTCTTAACCTTCCTTTAACGGGGGTTGAACAGAAATTGGCATTGAGTACCATCAAGGACCAGGTATCGTCCTTGGCGGTCTTTTTTCAACGACCTTTGGCCACACACTACCCAGTGTGTACTTTTCTTTAGGGTGTCCGACGTTTGGTTGCTCCAGTGCGCTCTCCATTGGCGCCTTGGGATCCTAATTTGGTGCTTTCAGCGCTACAGAAGCCTCCTTTTTAAAATATTCGGGAGATTTCCCTGCTTACGCTGTCCCAGAAGGTGGCTATCACCTCTGCACGCAGGGAGTCGGAAATGGCGGCGTTATCCTGTCGTTTACTCTATCTGGTGATTCACAAGGATAAGGTGGTGCTTCACCCCTGTCCGTCATTCCTTCCTAAGGTGGTCTCTGACTTTCTTTTGAAGGAAGACATTGTGTTGCCTTCTCTGTGTCCCAGGCCTAAACATCCGAAGGAAATTGCCTTGGATGTGGTCCGGGCAATTAGGGTGTACCTGGCAGCTACGGAGTTTTTCAGGAAGTCAGACTTTTTGTTTGTGCTCACGGATGGACCTCGCAAAGGGTTGTCCGCTTCCTTGGTGACCATTTCCAGATGGATCAGACAGACGGCGGTTCAGGCCTATTCCATCAGGGGTCAGGTTCCTCTTTTCCCTGTCAAGGCGCACACTACTAGAGCGCTTGGTGCCTTCTGGGCTTTCCATCATCAGGCGTCAGTGACACAGGTTTGCAAGGTGGCCATCTGGTCGTCGGTGCACACTTTCACAAAGTTCTATAGAGTGGATGATGTTTGGCCGCAAGGTTTTTCAGCCTGCTGTTTAAGAGGACCTGATGCTCTTTGAGGGTGTATATGTATATATATATATATATATATATATATATATATATATATATATATATATATATATA
Organism: Pelophylax lessonae; assembly: GCF_965119305.1. Lineage (NCBI taxonomy): Eukaryota > Metazoa > Chordata > Amphibia > Anura > Ranidae > Pelophylax > Pelophylax lessonae. Next base: position 792,116,406 of record NC_138768.1, on the reverse strand, counting down.
TATATAATATTTTTTTTTTTTTTTTTTTTTTTTCAGGTAGGCTCCAGTTGTTTTGGTTGAGCCCCTGTTTACCTGGTTGGCTACTGTTTAGCCTTGGGAATTTTTTGCTGTTTCCCACCCCTCGTGTTTTACACTGCTTTGAGACGTCCCAATGGTCAACAATGACAGAAGCTGTGTCCGTCAATGAGCGAAAGAAAAAATGTTTTTTTTACCTACCGTAAAAATTCATTTCTCTGATGTTTATTGACGGACACAGCACCCACCCCTCTGTGAAATTATAATTATCCTGACACTGCTTATAGCAAAACGTGACTATAGCAGGAAGAGGGAGTATGCCCCCTTGGACTGCCCATGGGTGTAGCCAGTTTATTCTGTATAGTGTCTTACTCCTGTAGGGGGCAGCATAACCCAATGGTCAGGAATGACAAGAGCTGTGTCCGTCAATGAACATCAGAGGAATGGATTTTACGGTAAGTCAAAAATCAATTTTTTTTATGGCTTCCTTTTGGTTACTACACACACCACTTCTCTTCTCTTGCCTTGTTTCTGCAATGACACTCTGCCAGCCTGGTAGTCACTTCTTTGCAGTTCCATGGAATAATCTCCTGGCTTTTTACATGGCAACTAGGAAAAATATTAATTTACAAATGTAACAGTTTAGTTGTGTATAAAAGGGTTACACATTTTTTTTCTTTCATTGTGTACATCACCAGACTTTGCCTTATTGTATTAATGATTGATTGGTAAGATGACACAGTTGAGTTAAGGGTGGAAAAACTGTTCACCTATATTTTACAGGTAAATTTAACTGGAAGGGAACTATCAAAGCTGTATTAAGGCAGGCTCCTGACCATGAACTTCCCATCAAGAAACTGAAGAAGAAGGTAAATTGTACTAATAAATATGTGTATATGGTCATCATGTCACATTCTGAACCTAAAATGCTTTTTCACATTTCCTGCCTAAAGCATATCTGCTATACATTCTTAATGTATAGAATATGCTTGCTTTGGCAGCCTATAGGCAGCCTGTGTTCAAGGGACTCAGTGCTCTTTCCCATCCCAGTTTAGCTGAGGTTTGGTTAGTAAATATTTATAACATTTTATTGTTATGTAAGCCATTTTATAATTTTATGGTCATGGGAAAAATTCTGCAGATTTTCTAATATTTGCCAAAGATGTAGGTTTCCCAGGCATCCTCAAAGACAGCAACTGTGGAGAGCAGGTTTCTGCTACCTGAAATGGTTAAACTACAGTCTAGTAACCATGAACACCAGGTTGCAGACCGCAATATAGCCTGTCAGTGCTCAGACCATACTCTGCATACTGCATCAAATTGGTCTGCATGGCTATTGTCTCGAATGGAAGCCTCTTCTAAAGATGATGCGCAAGAAAGCCCACAAACAGTTTGCTGAAGACAAGCACACTAGGGTCTTGGATTACTGGAACCATGTCCTGTGTCTGATGAGACCAAGATAAACTTTTTTGGTTCAGATGGTGTCAAGCGTGTGTGGCGGCAACCAGGTGAGGAGTACAAAGATAAGTGTGTCTTGCCTACAGTCAAGCATAGTGATGAGAGTGTCATGGTCTGGGGCTGCAAGAATCGCGCCGGGACTGGGGAGTTAAAGTTCATTGAGGGAACCGTGAATGCCAACATGTACTGTGACATACTAAAGCAGAGCATGATCCCCTCCCTTTGGAGACTGGGCCACAGGGCAGTATTCCAACATGAGAACGACCCCAAACACACCTCCAAGACCACTGCCTTGCTAAAGAAGTTGAGGAGAAAGGCGATGGACTGGCCAAGCATGTCTCCAGACCTAAACCCTATTGAGCATCTGTGGGGCATCCTCAAACCGAAGGTGGGGGAGTGCAAGGCCACTAACATCCACCAGCTCCGTGATGTCATCATGGAGGAGTTGAAGAGGACTCCAGTGGCAACCTAGAAGCTCTGGTGAACTCCATGCCCAAGAGGGTTAAGGCAGTGCTGGAAAATAATGGTGGCCACACAAAATATTGACACCTTGGGCCCAATTTGGACATTTTTTAACTTGGGGTTGTACTCACTTTTGTTGCCAGTGGTTTAAACATTGATGGCTGTGTGTTATTTTGAGGGGACAGCGCATTTTTACACTTTTAGGCAAGCTGTACACTCACTACTTTACATTATAGGAAAGTTTAATTTCTTCAGTGTTGTCACATGAAAAGATATAAAATATTTAGAAAAATCTGAGGGTTGTACTCACTTTTGTGAGATACTATATATGTCATCCTTCACTTCCGGGTAGTGGGCGTAAGTGCGCGCTGCCGGGGGCTTGCTCCCGCTATGACTTGATGTTCACTGGCAACCGCAAATTATTCGGTACACGGGCAGAACAGCAGTATGCATATGTGAGCAAGGCAGATTGCCATTCTGTCAGTAGGGAAGACATGGATCCTGTGTGTTCCTGTAAAGCAGAAACACCGATCTATGCCTTCCACTAGTAAAAGCACCTTCCACACTACACTAAAACAATGGTTAGGCACACAGTTAACCCTTTAAACACCCCTGTTAACCCCTTCCCAGCCAGTGTCATTGGTACAGTGATAGTGCAGGTTTTTAGAACGTTTGCGCAAACCAATCAATATACACTTATTGGGATTTTTTATACCAAAAATATGTAGCAGAATACATATTGGCCTAAATTGCTGAAGAAATTTTGATTTTTGACATTTTATTGGATTTGTTTTATAGCAGACAGTTAAAAATATTGTTTTCTTTCATTCATTGACAAATACAGCTCCTGATTCTTCTTAACCATTGGGTTATACTGCTCCATACAGGAGTAGGACACTAGGCAGACAAAAGGTTGACTATGCCTATGGGCAGTCCCAGGGGGTATACACCCGCTCTCAGCTATAGGCACAATCAGCTATAGGTTTTTTTCTGCCTAGTCAGGTCTAAGGGCCTAGTTCCTTTCTGGGATCTCTTTTTTCATTTTAAATGGAATTTTCTCTTTCGTTCATTGACGGACACAGCTTCATATCCTCATTTGACAGATGGGTTATGCTGCTCTTCCGAGGAGTAGAAACCTAGGTGGAAGAGAGTTAACAAAGCTTAACCCCTATAGGGCAGTACCAGGTGGTATACTCCCACTTCCTGCTCTAGGATCTGTTTTTTTTTTTTCTGCCTAGTCAGAAAAAAGAACCTAGCTCCTTGTTGGGATCTCTGGTCCTAGCATTTTTTCCTATGGAACCTTTTTCCTGTTGTACACTGCAATCAAGTCTGTTCCTGTGAGAACTACAATCAACTGTCGGACTGGGTCACACACTGGATATCCTAGATCCTTGCGGTCGTCCCAGTCTGGCCAGCGAGCGCTTGCAGACCTCAGCTTCCCGCTAGGTCGGCCACGACTTAGCCCCACTGGACAGGGGCTGGCTTGCGAGTGGGACACCTCGCAGGACTCACACGACCTGGTCGCGGCTGGAGTCACAGCATTCCTCTTGCCCGCAGCAGCCCCCCCCCCCCAGCTGGATGTCTGCTTTGGGGTGTTGAGTACTGAGGGGGGACCCTACAAGGCCCCCCTGGCCTTGTACATACCTTATGCGAATCACGCACATGGAGCGGTGCTTGGCGGGTGGCCTCTAGTGACAGCACGGCCTTTTCCTCTTCCTCTCGGATCGGTCTGCTGCAGGCTGTTGGCCCTCTTTCCTCTCTCTCTCCCTGCTCCTTGCTGAGACACGCTTGGTGGTGAGTCCTTGGGTGGTATCTCCCTACCTGTTCTTCTATTGCAGTGTTGCTGGGACCTATGGTACCACAGGATTCAGCTCCTGTGGGGATTTTTCACAGGCTTTTGATACATTTACACTGTATTTTTTCGCTCTCAGAGGGGGATCCTCGGGGTCCCACTCTGCTATGGCAGCCATGACAGCAGTCTTGCAGTCTCTAGTATCTAAAGTGGATATGGTCTTACAAAAAAGACCTGGCAAAAAGCGCCCTTCGCCTTCACTTGTTTCGCTTTGCCTCCTCAGATTCTGAGGCTGATCTGGCCACCCCACAGGGTCCGTGTCCATGCACTTCAATTGCTCTGATAATGAGGATGACTCCGCACAAAAAAAGCGCTTGTAGAGGCACTGATTTGTTTTATTGCGGAAAACTTTTGCAATTTGGCATCTGCAGGCCATCCAGAGTGCTAAGGTGTTCTCCTTCCCTACCTATTTCGATGAGATTGTCGCCAGCCAGTGGTGGTCCACGAAAAGCATGGCTGGGATACCTAAGCGTTTCCGCTAGGAGGTATCCTTTTGAGTAGTCCCGCCTAAAGAAATCGTCAGTGCCACCGGTGGACTCTCAGGTTTTTAGGCTAAATTAAGTCACGTTATTACCAGTGGAGGACTCCCCGTCCTTTAAGGACCCTGCAGATAGGAAGGCTGAGTCCTTGGTCTGCGATCTTTTTACCATGGCAGGTTCAATCCTGAGGCTGGTATTTTGCCATTACCTTGGTCTCCCAGACCTTGACGGAGTGGGTGAAGCTTTTATGCTAGGAGTTGAAAGAGGGTCAGCACCCTCATGAAATGGCGGAGCTGGCGGACCAGTAATACAGGGGTTACAGTATATTTGTGATGCCTCCCTGGATGCAGCCTCCTTAGCCTGCAGGGTATTGTGACAGCAGTAACCTTGCGCCGCATGATCTGGTTAAAAGGCTGGTCTGCGGACCAGGCCTCCAAGAAGGTGCTGGGGGTTCCCTTGTTCGGAGCCTCCATGGAAGAGATCATAAAGGGTCTCACGGGGGGCAAGAGCACCCTGCTGTAATGTTCTGGTACCTCTGGTACCCTTGTTCCATAATTCTCCTTTGCTAATTGCGTCCCATCTTGTGTAACAAGAGACGCATATACCTTTAAGACCGGATGACATCATTGCCGAGCGCCGCTATGAGCGGCTATTTCAATCGCCGGCTTTCTCTCACTCATCGCTCGTTCAAACCACATGTTCACCGCACCTTCTCCTGTGAAGTCGGAGCTGCTGACATTTCCTTTGCTGAACTGACGCCGGAACCTCGCCGCTGATCCGTATCTCGCTACGGGATCACCTCTCTATCTATGGACATTGTTACTACTAACCTATCTAAGTGATAAGTACCCCACAGGGGATTCCTTACTAACCAATCTCCTACTCTCATCTACTGCAACTACTAGGGCTATCTATCTATCTATTCCATACCATCTGCATAGACTGTTAGCTCTTGGGACTACCTTCAACTATCCTTGCACTAGGTTACTCTGTCTAAGTATACTCCATCTGTGTCCTCTTACCATCTGCATTATACTAGACATCAGAACCTATCTGCTTTACCATCACCTGCAACTCTCCTAATATTACTCCTAGTAATCACCATACAACCTGTCTCTCATCTATACATTCTCATATGTTCTATCCCTCCACTAAAACATCTGATTGAGTACATGTATATTGCATAACAGGCTGTACACCGTGATGAAGTCCTGAGAGTTGGATAGGTTTATTCAACAGTATCTCTACAAGGCTACTGAGTGTGGTAATTCTGCAGCTGAAAATCCATCCATTAACAAAAACGCATGAACGTTACAGATTGAACGAGCCCTAAAAAAAAAAAATGGATTCAGCAGAATTACCCACTCATGTACTACAATTAAAACAGCAAGTAGATGCATTGATCCTTGCGCTTACAGAGGTACAAAACGAAAATCAGACCTTGAGACAGCAGGTTGGCCGTCTCACACAGCTTTCTGCTACTCAGCCCCGTGAGCCTAAGATAAACCCTCCTCTAGTGTTTTCTGGTGATCGGAGCAAATTTAGTGAATTTAAAAACGCATGTCGTTTACTTTTTTTGTTAAAACCTCTAACCTACACCACTGACCAAATTAAAGTTTGTACCATCATCTCCTATTTAACGGGTGAACCCCGGGCCTGGGCTCTCTTTGAAAAGGATGATCCACTCCTTAATTCTTACCCTCTATTCCTAGCACAACTCGCTAGTTTATATGAAGACCCCCAATAAGCAGAGTACCGCTGATACCCAGTTACGGGCCTTGAAACAAGGAAGGAGACCCGTTGAAGATTTTGTGGCAAATTTTAAAAGATGGTCCCCTGATTCAGGGTGGAACGACACATCTTTGAGAACGCAGTTTAGACTCGGCCTATCTGAGGCCGTTAAAGACGAGCTCGCCCGAGCGGATTTACCTGGCACTCTGGAGGGACTGATACAGACCAGTATCAATATTGACAGACTACGAGAAAGAGAGGCTGAGAAGATGGGCTCACCATTTTCCAGTCCTTCTCGGATGTTGCCTGCTGACCCTACTCCTATGGAGGTAGGAATGATACGCCCACCTCTGACCCTTTCTGAACGTGCCAGAAGGAAGACCGAACATCTCTGCATGTACTGCGCATCCCCGAATCATTTGATAAGCGGCTGTCCCCTTGTCCGCAGAAAAAAGGGTGAGTGTTCAAATGTCTTGCTAGGCGGACTCACAACTTCCTTTTCTAATCCTTATCTTTTTGTTCATTTAACATTGCAGTGGGACCAAACTAGGATCACCACCCAGGCTATGATCGACACAGGATCTTGTGGAAACTACATTGACATTTGTTTTGTCTCCCTTAATAAAATACCTATTGTTTCAAAACCCAAACCTGTCTCCGTTAGTTTTATTAACGGTACCCCCCCTATCCTCTGGTCCTATCACCAGTCCGACACAGGCACTCCTTGTAACTGCTGATGAGTCTCATGTGGAGACCACCACCTTTGATGTGTTAACATCACCACATTTCCCAATCATTTTGGGACTCCCCTGGTTACACATACATCAACCAATCATCGATTGGAAAACAAGAACACTAGCGTTCTCTTCGCACTGTTGTGAAACGACGTGTAATCTCCCCACATATGATAGGATCCTGTCTGTAGTGCCGGATGACATTATACCCAAGTGTTATCAGGACTTATCGGAGGTTTTCCTTGAAAAAAACGCTCAAATGCTACCTCCTCATAGGGACTATGATTGTTGTATCGATCTACTCCCTAATAGCAAGTTGCCCTTCGGACATGTTTATCCTCTCTCACAGGATGAACTCTCTCATCTTAAGGAGTATCTGGATGAGAACTTGGCAAAAGGATTCATCCGACCTTCTACTTCCTCCACTGCTGCTGGACTCTTCTTTGTCCGCAATGAGGATTCTAGCCTTAGGCCTATCATGGATTTCAGACAATTAAATGCCATTACAATAAAGGATCGTTATCCTTTACCTCTTATTCCTGAACTTATCGAACAGGTGCGTGGAGCTTCTCTCTTTTCAAAATTGGACCTAAAAGGGGCATACAATTAAATTCGAATCCGTAAAGGGGATGAATGGAAGACGGCATTCAGAACCAGATACGGACTGTTTGAGTACCTTGTAATGCCATTTGGGCTATGTAATGCTCCCGCAGCCTTCCAACGGTTTATAAATGAGATATTCAGAGACTTGCTTGACGTTTGTGTTGTAGTATATTTGGACGATATACTCATCTATTCTCATTCCTTACCTGAGCACATAAAACATGTGAGACTTGTGTTGTCAAGACTACTTGCACATAACTTATATGTTAAATCAAAAAAATTTTTGTTTCATAAAGAAGTAGTACTATTCCTAGGATATATTATATCAAAAAATGGAATCAAGATGGACATGAGCAAAATATCCTGCATTCTAGATTGGCCTGTGCCAACCACTCGCAAAGCATTGCAAAGGTTCCTAGGATTCTCTAACTACTATAGGAAATTCATTAAGAACTTCTCTGCTATTGTGAAACCTCTCACACAACTCACAAGCACGAAGAAACCATTTAATTGGTCAAAAGAAGCAGATGGAGCATTCTGTCTGCTGAAATCAAGCTTCACTACTGCCCCCATACTATGCCATCCAGACCCATCCCTTCAATACATCTTGGAGGTAGATGCGTCAAATATGGCAGTAGGAGCAGTTCTCTCACAACGACCAACAAACACCTCACCTCTTCACCCAGTTGCTTTCTTCTCAAAGTCATTAAGCAGCCCAGAGGTGAACTACCCAGTAGGAGAGAAGGAGTTATTAGCCATAAAACTGGCATTAGAGAATTGGCGACATCTACTTGAGGGCACTCAATTGCCAATCCTGATATATACTGATCACAAAAACCTTCAATACCTTCAGACTAATAGAACTCTTTCCCACCGACAGGTTCGGTGGTCGTTATTCTTTCTGAGGTTTAATTTTTTAGTGACTTATACGCCCGCAGACAAAAATAAAAAAGCGGATTCACTTTCACGACTAGCCGAGAAAGATTCTACCGAGGTTCCCTCAGTTCCTATAATACCACTTGAACGTATTATCTGTGTCATTCGCCCCCTGAAGGAAGAGATTTTGCACAGCATAGGACTGGACTCACCTCCACCACAACTAACTACTGACGCAGAAGGCTTCCTCTATTACAACGATAAATTATACATACCCCCTACTATGCGAACCAAAATCTTGGAATTGTCGCATGACGTACCTATGGCAGGACATATGGGTATGACTAAAACTTTAAATCTACTTACTAGGCAGTTTTGGTGGCCAGACATGAAGACAACCGTAAAAAAGTTCGTTTCATCTTGTGATATCTGTGCAAGGTCTAAAATCGACAACACGAAACCATCGGGGTTACTTTGTAGTTTACCGATACCCCAGTTTCCGTGGGAAGTGGTATCCTTAGACTTCATAGTGGAACTACCACCTTCCAAAGGATTCAACACCATCTTTGGTATCAGTGGACCATCTGACCAAGATGGCACATTTTACTCCTATCCGAAGACTACCTTCGTCCAAACAAACAGCGGAATTACTTGTGAAACATGTCTTTAAGTTACATGGTATTCCAAAAACATTGCTGTCTGACCGTGGTTCACAATTCATCTCACAGTTTTGGCTAGCTCTATGTCAGATACTACGAATAGAGCGTAAACTTACTTCTCCATACCACCCTCAGACCAACGGACAGACAGAGAGAGTTAACCAGTGCATTGAACAGTATCTGCGTTGCTATACTTCGTATCTACAGGACGATTGGGCAGATCTCCTCCCGCTGGCGGAATTCGCCTATAACAACGCGACTCATAGCACTACCAAACAAAGTCCATTTTACCTAAATTATGGGTTTCATCCCACACTCCTTCCACCACGTATCTTGCCATCAAGTAATTCAGTGGCATCTGATTATCTTGCCCAGATAAAGGATTCTCTGGGATTACTCAACAATACCATATCACATGCTCATAGCCAACAAAAGAGGTACTACGACCTCCGTAGGAAACCCTCTCCCCAATATGCCATTGGGGATCTTGTTTGGCTTTCTACAAAAAATCTGAGATTAAAAATCCCTAGTAAAAAACTTGGACCTCTATTTCTGGGACCTTTCCCAATAGAGAAGCTTATTGGAAAAGCTGCAGTACAACTCACATTACCAGCAGACCTCAAGATACATCCTGTCTTCCATGTGTCTCTACTGAAGCCCCATGTTCCTAACCAAGGAATAAGGCCTACTATCTCACCTCCACCTCCTGTACAAGTGGAAGGTGGAGAAGAATTTGAAAAAAAAAGAAATTTTGGATTCCCGTTTCAATAGAAGAAGACTCCAGTATCTTGTACGATGGAAGAACTATGGGCCCCAAGATGACACCTGGCTGGATACCTCCGATATACATGCCCCTAGACTGATTCACAATTTCCACTCGAAATATCCAGAAAAACCAGTTCTAGAGGCCTTCCGGAGCCGGCCTTAAGGGGGGGGGGGTACTGTAATGTTCTGGTACCTCTGGTACCCTTGTTCCATAATTCTCCTTTGCTAATTGCGTCCCATCTTGTGTAACCAGAGACGCATATACCTTTAAGACCGGATGACATCATTGCCGAGCGCCGCTATGAGCGGCTATTTCAATCGCCGGCTTTCTCTCACTCATCGCTCGTTCAAACCACATGTTCACCGCACCTTCTCCTGTGAAGTCGGAGCTGCTGACATTTCCTTTGCTGAACTGACGCCGGAACCTCGCCGCTGATCCGTATCTCGCTACGGGATCACCTCTCTATCTATGGACATGGTTACTACTAACCTATCTAAGTGATAAGTACCCCACAGGGGATTCCTTACTAACCAATCTCCTACTCTCATCTACTGCAACTACTAGGACTATCTATATATCTATTCCATACCATCTGGATAGACTGTTAGCTCTTGGGACTACCTTCAACTATCCTTGCACTAGGTTACTCTGTCTAAGTATACTCCATCTGTGTCCTCTTACCATCTGCATTATACTAGACATCAGAACCTATCTGCTTTACCATCACCTGCAACTCTCCTAATATTACTCCTAGTAATCACCATACAACCTGTCTCTCATCTATACATTCTCATATGTTCTATCCCTCCACTAAAACATCTGATTGAGTATATGTATATTGCATAACAGGCTGTACACCGTGATGAAGTCCTGAGAGTTGGATAGGTTTATTCAACAGTATCTCTACAAGGCTACTGAGTGTGGTAATTCTGCAGCTGAAAATCCATCCATTAACAAAAACGCATGAACGTTACACCTGCTCCCACAGGTTACTAGAAATAGAGAGCCTTGCTGCAAAAGTTGCCCTATCGCTTCGGCTTGCAAGCTGCCTTTTCGTCCCACAGGGTTGCCAGACAAGGGTTCTAAATCCTCCCGCCCCTTCGCAGGGGGCGAAACCCTGGGGTGGTATGTCCAAGAGGGGCTCCTCTGGTCTTGCGGACAAGCCTTCCTCTGCCTGAAGGGACGCCCTCACCCGTACTAGGGTGAGGGCAGGATTTGGTGTCACAGGGTGTCATAGTACCAGTTCCAGAGTCTGAACATTTTTAGGCATTTTATTCAAACCTCTTTACTGTCCCCAGCAAGGAGGGGAAGGTTTGCCCTATCCTGGATCTCAAGGCCCTGAACCATTTTGTGCGGGTTCAGAAATTCAAAATGGAGTCCATTCACAGGTTCGTGGCTTCCCTTCATCAAGGGGACTTGCTCTCCTCCATCGATATCAAGGATGCTTACCTTCATATTCCAATCTACATCGGGCATCAGCATTTTCTTCGTTTTGCCAAAGGCGAGGAGCATTATCAATTTGTGGCGTTTACCCTATGGTCTTCCCTCAGCTCCTCGGGTGTTCACAAAAGTGTTGGCCCCGGTGTTAGCCTTACTGAAGCAGCAGGGGATTTCGGTACTGGGGTACCTGGACGATCTTCTGAGGGAGGAATCCTCGTTTGTCCTGAAGGAGGATCTGGACATTACGGTGGGAACTCTGCAGGATTACTGCTGGACTCCAAAAGTCAGCCTTGAGCCTGTCCAAAAAAAAAAAGTTGGATTTCCTAGGGCTGACTCTGGATTCAGCCTCAGCCTGGGTGTTTCTTCCGGAAATGAAACTCTTGAAATTGCAGCATGCGATTAGACTCCTGTTGTCCAATCGCCGTTTGTCTCTCAGAACTTGCATGCAGGTGCTGGGCCTGTTGGTTTCCACCTTTTTGAGGCTGTTCCATTCGCTCAGTTCCATACCAGGCTTATGCAAAAGGAGATTCTATCCAAATGGGACAGGAATCCACAGTCTCTGGACAATTTGATCCTGCTGAGTCGGGGTGCGAGAGGATCTCTGCTTTGGTGGCTCCACTTCCTGGCGCTTTGACAAGGAAAGTCTTTTCTCTCTCTGTTCTGGACAGTGGTTACCACGGACGCCAGCCTGTCTGGGTGGGGAGGTGTTCTGGGCACGGAATCAGCCCAGGGTTTCTGGTCTTGGGAGGAGTTCAGTCTGCTGATCAACATCCTGGAAATTCGAACAATCAGGCTTGGCCTGTCCAAGTGGACAGATCATCTCCAGAGGTGTCTGGTAAAGATTCAGTCGGACAACGCCACGGCTGTGGCATATATATCGATCACCGAGGGAGCTTCAAAAGTGCCCGAGCGGCCAAAGAAGTAGCCGGTATTCTAAGGTGGGCAGAACGCCTTGTTACAGCGCTCTCTGCTGTGCACGTTCCAGAGGTGGAAAATTGGCAGGTGGACTACCTCAGTCAGTCATTGTGTCCGGGCGAATGGTCCCTTCACCCGGAAGTGTTTCAACAACTTTTCCTCCGGTGGGGGACCCCTGCTGTGGACCTGATGGCCTCTCGTCACAACCGGAAGGTTCCGAGATTTGTTGCGAGGTCTCGGGATCCTCTTGCAGACGCCTCTGACGCTCTGGTGGCCCCTTGGGGCCGGTTATTGTCTGATTGATTTATGCCTTTCCTCCACTACAACTTCTGCCGAGACTTCTGCGCAGAATCGAGGCAGAAGGGATTCCAGTGATTCTGGTGGCCCCAGACTGGGCTCGTCGCTTCTGGTACGCGAGCCTGGTAAGACTGGTAGCCAATGCCCCTTGGCAGCTTCCTCTCAGAGAAGATTTGTCTCAAGGACCGATCTTCCATCCTGCTTTACGGTCGCTGGCTTTAACGGTCTGGCTATTGAAAGCCAGGTATTGAAGGATAGGGGGTTGTCGGAAATCTACTTCTCTGAAGATTTACCATCGAGTTTGGAAATCGTATATTGGTGTGAGTCTAGGGGGGTTTCTCCTTTTTGTTCCTTTTCAGTATCACGTCTGCTGGAGTTTCTACAAAGAGGTGTAGATCAGCGTTTGGCCCTGGGTACCATTTAAGGGCCAGATTTCAGCTGTGGAAATTTTTTTCCAAAGACCGTTGGCAACAAATTCCTTGGTTCACACCTTTGTGCAGGGAGTTCGCCATTTTTCCCCTCCGGTGCTGTCCCTGGTGCCTCCGTGGGATCTTAACCTGGTACTGTCCATTCTTCAAAGACGCCTTTTGAGAATATTTGGGAATTTCGTAAAGTTCATATTCCCATGGCACACCTTCCTGGATATAAGCACATAGGTTGTGGGCGCTGAAGCGATCACCAGTTGGCCAGTAGATCTATCACAGGTACATACATATTCGCCAGCACACCATGGATCTTGCAAAAGCAGTCCAAAAACGTTTTATTGCAGAGAGGATCACATCAAAAACAGTGCAACGTTTCAGAGTCACGCAGGACATGCATGCCTGATGAAGGGGTCCTGAGTGACACCGAAACATTGCACTATTTTCGATGTGATCCTCTCTGCAATAAAGTTTTTGGACTGCTTTTGCAAGATCCATGGTGTGCTGGCGAATATGTAATATGTAATTTCCTGTGCTTACCTTGCCACAGAAAGTGGGTTTCTTGGTGACTATCATGCAGGGTCTCAGAGTTGGCTGCCTTGTCCTGTCGGTCGCCTTACCTGCTGGTTCACAGGGACAAAGTGGTGCTTTGTCCCTGTCTGTCGTTCCTTCCTAAGGTCTTTTCGGGGTTCCACTTAAATTAGGACATTGTGTTGCCTTCATTATTTCCTAAGTCAAAGCATCCAAAAGAGGTTGCTTTGCATTCTTTGGATGTGGTCCGGGCCATCAGGGTGTACTTGATGGTGACTGAGCCTTTCCAGAAATCGGATTCCTTGTTTATTCTTACGGATGGTCCTTGTAAGGGGCAGGCTACATCTGCTGCGAAAATTTCCAGATGGATCAGGCAAATGGTAGTGCAGACCTATTCAATTAAGGCTCATTCCAAGAGGGCGCTTAGTGCCTCCTGGGCCTTTCGTCATCAGGCGTCAGTAGTCCAGGTTTGCAAAGCGACCAACTGGGCGTCTTTTACACACATTCACCAAGTTCTACAAGGTGGATATTTTTGCATCTGCAGATGCTGCTTTTGGCCGCAAAGTTTTGTAGGCCGCTGTGGCAGAGACTTCTGCAACTTGAGGGTGTTTTTTTTTCTGGAAGTGAGCTCCAGCTGTTCCTGGTTGAGCTCATGGTTTACCTGGTTTTATAATTTTAGCCCTTTTTTGGGAATTTTGTTAATTTCTGTGTTTTTTCCCACCCCTCATGCTGATACTGCTTTGGGACGTCCCATCTGTCAAATGAAGACATGAAGCTGTGTCCTTCAATGAACGAAAGAGAAAACTGTATTTTTGTCTTACTGTAAAATCCTTTTCTCTGATGTTTATTGATGAACACAGCACCCACCCCTCTGGAGTTGGGTTATGTATTTTTCTGACACTGCTTGTTACAAAACTGAGATCCAACAGAAGGAAGTGGGAGTAGTCCACCTGGGACTTCCCTATAGGCGTAGTTAAGCTTTGTTAACCCTTTTCCGCCTAGTGTCCTATTCCTAGGAAGAGCAGCATAACCCATCCGTCAAATGAAGATATGAAGCTGTGTCCATCAATGAACATCAGAGAAAATAATTTTAGGGTAAGCAAAATCCATTTTTTTTCCTCTTTTTATTGTTTTGTTTCTGCGAGAACTACAATCAAGTGCCGGACTGGGCGACGAACTGGATAATATAGATCCTTAGGGTCCCCCCAGTCCGGGCAGCGAGCGCATGCAGACTGCAGCTCCGCGCTAGGCTGCCCACGACATAGCCCCACTGGACGGGGGCTGGTCTGCGCGTTTAAACGTCTCGCGAGGACGCATACGAACTGGCTTCGGCCTGAGTCGCAGTGTTTCCTTCTGGCCGACAGCACCCACATTACGATGGAGTTCTGTCCGGAGCGGTGCCCACCCTGTTCCTGGTGTGGTAAGTAGCTGTCCCCCCACTACCCCTGGAGCGTTTTGAGGTGGATGTGGGCCCCTCCCTGGGATGGTTGGTTCCCCTCCCTTACCCCCAGCCCCTCTAAAATTTTGGTCACTGTGGGTCTTTCATGCGGCCGAGTCGGGCGCCGCTGTTGGAGGGCGGCCCAGTGCATGTAGCTGAAGCCCCCACTCTTCCTTTGGGCATCTGCTGGGCTGAGGATTCATGCAATTGCGGCAGTGGCTGCGGCCTGCTGGGCCATTTGGTCAGCTTGGCACCTCCTTTGGACCGGGTGGTGCTGTGGGAGCGCTTCATTTTTAATGACAGTCTTGCCGCCATTATTGTGTGGGACACCTGCTTTGTTTTAGCGAGGGTACCCTGCCTGCGCATCTATGTCACAGCGGGCGGCTCCCTTTAAGGGGGGCTATGTCCTCTATGGAGGACGTCCCCCCATGTTTTTTTCGGGGTCCAATAGGTGGTCCAATTGCGGGATCACAGTTGGTGGCCTCCCCTGATTATGTTTTCGGGGTGAGCTCCGTATATAGGTAGGGACACTACTGGGTCTGCGTCCACTCACCCGGAGTGCTCTGATAGTGAGGATGATTTCTCCTCTAGGCGCGCTTAAATAGGCGCTTGTGGATGCACGGTTTCTGTCAGTGCATGAAACTATAAAAATGTAGGTTGCGGCTGTTGCCGTGTCAGAGGTACCAGATCCCTTTGGCACCCACAGGCCCTCCAAAGCAGGGAGGGTATTCCTCCTTCCGCTTACCTTGACAGCATTGTTACAAACCAGTGGGGTTGTCAAAAACGCAGTGGTTGCAAGCCGTTTTTTGCTTGCGGTATCCTTATGAGGATTTAATGCGTAAAAGGTGGACGGTCCCTCCTGTAGTGGACTCGCCGGTTTCCAGGTCAAACTGAGTTACCTTCATCCCGGTTGAGGAGTCCTGGGCCGGACCTTTACAGGTCCAGCTAATAAGAGCTTGGATGCTCTGGCCCGCCATATGTGCGCTGTGGCTGGTTCAGCAATTAGGTCGGTAATTACTATTGCCCTGGTGTTGCAAACTCTGACCGAGTGGGCTAAGCTTTTACGCCGGGACCTGGAGGGAGAATAGCTTTCCCCTGTCTTTGCAGAGTTAGCGGACCGGTTGGTCCAGGGGCTACAGTTTGTCTGTGATGCCTCTTTGGATGCGGCTCCTTTTTTATTTCTAGGCTGTCTGTATCAGCAGTGGTCCTTCTGTGTATTGTCTGGCTGTTATGCTGGTCTGCAGACTAGACTTCTAAAAAGGCCTTATCCGATCTCCCTCTTCTAGGGGATCGCCTGTTTGGAGCTTCTTTGGAGGACATCATTAAGGGTCTCACGGGGGTAGCCTCTTGAGCAGGCTACCAAAGGCAAGGAGCCCCGTCATAGACGTGGGCCATTCTCCTCGGCTCCTAAGCTGTCTCTTCGTCTCTCAGGATCTCAAGACAAGGGATCAAAAGTCAGGGCCTCCACCAGAGGTTCCAAGAGGACCTGGTCTGGCAAGCCACAAGCGGGTTCTTCCAGACCTGCGGGCAAGGCTGTCTCTGCATGAAGGGGGTGCCCTAACCCAAATCTGGGGTGGGGGATGTCTTCGCTGGTTTCCGGGTCCATGGACCTCCCTGGTACAGGACAAGTGGGTCCACAAAGTTATTCGGTCAGGCTACAAGATCAAGTTTGGTCTTGTCCTCCAGGAAAGGTTTTTTCCTTCCAACCTGCACTTGTCCCCAGATCACTTACGGGCCTCTTTGGGGCAGTGCAAGACTTGTAATGTCAAGGTGTGATTGTTACGGTTCCGACTTCGGAAAATTTTGAAGGGTCGTTTACTCAAATCCCTTTACAGTCCCTAGGAGGAAAGCAAGGTACGTCCAATTCTGGACCTTGAGGCGCTAAGCTGCTTTGTGCAAGTACAGAAGTTGCATTGAGTCCATTCCACATGGTAGTGGTGTCACTACATCAGGAGGATTTCTTCTCGCTTCTATCGACATTAAGGACGCCTACCTGCACATTCTAATATGTACTGGTCGCAAGCCATGGACGAGGAGCATTATCCGTTTATGGTGCTGACCTTTGGTCTCACCTCCACACCTCGGGTCTTCACAAGGAGTGTTGGCCCTGTTGCTGGCATTGTTTGAGTCAGCAGGGGATCATGGTACTGGGGTACCTGGACGATCATCTTCTGCGAGCGGAGGAGTCTGACTGCTCTGATGGACTACTGGAGATTGCTCTGCGAACTCTGAGGGAATTCGGTGGAATCCTGAACATTTAGGAAAAAAATGGCCTGTCTGGGTCTGACTCTGGACTCGGCCTCAGCCAGAGTGTTTCTTCCTTGTAAAAAAAAAAACTCCAGACATTGCAGGAGGCAATTCAGCTTCTGTTGTTCAGCAGATGGTCATCCCTCCGGGCTTGCATGCGCGTGCTGGGCCCGATGGTGTCCACCCTCGAGGCGATCTGTTTGCACAGTTCCACACAAGATCTCTCCTAAAGAGATTCTGATGAAATGGGCCAACGATCCATGGTCGCTAGAGGTGGTTTCACTCTCTGGCACTTCAACAGGGAAAATCCTTCTCCTGTAGTGAATGGTTGTCTCCACTGGTGCCAGCCTGTACGGGTGGAGAGGCGTCCTCAGCACAGGAGAGTCCAGACTGTCGATTAGTGTACTGGAACTCCGAACAATCAGACTTTTGTCTGGCTCATTAGACATTCGTCTTCAGGGGTGTCCGGTAGGAATGAATTCGGACAATGCCAGGGCAGTGATCTGTCAATTCACCAAGGAAGAGAGCACATGAAGTGTAAGTAGCCAGCATTCTAAGGTGGGCTGACTGGTTCGTTCCAGCCCTCTCAAACTTCTGTCATGACTCCAGTGCAGGATTCAGGTGGAATGGATGGCCTTGCCGGTCTTGGTATGCAGATCTGGTACGGCTGGTCGCCAATGCTCCTTGGGGACTTCCTCTCTGGGAGGATCTGATGTCCCAAGGACCAATCTTCCATCCTGTTTTACAGTCTCTGGCTTTAACAGCTTGGCTGTTGAACACCAAGTGCTGAAGGGTTGAGGTTTGTTGAATCTGTGATTCCTTGCGATGTTAAAAGCTAGGAAATCTGCCTCTAGGAAGATATACCAACGTACGTGGAAGACGTACATTGCGTGTTGCGAGTCTCTTGGCGTTCATCTCCGCTCCTCCTCGTGGAATCGGATCTTAACCTTCCTTCATGGGGGGGGGGAGGGGGATGAACAAAAATTGGCCTTGAGTACCATCAAGGGCCAGGTATCGGGTTTTGGCTGTCTTTTTCCAACGACCTTTGGCCAGACCCTCCCTGATGCATACCTTTTCTTCAGGTTGTCCGACATTTGGTTCCTTCAGCATGGGCTCTGTTGCCAACCTGCAATCTTAACGTGGTGCTTTCCGCTCTACTGAAGCTCCTCTTTGAAAATATTCGGGAGTTTTTCCCTGCTTACGCTGCCCCAGAAGGCAGCTTTCTTTGGTGGCTATCACCTCTGCATGCAAGGTGTCTGAACTGATGATGTTATCCTGTTGTTCACCTTATGGTGCTTCACAAGGATAAGGTGGTGCTTTGCCTCTGTCCGTCATGCCTTCTTAAGGTGGTCTCTGACTGTCATTTGAATGAAGACGTTGTGTTGGCTTCCCTGTGCCTAAACATCTGAAGAAAATTGGCTTTCATATCTTAGATGTGGTCTGGGCAATTAGGGTGTACCTGGCAACTACAGAGTCTTTGAGGAAGTCAGACTCTATTTGTGCTCATGAACAGACCTCACAAAGGGTTGTCCACTTCTGCAACCATTTCCAGATGGATCAGACAGACAGTGGTTCAGGCCTATTGCATCAGGGGTCAAGTTTCTCCTTTCCCTGTTTAGGCACACTGTACTAGGGCGCTTAGTGTCTCCTGGGCTTTCTGTCTTCAAGCGTCAGTGACGCAGGTTTTGCAAGGCGGCCACTTGGTCGTCGGTGCACACTTTTACAGAGTTTTTTGTAAAGTGGTTGTGTTGGCATCTGCGGATGCTTCTTTTGGCCACAAGGTTTTTGCCGGCTGCTGTTTATGGGATCCTGGTCCTCTTTGAGCGTGTATTTATTTTTCAGGTGAGCTCTAGTTATTTATGGTTGAGCTCTGTTACCTGGTTGGCTATGGTTAGCCTTGGAAAAAAATTTTCTGATGATTTCCCACCCCTCACGTTTAACATTGCTTTGGGACGTCCCAATGTTTAAGAAGAACCAGGACCTGTGTCCGTCAACAAACGAAAGAGAAAATGGGATTTTTGACTTACCGTAAAATCAATTTCTCTGATGTTCATTGACGGACACAGCACCCACCCCTCTGTGGAGTTGGCTTTCTTCTGACACTGCTTGTAACAAAACTGAGGGCCTATAGCTGAGAGTGGGTGTATACCCCCTGGGACTGCCCATAAGCGTAGTTAAGCTTTTTCCTGCCTAGTGTCCTCCTGTAGAGGGCAGTATAACCCAATGGTTAAGAAGAATCAGGAGCTGTGTCTGTCAGTGAACATCAGAGAAATTGATTTTACGTAAGTCAAAAATCCAATTTTTTTCTTTTAACTTTCAGTCGTTTTTTGTTTATAGCACAAAAAATAAAAACACAGAGGTGATCAATACCACCAAAAGAAAACTTATTTGTGGGGAAAAAAAAGACATAAAATTTATTTGGATACAGTGTCGCACGATGACACAATTGTCAGGTAAAATAACGCAATTCCATATAGCAAAAAATGGCCTGGTCCTGGGTAAATCTTCCGGAGCTGAAGTGGTTAAAGTATGCAACAAGACAATGTAGTATGATATGACAATCTGTTTCTAATAATAACTGTCAACAATAACCTATTAAGCGTGTACAAAAAAGGGGTTAAAAGACCGCATTAAAGCAATCGACTACGCTAAGCCCTCATTTACACTGAACGTGGCTTTAAAATTGTGCGAGTTCAGATGATTTTAAAGCCACATTTCAGTCAGACTCTGAGTCGACTTGAAAGATATCTTTGCGGGTTCATGCACAGATTGAAGTCGCCCCCTGTCAAATCACGCTGATGTGAAAAGGGGATAAATCACAGTAACACACAATGACTTTTGACTGTGGCATTCACAGCAAGTAAATCCTGCGTTGTGGTGAAAGTCATATAGGAGAACATGACTGACATGTACACACCAAGAAGATGGCACAAACTGGTAGGCACGTAACTTTGAGGTGGGGGGGTTAAAGAGAAACCTCATTTGATGTTAGGGCAACCATGCCCAGACCTTAGAGCACTTGCACCAAACTGGCCTTCTCTTTAAAATCAACAGCTTGCCAGTGTGGAAGCTGACTGTAACCTGGAGTTCAAGGCAGTGACACTTGAGTGACATATGCAGGAGGTGGGTGTTATTTTCTCTTAAACTTAGACCATTCATCTCCACACCTGATTGTGGCTTTAGATGCTGTCTACTACTGGTAGTGAAATCAATTTGAGAAACCATTATCGGTGAAGTGAGTTAGAGTGTAGACAGTTGGGGCAACAGATGTCCTCAGACATACTGCATATTAGGGAATACAAAAAGTGTAGCTGCTGACTTTTATTAAACACGCACTCACCTGTCCCTTGGTCCAGCGATGCTCTTGGCGGGAGCCTCGCTTTTCTCCCTATTCTCCCCACGACGCCGGCATCACTACTGTGGGCACCTGGCTGTGACAGCTTGGGCCTTCACAGCTGGGTGCGCCCTGCGCATGCACGAGTTGCGCTGCGGTCCTGAGTGGATGGGCAATCTTAGGACCTGTAACGTGTCCCATAAGATTGCAGAGAGGGAGGGGGAGAGGCGAACTTCTGCTTGAGCCGCCTAGGCAGCCCGAGCGAAAGTGGGAGCGGGGTTCTTGTCAAAACTAGGTACCTGCTCCCCCCCTGAAGGGTTAATGGTGTTTTCATGCTGTATATTCTTCTCTATATATTTCATAGCTATCCTTGATTTATAGTTCTAACATCTTGTTTGTTCAGATATGTTTGACAATGCAGAAATAGATTCACGTGAGAATATCTTGATTAGACAGGCTGTTATGGGAACAGTTTAAACTTGTGTAGTATGCCAAAAAGTATCCTGTGACTGTGAGTCATACTGAAACCAAGCCCCTTATTGCAAAATCAACCTCTCTGTTTCAAATTGTATATATCAGGGGTAATGAATTAAAATTCAAGGAGGTCCGGTCGCTAAAATTTTCATTGGGCCGAGGTCCGAATCTCAAGTCTGTGCTGACTCAGCAAGATTGTAGTCACCATATTTCTTATCAAAAAATGAGACATGTACAAGTTCCATAGCATTTCAACAATATTTATTGTCAAGTTTCAGTTACAACATTAAACATGTGGACAGTTGGAACTAGGATAGCTTTACATTTGCTCTAGTCTTTGTATGGAATACAAGCAACTAACTTAACAAAAACAACATGGAAACAAATCAATAACTCTTTTCTAAAACCCATCCATTTTTCAAGTAAAATCAAATTGCACCTTCTAACTTAAACAAGGTGTCAATTTGAAAAAGTGCACAAATTATCCTCAGTTTTGTTTTTAATTTTGTTACCACCCAAAAAACCTTCCCTGTCTAGTGAGAAAAATGGGCTTTTGATTGCCCTGCCAGTAGTTTGAATCTTGGCTTAAATTGAGTTACTGCCATTCTCATGCACATGTGTAGGTGCTCATTGGTGAGCCTGGAACGATACTTGGTCTTAATAATGTTCATAGTGGAGAAAGCTGACTCACAGCTGTACGTTGATCCAAACATGGTCAAGGTGTGTAGAGCTACCTTGATTAGAGAAGAGAAATCAGTCTCCGGGACAGTCTGTAGCCAGAAGTTAGTCGGATCAGTTCCTCCAAAGTGCT
Organism: Pelophylax lessonae; assembly: GCF_965119305.1. Taxonomy (NCBI): domain Eukaryota; kingdom Metazoa; phylum Chordata; class Amphibia; order Anura; family Ranidae; genus Pelophylax; species Pelophylax lessonae. The sequence continues at coordinate 792,094,862 of NC_138768.1, read as the reverse complement.
CTCTTAGTGCAACATTTGTTTGCAGATCAATAAGTTCTGTCTGTAGAGATCCCTCATGTGCCCACTTGAAGGTCTGCATCACCTCCTTTGAAAACACTCTGGGATCTTTAATGAGGAAGGGATTGTGGATGAGCAGGAGGATCTGCTGTCCAAGACTGAAGCTATCAAACCTTTTACTGAAGTTTCCAATCAGTTTATCAATGAAATCAACAAAAGGAGATACATCTCTCTTTCCTTGAATCTGTTCTTTCACCTTTGTGAAATGCAAGCACTCTCCTTGAAGATCTTCCCTAAACAAATCCAGTTTTCTCTGGAAGGAGCGGACAGCGGTCATCAAATCACAGATGGAATTGTTCTTGCCCTGCAGCTTTAAATTGAGTTCATTAAGGTGTGATGTTATGTCCACTAGGAAAGCAATATTATCCATTGTGCTCTCATCTTGTAAAAACAGTGAAAACTGTTTTGCTTTCTGGCTTTTTAGTTGTATTAAGAAAGCTGTTACTTCAGTGCGAATGGACCAAAAGCGTTCCAATACACTGCCTTTACTCAACCACCTAACATTGTTGTGAAGTAAAAGGTCATTTGCATTTGCCTCAACTTCTTTAAGAAACTCTCTTAGTAAACGATGTTGATGGGATGAGGATACCCTGAGGAAGTTGATGAGTTTCATCATTGTGTCCATGATTTCTGCAAACTTTTCTGATAGAATGGCACACAGGACAGTCTGGTGGATGATACAGTGGTAAGCAATAAGGTCAGGGTTGTCCTTTTTCAGTCGCGCCACAGCTCCTTTCTCCTTTCCTACCATGGCGGGGGCACCATCTGTGGTGACTGAGACCACTTTTTTCAGGTCTATCTTCCTCTTTTTTAGAATCTCCCTAATGGCCTCATATATGTCTTCTCCTCTTGTATGTGTCTCAAGTGGTGTTACACCTAACAGGTCCTCACAGAGTTCTTTGCTTTCTTTGTGAAAAAATCTTACATACACCAAAAGCTGGGCATTATCCGTTATATCTGTTGATTCATCAATGGCTAAAGAAATGCATACTGCACTCTGAATAGCTGCATCAAGTTGTGCCAATACATCCTCTGTTAATATTTCAGTCTTTTTTGTTGCCGTTGACGCTGATAGTGGGATTTGATTGATTTTTTCACACAGCTCTTTTTGTTTACCCTCAAGTAAAGTTTCAGCAACAGCATTCAAGCACTCCTTAACAAATGTACCGTCGGTAAATGGTCTTTTGTGTTGCCCCAAAATCCATGCTACTTTAAGTGAACATTCATTTGCACGCTGCTGGGCTGTAAATGAATGTGAGAGGACTTTGGTGGATCTGTCATACTGGGCTCTTAGTTCAGTTATTTTACGTGCCCTCACCTCGGAATGCTGTGGATATGTTTGCTCAAACGAACCGTGTTTTGTTTCGTAGTGGCGCTTCACATTGCTGCTTTTTATTATCGCCACCGTTTCGCAACAAATGAGACAAACTGGTTTTAAACTTCCCATAGGAAGAATGAACATGTATTGGTCTGTCCATTCATCTTTGAAGGCTCGGTTTTCAGCATCTACCTTCCTTTTCTTGGAACAAGCCATGTTCTCTGGCGCTTTTGCTACTATTTCCTCCACACAATCTGGTAATACTCTGTAAATGTAAATGTCCCCATTAGTGTTCCCCCTTACATCAGTTGCCCCTATCAGAGTAATTCATTACATTGGGTTCTCCCATCGGAATACCCCCAAAAATCAGTTGCCACCATCAGAGTACTCCCTCAGGTATTCTCATCAGAGTGCCCACTTACATCAGGTTTCTGCAATGGAAAGCCCTCTTACATCTGGTGTCTCCCATTAGTGTTCCCCCTTACATCTTTTGTTCCCATCAGAGTACCCCATTATATAAGGTTCCCCCATCACAGTGCCCCCTTACATAGGGTGTCCTCTTTAGAGTGCCCCCTTACATTAGGTGTCACCATAGGGGGGCCTCCTTACATCAGGTATCCCCACCACATCAGGTGTGCCCATGAGAGTGCCCCTTTACATCAGGTGTCCCCATCACAGTGCTCCCTTACATCAGGCATTCTCGTCAGCGTACCACTTTACATCAGATATCCCCTAATCAGCGTGACCCTTAACATAAAATGTGCCCATCAGCGTGACCCTTAACATAAAAAATGCCCATCAGTGTGTACCACAGCAAAAAATATGCACATCAGCATGCCCCTTAACATAAAATATGCCCATCAGCATGACCCTTAACATAAAATAAGGGGCAAGCTGATGGGCACATTTTATGTTAGGGGCACTCTGATGGGCAGAACAAAATGTGCACACCAGCGTGACCCTTAACATAAAATATGCCCATCAGTGTGCCCCTTAGCATAACATTTGCCCATCAGCGTGACCCTTAACACAAAATAAAGGGCACGCTGATGGGCATATTTTAGGTTAAGGGTCACGCTGATGGGCACATTTTATGTTAGGGGGCACCCTGATGGGCACATTTTATGATGGTGGGATCACTGATGGGCAAAACAAAACGTGTAAATCAGCGTTGCTCTTAACATAAAATATGCCCATCAGAGTGCCCCTTAACATAAAATATGCCCATCAGTGTGTGCCACAGAATAAATATGCACATCAGCATGCCCCTTAACATAAAATATGCCCATCAGCATGACCCTTAACATAAAATAAGGGGCAAGCTGATGGGCACATTTTATGTTAGGGTGCACGCTGATGTGCACATTTTATGATGGTGGGATCGCTGATGGGCAAAACAAAACGTGTAAATCAGCGTTGCTCTTAACATAAAATATGCCCATCAGAGTGCCCCTTAACATAAAATATGCCCATCAGTGTGTACCACAGCATAAATATGCCCATCAGCATGACCCTTAGCATAAAATAAGGGGCAAGCTGATGGGCACATTTTATGTTAGGGGCACTCTGATGGGCAGAACAAAATGTGCACACCAGCGTGACCCTTAACATAAAATATGCCCATCAGTGTGCCCCTTAGCATAACATTTGCCCATCAGCGTGACCCTTAACACAAAATAAGGGGCACGCTGATGGGCATATTTTAGGTTAAGGGTGACGCTGATGGGCACATTTTATGTTAGGGGGCACCCTGATGGGCACATTTTATGATGGTGGGATCACTGATGGGCAAAACAAAACGTGTAAATCAGCGTTGCTCTTAACATAAAATATGTCCATCAGAGTGCCCCTTAACATAAAATATGCCCATCAGTGTGTGCCACAGAATAAATATGCACATCAGCATGCCCCTTAACATAAAATATGCCCATCAGCATGACCCTTAACATAAAATAAGGGGCAAGCTGATGGGCACATTTTATGTTAGGGTGCACGCTGATGGGCACATTTTATGTTAAGGGACACGCTGATGGGCACATTTTATGTTAGGGGGCACTCAGATGGACACATTTTATGTTAGCGGGCACGCTGATGGGCAAAACAAAACGTGTAAATCAGCGTTGCGCTCAACATAAAATGTGCCCATCAGCGTGTCCCTTAACATAAAATGTGCCCATCAGCGTGTCCCTTAACATAAAATATGCCCATCAGCGTGTCCATCAACATAAAATATGCCCATCAGAGTGCCCCTTAACATAAAATATGCCCATCAGCGTGTCCCTTAGCATAAAATAAGGGGCACGCTGATGGGCACATTTTATGTCAAGGGGGCAATCTGATGGGCATATTTTGTTTCTTTTATGGGGCACTCTAATGAGCAACAACACATGCCAGTCTGCACACTTGAGGGTTTTTTTTTAAATTGCAGTATTCTCCTCTAAAAATGTGCTCCACATACCTGGAGCCAGCTGAGTCAAAAGCCGCGAACAGGGGGGCGGGGCGTGCACCTAGTGTCCGCTGTGAGGGAGCCGCAGTCAGGAGAAGAGGGCGGGGCGCGCGAGTGACGTCACGCCCCTACTCGCGGCTCGACAGGACACCGCGATGTCCACTAGTCAGTTGCAGGAGGCGGGGCGCGCGCGGACGTCACTCCCCTACTCGCGGCCGACAGGACACCGCAATGTCCACTAGGCAGTTGCAGGGGGCGGGGCGCGCTCGGGACGTCACCCCCCTACTCGCGGCTCGACTGCTAGTGAGCCGGGAGCCACAAGCGGTCCGGGCAGAAGCATCGCGCGGGCCGCTAATGGACCGCGGGCCGCCATTTAGTGACCGCTGGTATATATGCTCGGGACATTTCCTGAAATAAACAAACATGCATTGACTCGACTCTACCCTTGTGTGTGTGTCTTTGTGCTCCCGAGGCCTCGTAGGGCAGATACCCAGCCATCTTGTTCTATAGTCCCTATCAAATGTGGCATATCAGGGGGTCAGGAGGCCTTAAAGCGGAAGTTCCACTTTTGAGTGGAATTCCGCTAATAATACCCACCAAATTGGAGCACTCCCTTGATGTAGCACCTGCACTGTTCCCCCTCCCAATGCCCAGGAAATGTAGATGTTTAGCAAGAAGCTGATGACGCCACATGAAATAAAATAATTACACAAAAAATATGGTATTTTTTTTTTATTTAAATACATTGTATGGGAGGTAAGGGTCAAAAGCGACAATACTTCTGGAGTTCAGCTTTAAAGCAAGTGGGCACACCAGACTATGCACACTAAAGTATTTACTTTAGTAGTAAATTCACTTTAAAACCAACCCTCACTTTCCTGTGGAGCTATAGGCATGTTTGTTATTTTCCATTTACTTTCTTTTGCTATGCAACCTTAGCATCCAGTCAGCCCTCTAGCGTAAACAGAGGTGTTTCTAAAGCTGGCCGTACATCATACAATCTGATTGTACAAACTCCTTTAGATCCACCGCTAATTATGTAGTTACAAGGGTCTGTCTGATTTAATAATTGAATGGATGACTAGGTCTGCGAATGTCACCATATTACATAGTTTGTACAATCCCCGTACAATGTCATTTTTTTACATTTTCCAATCAGATTGTGGTGTGTATGGCCAAGCTAAGCTGTTAGAAACAGACTGAAATCCGAGTCCAGGGTCTTTTTGTGTGATCTTTGAAGATATTTGAGGAAGAATGTCAGGGTGGGCTTTTTTTTTCACCAAACATTTTCTAAAGGTGAATGTTCCTGGTGGAATATACTATGCAGTGAATGCTGCACAACCAGTGAATGTGTATGGTGAGAGTCACATTTACTGCTCTGTAAATATAAATGTTAGATGTGACTGTAGCAGCCTTCAGAATATTGCTGCTATGGCTAAAGCAAGTCCTTCAGTTTCAGATTTAATCCCAGGCATGATGGGGACTTAATTTTGGGGCTCTATTGCACCTTGCTGTCATAGGGCAGGTCTGTGTTTCTGGGATTTTTTTTTTATTAGGTAATCACACATGCAGGTATTAGTTCTTTAACTTTATTATTGCTCTGGAGTCTCCTTGGGCATTTCCCATTTCACCAGGCCTTACAGTATCAACCTATCTTCCAGCCAGCTTTAGGTCTAAGCCTAGGTCTTCACAGGCCATTAAATACCATTGCTACTTAGCAATGATATTTAATGTTGGCCGTAATCTCTTTATAAAGACATTGATTTCAGTCTGCTGCGAATTAGGTGATTACCAACATCCCCCCCCCCCCCCAATCAATTACCTGTCCTGATAACAAGAAAAGAAAATGAACCTGGGAACATAAAAGTATAACATCTGCCTTTGTCATTTTTTTTCTGTCTTGAAAAAACCTTCCCCTTGTATCCTTATCCTGGTGTCTCAGGGACAGAAAAGTGAGCGGAAAGAAAAGGGGTATAGAAAGATATACAACATGATCAGTCCCCTCTGCCAGGGCATTGTATTATAACAGCAGCGGCCACTGCTTTCAGAATACACTGATCAGCAGCTGCAGTCATGTCCCATCATTGGAAGCCAATCAAATCAAACTTCGGTTGGGTGGGGACTGCCAAACACTGTTAAAAATGTGGCTGGTTCTCTCTGAACCAGCTGACATGTACGGCTAGCCTTAGAGGAAGATTTTCTCTTATCCAAACTAGAATTTATCTGAAGGCTTTCGCTGCTTGAGAAATATGTTAAAGTATGCCACCATGTAGTTGTATATTAATGACTGTTAAAATTATTTTTCTTTTTTCTTAATCTCTTTGTAGGTTATTGCTCAGTATTATGCAGTATCCTCTGCCCAGCATAAGTCAGAAGAAGAAGTTCTTGCTACCTTCAACAAGAAAATACACAGCAATCCAAAATTTAGAGTTTTGAAAGAGAGAGTAAAACTAATGAAATAGAAAATATGTTTATTGTTCCCCCTACAGGTTAAAGCGACACTGTCATCTTGCTCGTGCAGTGCAAAGTGACAGTGTCTTTATAAAAGCTTATTCCCCCAGTCCACTAAATACTTTACCAGTGCTCTTTTGCTACTCCAGCCTCTGTCACGTTGAGAGACAATACCTTGTGCTTGCAGATTTTTAGGAGGAGCATGTGACCTGCTCGGATCTAGAAGCCAATTGTTAGGCCTGAGCACTGTCACATGAGGGAGACATCACCACTTCTCATAGTCACCGGCACTCAAGATTTTGGTGCCGGGTGCGAGGGAGCATTGTGAAAGGTTAGTTTTAGGAAAAAGTGGGGGCCTCAGAAAAGAACATGTCAATTTTTACCTGCATTTGCAGTAGTGTTATAGAGAAGGTCTGATGATTTGTGCAGGACTGTAGATTTATTTCAATAGTTTGTAATATTTATAATCCTGGGTCCACTGAAACCTGTGGCTAATCTAAACTTTTGTCCACCTAAAGATGTTGAACTGCAGGCTGGCACGAAAAACAGGCTACTAAAAAGTTTTTGTATGCTTGTTAACAAACCTGGCTGAATGCTGCACAAGCCTTGAAATCCCAGGTGTTTTTAATATGCAAGTAATGACTTCAATTTATCCAGTCATACTTGGAGCCTAATCACTGCATATTAAAGGATAAGTTCACCTTTTGGCACATGATACATGTTCCACCCGTATTTAGTGTGAAACATGTAACGTGTTCCAGCAGCTGCAGCCATTTCCCCCCTCCCACCCCTGCTCAGTGACCGCAGAAACGGGCGTCTTCTCCACCCGCCTAGCCGCGTCATTTATTCACAGTCCTCTGCGAATAGAAAATTATAAGTCCCAATATCCTTTGCGCCTGACGGCTTGTAGTTCTCAGTGAACTACCCTAGCGCTGTGAGCACTGTGCTTGATTCTTCCTGTTAGAGTGTATCAACTTTATCGTATGAGGTACGAGCAAATAGGTGTATCACAGACAGATCTTCAGGAGTCCTGCATGGTTCCAGCGATCTGCTGATCACTGGTGCATTGCTTTACAGGCTCCCAACACAAAAAATAATAAATGCAGATTTGTTTACCTTCAAAAAAAGTGCATTTAATATTTTTTGTTAAAAGGTGAACATATCCTTTAAAATTCGGGGCACTCTGCTATGTGAACATATGCACTTTTCATGCCTATTTCCCATTTTGAGTGCTAAAATGAGCACAGGTTTACAAAGAAAAAAAAATATGTAGGTTTTAAGGCCTAATCCTGCTAAAATTGGCTATGGATGGGCTTAAGTTGGCACACCGACTTCTTGGACTCAACTGGCAAGATCTTCTCCATAGTACAGTATAAGAAATCAGAGTATGTTTTTTGTAATAGTAGCTGTTTCCGGTTGTTCGATCTGGAAACTCTGGTGAAGAAAGTTTGGCACTTAAAGCGGAGTTCCAGCCATTCACTCACCTGTCCAACGGTCCAGCGATGCGGCCGCCCGAAGCCTCGATCCTCTCCCTCGGCGCCAGCATCACTGCTGTGGGCACCCGGCTGTGACAGTTTGCGGCTTCACAGCCGGGTACCCACTGCGCATGCGCGAGTCGCGCTGCGCGTCTTGATTGGCCGGCAATCTTCTGGGACCTCTGACGTGTCCCAGAAGATTGCAGGGAGGGAGAGGAGAACTTCTGTTCAGGGCGCCGCGGCGCTCCGAGCGGAAGTGGGAGCGGGTACCTGTCAAAACTAGGTACCCGCTCCCCCCCCCCCAAAAAATGACATGCTAAATGTGGCATGTCAGGGGGTCAGGACTCCCTAAAGCGGAAGTTCCACTTTTGGGTGGAACTCCGCTTTAAGCTCCAGTAGATTTAGGAAGTGGTGTGTGATTCAAACTGCCAATATCCCCAAAACTCGTTAGTCTTACATTTATAATTCGCTTACCTTCAGTCAAATTTTTCTCAACAGCCTTTGTCTGCAGAGCCACATGGATGGCATTTAACTAGCACAGTTCTTTGGTTTTTTCATTCCTGATCAAATGCTCTGTGAAGAGTATAACTATGTACAGAATGTAAAGGGATTCCATATTGACAAGCTTACTGGAACTATTTTAATGCACCTGAAAATGGTGGCTTGGACCTTCACTAAAGCAATTGTAACATTCTAATAAAATAAAAGGACATTTCCTAAGTTTTGCTTTGTACATACTGTATATGCGGTGAAGTTATATGTAATATTTACATTGGTCACTAAACACAAATCATAGTTTAAAGTCTACTTATTTGGTGTATGGCTCAGGTGACTGCTTTTCATGTGAAATATGTACATAAGACTGCATGTATGCTACAGAATTGCAGCAAGAGAAACTACATGGTGTTTACCAGGCTTAGTATTTTTTATTGTAAAACAATTTTCTTCTTTAATTCCTATTCCAAAAGGGTGGGGGGGGGGGGGGTTATCTTTTAAAGACCAAAATTAATTGACAACATTCAGCACATGCTCCATTTTATACTAACTGACATATTATTTTCTTGTTGGCTTCTATAGTAAGGTCCCCCTCTCAGAACACAATAGCTCAGCAGAGAGATTGCTGTACTAACATTGCTTAGTTAGTATAGTGAGCTTCTCAGATTTTTAACTAGTGTGTAACTAGACTTTCCATTGAGAACTTTAAAAAAAAAAAAAAAACATAATCTCATTTTGATCATATCTCTCAGATATTGACAACATTAATTAGACAGTTTGTTCAGTACAAAATGCTCTCATTGAAAAGATCCCTTTGAAAAGTCTAATTGAATCTGGTTAAATTATTCTTTTATCTGCTGTTTTGAAAAGCCATTTTAAATGAATGATTACCTGAAACCGTAAAATCTTTGTTTTTTTAATTAGTTATAGTTTCCTTTTTTGCCTGCTTTGGGCTTTTCTCGAATAAGACTAATAAGACCAAGCAAAGTGTAGGTAGTGATGTTCAGAAAACCACATTGGTCAAATTTCAGCTTTCAGTGCATTTAGAGTAATGACACTGCAAAAAGTTTGGATTGGTTGTCATGGATTGATGAATGTTGCTGTTTATTAGTAATAAGCTGATTTGATAATTAACCTCTAATGATTTAGGTTGATGTCTAAAAAAATGAAAACTCAGTTTTGCTTATTGGGGAAAGTGAAATTGAGTCGGTTTTACTAACATTAATGCCTGATCACACTAGCGTGATTTCGTCTGTTGTTGTGTTTTAATTGACAACAATAAAGGTCACATTATTCTCTGTGGCATGGGTCTCCAAACTATGGCCCTCCAGTCATTCAGGAACTACAATTCCCATCATACCTAGTCATATCTATGAATGTCAGTGTTTTACAATGCGTCATGGGACGTATAGTTCCACAACAGCTGGAGGGTCATAGTTTAAAGATCCCTGCTGTATGATATCCATTCACATCAATGCAGCATGGTGCAATGTGATTTTTGAAAAGGTGCAGGTGCTTCTCTTGGTGTTTGCATAATGCGTTTTTGGCCTCAAATCGCATGTATGTTTCTGGCAAGGTTTTGTGTTTTTAAGTCTCCTTTTCCTAAAAAAAAAAAAAAAAAAAACTAGCATGAGGCATAAAGTGCTACAAAAACCCACTGAAAAAGCATGATTATGCAGCAGCATTAGTGTGAACCCAGGCTTAGGTGAAATTGGTTATTTTGAACTGAAATTACTTTATTTTTCTCATACAGTTTTTGATACCAGGAAGTTTACAATACCATAAAACATTTAGAAGCCTGGATTGTAATATGAATGTATATTCCTAGGGCTGTACCTTGACTGATTCTTGGGCAGCATTGTTTTCATGTAAAATAAGAAAAGATATGAACATTTTGAATATGTAATATTGTTTTTAAATAAAACAAGTTAAAGTTTATGGCATGTAGAGTTTTATTTTCAAGCTATTAATCAGATCACGTTTCTTTACTGTGTTTGTGTGCAAAAATACAAATGACTCTTCTCTCAATCTGCTTTTCATGTCTGTCAAAGCTAGAGACCAGTGAGCATTTGAAACGCTACCCTAACAAAGGCTGAAATTATCTAGCAGCAGAATTTGTGGAGCAGGAAACCAGTTTGGCCTAGTTTGGAGGATTTTTGGCCTCTAAAGCAAATAGTTACCTTTTTATTTATTTCTTGTCCATTGAGGGGCACATGAAGTCCTAAACCTTAGGGTACACTGCTGCCTTCAGAAGGACTGGACCGTGGCAAACCAGAACAAAAAAAACTGTAGGCCAGCACAGGATAAAGTTTCCCACAACCAGCATGCCTCTGTTAAGACTTAAATTATGTTTCTTTATCGTACATCAAGGGACACAGAGCGGGCCATAATAATGACTATGTGGGTTATGCTCCTCTATAGGTGAATCGGCACTGGCAAACTAATAGACTGGAAGTTCCCCCTATATAACCCCTCCCACACAGGAAGATTTGGTCCTGTTACATGATCCTGCGGCGGGATTGATTCTTCCCTCTCTTTAAAAAAAAAAAAAGGCTGCAGGGAAAAGAATTGAGTACTATTACCTCTCCAGCACCTGCAGTACTGTGTTTGTCCACTAGGTGTCAGTGTCTAGACGAAGATGGTGATGCTTTGTCTCTGTGTTCCACAGTGAGGAGCTGAGCTTTGCCACACAAGCTAGACAGGCGCATCAGGGCGTGCGCACGCACAACAAGCGTGCATGGAAAGCAGAGAGCGTGCGTGTGATGTCACGAGCATGAACGTGGCACACTGTATCTGCATTTGAAAGGCAGACGAGACTCACAGACCTCCTGGCTGACACTGCAAGGTACACAGAGCAGGTTTCACTGGGGCATGTGAGTCTATAGAACTTGGACACGGCTGCAGGCACTGGTATCTGGAGGGGAGTAGTAACTGTGGTAACTGCTGAGGCTGGATCACAGTTTCTACATAGGATAGTGCAAAGGAGTTTTCACCTCAGATCTGGGTCTTCAAGTAAGCAATGCCTTCCAGGAAAAAAAAAGGGCGGGCGGTGGAAGGGGTACAACTGCTCCACCATCAGGATTGGAGCATCCTGGTCTTATTCCTGATGTGCTTACTTCCCCTGATAGGCCTGAAGCAACTGGCCAGTCTGAGCCATTACGCTTGTCAGGTATTGTTTCTACTTCCAATGCCTCTGCCTCATCTTACATCACAAAAGACGACTTGGCATCAGCTTTGGCTAGTTTGGAGAGTAAACTAGCCAGGATAATTGCCTCTGTATCGCAGGGGGGGAAGAAACGGGAGTCCAGGCCCAGCAGGGATCTGGCTGAGCACCTGGACACTCGGGCCTGAGAGGACCCCTGGGTTAGAGCCAGAATGGGAAGAGGATATAGAGGAAGCGGCTGTGAATGACCTGGAAGAGGGGCAGACTGAGGATTCCTCTTTACAAGGAGTCATGCTCTGAGGAGCCATTTTCAGCCTCTCACTCGCAGAGGTTGCTGATTCAGTCTTACTGAAGTGGTCTGGGCTGGTTTTAAATTAGCTTCATTAGAGGTGTCAGAAGACTCCTTCTCTTTTTTGGGCTCCTTGCTCCCTCAGCAGAGTTCCCAGGTCTACCCTTTACACCTGCTATTCGAAACGCTGGTGTATGCGGATTGGGATCACCCTGTGGAATGCCTTTCTGCTCAAAAAAAAAAAAAAATAGTGACAAGCCTGTGATTTATTCAGACTTCATTTGGAAAGTTGCTGAACGTATCTTTGTGAACCACCAAACACCATCACAGCCAGAAAGTAGGCGTTCCACAAGCATTGCTCAAGAAGATGTCTGAAGATCTTCTTGTAGTACTTCTTTTGCTGTTTCCTTATTGCTGGGTAGAATGTCATTACTTGGTCGGCTCTGTCGACCCCTCCCATGGTGTTATTGTAGTCTATCACTACTTGTGGCTTCATGATTTCTTTCCCACCTTTAGTGCATATCATAACAGTGGAGGTATTATGAACTGTACTCATTAGGCACACATCTTTCTTGCCACGCCATTGCAGTGCCGACATTTTGCCTTTCTGCCAGGCAACCATTTCCCCAGTCTTCAGCTGCTTATTGCTAAACATTGGCGGCATGTTGTGTCGGTTAGCACTAACTGTTCCATAGGCATCTGTTTTGTTTTGCAGAAGAAAGTCAAAGTTTAGGAGATGTATAAAAGTTGTCAGCTGTTACACAAGAACCCTGATTTAGAAATGGCACAATGAGTGAAAGAACAGAAGATGTTGCCATTCTATAGTTGCTGTATTTTGGATTTAATTTTGATAATTTTCCAGTGTATATGACTGAATTCCAAATGTAGCCAGTTGACAATTTGCATTGCATTTAGGATTTTACACCAAATCGTGCTCTTTGATGCAATGTATTGTACCTAGATGAGCCTTCCCTTGCAGGCCATTAGACTTTCATCTATGCTGATATCTCTTTCTGACACATAGCTCCATTGGAAATTCTTTAGAATCATTTGAGATACTTCCCAAATGTTTTTTTTTGGTTTTTGTGCAGGATGAGTTTCATCAAATTCTTCGTTGTTTTCGAAGTGTAAATATTTCATGAGCAGGGAAAATCTGTACTCTGACATGACCGTGCCAAAGAATGGAGTGGCAAGTAATGAATTATTTGTCCAATACGACTTCTGCAGGGGTTTTCTCACTACTCCCTGAAGTATTATTAGGCTCAGAAATTTCAATATGGCATCTTGGGTAACTGATTCCAACTTTTTGCTTCTTGGAAACTTCTCATGCAGAGTAGCTAATTGTTGCTCTTTGCATCGGTTTGTCTCAGTAACTATTTTTTTCAATAACCTCATCAGTCAGAAATACAGTGCCTTGTGAAAGTATTTGGCCCCCTTGAACTTTCCGACCTTTTGCCACATTTCAGGCTTCAAACATAAAGATATAAAACTGCAACTTTTTGTGAAGAATCAACAAGAAGTGGGACACAATCATGAAGTGGAACGAAATTTATTGGATATTTCAAACTTTGTTAATAAATAAAAAACTGAAAAATTGGGCGTGCAAAATTATACAGCCCCTTTCCCAGGAAACTCTCCAGAAGTTCATTGAGGATCTCTGAATGATCCAATGTTGACCTAAATGACTAATGATGATAAATAGAATCCACCTGTGTGTAATCATGTCTCCGTATAAATACACCTGCACTGTGATAGTCTCAGAGGTCCGTTTAAAGCGCAGAGAGCATCATGAAGAACAAGGAACACACCAGGCAGGTCCGAGATACTGTTGTGGAAAAGTTTAAAGCCGGATTTGGATACAAAAAGATTTCCCAAGCTTTAAACATCCCAAGGAGCACTGTGCAAGCGATTAATATTGAAATGGAAGGAGTATCAGACCACTGCAAATCTACGAAGATCTGGCCGTCCCTCTAACTTTCAGCTCATACAAGGAGAAGACTGATCAGAGATGCAGCCAAGAGGCCCATGATCACTCTGGATGAACTGCAGAGATCTACAGCTGAGGTGGGAGACTCTGTCCATAGGACAATCAGTCATATACTGCACAAATCTGGCCTTTATGGAAGAGTGGCAAGAAGAAAGCCATTTCTTAAAGATATCCATAAAAAATGTCGTTTAAAGATTGCCACAAGCCACCTGGGAGACACACCAAACATGTGGAAGAAAGTGCTCTGGTCAGATGAAATCAAAATCAAACTTTTTGTTGTCTTGTTGGCGTATAAGCAACACAGCTCATCACCCTGAACACACCATCCCCACTGTCAAACATGGTGGTGGCAGCATCATGGTTTGGGCCTGCTTTTTTTCAGCAGGGACAGGGAAGATGGTTAAAATTGATGAGAAGATGGATGGAGCCAAATACAGGACCATTCTGGAAGAAAACCTGATGGAGTCTGCAAAAGACACCGAGACTGGGACCGAGATTTGTCTTCCAAAAAGACAATGATCCAAAACATAAAGCAAAATCTACAATGGAATGGTTCATAAATAAACATATCCAGGTGTTAGAATGGCCAAGCCAAAGTCCAGACCTGAATCCAATCAAGAATCTGTGGAAAGAACTGAAAACTGCTGTTCACAAACGCTCTCCATCCAACCTCGCTGAGCTCGAGCTGTTTTGCAAGGAGGAATGGGCAAAAATTTCAGTCTCTGATAGAGACATACCCCAAGCGACTTACAGCTGTAATCGCAGCAAAAGGTGGCGCTACAAAGTATTAACTTAAGGGGGCTGAATCATTTTGCACGCCCAATTTTTCAGTCTTTTATTTGTTAAAAAAGTTTGCAATATCCAATAAATTTAGTTCCACTTCATGATTGTGTCCCACTTGTTGGTTGTTCACAAAAAATTAGTTTTATATCTTTATGTTTGAAGCCTGAAATGTGGCAAAAGGTCAAAGTTCAAGGGGGCCAAATACTTTCGCAAGGCACTGTAATTGTAAATATACCAAGGGGTTATCTTGTTCAATGTCTACTTTCATACCAGCTGCTCCAGTAAATAGGAATCTTGGGGGTCCTGCCTGATCCATACCACCGTCAATTGAGCACCAAGTTTGTACATTACTAAGCTCAGTCGCAGAATCGTCACTGTCGTCACTTTTGGTGTCTGATGATGAATTTCCCCACTAATCACTATCACTCAATTATGCTAGTGATTCTAATTCACTATTGGTGTTTTCTAGCTGGTCTAAAACTTCTTTTGACCTAAAGAGGCGCTTTTTGTATGCCATGGATGTTCTTAAGTTTCCAGGAAGAAAGAACGGTAAAAGTGCAGGTAGGGCACTGGAAAAAGTACTAGGGACAAAACTGAGGTGAAATGGTTTGATACAGTAATGTAATTCTGACAGATTTTAATGCATTGTCTGTATGTCATGTTTTGTTTACTTTTTTTTCATTTACTGCCCGGTTCCGGCCCCTTACTGCGTCAGCGCTTGCAGGGAAAAGAAACCTGGAAGACTGATGCCGGCATCGGCCGGAGGACATCAGGGGATTGTAGGGACAAGGTAAGTGACACTACAGTCTTACTCCGAGTGTGGCTCGGGGTTACCGCTTTTGGTACTGAAAATTAACCCCGAGCCACACGATTACCGCCAGGACCCAGTGAATAAGTACTTGGAATCCTTACTAAAGGCCTCGTTTGCCATTGCCGGGTCGGCGGTTCAGCCGGCAGTACCAGCAATAGGAATTTGCCAGTCCTTAAAAGACCGTTTTAAGAGGTTGGCTAGGAACCTGCCTACTTAAGGGGAGACTACCAAGGAATTTGCGGAACTTCCTTGTGTTTTGCGGTAGACACCCTTAACAATTTCATCCAACAGGTGTCTCACTTTGCACTTCTGTCAGTACTCAGGTGCAGAGTGTTGTTGCCAAAAATACTGGTTGGCGGAATTGTTGTGCAAAAAGTTACTTACGAGATTCCCATTCCATGGATAACGTCTATTTGGTGAGGATCTGGATGAGTATATCGAAAAGATTTCAGGAGGAAAGTGTGCACTGTTGCCTGTTAAAGAAGAAATAATCATCCATCTTTTAAGTTCCCTAGTGCTCCTGTGCCTCCCAATACTTCGAGTTCCAAGCAGTTTCAACGGCCTCAGCCTTTAGGGTTAAGGAAACCTCAGCTCAGGGTCAGTGCCAGAAGAAAAAAAAACGAATTTCACAGGCCTGCCAAGACCGGCTCCAAGTCTGATTTATGAATGGGTGCCCCCACTCACACGGGTGGAGGGGGGGGGAGGCCTTTACAATTCTCCGAGGCTTGGGCAAAGGTAATACAGGACAGGTGGGTCATGTCCACAGTGGCTCAGGGCTACAAGATAGAGTTCCCTCCCTCTCGGTTTCTAGGTTCAAATGTTCCCATAAGTCCAGTAAAAAAAAAAATCCCTTTTCCAAGCCCTAGAGCGCTTGTGGGTACAGGGTGTGATTGTGGAGGTTCCAGCCAGCGAAAGCTTCAGGGGTTTTTACTCAAATCTTTTCACGGTACCAAAACAAAATGGCAAAGTGTGGCTCATTCTGGGTCTCAAAGCTCTGAGCCAGTTCTTGAGAGTTCAGTCCTTCCACATGGAATCAATTTGTTCGGTTGTAGCTTCTCTGAAGCAATGGGACTTTTGGCATCCACAGATATCAAGGATGCATACCTGCATGTGCCAATTTATGGGCCTCATCAAGGGTTTCTGCATTTTGCAGTGGGGGGAGGGAATTTAATTTGCAGTTCGTGGTCATTCATCCTAGCCACAGCCCCCCGGGTATTTACAAAAATTTTAGCCACAGCGTTGGCATTCTTAAGGTCTCAAGGGATATAAGTCATCTGATATCTAGGCGATCTTTTACTCAAGAATCAATCAGGCCCAGGGATAACGAGGAATATGACCCTGATAGTCTAGTTCTTGGAATACCTAGGCTGGATTCTAAACGTAGAAAAACCAGCCTTGCAGTCGGTTCAAGTTCTGGAGTATCTGGGCCTGATTCTGGACACAGCTCAGTCAAGAGTTTTTCTGCCTCCTGCAAAAGTTCAGGCCATAAGAGATCTAGTCCAGATCATAAGAAGGAAGAGGTACCCCTCTATATGAGTATGTGCATGAGATTGATGGGCAAGTTGGTCTCCTTGTTCAAGGAAATTCCTTATGTGCAGTTTCATTCCACAACAACATTCGGTCTGCTTGGAACAAGAAGCTCCAATCTTCAGATTATCCAATGGTTCTGTCCCCAAGGGTGAGGCAGGATCTCACGTAGTATTCTGGACTGCCAGGCCCCAGGATTGTCCTGTCAGGATATAGTCCGACAATGCCACTGTAGTGGCTTATATCAACCACCAGGGGGGTGCCAGGCATCCCAGAAAGAGGTGAACTACATTCTAGCATGGGCAGAGAAGCACGTACCATTTCTACCGGCAGTGTTCATCCCGGGGAAGGACAACTGGCAGACTTTCTAAGTCTCCAACAGTAGCTTCCAAGGAAATGGTCCCTACATCCCGAGGTATTTCAAATGATTTGCCAACGTTGGGGTACCCCCAAAGGAGATCTATTGGCATCCAGGTTCAACAGCAAGCTGGACAAATTTGTATCCATAAGCAAGGATCCAACCGCTATCGGAACAAATGCGTTTGGGATCGGTTCTCCCTGATCTATACCTTTCCTCCGGGCCAACTTCTGCCACGGCTGCTGCACAGAATACAGAAGAAAAGGAGACCGGTGATCCTAGTGGCTCCGGCCCTGCCCAGGAGACCTTGGTACGCAGAGATTGTGAAATTGACAGTGAGGGAGGCATTGTCAATTCTACACCGTCCAGATCCACTTTCCAAAGTCCCATATTCCATCCTGCTTTACGGTCGCTGAACTTGATGATCTGGCTATTGAGGTCAGAATCTTGAAGGAGCGAGGAATTGTGGGTCCAGTTCTAGCTATGTTGATAAACACCAGGAAACATGTTGTTGGAAGAATTCTTGCTTTTCTGCAATTAGGGATGGAATTGAAGCTGGAATTAGGAACTATCAAGGGGCAGATCTCGGCCTTCTCTATTTTCTTTCACAGACGGATAGCAACACACTCGTTTGTGTGAGCATTTTTGCAAGGTGTGATTGGCATGGTTCCACCAGTCAAGCTGCCCTTATGCCCCTGGGATTTAAATCTTGTGCTCTGTGTTACAGAAGCAACCATTTGAGCCTATCAGGCATATTCCTTTGATTCTTTTGGTAAGGAAATTGGCTTTTTTGGTCGTCATAACCTCGGCCAGAAGGATGTCAGAATTTCTTGCAAAGAGACATTTTTGGTCCTGCACCAGGACAGAGTGGTCTTGCGTCCCCATCCAGCCCTTTTGCCTAAAGTGGTTTCCGGTTTCCAGTTTTCATCTAAACCAGGATATCACACTGCCCTCCTTTTTTTTTTTTTTTTTTTTTCTTTTTTTTTTTTTTTTACACAAATCATCAATTTCAAAAATTCTGCTCTGATACCATCTTCAAAACTGGATTATCTGGGCCTGACTCTGGACTCCGCTTCAGTGAGGGTGTTTCTTCCCCCCGGAAAAGTTGCAGAGGGCGATTCATTTGCTGTTATCCAGCAACTTGTCCTCTCTGCGGACTTGCATGCAAGCCTTAGGTCTGAGGGTGTCGACCTTCGAGGCGGTTCCGTTTCCTCAGTTCCACACGAGACCCTTACAAAGGAAGGGAAATTCTTGTCAAGTGGAACAAAGATCCAAAATCCTTGGACACTATGATTTAGTTAAATGACAGCACAAGGAGTGCTCTTCTGTGGTGGCTTTGCTCGTTGCCCCTACGCCAGGGCAAGTCCTTCCTCCCATTGTATTGGACCGTGGTAACCACGGATGCCAGCCTGTCCGGCTGGGGAGCAGTGCTTGGGCAGCTGTGTGTCCAGGGGTCCTGGACTGTGGAGGAGTCCAGACTACCGATCAATATTCTGAAGCTCAGAGCAATAAAGCTTTGCCGGAGTCACTGGACAAATCACCTGCAGGGTTGTCCAGTTCAGATTCAATCAGACGATGCCACAGCTGTGGCTTACCTCAATCATCAAGGAGGCACCAAGAGATCCTGAAATGGGCAGACTATTTTGTTCCAGCCCTTTCCACCGTGCATATCCCAGGAGTAGAGAACTGGCAGGCGGATTACCTGAGTCTTCAGGTGTTGGATCAGGGGGAATGGTCCCTGCCCCGGAGGTGTTTCACCTGCTGTGTGTCCGGTGGGGAACACCTGATGTCGACTTGTTAGACTCTCGATTCAACAAGAAGGTACAGAGGTTTGTTGCCATGTCTCAGGATCCTTGGCTGATGCCACAGACTCATTGGTGGCGGGGCTCCTTGAGGTCAGTATTGGCTGATCTATGCGTTCCCTCCGCTGAAACTCCTGCTGAGGCTTCTGTGCAGAATAGAGGTGAGGGGACTCCGGTCATTCTGGTGGCCCCAGACTGACCTCACCAGTCTTGGTACGCAGATCTGGTAAGATTGGTCGCTGACGCTCCTTGGAGAATTCCTCTCAGGGAAGATCTGCTTGTCTCAAGGGCCGATCTTCCATACTGTTTTACAATCGTTTGATTTAAGGGCGTGGCTGTTGAAAGCCAGGTATTGAAGGATAGAGGTCTTTCTGATTCTGTGATTCCTACACTATTGAAGGCCCGGAAGTCTCCTTCCAGGAGGTTTTATCATTGTACTTGGAAATCGTACATTTCATGTTGTGAATCGTTGAAAGTGCACCCTCGCTTGTTTTCAGTAACTAGGGTTTTGACTTTTCTTTAAAAAGGGGTTGAACAGCGTTTGGCTTTGGGCACTATCAAAGGCCAAGTGTCGGCTTTAGCTGTGTTTTTCCACCGTACTTTAGCTAAGCATGCCCTGATTCGCACTTTTATTCAGGAGGTGCGTCATATGGCACCTCCGAGGCGATCCCCATTACCTCTGTGGGACCTGAATTTGGTGTTACCCGTTTTTCATAAACCTCCTTTTGAGAACATCAATGGAGATTCCCTTGCTTACATTGTCTCAGAAAATTGCCTTTTTGGTGGCTATCCTTTTTGCCCGCAGAGTGTCTGAATTGGTGGCGGCGTCTTGCCGTTCACCTTATCTGGTGGTTCACAGAGATAAAGTGGTACTTCGTCCTAATCAGTCGTTTCTTACTATGGTGGTTTCTGATTTTCATTTGCATGAAGACATTGTGCTGCCTTCACTCAGTTCTAAGCCCAAGCATCCCAAGGAAATTGCCTTGCGTTCTTTGGATGTGGTTCGGGTAATTGGAGTTTACCTGGCAGCTACTGAATCTTTCAGAAAATCAAATTTTTTGTCCTCACGGAAGGAGCTCTAAAGGGATTGGCTGCGTTTGCTGCAACCAAATCCAGATGGATCAGGCAGAAGGTGGTACAGGCTTATTCACTGAAGGGTCAGGTTCCACCTTTCCCTGTGAAGGCGCATTCTACTGGGGCACTGATTGCCTCTTGGGCTTTTCGCCATCAGGCGTCAGTAATGCAAGTTTGCAAGGCGGCAACTTGGTCGTCTGTGCACACGGTCACCAAATTCTACAAAGTAGATGTGTTGGCATCCTCGGATGCTTCTTTTGGCCGCAAGGTTTTGCAGGCTGGGGCACCATGGGATCTCAATCTGGTTCTCTATGCACTTCAGACACTGTCATTTGAACCTATTAGTGACATTCCTTTCTATCTCTTCTTTCACCTAAAATGTGAATGTTTCTTGTAACTATCGCCTCTGCAAGGTGATTTTCTAAACTGGTGGGTTTATTCGGCAAGGAAACCTTTTCTAGTCCTGCAGAGGGATAAGGTGGTGATGAAGCCCAGGACTTTATTCTTGTCTAAGGTAGTTTCTTGCTTTTGCCTTAATCAGGGCATGATTCTTCTGACCCTTTATTCGGCTCGAAATCGCCTGTCTCTCTCAGCCACTACTCATTTAGGAAGACTGATTGCTTTTTAAAATCTCAGATGAACTGCCGAAGCATGATGCTCATTATGTGGAACTCTGGTTTCTTGTTTCACCTTCTCTAGGTGGTTCAGACAGACCTTCACTCATGATCTGTGTACCAGATTTACAAGACCAATGTTCTGTTCAAATGTTCTCTGGCTGATGCTGCGGCCTCATCTGATGTTAGCTTTGGGCTCCAGGTCCTTCAGGTTCCCTTTTGAGCTGCAGGCAGTCCTCTGTTTTCCCTTGGGCTTGCTAGTGAATGTTTGCGGTGTTGCTCATCCCTCAGTTGGGCTACTTTTGGATGTCCCAAAGGTTTAACAATTTTTCTGCCACCAAGGAATGCAATAGATCAGTATCAAGCGGTTCTGCCCACACTCCTGGCTACTACAGCAGTCGGAAATGTGTTTTAACTCTGACAAAAGTACACTGTCCGCTGTCAGATGGAAGTGATCACTTCCACACACCACAGCAACACTGGCCTTGGCAATATCTGTGCTCCATTAGCGGGCAGGTGAGATATCAAGGATATTTTTGCTCACTAATGTCTCCTTAAAGAGAACCTGCCACCAAAAAAAAATTTTTTTTTAAACTGTTGCAAATGAAAATGCAAACATGTTTGCATTTTTGATCATGTTCTCAACACCTGTTTTGTTACAAAACTTGAGGCATGCTCATGATGGGTGGGGTTATTCTAGGTTAACCTGTGCACTGTAAAGTAGCCGCAAACACACAATGCCCTGTTTATGTATGCTGCATAGTTATAAAAGATGGTGCATTGACTGTCTTAACACAATGCATGTTAATATTCGATTTAACGCAAACCACAAGGGTGTTTAAATTGTCAACTCCTTAGAGCTTGTTTACACTTGTGTTGGCCTTCTCAAGACTGACTTGCAATGGATTGCTTTTCAGAGGGCGTTTGACAGGTGTTCAGGAGATATGTTACCGCCTAATGGCTGTTTTAACCACTAAAATCCTGCACCACACACAGCAACTGTGTGCATCACATGCAATTGTGGCACAGCCTGTTGGGGTATGTTCAGCAGGCAGTACAGTGGGGGAAAATTGTTCTGGTTCACAATGCAAAGTGTTTTGGCTGCGGCATCTGTCCTCCCCTGTACTACTGCCTTTGCAAGCTTGGAGGTCAGCAAAAACATGGCCCAACCCCCTTTCCCCACCTGCAAGTGTAAACTGCGCCTTAGTAAATCAGCCCAAGTCTCTTGAAACAAACATGCCCTTGTAAAGTATAAGCTCATACTTCCTTTGGGTCAGGATTTAATTATGTTTAACATTGAACAGAAACACCCTAAACATAATTTTGTGGATCTGGTCATGGTTTACCTTCTTTTATTGGATTTCTACTTTCCATTGGGTTTCGTAATCTGTTAGATCTGATAAAGGAACAATTGTGAACATTTTATAACCACTCTGCAACATAGGTATAAGACTTAATATGTGGCAAACAATGATCCAGAAATAATCAGTGAAAGTAATGTAATCTCTGTACACATTTACTGTAAAATATTGCAACTGTCGACATGGGTCAGGCTTAGTTTCCAGGAACTTTTTACACAGAAATTTTCTGCTTACGCACCTGAACAGGAGTAGGAAACATTGCGAAAAAATTATTTACTTGTAACCAGAGTACATTTGGTGTAATGCATTACCTCTGGCATCATTGTTGTACTAATCGTTCAGGAAACAGATATTGTTTCCATTTACACTGAACAAAATTATAAACGCAACCCTTATTTTTGCCCCCATTTTTCATGAGCTGAACTCAAAAAATCTAAGACTTTTTCAATGTGCACAAAAGGCCTATTTCTCTCAAATATTCAAAATGACTCTATGTTGGTCTCCAAGTGTCTAAAAATCCTTTTTTTAGTCAAGATAACTGTATTTGGTCACCAAAGGTCTGAAAAAAATTTTTAGTCAAAATTACTGTAGTTTTTGTTTTAATGTCTTAAAAAAACGATTTTAGACAAGATAATTGCATTTCGTAACCAATGGCCTTTTAGAGTCTTAAAACGACGGTTTTAGACAAGATAACTGAAATTGGTAAACAAATGGCCTGAACAAAGTTTTTTTTTTTCAAAATGACTCTATATTGGTTTCCAAGTGTCTTAAAAGACTTTTTTTAGTCAAGATAACTGCATTTGGTCAGCAAAGGTCTTACATTTTTTTTTAGTCAAAATGACTGTATTTTCGTTTTTTAATGTCTTAAAAAAACGGTTTTAGGCAAGAAAACCGCATTTAGTAACCAATGGCCTGAAAAATTGTTTTTGGTCAAAATTACTCTATTTTGGTCTCCAAGTGTCTAAAAAGCATTTTTTAGTCAAGATAACTGCATTTGGTCACCAAAGGTTTGAAATTTTTTTTAGTCAAAATGACTGCATTTCCGTATTTTAGAGTCTTAAAAAGACGGTTTTTGACAAGATAATTGCATTTGGTAACCAATGGCTTGAAACATTTTTTGGGGTCAGAATGACTTGATTTTGGTCTCCAAGTGTCTAAAAATCCTTTTTTTAGTCAACATAAGTGCATTTGGTCACCAAAGGTCTGAAAATATTTTTTTAGTCAAAAATGACTGTATTTTCGTCTTTTAGAGTCTTGAAAAAGACGCTTTTGGTAACCAATGGCCTAAAACATTTTTTGGGTCAGAATGACTCGATTTTGGTCTCCAAGTGTCTAAAAAGCCGTTTTTTAGTCAAAATAACTGCATTTGGTCACAAAAGGTCTGAAAAAAAGGTTTAGTCAAAATGACTTGTATTTTCGCCTTTTAGAGTCTTAAAAAGCCGGTTTTAGACAAGATAATTGCATTTCGTAACCAATGGCCTGAAAAAATTTTTTTGGTCAAAATGACCAAATATTGGTCTCCAAGTGTCTAAAAAGCCTTTTTAAGTCATAACTGCATTTGGTCACCAAAGGTCTGAACATTGTTTTTTAGTCAAAATGACTGTTTTTTGTCTTTTAATGTCTTAAAAAAACGGTTTTAGACAAGATAATTGCATTTAGTTACCAATAGCCTGAAAAATTGTTTTTGGTCAAAATGACTGTTTTTTCGTCTTTTAGTGTCTTAAAATATTGTTCACAAATATGTCTAAATCTGTGTTAGTGAGCACTTCTCCTTTGCTAAGATAACCCATCCACCTCACAGGTGTGGCATATCTAGATGCTGATTAGACAGCATGATAATTGCACAGGTGTGCCTTAGGCTGGTCACAATAAAAGGCCACTCTAAAATGTGCAATTTTACTGTAATTGGGGGGTCTGAAAACCAGTCAGTATATGGTGTGAGCACCATTTGCCTCACGCAGTGCACCACATCTCCTTTGCATAGAGTTGATCAGGTTCTTGATTGTGGCCTGTGGAATGTTGGTCCACTCCTCTTCAATGGCTGTGTTAAGTTGCTGGATATTGGCAGTACCTGAAACACGTTGTCGTATACGCCAATCCAGAGCAATCCCACGCATGCTCAATGGGTGACATGTTCGGTGAGTATGCTGGCCATGCAAGAACTCTAAAGTTTTCAGCTTATAGGAATTGTGTACAGATCCTTGAAACATGGGGCTGTGCATTATCATGCTGCAACATGAGGTGATGGTAGTGGATGAAGGGCACAACAGTGGGCCTCAGGATCTCATCATGGTATCTATGTGCATTCAAAATGCCATCAATAAAATGTACCTGTTTTCGTTTTCCACAACATACACCTGCCCCTTTCATAACCCCACCGCCACCATGGGCCACTCGATCCACAACATTGACAATATCAAACCACTCACCCACACAATGCCATACACGGCGTCATCTGCCCTGTACAGCGAAAAACAGGATTCATCCATGAAGAGAACACCTCTCAAATGTGCCAGACACCATTAAATGTGAGCATTTGCACACTCAAGTCAGTTACAACGACAAAACTGCAGTCAGGTTGAGACCCTGATGAGGACAACGAGCATGCAGATGAGCATCCCTAAGACGGTTTTGAACAGTTTGTGCAGAAATCCTTTGGCTATGCAACCTGATTGTTGCAGCAGCTGTCCAGGGGGCTGGTCTCAGACGATCTTGGAGGTAAAGATGCTGGATGTGGAGGTCCTAGGCTGGTGTGATTTACATGTGGTCTGCTGTTGTGAGGCCAGTTTGATGTACTGCCAAATTCTCTGAAATGACTTTGGAGACGGCTTATGGTAGAGAAATGAACATTCAGTTCACGGACAACAGCTCTGGTGGACATTCCTGCAGTCAGCTTGCCAATTACACGCTCCCTCAAAACTTGCGACATCTGTGGCATTGTGCTGTGTGATAAAACTGCACATTTTAGAGTAGCTCTTTATTGTGGCCAGCCTAAGGCACACCTGTGCAATAATCATGCTGTCTAATCAGCATTTTGAGGCGGATGGATTACCTTGGCAAAGGAGAAGTGCTCACTAACACAAATTTACACAGATTTGTGAACAATATTTGAGAGAAATAGGCATTTGTGTACATTGAAAAGGTCTTGGTTCTTTGATTTAAGCTCATGAAAAATGGGGGCAAAAACAAAAGTGTTGCTTTAAAATTTTGTTCAGTGTATTTTAGGCTGTTACTTGGGCAATTTGGAGCTGCACCTTTGAGTAAAGAATACACCAAGCTTTTAGCTTGGTCCATATTCCTCCCCAAAGCCTTGTCTGATAAGTATGAAGAAGTCTTCTCAACCCAAGGGTTCCTCCAAATGTTTCTAGGGGTTCCTTGAGCAATGGTAGATTGAGCTAATGGTGTCTGTGAAGTTCTACTATTGATGTCAATTGTCAGTGGTCCCTACACTGACCAACAATCTCTAGGGGCATTTCTTGTCTGACCGCCAATGTAAGAGAACACCTTTCCCACCACCAGTATTAAGGGAAACTTTTCCGCTTACCATCAATTTAGGATGACACCTTTCCTACTGACCACCAATTTAAAAGGAAACTTACACTGATTGCCATTGTATAAGGACACCTTTCCTAATGACCACCAATGTAAAGAGAAATTTCTCTACTGGCCACCCTTGTATGAGGACACCTCTCCTACTGAGCACTAGTGTATAGGGGTTACTTTTTTCACAGACTACCAACACAACTATACACTACAGTTTTCACTTTCACTGTCCGCATTTCTTTAAATCTAATTTATTTTCATTAATGTGACAAACGCCCATTTGCTGGGACGTTCGCCATGGGCTACTGGAGGTGTGTGGAGGCCAGACTCCTGCCCACGGACTATGGGCCCTGGCTTGTAGGGGAGTGCACCTCTGTGTGGGGGGTATATGCTGGAGGACCATGGGAGTAGCGTTACTTTGGACTCAAATCCATGTTACCCCAAGATACAGACTCTGAGACTAAGGTCAATGTTACAGGCCTAAAGCTGCCTGTTACAGCAGAGGACTTCTCCACACAATGAGAGACTAAAGAGATGCTAACAACGTCAAACTCAGCCATTATCTACTGTGGGGATGTGTATTGACACTTATAAGGTATTTTGAAAACGGAGACGGGCATTCTACAAGCCTACGTCTTTTACTTTCATCTGTCTAGAGGTGGTTTTGTATTTACACTTCTAGGAATACGTATTTGGCTTTGTTTTGGGGGCTTGTTGTTTGTTGAGTTAATTATGATAATGTTGCAGTCTCATTCACCTATTGTCTCTTTCCAGATGGCCAAGGTATGTTAACTATGTTCTGTATACAATAACATTTGCATATGATAATGAAATCAAACACGAGACTGTATATATTGGAAGTGAGTTGTTGAATAAAGTGTCTTTTGTTTTACCCTTCATTGAGCTTAGGCTGATGTTTGGGGGGAATTGAGGGGCCAGGTCACTGCATCACTTGAGATTCTGGAGACCTAAGACAGAAATACTTGGTCCAAGTATTGGGGATCTGTTACACTGGTGGCAAGCGTGGGATTCTTCTCTGAATAGATCCCAAACCAGAAAAGCAGTGAGGAGCCCAGCAGCATCTTGGTCTAAAGAGGAACTCGGGAGATGGAGCGAGCTAGCCCCCGGGCAGTGTCCCCATATGAGGTGGAGTTCCAGCGGAGACTACAAGACATACTGGCAAAGGAAAAGGGCCATATGTCAGCCAAGGACAAGGGGAACTGGAGAAAATATGTACTGTAATGCAAGAACTCTGGCAGGAGTCCATGGAGGTAGCACAGCTGAACACATTGGCCCCATAAAAGATGACAAAGGAAATATGGCCACTGAGGACAGGGAAAAGGCGGAAGTGTTAAATAATTTCTTCTCTTCAGTCTTCACAAAAGAATCGGGGGGCTACACGAACCCAGCTTGTAAGGCCAAACTAAACAACACACCTCAGGAAGTACCCCCATGGCTAACAGAAGATAGACTTAGAACTAAACTTGAGAAACTTCACATAAATAAATCACCGGGACCGGATGGCTTGCACCCGAGGGTTCTTAAAGAGCTCAGCCAGGTGATTGCCAGACCATTATTCTTGATCTTTAAGGATAGTTTACAGACGGGTATGGTGCCAGCAGATTGGAAAAAGGCCAACGTAGTACCAATATTTAAAAAGGGGCCTAACATCTGTAGTCTGCAAGATTTTGGAGGGGATGTTAAGGGACCACATACAAGACTTTAGTAATGAAAACAATATAATTAGTAGTAATCAGCATGGATTTATGAAAAATCGTTCTTGCCAAACCAATCTATTAACCTTCTACGATGAAGTGAGCTGCCACCTAGATAAAGGTAAGCCTGTGGATGTGGTGTATCTGGACTTTGCAAAGGCCTTTGACACTGTTCCCCACAAACGCTTACTGTACAAACTAAGGAAGGTAGGTATGGACCATAAGGTGAGTACCTGTATAGAGAACTGGCTCCAGGGGAGAGTCCAGAGGGTGATGATTAATGAGGAATACTCTGATTGGGTGGGTGTGGAAAGTGGGGTCCCCCAGGGTTCGGTCCTGGGACCAATCCTGTTTAATTTATTCATAAATGATCTAGAGGAGGGGATATCTAGTACAATCTCAGTATTTGCGGATGATACTAAACTAAGCATGCCAATATCTTCTATGCAGGATGTGGAAACCTTACAAGCGGACCTGAACAAAATAACGGGGTGGGCAACTACATGGCAGATGAGGTTTAATGTTGATAAATGTAATGTACTTGGGGGCCAGAAACCAGAAAGCAAGCTACTCACTAGGGGGGGAACCTCTGGGGGAGTCTAGGATGGAAAAAGACTTGGGGGTACTGGTAGACAACAGGCTTGGCAGTGGCATGCAATGCCAAGCAGCTGCAAGCAAAGCCAACAGAATACTGGGATGTATAAAAAAAGGGGATTCACTCCAGAAATAAAGAGATTATTCTCCCGCTCTACAAGACTCTGGTCCGGCCACATCTGGAGTATGCTGTCCAGTTCTGGGCACCGGTCCTCAGGAAGGATGTGCTGGAATTGGAAAGAGTCCAGAGAAGGGCAACAAAAATAATTAGGGGAATGGAGGACATCAGCTATGAGGAAAGACTACAAGCACTGAACCTATTCTCTCTAGTGAAGAGACGTTTGAGGGGGGATATGATATCAATGTACAAATATTGTACTGGCGACCCTAGCATAAGGAACAAACTATTCAGAGTAAGGAAATACAATAAGACACGTGGCCACTCACTAAAACTAGAGGAAAGGTGGTTTAACCTTAAAATGCGTAAGGGGTTCTTCACTGTAAGGGCGGTAAGGATGTGGAATTCTCTTCCACAAGCAGTCGCATCAGCAGGGAGCATTGATAGTTTCAAAAAACTATTAGATGGGCACCTTAAAGACCACAACATACAGGGGTATACAATGTACGGTTAAAAGCAAACACACACACACATCATAGGTTGAACTGGATGGACTGATGTCTTTTTTCAACCTCACTAACTATGTAACTATGTAAGCTTCGGCGGAAAGAGAAGCTTCCAAATACAGCGCAACGCTGGCAGGAACAAGTGAGCCAACGGATGTTTATCCTGGGAGAATAACCCTTGACGCAGTGGGAAAGGCACCTTGAGTGCCTGGTCCAGAGAGAAATTATGCTGGACGACTCGTACCGGGCACTATGGTGGTACGCAGTCCAACAAGACCCTTGGTAGGCAGAAGGCATTCAACCAGATGATTTTGGCAGTCCTGCGATGTCGCGGTTCTGGGCTATTTATTATTACCGGAGAAGGATGCTACCAGTCCAGTTGTTGTTGGAGCTGAGACTAGACCTCATCTACCTGGTTATCATCGAGTGGGGGTTGGAACAGGAGTACCAACACCTTCTAGACTTGGTCCAGCAGCAGCCAACAGCACTGGGGGTGGACATGGTCGTGCCCACTACCCAGGACCAGCCAGCATTAGCGGGAGAGGCGATTGTAGGTCCCTCGTCCCACCAGCAGCCAACAGCACTGGGGGTGGAGATGGTCATGCCTACTACCCAGGACCAGCCAGCGGTACCGGGAGAGGCGATTGTAGGTCCCTCGTCCCACCAGCAGCCAACAGCACTGGGGTTGGAGATGGTCGTGCCCACTACCCAGGACCAGCCAGCATTAGTGGAAGAGGTGATTGTAGGTCCCTCGTCCCACCAGCAGCCAACAGCACTGGGGGTGGAGATGGTCGTGCCCACTACCCAGCATCAGCCAGCGTTACCGGGAGAGGCGATTGTAGGTCCCATGTCCCAGCAGCAGCCAACAGCACTGGGGGTGAAGATGGTCTTACCCACTACCCAGGACCAGCCAGCATTAGCGGGAGAGGCGATTGTAGGTCCCTTGTCCCAGGAGCTGAGTGCCTACCCAGCAGAAGAGCTGGCAGCCGGGCGGAACCCCACTGGTATCTGCCCACCAAGTCCATGCAGCTTTTGGCATGGATGGGGCCGTGGCCTCCACCACTGGATTACAGAGATGCTGGGCAATCGACCCAGATCCCCAACCCCCTAGTATGGGGGCCCATGCCACCCTGATTTTGCCCCTCCAGCAACAATGGAATGCCTCTGGAGGGGATTGTAGCTGATGCCCTGCCCATGAAGACCCCGGATATTTTAATTGGGACGTAGGGCAGGAGCCCCTCTGGAGCATGGCACAGTCTGGCAAAAGACACCAGACTAACACAGACCCAAACCAGTTGGAGGTCTGGGGTCTTGTTAGTCTCCCCAGGGGAGGGAGATATATGACGAACACCCATTTGCTGGGACGTTCGCACGGGCTACTGGAGGTGTGTGGAGGCCAGACTCCTGCCCACGGACTATGGGCCCTGGCTTGTAGGGGAGTGCACCTCTGTGTGGGGGTATATGCTGGAGGACCATGGGAGTAGTGTTACTTTGGACTCAAATCCATGTCACCCCAAGATACAGACTCTGAGACTACGTCTTTTACTTTCATCTGTCTGGAGGTGGTTTTGTATTTACACTTCTAGGAATACGTATTCGGCTTTGTTTTGGGGGCTTGTTTGTTGAGTTAATTATGATAATGTTGCAGTCTCATTCACCTATTGTCTCTTTCCAGATGGCCAAGGTATGTTAACTATGTTCTGTATACAATTACATTTGCATATGATAATGAAATCAAACACATGAGACTGTATATATTGGAAGTGAGTTGTTGAATAAAGTGTCTTTTGTTTTACCCTTCATCGAGCTTAGGCTGATGTTTGGGGGGAATTGAGGGACCAGGTCACTGCATCACTTGAGGTTCTGGAGACCTAAGACAGAAATACTTGGTCCAAGTATTGGGGATCTGTTACAATGAATATTACTGAAGGTCATTTTGTGATACTGAAAATAGGGGTGTTAAAGGCATAGTCTGCCTTTTTGTAAAACATTAAATACATGCACCCAAATTGAAAAAAAAAAGTGTATTTAATAATTTTTTGCATTGGAACCTGCAAAGCTTTGCAATTACCATCAGTGGATACCTGCAGACTATGCATAGTTAGTCAGGTTGAAAAAAGACACAAGTCCATCCGGTTCAACCAAAAAAAAAAACAGTATTGAAAACCCAACCATACAATACTATACCCGCTGTTGATCCAGAGGAAGGCGGAAATAAACCCCTGCAAAGCATGATCCAATTTGCTACAGCAGGGGAAAAAAATTCCTTCCTGATCCCCCGAGAGGCAATCAGATATTCCCTGGATCAACTTTACCTAACAAAAATTTTAGTACCCATTTATATTATGTACACCTAGGTAAGAATCCAGACCTTTTTAAAAGCAATCTAGTGAGCTAGCCAGAACCACCTCTGGAAGGAGTCTATTCCACATTTTCACAGCTCTTACGGTGAAGAAACCTTTCCGTATTTGGAGACGAAATCTGTTTTCCTCTAGACGTAAAGAGTGCCCCCTTGTCCTCTGTGTTGACCTTAAAGTGAAAAACTCAAGACCAAGTTCACTATATGGACCCCTTATGTATTTATACAGTGCCTTGCGAAAGTATTCGGCCCCCTTGAACTTTTCCACCTTTTGCCACATTTCAGGCTTCAAACATAAAGATATAAAACTGTAATTTTTTGTGAAGAATCAACAACAAGTGGGACACGATCATGAAGTGGAACGAAATTTATTGGATATTTCAAACTTTTTTAACAAATAAAAAAATGGAAAAATTGGGCGTGCAAAAAGATTCAGCCCCTTTACTTTCAGTGCAGCAAACTCTCTCCAGAAGTTCAGTGAGGATCTCTGAATGATCCAATGTTCACCTAAATGACTAATGATGATAAATAGAATCCACCTGTGTGTAATCAAGTCACCGTATAAATGCACCTGCACTGTGATAGTCTCAGAGGTCCGTTTAAAGCGCAGAGAGCATCATGAAGAACAAGGAACACACCAGGCAGGTCTGAGATACTGTTGTGCAGAAGTTTAAAGCCGGATTTGGATACAAAAAGATTTCCCAAGCTTTAAACATCCCAAGGAGCACTGTGCAAGCGATAATATTGAAATGGAAGGAGTATCAGACCACTGCAAATCTACGAAGACCTGGCCATCCCTCTAAACTTTCAGCTCATACAAGGAGAAGACTGATCAGAGATGCAGCCAAGAGGCCCATGATCACTCTGGATGAACTGCAGAGATCTACAGCTGAGGTGGGAGACTCTGTCCATAGGACAACAATCAGTCGTATACTGCACAAATCTGGCCTTTATGCAAGAAAGCCATTTCTTAAAGATATCCATAAAAAGTGTTGTTTTAAGTTTGCCACAAGCCACCTGGGAGACACACCAAACATGTGGAAGAAGGTGCTCTGGTCAGATGAAACCAAAATCAAACTTTTTGGCAACGATGCAAAAAACGTTATGTTTGGCGTAAAAGCAACACAGCTCATCACCCTGAACACACCATCCCCACTGTCAAACATGGTGGTGGCAGCATCATGGTTTGGGCCTGCTTTTCTTCAGCAGGGACAGGGAAGATGGTTAAAATTGATGGCAAGATGGATGGAGCCAAATACAGGACCATTCTGGAAGAAAACCTGATGGAGTCTGCAAAAGACCTGAGACTGGGACGGAGATTTGTCTTCCAACAAGACAATGATCCAAAACATAAAGCAAAATCTACAATGGAATGGTTCACAAATAAACATATCCAGGTGTTAGAATGGCCAAGTCAAAGTCCAGATCTGAATCCAATCGAGAATCTGTGGAAAGAACTGAAAACTGCTGTTCACAAATGCTTTCCATCCAACCTCACTGAGCTCGAGCTGTTTTGCAAGGAGGAATGGGCAACAATTTCAGTCTCTCAATGTGCAAAACTGATAGAGACATACCCCAAGCGACTTACAGCGGTAATCGCAGCAAAAGGTGGTGCTACAAAGTTTTAACTTAAGGGGGCTGAATAATTTTACACGCCAAATTTTTCAGTTTTTTATTTGTTAAAAAAGTTTGAAATATCCAATAAATTTTGTTCCACTTCATGATTGTGTCCCACTTGTTGTTGATTCTTCACAAAAAATTAGTTTTTTCACAGTGCTGGAAAATAATGGTGGCTACACAAAATTTGACAAACTTTGGGCCCAGTTTGGACATTTTAACTTAGAGGTGTACTCACTTTTGTTGCCAGTGGTTTAGACAATGGCTGTGCTGAGTTATTTTGAAGGGGACAGCAAATTTACACTGTTATACAAGCTGTACACTCACTACTTTTCATTGTAGAAAAGTGTAATTTCTTTAGTGTTGTCACATGAAAAGATATAATAAAATATTTTAAAAAATGTGAGGAGTGTAATCACTTTTGTGAGATACTGTATATCTGCCAACATTGTGTCTCCACCACTCGTGAGTAGAAAGGATTCAAACTCGCCAGACCCAAATGCTGCTAAAATCCAAGCAGCAAGCTGCGCTCAGTGCAGTGTATATGAGGTTTTCTTAAGATCCACTCCACAATATAGCAAGCGCTTACAGGTCCTCTGCTCATCCACTATGGGCAGTAGTAATCCCAGATCACTGTATGGGAAGTCCTACACCAAAGAGAGGTAAAATTATCATAGTGTAGTAGTTATTTAAAATGGTTCACAATATCACAGTAACTCACAATAAAAACATCCAGCCCAAATACAGTAAAACAGCTCGGTCGGTACATTCGTATATGCCGCTATTCTACTTACATCAGCGGCCACCACACAGAATCTGATGTGGGTATTATTTCACATGTGAAGCTCCGCCCTACGTGTTTCACACTACCACACATCCTTAGGGGCCTCAGGGATCCTACCTGTTTCTATTTTCAAGAAAAAGCTATATCTTCCACTACGTCCTTGGAATACTGATTCCTTTAATCAGTTGATGCACTCTGAGAGCTCTAATGAGGATAATTGCAGTGTCTGCATCCACTTAGAAGTAATCAACCCTTAGGCTAGGTTTACATATATACAAATTAGATCCAGATTAGATCCAATTTGCATGATAGGAGAGTGTGACCGGCTCTCAATGGATCTGGTCCACACAGCTTCAGGCCGGCCGCGGGCTGCACTTGGAAAGGGTCCTGTGCGTCTTTGGTTACAATTCAGGTGTGAATTCAGGCAAAAATTCAGACCTGATTCGTACCTTAACCACTAGCCGACCACTCACGTTGCTGCTGCTACTGCAGCAGAGCGGCTTGGCTGGGTCCAGACCTACATCGCTGGATTCCTCCCTCTCTCGGCGGCGCGCTCCCGCTGTATTCGGACACAGTGGGAGTCAGGCCAGGGGAGGAGAGGCGGTGATCACCGCCGCTCTTCCCTGATCATCGGGGAAAGAGTGAGGAAATCCGTCCGCTTGTGTAAACAAAGCGGGCGGATCTCCTCTGTGACAGGCAGGGACAGATCACAGGATTCAGCATAGCTGAAAGTGTGATCTGTGTCTGTGTCACACAACCCCCACACACGTCAGTAAGCATGAGACACACATTTAACCCCTTGATCACCAACAGTGTTAAACCCTTCCCTGCCAGTGTCATTATTACAGTAACAGTGCATATTTATAGCACTGATTACTGTAGTAATGTCACTGGTACCCCCAAAAGTGTCAAAAATGTCAGTTAGGGGTCCGATCTGTCCGCCGCAATGTTGCAGTCCTGCAAAAAAATCGCAGATCGCCGCCATTACTAGTAAAAAAAATAAACAATAAAAATGACAAATCTTTCCCGTAGTTAATAAACGTGATAAATTTTGCGCAAACCAATCAAAATATGCTTATTGTGATTTTTTTTACCAAAAATATGTAGCAGAATACAAATTGGCCTAAAATGTTAAAAAAATTTGATTTTAAATTTTTTGGGGGGGAATATTATATATCAGAATGTGAAAAATATTCTGATACTTTTTTTCAAAAATTTAAAATCGCACAGGTGATCAAATACCACCAAAAGAAAGCTCTATTTGTGGGGAAAAAAAGGACATAAATTGAATTTGGGTACAGCGTCGCACGACAGCGCAATTGTCCGTTAACCACTTGCCGACCGCTGCCCGACTATATACGGCGGCGGTCAGCCCCTCCCAGGCAAAGTGACGTACCGGTACGCCACTAGCCTGGGAGCGAATAGGGGGCGAGCGCTCCCGCCGAAGAAGCCGGCGCGTGTGACCGGCGGACCCGATGTCCGCCGGTCACTCGCGATCGTCGGGTAGAGAGGGAGAAAGGCAGGCGGCTAATGTAAACAAAGCCGCCTGTCACTCTCTCCTGTGTAAAAGCACAGATCACTCGGTCCTGCTATGTAGGACAGTTGATCTGTGCTGTTACACAAACAGCCACATCCAATGACAGTAAGAAACACGCCCCTAGGGACACACTTAACCCCTCCCTCTCCAATAAAGTTAACCCCTTCCCTCCCAGTGTCATTTTTACAGTAACAGTGCATATGTAGAGCACTGATTACTGTAGTAATGTCACTGGTACCCCCAAAAGTGTCAAAAATGTCAGTCAAGGGTCCGATCTGTCCGCCGCAATGTCGCAGTCCCGCAAAAAAAATCGCAGATCGCCGCCATTACTCGTTAAAAAAAAAAAAAACAATAAAAATGACAAAAATCTTTCCCTTAGTTAGTAAACGCAATAACTTTTGCGCAAACCAATCAAAATACGCTTTTTGCGATTTTTTTACCAAACATATGTAGCAGAAAACAAATTGGCCTAAAATGTTAAAAAATTTTGATTTTTTACATATTTTTGGGGGGAATTTCATATAAAAATATGTGAAAAATATTGTTATTTTTGCAAAATTGTAGCTCTTTTTTTTTTTTGTTTATAGCGCATGATCAAAAAAAATCGCACAGGTGATCAAATATCACCAAAAGAAAGCTCTGTTTGTGGAAAAAAAAGGACGTCAAATTCATTTGGGTACAGCGTCGCACGACTGCGCAATTGTCCGTTAAAGTCACGCAGTGCCGAATCGCAAAATACCCCCTGGTCAGGAAGGGGGTAAAATCTTCCGGTCTTAAAGTGTTTAAAAATACGCTCATTGAGATTTTTTTGTCAAAGACATGTAGCTAAACACATTTTGGCCTAAATATATGACACAAATTGAATATATTGGATATTTTTTAACTGTCAAAGTAGAAAATGTCAATTTTTTCGCAAAATGTTCACTCTTTTTTTATTAATATCGCAAAAAAACGAAAAGCGCAGAGGTGATCAAATACCCCCACAAGAAAGCTCTGTTTGTGGGGAAAAAAGGACATAAATTTTGTTTGGGTACAGGGCTGCAATTGTCAGTTAAAGTCTCGCAGTTCCAAGTTGAGTGGCCTGGACGTTAAGCAGGAAAATCCTCCAGGGCTAAAGTGGTTAAAGGTGAACAGGGATGCACCAGACCTTCTGCTGTGAGCCGCAGCATATGTGAACCAAGCCTTAGGTAAAATCTCACTAAAAAAAAAAAAATTCCCATTGCAAAGAATGCTTAAAGTGTAACGATCTTAGTGCAGACTTCTGGGAAAATACGTGAGACAATCACACAAGCAGGAAATGACATTTCTGGGGGCATTCTGTATACCAACTGTGTACAGAAGGCTTCCAGGTTGCCATATTGCATTGACGTTTAAAGAAAATTACAGTGGCTGCAGATTTAAAAAGAAAGATAACTTTTAATAACATTCAATTACAAAATGACCTGGTGTGTGTTTGTGTACTTTCCCCCTTTTATTTATATGTCTCCAAACTTTGTCACAGAACTACTAATATCCTTGCAAGATATATATATATATATATATATACATATACACTCCGTTTTTGTCTACATTTGCTTGAAAACATTGACTTATCCCGTTTCTCTGCAACCTTTGCCCTTCTTTCCTTCTCCTTCTCCTCTTCCCAGCACTCCTGTGACCCTCCTCAGTTCCCTCTCTCCCCCCTCCAACTTCTTCCCATACAACCATTTCTTGTTCCCGAATGTATTTCCCTTCTGAGAACTCTGTGAAAACGATGTCACACTCTGGCTCTTTGTCCTGCAGGGAAAATGATCCTGTAACCTGTAGTTGTAGTCCCATAGCATCAGGACAATGAGTTTAAACCCCAACATGTCTGGGGGAATGGGATCCCATGACCGGTGAATGGAGGGAGGCAATGCATCATTTCATTCAGACTCTTGTTGAGCTGAAACACTCTCCCCTACAAAGGAAATTAGAGATCAAATATTAAACTTAGTGCAAGATAAGCAAAGAAGGCATATTGTTCCATACGTTGAGCGCTAGCCGCAGGTTACCAGATCTCACAATCAATATATTCAACATTTCTCCCTTGCTTCTCCCAATTAAGCATTCAAGAAATGACAAGAATAAGTCCCCTTAAGTTCTTTTTTCTGCTCGGCCAGTCAAGAAGAGAGTATTGTGTTTCCCATTAGTACTTACATGGAAGTTCACCTTATACGACATTGTAAACTTCTGTGGGTTCCATGACATTGAAGCAAGGAACATTTCCTCTTAGCTGTTTAAGCTGTTAAAAATGTTATCTTTAATCGCTATCTTTTATCCATTTAAAATCCATGTCAGTTACGGTCTTATTACACCAGAGAACATGTAATCGTATTGTTGTAAGTTGCCTGATACAAGATAATTAAAAATATGTGGTTGGTGAATAGGTTTCCTTTTTTTAACTTTATTATCTTTGTTTTTAGGAATATCACACAAAATATAAGCTGTGCTGATCAACATTTTATTTGCTAACGTACTGTATATCATAAACAATTTTCTTTAATTCTTTTTTTAATCCCTCTTTGCGGCCACTTCCTTTCTGATCAGCATCAGTGGCATGGAATTTCGCATGGCAGGTTTCCTGATGGTAATAACACTTGACCATGCTTGCATAGTGTGTGTTGAAACAGCCACATGCCTGTGCCTGAACAAGAACCTTCATGGTGGGATCTCTAGCCATTATTTTCTTGAAAGCTGCAGATTTTAAAATATTAAAAATAATATTTAAAATGACATTAATACGTTAAAGGTTTTATTACATTTTAGTGATTGGGTTTACATATACGTTAATTAATTGGAGTATAAAGGATTAATAAATCACTTGGAAGTGGGATTATAGGAGGGATAAACCTGGAGTTAAAAAAACATACCTTAAAAAATGACCTAGGAAGTAAAATAAAAAAATTAAGATAAAAGCGTATTTTATAATGCTTTACAGTCTGGATACTAGGGATGATCGAACGGTTCGGGTCGACCATCGGTTCGACCAGAACATTGGATGTTCGATATTCGGCCGAATACCGAACTTTTTGCGGCAAAAGTTCGGTATTCGGCCACCAGAACCCCCTAAAATGCACTGGGACAGGAACTGGTCTTTAAAAGCCTGTGATTGGCCCAGAAACGTCTGCAAAAGCCAATGAGGGGGCTGGAGTCTCCTAGGAACGTGATTGGAGTGACTACGGGGACCAGAGGCCAATCAGGAGTGAATACGCCCCACACTATATAAGATGGCCCCGCCTAACCCCTAGCACAGTTATCCAGATCCTGTTGAAGAGAGTTGAAGCAGTTCTCTGACTCCTGCTTTGCTACACTACATTTCCTACATATAGAGTGGTTCTAAAGCTCCATATAGCAGAATTGTATTTAGCTTACAGCCAGTGTAGTTAGATACAGCGATTGTGCTGGTTCTTAGAGTTACAAAAAAAAAAAAAAAAAACTTAAGGGACAGTGTCAATCTTCTGCTGTATAGAGCTTTCTATTTAGTGGAAAGGGATATCTAGTGTAGTTAGGGAACTTTGTACTACATTAGTTATATTTAAAAATTGAGTTTCTGTAGGGAAAGTGTGAGCGTTCTGTTTAGTGAGCACGTGGCACAGTGCTGCTGTATCACAGCAGGTGTACGTACTTGCTAGGCAGCAAAATACAGTGACAACTTAACGCCTGTTGTTCAAAGCGTTAGGTGCACTGTACAAAAGCCTTTGCAACTGTGCGTGACATGCATCTGCTGTGCTGTATCCAGCGACAACTGTGGGTCGCATAGCAGTGTGCGTTTTTCACCGCACACAGTTGCCAACGTATCAGTGACAACCGAACGCCTGTTGTTCAAAGCGTTAGGTCCACTGTGCAAAAGGCTTTGTAACTGTGCGTGACACGCATCTGCTGTGCTGTATCCAGCGACAACTGTGGGTCGCATAGCAGTGTGCTTTTTTCACCGCACACAGTTGCCAACGCATCAGTGACAACCTAATGCCTGTTGTTCAAAGCGTTAGGTCCACTGTGCAAAATGCTTTGCAACTGTGCGTGACACGCATCTGCTGTGCTGTATCCAGCGACAACTGTGGGTCGCATAGCAGTGTGCGTTTTTCACCGCACACAGTTGACAGCACATCAGTGACAACCTAACGCCTGTTGTTCAAAGCGTTAGGTCCACTGTGCAAAAGCCTTTGCAACTGTGCGTGACACGCATCTGCTGTGCTGTATCCAGCGACAACTGTGGGTCGCATAGCAGTGTGCGTTTTTCACCGCACACAGTTGCCAACGCATCAGTGACAAATATGCCTGGTAGACCAAGAAAAGGCATACGTGGCCCTGCTGCGGAAAGGGGCACAGCTTCTAGGGTGTCTAGAGGCAGGGGTGGACGTGGTGGTCAGTCTTCAGCCAGGCCACCATTTGGATTGTTCTCCGGCAGTGGCCAAGCTATACGTCCACAGTATGTACAGGAGGTGGTGGACTATATGACCAAACCCTCATCATCGGCATCATCTGCAACTACAGTGACCCAGGCAAAGAAAAGTGGTCAGTCTTCTGCAGTTGGCAGAACAAATACAGATGAGTCCATGTCCACCTCACTTCCTCCCTTAGACCCAACTTCAGACATGACAGAGGAGTCAGCTGAGCTGTTTGACCACAGTGTCGGCCATCTACTCCAGCCTGATGCTCAGTCCTTTATGGAGTCTGATGTTGGGTCTGAGTTTGAGGAGGAGGCAGAGCAAACAAGAGGGGAGAGCAGATGGCCCGCTCCATCTAAGGCCGCACCTGTTGTCTCCCGGGCCAGGCCTGATGCTCAGTCTTTGATGGAGTCAGATGTTGGGTCTGAGGTTGAGGAGGAGGCAGAGCAAGCAAGAGGGGAGAGCAGACGGCCCGCTCCATCTAAGGCCGCACCTGTTGTCTCCCGGGCCAGGCCTGATGCTCAGTCTTTGATGGAGTCAGATGTTGGGTGTGAGGTTGAGGAGGAGGCAGAGCAAACAAGAGGGGAGAGTAGACGGCCCGCTCCATCTAAGGCCGCACCTGTTGTCTCCCAGGCCAGGCCTGATGCTCAGTCTTTGATGGAGTCAGATGTTGGGTCTGAGGTTGAGGAGGAGGCAGAGCAAGCAAGAGGGGAGAGCAGACGGCCCGCTCCATCTAAGGCCGCACCTGTTGTCTCCCGGGCCACTATACACACCTCATCTTGCTGGGACTTTTTTGAGACATCCCATGCAGACAAAACAGTTGCGATCTGCAAGATTTGTAAGAAGGGTATAAAACGTGGCAGAAATGTCAACCACCTGGGTACAAGCTGCCTAAACAGACATTTGACAACCCACCACTCGGCCCGTTGGCAGGAGCATTTAAAGAACCCACAAAAGGGCCAAAGATTGGTCAGTCGGCCTCCTAGTCCTCCTCGCGCTCCTCCTCATGCTCCACCTGCTCCACCTGCACATCAGTCTGTTCCTGGCCCTGCTATAGTCACTCGTCACCTGTTGGCAGCCTCCACTGACAGGGATGATGATATAGCAGGCAGTGTCGCATCTACCTCCAGCACACCACCAGCTGTAACATCTAGACGCCAAATTTCAATTCCACACATGCTGGAACGAAAAAAATGGTATACTCCCCGCCACCCACATGCCCAGCGTCTAAACAGTAGTTTGGCTAAACTACTGGCTCTGCAACTATTACCATTTAACCTGGTAGAGTCTGCTCCCTTCCGTGACTTCGCAAAATGTGCAGTTCCACAGTGGCAGGTGCCAAGTCGGCATTACTTTTCCCGTAAGGCCCTGCCATCCCTATACCAACATGTGGAAGGCAATGTAGTGTCGTCCCTGGCCAAGTCAGTCAGCCGTAAGATACACTTGACGGCTGACACTTGGTCAAGCAAACATGGGCAGGGACAGTACATTTCTGTCACTGCTCACTGGGTGACACTGCTTGCCAGCGGAAGGGATTGTAGCCAGGGCTCGGTGCTGCAGCCAGTGTTGCCCCCACGTCTGCAAACAGCTGGTGGTGTCGCTGATCCGGGTAGATCGATCACTTCTACCCCCTCCTGCTCCTCCTCCTCTACCTCCTCCATGCCCTCCTCTGCAGAATGGTCCTTTGAATATGATGAGGTACCACGTAAACGTTCAAAAGGCTATTCTATGTCTCAGGCCAAAAGGTGTCACGCAGTGCTGCAGCTTGTGTGTCTAGGGGACAGGCAGCACACTGCCCCTCAGATTCTTGGGGCTCTGCAGGCACAGGCCCAGAGGTGGTTGACACCACGCCAGCTGCAGCCAGGGATGGTGGTTACTGATAATGGGTCAAACCTCCTGGCCGCCCTTCGTCAGGGAAAGTTAACCCATGTGCCATGCCTGGCGCATGTCCTGAATCTCGTGGTACAGCGGTTTTTGAACTCGTACCTGGGAATGCAGGATGTGCTAAGGATGGCAAGAAGGGTGTGCAGTCACTTCAGGCGGTCGTACAGTGCCACTGCACGTTTGGCTGAAGTGCAGCGCGAGTTTCACCTGCCGGTACACCGCCTCATCTGTGACATGCCCACCCGCTGGAACTCCACCTTGGCTATGTTGCAGCGCCTGTACATGCAGCAGAGGGCCCTCAATGAATACCTATGCGAGTACGGCACCAGCACTGGCTCTGCACGCCTGGGCTTCTTTTCACCACGGCAGTGGCTTTTGATTAAGGATGCATGCGCTGTCCTCTCGCCATTTGAGGAGGCCACAAGGATGGTCAGCCGGGACAGCGCATGCATCAGTGACACCCTACCGGTACTGTTTTTGTTGGAGCACACTCTGCGTGGCATTATGGACAGGGCACTGGAGGCAGAGCAGCAGGAGGAAGAGGAGGACTTCCTTGCCTCTCAAGGCCCCCTTTACCCTGAGAATCTTGACCCCATTATGCCTAGCTCCCAGAGGCCCGAGCAGGATCCAGGGGTGGAAGAGGAGGAGGAGGACGATTCTGCGGGAACTTTTGCAGGGTTTGAGGAGGAGGAGGAGGAAGACATGCGGCAATCTGCAAGGCCTAGTTTGACTCCCTCGGGACAGTTTGGAGTAGTGCGTGGCTGGGAGGAGGAGGAGCCCGCTGAAGATAATGTCGTTATGAGTGACCCCGAGGAGTCAGCTTCTCAGGCCTTCGCTAATTTGCGACGCATGGGAAACATCATGCTTCAGAGCCTGCGAAAG
This sequence comes from Pelophylax lessonae, assembly GCF_965119305.1. Lineage (NCBI taxonomy): Eukaryota > Metazoa > Chordata > Amphibia > Anura > Ranidae > Pelophylax > Pelophylax lessonae. The sequence goes on along the minus strand of NC_138768.1, from coordinate 792,052,903 downwards.
GACCCCAGAATCAAGGCCATTAAAGAGACTAACCACTATTGGTTGGCCACCCTACTTGACCCCCGGTACAAGTCTAAAGTCTCGGATCTTTTCCCATCCACCCAGAGAGTCCACAGGATCAAATCCCTTGAGGACAGTCTCAAGAGGATTCTGGTGAACACGTTCCCCGACTCCCGTAGGGTGCAGGGGCGGGGACAACCTACCATGGATTCTACTGGTGGTCACGAGAGGAGCGTTGGAGAAGGCGTGCGGTTGACGGATGCCTTTCGGTCTTTTTTTAGTCCTCACCGCCCAGGCCTCTCAGCTGCCACATCGCATCAACAGCGTCTGCATCACATGGTGGACGATTACGTGAGGGCACAAAGTGACACAGAGGGCTTTTCATGTGACGATGCCGATCCACTGGCATACTGGGTCTTAAGATTAGACCACTGGCCAGAACTGGCCCAGTATGCCATGGAGTTGTTGGCCTGCCCTGCTTCCAGTGTCCTATCGGAACAGGCATTCAGCGCAGCAGGAGGATTCGTCACAGACCATCGAACGAGACTCTCCACCGACTCAGTCGACCGTTTGACATTCATTAAAATGAATCAGTCGTGGATATCAAGCTTTGATGCACCTGATGCAGACCTTGTAGACTAGGCTATCGTTGTGATGTGGCAGCTGAGCCTCAGTTTAAGCCTGGACCATGGTGCCACCCTCAAATCCTCCTCTCATTCTCTTTACGTTCACAGAACCTCATTTTGGTTACAACAAAAACTAGCATGTTTGCGCACCTGTTCCACAGGTGCACACCTTTACAATTTTTGGGCCTCCTTCAACACCAGCTCTTTGGGGTTAAGGTGGGGAGGCTATGCTAAAACAAAAACTAGCATGTTTGCGCACCTGTTCCACAGGTGCACACCTTTACAATTTTTGGGCCTCCTTCAACACCAGCTCTTTGGGGTTAAGGTGGGGAGGCTATGCTAAAACAAAAACTAGCATGTTTGCGCACCTGTTCCACAGGTGCACACCTTTACAATTTTTGGGCCTCCTTCAACACCAGCTCTTTGGGGTTAAGGTGGGGAGGCTATGCTAAAACAAAAACTAGCATGTTTGCGCACCTGTTCCACAGGTGCACACCTTTACACTTTTTGGGCCTCCTTCAACACCAGCTCTTTGGGGTTAAGGTGGGGAGGCTATGCTAAAACAAAAACTAGCATGTTTGCGCACCTGTTCCACAGGTGCACACCTTTACAATTTTTGGGCCTCCTTCAACACCAGCTCTTTGGGGTTAAGGTGGGGAGGCTATGCTAAAACAAAAACTAGCATGTTTGCGCACCTGTTCCACAGGTGCACACCTTTACAATTTTTGGGCCTCCTTCAACACCAGCTCTTTGGGGTTAAGGTGGGGAGGCTATGCTAAACAAAAACTACCATGTTTGCGAACCTGTTCCACAGGTGCACACCTTTACAATTTTTGGGCCTCCTTCAACACCAGCTATTTGGGGTTAAGGTGGGGAGGCTATGCTAAACAAAAACTACCATGTTTGCGAACCTGTTCCACAGGTGCACACCTTTACAATTTTTGGGCCTCCTTCAAAGCCAGCTCTTTGGGGTTATGGTGGGGAGGCTCCGCCAACACCAAAACTACCATGTTTGCGCACCTGTTCCACATGTGCACACCTTCATAATTTTTACGCCTTCTTCAACACCAGCTCTTTGGGCTTACAGTGGTATGGTTCCGCCAACACCCAAACAACAATTTTTGCGCACCTGTCACACAGATGCATATCGTTGTAATTTTTTTCCTTACAAAGGCAATTATTGCCTTCATTACCAGCACTTTCATAGGGATATGGTGTCAAGGCATCGTCCACACCACCAAAGGCCCAATTTTTAAGCATCCTTTACTTCTATTCAAAGTCAAGAGACAACAGTATTCATCCAAAACATCTCTAATCTTGTTCACTCTGCACTACATTGTGTCCCCTACCCGTAACCCTAACCCTCAATGTATCCGTGCATATATGTCTGTTTCTTGTGAGAATTCAAGTTAAAGTGCACCAAACACCATTTTACATGAAATAAAGTGCAATTACATACATCTTTGGACTTCTTGAAAACATTTGGTAATAATAGCCCCATTGTGGAAATACACCCGTTAATTATATGCACATTTAAAGAGACAGCACCTTTTTCCAAAAAAAACTCTAATCTTGTTCCCAATGCACTGCATTATGTCCCCATCATACACATTGGCTGTGCCGTTGATTAGGAGCAAAAGAAAGGTGCGGTTAAGCAAAAAAGTCATTTTTGAAGGTTTGGTATGCTATAATTCTGGTTCTGGACATGCTAAAGAGCTGAAACTTCACAGGTACACCTTTTAGACCCCCCAGACACTAAATCCAAAGAAATCTCTTTTTTTTTTTTTTTTTTTTTCAATAATTGGCTCTCTATCAAAAACGACAATTTTTAAGAACTTTTTTTGTGTGATTAATAGTCCCTGGGGCATGACCCAGAACCCTAGGCACTTTTTAGGGGCATTTATTGGGTTTTAGGGCTTCAAAATTGTGTTTTTTGATTCCAGAAGTTCGGGTCCCATTGATTTCAATGGGGTTCTGGAATCCGAACCGAACTTTTCCGAAATTCGGGTGTTCTGGCTGAACCGAACTTTTCAAAAGTTCGATCATCCCTACTGGATACCCATGTCCACCAAAAAAGAAAAAACCCACAATGGTAACTATGTATCACTTATTTCTTTCTAAAACCACCTAAAGATTTCAAACAAGCTTTCATGTGTTTGAAATATGAAGGTTATCGAATGAGGTTGGGTGTGAAGCAGGTGAATAGAGAAAAGATTGACCAGGAAGATCCAATTTGACTGATCTGTTTGTCACCTGAGAATGATGAGCCAAGGGATGCATATAGAGCTCAGAATGATGACAGAATCATAGTTCCTGAAAACAGGTTTAACTAAACATTCATTTTAATCTGCATTTTATCGTTTTTTTTTTTTTTTTTTTATTTATTAAATTTGACCACCTTTGTCTTGTCTATTATATCAAATTTTCAAGCAGAAGATCATTTAAAACTGCCCTATCTGTGATTGTTTCTTTGATTATCTGTATGACTCACATTAAGCCGGCTATTCATGGATAGATATTTGGTCAGGGACCAGGTGTATTTTGATACATGCATGGGCACCCTGGTTATACACAATTCAATTTATCGATTGATTTTTGTACAACTAGCCTGTCTGTTTTTTTTCCCCAGCTATAGCTGGTAACACTTATCGTTGTGTTATGGTAACAGGATAAGCTCCCCGCCAGCAGAACACAATAGCACTGTGGGAGGGATTCCCCCATCAACACTGACTGTGTTGATGGGGAAAACAAGCAATTTTCCTTCCTTCCACCCATGGTGCATGGCCTGCCTTAGTTTATCCAGTTGTCTTCCTTAAGCATCCATGTGATGAGGGTTCTTCTTTCTTCTCTGATGTTGTGTAGTCCCCACTAGAGCCCTGTGCGGGACTGTTTTATTAAACTCACACCCGCTGAATGTATGACCAGGACCGCCCGCACCCGCAATGTTTGTGTTCCACTCCCGCCCGCACCCGCAATGTTTGTATCCACTCCCGCCCGCACCCGCAATGTTTGTGTCCACTCCCGCCCGCACCCGCAATGTTTGTGTCCACTACAGCGGTTTTGCCCTATACTCGCCGTATAAGACTACCCCCTCTTCTGAGGCACCACGTCCCTATTAAATATTTTAGCCCGCTGGATTTGCCCTAATATTTACTGTTGCTTCTGCTATATACAGAACTTCTCTATTATTAATAGTTTAGCCCGCTGGATGTGTTTACAGTAAGCTTTGGCTACTTACAGAACGTCCCTGTGCTGTAATAATCTATGTACCACGCTGAGCCAATCACAGCAAGCTGTGTATTCTATTATTGCATACAAAGCCTGCTCAGATTGGCAAAGGTTGTATAAGTCCGCCTCTCTGACTCAGCCGATCCCAGCAGGCTTTGTATGCATTAATAGAATACACCGCTTGCCATGATTGGCTCAGCATGGTACATAGAGTATTACAGCACAGGGACATTCTGTAAGTTGCCAAAGGTACTGTATACACATTCAGCGGGGTAACATTTTTAATAGGGATGTTCTGTAACTAGCTGAGGCTACAGTACCTGGCATATAAGACGACCCCCGATTTTTTGGGGTACCTTTTTTATTAAAAAAAGTCGTCTTATACGCCGGAAAATACATTACACCAAATTGCACCGTTCCCCGTGGGTACCCGCAAAATTTCTTGACCGCCCACTCTCGCCCGCAGCAGAGGTAAAACTGCCCCCTCCCGCAAGATTTGCATTGGGTCCCGCGGGAGCCCAAACCCAATGCAGCCCTCTAGTCCCCACTGCTGTACAGAATGGCTCTCATGTTGTGATGTGTAAGCACCACTGAGGCTATGTGATCAAGCACCCCCAGGGCAGTGTGTACATGACTACCTGGGCTCACAAGAAGAGAGTTGAATGTCATTGGGTGTCATTCAAACTGAAGGAGTAGCAGCAGTGCAGGATGTAGTGAAGTGACTGCAGTCAACATGACCTGGGAGGAAAATTCTCTCAACTTTGGTCGTTTGGCAGGCTTTATTTTTTGAGTGTTTGTAAAGGTGTTTTTGTTGGTAGCTAAAGCTTGAGCTTTTTCTTTTTTTTTTTTTTTTTTTAGCCGATGGAAAGCTTTTTCTTTTTCAGGCACTGCCATTGAAGTCTATTGGGGCCAAAAACACATGTACAGTCAGGTCCATAAATATTGGGACATTGACACAATTCTAATCTTTTTGGCTCTATACACCACCACAATGGATTTGAAATGAAACAAAACAAGATGCGATTTAACTGCAGACTTTCAGCTTTAATTTGAGGGTATTTACATCCAAATCAGGTGAAAGGTGTAGGAATTGCAACAGTTTGTATATGTGTCTCCTACTTTTTAAGGGACCAAATGTAATGGGACAATTGGCTGCTCAGCTGTTGCATGGCCAGGTGTGTGTTATTTCCTCATTATCCCATTTACAAGGAGCAGATAAAAGGTCCAGAGTTCATTTCAAGTGTTTCAAGTGTGCTATTTGCATTTGGAATCTGTTGCTGTCAACTCTCAATGTGAGATCCAAAGAGCTGTCACTATCAGTGAAGCAAGCCATCCTTAGGCTGAAAAAACAAAACAAACCCATCAGAGAGATAGCAAAAACATTAGGTGTGGCCAAATCAACTGTTTGGAACATACTTAAAATAAAAAAGAACGCACCTGTGAGCTCAGCAACACCAAAAGACCCGGAAGACCATGGAAAACAACTGTGGTGGATGATCGAAGAATTCTTTCACTGGTGAAGAAAACACCTTCACAACAGTTGGCCAGATCAAGAACACTCTCCAGGAGGTAGGTGTATGTGTGTCAAAGTCAACAATCAAGAGAAGACTTCACCAGAGTGAATACAGAGGGTTCACCACAAGATGTAAATCATTGGTGAGCCTCATAAACAGGAAGGCCAGATTAGAGTTTGCCAAACAACATCTAAAAAAGCCTTCACAGTTCTGGAACAACATCCTATGGACAGATGAGACCAAGATTAACTTGTACCAGAGTGATGGGAAGAGAAGAGTATGGAGAAGGAAAGGAACTGCTCATGATCCAAAGCATACCACCTCATCAGTGAAGCATGGTGGTGGTAGTGTCATGGCGTGGGCATGTATGGCTGCCAATGGAACTAGTTCTCTTGTATTTATTGATGATGTGACTGCTGACAAAAGCAGCAGGATGAATTCTGAAGATTTTCAGACAATATTATCTGCTCATATTCAGCCAAATGCTTCAGAACTCATTGGACAGAGCTTCAAAGTACAGATGGACAATGACCCAAAGCATACTGCGAAAGCAACCAAATAGTTTTTTAAGAGAAAGAAGTGGAATGTTATGCAATGGCCAAGTCAATCACCTGACCTGAATCCGGTTGAGCATGCATTTCACTTGCTGAAGACAAAACTGAAGGGAAAATGCCCCATGAACAAGCTGGAACTGAAGAGAGTTGCAGTAGAGGCCTGGCAGAGCATCACCAGGAATGAAACTCAGCGCCTGGTGATGTCTATGCGTTCCAGACGTCAGGCTGTAATTGATTTCAAAGGATTTGCAACCAAGTATTAAAAAGTGAAAGTTTGATTTATGATTTTATGATTGTTAATCTGTCCCATTACTTTTGGTCCCTTAAAAAAGTGGGAGGCACATATACAAACTGTTGTAATTCCCACACCGTTCACCTGATTTGGATGTAAATACCCTCAAATTAAAGCTGAAAGTCTGCAGTTAAAGCACATCTTGTTTGTTTCATTTCAAATCCATTGTGGTGGTGTACAGAGCCAAAAAGATTAGAATTGTGTAGATGTCCCAATATTTATGGACCTGACTGTAGCTCGAAGCTCTAAAGAAGCTTGTGTACTTTTCGAGGTACAAGCTTCAGGTGACACTATGCTCAGGTGTGAACAAGTACCATTTTAAAAAATGGGATTTAGGATGTTAAAGCGGAGTTCCGGCCTCAAAAATGACTTTGGGCCATCCGCTTGCTGACATTAACCTGAAAAATAAATGGATAGTCCCGATTTTTTTTTTTTTTTTGTTTACTTACCTTGTTTTTGAAGAAAGTATACTTACCTTCCTTCTACTTCCTCCCCCTGCGGCTGCGGCTTGCCCCATCAATTCCTGCTTGCGATGACTCCTGGGAGCTAAACGTTATCGATCCCAGGACTCAATGCGCCTGCCACGGAAGTGACGAGCGGGGCCAGTGCAGGGCATTCTGGGATGAAAAAGACACGGAAGAGGATGCCTTGGCTTCAGCTGCCCACACCTGAGATGGCAGCGCTGGACAAGAAATTTTCAAGGTAAGTATTTCTTCTAAAAGGTAAGTGCCACCTGGGACAGTTCAGAGGCTATCCATTGTGGAATGCACTAGCCCTGACTGTCCTAGGGGTATTTTTTTCTAAAAAACTTTTCCGAGGCTGGAACTCCGCTTTAAGTGTTTTTAAAGTTTTGTGATTTGAACTGCATAACACTCAGGTATGAATGGGGCTTTAGTTGTGGTCAAATCAAGCTCATAGGCTTCCCTATTATTCCTATACAAGTGATAATTCAAAATGTTGGTATTTTCCTTACTTTCTGCCCTGAAGACAACAATCCAGGAGAAATTATGAAATGGAATCTCTCCAGCAGGGACACAGGCAGCAATAAAAACCTGACAGGGGTTCTAACCCTTCTACACTCTTTCCAGAATGAAAAAAAATGGCTTTAGATATTTTTAAAACATCTTTTAGTAAAAATGCACTGGCTCTTTTTAGAGTTATTATTGCCCATTTACACTTTTTAAAGCACTCAGGATGCCAATCAAAGCACCTGTCATTAAATAAAATGGTTAACTTACAGCCCTGTTCACACTGTTGTGTTTGCTTTGCTTCACTTAAAAAATTATACCTCATGTTAAGGGTTACTACCTCATCCCTTTAAAACTGAACACATTATTTACACTGGTTCTGTGACTAATTAAGGTGGTAATTAAACTCACTTGGTGCCTTACCTGCATTAAATTAGCCTCAAAGCATGTGTAATTCGTATGTGTTTGGTTTTAAAGGGATGAGGTGGCAACCCTACCCATGTTGCTTTCTTAGTGCTTCAAACCTTCTCCAAAGCTTCCATAGAAATCTATGACAATGCTCGTTAAAGCACCTAAAACTTTTGAGGGGCTTTTATTAAGTGTTAGCTTTGCTTTGTTTTGGAGGTATTGCAGGTATGAGATATCCCAGGATGCACTGGGAAACCAACTAGTGAAACGGAAAGACATCATCAGTCACTTCCAGTTCATGTGTATATATATATATATTCTGGAAGTGTCTGGTGCAGATGTGGCATTTGGTGTGCAGAATGGAGCAGCAGGAGGGTGAGCTGAGATCAGAGAGAGAGAGAGAGGACTGAGTGGCGGAGGATCAGCAGAGCTGGGGTATCAGAGCATAAAAATATAGCAGATGTCACATGTGGTGACCAGCGTAGGAACAATATAGTGGGAGGTGAGTGAGGACTGGAGAGAGAGGAGAATTACCAAACCAGCGGATCAGCAGGGCTTGGAGTTACTACTGAGTGGGGGAACAGCAAATCTGGAGGTACTACCGAGCGAGGGATCTCCTGAAGGAGGGTACTAATAAGCTGGGGATATGCTGAACAGGAGTACTAATGAATCGGAGATCTAAGTGGGGGTACTACTGGGCACCTTTAAATTATAGAAAATCAACACACACGTGGCATTTGTTGAGCTTCAAAAAAATCGTCACTTAAGCATTACAGATGTTTTAAAAACACATTAAAAAAGCATGTTGAAGCAGTAGGTGCTTTATTGTATGTTAAAGTCGAAGCAAGTGTAATTGAGCCCTTGGAGAAACAAATAGAGTATATATTTAGGACCAATTCATAGGTCACAAAAGCAAGATTACCTAAATAATGTTAATCTATGATCCATTTATATTAATTTTATAACTCCCTTTAAATAAGAAGATTAACATAATAATATAATTTGTTTCTATTGCAAACTTGAATCCCAAAAAATGAAACATAAGCTTAACTGCTTTTCCTTTGATAGGAAGATACTTTCTTTGTTCATATTAGATTGGATTGGTTTATGGCTAAAGTAAATTAGAAGATGGTCTATTAATTAGCTATCTCATTTTTTATTAAACTTTAAAGATATGTTCATTGAAGATCCAAGATTATCTTTCTTAAGCTGATTTACGCTTAAGATGCATTCTTTTAGATCTGTCAGATTAACCATAGCTTGATGAAGGAAAGGCGATTTGCACATGATGAAATTAAAGGTCATCTAAAATTGGACATAGGCCTATATGCACGCATACTAATAAAATGATTAGTTAAGAAGAATTTAATTTAATTTGTGATAGAATCATGACTGAGTTAGCAGGTCAAAAAAATATGCACTATGTAGGACTTCCAAAGGACATAGTGATTGTGGCTGCTTATTTGAGCCTGACATTCTAATAAGTACGTGATTACCCTGTATGCTATGCCAAAAATGTGTTGTGAGGTAGGAAAAAATACCAAGCTTAGTACAGCAGAGAGGAACAACATGAACAGCAGGAGTTTGTAGAAATATTAAAGTCAAAATATACACAGACTCAGGAGTAATATACATTATCACTGTGTTTCTTAACCTGGCCATACACTGCACAAATTTCTCTACGTAGATGGCCCTGTCACCACCCTCCTGCCTAACATCCTTCAACTTTCACAAACAGAAAGGATTCTTCACAGTAAGAGCTATGAAAATGTGGAATAGACTCCCCCAGAGTATAACTGGCTATTAATAGTATTTAGCAGTAATAACACCAGAGGTAGTTGATCCAAAGAACATCTGATTGACTCCCAGGTGATCAAGAGGGAATTTTTTTCCCCCACTGGAGTGATTTGGATCATGCTTTATTGGGGGGAGGGGATGGTTCCTTCCGCTGGATCAATTGTGGATATAGGGTTGTGTAAATGAAGGTTTCTCTCTAGTGGTTGAACTAGATGGTTTGTGTCTTTTTTCAACCTCACTAACTATGTAACCTCATCAAGAAAACCTAATCATAAAGCTTAAACATAATCCCCACATAATCCATTCTAACCCTGTAATTGTACAACCAGGAACGCGCATGAGGTTAAAAGGTTTGATAGTAAAAAAATAATAATTGTAAGGGATTAGCTCGGTGGCGGGTGTGGATGACCCCTTTGGGGGTGCGTTTTCACAGAGAGATAGCCGAGCAGAGGTTGAAAACAAGACTGATTTATTCATGCAATTTACTTCACACAATTGCAAGCGTCAAAACAGCCAAAATAAAATAAAAGACAAAATAAATCCTTGCCTCTGTGGGCGGCTACCTTCTCACGCTGGAACCTACCTAAGAAGTCTTTCCAACCTACTGTTGGGCCGACACTGCTGATCCTACAGCAGACACTCAAATGTCCATTTGTTTGCTTTTCACACAGCACAAACATTGTCCATTGAACATGTCCCTTTGTTTCTTTCACATCAACACATGTTCATTTATAACAGGATCCTTTACTCTTCAGATTCTTCACATTGAACACAGTTCATTTAACAGGTCCCTTTACTCTTCACACTCTTCACATGGAACACTTTGTCTTCTCACCTTTGAGACGTCTTCACTCGTGGTTACCCTCCTTAGCTTCACATCGCTGTAGGGGGTCTTCTCCCATGCTCACCAGCTTGTCGGGAGGCACACATCCGACTGTCCCCCTCTCCCAGCCCACACGGCGACAGGCGGCAGCAGTCCTTCTCCCATGCCCACACGGCGTCGGGAGGTACACGTATGTCTGTCCTCCTCTTCCCAGCTCACACAGCGACAGGAGGCAGCACTCAATAGATTTTCTCTGGACAAATTATAGAGGCCTTGATCTCCTCATTCTGAACAGCTGAATGGTTTTCAACTTCCTGCTGGCTCTTTTTGCAGCCAACACCCTATAGTATCAGTGAACTTTTCAAAGCAGGTGGGAATGTGTCTCCTCTCAGTGACTACATTCCCAGATTTACCTGACTTCCTGTCACATACCCCCCCCTCTTGTTTCAACCCTAGGGTTGGGACACATATTTCCAGGCACGCATGTGTCAGGCACTGCTGACTCACTGATAAGCCTCCTATTATCCTCAAGCTTCCGGATGAAACTGTTTCTGTCATCTTCAGTGACAGATTTCTCATAAATGCCACACAGTTTGTCTCTCATCTCATATACACATTCTTCAACTGCATTTTTGGCATAATTTTGCTCCTTCTCGTTTCTGTCATCTTCATTGACAGCTTTCTCATAAATGTCAGACAGCTTGTCCCTCATAACCGTCTGTCCAATCCACCATGGAGGTCCGTGATCCATAGGCAACTCAATTTTGCTAGTCTTAAAGTCTTCAACATTCTTAAGACGCCTCTCTCTGCAATCAACAAATGATTTCCACAACACTTTGAGAACCTCTGCTTCACTTAGCTTTGTTCCAAGTAGGGACTCGTGACATCCCTCTGTGACTTGAGTTGCCTCTCCATACAGCTGTACACAATCATTGACTTTTTGTTGTAAAAGGGAATGATCTTCCTTCTTGAGCTTTGCTTGCTCTAAGATGCTGTGCAGAGGATTTTCCAATTGAGACAACAGGCTGTCACACATTTCTTCAAAGTGACCCCTGTTCCTTTTCCCAGAGATATCAATATCATTCAAACATTTCATATTCATAGGCAGATCTGAAGCATTTGCACTCATCAACTTCTTAAACTTTTCGCCCTCCTGAGCGAGTCGCAGTAAAGGCCTACTATTTGATTTGATATTCAGTTTATATTTCTTGCCAAACTCTTCACAGAAGAAGCCAACCAGAACATCATCAACTTTCCTTCCACCAACATAGGGGTTAAAGGCAACAACACAGTTGAACCCAGCGATCTGGGTGGTATCCATTATAGACCTCCTCTCTGCATCAGTGAAGAAGCATGGAACTGCAACACATTCTTTTACAGGTTTCTTCAATGCACTTTCTGCTGAACTATTTGACCGCTCAAGGTCACCTAGTTCCTTTTCTCTATCTGAATTCCACATGGAATGTATCTCAAGATCACGATCAAATTTCTGCCACCTGTCTTTCACCAGTTCCATTTTGGAAACACCCCCTGAAAGGCACTTATTCATTTGCTTCACGTTTTCACCAACAGCCTTAGTTTTCTCCACTAGGTGGCGTTTGCTTTTTTCTCCCAGATTTATATCACTTGCTTTAGTTTTCTCCGCTTTAGTTTTCTCCACTAGGTTTTCAGCCTGAACTGAGAAAACATCACATTTCTTACACAGCTCCTTTGTTTGCTGAAGTTTTTGAAGGAACGGTTTATTCCACAGGGGTGATTCAAGCCACATGTCATCACATTTCTGAGGCTCACTCAGGACAGACCCCAAAACACTGATCCTTTTAAAAACTGCATCAGGCACACTATCCCCTCTTTGGGACAGATCCTCTGTTGCCTGGAATTCCTCTTCCAGTTCCTGCAACGGAATCTTCATCTCTTCTACTTGCTGTTCTAAGACTCGCTTAGACTTTTCTAGCTCCTGAACGCTTTTCACAACATCATCCTTGGAGCGGACCAAATCTTCCATTTCTGTACACAGCTGTTGGTTAACTCTTTCTAGTTCAACTTTACACTCTAGAGCTTCCTCCAAGGAGCGAGCCAAGAACAGGGCTTTGCTCTCGTTATCACGCACCTCCGTTTCTGCACGTGCGCGTTCTTCTGCATATTTTGCAGACACAGTCTTCTCTTCACCAAGCATCTGATCAAACTTCTTTTTCACATCTTCAACACACTGTAATGAACCAACGCTTTCTTCCATGCGTTTTTTCATATCCGCTATCTGAGCTTGCAATGTTGCGACTTGCTCTGATAGGTTTTTCTTTGCTTCCGCCTCCTCTTTTAATTGTTCCAGGAAGCCATTTTTCTCATCTTCCATTTGTTTGAGCTTTGTGCTAAAACTCAGCCTTTGACACCTCTCTTCCTGTAAGAGTTCCTGCGTGTCTTGCAGCTGCGATTCCAAGATAGAAAAATCTTCCGCAATTTCTCTAGATTTTCTGTCTGCTTGAGAAAGCTGATTTGTAACATTGTCCAACTCAACCTGCAGTCGGTTTGCCTTCTCTGACAGCTTAGCACACAATCGGTCACCTTCTGACACCTTGACTTGCGATTCCAGAAGCTGTGCCTCTACTTTTTCCCTCTTATGTTCACAATCTCCTTTTCCCTGCATAAGAGCCTTCACCTCATTGGCTAGTTTCTGGGAATGAGACTGTAATTCTGCCACACAGGCTTCTTTCTCCTTTAACTGCTGCTGGAAACGTTGGGCTTCACCTTTCCAACTTTCACAGTCTGCACGTAATTCATCTACCACATTGCTCAAAGTGGTGAGCTCATACACAGTACTCAGTAATTTAGCCTCTCTTTCACTTTTCTCGTTGTCGCTGAGAGACAATGTCGCTTTCAGAGCAACATTCTGTTCCTGCGACTCCTGCAGGTCTATTTTTGTAACTTCCAAACACTGAAGACTTTTTTCCAGCTGATTACGCAACTCCAACATTTCACACATACTTTGCTTCTGCAAAGTCTGAATTTCAATTTCCTTTTCCATGAGGATGGTATCTTTCTCCTTTATAGTGTCTTGACATTTTTGCAACTCGACCAAAAGAAGAGCAGTGGATTCTTCCCACTGTAACACATGAGACTTGAGTAGTTCATTCATTTCCTGCAAGTTTCTATGCTCCATTTTAAGCAATTCCAAGGCTTGTTCCTTTTCTTCCATTTTCCGTTGCAAGGCATCCAACTCAGCCCTGCACACATACTCTGTTTCCTCCAAACCGATGGCCTCCATTGGCTGCTGGCGTCTCTGTTTCCAGCCTGCCATGCTCTCTTGATGAGCCTTTTGTTGAGCTGCAAAGCTCCGTTGTTTCAGCATCTCCCCCATTTTGAGTTTACTTTTCATCTGAGCACACTGCGTCTCCATAGCAGTTTCATCAGTGTTGCTAGGGACAACAACCTTCCTCTTTAGTAGACTCTCTTTAGGCATGGATGGGGCTGGTTCAGACGGTAACATCCCCTCCATCCATAGAATCCGGTCTCTCATTTCATCTATCTTTGCATTTTTCAGGCGTTTGGATCGCCCCATCTTCAATAACTCCACAAATTTTTCACAGTCCAGCAAAAAATTTTCAGACCACTGTCTCTTTAACACATGTAGTTTTTCTCTCTCTTGCAAGATCTCTTTTCCTGCGCACACAGTTTGTGCAGTCACTTGCACCAGACACAACAAAGTTCATCAAATAATTTTGAGACCGCTGTCTCTTTAAAACACTTTTTTTTTTTTTTTTTTCTGTCAGGATCTTCTCTCCTGCACACATAGATTGTGCAATCTCATGCACCAGACAAAGTTCATCAAACATTTGCACTTCCTTGCAGGGATCTCTGCTTATGCCCACTGCATACCTCCACCATATGTAAGGGATTAGCTCGGTGGCGGGTGTGGATGACCCCTTTGGGGGTGCGTTTTCACAGAGAGATAGCCGAGCAGAGGTTGAAAACAAGACTGATTTATTCATGCAATTTACTTCACACAATTGCAAGCGTCAAAACAGCCAAAATAAAATAAAAGACAAAATAAATCCTTGCCTCTGTGGGCGGCTACCTTCTCACGCTGGAACCTACCTAAGAAGTCTTTCCAACCTACTGTTGGGCCGACACTGCTGATCCTACAGCAGACACTCAAATGTCCATTTGTTTGCTTTTCACACAGCACAAACATTGTCCATTGAACATGTCCCTTTGTTTCTTTCACATCAACACATGTTCATTTATAACAGGATCCTTTACTCTTCAGATTCTTCACATTGAACACAGTTCATTTAACAGGTCCCTTTACTCTTCACACTCTTCACATGGAACACTTTGTCTTCTCACCTTTGAGACGTCTTCACTCGTGGTTACCCTCCTTAGCTTCACATCGCTGTAGGGGGTCTTCTCCCATGCTCACCAGCTTGTCGGGAGGCACACATCCGACTGTCCCCCTCTCCCAGCCCACACGGCGACAGGCGGCAGCAGTCCTTCTCCCATGCCCACACGGCGTCGGGAGGTACACGTATGTCTGTCCTCCTCTTCCCAGCTCACACAGCGACAGGAGGCAGCACTCAATAGATTTTCTCTGGACAAATTATAGAGGCCTTGATCTCCTCATTCTGAACAGCTGAATGGTTTTCAACTTCCTGCTGGCTCTTTTTGCAGCCAACACCCTATAGTATCAGTGAACTTTTCAAAGCAGGTGGGAATGTGTCTCCTCTCAGTGACTACATTCCCAGATTTACCTGACTTCCTGTCACATAATATAATAATTAATTTTTAATAATAATAAACTGAAGCAATTAGTGATGGTAATTTCCTGCATCCAAAAAAAAACAAATCTGTTGTCTATGGCATATGTCAACACAGAGCAAACATGGTGTTAAACTTGGTTGTCATTATGTCACATTTATTTAGGATAAATACAAATACTGTATTACTAAGGCCCCGTTCACACTGGGGCGATCCGACTTCCCGGGGCGACCTCCGAGGTCGCGGTGCGAGCAGCGCGCCGCGACCTCGGAGCGGCCGGCACGGACTTCATAACATTGAAGTCTATGACGGTCGCTCCGGGTCGCCCCAAAGAAGCTCCGGACCCTTTTTCTAAGTCGGAGCAACTTGTGTCGCTCCTATTAGAATGGGTCCGCAGCTTCCCTATGGAAGGCGACCTACGGCGACCTGTCAGGCGACCAGGTCGCCTGACAGGTCGCCCCAGTGTGAACGGGGACTAAGGAGAATTGTCAAGACCCACAAAACAAGCAAGTGGTTGGTGAGAGCAGACACATTACTCTAGCCCTCAGATACTTACAGAATCCCCTGATCTGGGGAACTTCATCATGAAAAGCAGTCCCAAACAAAAGTGATTGTAATTGCTCCAATTTTTGAAAAATTAAATTAACAAACATGTTATACTTACCTGCTCAATGCAATAGTTTTGCATAGAGCAGCCCCAACCCTCTTTTTCTCGTGTCCCCCGCTGGTGCTCCTGGTTACTACCCTCTGCCAAGTGCCCAATATCACGCTGCTTGCTATGGGATCACTCATGCGTGCTTGCTCCTGAGCCAGACTCTGTGGGCTTGGCCCCCACCCCCTGCTTCCTCCTCACTGGCTGTGATTGACAGCAGCGGGGACCAATAGCTCCATTAAGATCAGGCCCAGGTAACATAGGTAAGTAAAAGGGGGGGGGGGACTGCGTGCAAAATGTTTTTGACCTTAACCACTTAAGCCCCGGAGGATTTGGCTGCTCAAATACCAGGCCCTATTTTGCGATTCGGCACTGCATGACCTTAACGGACAATTGCGCGGTTGTGCAAAGCTGTACCCAAACAAAATTGACGTCCCTTTCTTTTTTTCCCCACAAATAGAGCTTTCTTTTGGTGGTATTTGATCACCTGTGCAATTTTTATTTTTTGCGCTATAAACAAAAAAAGAGCGACAATTTTGAAAAAATAATATTTTTCAAATTTTTTTAAGAAACTCCCAATAAAATTTAAAAATTCTTTAACATTTTAGGCCAATTTGTTTTCTGCTACATATGTTTGGTAAAAAAAATCAAAATAAGTGTATTTTGATTGGTTTGCGCAAACGTTATTGCGTTTACTAACTACGGGAAAGATTTATGTCATTTTTATTGTTTTTTTTTTTTTTACTAGTAATGGTGGCGATCTGCGATTTTTTTTTTTTTTTTGCAGGACTGCAACATTGCGTCGGACAGATTGGACGCCTGACTGACATTTTTGACACTTTTGGGAGTACCAGTGACATTACTACAGTAATCAGTGCTATAAATGTGCACTGTTACTGTCAAAATTACACTGACAGGGAAGGGGTTAACTTTATTGGTGATCAAGGGGTTGAGTGTGTCCCTAGGGGCGTGATTCTAACTGTGGGGGGCGTGGCTTGTGATGTAACCACAGAGAAATACGATCCTACATAGCAGGATCGTATGATCTCTGCACTTACATCAGGGAGAATGACAGATGGCTTTGTTTACATCAGCTGTCTGCCTTTCTCCCTCTCCTGCGGGAGATTGTGAGTGACTGGCGGACATTGCAGCCGCCGGTCACTCGCGCTGGGATGCCTGTGAATGAGCAGGGGCGGGAGCGCGCCTCTGGCGGGGCGTGCGCTCGCCCCCTACAGGCGGCTGAGCGAGTGATGTACCCCTACGTCACTTTGCCCAGCAGTGGCTGCCTGCCGCAGTATATCTGCGGTGGGCGGTTGTTATGTGGTTAATGCAGAGAATACGTTAGGGTAAAAAGCCTTCTGCCTTTAGAAACACTTTGATATTGTTTTATTATTATTATTATAATACATGATTTATATAGTTTCAACAGTTTGTACAGCACTTTACAACATGAGGGCAGACTGTACAGTTACAATACAATTCACTACAACATTTAATTGGCTATAACCAACATTAAGGAAACATCAAGCCATAACCAATGTTCATATGACTAAAGTGATTGTTAAAATCAGCTTTTATTATGTTCCCTGTACAAATTTCGTACAGGGAACTTAATAGCCAGGATATCTTCTATGTGTAGTGTTTTGCGTATATTTTTCCTGTATATCTGCAACCTGACCTGCTGATTCTGCCTCTGACTTGCCCGGATTGCCTTCTGTCCTGCTTCTGGATTTTTGCCTCCTCATAGTAACCTTGTCCTGCCTTCTGGACTCTGCTTACTGCCTTCTGCCTTGTACTTTTTTGCCCGGCTGTTACTGACTTATACTTTCATCGATAAAATTAACACTGTCTTTTCATAGAAATTATTGTGCTTGGAGCATTGAAATTCACTTCTAATAAAACTGCAGAGCGAGGAGAACTTCGCTGCGCTTAAAAAGCACATTTGCAGATAATAATACGAGCCAAGCGCCATTAACTCCATGTACTGAAGGTACAATATGCAGCTCTTTTGTATAAAGAAATCCCGGCACGCTTGGTGGCAAAGAGTAAAACAGGCACAAGCTGTGTCACGGTCGTTACCAAAAGATCAAGTCCTGCCCCAACACAGGGTTCTTGTTTATTTATAGTCAGGAAACAATGGTTTACAGTGGGAGGTGATGACTATACAACACAACCAAGCACACACATCTATACATTCAAATGTTAAATATAAAGGGGAGTGTATGTTCATGAACGAGCCAAACCGTGTGCATGAGTTTCCTGCCGTTGGGTGCACCAGCAACCATGCACTATTGCTAACAATGGGATCCATGTGTAGTAAAATGCCCGCCAAACACTATACAATGGAACTAGTGTGATCTCATGAATGCGGCTGTGCTAACACATACGCATGCACTCCCGTCATAACCTGTTAGAATGAATCCTATATACAGTAATATAGTTCATAAAACCATATTCGATAGTAAATATGCTACTGTTCCAGTAAATTAGACTACAGTGGTGATCGAAAGTTTGGGCATCCCAGGTAAAAATTTGTATTAATGTGCATAAAGAAGCCAAGGAAAGATATAAAAATCTCCAAAAGGCATCAAATTACAGATTAGACATTCTTATAATATGTCAACAAAAGTTAGATTTTATTTCCATCATTTACACTTTCAAAATAACAGAAAACAAAAAAATGGCGTCTGCAAAAGTTTGGGCACCCTGCAGAGTTAATATCTTGTAATGCCCCCTTTGGCAAGTATCACAGCTTGTAAACACTTTTTGTAGCCAGCCAAGAGCCTTTCAATTCTTGTTTGAGGTATGCCCATTCTTCCTTACAAAAGTCTTCCAGTTCTTTGAGATTTCTGGGCTGTCTACGCACTGCTCTTTTAAGGTCTATCCATAGATTTTCAATTATGTTGAGGTCAGGAGATTGTGAAGGCCATGGCCAAACCTTCAGTTTATGCCTCTTGATGTAATCGCCTGTGAATTTCGAGGTGTGTTTAGGATCATTATCCATTTGTAGAAGCCATCCTCTCTTTAACTTCAGCTTTTTCACAGATGGCCTCAAGTTACCATCCAAAAATTGCTGAAATTTTATTGAATCCATTTTTCCTTCTACTCGTGAGATGTTCCCTGTGCCACTGGCTGCAATACAACCCCAAAGCATGATTGATCCACCCCCATGCTTAACAGTTGGACAGAGGTTCTTTTCATTAAATTCTGTGCCCCTTCTTCTCCAAACGTACCTTTGCTCATTCCGGCAAAAAAGTTCAATTTTAACCTCATTGGTCCACAGAATTTGTTTCCAAAATGCATCAGGCTTGTCTATATGTTCATTTGCAAAGTTCAAACGCTGATTTTTTGTGGTTAGGACGTAGAAGAGGTTTTCTTCTGATGACTCTTCCATGAAGACCATATTTGTACAAGTATCTCTTTATAGTGGAATAGTGTACCACAACTCCAGTGTCTGCCAGATCTTTCTGGAGGGATCGTGCAGTCAAACGTTGGTTTTGAATTGTTTTTCTCACAATCCTGCAAGCTGTTCTGTCTGATATTTTTCTTGGTCTTCCAGATCTTGCTTTAACTTCCACTGTTCCTGATGACTGCCATTTCTTAATTACATTCCGAACAGAGGATATTGACATCTGAAAACGCTTTGCTATCTTCTTATAGCCTTCTCCAGCTTTGTGAGCGTCAACTATTTTCAGTTTCAGTTTTCTAGACAACTGCTTAGAAGATCCCATGGTGCTGATTGTTGGGGCAAGGTCAGATGAGTCTGGGCATTTAAAACCTTTGAGATTGACATCACCTGGTCTTCCCAGACGATGATTGAGAACAATCCATGACACTGGCAGGTCTCAGCCTTGCAAAGGGGGCAGTGCATGCTATAAATTCTGCAGGGTGCCAAAACTTTTGCAGACACCATTTTTTTGTTTTCTGTAATTTTGAAAGTGTCAATGATGAAAATAAAATCTAACTTTTGTTGACATATTATAAGAATGTCTAATCTGTAATTTGATGCCTTTTGGAGATTTTTCCATCTTTCCTTGGCTTCTTTATGCACATTAATACAAATTTTTACCTGGGGTGCCCAAACTTTCGATCACCACTGTATATCTGCAAAGGAAATGGCAGCAGTGTTTCAATCATGCGGATCGAGCATAATAGAAAGCTACCAGCCGTTATTCCAGCTAAAGGGCAGATACTTATCAAAACATAATAATTCCACATCACAAACATATCTTTGCCAGTGAATACTGGGGCCCGGGCTGGCTAATATACAGTACATTTGTGTGGCGGACTTCGCTTTGCACTGGCAATAGATCTAGACCGGCATTCGCTCCAGTGGTAGCTGCTCAGAGCGTCTGCCGGCTGGGATGATCAGACAAGTAGCTTGCAGTCTTCATTTAATGGAAGGTTTCCACTACTACAGGTCTTTCCTCAATGTCAGTTAAAGCCATATTAGCTGTGCATAGCGAATACCGGTATACTGACACTGGGAGACATAATGGTAATTTAATTAACACACATCCTGAAAAATATCTACATTAATCCCAACAAAATTTCCACAACAGCCCCTTCTCTTTGACATATGCTCCCATGTGTCCCTCGATGAATCTTGATCTTCTTCTTCTAAATAAACAGAACAGTTCCTCTCATACATAAAAACAATCAATTCAAAAGGTTAAAAAGAAATCAGTGTTGACATGTAGACTCAAAAGAAAACGAATGTTGACGCATATTCAATTGTTTCATCGACTCGATGCCCCACCCAGTCCAAGCCGGGAACCATGCCCATGCTTGATCGTGAGAAGAAAACAGTTCCCTGCGAGTCCTGCCTTGCACCCTTGTCCTCCTTAATAGCAGATTCTCATGATCAGCGGCAATGTATGATGCGGGTATGAGCTACTCTAAAGCATACTAACCTTTTGCATTAGGGGGCATTACCTTATGAGCCGCAGAACCATATAAAAAGTAATAGGGACCTGTCAACCCTGCACATTAACAATTTTCCTGATGGTCACGGGCACTAAGCAGTAACATAATAGACTGAGGGAAGGTCTGTATGTCACAACTGTCCTTCCAGCAGATATAATTCAGTCTGTTGGTGTCATTAAAAAGACCCAGAGTTTCATTGGTGAGATTGACTGTTATACCTGTCCCACAGGTTGTAGACCCTATAAATCTATTTCCGGTGCCAAAACGAAGGTTAAAGCACATCTGTGGACTATCTAATTGTCCTGATACCCAAATTGGATTGGCCAGCAAGGAACAAGAGACAAGACTAACATTAGAACTATAACTGATGTTACCCTGTCAAGTGTCATTAAATCCTATAGACAAGTGTCTCATATTTCTTCATGCCAATATGAACGTCGTATATAGCATGCACTGCTGCCATTGCTGGGGTGTAATGGCTAGGTGGGGATTTGGAGCACGCCCAGCAGTTAGTCCTGTTTGCCATCTTTATCATTACTTTATCATTACCCTCGCTAAAATACACTAAGCTAAGTAAGAAAATAAAAACTATACTCCTCATTATTATTCTTGAAGGAAGTTGAGCAGAGTTGGGCAGCTTCTTGCAGTGGCTGGCGTGGATACAGTTATCACATCCTCCAAGTTTCAAAGAGGTTGGTGTCAGCTGGACCTGGTATGGCTTGGAATATCTCAATCCTATCATTTGGTGTTTTTTCACGATGACCCAATCACCTCGTTGAACAGAATGGACACCGGTTATTGTGTCAGGGAGCGGGAGAGACTCCTGAACCCTGTGATGGACCTTCTGGGGCTCCCTTTGCAGGGACTGTACATACCCCATCAGCTTGGAATGTAAGGATGACAGCTGCTGAGGAAAATACAGTTCAGTTTTTGGGTGGCTCCCAAACAACACCTCATAAGGCGATAATCCATGAGGTCGCCTAGGGGCATTCCTGGTGGAATAAAGAGCAACAGGAAGACATTCAGGCCATGGCTTTTTAGTATGAGTCATGATTTTAGAGATCTTATTTTTAAGAGTTCCATTCAGTCATTCAACCTTACCGCTACTTTGAGGATGATAAGGAGGATGTAATCCCTGGTTGATGTAAAGCACTTTACATACCTCTGCAAAGATCTGACCGGTGAAGTGTGATCATCGATCCGACTCGATCGTTTTAGGCAGCCCCCAGTAACAAACTATCTCAGACAGGATCTTTTTCGTGGTGGTAGTGGCATTGGATCTGTGAACAGGATAAGCCTCTGGCCACCCAAACATATCCACACAGACCAAGACATGCTCGTGCATTCCACTCCATTGTAAAGTGATATAGTCTATCTGAATGTGCTGAAAGGGATATTCCTGTTTGAGCGTGTGCCTTCTTGGTACTGTTATTGTTTTACCAACATTGTCCTGTGTGCAAATTAAACAGGTGGCGATAAAGTTAGCAGCTGCGGTAGTGAAGCCAGGGGCATGCTCCTCCACTTGTGCACACATAACCATCTTTTTATTTCAACTTTTTTTTTTATTGTTTTATAGAGGATAACAAGCAAACAATACGAGAAAAAAAAGATTTGTACATTGTTAACAAAGTACATAGTTTCTGCAGTAGAGGTTTGCACGGGGGAAGAGCATGTTATTTATATCAGGGATCTATGAAATAAGCTCAGGTTTGGTCTCTCAGTTTGGACAGAGGAGCTTACTGTGGAGGTAGCCCTTGTGCCAGACACGTCTTCCTTTTGGAATTCGATGATGCTGATGTGGGAACTAATTTCCTCTTTCATAGGGTCGTTGTCGATTTCTTTCATGGGTGTAGTGTTTGCTAGAGGGTTGGAGTAGTAAAATTTGAAGTGATACACAGCATAGCTAGGTCACAATGGGGGGTGATTTGTGTGATGCAGTTGGTGGCTAGATAGTCGTGATATAGCTATCATAAGGGGGGTTGTTTGATCGTCCATATAGACCATTGTTGAACAAATTTGATACAAGTGGAGGTGTCTATTGCCAAATAAGGGCTCGTATTGGTGGTTCGCTTGAACTGTGTGCAATACTTCTGAAATGTTTGGGGGGGGGGGGGTATTGGAATTTCCATTTCCTAAGCATTGCACCGCGGGCTGCCAAGAGGATGTATGTTACTACAGATCTCATGTGGTGTGGGTATAAATCTATCCCTAGGTTGAGGATTGCTAGGCTGGAATTCACAGGCAGAATTATGCCTGTGGTGGATGACAATAACTTGAAAACTTGCCTCCAATAGCCAGTTAGGCTAGGGCAACTCCATAATACATGCATCAAGTTACCTGTGTGGCCACATTTGTGCCAGCATTCAGGGGAAGAGGAGGTGAGCTCTTGTTGAAACATGTGAATAAGTTGATTCTTGATTTTTGAGATAAGTGGTGGGTAGTTGGAGTGGACTAGGGAGGCAGAAGTTAAATTTATACCTAGGTACAAAATGCTAGTCGAGCTCCATGTAAATGCTTGGAGAGATTGGCTCTCTGGCGCAGGGATTCCTAGATTCAGAACTAGGGATTTGCTATGATTACCTTTATAGCAAGATATCTTACTAAAGTGTTCCAAATGGACCTGAGGTAGGGATGTTGAGGGGTTTGTCAAAAAAAGTATGACATCATCCGCAAATAGGTCTTTGAATTGGAACCCTGAGATAGAGAAGGTGTGTGTGGATTTTTTCGGCTAGTGGTTCTAAAATCAAGTTAAATATAGACAGGGATAGAGGGCAACCCTGGTGTGTGCCATTTGTGATCTGAAATGGTTTGGATAGGAGTCCTGAGGTAGAGATTAGGGCAGAGCGACAGGAATACAGTGCCAGTATGGCAGACAGAATTGGGCCTCTAAAACCAAATCTTTGCAGCACTGTCAACATGTACTGCCAGTGGACCCTGTCGAACACCTTCTCCGCATTTATGGAGAGAAGGCATTCGTGTATGAGATTTTCATCTAGTGGTATTAGAGGGCTGCCTACCCTGTATAAACCCCATCTGGTTGCTTTAAATAAGGGTTGGAATGATGTTGGCAAAGCGTTTTGCTAGCATTTTGGCGTATATTTTGACATCCGTATTTCAGAGGGAGATTGGTCTAAAATTAGCAGGAGTCGTGGGTTCCTTTCTTGGTTTCAAGATAGTGACAATGTAAGGGAAAATGAGGATGTGGAGGCAGCTGTTGTGCATATAAGGTGAGGGGATAGGATTGAGCAGAAAGCTCTTTAGTATTCATTAGAGAGACAATCAGGTCTTGGTGATTTGCCATTGGGGAGGATAGGATGATTTTTTTCTATTTCATATTTTGTGTAAGGGGCATTTAAGGCGGCCAGTTGGTCTTCCAAAAGTTGGGGAAGATTAAAGTTTACTAGGAACGTTGCCATGGATTCAGGAGTAGGTTGGGGAGGGTGTTGATTGCCTTGTATAGCTTGTATAGTTCGCTGTAGGAATCAGCAAATTAGTCTGCTATTTCTTTAGGGTTGGCTATTTTGTGTTCGAGGGTGGGGTGGAGTAGGTGAGCAATTTTTGTTTTGGTTTGTACCCTTCTAAGCTTGTTGGCTAGAGATGTGCCTGCTTTATTTGCATTATTTGCATTGGCATAGTATGTGAGTTTTACATGTCAGAGGTTTCTGTCGTATTGTTGGATTAGCAAGGTCCTCAGGTCTTCTCTAAGTTTGTAAAGAGTGGTTTCTGTTGCCATAGAGGGGTTTGTACTATATTTGGCTTCTAGGTTGTATATTTCCTCAGTTACAGTATTAAGGAGAAGGTTGTAGCTCTTTTTGCGATCGGGCTCCCTGTTGAATAAGTATACCCCTAATAAATGGCTTATGGGCATTCCAGAGGGTATAAGGAATTACCTTAGAGGTATTGGGGTCTTGTAAAGTTTTTGCATTGCAGCACCAGATAGGGTTGGAGGGGGAGGCAGCCCTCTCCTCTAGTGTTATAGATATGGCTGAGTGGTCTGACCAGGTGATGTCATGTATAGATGAGGATGAAATTTTTTGCAGTACCCATTTGTCGGAGATGAACAAGTCAATGCAAGCGTATGTATGGTGTCTGGCTGAAAAGTATGTGTAGCACCTCCAGACATAGTACAGCTCTTCTGAGTGAAGCAGGTGGCGTAGTGAAGTGATGTGGGCTTTGTTTTTCGAGGAGGGGTCCAAGAGGGGGTATACTGTGAGATTAAAGTCCCCACATATTAGGAGATGTCCATATTTGATGGATCTAACTTTCTTAAGGAGCCAGCGGAGAAATCTTAGTTGGTGTGAGTTTGGAGCATAAAGGGACACCAAGGTGTAGGGTTGAGAGTTTATATCACAGGTAATGATGATGTCTCTGCCATCTTCATTAAGGATGGTTTGCCGGAGTTGAAAAGTGAGAGTGTCTCTAATGGCAAACAGTACCCCTCGTTTCTTCTCAGAAGCATTCGCCAGAAAGATGTGGGGATAATTTTTGTGTGAGCATTTAGGGAGATTGGATGCTTGGAAGTGGGTCTCTCAGATGTTTATGATGTTGGCTCTTGTTCTATTAGCTTCTTTCCATAATGAGAACCTTTTGGCCAGATTGTTCAGGCCTTTTGCTTTAAGAGCTAGACATTTGATGGTCATGTATGTTGGTGAAGTAGGATTGGGTGTGATGTGGTTCTGGTACTCACTGTGGAGGATATAGGGTGGGATGTCCCCTGGTGGGTTGTTGGTTGCTTGTGCCCAATTAATCCAGTTCTGTATTGGGTATTCATGCTCGATGGGTTGCGTTGGACGGCCAGTCTGTGAGACATTGACGTTGCTGTCAGCGCATCTTGGAGAGTATTGCGGGTGATGGCTGTTGTATCAAGGAGATAGGGTAAACTGAAACAAAATAAGTCAATAAAAAACAGGAACAGTAAACTTTCAGGCATAAAAAGGGAATCTGAGAGGGTTCAGAGGCAGTTGGTGCTGCTGCTGAAAGTGGGGGGGGGTAAGAGAACTGAGTATTGTCAGTTCATTGCCGGGGAACAGAGATGAATTTGTGATTTAAACTTCGGATACCTCTGTTAGATATTTTTCTTCTTCTGCGAAGATGGTTTGTGAGAAATGATTTGCCGGAGTGCATAGGCTGTGGCTGGTCAGCTTGGAGGGGGCCCAGGGGGTGGTTCTGTGATGATGCCCTATTGGCAAAGTGCGTGTAAGCCTTTATCTAGGGAAGACACCTTGACAGTGGTCCCATTGTGTGTGATGCATAACATAGCTGGATACTTCCACTTATGTGGGATTTGATGATTGCACAGTGCCTTAGTAATCGTGGCTAGATTGCGTCTAGACTGCAGCGTATGTCTGGATAGGTCTGGCAGGATTTGCAGTGAGGCGTATTGTTCTGGTCGCTGTGTAGCTTTCCTGAACGCGTCTAGAAGGGTTTCTTTAGATCTATAAAAGTGGAGTCTCAGGAGTATGTCTCTGGGTATTTCATCTGCCAGGAAGGAGGGTTTAGGTACCCTGTGCACTCTATCCACTAGAGATCTAGTGTTGATAGCAAGGGTGCTAGGGCTGTGTAAAGCTTGTGGATGTATTGCGGGAGCTGAGATGCAAGTACTGTTTCAGGTATACCTCCTATTTTTAGGTTATTTCATCTAGATCTATCTTCTATATCTGCTATTTTGTCCTTGAGCCATAATTGATTGAGTAATCCTTAGTGGCGCTGTGAGCGTCTACTAAAGTATAGAATTACATAGAGTATTCTCCTATGGTGTTCTCCACATGGTCTATTCTCTCACCCAGGGCCTGTACTTCAGCCTGGCAATTGCTTATCGCTGCAACCATGTCACTGTGTATTGAGGATCATAAGGAGATGAGCGTATCTTTCAGTACCAAATCTGATATGGGTTGGCCGGTAGTAGGGAAGCTGTTTATGGGGTCTGGTCTGGCCTGCGTAGTGGAACTTTGGGGCCCACTCAACTCCATAGTGCAGTTCCAGGTATCAGTAGGAGGAGAAGCTATATGAGGGCTAGACATTGCTGGGCTTCTGGTGGATGGCATTGAGGCTGCAGAAGATTCTCGACTGGGAGATGGTGGTGGAGCGATTGATGCAGTGGACCCCTGGATGTCTTGGCATGGAGGAGTTGAGGATGCGGTCTGCTCTGACGGTCGCGAGGTGTGCGCACTGGCGCCATTTTGTTGGAGACTTCGGCATGTGGTAGGGAAGAAGCCGGAGAGCTTTCTCGGCTGCGACAGTGGTTCTTTCTTCCTCCTCGTCATGGTGGAGGTTTCCGGTGTCTTGTAATGTGGGTATCGAGTGGCTGAGTGCAGTGGAGGCTCCATTATAGCTTGTGTTCCCCGGCGGTCTGACGGAGCTCCTGTGCAAGATGTCCATTGCGGAGCTCGGTTGCCACGCCCCCACACATAACCATCTTTGATTGATGTCCAGGGTAATGACTCGAGTGGGCCATCATTGGAAAAAGTGATCTGGGTAAACACCATTTACCCTCAAGGCCCCAGATGTCATCTGGAACCTGTGTGGCCCCCAAAACCTTCCATCTCCTCTTTTCCTGCATTTTTTCTTGGGACTGCAGTTTCTTAAATTCATCTAGTGACACATCAGAGGGAATGGCTAGCATCAGGTTCCCTGCCACAGGGCTCAGAGCACCTTCCTTAGCAGCTCTATCTACCAAGGCATTTCCATTGGCTTCCATAGTCGTCTCAGTAGTATGAGCCTTTACCTTCAGAATGGCTATCTCGTGTGGCAAGCAGAAGACAATGAACAGCCTGTCTTTAAACTCTGCATGTTTCACCGGCTTCCCCGAACTAGTCCAGAACCCTCTTGCCTCCCAGATAGGACCAAAATCATGTGCCACCCAAAAAGCGTATCTTGAGTCTGTATAGATGTTGATCCTTTGATCTTTATGGATCTCACAAGCTCTTGCTAGTGCCCACAACTCAGCTTCCTGTGTGGACATATGGGAACCTAAAGAGGGCTTCTCCACAATTTCACAGGTCGTAGTCACCGTATAACCCGTGTGTGGCTTACCATCTGGGGTGTAGTACCTGGAACCATTGACAAAAAGGTTCTTAGCATCTGGAATGGGGGTCCCCTTCACTGGACTGACAGCCGCTGATTCCCACTCCTTTAAAGAAAGGCAATCGTGTTGTTCCTCGTGTCCAACTAAAGTTGGAAATTGATTAGAGACAGAGAGATTAGTATTGTTAGTAAAGTTTTGAAAATTGTCATTTTCCGCACGGCCTTCTCCCCTCTTCTCTTCCTCCTGAACAGTAAAAAGGGACGCAGGGTTCAAAATAGTGCATCGTTTAAGAGCAAGGTTATTAGGTGTTGGGAGGGCCACTTCGTACTTAATCAGTCTAGCAGCAGAGAGGTGTCTTGTTTGGACCTGATTTAAAATCTCCAACACCGAATGGGGAGTATAGAGCGTCAACGGGGAGTCTAAAACTAAGTCACCTACCTTCTGTAACAATACAGCGCAGGCAGCCACAGCTCATCCACATCCTGGTGAGCCTCAAGTGGTTCTAAAGTGGTTGATAGGTAAATGATGGGTCAGTACCTAGGACCATGTAGTTGGGTCAATACTCCGGTCGCATTGACCTTGCTTTCATGACAGAAAAAGTAAAAGGGGAGGTCATAGTTAGAAAGACCTAAAGCAGATGCTTTGGAGAGTTCCTGGGTCAGATCCTGTGGAATTGCCCAGTCATCATCAGCCAATCATAACAGTGTTTTTTTTAGAGAGGCCCCAGTTTGGATGAGATGTTTGGGATCCAATCTCTGCAGTAATTGACAAGTCCGAGAATGGATCTCAGTTGTCGGGTGTTACAGGGTCTCTGGAGGTCCTTAAATGACTGTATTCTCTCAGTGGTAAGATGTCAGGTACCCTGAAAAATGCAGTGAACTAAAAAAACAACCTTCTCCTTGCAGAACTGGAATTTCTCCTTACTAGTCTTATTGCCCATTTATGCCAGATGGTTAAGCTATGATACAGTATGCTGATTACAGGCCTCCTGTTTGGGACCACAGAGCAAAAGATCATCCACATACTGCAGCAATACAACCCCTGAATCCATCGGTGTCCACTGATTCAACACGAGCTTAAGTTTGCAACTATATTGTGAGGGACTGGTCACTGACCCCTGTGAGAGACGTGCAAAGTTAGTTGTTGACCCTGGAATGTAAAAGCAAAAAGGAACTGACACCGGGGATCCAGTGGTACCGAAAAAAATGCATTGGTTAGATTAATGACAGTGAAAAACTTTGCAGTCGGAGGTATTGAGGCTAACAAGGTATGTGGGTTAGGCACAAAAGGAGCATCACTGACAATGATCTTATTCAAAGCCCTCAAGTCATGTATCAATTGGTATGTTGTTTCCTGGTCTGTGGCTGACTTTTTGGCCACTGAAAATAAAGGAGTATTACAGGGCGATTTGATGGGTGTGAGGACCTTTACCTGTAGGTATCGGTCTATCTGGATTTTAAGACCATCCATCTTGGCCACACTCAAAGAGTACTGTGGTAGTCAGGGTAAGATGCTCCCTGGTTTGATGTTGGTTGTAGTTGGCAGAACTGGCAGAAGCCCCACATCATACTTATCAACCGCCCAGAGCTTCAGGTCCACCTTAGCCAACACATCCAACTCAATGAAACAACCTGGTTCTGTTAGATATGGCAGTGCTACCATCGTACATAAACGTTCGTCTGAAGGTGCGCTGCTTACCACAATACCCGTTGGAGTGTAATTGCCTGTATTTCTGATAGAATATCAGCTCCTAACAGATTAGTGGGAACATTATCTGATACCAGTACAGACCTAATGGCTTCTGTGTGCTGTCCTAGCCTGCAATGGAGGGGTTTAGTCATTCGCAAAGACACAGTCTTGCCCGTGAGACCTATGTTTGGAGTTGTCTCCCATGAAAGGAGAACCTTGCCTCAAAGGTCTTGAGATCTTAGAACAGTTTTGGATGCACTGGTGTCAATGAGGCAAGGGGGGCTTTTTTAATTTCTCAATGAATAGATTAATGTA
The DNA here is from genome assembly GCF_965119305.1 of Pelophylax lessonae. NCBI lineage: Eukaryota > Metazoa > Chordata > Amphibia > Anura > Ranidae > Pelophylax > Pelophylax lessonae. The sequence continues at coordinate 792,023,335 of NC_138768.1, read as the reverse complement.
GGCTGCCACTGGTTTACCAATGCCCTATGATGAGTCATGGTCAGTGACGACCATACCTACCATTGGAGTTTCCGGATCCTCCAGAATGAATTGCCACTTACCCCGCGGACCAGCCGGGTTGGTCAGACAACTACTGTATATCTGATATGCCCTGACTTGCCACATCCATAGCAAACCTGTTCCTTCCTGCATTGGGTAGTATTTCTGGACCCTCTGCATATTTGCTCCGGCAGGCACTCTGAGATACACTATACCGTTCGCTGTGGGCCTGGGAGACAAAAACCTTGGATGTCTTATCCTGCTTCTTCTGATCCATCTCCCTTTCTATATCAGTGAGAGTGGACAGAATGGCAGGCATGAACATCTTGTTAAAATCGGGTCTAGCTAATAATAGCCGGTCTGGAATTTTTGTGTGGATCCTTTCTAAAAACTTGGCTCTTAGCATAAGATGGATGGCTGGGAGTCTTCCACTCTCAACTGGGGTGTCGGGGCCAACCTCCAGATCTGCATCAAATGCAGCCTGCTTCAGGCGAAGCCAGAAACAAACGCATTCTTCCCCTGAATTTTGGCTCAGCTTCATCACATCAGTAGTGGAGGTAGTACCATACAGATCTGAAAGTTTTATCTGGGAGGGCAACACAAAATTCCTTCCCCCCTGATGTTGTCTGCTCCTGGGTGGTAATATGACAACGAGATATTATTGTATTTGCCATATCATCTCCCACCTTAGCTTTCAGGATCTGGGAGCAATCCGTTCTGCTCATGCCATAACTAAATTGAGTTTGCCAAAAAATTCTTGCGAACTCCCGCGGATTCGTCCTATAGTCCAGCAAGTTGGCCAGGACGCTCCTGATCTCTGAGGGTGTAAAAGGGACGTGTCACACTATTCTATCCCCCCTTGTTCCCTCTTCGTTAGCTTTAGGGGTGCCTTGCAGGGGTGTACCGTGGAGGTGATGGCTTCTTTTCCTAAAAACCAAAACCCTCAAAAGATAAATGTGAAAAAACAGTGCTGTGCATATAAAATAATGATCAAAGACATATAACAAACATATGAAATGGAAAATTACACCCAGTGCAAACAAAGGAGTGATATACAATATAGATTATCGATACATCTCGTGGCTTCCAAAAAGGCATGCAGTGACAAATGCTGGAAGATCAGACCATCCACCAAAGCAAACACTGCCTCTCACCTCCACTATTCGACCCAAACGGACCACACAGCCCAAAACATACTCAAAAAGATTAGATCAGATGATCCAGGAAGGTCCTGATTGGGAAAGGATCCTCAGAAAGCTCTGTATGTAAGGGGGAAGAAGAGACAGTTCTAGACAATTTGTTTATTGAAAGTATTGCACTTACAAAAAAGCACTTCATAAGTGCATGAAACTGCATGTGTCAGAACAGTCAGATCGTGGTGGCCGCGGGTGACGTCATGCGTGGCTCCTCCCCCTGTACGCATTACGCCCGTCGACAGGACTTCTTCAGCTCTTAGAAGGACTTCTCCTTAGCTCTCAGAATCTGGGCGCAATCCATTCCGTTCATGCCATAACTAAATTGAGTTTGCCCAAAGATTCTTGCGAACCCCCACGGATTCGTCCTATAGTCCGGCAAGTCGGCCAGGATGCTCCTGATCTCTAAGGGTGTAAAAGGGACGTGTCACACTATTCTATTCCCCCTTGTTCCCTCTTCGTTAGCTTTAGGGGTGCCTTGCAGGGTTGTACCGTGAAGGAGATGGCTTCACCGGTGGACTAATCTGAACGGTTTCACCAAAAACTGTTTCTGACGTGAAATTCCCCAGAGAAGGATACAGGTAAAGGACCTTGGAGTTGAAGTCCCTTAGGGCTTGTAAACGCTCCACACGATTTCTGTTCCTCAATGGAAGCCCCCTTGACTCACACAACACTTGTAAGTCCACAATTGAAAAAAGCTCATAGTTTACCACAGAGTTGGAAGGAGAGGGTTCAGGTGTTATGACAGGCTGTTGAGAGATAGAGACAGTGGGGGGTGAAAGGGTGTTAACAGTATCAAGGTCTGTACTGTGAGCTGAAGAAAACATAGATGAAGATCCAGAGATAGTAGAGTTAATAACAGACTGTGAATCAGGAGAGACAGTGACAGGTTCAGTGTCAGCGGATCTGGCTGGTCTCAGTAAAATTAGCCCAGGAAGAGCTTCCTCCACTTCCCTCACTGGTTCGCTGGACTCGGCTATCTCATCAGGCCAAGTAATATAAACCCTTAGAGAGTAGAGTAATGGGGAAGTTTGAGAGGTTTGCCATTGGATTTGGGAGGAAGAAGGGGGAGGGTAGGGGGGTTATTTTCTTCCTGTTATGGAAGAGTGTTGCTATGGTTGTTTATGGTTAAGGGGGGAAAGGTTAGGAAGGGGTAAAAGAAAGAGAAATGGAAAGGTAGGAATGATTCCATGTGACAAGAGGGGAATAAATAAACAGGCCATTATAAGTTAGGATAAGGATTTGTTGTATATTTGATTTGGCTGTTATTTTTTGAAATGTAAATGTAAACTCCTTTTAACTCTCTAACAAAATAAAATTAAAAATTAAAAAAAGAAAAAAATATATATAATGCTGTTCTTCCGGACTGAAACTGCCTTATGTACGTCTTGCTGAATAACCAAAATAGATCTCTAAAGCCACAATTGTGCTACGTCTAACATCTTTGTTTCCTGAAGCCTAGTCCTAAATTCAAGAATGAACTTCTCCCATCTCCAGACATCAAAGGTACCTTCCAAAGGGATGCACCAACTTGTTCTCTTGGACCACTTATGCCACTCCTTGAGGGGTCTTGCATGGACGGCCCATTGCCCATGACTATTTGAATCGCTCTTTCGCACCTGGTTTAGGAGCAACACTGACAGGCGCCTCCTCTGACAGTTGTTGGCTTGCTTCCGGACTCCGATTAGTTTATACGGTTCCACTGCCGGTCCGCTAGAAACCTCAACACGGTGGCTTTGTACGGCTATACAGCTCATACTCTTTTGTATAAAGAAACCCCGACATGCTTGGCAGCAAAGAGTAAAACAGGCACAAGCTGTGTCACTGTTGTTGCCAAAAGATCAAGTCCTGCTCCAACACAGGGCTCTTCTTTTTTATAGTCAGGAAATAATGGTTTACAGTGGGAGGTGATGAATATACAACTAAACCAACCACACACATGTATACATTCAAAAGTTCAATAGAAAGGGGAGTGTATGTTCATGAACGAGTTAAGCCGTGTGCATGAGTTTCCTGCCATTGGGTGCATGAGCAACCATGCACTATTGCTAACAATGGGACCCATGTGTATTGAAATGCCCGCCAAACACTATGCAATGGAACTAGCGTGATCTCATGAACGCGGCTGCGCTAATACATACGATGCACTCTTGTCATAACCTGTTAGAGTGAATCCTATATATTATAGTTCAAAAAACCATATTTGATAGTGATTATGCTACTGTTCTGGTAAATGAGACTATATCTGCAAAGAAAATAGCAGCAGTCTTTAATCATGCGGATTGAGCATAACAGAAAGATACCAGCCATTATTCAAGCTAAAGGGCAGATACTTATCAAAACTATAATAATTCCACATCACAAACATATCTTTGCCAGTGAATATTGGGCCCCAGTTGGCTGATATACATTTGTGCAGTGGATTTCGCATCTCACTGGCCATAGATCCGGACCGGCATTCACTCCAGTGGTAGCTGCTCAGAGCGTCCGCCGGCCAGGAGGATCAGGCAAGTAGCGTGCAGTCTCCATTTAATGGAAGGTTTCCACAACTACAGGTCTTTCCTCAATGCCAGTTAAAGCCATATTCGCTGTGCATAGCGAATACTGGTAAACTGACACTGGGAGGCATAATGGTATTTTAACTAACACACCCACGCCTATTCAAACAATATTTCTAGTGAATGCAGCTACTAAAATATGACTAAAATAGAATTATCCCAAGGCAGCGCTTGCATTAACAAGCAAAAAATCACTAGTTTACCATAATAAACTTATCACGGATACCAAACTATAAAGTGCCAATATACAGTAAATGCAAGTATAGAAATACAGATACATAAAATACATAAATGTGGAAAAATTCCTAAATGGAACTAGTGCAAAAGTCTTTGTAAATTGTGCAATCTTGAGTGTTTGAGTGCCTGGTTCCCAGGGTACCCCCTATGGTGAATATTCCACCTTGTGATGAATATTACACACCGCACTCATCAGATGTCAGTGACCCCCTTACTTTACAGCAAGGAAAGTAATTAAGGCTTGTAGGTCATAAGGAAGCCCTGTCCCGATATTCATGGTGACTTTGTGGTACAGATCCTTGCTCCTCCACAGTATGATTCGGGTATTGCTCAGATGAGATTAATGGACAGGCATGCTATGAGCCTCTCATAGCATAAAATCTATTGGTGTGTTTATTAAAATTAATTAAAAAGCACCACAACTTCTAACATTCAAAATATTATCCAAAAAATGGCCCTATGGCGCTATTACAGTGAGAAAAAAATTCATAATGCCTAGGACACTGGTCTCATGGGTGCACCCTTATTAAATTTTTTTAAAAAACAGTGTGGCTGTGCAGTGCTCTGCCCACACAGCCGTATCATTTATTCACAGAGTTCTTTCAATTAATGAACTACAAATACCATTAACCACTGCAGCCAAAGGCTTGTAGTTCACAAATGAACTACGAGGGCGGGCGCTAGTGAGCCCTCTTGCAGTTTATTGATTCTTTCTATAATTCAGTAACTTTCTGCCTGTGTGGGAGGTACGGGCAGCCAGCTGACGGAAAGTCTCAGGATCCTGGCATTGCACTCGTAACCACCTCTGCTATTCACTGATTCAATGCTTTACAGGCAGCAGTGTGAAAAAATAATAACTGCACATTTTTGTTACCTGCAAAAAGTTTTGCATTTAATATTTGTTTATAAAAGGTGAACTTGCCAAACATATAGACCCATAGCAGAAATGTGAAAAGTGCTATGGTTCACAGGTATAGGCAGATCGAACTGTGCCCAAGGGAGTTTAAGCGACACTCTACCTAGACCCGTCTAGTACAGGGCTGACTGAGGCCTGGCACACAGGCCACACACAGTCCACAGCCCATGCAGAACTCTGCTTCTGCCACACACATGCACATATAGTGTGTTTAAGACATGGAGAGCCCTAAAGACACACTTTCAATACTCTTGGTCACTCGTAGTAATGACTTTCCTCTGGCTGGGGACACTTCTTGTGGTCGGGCCCAATGTCTTCATGCGACTACAGGATAGAGCTTCTACTGCCCTATCTGCCACAAGCCCCTAGCCAGACCAGGTTTGGACCAAGTTGTTCCACCAGGATCATATCTCCCAAAAAGTGTTCTTCATGAGATGTACAGTCTACATTTAGCTATCTCACTTTACAGCATCACAAGTACTGTGCCCAGGATCCACGCCATACATTTGAAGCAGCACTGATCCATGGTACTCCTGGGTACTACTTTCATTGAATCATCCAGCAATTAGTGGTTGCTGCTGCTGGCTTTAAATTGGCCACTGGGTGCCAGGATTTGTCACACATTGTGTGCGCTTTGGCACTGGCACATATAGCTTCTTGACCGTTCTTGCCTGTGTGTGCATGTGCATTAGCATTGGCGAATTTCTGTTCGCCAATGCGCGATTCTGATGGCTATTGACAGAAATGCCAGTTTTCTGTGGATCATTCTCTGTATTCTCTCTATGTGGTAATGTACCTACAATGCCCAGTAGCAGGGGTGCCCATCTTTGGGGCAGCAAAGAAAGACATTTTAGTTTCTTATCCCAACACTTTCTGTTGGCTTCCAATCAGCCAGCCTGAACCACCCGAGCTAAGTTCCATCCCAAACTTATATAAGATCCTGCCAGGAAGGATATGAAACTATTCACCTTCCTGGAATGATTTAAAGAAGAAACCTTCATTAAAGGGGTAACAAATTAACCCCTGCATACACAGGTATTAGAGCTTAAAGCTGAAGTCCATGTTTCCTTTCATTTTAAATAGTTAATTTGGGCCAAACTGGCACAGAAAAAACTATTTCCATAGTTAAGTTACTCTGCTGCTGTGAATGCTGTATAATACCGTTGTAGCATTAGCTACATACAGTATGCAGCGATGTGTTCTGCCAGCCTCTCAGTTCCCATCAGGCTTGCTTCTCAGAGTGCTTCTCAGCCATTCAAAGGAAGCCTTGTATTTTTATCAATGAATACAAGCTTTTCTCTAACTGGGTGGACAGGCAGACAGATGGCGTCATAATTTTATCTTGACCAAGCATAAGAAACATTGTATTCATTGATAAAATAACAAGGCTTCCTCTTTATGGCTGAGAAGCACTCGGAAACTCGACTGTACTACTGGTGGAATACAGAGCTGCATACTGTTTGTAGCTAATGCCACAACAGTAAGATACAGTGCTTATTGTGGCAGAATAATTTGGATTTGGAAATTGTTTTTTGGACAACTTGGCCCACACAAACTATTTAAAGTGAAAGGAACCTGGACTTTAGTTTTTACTTGTGAAGAAGCAATGGTCCAAAGAAATGTCCAAATAAATGGGAATATGCAATAGTAATGAATGATTTAACCACTTTACCACCGGAGGATTTCGGCACTGTGCGACTTTAACTGACAATTGCGCGGTCATGCAACGCGCAATTTTTTTCCTACAAATAGAGATTTTGGGAAAAATCCTTTTTTTCCCCACAAATAGAGATTTCTTTTGGTGGTATTTGATCACCTGTGCGATTTTTACTTTTTGCGCTATAAACAAAAAAAGAGCGACAATTTTGAAAAAATAACAATATTTTTCACATTTTTTTATATGAAATCCCCCCCAAAAAATGTAAAAATCAAAATTTTTTATAATTTCAGGCTGCTACATATTTTTGGTAAAAAAAAATCACAATAAGCGTATTTTGATTGGTTTGCGAAAAAGTTATTGCGTTTACTAACTAAGGGAAAGATTTCTTAAATTTTTGGTGTTTTTTTTTTTTTAACGAGTAATGGCGGCGATCTGCGATTTTTTTGCGGGACTGCGACATTGCGGCGGACAGATCGGACCCTTGACTGACATTTTTGACACTTTTGGGGGTACCAGTGACATTACTACAGTAATCAGTGCTATAAATATGCACTGTTACTGTAAAAATGACACTGGCAGGGAAGGGGTTAATTTTATTGGAGAGGGAGGGGTTAATGTATGCCTGGTGCTTACTGACGTGTGTGGGGGGAGGTGACTGAGTGACACAAGGACAGATTGCAGGTTCAGCTAAGCTGAACCCTGCAATCTGACCCTGCCTGTCACTTAGGAGATCCGCCCGCTTTGTTTACACAAGCGGGCGGATCTCCAGACTCGATTCCCCGACGATCGGGGAAGAGCAGCGGCGATCGCCGCTGCTCCTCTCCTGGCCCGACTCCCGTTGTGACTGAATACAGCGGGAGCGAGCCTCCGGCGGCGCGCGCGCGCCGCCGAGAAGGGGGAGTGTCTGCCGACGTAGGTCTAGGCAGACACTCGTAGGCCACTTTGCCGCAGTAGAGCTCTAGCGAGCAGCGGTAAAGTGGTTAAAACTAAATATGTTTACATAATCCCAGTTGTGACTGGTCCTCTATGAAGAACCATACAATGATATGGTTAAATTATGGTTATATTAATAACATGAAATAAATATATCAATAGTTAATGTATAATTAGTAGAAAATTGTCAGTTTATTCAACATACACTACTGTGCAAAAGTTTTAGTGAAAAAAAATGCTGTTTTTTCAATAATCTTTATTTATCAGAAATACAGTATATGCAGAAAAACAAACACCAGCAAACGATAGTCACCCATTAGTCAATATTTCTGAACTAATGACACTCTTGATACATTTCCAAGACTTGATAGACCATCCTACATGGGGGGGGGGGGGGGGGGGGTTCAAAGCATATGAGTTGCATAACTGGTACTATAGCAGAGCTCAACGATAAATAGCCTCGTATCTATCAGTAGGTCTTCGTATCACTGAATACATCATGCCAATTATAAAGTGTCAGAAAAGGTAAACAATAACAGGGACAAGCAGCCAGCTGGAGTTATGGGAAGAGAACGGAGGGAAGAGGGGAAGAGAGAGAAATGGGTAAAGGGAAGGAAGGGGGAAATAAGAGCAGCACTCTAGCACAAATTCTTTTATATTCTTACGTATGAAAAATCTCTCTGGATCAGTTCTATTGTAAAATAAACAGTCAACTATGTTCAAGGATTACGTAACTATAGATTGGGAGCACTGTGGAGTCTTACTTGTATAATGAATCCACGTAGCCCATATGCTGTAGAACTTGTCTACCCTTGGATGTCGCTATCCATTCCTCTGTAGCCATAATATTGTTCACCAAACGTATCTATTCCTCCCGACTTGGAATAAAAAATGCTGTTAATTTAAGATGCTTTTAAAAATAAATCTGGTAATAGTTTTTTTTTTTATCAATAAACAAAATGGTAAGTAAATGAACAGAAGAGAAATCCAAACCAATATTAGTTTTGGCCACCCTTTGCCTTCAAAACAGCATCAATTCTTCTAGGTACACTTGCACACACTTTTTGAAGGAACTTGGCAGGTAGGTTGTTCCAAACATCTTGGAGAAATAACCACAGATATTCTGTGGATGTATGCTGCCTCAAAACATGCTGTCTCTTCATGTAGTTCCAGACAAACTCCATGATGTTGAAATTAGGGCTCTGTGGGGGCTAAACCATCACTTCCAGGACTCCTTGTTCTTCTTTATGCTGAAGATAGATCTTAATTGGCTGAATGTTTGGGGTAGTTGTCCTACTGCAGAATAAATTTAGGGAAAAATCACACGTCCCCCCCCCGATTGTATAGCATGATGGATTTTTTTTAGCATTGAGGACACCACTGATCTTGACCAAATCTCCAGCCCTGTTTGCAGAAATGCAGCCTCAAACTTGCAAGGAACCTTCACCATGCTTCATTGTTGCCTGCAAACGCTCATTATTATACCACTCTCCAGCCCTTCGCAAACAAACTGCCTCCTGCTTCAGCCAGATATTTCAAATTTTGACCCATCTGTCCAGAGCACCTGCTGCCATTTTTCTGCACCTCAGTTACTTTTTTTTCATGCATATTTGAATCCCTTAGCCTTGTTTCCACATCAGAGGTAAGGCTTTTTGGCTACAATTCTACCATGAAGACCACTTCTTGCCAGACATCTCCGGAGAGTCGATGGGTGTACCTTGGTCCCACTGGTTTCTGCTAGTTCTGTGCCAATTGCACTACTGGACATCTTCTGATGTTGAAGGGAAGTAAGCATGATGTGTCTTCATCTGCTGCATTAAGTTTTCTTGGTTAACCACTGCATATACGGTCCTCATTGTTGCCAGTTTTTTTTGTGCTTTTTCAAAAAAGGTTAAATAGCACATCTTGAAAGCCCAGTCTGCTTTGAAATATTTGCCTGGGAGAGACCTTGCTGATGCAGTACATCTAATTTATGTCTTGTTGCTGTGTTCAGTCTTGCCATGGTGTATAACCTGTGACATATAATACAACATTGCCTTATGCCTAGTACACACGATCAGATAATCCGACGACTTATCGTTCGCATTCTGTTGCATGATACTAATATTGAATTCAACAATGTATACTAAACGTATGATTTTCTTTTTTATGCGATTCTGGAAAAGCTTCCTGGTTTCATTGCTACGTATCGGATAGTGAAAAACAAAAATAATGGCAGCCAGGCTTTTTCTGGATTGTTTTAGTTTTTCTGATCATGTGTGGTCTTTCTCTATTGATTTTTAGCGAACGCATACAGTACTGATTAAATGATTGTCATTCACTAGGCTATCTAACGAGAAAAATTTTCGTGTTTGCCCTCTTGGATTTTATTGGACGAAATGTGGTGATCGGCTGTCGAAAGCTGTGTACTAACGATCAGATTATCGTGCGATCAATTAGAAAGCGATTTTTTTCGTATGATTATCTGATCGTGTGTACGAGCCATAAGTAGCATTGGAGTTTGGCTGTTCCTTATCCAGTTTTAAGCCTCCTACATAGCTGTTTCTGTTTCAGTTAATGACTGTGTTTCAACCTACATATGAAATTGATGATCAGTAGCACCTGCTTGGTATAATTGGTTAGTCATACACCTGACTCTAATCCTACAAAATCCCTGACTTTGTGTAAGTGTACAAAGTGTTCAAGTGTAAAGCCTCGTACACACGATCAGATTATCGAAAGATCTTTTGTTCATTTTTTGTTGCATGCTTGTCTCATATCGAAAGTGAAGAGGTTACTTTCATACGTAAATTCCCGTACGACAGAATTCAACTTCAGAAGTGATGTTAGGTGTTGAATTATTTTGTATGTGTTCTTTGTTTCTTAGCATGCTTAGTGTTGCTCTTATGATTTTTTACAGACGAAAACTGTACTAATTAAATTAAAATCGGACGTTGTGTTGACGTACGATGAAAATTTTATAGCCTGCACATCCAGTTTTTGTCATCCGAAAATTCATAATTGGCTGTTGAAAGCACCATACTAACAATCGGAAAATCGGCAGATCGTTCGTCGGACGAAATTTTACTTCCAATTTTCGTATCGTGTGTACGGCCCTTTAATTGATGCTGGTCTCTGAAGCCAAACGGTAGTCACACCGAATATTGATTTGATTTAGATTTTTCTTCTGTTCGCTCACTTTACATTTTGTAAATTGATAAAAATAAATTATAAAAATAGACATTTTTGAAAGCATTCTTACTTTACAGCATTTCTTCACACCTGCCTTGTGCACAGTACTGTACAATGCAAAAAAACAAAGCACTACAATAAATGCGAATGTGCAGAAAATCACAAGAACCAATAAGAATTAACACAACTGAGGCCAGAGCAGTTCAGTAGGGTTCCTGAGGCTTCTTTACTCGCTTCCCCCTCTGCCAATTTACTGAAAAAGCCTCATATTATTTAGCGATAGATAGTGCTAATTGCACTGACCACCCTCCGTTCTTACAGCACTAACTGAGCTTCCCTGGCCATAAAGCAGGAGGCAGACAGCAATAGAAGGGCCAGTCAATGGGTTAATTGCACAGAGCCCTGTGAACAGCGGGCTGCATTCACATTCCTTTCAGAATCCTTAGCCCCTCTGAAACACACTCCTGTATCAAATGGTCGCCTTGAAAGTTATTGTTTCCTTTCTAAAGGTTCAAAGTCAGGTTGCTCTGTGATTTGATATGCACCTGAGACCAGTGACATGAAAAAAGTTCGGGGAGTAGGTTACCTCCAGCACATTCTTTGCTTATTGATAAACTGTTTTAATACATGCTGTTTAACTTACACATATTCTCTGTCTGACATTAGGAACTTAACCAAGCTCACATTGAACCTATCTGAATTTACAAGCTGTTGGTTTAACCATACTCTACATCTTTATATTAAGACATTTTTTAAATATTTTATTCAGAATATAAAATAAGGAAGAAAATCATTTACTTACAGTATGTATTTATGTATTTATGCAATGCGGTACGTTAATAAATAAAGTAACTCCAGACAATGTAAGTACTAAAAAAAGGGGGAGAAAAGGACCCTGATTGAATAATTTTAACAATTTAAGAGGTAGAACACTAGATGCAGCAGATAAGGAATTGAGCAGACAGGTGTTTTCCTGCATTTGAAATCCCCATCAAGTACAGGTTAGCAGATCCCTAGTTACTTACAGGGCATCGGAAATTATTCACAGCGCTTTACTTTTTCCACATTACGTTGTGTTATACAGCCTTATTCCAAAATAGATTAAACTCATTATTTTCCTCAAAATTCTACAAACAATATCCCATAATGGCAACGTGAAAGAAGTTTGTTTGAAATCTTTGCAAATTTATTAAAAATAAAAAAACAAAAAAATCACATGTACATAACTATTCAGAGCCTTTGCTCAATACCTTGGTGAAGCACCTTTGGCACCAATTACAGCCTCAAGTCTTTTTGAGTATGATGCTACTAGCTTGGCACACCTATTTTTGGCCAGTTTCTCCCATTCTTTGCAGGACCTCTCAAGCTCCATCAAGTTAGATGGGGAGAGTCACTGCACAGCCATTTTCAGATCTCTCTAGAGATGTTCAATCGGGTTTAGGTCTGGGCTCTGGCTGTGCCACTCAAGGACATTCACAGAGTTGTCCCGTAGCCACTCCTTTGTTATCTTGGCTGTGTGCTTAGGGTTGTCATCCTGTTGGAAGATAAACCTTCGCCCCAGTCTGAGGTCCAGAGCACTCTGGAGCAGGTTTTTATCAAGGATGTCCCCGTACTATGCTTCATCTTTCCCTCGATCCTGACCATTCTCCCAGTTCCTGTCACTGAAAAATATCCCCACAACATGATGCTGCCACCACCATGCTTTACTGTAGTGATGGCTAGGAAATGAGCAGTGCCTGGTTTTCTCCAGACATGACGTTTGCCATGCAAGCCAAAGAGTTCAAACTTTGCTTCATCAGACCAGAGAATTTTGTTTCTCATGGTCTGAGAATCCTTCAGGTGCCTTTTGGCGAACTCCAGGTGGGCTGTCATGTGCTTTTTATTGAGGCGTGGCTTCCTTCTGGACACTCTACCATACAGGCCTGATTGGTGGAGTGCTGCAGAGATAGATGTTCTTCTGGAATGTTCTCCTTTCTTCACAGGGAAACGCTGCAGCTCTGTCAGAGTGACCATCGGGTTCTTGGTCACCTCCCTGACTAAGACCCTTCTCCCCCGCTCGCCCAGTTTGGCTGGACGGCCCGCTCTAGGAGGGAAAAAGGGTGATCCCTGTTGCCCCACACCTAAAAGATCCTAGGGATGTGAGTGGAGTGGCAACCTCAGCCTGGACTCCAACCGTGCCACGCCCCCAACCTGTTTCGCTCCTACCCCTGGAGCTTAGTCATGGGGATAGCTCTAGGAAGAGTCCTGGTGGTTTCAAACTTCTTCCATTTACGGATGACGAAGGCCACTGTGCTCAATGGGACCTTCAATGCTGCAAAAATGTTTCTGTACCCTTCCCCAGATCTGTGCCTCGATACAATCCTGTCTCCGAAGTCTACAGACAATTCCTTTGGCTTCATGGCTTGGTTTTCGAAACATCTCAAGGATAATCAGTGGAAACAGGATGCACCTGAACTCAATTTTGAGTGTCATGGCAAGGGCTGTGAATAATTATGTACATGTGATTTTTTTATTTTTTTATTTTTAATAATTTGCAAAGAATTCAAAAAAACATATTTCTTGTTGTCATTATGGGGTATTGTTTGTAGAATTCCAAGGAAAATAATGAATTTAATCCATTTTGGAATAAGGCTGTAACATAACAAAATGTGGAAAAAGTGAAGCGCTGTGAATACTTTTCCGGATGCACTGTAAGTGGATAGTGGCTCTGAGGTTATGTTGCCCTGCTTTGCATTGATTTTCTTTAGACACATTGGTATTGATTTACTAGGGGAAAATATACTGTTCACTTTGCAAGGAAAGTTGCACTTTGTAAGAGCTTAGTGAATGTGGTGATATTTCACTTTGCAAAGATTATTCATAGTTACATAGAAAATAAAATTATTGATAATTCATAATATATTTGATATTCATAATCAAAGTCAGCTCAATGCAAATACAGCTTTTTATTTTTCTAGCAAACGACTGGTTATTATTTTCATCACGTTCACCAAGCTAAGGGAACAATCTTTTGTAAAGTGAACAGCCTATTTGGCTTTAGTATATGAACCCCATTGTCTGTCTAGACAAGCCCTAAGGGCTTTTTCTCACATGTGGCTTAGGGACAGTAAATATTGGCAGTTGAGCTATAAACAAAAAATGACTGACATTTAAAAAAAAACAAAACAAAAAAAAAAACAATATTTATTACTTTCTGCGTTAAAACATATAAAAAAAAAATACTTTTTTTTCATACATTTAGGCCAATATGTATCCTGCTACATATTTTTGGTAAAAAAAAAGCCCAATAAGCATATTTTTATTGGTTTGCGCAAAAGTTATAGCATCTACAAACTATTGTATATTAACTGGAATTTTTATTTATTTTACTAGTAATGGCGATCAGTGACTTATAGCAGGACTGTGATACTGCGGTGGACAATCTGACACTAACTGACACTTTTTGGGAACCAGTAAAACGAATACAGTGATCAGTGCTAAAAATGCACTGTCTCTATACTAATGACACTGGCTGGGAAGGAGTTAAACATCTAGGGGGATCAAAGAGTTAATTGTGCACCTAGCCAGTGTTTTTGTGTACTGTTTGTGGGGAAGTAATGGATTTTATTCCCTGGTTTGTGGGGAAGAAAATCTATTACTTCCCTGCTGACAGGACAGAGCTCTGCCTTGTGTACATAGACAGGGCTCTGTCTTGTGTGTTTTCCGGACAATTGCTGGGAGCTGGCAGTTATCCATTGGCCGGTACGCGCTGATTGGCATCTGCTGTGTTTGATAACAGCAGGGCGGGGTTGCCAGCAGCACGCGCCCCCTACGTGGTAGTGCCAGATCACATACCTAGTACATGATCTAGCGCTGCAGAGCCGCTTTGTCGCCGTATATCTGAGTGATACTGAAGGCAAGCTGTCTACCTAACAGTTGTAGACCACAGCAAACCTTATACCCCCTGTTGTGTCCGACGAGCAGTACTGCCGCTGAACTTGACTCAATAAAGTCAATAGGGCCATGCAACAGAGGAGGTACAAGTTTTTCAAGGTAAAAACAGATAGTTGGGAGGTGACCTGTAGTGCAGTTCATGAACAAAAGTCCTGCATGGTAAACTTTTGACGTGTTTTCCATTTATCACTTAAAATCTTTTCAGGGATAAAAATGAAATGGTAGAATTGCAGGGATGTACATAGCTCTGGATACAAATGAAATGTCAAAGGAATAGTTTAATTATATGTTAAATACGGGCCAACAATTTTTACTTTTAGAGGCAGCATTCTGGCTTTCTCAACTATACTGGCAAGTGGACTTTTAGAGTTAATGCCTAGACCAAGAAAAATGGATGTCTTTCCGCTGATCTTTCACTGATGGAGAAAAGGGAATTTTTATGCAATGGCATTCAGTCATGACTATAAGGCACCTTTCACACATATGGTCTGTTCAGTTCATCAGGTCAGTCACGTCAAAATGTATCAGTTTTCCATTCGTTTTTCATCCGTTGTCATCCGTTTTTAATCCGTTGTCATCCGTTTTTCATCCATTTTTCATCCGTTGTCATCCGTTTTTCGTCCGATCCGTTTTTTTGACGGATGAAAAATATGGCATTCATCCATTAAAAAAAAAAACAGACATTGACGGAAGCGGATGAAAACGGATGTTAACTGATGATCATCCGTTGTCATCCGTTTTTACATAGAGATACATTGATGTCCGTTTTTCATCCGTCAAT
Organism: Pelophylax lessonae; assembly: GCF_965119305.1. NCBI lineage: Eukaryota > Metazoa > Chordata > Amphibia > Anura > Ranidae > Pelophylax > Pelophylax lessonae. The sequence continues at coordinate 792,007,914 of NC_138768.1, read as the reverse complement.
GGATGGATGAAAAACGGACAAACGGACAGCATGTGTGAAAGGGGCCTTAGGTGTACCAGTTCATAGCCAGATCAAAAGACCTGCGGGTGATCACAGCAGATGCACTTCTAACACCTTGGGTGAAGTATCCCTGATGTATGTGCAATCTGCATGGCTAAATTCGCATCACACAGACATCGCATGTGATTTGCTCAGCAGTGCGGTGCGAATCGCATGCGATGTCTGACATCGCTGAAGTGTGAACCGGCACTACGAGTATGCATGCATCATGCATGCTAGGGGGAGTACAACTGGGGGGAATCAATGATGGAGAAGGATCTGGTGGTTTTCGTAGATCATAAGCTTATTAATAGCATGCAAAGCCAAGCTGCAGTTTCCAAAGCAAGCAAAGTCCCGTCTTGTATTAAGAGAGGTATAGACTGCAGAGAGAGAGAGAGAGAGAGAGAGAGAGAGAGAGATCATTTTGCCCCTGTACAAAAGAGTATTGCCCCGTCCCTGTTTGTTCGTAAGGGGGCATGAGCATCAAGGCGACCGCCGGACCCTGTATATCGGCTGCCGGTCCCTGCGGCTGCCTTGATGCTCATGCCATATTGTGAAAAAACAGGACGAGAAATGCTGAACTCCTTGGCTCGTTTACATTTAAAACATCACTTTAATCAGATGCCCGGATGTCAAGGCCTTGGCTGGAAAAGTCACAGCAACAATCCTAATTATCAGCACTACACAGCTAGATCCCTGATGTTCCCGGGCAGCTTTCCCCATTGAGTGTTCTCTGGCCCTAGTGGGCGCCTCTGGGGCTTACATCTTGGACTGTGCTCATGTCCTCCCTCCCATACATTGATACAATTGAGAAATGTCTTCAGTGTTGTTTTCAGAAGTATGTGGCTGCTTGATGTAATACAATAACGCTTGATTTATACTATGCATTAACACACATTGTGAAGTGGCACATCCTTGATAAAAGTAAATATTAAAACGTGTCGGGTGCTTTCTCCACACGAGTATCAATTTGTGTGTTTTGTGCAATAAGTATTCAGACTAAAAGTGTAAATCGTTATTGGTTGCTCTATGTGTAAACTGTATATACCTATTTTAAGCTACATGTTTTATAAATATATGTACCAATAAAATGTATAACTTTTAACATATGAATATAGTGGGTACCTTTATAGTCCCAGGGGATACATATTTTTTCAGATACTTCAATATAAGGATGATGGTAATACCTACCGCACAGCAAATAACCTCCTATTTTCTATAATCTGTACAAATCATTAGTAAGACCTCATCTGGAAAATGCAGTTCAGCTTTGGGCACCAGTTCACAAAAAGGATATCAGAGAACTGGAGAAAGTGTAAAGAAGGGCAACCAAACTGATAAGAGGAATGGAGGAGCTCAGCTATGAGGAAAGATTAGAGGAACTGAATTTGTTCTCTCTTGAGAAGAGGAGATTAAAGCGGAGTTCCACCCTCTTTTTCTTCTTTCCGGATTCCTGTGGGGAAAAGCAGGTTAAAAAAGAATTGGACATTTTTTTTTTTTTGGGGGGGTCACTTACCTTATTTCAGGGGCATCTCTGTCCAACATCCTCCTTCTGCGGCCAAGGCCCCTGACATCACTTTCGGTTTCGCATTGTGTCCTGGGAGATGTGAGTCATCAATCCCAGGATGCAATGGGAATGGCCGGCCACTACTCTGATTGCTGATCGCAATCTACAGTGCATGGTAAGATTTTATCTTAATTCAATTACTGTACTCTACTGTAATGTGGGCTTAGTATTAGTGTAATTGGTGTTAATTTAGGATTAGGGGGGTATTTGTATCTCAAAAATGTGTATGTGGCCAAAACTCCGCTTTAAAGGAGGATATGATTAACATGTATAAATACAAAGGGGTCCATATAATGAACTTGCTGTTGAGTTATTCACTTTAAAGAGGTTGTAAACTCCGTTAATTTTTTTTTTTTTTTTTTTACAAGCTGAAAGAGAAAGACATAATGAGCTAGTATGCATCGCATACTAGCTCATTATGAAATACTTACCTTAGAATGAGCCCCCGCCGTGCCGTCCGCTCACCTCTATGACGGGCGACATGTCCAGTCGCCCGTCTTCCGGGATCGTGGCATCCGGCCATCTGATTGGCCGGAGCCGCGGTGACGTCACTCCCGCGCACGAGCGGGGGAGCGACAGTCATGGCACGTGTCTCTGAAGAAAGGGCACCAGCGGCCGTTCCTTCAGAGCGCATGCGCCAGTGACATCACTGGCTGCATGTAAGGTAAATATCTCCTAAACGGTACATGTTTAGGAGATATTTACAGTACCTATAGGTAAGCCTTATCATAGGCTTACCTATAGGTACAAGTGTCAGAGGAGGGTTTACTTCCTCTTTAAGATCATCGCAGAGGACAAGGGGGTGTTTCATCTCCAAATACGGAAAGGTTTCTTTACAGTAAGAGCTGTGAAAATGTAGAATTAACCCACTTAAGAGCTTGCTCTGGCCAGCTCAGTATATTGGTTTAAAAAAAGCCTGGATTCTTTCCTGGGTGTACATAATATAAATGGGTACTAACATTTATCGGTAAAGTTGATCCAGGAAATATCCAATTGCCTCTCGGGGGATCAGGAATGAATTTCTTCCCCTGCTGTTGCAAATTGGATCATGCTGTGCTAAGGTTTTTTGCCTTCCTCTGGATCAACTGTGGGTTTAGGATTGGGTATATGGGGTTTTATAATTTTTTTTCTTTTTTATTAGTTGAACTAGATGGACTTGTGTCTTTTTTCAACCTAACTATGTAACCATATCTCTCTAGCAGTCACTTTTACTGGACAGATTGGTTTGTTAAAAGAAGTTGAAAAATAACAGACCAGGCCAGGTTACCAGTGGAAAAAAAAGGGAAAAACACAAAAAAAAGAGAAAACTAATGTAGCCACCACATCTAAGAATTGGAAAGCTGCAATAAATTACATGTCGTTTAGGTGTTTAACCACTTTTCCACCAGAGCCATTTTCTCAGGCTTTACATACATGTTAATAGGCACATTATAGCCCTGAAAATTAGTAAAAACCCCCAAACATTGGGGCAGATTTACTAAAACTGGAGTACTCAGAATCTGATGCAAGTGTACATAGTAACCAATCAGCTTCTAACTTCAGCTTGTTCAATTATGATTTGAAAATAAAACCTGGACTGGTTTCTATGCAGAGCTGCACCAGACTTTGCTATAGTTTAAGAAAACCTATTCCGAATGAAATCAATGAATAGTTTCACACTGGGGCTGGTGGGGCGGTGAAAAAAATCCTGCATCTTTGGAGCGCTAAAAAAGTGCCTCAAAAATGCCCCTCTCCATTGAAATGAATGGGAAAGCTCCTCAAAAGCACCCAAAAAGCTCTACAAAAGTGCCTCAAAATGGTTCTTGAAACAGTCTTTGAGTCCTGTGTCTATAAAAAAAGTGCACGGCTAATGCCTCAAAAGCGATCAGAGTTTTATTGGCAGTTTTCAAACGCCTCAGTGTGGAAGGGCACTTAGTAAACCCCCCGACCCCCCCCCCCCCCATTACAACTTTACAGATTACAGACCATGGACAATAAAATGGCGGAAATTGCAATTTTTTATGTCACATGATGTTACTGTGTATGTTTATTAAAATGGATATTTCCAGTAAAAAATATGCCTAAGTTATTTTTAGTGTGCACAAACACATTATATTAACCACATTTTTTGTTGGTTGCTGCAAGTAAGTGGATATCAAATATATTGGCTCTTTTTGAAATTTGAGTGTTTTTTTGTTAAATTTTGAGTGTGTTTAAAATTTTATTCTACCAGCGCTGTTTATAAATACACCAGTAGACATGTTCTTAATACTGCTTTAAGTATTACAGAGGTCGCTATGTTTTTTTTTTTTTTACTGAACTGATTACTACACTACCTCTTTCAGACCTTGCTTGGCGGAAGGAGGGATAGAGAAGCCTAGAAGATAGGATGCCGGGGGCCTCAATCAAAATAATTGCTACATAGCACCATGATCTGTAGTTATGCCCCTGTACACGATGTACATGCAGAGCTGCTGATAAGGCAGTACAGCTGACCTTCCTGTATGGGGCCCAGGCACCTGAAGTGCAGGAGGGCTGCCTGTACTGCCTTATTGCTGAAACTAATTCTCCTCTCCCTCCCGCCAGCTTTTGACTGCTGCAGGGGGAGCCATGGGGGGTTCCAGTATTTTTGCCCAACCACCCATCCCTTGCTCAGTTCACCTTTTTCAGCTGCTTCAATTCCCCTATGTGCCATCCTCTGCAGTTCTGCTGGCATCTCTTCCTCTCCCTTCCCCCAGCTGCCGTGTTTACTATGCTTCACTTTGTAAACGAACAGGAAGCCTCTGCACAAAGTGCTTCCTGATCATTTATCTCCAGTGCAGCCGAAACTGCAAAGAAAAAGAACGAGGAATCTGCAGGAACATCATGGGTCTGTTTAGATCCCCCCCCCCCCAAAAGGGCTGTGAAAAATGTACAAAAAAACCCAAAAGGCTCATTTGTACTTGTTTTGCTCTCTTAAATAGGAAGTAAACCCTCCTCTTCAAGTTGTACCTATAGGTAAGCCTATGATAAGGCCAGTGGTGGGATTCAGCCGGTTTGCACCGGTTCCATAGAACCGGTTACTAACTTTCTGCAAGTTCGCAGAACCGGCTGATCCCTCTGCGCGTCTAAGGACGCGCAGTACAATTGAATGTACCGCGCAGCCGCAGACGTGGCAGCCGGGGAGCAGAGCAGTGCGCCCGACCCGCCCATTCTGTGACAATAGCGAATGAAAATTCGCTATTGTCACACGGATCCTCCTCCTGGCCAATCAGGGAGCGGGTCCTCCCGCTTCCTGATTGGCCGAAAGGCAAACCCCGTGCCATTGGACGAGGAGGCGGGAGGACTGAGGACTCGGAGACGCGGGGAGCCGGGGATTGAAGAGAAGCCGTCCGTGAGGTAAGTGCATGGGGATCGCTGGCACTCTGCAATTATTGGGGGCAATGCTGTGGCGCTGTGCAATCATTGGGGGCAATGCTGTGGCGCTCTGCAATTATTGGGGGCAATGCTGTGGCGCTCTGCAATTATTGGGGGCAATGCTGTGGGCACTCTGCAATGATTGGGGGCAATGCTGCAGCACTCTACAATGATTGAGGGCAATGCTGTGGCACTCTGCAATCATTGGGGGCAATGCTGTGGTCTCTCTGCATTGAAAGGGGGGCACGCTGGTCACTGTGCATTGAAAGGGGGCACGCTGGTCATTCTGCATTAAAAGGGGGCACGCTGGTCATTCTGCTGGGAAAGTCGGAACTGGTTACTAAAATTTTTGAATCCCACCACTGGATAAAGCTTACCTATAGGTACTGTAAACATCTCCTAAACTTGCACCGTTTAGGAGATATTTACCTTAAATGCAGCCAGTGACATTACTGGCGCATGCGCTCTGAAGAAACAGTTGCTGGTGCCGTTCCTTCAGAGCCCCGTGCCGTGACCGTCGGCTCCCGTGCGCATGCGCGGGAGTTACATAATCGCGGGTCCAGCCAATCAGATGGCGCGAACCCGGAAGAAGGGCGACAGAACATGTCACCCATGGGAGAAGTGAGCGGTCGGCTCTTCGTTCTAAGGTAAGTATATCATAATGAGCTAGTATGCGATGCATACTAGCTCATTATGTGTTTGTCTTTCAGGTGTACTTTTTGAAAAAACAATAAAAAATGCTGAGGTTTACAACCTCTTGAAGCGCCAATCACATTTAGAGAACATTTGGCAGATGGGGAGGAGGTGATTTAACCCCTTTAACTTTGTACTAACATGTTGCATGTGGTTGCAGGGTGCTTGCAGATCTATGCTATTCCCTTGAATGGGTCACATTTGTTTGGGGGTAGAATTCCTGTTGTTGCCAAGGTACGTGCACATACCCAGCCACTGCAGCTAAAGGGGATGGCAGCTGGGGATTGTAAAAGTGCAGCTCAATTTTGGGGGTGTACAATCTCCATGGAGCGAGCTGCACTATATGTCCTGTAATTGGAATGGTAATCCGTCATCTCTGATCACCGTCCTCTGACGACCGCACAGCCGCACACAGAACAGCAGACTCCTCCCACACGCTCAGCGTCCGGTTTCCATGGGGACCTTCGCCGGGCTCACCCACACGTCACTTCCGGGGGAACTCACTCCACAAAGATGGCGGCCTTGGCGGAAGACAGCGATGTGCTGACTGTGCGGCGACGGTTTGCCGAGTCTTTAATGAGAAAGATAGAAGCCGGTGTGTACACTCTCCCTCCTTACTATGACTGGGAGCTCTGACACTGCTGGGACTTGTAGTGCTGGGTCCATGGAGCACGCAGTGCCAGTTCTGCAATTACTGGGGTGGGAATCTCATATGAAATATTTGTACTTTAGAATGTAAAGAGCACGATATCTTATCTATTTATTCTGCTATGCGTTACTGGCTGGTTAAATGCTCAGTTTAACAGCTTAGGGACCAGAGGATCTGACACTTGTTTACAAATTAAAAACAGTATTTTTTGCTAGAAACTTTTTTTTTTTTTAGCAAATAAAGGTGTACGTTTATGAAACTGTGAATTTTTTTCACCGTTCACTTCTCGGCAGTTCTCCGAGGAAAATTATCTCCTCTGGCACCCTGTTTATGAAGCGGTGAACTTCGCTTCTCACAAGGTGATCAGAGGAGAAGTGTTTCCTCTGAGAACGGCCGAGATCTGTGTACAAGTGAATGGGCGCCTGTAATCTCGTGAGACAAAGCGAGATTACAGTGCGAGAAAATCACTTGTGCCCGTTTACTAAGCAGTGATATATTATCACTGCTGAGTACACGTGCGTTCGACCCCCACTAATGTTAATTAAATATTTAGTCCCCCTACATAAATAAATATATATATATATATATATATACTGAATACACATACATTTTATTTATATATATATATATATACACATTAAGTATATATACAAATGTATGTGTGTGTGTATATATATATATATATATATATATATATATATATATATATACATAAATAAATATGGCAGGGGGACATTATTACTGTGTTGGGGGGTCTGAACGAGGAAGAAGGAAGTCGATAATCTTCATTCTTCCCCCTCAGTTCTCCCCCGATTCTGTCTTCTCTCCCCGATTCACCACCTCCAGGCTGGTGAATCCAGGAGTGTGAATTCTGGTACAGATCACCAGTGAAGTGCGGAGATCGCAGCTTCATAACCTGGCTGTTTCTGTGTCTCTCAATGACAGATTCTCTGTGTTTGAAGATGATCAGTGGAGAACATGTTCTCCCCCGATCATCTCTGTTTCATAAACCAATAATGATCGGAAATGAGCTGCAATCGTCAGGATCGCTGCTCATCTCGGTTTCATAAAAGGACACCAAAATGTAGATCGTTGCAATACTTTGTCACACCGTATTTGTGCAGCAGTCTTACAAACCTTTTGGGAAAAAATACACTTTTTTTTAAATAAAAAAAAAAAGAAAACCATAAAGTTAGCCCATTTTTTTTCTGTAATGTGAAAGATAATGTTACGCTGAGTAAATGGCCAACATGTCATGCTTCAAAATTGCGCACGCTCGTGGAATGACGACAAACATTGATACTTAAAAGTCTCTATAGGCGACACTTTACAAATTTCTACAGGTTACCAGTTTAGAGTTACAGAGGAGATCTAGACCTAGAATTATTGCTCTCGCTTTTACGATCACGGCAATATCTCACATGTGTGGTTTGAACAATGTTTACATATGTGGGCGCGACTTGCGTATGCGTTTGTTTCTGCGCCTGCGCTCGGAGGGACGGGATGCTTTTCATTTTTTTTTTTTTAAAAATGTTCTTATTTATTTTATCTTTTTGTTACACTGTCCCTTTAAAAAAAACTTTTTTGATCACTTTTATTCCTATTACAAGGAATCTCTTGTAATAGTAAAAAAGCATGATGGGTCCTCTTTAATGTGAGATTTGGGGTCAAAAAGTCCTCAGATCTCACATCTACACTAAAAAGCCATGTCATTTTTTTTAATAATGAAAAAAAAATGGGCTCTTTAAGGTCATTGGGAGGAAGTGACGTATGACGTCGCTCCGGTCCTCCAAGGCCATAGAGTTGAGTGGGGGTCAGCTTGCCCTCACTTGACTTCCTGCCTAGGAGGGGAAGGACCGGATTGTTTTCCCCGCTACCGACTTCTCCGGTATGCGGGGAAAACGACCGGGAAGGGGCAGGAGGGGAACCTTTCCCGCCGCTAATGAAAGTGATCCCATGGCAAATTCCCCGCTGGGATCACTTTTATGTTAAACAGAACCGCCGTCCTGTAAAAAAAATTACCGGGGTTAGGGCAGCTATTTAATATCAAAGTAGCTACGTAAAAATGTGGCAGGCGGTCCGGAAGTGGTTAAAGCAGTACTGGAAAAAAAAAAAATTTCTTTCAGTATTGAATGGAGTGGAGAGGGATCAGAACCCTTGTCAGGTTTTGATTGTTGTCTGTGTCCCCATTAGGTCTCATTCACATGGTCATACTTAAAGCGGAGTTCCACCCAAAAGTGGAACTTCCGCTCATTTGCTTCCTCCCCCCCCCTCGGGTGCCACATTTGGCACCTTTCAGGGGGGAGGGGGGAATGGGTACCTACTTTTGACAGGTACTCTTCCCCACTTCCGGGAGACGGCGCTGTCCCTCAGAAGTTTGGCCCCCTCCTCCTTCCCCCACCGCCGAGCCAATCCAAATGCGCAGCGCGAATGCGCATTAGGGACCCGCCTGTGAAGCCGCAAGGATTCACTGCCGAGTTCCCTCAGTGACAATGGCAGCGGCAGCACCCGACAGCCGATGGAAACATCAGCTGTAGTGCTGATATCGCTGGACTCCAGGACAGGTAAGTGTCCTTATATTGAAAGTCAACAGCTACAGTATGTGTACAGTATGTATAGCTGCTGACTTTTCATTTTTGGAGGGGGTGCTTTACGCATGTTTGCCTGCATGGGATTCACGGGTGTTCAGTGTATATGCGTGCAGCCGTGCAGACAATCCCATTTATGTGTAATGGGACGCAGCAGCTGCATGGACACAGTCTCTGCTCCCAATCTGACAGCCATGCAAGTGCTTGTCCCCGAACACAGATAGTGTGCATTAGGGGACACCCACCCACACGGCTGTCAAGTTCGGAACAGAGACTGTGTCCATGCAGCTGCTGAAACCCAATTGACGTTAATGGCACTGCCTACACACACATACACTGAACACCTGTGAATCTCATGCGGGCAAACATGCTTAAAGCGGTTGTATACTCACCTAAAAATAAAACAAACCCTACAGGAGAAAGGCATAATGAGCTAGTATGCATCGCATACTAGCTCATTATGAAATACCTTAAAACGAAGCCCCGACACAGTCACCCGATCACTGCTGAGGGAGCCATCATGTTCCCTCTGCGTCTCTTATTGGTTTGGCAGCTCCGGCGCTGTGAGTGGCCAGAGCCGTGATGACGTCAATCCTGCGCATGCGCGCTGGAGTTAATTTCCGGCAAGGATCCGGCAAAGAGCTCTGAAGGTCCGCCGGACCTTCAGAGCGCATGCGCCGCTGCTTTCAGCGGCTGCATGCAGGACGAATATCTCCTAAACCTTGCAGGTTTAGGAGATATTAATTATACCTACAGGTAAGCCTTATTCTAGACTTACCTGCAGGTAAAAGGTAAAAAGTGTAGTATACTACCACTTTAACTTGGAGCTCCACCCAAAAAGGGCAAGCTTCGCTTGTTTGCCTCCTCCCCCTCTCCGCTGCCACGTTTGGCACCTTTCGAGGAGGAGCGGGTACCTGGTTTTGACATATACCCGCTCTCAATTCCAGGTCATCTCGCTGCTGTGAAGTCACCCAGAAGTTCGGCCCCCTCTTTCTTCTCCCGCCACTGGGCCATTTACAAAGCACAGCACGCTTTGCACATTCACAGTATGGAGTCTGCAATGAAGCTGCAAGGCTTCACTGCCAGTTCCCCTTACAAGAAATTCTTGCCCAGTTAGGAATTGAGGAGTGGGATTGGCTATCTCTCACAAAAAGTACCTGCTTCCTGTACAAAAAAAAGCAGGGGACCTTTGCTAAAATATATATATATTTTTTTTGTATCTTGCCTAAAGCACATTGACCCTAATGCTAACACTTAGGACTGTTCACACTAGCAGTTGGAGGATGCTAAAAAGCCTGCAGTTCAGTCATGCATTTGCCACTCCTTAACTGCTACCCCCTTCATTGGCAGAGGCAGTGGCTCTTCCATGCTGAGGCAGGAATTATACCCCTGTTGCTTTCAGAGGGTGTTGCCTCCTGCCAAGCATGACTTTTTCAAAGAAATGGGGCCGCTGTTCCGTGAAAAAAACATACCCGTGAAAAAACCATACCCTCGTCCCTTCCGGTGCATGCTCGGAGGGTATGGTAGTGAGTGTAATGTTACACTTGCAGCGGTTACATTAAAACAGCTCCGCTGCAATATGAGTCATCTCCGCTCTTATCCCTGTCACTTCCCTGATCTCGGCTAATAAATATAAAAGCGGTTCACGGAGCCCAGATCTCCGTCATTTACATTTCATACACCCGCCGCCGCCGCTTTTACATTTATTAGCTGAGATAAGGGAAGTGTCAGGGATAAGAGCGGAGATGACTCGTGTTGGAGCCGAGCTGTTTTAATGTAACCGCCCCAAGTGTAACATTACACACACTACCGTGATAATTTCATACCCTCCGAGCATGCGCACTTGTCAGCTTCACAGCTGTTCAATGACGTATCCTGGGCTCTGAGCATGCGCATTGCTACGCTGCTCAGCTGTTTCTGACAGGAAGTGACGTGGCTATGGAATTCTAACGAGGTATGGTTTTCTAACGTTACACCGCTCTGCAATTGCAGCATGCTAGTGAGCTGTTGAAAGGGTTATAGCAGACTGTAAGAAGGTAATCCAATGCCTCCTCACCACCTGTCAAATGCTCTCTGAAGAGCGATCCAAAGGCAGATAACACTTCAGAGAGTAAATCTAATCTGAAAGAGCCCTAACACAAACCAGGATCAAGCCCTGATCAAACTATTTTATCTGTATGTTTTACACAGACTTCTCTTATAGTGAGAAGATAATATATTTTCTTCTCTAGGACAGGATCTAACGCTAGATTGAGCAGCAGGTGAAATATTCTCTGTCTGTGTTCACATGCCATACTGAATGAAACCACAGCTTACATTGATCTTTGTTGCTTAATGGGTAGTGCTATGAGGGTAATATACATAGGTATTTATAATATCCACCATATTCACATTCCAATTGCAGCAACAGTTTAAAAGAACCATAAAAGGTGAACAAATGCTGCTCAGACATTGTTAGAGTTTGTCATTTTGCTGGACAGCTTGGTCTGCATGTAAATGTGGTTAAAAAAAGGCATGTGGGGTAAAAAAGGATTTATTTTGCTAACTACTATAATTACCATTACTATTATCGTTACCATATTTTTTTTTATCGGAAAGGTCCTTTATATACACTATATTACCAAAAGTATTGGGGCACATGAACTTTAATGGCATCCCGGTTTTAGTCCGTAGGGTTGAATATTGAGTTGGCCCACCCTTTGCAGCTATAACAGCTTCAACTCTTCTGGGAAGGCTGTCCACAAGGTTTAGGAGTGTGTCTATGGGAATGTTTGACCATTCTTCCAGAAGCGCATTTGTAAGGTCAGGCACTGATGTAGGTAAGAAGGCCTGGCTCACAGTTTGCACACTAATTCATCCCAAAGGTGTTCTATCGGGTTGAGGTCAGGACTCTGTGCAGACCAGTCAAGTTCCTCCACTCCAAATTTGCTCATCCATGTCTTTATGGACCTTGCTCTGTGAACTGGTCTAAATCATTTGGTGGAGGGAGGAATTATTGTGAGGGTTTTTTTTTCAGGGGTTGGGCTTGCAGTGAAACAACAACTCCTCCCCATGCTGATACAATAGACTTCTGTCTGTTGGGCTGGATCTTGTAGTGCGCTTTACTGGTTTGTGTTTTTTTTTTTTATTATTTAGTTTCAGTGAAGGGAACTCTTAAGGCATCAGCATACCAAGACATTTTGGACAATTTCATGCTCCCAACTTTGTAGGAACAGTTTGGGGATGGCCCCTTCCTGTTCCAACATGACTGCGCACCAGTGCACAAAGCAAGGTGCATTAAGACATGGATGAGCGAGTTTTGGGTGGAGGAACTTGACTGGCCTGCACAGAGTCCTGACCTCAACCTGATAGAACACCTTTGGGATGAATTAAAGCGGAGTTTGCGAGTCAGGCCTTCTTGTCCACATCAGTGCCTGACCTCACAAATGTGCTTCTGTAAGAATGGTCAAACATTCCCATAGACACTCCTAAACCTTGTGGACAGCCTTCCCAGAAGAGTTGAAGCTGTTGTAGCTGCAAAGGGTGGGCCAACTCAATATTGAGCCCTACGGACTAAGACTGGGATGCCATTAAAGTTCACGTGGGTGTTAAGGCAGGCGTCCCAATACTTTTGGTAATTTAGTGTAGGTGTTGGCCCGTATCTGCAGCAGCTAATAGTGCATCCTGCTTTGTCCAAATATTGGAGCGTTCTAACAGGTAAAGCTTTGGGGCTTATTCACCTGTGCGTTGATCCAGGCATGAATCGCTCTTCAGGGAGCATTTGACAGTCTGTGAGGAGACATTATATCGCCTCCTCACTCCCAGCTTTACCCACTCAAATTGCACACTAGCATGCATTGAACATAGTTGCGGGGCACTTGCACAACAGCCCCATTCACTTGAATAGATGGCCACTGAAAGCCACTGATGGCCACTGAATTTTTAAATTGGGAAAGCATCTGATCACACCGATCTTGGTGTGGGCAGAGGAGAGATCTAGAGTTTAATAGACCCCAATTTTAGAGTACCTGTCACTACCTATTGCTATCATAGGGGATATATACATTCCCTGTAATAACAACAAAAGAAAGAAAAGGGTGGTGTAAAAATTGAATAAAAAGTATAATAAATAATAAAAAAATAAAAATAAAGCACCCCTGTCCCTCCGTGCTCGCACGCAAAGGCGAACGCAATCATTTGTCTTTTGTTGTATGTAAACAGCTATTGCACCATGCATGTGAGGTATCACCGCGAACGTCAGATGGAGGGCAGTAATTCTAGCACTAGACCTCTGTAAATCCAAAGTGGTAACCTTTTAAAGGCTTTTAATAATGTATGTAGTTTGTCACAGCAGCATAGGTGTTCGCAATTTTAAAGCGGAGTTCCAGCCTAAACACACACTCACCTGTCCAATGGTCCAGCGATGCGGCCGCCCGAAGCCTCGCTCTTCTCCCTCTCTGTCTGCGGCGCCGGCATCACTGGTGTGGGCACCCGGCTGTGACAGTTGTCAGCTTCACAGCCGGGTACGCACTGCGCATGCGCGAGTTGCGCTACGCGTCGTGATTGGCCGGCAATCTTCTGGGACCTCTGACATGTCCCAGAAGATTGCAGGGAGGGAGGGGGGAACTTCCGCTCAGGGCGCCACGGCGCTCCGAGCGGAAGTGGGAGCGGGTACCTGTCAAAACTAGGTACCTGCTCCCCCCTCAAAAAAATTACATGCCAAATGTGGCATGTCAGGGGGTTAGAACTGTCTAAAGCGGAAGTTCCACTTTTGGGTGGAACTCCGCTTTAAAGCATGTCGTGTTTGGTATCTATGTACTCGGTGTAAGATCCATCTTTTATATTTTGCCAAACAATTATCAGTGTATTGTTTTTTTTTTTTTCCATTAGCAATAAAGTGTTTTTTTATTTTTTTTAAATTGCATTTGGAAAATGGCTACGCAAATACTGTGTGACAAAAAATTTGCAACACCCTCCATTTTATTCTGTAGGGCCTTTAAAAAAAATATATAATGTTTCATGTAAAATTAAGTGTCAGAAAAGGCTTGGTCTTCAAGTGGTTAAACGAGTGAATGATGTGTGGTATAAGCTTCTAATGTTTGGCATAAGAAGGCAGTTCAAGCATCCCCCAAATTAACCCTTTTTGAAAAAGAGACACCCCAAGGTATTTGCTAAGAGGCATGTTGAGTCCATGGAATATTTTATGTGTTGCCACAAGTTTCTGAAAAAAGGCACTTTTTTTTTCTACACTAAGGTTTTACTTAAATGATATATTGCTTGCACATGTCATGATTACATGAAACATTCTTCTACTTCTCATGAGTACAGGGATACCCCATGTGTGAGAATTTTTGGCAGTCTAGCCACGTACAGGACCCCAAAAACCAATCACCACCTTCAGGCTTTTAAAGGGTGATATTTCCTCCACTTCCTGACTGCCTGTCAGTTTCGGAGACCCTGAAATGCCAAGGTAGCACAAACCCCCCCAGTGACCTTTTTTTCGGAAAGTGGACAACCCAAGCTATTTGCTGAGAGGCATGTTGAGCCCATGCAAGATTTTACATTTTGCCACAAATTTTCTGAAAAAATGGCATTATTTATTTATTTTTACACAAAGATGTCACTTAAATGATATATTGCTCACACATGCCATGGGTATATGTGGAATGACACCCCAAAATACATTCTGCTGCTTCTCCTGAGTATGGGGATACCCCATGTGTGAGACTTTTTGGCAGTTTAGCCATGTACAGGCCCCCGAAAACCAATCACCGCATTCGGGCTTTCTAAGTGCGTAAATTGCTAATTTCACTTCCTCGCTACCTATCACAGTTTCAGAGGCCCTCTAATGTTAAGATAGCACAACCCCCCCAAATTACCCCTTTTCAGAAAGTAGACACCCCAAGGTATAGTGAGAGGCATGGTAAGTATCTTCTCTTTTGTTGCCACATTTTTTTGGAAAATGAAGAAAGAAAACAAAAATGTATATTTTTCTTTTCTTTTTTCAAATTTCAAAACCTTGTGACCAAAAATTTGATCCGCAAAATTTTCCACATGCCTCTTAGCAAATAGCTTGAGGTGTCTATTTTCCAAAATAGGGTCCTTTTGGGTGGGTGTTTGTTATATCTTGGCATTACAGGGCCTCCGAAATTGTGACGGGTAGTGAGGAAGTGAAATGAGCAATTTATGCCCTTTGAAATCCTAAAGGCGATGATTGGTTTTCGGCACCCGTCGTGTACAGCTAGGCTCCAAAAAGTCTCACACATGGGGTATCCCCATACTCAGGTGAAGCAGAATAATGTATTTTAGGGTGTAATTCCATATATACCCATGGCATGTGTGAGTAATAAATAACAACTTTGTGTATAAAAATATATATATATATATATATACCAGTATATATGTATATATTTTTTTTTATGTCGTTTATAAAAAACTTGTGACAAAAAAATAAAATATTTAATGGGCTCAACCTGCCTTCAGCAAAATCCTTTGGGTGTCTACTTTCCAAAGGGGTAATTTGGGGGGGGGGGGTTTGTTCTGCCCTGGCATTTTAGCACCTCAAGAAATGTGATAGGCAGTCAGAAAGTTAGAGCTGCGTAAATTCCAGTATATATTCCAAAGTTTGAAGACGCTTATTGAGATTTTTTTTTTTTTTTTACCACAGACATGTAGCTGAATACATTTTGACTTAAGTGTATGACAGAATTTGAGTTTATTGGTTATTTTTTATAACCAAAAGTAGAAAATTATGGGTTTTTTTCAAACTTTTTGGTCTTTTATTGTTTAAATTGCAAAAAAAAAAAAAAAAATCAAAGTGGTGATCAAATACTGCTAAAAGAAAGCTCTATTTGTAGGGGAAAAATTACATAAATTTCGTTGGGTACAACGTTGCATGACCATGCAATTACCAGTTAAACTAGCGCAGTGCCAAATAGCAAAAAATGCTCTGGTCAGGAAGGGGGTAAAACCTTCCAGAGGTCAAGTAGTTAATGCAGACGCAGTCCAAAAAATTCAGACCAGATTTTCTACATATCTGCTGTCTGAAATGACAATTGAAAAATTCCAAATATGGATTTGATATGAAATTGATATGATTATTTTTCAGTAGTTCTTTTTGTCGCATCATTCTTTTACGAAAGCTTGGCTATGTGCTGTGCCCAGGTTTTATCTGTTCCACGTATGGTTTCTCCCATATTAACTTTAGATATCTCCAGGTGCTTCAGAGTTACTATTGGTGGCCTCTTGGTTTCTCCTCTGACTGGTTCAGTTGGTTTCTGAACTTTTCTCCAGAACGTGATTCCTGTATCTCGCTCTCGTTGAAGCATATTGTTGCATCATTTTGTGAATTGTTCCATTTTCTAGTGGAGAAGTTCAGGAGAGCCATTGATTTGGGCTTATCCCGTAATATGGCCACTCCTCTGCACTAGTTGTTTTTCAACGAAACTGAGAAGCAAAAATTGAATGGATGCTGTTGGGTTGCTCTGGAATTTTTGTTTTTTAATCTAAAAATTGTAGTTATTATTTAATTATTATTTCAATTCTAGAAAATGACGAAGATGAAAAGAAAAAACAAAAACCTCTTCCTAGAATAAACATCCATTCCGTGTTTTGGATATTGGCGGCAGTTGCTGTTACGCACTATGTTGATTTCCTGCCGGCTGTCCTACTGAACTTACAGGAAGGATGGTAAGATGTTGTATGTGTGTATTTATAGCCCTATACATATAATGGCTGTCTGCTACTGTTGTGTGTTGGTGATAAAAATGAATGCTTGGATTAAACAACATGGATTTGCATGTACTATTCTATGTAGTGATCGACCGATATCGTTTTTTAATGCCGATACCGATATTTTGGTCATCGGATATCGGTATCGGCCGATATCTGCCGATATTTTTGGACATGTAAAAAAAAATGTTTTTATTTTTTTTTTCCCTAAAGGTACTCTTGTGGAAGGATCTGGGGGTCTAAAAGACCCCAAACCCCTCCTCAGCACCGAAAAGCATTCAAAACACCTAGGTTGGCTGTTTTGAATGCTGTCAGTTTTTTTAATTCGGCGCCAAGTCTTCTCTTCAGCAGCGGAGGCGGTGGAGGTAGGATGCCAGGGTCTCCTGGTGGGACGGGAGACCCGGGCGAGCCACAGAATGTGGCGGGAAAGGGGGGGACATCCCCTCCCGCTCCTTGTAATGACAGCCTGGCGGCTTCTCAGCCGCATCGGTTGTCATTACAAGTTAGCCGACCGTCGGCTATGGACATCGGTACCGGGGTGATGCCTCTAGCTGCAGGCATCACCCCGGTACAAGCACTTTCCCGAAATATCGGCAAATCAAAAGGCCGATTCCGATATATCGGGGAAATTGCATATCGGCCCCCGATATATCAGTGTTGCCGATAATCGGTCGATCCCTAATTCTATGTATGTTTTTATATATATTATTTTTTTTTTTCTTCATGTGATTTGAGGTTTTGGATGCAAGTATTTTTTATTGCTTTTTGAATTGCATAATAAAATGATATACCTTTTTGCATCCCTAAATGCATGCAAGTCTGGTATTGCAGGATATCAAATCCCTGGTTT
The DNA here is from genome assembly GCF_965119305.1 of Pelophylax lessonae. NCBI lineage: Eukaryota > Metazoa > Chordata > Amphibia > Anura > Ranidae > Pelophylax > Pelophylax lessonae. Next base: position 791,990,443 of record NC_138768.1, on the reverse strand, counting down.
ACTACGGTGTTCTACAAACATGAATACCAGCATCTAAAGTTAGACCTACAAAGCTAAATGCGTAAAGGAGAGGCACTGCCGCCTTCTACTTTCCTAAAGAGATGATGCCATGTAGATCTTCTTCTTTTTAGTTTTGTATACAGTAGGGAAGGGCTAGAACCTTTGAAAGTTTTGAACTGCTGTCTGTTTCAGAGATTTCCCCTTACTTACTTTTCTCTCTGACACTTATTTCTAACTTTTCCCGACTCTGGTAGAAAAAAATGTACTGCTGCCTGTTCTCATTAGGGAGGTTTACCCTCACTTCCTGTTCCGTCTTACACTTTACAAATATAGTGAGGGAAAAATATCCCAGATAGGGACACAGACTGCAATTAAATGTTGAATATATATATATATATATATATATATATATATATATATATATATATATTAGGGATGCACCGAAATGAAAATTCTGGGCTGAAACCGAAAATGCAGGATGCCCTTGGCCGAAAACTGAAAATGACTTTTTCCCCCAAATAATTTTAAAATAGATAGAAGAGGGGCATACACCAAAAACAGGCAGTGATGTACACCTGTCGCAGCCACCCTGTCACAGTATATGTACTGTGACGGGTTGGCAAGAGGTTAATTTAATTACCAATGGTATTAGTATTATGCAGCATGAGGGGGTTAATGTATTGCCCCTGCTGGTCACTGATGCATTAGTGACCGACCAGTGGCAGTTAATTAACCCCTTTGTGCTGCATTAGTGCAACCAGTATCAGTGTTAATTAACACTGGTTGCACTGATACTGGTTGCACTAATGCAGCACAAAGGGGTTAATTAACTGCCACTGGTCGGTCACTAATGCATCAGTGACCAGCAGTGGCAATACATTAATAAGCTCGCCTCAGCTAACCCCTCCCCCCCCCACTGCCTTAGCTTCCCCCCCCCCCCCCCCCTCCGCCTCAGCGTCCTTACTGTCACTCTGCTCCTCCGGTGTCCTTCATTCAAAAGACGCGCCTCTGGCCGGCGGCCCGCCTCCCGGTGATGTCACTACTACTATGATCTGTGCATGAATGAACTAACACACCGGGCATGAGGGCGGGCGAGCGGCCGCTAATAGCTATAACTATGTGTGCGCTTCACTTCCCTGTCAGAGGAGATACCCGCATGACAGGGAAGTGAAAAGTGAAGCGCTCACATAGTTATAGCTATTAGCGGCCGCTCGGTAGCCCCCCCCCCCCGCCCGGTGTGTCAGTTCATTCATTCACATCGTAGTAGTAGGGACATCACAGGGAGGCGGGTGGCCGGCCGGAGGCGGGACTTTTCAAACCTGCGCTGCGCCCTCCTCCTTCCTCACGGCGGCCATTAATTTTGGCATTTTTAACCCATTTTCGGCCGAAATGGGATAGGCCCATTTTCAGCCAAAAATTTTGGTGGCCGAAATTTCAGTGCATCCCTAATATATATATCTCAAAAAGGCACTAAATCTCCTACCAATAATGTCCAGCATAATGAAGAGCCAGCTCCTGTATTATTCAGCATGACTGATTCAGTAAGTCTACTCCCACGCAACAGGAGTATCCCTGAAATGAGGTTTTTTTTGAAGATTCAGATATGCAGAATGCAGCAAGGGAACTACCCCAGTGTTAATAGAGTCCAGAAAGTTAGTTTAATGAATGATTAACAAAAAAAAAAAAGCAATGCATGCATCTTCCTCAAGCAACACGGGCATCTTCCTCAAGGCTGGTGATGTTGGTGACAGGTCCGAACTTAGGCAGACTGGCAAGAGGCAGAGACAGAGGCAGATGCCGACTTAACTGTGGGGGTACAGGAAGCAGCAAAGGTCCCTTTGGATTGCAAATGTAAGATTCCAAGAGGAAGCAAAAATAACTTGGAAAATTGCAGGAGTCTCAGCTAAGTTTTAACTTTCTGTTTCAGGAAAAGTAAATCATGCTTTCTAGGACATGTATATCAGTGTGACATCTACCGTCGTCTGAGCTATCTGTGCCTTCCCCTTGAATCTTACCTGTGCCATCCAAGGGACCATCACTGCACCCTCTATGCCAACAGTTAAAGTGGTTTTAAACCTCACTCATGGAATCTGAACAAAGCACATAAACACTATATTGCCATAAGTTATGGGATGCCTGCCTTTACACGCACATGAACTTTAATGACATCCCAGTCTTAGTCCGTAGAGTTCAATATTGAGTTTGCCCACCTTTTGTAGCTATAACAGCTTCAACTCTTCTGGAAAGGCTGTCCACAAGGTTTAGGAGTGTGTCTATGGGAATGTTTGACCATTCTTCCAGAAGCGCATTTGTGAGGTCAGGCACTGATGTTGGACAAGAAGGCCTGGAGCGGAGTCTGCGCTCTAATACATCCTAAAGGTGTTCTATCGGGTTGAGGTCAAGACTCTGTGCAGGCCAGTCAAGTTCCTTCACCCCAAACTTGCTCATCCACACTATATTGCCAAACGTATTGGGCCACTCCTCCAAATCATTTGCTGAAGGGGGAATTATAGTGTGGGGTTGTTTTTTCGGGGGTTATGCTTGGCCCCTTAGTTCCAGTGAAAGGAACAGTTTGTGTGAACAGTTTGGGGATTGCCCCTTCCTGTTCCAACAATACTGTGCACCAGTGCACAAAACAAGGTCCCTGGGGACATAAATGAGTGAGTTTGGGGTGGAGGAACTTGACTGGCCTGCACAGAGTCCTGACCTCAACCCAATAGAGCACCTTTGGGATGAATTAGAGTGGAAAACGTGAGCCAGGCCTGTCAGGTCAGTGCCTGACCTGACAAAAGCGCTCCTGAAAGAATAGATAAATATTCCCATAGACACACTCCTAAACCTTGTGGACAGCCTTCCCAGAAGAGTTGAAGCTGTTAAAGCTGCAAAGGGTGGGCCAACTCAATATTGAACCTTAGGGACTAAGACTGGGATGTCATTAAAGTTTATGTGCATGTAAAGTCAGTTGTCCTAATACTTTTGGCAATATAGCATGTCTTTATTCAAAACGGAGTAAGAAAGAAACAAAGTTACCGTCCAACCCACTCAGCGCTTAGTGTTATGCAATGCTCAATAGAATAGTCACTGAACATATAACAACTCTACAAGGTGTTAAAACTCAAAAGCCAATATCCGCAGCAAGCAGCTGCTATATCATACCAAAATCCAAAACAAGGTGCGTACAAGAGCAATAGCCCACATAAGCACTAGCAGCGCTAAATGCAACCTATCTGACAAAGGGCAGCGGATATATAGCTATGTGCATTTGGCAAGTGGATCCTTACGGACCAATATTGTTTGTAAAGTCCATAAAAGTTCTTAGGGTGGAGTCCTACAAAAAACGAGGTGCATGGAAAACTTAGTGTTCTGATGTTAATAGTAAGAACCAGTGCTGTATAACACAGAATCTTCCTTGCTGATCCCACAGCAGCTACCAAGATCCTTCACCACACCGCTGTGCTCCCCCCCTATAGTGTGCAAACGTACCCTTAGCACTTGGGTAAAGCGCTCTATTCAGCCAGAGATCCTCCACTTTGTGATGGCGATCCACCTTAGCCTTCAAATCCAACTGGTAGAGCAATGGTCAATACTTCCTCCTCTCCTCTCACATGCAAAGAGAACGACAGGGACCCATAGCGTAATATGCACACACCCAGCCTCAGCCTCTGATAGTCCAATATCTCCTGAATCTGCTTGTAGTGCTGTTAATGGGAACCCTCTTGTCAGATCACTTGCTTCTGATGTGTTACTTCCTTCTGTTAGAGGGGATCCTGCAGAGTTTACAGCTTTTTTAGCAGCCGCAGCATCCGAGCTCCGCGTTGTATCCTCCCCTAGAGCAGCCCTTTTCAACCAGGGTGCCTTGAGGTTTCTTCAGGGGTGCCGTGGCAAAATGCCTTAAAACTTCAAAAAATTCTATACAAGGCAGCGGGCGGATGAAGCCTTCCTTCTAGTTACACAAAGCCACACTTTGGCTTTGTGTAACTATAAGGCAGGCTTCATCCGCCCGCTGCCTTGTATACAATTTTTTGCAGTTTTAAGGCATTTTGCCAAGGCACCCCTGAAGAAACCTCAAGGCACCCCGGTTGAAAAAGGCTGCTCTAGGGGAGGATACAACGCGGAGCTCGGATGCTGTGGCTGCTAAAAAAGCTGTAAACTCTGCAGGATCCCCTCTAACAGAAGGAAGTAACACATCAGAAGCAAGTGATCTGACAAGAGGGTTCCCATTAACAGCACTACAAGCAGATTCAGGAGATATTGGACTATCAGAGGCTGAGGCTGGGTGTGTGCATATTACGCTATGGGTCCCTGTCGTTCTCTTTGCATGTGAGAGGAGAGGAGGAAGTATTGACCATTGCTCTACCAGTTGGATTTGAAGGCTAAGGTGGATCGCCATCACAAAGTGGAGGATCTCTGGCTGAATAGAGCGCTTTACCCAAGTGCTAAGGTGTGCACACTATAGGGGGGGAGCACAGCGGTGTGGTGAAGGATCTTGGTAGCTGCTGTGGGATCAGCAAGGAAGATTCTGTGTTATACAGCACTGGTTCTTACTATTAAAATCAGAACACTAAGTTTTCCATGCACCTCGTTTTTGTAGGACTCCACCCTAAGAACTTTTATGGACTTTACACACAATATTGGTCCGTAAGGATCCACTTGCCAAATGCACATAGCTATATATCCGCTGCCCTGTGTCAGATAGGTTGCATTTAGCGCTGCTAGTGCTTATGTGGGCTATTGCTCTTGTACGCACCTTGTTTTGGATAGCATGTCTTTAGTCTTTACTTACAGTGCATGCAGAAAGTATTCACAGCACTTTTTCCACATTTTGTTATGTTACAGCCTTATTCCTAAATGGATGAAATTCATTATTTTCCTCAAAATTCTACAAACAATACCCCATAATGACAACATGAAAGAAGTTGTTTGAGATCTTTGTAAATCTAATAAAAAAAAAAAAAATGAAAAAAAAAAAACACACGTACATAAGTATTCACAGCCTTTGCTTAATACTTTGTTGAAGCACCTTTGGCACCAATTACAGCCTCAAGTCTTTTTGAGTATGATGCTACAAGCTGAAGTGTCAGAGCACAGCCATTTTCAGATCTCTCCAGAGCTGTTTAATCAAGATCAAGTTTAGGCTCTGGCTGGGCCACTCAAGGACATTCAGAGTTTTCCCGTAGCCGCTCCTTTGTAATTTTGACTGTGTGCTTAGGGTCATTGTCCTTTTGGAAGATAAACCTTTGTCCCAGTCTGAGGTCCAGAACGCTCTGGAGCAGGTTTTCATGATGGATGTCTCTGTACATTGCTGCATTCATCTTTCCCTCAATCCTGACTAGTCTCCCAGTTCCTGCCACTGAAAAACATCCCCACAGCAGGATGCTGCCACCACCATGCTTCACTGTAGGGGGGTGGTATTGAGCAGGTGATGAGCAGTGCCTGGTTTCCTCCAGACATGACGCTTGCCATTTAGGCCAAATAGTGCAATCTTTGTTTCATCAGACCAGAGAGTTTTGTTTTTTATGGTCTTGAGAGTCCTTCAGATGCTTTCAGGTAGAGCTCAGCAGACAGCTTGTCTATTCATAACACAGTTTTTCTGCTGTGTGAAGGGGGGGGGGGTGTGTTCCTTTCCTCCAATCAGCTCTTACACTGTAACTGCAGCCTCTCCGCCCCCTCCTCTGTGCTTTTGACAGATGTAGAAAGATTTTTTAATATTTTTTTCTGCCATTTTTAAGGGGTGTAGGGAAGAGAAGACTGCAGCTAAATGAGAAAAACCTATGTAGGAGGATTTGTTCATCACTGTGTATCACCTGAGGCCAGTCACTTCAGTGGGAATATGTGAGGGTTTACAACCACTTTAGGTCTGCATCTGCCTCCTGCCAGAGTCTGCCCAAGCTCGGACCTGTCACCCAACATCACCTGCCCTGAGGAAGGGGAAGTGTGCGAGCTCCCAAAATGCAAATTTAAAAAAATTTTTTTATCACTGCCAACTATGCAATAAAATTTATTTTTTACTCTATTACTACTGATGTGACACCCTTGCTGCATTCAGCAGTTAAAGTAGAACTATGGGCAAAACTTTTTTTTATTTATTTTGGATAGAACAAGGGAGGGTTATATAACCCCTGCCAGAATTGTTTTTGCCATCTCTGTCCCATTGCGGAGATTTCCCTTCACTTCCTGTCCCATAGCCAAACAGGAAGAGAGAGGAAATCTCTGCAAATTAAAGGAATTCTTTGGGGACCCCCAAGTCACCAGAACTACTGTCCCCATTGGAAGATTTCCTTCTGTTACTTTTCTGGGGACAACCCAAAATTTGGGGTTTTCTTTTACTTTCACTTAATAAATGGACAAATAAGAGAGGGAGAATCAGACAGCAATAAAAATTGATAGGTGTTCTAATCCCTCTCCAATCTATCTAAAATAAAAAAAAAATACTTTACCTTTAGTTGTAATTTAAAAGTCAACAGAAGTTCTAATCCTTCCCCCACACAACTCAAAAGAAAATACGATTTAGGCTGTAGTTGGGCTCATAGTATCCAAGAGCAGTCTGCAATCGCATAGCTAGTGATGGATTTTCCTATTGCTGGCATAAAATATACTGAAGAATGCAGGCGACCGTTATTAAATGTTTGTAAAATAAGAATTTTATACAAACAAAATAAAAAATATATAAAAGGTTTCTATAATTTCAATATACAGTACAAATTACATAAAACCAATAAAAGTGTCAAGGATCCAACTTAAATTTTATGTAAGAGTACCTGTTTGTAATTTAAAGGTGCCTATATTTACTGGGGGGTTCTCACTATTGTCCGGGGTCAGGATTGGAAAATTAGCCAAGGTGGTGTATTGCTTTTGAATATCGGGCCAAAATACCCATGTTTTAGCCTCTCCGTTACAGCACCTCACAGGTATGCACATGAAGAGCTTTGTAGTAGCACATTAGCTGACGAGCTAATTAGGGCTGCGCATCTTTACTTACCTCACGATTCGATACGATTACGATTATTAGGGTCGCGATTCGATACGATTCGATTCCGCGATGCATCACGATTACTGCCAATGCCCAGCCCACTGCCCATGCCCAGCCCACTGCCCAACAGTTTTCAAAACTTTATAAAAAAAAAACAAAAAAACAATCAAGCATTAAAGAATCATTTTTATTTTCATTTGCTTTTAAAGGACACTCTTGTCACACTACAGGAGAGGGTCAGAGATGTCACACTACAGGAGAGGGTCAGAGACTGCAGACACACTACAGGAGAGGGTCACAGACTGCAAACACACTACAGGAGAGGGTCAGAGACTACAGATACACTACAGGAGAGGGTCAGAGACTGCAGACGCACTACAGGAGAGGGTCAGAGACTGCAAACACACTACAGGAGAGGGTCAGAGACTGCAGACGCACTACAGGAGAGGGTCAGAGACTGCAGACATACTACAGGAGAGGGTCAGAGACTGCAGACACACTACAGGAGAGGGTCACAGACTACAGATACACTACAGGAGAGGGTCACAGACTGCAGATACACTACATGAGAGGGGCAGAGACTGCAGACATGGTACAAGAGACGGCCAGCAGGTAAGTATGATAACTTTTTTATTTTATAGAAAAAAAATAATAATACCCTTTAGTATCACTTTAACAAATCATTGCTGAGTCTTTTGGTAGCAACTTAGATAGAATGCAGGTCAACAACATCAATGAAAGAAAAAAAAAAAAAGGAAGGCATTCTATCTACAAGTATACTACTTGTAGATAAGTGGATGTTTCCAGGTGGGAAAGTTTATAGGGAAATCTTAGGAAGAACTAGACAGAAAAAAGCCCCAATGTGATAGGCACAGTAGTACACGGACTGGAGGTACAGCAGAGGTGGGGGATGGGCCACTTCTATGCTGCACTCACTCCTCACTTACTTTTAGCATGACAGGCTGGTCTCTCATCTTCCGAGCACTCCTAGCAGTGCACCCCTCCTCCTCCCCTCGCAGCTCATTTCCTGAAGCAGACTGTTTCTTCCAAGGGATGTGATGATAGCCGCAGCCATGTCTGTGTCAGCTTTGAGCAGGACTACACCCGCCCATGGGGGAGGTGAGAACTACAAATCCCGAGGAAGGGGGAGAGCGGGGTGGGGGCGGCCCGTTGGTGTGGTTTAGCGCCCGCCTCCTGAGGCTACACACCATCCAATGAGAGGGCAACAGCGCCGGATGCAGCCAGGCCACCGCTGCATATTAATCCAGCAATGACACTTCTGTGGAGGGAAGGAGGGGGGAGGAGCCAGGAATCGATTATTCAGGGTTCCCGCATCGATGCAGAATCGCGAAGGGTCGAATCGCGATGCATCGATCTTTTGATTATATTCCGCAGCCCTAGAGCTAATAGTAACTATTGAACGCCTCACTTGAACAAAAATACTTTTTTACTTTACATTTGTAAGTTAGATCTGTAAAATGTGTTATTTTTCACATATCTGCAATTAAATACAACTATGTTCTTTGTTGTGTAGTGCATGGCTTCTTGTGGGCGCAGTGTCTCTGGTTGTCAGTATGGCCGTCGCTCTTTATTGCATCGTTTATTTGGAATGGTATCGTGGGATTTGTGATTATGACGCCAAGTATCCAGGGCTTGTACCGGTTGCAATTCTAACTTTTCTAGTAGCTGCAGTAAGGTAAGTTTCCTTACCATGTGTATTACTTAACCACGTCCCGCCCAGCCTATAGTCCAGGGTTTCGTGGAACCCTAGGGTTCCTCCTGAGGTTGCTAGGTGTTCCTTGAGCAATGGGCAATTTCTGCCTCTCAGATAAGTTCCCAACGACACCATTGTTCCTTTTAGCTCTCTGTAAGGAGGTAATTTTTCCCAATGATAAGAGTAAGGAGCATTCTTCCCACTGACTGTCACACTAATATGTCACGAGTTGTAGATTTTTAATTTTTAGCAGGGGTTCCCCGAGACCAGAAATTTATTTCAAGGGTTCCTCTGTGTTGAGATGGTTGAGAAAGGCTGCTATAGTCAGTTGACGGCGGTGCAGGACATTCATCAATGATCACAGGGACACAGCTGATGACTGCTCAGTGTACCAGCTTGCTGCCAGTACTCTGTGACCGCTGTGAACAGTTACAGCAGATCCCATGACAATTGTAAATAATGGATGGCTTCCTTTCATGCCGTCCATTGCATACAATTGTGTTCTTAGCTGTGATTGGTCACACTGATCTTATGGTACAGACAGGGCCATTCACAGCCCATCTGTAACATGTGATTTAGATGTGACCAATCACAGCTAATCACAACAAAACAGACTGAATGAAAAAGAGAAAATTATTATTATTTTTTTTTTTTTTTTACATTCTGGCACCAATTGGTGTCCCTGATCACCAGCACACCCTTTATTTGATAATGCTGTACTGCATTAGTGACAGTATGTAAAGAGAAAATAAATTGTGAATTTATTTGATTTGTTTTTTTTTTTTTTTAATTTCTTAATTTTTCCAAAAATTGTAAGAGAAAATTACAACTTAAAAAAAAAAAAACTCGCCATACCTCTTTCTAAATACATTGGAATGTTTACTTTCTAAAAAGGAGTCATTTGGGGATGTTTGTACTGTCCTGCCATTTTCTGGCCTCAAGAAATTAAATAGACCATCAGTACATCAGGATTGATCAATTTTCAGATATATACCATAGTTTGTACACGCTATAACTTTCCTACAGACTAAATAATATACACCGATTTGGGATATATTCACAAAAAAAAAAAAATGTAGCAGAATACAATATGGCCTAAATTTATAAAGAAAATAATTTTTTCCCAAAAATTTATAATCAAAACTAATAAAAATGTGTTTTTTTCCCCCCAAAATATTCGGTCTTTTTTCATTTTTTTTTGGCAAAAAAATAAACCCAGTGGTGACCACCAAAAGACAGCTATATTTGTGTGGAAAAAAAAGATGAAGATCTCATATGGGTACAGTGTTGCATTACGGTGCAATTGTTATTTAGGCCTCAAGCACACAAGGCGTTAGAAAAAAAGAGCTGCAAAGCCACTACCAACGCCAGGAAAAAGCAGTTGTAAAAACGTACTTTTAGTCATTTTTTAAGTTCCTTACCAGGCCCTCTGAGTCTGGTATGGATCTTGGAAGGGAAACTCACGTCAAAATGGGAAAAAAAAAAGAGCGAGGGGTCCCCCCCCCAAAGACTATACAAGATCATTTCGTCTGGTATGGATTTTGAGGGGAAACTCCACGCCAAAAAAAAAACAAAACTGTGTGGGATCCCCCCCAAAATCCATACTAGACCCTTTATCCGAGCATGCAGCCCGGCAGGTCAGGAAAGGGGATGAGTGAGTGCCCCCCCCCCTCCTGGACCATACCAGGCCACATGCCCTCAACATAGGGGGTGGGTGCTTTGGGCGGGGTTCTGCACCCCCCCCCCCCCAAAAGCACCCTGGGCTGTGGTTGTGGGGGTCTGCGGGCAGGGGGCTTATCGGAATCTGGAAGCCCCCTTTAACAAGGGGGTCCCCAGATCCCCCCCCCATGTGAATGAGAATAGGGTACATTGTAGCCCTACCCATTCACCCCAAAAAAGGCAGTGTAGTGTAAATAATGACAAGAGACGGTTTTGAGAACTCCTTGAATAAAAATCTGACTCCGGTCTTCTGTGACTACGGTCTTCTCCGGTGCCAACCCAATCCTCCTCCGATGCTGTCTCCCATGATTTTGTCAGCTCCGCTCTTTGCGGCTTCTTATATAGCCATGGGGCATGATCATCTGGTTACGTCCCCCAAGGACCCTACCCCTTGTATCGACCCCTTCCCTTTCCTGACCTGTCGGGGCTGCATTCTCGGATTAGGGTCCGGTATGGTCTCGGGGGGGGGGGGGGCATGCCTTTTTTTTCCATTTTTGTGTGGAGTTCTCCTTTTAAGATCCTCAGAGCACAAGTCGCATCATCATGATCCGACTTGGATGCGACTTCCACTCGAATAGGCTCTCATAGGGCACGATTGATTTTGACATGTCAAAAAAAAAAACGCCTGACGCGGCCTGTTTTCAGCGTTAAGCCGCATCTGATGTTTTTACAGCTGTAACGCTGGTCCTCAGAATGTACTGGCCCTGGGTTTTTTTTTTTTTGCAGCTTGAAAACGCCTATGCCACTTACAGCTTTAAAAACGTCTATGTGTGCATGAGGCCATAGAATAACATGGAGGGGCATTTTTAAGCTGCAAAGAAAAAAAATGTCTGATGCTCCTAAAAGTGGCTGTAAAAATGCCCTGTGTGCATGAGGCCTTAAAGTGTAACAGTGCTGAAAGGAAAAAATTGGCCTGGGCAGGAAGGGGGTAAAATTGGCTGTTATTGCTACATACAGCTGGGTCTAGTATGCACCTTAGCCTGACCAATAAAAAAAAAAAAAATCAGTAATTTAAAAAAAAATTCACCCAGTTTACGATTAGCCAGTGTATCAGCAGTCTGCTGTATAGGTCATCTATGTGTACTCTCCTGTTATTAAGCAGAGCAATAAAGCCCTAATTGTCTCTAATTCTAGCCCCTCCCTCCCCTAGTCTGAGCCCTGCTGTACAGTTTCATATATAAAAGCAAATTGAATGAACACTGGATTAGGCCTCTTGCTCATGTACATAATAATTTACTGATGTTTATACAAAAGATCTTGCTGGCAGAAACATCCTGAGTAAAAACCGCAAGTTATGTTCTGAAACTACCTTGCATATACATGTATACAGGTGCATGTCATAAAATTTAGAATATCATCAAAAAGTTCATTTTTTTCAGTAATTCAATTCAAAAAGTGAAACTTCTTTTATATAGATGCGTTAATCACAGAGTTATATATTTCAAGCATTTCTCTCTTTTTGATTTTAAAGATTATGTTATGAATATGTGCATACTATGACGTACTTTTTACTAAGCCAAAATTTCTGTATTAAAAATCTTTTCTCTTTCGTTCATTGACGGACACAGCTCCTGGTATTCATAACCATTGGGTTATACTGCCCCCTACAGGAGTGGGACACTAGGCAGAAAAGAATTCTGGCTACACCCTTGGGCAGTCCCAGCGCCTATACTCCATCTATCTGCTATAGCCACTTTTTTTTTCTGCCTAGTCAGGAATAAGGACCTATTTCCTTGCTGGGATCTTTGTTCCTGGCAAAACATTTTTTAGATAGAAAATTTTTTTCTCCTGGATTTTTTCCTGTGAGATCAACAATAAACTGCCTGAGTGGGCGACGGGCTGAATAATCTAGATCCAGTGGTCACCCCAGTCTCGCCAGCGAGCGCACGCAGATCTCCGCTCCACGCTAGGTCGGCCACGACATAGCCCCACTGGACGAAGGCTGGCCTGCGAATTAAACGGGGTCTCCTCCTGCTGGCCGACAGCCCCCCATTTCGATGGAGAGGAGTTCTGTCTGGAGCAGTGCCCTCCTGGTTCCTGATATGGTGAGTACCTGTCCCCCCCTCTGGAGAGTTTTGAGGTGGACATGGGCACCCCCCTTGCTAAATCCCTCACCTGCCCCCTCCACATACGCTGGGGTTGTTTGGGTGGTCTGGCAACTGTCTCTGGGGTGGGGGCAGGGCACCTACTAGTGAAGGGGGCCAGGGGGGTGGGCTGCTGGCGACCGGACGATCGACCGTGCGCGGGGGGGGGGAGGTTGTACCTGGTGGGGGCTCCTTCCAGGGCCCCTCATCCTGCCTGGAGCTGTCCCTGAGGCCTGGTCTCCCTCCTGGGTCCCTGTATGCCTCGTGGTGCCACCATTTTGTTGTAGCCTGTGTATGCCTATACACAGCAGCCATGTTTGTGTAGTCTGGCCACCATTTTGCTGTGGTTTGCCATTGAAAATAGCGGCGGCCATGACAGTGTAGCCCTGTGGGCGGCGGTTTTTGATGGTGGGAGCCCCTCCTCATCCTGTGGTGCTGACTCCTGGATGATTTTACTTCCTGATCGCCGCATGTTTAGTGTATTATCCTGGTGGCTGCACGGGCTTGTTTCTGCGGGTGGTGAGTCTAGTGGGGTCCTCGCCCTCTCTGCTGAGGATCGCTTGGTGCTTGTGCCTGGCGACCAGGTGGTGCTGCAGCGTGGTGGATGTTGTCCCTTAGCAGTGTTTTTACACCTTTTGCGGGGTCCCCCTGGTGACTCATGGAGTCTTTGGAGCACATTTCCCCACCTGATCCCCTCTCTGAGGCTGTGGGGGCCATCTTGGCCCCAACCATCCATCCATGTACTGGCGGTGGCCCTGGAGCCCCTTGTGTCCCAGGTGGAGGGAGGTGGCTTGCAGGCAACGGGCTAGCAAAAAGTGCCCCCCCCCCACCTTTTCCTGCCTCATCTGTCTCCTCAGATCGTAAATCTGATTCGGCTGCCACGGACGTGGGTCACCCTGCTGGGTCTGCAACCATGTGCCTGGAATCCCCCGATAGTGAGGATGATTGCTTTATGTCTGCGACTGCGCACGAAAAGGCGCTGGTGGATGCACTGATTCTATCTGTGCGTGAGATCCTAAAGATGGGGGACGCAGCTGAAGCTGCAAGGAAGGCACATGTTCCTTTTGCCACTCACAAGCCATCTAGAGCGGCAAAGGTGTTTCCTTTCCCTGCCTATTTTGACAGAATTGTCGCTAAAGAATGGGGGACGACCAAAGCATCCCCATGGGGTCCCTAAGCGCTTTACTAGGCGTTATCCCTATTAGGAGTCCCTTCTTAAGAAGTGGACTGTGCCACCGGTGGTGGACCCTCTGGTTTCCAGATTAAACCATGATTCCGGTTGAAGAGTCCCCGGGCCTTAAGGATCTGGCTGACCTAGAGGCGGAGGCTGTGGCCTGCAATATGTACACTGTGGCTGATTCGGCAATGAGGCCGGTATTCACCATTGCCCTAATGTCGCAAACTCTGACCGAGTGAGCTAAGCTCTTACGTTGTGACCTAGAGGGGGAACTCCCCCCTGCCTTTGCCAAGTGGCAGACCAGTTGGTCCAGGTGCTGCAGTTTATCTGTGATGCGGCTCCCCTGATGGCTAGCCTCTATGTTTTGGTAGGGGTCCTTGAAGGTGTCTTTCGGCTCAAGTGCTGGTCTGCGGATCAAACTTCAGAAAAGGCCTTAGCTGATCTTCCTTTCCAATGAGATCGCCTGTTTGGAGCTATCCTGGATGACATCATGAAAGGTCTCACAGGGGGGAAGAGTACTTTTCTTCCATAGGCTACTAAGGCCAAGGAACCTCGTCGTAGACTAGGGCCTTCCTTCTCAGCTCATAAGAAGTTTTTTCGTCCCTCAGGGTTGACTGACGAAGGGCTCAAAGCCTTTCAGGGCCTCTTCAGGAGTATCCAAATGAACCTGGTCTGGCAAGTCAATATTGGGCTTCTCCAGACCCATGGATAAGGCTCCTTCAGCATAAAGCTGCGCCCTCACCCGTATAGGGGGTAGGCGAAGTCTTCGCTGGTTTCCGGACCAGTGGACTTCCCTGGTACAAGACAAGCAAGTCCACAAAGTAATTCGGTCCGGCTACAAGATTCAATTTGGCTCTTGTCCCCCTGCAAGGTTTCTTCCTTCCAACTTGCGCCTGTCCCCAGCCCGCTTACAGGGCCTGTTTGGGGTGGTACAAGACCTGTTCCTTCATGGGGTGATTTTCCGAGTTCCAACTTCGGAACATTTTCAGGGTTTTTAAATCTAACCTATTCACAGTCCCTAGGAAGGAAGGCAAAGTGCGTCCAATCCTGGACATTAGGGTGCTCAACTGCAGAAGTTCAAAATGGAATCCATTTGAACAGTGTAGCATCCCGAGTCAGGGAGATTTCCTTGCCTCTATTGATTATCAAGGATGCCTACCTTCACATTCCAATATGGGGATCATGTTACTGGGCTACCTGGACAATCTCCTTCTGTGAGCGGAGTCTCCCTCTGCTCTGGCGGAAAACCTGGAGATCACAATACGAACTCTGCGGGAGTTTGACTGGATTCTGAACTTTAAGAAGTCTGCTCTGGCTCTGTCCGCGAAGCTGGACTATCTGGGCCTGACTCTGGACTCAGCCTTAGGCAGAGTAGTTCTTCTTCTGGACAAACTCCAGAAATTGCAGGCTGCAATTCGCCTCCTGCTGTGCAACAGATGTTCATCCCTCAGACTGTCTGTATCATTGGATGGATCATCTTCAGGGTTGCCCACTGCTCATTCAATCAGACAGTGCCATGGTCGTGGCTTATGTCATTCACCAAGGGGGCACAAGAAGTGTCCTTGCGACTCTGGAGGTAGCTGGCATTCTAAGGTGGGCAGAACGGTTCGTTCCAGACCTCTCCGTACACATTCCCAGGTTGGAAAATTGGCAGCCGGATTACCTCAGTCGGTAGGTGTTGGACCAAGGGGAGTGGTCCCTTCATCCGGAGGGGTTTCATCAGCTGTGTCTCCAGTGGGGCACCCCCGAGGTGGATCTGTTGGCGTCTTGGCTCAAAAGAAAGGTGCCCCGGTTTAGGGCTCGGTCAAGGGAACCTCTGGTGGATGCCACAGACGTGCTAGTGGCCCCGTGGGGTCATCATCGGCTGATTTATGCCTTCCCTCCTCACAAGCTTCTGCCCAGTTTCTACGCAGGATAGAGGCAGAAGGGATTCTGGTCATCTTGGTGGCTGTGGACTGGCCTCGTCGATCTGATGCGGCTGGTCACCGACCTTCCTTGGAAGCTTCCTCTCGGGGAGGATCTGCTATCCCAAGGACCGATCTTCCATCCTGCTTTACAGTCTCTGGCTTTGACGGCTTGGCTGCTGAACGCCAGGTGCTGAAGGATAGAAGTTTATTTGAATCTGTGATTCCTACACTGTTGAAAGCTGGGAAACTTCTAGGAAGATCTACCATCGTACGTGGAAGACATACATTGCTTGCTGTGAGTTGCTTGGGGTTAATCCTCGCTCCTTCTTGGTGGCTCGGATCTTAACCTTCCTTCAACCCGGAGGTTGAACAGAAGTTGACCTTGAGTACTATCAAGGGCCAGGTGTCTGCTTTGGCGGTCTTCTTCCAATGATCTTTGGCCACACACTCACTACCTTTCTTCAGGGTGTCTGACATTTGGTCCCTCCAGTGCGGGCTCCGTTGCCGCCTTATTTGGTGCTTTCAGCTCTACAGAAGCCACCATTTGAAAATATTCAGGAGATTCCCCCTACTTACGCTGTCCCAGAAGGTGGCCTTTTTGGTGGCTATCACCTCTATGCGCAGGGTGTCCGAAATGGCGGCGTTATCCTGTCGTTTACCCTGTCTGGTGACTCACAGGAATGAGGTGGTTCTTTGCCCCTGTTCGTCTTTCCTTCCAAAGGTTGTCTCTAATTTTCATTTGAATGAAGACATTGTGTTGCCTTCCCTGTGTCCCAGGCCTAAACAGCCGAAGGAAATTTGCTTGCATGCCTTGGATGTGGTCTGGGCATTTAAGGTGTACCTGGCAGCTACGAAGTCTTTCAGGAAGTCAGACTCTCTATTTATGCTCACGGACAGACCTCGAAAAGGGTTGTCCGCTTCCTCTGTGACCATTTCCAGATGGATCAGACAGACAGACGGTGGTTCAGGCCTATTCCATCAGGGGTCAAGTTCCTCCTTTTCCTGTCAACGTGCACTCTAATAGGGTGATAAGTGCCTCCTGGGCCTTTCTTCATCAGGCATCAGTGACGCAGTTTGCAAGGCATCTGGTCATCGGTGCACACTTTTACAAAGTTTTATAAAGTGGATGTGTTGGCATCTATGGACGCTTCCTTTGGCCGCAAGGTTTTGCAGGCTGCTGTTTAGAGGACCTGCTCCTCCTTGAGGGTGTATTTTTTTTTTTTCAGATGGGCTCCAGTTTGGTTGATCTCCTGTTGCCTGGTTGGCTAATGTTTAGCCTTGGGAATTTTTTTGGTTTAACACTGCTTTGGGACGTCCCAATGGTTTTAAATGCCAGGAGCTGTGTCTGTCAATCAACGAAAGAGAAAATGGGATTTTTGACTTACCGTAAAATCCATTTCTCCGATGTTCATTGACGGACACAGCACTCACCCCTCTGTGGAGGTATTCTCCTGACACTGTTTGTAACAAAACTGAGTGGCTATAGCAGAGAGAGGGAGTATAGCCCTTGGAACTGCCCATGGTTGTAGACAGAATTATTTTCTGCCTAGTGTCCTACTCCTGTAGGGGGCAGTACAACCCAATGGTTATGAATACCAGGAGCTGTGTCTGTCAATGGACATCAGAGAAATGGACTTTACGGTAAGTCAAAAATCCAATTTGTTTTTGTTGGTCCTATGTAATATTCTGATTTTCTGAGATACTGAATTCAGTCAGCCATAATAATCAAAATTTAAAAGAAAGAAGTGCTTGAAATATATTACTACGTGTGTAATGCATCTATATAAAATATGAGTTTCACTTTTTTTAATTGAATTACTGAATTAAATTAACTTTTTGATGATATTCTAATTTTAGGAGATGCACCTGCACCTGTACATGCAAGCAAAAAAAAAAAAAAAAATCTATCTTTATCTTCTTCAAGCTGTCAGTGTTTTAATTGACATGTGTAAACTTGTGTGCATTTGCGTAGACGTCTACACATACACACGTAAATTACTTCAAGCACATGTAATATATATATGTATATACACATACACATACAGTGCCTTTTGAAAGTATTCGGCCCCCTTGAGCTTTGTGACCTTTTGCCACATTTCAGGCTTCAAACATAAAGATATAAAACTGTAATTTTTTGTGAAGAATCAACAAGTGGGACAAAATCATGAAGTGGAATGACATTTATTGGATATTTCAAACTTTAACAAATAAAAAAACTGAAAAATTGGGCGTGCAAAATTATTCAGCCCCTTTACTTTCAGTGCAGCAAACTCTCTCCAGAAGTTCAGTGAGGATCTCTGAATGATCCAATGTTGACCTAAATGACTAATGATGATAAATAGAATCCACTTGTGTGTAATCAAGTCTCCGTATAAATGCACCTGCACTGTGATAGTCTCAGAGGTCCGTTTAAAGCGCAGAGAGCATCATGAAGAACAAGGAACACACCAGGCAGGTCCGAGATACTGTTATGGAGAAGTTTAAAGCCGGATTTGGATACAAAAAGATTTCCCAAGCTTTAAACATCCCAAGGAGCACTGTGCAAGTGATATTGAAATGGAAGGAATATCAGACCACTGCAAATCTACGAAGACCTGGCCGTCCCTCTAAACTTTCAGCTCATACAAGGAGAAGACTGATCAGAGATGCAGCCAAGAGGCCCATGATCACTCTGGATGAACTGCAGAGATCTACAGCTGAGGTGGGAGACTCTGTCCATAGGACAACAATCAGTCGTATACTGCACAAATCTGGCCTTTATGGAAGAGTGGCAAGAAGAAAGCCATTTCTTAAAGATATCCATAAAAAGTGTCGTTTAAAGTTTGCCACAAGCCACCTGGGAGACACACCAAACATGTGGAAGAAGGTGCTCTGGTCAGATGAAACCAAAATCAAACTTTTTGGCAACGATGCAAAACGTTATGTTTGGCGTAAAAGCAACACAGCTCCTCACCCTGAACACACCATCCCCACTGTCAAACATGGTGGTGGCAGCATCATGGTTTGGGTCTGTTTTTCTTCAGCAGGGACAGGGAAGATGGTTAAAATTGATGGGAAGATGGATGGAGCCAAATACAGGACCATTCTAGAAGAAAACCTGATGGAGTCTGCAAAAGACCTGAGACTGGGATGGAGATTTGTCTTCCAACAAGGCAATGATCCAAAACATAAAGCAAAATCTACAATGGAATGGTTCACAAATAAACATATCCAGGTGTTAGAATGGCCAAGTCAAAGGCCAGACCTGAATCCAATCTAGAATCTGTGGAAAACTGAAAACTGCTGTTCACAAACACTCTCCATCCAACCTCACTGAGCTTGAGCTGTTTTGCAAGGAGGAATAGGCAAAAATTTCAGTCTCTCGATGTGCACAACTGATAGAGACATACCCCAAGTGACTTACAGCTGTAATCAAGTATTAACTTAAGGGGGCTGAATAATTTTGCACGCCCAATTTTTCAGTTTTTTATTTGTTAACAAAGTTTGAAATATGCTATAAATTTCGTTCCACTTCATGATTGTGTCCCACTTGTTGTTGATTCTTCACAAAAAATTACAGTTATATATCTTTATGTTTGAAGCCTGAAATGTGGCAAAAGGTCGCAAAGTTCAAGGGGGCTGAATACTTTCGCAAGGCACTGTACATATACATACATATTACTGGCTGGAGCCGAGTGACGTCACTCCCCCGCACGGGCGTCCCTTTCTTCAGAGCGCATGCACCGACGACATCATCGGCTGCATGCAATGTAAATATCCCCTTTAATTTAGTTGGGGGCCAAGGGTGTTTGTATGAGTAGTTACCCTTTTCAACATTTGTAGCAAGTGTCACTAATAGTTCTTTCTTTTTGTTTCCTATCAGTTTCAATGTCTCCTTATGGCCAGTGTGGTCATATTTTACCCCACTGATACTGTTTACACAGTTTATGGGTTTTGTCATGCTGGTCTCACTGCTTGGATGAGCAGGCAGAAGGTAAGGAGATATTATATATGTATTGTATATTAAAGCAGATCTGTAGTTTTCAGCAATCTATATTTTTGTACCCCTTTCCCAGCCTACTATGCAGCTTTCTGTCCTTTTTTTTTATAACATCTACTGTGTCGTGAGCTTTCTGCCTTAAATCTAGAGGGACAAAAGACCCATGCAATTTTTTTTTTTTTCTGTGAGTTCGTCTGAAGGAGGATTGAGGTGGAGCCAGCACATCGCTGCAGTAATGCCCACAGTTATTACCATTTTGCAGGCATCATGTCTTTTCAGCCTAATACCCACAGCTTTGCCCAAATGTGAATATGAGATAATAAACCAGATGCTGTGTATTACAAGTGTTTGCGGTCCAAATCGCACAGCAAAGAAACCACATAGTCTGCGCAAAATACCAAGTGCTATTGGGGAATTACTGAGTCTCATTATTCATAGCTTTCTCATGCAGAAGCATCTGCCCCGCAGAGGATGCAGAAGGTGTGATTGACTCCCTCTGAAGCCCAGAGGATGTGGGTCTTGTTGAAAGTCTGGGCATCACACAAGGAGGAAATGTGCCTGCTACAATTTAAAGCAGAGCTAAACTCTGCAATACTTACCTTCCTTCAACGGTCCAACATCCTCTAACTGGCTTTCTGGGTGCTGGGCTTGGGTCTTCTTCTGTACTTGTTTTAACGTACATGAATCTGGCATCATTGCCGACAATTTTGGTGCAGAGGCCTGACAGGATTCCCCCTTATTTTTTTTAAATTCTTGTGTTTTAAAAAATAGCCACAGGGGTTGATTTAGTAAAACTAGAGAGTGCAACATCTGGTGCTTCTGTGCATGGTAGTCAATCAGCTATTAACTTTAGCTTTTGGCAAAAAAATGAAAGCTAATTGGTTTCTATGCACAGCTGCACCACATTTTGTGCACTCCAGTTTTAGTAAATCGACCCCACAGTTTGCTCAGAAAATTTAGTAATAGCTGAATGATCTCATCATTTCAATCATAACTTGTCACTTACCATCCATCAATTACAGTTTATAATTGTGTTTTTTTTTTTTTCATTTTGTAGCGGAGTCTAGAAGTGGTGGACTTGGAATGATGTCCTATCCTTGCACTTGCAGTAGTCATCTATTTTTCTGATGATGTATCGGCTATTGGCATCTGACACATGAAGCAGATGATTCAGAAAAGCTGCAGTCTCATCTATGAGAATACCAGTTACTGTTTTAAAGGAACCCATTTATGGGCTAGTCCAAGACTTCTATACAGTGGTGGGACAAGTCCCTTTAGCACCCAAGGTATACAGACATATATGTGCTTCTCTCCTCTTAAGCTGTAAACTACTTCAGTGGCATAGGTTACAGATCCTGTGCCCCACTTCTGGAAAAACGCCCAAGGTAGCCGTCTCTTCTGCCGATCCCTTAGCCCAGCCCTGCAAATATATACATAACCAATCTACTGAAAGGATTATTTATTTAACATAAATTATACAGGTTCTTAAATGTGGAGTGGAAATGAAAGATTACTAACTAAGCTGAACTCCAAGCTAAGCACACATGTGAAATATATGCATGGAAAACCTACTAAAAATCTCCAGGTCTGTTCAACCAGTTTTGTAATCCAAGAAACCCTGCTAGACAGTACAGCCAGGTCCTGCACACTTTGCAGACTAAACTGCAGTTGAACAAAAAAGCAGCTTGGTCAGAACCAGCCTGTGATTGAACAATGACAAATTAACATTCTGATACACTTACCACCTCTCATGATGTCTTTACTGGGTGTGATTCAACTGAGAAAACTGAGGACTTCTACTGGGAAAAAGGAATTACTGTGGGGGACAGTGTCAGAGTAGAGGTGAGTTTTACAGCCAGAGCTGCTTTTTTATTCAACATCTTAAAGGCTAAACCACGTGAACAAGTTTCATCTTTGGCGGCTACTACTGGATTTAATCTCACCGTGGCAATTACCCCATTTAATATCAACAAGGTAACTGCCCACTTAATATTGTGAGATTTGCAATTATCCTTATAGTGTATTCTGGAGAAAGCTGGCAATGGGAACAGGCCAACACATTTGCGAAAATAAAAGATTGCCTTTAATTACAACTGCCTACATCTAGGGTTGACCCAAACTACTATGTACATACTGAACACTGGAGCATTATTGGGCACTTCATGATTTATATTCTGTTTACATGATTGCTTTTTTACAATAAAATTTGTTTGGGAATATTGATTACGGTTAATTATAAATGCTAGCAGGTTTTTGCAGATAAGATTGTATTTGATATAAAATGTTTTCTCGGACAGAATATTTTTATTTAGTTAATAAAAGCTTCAATGCATATGTATACGGTCAAATTTAATTATTGTGTCATATTGTTGATCGAGCTTGTCTCGAGAGGCATGCCAGTCACGTGGATCTATCTATCTATCTATCTATCTATCTATCTATCTATCTATCTATCTATCTATCTATCTATCTATCTATCTATCTATCTATCTATCTATCTATCTATCTATCGTGTGTGTATATATATATATATATATATATATATATATATATATATATACACACACATACACACTCCCTACCATACAGGTAAATACATGAACTAATGCAGACATTAAAGTGGAGTTCCGGGCACAGAATATTTTTTTTTTTTTCAATCTCCCCCTAACAATCACCCTTACACATCGATACATCCGCTAATCCTGGTTAGAATGGTGAAATAATGAGTTTGCAAGAATAAAATCTTACTTTATATAATTTCTGATGTGCGGCGCCATCTTTGTTGTGGATTGCCGAGTCCGTTGTGGGGAAATGTCTTCCCTTCTTCCTCATTCCAGTGGGCGTAGGCCTGTGAGTCAAGAAATGAGAACAGTGGTCGGCCGCCCATGTGACTGCAAAGTGCATCATGGGAGGGCCGAGGAAGAGCTCCCAGGACGCATTGCGGCAGGAAGTGACGAGGAGAGCCGAGGCACAGGAGGGAGGAAGTCCTTTGAAAGGTGAGTATACAAACCTCTGTAAACAGGTAAGTGAAAAAAAAAAACTATGGGAATATCCAATTCTGACTCAGCGGAGAGTAAGGAATACAATGCAGTAATTATTAGAAATTGAATTTTGTGCCCGGAACTCCGCTTTAATTAAAATCACTTTTAATTTGTTTTTTTTTTACATTTTATTTTAGACATTTTGTAAAATACATAGGGGTCTATTTACTAAAACTGGAAAGTGCAAAATCTGGTGCAGCTGTTCTTGGTGGT
Source organism: Pelophylax lessonae (assembly GCF_965119305.1). NCBI lineage: Eukaryota > Metazoa > Chordata > Amphibia > Anura > Ranidae > Pelophylax > Pelophylax lessonae. The sequence goes on along the minus strand of NC_138768.1, from coordinate 791,967,639 downwards.
CTATCTGCTTTTCACTTAATTTTGTTCACTTAAGCTTTGGCAAAAAAATACCTGGAAGTTGATTGGTTTCAATGCAGAGCTGCACCAAACTTTGCACTCTCTAGTTGTAGTATGTCAACCCCATAGGCTTTTGGCCATGTGTCCAGCACTTGAAGGAGCCCAGAGCAGAATTTTCTCTAGTGATGGTAGTTCCCTTCCCTTATCAGCACAAGGGGCATAACTTACAGTCAATAGGATTTTTTTCTCTTCTGTTAGTGAAAAATCTTCCTCTGTCCTGTTCCTACAAATCTACAATTTCTATAAAGAAATACATATTAGTTGATAGGATGAAAGCAGTTAGGCAGGCCATAGATTACGCAATTTCCTTTCCTTCCACCATGGACAAGTCAGTACTTATAGGGGAATCTCTCCCACAGTGCTTTTTAATACTGCTGGCAGCGAGCGTTCCCTGCCAGCAGAACACAATGATTAGTGTTACCGACTATAATCGTTCAAGGAAAAAACCTGATGGGTTGATTGTACACAAGTCGATTGCTAGATTGACTTGTGTACAACCGGGGTGCTCATACATGATCGAAATTCAGCCAGTCCCTGCTGAACCAGCTGAATTTTGATCCATGTACGGCTGGCCTTACTTCTGAATGGCTGAGAAGCACTCAGCCTGACTCCTTTTTATTTCAGCAGCAGACAGGAAGTTGCCCATACTGTTGCAAGAACACAGCAACGATTACTGTATGTGGTCACTGATACTACATTCCATCACTGCACACATACTGACCTTTATTTTTCTGTAATGGAAATAGTTTGTTTTGCCCAGCTTGGCTATTTTATTATACATAGCAATCACTTAGGGTTTCCTTTTGGCTGTTTTTTTATTATGTACGTTGTAGCCTTGACGTGTTTTTTTTTTTTTTTTTTAGCAATATTTTTCCTTTTAAGTTTGCTCAATATAAATATTCAGTATATGTTGATTCAGTGGAAGTGTATGCATTGCTTTGGTGATGCAGTGCCTTGAAAAAGTATTGATACCCCTTGAAATTTTCCAAATTTTTCATGTTACAACCAAAAACGTAAATGTCTTTTATGTGATAGACCAACTCAAAGTGCCACATAATTGTGAAGTGGAAGGAAAATGATAAATGGTTTTCAACATTTTTTACTCATAAATATCTGAAAAGTGTGACGTGCGTTTGTATTCAGCCCCCTCTGAGTCTATACTTTGTAGAACCACTTTTCGCTGCAAGTCTTGTTGGGTATGTCTCTAACAAAGGGCAGATATGTATTCCTGGAAACTACAGGCCTATCAGTCTAACATCGATAGTTTGTAAACTATTTGAGAGGATGATAAGACACCATATCCAAAAATTTGCTGATGAAAACCGTATCATTAGTAGTAATCAACATGGGTTTACGAACGGTCGCTCTTGCCAAACCAACCTATTAACATTCACAAGAAAGTGAGCTGCCATCTGGACAGGGGTAGGACGGTGGATGTGGTGTATCTGGATTTTTCAAAAGCATTTGATACAGTCCCCCACAAACGCTTAAGCTACAAAGGTTGGTGGGTTAAAACCATAGGGTTTGTTCTTGGATAGAAAACTTGCCACAAGGGCATGTCCAAAGGGTGGTGATAAATAATGTGTACTCAATATACACTAATTGGGATTTTTTTTTACCAAAAACATGTAGCAGAATACATATTGACCTAAACTGATGAAGTAATTAGATTTTTCTACATTTTTTTTATTTCATATGTTTTTATGGCAAAAAGTAAACAATATTGTAGAAATGGCCTGGTCATGGGGGGATGGGGGGAGGGGACTAGAGTGGTTAAACTTCTCCACAGTTTTATCCCTGACCTGTCTGGTGTGTTCTTGACCTTCAAGATGATGTTTGTTCACCAAGGATCTCTAACAAACCTCTGAGGGCTTCACAGAACAGCTGTATTTATACTGAGATTTAATTACACACAGGTAGACTATCTTTACTAGTTAGGTGACTTCTGAAGGTAATTGGTTCCACTAGATTTTAGTTAGGGGTATCAGAGTAAAGAGGGCTGAATACAAATGCACACCACACTTTTCAGATATTTATTTGTAAAACATTTTTAAAACCATTTATCATTTTCCTTCCTCTTCACAATTATGTGCCACTTTGTGTTGGTCAATCACATAAATTCCCAATAAAATACATTTACATTTTTGGTTGTAACATGACAAGATGTGGAACATTTCAAGGGGTATGAATACTTTTTCAAGGCACTGTACCTGGCAGGTGTTGTACCTTCTGTCTTTCCTACCTCACAATCATGTAAAAAACCAGAGTGACAGAAGTGAGTAATAATACATTGAATTAGCCAACAGCTTCTTATGCCTTCCGGAGACTTCAATGGTGAGATTTCCTGTGCTAATTTGTGTTTTTTTTTTTTTTCCCATTATGAAGGCCATAATTTATGCTGCTCTTTTATTTTATTTTTAATATCTATTTTTGTTTAGTCTACAAATTCTGATAAAGGAGAATTTATCAGAGAGGCGTGACAAAGAAGGGATTCTGGTGAGGTTATCCCATCACTGGAGTCACTAAAATCGGATTAGACAGCATGTGACGCAAGTTGCCAGTCGTGGCACAAAATATAAATATCACGTATGGGTGGAACTGACCTTAAGAATATTATAGTATTTGGAATACAATGGCATGTTCTGTTTTGGGCTTCTGAATATTAGCATGGTTTTTCTTGGCACAAGAGTATAGGCACTATTCATCACATGGGTAATTGTACAGGAGTACATTATATTGTGTGTGTATGTAAATGTATGTATGTATGTGTGGGGACAGATTGCCTGTCAAAAACAGTTAACCGCTCCCCCCCCCCCCCAAAAGGTGCCAAATGTGGCATCAGGGGGAGGGAAGACCGACAACGGAAGTTCCACTTGGGTGGAACTCTGCTTTCAGGAACACGACAAAGGGTTAGGGGGAAGTTTTGTTTTGCTGCAGTGCTACTTTACAGCATCTTCTACATAAATTTAAAGCAGAGCAGATTGCATAAAAGTCCTCACTGTCCTTGGCCCCCCTTTATTTCACTACTTTGCTTCTCCCACATTACAGTTCTCAACCGCTTGCCAGCATTACTGTCCTAAGCTCCCCTTTCACACCCCCCCCCCTACCTTACACAGGAAGTGGGGGAGGCACAGCAGGTCTGGATGGCGGGTGGGAACTGCAAACTGGTGATTGTTAGCTAGAACTGCCCTGCATCCTAACCCATTACCTGCTTGTTTACCTCGTGCAGTTTCCACCCTCTATCCGGAACTATCATGCCTCCCACTGTCCACTCTGTGAGGATGACAGTGGCGACACCTGGGGGAAGAACAGGCTCCTAAATGGCGCGGCCGCTGTGATCCAGATGGGAAAGTGATTGGGTCCGGATCTGGACCACGGTCTGCCATTTAGTAATGCCTGCTCTATACCAATTGACCTACAGTATATGAGTAGAGGCTGCCTAGCCAAATATGATAAAATCTGGTCAGCATGGTTGAATTCCATTTGACCCCCCTTCTTCACCTCTACTCCAACCCCCCCGCTTTTCTCTCATAAAACTTGAAAACCTATGTCCTGTGATTGTATATACTGACACTTTATGTTCCCTGACATTTTGTCGCTGAATTATATTTTTGTAAGGATCATACATATTAGGTTTGACATTTTATGGTAGATTATACTTTAAAAACCTTTAACAAAGTTTTTACTGTTTAAGAATGTCCTTGGAAATGGATCCTCCACATTTAAGCAGGTAAAATATCTCCAGGACCGCATGTGTTTTAAGCTCCACATCAAAAGTGCTCCAACGGTGTTATTTACCCACCAACCACCTTCAAAAAGGCTCGCTCATGAGATGGGATGAACCTGAAATTATAAAAGTTAGATGCGCATTTTTACCATTATCACCAGCTCTCTCATAGGAAAAAAAAAAAACTCTCGATAGGAATACAACCATAGGATTAGTACAGCACAATCACCTACTAAATTATTAGTGCAATTATTGTGTAACAAAAAACGTGCAAAAAAAAAAAGTCTGTCAGTGAACAAATAAATCTACACAAAATGTCCCAAAAATGTAAAAAAAAAATAATAAAACAAAAAAGCAGATTAATAAATCCTTATTTTGAATGTTCTTGTTTAATATTTGTTTGATTTTTTTGCTTTGATTTCTTTTTAGTTGGGCAGATTAATATATATATATATATACACAATGTATTCCGATGGGGAGACACACTTATTTCATAAAGGATCTCTTTTTCACCATTCCAACTCCATCACCATAAAATAAATTCTCAAAATGTTTGAAAAATATGAAATGCAATCCAGTAGTTTAATACTGCTTTACTTGCACCATAAGCAGCATGCATGTAAAGAAAGGCTATCATCTGCATAGGGTCCCAACACACAAAATAAAAGCTCTAGGCACCTTGTTTCCAGGCTCATCACTACAATTGGTGCAAAACCACTGCATACTGCACGTAAGTATAACATGTTTTTATTTTTGTAAAAAAAAAATACATCTGAGCCTTTATTATCACTTTAACCTTGCTCTATGAGCACACCCCCATAGGGACTGCAGATTAATTTGGACCCCCCACTAATGCACAGCCAGGAACACCATGTTTTTACAAGCACCCAGAGTCAGAGAATGTTCCGTGGCGTTTTTTGATTATTTTAGGGTTAACTTGGATAGAGATGGGAGATTATAGGATGCCCACTTGACTTCAGCAAACTTCAGGGACATGTTCCTATATACACATATATACAGTCTCCTTCACTCTCCTCTTGCACACATTTGCTTGCTCCAGCTGAATTACTTGATTGATCTGACAGACTCCCAGTCAGATTAGCAAATGCCCCTTACAGGCAAGAACTGGTAGCCTCTTTTTGTGTAGCACAGGCATAATGAACAGCTTGTAACTTCTCCTCTGTGGCCACTGATCCCAGCACCACCTTTTCAGGACTGCCAACCCACCTGGCTGTAGCTGCCCCTTTCACTAGCCCTCTAGGCTAACTCTCCACACCAGTTCACCTGACTGACTTCACCAGCCCACCTGGTTGACTCCCAGGAGATCACTAGGGAAAGGCTGAAGACTTACAGTGGGAAAATAATTTTTTGTTCCCCTGCAGATTTTGTACGTTTGCCCGCTTACAAAGAAATGAAGGGTCTACAATTTATATCATAGGTGTATTTTAAATAATAGAGACAGAATATCAACCAAAAATCCAGAAACAAAACACATATTACAAATGTTATATAGTGAGTAAAAAAATGTTTTTGATCCCCAAGCAAAACATGACTTCGTACTTGGTGGAGAAACCCTTGTTGGCAAGACGTTTCTTGTAGTTAGTGACCAGGTTTGCGCACATCGTAGAAGGTTTTATGGTCCACTCTTCATTACAGGTATTCTCTAAATCCTTATATCTTGGCTGCTGCTTGGCAACTCGGAAGTTACAGCTCCCTCCATAAATATTCTATAGGATTATGGTCTGGAGACTGGCTAGGACACTCCATAACCTTAATGTGCTTCTTCTTGAGCCACTCCTTTATTGCCTTGGCGCTATGTTTTGGGCCATTGTCATGTTGGAAGACCCATCCATGACCCATCTTCAGTGTTCTGGCTGAGGGAAGAAGGTTCTCATCCAAGATTTTATAATACATGGCCCCATCCATTGGCCCCTTAATGCGGCAAAGTCGGTCTGTACCTTTAGCAGACAAACAGCCCCAAGGCATAATGTTTCCACCCCCTTGATAAGAAATATTTGATCCCCTGCAGATTTTGTAAGTTTGCCAACTTATGAAGAAATGAAGGGCCAATAATTTTTATCATATGTGTATTTTAAATGATAGAGACAGAATATTAACCACAAAAAAATCCAGAAGAAAAAAAACCCCACATAAAACAAATGCTATAAATTAAGTTGCAGTTCAGTAAAATAAGTATTTGATCCCCTTGCAAAACACGAGTTAGTATTTGGTGGAGAAACACTTGTTAACAAGCACAGAAATAAGATGTTTCTTGTAGATGGTGACCAGGTTTGCATGAAGGCAGTCTCCCCTTTTGTTAGTCCCCACGGTGTTGCTCTACTCACTCTTGCTCCTGTGCCTCCAGAAAAGACGACTCCTTTGTGTTTTAGCAGGATTCTTCCACCTCCTGAGCCCCGGCCCAAGGCACGACTCCCCCCGCCCAGACTAGGGGGCACCCCTGAGGGCCACTGACAGCCTTCCGAACACTGTATCTCCATCTTCCATCCGACTGCCCCTGCTGCCATGGCCCATGACTATTTACAAGTTGGTCTTAGCCCCCTGCCAGCCCACCACTGGAAATTGACTGAGGCCTCATAAATATGCATGTCAGCTCCTCCTTACCTCCACCCACTAATTCTAGAAGACTCTCCAACCTTCTAGACCAGGGAGAGGCTTCAGAGAGTTGCCAGGATGAGTCATCCAGCCCTGATCTGTACTGAACCCTGACCCAGATTTTAAAGTTTAGGCTTAGCCCTGAGCTAAACTATAATTTACCTACTCTACTTCTAGCACACACTAGAGGGTGCTACATATGCATTCATTAACCGCTTGCCGACTGTATGCTGTATATATTCGGTGGCAAGGCGGCTCTCCTGCACTAGATCACGTACCAAGCTTGTGATCCAGCACTTCCAGGTTGGGGGCATGCCTTGGCGCCGCTGGCGCCTCAATCACTTGTTGGACCTCTTGATTCTTTTATACCATCACTTTTCCATGTTTCTGTGCACAACCTGCATGGATTTAAAAATCAAGCGCTCAACAAATGATGAGTTTAGATTGATACAGCATATAGTTTTTTTTTTTTTTTTCTAATCTGAATGTAGCATTAGCGCTCTTTCACATTGTCCGCATTCCGTTGCGGACCGTGCTCTGCTCAGCGGGGATCGATCCGCGATCTCCGCTGAGCCGGCGGATGACAGCTCCGTCTCCGCACTGTGTGCGGAGGGGGAGGTGTCAGAGCCCCGCTGCTCTCTATGGGGAATCGGATGAGAGCGGACCGCCTGTCCGCTCTCATCCGATCCGATCCCCAGGACGGATGGAAAATAGGGTTTCCATCCGTCCGGATTTCACGGACAGGATCGGATGCGGATGGCAGCGGGTGTCAGCGGACATGTGACCGCTGACATCCGCTGCTCCATAGGGCTGAATGGGGCATCTAATCAGATCTGCCTAAAAAACTGACAGGCGAATCTGATCGGAACGCCCGTGTGAAAGAGCCCTTACTGTATATTATGGGCCCATGTACACAGCTTCTTTGTGTCCAGTAATCTTGTGCTATGTCACGAGAAGAAATGGCCTCACGCAACTGCCAATCCGTATGGACCATTTATTGTACAATCTTCAAAGGCAGACCGCACATAAGCGGACACAAAGTAGCTGCTGTTGATGCGTTTCACACAAAGTTGTGCCTATTCATAACATGGAAGTCGGGGGTGTTACCACTTAAATAGCTCATCTTGTGCGATGCTCAGCGGCATAAGATTTAACCACTTTACCACCGGAGGATTTTGCTGTCTTCCGTCCAGGCCACATTTTGCGATTCGGCGATGTGCGACTTTAACTGACAATTGCGCGGTCGTGCGACGCCGCACCCAAACAAAATTTACGTCCTTTTTTTCCCACAAACAGAGCTTTCTTTTGGTGGTATTTGATCACCTGTGCGATTTTTACTTTTTGCGCTATAAACAAAAAAAGAGCGTTTATTTTGAAAAAATAACACTATTTTTCACATTTTTTTATATGAATTTCCCCCCCAAAAAAATGTAAAAATCAAATTTTTTTAAAATTTCTGGCCAATTTGTTTTCTGCTACCTATGTTTAGTAAAAAAAATCGCAATAAGCGTATTTTGATTGGTTTGCGCAAAAGTTATTGCGTTTACTAACTAAGGGAAAGATTTCTGTCATTTTTGGTGTTTTTTTTTTCACGCGTAATGGCGGTGATCTGCGATTTTTTTTTTGCGGGACTGCGACATTGCGGCGGACAGATCGGACCCTTGACTGACATTTTTGACACTTTTGGGGGTACCAGTGACATTACTACAGTAATCAGTGCTATATATATATATGCACTGTTACTGTAAAAATGACACTGGCAGGGAAGGGGTTAATTTTATTGGAGAGGGAGGGGTTAATGTATGCCTGGTGCTTACTGACGTGTGGGGGGGGAGGTGACTGTGTGACAGAAGGACAGATCGGATGTCCAGCTATGCTGAACACTCCGATCTGTCAGTCCCTGTCACTATGGAGATCCGCCCGCTGTGTTTACACACAGCAGGCGGATCTCCAGACTCGATCCCCGACGATCGGGGCAGAGCAGCGGCAATCGCCGCTGCTCCTCCGCTGGCCCGACTCCCGCTGTGAATGAACACAGAGGGAGCAAGCCTCCGGCGGCGCGCGAGCGCCGCCCACAAGGGGCAGAGTCCAGCGACGTAGGTCTACTTCGCTGGACGGGATCACGGCACTTTCCCGCAGTAGCCTCCATGTGAGCGGAGGTAAAGTGGTTAAAGCAGTGGTGGCTGATGCTCAAAATTTTTTTTGGGGGGGGGGGGGCAAACAGAAAAATGTAATAGGCATTGCTTTGCGGCAAAAAACGCTGTAAAAAATTGCGTGACTGAGGTTGTAAAAGTGTAAAAGGGGCCTTCAGTAATTAAGATATAGTGTGCCCCCTTTCAATGCAGAGAGACCAGCGTGCCCCCTTTCAATGCAGAGTGACCAGCGTGCCCCCTTTCAATGCACAGTGACCAGCGTGCCCCCTTTCAATGCACAGTGATCAGCATGCCCCCTATTAATGCACAGTGACTAGCGTGCCCCCTTTCAATGCACAGTGACCAGCGTGCCCCCTTCCTATGCAGTGACCAGTGTACATGCCCCCTTCAATGCAGTGACCAGGGTACATGCCCCCAATGCAGAGACAAGCATACATGCCCCCTTCAATGCATTGACCAGCATACCATTCCCCCAATGCAGAGATCAGTGTACATGCCCCCAATGCAGTGACCAGCGTACATGCCCCCAATGCAGTGACCAGCGTACATGCCCCCAATGCAGTGACCAGCATACATGCCCCCAATGCAGAGATCAGCGTACATGCCTCCAGTGTAGTGACCAGCGTACATGCCCCCAATGCAGTGACCAGCATACATGCCACCAATGCAGTGACCAGCGTACATGCCCCCAATGCAGAGAACAGTGTGCGTGCCCTCAATGTAGTGACCAGCATACATGACCCCAATGTAGTGACCAGCATACATGCCTCCAATGCAGAGATCGGCGTGCGTGCCCCCAATGTAGTGACCTGCATACATGCACCCAATGCAGAGATCAGCGTGCGTGCCCCCAATGCAGTGACCAGCATACATGCCCCCAATGTAGTGACCAGCATACATGCCCCCAATGCAGAGTACATGCCCCCAATGCAGAGATCAGCGTGCGTTCCCCCTAAGTAGTGACCAGCATACATGCCCCAATGCAGAGATCAGCGTGTATGCCCCCAATGCAGTGACCAGCATACATGCCCCCAATGTAGTGACCAGCATACATGCCCCCAATGCAGAGTACATGCCCCCAATGCAGAGATCAGCGTGCGTGCCCCCAATGTAGTGACCAGCGTACATGTCCCAATGCAAAGATCAGCGTGGTGCCCCCAATGTAGTGACCAGCGTACATGCCCCCAATGCAGAGATAAGCGTGCGTGCCCCCAATGTGGTGACCAGCATACATGCCCCCAATGCAGAGATCAGCGTGCATGCCCCCTTACCTACCTGGAGCGGCGGCGGCAGGCGGCTTCTCAGTCCCGGTGACTGGCGGCGCGTCTCCACGAGTCCTTCCAGCAGCAGCGGCGGCGGGCAGCTTCTTCTCAGTCCCGGTGACCGGCGGCGCGTCTCCACGAGTCCTTCCGCTCCCGCCTCCTCCTCGGCCAATGGTAAGGGGTTTGCCTTGCGGCCAATCAGGAAGCGCGTATCAGACGCGCTTCCTGTTTGGCCAGGAGGAGGATCGGTGTGACAATAGCAAATTTTCATTCGCTATTGTCACACAATGGGTGGGCTCGGGACGCACTGCTCTGCGCCCGGATCCACCCTTTGCATCGCCCTATTAGAGCCTCTGGCTCTAATCAGGTGATTCCAAAAAAAAAATAAAAATCCAATTGAACCTTATGCGTCCGATGCCCTGCATGCAGATTAGCGGGCCGGACGCATGAAGGGGGGGGGGGTGCGGCACCCCTGCGCCCTCTGTACACCGGCCGCCACTGATTTAAAGTAGAAAACTCTAAATGAAGAGCTTGTAGTCAGAATTTCCCCATAATTTATGCATGTACGTGTGTAAACATACGTACATCTGTACATGCTGCAGTTTAAAACTGCGTTAAAAAAAATTTTTACAGACATTTAGAGGTCTAAACGCATGTAAACAGAAACACTTTACAGACCATTAGGATACATTCACATGATCGAATAACAGTGCAAGGGATGTTGAACTTGAGAAGGGGATTTTTCCCAGAGCTTAGTGAATGTGGTGAAGCTCTGCTGACTCCCATCATCCAATCGTGCAAACAAAAATTCAGGTTTTTTTTTTTAGATTTTCCTCGAATGTGATTGGGCATCATTTGCAACATGTAACTTTAACACATTAACTTTGCTTTGGGGCGAATTCCCTTGCTAAGTGAACAGCCTATTTGCCTTTCATAAATGCATCACACTTTGCACAAGGTGCAGCCGCTGTTTGTATGTAACTGCAGTCCTAACTCTATACATTTTGAGAGCTTTCATAGTAGAAGCACATGTATAATAATGGATAGGCAGATGGCAAGTAAGCCTGGAGGGAACCCACCCCTCCTTAAAGGGACAGGGGCGCACTGGACCGCCAGCATATAGCACCATTGCAGCAAAGGTGTCCAGCGTCCCTTCACCAGTATTCCAAAAGTATTAACAAATGGCCACTGCCCTCACCTATAACTGGCTTTCACAGCAAGGAGAAAATGGAAGGGCAACGAATGTAACAGAAGGTAAAAAAAATTCCCAGCTCAACTTACCAGTCAGCCTGCTACTAACTGAATTATCCTGTCTAATAGTTTTTGCACATTTGCAAATACATGCGTACGCTGCAGAGCCACTTCACGGCACCCCATTATTATCTGCAATTCTAACTATACGTTTTTGAGAGTTTCCATGGTAAAAGAACGTGTATAATAATGGATAGGCAGAGGGCAGGTGAGCCTGGAAGGAGCCTCCCCCCCCCCCTCCTTAAAGGCACAGAGGCACACTGGACACCCAGCATATAGCACAATGATAGTACACACAAATGGTCACTGCCCTCACCTATAACTGGCCTTTGCAGCAAGGAGCACATGGGAGGGCAACGCATGTAAAACAAAACCAAAGAAAAATCCCAGCTGTTGTTTTCAGGTTGGCCTGTAAGTCAAGCTGGGAATTTTCTTTGGTTTTGTTTTACATGCTTTGCCCTTCCATGTGCTCCTTGCTGCAAAGGCCAGTTATAGGTGGGGCAGTGGCCTTTTGTTTGTATTGCATGTAACTGCTCATACAAGTGGTCATATGCAAATTGAGCCTCCTATGGACCTTGTGTGCATCTAGGGTTGGAGTGCAGAGTTTTGGATGCACACAAACTGGCTGAAGTAAGTCAGCTAGTTTGTATGTTGCAATAGCAGAGAATATTGCTACATACATCTCTTAATGCAGCAATCTATCCGCATCCCATCGCCCCTGTGAATGTAGCTTTACATGCGGTTTTTACACAGGATCTTTCTGCCTGCATAGATATCAGCAGTGGCGGCCAGTGTATTGAGGGCGCAGGGGCGCCGCCCCCCGTCCATGCGTCCGGCCCCCTAATCTGCATGCAGGGCGCCAGACACGTGGAGCTTAATGGGTTTTTTTTTAAATCACCTGATTAGAGCCAGAGGCTCTAATAGGGTGATGCAAAGGGTGGAGCCAGGGCGCAGAGCAGTGCGCCCCGAGCCCACCCATTGTCACACCGATCCTCCTCCTGGCCAATCAGGAAGCGCGTCCGATACGCGCTTCCTGATTGGCCGCAAGGCAAACCCCATGCCATTGGCCGAGGAGGAGGCGGGAGCGGAGGACACAGTGAGGAGAAGCCACCGCCGGGACTGAACAGAAGCCGCCGCCGGGACTGAAGAGAAGCCGCCGCCGCGGCTGCTCCAGGGCTCCAGGTAAATGCACTGGTCCTGGGGGGGGGGGGCACACTGCATTGAAGGGGGCACGCACGCACGCTGGTCACTACATTGATGGGGGCATGGCAAGCTGGTCACTGCATTGAAGGGGGCATGGCAAGCTGGTCACTGCATTGATGGGGGCACGACACGCTGGTCACTGCATCGATGGAGGCATGGCACGCTGGTCACTGCATTGATGGGGGCACGGCACGCTGGTCACTGCATTGATTGGGGCACGGCACGCTGGTCACTGCATTGAAGGGGGCACGGCAAGCTGGTCACTGCTTTGATGGGGGCACAGCAAGCTGGTCACTGCATTGAAGGCGGCACGGCAAGCTGGTCACTGCATTGATAGGGGCACGGCAAGCTGGTCACTGCATTGATAGGGGCACGGCACGCTGGTCACTGCATTGAAGGGGGCACAGCAAGCTGGTCACTGCATTGAAGGCGGCACGGCAAGCTGGTCACTGCATTGATAGGGGCACGGCAAGCTGGTCACTGCATTGATAGGGGCACGGCACGCTGGTCACTGCATTGATGGGGGCACGGCACGCTGGTCACTGTATTGATGGGGGGCATGTTGGTCCCTGCAATTGAATGGGGGCATGCTGTGGTAACTCTGCATTGAATGGGGGCATGCTGAGGTAACTCTGCATTGAATGGGGGAATGCTGTGGTAACTCTGCATTGAATGGGGGCATGCTGTGGTAACTCTGCATTGAATGGGGGCACGCTGTAGTAACTCTGCATTGAATGGGGGCACGCTGTAGTAACTCTGCATGGATGGGGGCACACTATACTTTGATTACTGAAGGCCCCTTTCACACTTTTGTGACCTCAAAGTCATGCAATTTTTGCCGCGTTTTTTTGCCGCAAAACAATGCCTATTATATTTTTTCTGTTTGCGCCCCCCCAAAAAATTTTGAGCACCAGCCGCCACTGGATATCAGTATTTTATTATGTGCATGAGCCCTAAACGTGAGTTCTACTCTCTGCTCTTTGACACTATGATTTTGTTTTACATACGACTGCAATGCTTTGATGGACTTTTGCATAACCTCTGTGCACCTTTCCTTGTGCTACGTCTGTGCCCTGTGTGACAGCTAGAAGGTTTGCACAATGTGACTTTCTATGAGGTCCAGCTGAGAGGGAGGGATAGAGGACTACCTCCTCTGTCTATGCTGCACTAAGGTGTGACAGGTGAAATTCTATCTGCATGCAGGCTGGATCCTTCTGACGTCTACAGCAAAACCATCCCTATAAGAAGAATCAAAGCTTTAGCCTGGGACAAAATATCCCATCTGAGAAAATTAGACTCAGTCCTTGAGCTTCCTTCTGCACTGAGAGAAGTCATTGTTGAAGAACTAATAGATGTGGTAAGATGTAGTCACGGCTTTTTACCTGTTTGTATCCTTAACTGCCTTCCACTTTTAAAAAGCTTTAAAAAATGCTTATGGTATACATCATTTTTTACAACCTAGATGCCAAAGATTTTAATAACTAGCGAACCTTTTCTTGTGACTAATAAATATCTCTGTATGTGAACTAACCAACCCAAAACAATAGATTAGCAATAATTAAAAGATTAAATTACAACTATTGCAGGATTTGACGGATCCCACAACTGACCGTGCTTTGATAGCCAGTAGAAGTTTCCAAAACACCAAATGGAACTTAAAGCTTTAGTTTTCTTCTGCCTGTTTTTAGGGTGTAGTAGTTCAATTTTCAATCTTACAAATCATATTATTAACAAAATATTATTTGACTAGATTGTATACTCTTTATTAGGTATGATCCCTTTCTATGGAGTTTTCTTTGTTGTGTTTTTTTTTTTTTTTTTTTTTACAAATTTTGTAAATTGTGCAATGGGCATTTGAAAAAAGAAACAATTATTACTGAGACAAGGCAAAAATGTGTAATTTTTATATTTTTTGACACCAACAATTGGTAATCAGTAGGAGTACAGGGTTTTGATGCCTTATATTTAAGTGTCTTACACTGTGGCAGAAAGCTTTATACTATAAGATTCGCACCATTCTGCACACAGACACAGAAGCAAATTATTCATCATGGGGCATCTGCTGTAAATCTTGCATTATGTTGTTGCATTATATCACCTTAAAAATTTGCATTAATTGTCTATAAGGAAATGTGCACATGGTTTCAACTCTTACATTTAATAGATAACTTTCTAGTCTAGTAATTATGTTATACTTGATTTATCCTCTGTAGTTTAATAAGTACAAAAAAAGTGATGTATTGCAGCTTACAGAAACCAATCAAAAATAGCATTAATTAACTCAACTATAGCGCTTCTAAAAGCTGATGCCTGGTTTGCTTATATAGAAAATGTCACATTCTTTGTCCGTCTGCATGTCATCAAATAGGTTTTAAAATTAAATAAAGGATCAGTTCACCCAAAACTAATGTTTCATTTTTTGGTAGATGCTGGACGCCTGATATAAAACAAAAGCAAAACTACTATTATTTTTCATGGCAACCCCACATGAGTTACCATGTCTGCCTACCTGCAGTGAAAATTATGAGGAAGCCCCACTTTTTCTACTTTTTCTTTTTTCTTACTGTAAAATGAAGGAGGAGTGAGATTTGGGGAAGGGCAGGGGATTTTAACAAAAGATTTAAGAAGACTTAAGTAGTCTTTAAATAATGCAGGCCACCAGCATTTACTCATAATCAACACTGAAATTTTGGCTCAACATGGCTTTTTAATAGAAACCTGTTGTAACAGAAAACACAGTCTGCCATTGCTGTGCTGTCCTTCTGAAAATACTTGTTGCCTGGTTGTCATAATGCCACATTCTTTCGTACTTTGAATGACTGATCTGAAACAAATATACAGATAAGGACTTCTGCGACATTCCTGATTTGCACACTTGTTCCTGGTCAGATACTCAAAAAGCTAGTAAGTCAGGACAGCCAAGGAATTAGCATTTTCAGAAGGAGAAAATAAATGGCAGTCTCGGTTTTTGTTTAATGGAAGGTTTACTTAATTACTTCATCTTAATAGTCTTTCCTGGTGTTTCTAGCTGTTTCCCTTCTTGCATTGCAGAAAAGAAAAGGATGGCCGAAGAACAGAGATTAGACACCTTGTCCTCCTCAGGTCAAACTCCGAAGGTGGAGGGGAAGAAGTTACACTTTAATTTGATTCGTAACTATCCACAGAAGAACGCAGAGATCCTCAGCAGCCAGTATGGCTTCAATATCTTCTTAGCCGGGCTGTTGTTGATGTTCGCATGGGCCATCCATGCTGTTGGGATAACAGACAGAGATCTCCTCTCCTATCTGATAACACTAATGCTCATCCAGTTGGTCTGGATGCTCTGGTACATATTTGGGAGCTACACTCAGAGAAGGACAATTATAGAGAAGGACACGGATGCTGGAGCCAGGTGGCTACGATGTAAGTGAGTGATGTGCCTAATTATTTTTTTCAGGAATCTAAGGATAATCAAAATTGCCTCTTAATAGGTGTGTTTAAAAAAGGGGGAACAACAAAAATATAATTATTATTATACTTTTGGCTAAAACTTGTAAGCCCACCACCTGCATTAAAGTCTTGTCCTGTAAGCCTTATACTAACCTTGGAAGTAAGCACATTACATTAGGCTACGATAGGTATCCAATATAGATGGTAATAGCGCTTATTGAAATGTATTTTCTAAGCAAAACAAGAGACATGTCCATTGAGTTTGACTAATAACTACTTACCTTTTCCAATGTCTAAATCTCTATAACAACAAAAACCCTTGACTCATGGTCAAGTTTGCTCTAGAAGATAAACTATTCCTTCCCAATCCCTTAAGGAAATTAGATTAGAACTTATTTACTCAACCTTCTATGATGCCATCCCTTGTAAGTATTAGAAGTATTTTTTGAAACAATCTACGGTTGTCTAGAATTAGTTCCATTGGAAAACTACTTTACATTTTTACTCTCTTACAGTAAAGAACTTTTCACATGTGCTTTTTTTTCTCCTGTCAAAAAAAAAAGTTATCTTGTGTCTTATGCAAGCAAAATCACACTGTTTAAAAAGATTTAAGCACTGTAAAAATACATCTACATCTGCATTTCCATGCACATTCCATGCACAATTTTATGGGAGCAGGTTGCCTTTAATAATAAAAAATAAATTATATATATAACTTTTTGGTTGCTCAATTATGATTTTAGTGGCTTCTGGAGCCTTTATCCAAGTATACTGTTCCAAGAATTAGCTTTCCTATAGGAAGACATTTGTTGCTAAATATAGAAGATATACTAGAGAAAACATAGAAACCCTCATTCTTAGCCCTTCTGAAATTACTAGTTTTCTGGCTATTATGCTGACACTTTGTTGCTTTGAATAACTGATCTAGAACATGTATACAATTAAGCACTTCTCAAACTTTTCAGATTTTCACACTTTAGTGTATATTTGTATAGTGCCCACAATTTATGCAGTGCTTTTTGTAGACTGCAGATCATTCCCTGTCTTTAAGGAGCTTACAATCTAAGGTCCTTATTTCACATACTAGGGCTAATTGACCTACTAGCAAGTCTTTGGGGTGTGGGATTAAACTGGAGTACATAGAGGAAACTTTACAAGCACAGAGAGACCAGGCAAGCTCCATGCAGGTGTTTAAGGATACAATCCCAGAAGTAGCTGTGCTATATGAAAATAATGTTCTTGGTAAATACAATATATATATATATATGTGTTCTTTCCCTTCCTGTAAAGTTGGGTTGTCCCTTATTGCATGGTCAAAATTGAAACCCTATGACTAATGTACATGGGCTTCCAATAGAGAAGCAAGTGAAGTGCAGAACAATCCCGAACAATGGCTTATTTTTGAAGTCAGTAGCAGGTCCATATGAAATCAGATTCAATTTTTCATGGCAAAAACAACAGTAAATGCAAGTTTACACTACATCATAAAATTTCAAACAATGCATTCCACAACTTTTATGCTCCCCAAAATGTCAGAAGTAAAACATAAATGTCCTTTAATACTGGCTTTAAAATGAAAGCTGTGCCTTGTTGGATTAGTTTACTTTTAAAATTTATGAAAATTCAGAGTAGTGAGGCTCCATAGTCAGCTGGAAAAGTTTCTAAACACGATTTATCTAAGGCACCAGAAGCTGTAACCAACCGTTGGGTGACTAAGTACATCAGAGCCCACCTGTAGCTAAAAGATCAGCTTTGGAAGGACTGACCTTTTAAAAATCAATTATTTTTTGTGGAATTGAGGTTTATACTGTGGGTGACTACTGCATGGATAATCCCTGCATTTGTGGCAGAAGAAAAAATATTCTTTTATTTACTATTTCTCAGCAAAATATCAAAGGCCATCAAAACCTTTTACCCTTTACAACCACTAAAAATGCTGAACTGTTGTGAATCTTTATTGAACAGACTCTGAAATGGAATTTAAAAACAATTTCAGTATACTACAGAATTCCTGTTATTTTCAAGGCTGCATGCCACATGTATGAAAATAGGATAGGATTCCTTAATGCAGAGTGGAGCCGATCAGGTTCTAAATTTAATTTTTATGGTCCAATTTTTCAACACAATTAACAAGCATTAACAAATATTACCCTAACTTTTCATGTACTAAGCTAAAAGCCTATAAAAAAGGGAATATAACAATTGGGTGTTTTCTCTGGTAGCACAACTAAACTTAATATATCTTTAAAAAAACATGCAAAAAAAACACCCAAAATCACAATGTCTATAATAGTGAAGTCCATAGCATACGTAAAAAGTTCTTAAATGCATGCACAAACCAATCTGTGGTATCTTCATAGACTTAAACAATCAATATTCTTATGCCAATACTGGTACACTATTATTATTCCTCCACCAGGGTGAAAAAAATGTGACACCACTCCCTTATGTCACCATACTCACCAGAAGTTATTGCCTCTCATTTTATTGATTGACAATAAGGCATTCAATAGATTTTCTTTTCATGTAATTCCGCTACATTAAGGACAATTCGGTCAGCTTCCCATAAGCTCCATACTTGGCTAAGGCTCAAGAGAAAAAAAGCGTTTCACCATTGCGTAATCCCGTATAGAACCTGTCTATTTAAAACCAAGCAAATAAACACTCACAAAAAAAAAAGCTTTAATTGTTGCCCATCAAAATATTAGGTCATCAGATATGCCAAGATTATTGCAGCCAGCAGACAAATCTCACCATACTCGCCCAGCAAACCATGTGCACATGGCATCTGGCGTCACTTCTGATCTGGCATCACTTCCGGTTGCCATACAGTCCCACACTGATGCGTTTAATCACCTCCAAATTTGACACGATTTTTCTGAAATTATCATGGAGTACCCCTTGTTATGTGACTTTGCAGTCCCAAGTCGCAGAACAAGTCACACACGTGTGAAAGAGGCCTAACAGTTACATTTTCAGTATAATCTTTCAGAGTTTAGACCTTCTACTAAGGTTCAAGAAGTACTAAAACACAAAGCAAACATTAATTAGAAGGGAAGATTGTTGTCATGCAGATTCTCCTTAATAATTTTCTAAACCTGTATCAGTTCTGTCTAGACCAGGGTTTCTCAACCAGCGTTCCGTGGAACCCTAGGATTCCTCCTGAGGTTGCTAGGGGTTCCTTGAGCAATAGGTAATTTCTGCCTCTCAGATAAGTTCCAATGACACCATTGTTCCTTTTAGCTATCTGTAAGGGGGTAATTCTTCCCAATGATGTCAAGAGTAAGAAGCATTCTTCCCACTGACTGTCACACTAATGTGTCAGGAGTTGTAGATTTCTAATTTTTAGCAAGGGTTCCCCGAGACCAGAAATTTATTTCAAGGGTTCCTCTGTGTTGAAAAGGTTGAGAAAGGCTGGTCTAGACCTTAGAAAAAGGGGTATGCCCTGAAAGCTTGTCCTGAAAATGTAACTATTCATGCAAATAAAAAACAAGTATCATGGACAGTGCCTAACTGCTTAGTTGAATATAAATAGGCAAATGGACAAGGCAGTAGAATTATCCTTTAACTGTACTCTATACAGAAAAGGTGAGACCTATTGGATGAGGTGGAGCTTAGAGTGGCAAGAGTTATGTACCTAAATAGCATTCAGTTATAGAACTCCAGCTCTTCGGACTTCTATGTTAGCTCTATCCTTTCTATTTCTTAGACAACAAAGCAATACAGCATTTATGTGTGGCTTACTGCAAGACTATGGGGTTGATTTAATAAATCCGGAGAGTACAAACTTTGGTGCAGCTGTGTATGGTAGCCAATCAGCTTCTAACTTCAGCTTGTTCAATTAGGCTTTGACAAGAAAAAAATATGAAAGCTGATTGGTTTGTATGCAGAGCTGCACCAGAGTTTGCACTCTCCAGTTTTAGTAAATCAATCCCTAAGCCTTCCAAGAAATGACGCCCATAAATTTGACGGTGCGCTAAGACTCTCCTGTCTGTGTGCTCCTAAACAGAACAAGTGAACATTCTTTTTATTCAAAGTACAGGGAAAAAGACAAGCAGCTGATGGTTGAGGATTGTATCATCAATAAGTAAGACAGATAAATGGGTGAATCAGATGGCTGTTATCTCATATTTATGAGTATTGTAAAGCTGGCTATTCCCAGGCAAATGTTGGTTTGTCAGATCAACAAAATTTACCAACTACTATGTAGTGTGAGCTTCTATAAGATTAGTGCAGAATAGACTCAGTCATAAGATTCTCACTCATTCTATGTCACTGTCTTTACATTTTATTGATCTAACACACCATAACCTAAGTGTTTGGTAAGATTTATACCTCAGAATGTGTAAAGTGCATTTAAAGGCAATTTTTCTTTTTTTTTTTTTTTTTTTTTTAGTTTTGGATACAGTAGGGAAGGGGGGTTAGACTGTGTTTTGTGAAAAAAATTTTTTTTTTCTTCTACTCTATTAGTTCTGATGACCATTGTCTCCAAGACAAGAAGTGAAGGGAAAATCAAAAATGTTGAGTTGTCCCCAGAGTAGGAGGTAAGGGAAAACCCTTAGGCTCCATGTACACGGGACGTTGTTAAAAGTCCCTTTGAATGCTGGAATTTCTAGGACGTTTGAAACGTCCGTTCGGTCGCGTTTGTACCCGTGTTTAGCGGGCGTTTAGCAGCGTTTGCGGACGTTTGCGTTTAGAAGCGTTCCTAGAGGTCAAAAAAATTATTCCCCTTTAAAATGGAAAAACGTGAACGCTAAACGCGGGTCATCGCGTTCAGACGCGTTTGTGCGTTTGAAACGCCGGGAAACACACGTTCGAACGCAAATAATTGCGTTCTAAAAACAGTCCCTGAACGCAACTGCCTGCAAATGACTGTAAACGACCTGGTGTACATGGACAGATAAGATAAAATGTAGATGGGTTCAGGGGCTTCTGAAAAAAACGCCCAACTGCTCCTACACGGCCATTTCCAGTGTCCCGTGTACATGGAGCCTTAACTGGGGATACCAGTGTCTGTGACAAACCTTCATGAGCAGGTGTTGACAGGTTTTGGGCTTGTGTTGATAGCACCATTTTGACATCAGTATGAAATAGTGATGGACCGATATCAGGTTTCCGTTGCCGATACCGATATTTTGGCCAATGCATATCGGTATTGCCCGATATTTTGTACATTTAACATTTTGCAAAATAAACACAAATTTCAACACAAATCTGTTAATGAACATGCTAATGATTGTTTATTAACATTTTTAACACTGCATTCATTGCAAATTAAACTGCTAGTGGACTACTGCTGCAGTGCAGTAGTGAACTCACTACAATGATTTTAAATCACTACTGCAACTGTAGTCAGTGCAAATTAAACTGCTAGAAAAAAAGCTAGACAACATCAAACAGCTAGACAGTGGATTGGAGGAGTCAGTGGACCACTGCTGCAGTAGTGCACTCACTGCAATGATTTTAAATCACTAACTGCAGTCAGTGCGAAACTGCTAGAAAAAAAGCTAGACAGTGGGGAGTCAGTGGACTACTGCTACAGTAGTACACTCACTCACTGCAATAATTTTAAATCACTACTGCAATACTGCAGTGACTGCACTGCAGTAGTGATTTAAAATTATTGTAGCAGTGAGTGGCGCACTACTGCAGCACACTGACTCCAAACCACTGTCTAGTTTTTTTCTAGCAGTTTTGCACTGACTGCAGCGTAGTACAGTCAGTGCAAAACTGCTAGAAACAAAGCTAGACAAAAGCTAGACAGTGAAATGGATTGGAGACAGTGGAGTGGACACTAGTACTACTACACTTTCAATACTCCCAGTTAAGTAGAACAATATTATAGTGCAGAAAGCATAACATTTCAGCATGTTCACCAGTTAAACGGCTTCTTTTTTTCTCATAAATTGCTGCCACTTCACTAAAAACACGCTCACTTGGTACCGAGGAAGGAGGAGCAGAAAGGTATCTTCTAGCATGGGAAGCGAGTCTTTTGTAGCGTGCCTCATTTTCTTTCCACCACTGAAGAGGATCACCACTTTATCTGTCAATTACTGGTTCCTTCAAATAGAGATGAAGTTCATCATCCAGGCTCATTATTGCAAATTGAGAAGAATCCTCTGCATGAGGCCCCAATATAACACTGAACATGTCATCTATTTCCCCACAATGAAGTTTCTCTTCTGTCTGTTGTCTTTTTGGACATTGTTCTCCTTTTGAAGCATCCTGCTCTTCTACATTAGAAAGCTGCTCTTCTTGACTTTTCTTTTCGGCAGGAACCTCCGACACCTCCTGTTGAATATCTTCTGTCAGCCATTGTTTTGCCTTGGCCAATACATCATCAGAAGAGAAAGGATGGTTCTTGTATTGAGGATCCAAAAGACATGCAAGCACATTTTTATTCTCTTCATGCTTCTCAGAACGTTTGGTGTGGCTGTCCCTCATGGCCTGCCTACATGTTTTAGTGCCACGTGTGTTGGGTCCTTCCCGTTGAAGAAGCATCTTCAGCACTCTCACACATGGGATGACAGATGACACAGATGAGTCGTAATGACTCGCCTCTAGTGTCACTTCCTCTATGGGGAGGAGGGTCTCAATGAAATTGGCTACAATGTCTTACTGATCAGCAGTAGGACAAGAATATCCTCCAAGTCCATATTTACCGTAATATATGGTAAGAGCTCGCTTCTGCTCCAGCATCCTTTGCAGCATATGTAGCATTGAGTTCCATCATGTTGGAACAGCCTGTATCAAGTTGTTTTTGGGTAGGCCAAGGTCTTCCTGAATGCACCTCAGTCACTGCTTGGTAAGGATTGAATGGTGGAAATGGCCTGCACACTTCTTCAGCATGCTAATTATGTCAAGCAAAGCTTTCTGCTTTGACAGACCATCATTTACCACAAGTTGGAGGGTGTGTGCCATGCAACTGAGGTCTGACACTTCAGCAAGTCTCATTCCTTTTACCATGTTCGCTCCGCTGTCTCGAAGCACAAGCATCACTCGGTCTTTGGAGATTCCCTATTCTTCTAGCATGCCTAGAAACATTTCTTTTATGTACTCCCCAGTGTGGGATCCTTGCATCACTTTTGTATTCAACACCACATGCCTTCTTGCCCATCCGCTGTCAATGTAGTGGCATGTAAGACTCATTAATTATTCTGTTTGGCCTGACAAGCAGTCAGTCGTGAATGAGAGTGAGTTGCCAGCATTCTCTGGTTTCAGCATAGCCTTTACTTTCTCAACGACCTTTTGGTGAATCTTTGCCAGCATTTGATTTGATAAAACTTGTCACTCTTCAGTGTGTACCTTGGCTCAACTATGGACATCAACCGCTTAAATCCACAGTCAGACACCATTGTATATGGCTGGTTATCAGTGACCATCATCTCTGTGATTACTCTGTCCAGTAGGGATCCTCCATCCGATTTTAGCCACCTGTTTTTTTTCTGAAACATATCGGTTATTGTTGCCTGGGATAGTGATGTTTCACCTTGTGATTCATTTTCTTTTTTCTGTCCTGCATGAAACAGTTTAACATGATGAACTCTTAGATGTGTCCAAGGATTTGATGTATTTTTGGTTTTTGCAGTTATTGATCCCATGCTTACATTGTTTTTGCAGGTCTTGCACAGTGCTGCTGATTTTCCTGGAGATGGAGATGAAAAATAGTCCCACACAACACTTTAAATTTTTCGATCTGTATCCATCTCCATTGACATTTGAAAGACACTACTACTGAAATTGAATATTAGGCTTAAAAAAAATGTCTGGCACCCTGTGGTGATGAGTGGCTGGCACCCTTTGGGGGTTGGCTGGCTGGCTGTGGCTGGCATCCTGTGGTGGGTGGGTGGGTGGCTGGCACCCTTTGGTTGCTGGCTGGCTGGCACCCTGTGGTGGGTGGGTGGCTGGCTGGCACCCTTTAGTGGCTGGCTGGCACCCTGTGGTGGGTGGCTGGCTGGCACCCTTTGGTGGCTGGCTGGCTGGCACCCTGTGGTGGGTGGTTGGCTGGCACCCTTTGGTGGGTGACTGGCTGGCACCCTGTTGTGGGTGGCTGGCTGGCACCCTGTGGTGAGTGGCTGGCTGGCACCCTTTGGTGGGTGGCTGGCTGGCACCCTTTGGTGGCTGACTGGCACCCTGTGGTGGGTGGCTGGCTGGCACCCTGTGGTGGGTGGCTGGCTGGCACCCTTTGGTGGCTAACTGGCACCCTGTGGTGGGTGGCTGGCTGGCTGCCCTTTGTGGCTGGCTGGCACCCTGTGTTGGGTGGATGGCTGGCACCCTGTGGTGGGTGGCTGGCTGGCACCCTTTGGCGGCTGGGTGGCTGGTTGGCACCCTTTGGTGGCTGGCTAGCTGGCTCCCTGTGGTGGGTGGCTGGCTGGCTGGCACCCTTTGGTGGCTGGCACCCTGTGGTGGGTGGCTGGCTGGCTGGCACCCTGTGATGGGTGGCTGGCACCCTGTGTGGTGGGTAGCTGGCTGGTACAGCCCCAGGGCCTATGGCTGGCTAGCTGGTACAGTCAGGCAGGGCCTGTGGCTGGCTGGCTGGTACAGGGCTACACTACAGGCCTGTATGTGGCCGCGGCAGGCAGGCAGCTGTGTTAAACTGTGCACTGTGTAGTCTGTGACTGTCACTAAATGAGCAAGAATCACACACTGACCGGCCGACTCCAGAGTCCAGAGACTCTTCTGGCCTGTCCGCAGCGGCTGTGTTTTCTGTTAAACACACTGACTGTTGTGCATGCATCCGATAGTGGCCGAAGCTGTCCCAGAGTGCGCAGAGGCGCGTGGCTCAACATGCACGATGACGTCGCGGCAATATCGGCAATATCAGTAATTCAGAGGCCAATTCCGATATATCGGGTAAAGTGCATATCGGCCCTTGATATATCGGCTTTGCCAATAATCGGTCGATCTCTAGTATGAAATGCTTCTGAGATCATTCAGAATTTATTGACAGGTCCATTGGACTTGCAGTTGACCTCCTTTTGACCTGCATTTGAGAAAAAAAGGGAAAAGTTTTCCCTTGTGGCTCTGGTCCAGACACCCCAGGAGGTAGTGACAGGAAGTGCAAGGCACAAAATGGCATGATTACCAAATGTTCAGTTCACTAGTAGCTTCTCCTGTTCAAGTGGTCAGCAGGGTAACTCTCTAGCTGGGAGATGGAGGTCTCAGAGGGATCACAGAGAAACACTGAAAAGGAGCAGGTCAGGTAGCAGCCGGTGGGATGCTGACACCTGCAGTAGTCAAAGATTATGCAAGATAGGACCAGCAAAGAGTAACTGAATAGTAGCAGTGTCAAGGTCAAGGGCAAAGCCAAGGTCACACACAGAAGATCAGTAGGATGTAGATAAGAGAGACAAGGTTGGAAGCCAGATCAAAGTCATACAAGGGTGGTAAGCAGGATTGGAGATAATGTAGTGGCCAGGACCCAAAGCCAAGTTATCCACTTGCCAACCACGCACTGTAGATTTACTGCTACAGTGCAGGCCATCTGCGCAGAATCAGGTATATACAGTGGATATAAAAGTTTACACACCCCCATTAAAATGTCAGGTTTCTGTGATGTAAAAAAATGAGACAAAGATAAATCATTTCAGAACTTTTTCCACTGTTAATGTGACCTATGAACTGTACAACTCAATTGAAAAACAAACTGAAATCTTTTAGGGGGGAAGTAAAAAAAAAAAAAAAAAACAACTAAAATAATGTGGTTGCATAAGTGTGCACACCCTCTTATAACTGGGGATGTAGCTGTGTTTAGAATTTGGCAATCACATTCAGGCCCCGTTCACACTGGGGCGACGCTACTTTGCCGGGCGACTTCATAACATTGAAGTCTATGCAGGTCGCTCCGGGTCGCCCCAAAGAAGCTCCGGACCCTTTTTCTAAGTCGGAGCGACTTGTGTCACTCCTATTAGAACGGGTCCGCAGCTTCTCTATGGAAGGCGACCTACGGCGACCTGTCAGGCGACCAGGTCGCCTGACAGGTCGCCCCCGTGTGAACGGGGGCTAAAACTCATGTTAAATAGGAGTCAGTACACACCTGCCATCATTTAAAATGCCTCTGATTAACCCCAAATAAAGTTCAGCTGTTCTAGTAGGTATTTCGTGACATTTTCTTAGTCGCATCCTACAGCAAAAGCTTTGGTTCGCAGAGAGTTTCCAAAGCATCAGAGGGATCTCATTGTTAAAAGTTCTAAGTCAGGAGAAGGGTACAAAAGAATTTCCTGTGTTCCATTAGATATATCATGGAACACAGTGAAGACAGTCATCATCAAGTGGAGAAAATATGGCACAACACGAAAGTGGAGTTACCCGTTTAAGTAGAATGAAACCCTCTTATCCTTTACAGCCAAGGAAGCTGCTTCAGTTTGATAGGCAACTGCCATGGTGCTGCACATTTGTTGGTTTGACACTTTGGTAGAGGACACAAGAAAATGTGACAGTTAGCAATCCCGGCATTCCAGGAATGTAACTGTTTTTTAAAAACCATTAAATCAATGGGTTTATTTCCACTTTATGATTTACTGCTGGGGCTCTGGGCTTCAGTAAAATGGCGGCCTCCAACAAAAAGAAACCGCAGCAATGCTGGAGGCAATTTACAGCGCACACTAAGTTTGGTAGCATTATTGTGTAATGTATACTTTCTAAAGAACATTATTTTTATCAAGTTGTTATGGGTAAAGTTCCACGTTAACTAAATCTGCAATTCATTGAACCACTCACTGAGTAAGATATAACAGAAAAAAAGTTTTGCCTTCAGAAAAACCTCACCTTTTTCTTTTTTTTTTTTTTAAGTAAATACATGACTGTATAAAATAGGGGTCCTTTTTATTTGCCTACAATTCTGCTTTAATATTTGAATGACATGCATTGAGATATAAATCCAACTATTTTTTTTTTCAATTGCAGGTGGTATCACACTATTTGCAGTTATTACTCTTATCTTGGATTCATTCAAAATTGGCTACTACATTGGGTACTCTGAATGTTTATCTATAACAGAGGGGATATTTCCAGTGACTCACACCATCCACACACTTTTACAGGTAGGAGGATTCCTATATTTATACCATTTCACACTAAAACCTGCAAGAAGTATGTGAAAATTTCTGTGTAGGTATCCTTTTTAGGGCTCAGGCACACGGCATCTCAAAGAAGCTCAAAGAAGCTCAAAGAAGCTGCTCCTACAGGCTTTTGAGCTTTCTTGAGCTCTCATTTTTTCTGCCTGTAAACTCCCCTTTATGAGCAGAAAAGACACCCAACTACCCAAAAACATGTGAAAAAACTTGAAAAAGCTCAAAGAAGCTTAATAAAAATGTGCAACATAGCACAAGCCTCTTCAAGCTTTTAGGCAGAGAAATAAAAGCTCAAATGCCTGTAAAACCAGCTTTTTTTTTCAGCTGCAGTGTGCATGAGCCCTTAATCTTCACAGAATCGTGTCTGATTGTATCTAAGCCACACAATGAATTGCCGATTGTTCTTGTAACTGAACCTTAATTGTTAGGTAGGCTATAGTCCCATGACATTGTCCTGTCATTAGGCTTTTTATCTACACATTATTACTGCCCAGTAGTTGCTTGTACTATGTAATTATTTGCCCCAAATTTATAGTATGGATATAAAGAGACAGCAGAAGGTTTATGTATCTGAGTACTTCTTAATTAGTTCTCATAGCCTAACATACCCATTAACTTTAGATTCTTAGTGCTCAATCTGCAGGTTTTTGGCTCTTGCTGTGTGTCTCTTGGACCTAGTGATGCCAACCTGCTGTGGCAAAATAAGGGAAAGAGTGTGCAGTGCCAGGTGGGGACCACTGCGCCAAATAGTATTTTATAGGCTGAAGAACATCTTCACTGGAAGATGATGTCACCCTTTCCTATGTTCTACAGGGGAGCCCCCCTCACAACAGAAAAAGTATGAGAAAGCAAAATATGAATTTATGAATTCACATATTTTTATTGTATGAGTATAAACTTTTTTGCATGCCTAGTGCCTGCTATGTATATCTGTTGATCAACCTTGTAGTCATGTAATCCTGATATACCTGCAAAGTAGATCAACAGACATATATAGGCACCAGGCAGGTGACACATCTGTCCAGCCCATGCAGTGCTAGGTGTGTGTCATTGAGATATGTAGGTCTCCTCCACTCACCAATGTTACCACTGTCTCCCCCGGCACCTATAATCTGAGCGATAGCTCCAGTGCTGCATGTGGAAAGTGGACAGAGGGGCTTCCTGACAGTCCAAAACCCAGCTTCTAGGACATTGACCCCAGCACAGGGGGGCACCTCTACACTCCTTTTCCAACACTGCTAACCCCTGCACCCCTGCCACCCTCTTTCAAAACTGCTCACTTTTACACTCTTTGCCACCCTCTTCCAACGTTGCTCATCTCTGCACCCCTTGTAACCCTTCTTCCAACACTGTTCACTTCTGCTCCCATCATTCTCTTCTAACACTGTTCACTTTTGCATCCCCTGCCTCCTTTTTCCAACACTGCTCACCTCTGCATCCCCTGTCACCCTCTTCCAACATTGCTCATCTCTGCATCCCCTGCATATTGAACCAATAAGGGACACAGCATTTCAGGATAAAAAGCAGGATATTCTCATATAGTATATACACATGTGAGAAATCTATTTGGACCCCAGCATTCGATAATAGTAACACTGATTTACAAAAGGGCTGTAATGGCAGTGATCTCTAGCAGTCTCATGTAACATATTGAAAAAATATATGAAATTACTTCCCGCAGAAACTACCTCTTGTGGTAGAGAATTCCACAATCTTGTAGCCCTAACAGTAAAGAACCCCCTGCGTTGCCTGAGGTTAAAACGCTTCTCCTCTAATCGCATTGTATGTCCTCACGTCCTCATGCAATCCTTGCGACTGAATAGCTTTTTTTCCATGCCGAGATCACCATTGAGGTATTTGTAAATTGCTATCATGTCCCCTCTCAGGCGTCTCTTCTCCAGGGAGAATAAATTAAGCAATTGTAGACGCTCTTCATAATTAAGGTCCTCCAATCCCCTAATTAGTTTAGTTGCCCTTCTCTGGACTCTCTCCAGCTTTAACACATCCCTCCTGAGGACTGGCGACCAGAACTGGACAGAATACTCAAGATGCGGTCGGACCAGAGTTTTATAAAGTGGTAGGATTATAGTTTTATCTCTGGAATGCATCCCCTTCTTTATGCATGCTAATATTCTGCCGGCTTTGGCAGCTGCCCCTTGACATTGCATGCTATTGCCTAGTCTATCCTCTACCAAGGCTCCAACCTAAAGTGTATTGTGCTTTTATGTTTTTAGTCCCTAAGTGAAAAACTTTACACTTCTTCACATTAAACCTCATTTGTCATGTCGTTGCCCAATTTTGTGTCATCTGCAAAAACTGCTATAGAACTATTGATTCCGTCCTCAATGCTGTTTATGAATAAATTGAACAAGGTTGGTCCCAGGACTGAGCCTTGGGGGACCCCACTTACCACCCCAGACCAGTCTGAGTATGCGCTATTTATTACCACCCTTTGGACACGCCCTTTTAGCCAGTTCCGTATCCAAGAGCAAACCTTGTGGTCGATGCCTGCAGACCTTATTTTATAAATTAAGCGCCTGTGGGGAACTGTATCAAACGCCTTAGCGAAATCCAGGTACATCACATTCACTGGTCACCCCCTATCTAGCTCACAGCTCACCTCTTCGTAGAATGTTAACAGATTTGTTTGACTAGAACGCCCATTTGTAAACCCGTGCTGATTACTGCTGATGATGTTGTAGTCTTTAGCAAACTCTATGATATAGTCCCTTATCATCCCCTCCAGAAGTTTACATACTATCAATGTCAGGCTGACCGGCCTATAATTTCCCGGGACATGCCTCTGCCCTTTTTTGAATAACGGTATCATGTTAGCTTTCCTCCAATCCTGGTACATTTCCTCTCATAATACTGTCAGCAAAGATCAGGAACAGTGGTCTAGATATAGTTTTACTAAGTTCTTTGAGTACTCTCGGATGTACGCCATCCGGGCCTGGTGATTTATTTGTGTTAACTTTATCCAGCCTTTCCCTGATTTCACCCTCTGTTAGCCATAGCAGCAAGTCCTGTGAATTACTTCCAACCATACAGTCATGGTCAGTGTACCCCTCCTTTTCCTGTGTAAAGACTGAGGAGAAAAAAGCATTAAGCTCGTCACCTACTGGCATGTCACTAGTCCTCATTGCACCCAGTGCTGACGCCAGCAGAAGGTGGCTTAAGCAGCTGCCTTACAGTGCTGGGATGGGGGGTGGTAAATAGATGTCTTCTGTTGTGGTCATTGGTCATAGGATCAGCGATGTCCTAAGAAACTGATGATGGCATGTTCTGTAGAGCACGAAGGGCAGAGCTGCTATGCCTACCAAATCCGTGCCCCCCCCCCCCCCCCCGACTCTGGCTCCAGCTTTTCCTGGCTCCTGTCACAGCAAAGGGAAACCCTTGCTGTGCAGAGGTGCTCTGCTAATCAACTCCGCTCCTCGCTGACTCAAGCTTCAGCTTTAGCTTCCTGGCTCTGGCTCCTGGCACAGCAAGGGGGAACTCCTGCTGTCCAGAACTGCTCTGCCTACAAACTCCGCTCCCCCACTCCAGCTTCAGCTTCCTGGCTCCTGGCAGCTCCTGCCTGGTAAGGACACAGTGACGGGGAAGAGGGGGAGGGGAGGAAGTAAAAAGGGGGTACAGAGAAGGGAACACAGTCATGGAGGACACAGTCATGGAAGACACAGTGATGAGGGCACAGTGATGAAGGACAAAGTGGTGGAGGACAAAGAGATGAAGGCACAGTGACAATGCATATAGTCTATGTGCACCGTTGGTCACTTTCTCACTGAAGTGACCCTCATTGTCAAGTTCTAAAGTTGGGAGGTATACATACCAAACGTATTGGGACGCCTGCCTTTAAAAGCACATGTACTTTAATGGCATCCCAGTCTTAGTCCATAAGGTTCAATATTGAGTTGGCCAACCCTTTGCAGCTATAACAGCTTCAAATCTTCTAGGAAGGCTGTCCACAAGGTTTAGGAGTGTGTCTATAGGAATGTTTGACATTTCTTTCAGGAGCCTATTTGTGATGTCAGCACTGATGTGGACGAGAAGGTCTGGCTCACAGTCTCTGCTCCAATTCATACCAAAGGTATTCTATCCAGGACTCTGTACAGGCCAGTCAAGTTCCTCCAACCCAGACTCGCTCATCCATGTCTTTATGGAACTTTCTTTGTGCACTGGTCTTAATCATTTCAGGGATTGGGCTTTGCCTCTTAGTTCCAGTGAAGGGAATTCCTTAAGGCGTCAGCATACCAAGACATTTTGGACAATTTCATGTTCCCAACTTCGTGGGAACAGTTTGGGGATGGCCCCTTCCTGTTCCAACATGACTGCACACCAGTGCACAAAGCAAGGTCCATAAAGACATGGATGAGCCAGTATGGGGTGGAGGAACTTGATTGGCCTGCACTCTAACCTCAACTTGATAGAACACCCTTGGGATGAGTTCGAGTGGAGACTGCAAGTTAGGCCTTTTCGTCCACATCAGTGCCTGACCTCAAAAACGGGCTTCTGAAAGAATAGTCAAACATTCCCATAGACACACTCCTAAAACTTGTGGACAGCCTTCCTAGAATAGTTGACTCTGTTATAGTTGCAAAGGGTGGGCCAACTCAATAGTGAACCCTCCGGTCTAAAACTGGGAATGGTATTAAAGTTCATGTGCGTTTAAAGGCAGGTTCCAATACTTCTGGTAATATAGTATACATGAAGGCGGTTCTTTAAAGCTGGCCATACAATCTGATTGTTCAATCTCTTTACAATAATGCTTAGATTTACAAGTGTCATTTATATGTGACAAATAAAGTGATGTCCTACCTAAGTGATGTCAATTTGACATGTTCACCTTGGCTCTAGATGACCTTGTTCCGGTATTGCATTTAGGAGACATTTCTTTGGAAGTGCCCCATTCCCATTGTGGATTTAGCCATTTATAATCTTAACAAGACTTTGACTGTGCCTGTTAGGACATTTCAATGTTTAATAATCCTGTGGCTAAAATACAGGAAGCCCTTTCCAAGGCACAATTCCCCCTAGCAGGCCCTGCCCTGCAACCTGACGCTTCTGTAATTTCCATCTTGCATAAATCCTGGGTTTAGGGTCCAAGGACATGTCTAGAGATCCCAGATCAATCTTTAGTGGTCCTCTGTTTTCCAGCAATTGGAACTTATGCATGTTGATCTGCACTACTGTGTTGATGGGCATGCGGTTATCATATGCCTAATACCTAGAATGCATCTCTGTGCAATGCAGAGGACCCTTTGGGTCAAATACTAGTTTGCAGAATATCAGTGCACAAACACTTATTATGTAATTATAAAACTATGATTTTTAAGTATATTCAGGGATTAAGAGGGGACTCTAGACTGCTATACTGAATATGGATATATGAATATGTAATATAAAAGTCTTTAAGAGTCCTCAATATGTTCTCATATCTCGACAATGGCAAGTGCCTTTTTGGTGGACAACCTTACCAAGGTAGACAACCTTACCAAGGTAGTCATAGGAAGAGAAGTGTACTGTTTTGACCCAGCAAAAGAAGGGAAAAACCTCAGACGGGAAAACATTTTACCTCTGTAGCTAGGCAGAGTTCCTTTTGGTTCTTACAGTTATCTAGAGCCTGGGCCAAGCCAGGTTTCATCACAGGCCTTGCACTGTAAAATCTTCCATCCAGCAAACAAGTCGTCCTTGCAATAACAAGACGCACCCACTCCTTAATGTGAAGGGACGTCAGTTAGCCTTTGCTACCACCTGGGCTGAACATATGTTGGATACATGATTGAAGGACATGGTGTCCTGGGGCTACAAACCAAAGGTTCAAGCTCTACCTCCATCCAACTTTGTTTTGTGGATCTGCCAACATCCTCAAAAGATAACCAGACCTCCATGCTGGTTTGATACAACTTCCCTTTCTGTGAGTCACAGCCATCTTCCCGAAAAAAGCAAGATTTCAGGGTTTCTATTTGAACTTGTCCCTGAAGCAAAGGGGCTCAAAGGGGCTAAAGGAGCTCAATGTCTTTATTTAGCTGTGAACACTCCACTTGGAATCTATCCAGTCAGACATTGCTTTCCTCCTTCCAGGGAACTTTCTGGCCTCCGTGGACATGAAGGCTGTCTATTTGCATATCCCATCTTTTCAGTACATCAACCCTACCTGCATTTTGCTGAGGAAATGCATCCCAACCATTTCATTGCCCTTCCCTCTGTACACTGTACTTCAAGCCTTCACTAAGGTGCTAGTCCCTGTATGTGCGCTGCTTTGTTCACAGGGCATACCCATAATGGGATACTTTAACCTCCCTGGCGGTATGATTCTTTCCGATTTTAGGTGCTGAAAGCGGTACCATTATTTTGCATGTAATTCTTAAGAATGAGCAGCCCAAACCAACTATTTACATATGATTTTTTTTTTTTTTACTGTGCGTTCTTTTTTATAACATCTTGGGTATGATAAAGTT
Source organism: Pelophylax lessonae (assembly GCF_965119305.1). Lineage (NCBI taxonomy): Eukaryota > Metazoa > Chordata > Amphibia > Anura > Ranidae > Pelophylax > Pelophylax lessonae. Next base: position 791,934,414 of record NC_138768.1, on the reverse strand, counting down.
TGAAACACAAAATCATAAATTATAATATAATAAATAACTATAAATAAGTTAAAGTATATATATATATATATATATATACATAAAAAGTACAGTAAAACTGCAGGAAAGGGCACTGGGGGGTAAACTAATGTGAATTTATTTTATTTTGTATCAGTGTGTTTGGGTGTTTTACTGTTTGAATTTGCCGCCGGTTCCACCCCCCTGCGAGCGACACGTCGCAGGAGACGGAAGCCAGGGCACGCAGAGCATCGGGAGGAAGATCCGCCGCCGCACACCACTGGGATATATCGTTTGATCCCGGGGACAAGGTGAGCACCCTTTCTTACAGGATCCAGCGATCTTCCTAGCGATACCCCGAGTGTGGCTCGGGGTTACCGCTTTTGGCACTGAAATTTAACCCCGAGCCACACTCGGGAATACTGCTAGGAAGATTAACAAGCTTCTCCTGAGGGAACAGTCAGCACAGTGATTGTCTGCCAATGTCCATCAAACTGTTCAGACTCTGCAGAGGTTCAGTCTGGTCCTGGACCTTCATAATTCAGCACTGGAACCAACTCTTTGCTTGGAGTATATAGGTCTCTTTCTAGATATGGCTCAGTCCAGAGTTTCTCTCCTGCCTCTCCATTCCCAGGTTTGAACTCTGCATCCCAAGAGCTGACTAACTCTCTATCTACGCATGAATGTTTTGGGCTTGATGGTTGTCCTTCTCAAGGTGATTCCATGTGCCTAATTCCACGCTAGACTACTGCAACTATCATTTTGGGCTGGGTGGACCCAGTAGGCACATTCACTAGACAATCATGTTCTTTTGATGCCCAGTACCAGGTTATCCATGGCCCAGTGGTTCACGAATTCCAGCTTTGAAATCCTTCTTTCTGTGGGCCTAGAAGGTTCTCATGATTAATGCCAGCCTAACAGGCTGGGGAGGAGTCCTGGACACCCTTTCAAGGGGAGAGACTTTGCTGCCGGAAGAAGATTATCTCACAATAAATGTACAAGAACGCAGAGCAATTTGGATATCACTTCATCATTGGACCTCTCAACTGAGAAGTTATCCAAAATGCATTCAGTCAGAAAACACCACAGCAGGCATGTGCCAACTGTCCACCAAGCACATTCCTGTTATTCCTCCACTCCTAAAGGCTAGACAATATCTTCTCACCAGGTCTACTATTGCACCTGAAAAGTGTACTTCGCATAGTCTGAGGCAAGGAATTTCTTTCCCAGGAGGTACTCCGAGGTATTCCGTGGGACACATCCTAGCCTTTCTCAGGTCTGGTCTGGATCAACATTTTGCTTAGGTACTATTAAAATTAGATCTTGGCCCTCTTGATTCATTTCAAAGATTACTTTCCTCTTCTTCTTCATTGAAAGACATTGTCCAGGGTGTAATTCACATAGCTCCACTTTTACATCCACCACTGATACCATGGGGTCTCAACCTATCTCTGACAGCTCTTTAAAGGCTGCCCATTGAACATATTATAGGGAGAGCCAGCTGGCAGATTTATCTCTTACATAGCCTTTTCTGGTGCTTCACAGGGAGAAAGTTGTCTTGAGGCCCACAGTCCCCTTTCTCCTTAGGGTGGTTCTCCCTTTCACCTTAACCCAGATATCGTGCTCCACCTCTCTGCCATGTGCCAGTAAATGCTATGGAGATATTTCTAGGTTGTTTGCATGTGGTGTGAGAGCTCTAAGAGTTAAGACTTTTTCAGTGAACTGAACTTTGTCACTCCTGAAGGTCCCTGTTAGGGAAAACCTGCCTCCTGTTGCTTTATTTCTACTTGGCTTAGGCAGCTCAGTATTTAATCCTATAAGTTTAGGACAAGATTCTATCTTTTTCTGTGAAGTGCACTCCACTAGATCAGTCAGTGCCTCTTGGACTTTAGCATCCAGCATTATTTTCTAAGGTTACTTATTGGTGAAGTTTTACCAGATAGTTGTTAAGGCCTCTTCTAATGCCAGCTTCAGGTGTAAAGTCCATTTGGCCAGCTCCTGAGCTGAAAGCTACCCCAGATTTTTCCCTATTGATGAAGGACTTGTTAGCATTTTGTTACTCGGTTGTTCATCTCTCAGTAGAACTGCGTTTTGGACATCCTACTGAACTTGTGTCCCTTTATGCACAACAAGAAAACTATACAATCTTTTTTTTTTTTTTTTTTTTTTTTTTAAGGTACGTAGATCCCACCCCTCTTTTTCTTTAAGATTCACTCTAATTATTCTCATCATGGAGCATGATGGAAGGCATAGTAAGGTTATGTTTGTTTGATAGTGTCTAATCTTCTGTAAGCGACAGTATAACCCGCTTGTCTCAGAATTAATTATTATTAATTATTATTACTATTATAGTTATCAAGTTATATTATTATAATAAAACAATTTAAATCAACATCTATATTCAGACCAGCAGGATTGAGATGATCTAGAGTATAGATCCACTTTGCTTCATTTTTAGAGATTTCTCATATCTGAGCCTCATCACTTTCTGTATAACCTGATCAATGAAGATATATTTGAGCCTCTGTTAATGTTGGCTACCACCCACGCTTGCCTGTATGATATACTATAAACCAAAAGTGCTAAGTGCATGTACAATTACAGTAAATGAATACTAAATAAATAAATAAAAAGTGTTACTATAATTAATACTGTTCTATGTGGGTATATTGAAATTATATATATATATATATATATATATATATATATATATATATATATATATATATATAAGCCTCTGTTGCTATTGGCTACCACCATCACTTGCCTCAATATGATGTGTGTTACAAACCAAAAAGTGCCATGTGCATGTAGCATATATTATCAATCAATTACTGTAAATAAATAAGTGCAAAAATACATACATAAATAAATTAAAATTATTCCTATAATCAATACGGTGCTATGTGAAATAGTCCCAACAACCTCTGGTTGTACAAGTGATATATCACATTAAATGCAGTCTAAAACGTCCATTAGCATTTTGGTGCAAAAATAAAACAGTGTTCCGTGCTAGTTCAAAGTGCAGATGCTAATTATAATCTTCCCCGCCAGCCGCGTTATAGTTAGGCTTCACAAAAAACAAATCCGAAAATGAATGTGAATGGGCCACTCACCAGAAGGTGTTGGTCTTGGCTGCTGTATAGCATCAAGACCAAATAGCGCTTAGGTGGTCACCCCGACCAGGAACGGTATGCAATGTGTCCTTAATAGTCACCCCGACCAGGAACAGCAGTCTGTGTATCGCCTCTCCAGCACCCCTCTTATTGGCAGGGATGGAAAGTAAAGAAGAAAACTCTGGATAGTGCAATACCATAAAAACTTTTATTTCCCATCCATGGGCTAAAAACATCCACAATTGTAGTAAAAAGCAATTAAAAAGCAGTCCTGTGACTAGTCCCACAGTGGAGTTAGAGTGGACGGCGATGTATCTTCCAGCGTGCGTTCCACTCACTCCTTGTCACATTATCACGTGCATTCCACCTGGAACGCACGCCAGAATATACACTGCCATCCACTCTAACTCCGCTGTGTGACTAGTCTTTAACGGTGGAAGGGAGACTGGGGCAGAGCCGCAGAAGGCGGTGGGAGGGAGGGACGTCCCCTCTTGCTTGCTGGGATAACGCCTGAGTGATTACTGAGCTGCATGTTATCTTCTGAAAGCTGGCCGCCTGTTCTAAAAAATGGTACCGCCGGCTGGTTGGATTCAGCTTTGATCGGGTCTTTGATCATGAAACCCTGAAGCAATGTCACTTCTGGTTTACTCAGCTGCAAATACTGTAGCACCGATTTAAAAAAAATGGCAGTATTCAAAAGTGGCTTTTTGAATACTTTGAAGTGCAGTGGAGGGATCTGGAGTTTTTTAGACCCCCGATCCCTCCATAAAGAGTACCTGGCATTGCCTATTACTGTCACAAGCGATGTTGCTTGTGACAGCAATAAAAGGGATCAGATTTTTTATTTTTTTTAAAGTGTTAAGAATAAAAAGAAAAAAATCAAAAAGGGCCCCCGTCCCCGTGAGCACACGCACGAAAGAAAAAAATGCATATGTAAGTGGCGCCTGGAAATGAAAACTATTTTTATATCACACATGTGAGGTATTGCCGCGATCGACAGAGTGAGAGCAATAATTCTAGATAAGACCTCCTCTGTAACTCTAAACTGGTAACAGTTAAAACATTTTAAAGCATCGCCTATGGAGATTTTTAAGTAGTTTGTCGCCATTCCACGAGTTTTAAACTGTAACACGTTCAGTATCTATTTACTCAGCGTGACATCATCTTTCACAATATACAAAAAAATTGGGCTAACTTTACTGTTTAGTTTTTTTTTAAATGCAGTGAAATTAATTTTTTCCCAAAAAATTGCGTTTGAAAGACCGTTGCTAGTTGCTACATCACCCGTTACCAATGAGCCTTGTTCCCAGGAACATGGGCAAGGGGAATATAGACAAGAACATTTGATACCAGACATGGATAAACACTGGGAATTACATCTGCATTGAATTGCATAAAGTGTGTTGGCTGTTCTCGTGAATGAGACAGCACCTGTTTCTAGTGAGTTGTCATTTTAAATATTTGCACAATTAAAGGAGCACCTCACTTTTTATGGACTTTTATCTATGGACTATTTTTTCTGTTGATGGAAGCGCTGCAATTTTGTTTTTTTCTTGAATTAAGGATTGTGTATTTCCTTTATTGCTAGCAGCTAATTCTTTTTGTGGTGTAGTGCTGATCTTTTTTGCTACACTGGGATGCCCCCATAGCTACTCCCTCGGTTTGTAGATAAAAACAATCTCCAAACCAAAAAAAGTTATGATTCTAAGTAAAATCAATCCATTTCAAAATGCCGTTTCTCTTTTTTTCCAACAATGAAGAATTATCTTCCAGTGTTCACTTAACTTTAGCCCCTCGTTTAATGTAATATTTGTATAAAGTGAGGCTACATTCTGTGTAATAATTATATAATTATCACTCTAAGACATGTCATCCAATATTGTAATCAGATGTCTACTATTAATGAAAAAGCTAGTTTTAGTTACAAGGGGTTGCAGATAAGTGTCAATATATTAAAAAAAAATAGTGCAACCATGCAAAAGAAATGACTATTAAATATGGAGACAATCCATAAATAAAAATGGGGGTTTAGTCCCACCATATGGCCATATCGTGCTCAAGCCCACCACTGCGTCAAAGTACCCCATTATCAGTGGGTCCTACACTATCCATAGAAAAGGGGTGAATCCAGCCTCTCCAACCCTTGGAGACAACACTCCTTGCTGGGATGGATGTGCTAATGCACTACAAAGGACTCCTCCTGTATCTACTCGATGGTGGACTCTGATAGAGTACAGGTGTGTGTGGGGGGTGGGATGCTCTACCTCAGAAGTCTGGTCAGACCGAATACATAATAAACAAGCAAAAAATTGGGGGAGCAAACCCTGAACATGTATATCTAAAGCCGGTGCAGCTATGGACCAAGCAACATGTATATTAAAAAAGAATAGCGCAACCATGCAAAAGAAATGACTATTAAATATGGAGACAATCCATAAATAAAAATGGGGGTTTAGCCCCACCATATGGCCATATCGTGCTCAAGCCCACCACTGCGTCAAAGTACCCCATTATCAGTGGGTCCTACACTATCCATAGAAAAGGGGTGAATCCAGCCTCTCCAACCCTTGGAGACAACACTCCTTGCTGGGATGGATGTGCTAATGCACTACAAAGGACTCCTCCTGTATCTACTTGATGGTGGACTCTGATAGAGTACAGGTGTGTGTGGGGGGTGGGATGCTCTACCTCAGAAGTCTGGTCAGACCGAATACATAATAAACAAGCAAAAAATTGGGGGAGCAAACCCTGAACATGTATATCTAAAGCCGGTGCAGCTATGGACCAAGCAACATGTATATTAAAAAAGAATAGCGCAACCATGCAAAAGAAATGACTATTAAATATGGAGACAATCCATAAATAAAAATGGGGGTTTAGTCCCACCATATGGCCATATCGTGCTCAAGCCCACCACTGCGTCAAAGTACCCCATTATCAGTGGGTCCTACACTATCCATAGAAAAGGGGTGAATCCAGCCTCTCCAACCCTTATAGACAACACTCCTTGCTGAGATTCAAATTTGGTAATTTCTTTTGCATGTGTGCGCTATTCTTTTTTAATATACATGTCTTTTGGTTCATAGCTGCACCAGCTTTAGAAATACATGGGTATGCTCCCCCAAATTTTTTGCTTGTTTATTATGTATTTGGTCTGACCAGACTACCGAGGTTGAGCAACCCACCCCACCCCCCACACACACACACACCTGAAAATACTCTATCAGTGTCCACTATCAAGTGGATATAGGAGGAGTCCCCTGTAGTGCATTTGCACATCTTTCCCAGCAAGGAGTATTATCTCCAAGGGTTAGAAAGGCTGGATTCATCTCTTTTTCATGGATAGTGTAGGACCCACTGATAATGGGGTACTTTGACGCAGTGGTGGGCTTGAGCACTATATGGCCATATGGTGGGACCAAATCCCCATTTTTATTTATGGATTGTCTTCAAATTTGGTAATTTCTTTTGCATGTGTGCGCTATTCTTTTTTAATATACATGTCTTTTGGTTCATAGCTGCACCAGCTTTAGAAATACATGGGTATGCTCCCCCAAATTTTTTGCTTGTTTATTATGTATTCGGTCTGACCAGACTACCGAGGTTGAGCAACCCACCCCACCCCCCACACACACACACCTGAATACTCTATCAGTGTCCACTATCAAGTGGATATAGGAGGAGTCCCCTGTAGTGCATTTGCACATCTTTCCCAGCAAGGAGTATTATCTCCAACGGTTAGAAAGGCTGGATTCATCTCTTTTTCATGGATAGTGTAGGACCCACTGATAATGGGGTACTTTGACGCAGTGGTGGGCTTGAGCACTATATGGCCATATGGTGGGACCAAATCCCCATTTTTATTTATGGATTGTCTTCAAATTTGGTAATTTCTTTTGCATGTGTGCGCTATTCTTTTTTAATATACATGTCTTTTGGTTCTTAGCTGCACCAGCTTTAGAAATACATGGGTATGCTCCCCCAAATTTTTTGCTTGTTTATTATGTATTCGGTCTGACCAGACTACCGAGGTTGAGCAACCCACCCCACCCCCCACACACACACACCTGAATACTCTATCAGTGTCCACTATCAAGTGGATATAGGAGGAGTCCCCTGTAGTGCATTTGCACATCTTTCCCAGCAAGGAGTATTATCTCCAACGGTTAGAAAGGCTGGATTCATCTCTTTTTCATGGATAGTGTAGGACCCACTGATAATGGGGTACTTTGACGCAGTGGTGGGCTTGAGCACTATATGGCCATATGGTGGGACCAAATCCCCATTTTTATTTATGGATTGTCTTCAAATTTGGTAATTTCTTTTGCATGTGTGCGCTATTCTTTTTTAATATACATGTCTTTTGGTTCATAGCTGCACCAGCTTTAGAAATACATGGGTATGCTCCCCCAAATTTTTTGCTTGTTTAAGTGTCAATATACTCTTACATGCTTGATTTGACAGATTCATTTCCACTAATTTTAGGGCTGCCTGGTGACCTAGCTTTATTCTTATGAACCTTAGTGAGTTGTATATATATATATAGTTGGTATCCTCAGAGTCTGAGGGCCCAGATATTTTGCTTATTTTTGTTTTATTAAGTATACCTTCTTTCTTATCTTCTCCAATCAAACTTTTTAGAGCCTGTTCACATAAATGCGATGACAGACATCGCATGGGATTCACAACGCACTGCTCTGCAAATCACATGGGATGTCTGTGCGATGCGCATTCAGCCATACAGATTGTATGGCATCGCTTTCAGACATCACTCGTACAGGACCCTTTTTTGTGTCTGCACCAGAATCGGATCGCATGGGTGTTCACACCCATGCGATCCGATTCGTGTCCGAAATGACAGTTTGCACTGCGATATTGATCTTATCAGGAGGCAATTTACAAGATGATATACGGCCCTTCAGTCCCAACTCTCCCTGTATAGTGAATTCTCTCTCCGCTGGCCAGGAGATGCGACGACACAGAGCACTTAAGCAAAGCGTAGACACATCTAATTTATTTCAAGTTTCGTTCATATTTAAGGGAAGTTTTGAGCGGCAAAAACTGCTTTAAACTGGTTACAATTCATGGGTCAATTTAACAATAGAACATATCACAGAAAACAATACATGAAAAGGCCCTTGTGTTCCCTATACATCTGTGTCAATATGAGGTGTCTTGTGTCTGAAATTGTGTTTTGTGGGAGAGCCGATCCGTCTGTGTTCAGCTGTATGATGTGTTAATGTAAGCAATTGTCAATTGTGTTTAGGTGGTGTCAGTAATCTCTATGCGAAGCCTTAACTTGTTAAGTGTCCAAATGAATGAATGAAAAGGTGTTTAACATGTCAACACCTATCAATGTCTTGTCGTCTATATGCAAAATATCCAACTGCCAGGTGTAGTCTGGCTCGTTAATAGGTAATTGCAAGGGGCCCATATTCCATTGGAAAGTGGGCATGAGCTGAAATATATTATGAAATATATATTTTAGTAAGGCACGTTGATACACTCTTTCAGATATGCTAACTGATCTAGGGGTGTCGTTAACTTTGTATTGACACCCCCAGCGATTCGCATATGGCAGTGTAAACTGCCTGTGAGTTGGATGCGATGTGGGAACCCGCAGTGGATTCGAAGGGTTCCTCGCATCGTATATGTGTGAACCGGGACTTAGTTTTCTTTTGTATTTAACTATAGGGTCCCCTTTAGTACCAGCTTATTTCTGCTTCATATTCCATTTTATTCAACATGATTTCCCCCTCCTTATCTGCAGGAGAATCGCTATATGTTTATTATCACTTGTCTGAGGGTTAAATGTCACTTTAGCATCCAACAAATTTTAAGATAAGACCTGGTATAGAACTATATTGTATTCTATATTTTATATGTGCCTTATTTTATGTTTATTTTGTTTCTGTTTCTACTATATTATATGCAAAAATACATATTGGTTCTCTGTATACTGATATTTTTGAATGCGAAAGACAGTCTTATCTTATATTGAATACTAAAATGTTTATATATTTTAATATTGTTTTCAATATTCCTAAATAGTTTGTAAACAAAAAATAAATAAATGTCACTCTATTCACAAAATCAGTAGCCCAGTGGGATAGTATTTGCTTTCATTGTTGGTCCCAAGTTGCTTGCAAAATATTTTTTATCATTTACCTGCAAGTATACTTATACAAATCCTGTGTGATGGTATGTGATAAAATCTTGTTCCCGTGGGAAAAATGTAATTATGTGGACTAGGGTTGAGCTCAGTATTCTGTCTGAATGTAAGTTTATGGTGTTCAGTGTGGGCGAACATTACAGCTTCCAGCTATCAATGGTTGCTAAGGAAGCACCAGCTGCTTGTAGCCACTGCATCCATGTAAACCATTGACGTCTCCCAGCTCATTCATTTACATGGCTGGGAATCCTGACCACTTAAAGGCTAAGTTAACTTTTTAAAAAATAATAATAAATGCACATCTTTTTGAAGGTACAAAAATGTACATTTATTATTTTTTTATTAGGAACCTGTAAGCATTGCACCTGTGATCAGCAGATCACAGGTCGAATGCAATGCTCCTGCATACTGTCAGTGTAGCTGTCTGCTCGTACCTCGTATGGGCAGGCAGTTACGAAATGACAGGAAGAATCAATAAACTATCTAGAGAACTCATCAGCGCCCTGGTAGTTCACAACAGGGGCTTGAAGGTGGGGCGGGGGGCTGCTAGTTTAGTAACGCGGTACATGTTTCACCCTAGATATGGGTGCAGTATATGTATGTATGTATGTTATAAAAGGTGAACTTGGCCTTTAAGCATTTGGGTGGTTTATGGAGCCTGTTACAGTATTGCCTAAATATGGCCATATTTGGGCAATGATGTCACCACTCTCTCAGTTGTCAATGATTACTAAGGAAGCAGCAGCTGCTTAGAGCCACAGCTCCCTCACTATCCACTGATGTCACTCGACCCATTCACTTACATGGCTGGGAATCCCTGGGCTTGTAAGAAAATGGCAGGGAATGGAGTGATACATAATTGCCTAAATATGTCCATATTTTGGCAATGGTGGCACCACTAGCCCCACCCCTTCCTTCCTTTTTATAGTTGATGAGAGCTTTAATTCGGCTAGTTTTATGGTCCGGATCGGTCGCATGTGTCGGGTTTTCAGGACTTTTTTTTTCTGCGAGGTGGCAGTGGGCATCATAATTGACTATGGATTTACAATAAGGGACATATTTTAGATTTTTATTTTTTAAATTAAGGGCTTGTCAAACATTTGGGTGTCTCTTTGTGAATGAGTAGGGTACTATACATCCCATACTAATTCACGTGGTGGGGCAGTATAGCCTTGTTACTATTACTGATAAGGCTCTCCGCCTGCATCTAACATCAAGACTGTTTTGAGGATGCGTCTGCTAAACATGGTTTCAACCATATGGCTCTCTGTGCCATGACTGTATGCAACATTGCTCTTGCAGAGCATTTGACTGTGTGAATTGCGGCTACACCTTTGAAATCTGCTGATACCTCCAGCTCATATAAGGCACTAATGATATCCACTCTTGGCAACCCCTCTTTCACTGCTGTTTCAATGTTTTGGGTCCAGACCTCCAAGGCGCTGGCTACTGACATCAGGGCCACCGCTGGGCGGCAGGCTGCTCCGGCTGCCTGATAGGCCCTCTTGAGATGTACATCAATTCTGCTATCCATGATTTCCTTAAAAGAAGCTGAGTCCTCCATAGGGAGCGTTACATTCTTTGCCAGGCGTACCATGGCCGCATCGACTGGTGGTGGTGATTCAAGCGAGGCCCCATCTGTCTCTTGTAAGGGGTATAATTTGTGCATACGGTTGAGAGAAAACCTCTTTTCAGCTTTCCATAAATGGAAAGTAAGTTTGTCGCTTCTGTTAGAAAAGGGAAGTAGGATTTTGCCTTTTTTGGCACTTCCTCCTCTTCCCAAGCAATTGCTTGTTTTACTGCCTGTATGAAAGGAACTTTTAGAGAGAAACTGAATCCAAGCTGCTCTGGGTCCTTATCTAATGCGGAGGAGCTTTCCTTCTCTGCCGGATTTTCCGACTGTAAGGATACCCCACTGGGCAGAACTGCACCGGATGCTGACGTCCCTGGATGTTACTCTAGCAAGGTTTCTTGAGCAGGCAGCGGGGCCACTGGGATCGTAGAGGTAAATTTGAATAGAGATTCTCGTACTACTTTCTTTATTAATGATGAGACCTGCACAGTTTCTTGTTCCCTGTCTACTGCAATTTCCTCAAGACAGTTTTTACACACCAATTTGTTGGATGCAAGCCCAGCAGGATTTCTTGCTGGGACGTCTGCATTGCTCCGGAGAAGAGGAGGTGTGTCCCCCTTTTCCTGGACTTTTTTCTAGAGTGAGGGTGACGCCTAAAGCTATGCTCCCTTGACGAGCGATTGTCCTTTCTTGTGCGGGGCTGAAACAAATCAAAGCAAATTGCATAAGAGGGCGCTCTTTTGGGTTTCCTGTAAACTTACCTATTTTGGAGGTCCCCTACCTTAGGAATTGAGGGTCTTGCATATGTGGTGACTGACTCATGGTAAAAAAGGACATAGGGACGGTAAGGGCAAAAGAAGAAGGCTGAAGATAGAATGAGAAAGAGGTAGCGAAAAAAACCCCTATTTTTTCTTAAATTAATTACTCAGCCTACCCGCCACAGGAAGCCTGCCGAATATTGCACAAAATCCACCTAAAGGGTAGGAGCTGCACTCAGGAGGCTATATCCTGCCTGAGCCCTTGCACCTTACTGACTCCTTTAAATGTTCCCAGGGTAGGAGAGCTCTCCCCTGGGCTCCTCCTCCTACTAAGGGCAAAATATTACACCTTTTCCATCTTAAAAGATGGCGCCAGGAGCCGCTGCCCTCGGTGCGCATGCGCGGAACTGCATGCTCTAATGACGTAGTCGAAAACTATCCAAACCAGCAAAAACAGCGTCTCACCGCCACCTCTCCCCTATAGGGAGACTGGATGCCTCCTAGCACAGAGTGGACGGCTCACGTCTTCTCACAGGCCAGGTATACCAAATAAGAAACAAAATAAAAAGAAAAAGAGAGATAAAGGAGCACAGGGGAAAGAGAAAACATATAAAAAAGGGAAAGGGAAAGACATAGCCTGCCAGGCCCAAAGAAAATAGAGCTGGCCTCCCCCCTGCCAGATCTGTATACCGTAGTCAGGGGAGCGGCAGATTTAGTTCTTAATGAAGAAACTCTGAAAAAAGGCCCATCAAGACCCACAGATGAGGGCTTCCAGGCTATTTAGTGCATTTAGCCATTCCAGCACTGACAGAGGCTGAACCCAGACGGCTACTGCTCTAAGGCAGAGGTGAGGGACATAATATTGCTTACTTCATCACTGGTGCGTGGAGGTATGAGGGAAAAAAAAGAATGGGGGGGGGGGAGGAGGGAAGTCAAACAACTCCTTTTTTATGCTATTTACTGGTCCTCAGGGAGTGGTCAAGAGGCGGAGCTCTATCACTAGTATGCTGCCATGTTGGCATCAGGGAAATTGTTTTCTCAACAAAAGTGGAGTTACCCTTGAAATATTTTTGAGGGATTGAAAATACTGCCTTGTCCAAAATCTACATATGGGGTTAGTATATGAACTGTACTGCATATTGGTATGAAGGCTTCTCCATACATACATACATACATACACTATATTGTCAAAAGTATTGGGAGGCCTGCCTTTACACTCACATGAAATTTAATGGCTAGGTCTTAGTCTGTAGGGTTCAATATTAAGTTGGCCCACCCTTTGCACCTATAACAGCTTCAACTCTTCTAGGAAGGCTGCCCACAAGGTTTAATACATCCCAAAGGTGTTCTATTGGGTTGAGGTCAGGACACTGTGCTTTGTGAACTGGTGCGCTGTCATGTTGGAACAGGAAGGGGCCATCCCCAAATTGTTCCCACAAAGTTGGAAGCATGAAATTGTCCAAAATGTCTTGGTATGCTGACACCTTAAGAGTTCCCTTCACTGGAACTAAGGGGCCAAAGCCAACCCCTGAAAAACAACCCCAAACCATAATCCTCCCTCCACCAAATGATTTGGACCAGTGCACAAAACAAGGTCCACAAAGACATGGATGAGTGGGTTTAGGGTGAAGGAAGGGTGACCTCAACCTGATAGAACACCTTTGGGATAAATTAGAGCAGAGACTGCGAGCCAGACCTTCTTGCCCAACATCAGTACCTGATCTCACTAATGCCCTTCTGGAAGATTGGTCAAACATTCCCATAGACACACTCCTAAACCTTTTGAACAGCCTTCCCAGAAGAGTTGAAGCTGTTATAGCTACAATGGGTGGGTCAACTCAATATTGAACCCTACGGACTAAGACTGGGATGCCATTAAAGTTCATGTCCATGTAAATGCAGGTGTCCCAATACTTTTGAAAATATAGTGTATGTTTGGAGCCAGATAACCATGTGAACCTGTCATTTGTTTGATATTGTTCACCCTAATAATATTGCTGAATTGCTAGCAGTTGGCATGCTTGCAAAGAACTGTATCAACCTTCAGATCCAATTCTGCCCCTCTGGCAATTTTGTGTTCAATCCCTTTGGAATGCATGGAAGTGAGATCTAAATGTATGCAACCATAATCTGTGTCTGCCAGAAACGCTTTTCTCTTACGTCCTCCGACAGTCGCCGCCATCTTCATATTCGTCACAATGGGGTATTAGACTTTGCTCCGAAGGAGTAGCTAGGCAACAGAATATGTTAACATTAAAGCTTTTAACATATCCCACCCCCAGGGGGTGGTCCCCTCAGTCAATACCCTCCTACTTCCTGCATCCATATCTCAGTTTCAATGTCTAGCTTGTCAGGAGTAGCTGGATCTCTCTATGCTGGGGCTTTTTGCCTCAGCCTTTCTCTTCTTTTTTGATTTTTTGTTTGAGTTTTTTCTCTCTCTTTATTTAGCTGTTCTTTTTGTCAGCATTAGTTAGTTCTTCTGATGAAGAGGATCGTGCGGGCTGGGTCTCGGGCTGATCCCCCTGGTCGCAGGTCGTGGGTCAGTGGCTTCCCAGCCTGCCTTCGAGCGTTCAGCCAGGTAACGCTCCTGGCACAGTGAATGACCCATCCCTGTTCGGTGCAGGGATGATTGGTGAGGTGGCTACCTCACTGGACGCTGTGCGGTTTCTTAACCCCGATTTTGTGCGTCCTGGATGCGACTCTCCCTGCCTCATATGCAGCGGCTTGTTCGCCTGTGCTGGTTACCCACGCCATTAAGAGGTAAGTGTATCTATGTGGGGACCTGTCTGTCGGGGGGGTGTCAGTCTGGGACTGTGTAACCTGCCTCTGTTCACACCGTTTGGCTCCCTATCGCTCTGGCTGCATGCTGTGGGCTGCAGGGGGGGCTGTGTGACACTGTCTGTGTCAGCCTGTGTGAGGTGTGAAGGGCTGTGTGCTGTGTGGCATGTTTTGTCATGTTTGGGGCACGATACAGCGATCGCTGCAGCGATCCGCCATGTTTTTTACATGTGTGGTGTTATCTGCATCACAGTAGTGGGGGAGCGGCGGTTTCGGCGCCAAACGGCGCCATTTTGATTGCGCTCGCTCCAGCCGCATGTTTTCACTGCGGGCGGCCATTTTCTTGTAGCCTTCCATAGGCTTTAATAGAGCGCCCTGATTTCATCACTTCCTCTTTCCTGGGTGCACCGATCGAGGCGGCAGCAACAGCAGGGGTCTCTTCAGGTTTTATCCTTCTGTTCTTCCTATATCCATTGCCTGTGTTCAGTTTTGTCCCTGTGGGGGTCTCATTGTGCTTGTGTGTGTGTGCGGTGGGCTGCGCTCGCCACGCTTGTTAAAGGGGCAATTAACCCTTTATTCTCCGGCATATTTTTTTGGGGCAATGGATTCTCAGGAGGGCAAATTTCCTGCCACCTTGGTGGGAAGCCAGGGGACTGCTGTTTCCCCCCCAGGGGGGGATTTAGCCGAAGTGGTGGCTAACCTTGCTGCTCAGGTGCAGATGCTGGTGGCTGCTCAATCCACTAAAAGACCCAGAGTTTCTGTTTCCTCTGATTCTGAGGGTGATGGTGATGGGGCTGCTATGGCTGGGGTCTCCTTATCGGGGTCCCGTTCCTCCCTGGATCTCGTGGGGTCCGAGGTGGAGGCTGAGGTTGAGGGGGTTGATAATTCTCCCCCTGGCTCGCCTGAAGAGCTTGCAATCATGGATGAATTGGTTGCTTCTATAAAACAAACGCTGCGTTTGCAGGATGAACTGTGTCCTCCTGCTGCCCTGGCGGCTTATGGGACGCAGAAAAGACGCAAGACATCGCAGGTCTTTCCCTGCACTGATGATTTTCAGCGCTCTGTTAAGGAACAATGGCGCAATTTACGCAAGTCTTTTGCTGTGCCAAGTAGGTTCAGGCTGCGTTATCCTTTCACGCCTGCCACTGATGAACGGTGGTGTGTGCCACCCCCGGTGGATCACGCGATTGCAGTTTTGAATAAATCCACTGCGATTCCTGCAGAGGATACTCTGGTGTTCCGAGATGCCACGGATAGGAGAATGGAGTCTCTTGCCCGTCATGCTTATTCTGTTACGGGTTCGATGCTGAAAGCTCTGTTTGCCTCTCTTATGGCAGCCCAGGCTGTCGCAAGTTGGACGCAGGTGCTTAGGCGCGTCTTAGTGGCTGATTCGGCCTCAGCGGCGACATTGGATATGGTGGATCAAATCCATCAGGGTGTCATGTATCTGTGTGATGCGGACTTGGATTTAGTGCCGTTGGCTGCACGTGTACAAAGGGTGGCGGTGTTGTCTCGCCGCCTGGTTTGGTTAAAGTGTTGGTCTGTGGACCAATCTTCGCGCAAGACCTTAGCCAATCTGCCTTATGATGGATCTCGCCTTTTTGGGGAATCCTTGGATACGTTGATAAAGGGGATCACGGGCGGTAAGAGCACTCTCTTGCCCCACTTCCCCAAGGCTAAGGGGGCTCCTGGTAAGAAACATACTAATTTTCGGCCTCCTCAGGGGTCCTTTCGTGCCTTTTTGGTCGCACTACAAGGGCAAACCATTCAAGGGTCAAGGCTCCCAAAAGAAGCCGTGGTCTGGTAAACAGAAGTCCGGTCAGTCCGGACCCGCTGCCCATAACAATGCGGCCTGAAGGGGCGCCCTCACCCAGTTCTGGGGTGGGGGGACGCTGCTCGGTTTTCTTCAACCCTGGCTGGCCCGCGTGCGGGACCGGTGGGTTCAGGAAATCGTTCGATCTGGCTACAAGATCGAGTTTCTCTCTCGGCCGGAGAGCAGATTCTTTCCCTCAAATCTTCAACTGTCTCCGGAGCGTTTGCGGGATCTGCACCTAGCGGTGCGGGACCTGAGGGCTCAGGGAGTGGTGGTTCCGGTGCCTCATCGGGACAGATTTCGGGGGTTTTATTCAAATCTGTTCACCGTGCCCAGGAAGGAGGGCAAGTTTCGTCCAATTCTGGACTTGAAGGCTCTGAACCGCTTTGTGCGGGTTCGCAAGTTCCGCATGGAATCCCTGCGGTCGGTGGTGGCTGCCCTGGTTCCGGGGGAATTCATGGCCTCCATCGATTTGAAGGATGCGTACCTTCACATCCCGATTTTCGAGGGTCACCAGAGGTACCTTCGATTCGCCATTGCGGAGGATCATTACCAATTTGTGGTGTTATCTTTTGGTCTCGCCTCGGCTCCACGGGTTTTCACCAAGGTGCTTGCACCCGTTCTGGCTTTGTTGAGAGCCCAGGGCATCTCTGTCCTGGGGTATCTGGACGACATTCTGGTTCGGTCTGCGACCAGCCAGGGTCTGGAAAAGGACCTGTCCGTCACGATGCGAACTCTGCAGGAGTTTGGTTGGACGATAAATTTTCCAAAGTCGACGCTGAGTCCGTCGGTTCGTCTTCCCTACCTGGGAATTATCCTGGACTCGGTCCAGGCGAAGGTCTTCCTGCCGGAAGACAAACTCAGGACTCTTCAGGAGGAAGTCAGGTCCCTCAGGGACGTTCCGCACTCGTCTCTGCGGACGAGCATGAGATGTCTGGGATTGATGGTCTCGGCCTTCGAGGCGATTCCCTTCGCCCAGTTTCACACGCGGGGTCTCCAAGCGGAAATCCTGTCCAGGTGGGACGGGCGACCTCAATCTCTGGATCTTCAGATCTCATTGAGCCATCGCACCAGAAGGGATCTTCTGTGGTGGCTCCAGTCCCCGATGGTTTCGGGGGGCAAGTCCTTTCGTCCTATCTCATGGACGGTGATCACCACGGATGCCAGCCTGTCGAGCTGGGGTGGCGTTCTGGGCGTTCTGCCCGCCCAGGGAACTTGGTCGGAGGGGGAGTCCTCCCTTCCGATCAACATTCTGGAATTGCGTGCGATAAATCTCTGCCTTCGTCGCTGGACGGACAGGCTGCAGGGCTGTCCGGTTCGGGTGCAGACGGACAATGCCACGGCGGTGGCCTACATCAACCACCAAGGGGGCACCAGGAGTGCCCGAGCGGCTCGGGAAGTGGCCGACATTCTGTCTTGGGCCGAGACTAATGTCCCGGCGATAACAGCAGCCCTACGTCGCCTTGCCTGTGAGGGGCTGACCGCCACAGTAAATAGTCGTGCGGCGGTCGGCAAGCGGTTAAAGTGACCCTAATCTCTGGTTTCAAGAATAAAAATTATATTAAAATATGTATTCTTAACTCAAAAAATACCACTCTTTGAACTCATCTACCCCTAATTCTCCAAAAATCCAGTTATTTGCTGCTGTGTTCCAACTTTCTATTAGGGGGTGGCTACACTCATTCTCCATGGTCCCACTGTAGAAGAAATGTAGCCACTCTCTCTTGCCCACACTCAAGATAGACTATAGAATATGAACAATGGGATTTTTAGCACATAGAGATGTCCAATAAGTAACCCTAGTATTAGTTTTTTTTATTTTTATTGTTTCATGATGTGATGGTTGCAAATGAGGTGACAAGCATGTCTCATTCTACCAAGAGAGTGTGTGTGCAGATTAACTAGAGATGATACCCATAGTTAGTATATATCATAAGGGCACATATCCAAGAATTGACAAAGGAATAATTTATGTTATAAATATATAAAATAGAGTTTGCACTGTTGAAAGTCATATGAAAAGATTCTGTAAGTGCAGTCACCATTTTACAATGACACAAGTCAGATAAAAGGTGCTTTCAAATGAAAAAGGAAGAAAATGTGTACCATTTCCTGTTGCAAAAAATGTTATAAACTATGCATGATTCACATTGTAAAAGTACAGTAATTTTTGTATGTGCTCTTCCTAAAGTGGAATTCTAGGCTATTGGAGCAGTACAGTGGTGAAGTGGTTAGCACTTCCGTCTAGCAGCACTAGAGTCATTAGTTTGAATCCCAACAATGGAATTACCTGGCTGGAGTTTGAATGTTCTCCCTGTGCCTGTGTGGATTTCCTCCCACACTCCAAAGACATGCTGGTAGGTTAATTGGCTCTTGTCTAAATTGGCCCTAGTATGTGTATGTATGAATGTGAGTTAGGGACCTTAGATTGTAAGCTCCTTGAGGACGGGGACTGAGGTGAATGAACAATATATCTGTAAAGCACTGAGTAAATTGACGGTGCTATATAAGTACCTGTTATAAAAATAAATAAATATTGCTGACTATACTTAAACCTGCTCCCACCCTCATCTGACTCCTATTCTAACTGTGCTGTGAATAGAAGATGTTTATACTTACCTATTCTGAGGATGCTCCGGTCCAGTCACATAATCTCCCCAGCGGCTGGCTTCAGCTTAGAGGAGAGATTTCCGACAGTGACTGGAATGCCTGGGTGGTGACGTTGCCCATAGGCTTACTGCGCGGAATCTATTGTCAGCTCTCCCCCCTCTCTCCTGAAGCTGCCACTGGGAGCCAATCATGTGACAGGACCAGAGTGCGCTTACAATAGGTAAGTGTAAGCATCTTCCTTTCATAGTTAGAAGGGGGTGAGAGCTTAGTTAACAATAGCCTGGAATTTCACAGTAAAAGAGAAGTATGGACAAAAATATTTTGGCTATACTTCTCATGTGGGTCACAGGAGTGCACTTACTTGGGGCATCATTACAGACAGGACATTTTCTACTCCTACTTTTCACAGCCTGGCACCTTTAAAGTCTGAAGGATAATAAACTGGCCCTTTGTTTAGAAAGTTTGGAGACCCCTGCCATAGATAACATAGAGGTAAGCTGATTTTGGTCCCCTTAGTCTGCCTGTAAAGTGGCACATCTATAGCATGTATAGACCATGCTGCAGCAAAAATTACATTTAAAAAATAAAATGTAATTGGCTCGCGGGTTGCAATTTCTGGCCTGGCTTTTTTTTTTTAAAAAAAAGAATAAAATGGCGTAGTGTCCCCCCCCCCCCCCCCCTTCCCAGTCCCTATACCAGGCCTTGTCTTGTTCTCTCTATTCTTTCCACCATCCCGCCCACTGTACTAGATTTTCTATCTGCATCTTCTGCAATATCTGCGGTCTAAATTGATAGGGATGGAAGTGCCAGGAGGCTTACCTTATTGCACATCAAGCAGTGAAGCAGGTCAGCAGGGGCTGTGTAGAGTAGGACCAAGCGTAGATTTTCCATAAGTCTCCTAACCCACCCCACCATCTCCAACAGAATTCCTGACCAGGCAGGTGTCTCTTTCCTAGCTGCTAGAGTGTAAGAAAAAATGATCACCCAATTAGCCCATGCCCAGAATCACAAACCCAGCTGGGCAAAAATGCTGCTTTATATTTGCTACTGTTGTTGCAGGTAGTGGAGTCTGTCCCCTTTCCACAATATTGTGGCCTAATCTGCACCATAATGGCAGTGCCCTGCACCTTGGGGGTGGTGTCAGCTCAGCCACACCTACTCCCTCCCCTTTTAGAAGGGCACGATGAGGGGATGAGACCTTTGGGATAAGGTGTCTTTGCAAGGCATATTGTGCCACCTCCCTTAAAAAGGTTCCCTCCCAGCGTTCAAGGGTTGTGGCCTTGTCTGGTTCAGGGGGAAATAAGGGAACACACTTATCGCCCCCTCCTCTTTCCCGACTAACCAGGCTGTGAGTCTTATATGAATTTTTAAGGGGACCCTGTGCCATGTTTTTTTTTCACAAATATTTTTGGGAAGCTGATTGCCATGGGGAATTTTGTGTTTAGCACAATTTTCATACATTCGCCACAAATAACAAATCTATACATTAAATGTGTACTATGTCAACTCACCCTCACTCATCTCACTCTGTCTCCCTGCAGGATTTTTTTTGGTTCCTGCTGCTGTCAATCAGATCCAGTGACGAGGGAGTGGGGGCGAGGCCAAGCCATGCTCTGTGTGTCTTATGGACACACAGAGCAGGGTGTGGGAGTGAGCATGCACAAAAGCCCCCATAGAAAGCAGCTTGCTATGCAGGCACTCCCTGAAGAGGTGGAGACAAGAGCACCGGTGTGGGACCCCAGAAGAGGAGGATCGGGGCTGCTCTCTGCAAAACCACTGCACAGAGCAGGTAAATATAACATGTTTGTTATTTTAAAGGAAAAAACAAAAAAAAAAACAAAGCTTTACAAGTGCTTTAACTTTTTTAAAAAAAAAGTTTGGTCAGCCACAGAAACCGTTACAAGTTGAGAGCACTGTGATATGTATGTATGTATGAGTAGCATAAGAGTTTGTAAGTAGAATTTTTTTTTGTAATATCTAATTATTTAAAACAGATATATTTATTTGATTAAATATTGAAAATGGCGCCTCCTAATAATAGAAATCTACAATAACATACTGTATACACAGCAGCCATCAATTTTTGGTGCAACCAAAAAAGTCTGTAAATGAAATTTAAGGTGCTTTATAATAAAGTGCTGAAACGTGATAGCGAATAAATAAGTATTAAATTAATAAACTGTCATATATGAATAAAATCAATCAAACAGATGATAAAAATCCATAGATGTCCGGATCAACAATATCACCACCAAAAAAGTGTCAAGGACTCAAAAGTCTTCTTTTATAAAGGTGCATGTGCTTAGTAATCCTCCACCTACAGTATTGAAAAAAGGGACCACCCACCAGAAGGCTAAGGGTCTTTAGGACCCAACTTGCTTTTCTATTACTCCAATAGAGATAACCTCCTTTAAGATGCAGTAAATCACTGAATTGCCCCCTGGGCTGGCAATAAAAAATGTAATGCTTGTTCCACAATGATAGGAAAGGATGGCAAAAACGTCCCCCATTAAAAAATATAAAATATATGATTGTGCAATATCGTTTTATTAATCAATAGATTTAAAAAAATAGTACATTCTACTCACATAAAAAGTGGCAAAAGCGGCACCCACAGTGTACAGCAGACAGAATCCAGAACGCCGCTCAGTCCCGGCGTGCATTCCCCATGCATTCCTACAAAAGCGAACGTGATGAAACCGAAAGTATTTTGCCATCCTTACTTATCATTGTGGAACAAGCATTACATTTTCCATTGCCAGCCCAGGGGGCAATTCAGTGATTTATTGCATCTTAAAGGAGGTTATCTCTATTGGAGTAATAGAAAAGTAAGTTGGGTCCTAAAGGCCCGTAGCCTTCTGGTGAGTGGCCCTTTTTTTCAATAGGTGGAGGATTACTAAGCACATACACCTTTATAAAAGAAGACTTTTGAGCATTTGACACTTTTTGGTGGTGATATTGTTGATCCGGACATCATATGGACTTTTATCATCTGTTTAATTGATTTTATTCACATATGACAGTTTATTAATTGTTAATTTATCACTCATTTATTCACTATCACGTTTCAGCACTCAGCACTTTATTATACAGCTCCTCAAATTTAATTCAAATATATTTATATACTTAATCTACTATATATTGGGAGTCTGCAGCAGTCTATCTTTCTATGCTTCATCTCTGCAATATGAATTTCAGTTTTGGTGAGATACTCCCCAAGGGTTAAATTTTTCTAAAGGGATGCAAACCCTGAGCCTCCATTCACACCTGAGCAATCATTTTCAGGCGTTTGTTTGGGCTTTATTCAAGCTTTTTTCAGGTGTTTTTTCTGGCTTTTTTCAGACCTTTTTTTGCAGGTGTTTGGAGGCAGGCATTGACATCTAACAAAAACGCTGGTAATCTAACAAAAAAGAAGCTCATGTACTATTTTGAGCTTCAGGCATTTTGCTTAGGGAGACAAAGCACTCAGATGTGAACAGGGGTCATTGAAATGCATGGGACTTTGCTTTTGGGCATTTTGAGATTTCAGAGATGAACGTTTTACGAGCTGAAATACGCTCAGATTTGAACAGGGCCTAAAGCTTTACTCATCAAAACACTGAAAGTGCGCCAGGTGATTATAATAGAACCAGATTTTACCATTGATCAGTTTGCAAAGGACATGATGAAATGAAAAGCTATTTCTTAAGAGCAGTAAAAGGTAGGAATCTGCTACAATATATGCTAAAATCCCTGCATTGTACATTAATCTCCCAGATGGAATTGTTTTTTTCTCAACAAAAGTGGAGTTACTGTTTAAGTAAACATTGTTTGAGGTGTTTACTGAAATCTGCATTTCTTTTATCTTTTAATGGCTTTTAATGGCTTTTAAAGTGGTAATTGCTTATATACTATAATATATATAATAATTTTATACATTCATGTTAATTATAAAAGACTGTACTCTGCTTTCTCCTAGGTATACTTTTTATGGTTCCATGCAAAAGATATCATACAGTCCTTTAAAACTCTTGAAAGGTAATCATCAGTTTGTTGTAATTGTTTGTAAAGATAATCTATATAGTCTCTTGCACGGGGACATAATAATTCTCTGATGTTAATACTAAGGATCTTGCTGGCAGAACGATTTTGAGTAAAATAATGCAAGCTATGTCCTCTGTAAAGACCTCATGTATACATGTGTACTGCACATAAAACTGCGCACATGTATACATGGGTAAAATTATTTTTCATTGTTTTCTAGCTTGCCAGAGTTTCAATGTGTATACACTCACTTGTACTTTTGTAAATATACATATATGCATAAAATACTGCACTCAAATGTAAAATTTTCTATTTTTTTGAATGGCTCTCAATGCATCACTTCGTTATGGATCTTTGTGCCGCTGTGGGCATTGTCCCATAGACAACAATGGACCTGTGCTCAGATCTGTAAAAACATTCAAACACTACACTGTTTTTTAGCCCGAGTGCGCAAGGACTAATGGTTTTGGATCAGTGTTTTGATAATTTTTGAAACTTTTTGCAGAGTTGTCTACAGAGAAGGAGGGGGAGAAGTAATTGCTCTGACTCATTTATTATATGGATATGTGTGTCATTTTGACCTTAAGCTCTATTTGATTTAAAATACAAAATACTCATATGCAATATTTTTTTATTTATTTATATATTTTTTTGTCCTGACCGTAATAAACAAAATAAGGAAATATTAAGACTACTATACTCTACACTCCCCTTAATTGCTATAATTCTTTCACAGGTGCAAGAGTCTCAAATGATCCTGGGTCTTAGGTGGCCTATTTATATTATAAAAAATGGGAGGGGTGTACTCACTTTTGTGAGATACTGTATATACAAGAGTTTAGCTTCCTAGCATTCAAGGGAATCATGCAAATCAATGTCACTGGGAGTGAGGAGACAGGTTACTGGGCTGGTATAGTCCAGTACAAGCTAAGCGGTACCAGCTCAGAAATGCTGCACAATACAGAGAGAAGTGTTATGAAGTGTATTGAAGAACTGTTATCTTTACTGTACAGAGTGTAATGGGGAACTGATGTTCCTAGTGAACAAGGTGAAATGTTACAGAACTTGGGCCATGGATTACAAGGAGTCAAGTGTGTTCTTTTGGAGAATCATCCCTTTTAAGTGTTTGAGTGCACCTTGCTTTTAATGGCAATCTCAGTGTGCCTGTGGGGGCACTAGTGAGCCCTTTCTCTGGGTCCCCACTTGGGTCCAGTAAGTCCTGCCCACATTCGCTTAAAGTATAAAGGATTATCTGGTCATAAACAAGCTGACCTCTAGATGAAATTGGTGAGTTGGATGAAGGTGTGAGATATCACATGTGCTTTTCTGATGTCCTGATTATGGGACATTTCTCAATATTTAATTATACCTTTTCAGAAAAGGAAAGGAAGCTTATTTCTCAGTAAAAAGAAGGAAAGATGATATGAATCGGCCCTTTACCACTTCACTATGTTGGGCAAGGTTGAATGATTAGGGTGTATGTACATATATCAAAAATATCTTTGTTTTAAATTTTGGATATACTATGGAAAGGATAAAACCCCTGCCTGTTAAATGTTTCTACTTTACCCCTTTCTGGAGATTTGCTTTCACTTCCTGTTCTAGAGATACAGCAGGGACTGAGAGGAAATCTCTACAAAGTGTGAAAATTCCTTAGACATTTATCACTGAAAAGGGTGTCCCTGTTTGAAGATTTGCCCTACTTTCTGTTTTAGTGTCAGCTGTAAAATAATGTCTTCTCATTTTTTTCTGCCATAATGGTGATGGGTCACCAGGACAAATGGAGATGGTAAATCTTCTCAGTGGGGACTAAAAACATAGCCAAGGTCATACTCTATTCAAACCTAAAATAAAAATTTTGGACTATACATAAGCTTTAAGACCAGCCATACATAGAACGAATTTCAAAATTATTTTATTTTTTAAATCTTATCTATTTTCGTCTGAGTTTCGCACCATTAGTGTATAAACAATACACTGTACACAAAGTATAAACAATAAAATTATTTCATGTATCTTACTCTGTAGCACATGACAGATGAGATAATTATAATAACTGACGGATTAGATAATAAGCCTAAAAACTGGTTTGGGTAAAAAGGAATTCTACAAGCAAGCTAAGATTATAACAGACATTTTAGGGAAGTTGCCCATAGCAACCTATGAGATCATTAAAAAAAAAAAAAAAAAAAGGAAGTTTGGGTAACAGATTCCTTTAGCTAAAACATTTTTCTTTATTTTTTTTTTTTGGAATTCATCAGGATGCACACCAGAAAGAAAGAAAGATGTCACGTAAAACCAATTTCACATTTAGGTGGACTGATGAATAGGGATGAACTTCAGGTTCAAGTTGACAATAAATTTTATCCAAACCCAAGCTGATCTCAGCTAAATAAACCATTTACTTAGAATGCATGTCCTGGCCTCTGAACTGTGGTTTAGGTGGCTTGGAAGCAGAGATGTATAGTAACTAAGTAGAACTACTTCACTACTGTACTTAAGTACTGAAAGGCGGTATCTGTACTTTCCTGGAGTAGAATTTTTTTCTCCTACTTCCACTTTTACTTCACTACTTTTTTTCGATGATTTCAATACTTCTACTCCGATATTTTTTTTTGTGCTGCATAGTTACTCGTTACAATTATACAAATTACCACTGCCAGAACAGTAGATGGCAGGTTTCATGAAGTTCAAAAAAATGTGTATAATGTCATGTGTAAATCAGCGCATACGAAAATAAATGCTACTGTATGTATAAATAAAATGGTCTACATATCTGCTGTTAGGGGAAAGAGAACCTCCCAAACAAGGAGAGTCACAAGCGTACATAGACCTTTTTCTGGTAAGAGGCTGATTTTGCTTTTTTCACTGGAAGTTGAGAGCACAGGTTTTGCAGTTTTGTTTCACTGGAAGAGTCTATTTGGATATTATTTTGCACTTACCTTCATCCGCCGGGTAAGGGGGGAAATCCACAAGGTGGTGGGACTCGGAGTCTGCACCTATTATTTGGAATAGCACCTGTTTGATTCCTGCACCTTTGAAAATATATTCATCTTGTTTTGTCACATATATATGGTATTATGGCATTATGGCATTATATATATGGACTTTTTATTGACTTTGATTTCATACACTCTTCCTTTATTTCATTATTGGAATATATTGTTGTATATCACATTAGTTTATATATCATTTTGCGCACCAATAAGCTGTGGAGAAAAAAAAAACATGTAGGGAAGAGAAGGAGGGATGCTTTAATAGTGTAAAACGTAACAACTTTACTTTAAAATAAGGTAAATCACTCACATGTTAGTAGAAGCAAAAATCGCATGTAAAAGCCGCCGGCGGGACGGCTAGGCACATCCGCACAATTCAGACGCATGTTCAGGAGATGACGTCAACACGCCGTGACCTGCGTGTTGACGCGGCTTTTACATGCGATTTTTGCTTCTACTAACATGTGAGTGATTTACCTTTTTTTAAAGTAAAGTTGCTACGTTTTACATTATTGGCGCCTTTTCCTTTCATATCTGGGACCTGTATGCTGTCCATCTGGTGGGATTGTGATCTGGCCTGAGTCCTGATACTCTGAGAGGAACCTGACATTCCAATTTGTCCAAATCTATGCTGAGTGTTTGTGAGAGCTTATCCAGTCCGACTCCTTGACATCCTGAGAGCGATTCTAATTCCTGGTCTGGTAAGGGGCTCAAGTTGTCGGTGGTGGCTGTTGTGAATTTCTCTGTGGGAATTCATCCTATAACCTGCTACTATTTATCTTAGTTCGGTAAGGGGCTCTAAATCGGTGGTGGATCTCACATTACCTATGCTATTTCTCTGTCACCAAGCACCTAGGAGAGGTCTCTCTGTGTGTTGACTCACAGCTACAGTATATCTGTGTAATTAATTAGCTCTGGTAAGCAGCTTCACAACTTGTGATGGATACACCTCTTTTTCGAATTTAAGTTGGTGCATTTTAGTTCTAGTTATATTTTGTTGTGGGGTTTTATGCTATGGCGTCCCTTTCTTTTCTTTTATGACTCCATGCCATTCAATCCCATGAGTCTACCAGGGATTTCTACAATCAAGTTGTTTGGATTTATACCCTGCTTTTATTAAACTGCAAGTCTGGTAAGCGCATTACCTAAGGGAGCTTGGATTCCTCATCGTGTTGACCCATTTAATTCACACTATTTAGGATCTCCTAAGAGACTATTTGATCACTTTATTTTTCATTATCAGGACTTGAGAAATTGACATTTATTTGTTCTTTAGTCACTAAGCGCGACTTATTATTTACACAGTTTTTGGAGGGTGTGGTCACACTTGAAGTTGCTGCTTCACTTAATTTTTCACCTTTAGCGTGGTTATTTTTCCTTTTTTCTACATGTTCATATTAAACTGTAATTATGAAGTCTCTTCAGTAAAGTTACATTAACTGTTCAAAGCCTGGTCTGAAGTTATTCAAAGGGGTGCATGTGGGTTTTTTCATATCTAAAAGAACCAGGGTCTGTAAAGCTCAAAGGGATATGAAACTCTACTACAAAAGAGTTAATTTGTCAAAAGAGTTAATTTGTCAAGACAAGGAAAAGGAGTGTAGTTGCTAAGAGTGACTAAGCACAAGTTCAAGACACCAGGCAAACTAGTCGTTAGGTGTGATACCTTGTAAGGTGACAGGTCCTCTGGTAGCAAGGGGGCCATTGTCTGGCTCCCTCCCTAGCGGTCAGTTTCCAGTAGTAACTGGAAACGAACCCACGTTACAGGGATCCGTGGACTGGTTACCAGTGACGTACCAACAGGGGGGGGGGGGCGGGGGTGCTGTCCGCCCCGGGTGCCAATCACTGGGGGGTGTCAAACAGGGTGCCTCATAGGATGTGTAGTTCTGCAACAGATGGAGGGTTGTAGTTTGAGGATCCCTGCCTTAAAGTGAATAACTCAACACCAAGTTCACTATATGGACCCCTTATGTATTTATACATGTTGATCATATCCCCCTTTTCATCTCCTCTTCTCAAGAGAGAATAAATTCAGTTCCTCTAATCTTTCCTCATAGCTGAGGTCTTCCATGCCTCTTATCAGTTTGGTTGCCCTTCTCTGCACTGTCTCCAGTTCCCCGATATTATTTTTGAGAACTGGTGCCCAAAATTGAACTGCATATTTTAGAGGAGGTCTTACTATTGATTTGTACAGGGGCAAAATGATATCTCTCTTTCTCGAGTCAATGCCTCTCTTAATACAAGAGAGGACTTCACTTTGGATTGTCCCAGTTCTACTCCGCCTAGTATGTATGATGCATACATATTCTTAGCCCCCAAAGGGCATAACATTACATTTATCAACATTAAACCTAATTTTGCCACAAAGTAGCCCAATGAAACAGTGCATTGAGGTTGGCTTGTAAGTTGGAGACATCCTGTAAGGAAGGTATTCGACTGCATAGCTTGGTGTCATCTGCAAAGCCTGTAATGATACTTTTAATCCCAGACCCTATATCATTTATAAAGATATTAAAAAGTAAGGGTCCCAACACTGAACTTTGGGGTACACTACTGATAACCTTAGACCATTCAGAGTAAAAATCATTAACCACTACTATCTGAATGCCATGCTGTATGTTCCCTTTTCTGCGCTGTCTCATTCTGAACACCTTGTTGTGCTGTTATATTCCACACTGCTGTGCAGTACATTGCTTATTTCGTAATATCCTGTTGAGTGCTTACATGTGTCTTTGAGGTGCTTCACTAAGCTTTTTGATGCATAGTGTTTTCTCATGCATGTGGTATCCAAATGGCTGGTACTTTTACCACATTTGCTGTGCTGCAGACAGAGACTGTGGACCACAATGATGCTGTCGGCAGCACCTAAAGATAAAAAGACCTAAATTGCAGAGCTCTTTCTATTTGTGACGTGCTGACGCGTTTCGTCATCAAGGGACATTATCAAAGGCCACGTCACGTCGGGCATGTCACGACGCATGAAAGCACGCACACGCTGCGGCCATTTTGATTGTCCATGTTTGTATTTACCTGCTGACATGTGAGTTGCCACTTTGTATTTTTTATGTGAAAAAAAGTACGTACTATACCATTGGAG
Organism: Pelophylax lessonae; assembly: GCF_965119305.1. NCBI lineage: Eukaryota > Metazoa > Chordata > Amphibia > Anura > Ranidae > Pelophylax > Pelophylax lessonae. The sequence continues at coordinate 791,905,484 of NC_138768.1, read as the reverse complement.
TCCTCTTCTCTCTTGGAGGTACTTTCTGGTTTAACAGCTGGTTAAGCACTGTGAGGATATCAGAGTTGCCATTCCAACATCATTGCGAGCATAAGGTTGGACTGCTGACCAGAAGCCGGGTGATTGCTGTTAACTGAATGGGTCCCGGATTATCGCATCACACGTTTTTTTGACCACTCTATAATTTGAGGGTCAAATTGCTCTGGTAAGCAATTCATACTCTTTGAGCATGTGGTGGAGTGCCCCTAGGATTTAAGAACCATTCCTTGGTGTGGGATTCTTCTTTAATCCCTTACATTAACTCACAGAAAGGACTCTCTTTTGCATTATACCTAATATGGGACTTATGGACTGACTTCTATAATCTTCTTTTAAGCACATAATAATGTTTCCTTTTTGAGTACTCAATATTCATGCATTGGGTATATTATCAATTTGTGGGGCTGTACTCTTTTTTGTTTTTGTGATGGGGACAAGGGCCTCTTCCGGACAACCCTGAGCTGTGGTTGTGGGGGCTTATCTGAATCTGGAAGCCTCTTTTAACAAGAGGTCCCCCAGATCTCAACCCCTTCCCCTTATATGAATGGGTATCGGGAACATCATACCCCTACCCATTCATCAAAAAAGTGTAAAAAAGTAAAAACCACAGGAAATAGTTTTTGACAAGTCCTTTAATAAAAATAAAAAAATTAAAAAAATTGTGTCCCTTGATGTAAATCCATAGTCAATCACAACAATGCCTGCCGGAACCGAAATATGGAGAAAGTTAAAAAATGCTTCGCCTCCTGAGAGGCTACCCGCCGTATGCCCACTCTTCGGCTTTGACGGTTCTTTTATAGGCAAGGAGTGGGGCCTAAGTCACCCGGCGGCACCGCCCCTTCTGACGTCACATGATGTCAGATGACATCAGAAGGGGGTGGTGCCACAGAGGGACGTAACCAAAACCCCCTACCATCCTTGTATCCTTGTAGTGATTGACAATGGATTTACATTGAGGGACACTATTTTTGATTTGTCAAAAACAGTTTCCTGTGGTTTTTACACTTTTGTGGTGAATGGGTAGGGGTACGATGTACCCGATACCCATTCACATAAGGGGGGGCCGGGATCTTTTTAAAGGGGGCTTCCAGATTCCGATAAGTCCCCCACCTGCAGACCCTGACAACCACAGCCCAGGGTTGTCGGGAAGAGGCCCTTGTCCCCATCAACATAGGGACAAGGTGCTTTAGGGTGCCCCAAAGCACCCACCCCCCATGTTGAGGGCATGTGGCCTGGTATGGCTCAGGAGGGGGGGGTGCTCGCTCGTCCCTCCTTTCCTGACCTGCCAGGCTGCATGCTCAGATAAGGGTCTAGTAGGGGTCTTGAGGGGGACCCCATGCCGTTTTTTTAAATTTTGGGCGTGGGGTTCCCCTTAAAATCTATACCACACTGTTTTTTTCATTTTTTGTTTATTTTAATTTTATTTACATTACAGCCATGAGCAAGTTTAAAGGAAATGTTTTCCTTTAGAAATGTGAGTATTGCTGCAGCAGGCTCCATACATCATACAGATATTACCAGGCACGATATTTAAAGGAATTAAATATCGTTAATTTTTATTGTTTCATTTTAAGCATCATTAAAATCACTGCTCCTTAAAAACAATCTTTTTTCAAAATTCTTTTTGCATTGATACATGTCCCCCAGGGCAGTACCTGGGCCCCCATACAATTTTTATGGCAATAACTTGCAGATAAGTCTTTAGAATTGAGGACTTTTGATTTTTCATGTTGGCGTCCCTTAGACTTTAATCGAGTTTTCATGTTCGCTAGAACTTTTTCCCTGTTCAAGATGTTCTGGTGCGAACCAAACAGGGGGATGTTCAGCCCATCCCTAGTTTTTTAATATCTATTGCGGCTGCTACTTCCACTAGTCAGTTCAGGTGTATTACCATTGGATAAAAAAAATCAGGCGTCACAGCCAAAGGCTTTTTTTTTAAGTTGTATTGAATCTGAATGGGGTGCTTCTGCTATATTCTAGCCAAGCAAGAATGAAAAAAATATTATAATCTTTTACACATGCAAAATATGTGATTCCAGGGTACGGTTTCACTGAAGGTGTTCATGATTATTGGAGTTTACCCCAAAGCACCCTCAAAGTTTTTTTGTTTTTGCTTTGGTATATGTCCTCCATGCCACTGCCCAGCTCCCTATGCCCTATTTTTGACAATCAGTTGGCTATTAGCCTTACAAATGGGCAGCTCCCGAGCCTCTGCTCTATGCGTCCACATAACACATAGAGTCATGGCTCTGCCCCCCCGCTCTCTCCTCATTGGTTCACTGGCTGTGATTGACAGCAGTGGAAGCCAATAGTCTCAGCCAATGAGCAGGAGCGTCCTGGGACAGCCAAGGATATTCTGGAGATGGACGTGGCTGGATCGGAGGGAGCTCAGGTAAAGATGGGGGGGGGGGGGGCACGCTGCACACAGAAGGCTTTTTAACTTTATGCATGCAATGCACGAAGGTAAAAAAACCTTCAGCCTTTAGGACCACTTTAGGATTTATCCCCCTAGACTTTAATGGTGTTTCCAATTTTTGGACTTTACGATGGTTTCGACAAGTGCCCCACAATCCCAGCCCGGTTAATTTATTTATTCCCACTGATGAGTGGTCCTCTTATTTCTTAATAATAAGCCTTCTATGAGGCTACCCTTTCTAGACTCCTTGTGGCTCTGGCCCCTATGTTGCACAGCAGCATGTCTGGACTTGGCCACAATTTGTCCCTTAGGCACTCATAACCTTATCTTTTGGGTTTCCATTATAAATTGTGTTTGATTTTCTATTCTGTTGTTAGTCTATGTTAAACCTCAATCTTATAAAACTGTTTTACCAACAAAATGTCACAGTACTTTAATAAACACCACTGTTTTCCTTGTGTCAGTACCGGGATCTGAACCGACAATCTCTGCTGTGTCTGGCAGTAGCTCTTTTTTGCTGAGCCACCTGAGATGCTAGACGGCATCCTGCTTTTGGACAATCTTGCCTTGTTCCTTGTTTCCTGTGAACCTTGAACTCCTTGCTCCTCCCATGAACTTCCTAATTAGGCCATGCCATTGCATTTCCTGTTTGATAGATTATTGTTCTCTCTCCAGCTGATATCTTCCTCCTTTGTGTACTTGCAGTTGTCCTTATCTCCACTACCACTTGTTATATACCTTTGGCTTGTTACTCAACTACATTTCCACTTGATTCCAATCTGCAACCATTTGTTAGCGACCTTTGGCTTGTTCCTCGACTATGCTTCTGCTTCATCCCAACCTGCAACCACTTGTTACCGACCTTTGGCTTATTTACCAGCTCTGCTTCTGCTTCATACCTACCTTCTACATCTGCTACTGGACCCGGCTTGCTTACCTCCTGGTGGGGCGATTCTGAGGACCATGACCTGGTACTAACACACAGCAAAACCCATCTACACCATCAGGAGCTCTGGTGAATACTGGTTAGTGCTTAGACCCTGCACTTTGGCTGAGCCCATGTCATCCACCAGGTGACCTGTTTGTATACTTAACCTGCTGGTTGGGGGAAGCCTCTCTACTGCTATAGCTATTGATCTCCAAGCCTGACCCCTGGCCATGACAATTTCTAATATTGAAGAGCTGTTGAAACTGTTTACAAACCTAAAGGCTGGTTATAGATAGGCAGAGGATAGGCAGAGGTTTTATTGATATCAACATACTAAACCTGATGGCTTAATTATCACTACGGCCTTTACTTCTCTTCAAAATCTCTGTTTGCATGAAGTTTCTATGTTTTGCCTGTAGTCTGGGTATTTCCTCCAGCTACTCCAGTTTTATCTAAAAAATATGACGGTAGCTTCACTACTTTCAAAGTAAAATTGTCCAGAACTGTGGTCTGGAGGGGTTTCTTCCTCAGTAATCTTGTTTGCAGTAGTGGTAGGGTGACCACATTTATGCTTGCATTTACACTTCCTTTTCTCCCGTACCCTTTCTTTTTCCCCCTGTCCCCTTCCTGCCCTCCCTTATTTCCTCTTCCTCACCCCCTTTTAGTTGCAAGTGGATTCTACACTTATTTGTCTTTATTCCTTAGGTACTGTACTATGTGTTGCTATATAATGGGGATACATTGGTAATTATTTTGTTTTTTCATGTTACTGGTGATGATTTGGTTCTTGATATCTAATTTCATGTCTGTGCATTGTACAATGCTGTGGAAGGACCCAATAAAAACTTAGAATAAGAAAAAAAATACACCATAAAAGTACATCATAATAATAATACAAGTAATAATTTTGGTATTCAATTTTAAGTTTTCTGGATCAGGGTCAAATTTAAAGATCTCTACATATATTATTTAAGATGCTGCTTAACATGAAAGCTTTAACCACTTAGTGACTGCCCTATAGCAGTTTTACTGCTACAGGATGGCAGCTCTGTGCAGGATCACGTAGATATATACGTTATTGTGCACTTCCTGGTAGGGGGCGTGAATGGGCGCCACCGCCGGCTCGCTCCCGCTGTGATTATACACAGTGGAAGTCAATCGATGGGTACCGCTCACTCGATGTCTGCCAGCATTCGCCGATCATGAGCCAGAGAGACAGAACTGTAATCTACCTATGTAAACAAGGCAGATTGCCGTTCTGTCAGCAGGGAAAGGATGGAATTTGTGTCCCTGCAAAGCAGAGAATAAATCCCATCTCTTCCCCTAGTAAAAGCACCTCCCACAGTATAGAAAAATACTGGTTTGGCACATAGTTGACCCTTTGATTGCCCTGATGTTAACTCCTTCCCAGCCAGTGTCATTAGTACAGTGACAGAGCATATTTTTAGCACTAATCACTGTGTTAGTGTCACTGGTTCCCAAAAAGTGTCAGTTCTTAGCAGAATGTCCACTGCAATATCACAGTCCCGCTAAAAGTCACTGATCGCTGCCATTACTTGTAAAAAATAAATAAAAATAATTTTAAAAAATTGCGCAAACCAATAAATATACACGCCTATTGTGATTTTTTACCAAAAATATGTAGCAGATTTTTTTTATTTGATACGTTTTTATAGCAGAAAGTAAAATATTTTATTTTTTTCTAAATTGTCGGTCTTTTTTTGTTTATAGCGGAAAAAAAAAAAAAACGCAGGAGGTGATCAAATACCACCAAAAGAAAACTCCATTTTATTTGGGTACAGTGTCACATAACTGTGCACTTTTCAGTTAAAATAATGCAGTGCCGTATCTCAAATATGGCCTGGTCATGAAGGGGGGTAGATCTTCCAGAGGTCAAGTGGTTAAATAGATACATATAAAAACAGCTCTAAAAAATGTTTATAAATACAAATTCTTTCCTGTAGTCAGGATAGAAAAGTACAGACTAAGTTCAGATATTACTAATTATTTGTCTCTGTTGTTTTTTTTTTTCTTTAGGTTTGGTTTGATCCATGCTGTGTTTACTAACCTTCTTCTCTGGGCTAATGGCATACTAACGGAATCAAAGCACCAACTGAATGAACACAAAGAAAGGCTCATTACTCTTGGCTTTTCCAACATTACAATGGGTAAGACTAGTGCTTATTAAAAGCATCACTTTTTCAGTACAACTATTTATAGCCTAATTAATATTATTACATAGTTACATAGTTAGGTTGAAAAAAGACACAAGTCCATCCGGTTCAACCAAAAAAAAACAGTAATGAAAACCCAACCATACAATCCCATATACACAATCCTATACCCGCCGTTGATCCAGAGGAAGGCGAAAATAAACCCCAGCAAAGCATGATCCAATTTGCTACAGCAGGGGAAAAAAAATCCTTCCTGATCCCCCAAGAGGCAATCGGATATTCCCTGGATCAACTTTACCTAAAAAAAAAAAGTTATTATCCATTTATATTATGTACACCTAGGAAAGAATCCAGGCCTTTTTTTTGATTAGTTATAGAATGGCGCTGCTCCACATAAGATAAGTGCTATAAGCGCAAATGCTGCTCAAAGGTGCTACTCAAATAAATAAAATTGGTAAAATTAATAGATAAACCACATACAATACTGTGCAAAAAATATCCAATACTGTGCAAAAAACATATGTGCAATCACCCCAAAAAAGCGCAAGTGCTATTTGTATACAAATGTGCTTAGGATTGAATGTTAATAAAATGTCAGTGTGATAATAAAAAATGTCCTTCAAAACCGCATGCGCTGTCATTTTGAATAATCTTCACATGGGATTGCTGGTCCTTGTGGTGCCTCCAATAAATCTGTGCATCAGTGCTACCCCAGCATGATAAAAAATCTAAGCATGCAGTGAACCCTGAATCCTCTACTGTCCCCCACCAAGAGTGCACTCACCACATTGCTACCCCCTTGCAACAGGGGCGTCTTGCCTTTACTTGGAAAATTGCCTTTCTCTTCCCTCTGAGGTCCTCCTTTAGGCTCCCCCTCGTATCCTCCGTATGGTCATATCCTCTTTACAGCTCAATGGAACTCAAAATGATAGCCCCCATAGTGCAAAACCACAGTATAATTTTACTGAAACAAATACATGAACATAAGAAATATCGCTTGTTTGGTCCAAAGGCATGCAGGAAGTCCGGGACGCTCTGCACTCCACGGACCCGCACCAGAAGTGTCGCAATGACACTAAGCCCCTCTCTACTCATTTAATCACTCTGACGTCATCTGGAGAGGCGCCATCATGCTGCACCTCCGGATAAACCAAACCAGTCTTAAGAATCCGTCCACCTTTAACCCAAACAATGCTGGCAATGAGAGCCTGGGAAGAGCAGTGTTGTGTTCTCCTATGATGGCTCCTCATTGTTCACTGATCACAGCTCTCCACTGTAATCCTCCAGCCAGGGATCAGCACCCTGTCCACAATTATTATTATTGTTATATGTAGTTGCTGCTTCCTCTAGTAAAAAAGAAATTTTGGTATTATACTTGGATGCGCTTTGGTAGACTTCTACTGAAGACATGGCCATCTAGGAGTAAGCCCTGTGGCAGGCTTAGAAGACACTGACTGTATTTTATTAGTCTAATATCCTGAAAGGGACTTATAATTCACCAAAAAGAGCTTGAGTCCATTGTCAAGTAAAAAGAAGTCTGAGTTTGTCAGAAGCCTCCGTATGCCAACACGCTTGAATAATCAGAAATGTAGTTTTACGCTTGAAAACTCAGCTAATCTATTCAATGTTTTTTTAGTTGTAGATTATTGTACCATGTTAAAAGAAAAGTTCAGGGTTTAAAAAAAAACCTTATACTCACCTAGGTGGATTCAGCATTGATCTGATGCTGTATCTGTCCCCTGTCAGCTTTACAGTGAGAACCAAACGATCAAACACCGCTGATTGCTCAGTACTCCCCCTCTGCTCTGAGCAGAGAGCCAGGACCGTCAGTCAGCAGCTCTCTGCTCTCCCCTCTAGCGCTCACTGAAGCCCTGGGCTGGGGAGGGAGCGGCTGGTTCAGTCTCCGAGCGGCGCAGCTAAGAGGCTGAGCCAGCTGTCCATCCAGGCATATGGATGGTTCCCAACTTTCGGGATCTTTCCCTAGCCTGGACTGGCTCGGTGACGTCAGCTGACAGCTGGCTTTAGCACTCCTGTGACCTGAAAACAAGTCACGGGAGTGCAGAATGAACTGCACTCCTGTGATCCATAGGAGTATAGCCAAAAAAGCTTTGCCCATACTTCTCCTTTACCCATCAATTATTTTTGGAGTTTAGGTAATATATTTTTGGCTAACCTAACTTGTTCAAGATGTGAGCTTTCAGGATAACTTAGATCCTTTCTTCATGTTAATGGCAAGGGGTATCTCAGATCTGGTATATATTTTAAGGGGAACACAGTACAAAAACAACCCCAACTGCAACAAACCCCCTGTAAGGGAAGACAGCCAATATATATACAAAGGGGCAGGATCTCCCGGATGATCTGATTAACTCTATATGGACATGACCATATATGGGATCCATAGCACCCCTACTCTTTAACAAAGAAATGTTGTAAGTTTAAATAAAACACAGACCATTTTTGACAAGTCCTTTATGTTATAAAAAGAAAAAAGTCCCATAATGTAGATCCATATAAATCACAATGCTCGGTGTCCACTGAAAGAAAAACCCAACAACCAAATGCGGCAAGTTCCCCGAGCTATCATCTGCAATATGCAATATAAGGGAAGGGACGAGGATAGTGGGGACATTATTTCCCAAATATAGCCACATGATCACATTTTGACAGCGATGTCACCCCCTATCCCCGTCCCCTTGTTTATGGGGCCTTGGATTCCAGGCCATGTAAATTTATGGACTGGCTGATGCCAGTGGCTGGTAAGGATGCGGCAAGTGCAGACACCTGCTGTTTTTTTAGAAACCATTGACAACAGGAAGTTGTTATGTTTGTTCAGGTTGAATGCTTCAAATGCTCACTCTGCCCATCTCTGCTGGGAACTCCAGAGCCGACCACCTCTCACATTCTTTTGATTCCCAAAAAAAAAATACTCCTGCTGAGGCAGATCTCATTATTAAGGACCCTCACATATTGTTGATGACCTTTATCCCCCGCACTACTACCCCTTCCCAGAGAACCATGGCACCACCTGTCTATGGAGATTATTACTGCCACCTAAATCTCCGTCCCTTCCATACTTTTTAAGTCCCGTGTCCTCCGTGACCTTTGAGTTCCAATCTTCTACATGCCTGCTAAGTCCCAGTGTTTCCCATGCCTCTTTAGCTGTCTTTGCCGCTAGTGTACCTGCATGCTCCTGTGTGAATCTGTGCCCCCTTTATCTCCAGTGCACCCGTCTGCCTCTGTGTCAAATGCATTCTGGTGTCTCCAGTGCACATCCATGACTTTAAGTGCTCCCTTGTGCGCCCCCATCCCTCCAGTGCACCTCTGTACACCCCTGTGTGTGCCTCAGTAACTCATGTCAACCTATGCAGCCTCCATGACTCCCAGTACACCTTTCTGCACCCTGGTTTCTCCTGTACATCTCTGTGCACCCCTGTGCTTTCAGCATGCTCTTGTGCACCCCCATGACTTGTGTGCCCATACAGCCTTCATTATAATTTATGCTCCATAGTTGCCTGATCTGTTATGCCCCACCACTAAGGCAACCTGCTACCTCTCTACCCTCAGGTACGCTTCTTCTGGACTGAGGATGAGAAGGTTGAGGTTGTAACACTCACCTCACCAGCACTAGTGCTCTTTTGCGTATCTGCCAGTACTTCCACCTTGAGGCCTGGCACCTCCGAGAGATAGCTCTGATTTCCAATAGCGTAAATGGAGAGTTATGGCACAGGGTTCAAGCAGCACATTGTTACATCTAAGTTGAGCCCCTATGCTTTCCAAGAGGTCTCCAGAATCCTAGTCGTTTCAGGCTCCTTCGTGCCTTCCTAGTGTTCTGAAGTATCTTGTCCCTCCAGTGTCCTCCTTGCCTCTCTATCCCAATCTCCTGTACAAACAAATGGCCACTGCCCTCACCTATAACTGGCTTTTGCAGCAAGGAACACATGGAAGGGCAAAGCATGCAAAACAAAACTAAAGAAATTCCCAGCTCAACTTACTGACCAGCCTCCAAACAACCAAATTATCCTGCCTAACAATATGCCATAAAAACAGGCGTTTAGTCTCTGCACACATTTGCAAATGCATGCGTAAAGCTGGATACACACTATCCAACTTTTGTGGTTAGATTTCCTTCAGATTTACCTTTTCTATGTAGTGCAAGGGCCTGCCAGATTGCATACAAATTTAAAGTGTTTAGGTTTGACCTCATATTATATGGTTTTGGTAAGTCTAAAGGAAAAAGTCTTCAGAAAATCTTATAGTGTGTATGGCCCGTTAGCTACAGAGCCCCGTCAAGGCACCCCAGTATTTTCTGTAGTCCTAACTAATATTGAGAGCCTTCAAAGTGGAAGCACATGCATTATAATAGGCAGGCAGAGGACAGGTGAGTCTGGAGGGAGCCCACCCCTACTTAAAGGCACAGGGGCGCACTGGACACCCAGCACATAGCACTATGGCAGAAAAGGTGTCTAGTGCGTCCCCTTGCCAATATTTCAACAATACAAATAAACGGTGACTGCCCCTTCCTATAACTGGCCTTTGCAGTAAGGAGCACATGGAAGGGCAAAACATGCAAAACAAAACCAGAGAAATTCCCTGCTCAACTAACTATATGCTTCCACTATGAAGGCTCTCAAAATTTAGAGTTTGAACTACAGAACATACCGGGGTGCCATGACGGCCTCTGTAGCTTATGCATGTATTTGGAAATGTGTGCAGACTAAACCCCTGTTTTTAACACAAACTGTTAGGATAATTTGGTTGTTTGCAGGCTGGTTCGTAAGTTGAGCTGGGAATTTCTCTGGTTTTGTTTTGCATGTGTTGCCCATGTGTTTCTTTCTGCAAAGGCCAGTTATAGGTGGGGCAGTAGCATTTGTATTGAAAAAAATGTAGGCTGTCATTGCTCACTTTACCTTCTACACTTTACCTTCTAAAAATTCTAACTGCCGGACTTACATGCTGATCCAGTGGCTTCATTACTTTTCTTGTCACTGGTCTGACCAAATAATGCAGTCTCCTATATTTGGGTACAAATACTTACCATATAAAGCTGTTTAAGTACACCTGTATAAATATGTATGTCATATAACTGATAGGTCATGATTTGTATGCCAAAGCTCATATTTTAAACCTGTTGATTTTATTATTTGTATAATAAAATCTTTTTTTTTTAATATATTTATTTGTTTGATAACTCAATAATACAATGCTGCCTAAAAACCCTTGGGAAACCTTTTCCTTTTTTCAGAATGTACTTTGCTTTTTTTAATTAAATATATGAACAATTTGGGTATTTTATTTATTTATTATTTTTTTTTTTTTTTTTTTGTAGAGGTCAAACATGCCTTGCTACTGATTTATTTATACTACACAGAATTTTGCTGTATGCTAGGAATGTGCCATAGTTCAGTCTCACTAAACAGAACTAAGGTCCTTTTATATCTATTGGCCTTGTTTATCAACACATCTCAGCATGACAATTCTGAACTTTGCTAGAAAATTACAGATGATGAGTGAAAGTCTTGAATCCGATTAGCAGCTATAGTACAGCCTGTTCTGGATAGGTAAATGTTGATGAATTCAAACAGAAGATCACTTTTGAAGCTTACATTTCATTTTTTATTTTCTTTACAGATCACCATACGCCAGAATGCAACTGCACATCAAATGTATGTTCCATATTTTCACAGGGAATATACTACTTATATCCATTCACTATTGAATATCATATATTAGCCTCTACAATGCTCTATGTCCTATGGAAAAATATTGGGCGCCATGTAAAACACCAACAGCAGCAGAAGATTCATTTCAAGTTCCATGGTATAACAGCTGGCACCATACTGGGGCTGATAGTTCTTACAACCACAATTGCTGTCCTGGTTGTGTATCTCATCCAGATTGGACGTTCAAAGAGCAAAAGTGAACTGGCGCTAACCATGTTTTATTTATTTGCTATCACAGTGTTGACACTCATGTGTACATCTGGGATTATTGGACTTATCATATACAGACTGGAGAATAAATCATTAGATGATGCTGAAAGCCCAGCCAAGAAGTTGGACTCAGATCTTCTGGTTGGTTCGGCATGTGGGTCATGGTTAATCTCATGGGGATCTATCTTGGCTATTATTTGTGCAGAGACCCGTCCTGAATACTCATGGTACAACTTGCCTTATTCCATCCTGGTAATTATTGAAAAATACATACAGAACCTTTTTATCATTGAGTGTATACACCGAAAAGAAGAAGAGCCGATAGATGGTCGAACTCTTGAAAGAATCTTTTCCATGTCTGGCAGAAGTACTTTGTCCCTGACACCTTCATATGAAGTTTTCAATGAGTCAGTCACTATCTGCAACAAAGAATTTCCTTACATGTCCAATTCAGAACTGTCTTTAGGAGAAGCTTCAGCAGAGGACAAAAAATGTCCTGAAAACAATAATTCCATTAGACTTTCTCCATCAGCTATTGCTCTTCAGGCAGCAAGATCTGAGAAACTTAACAAAAAAAGAAGAATCCTGAAGAACATTGCAGCCTTTCTCTTCCTATGTAATATTTCGGTAAGATAGTTTTTTTGTAGTTTTATTTAACTTATTTGCAGTGAATGTTTAGTACATTGTACAGTATGCCTACTTACAGTCACTATACAGTAGATATAGGCAGCAAATAGAGGTTAACCATTAGAAAACAATCGGAGAGTTAGGAAATGACCTTAGGGGACTGGTCCATAAAACATTCACTTGTCTGTGAGCAGAAAGGTGTATGATCACTACACAAACCTGTAGCACACTGAGGGCACTAACCTGCTATCATCAGTAGATTTACTCCCATGATAAGTCTGCAAAGAGTGTGTAGTGAGGTCTGCGGTAGTATTAAAATGTGATGGATAAACTTTGCCATAGACCATTTTTTTGTTTTCTTTTTACAGAACCACTTTCCTTAGCATTTTTGTTGCTAGGGAAAAAGAAATTGTAGTCCATGAAACGTCCGAGTGTTTTGAAGCTCATTCACTGAGCAATTGACTTTCTGTATCATTTCATTTGAAGCTAGCTACACAATCACTAGTTTTAGTAGCTCCTCATGTTATCCAATGCAGCTGCCAATGTCCATGGCACACCATGTAAATTTGTTTGAAGCACCTCCATGAGGGGTTATCAGGATGTCTAAATATGTGGCTTTTGGTTAGATCACAGGTTACAGGTTATTCTGCTATATTCTGCTATAAACCCTTTTTCAGCCATGGCCTGTGCATTTTGTACCTCAGATGGTCAAATCGGTTTTACTTCTCTCTATTAGCAAACTTGCAAACATTTTGGCAAACCTCTGTGTTCTGCTTTCACTGTTATTATAAATTTAAAAAAGTGTCACAGACAGTATGCAACTTGTTTGCAAAACAGAAAAAAAATCTAAGGTATGCAAAACTGTAAATAAATGGCTGGCACTACGAAAAAGTCATAATCGGTTATCGAACGTTGCGTACACACGATATGAAAATCCTACGAAAGTTCTTTGAGCGAAAATTCTCACCTGATTTTCTAATAGTGTGTACGAGCCTTTAGACTTCATGTACACTGGCCTACATTTACCTGGGCTGTGGGAAAATTAAAAACACGGGAAAACATTTAGCATTTCCCACGGCCGGCGGTCAAAACTTTCCTATTCTGAAAGCGATTCTTCAGGAGAGGATGGTTGAAGCTCACCTAAACACTGCAGCTCCTAGACTCTGCTAAAAGCCAGTGTTTACAATGACACATAGGCTTTTATGGAGTTGAGTTAAGGAGCTGTAGCAAAAAAAGTCAAAAGCTCCTAAACTCAAGTCTAAGAGCTGCCAGTGTGGACTAGTGTACATGAAGCCCCAATAGGGGAATCCCTCCCGCCATCAGAATATAATGATCGTTGCTTCTGGCTTTAGCCAGCTGGTAAAGCACAGGTGACAGCACAGTACATACAGCAATATGGTTTGTCAACATTATAAGGGTCCATTTTCCCTTATCTCCAGAGTTTGCACTGTGGATGCCTTTGTTTTCTACGACTTCTATAGTGGCCCAGGTATGGACAGAACATTTCTATACCTCCCAAATTTCGGACATGAGAAAGAAGGATACCTTCGAGCACAATGTATTTAGGGAATGGACTCCCCTCCTATGTATCTAGGTAATGGACACATCCCTACCATGTTAAGCAGACCATTAAAAATGTATATGCCAAAAAATACGTAGAATATTTTTTCCACCATTACATTTCCTTTATACTGGCTTTTCAAAATTGCAAACAAGATAATTAAGAGATAGAATAAATGCTAAGTGGAGAATAACTTTCAGTAGTTGAATGGTACATTTTCATGAACATCTGTACTTCAGACCAAAAAGAGGGACAACTGAAAAGAAAATAGGAATTAGTATGCAGTTTAAGAGATGGAGCAGACCAACTTCCATCAAAGGGTTGTTCCATAGGTATTTGGATACAAGAAAAGGATTCCTTTTGGTATACTGATTACATGTAATTGGACAAGAGTCTAGTTTCTAATTGTGCTAGTTAGTGGCGGCCCGTCCATTGGGGGCGCAGGGGCGCCACCCCACCAATGCTTCCGGCCCCCTAATCTACATGCCATGCGCTGGACGCATGGATTCCAATAGGGGATTTTTTTTTTTTTTTAAGCACGTGATTAGAGCCAGAGGCTCTAATAGGCTTCAAAAAAGGGTGGGTTCGGGGTGCAGAGCACTGCACCTTGAGCCCTCCCAGTTGTATGACAATAGTGAATGAATATTCACTATTATCACACTGATTTTTCTCCCAGCCAATCAGGAAGTGGGTCGTGAGACCCCTTTCCTGATTGGCTGAAAAGAGAAGCGATTTTACTGGCCAATGGCCAGGAAGAGGGAGGAGACGTACAGCCAGAGGAGACTCACGGCCGCTCGGGGAAGGAGGTAAGGATCCTGGCTGTCAGGCTGGGCAGCCGGCCGCCTGCCCTGGGAGGGGGTGGTAGATTTGACTGCTGGCCGTCCCACGTGGGGGGGGGGGGTTGGTGTTGCCGCCCCCCCCCCCCAAATTTTTATTCACCAGCTGCCACTGGTGTTAGTATTGATTATATCTGTTTGCATACACTCATCCGTTCACTTAGAATTTAGAAATCTGTAAATTACCATTATTTAAATCACCTTTTCTTTCTATGTTATAGCTCTGGATTCCGCCTGCCTTTGGCTGCCGTCCTCAGTATGACAATGGCTTGGAGGAAGTTGTGTTTGGTTTTGAACCTTGGATAACAGTGGTTAACCTCGCCATGCCCTTCTCCATTTTTTACCGGATGCATTCAGCCTCTTCATTATTTGAAGTCTATTGTAAGACATAAGACATGCAACATATGGAAAGAACAATCTAACGCGTCACATTGTTGACAGACAGTTGCCCACTGTTTGTGGGTAGTGCTCTTCTTGGGACTTTTGAATGGGACGGATAATGACTTTGATTTTTCCTGGAAACATAAAGCCACATGAAAAATCAAATATTTCGCCGGGACGTACTAAACTGCATATTGGGATGCCTTTGATGATTGGATTATTGGCTGCAATGCTCAGCACTCTCACTAGGTGTCAGTGTACTTTTTACACACATATATGTTAATGACACTGTTGTTACTCAAAATATGTTATTCTTTCCAGCATTGCTTGATACTATGTTGCAAGAAGCAATCTGTTCACTTGCCGATTTATATACATGCAGCTGTACAATAATAGTAAATGTTTTTCTACATGGGGATTATGGATGGAATATCATGGATACACATCCTATGTAATACACTTGACCTGTTTCTGATAGGAATATGTGTATCATTAGTTTTCTATATGGGTATTATGGGTGGAATATCATTGCTAAACATGCCTAGGAAGACAGTTGACCTATTTCTGATAAGAACATGGGTATAATTATTTTTCTACATGGGTGGGATATCATGGTTACACATTCCAAGGAACATATTTAACCTATTTCTGATAGGAATATGCATATAATTATTTTTCAACATGGGGATTATGGGGGGGGGGGGAGGGGGGGTTATGATTGCACTTAACAAAGAACATATTTAACCTATTTGTGAAAACATTATGGGTAAAAATAATTTTCTACGTGGGGATTAGGGGTGGAATATCATGGCTAAACATGCCTAGGAACAGTTGACCTGTTTATGGTAAAAACAAGGGTATCATAATTTTTCTGCATGGGGATTATGGGGGGAATAGCATAGATACACTTAACAAAGAACATATTTAACCTATTTCTGATAGGAATATGCATATAATCATTTTTCTACATGGGGATTATGGGTGGAATATCATTGCTAAACATGCCTTGGAACACAGTTGACCTGTTTATGGTCAGAACATGGGTATCATCATTTTTCTGCATGGGGATTATGGGTGGAATAACATAGATACACTTAACAAGGAACATGTTTAACCTATTTCTGATAAGAATATGCATATAATCATCTTTCTACATGGGGATTATGGGTGGAATATCATTGCTAAACATGCCTAGGAATTCAGTTTATCTATTTCTGATAGAAATATGGGTATAGTTTTTTTCTACATGGGAATTATGGGACAAATATCACGGTTACGCTAAACAAGGAACATATTTAACCTGTTTCTTAAACCATTTTGGGTATAATTCATTTTCTACATGGGGAGTATGGGAGGAATATCATGACTAAACATGTAATTGAAGCCTTTGTTAAATCTGCACCAGCCATGGTGCTGCACATGTGACCAGTTATGACACCAGTCATTTAATGGTTTAACAGTTTGGTTGAGGACACAAAAAAATGTGACAATTAGAAATCCCAGCATTCTAGGACTGTAACTGTTTTCTGAAACAGTTGAAGTTGGGTTTAGTTCTGCTTTTAAATGTCAGGCGTTATAACTGATCACATGGGCATCTCAATCATAGCAACTGCAGGTCAAACAAAGACTAAGATAGCAGCAAAGTGCCCCGTGTAAGCTCGATCAGGGAGTTTCGTAGCGCCTCACTGTTTACTTTTTTTATTTTATGTCAAGTGCCGCACAATGACATCTCATCCATACTTTCAAACAGCAGACTGATGAACTGCGTTGCAGTCACATGCAGAGCCATCCAGTGGATTGCTGCAAAAGGCAGACGTGCTGGATTTTTTCGCACCGCACAAGAAATCAGTGCTTGCCGGTATGAAAGGCACACATAGAAAACAATTGTATCCCACAGTATGTGCCCTAGCAGGGATTGCCCTAGCATAATGTGAATGAGCCCTTACTTACCTAACCCTCCGTCAGAGAACACTCATCTGCGCTCTGCCAGTGGACTGTCCCTCTGTGTCCTCACATCCATTGCGGGGCTATGGGCCCTGCATTGGTCTTGATGACATCATAGGAAGCTAGACCGCCAGAAGAGGATGGGCGTACAGGTCTTACAGCAGAGGAGCCTGCAAAGGGCGGATGATCAGGTAAGTGATGCTTCTCCTGGTTCCATAGGCATAAACACACATTTAACCCTTGGCAGTGCAGGAGCAGCCCCACTTCAAGGGAGGATCTTACCTTTCCTGGGAGTTACGCTTTCATTGCTCCCCATTTGTCTGTTTACTGTTCAAAAACAATGGCATGAAGGTCCCTCCTTATCTCACAACATCCATATTAATAACAAGAGAACATGGGAGTAGTTCAAAGTTCCATCCAACCCACTCCACTCCTGGTGAGGTCCAACACAAGCCTGGGGCTCCTCTCCAATCACAGCGCCGTCCCACAGACACAAAGGAGACAACACCACCACTCACCATATTTGAGTTGCAACATTTGCTCCTATGGTTGCTAGGAGATGGTCGCCCTTACTGCGCAAGCGCAATTTTCTGCCTCTGAACAGAAGCTATCATAGAGAGCGCATGGCCGCAGACCGGAAGCTGTAAACTGAAACTTTGCCCTCTGCTGTTTGTAGCTTGGATGTGCAATCAGACTGTTGTGGACTGTTTGAGATTTCTTCTCTACAACCAAAATAAAACTGGCTGCTGTGATGAGGAGAGCTGAAGCTCTTGTTAATTATTATTGAAAGTAGAACTAAAAGTAAAACCTTTTTTTTCTTAACCACTTGAGCTCCAGAAGATTTACCCTCTTCCTGACCAGGGCATTTTTTGCGCTACGGCACTGTGTTACTTTAACTGACAACTGCACAGTCCTGCAACACTTTACCCAAATAAAATGTTTTTAGCTTTTTTTCCCACAAATAGAGCTTTCTTTTGGAGGTATTTGATCATCTCTGCTGTTTACATTTTTTGCGCTATCAACAAAAAAAACAGACAATTTTGAAAAGTAAAAAAAACAACAATATTTTTTACCTGCTTTAAAACCTATCCAATAAAAAAAAAATTTATTAATAAATTTAGATCAGTATGTATTCTGCTACATAATTTTGGTAAACATTTTTTCCAATGAGCGTATATTGATTGGTTTGTGCAAAAATGATAGTGTCTACAAACTATGGGATATTTTTATTTCTTTATTTTCGTTTATTTAGTGAGGTGCTTTTACCAGGGGAAGAGATGGAATTTATTCCCTGCTTTACAGGGACACAAACTCCATCCCTTCCCCCTATCAGAACGGTGATCTGTCTTGTTTACATAGATCGCAGGGGAAGCCAATCAGCAGGTGTCGGGTACTCAATGTCCGCCAGCATTTGCCGATTGGTATATTTGGTGTATAAGGACAAGGGACGTGAGCTGCCAGTGGCGTACATGCATGTCCCCTACCCAGCAGTGTTGGATCGCGTATATATATATATATCTACGTGATCCAGTGCAAAGCTGCTGCCCTGTAGCAGGAAAATTGCCATAGGGTGGACTGCAAGCGGTCAATATTGGATAGAGTGGGAGGGTTAGAACTCCTATAAGGCCCCTTTCACATAGGCGGACCGTTCAGATCCGCCTGTCCGTTTTTCAGGCGGATCTGAACGGATGCCCCATGCATCTCTATGGGGCATCGGATGTCAGCGGAGACATGTCCGCTGACATCCGATCCGATCCGTCAAATCCGGATAGATGGAAACCCTATTTTCCATCCGTCTGGCGGATCGGATGAGAATGGACAGACGGTCCGTTCTCATCCGATTCCCCCATAGAGAAGAATGGGGACCTGAGAGCTCTGTCTCCGCACACAGCGTGGAGACATCCATCCATTGGAGATGATCATCCATTTCCATCAGTCTACATCCGCATCCGTCATCATCCGTTTTTTTAATCTGATCAAAGTTCTATTTTTCTTCCGTAAAAAAAAAAATGGATCGGTTGAAAAACGAATGTAAACTGACAAATGGTCAGTTTTTCATCCGTTTTTGCATTGGTAGTGTATGTAAAAAAAAAAAAAAACAATGAAAAAATTATGAGCACTGATGAAAAAATTATGAATACTTCATCCATTTTGACGTGACTGAACTGATAAAAGGAACGCTCCGTATGTGTGAAAGGGGCCTAATAGAGTATTTTACATACAGAAAAAAGGAGCAACTGCACTATGGAAGAGGAATTTCCTCCTGGTTCAGTCTTGCAAGTGTAGCACCCTCCTAGGTAGGTGCTAGTAAGAGAGTATAGTTTTGAGCTCTGCTTACCAGAGGGGCTGCAGGTAAATCTATATTGTTCTCTGCCTACCAGAAAGCAGGATTTATTAGTGAGGTCTGCTCATTGTGCTCAGTATGCGATTCATTCAGTCTGGATAGTGTTTCATGCTGGTCCAATAGGGGGGCATGTTGGACAGTGGGAGAAAACCTGACGAATGGGTGCATAGGCTTTTGATACAGTGCTGATGATTGGCAGAGGGCAGGTCGCCTCGGTGCATTCTGGGATATTGTATAAAAGCCAGGAGATGAGCTGAGGGGTCTTTCATTGGAGAGCAGAGTACCGGAGGGAGGGGGCGGCTGCCTCCTCCTCTGTAGAGGTGCCATGCGGATGCTGGAGGTCGTCCTGAGTGCCAGAGGAGCAGTTGAGAGGAGCTGAACCTAGAGGTCCAGGGAAGCTGACTGAGAGGGGAGACACTGGAGACCCTGTGGTTGCAGTATCATGAGTACAGGGACTAGTGTCAAGGGGCCTGACCTGAGGGGGGCCATCTCTGCTCATAGGAGAGTCAGTGGACAGGTGTCAGCAGGAGAGAGAGAGGATACTAACTAGGGAGAGTGTCCTGAAGATAAGAGTTTGTCCACCAAGTCGTCTTGAAGGAACCAAAAGACTTAATTCTTATTCATCCAAAGTGGCATGATGGATTGACAGCCTGGCTATTCCACATCTAAAAGCAAAGTAGAGAAGATAGAAGTCCTCAAATACAGTGAATAGTTAATTGGAGTATCCCACTATTTCCTTCTCCTATCCCCATTATAAAACAACAAAACAACCAAATACCCCTGGACTGAATATTGAAGTGTGAGCCAAGAGGAAATAAGAAATTGGATTTGCTTATGGCTGTGTGCTGGTAACCAGGGGGACCCACAGAGTGAATATCTGGCAGCTCTTACAGGGGAAGTGCTACATATGGGGGGCGTCATCCGGGATTTACCCCTGGTTTACAGAAACAGTTGGTACCGGCAACGACCGAGTGGTCGCACCAAGTATTGCCATGTTTTCCCAAGAAATGTGCTGGAGTGTCAGTGAAGAAAGTAATATCTGCTTTACAATGATCAGTAAAAGTGTGCTGATAAGTCATAATCACAGCAATGGTTGCTATGGGCAACGACCGGACATTTACCAAAGAAACAGTGTGTTTTCCCAAGTAAAGTGCTGGAGGGTTGATAGAGAAGGAATGTGCTGTATTGTACAGGAGAACTGTGTCTGCTTTACATTAGTCAGTACAAGTGCGCTTACAAGTGTTGATGGAGAAAGCGGGGACCCGGGACGCAGGGATCGGTGCATCAGGGGTCATGTCTGTACATGTACTGTGAAGAAAAGTGTTGGCCATGCAGTTAATGACAGCTGGACAATTTTTACTGGCAGTACGGAGATCGATTAGCTTAGGAAGGAAAAAGTGCAACTGAGGCCCAAGTACAGATGGAAGAGGCAGATGTGTGTGTGTCGGTGAACACAGTTTGCAACGCTGTACCATTTGTGTGGTTGAGCAGAGTTGTAGCAGCAGCAAAGGGGTTAATGCACCATGCGGGAGAGCGTGCACTAAAGAGATCTGTTTTTTAGGAGGAGCCACCGCAAGAGAGTCAGCTAGTCTGGAGTCGTGGGCAGATTCGCCCCCTGCGAGCTGCCAATCCGAGTGGAGGAAGAGAGCTGAGACATCACTTCCACCATCGGGGGTAGCTGAGGAGCAGACACGTGTGTGGAGGAGCAAGATGGCGCATGCCAGAGTGAGCCGGAGCGCAGGGGCTATCCCACGTGTTGGCGGAGTGCCTGAAGAGCGAGAGGAATCACCAAATTCGACCCTGTGGGACACAGGAGTGCAATTAGTGCCCATCGGGAGACTGGCGTTGTGCAGCGGAGGGGACAAGGAGCCTCTCGGGCTGGTATGAAGCCGATGCTTGAATGTGTCCATGCAGCTGCAGGCATGGAGTCAGTGTGGGCATTGCAGTGGCATGCTGATGCAGGTGGTGCGGAGTGATTGTCAGCCCAGAAGACTGAGTGTGAGCTGGGAGACAGGAGGCACTCAAGAATTGCTGGCGCCTATGATTGGGATCCCTGTGGGCAGAGGAAGAGGAGTTTTAAGAGCACTGCTGGGGCCGGAACCAGTGGAGCAGACCTACACCACCGTATGCCAGGCCAGGGAGACCTGCATCTCTGGGGTGAGATGCAAAAAGATTGTGCAGGCCGAATCTTGGCCACAAGAAGGGCCAGCAATCCCTGCAAAGGCAGAACCCATCGCTCTCAAAGTGGCAGAGGGGAATCAATGGGCTCCTGAGAGGAAGACCTCTAGTGTGTCCAGTGAGGAAGAGGCTGGAGCCATTGATATAGGGTCACCCTGTTTCCAATGTCAGTTTGGGTCCCTGGAAGAGGGCATCGATGTATGGGGAACAGAGAAGAGGAGCAGCTCTGCAAGTCCTAGTTCACTCAATGATGAGACCAAGGGGGCTGTTGTTCCTATGCAGTGTGCCAGGAACTTGGGGTTCTGTGAGGCCTATGCCACAAGGGTCCCAGATTTATCCCCACCTCGCACCTACACCCGGGCCCAGGATCAGAATGAAGCCTACGCCAGTCTCATCAAGAGGGAGGAGACCCTATACACCCCACCTGGGAGAGGAGACAGACCAAGTTCTCTCGATGTCAGTGCCTGATCCAGAAAAAGGTGGCCCTGGAACATGGGTATGACTACCCCTACACTCTTTGGGAAATTATGGAGGAGATCGAGGCCAAGAGAGAGGGATGGTGGGATGAAGCGGTTTGGGTCTTTCTTTACATCCCAAAGCCGTTTCGCAATCAGAAGAGGCCTTAGTTGTGGGGCACCTTTCTATCGGTGAAGGCTAATTGAAATTTGAGGTGGTCCATTCGCGTAGACTGTGTGGAAGTTTACCACCCAAATGGAACAGGCCAGGCTTGGGCTGTTTGGGTTTAGGATTCTCCAGGGAAGACTGTTCGGATACCTCATCCTGACTACTACTGCTGAGGATGCAGAGTTTCCATCCCTGCTGGGAGAAATGTGATGTTGTGAGGCTAGTTAGCCTGAACGTGCATCAAGTGATGTGAGATTGTTAAAAAGGGGACCAGAGTGCCCAAAGAGAGTTCACCAGCTAGAAAAAAGTTGTTGTTAGGGCCGGAAGCCCTATTTCAAAATCCCCTTTCTTTTCTATCCTTGCAAGAAGGATTGGGAATCAGCAGGACAACTATCACTGTGCAGTTTCTCATGTGGAGGAGGGCTGACCCTCTAACCCACAAAGACTTCCTGTTCCAGGAACTTTAGGTAGCACTTAGCTTGGTGCCACACCTTGCTCCAAAAAGCCATATCTACTGAATATTCAATTAAGATCTTTGGGCCAATGGGCCAGGATCACTAGCTGTTATTAGAGACACTTTGCAAAGAGTTTGGGCCAGGATGGTTGGAGTACAGAAGAGGACGCTTTACAAAGATACTTTGCTCAAAGGACACTTTGTCAAGATCCTGTTAGGCCAGTTGGCCAATTGAAAGAACTTTGTGTGAGTTGCTACCTTGAAAAAAGGAGGTAGAGGCTTATTGTCTCTTCAGAGAAGTGCATGTCAGAGTGAAGGACCCCTTGAAGAGATTTGCAAAACTCACAAGTGGGACACATTTGCTCAGGCTCTAAATGGTGTTACAGAAGGAGAGGACACTGTGAACACCAGTCAGGTGGACTCCGCATTTCTTCATTCTGAACTTGTGGGTCTGACTATAATAGGAGAGAGTGTCAGTGCCCTGGTGTTTGAAAGGGACTGTGCCTATTATTTAGTCAGCAATATGATTCTCGGTAGGAATCAATGGTGAAGTGTTAGATAGTCAGCTTGGCAGGATCTGTTTGTTGTCTATTGCAGGTGTACAACAGAACGTGGAGTAAAGCGTGCCCTTAGGGGGCCTGGAGTGATGAAGATCTCTACAAGAATGTCATAATTAGAGATAATTTTGGTGAGAAGGTCGCCTCTGAGGAGAGGACAGTCTCCCTGTGAATAGGTAACAATGTACTGCTTGTGCTTAACTTTCATTTCCTTTGCAGACTTGCTTAAGAGTTCTGGGTCTGGAGAGGCCCTCCATTGCTCAATGTAAATTCTTATACAATGTAGATATTGTATTTAGTTAGCCAGATAGGGTAGTGTCTTTACCTGTCAAGCAGATGTTTGTTTGGCTGGGGGTGCATTGGTTTAAATGCACCTTGTGTATGAACATAAATGTGTAAATATTTGTACAGCAAAGTCCTATGTTTTTCCACGTAATTTATTGTATTCACTGGCCACATATGGGGTATGCCCCATGGCCCTGTAATATGTTACTTCCCTTTTTCCCCTTTTCCAAGTTTGTGGGATACTCTGTGAAATTTTTGTGCAAAGAATTTTTGTAGGAGTGGCTGCCCAGAGCCAGTGAGGACATGTCTCATTTTGGTGGGGGGTGAGTGTAGCACCTTCCTAGGTAGGTGCTAGTGAGAAAGTATAGTTTTGAGCTCTGTCTGCTTACCAGAGGGGCTGCAGGTAAATCTATATTGTTCTCTGCCTACCAGAGAGCAGGATCTGTTGCTCAGTATGCGATTCATTCAGTCTGGATAGTGTTTCACGCTGGTCCAATAGGGAGGCATGTTGGACAGTGGGAGGAAACCTGACCAATGGATGCATAGGCTTTTGATACAGTCCTGGTGACTGGCAGGTTGTCTCAGTGCATTCTGAGATACTGTATAAAAGCCAGGAGCACATGTGCTGAGGGGTCTTTCGTTGGAGAGCGGAGTGCCGGAGTGATTGGGCGGCTGCCTCCTCCTCTGTAGAGGTGCCATGCGGACGCTGGAGGTCGTCCTCAGGGTCAATGGAGCAGTTAAGAGGAGCTGAACCCAGAGGTCCAGGGAAGCTGACTGATAGGGGAGACACTGGAGACCCTGTGGCTGCAGTATCGTGAGGACAGGGACTCGTGTCAAGGGGCCTGACCTGAGGGGGGCCACCCCTACTTATAGGATAGTCAGTGGACGGGTGTCAGGAGGAGAGAGGGAGGATATTAGGGAGAGTGTCCTGAAGATAAAAATTTGTCCACCAGGTCGTCTTGAAGGAACCAAGAGACTTAATTCCAATTAATCCAAAGTGGCAGGATGGATTGACAGCCTGGCTGTTCCACATCTAATAGCAAAGTAGAGAAGATAGAAGTTCTCAAATACTGTAAATAGTTCATTGAAGTATCCCACTTATTCCTTCTCCTATCCCCATTATAAAATAAACAACAACACAACCAAATACCCCTGGACTGATTATTGAAGTGTGAGCCAAGAGGAAATCGGAAATTGCATTTGCTTATGGCCATGTGGTGGTAACCAGGGGGGCACGCAGCGTGAATATGTAGCAGCTCTTACGGGGGCAGTGCTACACACGGCTAATCAAAGCTGAACAGAAGGAGTTACACTACATACACAAATCCTTTCAAATCTCTGAGTTGTTTTGCTATGAGAAAATCATAAGGCTTTATGCACACAGGACGTAAAAAAGAAGCTTTTATGGGTGTTTGCCATTTTTTTTTCAGACTCTAAACGCACATCTATATTAGCCTATGTGGCCATGCACTTACAGGCATTTACAGGTGTATTAAAAAAGGAGTGTTCAGCGGCTGAAAAAATTACACCTCAGGAGAGGTGCTTTTGAGCAGAAAAAATGAACATGCTTAAACAGGTGTAACCATGCCTAAACACAAGGCAGTTTAGTGCTTTCATTCCAAAAGCCTGAATAACCCCATGTTCATGAGGACAAGGGCCTCTTCCCCACAACTCTGGCCAATGGTTGTGGGGGTCTGTGGGCAGGGGCTTATCAGTATCTGGAAGCCCCCTTTAGGAAAGGGGGCCCCCCAAATCCCACCCCACCATGTGAATGAGTATGGGGATGTCACCTGATGGCCAGGCCTCATAGTTATATAAGACCTGTCAGACATCAGAGCTGACAAAACAGCAGGAGCAAGCATCTGTTGGTTAGCAATTTTTTTTCTTTTTTTTTTTAATGGGGTCGGCAGCGGACAACGTGATTGATGTTAAAGCTACCATGGGGGACATTATTCATTTTAATAAAGGACTTGTCAAAAATGGCTCATGTTTTTCTTACACTTCACTGTTTTTGGGTAAATACTGTAGGTAGGGGTAACCCATACTCATTCACATGGGGGGTGCCAGGATCTGGCAGGCCTTCTTTCTTAAAGCGGGCATCCAGATTCCGATAAGCCCCCTGCCCGCACACCCCCACAACCACAGCCCAAGGTTCTGGGAAAGAGGCCCTTTTCTTCCTCATCAGCATGGGGACAAGGTTACATATATAGTATCTCACAAAAGTGAGTACACCCCTCACATTTTTGTAAATATTTTATAATATCTTTTCATGTGACAAGGTAAATTTGCTGTCCCCTCAAAATAACTCAACACACATCCATTAATGTCTAAACTGTTGGCAACAAAAGTGAGTACACCGCTAAGTGAAAATGTCCAAATTGGGTCAAATTAGCAATTTTCCCTCCCCAGTGTCATGTGACTTATTAGTGTTACAATGTCTCAGGTGTGAATGGGGAGCAGTTGTGTTAAATTTGGTGTTTTCGATCTCACTCTCTCATACTGGTCACTGGAAGTTCAACATGGCACCTCATGGCAAAGAACTCTCTGAGGATCTGAAAAATAGAATTGTTGCCCTACATAAAGATGGCCTAGGCTATAAGAAGATTGCCAAGACCCTGAAACTGAGATGCAGCATGGTGGCCAAGACCCTACAGCGGTTTAACTGGACAGGTTTTACTCAGAACAGGCCTTGCCATGGTCGACCAAAGACGTTGAGTGCACATGCTCAGCCTCATATCCAGAGGTTAACTTTGGAAAATAGACATTTGAGTGCTGCCAGCATTGCTGCAAAGGCTGAAGGGGTGGGGGGTCGGATTGTCAGTGCTCAGACCATATGCTGCACACTGCATCAAATTGGTCTGCATGGCTATTGTCCCAGAAGGAAGCCTTTTCTAAAGATGATGCACAAGAAAGCCCGCAAACAGTTTGCTGAAGACAAGCAGAGTAAGAACATGGATTACTGGAACCATGTCCTGTGGTCTGATGAGACCAAGATAAACTTATTTGGTTCAGATGGTTTCAAGCGTGTGTGGTGGGAATCAGGTGAGGAGTACAAGTTTGTCCTGCCTAAAGTCATGCAAGGTGGTGGGAGTCTCATGGTCTGGGGCTGCATGAGTGCTGCTGGAACTGGGGAGCTACAGTTCATTGAGGGAACCATGAATGCCAACATGTACTGTGACATACTGTAGCAGAGCATGATCCTCTCGCTTCAGAGACAGGGTTGCAAGGCAGTATTCCAACATGATAACGACCCCAAACACACCTCCAAGACGACCACTGCCTTGCTAAAGAAGCTGAGGGTAAAGGTGATGGAGTGGCCAAGCATGTCTCCAGACCTAAACCCTGTTGAGCTTCTGGGGGCCATCTTCAAATGGAAGGTGGAGGAGCGCAAGGTCTCTAACAGCTCCATGATGTCATCATGGAGGAGTGGAAGAGGAATCCATTGGCAACCTGTGAAGCTCTGGTGAACTCCATGCCCAAGAGGGTTAAGGCAGTGCTGGAAAATAATGGTGGCCACATAAAATATTGACACTTTGGGCCCACTTTGGACATTTTAACTTAGGGGTGTTCTCACTTCTGTTGCCAGTGGTTTAGACATTAATGGCTGTGTGTTGAGTTATTTTGAGGGGACAGCAAATTTGCACTGTTATACAAGCTGTACACTCACTACTTTACATTGTAGCAAAGTATAATTTCTTCAGTGTTGTCACATGAAAAGATATAATACAAAAATATTTACAAAAATGTGAGGGGTGTACTCACTTTTGTTAGATACTGTAGTTGGTGAGGTTCCCCCCCCTTTGCATTCTCAGATAATAGTCTGGTATGGATTTGGGGGGGGGGAGGGGCCCCATGACATTTTTTTTTCCTCAAAGTCGGTTTTAAAGCAGATCCCGTTCATTAAAGTCGTATGAAAGTCGGATTGGTGTCAGAACAGAAGTTGCGGGTTCCCACAGTGCACCTGAATCGCACACTGGTTCACACTGACATCTGGAAGTAGCTGGGGGTGTCAATGTAAAGTTAATGACACCCCCAAATCAGTTTGCAATGTGAACTGTGAAATTGTACAGGAATCGGGTTGCATGGGTATGAACACCCATACGATCTGATTCCAGTGTGGACCAAAAAAGGGTCTTGCACCATTTTGGTGCGCATGTGAGGTGATTTCCGCCATACAGTTTGTATGGCTAGATTTGCATTGCACAAACATTGCATGTGATGTGTACAGCAATGCGGTGCGAACCACATGCGATGTCTATAAGCGCACAAGTGTGAACCCAGCCTAAACGTTCGAAACTCCTTTTTCACGTTTATGTTATTTATGCTTAGAACAGGTTAAAGCTGCAAGAAATGGATATTTTGAACAACTGATTAACAAAATATAAATATGAACAAGCCATGGAACAGCCCAACAGGCTGCTTATGTGTACAAGAACGGAAGTCTAACAGGTAGCTGTCCCACTGAGAATGATGGCTTTTTGGACACTTGCTCGTCCTTGAGGGGTGGTTCACAGCAAAAAAATGCACTCCGGATGCGTTCTGGATGCATTTTTGCTTATAGTTCACACTACAAAAATGCACCCTGGATATGTTTCTGTATATGTGTTTTTCAATGCATTCTGGTGCATTTTTCCACTCTTGTTTTTTCTTTTTTTCCAAGGATTCCTAGTTTATCTTCTGCTGTATTGCGTTCCTGCAAGTTTTTGATGTGTTTAGATGTGTTCCGGTGCATTTTTGATGAATTTTGCCACAATCCAGTTCTGTGCAGAAAAAAATGCAGCATGCTCTATTTTTTTTGGCTGCACTTGTGTGAACCATGCCACTGGAACCCATAAAATCAACTGACCAAGCGTTTTTGATGCCGGGCAAAAAAAAAAAATTAAAAGGCCCTGGACTGCATCTGGTGTAAACTGGCCCACATATGTAGTCTTTTGCCATCACATCTGTGACTTTGCCAGCAAGGGAAATACTTATAAACTTTATCCAGTTAAACAGGGAATGCTCACCTGATTGCCCTGGAAAATCTATGTGTGATTGGGAGCTCATCTAGCACTCATTTCCTTCTAGGGAAGCCATACGCAGCTCAAACTACATTTGACTTTCTAGATGCTCAACTCAGGTATGCTGCCCGAAGGATTGTACAGTGTAGGGTCACTCTAGTGTCAAGTAATAATTAGGACAAAGGAGAAATTATGCCAGAGATATAGTGTATGAAAAACGATAGCCTATTTAGACGGGAATATACTGCCATACAAAGGACATCAGATCGACATGGAAAGAGACGCGGTCGGCAAATGGTTAATGTTACTGACAGGGGTGCAAACACTGAACTACCACCAGAAAGAGGTCCTTAGAATTCAGCGGACAGTGTCTATCGAACCTGAAAATAAAAAATGTCACAAGACTTTCTAATCAACGAGAAAATTAGACCAAACCTTGAGGACAGAAATGTTCATTAAAAAAATAAATAAAAATGTAATGTTCATTGAATAATAAAACAATCCAGAAAACATAACAGCTAGAATTACACTTTCTACATTTTGAAATGTTCTGACAGTGACTGACATCAGAAAGAATGTCAGTCTAGGAATGTCTGCTCACAATTTTAAAATGAGGAAAATAAAAAGGCCAGCCGAGACTCGCATCCTAGTTGCTCTCTGAAAACATATATAAAGGCTGGCTTACACGAGGAATCGCACAGATTGTTCCTGTGCTATTTGAGTTCAGTGCGATATCATCCCATTCATATGAAAAGATTAAAATCGCACTGCTTTGCAGTGAGTAAGCAAGTGAAATTATGTCAGTCCTCTGAATCCCTGCTTAAACCATCAGGGTTCAACCAGACTGACACAGAAAACAGTAAGTTATAATGTCAGGGAACAGTAGTGAAACATCATTCTATCTTCTAAGCATGTATAGCTACTTCCTAGAATGATGCAACAATATCAGATTAACGGAAAACTTTAAGTTTAAAGAAGAAGTCTAGACTGATTTATGCTAACAGTATACTACTCAGCAATATAACCATAAACTAAAATGTGTCCCCTTTAAGAACTATGTGTATCAATGTCCCTCTCTTAGCAAGGCCTTTCTACATTCTTCACTGGCAGTTGGAGCTCTTAAACAGTTTCCACTGTGGTTTAGTATAGCAAAGAGGACCCGAGGTTAAATTGAAATCCTAAGAGAACTGATGTTTGTTGTAATGTCTGCAGTTAGTGTAATGATGAGATGTTATACTTGCGGTCTGAACCAGGCAAAAACACCCTCTCTCACTCTGTAATGTTCGTCAGTGGGTGCCCCGCAGGATAGGCGATGCGATCTCCCACGCTCCGGCATCTGGGAAAAGGCTGCGCTCTGCCACCACAGGATGTCCGACCGACCTCCGCTCTGTCTCCTTCAGCAACACTGTGAAAACATCCACAATACAATGACCAACATCCCCTTCGCTGAGTCTGAGTTCTGTGAGTGAGTCAGGCCTCGTGCATCAGGCCGAAGCTGCCGTCAGTCACATCCTCAGCTGGCTGATGTGCACTCAATGGGTCCCGGGAGCAAGAGAATTTTCAGGCTGTAGAGCAGATAGTTTTATATCTTCTCCCATGATGCTCCGCTCCCCCTTCAGCTTCCTGGGAAGATCGGTTCCTCGGTTATCCAAGCACTGATCAGCTCTCTGCCAGAAACTATATCTCCCACAATCCCAAATCTTCCCCTTCCTTCCAGAGGACGATTCCTTTGAATTTAGCATTAAAGGGGCACAGGAACAGTTCAAATAACAATGATAAATCTGTGTATTTATAACAGTAGTCCGATCCCGGCTACATCTGGAAGGAAGACCTGGTGAAAATGGAAGCCCTGTCAGTGGTGACAGTGCAGCGGGCAGGGCATACCTGTGTGCAATAGAGCTGTGCCGAGAGCGCGTAGCACAGTTACTGGCAGCTAACAAAAAGCTCTTGATCGCTCCTTGTGATCGAGAGATTTCTGATGACATGATTATTGTGAGAGCCATTCACGGTTTTCACATGACAGCCTCCTGGAATTCTAAACCCCTTAAAGGGCTGGCATGCGCCGGCTTTAAAGGGTTAAAAGGATTTAAAGTCACATTTTTTTTTTCAATAAAAATATCAAACATGTTATACTTACCTGTTCTGTAATGGTATTGCACAGAGCAACCCGAATCATCCTTTTCTCGGCTCCCTGTTCGCTGCTCCTGGCCCCTCCCTCCTGTTGAGTGCCCCCATAGCAAGCAGCTTGTCCTGGATGGCTGAGACAGTCGTGGACATCGCTGGATTGAGATGGGCTCAGGTAAGCATTAGAGGGGCTAAGGGGGGCTGCTGCACACAGAAGATTTTTTTTATCTTAATGCATAGAATGCATTAAGATAAAAAATCCTTCTGACTTTACGACCCCTTTAAGGATTACCCCATAGCAGATATACTGCTACAGAGCTTCCCTCCTGTGCAGAATCACGTATTTATACACGTGATTCTGCACTTCCACCTGCAGGGGGCGAGCACACCCTTTCTGCTGTGGTTATTTACAGACGATGCCAATCTGTGCTGAGCAATGGATGTCTTTTGGGCAGAGACACAGTACGGGACTATGTAAACAAGGCAGAGCTCCGTTCTGACAGAGTAGGAAGGGATGATTTTTGTGTCTTTGCAAAGCAGAGAATAAAACCCATCACTTCCTTTAGTAAAAGCACCAAACATAGTAAAGAAAAATACTGGATAGGCACACAGTTAACCCTTTGATTGCCCTAGATATTTAACCCCCTCCCAGGCAGTGTCATTAGTACAGTGACAGTGCATATTTTTAGCACTGATCACCATATCATTGATCCTCAAAAAGTGTCAGTGTCCGATTGTCCGCCGCAATATCGAAGTCCCGCTATAAGTCACTGTCGCCGCCATTACTAGTATAAAAAAAAAAAAAATTTAAATTTCCAGTATATATCCCATAGTTTGTAGACGTGATAACTTTTGCGCAAACCAATCAATTTATGATTATTGGGGTTTTTTTTTTTTTACCAAAAATATGTAGCAGAATACATATTGGCCTAAATTTATCAAGAAATTTTATTTTTTATTGGGTATATTTTCTAAAGGAGAGTAAAAAATCTTGTTTTTTTCAGCATTGTCGTCTTTTTTTGTTTAGAGCGCAAAAAAAAAAAAAAAACAACTCAGGAGGTGATCAAATACCATCAAAAGAAAGCTCTATTTGTGGGAAAAAAGGACATCAATTTTATTTGGGTACAGTGTCGCACGACCGCGCAATTGTCAGTTAAAGTGTCCGGATGTAGAAGGGAGCAGACGTCTCCGTGAGAGCTCCGGCTTCCCCACCACAGAATCCTGATCCATCCTCCACTCCTGAGCATTATCACACCGTGTGGGCTGCTGATAACCAGGTAGGTGATTCCCCCTCATTTCCTTATGCCATCCAAAGGGAAATCAGCCAAGAAACAGCCGCCTCCTAGACCTCGGAGTTCAGCAGCAGAGACACGTGCGGTGGCCATATTGCCTCTCTCTCTCCCGAGGTTGACCAGGCAGAGGCAGTAAGAGCGAATCTACGGAGGCCGTTTCTGGATATGGCATCTGACATGGGAGAGCCCTCACAGCCTAGGATTTCCGGACCCCCTAAGAGTAACCCCCCACTGTGGCCATCCTGAATGCTATAGAGGCTAGTAAAACTACCCTGATGGGCAGGATCGACACTCTGGCTATTGAGTGCAGCCTCATCAGACAAGATATGGACAAATTTAGAAGGAGGGTTTAAGCGGCAGAGGCTCGCATATTGGAAATCGAGGATGCTGCTGGCACCCCCAGGCACAACATCTCTGAGCTACAAAACACAGTGAAATTCCTAATGGCGAGATCAGAGGATGCTGAAAACCGCCTGCGCAGGAATAATGTGAGAGCGTTGGGCCTCCCGGAGGGCTCTGAAGGGCCTAAACCTGCTGTTTTTGCAGAGGGCTTTTCAAGGACATCCTTATTATGTCCCAATTATCCTCTGCATACATAGTGGAGCATGCACACAGGGGGCCAACGGGGCCTAGGCCCACCCCAGACCATTCCTGGTGTGATTCCTCAATTATCGTGATCGAGACCTCATCCTAGCTGAAGCAAGGAAACAACCACAGCTTTAATATGAAAATACCACCCTGCATTTCTTCCCTGATATCTCTCCCGAGCTTCAGAGGTGCTGGAGATCATTTGTGGATGCCAGGAAACGGCTGAGGGGGAAGGGGCTCACATATGGCATGCTGTACCTGAGTAAGTTACGTGTGGAGCATATGGGACAGGTAAAATTCCTTGAGAATCCGTCAGATGTCTCTGAGTGGGTAGATACCCTTGCTTGATCCTTATGCACTTTGCAGCTATATTCCTCTATTACTGTTGGGATCCTCCTTTAACGGCTGTTAGAGGAGGGGTGTTGCCTTGAGGGGGCTTGCGACGGAACTATCCCTCAAGCCCCATGTTATGCCTCAAGTCAGAAACTTTCCCCCTTTTAATGCAGCTTACCTAAATCTCCTGCTACAACACCTAATGCGGGATCCGGAGTTCATCTTTAGAGTGAATGGACCCTAGAACTTTGCATTGCTCCCCTTTGTCTTCTGTGGAGTACATGCACTGACTATGAAGAGGAACAGTTCAGAGTTTATGGGAATAAAGCCCTACAGCCAGTTTTTACATACCATGTTCGTTATGCTGGTGAGATAGGGAATGACAATTTTTCAGATGGGGAATTTTTTTTTCAGTTATTTTTCTATTGTTTTTGTGTTTTTTTGTTTTTTTCAGTTTTTGACTTACTATTGGAAAAGGGTGAATTCACGTTTTGTGCACTCTTTTACCCTTCTCTGGGCACAAGAGAAGGATTTTTTCAATATTGTTAGGTTTCATGTCTGTGTTAAAGTGTAACTCCACTTTTGTTGAGAAAAAAACAGTCCCCTCTGGGTGATCTCTCTACATTGCAAGGATTTTAATAAACCTTGTTACGGATTCCTACCTTTTGTTATTCTGAAGAAATCATTGTTTGTTCCTCAGTGCCTCTGTGCTGAGTGGGCCTAATGGGAGTGGTTTCATAATTATCTATCAGCTGTGGCAGCTGCAGGGCTCTAATGAGGAAAGCTGCTGGGCCTGTATCCCTTTAGATGTGTTCCTATTGGTATCTCACCAAAAATGACACTTTTGTGGCAGGGGATGCCAGAAATCTGACTTGTATTTTATGCAGACTTCTGGGAAAATCAGAGAGCCAATTACACATTCTGTGTATAGAACAGCTCCAGGTAGCCATATTGCATTGCATTTTCAGAAAATTAAAACAGCTGCAGATTGAAAAGGAAAGATAATTTTTAATAACATTCAATTACAATATGATTTGTGTCACAATTGTATACGCTATATTGTTTTTTCTTTATATGCTATTTTGTTTCCCCACGAAAGTGGAGTTACCCTTTAAGTGTTACTTATGTAGATAAATGCTTCAGAATGACCAGTGGCTCTGCATGGCTCTGAGGATCTACAGAGGTATAGGGCCCCCATCTAGTGGTTATTTTAGGAACTGCAGGTATGTCTTTAAATATTAAGGTTCTCTCTTGGAATGTCAGGGGTCTCAACTCCAAATATAAACGGGCTCTAGTGTTGAAATACATACAATCACACCGCCCTCAAATTATTTTTCTGCAGGAGACTTATTTGATGGGAAATAAAATACTGGCTATGCGCCGTCCTTGGATCCAGCGAGCCATACATGACACATTCTCTTCGTATGCCAGAGGGGTTTCGATTTTTCTTCATAAGCCTCTGCCTTGGTCTATACACACAGTGGTAACTGGTCCTGAGGGCTGCTATGCGATTGTGATTATTGAAATTAATTCGCCTCCATTTTCCAGTGTCATTCTATATGACATTTTGGGAAAGCTAGCACCTCATTCCCCTTACAGGCTCTTGATTGCAGGTGATTTTAACAATATCCTAGATTACACCCTTGATATCTCTAATCCACAATGAGCACTTAACCATGACTTATCTCAGTGGACAGAGGTGGCTGGCTTCACTGAAATATGGAGGTGGAAGCATCCATTGGACAGATGTTACACGTATATATCCCCTGTGTTTCATTCCTCATCTAGAATAGATTTGACTTTTGCCAATGAGGATCTATTATGTATGGTGCACAGTGGCATCGGGAGGGGGGCGACCAAGGCTATAGCCCCGAGTGGGCCCCCAACAAGCTCCGGTTCTGGTATTGCTTATTTAGAATTATTAGCCCCGAGTCCCAAGGCCTGGGGTTGGTCAGGAACTCGGGGCTACATACCTCAGCAGCGTAACATCTATCCAGCATCCAGTGATGGGGACGGCCACAATGGGAGTGAGTGGAGCTGTCAAAATGAAGCATCGATGTCGGGGTGGGTGGGGGCCTATATTTGGGGCTCCGCCCCCTTTGTCCCATTTATAGACAAACAGCCACTCACCAGGGAGGAAGGTGGCAGGGGGCGGGACCAATTGTAACTACTGTATGTGCACCCACAGCGGTGTATAATAAACCTGAATTATACACTGCTGTGGATGCACATATAGTGGTTACAATTGGTCCCGCCAATTGCCAATGCGCTCCTGAACCTTGCACCCTGTATAACGCACTCCTGAACCTTGCACCCTGTACAACGCACTCCTGAACCTTGCACCCCATACAACGCACTCCTGAACCTATCACCCTGTACAATGCACTCCTGAGCTGTGCACTCTGTACAAAGCACTCCTGAACCTTTTTTTTTTTTTTAAATGGGGGGAATACTGCGCTTCAAGGATAATTTTTATAGAGTTTGGGAATAGGTCCTTAAATATAGTAATAAATATGTGAAAAAATAGTGAATAAATAAATTAATAATAAGTAAATAGTTAATAAACACCAAATCTTCCGTGCTTCTCTGTGTAATGTTTAGACCATCAGTATATGCATAAATCAGATAAAATCAAAATGGAAATAAAAGCTCAATTTATCCACACAAAGTGTTCAGTGACTTCAATGCAGTAAAAAATTAATATATAAATATAAGGTGCATATGTTGTTTAAAGTAGTGGTGCTGTGCAATTTTCTATGCATATAAAGTGCATATATTATGATGTTGTATACCGATATCGATCTTACCAAAATACCAGTGCTTATGATTACGAAAAGTGTAATAAATAAACAGTGCTAGTTTTTTACAGAGTAAATTCTATTCCATATGTTTTTCTTATTTACGACAAGTCCATTTAATAAGGTGCTTCAGTGTCAAAGTAAAGGGTGTAAATGTCCCAATCTTAGATCAAAATCCTTTAATACAACTATAATGTGTAAGTGCTGGTGATCTTCAGTGTCAATCACTTCTAGGTGTGCAAACCGCTCACCTTACTGCTGCATATAATATGTCTTGGTTTTTAATGCCAGTGTGGTGGCTCCACTCCTATTTCCTTATGGTTATCCTTCCATTTCTTTGCAGGGCTGTGGGTACACTTTCCAAACCACTGGGATATTGTGGGATATTACCGGGCTCTCTTGTATCACACTCTCCTTACATCTGCCTTGCAGTTTTACTGTGTTCTCAGAAAGAATTTTAGGCCATCATAGTGTAGTATTGTCAGGCTTTATTTATAAAAAAAATCGTAGCAACTTACAGTTAAAACTGCCCCAATCTGCTTGTTCTATTTGCCGCGGGGTCAGTAACGTCACTTCCGGTGTATGTTTCCTAGTACGCCCTACGTGTTACGTCACGCTACCACGTGACTTCTTCAGGGGATAATTAGCATAGGGAGGTAACACGCTTTATAATCCCGGATACGGATGTGTTTAATCCTCCATTTTTTAACATCTTGCTAGGTGTCATGGATCGTTTATTCATTTTAGGGTTTTCTGCTCGATATATATACATCAAGCACTACTGCCAATTGGTAAATTGCCAAATAGGAATAAAAGACTGATTTATTGCTCCGATCATGTCTAATTATTTTATAGCGGAAGTGAAGCGTTTCCCAGACATTTCCACTATATAATTACAATAGGGTCATACAGATACGCAAAACATATTTAAAATTACACTTATAACTAAATATAAAACTCTGGATAGACCTATAACAAATTATTTTACATAAAATACATTTATGGCTAAACATTAAGCTTAAAATAGCCTAAAACATATTCATTTACATATAAGAACTTGGTTCATAATAATAAAATAACATCTGATAAATTGCACTTCTGGTAAATTTAGGAATTTAATTAAATAGTCTCAAACTTATTAATTTACATAGAGGAAAGTTCATAATGAATAAAATAGCATATGATAGATTGCACTTCTGGTAAATTTAGGAGGATAATTATTTATTATCATCACTATATTATTTTTTATTTTTATTAAACACTCATACATTAAAAAATTCTATATTTTAAATATTGTGAATAAATTAAGTTTTTAAATATGAAATCCTAACTCCTGAACCTTGCACCCTGTACAATGCACTCCTGTACCTTGCACCCTGTACAACGCACTCCTGAACCTTGCACCCCATACAACGGACTCCTGAACCTATCACCCTGTACAATGCACTCCTGAGCTGTGCACTCTGTGCAAAGCACTCCTGAACCTTTTTTTTTTTTTTTTAAATGGGGGGAATACTGCGCTTCAAGGATAATTTTTATAGAGTTTGGGAATAGGTCCTTAAATATAGTAATAAATATGTGAAAAAATAGTGAATAAATAAATTAATAATAAGTAAATAGTTAATAAACACCAAATCTTCCGTGCTTCTCTGTGTAATGTTTAGACCATCAGTATATGCATAAATCAGATAAAATCAAAATGGAAATAAAAGCTCAATTTATCCACACAAAGTGTTCAGTGACTTCAATGCAGTAAAAAATTAATATATAAATATAAGGTGCATATGTTGTTTAAAGTAGTGGTGCTGTGCAATTTTCTATGCATATAAAGTGCATATATTATGATGTTGTATACCGATATCGATCTTACCAAAATACCAGTGCTTATGATTACGCAAAGTGTAATAAATAAACAGTGCTAGTTTTTTACAGAGTAAATTCTATTCCATATGTTTTTCTTATTTACGACAAGTCCATTTAATAAGGTGCTTCAGTGTCAAAGTAAAGGGTGTAAATGTCCCAATCTTAGATCAAAATCCTTTAATACAACTCTTCCACCTCTATAATGTGTAAGTGCTGGTGATCTTCAGTGTCAATCACTTCTAGGTGTGCAAACCGCTCACCTTACTGCTGCATATAATATGTCTTGGTTTTTAATGCCAGTGTGGTGGCTCCACTCCTATTTCCTTATGGTTATCCTTCCATTTCTTTGCAGGGCTGTGGGTACACTTTCCAAACCACTGGGATATTGTGGGATATTACCGGGCTCTCTTGTATCACACTCTCCTTACATCTGCCTTGCAGTTTTACTGTGTTCTCAGAAAGAATTTTAGGCCATCATAGTGTAGTATTGTCAGGCTTTATTTATAAAAAAAATCGTAGCAACTTACAGTTAAAACTGCCCCAATCTGCTTGTTCTATTTGCCGCGGGGTCAGTAACGTCACTTCCGGTGTATGTTTCCTAGTACGCCCTACGTGTTACGTCACGCTACCACGTGACTTCTTCAGGGGATAATTAGCATAGGGAGGTAACACGCTTTATAATCCCGGAGACGGATGTGTTTAATCCTCCATTTTTTAACATCTTGCTAGGTGTCATGGATCGTTTATTCATTTTAGGGTTTTCTGCTCGATATATATACATCAAGCACTACTGCCAATTGGTAAATTGCCAAATAGGAATAAAAGACTGATTTATTGCTCCGATCATGTCTAATTATTTTATAGCGGAAGTGAAGCGTTTCCCAGGCATTTCCACTATATAATTACAATAGGGTCATACAGATACGCAAAACATATTTAAAATTACACTTATAACTAAATATAAAACTCTGGATAGACCTATAACAAATTGTTTTACATAAAATACATTTATGGCTAAACATTAAGCTTAAAATAGCCTAAAACATATTCATTTACATAGAAGAACTTGGTTCATAATAATAAAATAACATCTGATAAATTGCACTTCTGGTAAATTTAGGAATTTAATTAAATAGTCTCAAACTTATTAATTTACATAGAGGAAAGTTCATAATGAATAAAATAGCATATGATAGATTGCACTTCTGGTAAATTTAGGAGGATAATTATTTATTATCATCACTATATTATTTTTTATTTTTATTAAACACTCATACATTAAAAAATTCTATATTTTAAATATTGTGAATAAATTAAGTTTTTAAATATGAAATCCTAACTCTTGAACCTTGCACCCTGTACAATGCACTCCTGTACCTTGCACCCTGTACAACGCACTCTTGAACCTTGCCCTCTGTACAACGCACTCCTGAACCTTGCACCCTATACAATGCACTCCTGAACCTTGCACCCTGCACAACGCATTCCTGAACCTTGCACTCTGTACAACATATTCCTGAACCTTGCACTCTTTACAACTCGGGAGGATGGGGGGGGGGGTCTGTGTAATGCAAAAGGGGTCCAGAGGTGTGTCTGGAGTGGCTGTGTAATGCAAAAAGGGCCTAGAGGTGTTTGAGGTGGCTGTGTAATGCAAAAGGGGTCCAGAGGTGTCGGGGGGGGGGGTGGCTATGTAATGTACAGGGGTCCAGAGGCGTGTGTGTATGGGGGGGCTGTGTAATTCAAAAGGGGTCTAGAGGTGTGAGGGGGGGCTGTGGAATGCAAAAGGGGTCAAGATGTGTGTGTGGGGGGCTGTGTGTAATGCAAAAGGGGTCCAGGGGTGTGGGGGGCACTGTGCAATGTAAAAGGGTCCAGAGGTGTGGGGGGGGGGGGCTGTGTAATGTAAAGGGGTTCAGAGGTCTTGCCCCATCAAAATCCTCTAATCGGTGTTACACTCACCTTTTATTCAGGGCTGAGCAAAGCTCCCTGGCGCTGATCTTCACGCCCCCTTCTGGTGTCAGAACGGGATATCGTGGGATCATATTTACCTTCGGGCTCGAGCCCCTGGTTTTTTTCCTACCAAGCAAATCCCCTGATGGTGTAGGGTGTTACTTACCTTCCTGGGGGAATATCAGACCACAACCCACTTCAGATTACCTCACAGATTTGGGGCCATAGGTCGAAGAGTCCTTGGGGATCCTCTCCTAGATTGGTGGGGGAGCCTACGATGGAGGAGATATTTAAACCACACATAGATCTGTTCTGGCAGATAAATGAGGGGTCAGTCACGGGTCAGATTAAATGGGAATCTTCCAGAGGGATATATATGAATCTGCCATTAAGGCAGCAAGGGAGGAACATAACCACACATTGGCAACCCTGCAGGACAAGGAACTAGAATGTCCTGATACCCTGGCAGAATTGCAAGGTGCTAGAAGAGATTTACATCTTCACTACCAGGACATAACCCACTGCTCCCTGAAACGAGGTGCGTAACAGATTTTTGAACAGGGAGATAAAAATGGGAAGTTTCTAGCATTACTAACAGCTCAGGATGAGTCTCAGTAATTCCATGCATTTCCTCACAATCTGGATCATTACTTACAGGCAGAGAGGACTTTTTACAAACATTTGTCTCTTTTTACAGAGATCTTTACTCGTCTATTCCCTTATGCTATAGAGAACCTGTTGAATGTTCTAAATCCTTTGAGTCTACCTATAATACCTGAAGAGATTAGGGACACTTTAGAGGCCCCATTTAGGGAGGAGGAGGTGATGCATGCAATAGGTTCCTTTCCCAATGGGAAGGTGCCTGGTCCGGATGGATTACTGATAGAGTGGTATAAACATTATGCGGGAGTTCTCTCTCCAAGATTACTGAAGCTATATGCGGAGTGCTTTGAAACTAACTCCCTCCCCTCCTCCTTTTATGAGGCACATAGTGTTGTTGGCCAAACCAGACAAGGATCTCACTAAATGCTCTTCTTATAGGCCTATCTCTTTACTTAATCTAGATTTCAAAATCCTCACTAAATTGCTAACTAACAGACTC
Source organism: Pelophylax lessonae (assembly GCF_965119305.1). Classification (NCBI taxonomy): domain Eukaryota; kingdom Metazoa; phylum Chordata; class Amphibia; order Anura; family Ranidae; genus Pelophylax; species Pelophylax lessonae. The sequence continues at coordinate 791,865,156 of NC_138768.1, read as the reverse complement.
ATGCCTGTCCTGGAGCATTTAATCTCCCCTGACCAGACAGGCTTCATGCTGAAAAAAGCCACGGATATCAATCTGCACAGGGTTTTTTACGCATACACAACTACATCAGGAGGTATCCAGTGGAGGGTCTCTTGTTTTTTCTGGATCTGGAAAAAGCCTTTAATTCAAAAGATTGGCAATATACTGTATGTCCACAGTGTTAGAGGCTTATGGGTTTGGTCCCAAGTTCAGACAGTGGATAAATATTTTATATCATAACCCCATTGCAGCCAATAAACTCAATGGTCTGACCTCTGAGTTGTTTCTGGTTAGACGGGGTACCAGACAAGGGTATCCGGTGTCCCCTGGGCTTTTTGTCCTGCTAATCAAGCCTCTGGCTATTGCACTGAGGGCTTCACCCAGGGTACGAGGTATTCAGGTTGGAAGCCTGACAGAAAAGGTAGCAATATGTGCAGATGATAGGGTGCTGTTTTTGAGGGAATCTGATGCTTCTCAGACTGCGGCATTATCCATTTTGATATCCTGTGCTGGCTTCTCTGGGTTAAAAGTAAATTGGAGCAAATCTCAAATTCTTTCTTTAAAGGTGCCTTCTTCGCCCTGCAGGGTTGCCGCTAATTGTCCTTTACGGCGAGTAGACAGAGTTAAATACCTGGGTATTCATATTTCTTATTCAGTCTCAGATTTCATTACCTTGAAAGTGACTCCTCTAATACAGACATTGAAATGTAGGTTACAGGCTTGGAAAAATCTACCCTTGACATTTATTGGAAAAGTTAACATATTAAAGATGAAGTTCTTGCTATTGTTCCTGTATATATTCCATAATTCACTGGTGTGGATTCCAAGGTATATATTCCGGAACATTGATAGGCTGGTCTCTGCTTTCTTATGGAATGGAGGAAATCTCAGGATTAAATTACAGGCTCTACAGCAACCATGGAAGCAAGCAGGATTGGCGGTGCAAACTTCTTTCGCTATTACCTGGCAAGACAACTAATGTTTGCACATCGGTGGCTGATCCTACCAGAGGATAATGTGGCGGTTGCACTGGAGGCTGCGATATTGGACTCCTATAAGACTCTGTCCCATCTCCTGGTCAGAGGCTTCGGGGCCCCTTACCCCAGTATTAACTCTATGAGAGGAATCTATAGAGTTTGGGTGGTAGCGGACAGGGCGTACTCTGGAAGCACACAGGCAATATCACCTCGTGCCCCATTGTGGAATAACCCTTAGTTTACACACTTGTTTAAATTTCCAGATCCCATTATATGGACCAAATATGGTATTAAGAGGGTAGCAGATGTAGTTAAGAATGGCACACTTCCACAGTTTGATGTAATGAAATCCACATTACCGAACTCCCATCTTTTTCGACACTTACAATTTTATTCTTAGTTTCTGTCAGTAAATTTTGTAAATAAGTAATTTTTCTCCTTCACTGGTGTGCGCTCATGTGATTGGCACTGATAGGCTGCACTGATGGGGTGACACTTATGGGCACTGATGAGGTGGCACTGAAGGGCACTAATTAGGTGGTACTGATGAGGAGGCACTAATATGCCACACTGATGGGCACTGATAGCTGGCACTGATATGCTGCACTGATGAGCATTGATAGGTGGCACTGATGGGAACTGATAGGCAGCACTGATGGGCAGCACTGATGGGCAGCACAGATGAGCAGGCACTGATGGTAATGGACCGGCATTACTAATAGGCACTGATTGAGGTCACTGGTGGGCACTGATTGGAGTAACTGATGGGCACTGATTGGTGTCAATGATGGGCTTTGATTGGTGTCACTGAAGTGCACTGCTTTTGCTTTACTGTAATCACCCCTCTTAAAGAATGAGCTTCTAGCTTAAACATCATAGGCAAAAAAGGCAAAGCACTCCTTTGGAAGTGCTAAAATACTTTCATTGCCATTTTAGGCGCCCTAACAGCCTTACAACAGGAGGTAGAAAAACCTGCTCAAAGATCTTCCTCATCCGCCTCTTCCTTTTAGGAATTGTTTAAATTGGCCAGTTGACTGGGCCTGCAAGGAAAATGTTTTACATTGTCAGAGTAGAGAATCCTTGCACAGGGAGAGTTGTAGCAGACTCGTTTAATGTCTTGACTATCTGTGGCAACCTGCTGGTCGCTGTCATCTTGCTCACCGAATGCCTGAACAAAGCAGAAAATTCATACAGGGATTTGCCAGCCAAGGCATGAGCAGCAAAGGCCAAGTGTGAATAATACATGCAGATCTGGAGACGCGTATTAGCAAGTGTGTATTAGTCAGCTTCCCATACACCAGCTTTAGGAGGCCTGCAGAAGGACTGACAATCCAGGAACAGTATTAGTAAGAAAGACACTGCCAGACCCCCCACCCCCCACCCCCCCCCTCAGCTATAACCTGCATAGAGCAGTAAAGGCATAGAGGTATTAGGCTGCAGCAGCACAAGGACTTTTTGCAGAAATAAACAAATCCCTGCAAGTCTAAGGGAGAACTCCACATTGTTAAGAAAATAAATATTATAACATGTACAATTGCTACTCAAGCCATGCAGTAATTTATTAAATAACCTTCCCAAATCAAACTGCAGCTGCTGAAGTTTCCTAAGTTGTAAGTTGTCCAGAGGGACAAAGTAACAGTTGTTTTTCTTTTCTTATTTATTTTACCTTTTATTTCTAATTTTTACACTGTTCCTTTAAAAAAAATAGTTTTGATCACTTTTATTCCTATTACAAGGAATGTAAACATCCCTTGTATTAGAAATAAGCAGGACAGATCCTCTTTAATGTGAGATCTGGGGTCAAAAAGACCTCAGATCTCACATCTACCCTTAAAAGTAAAAAAAAAAAAAAAAATGGGCCCTTTAAGGCTGTTGGGAGGAAGCAACGTATGATGTCGCTCCGGTCCTCCAAGGCCATAGAGTTGAGCTGGGGCCATCTTGGCCTCACTCAACTTCCTGCCTGGGACAGGGACGGATCGGATTGTTTTCCCGGCTACCGACAGCTCTTCTGTTCAGGACAGAAAGCTCCACCAAACTTTAATAAAAATGCTACAATGCACATCGGAGCATAGACATCTCCATACAGTATGTTTTCATTTTGCTTATTATTTATTTATTTTTCTATTTTAACATAAGTAGGGTTACTCCCTAGCAGCCCTCATGGCATCTGGTCCCTTCTGCTGACCTCAAGCCAAACATACTCACGTATTTTGAACCTCTTCCACAGGGCAATTGATGCATCTGCAGGTCGACCCGGATACCAGAGATAGGAACAGCAAAGCACACCATCATGCTCGGCACACTTTAGAGGTCACCTGCTGTTAGCAGGGCATTTAACCTAGTGCAAATGCTTGCCATTGACAGAGCTTCCGTTATTACAGGTGTCAATCTTCTACACACGTGTGCTATTCACCACCCCACTATTAGTTGGGGACTCAGTGACTACGGGAGCCATTCTGGAAACTTCTGGACACTACAGGATGCTCCCAATATCCGCACGACTGTCCCGCGTGAAACCCTGATTGTCGTGTCTTCCAAAAGATAGGAAACTTCATATGAAATGGTCCTATGAGGACAAAAAAGGAATGCAGCCTCTGGCTCAGCCTGAACATTTATGGGAGTTGGGTCCTATAGAGTAGGAGCGAGGGCGGGGCTACCCAAACGTATGCTGCCATGGAGTCTGTCAGGAAAGCCTTGTTTGATATTGTTGAAGTTCACACCGGTACCCTCTGTTGGCTTGCACTGAAAAAAATTAGACATGTTGCATTTTTTCTTTAGTGTATAGTAATAGCATATGCAACTTAAAAAAACACATGCCAGCTTGCATGGTAACAACCATAACATACACATTTTGTTTTATATTTTGCAGGCAAACCAGGACACTCCAGCAGATGTGTCCATTCCTTAGCTTCCTTGAAGCTAGGAGCATTCAAGTTATGTACCCTGTTCTACAGAGACTTATGATAAAAACAGTCACGCATGTTACCCTGTTCTGCAGAGACTTTTTATAGAAACCGCTGTAAAGGAAATTGTAAAATCTGTATATAATTGTATTCTATTTTGAAAGTCTATGCATTGCACACTGCACTCATTAGGCACTAATAATGTTTTCATTACATGTTTGCATTCTTTTGAGTCCTGATTAGAATTTCCCTACCTATGTGACGCCCCTTGTTACCATAAAAGCAGAATGGTAATATTAATGTGATGTGTATAAAAAACTTAAATTGTGTCAAATACACAGAACAGTTATTTGGAAAGATGCTTAGTGTATCTTTTGTGTCTGCTCCCTACTGCAGTAGTTATTATTAATTTGAAACCACTAATAAATATGAGAATAGGAGTTGCCTATTTATAAAATTCCAGAACCCCACCAAGCTTGTTACCCTGTTCTGCAGAGACTTGTAATAGAAACCGCCAAACTTGTTACCCTGTTTTGTGGGGACTTTAGATAGAAACCACCAAGCTCGTTACCCTGTTCTGCAGTGACTTTTGATAGAAACTGCCAAGTTTGTTACCCTGTTCTGCAGAGATTTTTGATAGAAACCAGCAAGCATGATGTCCTGTTCTGCAGAGACTTTAAATGAAAATCACCAAGTTTGTTACTCTGTTCTGCAGAGACTTTTGTTAGTAACCGCCAACAGTGGCGGCTGGTGCTCAAAAATTTTTTTTTGGGGGGGGAAGACAGAAAAATGAGTGACCAGCTTGCCCCCAATCAATGCAGAGTGCCACAGCGTGCCCCCAATCAATGCAGAACGCCACAGCGTGCCCCCTTCAATGCAGAGTGCCACAGCATGCCCCCATCAATGCAGAATGCCACAGCGTGCCCCCAATCAATGCAGAGTGCCACAGCGTGCCCCCCAATCAATGCAGAATGCCACAACATGCCCCCCAATCAATGCAGAATGCCACAGCGTGCCCCCCAATCAATGCAGAGTGCCACATCGTGCCCCCAATCAATGCAGAGTGCCACACCATGCCACCCAATCAATGCAGAATGGCACAGCGTGCCCCCCAATCAATGCAGAGTGCCACAGTGTGCCCCCAATCAATGCAGAGTGCCACAGCATGCCCCCCAATCAATGCAGAGCGCCACAGCATGCCCCCAATCATTGCAGAGTGCCACAGCATTGCCCCCAATCAATGCAGAGTGCCACAGCATGCCCTCCACTCAATGCAGAGCGCCACAGCCTGTCCCCAATCAATGCAGAGCGCCACAGCATTGCCCCCAATCATTGCAGAGTGTCACAGCATTGCCCCCAATCAATGCAAAGTGCCACAGCATGCCTTCCAATCAATGCAGAGCGCCACAGCATGCCCCCAATCAATGCAGAGCGCCACAGCATGCCCCCAATCAATGCAGAGCGTCACAGCATTGCCCCCAATCATTGCAGAGTGCCACAGCATTGCCCCCAATCAATGCAGAGTGCCACAGCATGCCCCTCAATCAATGCAGAGCGCCACAGCATGCCCCCAATCATTGCAGAGTGCCACAGAATTGCCCCCAATCAATGCAGAGTGCCACAGCATGCCCCCCAATCAATGCAGAGTGCCACAGCATGCCCCCAATCAATGCAGAGCGCCACAGCATGCCCCCCAATCAATGCAGAGCGCCACAGCATGACCCCAATCAATGCACAGCGCCACAGCATGCCCCCAATCAATGCAGAGCGCCACAGCATTGCCCCCAATCATTGCAGAGCGCCACAGCATTGTCCCCAATCATTGCAGAGCGCCACAGCATGCCCCTCAATCAGTGCAGAGCACCACAGCATTGTCCCCAATCATTGCAGAGCACCACAGCATTGTCCCCAATCATTGCAGAGCACCACGGCATTGTCCCCAATCATTGCAGAGCACCACAGCATTGTCCCCAATCATTGCAGAGTGCCACGGCATTGCCCCCAATCATTGCAGAGTGCCACAGCATTGTCCCCAATCATTGCAGAGCGCCACAGCATTGTCCCCAATCATTGCAGAGCGCCACAGCATTGTCCCCAATCATTGCAGCGCGCCACAGCATTGCCCCCAATCATTGCAGAGCTCCACAGCATTGTCCCCAATCATTGCAGAGCGCCACAGCATTGTCCCCAATCATTGCAGAGTGCCACAGCATTGTCCCCAATCATTGCAGAGCGCCACAGCATGCCCCCATCAATGCAGAGACCAGCGTGCGTGCCCCCTTTAATGCAGTGTGGGCTCCCCCCCGAGACCAATGCACTTACCTGGCGGCAGCTTCTCTTCAGTCCTAGGGGCGGCTTCTACTCACTCTGTCCCTGGCGCGTCTCCTGCAGTCCTCCCACTTCCGACTCCTCCTCGGCCAATAACATGAGGTTTGCCTTGCAGCCAATCAGGAAGCGCGTATCGGACGCGCTTCCTGATTGGCCAGGAGGAGGATCGGTGTGGCAGTAGCGAATTTTCATTCGCTATTGTCACACAATGGGTGGGCTCGGGACGCACTGGAGTAGTGTAGAGACTGGCTAGAGAGGGATCACTTTGACGCAGTTGGCCACTTTAAACAGGTATTGCAATGTATGGGAACCAAAAATCCCTGTTTTGCTGCAAAGTTTGCAAGAAATGTATATAGCAGTGTGCGGAGGGTTGATCCACATGATGGATTATGCACACAATATGTGTAAAGCTGTTTGGATTTAAGCACAGACATATTTCTATTTCTGTTGTACAGAAGTTTAGTTAGTTTGTTACAAACCACCAAGTTTATGTTCCTTGTTTTTCAGAGAATGTATAGTATTCTAATAAATGGTCATAAGCATAAATCTGACAAATTGATTCAAGAGGGACCAATGTAGCTATGTAAAAAATGTCATACCTGAATTTATTCTTTACAAAAGCCATAAGGAAATATTTTCATAAATGTTGCTATACTTTTACATACTGTATTAGTGCAAGCACTCTCTTATTCCCAGACATTAACTGTTGTCCTGTACTATTTTAGTAGAAAAAGGTAAATGGTATGATCTCTGACACAGTTGAACTATAGTGTTAGAAGAACTTAGCTTTTAGGATGGCCTGTTGGCAGACTTATTCATACCTTGTGCCTGTGATTCTGTTAGGTGCATATTTGCACGACTATGGTAATTGGAACAATTGAATTGAAAAATTGGGGCTTTTAAATAGTGCAAGAAAAACAAAAAAAATTATATAAATATATAAAAAAATAATGAATGTAATAAAATTCACTATTTTCTTTTATATCTATTTATATATCTATATATCTATATATATAGATATATAGATATATATATATATATTTTTTTTCCTTGCACCATTTAAAAGCCCCAATTTTCTATTCAATTGTTCATGTTTACTTAAGGGGTGTGGTGCTGAATCCCCTCCAGGTACCCAATCCTTTCTTTTGTATAATATGGTAATTGAAAGCTGTAATTTATATGGTGTGTTCTTAAAGGATAAGTCTACCTTAACACTAAAATCCCTGAATCTACAGACATCCATAATCTAAGACTAACCTATCTAACTCTGTAAAGAAATCGCTATTCATACCCTTTTTGAAGCTGACCTGATCCATCCCACGCTTAGCTGTCAGCGGCTGCTTTTCTGTGGAGGCGGGTGCACAGGACACAGCCGACAACGGAAGCCCCATAGTAAGTCTATGGGTGATGTCACTTCCCACAATTTCACAGCTGTTGTTGGCTATATCCTCTGTAGAGCTTCTGCCGCTGGAGAATGGAGCAGATTGGCTTCAAAAGAGTAGTTAGGTATAGTGATTTTTTCTTTACAGGGTTAGATAGGTTAGTTTTAGATCATGGATGTCTGTAGATGTAGCAATTTTAGTGTTAGGGTAAGGTGACCAGATTTGTAAAATTAAATCCGGGGACATTTTTTTTTATTGGCAAATGGCACAGGACTGCATAATACACAGAGTGCTGGGTTCAGGACTACATAATACACAGAGCGCTGGGTACAGGACTACATAGTACACAGAACACTGGACAAAGGGCTGTATAATACACAGAGCGCTGAGCCCAGGACTACACAATACACAGAGCGCTGAGCCCAGGACTACACAATACACAGAGCGCTTGGCACAGGACTGCATAATACACAGAGCACTGGGCACAGGACTGCATAATACACAGAGTTCTGGGCACAGGACTGCATAATTCACAGAGCTCTGGCCACAGGACTACATAATATACAGGAGGGTGTTAGGCATAGAGTACAGGGTTCAGAGGTTTGCTATGCACGAAGGACACTTCTGCCCCCACATCCATAGCTCACCTCTGCACCCTTCTCTCACAGATTATCTCTGCAGCCACCTATTAGCCCTTCCCCCACAACAGCTAAACTCTCCATCTCTCCATGCAGCTGCATCAGCTCTGACTGTTACTCCCCCACTGCTCTTACCTGTGTTCAAACAGACCCCCCTCCCCCCTTCTGCTCATCTCTCATTCTCAGCCCTCCACACAGTCAATTTTTGGCTCTGCCTCACCTCCACTGAACAGCAGCAGGAGCGGCATTGAGATCGTCCAGCAGGGGGCGTCTATATCTGAGCTATCAGGCTGTTTCACAGCCAGCATGGGATGCCCTGTCTACATTAATCTGGCCCTGAATCCGGGGACAAAACCGGGGGCAGACCCGGACCAGGGACAGTGTCCTCAATCCGGGGACTGTTCCCGAAAACCGGGGACTTCTGGTCCCCCTATGTTAGGATAGACTTCCCCTTTAATTCTGGCAGAGGATTTTATCATGCATAGTTGTTTTTGACTTATTAGTTTACAATCTATATTAATAAAATCCAAGTGTCTCTGCGTCCAGTCCCTGTGTCCGTGGGATGGCGCTACTGCACATGTGCCCCACGGACAGCCATTGGAGACTTGGAGCGCAGAGACGTCGGGTGGCCAGGCGAAATTGTTGAAGCGGTGGGTGTGCGCGGGCACGCGCTCGCGTGGACTTACTGCTAAGCGGCAGCGGCCGTTACAAGTGGCGGCGGGTGAGCGATCTCACGCGAGAGCCGCTCGGTCAGCTCTGCGTGTGTCCCCGATGTTGCTAGGGCAACAGGGACCCTATGCGCAGAGCTGGCTACGTAATGCGGCTCTATGTTCTAGCTCCCATTAATTTAACGGGCTTAATGTCTAGTAAACAAATAATGATGGATTTTTGAAACGATCATAATATTCAATATGTTTTAAACCATGTAAAGAGAATATGCTGCGCACACCACTTGGTGGCAGTGTATGCTTTGAAAGAAAGCGTTTCATTATAACTTCTTAACTGAGTGAAATGTTTTCTTTCTTATCAAAGCCTTTTAAATGCAGTGACCTTCAGAAACATTCTCCTCGATGAGAAATATCAAGAACTATGGAGTTTAAAGTTCTCTTTTACAAATGTATTTAAAGGCCAACTCCAACCACATATGAAAGTAAATCTTATTAATATTACAGCCTACTGCATCAGTGTTTCTTGTTATTCTCAGCATGTGCTTAATACTTTTTTCAGAACTTGGTCCAAAATCCCCATAATAGCCAGTAATAGCATGCTCCTGGCTAATACTACTTACAAACAATAGTTGCCAAGCTACAGCTATACATGTTATTCTTCTCCAATGCATTATTTTAGTTATGCTTAACAATAAAATTTTAAAAAGTTCTCATGCAAATTCATGCAAACCATTATTTAAAGTACAAATTACTTCACGTTTGCCCACCAACAAATATTTATGGCCATTTTTACGCCATAAAGAAAAATCTTCAGATGCCCATGTTGCTAATTGTTGACATGGCCACTTTCCACTGGGTGCAATGGCTGGGTCCTCACAAGGTCCTGAAGACTCCAGCAATGGTGTTATGACAGCACCAGCGAGGGAAGTGACAAGACTGTTATCAGGCAGGGCTGCTGATAAAGGCAGAACAGCCAGCCGTCCTGTATGGGGACTTGGCCCGATCCATTCAAAAGGGGGGCCTGGGCATCTGCCGAGCAGAAGGGATGGCTCTACTGCCTTAATGCTGACACTTGTGTCTCATGTGAATCCCCCTGCAGCACTGCAGGGGTATTGGTTCTAACATATGCGCCCCCTTCCTTCTGCTGTTTGGGCCCCCTGTGTGCCTCTCCTCCCTGTGCTGCCATTCTCTTCTCTCTTTCAGAATGGGGGCCCAATGATGATGGCCCCTTTCTTTCCTAAATGAACACAGTGAGCTATTGGTACCAATCACTCCTGTGTCTATTCATGGTTGAATCATAGTAAACTGTGTTTACCATGTTTCATTTTGATAACAAACAGGACGTCTCAGAGAGCTTCCCATTCATTCATTGTCCAGTGCAGCTGAGGCTGCAAACAAATGGAATGATGGATCTATGTCCCCAGTCTCTTTCACTGTCTAGCCACTCTCTCCCAGCTGGGTGTGATACCTCCAACAGGAAGACCCTGCTGTTCTAAAGTTTAGACCATTTATATGCCTCTCCAGCAACATACTGGGCACATCTCCCCAGGGATTGGCTGAAGCACAATAAATATATTAAGGCTGCTCATTTTACCTTCCCACCCACTATGATCGAGAAGTCTCTAGAACGGGGGTCTCAAACTGGTGGCCCTCTAGCAACAGAACTACAATTCCCATGAGGCATTGCAAGGCTGACAGTTACAAGCATGACTCTCATTGGCAGAGGCATGAAAGGACTTGTAGTTCTGCAGCGGCTGGAGGGCCACCAGTTTGAAACCCCTGCTCTAGAACACAGTGAGAAACAATCAAACCTGCAGCCTGTGAGATCCAGAACAGCCCAAAAGAATTAATAGCTGCTCTATTGATTACAGAGCCAAAAGAAAAATCAAAATTGACCTAAAATCCTAGCAAGCTATTTAGAAGGGTACTACAGCTGTATTTAGTGCATGTTGCTTCCAGGTAAATATGCCCATACTTTACATTGTAAGGCCCCAGGCAGCTGTGTGCATGAGTCCTAAGGCTGGGAAGGGGGCAGGGGGTGGGGTTTACAGCAACATAGGTGTAACTGCATTTTAAGGTGACCGTGTAACCCCGGGGTAACTTTTACCTAATGGATAACTAGTAAACAGATGTGTATTAAAAAGCCAGGGTGCATGATAGGCATCTTTAAATGATCCACACCCAGCTACATATAATACATACAACATAAAATGATGAAAAGATTCTGCTGCTTGAGGCAGTAACAAGTATGTTTCAATGTAAGAAAACAGTTCACATAAGACCTGTACATTATAGAAAATAACTACATATGCAATGTGTGCAAATGTAACATTACACCTTGTCTCTAAAATAAAACCATCATTGGCAACAATGAAGGGTGAGGTGGAAAGGCTGTATGCAGTTTCTTTGGGAATGTTTGACCATTCTCCCAGAAGCGCATTTGTGAGGTCAGGCACTTATGTGGATGAGAAGGCCTGGCTCACAGTCTCCGCTCTAATCCATTCCAAAGGTGTTCTAACAGGTTAAACCTTCTATTCGGCCACCACTAACCAATGCTCACAAGCAGAAACGGCTACATGAAGACTCATGTTCACTGATGAGTGCTGTGCAGCCCTGGATGGTCCAGATGGATGGAGTAGTGGATGGTTGGTGGACGGCCACCCTGTTCCAACAAGGCTGCGACATCAGCAAGGCGGTGGTGGAGTCATGTTTTGGGCCGGAATCATGGGAAGAGATCTGGTTGGCCCCTTTAGGGTCCCTGAAGGTGTAAAGATTACCTCTGCAAAGTATGGGGAGTTTCTGCATCAATGGCTGGTATGGGGATAAAAGAAGAGAAAGTCATGGTGTGGCCTACATCCTCCCCTGACCTCAATCCTATTGAGAACCTTTGGAGTATCCTCAAGCAAAAGATCTATGAGGGTGGGAGGCAGTTTACATCCAAACAGCAACTCTGGGAGGCTATTCTGACATCTTGCAAACAAATTCAAGCAAAAACTCACAAGTTCAATGGATGCAAGACTTGTGAAGCTTCAAATAAGGGGTCCTATGTTAAAATGTAACGTGACCTGTTAAAATGTTTCAAAAGTTAAAATGTTGTTATAAGTTTGATTGAAATAGCTTTTGATTTCAGTAAATATGATGCAAACACAACAAATTAGAATTTTCAGTTCTTTACAACCTATCAAGTGTTTTGAAACTTACTGTGCATAATAATTTGGAACAGTGCATTGTAAGTTTATGTTTAAAAAAATACTGTTATCATTAGGAGGTTTGTTCAATAAAATTTGAATTGTACTCTTAATAGTTAATAACCTGAGAATTATGCTGACTGTTATTTGCATCAATTATTTAGGTAAATGAGAAAAATATAATTTGCATAATAATTTGGAACAGGGTGAATGTTTTACCAGTGGAAGCCCGTTTGAAGGAAAGGCTGCCAGAGAGGACTTTGAACGATAAGTACTCTTTTCTGATGCCATGGAGGGTCAGCTGAATTTGTGAAAGTCTCAGTGTTGGCAAAAAGATTACATTAGGGCATGTATCACAAAGTAACATGCTCTTTGTAAGGAGGACTATTGTGTGATCAGAGTCATTAACCTTCCTAGCGGTATTCCCGAGAGTGGCTCGGGGTAAATTTCAGAGCCAAAAGCGGTAACCCTGAGCCACACTCGGGGTAACGCTAGGAAGATCGCTGGATCCTGGTAGAGGTTTTACTTACCCTGTCACCGGGATCCAGCGATGTATGCGGGTGGTATGCGGCGTCGGAGCTTCCTCCCGATCCTCTGTGAGCCCCGGCTTCCGTCTCCTGCGATGTGACGTCCGCAGGGGGGTGGAACCGGCAGCAAATTCAAAAAGTATATGCACAAACACACTGATACACTGTAATCCTATTGGATTACATTGCCAAAATAAAATAAATTGACCTTTGATTGCCCCCCCCCCAGTGCTTTCTCCATTGCACTTCCTGCATTTTTCTTGTACCTTGTGTCTGGATACTGCAGAGTGACCATGGCATCAAACAAGCGTGCCGCAACCTCAAAAGCGGTGTATGACCTGCTGGGCGACAGCAAAACTGAATCATTGCAGAGTGGAGTGACAGCGATTCGTGGGGAAGTTCATCATCGGACGCAGAAAGTGATTTCAGCGATGATGCTGTGACTGTGCCGAGCAATGTGTGGACTTGGTGCTTTATCGACTGCGGTACGGAGCATGTAGCCCCCCCAAGGTTCCCGTTTACTGGAGCACCTGGTATCAAAGTGGATGTTGAGGAGGATAACCACTTGGCATACCTGCAACTTTTTTTGACCGTTGAGGTTATCGAAAAAATTGTTGTGGAAACCAATCGGTACCAGGAGCAACAAGCCGCAGCGCATCGGTGGTTTTCAAGGAGCAGGATGTGGGAACCCGTGACCAGAGCGGACATCTGGAAATTCCTGGGCCTAATTATTCTGCAGGGAGTGGTGAGGAAACCCCTGCAGAAGTGGTATTGGACCACCAACAAATTATTGGCCACTCCTTTTTTTGGCACCGTTATGTCGGAGTACAAATTTTCGCTCATTATGAAGTATTTGCACTTTACCAATAATGACGAATTTGATGAGACTTCTCATCCAGCTCCGAAGCTCAAAAAGATCTGGGACATTTATCAACTAATTTTGAAAAATTTCCAGGAGTCCTATGTCCCAGAAAGAGACATTTGTATAGACGAAAGTCTAATGGCCTATAAAGGGAGACTAAGCTGGATACAATATATTGCGTCCAAGCGAGCACGCTTCGGCATAAAATCATTTATGCTGTGTGAATCCAGCTCTGGATATATTTGGAATTTGGTCCTATACAACCGGAGAGGAACCAAATTCAATGAAAGGTTCAGCAGCTATGGAATGGCAACCACTTCAGTTCTGATGCTGATTGAGCCTCTGCTGAATCAGGGGTATTGTGTCACCACAGACAATTTTTATACGTCCCCAGAACTGTTTGAGTTCCTCCTACAACATAAGACGGATGCGTATGGGACCGTCAGAGCTAACCGGCGTTACATGCCCCCCACCTTTGCCAACAAAAAGCTCAAGCCCCGGAGAATTAGTTGCCTGGCAGAAAGGAAAAATGTTGGCACTGAGATGGCATGACAAAAAAAGATGTCTGCCTGATGAGTACCATCCACAACACTGCTACTGTCATGGTGCATACAAAAGGGGGAAAAGATGTTCTGAAACCGCAACTGGTCCTGGATTATAACAACACCATGGGAGGTGTGGACAGGGCTAACCAGGCCATGATTAAAAAATATTATAAAAAAATATTCAGGCACCTCCTGGAGCAGTGTTTGTGGAACGCATTCATTCTCCTAAAAAAGAAGAGTGACAGGCCTGTGGTTCATGCAGACTTTGTGTGGAAAATTGCTGAGCTCATATTTCTCAGGCACCAAACACCAACAGTAAGTAGATCCGGACGCCGTGCTGCTGGTGTTGTGAACCCAGAACGCCTGACCGGTCGTCATTTTATGGACCACATTCCACCGACGGAAAAGAAGTCTGCACCCACAAGGATGTGTGTGGTTTGCTGTTCCAAGCGTGACGACACCGGATGGAAAATCAGAAAGGAAACGCGGTACTACTGTCCTGACTGTGACGTTGGACTTTGCGCTGTACCCTGTTTCAAAATTTTCCACACCCGGGACGTTTATTGAAGCAATATGACCAGTAATATTGCATCCTTTTTGGGGAAAAAAAAAAATATTGCATCCTTGTTTCACAAAGAAAAAATGTCAGTGTTTTTGGTTACATTATTTACTATAATTTATTGAATAAAAAGTGTTATTTTTTGGAAAAAAGGTGTTATTATTATATTATTATTTTATAGTTATTTATTATATTATAATTTAGGATTTTGTGTTTCAAACTTTATCATACCCGGGATGTTATAAAGAAGAACGCACAGTAAAAAGAAATCATATGTAAATAGTTGGTTTGGGCTGCTCATCCTTAAAGTGGAGTTCCACCCATTTTTGGAACTTTAGATCTATGTAATCCCCTTTAAAATGGCTTTTACCAATGGAAACTTTTTTTTTTTTTTTTTGCTAGTAAATACCTTAATTTCGGCTTTATTCCTCCTCTCCTCACTTCCTGGTCCGATCGGCGATGACGTCATTTGGCGATCCGCAGTGTCTGCTGGGATGTATTCTATTCCAGAAATCTCGCAGTAGCTGTATCTGTACTGTGCCGTGCCTGCCCCGCCTCCGCCCCGCCTCCTCTCATTGAGTTGCATTGTATGAATGTTAAGGCTGTTCTCTGCCCCGCCTCCGCCCCGCCTCCTCTCATTGAGTTGCATTGTATGAATGTATTAAGGCTGTTCTCTGCCCCGCCTCCGCCCCGCCTCCTCTCATTGAGTTGTATTGCAATACAACTCAATGAGAGGAGGCAGGGCGGAGGCGGGGCAGAGAACGGCCTTAATACATTCATACAATGCAACTCAATGAGAGGAGGCGGGGCGGAGGCGGGGCAGGCACGACTCAGTACAGATATAGCTACTGCGAGATTTCTGGAATAGAATACATCCCAGCAGACACTGCGGATCGCCGAATGACGTCATCGCCGATCGGACCAGGAAGTTAGGAGAGGAGGAATAAAGCCGAAATTAAGGTATTTACTAGCAAAAAAAAAGTTTCCATTGGTAAAAGCCGTTTTAAAGGGGATTACATAGATCTATGTATCCCAACCTATTAAAAATGGGTGGAACTCCGCTTTAAGAATTACATGCAAAATAATGGTACCGCTTTCAGCACCTAAAATCCGAAAGAATCATACCGCCAGGGAGGTTAATATACCATATAACCCAACTGCATATTATGCTACATATTTACCTTTGGGAGACGATATAAGTGAGATACACTCTTCGAGTGGGTGCGCTGATGTGTATATTATTGGGACTACTTATCTGTTACACATTGAAGCGAGGGAGGTGAAGATCCTTTTATACATTGTTTTTGGAAGGGATACATCTGTGTCTAAAATACCTCCTCTGGAGCACGAGTGTGGGCAAACTGCATTCTAATCCCACTGATCCTAGATTTAAAGGGACAGACTTACTGTTCCTTGTTATTACACCTAATCCTTAGAGGCACCGAAAAATCCTCAAACAACACCCTTGCGGGGATGCTTAATCTCTGGATACAGCTTTAAAGAAGCCAATACACAAAACCAACAATAAACCCCTGAGATTATTTGACTAGAGGGGTATCTTGGGGGTCATGGCACCCAAGGGATGAACTTTTACATGCTTCAATGCCCATTGGGTGTTTACCCATCTACTATATGTTTTGAAAACAGTAGTATAAAACGCTAGATATATTATTACGTGTAGATACATGTGTATATATGACAGGTTCAATAGGGAGCAGAATAGCTAGAATATGTTTTTATGTGTCTTGTCATTTACATTCATGTGGATTTTATATTAAATTTTAATTAAAGATGGTGATTTTTACATGCTAATGGGAGTGATCGCACAATATTTACCATCTATTTTTCTGCAGATTTATGGTCAATTAAGCAGATGATGCATACAGATCAATAGAAACCTATATGTATTTGAATATCAAAGGGAAGGTGGAGCTTATATCCATTTGGGTTTGGTTATAAGTGTTGTGTTTAAAAATAGTGGAAAGAGTTCCCTTCATAAAATCTGTGGGAAGTTTGTTCTGTACCTTGTAGGACTCTAGATTGTGTTGGGGTTTTTGTGTCTCCTTAGCTTCAGCATCCAGACCCTCAGGTTACCCACCTGAGGCCTTACGAACAGCACATGGCAGCGTTACCCTGAAGGGCAGCAGTTCTCCAGGCTGGTCTGATCCTCTGCAGAAAAGACCCAAAAGCGCAGTGCCTCAGAGAATTTATACAGATTCCCAGCAGCCTTCAGGGCCCTGATCCCTGGGATTTAGCAGAGTTAAGGGGTGTTGGTGCTCAGAGGTAGTGCAGTGGAGACTACTGCTGCAGGTGTAGGTTAGTGTCAGAGTATGTAACCAAGACACAATAAATCATCAAAAGTATACAAGGCACAAGGAGGGGATTAAAAGTCCACGTGCAAGTCTCTGGAAAAAGAAGGCATTAAAGGACTATCCTGAAGTCCAATAGAGAAGAGGAGGGTCCAGGATGGTTCCAGGGATGGATGGATGGAAGAACACTCAGGGCAAGCTGACTGGTGAAGTGAAGTCGACTCTGTGCATGAAGATAGGAAGAGAGGAAAGCGCCTCTTGAGTGTGGTAAACGATTTATTATGGCAATAAAAACATAGTGACTCACATGGAGGTTAGAAGATTTGCATATGAAGACGTCAAGCTCCAGGAGGTGGTGTAACGGTCCGCAATGTCCAGGCAGTGTCCGGAGGTCTGGGAAGACTGAAGAGGCCCGCCTGTCTGACATCATGGATAGAAAGAAGGGCAGGAATGGCAAGCTGGGCTCACAACGCGTTTCGGAGCATGCGTCAATACCCTGTCCGGGCATGCGCACTCCTTTTTCAAGTGATCCCTTGGACTGTCCAGGGCTGCATAACTATTTATACTGCCATCTGCATAGTTCCACACCTATGTTGCAGAGAATGCTCACAGTTCTCTGGAAAGCAGAGGGAGCTATCAAACTGGCAGCATCTGAGAACACTGAACTGACCTAAATAATCAGCTGCACTGGTTACAGTGAGCAGAGCTAAATTTGCTTAATACAACAAATGCAGCCACACGGGTTACAGTGAGACAAGTTAAATTTACCTAACAAGGAGGGTGCTACAGGAGATACTTTCTGATGTCTAGAATTATTTGTGGTCAGGTTAAGCCATGTGGGCTCAAATAATTGCTACAGTACAATGCCATTAAAGTTCATGTGCGTGTAAAGGCAGGTATCCCAATACTTTTGGTAATATAGTGTATAAATATGAAATGTATTATATGCAGTTTTTATAACAGAGAAAGCCTTGAGTAATCTACACTATTGGAGTTATTCTGTTTTTGTGGATACTGATTACCAAGTGTGTCACTGGAAGCAGATGTGGTGTTTGTGGTCCATTCATTAATCCTTTGTGGGGATTGTACCATACTCACTGACCTCTAGGCTTCAAGGTCAAAACTTCTGGTAAGCCTTGGATACAAATGTGGTGAAGGGAGTTTATGTTGATATCCATGGAAGTCTCACTCCTGCTGTGGAAGTTTTGTTAAGTAGGTGACACATTGCACTGCACCTTGGTATCTCTTTTGGAGGATACTTTTATGTTATGCAAAAGTATAATTACCATTGCTGCATTTGTCATTTGTTAATTCGTATACCTTGGGGTTCAATTAGTCCCTGATGGTGTTCTAACTGGACACAAATTGCATACATGATTTATATGTTCAGTTGAACAAAAAAATACAGACAGCTGCGGTTGGAGCCACTGTACTAACAATCTGAAGTTAGTACAGCAATCTCCTCTGCTGTTCTTTTGTGCTCTGACAGAGGGAGGGACCTCCACCAGAACACTCCAATCAGCACTTCTGTCGTACCGGCTGTATTACGCACGTTTTTTTATTAAACCAGCTGATGCCGTCAGACATTCGGCTTGTGTGTACTAGGCTTAAAAAAACAAAAAACAAATTCAGTTTATATCAGTTTGTACGCCCCTCTTCAGTTCAGTTCTGTTAGCATCCTTTTACATTTGTATTTAAATCATTTTTTTTAGTTCTTGCAGATACCAATCACAGGTGACAAAAGTATAAACAAATAAAGTTTGGATGCGTTCCAGATAATGCTTTCCAACCTGGCACCCCCTTTCTACTTGCTGTGTGTGCTGACCTCCTGTCCCACTGACACTCTACTGGAGTGGTCCCCTTCCTGGGCAGACCCCTAGCAAGCTTTCCGGTACTCACGGACACTGTTTTTCCCTGGGTCGCTCTGCCTCCAACTCCCTTGTCAGCATCCATTGGACCCCCTGTCACATGTGTCCTTGGCTTTTATTACATATTCCAGGATGCACCACTGTTTTTGCCAACCCACTGGGATAGTTACAAAAGCCTGTGTGTCACTGGCTGGGTTTCCTCCACTGTCCAACAGGTTCCCTTATAGGATACAGTGGGAACACCCCCTCAGCCCAGATGAATCACGCATGGACCCATGCAACTGGCCTAACCCCTGATAAGCAGATGGAGCAAGCTATGTTTTACCTGCTACTCCCCTTATAAGCAGACAGAGCAAACTACTCTCTCTTCCTAGCACCTATCTAGGAGGGTGCTACATATATATTTCTGAGAAAGTTCTTTTCTCATGGCAGTCAAATTAAACCATTTTTAATTTCAAGTTTTTTTTTTTCTTTAAAGCAGTGCTGAAATTTACACCACCCTGCCAGACAGCACTTTTAGGTAGGTGGTGTTACTTTTCTCTACTGCTGTTGTGTATCAAATGACACTTCACACATTGATATACCTCCTTAGACCAAGTGGAGGTTGATTTACTAAAACTGGGGAGTGCAAAATTAGGTGCAGCTCTTGTTTTGTCAAAGCTTAATTTAACAAGCTAAATAAGAAGCTGATTGGCTACCGTGCACAGCTACACTAGATTTTGCACTCTCCAGTTTTATTAAATCAACCCCAGTATGTCCAGACAGTATGATGACCTGCTAACTTGGCACCATCCACAGGCAGCTTAACTCTTTAATAGGACACAGAAGTTTAATCAAATGCAATTTTACTTCAGCTAATTGCAGCATAGAGGATGCTTTTTCCAGTCCTTTAAAGTGTAAGAAAAAACTAACTTTCATAAGCCCCATCTCTGCAAAGTACTATCACTGGCCGATAGAACATGGAAGAAACAGAGAGTAGCTAGCTAAGAGCTGAACTAACTAGGACAAAACAGAAGGGGAGGACAGAGAAAGAAGTCATAATCACATAGTAAATAAGTTGTAGTGGCTCCAAACTGCCACTAGATGTCAGCATACTACAAAGCATTTATAACCTGATGTACAGTAGTTCAATAAAACACAGAAAATTACATGAAAGTGGGGCAGAGCAGCTGCCAGTAAGCAATGTAACAAGGTCATCTGCCTTTAAGTCAAGTGTATGCAAACCCAAAATCTATTTTTTTGTGTTTGGCATCATGCCTTACTGTTAGGGATCGACTGATTATCGGCAATGCTGATATATCGAGGGCCGATATGCACTTTCCCCGATATATCAAAACCGGCCCCTTAGGTTACCGATATTGCCAATATTTCGAGAAAATGCTGTACCGGAGTGATGCCTGCAGCTAGAGACATCACCCCAGTACCGGTGTCCATAGCCGACGGTCGGCTGTCTTGTAGTGATAACCGATGCGGCTGAGAAGCAGCTCAGTTGTCATTACAAGGAGCGGGAGGGGACGTCTCCCCACTCCCGCCGCCTTCCGCAGCTCGCCCGGGTCTCCCGTCCCACCGGGAGACCTGGGCATCCTACCTGCATGGCCGCCGAAGAGAAGACCCGATCAAAGCCACATTTGATCGGGTCTCCATGAAAAAAACACGGAAGTGATGTCATGACATCACTTCCGGGTACTCGGCGGCAAATTCAAAAAAATGCGAGCATTCAAAACAGCCAAACTTGGCATTTTGAATGCTTTTAAGTACAGAGGAGGGGTTTGGGGTCTTTTAGACCCCAGATCCCTCAGTACAGTACCTGTGAAAAAAAAAAAAAAAATTTAAATGACCCGAAAATATCGGCCAATATCGGCCGATACCGATATCCGATGACCAAAATATCGGTATCAGTATCGGCAATAACAAAACGATATTGGTCGATGACTACTTACTGTATACAGTTTTCCTGAAGTAGAACCAACGTTTTGCTCTTATAAACTGTGAGCATGCAGGCTTTTTTATGCAGAAGAGACATGCAGTGTCTCTTCTGCAATAAACAATATCTCCTGCCTTCTAACAGGAATGTAAACTGAGCTGCGGAGAATACGTATATTATATTGTTACCTGTGTATCTGTTCTTTGTGAACATGCTTCCTATTGTTAGGTGGGTCATGTTTCACGCCCTGCAGCCTTGTTTTTAATACAGTATATGAACCCACAAGATTTTATTAAGTCCTCAAACATCAGGTTTGTATAGATGTTTAATTTAAAGGAATATTTAGTTGCAAGGGTGAAAACACTTATTTTTCACCTGCCCTCTTTATTGCACTATTTACTCATACGCAAAAAACAAGTTACCCACACATTAGAGAGAGAGTATTAGTAGATAATATGGTCATTTTTCAAGCCCTTCAGTCATGTTTTTTTCCGCTTGTTCCCATACAATACAGGCTGACAACGTGATCTACGGCAGATTTTGTTTCTATTGAATTTGTACATGATTTCATCATCCAACACTGTGGACCTAATGGTTTAAAAACTAGAGGAAAGCAATAGTGTCCATGCAAATACTTACTTTTAGTGCGCATAAAGGAAATTTGATGGATAACCTGCATACTCAGTGCTTTGCCGTACTATGTAACTAAATAGT
Organism: Pelophylax lessonae; assembly: GCF_965119305.1. Taxonomy (NCBI): domain Eukaryota; kingdom Metazoa; phylum Chordata; class Amphibia; order Anura; family Ranidae; genus Pelophylax; species Pelophylax lessonae. The sequence continues at coordinate 791,843,746 of NC_138768.1, read as the reverse complement.
GAAAATAGGTGACTTTTTATGGCGCTTTTCCACTGCATAGAACCGTACCGGTTCGGCACGCTTTTGTGCTTTTCCACTGCGGTACCGCATGGTATAGGGTCGGAACCGAACGGTACGGTACGGTACGGCTCTGAAAAAACAGTACCTACTCGATTGTGGTTCCAACAGGTACCAAACTGGTACCATATCCCACAATCCTTTGCATGCAGTCACTACTAGCCACTGATTGGTCAGAGAATCACACCACCCCGTTGTTATCCCACCCACTTAACTTTAGTACTACTTTAGTGGAAAAGCAAACCTATACCGTACCGAACCGTTCGACACTATACCATGCGGTACCGCAGTGGAAAAGCAAACCGGGCCAAGCAGGGCCGAGTAGAGCCGAGCCGGTACTAGCCGGTACTTGCAGTGGAAAAGTGCCATTAGAGTGTGCAATTCTGCAGACTCTATATCATTGTCCTACCTCTGGTCAACTCTTTAAAATATTAGAGAACACCATCATACTGGTTATCCTGAACCCTTACCTTCCTGTTATCCCACCTAAGTATCTCTCCTATGTACCTCAGCTTAAAGAGCAGATACTCTCAGCACTTGCTTCCCTTCAACTATTACCTGGCACATGACAATTCAGATATGTTTATGTAATTACACTGATGAAATTGTAAAATGCTTCCATAAAAGAATGTTGAAAAAATACATAAGTGAAGTGGTGTTTTTTATGCTGGTCTGGAGTACTGCTTGAAGACCTTTGACAGAAGATTTGCTCTGTAGGACTTACTCCAACGAAACACTATTTTTTTAAATTTTGGATGGAACCAGGAAGACAAAGTTTTTGTCAGGTTTTTATTTCTGTATGTAACACCATTGGAGAGATTTTTCTATGCTTCCAGCCCCTGTGATGTCATAAAAAAGCATAGAAACAAAGAGACATTGAGACCCCGTTCACACTGGGGCGATCCGACTTGCCGGGGCGACCTCATAGGTCACGGCACGCTGCTCGCACCGCGACCTCGGAGCGGCCGGCACGGACTTCATAACATTGAAGTCTATGCAGGTCGCTCCGGGTCGCCCCAAAGAAGCTCCGGACCCTTTTTCTAAGTCGTAGCGACTTGTGTCGCTCCTATTAGAACGGGTCCACAGCTTCTCTATGGCAGGCAACCTACGGCGACCTGTCAGGCGACCAGGTCGCCTGACAGGTCGCCCCAGTGTGAACGGGGTCTGAAGAGGAATGGCAGTAAAAAGCTAAGTGGTCTATTGTGTGTACCACTTTTTTTTTTTTTACTTTTTTTTTGTCTAAATATAGATGTATGTTTGTCCCAAGCATGTTTTAATACTTTTTTTTTGTTTCATTTTGAACTTTTCCCCTGCTAGTTTGATGTCAAGTCCTATCAAGTCTTGAAGTCAAGTCCTATGTTCTTGGATTTAGCTTCAAATTGAAAATACTGTACTTCTCTTCTGTGCCTTAGTCACCCCCTCGACGTATATAAATGTTTCAATCATGTCTCCCATTTCCCTTCTTTCCTCCAGACTGTACATAATAAGTACCTGAAGTCTCTCCTTATATGTTTTGTTTCTCAGACTTTTCACCAGTTGCTTGCTCTGGGCTTATCAGTATCTTATCAATATCTTATCTTATAAATATCTATCTTTTCAATATCAATCTTATCAATATCTTTCTGTAAGTGAGGTTTCCAGAACTAGACACAGTATTCTAAATAGATCTAAATAGAATCTACAATATATAGGGGAATCAGGACCTCCTTCCTCCTGCTGGTGATCCCTCTAGTGATAGACACAAGAATTAAATTCTCCTTCATCACTGTCTGGTCACACTGCATTTTGTTAAATAATCTGAAATAAGCACCCCCAAATCTTTTTTCTCTGCCAAAAACTGTACCCCCAATCCTATAATCTATCAGAGGATTCCGTTTCCCCACATTTTACACTGCTTTGACCAGTCTTCCGGCAATGCCAAATAAGGTTCCATGTTTAAAAAACCTCCGAAATTATCAACCCTATTGCACATCTTTCTGTAATCAGCAAAAAAAAAAAAAAAAAAACATACCTTTCCCAACAACCCTTTAGCTATATTTCTTAAAAACAGATTAAATAGAACAAGGCCTAGTGCAGACCTTTTGTGGTAGTAACTAGCAACTGATCTGTTCCAAATGAATCCTATTTACAACCAAGGCTTCCTCAGTGTTAAAATGTTTGGGGAGGGCTGCTCTAGGACAAGCCTAAAATATGTCCTGCAATGCCCCCTGGGCACCCACTAAGGTGTACCCTCCTAACTCATATGGAAATGTCTTTCTTTGTAACCAAATCCCACTGTCCCTCTAAACTCATCATGTTCCACATTTCAGTCTGTGTATAGATCTCTAAAAAACAATGCACAATTTGTATTAGTAAAGCCTAACACTTAGGGCTCTTTCACACGGTCCGCCTCCGTAGGCGGATCCGTGCTGCTCAGCGGGGATCGATCCGCGATCCCCGCTGAGCCGGCGGATGACAGCTCCGTCTCCGCTTGCAGTGCGGAGAGGGAGGTGTCACAGCTCCCGCTGCTCACTATGGGGAATGCCTGTCCACCTGTCCGCTCTCATCCGATCCCATCCGATCCGATCCCCAGGACGGATGGAAAACAGGGTTTCCATCCGTCTGGATTTCACGGACAGGATCGGATGCGGGTGGCAGCGGGTGGCAGCGGATATGTCACCGCTGACATCCGCTGCCCCATAGAGCTGCATGGAGGATCCTATCAGATCTGCCTAAAAAACTGACAGGTGGATCTGATCGGACCGCCCGTGTGAAAGAGCCCTAACTATTCTTAAAAGCATCCCTCCCTCCCTCCTACTACTTATCCTGCATACGCTGCATGCTTACCATTTTTGATTCAATGTGGTTCAGTCCTGCAGCTTTGACTACTCTGTGTAAGGGAACTCTTAACAAGGGTTGGATTTACTGAAACCTTGACACCCACCCTTAGGCTCCCATGGCTCAGCCGTTGTTGGCACTTCCTCCACTGACACAGGGGAGCTGAAGCTGCAGGATTATGTGACCAAATCAGAGCGGATGACAACATCTACCCACCTTTCCACTTCAGCCAATCAGAGAAAGCCTTGTAAATAAATGCATGAATAGAAGTTGAAAGGTAAAAGGATGTACTTAATCACAAAACAGCTGTTGGATACATATCTATGATTCAAAATGGGAAAATAGTAACATTATACTCTTGTTCTAAAAAAGGTACAGTGCTTTGAGATCTAAACAAATAATAAATATATAAGAAACCAAAACCTCATTCATTTAAGCATACAAAAAATATTATTCATGCTTTGTGCAAAAACATTTCTCATTCATGTGCACAATCCTATCAATGCAATTAAATGAATAAAGTTAAATAACGTGCTCCAAATAAAGTGTTTGTATATTGCGTCCCAGTTCACATACAGGTCCTCTTATGCAGATCTATTGCAAGTGTTTCTTAATCCCCACACAATGTGCCATAAATATAATACAGTACATGATCCCTAAAGACGTCTGATAGACAAAACGCATTGGCTACATCCGTGACGTCACTTCTGCTGTTTGGAGCGCACGGCCATCTTGTATAGGGCAGGAGGAGTTGTGTGTGTTTACAAGGCTCAAACTTTGTCCCAAGTAAGTGCACAGTTGGGATTGTTGTTGTTTTAATAACTGTCACATACCAGGTCAGAGGCCGAAGAGCTGAGAGGGCTTCCCTTGGGGCTGAGGACCACTGAAGGTGGTGACAGGAGGTGGAGCACCCAAAGAAGCACAGGTTGCCAGCTGCAGTTGCTTGAAGAGCTGAGGTGTTGATCACTTGATGAGGGCAGGACAGAGCAGGATCGACTGCATGGCAGGTGTCTCTCAGAAGTAGCAGGTGGGTCTTGATAGCAGAGCAAGATGGAAAGCAGAGTCAGGAGCCAGGCCAAGGGTCATGCATGATAGGAAAGTCAGGAACAGAGGCAGTTTCCTGCAGGGTCAGGGACATGCCAACGTCATACACAGGTAATCAGGCAGCAGCAAAGTCAGTATAACAAGCCGGGGTAAGAGCCAGGAATGGAGACAAGACATGTCCAAGGCAAGCTGGGCTGGTAACAGGAAATCCAATAACAGCATAGACAGCAGCACATGAACACAGGGGGGCTGACGATCATCCACCAACCAGTGAGCAGGACTGCTGTCCTTATAAAGGCCAATAGGTGCCAGAACCTATCGCGCCCTGCGTGCGCCAGTGCTGCGTACGCTAATGCGCATGGGAGCAGGCACAGTGCACCCATACTGGGTATTGGTGAAAGTGCCAGTTCTTTTTCAGATAGTCCCCTGTTACATTATGGCTGGATAGTTGCTTTATTTATTTCATGGTGGCATGGAGGTTGTTGAAGGTTAATTTTAGTAGCTGGAGGAGAAAGTGGGAAAGGAGGAAACCCTGTGGAGCTGGAACATATACACAAAAATTGCTTCAAGACCTTCTTATTGATTTAGGGGTCACATAAATCCGGTTAGTGTATTTTCACAAGGGGATGTGTGGATTGGCATACTGAATTCATGGGCACTGGATACTATTTATGACACATTGTGTGTGGATTAGGAAACACCTGCAATAGATCCGCACAAGAGGACTTGGATGTTTTTATATATGAACTATGGCACAATATACAGACACTTTATTGGTAGCACTTTATACAATTTTATTAATTTAATTGCCTTGATATGATTTTGCACATGAATGGGAAACAAAGATGCACAAAGCATGAATTGTTGAACAATTTTTGTATGTTTATATTAATGAAGTTTTGATTTCTTATTTATTTTATTATTTGTATAGATCTTAAAGGGCTGCGCCTTTTTAGAGCAGGAGTGCAGGGAATGCAATTATTCATAAAAATACATGTGAATGGCTGAGCAACACAATTTTGTTCTGGCTACAGACAGGATTCTGATGTTGCATACAGTTTATACAGCGCTGATAGCAGCTGCCTTTTTTTAGTAATGGAAATAGCTCATTTGGACCACCCTGACCCAAAAAATGATTTAATGTAACAGAATCTGGAGTTAGGCTATTTTCATCACTAAGCCCACTCCCAAATATTGACTCCTTAAATGTCTATTAGATGGCTACACAATATTTCTCAATAATATCATCAGTAAATGCTGTGTTTAACGCCACAGTAGCCTAAATTATATAATAGATTCAAATACATGTTCTTCATGCTAGGATGTTCAATATAAAACGTACAATTTATGTATTCTATTGTATTTCCAAAAAATTGAAATTTTTTTTTTATATATATATATATATATATATACACATATCCACTGCTCAAAAATTCTGTTGTATTATCCAAAAAAATATATATATACTGTGTGTATATATATATATATATATATATATATATATATATATATATATATATATCTACACTGCTCAAAAATTTAAAGGAACACGTTTTAATCAGAGTATAACATCAAGTCAATTAAACTCCTGGGATATCAGTTAAGTGGCAGAGGGGTTTTTTAATCCGTTTCAGCTGCTTTGATGTTAATGTAATTAACAACAGATGCACTAGATGGGCAACATGACAATTTCCAAAACAGGAATGGTTTTACAGGTGGAGGCGTTAATTAAATTAACAACATGTGCACTAGATGGTCAACAATGAAACCATGAATCCTGCAAAAACAGGAATGGCTCTATAGGTGAATGCCACAGACATTTCTTTCCCTACTTATCTTTTCTGACTGTTTTTCACTAGTTTTGCATTTGGATAGGGTCAGTGTCACTACTGGTAGCATGAGACAATACCTGGACCCTATAGAGGTTGCACAGGCAGTCCAACTCCTCCAGGATGGCACATCAATATGTGCCAATGCCAGGAGGTTTGCTGTGTCTCCCAGCACAGTCTCAAGAGCATGAAGGAAAGTCCAGGAGACAGGCAGTTGCTCTAGGAGAGCTGGACAGGGCCATAGAAGGTCCTTAACCCATCAGCAGTACTGGTATCTGCTCCTTTGTGCAGGACGGAACAGAATGAGCATTGCCAGAGCCCTAAAAAATTACCTCCAGCAGGCCACTGGTGTGAATGTCTCTGACCAAACAATCAGAAATAGACTTCATGAGGGTGGCCTGAGGGCCCGACGTCCTTTAGAGGGCCCTGTGCTCACTGCCTGGCACTGTGGAGCTCGATTGGTATTTGCCATTGAACACCAGAATTGGTAGGCCTGCTACTGGCGCTCTGTGCTTTTCACAGATGAGAGCAGGTTCACCCTGAGCACATGTGATAGACATGAAAGGGTCTGGTGAAGCCATGGAAAAGGTTATGCTGCCAGTAACATCGTTCAGCATGACTGGTTTAGCGGTGGGTCAGTGATGGTCTGGGAAGGCGTATCCATGGAGGGATGCACAGACCTCTACAGGCTAGACAATGGCACCCTGACTGCCATTAGGTGTCAAAGTGTTCCTTTCATTTTTTTGAACAGAGTGTTTATATATATATATATATATATATATATATATATATATATATATATATATATATAAAAGCAGACTAAGGACATGGATTACTGGAACCTTGTCATGTAGTCTGATGAGACCAAGATAAACTTATTTGGTGTCAAGCGCATCTGGCGGCAACCAGGTGAGGAGTATAAAGACAAGTACTCCTTGCCTACAGTCAAGCCTGGTGGTGGGAGTGCCATGGTCTGGGGCTGCATGAGTGCTGCCAGCACTGGGGAGCTACAGTTCATTGAGAGAACCATGAATGCCAACATGTACTGTGACATACTGAAGCAGAGCATGATGCCCTCCCTTTGAAGACTGAGCCGCAGGACAATATTCCAACATGATAACGACCCCAAACACACCTCCAAGACCACCACTGCTTTGCTAAAGAAGGGTAAAGGTGACGGACTGGCCAAGCATGTCTCCAGACCTAAACCCTATTGAGCATCTGTGGGGCATCCTCAAATAGAAGGGGGTGGAGCGCAAGGTCTCTAACATCCACCAGCTCCGTGATGTCATCATGGAGGAGTGGAAGAGAACTCCAGTGGCAACCTGTGAAGCTCTGGTTAACTCCATACCCAAGAGGGTTAAGGCAGTGCTGGAAAATAGTGGTGGCCACACAAATTTTTGACACTTTGGGCTGAATTTAGACATTTTAACTTATTTTTGCCAGCGGTTTAGACATTAATTGCTGAGTGTTGAGTTATTTTGAGGGTAAAGCAAATTTACACTGTTATACAAGTTGTACACTAAATACTTTACATTGTAGCAAAGTGTCATTTCTTCAGTGTTGTGACATGAAAAGATATAATAAAATATTTACAAAAATGTGAGGGGTGTACTCACTTTGTGAGATACTGTATATATATATATATATATATATATACACACACATATTTATAGGATTTCCTGATGTTCGTGTGGAAAGGTGGAGCTGTTTGTTGTACTTCTAGATTTTTATTAGAGATGTGTGACTTTATGTCTATGCAATTCTATCCTACTGTAGGTGAAGTCACAGTGCTGACGTCCCCAGGAAGCCTATTTAAAAGGGATCAAAACCAGTAATTACTCAGAACACATAAAGCAGCTGTACTCCTCCTGAGGTAAGCAAGATGCTTCATCCTGAATTTTTCTATGCATTCTTTTTGTGTCTATTCTCTAAAAATCTTTTATCAGCTGAATATTTCTAAGATAACAATAAAAAGAAATCACAAGTTAGTCCACTTAAATGTATTTTATTAACACTTTTGGATGAATATATAATAATTTGTAGAACATGTCAGAACTGAAGCTGTATGAAATGAGGGTGACGGTGACCAGTAATAATGTTTCTCTTTGCATAGCAGCATTTCTGTCCAGAATTCTCATAGAAGAATAAATCTAACTGTACCCTGTAAATGAAACCTGTACAGATAAAAAGATGGAAGCTGTCATTACTATTTTTTTTTAAAGGTGCATATTTTGGGGCAGTCATCCTGATCCTGACTTCACCTCCCAAATAGTAACTGAACTGGAACCAGCATGCAAGCTTTCACACTTTGGACTTGACTGGCTGTATACTTGTTCCGGGTTCATGACTCTTAACATTTATGAAGCCAAAGTGAAAATAGTGAAGCCAGGATCCGGATGACAGCCCTGCATACTGAACTTTTAAAGAGGAAGTAAACTCTTCCTGTTTTTTTCCTTTTTTTCTTCCCTGCAAAGTAAATGCATTATGTGCTAGTATGCATCGCATACTAGCACATTATATGACACTTACCTGCAAACGAAGATCGCATTGTCCCCACTGGCGGCCGCATCCATCTTCGCCCGTCTTCCTTCCGGGTCTGCGGACTCCAGCTGTATTACTGGCCGGATCCGCGTGACGTCACTCCCGCATATGTGCTCGGGAGCCACCGGTCACGGCACAGGGCTCTGAAGAAACGACATGGGTGGCTGTTTCTTCAGAGTGCATGCGCAGATGGCGTCATCGGCTGCATGCAATGTAAATATCTCCTAAACGGTGTAAGTTTGGGAGATATTTATAGTACCTATAGGTATGCCTTATTAAAGGCTTACCTATAGGTAAAATTTCTAAAGGTGGGTTTACAACCACTTTAAAGTTGAATCAGTAAAGGAACTTCCCTTATTTCTGGCAGGTTCTCTTTAAGCCTCCATAAGCTTGGAATGGTCACTAACATAGAGCAACTGAATGCACATCAGCTTTGGATATCTCTTTTTTACAGACGCATTTATTGAACATACAGATTTAGTAGGCAAAAACTGCATTTGCTGATATCTAATATTTTAGAGTTCTTTCACACAGGTGCATTGTGGTAATCGTGACAACGCTATATGAATGCATTGGTATACTGTGGTGCCAATTATTTTTAATGGTACCCATGCACACCACCAGATTGCACCTATGATGCAAAGCACTGCAGTACACCACAACACATGATTCACATTGCAGTACAATGCACTGCAAGAAACGGCTATCGATATTTATCAAGATGCTTTACAGTAGGGATCGACCGATTATCGGCAATGCCGATATATCGAGGGCAGATATGCACTTTCCCCAATATATCGGAATCGGCCCCTGAGGTTACCGATATTGCCGATATTTCGGGAAAGTGCTTGTACCGGAGTGATGCCTGCAGCTAGAGGCATCACCCGGGACCAGCGTCCATAGCCGACGGTCGGCTGTCTTGTAATGACAACCGATGTGGCTGAGAAGCCGCTCGGCTGTCATTATAAGGAGGGGGAGGGGACGTCTCCTCCCTCCCGCCACCTTCCGCGGCTCGCCCGGGTTTCCCGTCCCACTGGGAGACCCGGGCATCCTACCTGCATGGCCGCCAAAGAGAAGACCCGATCAAAGCTGCATTCGGCTCTGATCGGGTCTCCATGTAAAAAACCCGGAAGTGATGTCATGATGTCATACTTGGCAGGAAATTTAAAAAAATGTGAGCATTCTAAACAGCCGTTTTGGCGTTTTGAATGCTTTTAAGTGCAGAGGAGGGATTTGGGGTCTTTTAGACCCACAGATCTCTCCACCAGAGTACCTGTGAAAAACAAAAAAAAAAAAAATTATATTTTTTTTAAATGTCCGAAAATATCGGCCAATATCCCATGACCAAAATATCGGTATGCCGATATCGGCACTAAAAAAACAATATCGGTCGATCACTACTTTACAGCCCAATTATTTTGAATGGGCTGTGTAATGCTGTGCTCCACAATGCACCTCAACACATGAAAATACATGCACAGCTGTGTATTGTTACCAGATGTGTGACTGGTCCCCTCATGGCATCTTATAATCTTACATTCAAGTTTGTGAAAGTGTTAGACGTTCTCAATAAAATGAAAAATTATTATTATATTGGTTAATTGTACTGACCTCTGATTTTGTTTTACTGGTACATATTTTTTAACTCAAGCCTGAGAAAAAATACTTGTGTTTCCATTGCTAACTGCCTGGCTATCATCCCGATCCTTAGAGTTTACTACATACTGAGTTGCTGACCTGAAGCATGTACCCTGTGAAGTTGGCACTAAACCTGCATACTAGCTCCAGGTTAATGACCCACTAGGTGGTAAAGCGAGATGAAATCAAAGCCAGACAGGCAGTTGCGATTGACATTACAAATATTTCATCATTCCATTCGATGGGTTTCCTATGAAGTATACATATACACTATTAGTTATTTTCTTTTCTACTGGGGTTAATGGCTTCAATGCCATTGGCGAAAGTGTATAGAGAAAAAGATAATAGATATTAGCCACAAAAATCTTTACCATGTAGAACTTTCCATTATTAGAATATTTTCAAACCTTTATTCATAGCAAAAATGTTTTCAGTTTGAAAATGAACCTGTAATATCATAAGAGAAAACAAAGTACTGCTAACAGTGGACTCTCCAATTCCTATCTGAACAGTACCAATTTCCTCCTTCCTTGAAAAAACACAAACATAAAGACATAGGGTGAAGAAGTGCACTTCTTTTTCTCCTACAATGCAGTGCTCAAAGCTAGATTGTCTATAGCCAGGACCCAGCACTGATGTAAAAGTGGATGCCTAGCCTCATACAAATGCTGGCCTTAAGAAAATCTGTATTTCCATAGGATTATCAGAGGGTTTTAGTCACAGACTAAGGATACGGGCAAGTAAGGTGTATATTATATATGCTCAGTAGCTCTCTTGTCAACTCCTACCATGCTCACCTCAATGACTTCTCCAGGGACTCTCCCATCCTCTGGAACTTCCTACCCCAAACTGTCTGACTGTCTCCTACTCTGTCTGCCTTTAGGCGATACCTGAAAACCCATCTCTCCAGGGAGGCCTATCCTGCCTCTACCTAATACCTAACTCTACTCTTACGTTCTCTATCAGCTCATCCTCCACAGTTATTACCTTTAGTATCACTTGACCCTCCTTTTTTTATAGTGATCTCTCTTGTATTGAATTGTATTGTAACTGTACTATCTCCTTTATTTTTGTAAAGCACTATGCAAACCGTTGGCGTTATATAAATCCTCTATAATACCACAAGTTAAAGCCTAATATTCTCCATGAACCCCCTAAATCCTCACACACATCCAAAAAAATGTTTCCATGAAATCAGAAGTCTTGGTTTGCATATAGTGACATACATGTTTACGTTTGCCAACTGCATCTAAGTGATCCATCCGTGAGAATATAAGAAGTGACAGTATGCCTTCTCTTCTGCTTGTGTTAGGCTAGCCATACCTATTCAATTTCATTGTTTAATTTTCCTTTAAAATTACCAAAAACCATATATGAGGTCAAACAAACTAAACAACTTTCAATTGTATCTAATTAGGCAGGCCCTTAAGCCCCATACACACGATCAGATTATCGAACGATCTGTCCGTTTTTTGTGGCATGGTAGTCTGATGTGGAAAGTGAAGAGGTTATTTTCATACGAATTTTCCCGTACGACAGATTTCTACTTCAGAAGCGATGTCATGTGTTGGATTGCTTTGTATGTGTTCTTTTTCTCTGAGCATGCCTAGTCTTACTCTTAAGATTTTTTTCTGCCGAAATCTGTACCAATGAGATGAAAATCGGACGTTGTATTACGGACAACAAAAATTTTATAGCCTGCACATCAGGATTTTGTCAGCCGAAAAGTCAGAGTTGGCTGTCGAAAGCACCATTCTAACAATCCGAAAATCGGCAGATCGGTCGTCGGAAGAATATTCCCTACAGATTTTCTTATCGTGTGTACGGGCCTTTACACTACATAATTTAAGGTAAATCTGAAGGAAATTTGGACAGGAAAATTGAACAGGTATGGCCAGCCCTACTCTGCTTTTCCTGAGCATATTACAGAACTACTTTTATGCACTGCAGTTCAAAAAAAGTTACTCAGAAGTAACCAACTCTGGCTAACATGGGTATCGAAAAGTGGAAAATAGGTAATCATTGGATATCGTAGTCAAAATCAAAAGCTCTATCCATGTATACCCAACATTACCATCATTGATCTTAGAAAGAAAAAGTTATGGAAATCCTAGTTATTGTAGATATAGTGAAATTATTAGTATATTCTCCCCTTTTTCAACCTTATTACATGGAGGAACTCCTGTACATTAGCATGGTGGTCAGTGGGGACAATGCTCCTCACATTTGTGGTCATTGAGAAGAATTTCTACTCCAACTAGCTACAAAGATCTTTGGTGTGATTGGTTCCTTATCTGAGAGGCAGAAATTGCTCAAGCAGAGGGCATGCTGGACCTCTGCAGAGACCATTGCTTCCACAAAGAGAGAAAGGGTCCTACTCAGTGGTGTATTTTGGTTTTGTGCTGCCCTAGGCTAGACTAAAATTGGGCGCCCCCCTCCTATTTAAATTTGCCCACCCCTTCCTGTTTAATGGATGTGACACCCTCCAAAATTAAAGGAATACAAGTCCCAGCAAGAACCAATGAGATCTCATGAGAGGGGGGTGAGAGAGAGAGGGGGGGGGAGAGATAGGGGGTGGGAGAGCCCCTAGCCCTGCCTGCAGTCCCTCCTATTTCCCCTGTCTGTGGGTAGGTTTGTGTGATGCACCTATCTTCTGCCCGTCCTCATCTTTTGGGCCCTTGGTCAGCCTGTTAATGTCCCAGCTGGGAGCGTAGAGGAGGTTTCAGAAGGATTGCAGACTCTGGGAGGCGCCAGGGATGCTGCACCTGCTGCTGCTTAGGACAGGGTAGCGCCGTGGCACTGGAGTTCTTCTCCCTCGCAGGCTCTCAGTTCTGGCCAACTTCCAGGGCCGGCCGGCTGCCCGCTTGCTGTGTGAAGACGCCGCAGCTCAGCAGCAGTAGCTGCTGTCAGTAGAGGATTGGTGGATTTTGCTTTGTTGCCCTGTACCCCACTGTCACTGGACCGGCAGGACTCTTTGGGCCCCACGAGCACTAGGTGTGGAGGAGGAGGAAGTTAAATCCTCCTTCACTTTGAATCATGGCCAGGAAGTCCAGACCGTGACGTCACTGGTTGCTAGATGCCAGCCGGCTCTAGCAAACAGTTGCCAATAGACTCTCAGGTGGAGGTGGGGGCAGCTTTTTTGCTGCCCCCCTGCAAAGTGCTGCCCTAGGCCTGGGCCTTGTTGGCCTAGGCCAAAATACAGCACTGGTCCAACTTGCAGGATTCTGGCAGGAGACAGGCTACTCAAGCTGTAACTTATTTTTCTAGAAAACAGTCTGAAAAAATTTGCACTATTAAACTGATCCTAACTAAAGGTTCAGTTGGACTTAAAGCATTTGATACCCCAACATTTCATGTTCATGATATGTGCCTGCTGTATCATGTACTTGTATGAGAAAGTATCCTGTTCCCTATGTATTGCTTCCTAGTGTGAAATCCCTGGTGTTCCTGCCAGCCCCTCTGCTTTCCTATTTAAAACTGGCCATACAAAGCAGGAGAACACACCATGGTCAGTTCTCTAGCTATGCTCGGACCTCAGTGTGCTCTCCTCCAATGATCAGACTTGTCCTGACACGCCCCTCCTGCACAGCCATATACTGGGAAGCTCAGTGAACTGCTGCTTCTCCTCCCCCCAGCTCTTATGCAGCTGAGAACAGAGGGAACAGAGGGAAGGTGATCACTTATAAAACAAGGGAAAAAAAGGTATTTGTTATTTTGTTTTATGATTTATACACAATTGTTTTGCCTTTCATTTCTATTTCAAACTGAGTGGGTGTTTTACAAGGTGATCATTTACAACCACTTTAATAACTCACTACTAGTAGTAAAAATCATTTGAAACATTTATTTGACCAATATATTGTATATGACCTTGCAGGAATTGTGGTAACCCCACAGAAACATCTTCATCATGCCTGTGGACGTGATTAATAACCCTCATCATGAGCCAGTGAATGGAGCAATGAATAACAACCCACATGATATAATGGAAGTGCCAAACCATGTTTCTCTCTATGCACTAGAAGACATACCACCTCCTCCTCTGATCGATGACCTCATTATTGATGCGGATAAGAATGCCCATGGCCAACTGCATAATAGTGAGGTTGCCAGCAGTCAGTATGGAGTTAATATTTTTATTGTTGGACTCTTCTTGATGTTTGCAGTCTATTTAAAAATCCTCAGACTGACTGAAAGTGATCGTCTCACCTTCCTGGTGGTCCTGATGCTGATCCAGATGGTATGGATGACATTTTATATCTGTGTCAGTGACAGGAAGAAATGGGCCTCCACAGAGAAGGATGGACATGCTGGGGCCAGGTGGCTAAGATGTAAGTCAAAACAAATATGTATTATATATATCTGACTACCTATACCAGGTGCAATGCTATTAAAAACAACAATTAAAGGGCTTCTCTACTTTACCTAGAGATGGATTCAATCTCTACTTTACTTGAACCTCCTTATAGTTAAAGGCAGTGGCGGCTGGTGCATTGGGGGCGCCGGGGCACCGCCCCCCCAATCCATGCATCCGGCCCCCTAATCTACATGCAGGGCGCCGGACACATGGGCTTTTTTTTTTAACCATGTGATTAGAGCCAGAGGCTCTAATAGGCTAAAAAAAAGGGTGGGCACTGCGCCCCGACCCCACCCAATTGTGTGACAATAGCAAATGAATATTCGCTATTTTCACACGGATCCTCCTCCTGGCCAATCAGGAAGCGGGTCTGGAGACCCGTTTCCTGATTGGCCAAAAGGAGAAGCCATGCCATTGAGGAGGAGGGAGGAGACACAGAAGACTGAAGGGGAAGAAGCCGAATCCAAAGCCACCACTGCTGCCATATGTTGCTGCTTCTGCACATGTCCAGGCAGGGTGAGTGAGTGTGGTCCTGGTGTGGTCGGGGGGGTGTATGGTGCGGTCCGTCTGACGCCCCCCCCCCCCCGGCCCATGGAGCACCAGCTGCCACTGGTTAAAGGTAAAGGTTGTAATTCTAGCAAGATATGGGATTTCATGTTTTTACTCACTTTAAATAGGCACTGTTCTTTTCTTATTCCTCCTTTATCCTGGGTGAGTAGTGTAAGTCCAACACGATATTCATATGGCTATCAACCCCTTCCCACCAAGCGTGCACATATATGCGACCTCACAGAAATGGGTCTTAATCCTGTGGTGCTGCATACGTGTACCTGCGTTTGTGTTAGAAGCGTGCTGCACAGCACAGAGGCTAGGCTCTCATCGAAGAGCCCCAGGTCCCATACTAACGATAAGAAACTAGGAGGCTCACTCCCTGATCACTGTAATAGCCTCTGATTGCTATCACAGTGATCAGTCACTGTTCTTTTCTCCTCTTGAATAGAGAAACAGATACACTGTATCTTTTTCTCCTTGCTAGAGGAGAAAAGAGTAAACAAAGAAAATGTGCAAAATAAATAAATAAATAAAGATAAAACAGCGGGATTAGGGTTTGATTTAGGTCACTATTGGCACTTTTCCACTGCAAGAACCGGCTTGGCTCCACTTGGCACTGCTTGGCCCAGCTCGGCTCAGTTTGCTTTTCCACTGCGTGGTACTAGTCGGCACCTTTTAGCACTGTATAGGCTCTACTCGGCTCGGTTTGCTTTTCCACTGTTGTAGTACTTAGTACTAAGTGGGTGGGATTACAACGATTCTCTGACCAATCAGTGGCTAGTAGTGACAAACAATCAATGCTGCATGCAAAAGATTGTGGGATATGGTATCGATACGGCCTGCTTTGAACCCCAACCGAGGTGGTACTGTTTAAGTGAGCCGTACCGACGCCGTACCATGTAGTGGAAAAGCGCCGCTGTACCAAACCGTACCGAACCATTCTAACCCGTACCATGCGGTACCATGCAGTGGAAAAGCGCCAAACCGAGCCAAACTGATCGGTACTATGCAGTGGAAAAGCGCCATATTAGGCCTCATGCACATTGGACGTTATAAAAATGCCAGGAGCTTTAGGCTTAATGCACACAGGGTGTGCAGGGTGCTGCTTTTAGGAGCGTCGGGCATTTTTTTTTACAGCCTAAAACGCCTCTCAATGTTATTCTATGTGCAGGGGCTGACTGGCAACTTTTGGCCCAGAGGGCAAGTACAAACCAGAGGCCCATGGTGCAGTGACTCGGCCCCTCTCCCACGCTCTCTCTCTTCCCAGCCTTCTGACCCTATTCCAAGCCGAAGCTCTGATCCGGGTACTCTCTGCTCACCGGCCGACCTGGCCAGCAGCGGGCAGTTTGGGGGAGCTGGGACAGCTCGGTTGGGGCTGCCTGGGGAAGGAGACGCTCCAGTGGGGTATGGAACCGGCCTCTGCTCTGACACAGTTTACAGCATCCATGCTGGAGGGAGATGGCGCTCTGTCCTTGTCTTCATCCCGCACTCAGTAGGTCAGCAGTGGGGACTTTTTACTTCTCTTTACAAGAAAATCCTTTAGGCATGTCTGTGGCAGAAGCAGTGCAGCCGTTTTAGGGGGCATCAGAGTGGCCCGGGGGGCAATTTCCCCCCTGCCCCCTGGCCCAGTCCTCCCCTGTCTATGTGTCCTTGCACACATAGGCTTTTAGGAGCTTTCAGTGGCATAGGAGTGTTCAAGCTGCAAAAAAAAAAAAACAGGGCCAGCGCGTTCTGGAGCAGCAGCTTTACAGCTGTAAAACCGCCTGATGTGGCTAAATGCATGTTAACGCTGTATACAGTGTTAAGCTGCGTCAAGCGTTTTTAAGCTGTAGTAATTGGATTTGGTAGTAGAAAATAGAATAGGGCGGAGAAATTTTGCTAAACGCTAACGCATTTAAGCCAATGCAAAATGCTTCTAAGTGCGTTTTTACAGCCGATTTTTCCTGGCGTCAGTATTGACTTTGCATTTTTATTCAATGCCCTGTGTGCATGAGGCCTTAGCTGTAGAATGCTGCTGTAAAAATGCACGTTTTTTTTTTTGCATTTTGCAGCATTTTTGCATTAGCGTTTTTTAACGTTCTTTAGCGTTTTTTTAGTGTTCGGAATTAGGCGGATGGCTTTTCTGTATCCACTCTGCTTATGCAGAGCTGACACAGACACAGTCCACCCTCCTCTACTTTGTGGTCGGATGTAAACGGATGTAAATGTTTACACCAGACTGTCATCCGATCTGCCAGACGAATGGGGAACGGATCCTGCATCCGTCTGTTTTTGGCGGATAGGATCGGATCGAATGTCAGAGGGTGTTAGTGGACACATGTCTGATGCCTGATGACACCCACCGCTCCATAGAGAACAATGGGTGGTCTGATCAGGTCCGCCTAAAAAACTGACAGAAAAACAACTCATTTGGCAGAAGAGACTATCCACTAATCTAAAATTCTGTTATATATTTAGTTGTTTGAAGCAGAAGCAGATACATGAATCTGTCTCAAGAGGTGGCAGCACTGAGGCGGTATTATCTATACTGGAAACTTGATCCTCAGTACAGCTCAGCATTACTGAGCTCCCTCCCCGAGCGCTGCGCACATCACATTGTTAGGTTTATGATTGAGGAATTTAGCAGTGGGAAGGGGAGAACCTGATGAGGAACCCTGAGACTGGAGTCCCATCAGGTTCACCTTACCTATAATTGACAGCAAATGGCAGTGGGTGTGTGGAGTCTCATGAGGAACTCTGAGACTAGTTTCCCATCAGCTCTGACATGTCTCTTGTCTGACCAAATAAGGGCATTGCCATAGGTAATGATGTTATCCAGTATCTCTGCCCCCCTCTGTTTACATTCAGCTGCTGTCTGGGAAATCTCCTGGCCGACAGCTGAATGGGACTGGAGATGAGTCATCGGTTAGTATGAAACTGGCAACTTCAAATATGGGCATTGGCATAGGTAATGATGTCAACCAGTATCCTGCCCCCTTTTTTTTACATTCAGCTGATGTCTGGGAAATCTCACAACCTGCAGCAGAATGGATTGGGAATAAATCATCAGTTTGTATGACGATGTAGTTGGTCTTAATTTTTGCCAGTTTCCAAATTTGCGAACTGATGGTAATTATTTACCACAACAGATTCTTATGGCACTTTTTCACTGCAAGTACCGGCTCGGCTCTACTCGGCCCTGCTTGGCCCGGTTTGCTTTTCCACTGCTGGTACCGCATGGTACGGTGTTGGAACGGTTCGGTACGGTACAGTATGGTTTGCTTTTCCACTAAAGTAGTACTAAAGTTAAGTGGGTGGGATAACAACGGGGTGGGTGGGATTCTCTGACCAATCAGTGGCTAGTAGTGACTGCATGCAAAGGATTGTGGGATATGGTACCGGGTATGGTACCTCTTGGAACCACAATTGAGTAGGTACTGTTTTTGAGAGCCGTACCGTTCGGTTCCATGCAGTGGAAAAGCACCGCCGTACTGTACCGTACCGAACCGTTCCTACACTATACCATGCGGTACCAGCAGTGGAAAAGCACAAAAGTGAGCCGAACCATTCGGTTCCATGCAGTGGAAAAACGCCATTAAAGTAGTTGTAGTAGATAACTACCTTAATCTGGTGCACATGTTGGTACTAGAACCAAAAACCACTGAAAAGGCTTGCTTGAATGAGGCGCAGGCAGTTTTAAAGGCACCTATCACCAGAAAAAGGGCAATACAGGTTTATTGGATTCCCCAAATGGTGTACATTGAAGGATTACAGCGATTTTCAGTAGCTAATTACACAACTTGAAAAACAATTATTTACAGAGATTTTTAAACAGTAAAACCTTTTGATTTTATCAAATGCAATACATCACTGGAATGATTTCTATTGAACCAGAGAAATGTGTTCAGCAAGGCCAAATATATAATATGTATTTATTAACCTAGTGTACATTCTGTATCCTTGATCGCAAAGTCCGAGAGTAGCTGTAAACACTTGTGTCCTTGGGGATCCCATCTAAAATCCATAGCCTGCAGGACTGAGATCTAACAAGGGATCTAAATGTATAGTTCAAGGACATTTAATGTAAAGATGAAGTTTAGATGGTGGATTGCCTACGAGGAATAAAAGAATGCAAAAATGTGTTTTAATTGTTTAATACATAATGTATTTGTATTTAATATAATGTGTTTTACTTTATAAATGCTGTAATCACAATTCTTTATTTGTCCAATTGTGCATTTGGTTGTTATGATTTGTCCATTGATGTACATACTTACTGCATATTGAAACATTTATTAACCCTTAGCCAACATACATAAAATGGCCACTTCTTCTCAGAAGAATTCATTCTGGAGTCCCTGGTCTGCAAATCTCAAACTATCAAAAGAAATCCAGATTTGTGGACTGGCAAGGACTAAAAATTCACTATTACCCAAAATTACCAATCAAAAGAAATAATAAGAAACAATGTAAACCTTTGAAGCTTTTCTCTTTTGGAAAACCTGTTTATTGATATAAAAATTAAAACCAACTACCACGGTGCCTTAAAAATATATTGCCTGGCCACTGCAAATAGAACAACATTATATTAAAACGTATTTACATGCTTTTCAGGACTTAAAACGTACTTCAGTCCTAATGTTAGTTATATGTCTTTGGCAGCAACCATGATCAGTGCCTATTTATTTCAAATAAAACCCTTAAAGGGGGAACAATGAGGTATAGTGATGAATGTCCTTGGTATACAGTATAAACACAGCTACACAAGATATAGTACACTAATAGGAGATATCATGTCTAGACTGTTCTTTTAGCTGCACCCCTGCCATAGTGGGGTAAATAAAAAAATCCAAATGTAAGCCCAATATTTCATATTTCTGATATGTGCCTCCTGTACCATGTGCTTGTATGAAAAAGTATCCTGTTCTCCCTGTTGTATTGCTTCCTAGTGTGAAATCCCTGGTGTTCCTGCTTGTACCTCTGCTTTCCTATTTAAAACAGACCAAACAAAGCAGGAGAGCACACCATGGTCAGTTCTCTAGCTATGCTGGGAACTCAGTGTGCTCTCCTCCAATGATCAGACTTGTCCTGAGATGTATTATTTCCTTTGTGTGAAACCCCTGGTGTTCCTGCCATACCCTTTGCTCTCCTAATAAAAACTGACCACAATAAGCGAGAAAACACACTGTGGTCAGTTCTCTGGCTGTACTGGGAACTCAGCCAGCTCTCATCCAATGACCAGGCTTGCCCTGACATGCCCCCCTCCTGCACAACATTTTGCTGGGAAGATCAGTGTACTGCTGTTTCTCCTGCCCTTATGCAGACGAGAACAGAGGGAATGTGATTACTTATAACAAAGAGAAAAAAGGTATTTATAATGTTTTTATATCTATACACAAATATTTAGCCTTTCATTTCTTTTTTAAACTTAATGAGTTGTTTTACAAGGTGGGGGTTTACATATAATTTAAACTGGCATATATAGGATGACTATATCCCACATAAATCCTTAAGGATCCCATTAGCAGTCAAATAAATTCACGCTTTATATTGAGGTGACTTAAATATTGCTTCACACTGAGGTATATAGAAAAGAACTGAAGGAAGGTCTAACTAGGAAGTATGGTGTGATACCCCTGGGAACACCGCAATTTGGTGGTCGTACCCCTGGCTCTATAACATATGCATAAAAAGCTATACTTGAAGGGACCAGTAAAATCAAAAGCGAGCCTTATGGGGATAGACAAATGAAACCACAGGGCGATCGCGATTTTGATTTTACTGGTTCCTTCCAGTATAGCTTTTTTATTCAAACTGCGGTAACAGACATCTCTCTTGACTGCATGTCCATAATGAACATTCATGGACAGTTGCAGAAATTACAGATTTTACAAACTGTTCGTAAGCTTACTGACAGTTGGCAGCCCTACTTGTGCTGCAATTGGTTAAATATTTTGAACAGTAATATCCGAACATCTAGCTCCCATCTCCTCAGTTATACATGTAACATCCTGTCCTAAACAGGGGTGTTATCTAAATTTAGTTGTGCTGGGTGATAGTCATCCCACCTGATTTTTAGTTTATTTGTTCACTTGGTTTTCCCCTAAACTCATTGTGGCTTTGTTTTTTTCCACTGCTAGTAGGTGTCGCTGGTGCCTCTAACAATAGTATGAGGAGCTGCAGTTAAACTGAGTTATAAATATTAATGTTTTCTCTAGGCAAGCAGTAGGAGGTTTATTGCCATTGGTAAATGCTGGTGAAGAGCAAAAATATTTGGGGAGGGTCACGTGATCTCTCTCTTCCCTTGGGCTGCAGCCAGGGGAGGGTGTGTGAGGAGCAGCTGAGTGATCAGGCCCAAGCCTGGGAGGCCTTTGCATGTTCTTCAGAGCAGAGGTCTTGGAGGGAGCATAAAGCCTCGTACACACGCAACGAATTTCCGCCGACCGGTCGTCCATCTTTTGTCCAGAGTGGTGTTTTGTTTGTTGGAATGTGCTCTAGACTACACACGAATTTTCCCGCACGACAGAACTCTACTTCAGAAGTGATGTCATGTGTTTGTTTGCTTTCTTTGTGTTCTTTCTTCTCTGAGTATGCCCAGTCTTGCTCATAAGATTTTTCCCTGTCGAAATCTGTACTGACTGCACGAAAATCGGACGTGTTTTGACGGAGGACAAAAATTTTATAGCCTGCACACCAGAATTTTTTCGGCCGAAAAGTCGGAGTCGGTTGTCGGAAGCATCATACTAACAAGCCGAAAATCGGCAGATCGGTCGTCGGACGAAAATTCCCGGCCGAATTTCGACTCGTGTGTACGGGGCTTTAGAAGTCTACCTCTCCAGACTGTCCTGCTGCTTGATGCTGAGCTCAAAGAGCCTTGCAGAGGACTGTGAAGGAGCAGTGATGTCCTGGGGTGGAGTTCTGGAGGTGACTCTGCCACCTGAAGTCCTATGGGGAAAGAACTCATAAAGAAGCTGGGAAGCATCAGCAGAGTCATTAAGGCTGCTGCTGCTAAAGAAGTATAAGTATGCAGGTCAGTAATGGGTGTTTGAATTCCCTACCCATCTCTCCCTGAAGTTTTGAGTGACAATTAATAAACTTGTGTTATTTTGCATCCAAAAGTGACTGTGACCATCTGTACACATGTTCCACTATTACCTAGATATTGATTTATGTGACTTTGCTTGGAGACATAAATCCAACCATTTAGGCATGCTTTCTAGCCTCAAGGAAGCCCATATGTAACTTTAGATGATATATTTGATTGCTATGAAAGTATTATCCCATATTGCTGCAAATCATAAGGCTTTAGCTTTATATTCACAATACTGTCCAGATTGGACTCTGCTTGTTAGTGTCATTGTGATAGTCACAGTGGATGTGTATCACCTGGTGCATTAACTTGACATGCCATTCAGGAGTTGTAAGGTGGCACACCCCTTAGGCTCCATGTACACGGGACGTTGGAAATGGCCGTTTAGGAGCAGTTGGGCGTTTTTTTCAGAAGCCCCTGAACGCAGCTCCATGTTATCTTATCTGTCCATGTATACATGGTCGTTTACAGTCATTTGCAGGCAGTTGCGTTCAGGGACGTTTTTTAGAACGCAAATAATTGCGTGTGTTTCCCGGCGTTTCAAACGCAAAAACGCGGCCGAACGCGATCGAACGCGATGACCCGCGTTTAGCGTTCGCGTTTTTCCATTTTAAAGGGGAATAATCTTTTTGACCTCTAGGAACGGTTCTAAACGCAAACGCCCACTAAACGCGGGTGCAAACGCAACCAAACGTTCTAAAAATTCCTAAAAATTCCTAAAAAGTTCCAAACGTCCTAAAAATTACAGCATTCAAAGGGACTTTTAACAACGTCCCGTGTACATGGAGCCTTATGCTCAAGGAAGTACGGACTGCAATTATTATTTATTATTATTACAGGATTAATAAAGTGCCAATAGTTTGCACAGCACTTTACAACATGAGGGCAGACAGTACAGTTACAATCTAGGAATGTGGGGAATTGCACAAAGTTGGTCTCCTAGAAAATGTCAGTGCTAAATATTCACTGTGAGACTAATGAAGCAAGATCATCCTATTATATTGCTTGACAAAGGAATCTTTTACATTTTGCCCTATAAGTAAATACTTTCATCCATAAGGAACAATGTGGCTTGATTCATCTTGTAAGGAACCGGATATACACAAAAGGCCATAAATGGGAGCCATTTGAACATCATTAAGGGATTTATGAGGAATATAAATTTAGTTCTCTCTATATATAACTGAACTGATGAGAACTGGTTGCATGAATGTCACTGTTCAAACTATTTAACAATTGCAGCACAAGAGAGATGTCTTTTAAATCGGTTTGATGAAATATTCAAGCCACCTCAATATAAGGCACTAATTTATTTGAATTTATTAAGGATTTAAAGGGGAATATATTCATCCCATCTATGTTGATTTAACCACTTTACCACCGGAGGATTTTGCTGTCTTCCGTCCAGGCCACTTTTTGCGATTCGGCGCTGTGCGACTTCAACTGACAATTGCGCGGTCGTGCGACGCCGTACCCAAACGAAATTTACGTCCTTTTTTTCCCACAAACAGAGCTTTCTTTTGGTGGTATTTGATCACCTGTGCGATTTTTACTTTTTGCGCTATAAATAAAAAAAGAGCGTTTATTTTGAAAAAATAACAATATTTTTAACATTTTTTTATATGAAATTCCCCCCAAAAAAAGATGTAAAAACCAATTTTTAAAAAAAATTTTGGCCAATTTGTTTTCTGCTACCTATGTTTGGTAAAAAAAAATCGCAATAAGCGTATTTTGATTGGTTTGCACAAAAGTTATTGCGTTTACTAACAAAGGGAAAGATTTCTGTCATTTTTGGTGTTTTTTTTTTTAACGCGTAATGGCGGCGATCTGTGATTTTTTTGTGGGACTGCGACATTGCGGCGGACAGATCGGACCCTTGACTGACATTTTTGACACTTTTGGGGGTACCAGTGACATTACTGCAGTAATCAGTGCTATATATATGCACTGTTACTGTAAAAATGACACTGGCAGGGAAGGGGTTAAATTTATTGGAGAGGGAGGGGTTAATGTATGCCTGGTGCTTACTGACGTGTGTGGGGGGGAGGTGACTGAGTGAGTCAGGGACAGATCGGATGTCCAGCTATGCTGAACAGTCCGATCTGTCACTCCCTGTCACTATGGAGATCCGCCCGCTTGTGTTTACACAGGCGGGCGGATCTCCACACTAGATCCCCGGCGATCGGGGCAGAGCAGCGGCGATCGCCGCTGCTCCTCCCCTGGCCCGACTCCCGCTGTGAATGAAAACAGTGGGAGCGAGCCTCCGGCGGCGCGCAAGCGCCGCCCAGAAGGGGGAGTGTCTGACGACGTTAATACTACGTCGTCAGACGATAACGAGCCACTCTGCCGCAGTAATATTACTGTGAGCAGACGTAAAGTGGTTAATAAACTTTGGATGTTTTTTTGTTATATTTTTAATTTATCCCACTGTGGCAGGGGTTTTGCTAAAAGAACAGTTATATATGTCTAGACATTATATCTCCCATTAGTGTGCTATATACATGTAGCACCCTCCTTGGTAGGTGCTAGGTAGGTAAAAGCCTAGTGTCTCCATCTGCTTATCAGGGGAGCCTGATTGTTAATTAGGCCTGTTGCATGTGTCCATGTGTGATTCATCTGGCCTGAGGGAGTGTCCCCATTGTATCCAATAAGGAAGCCTGTTGGACAGTGGAGGAAACCCAGCCAGTGACACACAGGCTTTTGTAACTGTCCCAGTGGGTTGGCACAAACAGTGGTGCATCCTGAGATATGTTATAAAGGACATGGGCACTTGTGACAGGGGTCTTTGGGCGGGAAGCCAGGTCCCGGGAGGAGGGTGATGGCTGTCTCTCCTCCTGTTAGCTGAGGATGGTGGTCACAGGCAGTCGGCCTTGTGGACCAGGAGTGTGGTGCTGAATCCAGAGGTCCAGGAAAGCTGACTGGTGGAGTAGACGGCAGAGCAACTCTGGAAAAACAGTGTCCGTGAGTACAGGGAAGCTTGCCAAGGGGTCTGCCCAGGAAGGGGACCACTCCAGTGGATAGAGTCAGTGGACGGGGGTCAGCACACACAGGCAGTGGAAGTAAAGGGGGTGCCAAGTTAGAACCCTGAAGAGAATGAATAAAACAGGAACTTTCTAAACTATCTTCACTTCTGTGGCAAGGTGAAGCAGCGGCCTTTCCGCACTCTGCAGTTAGTTGTCCTCAAGATTGTGCATAGTTCATAGTTGGAGTATCCTACTCATCCCTTCTCCCATCCCAGTTCCAAATAAAACACAAAAAAACCAACATCCCCTGGACTGATTATTGTTTGAGCCAAGGACTTTAAAATGGCATTTTGCCTGCTATCGGTTGCTAATGGCAACCCAGGGGACCCGCAAGGTGTAATTCTCAGCAGCCCTCTAGGGGGCAGTGCTACATACAGTATTGTGTAGCTGTGTAAAAAAAAAAAAAAATAAGACACTCACTATACTCCATTGTTCAACCTCTGAGGGTTTTAATGGGATGTGGTTTTGAAATAAATAGGCACTGATCAAGAATCCTGCCAGAGACATATACAGTGCATTGCGAAAGTATTCGGCTCCCTTGAACTTTTCGACCTTTTGCCACATTTCAGGCTTCAAACAAAGATATAAAACTGTAATTTTTTTTTTTGAAGAATCAACAACAAGTGGGACACAATCATGAAGTGGAACAAAATTTATTGGATATTTCAAACTTTTTTAACAAATAAAAAACTGAAAAATTGGGCGTGCAAAATGATTCAGCCCCCTTAAGTTAATACTTTGTAGTGCCACCTTTTGCTGCGATTACAGCTGAAAGTCGCTTGGGGTATGTCTCTATCAGTTTTGCACATCGAGAGACTGAAATTTTTGCCCATTCCTCCTTGCAAAACAGCTCGAGCTCAGCGAGGTTGGATGGAGAGCGTTTGTGAACAGCAGTTTTCAGTTCTTTCCACAGATTCTCAATTGGATTCAGGTCTGGACTTTGACTTGGCCATTCTAACACCTGGATATGTTTATTTGTGAAACATTCCATTGTAGATTTTGCTTTATGTTTTGGATCATTGTCTTGTTGGAAGACAAATCTCCATCCCAGTCTCAGGTCTTTTGCAGACTCCATCAGGTTTTCTTCCAGAATGGTCCTGTATTTGGCTCCATCCATCTTCCCATCAATTTTAACCATCTTCCCTGTCCCTGCTGAAGAAAAGCAGGCCCAAACCATGATGCTGCCACCACCATGTTTGACAGTGGGGATGGTGTGTTCAGGGTGATGAGCTGTGTTGCTTTTACGCCAAACATAATGTTTTGCATTGTTGCCAAAAAGTTTGATTTTGGTTTCATCTGACCAGAGCACCTTCTTCCACATGTTTGGTGTGTCTCCCAGGTGGCTTGTGGCAAACTTTAAACTACACTTTTTATGGATATCTTTAAGAAATGGCTTTCTTCTTGCCACTCTTCCATAAAGGCCAGATTTGTGCAGTATACGACTGATTGTTGTCCTATGGACAGAGTCTCCCACCTCAGCTGTAGATCTCTGCAGTTCATCCAGAGTGATCATGGGCCTCTTGGCTGCATCTCTGATCAGTCTTCTTGTATGAGCTGAAAGTTTAGAGGGACGGCCAGGTCTTCGTAGATTTGCAGTGGTCTGATACTCCTTCCATTTCAATATTATCGCTTGCACAGTGCTCCTTGGGATGTTTAAAGCTTGGGAAATCTTTTTGTATCCAAATCCAGCTTTAAACCTCTCCACAACAGTATCTTGGACCTGCCTGGTGTGTTCCTTGTTCTTCATGATGCTCTCTGCACTTTATACGGACCTCTGAGACTATCACAGTGCAGGTGCATTTATACGGAGACTTGATTACACACAGGTGGATTCTATTTATCATCATGAGTCATTTAGGTCAACATTGGATCATTCAGAGATCCTCACTGAACTTCTGGAGAGAGTTTGCTGCACTGAAAGTAAAGGGGCTGAATAATTTTGCACGCCCAATTTTCCAGTTTTTTATTTGTTAACAAAGTTTGAAATATCCAATAAATTTCGTTCCACTTCATGATTGTGTCCCACTTGTTGTTGGTTCTTCAAAAAAAATTACAGTTTTATATCTTTATGTTTGAAGCCTGAAATGTGACAAAAGGTCGAAAAGTTCAAGGGGGCCGAATACATTCGCAATGCACTGTAAATAACATACACACATACAGTAGAAAAGAATTAGGATTAAGTGAGTTCTGAGTCCTGGCAGGCATGTATATAATTAATAATAGTATGCTGTTGTATTTGCAGCAGACAGGCATATCCCAGGTATTCTTTTCCTTGTTCAAAGGTTTTTATTGGGAGAAAAGCAGTTATAATAGCAATGAAGCCCTAAGGCTACTTTACATAAGTAAAACAAATCCGCAGGTATTCTTTTAATGCACCATTATAATTGGTTTTCATTTTTTCATGTTATTATATATTTTGATTGGTAATTTGGGGTAGTTTTCCATCCTTGGTAGTCCAAAAATGTAGGGTTTCTTTTGATAGTGTGATATTCATTACCAGATTATTTTACAGTTTTCAGTACTGTAATAGTTTGACTAATAATTACTCAGACATACAACACTGTAACCAAATGAAGATTATATACTTTTTTTCTGATAGAGTTTTCTGTTCGTGGTATTTAATAACCACTTTTCTAAATCTTTTTTTTTTCTATATAGAAAAAACATCAAACATTTGGAATATCTCACATACACCTTTCATTTCTTTGCCTTTAAAGTGTTACTAAACCTACAACAGTAAAATCAGTCTGTGTATGTCGTGAAGCATGCTTGTTATACTCACTGTGGAACCTAGGGGGTTAATCCTCTGCATAGGGTAAAAAGACTGTTTGATCCTGTCTTCTCTGATCATCTCCTTCTTCCCCTGACTCCAAAAAATCCTGATATTGACAGAGCCAGGGGATAAGTTGCACATGCTCAGTTTGGTATGTATTACTAGAGAGTGCATGTGATCAGCACAGGGCCAATCAACACTGTCCAGACAGAGGGTCAGGGGTCCTGCAGCCTGATAGCACAACCGTGGGAGACTGAAAGCTCCTACAATCTTTATCAGATATTCATAGAAGTCACAAGACTGCTGTAACTGCTGATGAAAAAAGGAATTTAGCAGTTTATATTTTTTTTACTAAAATAATTGCATTTCCATGTTCTGTGTACTGTGGGAGACCAGATATATTGAATGCAGGGTCCTGGGTTTAGTAACACTTTAAAAAAAAGGATTGCATGATATTTGGAGGTCAGTGGCACTTGAAAATTACCCAACCTCACCTTGAAGCTGGGTTCACACATGCTGCGGCCGCGGCTCACATCATGGGGTCAGGTGAACCCCTGTTCACCAATTCAGGTGCGAATCAGGTCCAAATTTCAGCCTGGATTCTCACCAGGACTCTTTCCAGATGTGGACCACACCCACCATTGAGCCAATCACATTCTTCTGTCATGGGAATTGGATGCAGGGAAACCCACATCCAATTCGTATATGTGTGAACCAGGCATTAATCTGCTACAAACTTTCTGTTTTTCACTTCTGTCTTCCACTCACCTTCCTCTGTTGTGAATGGGCTGCATGTTTGTAAACGCTGCCAGTGTTTATACTTGTGATAACTGTGATTGGTTCAAAATGATTACAAGATACAGAGCCATTCTGATTGGCTCTGTGCAATGTGACTGTGAAATTTGAAAGCTCAATGACAGCCATTCATCCTCTTTGCTGTTTTTTTTTTTTTTTACTGTGTGGGGGTATGGGGTGGTTAACCGGTTGCCGACCGCCGCACGACTATATACTGCGGCGGTCAGCCCCAGCCAGGCAGAGTGACGTATCGATATGTCACTCGCCTGTCACTGACTTGCGAGCCTATTGCGGGCGGGCGCGCGCCCGCCGCGGCTCGTTCACAGACAAGTCAGTGCGTGTGTCCGGCGGACTCGATGTCCGCCGGTCACACTATGATCGCTCCTGTGAAGGGAGAGATGCGGAGCGGCTTATGTAAACAAGCCGCCCGTCATTCTCCCTGGTGTAAAAATGAAAATCTGACAGTTCTACTATGTAGAACCGTTGATCTTTGCTTTTACACCAATAGCCATGTCCCTGCACAGTTAGAAACACGCCCCTAGGACACACTTAACCCCTCCCTGTCCAATAAAGTTAACCCCTTCCCTGCCAGTGTCATTTTTGCAGTAACAGTGCATATATATAGCACTGATTACTGCAGTAATGTCACTGGTACCCCCAAAAGTGTCAAAAATGTCAGTCAAGGGTCCGATCTGTCCGCCGCAATGTCGCAGTACCGCAAAAAAAAAATCGCAGATCGCCGCCATTACTCGTTAAAAAAAAAAAAACACCAAAAATGACAAAAATCTTTCCCTTTGTTAGTAAACGCGATAACTTTTGCGCAAACCAATCAAAATACACTTTTTGCGATTTTTTTTACCAAACATATGTAGCGTAAAACAATTTGGCCGAAAATGTTAAAAAATTTTGATTTTTACATTTTTTTGGGGGGGAATTTCATATAAAAAAAAGTGAAAAATATTGTTATTTTTGCAAAAATTACGCTCTTTTTTTGTTTATAGCGCATGATCAAAAAATCGCACAGGTGATCAAATACCACCAAAAGAAAGCTCTGTTCGTGGGAAAAAAAGGACGTGAAATTCGTTTAGGTACAGCGTCGCACGACCGCGCAATTGTCCGTCAAAGTCACGCAGTAAAAAATCGCAAAAAACCCCCTGGTCTTTTAGCAGCCAAATCCTCCGGGGCTTAAGTGGTTAAAGTACAGCTAAAGGCTTCTGCATGACAGTCTAAATAAGTGCCAAATCCAGTTACTGTTTGATGCACAAGCCCTAAGAAGTAAACGGAAAACTTCCTTTACATTCTTTCAGCAACAGTGGCAGTGCTGTCAATCCAGAAAGTAGTGGGCAGGACTGGGTTTGTCCAGGTGCTGATTGGCAAGCTACAAGTGTGTGAATCAGCAGTGACAATGCTGATAGCCATGCTCCCCTGTAACATTTTTTATCCCACTGTAGTTCAAGCAGGCACAACTAACATGAGAGTGACAGCTCTGCTCTGAACTCAGGAATGGTGCAGCATAATTGCGACACTATCACAGGACACTATCACAGGACACTATCACAGGACACTTTCACAGGACATTATCACAGGACACTATCACAGGACACTATCACAGGACACTATCACAGGACACTATCACAGGACACTATCACTGGGCACTATCACAAGGCACTATCACAGGACACTATCACAGGACACTATCACAGGACACTATCACAGGAGACTATCACAGGACACTATCACAGGACACTATCACAAGACACTATCACAGGACACTATCACAGGACACTATCACAGGACACTATCACAGGACACTATCACAGGACAATATCACAGGACACTATCACAAGGCACTATCACAGGACACTATCACAGGACACTATCACAGGACACTGTCACAGGACACTATCACAGGACACTATCACAAGACACTATCACAGGACACTATCACAAGACACTATCACAGGACACTATCACAAGACACTATCACAGGACACTATCACAGGACACTATCACAGGGCACTATCACAGGGCACTATCACAGGACACTATTACAGGACACTATCACAGGATACTATCACAGGACACTATCACAGGACACTATCACAAGGCACTATCACAGGACACTATCACAGGACACTATCACAGGACACTATCACAAGGCACTATCACAGGACACTATCACAGGACACTATCACAAGGCACTATCACAGGACACTATCACAGGACACTATCACAGGACACTATCACAGGACACTATCACAGGACACTATCACAAGGCACTATCACAGGACACTATCACAGGACACTATCACAGGACACTATCAAAGGGCACTATCACAGGACACTATCACAAGGCACTATCACAGGACACTATCACAGGACACTATTACAGGACACTATCACAGGGCACTATCACAGGGCACTATCACAGGACACTATCACAGGACACTATCACAGGGCACTATCACAGGACACTATCACAGGACACTATCACAAGGCACTATCACAAGGCACTATCACAGGACACTATCACAGGACACTATCACAAGGCACTATCACAGGACACTATCACAGGACACTATCACAGGACACTATCACAGGACACTATCACAGGACACTATCACAGGACAATATCACAGGACACTATCACAGGACACTATCACAGGACACTATCACAGGACACTATCACAAGGCACTATCACAAGGCACTATCACAGGACACTATCACAAGGCACTATCACAGGACACTATCACAGGACACTATTACAGGACACTATCACAGGACACTATCACAGGACACTATTACAGGACACTATCACAGGACACTATCACAGGATACTATCATAGGACACTATCACAGGACACTATCACAGGACACTATCACAAGGCACTATCACAGGACACTATCACAAGACATTATCACAGGACACTATCACAGGACACTATCACAGGACAATATCACAGGACACTATCACAGGACACTATCACAGGACACTATCACAGGACACTATCACAAGGCACTATCACAGGACACTATCACAGGACACTATTACAGGACACTATCACAGGACACTATCACAGGACACTATTACAGGACACTATCACAGGACACTATCACAGGACACTATCATAGGACACTATCACAGGACACTATCACAGGACACTATCACAAGGCACTATCACAGGACACTATCACAAGACATTATCACAGGACACTATCACAGGACACTATCACAAGACACTATCACAGGACACTATCACATGACACTATCACAGGACACTATCACAGGACACTATAACAAGCAGGATGAACAAGTGAGACTGTGCAAGGGGAATGTAGATACACTTATAATACAGTGCTGCAGCACATGAAATGCTACAATTGCTATGATAAGAATATAATGCTATGAATATTGTGTTGGTGGAACTCTTGCCAATTTTTAAAGGTTTATTTCTCTTTTTTTGAGATAGGTTTTTTGAAAAGAACCTATTGTTTACAAAGCAGAGTAGCACAACCAAATGAGTTAAGTGCAACTTTCCTATTTATGTCCGCTGTATTAGGGGTTACAGGGTTGTAAGGAGTTCCAACCATAGAGTGAGAGTCTGAAGGCAAACAGCTTCTTCTGTGCATTCACTTTAGAAATTTCAGAAAACTCTTGCAATTCATGTGTGATGGGTGTAAGCAATATTAAGAATTAAAAGATTTTATATAAAAAAAAAAGATATAAAATGTAGATTTATATATTTAAAAAAAACAATTAACATAATTATTCATAAAGTAATTTTCTATTAAAACTTTCACCACATTTGACATTGACTTATTGTTGATGATCTCATGAGCCATACCCTAGGCAATATCAATTTCAGTAACTCACGTACAACTTCTCTCA
Source organism: Pelophylax lessonae (assembly GCF_965119305.1). Taxonomy (NCBI): domain Eukaryota; kingdom Metazoa; phylum Chordata; class Amphibia; order Anura; family Ranidae; genus Pelophylax; species Pelophylax lessonae. The sequence continues at coordinate 791,811,358 of NC_138768.1, read as the reverse complement.
GGCAGAATGAGATTGAAAAGACAGCATCTCAAGAGGCAAAGGATTATGTTCTTGTGTAATTTATTTTGCTGGGAAGTACAATTCTAGTCACCAATTACAATAGCAAATCACACTTTAAATACATTTTAGAAACTGCTTATTATAGCCAGTTTAACTCAATACTATTCCTCTTCATTTACAAACACTTTAATGTCTCTATGTTTGAGTTCCAGGTGCCTGTAATCCTACCTGAACTGGTTCATGGGTTCAAAGTAATGTAGTAACCCAGTTTGCAGGGATTAAATAAAGGCAAAAATTAAGTAAACTCAACTCACGCCATTAATGACCATACTACAAAATGTCACATATGTTTTCTTATTGTCTTCCTAGGTGGCATAGTCCTGTTTGCAGCGACCACAATAGTCATGCAAGCTCTGAAGTTAGGCTACTTTGTTGGATATTCAGAATGTTTGCCGATAATTGAGGGGATATACCCGGTCACCCATAATGTTCACACCTTTTTCCAGGTATGCAATATGAGAAGGTTCTTAGCTAAATTATTTTAATTATGGTATTCAGATTATAGTGTTATAATTGTGAAGATATACCATCATGCTCAAAGTGTATATAAACCCCAAAAAAGAAAAATGTATAATATTGCATAGTCTTTATGTGTGATTGCTGTATTTTTTTTCTTTTTTCAGACTTTTTAATAGTCGCAAAAGTCTGCTGTCAGAGTGCTGGAAGAATAACAAAAGCTGTACTGTCAGCACTCAATTAAAGTGTAAATTGTAAATAACAAGAAGTGATCCAGGAGGTAGCAAATACTCCAGAGATTTAGTCTTGTTTTTTTTTTTTGTTTAAACATAACAAACATGTTATACTTACCTGCTCTGTGCAGTGGTTTTGCACAGAGCAGCTCAGATCCTCCCAATTTTGGGTCCCTTGCCGGCGCTCCTGGCCCCTCCCTCCTGCCGAGTGCCCCCACAGCAAGCAGCTTGCTATAGGGGTACCCAAGCCAAGCCGCTGTTCTATGTGTCCATTCAGACATGGAGTGGCGACTTGGCCCCACCCCCTCTCTCTCCTTATTGGCTCACTGACTTTGATTGACAACAGTGGGAGCTAATGCTGTCCACTGCTGTGTCTTAGCCAATCAAGAGGGAGAGTCCCGGGTAGCTGAGGTTCTCGTGCACATTGCTGGATCAAGATGGGGCTCATGTAAGTATAAGGGGGACTGCTGCACACAGAAGGTTTTGTATCTTAATTTATAGAATGTATTAAGATAAAAAAAACCTTCTGCCTTTACAACCACTTTAACTATTTTTAACCCAACGTATTTAAAAAAAATATTGACTTTGTTATTTTTTTTCTTGCTGCTGATCAAATAAATTAGTTTTATTTTCCAGCCCTTCACACCACACTGTTGGAGAGAAGGCCTGGCTCGCAGTCTCTGCTCTAATGCATCCCAAATATGTTTTATCAGGTCGAGGTCAGGACTCTATGCAGGTCAGTCAAGTTCCTCCACCCCAAACTCGCTTATCCATGTCTTTATGGACCTTGCTTTGTGCACTGGTGCACAGTCATGTTGGACCAGGAAGGGGCCATCCCCAAACTGTTCCCACAAAGTTGGGAGCATGAAATTGTCCAAAATGTCTTGATATGCTGACGCCTTAAGAGTTCCCTTCACTGGATCTAAGCCAAGCCCAACCCCTGAAAAACAACCCCACACCAAAATTCCCCCTCCACCAAATGATTTGGACCAGTGCACAAAGCAAGGTCCATAAAGACATGGATGAGGGAGTTTGGGGTGGAAGAACTTAACTGGCCTGCACCCAATAGAACACCTTTGTGATAAATTAGAGTGGAGCCAGGCCTTTTTGTCCAACATCAATACTTGACCTCACAAATGCGCTTCTGGAAGGATGGTCAAACATTCAAATAGACACACTCCTAAACCTTGTGGACATCCTTTTCAGGAGAGCTGAAGCTGTTATAGCTGCAAAAGGTGAGCCAACTCAATATTGAACCCTACGGACTAAGACTGGGATGCCATAAAAGTGAATGTGCGTGTATAGGCAGGCGTCCCAATACTTTTGGTAACATAGTTTATGTTTGTCCCATTCATGTTTGAAGCCATTTACTGTTGACTGACTTACTACCTCTGCTGGAACTTATATGTATATATGTACTAGCTTTTTTGAGAGTTTGAAAGTGGACAATATATATTGTGTGTTGGACCTTAAAACCATTTTTTTTACATTTCCGGCAGGCATTTTACTTTTTCACTTTTTGCCAGAGTGGATTTTTTTGTCCAACCTACTATTTCACTTAAAAAGGATGCGTATATACATATAGTTCTATGAAACTTGGAATATGATGTATACTATTTAAAGTTAAGGTGTTTCTAAAGCCTGAAGGTATTTAAACCTAATGCATTTTCTGCATTAAGGGAAAAAAAACTTCAGTGTATCTTTTCCATGGAACAACTCAAACTTTCAAGCTCATCTTTGCTCCCCAATATGCCCCTTGACCTTACTTCTCTGTCAAGATCAATGGCACCACTATCAGCCCGTCCCTGAATGCCAAGGTTCTAAGTGTAACCCTGGATTCTGAACTCTCCTTTCAGGCCCCACACCCAAACCCTGTCCAAATCATGCCACCTCAACCTCCGCAACATCTCCAAAATACACCCCTTTTTAACCAATGACACCACTAATCTTCTTATTCACTTCCTGGTTATCTCTTGCCTGGACTACTGCCACCCCTCTCCTCCTTGATTTACCTTTACATAGGCTATCTCCCCTTCAGTCCATCATGAATGCTGCTGCAGGCTCATCCACCTTACCAACTGTTCAGCGTTTGGTACCCCTCTCTGCCAATCCCTCCATTGGCTGCCGCTGACCCAACTAATAAAATTCAAAGTACTAACAACAACTTACAAAGCCATCCACAACTCTGCCCCCAGCTACATCACTAACCTAGTTTCAAAATATCATCCAAACGGCACTCTTCGGTCCTCCCAAGACCTCCTGCTCTCTAGCTCCCTTGTCACCTTCTCCCATGCTCGCCTCCAGGACTTCTCCCGAGCTTCTCACATCATCTGGAACTCCTTATCCCAAGGAGATACCAACTATCTCCTATCCATCAGATGATCTCTTCCTTCATTTTGTAAAGCGCTGCACAAACTGTTGGTGCTACATAAATCCTGTATAATACAGGCAGTGCCCAGGTTACAAACAAGATGGGGTCTGTAGCAGTGGCGGCTGTTGCTCAAATTTCTTTTTGGGGGGGGGGGGGGCGCAAACAGAAAAATGTAATAGGCATTGCTTTGCGGCAAAAAACGCTGTAAAAATTGCGTGACTTTGAGGTCACAAAAGTGTGAAAGGGGCCTTCAGTAATTAAGGTATAGTGTGCCCCCTTCAATGCAGAGTGACCATCGTGCCCCCTTTTAATGCAGAGAGACCAGCGTGCCCCCTTTTAATGCAGAGAGACCAGCGTGCCCCCTTTCAATGCAGAGTGACCAGCGTGCCCCCTTTCAATGCAGAGTAACCAGCTTGGCCCTTTTCAATGCACACAGACCAGCATGCCCCCTTTCAATGCAGACAGACCAGCATGCCCCCTTTCAATGCAGACAGACCAGCGTGCCGCCTTCGTGCCCCCTTCAATGCAGAGTGACCAGCATGCCCCCTTTCAATGCAGAGTGACCAGCGTGCCCCCTTTCAATGCATACAGACCAGCGTGCCCCCTTTTAATGCAGAGTGACCAGCGTGCCCCCTTTCAATGCAGACAGACCATCGTGCCCCCTTTCAATGCAGACAAACCAGTGTGCCCCCTTTCAATGCAGAGTGACCAGCGTGCCCCCTTTCAATGCAGAGTGACCAGCGTGCCCCTTTTAATGCAGAGAGACCAGCGTGCCCTCTTTCAATGCAGACAGACAAGCGTGTCCCCTTTCAATGCAGAGTGACCAGCGTGCCCCCTTTCAATGCAGACAGACCAGCGTGCCCCCTTTCAATACAGACAGACCAGCGTTCCCCCTTCAATGCAGACAGACCAGCGTGCCCCCTTTCAATGCAGACAGACCAGCGTGTCACCATTTAATGCAGACAGACCAGCGTGCCCCCTTTCAATGCAGACAGACCAGCGTGCCCCCTTCAATGCAGACAGACCAGCGTGCCATGCCCCCTTCAATGCAGACAGACCAGCGTGCCATGCCCCCTTCAATACAGACAGACCAGCGTGCCGTGCCTCCTTCAATGCAGAGTGACCAGCGTGCCGTGCCCCCTTCAATGCAGACAGACCAGTGCAATTACCTGCAGCGGCAGCAGCGTCTCCTTGCTTCCTCCCGTCGCCTCCTCCTCGGCTAATGGCATGGTTTTTGCCTTTCGGCCAATCAAGAAGTGGGTCTTGGACCCGCTTCCTGATTGGCCAGGAGGAGGATCCGTGTGACAATAGCGAATTTTCATTCGCTATTGTCACACAATGGGTGGGCTCGGGGCGCACTGCTCTGCGCCCCGGGTCCACCCTTTTCTGAAGCCTATTAGAGCCTCTGGCTCTAATCAGGTGATTAAAAAAAAACCCATTGAACTCCATGCGTCCAGCGCCCGCCCCGCATGCAGATTAGGGGGCCGGACACATGGATGGGGGGGCGGCACCCCTGCACCCCCAACGAACCAGCTGTCACTTGTCTGTAGGCTTGTTCTTAACTTGAATTTGTATGTAAGTTGGAACAGGTACATTTTTTAACCACTTTACCACCGAAGGATTTTACTGTCTTACGTCCAGGCCACTTTTTGCGATTCTGCACTGTGCGAATTTAACTGACAATTGCGCGGTCATGCAACGCTGTACCCAAACGAAATTTACGTCCTTTTTTTCCCACAAACAGAGCTTTCTTTTGGTGGTATTGGATCACCTCTGCGCTTTTTATTTTTTGCGATATTAATAAAAAAATTTTTTGAAAAAATAACAATAGTTTTCTACTTTGACAGTTAAAAAATATCCAATATATTCAATTTTTGTCATATATTTAGGCCAAAATGTATTTAGCTACATGTTTTTGACAAAAAACCGCTTTAAGACCAGAAGATTTTACCCCATTCCTGACCAGGCCATATTTTGCGATTCGGCTCTGCGTTATTTTAATGGACAATTGCGCGGTCCTGCGATGATGTAGCCAAATTAAATTGATATTCTTTTTTTCCCCACAAATAGAGCTTTCTTTTGGTGGTATTTGATCACCTGTGCGATTTTTACTTTTTGCGCTATAAACAAACAAAATAGCGACAATTTTGAAAAAATAACAATATTTTTCAAATTTTTTTATATGAAATTCCCCCCCAAAAAAATGTAAAAATCAAAATTTTTTAACATTTTAGGTCAATTTGTTTTCTGCTACATATTTTTGGTAAAAAAATCGCAATAAGCGTATTTTGATTGGTTTGCGCAAAAGTTATTGCAGCTACTAACTAAGGGAAATTTATGTCATTTTTATTGTTTTTTTTAACTAGTATGGCGGCGATCTGCGATTTTTTTTTGCGGGACTGCGACATTGCGGCGGACAGATTGGACCCTTGACTGACATTTTTGACACTTTTGGGGGTACCAGTGACATTACTACAGTAATCAGTGCTATAAATATGCACTGTTACTGTAAAGGGAAGGGGTTTCCTTTATTGGAGAGGGAGGGGTTAATGTATGCCTGGTGCTTACTAACGTGTGTGGGGGGAGGGGACTGAGTGACACAGCGACAGATCGCAGGTTCAGCTATACTGAATTCTGCAATCTGTCACTGTTTGTCACTTAGGAGATCCGCCCGCTTTGTTTACACAAGCGGGCGGATTTCCACACTCGACCCCCAATGATCGGGGAAGAGCGGGACCTCACAGCGGAAGCGAGCCTCCGTCGGCGCGTGCGCGCCGCCCACAAGGTGAGGAGTCCAGCAACGTAGGTCTACGTCACTGGACGATATCGAGCCACTTTGCCGCAGTATGGTCAATGTGACCGGTCGGCAAGTGGTTAAGTGTAACTTCAGCCAAAAATATAATTTTTTTTTTTTTTTTGGATTGCATAGGGAAGTGGTAACACCCCTGTGATGTTTGTTTTGCTGTCTGTGTCCCTGTTCACCTCACTTTCTGTCCCTGTGACAATTGGATCTTGAAAATTTTGGTTTGTTGTGAAAACAAGGATTGGTAATAAAGCTTTAGTGGAGACATCTTTTTCCCATGATAACTCTTAAAGGAGTGAAATTCACTTCCTAGGGGTAGATTTCCTCTCACTTCCTATTGTCTCCCTCCATTTATAAGTATGAGTCGTATGTAAGTCAGATGTTTGTAACTAGGGGACTGCCTGTAATAATAATAACAACTTTGTACATCTAGGATTACTGAACACTGGCATATCAACAAGTTTTCGTCCTTATTAAAAGCCAGCAGGATACAATTCTGGTATATATTTCACCAGAACCATTACCATAAATATGAGAAGACTATTGCCTATTTTGGCCATTTTTCTTATTATTGGAAGGTGTTTTCCTGTGTGACAGCACCAGATACCTACCAAATGACTCTTGGAGCAAACAATAAGTGGACAGCTTAAAAAAATTGTACTTTTACTATTGCTTCCCTTGAGATCCCATTTGAGATAAGTCTCAGTTGTGAAAAAAAGGCTAAAGAGGAAGGAACCCCTAAGAGAGACACTATTGAGGACACTGAGGATAATAAAAACTCCTTTATTAAAAACTACACTAATTAAAAGAATGCAACAATTCCAAAGACCATCACCAACATCAGTAAGGTAAAATAGATGACAGCATTGTCAAATCACAAAGGGGGATTGCAACTGCATGTACTATTGCCACACACATATCTCATTCAACCACACGGACACACAGACCAAAATTGGTTGAGCCAAAAAGTCAATTGAATATTCAACATCTGGTATAGTAACTTAATGAACAGGAGCCTTTGTCATTCTGTGGGAGGAGAATCCATGGCATATGCAGGAGGAGCAATGGGGCTGATGAAATTGCAGACCGGGTATGTGTGGAAAGTTAGCCACCTAAGTAGCATACAGCTGTCCCATGCTGGGAGGGTATAGCCAAGGCAGGTAATGCAATACGACTGGCAGGAGTGACTCAGTATAGCCAGGCTGTGTGTCCAGCAATTGTGCCAATAGCCGCTGGGGTGGATTGCACTCACCACCTCCTGTTTGAGAAGTCACTCAGGTTTCCTGCTGATATAGAGATGATTGCCGTTTGCCGTCTGCCATCTGATCCCATTCCAAAACAGCCCGCCTGTCGCTCCAGTAGCTGAGGAATGCCACATCAACGGCACATGCTCGCAGCGGTAGTCCCCATTGGACGTCACATGTGTGATGACGACACGCTGACGCGTTTCGTTAGCCAATCAAGCTAACTTCTTTTTCCGATGATAACTCTTACAGGAGTTAATTTCCATTCCTAGGGGTAGATTTCCTTTCACTTCCTGTTGTCTCCCTCCATTTATAAGTATGAGTTGTATTCAAGTCAGATGTTTGTAACTAGGGGACTGCCTGTAATAATAATAATAACTTTGTATATCTGAGACACTGACATATCAATAAGTTTTTGTCTTTATAAAAAGACAGCAGGATACAATTCTGGTATGTTTTGCACCAGAATCATTACCATAAATATGAAATGACTGTTGCCCATTTTGGCCATTTTTCTTAATATTGGAAGACGTTTTCCTGTGTGACAACACCAAATACCTACCAAATGACTCTTGGAGCAAACAATAAGTGGACAGTTTTAAAAACTTTGTACTTTTACTATTGCTTCCCTTGAGATGTCAGTTGAGACAAGTCTCAGTTGTGCTCTTCCCCTACCTCTATAAAATAAACACTAATTGTGTTCAGAGTGACCTTCACCTGAGGTCTATTGCTCCTGAAGGGCTGATTGCATCATATTTACTTGTCATAGATATATATTGATCATGGCTGCCTAGGTATGCCCTATCATCACAATACTATCAACAAAAACATCCCAAGAGAAACTTTGTGCATGTAAACACATGACCCTTGTACAGAGGCCTTCAGTGTGATCCTTGCAACGACAAGCCCCCCAGTTTGATCGCATATCGCAGTGCGATCTTTACAGTTCGCACAGGATCGGATCCCACAAGTGTGAACCACTGTGCGATCCGATCCTGATGCGGCTGGAAAAAGGGTCCTGTGCGACTTTTGTGCGGGTGCAGTGCGAATTTAGGCATACAAAGTGTTTTTATTTTTATGCTTGTAATTAATTTCTATATTTATAAATAAATCCCAATAAAAGGTTTTCAATAAAAAAAAAGTAATACTAGTGAGAGTGTCAGCTCACTGTGCTATATAGTATTTCTTGTTCATAATTTTCTCAAAATGTTCAATTCATAAATATACTGTAAATATCATATAGGTGTTAAATAATTCATTTTCCCATTAATTCGTTGTAATATATTGTCAAAATATCGCTGATCGCCGCCATTACTAGTAAAAAAAATAAATAATAAATTAAAATAATAAACAAATCTATCTCCTAGTTTGTAGAGGTGATAACTTTTGCGTAAACCAACCAACTTCTCGTTGGTTGGAACTGGAACCACTGCGCCTTGAGCTACCAACAGATCTACTTAAGACAGAAGGACTGTTGCCCATTTTGGCCATTTTTCTTAATATTGGAAGACGTTTTCCTGTGTGACAACACCAAATACCTACCAAATGACTCTTGGAGCAAACAATAAGTGAACAGCTTTAAAAACTTTGTACTTTTACTATTGCTTTCCTTGAGATGTCAGTTGAGACAAGTCTCAGTTGTGCTCTTCTCCTACCTCTATAAAATAAACACTAATTGTGTTCAGAGTGACCTTCACCTGAGGTCTATTGCTCCTGAAGGGCTGATTGCATCATATTTACTTGTCATGGATATATATTGATCATGGCTGCCTAGGTATGCCCTATCATCACAATACTATCAACAAAAACATCCCAAGAGAAACTTTGTGCATGTAAACACATGACCCTTGTACAGAGGCCTTCAGTGTGATCCTTGCAACATGATACTCTCTTTGAAAAAGCTCCCTGAAGTGGTCAAAGGCAACCTTGGGAAATAATAGTTTGACCATGTTCCCAAAATAAGAAAACAACAAAGGTTGAATACCTTTCAGCGAATTGTATGGCTCTTTCCCCAGAGACCTTGACAATGAGAAGTGTTTTGTTAGTGCAATCATTTACCTTTAGGCCACCCAGTACTTGCTGTTTTCTTTATACAAAAGAGACGAACTTATAAAAGCACTGTTAGGTTTATTTAATAAGGTAGAGAGACGTGGGCAAGGTAGCAACCTCATTTAACTAATCAAAATTCTTTTTATTTGCTAGTCCTACTATGGTACAGTTTATTTGGTTGCTAAACGAAACAAAGGGGTACATTAAATCTAATAATTTTGTGAAATTAGAAAAAGGACAGAAAACATTAGCAATCTCACATTCATACTTTCTTTTTTTACACCTGAACAAAAATCCTAAACACACCCCCTATATACACCCCAGGACTTACCTCCTACACACCTTCATTCATACTTTCTACTCCTCCTGTTCATTCTTCCTATGTGTTCATGGGCCTAATTCTTATACACACCCAGTCATACTTCCTACACCCCAGACATTTATACTTTCTGTATACTCATAACCATTTGTCTTACACAACCCTGTCATGCTTCCTACACACCACCATTATTATTTCCTATACACCCCCAATTATACTTCCTATACACCCCTAGTCCCACACCCTAATTCTTCCCTCTTATACCCCCCAGACATACTCTCTACATGCTCCCCACCAGTTATACTTCCTACACACTCCTGGCCATAATTCCTACATACCAACAATCATACTTCCCCTGGTCAAACTTCCTATTGTCCTTAACATACTTCCTAAACACCCCTGGTTATACTTTCTAATCTACCAATTCAAACTTCTTATATACCCTGGTTATCCTATCAATATACTCCTGGTCGTAGCTCCTACACACCCCCATGCATATTTACTATACCCTCCCATTCATATTTCCAGCCATACTTCCTACACACCCATGGTCATACTTCCTATATTTCATTGGTCATAATTACTACACACCACTTTACAATTTAAAGCATACCACCCCCATGAGTATACATTTTAGAGGAAGAAGAGGACAGGAGGGTGAAGGCTAACCTTATATGCCTTTGACCCAGCTAAATCAATTTTCACAAACCAAACCAAAGGAATACAAGCCTAGGCCTTAGGAAAATTAAGGGAAGTTGGGTAGATGATCACTTCACCATCTCTTACAGGAAAAAGAAGGGGATCATAGGACCTCTACTGATATAGACCAGGACATCCCACTGAGATATGAACCTGACCAATCAAATGCACCATCCACTAGTCTGTTCTGAGAATATCGTGAAGGAAAATGTCTACGGAGTTTACATGTTTAAACTAATCCGAGTTGAAATTGACATACACAGGGGAATAAGTGAGAACAGTGATTCCATTCCTTAGGGCTCATTCCAAGGTTACAATTAAAAACAAAAGCAGGCCGTTTCTACTTATAGTGGTATTAAAACCAAAACCAAAGAATTGGTGGAGGCTGCATTAGTTTTCTTTCTTAGGCTTTTTTCCCTTTTCCCTTGTTTTTACCTGGTGATACAGTCAGTAACACCCTTCCTGCCTCAGGGTGCCTACACTTTAGATGAAGGATTTACATCAATTAAATAAAGCTGATCCTTGTAAATGGCTTGCCTCAACCCTCTAACTGTCACAACAGCTTGTGCCCCAGACAGTGACACATGTGACGAAACGTGTAGGGTGGAGTGACGTGCTAATGTCATTGCGTGTTCCAGGAAGTGCAGGACGCATTTGTACTTTAGCCAGCTGGCTGTTTTTTTTATCATGTAAGTGCAATTCTTTTTATCTAATAAATTGATCATTACGATATTACACTATGTGGAGCTTCTTTCATTATGTTAATTGAGGTCCCATTGGATTAATATCAGGATAACGAGCACAGTCTACACTTCTAATCCAAAGTGGTGGGAGAGTCCTGTGATTACACCGGCCAGGGTATTTGGCCACAAGCGCATTTGACCTCTCTTTAATAAGAGGGTCCACAGCTTTCGGTAAGCTTACATTCATACTAAGGTGGTGGTGTAACAATTTGAAGAGCTACTGATGATTGGATGTTTGAGCACTTTTGTCCAAGTACTCATGAAGAAGAGATAACGGAATTTTTGTAAAATCTTACCTGTAAAATTCCTTTCTCTGAGTCCTCCGACAGTCGCCGCCTCTTCATATTCGTCACATATGGGGTATTAGACTTTGCTCCGAAGGAGTAGCTAGGCAACAGAATATGTTAACATTAAAGCTTTTAACATATCCCACCCTCAAGGGGTGGTCCCCTCAGTCAATACCCTCCTACTTCCTGCAACCATATCTCAGTTTCAGTGGAATAGCAGTAGAGTATACAACCAAACCCCAAAGAGGGGCGGGGGCGGCGACTGTCGGAGGACTCAGAGAAAGGAATTTTACAGGTAAGATTTTACAAAAATTCAATTTTCTCTTACGTCCTCCGACAGTCGCCGCCTCTTCATATTCGTCACATATGGGGACGTCCCAAAGCAGTGCAAACATGAGGGGTGGGAAACGCATCCGCGCCGAAAGGCAACGCAGTCTCCGCATCAAAGAAAGGAACCTTACCAAAGGAAGGAAACCAGCTGGGCTACAGGAAAAAATAATTGCTCAACAGGAGCAACAACCCAGGAAAAGACAAAGAACCAGGGGATAAAAAACTTATCCCAACAGCCAGAGGTCCCCAACAAGGGACCCTAGGGAATTGCCGCACTAAGAACCTTGCGGCCAAAGGAAGCATCCGCCGATGCCTGAACATCTACTTTGTAGAATTTTGTGAAAGTGTGCACGGTCGACCAGGTCGCCGCCTTACACACCTGGGCTACAGAAGCCCCATGACAACAGGCCCAAGACGTACTCAGAGATCTAGTAGAGTGCGCCTTCACAGGCACAGGGGGAACCTTCCCCTGCAAGGCATACGCCTGTTCAATGGTCTGCCTGATCCATTTGGCGATGGTAGAGGCCGACGCCGCCATGCCCTTCCGAGGACCCTCTGGAAGAACAAACAAGGAGTCCGTCTTTCGAAAAGACTCAGTCGATTTAAGGTAAACCCTTATCGCCCGAACAACATCCAAAGAATGTAGCCTCACCTCCTGTGGATGTTTAGGCTTCGCGCTCATCGAAGGCAAGACAATATCCTCATTAAGATGGAATTCCGAAACTCGCTTCGGAAGAAAAGAAGGATTAGGTCGCAAGACCACCTTATCCAAATGAACAACCAGATACGGAGACTTGCAGGACAAAGCCGCCAGCTCCGACACTCTGCGAGCCGAAGTGATCGCAACCAAAAAGGCGACCTTTTTGGACAACAGAGACAACGAGATCTCCCTGATCTGTTCAAAAGGAGCACGTTGTAACACAGATAAAACGAGATTCAAGTCCCAAGGGGGCAGAGGATCCCTCCTAGGAGGAACCAGATGCCGCACTCCCTGAACAAAAGTGCCAACCAAGGAGTTGGAAGCCACGGGACGTTGAAACAGAACGGCCAGCGCAGACACCTGACCCTTTATCGTAGCCAGCGCCAAACGCTGATCGACACCTGTTTGAAGGAAGGACAGCACTCGGGAAACCGAGTACGTGCGGGGTGAAAACCCCCTGGACTCACACCAGGCAAAATAGGCCTTCCAAGTACGGTAGTAAACCTTCCCCGAGGAAGACTTCCTCGCGTTGATCAAGGTATGAACGACCTCCGGGGAGAGACCCTTCTCCTTCAGGACCTCGGTCTCAACAGCCAGGCCGTCAAAGCCAGCGACTGTAAAGCAGGATGGTATATCGGCCCTTGAGACAGGAGATCGTCTCGAAGAGGTAGACGCCACGGGGCGTCGACCGCCAGATTCACGAGGTCTGCGTACCAGGACCGGCGAGGCCAGTCCGGTGCCACAAGAATCACCGTGCTGCGTTCCGAGTGTAACCTGCGAAGGAACCTGGACAGCAACTGAATCGGTGGAAACGCGTACATCAGCTTGTACTGATGCCACGGGGCCACTAACGCGTCCGACGCGTCTGCCCGAGGGTCGCGCGTCCTTGCCACGAACCTCCTCACCTTGTTGTTGAGACGAGACGCGAACAGGTCCACATCTGGAAGACCCCACTTTGCGCACGACATCTGGAAGACAGCCGGGTGAAGAGACCATTCCCCCTGATCCAGGGTCTGGCGACTCAGATAGTCCGCCTGCCAGTTCTCCACCCCCGGAATGTGCACCGCCGATATCGCCGGGACATGAGTCTCGGCCCAAGTCAGAATGTCGGCCACTTCTCGAGCCGCTCGGGCACTCCTGGTGCCCCCTTGGTGGTTGATGTAGGCCACCGCCGTGGCATTGTCCGTCTGCACCCGAACCGGGCAGCCCTGCAGCCGGTCCGTCCAGCGATGAAGACAGAGATTTATCGCACGCAATTCCAGAATGTTGATCGGAAGAGAGGACTCCCCCTCCGACCAAGTTCCCTGGGCGGACAGAACGCCCAGAACACCACCCCAGCCCGACAGGCTGGCATCCGTGGTGATCACCGTCCACAAGATAGGACGAAACGACTTGCCCCCGGACACCATCGGGGACTGGAGCCACCACAGAAGGTCTCTTCTGGTGCGATGACTCAACGAGATTTGAAGATCCAGAGATTGAGGTCGCCCGTCCCACATGGACAGGATCTCCGCTTGGAGACCCCGCGTGTGAAACTGGGCGAAGGGAATCGCCTCGAAGGCCGAGACCATCAATCCCAGACATCTCATGCACGTCCGCAGAGACGAGAGCGGAACGTCCCGGAGGGACCTGACTTCCTCCTGAAGAGTTCTGAGTTTGTCTTCCGGCAGGAAGACCTTCGCCTGCACCGAGTCCAGGATCATTCCCAGGTAGGGAAGACGAACCGACGGACTCAGTGTCAACTTTGGAAAATTTATCGTCCAACCAAACTCCTGTAGAGTTTGCATCGTGACAGACAGGTCCTCCTCCAGACCCTGGCTGGTCGCAGACCGAACCAGAATGTCGTCCAGATACCCCAGGACAGAAATGCCCTGGGCTCTCAATAATGCCAGAACCGGTGCAAGCACCTTGGTGAAAACCCGCGGAGCCGAGGCGAGGCCAAAATGCAACGCCACGAACTGGTAGTGATCCTCCGCAATGGCGAATCGAAGGTACCGCTGGTGACCCTCGAAAATGGGGATGTGAAGATACGCATCCTTCAAATCGATGGAGGCCATGAATTCCCCCGGAACCAGGGCAGCCACCACCGACCGCAGGGATTCCATGCGGAACTTGCGAACCCGCACAGAGCGGTTCAGAGCCTTCAAGTCCAGAATTGGACGAACCTTGCCCTCCTTCCTGGGCACGGTGAACCGATTGGAATAAAACCCCCGAAATCTGTCCCGATGAGGCACCGGAACCACCACTCCCTGAGCCCTCAGGTCCCGCACCGCCAGGTGCAGGTCCCGTAAACGCTCCGGAGACAGCTGAAGATTTGAGGGAAAAAATCTGCTCTCCGGCCGAGAGAGAAACTCGATCTTGTAACCAGATCGAACGATCTCCTGAACCCATCTGTCCCGCACGCGGGCCAACCAGGGTTGAAGAAAACCGAGCAAGCGTCCCCCCACCCCAAAACTGGGTGAGGGCGCCCCTTCAGGCCGCACTGTTATGGGCTGCGGATCCGGACTGACCGGACTTTTGTTTCCCAGACCAGGGCTTCTTTTGAGAGCCTTGACCTTTGAACGGTTTGCCCTTGTAGTGCGACCGAAAGGCACGAAAGGACCCCTGAGGGGGCCGAAAATTAGCATGCTTCTTCCCAGAAGCCCCCTTAGCCTTGGGGAAATGGGGCAAGAGAGTGCTCTTACCTCCGGTGATCCCCTTAATCAACACATCCAAGGACTCCCCAAAAAGGCGAGACCCATCATAAGGCAGATTGGCTAAGGTCTTACGTGAAGATTGGTCCACCGACCAACATTTCAACCAAACCAGGCGGCGAGACAACACCGCCACGCTGTGCACACGTGCAGCCAACGGGACTAAGTCCAAGTCCGCATCACACAGATACATGACACCCTGGTGGATTTGATCCACCATATCCAGGGTCGCTGACGAGGCTGAATCGGCCACTAGGACGCGCCTAAGCATCTGCGTCCAACTTGCGACAGCCTGGGCCGCCATGAGAGAGGCAAACAGAGCCTTAAGCATAGAACCCGTAATAGAGTAAGTATGACGGGCAAGAGACTCCAATCTCCTATCCGTGGCATCATGGAACACCGGGGAATCCTCTGCAGGAATCGCATTAGATTTGTTTAAAACCGCAATTGCGTGATCCACCGGGGGTGGCACACACCGTTCATCAGTGGAAGGCGAGAAAGGATAACGCAGCTTGAACCTACTTGGCACAGCAAAAGGTTTGCGTAGATTGCGCCATTGTTCCTTAACAGCGCGCTGAAAATCATCATTGCAGGGAAAAACCTGCGGCGTCCTGCGTTTTCTCTGCGTCCCATAAGCCGCCAAGGCAGCGGGGGGACACACTTCATCCTGCAAACGCAGCGTTTGTTTTATGGAAGCAATCAATTCATCCATGATTGCAAGCTCTTTAGGCGAGCCAGGGGGAGAATTATCAACCCCTTCAACTTCAGCCTCCACCTCGGACCCCACTAGATCCAGGGAGGAGCGGGACCCCGATAAGGAGACCCCCGCCATAACAGCCCCATCACCTTCACCCTCAGAATCAGAGGAAAGAGAAACTCTGGGTCTCTTGGTAGATTGAGCAGCCACCAGCATCTGCACCTGAGCAGCAAGGCCAGCCACAATAGTGGCTAAATCCCCCCCTGGGGGGGAAACAGCGGTCCCCTGGCTATCCACCAAGGCGGTAGGAAATTTGCCCTCCTGAGAATCCATTGCCCCAATATCAAAATGCCGGATAATAAAGGGTTAACTGCCCCTTTAACAAGCGCGGCGAGCGCAGCCCACCGCACCACACACAAGCACAATGAGACCCCCACAGGGACAATAAAACTGACACAGGCAATGGATAAGAAGGATATAACCTGAGGAGACCCTCGCCACTGCTGCTGCCTCGATCGGTGTACCCAGGAGAAGAGGAAGTGATGTGACCAGGGCGCTCTATTAAAGCCTATGGGAGGCT
Source organism: Pelophylax lessonae (assembly GCF_965119305.1). Lineage (NCBI taxonomy): Eukaryota > Metazoa > Chordata > Amphibia > Anura > Ranidae > Pelophylax > Pelophylax lessonae. The sequence goes on along the minus strand of NC_138768.1, from coordinate 791,795,094 downwards.
ACAAGAAAATGGCCGCCATGCATGTGGAACATGCGGCCGGAGCGAGTGTAGGCAAAATGGCGCAGTTTGGCGCCGAAACCGCCGCTCCATAGTACAGTAATGCACACATTTCAGCCATATATAAAAAACATGGTAGATCGCCGCAGCGATCGCTGTATAGTGCCCAAACATGCCACAAAACATGCCCCACAGCACACAGCTTCTCACACTGACAAAGCTGACACACATAGTGTCACACAGCTCCCCCCCCCCCCCTTGCAGCCCACAGCATGCAGCCGAGTGATAGGGAGACAAACAGTGAGAACAGAGGCAGGTTACACAGTCCCAGACTGACACCCCCCCAGACAGACAGGTCCCCACATAGATACACTTACCTCACAATGGCGTGGGGGACCCGCACAGGCGAACAAGCCGCTGCACATGAGGCAGGGAGAGTCGCATACAAGACGCACAAAATGGGGGTTAAGAAACCGCACAGCGTCCAGTGAGGTAGCCACCTCACCAATCATCCCTGCACCGAACAGGGATGGGTCGTTCACTGTGCCAGGAGCGTTACCTGGCTGAACGCTCGATGGCAGGCTGGGAAGCCACTGACCCACGACCTGCGACCAGGGGGATCAGCCCGAGACCCAGCCCGCATGATCCTCTTCATCCGAAGAACTAACTAACGCTGACAAAAAGAACAGCTAAGTAAAGGTAGAGAGAAAACTCAAACAAAAAATCAAAAAAGAAGAAAGAGTCTGGGGCACAAAGCCCCAGCACAGAGAGAGCCAGCCACTCCTGACAAGCTAGACATTGAAACTGAGATATGGTTGCAGGAAGTAGGAGGGTATTGACTGAGGGGACCACCCCTTGAGGGTGGGATATGTTAAAAGCTTTAATGTTAACATATTCTGTTGCCTAGCTACTCCTTCGGAGCAAAGTCTAATACCCCATATGTGACGAATATGAAGAGGCGGCGACTGTCGGAGGACGTAAGAGAAATCTAAATTTATGTGAACTTTATGAATCTATGTCTGAGAATCATGTCACTATATTAGTGTGCTGGTGCATTTGCTTGCTAATTTTGCTATTTGTGGGTGTTTTATAATCACCTATCTATCTATCTATCTATCTATCTATCTATCTATCTATCTATCTATCTATCTATCTATCTATCTATCTATCTATCTATCTATCTATCTATCTATCTATCTATCTATCTATCTATCTATCTATCTATCTATCTATCTATCTATCTATCTATCTATCTATCTATCTATCTATCTATCTATCTATCTATCTATCTATCTATCTATCTATCTATCTATCTATCTATCTATCTATCTATCTATCTATCTATCTATCTATCTATCTATCTATCTATCTATCTATCTATCTATCTATCTATCTATCTATCTATCTATCTATCTATCTATCTATCTATCTATCTATCTATCTATCTATCTATCTATCTATCTATCTATCTATCTATCTATCTATCTATCTATCTATCTATCTATCTATCTATCTATCTATCTATCTATCTATCTATCTATCTATCGGTATGGATATATCTATATCTATCTATCTATAAAAAAAATCGAAATTAATTATTGTTCCCCTCAAAATTAATTTGGGGAGCATATGTCTTTACAGGGCCAGATTAAGAGCATCATGGGCCTGGTGCTAAGGATTTTGGTGGGCCTTTTTATAGAAATAAATAAAATAAAAATTCAAACTGTTTTTTTGTTAAAACAAATTAAACATCTTTTTCAACAAACCACTCATTTACACTTTATCTGCAAGAGGACCCGTGTAAATGAGCCCTTTTTTTTTTTAAATAGTTTTTTTACATTTTTTTTTTTTACATTTTTGATTATTTGTTGCAGTTTCTTTTTATTTTTAACTTTTTTTTCACAATTTTTTTTTTTTTTTTTTTTAGGGCAGCAGTTGATGGTGTCAGTAGGGCAATGAATAATGTCAGTAATTTTCATTTTTTTGTGCATGTAATTAATTTCTATATTTATAAATAAATCCCAATAAAAGGTTTTCAATAAAAAAAGTAATACTTGTGAGAGTGTGCTATATAGTATTTCTTGTTCATAATTTTCTCAAAATGTTCAATTCATAAATATACTGTAAATATTATATAGGTGTTAAATAATTCATTTTCCCATTAATTAGTTGTAATATATTGTCAAAATATCGCTGATCGCCGCCATTACTAGTAAAAAAAATAAATAATAAATTAAAATAATAAACAAATCTATCTCCTAGTTTGTAGAGGTGATAACTTTTGCGTAAACCAATCAATATATACTTATTGGTATTTTTTTCACCAAAAATATGTGGCAGAATACATATTGGCCTAAAAGAATGAAAAACATTTGATTTTACATTTTTTTTTATTGACTGTGTTTTATAGCAGAAAGTAAAAAATATTGTTTTTTTTCTTTTTTTCAGAATTGTTGCACTTTTTTGTTTATAGTACAACAAATAAAAATCGCAGAGGTGATCAAATACCACCAAAAGAAAGCTCTATTTGTAGGGAAAAAAAGAACGTCAATTTTATTTGGGTACAGCATCGCACAACTGCGCAATTGTCATTTAAAATTATGCAATGCCGTATCGCAAAAAATGGCCTGGTCATTAAGGGGTTAAACCTTTTGGTTCAGAAGTGGTTAAAATGCCAGTTAAATGAATAAAAAAAAGTAAACCCTTCCTAATTTTTGTAATCTCTATGTGCCCTTTTTTGTTTATTAAAGTTTTCCTTGTTAAAAAACGACCCGATAAACCTGCCAACCACTAGCACCTTCTCCTTCTCTGTGTCAATAATCTATGGGCTGGTAGAGCTCCTGCAATGCAAATCTGTGTCTACTCATGGCTTACTGTGGGGAGTTTTCATCCTAGCTGCCCACATCAGTATGACCGGGGTCAGTTTTGGGGCTAAGAGGAGCTGTCAGTCAAATATCTGATCCGCCCTCTCTTGTAGTCAGGGCCGCTGATAGGGCAGTACAACCAGCCCTGTTGTACCGGCCCGCCCCCCATCAGTGGTATAAGGGTTATCAGAAGGGACCACGGAGCACAGAATGGGACCAGACATCCACCACTCCCCAAAAGGTTTGATACATAAATGGAAAATTGTTATAAAATACTTACTGTCATTTTCCTTTCCTGATGGACTCAATGGCAGCTTACGTGTGGGTTAGTCCCGCCTCCTCCTACCTCATAGGACCCTACTCCCATAAATTTTTACTCCGTGCCAGAGGCCGTGTTCCATAAATAGCCTACTCCAGCAGATGGGAGGGGACTCCAGCTGCCATGGAGTCCATCAGGAAAGGAAAATTACGGTAAGTATTTGATAACAATTTTCAGTTTTCTTAACAGACTCCATGGCAGCTTACGTGTGGGAAATAACTAGCCAAACACACAAGGATGGGAAACTGCTGGCCAAAAGAAATTTAATTTGCACCATCAACAGACAGTACTTGCAAACCAAGGTTAACAGAAGACAATGAAGCCGGTTCAATACAATAATGAGTCATGAAAGTGTTAATGGAAGACCATGAAGCCGCCTTGCATATTACTTCAGGGGCCATATGACCAGAAGCCGCCCAGGACGTGGACACCCCTTTTGTCGAATGCGCGGTCACCGCTTCTGGAGGAGCCAAGCCCTTAGCCTTATATGCCCATTGGATGGTCTGAACAATCCATGCCGCTATGGATCTTGAAGAGGCCCGCAAGCCCTTGTTCTTCCCGTGGAGGAGAACAAATAGATAATCTGAGTGAAAAGCAAAAATATTGCGCTAACCATAAAAAAGCTGCTACACCAAACAACTGACAAGAAAATTGTGAATAACAAAATGTGGAAAAAAGTGCAGCGCTAATAAATACTAGCAGTATAAACGTGTATATATATAAACCAAGAAAGGTAAATACAAATAAATTGCAAAATAAATAAAAGTGAACATCAAATCAACAGTCCCATATGTGAAGTGAAAACAGTCCACAATGGTGATAATTGAAGTGCTCACTGGATCCCAACACCAACAAGATATAAAGATATAATGTGCTCACCAGAACGATAGGACTCAAAATGCCATATAGCATATGAGTCAAATCGGCTTGTTGTACAATGGATGATTAGTAGTGCACTACCTTTTGAAAAAAGCATATAACGGGGTGGGCAACTACATGGCAGATGAGATTTAATGTTGAAAAATGTAAAGTAATGCACTTGGGGGCCAGAAACCAGAAAGCAAGCTACTCACTAGGGGGGGAACCTCTGGGTGAGTCTAGGATGGAAAAGGACCTGGGGGTACTGGTAGACAACAGGCTTGGCAGTGGCATGCAATGCCAAGCCGCCGCAAGCAAAGCCAACAGAATACTGGGTTGTATAAAAAAGAGGATTCACTCCAGAAATAAAGAGATTATTCTCCCGCTCTACAAGACTCTGGTCCGGCCACATCTGGAGTATGCTGTCCAGCTCTGGGCACCGGTCCTCAGAAAGGATGTGCTGGAACTGGAGAAAGTCCAGAGAAGGGCAACAAAAATAATTAGGGGAATGGAGGACATCAGCTATGAGGAAAGACTACAAGCACTGAACCTATTCTCTCTGGAGAAGAGACGATTGAGGGGGGATATGATATCTATGTACAAATACTGTACTGGCGACCCGAGCATAAGGAACAAACTATTCAGAGAAAGGAGATACAATAAGACACGTGGCCACTCACTAAAACTTGAGGAAAGGCGGTTTAACCTTAAAGTGCGTAAGGGGTTCTTCACTGTAAGAGCGGTAAGGATGTGGAATTCTCTTCCATAAGCAGTCGTATCAGCAGGGAGCATTGATAGTTTCAAAAAACTATTAGATGGACACCTTAAAGACCACAACATACAGGGGTATACAATGTACGGTTAAAAGCAAACACACACACATCATAGGTTGAACTGGATGGACTGATGTCTTTTTTCAACCTCACTAACTATGTAACTATGTAACTATGTAGCATTTATGCTGAAACGCGTCAAGGCCACGCTGCTGACAGCCTACCTTTGCATCTGTATACGCTCTTTACCACGAGATGTTTGTAAGTGCAATTTGGTGTATTTTTATTGAATAAAAATTTTAGCAGTGTTACACTATTTTGTGCTCTCTGGTGTGACGGTTCATATCTGCTATCACCTCTTCACTTCAACATCAGTGACCTCAGCCATCCCTTCGGATTATCCATCCATTGTACAACAAGCCGATTTGACTCATATGCTATATGGCATTTTGAGTCCTATCGTTCTGGTGAGCACATTATATCTTTATATCTTGTTGGTGTTGGGATCCAGTGAGCACTTCAATTATCACCATTGTGGACTGTTTTCACTTCACATATGGGACTGTTGATTTGATGTTCACTTTTATTTATTTTGCAATTTATTTGTATTTACCTTTCTTGGTTTATATATATATACACGTTTATATTGCGCTAGTATTTATTAGCGCTGCACTTTTTTCCACATTTAGATAATCTGAATACCTGAAGGAAGCTGTTGCATCCAGGTACAGTCCCAGAATTGCACCCACATCTAATGGAGTGTATCCGGATCATCTGACGATTTGAATGTTGGAAGGACAATCTCCTGGTTCTCGTGGAAAACAGAGACCACCTTGGGGAGTGATCCCAACATGGGGATAAGAACCCCACGATCTGGAAAGAAGGTCAGGAATGGTTCTTTGCAACCCAGAGAACTAACCTCGGAGACTCTTTTAGCTGAGGTGACGGCTACCAAGAAGGCCGATATCAGAGACAGATCTTTAATGGAGAGTTGCTCCCTGTGACTTCTTCTGACGTCAGAAAGGAAGTTCAAGACGAGTGGAATATCCCATTTAGGAAACCTTGGCTTCCTCTGTGGCCTGAGTCTGGACGCTCCCCGAAGGAATTGACGAACAAGTGGATGAGACGCCCAAGAAGTTCCTGTGAAGGCCGAAATAGCAGAAACTTGCACACGTAGTGAGCTAACGGATAATGGTAGGTCCAGTCCCGACTGCAGGAAACCAAGGATATGCTGAATATTCAGGTCATTGCATGACCCCCCCCCCCCTCCTTGGTAACAAAATCCATGAACTTGGACCGGATCCTTTTCGTAGACCTTGTTAGTGCCCGCTCTTCTGGCACATAAGAGAGTAGAAATTGCCCCACTCGGGCAACCTAACGCCTCCAGCCTTTCCGTCTCAAAAACTATGCCTTCAGTTGCAGATGAGCCGGGCATGGGTGTATAGTTGCTCCCTGGGACAGAAGGTCCGGCCTGATGGGTAGAGGAACTGGATCCCGAAAACTGAGGAGCATCAGCAGGGGAAACCATGGCCTGTTTGGCCAGTATGGGGCTATTGTTAGCACTTCCACATCTTCCATCCTGAGTCTTGCCAGGAACTGGAGAATGACAGGAACTGGGGGAAAGGCATATGCCCTGTGGAATCTCCACTGGTCTGTCAGAGCATCCGTCCCAAAGGCTTGGGGACAACGGAACCTCATATAATACTTCGGAAGCTTGTGTTTGCATGGGGATGCAAATAAATCCACTTCCGGGCGAAATTCTAGAGAAGTGAGCCACTGGAAGACATCATTGTGAAGGCTCCATTCGTTGTTGTCCAAGCGGACTCTTGAGAGGAAGTCTCCTTGAACATTCTGTACCCCCGGAAGAAACACTGCAGTGAGGTTAACCAGGTGTTTCTGGGCCCAATATAAGATTGGATCTACCTCCTTCAACAGGGAGCGACTGCGAGTGCCTCTTTGCCGCTTCACATAGGAGACCGCGGTCCTATTGTCCATCCTCAGGATCGCAGAAGTCCCTTCTATTAGGTGCCAGAATGCTTTCAGAGCGCAGAACGTGGCTCGCAATTCTAGAATATTTGACACTACCCTGTGAGCTTGAAAATCCCAGCTGCCCTGGGCTATCTCCGTCTGACAGAGGGCACCCCATCCGGTGTTACTGGCATCCGTGGTAACTGTGATCCAAGAGATGGGCATGATGTAATGGCAATTGAGGAGATTCCTGCTCTGAAGCCACCATGGAAGGTTCTCCCGCATTGATGATGTTATGCAAATGAGGTGATTTTGATCTCCTGCACGCCACTGATGATTAGACACTGAGATGCTCGAAGGTGAGTGGCCGTCATAGCTAGGCGTACCCTGTCCCTGACTACCGGGATCTTCTCGAGGGGCAAAGAAATTGTGCCTCGACTTGTGTCGAACTGAGCTCCCAGAAATATTAATGACTGGGTAGGCTCCAGGTGGCTCTTCTCCATGTTCAGTAGCCACCCGAACTCGTGAAGAGAGGCTATTACCTGAGACCTGTGTACCAGAAGTTGTTCTCGGTCTTGTGACAACAGGAACAGGTCGTCCAGATAATGGTGTAGACGGACACCTTTGGTCCTGATCAAAGCCACCACTGCTAGTTAGACCTTTGAGAATACCAGCGGCGATGTAGTAAGCCCAAACGGGAGACAGACAAACTGTAGATGATTCTGATCTACTGCGAATCGCAGGAACTTCTGGTAATCTGCTGCCACTGGCACATGGAAATAGGCATCCTTGAGGTCGATTGACACACATTCCAAAATGCGGCCTTTCCAAGTGGGGTTTTTCCATCAGTGGCGTTTTTAATTGAAAACCTAATAAAAGGTTTTCAATTAAAAAGTAATACGGATGAGAGTGTCAGCTCACTATGCTCTACGGCAGGGGTAGGGAACCTATGGCTCACGAGCCAGACGTGGCTCTTTTGATGGCTGCATCTGGCTCGCAGACAAATCTTTAATAAAGGGGGGCGTGTCCGAACGTGAGCCGCGCTAGACGTGTAGTCCCAGAGCTCGGCCGCGTCTACCACTCAATCCAGTGCCATCCACGTAGCTGTGCCCGGTGCCAAGGAGATTTCTGCACCCATCGACGGTACACTTTGTGGGCTATCCACCGCTACCCTCAGTTCGTCTCTGGGTGACGATTCACATTGGAGAGTAGAGAGTTTTTTCTCTCTGTGCAGCCCCATTCGTCTGTAATGATTTTGCCGACCTCCCCTAACAGGGGAAAGAAAGGGCGTTCCTTCTTGAAGTGCTTAAAATACCTCTTCTGTTTAGAGGGTGACTCTACCGGCTCATCCCACTTCAGGGCTTCCTTCACAGCTTTGACCAAGGAGGGAACCATGGCAAAGTCAAAACCCGCACCAGGGTCGTCTGCTTCAAGCTCACCCTCAGAGTAGTCAGATGAGGAGTGACTGTGCTGGGAAGGCCTAGGGATATGGATATTTTCACCAGCCGGAGTACTCGCCATCCTGGGGGAGGAAGTTCCAGCACGAGCAAGATCCAAGTTTTTTAAGGACTCCTTAACTACTCGCCTGACCAGCGACTCCATCTGCTGGTTGCTGTCTTCCCTTTCGTTTGCAGCATGTGCAAAACAGGGCTCACAGAGTGACTTTCCTTCAGGCACCTGTGCCCCACATCCCCAGCAGGAACTTTTGTCATAGTGGTGGTGTCCTGAAGTAGCTCCAGAGGACGACCGATGGCGCCTGGAACTTGATGATGGATGCCGCGTTTGCGACCTGGGAGGATCTTGATCTTCACGGGCTGAGTGACGTCTTTCAGACCTAGAAGGGCTTTAGGAAAGAAAATAAAGACTCAACAGAACAGCAGAAAAACCCCAAACATTACAGGAAGAGGAAAAAAAACAATCTTACCTGTAATGTAAGGGCTGGCCACCAGGGGGCGGTGAGACATCTATATCACTTTAGGAAAACTGCAAGAGACCCATGAATGAGAGACATGCAGAGAGCAGGCAGGAAGCCTATTCAGCATAAGCACAGCCATCTCTCACCTTTAAAAGATTCCTGCAGAGCACAGGGAAGCTGCTGGAAACACTGCTGAACAAACCCACAAACAGCTGAAACTGACAGCTATTTGAATTTCCCGCCGGAATGACGTCACCGCCCCCCCCCCCCCCCCCACCTGTGCGAACCAAGCCTCGATTCAGATCGAGCCTGGAAAGCACCGCCCCCCCCCCACCTGTGCGAACCAAGCTTCGATTCAGATTGAGCCTGGAAGGCACCAGGAAGCAGTGGAGCGAAGGGGAAGGTCGCGGAATGGAACGCCGTGCGTCCCACAGCCATACTAGACCCCAGGGAAAGACAAGTAACAAACAACAGGAGAATATACAAAAACAAACTGCTGCCATAGAATGTAAAGCAGGGTACATCACCAGTAACCACTTCCACGACCAGACCTAGGACCATACGGACACCGCGGCTGCACACACGATGGGACGTATTAATGGGCCTCCCGCTAATAGCTGGGACGATTGGCCATATGTCACTTTGCCTGCCATTGGCCAGGTTTGTAAGCTCTTCTGACAACTGACTCCACGCCCGTGTCCTACCCCGCTAATAGCTAGGGCGTGCTGGACATGAAGGGGACACCACCGGATCCAACGTGCAGACCGCCAGGCCTGAATCGGGAATCTTCATGAGGTAAGATTTGACCATAACCCTTTAGGAGGAGGACAAAAAAGGAACACGGCCTCTGGCACGGAGTAAAAATTTATGGGAGTAGGGTCCTATGAGGTAGGAGGAGGCAGGACTAACCCACACGTAAGCTGCCATGGAGTCTGTCAGGAAAGATTGTTCAATGAATGGTATCTCTTGACTATAACAAAGATTAACGGCGTGGTCAGTGGGACCAGTAGGTAATAAAACCCTACTTATCCGTACAGCATTTTTAAATTAAGTTTAAGTAGTAACAGTGTTTCACTTTCTTATATATATTACAACTAATTAATGGGAAAATGAATAATTTAACACCTATATGATATCTACAGTATATTTATGAATTGAACATTTTGAGAAAATTATGAACAAGACATACTGTAGAGCAGGGGTCGGGAACTTTTTTGACTGAGAGAGCCATGAACACCACATATTTTCAAATGTAATTCCGTGAGAGCCATACACTATTGTTCAGGGGTCGGGAACCTTTATTTAATATTCATATTCATGGGCCGCAGCTATACAGTGAGTAGATGAAGCCGTGTGAAAGTGCCTGGAGTCCGGTCGGGAAGAGAGCAGAGCAGGCAGCCAGGTATGCAATGAGGCCGGAGTGGTGAAGCGCCTGCAGGCCTGCAAGTGATGGAAGTGAGTATAGGCCCTGAGAAAATGGCGGCCGGCCACTGAAGGCCTCAGAAGTGGATGTGAGAGGCAGCTCCCGCGGGTCCCTGGGTGTCAGAGGGGAAGGAGATCGCGTCTGTCGGGGCACAGAGAGTGGATGGCAGGTCTCTTACTGGGCGGTGATTGTCAAGGCCCTCAGATGCACAGCACACGAGCCGGCGGCAGTACCCCAACTAGGCCGCGGGGTCCATAGCGTGGCAATCTGGTCACCCAGAGACGAACTGAGGTTAGCGCTGGATAGCCCACAAAGTGTACCGTCGATGGGTGCAGAAATCTCCTTGGCACCGGGCACAGCTACGTGGATGGCACTGGATTGAGTGGTAGACGCGGCCAAGCTCTGGGACTACACGTCTAGCGCGGCTCATGTTCGAACACGCCCCCCTTTATTAAAGATTTGTCTGCGAGCCAGATGCAGCCATCAAAAGAGCCACGTCTGGCTCGTGAGCCATAGGTTCCCTACCCCTGCCGTAGAGCATAGTGAGCTGACACTCTCATCCGTATTACTTTTTAATTGAAAACCTTTTATTAGATTTTATTTATAAATATGGAAATAAATTACAAGGACACAATAAGCAGGATCTGACAGCACAGCAGTGGCGGCCGGTCGCCGCCCCCCCCAATCATCTTCAAAGAAAAAAAAAATCATCTTCAAAGAAAAAAAAAAATTACCATGTAGTCCACTATGGGGCGCCAGACCTATTGCTGGCTATGGGGGGGGGGGGGGGGTAGGGTTTGGCATCCCACGTGGGCCCAGGCAGAGGCACCGATTGGCGGCCGTTCTGGGTGTCACTGGGGCGCAAGCAATGCGCCCCGACACTCCCCACTAGTCCTGTCCTGGCTGTGATTGGTCCAGACTCCAGCCTGGACCAATCATGATTCAGGACATCCCTGCTGACGTTGTTGGGGGCGGTGCCGGTGCGTGTGTCAGTCACTCACCGTCACCGCCTGATGTCCGTCACCTTTCCACCGGTTCCCACCGCCGTTAGAAGAACGAAGAAGAAGACTCGAGGAGAGGAGCAGCGCGCCGTGGACATCTCATTCACCGCCTGATCTCCATCACCTTCCCGCCGGACTGGTTCCCGCCGCCGTCAGAGCGGTCAGAAGAACGAAGAAGAGGACTCGAGGAGAGGAGCAGCGCGCTGTGGACGTCTCACTCACTGCCCGATCTCCGTCACCTTCCTGCCGGACCGGTTCCCGCCACCGTCAGAGCCGTCAGAAGAACGAAGAAGAGGACTCGAGAAGAGGAGCAGCGCGCTGTGGACGTCTCGCAGGCAGTGTGAGTGTCACGGTCGAGTCAGCGAGCCAGCCCAGGAGAGCAGGTAAGTGATTGAAGCCGCTGCAGCGCGATGTCATGACCTGTGACATGCCTGTGCCATGACCTCTGACATGCCTGTACCATAACCTGTGACATACCTGTGACATGCCTGTGCCATGACCTGTGACATGACCTGTGACATGCCTGTGCCATGACCTGTGACATGCCTGTGACATGACCTAAAGGGAAATCTAGTGCTCTCTGTGTAAATTGGCAAAGTATTTATTCACAAAACAGACTGCACTTACATTGGATGGCACTCCGCAGTGCGTGCATAAGCAGGCTTGTGTTATACAGGAAGGAAGAAATGTGACGATCGGCATGCAGGCTCCGCCCCCTATACGCGTTACGTCAGAGCTTCTCACAGCATTGACTTCCCTACTGAGGAAGTCAACGCTGTGAGAAGCCCAAAAAGAAAATTGCGATGCTAAGCACCTTGCTCCTGCGCTCAGAACCAGGTTCTCAGGCTGCCTCTATCCCGGAACTCCCACTTGGCATCCACTATGGCTAAGCCTTGCTGCCCTCTATGACCGGGGTGGTCGACAAAACACTGCAGACATAAACAAAAAGAAGGGCGCATCAGCCTAGCACATTATCCTCAGTAGGCTTTTATTAATGAAATATTAAAAAATAGCTACTCACAAACATGCGATGAAAACCAGCATATCAATTCCATTGAGCAACATCCATGTTAAAAGTCCAATGAGCCTTTCGTCTTCACGAGACATTGGACTTTGACATGGACGTTGCGCCCTTCTTTTTGTTTATGTCTGCAACGCTGTGAGAAGCTCTGACATAACGCGTATAGGGGGCGGAGCCTGCATGCCGATCGTCACATCTCTTCCTTCCTGTATAACACAAGCCTGCTTATGCACGCACTGCGGAGTGCCATCCAATGTAAGTGCGGTCTGTTTTGTGAATAAATACTTTGCCGATTTACACAGAGCGCTAGATTTCCCCTTATTTATCTTTCATGCTGTATGTGTCCTGAGTCGGTTATAAGGAAGCGTGGATCCCTTTCTCCTGTGGAGCTTTATCTCTCATGACCCCCTCAGAGAGGGTACAAATGCTGTTTAGGACACTTGGTGATTCTTGGGTCTATATATAAGGTGAGAGGCCATGAGTGAAGGTGAAGGGATTTGGCACATTCACGGAGGTGTTTGCTTATATCCATCACTTATGGGATTCATTTGAAAGACTTTTTGCTTTATCTACACGGATCTGTTTTAACTAGTTGAAACAGCTTTTGGAATCAACACATAGACCTGTGTTCCTAAATAGGAGGAACACAGGAGCTCTGTGTTGATTCCTGAGAGAACAACGGTCAGCTGTGTTTACAACAGCAGACCGCCCTTCTCTTTACAGGGGGAGCTATCGTGGGTAACTGGCGGCAGCCGCGGCCATCGGCCCTGTCAATAAGTTTCCCCGCTGGCAAACGGGGGCACGCGTGCGCCTCCTGCGGTGCGCGTGCCCGCCCCCCCCCCCAGGATTGCTCCCGCGAACCACCGTACAGGTATGCCGATTCGCGGGAACCTGCCGACCTGCCGCCGTATATTGACAACGGCTGGTCGGCAAGTGGTTAAATGAGAATTCACTCCTAATATAGAGGAAAGAAAGTTTTTTCAATGTGTTAGCGATAGGGCCGGATCACATTGGTGCGATGCGGGAAGCCTGCAAATCCACTGTGGGTTCTTGCATCGCACCCGACTCGCAGGAAGTTCACAGTGCCATATGCTAACTGCTGGAGTGTCAATACAAAGTTAATGACATCCCCAGATTAGTTCGCATATTGCATATATGCGAACTGTCAATTCGGATAGTAATCGGATCGCATGGGTGTGAACACCTTTGGGATCCGATTCTGCTGCTGTGGACCAAAAAAAAGGACCTGCGCTACTTTGGTCCGAAGGAGATGCAAATTTAACCATACAATCTGTATGGTTGTATTAGCATCGCAAAGACATCGCATGTGATTTGCACAGCAGTGCAGTGTGAATCACATGCGATGTCTTCCATCGCACCAGTGTGAACCGGCCCTCAATCCTTTGCCTAAAATTAAGATGCAATTCACTAAAATTGACCTAGCAATAAATAATGATCAGGTACAAGTACTGCAAGTCGTTTTGAAGGTGAGTAAATTGCTGCTGCAGACCCACCAGATGATGACCCGAAATGAATGGACATTTTTTGAAAACGGCATCAAATGAAAAATAAATCAATTGTAAGTTTATGTTACAAAGTAAAATGGCTAGCTATCTTTTGTGACAAAGCTCAATGTTAGCAAGCTTAATGACAATGTAGAAGAGTAGAAGTGATTCTCCTACATATATAGACACTTAAAATAGTTCTGGGAGTGTAGGATGGGTTATCTTACCTGACAATGCAGATCTTTCCTAAGTGATCATGTTTCCTATAAAATGCAGACAATGATGGCATACACCTTTGTTATCCTGAATACCAGTTCTAATATTAGAGTCAATACAAGGACAATTCTTAAGCCTTTCTTATTCTTTTCAAGGCAAGAATTTCAGAAGGAATGGAAAAAAACAGAAAACTGCTGTAATTCTAGATCTCTGAATAGGAATTAGAGTACTCTGGGCAAAGCTTAGCTTTAGCGAAGAGATGTGTAAATGGCACCTGTTGCCTGCTAACAGTTTCACACAATCGAACCTTGTTAAGGAGAATTTGTGTTTAAAGTATATATTTTTATATTTATATTATATCTACACCAGTGGCGGCTGGTGCTCCATGGGTCTGGGGGGGGGGGGGGTCAGGCCACACCAGCCTGCACACCATACCCCCCCAGACCACACCAGCCCACACACCATACCCCCCCACCCGGGTCGCCCGCTCACTCACCATGTGGAGGGCGGGCAGGCAGGCAGCAGCGGCAGCAGCGGCAGTGGCGGCGGCTTCCCCTCGGTCTCCTGCATTTCCTCCCTCCTCCTTGGCCAATGGCATGGCTTCTCCTTTCGGCCAATCGGAAAACAGAAAATTAAGAGGTTTGTATACCAATGCCAGAAGCCTGGCCAACAAGATGGGAGAGCTGGAGCTGCTGATGTTGGAGGAGGACTTAGATTTTGTGGGGATAACTGAGACTTGGTTTGACAGCTCTCATGACTGGATGGCGACCATTCAGGGGTATTCCCTTTATCGCAGAGATAGAGAGGGTAAAAAAGGGGGAGGGGTATGTCTGTATATTAAGAACAGTATACAGGTAAATATGAGGGATGATATTAATAATGGAGCTATGGACGAGGCAGAATCCCTATGGGTAGAGCTTCAAAGGGAAGGCACGGTGGGGAAGGTAATATTGGGCATATGCTATAGGCCCCCCAACCTGAGGGAGGAGGGGGAGGCGGACCTCATTTTACAGATAGGATTGGCAGCAAGGATGGGAAATGTCATTATAATGGGGGACTTTAATTATCCAGATATAGACTGGGCAGAAGGAACCGCACACTCAGCCAAGGCTAGGCAGTTCCTAAATGTTTTGCAGGACAATTTCATGGGTCAGATGGTGAATGCACCGACGAGAAAAAATGCGGTACTTGACCTACTGATTACCAACAATACAGACCTGCTCACGGATATAGAAATACGGGACAACTTAGGAAACAGTGACCATAGGTCAATAAGTTTCAGTATAAATTACAGTTATAGAAAGCAGAGGGGTAATATAAGGACGCTGAATTTCAAAAGAGCCAATTTCCCAAAACTGCGCTCGCTGCTAGAAAATATCAATTGGGATGGAACCCTGGGAACAAAGAACATGGAGGAAAAATGGGAGTGCTTCAAGAGCATACTTAACAAGGGGATTGACCAGTGCATTCCAAAGGGAAATAAATTTAAAAGAGCAAAATTAAACCCTGGGTGGCTAAGCTCCAAGATAAAAATGCATATTAGTGCTAAAGAAAAGGCCTTCAAAAAATACAAGACTGAGGGGTCATTGGCAGCATTTAAGCATTACAAAGAGTGTATTAAGAAATGTAAAGACGAAATCAGGGCGGCTAAAATAGAACACGAGAGACATATAGTGGAGGAGAGTAAAAAGAACCCCAAGAAGTTCTTTAAGTATATAAACAGTAAGAAAGCGAGGCCAGAACACATTGGCCCCATAAAAGATGACAAAGGAAATATGGCCACTGAGGACAGAGAAAAGGCGGAAGTGTTAAATAATTTCTTCTCTTTAGTCTTCACAAAAGAATCGGGGGGCTACACTAACCCAGCTTGTAAGGCCAAACTAAATAATACACCTCAGGAAATGCCGCCATGGCTAACAGAAGATAGACTTAGAACTAAACTAGAGAAACTTAACATAAATAAATCACCGGGACCGGATGGCTTGCACCCGAGGGTTCTTAAAGAGCTCAGCCAGGTGATTGCCAGACCGTTATTCTTGATCTTTAAGGATAGTTTACAGACGGGTATGGTGCCAGCTGATTGGAAAAAAGCCAACGTGGTACCAATATTTAAAAAGGGGCCGAGGTGTATCCCGGGGAACTATAGGCCGGTCAGCCTAACATCTGTAGTCTGCAAGATTTTGGAGGGGATGTTAAGGGACCACATACAAGACTTTAGTAATGAAAACTGTATTATTAGTAGCAATCAGCATGGATTTATGAAAAATCGTTCTTGCCAAACCAATCTATTAACCTTCTACGATGAAGTGAGCTGCCACCTAGATAAAGGAAAGCCTGTGGATGTGGTGTATCTGGACTTTGCAAAGGCCTTTGACACTGTTCCCCACAAACGCTTACTGTACAAACTAAGGAAGGTAGGTATGGACCATAAGGTGAGTACCTGGATAGAGAACTGGCTCCAGGGGAGAGTTCAGAGGGTGGTGATTAATGGGGAGTACTCGGATTGGGCGGGTGTGGAAAGTGGGGTCCCCCAGGGTTCTGTCCTGGGACCAATCCTGTTTAATTTATTCATAAATGATCTAGAGGAGGGTATATCTAGTACAATCTCAGTATTTGCAGATGATACTAAACTAAGCATGCCATTATCTTCTAAGCAGGATGTGGAAACCTTACAAGCGGACCTGAACAAAATAACGGGGTGGGCAACTACATGGCAGATGAGGTTTAATGTTGAAAAATGTAAAGTAATGCACTTGGGGGCCAAAAACCAGAAAACAAGCTACTCACTAGGGGGGGAACCTCTGGGTGAGTCTAGGATGGAAAAAGACTTGGCGGTACTGGTAGACAACAGGCTTGGCAGTGGCATGCAATGCCAAGCCGCTGCAAGTAAAGCCAACAGAATACTGGGATGTATAAAAAAGGGGATTCACTCCAGAAATAAAGAGATTATTTCCACTCTACAAGACTCTGGTCTGGCCACATCTGGAGTATGCTGTCCAGTTCTGGGCACCGGTCCTCAGGAAGGATGTGCTGGAACTGGAAAGAGTCCAGAGAAGGGCAACAAAAATAATTAGGGGAATGGAGGACATCAGCTATGAGGAAAGACTACAAGCACTGAACCTATTCTCTCTGGAGAAGAGACGACTGAGGGGGGATATGATATCAATGTTCAAATACTGTACTGGCGACCCTAGCATAAGGAACAAACTATTCAGGGTAAGGGAATACAATAAGACACGTGGCCACTCACTAAAACTAGAGGAAAGGCGGTTTAACCTTAAAATGCGTAAGGGGTTCTTCACTGTAAGAGCAGTAAGGATGTGGAATTCTCTTCCACAAGCAGTCGTATCAGCAGGGAGCATTGATAGTTTCAAAAAACTGTTAGATGGGCACCTTAGAGACCACAACATACAGGGGTATACAATGTACGGTTAAAAGCAAACACACACACACGATAGATAGATAGATAGATAGATAGATAGATAGATAGATAGATAGATAGATAGATAGATAGATAGATAGATAGATAGATAGATAGATAGATAGATAGATAGATAGATAGATAGATAGATAGATAGATAGATAGATAGATACAACTTTATTGTCATTGCATAGTACAGGTACACAGCAACGAAATGCCGTTTAGCATCATAGGTAGAACTGGATGGACTGGTGTCTTTTTTCAACCTCACTAACTATGTAACTATCTCAGGACCCGCTTCCTGATTGGCCGGGAGGAGAATTTGTGTGACAATAGCGAATATTCATTCGCTATTGTCACACAACTGGGTGGGCTCAGGGCGCATTGCTCTGCGCCCCAAGCCCACCCTTTTTTTTTAAGCCTATTAGAGCCTCTGGCTCTAATCACGTGCTTAAAAAAAAAAAACCCATTGGAACATATGCGTCTGGCGCCCTGCATGTAGATTAGGGGGCCGGACGCATGGATAGGGAGGCGGCGCCCCTGCGCCCCCTGATATACACTACTGTGTAAAAGGTTTTAGGCAAAAAAAATAAAAAATGCTTTTAGAAATAGAAGTGTTAAAAGTTTATTTTTACTAATTAACAAAATGTATAGTAAATGACCAAAAGAGAAATCCAAATCAAATCAATATTTGGTGTGACAACCCTTTGCCCTCAAACCAGCATCAATTCTTCTAGGTACACTTGCACAGAGTTTTTGAAGGAACTCGGCAGGTAGGTTGTTTCAAAACATTTTGGAGGACTTACCACAGATCTTCTGTGGATGTAGGCTGCCTCAAATCATTCTGTCTCTCCATGTAATCCCAGACAGACTCGATAATGTTGAGATCAGGGCTCTGTGGGGGCCAAACCATCACTTCCAGGACTCCTTATTCTTCTTTACGCTGAATATACTTCTTAATGATATTGGCTGTATGTTTGGGGATGTTGTCCTGATGCTGAATGAATTTGGCGCCAATCACATGCCTTCCTGATGGTATGGCATGATAGATAAGTATTTGCACGCAGTGGCGGCCGGTTCGTTAGGGGCGCAGGGGCGCCGCTCCCCCCATCCATGCGTCCGGTCCCCTAATCTGCATGCAGGGGCGCCAGACGCATGTAGTTCAATGGGGATTTTTTTTGCATCACGTGATTAGAGCCAGAGGCTCTACTAGGGCGATGCAAAGGGTGGACCCGGGGCGCAGAGCAGTGCATCCCGAGCCCACCCATTGTGTGACAATAGCAAATGAAAATTCGCTATTGTCACACTGATCCTCCTCCTGGCCAATAAGGAAGCGTGTCCGATACGCGCTTCCTGATTGGCCGCAAGGCAAACCCCATGCCATTGGCCGAGGAGGAGGTGGGAGCAGAAGGACTGGAGGAGACGCGCCGCCGGGACCGAGGAGAAGCCGCCATTCAGGGGACTGAGGAGAAGCCGATCGCCGCCGCTGCTGCTCCAGGTAAGAGAGGGGGCGCGCACGCTGATCTCTGCATTGGGGGGAATGTATGCTAGTCACTACATTGGGGGCACGCACGCTGATCTATACATTGGGGGCATGTATGCTGGTCACTACATTGGGGGCATGTATGCTGGTCACTATGTTGGGGGCATGTATGCTGGTCACTACGTTGGGGGCATGTATGCTGGTCACTACGTTGGGGGCATGTATGCTGGTCACTACATTGGGGGCATGTATGCTGGTCACTGCATTGGGGGCATGTATGCTGGTCACTACATTGGGGGCATGTATGCTGGTCACTGCATTGGGGGCATGTACGCTGCTCACTGCATTGGGGGCATGTATGCTGGTCACTGCATTGGGGGCATGTATGCTGGCCACTGCATTGGGGGCATGTATGCTGGTCACTACATTGGGGGCATGTATGCTGGTCACTAAATTAGGGGCATGTACGCTGGTCACTGCATTGGGGGCATGTACGCTGGTCACTGCATTGGGGGCATGTATGCTGGTCACTGCATTGGAGGCATGTATGCTGGTCACTGCATTGGGGGCATGTATGCTGATCACTAGTGATGTCGCGAACATAAAATTTACGGCGAACGCGAACTTCCATAAAATGTTTGCGAACCGGCGAACCAGGCGAACCGCCATAGACTTCAATAGGCAGGCGAATTTTAAAACCCACAGGGACTCTTTCTGGCCACAATAGTGATGGAAAAGTTGTTTCAAGGGGACTAACACCTGGACTGTGGCATGCTGGAGGGGGATCCATGGCAAAACTCCCATGGAAAATTACGTAGTTGACGCAGAGTCGGGTTTTTAATCCATAAAGGGCATAAATCACCTAACATTCCTAAATTGTTTGGAATAACATGCTTTAAAACATCCAGTGTGTGTATACGATCAGGTATGATGTTGTATCGATCAGGTAGTGTTACGCCCGCTTCACAGTGACAGACCAAACTCTGACACACCAAACTCCCCGTTTAACACACCGCAAACAACCGCAAACAGACCAGAACCGACCAAAATGGGACAGGAACTGGGCTTTAAGGGTTAGGGTTAGGTTTAGTGTTAGGGGATAGGGTTAGGGTTATGGTGAGATATTTAGGGTTAGAGTTAGTAACCCTACCCCTACGCCTCTAACCCTAAGCACTAAAAATAACCCTAACCCTAGCCCTAACCCTAACCCTAGCCCTAACCCTAATTCTAATTTTTTTTCTGGTTCTGGACATGCTACAGAGCTGAAACTTCACAGGTACACTTTTTAGACCCCCCAGACAATAAATCCAAATAAATTATTTTTTTTTTTTTAATTTTTCCAATAATTGTCTCTCTATCAAAAATGACAATTTTTAAAAACTTTTTTTGTGTGATTTAGTGTCTGGGGGGTCTAAAAAATGTACCTGTGAAGTTTCAGCTTTCTAGCATGTCCAGAACCAGAAAAAAAGATAATTTTTCAGTAGAGCAGGGATGGTGGGAACCCTCCTTTTATAACTATATGATCTTTTTTTTCTGGTTCTGGACATGCTACAGAGCTGAAACTTCACAGGTACACTTTTTAGATCTCCCCCCCCCCCGACACTAATCCAAAAAAAGTCATGCCTGCCTCCAAAAATGCCTGATAAATATATAGAAAATAAATAAATAAAAGCAGACTGATATACCAGCCCTAAAAAGGGCTTTTTGGGGTGCTGTCAGGATGCTGTCCTTACAGCAGGAGTGGACACATAACACTGGCCTAGCTAATGATTTCCCTATTAATTCAGCAGCAACAGCAGCCCTCTCCCTGCTCTAACTAACTCTGCAGCTTCAGAATGAATCTAAGATGGATGCTGCCCTTGCTTTTTTATAGGAGGTGGGAGGGTCTGGGAGGGAGGGTATGCTGATTGGCTGGAATGTGTCTGCTGACTGTGAGGTACAGGGTCAAAGTTTGCTCAATGATGATGTATAGGAGGCGGACCGAACATCGCATATGTTCGCCCGCCGAGGCGAACGCGAACATGCAAAGTTCGCCGTAAACTGTTCGCCGGCGAACAGTTCGGGACATCTCTACTGGTCACTACATTGGGGGCATGTACGCTGTTCACTGCATTGGGGGCATGTATGTTGGTCACTGCATTGGGGGCATGTATGCTGGTCACTGCATTGGGGGCATGTACGCTGGTCACTGCATTGGGGGCATGTATGCTGGTCACTGCATTGGGAGCATGTATGCTGGTCACTGCATTGGGGGCATGTACGCTGGTCACTGCATTGGGGGCATGTATGCTGGTCACTGCATTTGGGGCATGTACGCTGATCTCTGCATTGGGGGAATGGTATGCTGGTCACTGCATTGAAGGGGGCATGCACGCTGATCTCTGCATTGGGGGCATGTATGCTGGTCACTGCATTGGGGGCATGTATGCTGGTCACTGCATTGGGGGCATGTACGCTAGTCACTGCATTGGGGGCATGTATGCTGGTCACTGCATTGGGGGAATGGTATGCTGGTCACTGCATTGAAGGGGGCATGTATGCTGGTCTCTGCATTGGGGGCATGTACGCTGATCTCTGCATTATAGGGGGCATGTACGCTGGTCACTACATTGAAGGGGGCATGTACACTGGTCACTGCATTGAAAGGGGGCACGCTGGTCACTGTGCATTGAAAGGGGGCACGCTGGTCACTGTGCATTAATAGGGGGCACGCAGGTCACTGTGCACTGAAAGGGGGCACGCTGGTCTCTGCATTGAAAGGGGGCACGCTGGTCTCTCTGCATTGAAAGGGGGCACACTATACCTTAATTACTGAAGGCCCCTTTAACACTTTTGCGACCTCAAAGTCACGCAATTTTTTACAGCGTTTTTTGCCGCAAAGCAATGCCTATTACATTTTTCTGTTTGCGCCCCCCCCAAAAAATTTTGAGCACCAGCCGCCACTGTTTGCCAGTATTTCTCAGCATTGAGGATGCCATTGATCTGTTCTGACCTGGCCTTACTAAATATCCAAATCAATTTGCAGAAATGCAGCCCCAAACTTGCAAGGAACCTCCACCATGCTTCACTGTTGCCTGCAGACACTCCAGCCATTCGCAACAAACTGCCTCCTGCTACAGCCACATATTTCAAATTTTGACTCAGTCATCAGTCGAAAGCATCTGCTGGAATTTTTCTGCACCCCAGTTACTATGTTTTTGTGAATTGTAGAGTCCTTGTTTCTACGTCGGAGGTATGGCTTTTTGACCTCAAATCTTCCATGACTTCTCTGAACAGTAGATGGGAGTACCTGGTCCCAGTGGTGGGATTCGGCCGGTTCGCACCGGTTCGTGCAAACCTGTTGCTAACATTTTACAAGTTCGCCGAACCGGTGCAGGCAGGGATCGGGCCGGTCCGATTCTCTTATAAAAATGCTGCAGCACTCAGCTTGCCCTTTCCTCTATGAGTCGGGTATAAGACAGTGCAGGCAGACTTTGCTTCCTGGTTAGTACTGACGTTTTCCCCCCATAGGAAGCTGGCTGGGCTGAGACTCAGCTACCTATTGGCTACCTTCCCTTGCCTCTCAGCCAATGGGTGCATTGCCCATTACTTTCAGCAGGCTTTCTGTGAAGAGGCATGGAGCTGCTCTGCAACTGCAAACTGAGGTGAGGAAGGAGAAGCGTGTTATGCTCCAATATGTTTAAAAACTGCTAGAAGTGCCTTCTTTCCTCCCTCACTGCCTCTTTCTTTCTCTCTCCTTCCATCCCTCTTTCTTTCCCCCTCTCTCTTTATTTCTCTCTCTACATCCCTCTCTCTCCCCCCCCTCCCTCTTTCCCCCCCTCTCTCTCTATCCCTCTTTCTTTCCCTCTTTCTCTCCATCCCTCTTTCTCCATCCCTCTTTCTTTCCCTCTCTCTCTCCCTCCCTCTTCCCCCCTCTCTCTCTCCATCCCTCCCCCCCCTCTCTCCATCCCTCTTTCTCCATCCCTCTTTCTTTCCCTCTCTCTCCATCCCTCTTTCTCCATCCCTCTTTCTTTCCCTCTCTCTCTCCATCCCTCTTTCTCCATCCCTCTTTCTTTCCCCCTCTCTCTTTCCCTCTCTCTCTTTCCTCCCTCTTTCTTTCCCTCTCTCTCTCTCCCCCCTCTCTCCCTCCCTCTTTATTTCACTCGCTCCCTCTCTCTCCCTCCCTCTCTCCATCCCTCTTACTTTTGTTCTTTCTTTCATCCTTTCTTTCTGCATCCCTCTTTCTCTTATACTCTCTTCCTCCCTCCCTCTCTTTTTTCCCTTTCTCTCTCTCTCCCTCCATCCCTCTTTCTTTCTCTCTCTCTCTCTCCCTCCACCCCTTTCTTTCCCCCGCTCTCTCCCTCCCTTCATCCCTCTTTCTTTCCCTCTCTCTCTTCCTCCCTTCATCCCTCTTTCTTTCCCTCTCTCTCTCCCTCCCTTCATCCCTCTTTCTTTCCCTCCCTCTCTCCCTCCCTTCATCCCTCTTTCTTTCCCTCTCTCTCTCCCTCCCTTTATCCCGCTTTCTTTCCCTCTCCCTCTCCTTCCCTTCATCCCTCCTTTCTCTCTCTTTCCATCCCTCTTTATTTCCCTCTCTCTCTCCCTCCCTACTTTTGTTCTTTCTTTCATCCTTTCTTTCTCCATCCCTCTTACTCTTATACTCTCTTCCTCCCTCTCTTTTTTTCCTTTCTCTCTCTCTCTATCTCTCCATATAGGGGAGGGGGGTTGCTGTGTCCACCACCACTCACTGATGTACTAACTCCCTGCTTTTAATTTAATCAGTTATGGACCGGAAGATTTCCCCCCTTTCATGACCAGGCTATTTTTTGCGATTCGGCACTGCGTTATTTTAACTGACAATTGCGCAGTTGTGCGACGCTGTACCCAAATAAAATTGATGTCCTTTTCCCCCACAAATAGAGCTTTCTTTTGGTGGTACTTGATCACCTGTGACATTTTTATTTTTTGCGCTATAAACAAAATAAATAAAAAGAGCGACAATTCTGGAAAAAAAAAAAAACAGTGTACACCACCCCCGCAGGAGCTGCTGATTAGATTATTGGGTCTACGTCCTGCCTAAAAACCCACAGAATTGGCTCGAACCCTCCCTAGGCACAACTGACCCAGAATAGGACTGGAATACCAAATGGCTACACAGATTGGAATATAGCACTTCAATAAATAATAATGACCTGTTACCTCTCTCCAGCTGCAGTCCTTCTGGATAACACAATGTGACCACACACAAGCTTGCTTTTAAACAGGAAAATTATTTACTGTAAATCAAATAAATAGTTTTGATACAGTAAAATATGACTTCGTAAAAGGATATACTGATTAATTAATCAAAGATAAGATAAATACTGTGATATCACTCCCCAAGGGCACATTAATTACTTCAGGAAATGTCTCAGAGCCTATAGGACCACCATCTTAATCACTATTATACTTTTGGAAATAAGGCTCAGCATTCAATTAGACACAGTACCCGACAGACAGACCTATCTGAGTCCCACATGCGGTTCCGCTGTTTCTTCTCTATATCTTCGCTAGCAACGTTGGTGCACTCGCGATTTGTAATCCACATTGAGGATGGATGATCAATAGAGAGAATGGCAGCAAACAGTTAGTAATCACCGCGGGGTGTCTGTGCAGGTTTGGCGGTAAAACTTCTGTGGGAGATGTACTGGGCCACCCGGTATATTGCCTTCTACTACTCTAAGGCTAACCCTGACTAAAGTTACTTCTTTGATAGATAGAGTCAGTTTTTGGGCAGGTGCCCTCTCACCAACAGAACTGGTTCCCAGGAACTCCCTGCTGCTGTCTCAGTCTCCGGCCTCTGTAACCAGCCGCGCTAGGTATTGGTGGTGGATGACTCTGGTCTCTGCAAAACATCGATGGGACCTCCAGGAAGGGTCTTATACTGAACATGAAACACTGCAACTTAGTCACTTCAGGCCCAGGAGTTTTTGGCCTAGCATGCAGCATCAGCCCACAGCGCTGGCTTCCTGCTTGTCTCACAGTGTCGTCTCAAGAGAGTGAGCCTGGCTCCTCCCTTCCTTTATAAAGCTTCCCCCAGAAGGCTGTGCTGTGAGGCAGTGCACCCTGGTACTCCAAGAAATTATGGATGATGTAGTCTGCTAAACAGGAAATCACAGAGCAGCTGCAATGTGTCATTTTGGCCACTAGATGGAGCCGAGTTCCTTCCAAATGTCAAACAGTCATCTTTATGCATATTGAAACCCTGCTACACACTCCCCCCACTTGAGAAACTTTGGTCCCCAAAGAGGACAACAGCATGTACTCCGGTACATATGTTGGCAGTACACAAAAAAAAAACATTAACATGTGCATAACAGGGAATTATCTTCCTTTTCATAAGCAGAGTTCAAACTCAACAACTGCATATTACAACACAGGTTCGACACAGGAACCTCCCACCAATTGTCGGGGGAGGGAAGGTAATTCTGTTCACAGACCCCCGACACTTGAGTGGCTTGTACAGATGTGCCTGGGGGTGAGCTAGGGTTGTCCTCCACCAAATCTGTGGTGGAAGAACTAGGCTGATCAAGAGTTCATTTGGAAGTAAGGATAGCTTCTTCCGAGCATTCACCCAATTGGTCATAAGTCAGTCTTTTGGGTGGGTGAATAACTCTTCTTTCCCTCTGTTCTTTGGGAGGCACGATCTCAAAAGGTACTAGGACCAGCCGCTTCTGGGGATTCTGCAAGGGCCTCTTCCTCATGTTCCAACACACAGGACTCGGAGGTTTCAAGAGCGGTTAGTTCTTCTTCAGAGAAAGGTGCAACCTCCTCCTCAGGATCTTCATCATCAGCTACTTCTTCTAAAAGCATGTGGAAATTCGGGGGCTTCTGCCGAAGGGTTCCTCTTTCAGCCAATTCAGATGAAGACAGGGAGGCAGGTGTGGGTTCTGGTAACTGAGATGACCACATCCAGTCAGGTACCTCCTCTTCATCTTCCAGATCTTCAGATGGAGAATCTCCCTCTCTCACATCTGGGAGTATCGACTGAGATCTGGTGACTGGTCTGGACATGCGAGAGGTCGAAGTGGACTCCGGCGAATCTACGACAAGAGGCATGTGAACTGCTTCAGAGAGAGGTAGTAGATGGTTCCTATGCCAAGTCTTGAGTGGACTCACACTTCCTTCGGGCCAAATTTGATACACAGGAAGCTTTGGTAGTTGCTTGCATATGACATAAGGTTGGGACTTCCAACGGTCTGCCAACTTGTGTTTTCCAGGGACACCCAAGTTCCTCAACAATACCCTGTCCCTGGGCTGCAAGTCTTGGATCTGAACTTTTAAGTCAAAATTCCTTTTATTCCTCAGCCCACGTTGATCAGATGTTGCTTGAGCTTTATCATAGGCCGATTTTAGACTCTTCCTCAATCGGTCCACATATACCTTGTGCGATGCTGAATAGGTGTGATGGGGCGAGATGCCAAAGGCCAAGTCCACTGGCAACCAAGCCTCTCGTCCAAACATTAAATGATATGGGGAATATCTAGTAGCATCACTGACAGTACTGTTGTAAGCATGCACAATGGCAGCTACATGTTTGCCCCAATGCTGTTTCCTTTCTGAGCTCAAAGTCCCCAACATGTCTAAAAGAGTCCTGTTAAATCGTTTAGGCTGGGCATCTCCTTGTGGGTGGTAGGGAATAGTTCTAGTCTTTTGGATGCCTAACAGATCTAACAGTCTCTTTATCAGTCTGCTTTCAAAGTCTCTTCCCTGATCTGAATGGAGGCGTTGCGGTAACCCATAGTGTACAAAGAACTTCTCTACAAGAACTTTGGCTACCGTTGAGGCCTTCTGGTCCTTTGTTGGGAATGCTTGGGCGTATCTGGTAAAGTGGTCTGTTACCACAAGGACATTCCCTTGACCACTCAGATCAGGCTCTAGGCAAAGGAAATCAATGCACACCAGTTCCATGGGTCCCTGGCTTTGCAGATGGCCCATTGGGGCTGCTTGACGTGGCAGGTCCTTCCCTTGTATGCATCGAACACAAGAATGACAGTATCCTTCAACTTCGGCCCTCATGCAGGGCCAGTAGAACCTGTCTCTGACAACCTGAAAAGTTCTTTCAGGTCCCAGGTGACCATGATTATCATGAAGAGCAGCCAGGACTCTCTCCCTGTATTTAGCTGGTAAAAACAGTTGCCAGGAGAGTCTGTTAGGAGTAACTCAGGGCACTGGATCTCCAAGGCTTCCAAAAGAAGTTTCCCAGAGGGTCTTCCAGCTGCTTCTTCCTCAAGTCCCTTTTGGACAGCCGGGGTAAATCTTCCCCATCAACTTGGGTCACCCTGCAATAGTATCTGGGTACTCCAACAGCCGAAACCCCAATCTCTTTGGCTCTTGATCCTCCTCTGGATCGAAGTTCAGTTCTCTGATATAAGGCACGCACCCCTTCTGGAGCCAGGTGGGTCCATTCTTCATCAAGTTTGTGTGGTGCATGCAACCTTCTGGATAAGGCATCTGCATCCCTGTTCCCAACTCCTGGCCGATACTTCAGGCTAAACCTAAAGCTAGGAGAGGGTGGCCAACCATCTATGTCCTGTGGCATTCAGCTTGGCTGTAGTCAACAGATAGGTAAGTGGATTATTATCCGTCTTGACAATGAATTCAGCTCCGTACAGGTAATTTTTCAGTTTGTCGACCACTGCCCACTTTAAGGCCAGGAATTCAAGTTTGTGGGTTGGATAATTCCTTTCAGCAGGTAGTAGACTCCTGCTCACGTAGGCGATGGGTCGCAGGTGACCCTCATGGTCCTGGTAGAGTACCCCACTCAGCCCATCTCGGCTGGCATCGACATGTAGTTTATATGGTTTTGTGGGGTCTGCGTAGGCCAACACAGGGGCAGTGGTTCGATTATTTTTCAACTGAATGAAGGCCTCTTCACATTCTGGGGTTCACTGATCCTGGATGGACTCCTTAGCCTTCCGGGGTCCCATGGCGGACTTCACCGGCTTGACCAGTTCAGGAATGTCATCTTCTTCGTTCTTTAGTAACTCATTGAGGGGTTGGGCAATCTTGGCGAACCCCTCCACAAACCTCCTGTAATAGGAGCAAAAGCCCAGGAACGACCGAAGTTCGGTCACATTTGTAGGTCTTGGCCAGGATCGGTGGCCACCCCTTCTGCAGACACGATGTAGCCCAGGTAATGGACCGAAGACTGATAGAACTGGCACTTCTCAGGAGAAAGTTTCAGGCCTTCTTCATGTAGCCTCTTCAGGACCTTTTCCAACCTCTCCTCGTGTTTTTCCAAAGTTCTGCCAAACACGATACATCATCCAAGTATACCAGTACCTCTATCAAATTCATATCTCCAACGGTCCTTTCCATCAGCCTTTGGAAGGTAACAGGGGCCCCTGACAACCCCTGAGGCATGCGATTGAACTCAAAGAACCCCATAGGGGTGATGAAGGCTGTCTTCTCCCGATCTTCAGGGTGCATGGGGATCTGATAATACCCACTCTTTAAGTCCATCACACTGAACCACTATGCCCCTGACAGGCTCTGTAGGGCGTCTTCAATTCGAGGAGTGGTATACTGGTCTGTGATGGTTCTTCTGTTCAGTGTTCGGTAGTCGATACAAAGCCTCAGAGATCAGTTTTTCTTCCGGACTACCACTATCGTTGTCACGTACCTGGTCCTGAAGCCGAAATGCCGAGAGGGCTCTCCTTGCGGCTGAGTGCTTGGTGTCCCTGAAGGTGGTAACAGGAAGCACGAAGCCCAAAGTAGCAGGGATTGGCAGCTGTGCCCCAGATGAGGGTTGATGGTAGGAATATATCTCTGCAGGTGAACACCAGAGGAGGTGAGCACTAGGACCCAGGAGTGCTGTGGTAGTTGCAGACTGCACACGGCTGGAAGTAGTTTGTAATGGAGAGTGCAGCTGGCAGGATCAACAGGTAAGTACTGGAAGCAGGTTCTGCAGGCTGGGTACAGCAGGTGGGCACCAAGGCAGATCACAGCAGACAAGGCACAGCCAAAGGCGTAGTCGGGGACAGAAGCAGAGGTCAGTAAGCCAGAGGTCAGCAGATCAGATAGCAGAGTCGTGGTTAGGCAAGCCGGGGTCATACACAGGGCAGATGACAAGAGAAGATCCGTGAACAATCCGAGGTCAGAGCTGGGAGCGAGACAAGAGGAATCCAAGAACAAGCCGGGTTGTCAACAGGTGATCAGAAGCAGCAACAAACACAGGAAGCAGGAAACAGGAAACAGGAAGCTGAAGACCAGTCAGCAATGTTCATGTGCCACAGATATCCTTTTAAAGGCCAGAGGGTGCTGGGATTGGACATCCACTTTGTGGGCCAGCACGCACACGTCTTCGCCCTAGCGGACGTGCGTTTGCAATACGTGCGTGCGTATTCATGCGGCTAGTTCCCTGACAGTGCCCCCCCCTTATGGGCAGCCTCCGGATGCCCAAACGTGACACCTTCTCAGGGTTTCTGTTGAAGAATTCTTGCAGTAACCTGGGGGCATGAATATTTACCTCAGGCTCCCATGAATTTTCCTCAGGTGGATATCCCTTCCACTTAACAAGATACTGAATATGTCTTCCTCGCTTTCTGCAATCCAGTATTGCTTCCACCTCAAATTCAGTTTCCTCGCCAATAGTAATTGGAGGTGGCGGTGGGTTCTCCCTTCCTGGGAAACGATCTGGAACAGCAGGTTTAAGAAGAGACACATGGAAGACTGGGTGAATTTTGTAAGATTGCGGAAGAGAAAGTTCGAAAGCCACAGGATTGATGATTCTTTTAATTCCGAAAGGTCCGATGAACCTTGGTCCCAGCTTACGAGAAGGACAGGGGAGTTTTAGGTTGGCCGTAGACAGCCACACTCTGTCACCAACCTTGAAGGCCGGGTTCTCCCTTCTCTTCTTATCATAATTCCTTTTATAGTCATCCTGGGCCTTCTGTATTGCCTCCTGCAGGGTCTGGTAATTCGTAAAGATGGAGGTTAATCTATCTTGTACTGCGGGCACATCAGTTTCTGGCAGAGAATCTGGAAAAAAGCATGGATGAAAGCCATAGTTAGCCCAGAATGGGGTTTGGTTGGTGGCCGCGTGCACTGAGTTATTGTAGGCAAATTCAGCACAGGGGAGCAGAGATACCCAGTTGTCCTGTGAAAAGGTGGAGAAACACCGAAGATACTGCTCTAAGGTCTGGTTGGTCCTCTCTGTCTGACCATTGCTTTGTGGGTGGTAGGCTGAGGACAAGCAGACATCAATATTTAAAGCTTTGCAAAGGGTTCTCCAGAATTTGGAGGTAAATTGCACACCTCTGTCTGATACAATGCTTTTGGGCAAGCCGTGAAGTCTCACTACTTCTTTAATAAAAGCCTGAGCCGTGTCTGTGGCTGAAGGTGTGCCCACCATAGGCACAAAATGCGACATCTTAGATAATCGATCAATGACTACAAAGATGGATGTGAATCCCTCAGCCGGAGGCAGGTCCACTATAAAGTCCATTGACAACATCTTCCAGGGCAAATCAGGAATTGGTAACGGCCTTAGCAGGCCCCAGGCTCTGGTGTTACTTCCCTTATTACGAAGGCACGTAGTACAGGAGCCAACATAATCCTTACAGTCCTGATTCAGGCCTGGCCACCAAAAAGATCGTTGAATGAGCTCAATGGTCTTGTGTACCCCGAAATGACCCGCTAATTGATGGTCATGACATGCCTTCAGGACTAGGGTCCTTGCTTCTTGTGGAACGAAGATCTTGTTATTTTGCCAGAAAAAATTGTCTTGTTTTTTCAAGGAACAAACTTCAGACTCCAGACACTGAGTGGAAGCTTGCTGGATGGCTGATTTTAAATCAGGTTGCAACAACAAAAAGTTTTGTGGTGAAAGGATGGTACTGGAGGAGGCTATTTCAGGGGTCTCTGGAAACATTCGTGAAAGTGCATCGGCCTTGCCGTTTTTTGACCCTGGCCTGTAGGTGATATGAAAATTAAATCGGGAGAAGAACAAAGCCCACCGTGCTTGCCGAGGCCTAAGGCGTTTAGCAGTCCTAAGATATTCCAGATTCTTGTGATCTGTAAATATCATCACTGGATGGGCAGCTCCTTCCAAAAGATATCGCCATTCTTCTAAGGCTGTTTTGATAGCCAGTAGCTCCCGATCACCGCCATCATAATTCCTTTCTGCTTGACTCAGCTTCCGAGAAAAAAAAGCTACCGGATGGAGCAAGGCTTTAGGCCCCATACGTTGTGACAAGATTGCCCCAGTGGCGACCTCGGAGGCATCAACCTCCAAGACATAAGGCAGAGCAGGGTCTGGGTGCCGAAGTATTGGAGCGGAGGTGAAAAGAGCTTTCAGTTTATTGAAGGCCGCCTGGGCTTCCTGGGACCACTGAAATCGGGAATGTTGACGTGTGAGCTGGGTAATGGGAGCAATAATGGATGAGAACCCTTTAATAAATCTCCTGTAAAAGTTGGCGAACCCCACAAATCTTTGGATTCCTTTTTTATCCACTGGGGCAGGCCATTCCAGGATGGAAGACACCTTTTGGGGGTCCATAGCGATACCATCAGTGGATATGATCAATCCTAGGAACTGGATGGTTTGTCTCTCAAATTCGCATTTCTCTGCCTTGGCGTAGAGTCCATGTTTCCTGAGGGTAGACAAGACTTTCTTTACGTGCACACGATGCAATTCAAGAGATGCAGAGAAAATGAGAATATCATCAAGATAGACTATAAGGAAGTAATCCAGAAATTCTCTAAAGATGTCATTTACAAGGTGTTGGAAAGTGGCTGGGGCATTGCAAAGTCCAAAAGGCATCACAAGGTATTCAAAATGTCCAAAACGGGTTCGGAAGGCCGTTTTCCACTCGTCGCCTTCTCTAATTCGGACTAAATTGTATGCACCTCGTAGATCCAGTTTAGTGAAAACTCGAGCAGCTCGAAATCGTTGAAACAGTTCTGGTATGAGAGGTAGCGGGGAAAGCGGTTCTTGACCGTAATTTTATTCAATTCCCTGTAATCTACACAAGGTCTGAGTGTATGATCCTTCTTTTGAACAAAGAAGATTCCTGCTCCTGCAGGGGAAGAGGATGGACGGATAAATCCTTTTTCCAGATTCTCGTTTATGTAGAGTCGTAGAGCCTCCAGCTCTATTTCTGATAATGGAAAAATCCGACCAAAAGGAATTTCTGCACCTGGAAGTAGTTCAATAGGACAGTCATAAGAGCGATGAGGTGGCAACACATCAGCTTTCTTCTTATCGAACACATCCAGGAAGTCATGATAGCTAGTAGGCACATACTGACCGATATCTGAGACTGCCTGAACGGTCAGGCAGCTGGGAGAGTCCAATGGTTCAGGAGCGAAACAATGCTGCTGGCAGTAGGCTGAAGGGAACATGATCTCCCCTTTAGACCAGTCAATCTTGGGATTATGGGCCCTCAACCAGGGAAGGCCGAGTATTACCGGAAACAAGGGGGAGTAGAGGACATCGAAACATAGGAACTCTTGATGTCCAGAGTCAGTAATCGTTAGAATTGGTTCAGTCTCTTGGGTAATGGGCCCCGACTTGGGAATGGTGCCGTCTGCCAGGTGAACAGTAAGACTCAGTCTTTTAGGTCTAAGTGGAATCTGTAATTTCTTAGCTAATGTAAGACCCAGAAAACAACTGCAGGCGCCTGAATCAACAATGGCTCGGAATTTGACTTCCCCTTCTGACACTTGCAGTGAGACAGGCAAGATGATATGAGCGGGGGAGGATCCAGCGACCGAGGCATATGTGGGACGAGAGGACAGGAACTTACTGGGTCTCACAGGGCAGTTTCGAAGGAAATGTCCCGTACCGCCACAGTATAGACAAAGGTTGGCTTGCCGCCGGCGGATCCTCTCTTCAGGGGTCAGGGAAGGCCGCAACAGGCCGAATTGCATGGGTGTAGTGGTGGTTACTGGAGGTTTGTAAGATTGAGTCCGTTCAAAGCGCCGCTCCTGTAATCGGCGGTCAAGCTGTATAGCCAACTGTATAAGGCGTTCAAGGGTAGTGGGAGCTTCCACCCGGGCCAGTTCATCTTTGAGCGCCTCGGACAGACCAAGCCGGAACTGGTACTTGAGTGCGGCTTCATTCCAGTCTGTATATGCTGACCATTTGCGGAATTCAACCGTATAGTCCTCTACAGGCCGATTCCCTTGCTGGAGTGTGTGCAGGGCCGCTTCGGCCGAAGCCATTCGCTGGGGGTCATCATACAGCTGTGCCATGGCTTCAAAAAAGGCTGAAACTGAGTCTAGGACTGGGTTACTTTGTTCCATAAGATGATGGGCCCAGGATTGAGGTTCTTCTGTCAGCAAGGAGATGATGAAACCGACTTTGACAGTTTCAAGGGAGAAAGTCCGTGGCTGCAGAGCTAGGTATAACTGACAAGCATTTTTAAACGCTCTGAATTTTCTTCGGTCCCCGGAGAAACGTTCGGGTATGGGGACCCTTGGTTCAGGTGGAGGTACCACTGCTGTGGGTATGACAGCGGTGCGTTCAAAAACAGCAGAGGCTGGAGCAGAGACCTCATGTGCGGTATTCTGGCAAGCAGAAAAGGACGTAGAGGGTATGCTGTGCAGGCGACCTTCTAGTTGCATATAGCCTTCTTGTAAATTCTGTACGGCTTGTGTGAGGGCTGTAACTTGTTGGCACAAAGCCTCTAGCGGAGACGCACCTCTGTCGGCTTCAGACATTTTATGGCTGACTGGTACTGTCACGTACCTGGTCCTGAAGCCGAAATGCCGAGAGGGCTCTCCTTGCGGCTGAGTGCTTGGTGTCCCTGAAGGTGGTAACAGGAAGCACGAAGCCCAAAGTAGCAGGGATTGCCAGCTGTGCCCCAGATGAGGGTTGATGGTAGGAATATATCTCTGCAGGTGAACACCAGAGGAGGTGAGCACTAGGACCCAGGAGTGCTGTGGTAGTTGCAGACTGCACACGGCTGGAAGTAGTTTGTAATGGAGAGTGCAGCTGGCAGGATCAACAGGTAAGTACTGGAAGCAGGTTCTGCAGGCTGGGTACAGCAGGTGGGCACCAAGGCAGATCACAGCAGACAAGGCACAGCCAAAGGCGTAGTCGGGGACAGAAGCAGAGGTCAGTAAGCCAGAGGTCAGCAGATCAGATAGCAGAGTCGTGGTTAGGCAAGCCGGGGTCATACACAGGGCAGATGACAAGAGAAGATCCGTGAACAATCCGAGGTCAGAGCTGGGAGCGAGAC
The DNA here is from genome assembly GCF_965119305.1 of Pelophylax lessonae. Taxonomy (NCBI): domain Eukaryota; kingdom Metazoa; phylum Chordata; class Amphibia; order Anura; family Ranidae; genus Pelophylax; species Pelophylax lessonae. The sequence goes on along the minus strand of NC_138768.1, from coordinate 791,761,127 downwards.
AAGAGGAATCCAAGAACAAGCCGGGTTGTCAACAGGTGATCAGAAGCAGCAACAAACACAGGAAGCAGGAAACAGGAAACAGGAAGCTGAAGACCAGTCAGCAATGTTCATGTGCCACAGATATCCTTTTAAAGGCCAGAGGGTGCTGGGATTGGACATCCACTTTGTGGGCCAGCACGCACACGTCTTCGCCCTAGCGGACGTGCGTTTGCAATACGTGCGTGCGTATTCATGCGGCTAGTTCCCTGACAATCGTAGAAGCATATGGGCTCCTGGATTCTCGGATAATCTCGGTCTTCTTGAGTTCTGCCAGCTGCTGACGTAGATCTTCTAAGTCACCTAAGGGAACTCGCTGGACTCTTTCTCTGAAAGGTTTGTCCTCACTCAGGCGGATCTTATGAGTGGCACTCCTGGCACATCCCACGTCAAACTTATCCTTAGAAAATATTTCTCTCCATCGAGCAAGTTGTGCCTTGGCCCTCTTCACCCATTCCGGTGGGAGGGCAGCGTTTCCAGAGCAGAGCTTTTCTATGACAACTTCACCCTTTTCCTCCTTTTCAATATCAGATGGGACAACTGGGGTAGCCGGGTTAGCTTGGCCCAACAGCACTCTGGCCGGTACCTTCACCAGTGTAGCAGAGGTGTTTCTGACACTCACTAAAACCCTTCCATGGTTTTTCTGTAACACCTTCAAAGGGATCACTTCGGGGATTACTTCTATCCCTCCCTGTTCTTCCTGTGGACCTGATTCAAAGATGATAAAAGGGCCTGGCTGTTTCCATGTGACTTTGACCGAAGCTTTTAGACAAGCCACCTCTCTCGGCTTCCAGATTCTTCCGACTCCTTCTGGAGGGGTCTTCTGCTCCAATACTAGTCATTGATAGGCCTGCCGTAGCATGGGGTAAATCCTTGGTGTTGAAGTATCCTGTCCCTGAACCAGTTGTGTCAGGAGGCGCCTTACAAGGTCCGTGTTGGTCCCTATGATGAGAGAGCTCTGCTGGCCCCTGGCGGACGAGGGCAGACCACCGCTAGGGTGTCGAAAGTTTCAGCTTTACCAGCTTTACCAGCCACTGAGGGGTCAAAGGTCAACTTGATTGGCAGATACCCATCATAGGGGAAACTTTGAGTCCCGATACCCCATATCTCCAGGTCTTCCAGTTTCTGCAGAGGTAGATGGGTGAGGTGTTTATCATAAAAATCTCTGTACAAAAGAGTCACTTGAGCCCCAGTGTCAAGGAGGGCTATTGTGTAAATTCCTTCTACCTGGACGGAGACTATAGGGGAAGGCCCGACCAAGTTAGTTGGGCATTCTCTTGAAGTGGCCTTGTTGTCTGATTCAGTTCTCTGCACCCAAGCTCTTTTCTTTTTTTTTGGGCCCGGTGTGCATTGATTTTCCTCCTCTCAGTAGCCTGGAGTATAGAACTAGGGGCGTTGTACCTAGATCTGACACTCTGACTCAGATTCCCTGAATCAGTGAGTCTCTTGGAGTCCCTTGAAACTGGTGGGCACCCGGTCGACTCCTTCACTGATGCCCTCTGAAGTTTTCCGCTGGCTTGCGAGGTTTTGAGACAACATCTCCTGGGCTTGGACATACTCCTCCAACATGTCCTACTCCTCGACAGTTGAAACAAGTTAGCAATCTCCTAGGTCTCGGTTCCGAGCCTACTCTAAGGTTAGGAGGTTTATCCGGCTTCTCCGACGTGTTCCCATTAGGTAGAGTGGATGCCTGACTAGTCAGGATGGACACCATTTCTATCAACTGGGACACCTGGGTCTTTTAGAGTTCAACTTTCGAGTCACCTTCTTCTGCACTTATCACTCTGACTCGAGCAGTTGAGTCAAACTGTCGACTCTTCTCTTAGTTGTCCAACATGACCTCTTCTTCTCTGACCATTCGGATCAGGTCAGGGTATTCTAGAATGCCACCATCTTGGCGATTTCAGAACAGTATGGCAATGTGATCTAAAGGTTGAGCCCCTCTCAGCACCTGCCGTGCACGAGTCTCATCCACCTTTCAGGGGTCTATCCCTTTCTTTAACAGGATCTGGTGGATGATCTTATCCAGGCGTCTAATAAACTCAGACAACTTCTCTTCCTCTTCTTGGTAACAGTGGTCTAACTGGTAAAGAACTTTAGTCACGTTCTCCGTCCGACCAAATACATCTTGCAGAATGTCCAGATAATCCTGCGCAGTACAGTTCTTTTTGCTTAGCTTGAGATTACGTACAGCCTCTAGTGCAGGTCCCCTTAAACTCTCTGTTTCTTTTGCTGTTCTGGTACCTCCCACTCTTCCAGAGCCTGAGTGGCAGTATCTAACCACTCTTCAAACCCATCTTCTGCTGAAGGCACAGGCTGTTTCCCAGAGAAGGTCCTGAGCTTCCTATATCCAGTCATCAGATAGTTTGGGGGAGTCCTTACTACATTTTGCTACGATTTCCCCGAGAACAGCACACAGTTCTGAGCTAAAGGAGGTCAAAGGTGGTGACTCTGGACTCCCTTCTTGAACACTTTTCTTTACTGGATCCCCCAGGAGTGGTGGATGTGGGACCTTCGGTAGGGACTTCTGGGTGTATCAAGAAAAGTTCTATTTGGTCGGTAGTCTTTATACTGGCCCCCTTAAAGTAATCAGGGACCCCTTTCCTCCACTCACACAATGCATAAGTGTGTGGAACAGTGGTGTCTGTCTTTATGTCACCCAGAATTTCCTGTCTGTGGACAGTGCCCTTAAGACAGGGAGGAGTTTTTCCTCAGTCCAGATCTCTCCCTTGATTTCAATCACCAGGCCATTTCCCACTACGACATTATCTTCCCTGCACCACTTGCCTGCAGCGGGGGGATCCATTTCTGCGTTGAGAGGGATTCTGTGGCTGAGAGGGCTGTGTTGCAGGACTGTAGATATCCCAGACGAGCCCCCACGTGTAGCACCACCCCCGCAGGAGCTGCTGATTAGATTTTTGGGTCTACGTCCTTTTGAAGAAATATTGCTAGAGATGAAGTAAGAGGCACCACATCCCATAAATTGAGTAACTACAATAGAGGGGGGCAAGTGGGACTTTAACGGTGCTAAATGATGGAGAAAAATCTGAATTCTCAAAAATTGTACATTTTATTACACATAGAAAGTGAGGACAAGACAATACATCAATATAAAATGATAAAATCAAGAAAATGCACTCGAAAATATCAACTCTACATGTTTCGCCATCTTCATAATAGCTTCTTCAGGAGTTTTCATAGACATTTCTCGAGAGTGAACATTTCTAAATAGCAAAGGGAGAAGACATAAAAAACATGACATGTGTATGTATATAGGGCTTAACTCAATGGTCCTAATATTGAGTGCCCAATTGATTTACATAATTATAAAGACAATGATACCAATAAAGTACCTTAAGATGACCTGAGCCCTTTCTTATGCCGAAGGTGGAGGTAATAGAGGTGACGCCACCAAAGCAAGCACAGAGGGGAAGGGGAGCCGAGACCCTCAGACTCCTAGAGTTGACCCATAGAGAGGGTGACAGCCAGGCTAGAGATGATAGATAGAGATAATAAAACCAGAGCATGGAAATACATTTCAACCCAAAATTTGCTATCTCTCCAATTGGTATGAGGCTAAATATCAGGTAAAAAAAGTTACCAAAATAGTCACCTGATTATGAATAAATGTGCAGTTGATTCCCTAGGTACCTCAATGTAACAAAAACAGGAAGGGAAAATGAAGTCCCCTTAATATCCCCCAAATGGGAGGTATCCCTTGAAACAAAAGGAAATGGAATTTGTTGAAGATAATAATAAATATAATAAGGGTCTGTCCAATTTTGAGGGTATGAATACTTACCCAAAATTGACAAGATTCAGCGCCTAAATTATCATGCAGTATTCAAAAGTTCACCGCCATTTCAATTCAACAGGTATTTCCAATAGTACACAAAAATGAAGGAGACTGCACGGGAAGAAAGAGAAAAAGGCATGGAAGAACATCATCAGCGTTGGAATCTACCAAAAATGTATGGAGAGGAGCAGGGTTTAAAAGATTTCATTTACCGCAAATGGTCTCAAAGATCATGTATCGTTCCCCGGTGGTCTAGTGTAATACTGACCATGTGGCGCCGGCATTTATACACCCCCTCCACTCCCTCGGCGTCTGACGTCACCGAGGGAGTGAGAGCGAGGTACGCCCAGTGGTCCAATGGAGACCGAGAAGGAAGTGCGTCATTAAGACGCGACCGCATCACATGATTCCGCCGGAACCGGAAGGTCGGGGATGACAACATCCGGTCAGGACATGAATGTAAGCAGAGGAGGTAATAGGTTGCCGAGAGGCAATCTAAAAAGGATCCAAAATGAAACTGACAGCATCGCCGAAGACCGGATTTCAAGGAAATATATCCGCAATGCCTATACAATGGGGAAAGAATCCAAAGACACAAAAAGGTCATAAAAAAGAGAAAATTACCCCATCTAATAGATAAATCAGTATAGTGATGTCAGATGACAATTAAATAGAAAAAAGATGTTAGTAAAAGCTCCATAAAAGGACAACTGGGCGTTTTGAAGCGGTGCTGCTACTCACCAGGTTGGACCATTTTTCCTGGAAAATAAATGTAGGGCACCGCGAGTGCCCATATGGGCAACCATAATAGAGGCTGAAAATAGGCTCGAATCCAAAAAGTCCCCCAATGTGCCTGCCCCGAGGTGTGCCACCTACAATCGCATCCACGTAGCGGCGGGGGTCAGGAAAAAATATATGATGAACAATTCACAGAATATTCTTGTTCTTTAAACGGTAATTTAACCACATCCACAGAAATAAACACATGTAGGCAATTTTGCCAAAATATATAGGATGTGCCAATAAAGGCACCTAAAAAGAGAGGACTTTGTAGCAAAAGTACAAGATCCAAAATGCTGACCAGCTACAGAGATCCTGTGCTGAATCAGCAATAAATACAAATGACATTATTTAGCCTAGAAAGGGTTTGAAACTAATGGATTCATTTATACCTGGATACTGAGTAGCTGATAGGTTAAATATCCACTTGGTTTCACGTTGCAATAGGTTTCTGTCTACACTTCCACCTCTTTCATTCAGTGGGATGTGTTCCAAGGCAAAAAAAGTCATCATCCTATCATCAAAGCCATGATATAAACCCATGTGTCGACTAATGGGACTTACGAACTTTTTGTTTTTGACAAGTTTAACATGGTCACGAATTCGATTAAAGAAAGGTCTTTTTGTTTTACCTATATAAAAGGCTTTACAACTACAATACATTATATAGACAATTCCTACTGTTTGACAATTCGCATAGAAATTCGGTCTATACAGTTTTCCATTAGGGAGAATGATTTCACTTACATTAGGTAGATATCTGCAGAAATTACATTTTCTGCAGGAATATGTACCTGTGAGTGTTTTTTTGGATTTGTTTGAAGGAGCATAATGGCTATGAACCAATTGGTCCCTTAAAGAACGAGACCTTTTAAACGTTATCTGGGGGCGGACATCAATAAATTTCGATACCTTTTCATCTGCCTCTAGAAGGTACCAAAATTTTTTAAGAATTGACCGTACCTGGTCATGTTGACCAGAATATCGTGTAATTAGACGTACCCCGTCGGAATTAGTTTTATTCTTCTTTTTGCCAAAAATCAACTCAGTCCTGTTCCATTTTTTCGCTCTATGGTAAGATTTTTTCAAACAGGCCCTACTGTAGCCTCTTCCCAAGAGTCTCCTCTGTAAGCTCTTAGCTTCTCTCTCGAAATCTTTAGATTTCGTACAATTACGTCGTAATCTTAAATACTGGCTGTATGGTATGCTGGATACTAAAGGTTGAGGGTGGGAGCTGTCTGCCCTCAATATAGTGTTACCTGCAGTGGTTTTGCGGAAGAGGGTGGAGGCCAAAGTGCCATCTTCATCTACATAAATGGTAATATCCAAAAAGTCCAAAGACCTTTGGCTATAAGTGTGGGTAAATTTGAGATTGAAGTCGTTGACTTTCAAAACCTCAAAAAATCTCAAAAGCATACTCAAAGGACTACGTCCTGCCTAGCAACCCACAGAATTGGCTCGAACCCTCCCTAGGCACAACTGACCCGGAATAGGACTGGAATACCAAATGGCTACACAGATTGGAATATAGCACTTCAATAAAAATAATGACCTGTTACCTCTCTCCAGCTGCAGTCCTTCTGGATAACACAATGTGACCACACACAAGCTTGCTTTTAAACAGGAAAATTATTTACTGTAAATCAAATAAATAGTTTCGATACAGTAAAATATGACTTCGTAAAAGGATATACTGATTAATTAATCAAAGATAAGATAAATACTGTGATATCACTCCCCAAGGGCACATTAATTACTTCAGGAAATGTCTCAGAGCCTATAGGACCACCATCTTAATCACAATTATACTTTTGGAAATGAGGCTCAGCATTCAATTAGACACAGTACCCGACAGACAGATCTATCTCCCACATGCGGTTCCGCTGTTTCTTCTCTATATCTTCGCTAGCAGCGTTGGTGCACTCGCGATTTGTAGTCCACATTGAGGATGGATGATCAATAGAGAGAATGGCAGCAAACAGTTAGTAATCACCGCAGGGTGTCTGTGCAGGTTTGGCGGTAAAACTTCTGTGGGAGATGTACTGGGCCACCCGGTATATTGCCTTCTACTACTCTAAGGCTAACCCTGACTAAAGTTACTTCTTTGATAGATAGATAGAGTCAGTTTTTGGGCAGGTGCCCTCTCACCAACAGAACTGGTTCCCAGGATCTCCCCGCTGCTGTCTCAGTCTCCGGCCTCTGTAACCAGCCGCGCTAGGTATTGGTGGTGGATGACTCTGGTCTCTGCAAAACATCGATGGGACCTCCAGGAAGGGACTTCTACTGAAGATGAAACACTGCAACTTAGTCACTTCAGGCCCAGGAGTTTTGGCCTAGCATGCAGCATCAGCCCACAGCGCTGGCTTCCTGCTTGTCTCACAGTGTCGTCTCAAGAGAGTGAGCCTGGCTCCTCCCTTCCTTTATAAAGCTTCCCCCAGAAGGCTATGCGGTGAGGCAGTGCACCCTGGTACTTCAAGAAATTATGGATGATGTAGTCTGTTAAACAGGAAATCACAGAGCAGCTGCAATGTGTCATTTTGGCCACTAGATGGAGCCGAGTTCCTTTCAAATGTCAAACAGTCATCTTTATGCATATTGAAACCCCGCTACAACAGTATTTTTTACTTTCTGCTATATAACATTCCCTATCAAATCTTTTCATCATTTTAGGCCAATTTGTATTCTGCTACATAGTTTTGGTAAAAAAAAAAAAAAAAAAAAAAAATCACAATAAGGGTATTTTGATGGGTTTGCACAAAAGTTATTGCATCTACAAACTAGGGGAAAGATTTATGTCATTTTTATTTATTTTTTTTACTAGTGATGGTGGCGATCTGCGATTTGTAGCGGGACTGCAACATTGCGGCGGACAGATCGGACCCCTAACTGACATTAGATAAAAAAAATTACACCATGCTTGAAAGTCGGAACTGGTTACTAAAATTTTTGAATCCCACCACTGCCTGGTCCCCACTGGTTTCTGCCAGTTCTGTTTTAATGTCACTGCTGGACATCTTCTAATGTCATAGAAAAGTAAGCATGATGTGTCCTTAATTTTCCTTGGCCAACCACTGCATTGATGGTCCTTAACAATGGCCATTTCTTTGTGCTTCTTCAAAAGAGCTTTTGAAATGCACATCTTGAAACTCCAGACTGCTTTAAAATCTTTGCCTGGAAGAGACCTTGCTGATGCAGTATAACTACATTGTGTCCTGTTGCTGTGCTCAGTCTTGCCAAGGTTTATGACCCGTGACATGAAACTATCTTCCACAACCTCACGTAAGTGGCAAAGTTTGACTGTTCTTCACCCAGTTTTAAGCCTCCTACATAGCTGTTTCTGTTACTGATTGTGATTCAACCTAAATATGAAAATGATGCTCATTAGCACCTGCTTGGTATAATTAGGTAATCATAAACCTGACTCTAATTCTACAAAATCCTTGACTTTGTGCAAGTGTACTATACAGTACTGTTCATATATACACTATATTGTCAAAAGTATTTGGATGCCTGCCTTTACACGCACATGAATTTTATTGGCATCCCAGTCTTAGTCTGTAGGGATCAATATTGAGTTGGCCCACCCTTTCCAGCTATAACAGCTTCAACTCTTCTGGGAAGGCTGTCCACAAGGTTTAGGAGTGTGTCTATGGGAATGTATGACCATTCTACCAGAAGCACATTTGTGAGGTCAGGCACTGATGTTGGATGAGAAGGCCTGGTTCGCAGTCTCCACTCTAATTCATCTCAAAGGTGTTCTATCGGGTTCAGGTCAGGACTCTGTCAACCTTAACTTGAGTTTGAATGTGATGGCTTAATTCTGAACACACAGCTACATCCCCATTTATAACCGCATTATTTTAGTTTTTTATTTTTACCCCCCCCCCTCCCCCAAAGATTTCAGTTTGTTTTTCAATTGAGTTGTACAGTGTATAGGTCACATTAAAAGTGGCAAAATTTCTGAAATTATTTATCTTTTGTCTCATTTTTTTACATTACAAAAACCTGACATTTTAACAAGGGTGTGTAGACTTTTTATATCCATTGTACTGTATATATACTGTCACCAGGGCAAGTGCAGTTTCACTATGATGACATTGTACTGCTGTGGCGGTAATCATGTACAATGGCTGGCTGCTCCAATACCACTGTATATCAGTGCCGCCAGTCATTGTCTGATCACCGCCACAAAGTACAAAGTCACCAGACCAGCGCTGCCAGTCAATGTCCCTAATTACTGCTGTCTACTCCAAGTGCCCTTTATCATCGACCACACCACTCACAGTGTCCCCGATAACTACCACACCAGTCATACTGTCCTCAATCACTGCCACTCCAGTCATATTGTCCCTGGCCACAGCCACACCAGTTACAGTGTTCCTAATCACAACCACACCAGTTACAGTGTCCCTGATCAATGCCACACTACTTACAGTGTCCCTGATCACTGCCACACTAGTTACAATGTCCCTGATCACCATCTCATCACTTAGTGTCCCAGATCAGCACCACATCACTTACAGTGTCACCAGACCAATTTTACCTGGCAACAGTGCCCCTTATCACTGCCACACCATTCATAGTGTCCCCACACCAGTGTAAGCCAGCAATGGTGTCCCTGGTTGTCACCACACCAGTCCCAGTGTCACCAGACCAGTGTAAGCCAGCAAAGGTGTCCCTGGTTGTCACCACACCAGTCCCATTTGTCATTTACACTGGTGTGTCACCAGACCAGTGTAAATCAGCTGCAGCATTCCTGATTGCTGCCACACTAGTCCCCAATGTCACTAGACCAGTATAAGCCAAAAAAAGTGTTCCTGTTCACGCCGCACCAGTGCAGTGTTGTCTCTGCCTTCCACCTGTACTACGCCTGGCCTGTTTATTGACCATATTTCTGTCTGTTGCCTGGACCTATCCTTTGCCTGTGTGCTGACTATGTCTTCAGCCTCAACTGACCCATTTGCAAGTCCGACTGACTATGTTGCTGAGAGAAACTAGTCCTAGCCATCCCCTGTGGACAACTGCACTACTAGAACCACAGGAACTTTTTTGTTCTTCCTTTCTTTAGCCTCCTGTACTTCTTTGCCAGTGTACATGGCATTAGTGGGGGCAGCAATGCACCAATAGGCTAGGCTTGCTTGGCTTATAGGAACCGTGACTGCTATAGTTGGCACCACACTAAGCTATATTCTCTGACCATTTGTATGGAGACAACCATTACAGTGATACACAAGATCTGGTATAAAATCAGTCCAAAAAGTCAAAATGTTTCACACATGTCGTACTGCAACTCAAGAGGAGTAGCAGAACGTGTTTTGACTTGTAATTCTAAGTATGCCCATTATGTGTGTAAGACATAGCTTATTAAAATAGAAACTTTGTTAAAAAAATATATAGTTTAAAAACATTATTGTATTTTTCTAAAATTTGTAGCAAAAAAAGGAAGTCTTCAAAAGACTCACCATGCCTCTCAGAAAATAACTTGGGGTGTTTGCTTTTTAAAATGTTGTCATTTTGTGGCTGTTTCCACATTAAAAAAAGGAATTGGATGCGTAATTTATGGACCTAGAACACCTAAAGGTGTAGGCTGTGCAAAAAATCTCACACATATGGTATCGCCATACCCCCCCCCCCCCCAATTAAAAAATGACATGCACAGTGCTACATACAGAATGTTTATCTGCTAGAGGTCAAGATGTACAGTGTATATGAGCCTCCTACAGTACTGGCCTGCTTGCCAGTTAACAGTTAGTCCATTTCTAATTTTATTTTTTTTTGATTTATAGAATGGGACCTTTTAAAAGAGCTGCTCTGTGTTAAAGTGATTTTAAAGCCTAGTATTCAATTAAAATAACAAGCATGTTATACTTACCTGCTCTGTGCAATGGTTTTGCACAGAGCAGCTCCAATCTTCCTCTCCTCAGGTACCCTGCCGGAGCTCCTGGCTCCTCCTCTTCTCTGTTCGCCCCAATAGCAAGCAGCCGCTATGTGGGCACACACACATGCTCGCTTCTGAGCCTCCCTGCCTGTGTTTATTGACACAGCATGGTTTCGATAAACACCCCCCCCCCCCCACTGCCATTTCATTGCTTGAGTCCCTTTGAGAAGAGGAAGAGAGGGGAGAAAAGACTGCAGCTGAACACAGCGCTGGATCTCTTACAGGCTTAGGTAAGTGTTTAGAGAGGCGGGGGGCAGTTACTGGGGTGTTTTTTTTTACCTTAATGCAGCAAATGCATTATGGTAAAAAAACACCCACCCTTTAGAACCACTTTAATTTCCTAATGCTTCCGTAAGTTGTATGGGCAGAGAGCTTATGTGAGATTTAACTTTAAGTTACTATCTTTGATCTGTGAATTATTTAGTAACATACGCCTGCTCTTTTATGGTTATGTAGCACCCTCTAGTGTGCTACTGGTGTCAGAAATCTTGCTCTGTAATTGAGTCAGAATTACTAGAGTTCAGGGCAGCATGATTCATACAGTCAGCTCTCTGGTGCCTCCCCCCGGTTCTGGAATGTTAAAAAATGTTCTGGAAGCTGGGGGGCAGAGGCTAGGAGGAATATTCTGTATATTTAGGGGAACTAAGCCTATCCCCAGGTGGTGGGCCTGGCAGGGGACTAAGTGAGCCCTTAAATATGATAGTCATGCTGGCAGGAGAGTCAGGTGGAAGATGGAGATGCAGTGCTGAGGAGACTGTCAGTGGCCCCTGAGGCGAACTCCTTAGTCTGGGGAAAGGTTTTCTGCCTCAGGCCGAGACTCAGGAGCTGGCCTGGGAGTATCCTGACATCATGAAAAGTGTGGGAGTCTTCCCTGAGAAGCAGCGGGAGCAAGGAGAACAGTGTAAGTACTATAGCACGATGCAGGGATTTTCAAGGGGAGAGACTGCCACATGTAGTAGGTCTCTCTTGAAGACAGCAGTGTGCTTAAGTCTTCTGTAACCTTGCCCTGGGAGATCTCCAGAGAGTCAGTCGGGTAGACTGGTGAAGAGAAGCAGCCAGGTGGGCTGGTGAGGAGGCAGCCAGGTGGGCTAGCATTTCCTGTATTGGTGGAGCTGGGACCAGTGTCTAAACGGGAGTTGGAAGTACTGCAGGATGTTCACAACACATTGTGCTACTTTCTAGAGGTATTGGGAGTTCCTAGCCTGTAAGGGGCTGTTGCTTATCTAAAAACGACTGTTTGCTTGTACAGAAGAATCACTCAGAGTTGTATATAGGGAGGAAGTTGTTCCTGGTTTTGTCCCCATCAAGTTGGGCATCCCATAATTCCTATCCCCATCCAAGTTATTACCTTCTAATGAAAACACAAAGCAAAGCACAAGGACTGTTCACTCTGTCTGGATGAACTCTGAAAATATTATGCGCCTGGCTGTGCAGCAGTGGGGAACCCTGTCACCTGTAACCCCTAACAGGGTAGTGCTATAGCTTAGTCAGCTTAAAAAAAGTCCATCTAGTTCAACCGATAGCTTAAAGCGGAAGTACAGCCTAATACCTTAAATTCTCCCCTGCAATCAATAACGTGAGCTGAGTTCAGGCTTACTAGTCAAAATGAAAAAATCTCAGTTTTTCTACCTTTATTTTGCAGTTTTCAGTGCTGTCACATTTCAATTCCTCTTCCTGCTGAGTCCAAGAGCAGCAAGTGGGTGTGGTTACTGAAAACCAATGACATCACTTCCAGGGAGGGACACTGTTCCTGTGTAGGCACATACAGAATGGGAGGAGCTGATCATAGGTTCCCGCCCAGTGTTCTCTCATAAGTAAGGATGCATTGTAGCTGGAAGTGCTCGGGGATCTCTACTCGACTAATTAATGGCACCTGTTCCCATTAATGCGACTTTGAAAACCAGCGACTTTGAAAAGGTACCTGCACTACTTCGATGTAACTTTTGATGCGACTTTGATCCAAAGAGTGTAAAGTTGGATCAAAGTTGCACTCTAAATCGCAATAGTGGAAACGTAGACTAAAGCTCTATGTCCACTAGTGTGGCCTTTGGACAGCGGTTTTGAAAAGATAACTGCACTACTTTGATGTGACTTTGATCCAGAGAGTGTAAAGTTGCATCAAAGTGGCATCAAAGTCGCACTCTAAATCGCAATAGTGAAACATAGACTAAAGCTCCAATTCCATTATTGTGACTTGTCATGCGACTTTGAACACACAAAGTCACATGACAAGTCACAGCCTATAGATTTCAATGGCACCTGTTCCCATCTATGCGACTTTGAAAAATCAGTGACCTTGAAAAGGTACCTGCACTACTTTGATGCAACTTTTGATACCACTTTGATCCAGAGAGTGTAGAGTTGGATAAAAGGTGCACTCAAAGTCACACTCCAAAGTTGCACTCTAGCCTAGTGGCTACATTTCCACTAGTGCGACTCTTAACCATTTGCCGACCGCCGCAAGTACATATACTGCGGCGGTCAGCCCCTCACAGGCAAAGTGACGTACCGGTACGTCACTAGCCTGTGAGGCTCTGGAGAGCGAGCGCGCGCTGCCGGAGGCGCGCTCCCGCGCGGTCACGGACCCCCCCGCGCGTGTGAGCGGCGGACCCGGTCGTCCGTGACAGCGGGAGAAAGGCAAGCGGCTAGTGTAAACAAGCCGCCTGTCATTCTCCCCTGTGTAGGAACAGTGATCATACGGTTCTACTATGTAGGACCGTTGATCATTGTACCTACACCTCAAGCCACAGCCAATCACAGTTATAATCACGCCCCTAGGGACACACACAGCCCCTCCCTCTCAAATTAAGTTAACCCCTGCACTACCAGTGTCATTTTACAGTAACAGTGCATATGTATAGCACTGATTACTGCAGTAATGTCACTGGTAACCCCAAAAGTGTCAAAAATGTCAGTCAAGGGTCCAATCTGTCCGCCCCAATGTCGCAGTCCCGCAAAAAAAATCGCAGATCGCCGCTATTACGGGTTAAAAAAACCAACAATAATGACAAAAATCTTTCCCTTTGTTAGTAAACATGATAACTTTTGCGCAAACCAATCAAAATACGCTTTTTGCGATTTTTTTTTTTTTTTACCATACATATGTAGCATAAAACAAATTGGCCGAAAATTTTAAAAAATTTAGATTTTTAAATTTTTTTGGGGGGGAATTTCATATAAAAATTGTGAAAAATATTGTTATTTTTGCAAAATTTACGTTCTTTTTTTGTTTATAGCGCATGATCAAAAAATCGCAAAGGTGATCAAATACCACCAAAAGAAAGCTCTGTTTGTGGGAAAAAATGACGTCAAATTCGTTTAGGTACAGCGTCGCACGACCGCGCAATTTTCCGTTAAAGTCACGCAGTGCCGAATCGCAAAATACCCCCTGGTCAGGAAGGGGGTAAAATCTTCCGGGGCTTAAGTGGTTAAGTTGTACGATTTAGAGTGTGACTTTTAGTGCAGCTTTGATCCAACTTTACACTCTCTGGATCAAAGTTGCATCGAAGCAATGCAGGCACCTTTTCAAATTCGCTGATTTTAAAAGTGGCATAGATGGGAACGGGTGCCATTGAAATCAATGGGCTGTGACTTGTCATGTGACTTTATGTGTCCAAAGTCGCATGACAAGTCATACTCGTGGAAATGGTGCCTAAAACGTATTACTTACATGTAATGAGCAATAGAAATCGATCTGTATCCTTCCAAACTTTTAAACATGTTCCTTTGTATCTTATTTCTTTCATATATTATGCCGGTCACGTGACCTCCCTCCCCTTCTCCCTCTCCCTCTCTCAGGAGAAGCTGCTAGCCTAAACAATGCTTTGAAGATCATGTTCTGTGAAGGATAGGAGGGATGGGGGTGGGGCTGAGCAGGTCTAGGCATGCCTGTCTAAGGCTGGCCATACACAATACAATTTTCTTATTCAATTTCCTTTAGATTTACCTTAAACTATGTAGTGCAAGGGCCTGCCTGACTGCATACAAATTGAAAGTGTTTAGGTTTGACCCTGTATTACATGGTTTTGGTAAATCTAAAGGAAAGTTGAACAAGAAAATTGTATAGTGTATGGCCAGCCTAAGAAAGATCGACATCCTTTTCAGGAAGAAAGAGAAAGCTTAGCAAATACAGATAAAGGGAGATAGCATTGTTGGTGAAGAACAAGAAGAAGCCGATTGTCCAGCTTAGATAAGGCTTTCTAAGCTACACAAGCAGCTAGCCAGAAAATGAATAATATCAACTATAACGATATTTTACATACTATAAATAGGAAAAATTTCATTTTGACTGGAATTTCCTTTTGAAGAACCCTATAGCCACAGTTGATCCAAAGGAAACTACAAATATATAAATTTAAATATAATTAAATAGTTTAACTGAACAGTAACAAATCAAACAGTATATATAACTAACTTTAGTGTTCAAGCTTTCTTTGGAAGTAAGGTAGAATGTTGTTGTCTATAAAGTAGTGGAAAAGAAAGTACAGTTCTTAAAATATATTTACTAGAAAAAGTATAAAACACTGAAATGACTTTGGTGTTGTAGAGTTTAAATCAGCAGTGACAATTAGAAGAGGCTTTTCTACTTTCTGCCAGATGGATAGATTGGAAGGGACCTGCAATGGTCAGACATTTCTCCATTACCTGTTTGTGACAGTAATAATGGCCCTCTGATCTTGGCTGACCAAATGAACAGAGGCCTTGTGGTGCTATTTAGTCTAAAATCTAGGAACAATAACCCAAAAACCTATACATGTTCTTTGGCTTGTTTTTTTTTTTTAAGAGGTTAGATAAAGCTGTCATTGTATCCTGAAGTGAGCGATATTGCTGATGTATCCAGGTTCAGGCATACTACGCATATACCTTTTCTATATGAGTAGTGTATTGTATTTCTAGGGCAGAACACACTCTCTCTCTACTGTACATACTTTATATAAAATGGTGTTATTCCTTGAACTCACATCTTATGCTGTGTGGGTGGCATGTAAGCTTTTTGTCTTCCCACTATTGACTGTTAGCTGTGATTTGTTGAATAGAAAATGTGTATGATTTGTGAATATATCCAGTTTTACTGTCTATTCTCCTCACCGGAAAATTGTGGGTATAATAGGACCAAACTTTGCATGCAACAGAAATTATTCCAATAATTTTTTTTTGAACAGGTTTTTCAGATCAATGAAAAAAACATGCAAGGAATTTCCCCCGAAGATTCATACCAAACCCTTAAAGCAGCTTTATTATATTGCAACTTACCGATTCTTGGATGTGGCAGCTGCATTAGTTTTCTTGTTTAAGATTTCTTTCTTTCTACTTTCACCTGGTGATCTAGCCAGCTTTTTCAACAGAACAGAATTTTCTGCAGTTAGAGGGTTGAGACAAGCTATGTAGCACTAACACTGAGAGGGATGCTTACAATGGACAGCTTTTATTTATGTAAAACTTTTATATGTTAGCTGGAGTATGGCTTCAATATGTTAGTGTTTTTAAATCTGCTAGTGTATCCAACACTCCCCTCCCCCCAGACTAACAATGCTGCTGTCCAAAGGTGCCCCTGTAAGGGATACTAAATGCAGGTATCCAGCAGGGATGAGCAGATCATTGGGCTACACCTCAAGAAATCAAGAACCAGACCAAGTAAGATTAAATAAAGTTTAATAACATTAATAACACCCTTCCAACACCAACAAACCATACACAATGTAAAAGTGGAAAATAAACTTGATAGTTGACACAACAAACCCAGAACAACAACCCAACTCATAAATGCTATGTATGAAATGGAGAGAGCTCACATGAACAGGGCAGGATGAGAAACAAGGGGAGTGGGGCAGGATACAGGGTACTGGGTGGGGGCAACAGGATACTGGATACTAGATGCAGGGTACTGAAAGCAGGTCACAGTAAAACAAGGGGCAGGGGCAGAGCCCACAGGTAGAACACTGAAGCACCAATCTTCTTCAAGGGATGGATTGAATACCTTCCCAGCAGCCAGTATCAGGTGGAACCTAGTTACTAAGATAAGCTGGCTGAACACCCCCCTGTTTGGTTGGCACCAGAACTCTCAAACATGTAAATAGTTCTGACCTGAACCATTAACTCTAGTAAAGTCCATGGGATGCGAACTTAAAAATCCCCATTTTGAAGGCTTATATGCACGTTATCGGCCATAAAAAGGGTATGGGGCCCGGTTACTGCCCTAGAGAACATGTATCAATACAAAAAATGTTTTTTCAGAAAGATCGTTTTTACAGGAGCAGTGATTTTAATGATGCTGAAAGTAAAACAATAAAAATTTCTTTAAATATAGTGTCTGGGGGGGTCCCCTACACTGCCTGTAAAGTGGCGCATCTGTACCATGTATTGAACCTGCTGCATCAAAACTGACATTTATAAAAAGAAACAAAAAATTACCTTTTAGGTGCCGGCAATACAATACCATTACAAAAATGTTTTTAAAAAATGCAGTGAGCCCCCCCCTCCCCAATCCATACCAGGCCCTTTGGGTACCTCCCACCCATTCACCAAAAAAGTGTCAAAAAGAAATAAAAACACACACACACAGTTTTTGACAATCCCTTTATTAAAAAAAAAAAAAAAAAAAAATGTCCCTGGATGTAGATCCATCATCAATCACGATGCCCCCACCACCACCGGACCAGAAAAAATAAAAAATAAAATGCTCTGCCTATGACGAAGGCTAACCACCGACTACCTGCTCCATCGTTTGACAGTTCTTATATAGGTAAGGGCAAGGGACACTTTTTTGGTGAATGGGTAGAGGTACTCATTTACATGGGGGGCAGGGATCTAGATACTGATAAGCCCCCTGCCCACAGACCCCAACAGGGGGGCGTTCTTTCCTGGCCTGCCAGGCTGCATGCTCGGATAAGGGTCTGGTATGCATTTTGGTGGGGACCCTGCGCCATTTAATTTTTTATTCTTGGCGTGGGGGTTCACCTCAAAATCCATACCAGACCCAAAGGGTTTTTTATAAATTTTTCTATTGCCAGCAATGTTTTTTTTTTTTTCCACTGTCACCTGGGAAGCCCATTGAGTGCTGATGACTCATCCATTGTTAAGGATGACACGGCCGGCTTCCCGGCCCACTCCCTAACAACCAGCTATTCACTGTGTGCAGTGTGCAGTGAATTGCGGGGCACTCGGTGGGCGAACATCCCGCCGTGTGGCCCTCAAATTCGGATGTACGCTGAATAGACGAACAGGCGCTGTTCTAGCCAAACTTTTGCTCAGCCCGAACTGCTTGCCCAACTCTATACAGGATGTGTGTTTCAGGATCACCAGGTGAAAGCAAGGGAAAATACCTAAACAAGAAAACTAAGGATTGGTATGCTGCAATATATTACATTTTTGGTTTTGGGTTTAATACCACAGTAATGCCAGCATGCCGCCTGGCTGTTAAGGAAAGGGAGAGGGTGAGCATGCATTTCCCATTCCCTGAAACATACCTGGCCACATGTGCTTAATATAGGGGGTATTTCTTTGGCAAAGCACCTGGCCCACTGTTGATGAGGGCCTTTTCCCTGCAACCCTGACCCAGTCGTTGTGGGAGTATGTGGGTGGGGGCTTCTTGGAATCTTGAAGCCTCATTTAACAACAAGAGGACACCCACTTATTGACCCACCATTTGAATGAGTAAGGGGTGCATACAGGCACTTGGTATATTTATAGTGAGTAGTATTTGTAAGTTGTAAGATTGGGGATTTAGTTATATTCTTAAATGGGTACATAGTATTCCCAGCTGTCATGTAAATGAACGAGCTAGGTGACATCAGTGGTTCTTCAGGATGCGGTGGGTGCAGGCACCTGCTGCTTCCCTAGCAACCATTTACAACAAAAAGCTGTAGTGTTTGTGCAAGTGAAAAGCCCTAAATGTTTGGCATTTGAAATAGTAAATGTTCTGTTCCAACTTATGTTTAGACCGAACACTCAGCTCTTCCCTTCTGATTGGTACAAGGAAAGAAGGTAAAGTTGAACTCCTGGAAAAATTCAAAACTAACCTGGCAGTGGTGCTCTCCCTGCGCTGCAAAGATTAAATGTCTGTTTTTGTCTAGAGTGCCATTCTACCATTAGAGTTGGGGTTTCCCACTGGAAAGGGGAGTTTTGATTTTTTTCCCAAGTTTCAGCCTTAAAATGTTACTCTTTTTACACTGTTAGCATATATTAGAGACAATCGCCATAATCGTTCATAAATTGTTGTTTTCACTTTTATTAAATTATTCAATCCTTCTCAGTGCTGCTTATTTCCTCCATCCTTTTCTTTTTTAGGAACTTCCTGTCTATTGACAAAACCTGGCCTGGTTTCAGACCTATGCCAAGAGAAACTGTCACATGATATCAGGCTGCCACCCAAACAGCTACATCTAGGGAACTCCCCGCCCCACAGCCACACATAACGAAGGGGAGATGATGCTGCTGACCAGTGGCGGCCCGTCCATTGGGGGCGCAGGCTCGCCGCCCCCCATCCATGCATCCGGCCCCTTAATCTACATGCAGGGCGCCGGGCACATGGATTCCAATGGGGTTTTTTTTTTCTTTTTTTTTTTTTAAGCAAAGGCTCTAATAGGCTTCAAAAAAGGGTGGGCTCGGGGGGCAGAGCACTGCGCTCTGAGCCCACCCAGTTGTGTGAAAATAGCGAATAAATATTCGCTATTGTCACATGGATTCTCCTCCTGGGCAATCAGGAAGCGGGTCCTGAGACCCGTTTCACGGTTGGCCGAAAGGAGAAGCCATGCTTTTGGCCGAGGAGGAGGGAGGAGATGCAGGGGAAGCCCAACCCACGGAGGAGACTGAGGGGGAGGGGGAAGCAGCCACCACTGCCTGCCCTCCACATGTCAGTCCAGGGTGAGTGAGCCATATATATATATATATATATATATATATATATATAATGTGTGTGTCTGTGTGCCTCTATGTGCCTCTGTGTCTGTGTAAATCCAGGAAGTAAACAGTCAGCAGATTCAGCTGTTAAATTAATTTTTAATTCAGTTAAAATGGCTCAAGCCCAGTGTTGCCAACCCCCGAGAGGGAAATTTACTGGCAGAACGTCCAAAATTTACGGACGGCACCAATTTTTTACTGGCACTGCAAAAATGTACATATACAGGCAGTTTTCAGTGCTAAACCGTGCAAATATCAATACTTAAACTATAAACATGTAGATAGTGCTATTAGCAAAGTGTTTAGGTTAAACAAAAGTCAAAAACCATATTTCTCCATTAACATGAAGATCAGATTAATATAACCCAGCCAGCACAGCGTTCCCCCATATATCAGAGTCCACTGCATTCCCCTTTACATCAGAGTTCCCTTTTACATCAGGGTCCGCAGAGTTCCCCCTTCGCACTGTAAGGGGAGAATCCTGCAGACTCTGATGTAAAGGGGAACGCCAGGAACTCTGATGTGGGGGGGCAATCTGGTGACCAGAGACCACCTTACACAGAGTGAATACATTAAGATATGGGGGGGAGGTTACTAATATAGAGGGATCTTTATATCAGTGCCCCCTTACATCAGTGACCCCCCCATCAGACTGGTCTGGCGGCTCTGTCACTAACCTCCTCTCAGGTGCACTGTGCAGGGCTCAGTCAGATGGCCCCTGTCTCCACTCCGCAGGCCCCGCACATCTGACTTCTCCCGTGACCCCCCATCCCGGCAGCGCTCTCACTCTTGACTCCTCTCCAGAGTCCAGACTCCCCTGCAGACATGATAAAAGACAAGAGATGGTCAAAGACTGCGGACATGGTACAGGAGGTGGTCAGAGACTGCGGACATGGTACAGGAGGTGGTCAGAGACTGCGGACATGGTACAGGAGGTGGTCAGGGACTGCGGACATGGTACAGTGGGTGGTCAGGGACTGCGGACATGGTACAGTGGGTGGTCAGGGACTGTGGACATGGTACAGGAGGTGGTCAAAGACTGCGGACATGGTACAGGAGGTGGTCAGAGACTGCGGACATGGTACAGGAGGTGGTCAGAGACTGCGGACATGGTACAGTGGGTGGTCAGGGACTGCGGACATGGTACAGTGGGTGGTCAGGGTCTGCGGACATGGTACAGTGGGTGGTCAGGGACTGCGGACATGGTACAGTGGGTGGTCAGGGACTGCGGACATGGTACAGAGGGGTGGTCAGGGACTGCGGACATGGTACAGAGGGGTGGTCAGGGACTGCGGACATGGTACAGAGGGGTGGTCAGGGACTGCGGACATGGTACAGTGGGTGGTCAGGGACTGCGGACATGGTACAGTGAATGGTCAGGGACTGCGGACATGGTACAGTGGGTGGTCAGGGACTGCGGACATGGTACAGTGGGTGGTCAGGGACTGCGGACATGGTACAGAGGGGTGGTCAGGGACTGCGGACATGGTACAGTGGGTGGTCAGGGACTGCGGACATGGTACAGTGGGTGGTCAGGGACTGCGGACATGGTACAGAGGGGTCATCAGGGACTGCGGACATGGTACAGAGGGGTGGTCAGGGACTGTGTACATGGTACAGGAGATGGTCAGAGCTCTCCACATGAGTGTCCTCCTCCTAAGTCCCCTTCACCTCTCCACAGCCACAAACATCAGTGACATTACTAGTGCAGAGTGAGTGAAGCTGTGACACTGCCTGTGGAGAGGTTAAGGGGGCACAGGAGAAGGACACTGATGTCCTCTGCCCCCTGACTCATCTTTCTACTCCAGTCTGCTCCTGCTAGCTGTCGGAGGCTCGGAGCCCCAGCACTTACCAGTCCTCTGCCTCGGCTGTCAGTCTGCGACTGCTCTGTCCACTCCACCAGGCATCCATCTAGCGGCAGCATCTCCTAGTCCACTCCAGATAGACAGAGTGAGTGACTCTGCACTGTAGCTAGCGGCCGGCTGCGGCGGCGGCGGCGGGAAAACTTAAATTATGGCGGGGGCGGAGGCAGGGGCGGGCGCAGGAAGGCAGTGCAGTGGCACTCGTCCAACGAATAGTGCGAGTTTGGCAGTCTGCATCGCTGCGAGAGTCGAGAGAAGAACTCGGGGATCTCCGGAACTGCGCGCCGCGCATGCGCAGTTCTGACAGTGCCGCCGCCGCAGTAGATTTACGGGCACTTTTCTCCTGCTACGGGCATTTACGGGCAGGAGAAAAGTGCCCTTTTTTTACGGGCTGTCCGTAAATCTACGGGCGGTTGGCAACACTGCTCAAGCCAGATTTAGTGGAGGAAGATTTATTCAGCATATTTGGCAAGTACAAAATCACAGTATATATAAAATAATATGTGTAGCACAATTCCCAGCCATTTTGCTGGATATGAGTCCACCTCGGTTACCGCTAACAACAGCACATTTAAGCATGTTTCTCCAAGTGTGAGCACTGAGACAATGACCAGTCTAGTATCTTTGGGTTTTTGTATTTATGTTGTAACTTGGATAGGAGAAGGGATAAGTGGGATACTCCTAGAACTGAACTATGCACAATTTGGCAGGGACACTTTAAAAAAACACTATTTGGCGCTGACTTGACGCTGGCAGAATGCCTATCAACGCTGGCTTGACACTGGTTAACACTGGCCGGATGCCTGTTAACGCTGAACTGACTTGTGACTGCTTTCTGCCTAAAGATGTCCTCTTTGAGCTCCCTTAAGCACTCTTGCTGAGGTAGCTACTTGTATACCGCTGCACTGCTGAACACTTCAGGGCCCACACCGGCGCCCCCTTTCTCTCAATTATCTTCAGGGCTTAGACTCTAGCACCCCCTTTCCTAAGCCTCCTCTACTGGTTAGCTGGCTCCCGGATCCCTTTGACCTTCTGGAGTGGCCCCCTCTCCTAGGCAGACCCCTTGGAAGTTTCGAGTACTAAACAACACTGTTTTTCCTGGAAACTTCTGCCCAGGAGCTCCACTCGGTCAGCAACACTCTGGATCCTCTTCCTGCAGCCCAGCTCAACCTCCGGTCCTCAAGGCCGACTGCCCATGACACCCTTACTTGCTCTGACAGGAGGAGAGACAGCCCTCAGCCTCCTCCTGGGACTCTGCTTCCCGCCAAAGACACTCTGTCACATGCTCCCTTTAGACTTATATCTGATCCCAGGGTGCATTGCGGCAAACTCTGCCCACTGAGACAGCTATAAGCCCTGGTGCGCTATTGGCCAGGTTTCCTCCACTGTCCAATAAGAGCCCTCATTGGATACAGTGGGGAGACTCCCCAGACTCAACAGACCACATCTGGAAACATATGACAGCCTAACTGAATGATCAGTCCCCCCGGAAAAGCACACAGGGCCAATATATACTTTTCCTAGCACCTATCTAGGAGGGTGCTACACATGCAAAGTGGTTGGAGAAAAGCTGTAGAATGGCAAAATTACAAATTATGTAAGCAGACTGCAGTTCCTCTTTAACTCATCACCAATCAGATATTCTTTAGTGAAAACTGCAGATTTAAAAAGGCTGAAAACAACTTTTGAAAGTACATTAGCGTGCTAAAAATTATACGAAATAGCTGAAACTTGCTACCCTGCAAGGGCCGAAGGATGAGCCGAGCATGGCACTCGCTGATACCTACCTTTATTGTTTAGCAGGACAGCTAAAACACTTAAACGCTTGGGTATCCCCAGATCTGCCATGTGAGGCCCATCTTGCCTCAATCATACATGTGGACAGCTTCTTGTTGGCCCTAATCTTTGTCTCCTCATTTACCTACAGTGGAGTTGCCTATTTTGACACTGGCACCATCAGTGTGGAGTGAGGCTAAGAAGATCACTACATACTCTGATACCCTCTGGAATTATCTATTTGGAATAACCCCATTTTAGTTCAGTTATACACTCCTTTGATTACTTACATCCGCAATGTAACTTACTCCATACATTTTTTTTAATGTACTTGCTGTTACAGCTTGTTTTGCATGCCTTATTTAGGTCCTAAAGTCCTAAGCTATCTAATTACCCCCTTATTGGAGTGCTATGGTCTCAGGGCCCTAATGGGGCGATCTCCATGCCAAACTATGCACAGCACCTCTGTTGGTCAAATTTAAATGTCAATCTTTGCTCCCAGTAGCTTAGCTTTCAGCCTCTATGCCCACAGGTCTGCTCTTTCTCTGGTCCCCAGCACAAAGGACTGATCTCTGGCTCAGGCCATGTGCCTGGATGGCATGCACACAGGGAAATACATGTGCACACTCCAGTCCCCTCGCTGCAAGAGGAAGTCACTCTGTCCACAGTGTGGGAAAATACAGCTCCATTCTCCTCTTTATCACTATTATGTCTTTTTATGGGAACTGTAGTCCGGTGGTCCATAGGCTTACACAGTATAGCTCCCCTTCTGAACTTCATATCCCACAGTCTAAAGTGGCTGTCATACAAGTCTCTTGAGGTCCTTTACCTTGTCAGTTTCCCCTAGTGGGTGGAGCTGATGTGGTGCTAGGCCATTCAGCATGACAATCATAGGAGAGTACACAGAGAGCAACTGCAGCACAGCGTCCAAGATTTACCCTCTTACTCTAGCCAAGCACCTGGCTATATATATATATTATTATTTAGCCTTGCTGATATGATGCCCTAGACTTGCTTCCTTTTGTTACAGGATTGCAGCTATTCACCTTATGTGTGATGTTGTAAACACATTATAAGGGTTTATTGGTTTGTTACTGGACTGGTATTGTACTGCAAAATTAACATCCTCTGTAGTTTTCTCATATGCATTATGTACTAAGTATTCTGTCATTGTAAGTCTTTTGCAATAAACAGAGTTAAAAAAAAAAATAGAAGGTTTTGGTAAATGGGTTTAGAGCTAATTTAACCACTTCCAGAGCGCCCTATAGCAGCTTTACTGTTATAGGGCAGCTGTCCTGTGCAGAATCACGTATAACGGTATATATATATCCTGTACGTAATTCTGCATTTCCGCCTATAGGGCAAGCACACGCCGCCAGCAGGCCGCTTTTGCTGTGATTAATTAAAGCAGAAGCTGATCTGCTGGTGCCTGCCACTGGATGTCTGTCGGCACCTGCCAATTGTCAGTAAAATAGAAAGAACGGAGATCTGCCTTTGTAAACAAGGCAGATCTCTGTTTTGACTGAGGAATGGATTTTATGCCCCTTCAAAGCAGGGGAAAAAATCCATCTCTTCTCCTAGTAAAAGCGTATATACAGTACACAAAAACACTGGCTAGGCACACAGTTAACCCTTTGATCGCCATAGATGTTTAACCCCTTCCCCGCCAGTGTCATTAGTACAGTGACAGTGCATATTTTTAGCACTGAACAAGGTATTAGTGTCACTGGTTTCCACAAAGTGTCAAAAGTGTCAGATTGCCTGCCGCAATATCACAGTCCTACTATAAGTGGCTGATTGCCGCCATTACTAGTGATATATGAAAGCAAAAACACACATCACATTGATGTGGTACAGTATCTCACAAAAGTGAGTACACTCTTCACATTTATGTAACTATTTTATTATATCATTTCATGTGACAACACTGAGACTTTACTTTAATTTACTTTACTTTTAATTTACTTTACTTTACTTTAATGACACTTTACTACAATGTAAAATAGTGATTGTACAGCTTGTATAACAGTGTAAATTTACTGTCCCCTCAAAATATCTCAACACACAGCCAATAATGTTGAAACCGCTGGCAACAAAAGTGAGTACACCCCTAAGTGAAAATGTCCCAATCGGGCCCAATTAGTCCATTTTCCCTCCCCGGGGTCATGTGGCTCATTAGTGTTACAAGGTCTCAGGTGTGAATGGGGATCAGGTGTGTTAAGTTTGGTGTTATCGCTCTCACTCTCTCATACTGGTCACTGGAAGTTCAACATGGCACCTCATAGCAAAGAACTCTCTGAGGATCTGAAAAAAATAATTGTTGCTCTACATAAAGATGGCCTATTCTATAAGAAGATTGCCAAGATCCTGAAATGGAACTGCAGCACGGTGGCCAAAACCATACAACGGTTTATCAGGACGGGTTCCACACAAAACAGGCCTTGCCATGGTTGATTAAAGAAGTTGAGTGCACGTGCTCAGTGTCATATCCAGAGGTTGTTTTGGGGAAAAAGACATATAAGTGCTGCCAGCATTGCTGCAGAGATTGAAGGGGTTGGGGGTCAGCCTGTCAGTGCTTAGACCATACGCCACACACTGCATCAAATTGGCCTACATGGCTGTCATCCCAGAAGGAAGCCTCTTCTATAGATTATGCACAATAAAGCCCGCAAACAGTTTGCTGAAGACAAGCAGACTAAGGACATGGATTACTGGAACCATGTCCTGTGGTCTGATGAGACCAAGATAAACGTATTTGGTTCAGATGGTGTCAAGCCTGTGTGGCGGCAACCAGGTGAGGAGTACAAAGACAAGCGTGTCTTGCCAACATTTAAGCATGGTGGTGGGAGTGTCATGGTCAGGGGCTGCATGAGGGATGCCACCACTGGAGAGCTACAGTTCATTGAGGAAACCATGAACGCTAACATACTGT
This sequence comes from Pelophylax lessonae, assembly GCF_965119305.1. Taxonomy (NCBI): domain Eukaryota; kingdom Metazoa; phylum Chordata; class Amphibia; order Anura; family Ranidae; genus Pelophylax; species Pelophylax lessonae. The sequence continues at coordinate 791,735,109 of NC_138768.1, read as the reverse complement.
GACATACTGAAGCAGAGCATGATCCCCTCCCTTCGGAGACTGTACTCCTCACCTGGGCCTGCAGGGCAGTATTCCATCATGATAACGACCCAAAACACACCTCCAAGACGAACACTGCCTTGCTGAAGAAGCTGAGGGTAAAGGTGATGGACTGGTCAAGCATGTCTCTAGAGGTAAACCCTATTGAGCATCTGTGGGGCACCTCAAATGGAAGGTGGAGGAGCTCAAGGTCTCTAACATCCACCAACTCTGTGATGTCGTCATTGAGGAGTGGAAGAGGACTCCAGTGGCAACCTGTGAAGCTCTGGTGAACTCCATGCCCAAGAGGGTTAAGGCAGTGCTGGAAAATAATGGTGGTCACACAAAATATTGACACTTTGGGCCCAATTTGGACATTTTCACTTAGGGGTGTACTGACTTTTGTTTCTGGCGGTTTAGACATTAATAGCTGTGTGTTGAGTTATTTTGAGGAGAAAGCAAATTTACACTGTTATACAAGCTGTACACTCACTACTTTACATTGTAGCAAAGTGTCATTTCTTCAGTGTTGTCACATGAAAAGATATAATAAAATATTTACAAAAAGTAAAGGGTGTACTCACTTTTGTGAGACACTGTATGTATGTGGCTACAGAATTCAATAGTGATATTTTATTATTAATTTAAGAAATCTTTAGATCTCAGTTTTAATTTGTTACCACCCTGTTTTCTCAAGTACAAGAAACATACATATAATTGAAATTGTATTTGTGTTGAATTATTTAAAGCAGAGTTCCGCTCCCCCACGAAAAAAATTAAAAGTCAGCAGCTACAAATACTGTAGCTGCTGACTTTTAAATAGTAGAATTTACCTGTCCAGGGAGCCTGCGATATCGGCACCCGAAGCCGATTTTTGTATCGGCTCGCGGTTGCTGCCGCCGCCATCCAGGGTAAGAGAACCCAGCAGTGAAGCCTTTTGGCTTCACTGCTGGTTCCCTACTGCGCATGCTGCGCTTTGTAATTTGTCCAGCGACGGAGGAAATAGGAGGGGGCTGAACTTCTGAGGGACAGCGCCGCGGTGCTGTCTCCCGGAAGTGGGGAAGGGTACCTGTCAAAAACACGTACCCGTTCAGCCCCCCCGAAAGGTGCCAAATGTGGCACTGGAGGGGGGATGGAAGCATATAAGTGGAGTTCCACTTTTGGGTGGAACTCTGTTTTAACAAGAAAATTTTGAACTGATGTTTTCATTTTATATTCAGCAGATTCTAAAACTAAGATATGATTATTTTTATATATTGCAGGTATATTTTCTCTGGTGTCATTCAAAGGATGTGATCAAATCTTTCAAAACACTTGAAAGGTGAGCAAGATAATTTCCTAATAATTTACTAAAATAACAATGCAATGCTGTTCATTTTTTCTGTAGACGAAAAACCCCCCAAAAATGGAATTGCCCATAGCAGTCAGAAGGCTTCTGTCCATTTCTAACCTGTGCTAGAAACATGAAATCTGAATGGTTGCTGGATGAACACATGTACAGCAGAATCATAATGTCATGTGGTATCTTGACCAAAAACGTTTGTTTCTAGTTTTGGATAAACTCTTTGCTGGAGAGATATTTCTTCTCTATAGTCCTGGTGGCCACCGGGACAGAAAGTGATGGGACTTCCAAAATGTTATTGTTTTTACCAGAACAGGAATATAGGGGAAATCCTTTGATGAAGACAACTTCTTAAAGCTGAACTTAATTCACCTCCCCTTTCTTTCTCGCCAATGTCTATATCTTTACCCAATTTTCTTCTGGGTTCAGGATCTTCAGCCATCTTGATTGATGTAACTCATGCACATGGGAGCTCAATCATTCCAACCGGAATTCAGGCATTAAAAAATAATACTGACCACAGTCCCCTACTACTGTATATCCAAAACGAACTAAAATAAAAGTTTTGGCTCTAGCCAGTGCCATCTTAAGAGCATTATAGGCCCCCGGGCAATGCAGTGCACTGGGGCCCGCCTACACAATCACCCACGAGAATAAAAATGCAAATTATGGATAAGGCGATATAAAAAAATATATATATATATATTTGTGTGTGTGTGTGTGTATATATATATATATATATATATATATATATATATATATATATATATATATTTTTTTTGCTTTCAGTTCCAACTGCAAAACCCTCTCCATGTACTATAATTAGCCCAGGCACAGGTGATGTATGGAGATCGGTGTATCCTCTGATCGGACACATCGTATCCTCTCAGCTGTCACAATACAAAGACGTTTCCGCTCCTTTCTAAATATAGAACAGTGATCGCTGTGCTCCCCCTCCCCCCAGCCAGTGTCACCCCCAGTCCCCGGACTCACATGCAGCGCTGCTCCCCATCATCTCTGTCCCCGGGACTCCGCCTGCACAGCACATGAAGGGAGGACGTGGGTCCGTGGGTGGAGCCATTCTTCTAGGCGCGGAGAGGAGGACGAGCCGACGAGGAGGATCCTCCTCCGCAGTGCATGATGGGTCGGCTCTCAGAACGTCACTGGTTGCTAGATGCCAATCGGCTGGCCTTCTTAGCAACCAGTGTGCAGTGGAGACAGAGCCACCGGCGGACAACGGGGGGGGGGGGCCCTAGACCACCAGGTAAACTAATCTGGCCTGGGGGGGACAGTGTAATTGCCACCCTGTGTGTGGGGCCCCTTGGCAAGTGGGGCCCCAGGGCAACCTCCGGGCATGCCCATTGGAAAAGACGGCCCTGGCTCTAGCTACACTTCAAGGGTATGATCAGTTCAAACATCTGAGTACTCTAAATTGTTAAAAGATGAAATCTAACCAATAATTATCACATACCAATCTCTTTTTGGCATGTGGCACATATAAGCACATATGAGATTTAATCCCTTGTCAATAGTTGCTTTAATTAACCACTTCACCTCCGGAAGATTTACCTGACCAGGCCATTTTTTGAGATACGGCACTGTGTTCATTTAGGTGACAATTGCGCGATTGTGAAATGCTGTACCCAAATAAAATTTATGTGATTTTTTTCCCACAAATAGAGCTTTCTTTTGCTGGTATTTGATCACGTCAGTGGTTTTTATTTTTTGCGCAAAACAAAAGAAGACCGACAATTTAAAAAAAAAAAAAAAAGAGAACATTTTTTTTAACTTTCTGCTATAAAACATATCCAATAATAAAATGTAAAAAATCTAATTTCTTCATGAATTTAGGGCAGAATGTATTCTGCTACATGTTTTTGGTAAAAAATTGGTTTTACGTGACTACGCGTCTACAAACTATGGTATATATTTACAGTATGTCATTTTTATTTATTTATTTTTTATACTAATAATGGCGGCGATTAGCGACTTATAGAGGGACTGCGATATTGTGGCGGACAATTGGACACTAACTGATAATTTTGACACGTTTTTTGGGGACCAGTGACACAAATACAGTGACCAGTGCTAAAAATATGCACTGTCACTGTACTAATGACACTGACTGGGAAGGGGTTAAACATCTAGGGCGATCAAAGTGTTAACTGTGTGCCTTTGTTTTTGTGTATTGCATGTGCTGCTTTTACTAGGGAAAGAGAGGGATTTTATTCCCTGTTTTGCATACATAGGCAGATCTCTGTTATGTGTGTTTTTTACCGATGATTGGTGGGTGCCGGCAGACATCCAGTGTCCGCCCACCCGCAGTTTGGCTTCTGTTGTGAATAATTACAGCAGAAGCGGCCCGCTGGTGGCGCGCAGGCCCCCCTGCCAACGGAAGTGCAGAATCAGCTTCAGATGACGCCCAGGAGTAGGGGCGAAACGCCTGAAGCAGGAATCTAGCATCATATGTCACTTCTGGTCGGTGGAACACACCAACATCATTTCCGGTCTAGTCTAGACGGCGCTCTCACACTAACGGCAATCGCATTGCAAATTACCTATGTAAGTGTACTACTTTTTGCTTTTAATTTTCAATAAACGTTTTTTAAACGGAGGCTCTTCTTTGATTGTATATTCGGGCACCGGAGAGTCCATTGGGAGAACCTTCCAATCCAGGAATTACAGAAGGCATAACTATTCCCTATTGTTTGAGTCCACTGGGAGAACCTTTTGTTCCAGAAACCATTAAGTGGCAAAGTAAAGACTCTGAACACACGCTTGATTTCCCCATTGTTTGGTGAGTGGGGACACAAGAGGGGAGCATGGAGTGGTCTGCACCATTATAATTCAAACACGAGCCCTTTTATAAGAACCATCTATTTTTCAGCTGTTTAAGAGCACAGCTTTTTCTCAACTGCTTTATGTATTTGCACTTTAGTTTAGTGATATAGCACAAGTCTTTATTTTATTTTATTAATTATATAGTAAAGAATTGTTGATGCACATTTAGGCTCGGTTCACACTAGGGCGTCCTGTGAGGCGACCTGGTCGCCTCACAGGTCGCCGCAGGTCGCCTCCCATAGGGAAGCTGCGGACCCGTTCTAATAGGAGCGACACAAGTCGCTCCGACCTAGAAAAAGGGTCCGGAGCTTCTTTGGGGCGACCAGGAGGCGACCGCCATAGACTTCAATGTTATGAAGTCCGTGGCGGCCGCTCCGAGGTCGTGGCGCGCTGCTCGCACCGCGACCTCGGAGGTCACCACCCGAAGTAGCGTCGCGGTAATGTGAACCGGCGCTTAAGTTTTGTTGTTTACACATATATTTATTTGGGAACTAGAGAAGGGCTGATAGCTTTACCATTTTACATGTATATACCTAAACCTGTGCAGGAGGGCCGCCTTGTAGCTGTAAATCTGCTATAGGGCGGTCCGGAAGCGGTTTAAAATCAGTGCATTGCAAATGCAGCACTTGTCATTAGGGGTTAAATTTCATACTCCCGTACAATAAAATCTCCTGTTAAGCCGCTAGTAAATAAGCCTGTTTTTCTTTTGGGAATAAATGCAATGCCTTGCTGTTGCCCTGTCAACACAATGTAATGTAATTAATTGGTTACAGTTAGCCCTCATAAGTCAGAAATTGTAGGCTCCTCAAATAAAATCTGTGCGTTGCGCAATCTAGGAATAAGGCTTGGCAATAAAGTATATCGGCTAGAGACGGGGATATGAATGGAACATGAACTTTCACAATGTGAACTTTTGTAATCCAAACTGCTTTCTCAATGACTCAAACAATGTTATTGCAACTTGATATAAGGCTGTATAACTAAGGCAATGGTGTTTACTGATACATGGAATACCTGAATGCTTAAAGGAACCTGCAGAGAAATACAGTCTTTATTGCATTTTGCAATGTAATGTGAATTAGCGTGACTCCCTGCTTTAATTATCAGGGTAAATGTTTGGGGATAAGTATACAAAAGACATTTATTTCCATTTATCACTTAGTAACATACTTAAGCTGGCCATATACTCATCAAACTCCATTCCAATCATGCTGAATCACCCAAAATTTGCTCCATGGGATTCCCTGTTGGCAACACCTTGGTCAACAAAAGTCATTTTTTCAATCAACTTTTGTAGAAGGAGCCAAATGGAAAGTTGTCGGTGACTGCATCTAATCAGATTGTGCTGGTACTGGAGAGAGTCCAGAGAAGGGCAACAAAAATAAGGGGAATGGAGGACATCAGCTATGAGGAAAGACTACAAGCATTGAACTTATTCTCTCTGGAGAAGAGACGCTTGAGAGGGGATATGATATCAATGTACAAATACTGTACTGGTGACCCTAACATAAGGAACAAACTTTTCAGAGTAAGGGAATACAATAAGACACGTGGCCACTCACTAAAACTAGAGGAAAAACACTTTAACCTTAAAATACGTAGGGGGTCCTTTACTGTCAGAGCAGTGGGGATGTGGTACTCTCTTCCACAAGCAGTGGTATCAGCAGGGAGCATCGATAGTTTCAATAAATATTAGACAGTCACCTTAAAAACCACAGCATACAGGAGTATACAATGTATGGTTAACATCAAACACACACACACATCATAGGTTGAACTGGATGGACTGATGTCTTTTTTCAACCTCCCTAACTATGTAACTATGTAACTACAGTCAGGTCCATAAATATTGGGAAATCAAAACAATTCTAATCTTTTTGGCTCTATACACCACCACAATGGATTTGAAATGAAACAAGCAAGATGTGCTTTAACTGCAGACTTCCATCTTTAATTTGAGGGTATTTACATCCAAATCAGGTGAACGGTGTAGGAATTACAACAGTTTGTATATGTGCCTCCCACTTTTTAAGGGACCAAAAGTAATGGGACAGATTAACAATCATAAATCAAACTTTCACTTTTTAATAACTGGTTGCAAATCCTTTGCAGTCAATTACAGCCAGAAGTCTGGAATGCATAGACATCACCAGACGCTGGGTTTCATCCCTGGTGATGCTCTGCCAGGCCTCTACTGCAACTGTCTTCAGTTCCTGCTTGTTCTTGGGGCATTTTCCCTTCAGTTTTGTCTTCAGCAAGTGAAATGCATGCTCAATCGGATTCAGGTCAGGTGATTGACTTGGCCATTGCATAACATTCCACTTCTTTCCCTTAAAAAACTCTTTGGTTGCTTTTGCAGTATACTTCGGGTCATTGTCCATCTGCACTGTGAAGCGCCGTCCAATGAGTTCTGAACCATTTGGTTGAATGTGAGCAGATAATATTGCCAAAAACACTTCAGAATTCATCCTGCTGCTTTTGTCAGCAGTCACATCATCAAAAAATACAGGAGAACCAGTTCCATTGGCAGCCATACATGCCCACGCCATGACACTACCACCACCATGCTTCACTGATGAGGTAGTATGCTTTGGATCATGAGCAGTACCTTTCTTTTTCCATACTCTTCTCTTCCCATCACTCTGGTACAAGTTGATCTTGGTCTCATCTATCCATAGGATGTTGTTCCAGAACTGTGAAGGCTTTTTTAGATGTTGTTTGGCAAACTCTACTCTGGGCCTTCCTGTTTTTGAGGCTCACCAATGGTTTACATCTTGTGGTGAACCCTCTGTATTCACTCTGGTGAAGTCTTCTCTTGATTGTTGACTTTGACACACATACACCTACCTCCTGGAGAGGGTTCTTGATCTGGCCAACTGTTGTGAAGGGTGTTTTTTTCACCAGGGAAATAATTCTTCGGTCATTCACCACAGTTGTTTTCTGTGGTCTTCAGGGTCTTTTGGTGTTGCTGAGCTCACCGGTGCGTTCTTTCTTTTTAAGGATGTTTCAAACAGTTGATTTGGCCACACCTAATGTTTTTGCTATGTCTCTGATGGGTTTGTTTTGTTTTTTCAGCCTAATGATGGCTTGCTTCACTGATAGTGACAGCTCTTTGGATCTCATATTGAGAGTTGACAGCAACAGATTCCAAATGCATATAGCACACTTGAAATGAACTCTGGACCTTTATCTGCTCCTTGTAAATGGGATAATGAGGGAATAACACACACCTGGCCATGGAACAGCTGAGCAGCCAATTGTCCCATTACTTTTGGTCCCTTAAAAAGTGGGAGGCACATATACAAACTGTTGTAATTCCTACACCTTTCACCTGATTGGGATGTAAATACCCTCAAATTAAAGCTGAAAGTCTGCAGTTAAAGCACATTTTGTTTGTTTAATTTCAAATCCATTGTGGTGGTGTATAGAGCCAATATTTATGGACCTGACTGTATGTAAGATACAGGCACTGTTGAGAAATTCTAAAACAAGCCACCTGTCAGAATACTGTAGACTGCAGCAGGATATTTGCCCGTTCATGCTATTAGTGCTGATGGAATAATCTTTTAGCTTATTTTAATTCAGTCTGCAGGCTGAACAAAATAAATCAACACTATATTGTCAAAAGTATTGGAATGCCTGCCTTTACACGCAGATGAACTTTAATGGCATCCCAGTCTTAGTCTGTAGGGTTCAATATTGAGTTGGCCCACCCTTTGCAGCTATAACAGCTTCAACTCTTCTGGGAAAGCTATCTACAAGATTTAGTGTGTCTATGGGGATGCTTGACCATTCTTCTAGAAGCGCACTTGTGAGGTCAGGCACTGATGTTGGACGGGAAGGCCTAGCTCGGAGTATCTGTTCTAATTCATCCCAAAGGTGTTCTATCGGGTTGAGGTCAGGACTCTGTGCATGCCAGTCAAGTTCCTCCATCCCAAACTCACTCAATTATGGTTTTATGGACTGTTAGCTCAAATCTTGTCAGGAGGCAATTTACAAGATGATATACGGCCCTTTAGTTGCTAATGGGATAGTGAATTCCCTCTCTCCAGCTGGGAGATGCGAGGACACAGCGTACTCAAACAAGGTGTAGGCACATCTGATTTTATTACAAGTTTAGCTCATATTTAAGGCAAGTTTGAGCGGGAAAAACTGCCTTAAACTGGTTACAATTCATCGGTCAAATTAACAATAGAGCATATCTCACAGAAACAGTACATGAAAAGGTTTTTGTGTTCCCTATACACCTGTGTATGTGTGGGGTGTCGTGTGTTGGAGATTGTGTTTGTGGGAGAGCCGCTCTGTCTGTGTTCAGCTGTCATGTGTTAATGTAAGCAATTGTCAAATGTGTTTAGGTGGTGTCAGTAATCTCTATGCGCAGACTTAACTTTGTCAAGTGTCTAAATGAATGAATGAAAAGGTGTTTGACATGTAAACTCCTATCAATGTCTTGTCGTTTAAATGCAAAATATGGCTGTCTGATGTCCAAGGTGTATGAATGAGGTGTGTCAAATGGCTTGTTAATGACATTAGCAAGGGCCCACATTCCATCATAGAATGGGCCCTAGTTGAAATGTAATATTTTAGTAAGGCACATTGATACACTCTTTCAACCCAACCTTTGATCCCAACTTTATTCATAAAGGTGGGATCACTTAGAGTCTGTGAATAGCACTATGTGCCCTCCTGGGATATATGTCCAACTATGAATGAGCTGAACATTCTTGACATTCCTGGGTTGTGTTCTTGTATGAGTGCATGTCATATTATTGGTAACTGACTTGCACAAAACAGGTGACATTATATTCTAAAGTGTATGTAGGCTGGTGACTTGGTTGTGTGCACATAGGGATATAACTTCTTAGAATTCTATCAAATCAAAAACAGACATGTTCAATGGGGAGGGCCATAGCTTGCAAGAATCCATGGCCTGAAAAATCCAAACTCCATATTATTGCAATAAAGTCACTACAAATAGACCCTGGCAGCACATACTACCTGTTGACTATAGCATGTGAATTTTCAACATCTCCTAAAGCCTTTGCCTGGAAAGGGCAAAAATAAACCTCCCCTGTTCAATAGGAGGAAAAAATTCCCTTTCGACCCTCATCTCATCAGAGCGGTCAGGCTAAATCCCTGGCAGTTACAACGTTAAACACTGTCCTTTGTGTTCAATAGGCTTGACTTCGACTGTAAAGTGGAGACATGAATGTCTCCTGTCTCTCTCTTTTCCTGGGGTGAGGAAGGGCAAAATGAGGAGAGGTTCTCCGGGTGGTGAGCACATGTTGCAAGTAACCAGACAGTGGCTACTAGTGCTCAGCTTGCTACAAAGCGTATCACTATTGCACGAATGCGAAGTCTTCCAGGAGTAGGGGTGTCCGTTGGCATTGTACCAATGCGTCTGTCTAGATCCAGCTGGAATTTGTCTGGTGCTCGTCACAATCTCCGGTAAGTCGTCTGGGGCTCGTCACAATCTCCGGTAAGTCGTCTGGTGCTCGTCACAATCTCCGGTAAGTCGTCTGGTGCTCGTCACAATCTCCGGTAATTCGTCTGGTGCTCGTCACAATCTCCGGTAATTCGTCTGGTGCTCGTCACAATCTCCGATCCTCAGTCGTGGGGTCCAGAGGTGGGGCTTCCGTCTGTCTTGATGCGTGGATCCAAACCGGGGAGTCGTCTGTCAATACCGCTGTTCTGGTCACTGCTTGAACTGTCGCAGGAGGTCCGTAGGGTGGGTCTAGCGATGTCAGCTTATGGAGGGCCTTCACCAGGACTCTATCTCCAGGCTTGAATGGGTGGGTCGGTGCACCTGTTGGCAAATGAAACGAGAGCGAAATATCACCATAATCACTGTTTAATTTTTTCAATTAATTCTGCCACATATTCCTCTTGCAAAATCTCTAGATATGAGAATTTATGGATTCATGAGGTTGGGAAGGGTTTCCCCATCAAAATTTCAAAGGGAGATAGCTTGGTACTTGGTCTGGAGTCATTCTGACTTCAGCAAGAATAGCAGGTAAGTACAGAGACAAGAATACAAGTTTTACAAGAATGGCAGGAGTATATTGCGGCACTGGGCTTCTGGCCTCACAGGCAGGCAGCAAAATAAATGCTAGTAAGAACTACTCGCAGCACTGGGGTTTAGGGCCTACAGGAAGGCAGGTAATTTTAAGACAGGAAGGATACCTAATGGCACTATTTTGTGAGAACACAGCATGTCCACACATGCAACAATGGTGAGGGCCCTTGGAGGGGTTGAACTGCTTTGTATTTCTCCAAAGGTCGAGATGGGTTAGCTTGCAGTCCTCTGACTCACCCAAGCAGGCAGCTACCTAGAACTGAGAATACCTTGACTGGCTAAGATGCTGTGATCACTGAACAGCAGGGAGTAAAATTCAAGCTGTCTTGTGTACATGGACACATAGAGACACACAAAACAGCTAGAAGTAAGTACAAACATAAATTTATACGGGTTTGCACAATTGCTCGGTGACACCGAACAGGAAATTGAAACCAAATAGCCTTGGAGACACAGGATCTGACTTCAAGGACCATTTATATGCAAAGCCTGGGCAATGAGTCACCTTAGAATGAAAAGAGATGGCTTGGCAACTAATTGAATTCACCGGAGGAGGTTACCTTGTCTTAAAATTTTAAATCTTTAACAATATCAAAGTAGTAACATATCAAAGTAGTAACGCTGTCATAAATTCATTATAATTCTTAGCACACTATCAACAAGTCATCCAATTCCATCCTATTTTTTTTTTAAGACCAATATACTAAAAGAAAACTTTATAAGAGATGCTTAATTATCTAAGGCATAGAACCTCATTAATGCCAGAGCTCATATGTCAAATTAGAACACATCAAATGTCTGACACCCAATGAATAAGAACTTTTTAACACCCATAAAAATAGTCTAATTAATCAGAAAAAAAAACAATTTGTAAACAATACTCTCATAAGGTTGAGTTGTCATTGAGGGCTGTGATTGTCCTTCGTTCTGAAAGTCTCAAATTAAATTTGTCTGAGAAATGAGCATCAAGAAAACTTTAGTAACAAAACATTTTAATTTTCCTCCTAAAAATAAACCAACGGTTAGAGGAATTTAGCATACAGTAAGCATGTCAAACATTTTCCTTCCTAACAGTGCGCTTCTCTAATACCAAAAATTGTTGACGTCAAATTAATTATTACCACGTGGATTTCTATATTTTTTTTTTTTTGTTATGGTATACAATAAACTTAAAGAAAAAAATTATTATTGTTCACCATGGTTAAAAAATGAGCAGCTCAAAAATAAACATTAGTAATTTCCCATTTATACGTCACCATTCTTTTCACCCATTCCATTTGGAACATCCTTCAAAACTGTTTTTTTTTTTTTTTTCTACAAAAGCAAAACTGATAGTTAATACATTTGCATAAACAATTAACAGATTCTTTAGTACTTCCTCTTCAAGTTCACCCAGCTCAGTCAATTTGTATGACAATTAAACTCTTTACACTCCCTTTTGCAATTCCCTGTGTCACAGACAGGAGAGGGGGGTGGGGGGGGGAGGGGGGGTTTGTGTGCTAAAAAAGGCACCAAAATTTTTGTTTTAAAAGGTCAGTGATAAAAAAAGTCAGTGACACAAAACCTCAATGATACAAGTTCAAAATTGCTTACGATTTTTAAGGATAGAAATACAATTTTAGTCCTTAAGGTCACATTTTACACACCAAATATATTTTCTTGCTTCTAAAAGCTGCCATGACCAGCATAGTACGGATTTACCTTTTTTGTTGTACCCGTGGCAAAATAACATCACTTTAAAACATAAGTAATAAACATAAAACAAATCATTATGCAACCAGTATTCATTCAGTGTTATGAAATGCTTTGCTGATGCAGCACCTTTTAGGAACAGTGTTAAAACGAACACAACATAACGATTCATGGATTTAAGGTTGCCCATACACAATACAATTTTCATACAATTTTCCTAAACGTAAATTTCATTATTTTCTCGGGATTCTCCTTACCTTGAGAATTTCCCATTATCTTAAGCTCAGAACACAAACTGAGATCAGCTGAGTTTGAAGGTTTATATATATATATATGTATATATAGGGATGGTGAGGTCAGTATTTAGACTTTATTGGAAAACCTAGTTTCCCAACTTATGTGGTTTCCTGCGTCTTTCTAATCAGATTTATATACACCCAATTTATGGTTTTCTGTTAACTATCCTTTGGTGGGCAAGTTTATACCTTCAAGCTCATCTTAATATCACATACAATCTCCACATACATCTATACAATGGCATGCAATCTTATATAACGACTAAAAATACACCTAAATGTCTATACAAATATACAAGTTTTAGAGGGAGAATTCACTATCACACACAGTACTGCTTTGTAATCGGGTTTCAGACCCTGGGATATCAGACCCCATCTTATCTTTGGGGCTTCAGGCCCTGGAGTATCAGACCCCATCTTATCTTTAGGAATATCAGATTCCTGGGAGGCGCTAAAAATAGCGGTTAACTGGGTACCGTTTATCTGCTCTGATAGTATAGGGTGGTAATAAATAAAAAATAGAATTACTTACCCCATACTGTGTTATGGCAGATTCCACTTTTCTGACACCAAACTGTTAGCTCAAATCTCGTCAGGAGGCAATTTACAAGATGATATACGGCCCTTTAGTTGCTAACCCCCCCGGATAGTGAATTCCCTCTCTCCAGCTGGGAGATGCGAGGACACAGCGTACTCAAACAAGGTGTAGGCACATCTGATTTTATTACAAGTTTAGCTCATATTTAAGGCAAGTTTGAGCAGGAAAAACTGCCTTAAACTGGTTACAATTCATCGGTCAAATTAACAATAGAGCATATCTCACAGAAACAGTACATGAAAAGGTTTTTGTTTTCCCTATACACCTGTGTATGTGTGGGGTGTCATGTGTTGGAGATTGTGTTTGTGGGAGAGCCGCTCTGTCTGTGTTCAGCTGTCATGTGTTAATGTAAGCAATTGTCAAATGTGTTTAGGTGGTGTCAGTAATATCTATGTGCAGACTTAACTTTGTCAAGTGTCTAAATGAATGAATGAAAAGGTGTTTGACATGTAAACTCCTATCAATGTCTTGTCATCTAAATGCAAAATATGGCTGTCTGATGTCCAAGGTGTATGAATGAGGTCAAATGGCTCGTTAATGACATTAGCAAGGGCCCACATTCCATCATAGAATGGGCCCTAGCTGAAATGTAATATTTTAGTAAGGCACGTTGATACACTCTTTCATGGACCTTGCTTTGTGCACTGGTCCAAATCATGGGGTGGGATTATGGTGTGGGGTTGTTTTTCAGGGGTAAGGCTTGGTCCCTAAGTTCTAGTGGAGGGAACTCTTAGGACGTCAGCATACCAAGACATTTTGGACAATTTCATGTTCCCAACTTTGTGGGAACAGTTTGGGAATGGGCCCTTCCTGTTCCAACATGACCACCAGTACCCAGAAAAGCATTTTTTTTACTCATTATACACATGTTCTTAAACTGATTTTTTTTTTTCTGAAGAATACTATAAGCACTCTTTGCTCAGACACAGCCTAGCACAGTTCAACAACACATGGTCCAGCAGTTGCACATATAGTTTACAGTCCTGCAGATTGCAGCCTGGGTTACTGAGGGACTTCAAGGCACCCCACTCTCCCTGCAGGTTCTGACCAAGCAAAGGGAAACTTTTTTCTTTATGGGCCTCACAGCTCAGATTCCCTACATTAAAGAGCTTTAGCTCTGACTTAGTAGACCTGTACAGAGAAACCACTCTTCCACAGGTAGAGAAAGGATTCTTTTCTGCAGCTTTCTGGTAGAGGACCGGCTTTTCTATTCAGGCTGTGGCTGCTTTCTATAGAAAACAAACAGATGCTTTTTGTTTTGATGCACCCAGAATGTGTTTAGCTCATTTAAGTTACAACCTCCAATGTCCAAAAAAAAAATTGGAACACAAATGTGATCTGGAACGAAAGATCTACATATAAAACAAACATTTCCTTCTGGAACTGAGACATAAATGGTACTATTTAGTTAGTTTCCATACTGCAGGTGGGCACACAGCATTTTTGTAAATCCACACAGTACATACGGCGCTCCTAGGAGAAGTGCAAAGTCCATTGGTCCATTGGAACTTTCATCTGTATCTGTAGACCATCAACAGGGTAGAGGAATGGATGAACAGGAGAAGGGACCAAGACTGGAACCTCTGCAGCTCCCATTGAAGATGTGGGAAGGATCACCTCAATGTGGAAGAAAATGAATAGCAGGGCGCTGAGGTCAGTATCAAATAAAAAACGCTTTATTAAAATAAGCAGCACACTTACATAGAAGTTAGTATGAAACCGCGTGAATAGGGAACACCTGGGAGCAAGCAGCTGTAATCAGTGTGAGGCTGTAGGCACCACTGGGTAAACAGAGACTGAGGATGACAGGGAGTCAACCAGCTCAAAGTATGGATATTAGCAGCAGCGTTCTATGCTGCACACGAGGATGACAGCTGCCAAAATGCCTGGTGGATATCAGGAGAGGGGGTGTGCATGACGCGACGGGACTTGCCCTCTTCTTCAAATGCATGGATAGTGAAAGGAAGTGATGGACTTATAAAGCCAAAATTACAGGAAGGGGAGGGACATGGGAGGGGAAGGAGGGAGAAAGCTGAGCTGCTACATAGAGCTAGAAGTCTGCGAAGGGGAGGAAAGTGGGAAGGGAGAGAAAATCACAGAAGACATAGCTGAGCCATTAACTCTTGGCTTGCAGGCTGACAGTGTCAGGGAATTCAATGTTACTACTAAAACAAAAACAGTAAAACAAGTAAAACAAGATAATAAAATAAAATAGCTGCACTGTAAATATAAGGATCAAGTATTACAATATTACCATTATTATTACTAGAGATATATTCATATATGATTAAAAATGGACACAAACACACACAATTTTAATATTTTATTATACCTTTTCATGTGACAACACTGAAGAAATTAGACTTTGCTACAATGTAAAGTAGTGAGTGTACAGCTTGTATAACAGTGTAAATTTGCTGTCCCCTCAAAATAAATAATTCAACACACAGCCAATAATGTCTAAACCGATGGCAACGAAAGTGAGTATACATCTAAGTCAAAATGTCCCAATTGGGCCCAAAGTGTCAATATTTTGTGTGGCCATCATTATTTTCCAGCACTGCCTTAACCCTCTTGGGCATGGAGTTCACCAGAGCTTTACAGGTTGCCACTGAAGTCCTCTTCCACTCCTCCATGAAGACATCATGTAGCTGGTGGATGTTAGAGACCTTGCGCTCCTCCACCTTCTGTTTGAGGATGCCCCACAGATGCTCAATAGGGTTTAGGTATGGAGATATGCTTGGCCAGTCCATCACCTTTACCCTCAGCTTCTTTAGCAAGGCATTGGTCGTCTTGAAGGTGTGTTTGGGGTCGTTATCATGTTGGAATACTGCCCTGCGGCCCAGTCTATGAAGGGAGGCGATAATGCTCTGCTTCAGTATGTCACAGTACATGTTGGCATTCATGGTCCCTCAATGAACTGTAGCTCCCCAGTGCCAGCAGCTCTCATGCAGCCCCAGACCATGACTCTCCCACCAAAATGCTTGACTCTAGGCAAGACACACTTGTCTTTGTACTCCTCACCTGGTTGCCACCACACACGATTGACACTATCTGAACCAAATGAGTTTATCTTGGTCTCAGCAGACCACAGGACATGGTTCCAGTAATCCATGTCCTTAGTTTGCTTGTATTCAGTAAACTGTTTGCAGGTTTTCCTGTGTATCATCTTTAGAAGAGGCTTCCTTCTGGGACGACAGCCATGCAGGCCAATTTGATGCAGTGTGCAGCGTATGGTCTGAGCACTGATAGGCTGACCCCCTCCCACCCCTTCAACCTCTGCAGCAATATTTATTTATTTCCCAAAGAACACCTTCTTTGGTATTCATATGTATGTATATGAATGTATATGAATGTATATGTGTATGCCCGTGGTCATTGATCATATTTATTGATTCTTCTGGTTTAATTTAAACCACTATTACTGTCATATGTTGGACACTGTAATTATTGTTTTTATTGTTATTGATTATAATATTTTCATTATTAATACTGCCAAGATATGTTCACAATTCCACAACCTAACCTTGTGTATCCCACCATCCATTCAGCTCATGAATGGTCCCCTACTGCTGAACAATCCCCACTGCTTTAAAGACACTATTGCCGCTTTAAATTTGATCCCAGCATTGCCGCTTTTATTGTTAGTACACGCCCGATTGTGTCCTATAAAGTTTGCTCTCTCCCTTTTCTCCGGACACTTGAGAAAGGAGTGCGCATGCCCGAACCTGGCATCGACGTATGCTCCGAAACGCGTTGTGAAGCCCAGTTTGCCCTCACTGCCCTTCTCTGCACATGTGACGTCAGACGCTGCCGGCCGCTGTTTGAGCTCCTCCAAGTTCCTCCACCGAGTCTACCCGGAATTCGGCAGAGCAAGCCTCCAGAGCCCACCCGGACGATTAGACCAACTTGAACTGAGCAGACATCTAGCCTCCGGAGCACAACGCCACACACGATAACGAGTACCTTAATGTGAGTCACTACTATCATTTTTGTCATTAAATCGTTTACAACACTCAAGAGGCGCTTTCCTCTCTTCTATATTTCTGATACAGAGCTGCTTCACACCTCCGGTCAGCTGCCCTGAGTGACAACCCCTCCATCCATCCCAGGGTCAACCTCAGATTTCTCTCTCTCCCCCCTCCCCTCTGGATTTGAAGAGAGCACGCCATCACTGTCTGTCTAGGAACTTGCACACGGACTTTAAATTCCCCCCTTGTGCCCAGGCTCTTAATGATATATCTCCCATGTGTTGGTGCTTCCAATTGGTTTTACCCAGAAACCTGTCCACAATTTGCAGCCACCCCATTGACAGCACCACCTGAGAGCGCCAAAACACTCCCTATTTTCCAGTGACCAGTATGAGAGAGTGAGAGCGATAACACCAAATTTAACCTACCTGCTCCCCATTCACACCTAAGACCTTGTAACACTAACGAGTCACATGACACTGGGGAGAGAAAATGGCTAATTGGGCCCGATTTGGACATTTTCACTTAGGGGTGTACTCACTTTTGTTGCCAGTGGTTTAGACATTATTGGCTGTGTGTTGAGTTATTTTGAGGGGACAGCAAATTTACACTGTTATACAAGCTGTACACTCACTACTTTACATTGTAGCAAAGTGTAATTTCTTCAGTGTTGTCACATGAAAAGGTATAATAAAATATTTACATATATATATATTTGTGGTCAGGGAAATGAGCCGAGATGGAGAACATGACAATAATTAAATAACTACGGTAGTAGCGTGCCAAAATCGTCGTTCGGGCAGGCCTGTAAAATAAAGAGGGCCCGCCAAGAAGGAAGGAAGAAGAAGGGAATGTTGTAAAAAAGGGGCAGTGGTGGGAGGGATAAACGATCCCTGCACCGGCCCAGAAGAGGCGGGGGGCCCGACCTTAAATAGGTGTCTCCTTCCCTCCCACAACTCCAGGCTCCGCCTTCCCATTTGTGTTCAGGGAAATGAGCCGAGATGGAGAACATGACAATAATTAAAAAACTACGGTAGTAGCGTGCCAAAACCATCGTTCGAGCAGGCCTGTAAAATAAAGAGGGCAAAAAGAGAGCGTGCGAGTAACTTTTAATACAAGTGCATTGTATGCAAAAGGAAAGACACAAATCTGAGCTCGCCTTTACATTTGGGTATGCAACTGTAGTAGGCGGGGGATTCCCACTGCCCTGGTCTCTTGAAGATATGCACAGGAATGCTAAGGCTTGAGGCCGCCGTGGCTGCCCCTAAGCGAAAGAATTGACCGGAGAGGGCGGCAGGATTGCACCCTAACTTACACAGCAGGGTTCTCAAGTACTTGACGAACTTGGGCGTAGTGAGAGGCTCGGCAGGGGAGCATCACTAACCTGCCCCACCCGGATAAGGATGATCCAGCAACTGGACAGGGCACCATCTGTTGAAAGAAGGATATAGTGGTATGTCGACTGGTGGCCCCAATTGATTGGTCTTGGACTATTGGAGTGTCAGGACAATGAACGTCCACCTTAACTAGGTGTGCCCCCCTTGACATGTGGCGGTACCGAGCGAGTCCACACGGTGAACTCGTTTGGCAGCAGGAACCTGTAGATGTAGAAGGCCAGGTACATGGCTGTCTTGATGGCATCATAGGACGCTGCCTCAAACGGCTTAGTGTCCAACAAGTCGGACAAAGCCCAGAACCTGCAGCCGTCGATTGGTTGACGAAACGTAGGCTTGCGGCCTTCCAACTAAAGGATGCCTTTTGGAATGTTCTTGATGGGCCTTGATGCCATGAAGGTACCGTGACTGGGGTACGTGTTGATGTGAAACTGAACTCCTGAGAGGTAGAGTTTAATTGTACTGTGCGCCAGTTCCAAGTTTAAATGGCAAAAGGTAGAAAACGCCCCGATGGTTTCTAAAGACAACGGGTCCAAACAGAAATATTGAACTCTGTGATGAACCTGATGAAGACGATCAAAGCTCGCGCGTAGGAGCGTCTGGTGTTGGGTGACAATGCTGACTGGGCTAGCATAAACCCGTGGGCCATGAGAACAGCTAATCCAGGATGAGTTCCTGGAACGGTGGTGGTTCGTCCTGGATTTCATCTTCCGTGGGATGTGCCCGGAGCAAGACCTGTAAGTTGGAGCGAGAAAGGGCATCTGCTGCTGTGTTAAGAACGCCTGGCACGTGCTCGCAAACCAGGTGGAAATGCAATGTGGCAGCCAACCAAGTGAGCCTTCTGACTAAACTCCTGATGGTGAGGGAGGAGGACCGCCCCCCGTTGATAAAGTCGCCTGCTGCCCTGTTGTCAGTGAAGCACTTGCAGTTTGGCCTGCCCAAAAGAGCCCCCCCCCCTTATTCTAGCAGCAGCCATTGAGGGGTAATATTCGAAAAGGGCCAAGGTGGAATTGAAAGATGGCAGATTTAACGTTTCTGGTGGCCAACTATCCCTGAACCACCTGTTGTCCCAACAATGGCCACGAACCCGGCATGGCCCGCCGCGTCAGTCCATAACACTGGAGAGCAGTCTGAACTACGGCAATGACCATGTTCATGACTTACCAGTGGGCCAGGAACTCATCCCACATAGACAAGTCCCTCCTGGACAGACCTCCAGTGAGATAATGCTTCCATCGCGCGGAAGACCCGGGAGCAGACTGAGAAGTCGGTACACAAAAGCACTTGAAGGTTGGGGTTGAAGGTGCGATTTCCACGGTCAGGAAATCATCCTTCCACGGTCAGGAAATCATCCAGGTAATGAATTACCTCTGGATGGCGGCTGATGTTCAAAGGAGCCAGCACAGTGTTTCTGCTAACATGTCAAACATTCTGGGCTTTTCTTGGTCCCAAAGGTCAAGCGGACAGCGAAAAGTAAGACCCCTCCCACATGACACCATGCAGGCACCAGACTGGTGAATGGCCCGTAGTTTGACGGCATTGAATATGTCTGTCCAGCTGAGCCAGGCAGCCTCACTGGCCTGCAAGATTGTCTGGATGGCATTGTCCACGGAGGCCTACTGTAGAGAAAAAATTCCTCAGTGGGGAGGAGAAAATTGAGGCTAGGCATGATAACCGAATGAGCAGCCTAAAGGTCAATAATCAAGCATTTTATTGTTGTACTTCCCGGTGGTGAACCCAATGGGTTGGTACGCCAGCAAGAAAAAAAAACAAAAAAAGGCGGCGTGCCAAAATGCCCAAACATAAAACCTTTGTCAACCTCCGACTGTGACAACGGTGTTGACTGCGGAAGGGTTGGATAAGACAGACTGTAAATTGTTACCCTCCACCGTAGTTGCCAGTAGAGCGACTGGCCCCGACTGAAACCCTTCTGGGAAGCCCTGTAAGAAACTTGACTAAATCTTGAGAAGGTTGGGACTCCAGGAAGAAAGCCCGGGTGTCAACGTGTAATTTGGTCAGTAATTCCTTCGGAAAGAGTCGGTTGGGGCCTTAGCGTGCGCCCGGATACAGGTAGAGCAGACATGCAACAACTTGCGGCGTTGAACCTACAACCTCCTGCATTGAAGTTGTTGCAACCTGCGTCTTGCCCAGGAACACAATACCTATCTAGCCTGTCTCTGGAAGCTCTCTGATCGACTCTGCTGGTACCAGGGGTGACATCGCTGATGGTGGTGGAACTGGATTGGAGGAACACAAGTTGGTGGGATGGGAAAGCACAGTTGGTACAGGCTGGAGGAGCGAGCTTGGCGAAGTGGCGGTAAAACAAGTCAGTGTCCAACTGGCCCCAGTCTGCCTGAACATTGAACTGGGCGAAGGTGGCGGCCGCCTTGGCAGAAAAAGAACAATGGTAACGTAGAATACTGAGCCGCCGTACTTGTACCCCAAATCAACTACCATGTGCAAGTACAAATCCCCCCTGCGGTTAGGGAAATTGAAGCACATCACAAACCCTAACCAGACCGAAAGCCGACACGAACTCCGGGATGGACAAATCCTTGTTCAACCTGGAGTCTTTGTCATTGAGCACCCCAGAAGGATCGCCGTGGTTATGGGTCTTACTTACTACGACGTCCTAGGATGCTAACAACAGGGACAGGAGATAAACGTCTTTGCCCTCCAGGATATCTTCCTTGATACTGGGAGGCAGGGCCGGTGCTTCACTAGGCAAACTAGGCAGCCGGGGCGCATTGCCACCTAGGGGCGCAGCCATGTCTCTGCACTCTCTCTCCATCATGAATGATCCTTGGGAGCTGAGGGGAGGGGCGGCCGTGTGGGAGGAAGAAGGGGCGGTGGAAGATGCCAGGTGTCTTGGGCAGTGCGGAACTACTAAGCCCTGGCTTTCCACCACTGTTAGGGGGCCCAAAGAGGCAGGAAGTGAGTCCACCAGCGTGCTGCCTGAATGATAATCCTCTTCGGCTGGAGCTAAGCAGCATTAACCCTGGGCAGGAAGTGACTCTCTGCACTTAGCTGATGGGCAGCCGTTTATTTCCCTGGGTCAGTATTAAGCAGGGAGCTGAGGAGAGCTGAACCTGAGCCAGAGCTCGGCACTGGAGGGCGGAACCATTACTGGAGCAGAATCGACGAGGCAGCGGAAGGGTCTGAGGAGGTTGGCGATGAAATAAGTGTGGAGCTCTCTGACTGCTGCTTTTCCCTCCACCAGGAGCCAGTTGGAGCTGTGGTGAGCACTGTGGTCCAGGAGAGGAGTGTCCTGGGAGAAGGAATCAGCAGGATCACAGTCAAGGAGGGCAGAGTGTGGGCCACTCTCTTCATACCGCCCAGTGTGCCCAGAACAAGGGATCGGGGTCCCTGGGTGTTACATGGAGCATTCCTGGTATGAAAGGGAATCGGGGTCATCAGGTGTGCCATAGGGAATCGAGTCACCAGGTGTGACATGGGGGATAGGGGTCACCGGGTGTAACAGGGGTTCGGGGTCACCAGGTGAGCCATGAGGAATTGGGGTCCCTGGGTGTGCCACGGGGGAATTGGGTCCCCAGGTGTGACACAGAGAAACATTAGGGTCCCCAGGTGTGACATGGATGAACATCAGGGTTCCCAGGTGTGACATGGATGAACATCAGGGTCCCCAGGTGTAACATGGAGGAACATGAGGGTCTGACATAGTGGAACATTGGGGTCACTGGGTATGACAGCATGACATGGAGGAACGCGGGGTCCCTTGGGTGTGACATGGAGGAACATTGGGGTCAATGGGTATCACAGCATGACGTGGAGGAATATTGGGGTACCAGGGTGTGACATGGAAAAACATCAGGGTCCCTGGGTGTGACATGGAGGGACATCAGGATCCCCGGGTGTGACATGGAGGAATATGGGGGTCACTAGGTATGAGAGCATAACATGGAGGAAGCATCAGATCAGGGTCGCTGGGTATGACATAGAGGAGTTTTTAACCATTTCCCTTTTTTTTCTTTTTTTTGGGGGGGGCGCAAGTAGCTGGTCTTGCCTAGGGCGTAAAATAGTCCAGCACCGGCCCTGCTGGGAGGGACCATGTGAGCTGGTGTGATGATATGTGCAATGCAGCCGGGGAAGTAGTAGTACCTACAACGACATTCTGAAGACTGTTGGGGCAGCAACCTGGGAGGGTGGGAAACCCGGGGATGAGGGGGCGGGAGCCGGGGTTTCTAGATTTCTCCATCCTTTTATTCAGGCTGTTGATGGAGGATAAGACGGATGCCATAGTGGCCTGGATCCTGACTAAGGTATCGTGCCCATTGTCCTGCGAGCCGGACCCCGACTGCGGAACTGTATAGGTCGACAAAACCTGAAAAGTTCAGCATTGCTGACGGTGGCTGGAAACAGAATTCCTCTCCATCTTATTTCGGCGGTGATCATTGGGATGGTCCAAGAGCACAACGGGCCAGGGTTTGTCAAGCCTTGGCTTCCTCCTGTGGTGGGGACCGGAACCGGCGTAGGAGGCCTGACTGGCGTACTTGGTAGGGTCGAGCGATCCCCCTATGTCTGACGCGTGGGACAACATGGAAAACATGAAGGCAAAGGTCATAAAACATAAGCAGATGAACACGTTTGACTGGCGTGTCCCCCCCCCCGACAAGGTTTCCCGGGAGGAGACCAGCGGGACGTGAGGCCCTAACTAACTCAGCGGCAGGTAGAGGCACTGTCTATGAGTTGGCCCTGCGCTATGCCAGGTAATGAAATGGCGGGGTGTAGGCATCTAGGAAGGTGACGCCCTCTCTACACTAGCGGGTTAACCGAGACACTAGCTATGATTTGGACCGATGGGCGAAAACCTCCGCTTGAGAATGGGTGTTGGTCTAGCTGTAATTGACCTACCTAACTACCCCCCCCCCCCCCGAAACCCAGGTAACCATGGAAGAGTAAGACCAAGTGAGACAGCATGCCTGCGATAACCTGTGAGGGGTCTGAAAAGGCTTGGCTGAACTTCCGATAATGCTTGTGCGTGCCGCCTGTATGGGTGAAACAGGAACGGTTGGCGCCTGAAGTGAGATGACATAAGAGCTTGACTCAACAACTGACGTGCCCTGTGGACGCAGCCCTATGCATGTCGAGAGGGGCTGTACGGAAATGCCCACCAGAACCTGCGACTGAGGAGAAAGGAGAGAGTCGGAGTAGGCCCACCCCCCCAAAAAAATACATATTCACCAGGATGTGAACCAGGAGGGTGGTCGGAGCGTGTCGTCCTTGCATGTCATGTCCCCGGGCGATAGGCAGGAAGCCAATCGAGGGGGGCGGGAGCACGCCCCCCCCCCCCCCCCGCCGCATGAGGTAAGTAACCAAAAAGGCCTCTGTGGCCGAACTGCCCCTGAGGGTTGCGACTGAGAGAATTTTTTTTTCCCTTTTTTTGAGATGTGGTACCTGCGGGAAACGTCAAAACAAGACATATGTAACAAACAAAGTGACCATGTAACTCAACATGATGACAAATAAAACAAATAAAGAATTTGCATGAAAGTCTGTGCTGGTAAACCCCCCCCCCCCCCCCCGGCAGATGCCAGAGTGAGACTGGATGGTGGGAGGGTGACACAGCCAGGGGGCTGTCTGTGCAGGATGAGAGCTGGTGCAAGCCAAGGTGCGATTAAATGGCAAAGAAAAGCTGTTTCCCAGGAGATATATATATATCATTTTTTTTTTTTTTTGATGCAGCAACCAACCATCCGGATGGCTATCGGGGATGGCATCTGAGATGTGCGAATGGCCGAGGAATTTGAAAGGACTGCTGGCTTGGAAATTTAGTATCTAGGTAATGTAACTGGAGAACTTCCCCCCACGTACTTTGTGAAAGCCCAGTTCTTGAACCCTACCCTTTAAAGCATGTGTATGTGACCTGTTCCAGGAAATAAGGTTATCGGAAACATGAAACAAAGGAAGAAACAAATTGCCAAAAAAAAAAAAAAAAAAGGATCATAAAACAGGCTTGCAGAATAATGACAAAAGTGAACAGGCTGCAGCATGGTGTAATTTTTTACAAGAACACTAGGTGTCACCAGTACCCGGAAAACACAGTCTGTTATAAAAGAAAGAGAGGAACTGCTGTGAAAGTTGGTATGGAAGTTTAGTGAAAACTTGACCCGGAGGTTGATCCTGTTGGAGCGGTGATGTGAAGACTGTCACACAGCCGGTATGGTGAGAAAGTAAGGGGACAGACTGGGATGGACAACCCTGGCAGAGGATGAATGAACAGAAGGTGCATGTGAACGGTGGGAACGTGTGGCACAGTGTTCAGCAGTTGCAGCGCAGAACTGACTTGGTGAAGACGGATGGTCGAGCGGTGAAAGTGCGGGCTGGCTCAAGCCCCATGGATGACGGGGAGGAGGGAGGCCGCTGACCGCTTCCAGGAAGCGCAGGCAGTGCGGATATGGCCACAACACAGAAAGGGCAGGACCGGCCAGAGCGAGACCCTCCCCCAGCAGCTCGTGATAGTGGGGAGGTCCGGCGAGGGAGGGAAGCCGCAGTCCACACTGCGTGAGTGAAGGAGGGAGCAGGGAGGCTGTGCGGCTGGTGGAGGGGGGAAAACGAGCCCCAGCCTCCCCCCCCCCCGTGCTCACTGGAAGCCGGGTGCCTGCTGGCTGACCCCGAAGCATCCTTCTAGGTGGTGCTGCTGCTTGTGAATGGCGGCGTACGGTAGATTCCTGGTAGTGGGTGTGAACAAAAAATAAACGATCCCTGCACCGGCTCAGAAGAGGCGGGGGCCTGACCTTAAATAGGCGGCTCCTTCCCTCCCACAACTCCAGGCTCCGCCTTCCCATATATATACAGTATATATATATATATGTATATGTGTGTGCATATTAATTATTTAATTTAGTTAATTTATTTGAATTTTGTTTATTTTTTTACCATATATTTGTCTTATATACATCTTTATTATCAATATATATGCATTTTACTTCATACAGTTGAATGATAACACAAAAACCTTTCTTTCACTCATGGTTAGTGTTTGGCTGAAGCCATTTATCAATCAACTGTGTTTACTCTTTTTAAATCATCATGACAACAGAAACTACCCAAATGAACCTGATCAAAAGTTTACATACCCTGGTGATTTTTGGCCTAATAACATGCAAACAAGTTGACAGAAAGGGGTTTGAATAGCTATTAAAGGTAACCAATGCCATCCTCACCTGTGATCTGTTTGCTTGTATTTAGTGTGTGTGTATAAAAGGTCAATGAGTTTCTGGACTCCTGACAGACCCCTGCATCCTACATCCAGTGCTGCACTGACGTTTCTGGATTCTGAGTCATGGGGAAAGCAAAAGAATTATCAAAGGATCTGCATGAAAAGGTAGTTGAACTGTATAAAACAGGAAAGGGATATAAAAAGATATCCAAGAAATTGAGAATGCCAATCAGCAGTGTTCAAACTCTAATCAAGAAGTGGAAAATGAGGGCTTCTGTTGAAACCAAACCAAGGTCAGGTAGACCAACTAAAATGTCAACCACAACTGCCAGGAAAACTGTTTGTGATGCAAAGAAAAATCCACAAATAACTTTTTTTTTTTTTTTTTTTTAACAGAAGCATTTTTATTTATCTTAAGAAGACATACAAAACAAACAAAAAAAGGAAAAGGGCACAGAACATTGGAGTTAAGCCCCCGTTCACACTGGGGCGACCTGTCAGGCGACCTGGTCGCCTGACAGGTCGCCGTAGGTCGCCTGCCATACAGAAGCTATGGACCCGTTCTAATAGAGCGACACAAGTCGCTCCGACTTAGAAAAAGGGTCCGGAGCTTCTTTGGGGCGACCCGGAGCGACCTGCATAGACTTCAATGCTGCTCGCACCGCGACCTGTGTGGTCGCCTGGGAAAGACGGATCGCCCCAGTGTGAACGGGGCCTAAAAGTACAAGCAAGGCACAATCTTACGCTAGTCAAAGTCAATTATATGAAACAAGTAGATAGCAATAATGAATAAAAGGTTGCAGCGCTAAAATATTATAATGAAAAGGATCTGAAAAACAAGTCCATCAACGGAACATAAGTCCAATAAACTCATAAATCCAAACGGATGATGATATTCTGTGTGAATGTAGATTCAATACCAACACCAGCTAGTGTTTCTCCAACAAAGTAAAAAGTGAACACTCACCAGACCCATATGCTGTCTTATCAGGAGTGTGAGATGAAGCCAGAGGAATCAAGCAGGGGATGATCTTCTTATCTCTTAACTGGACTTGCTGAATGCTCCTGAAGAAGCGTGTGGCGCGAAACGGCCTTAGAGCAGGGTTATATGCCAGAGGTCCATAAGCCACCAGTCTTTTCAGTCTGGTGGCTTTATATGTAAGTGCTATATATGTTGTTGCACTGTATGGATCTCCATTTGTGTTTTGTACATTGTTTTTAACCTTTATAGAAGTTTTAATAATACTACACCATGAGGAGATCTCTTTTCTCTCCTGTCTGTTAATTTGCCACTCTGGATTTAACATCTGAGGAAAGCAAGTCCGGTGAAGAGATAAGAAGATCATCCCCTGCTTGATTCCTCTGGCTTCATCTCACACGCTTTCAGCTGTCCTGATAAGACAGCATTTAGGTCTGGTGAGTGTTCACTTTTTACTTTGTTGGAGAAACACTAGCTGCTGTCGGTATTGAATCTACATTCACACAGAATATCGTCATCCATTTGGATTTATGAGTTTATTGGACTTATGTTCCATTGATGGACTTGTTTTTCAGACACTTTTCATTATAATATTTTAGCGCTGCAACCTTTTATTTATTTATCTCACTGGTGTTTGTATGTTCACACTGTTTTGCAAGCTGCTATTTCTTATGAATTAGGCACTGACATTTTTCTTTCTTGTAGATAGCAATAATGACATTGCGACATCATAGCATCATTGTAGGGGGGGGGGGGGGCAATCCTAGGCCGTTAGAGTGTACAAAAGGGTAAGGGTTGTAGGGGACACCAGTGGTACAGGTTAGACAATAGGGCATCCGGACCTGTCAAGGAGTGATATATTGCACATGTGGGCCAGACAACAGGTATAGTGTATGCCAACTGGCATGTAGTAGAATAGGTTTGCTAAAATCAGGGGGGGAGAGGGGGAGGATGGTGAAATACAGGACTCGCTGAAAACATGTGGTGTGGCTGTTTCAAGATTCACAATAAGGAGGCACTTGAAGAAAGATGGGCTGCATGGTTGAGTCGCCAGAAGAAAGCCATTACTACGCGAATGCCACAAAGTATCCCGCTTACAATACACCAAACAGAACAGAGACAAGCCTCAAACCTTCTGGCATTAAGTCATTTGGAGTGATGAGACCAACATTGAGCTTTTTGGCCACATCCATAAATTCTACATTTGGAGAGGCAGGGGCGTAACTAGAACTTTCAGGGCCCAGGTGCAAGAAATCATGAAGGCCCCCCCCCCCCAACACTGCCCTAAAACTCCTTCAAGACCCTCAACCTCTCACAGGCTTGTAAGGCCCCCTGGACACCGACGGGGTACATACAAAAAAAAAAAAAACGACTGTATATACTTTATATAATATTCTTTCATTAAAGGGAATATGAACCTCAACAAATAATTTCTTTGATTTGCCTCCTTAGGATCGGTAAAATCCGACCTGGGGAACGGGACCAGTAATAGTGCTGGTGGGGAGAGGGGAATATGGGATCAGTGGCAGGACTGATGGGGAGGGGGAATGGGAACAGTAATAGTGCTGGTGGGGAAAGGGGGGTATGGGATCAGTGGCAGGACTGGTGGGGAGGGGGGAATGGGAACAGTAATAGTGCTGGTGGACTAAAGAAACACCTCCAAATTCGCCCATAAAAGGCAAACAATTGCAGAGTGACCCTATGCGCTCAGGAGTATAGGACACATATAACACAATGCTGCTACTTATATAGAAGTAATTATAGGTAATGAAATCATGTATAAATGTTGTAATAAGATCACACAATACAAAATAAAAAAATATCAGTAGCGCAGGAATGGTGGTACCTCCTAGCCACCTTTAAGTGTTTAAAGTAAATTGAGAAAACCGACTATAATATAATAACTGAATTACTGCACACTTCAGCTTAAAATCAATTAAAAGTCCTTAAAAGTCCATAAACTCAAATGGGCAATAACTTGAAGATCTCATCCAGGGAAGAGCAACAAATGTGATTTTAGAGGTGACACCCTCACTCTCCACCACCAATGTGCCAGGAATAATACGGATGAATGGGAGACTCACCAGACCACTATGCCTACCCTCTCTCATGGATCAGGCACAAATAACGTATTATCACAGATGTATTCCATCCAGTATGGATCAGCTCCTCTCCAGCACTGTTTCCACTCACCAGTATATGTAGAGATAAAAACAACCCTCCACTAGTGATACAGTTTCAACCTAATATTATTCAAACAAAAAAAGCGCACATTACACTCACTTTGTGGATGAGAAAATCGCACAATAATAAACAAATACACAAGTAGTGGTCATCTTCGGTCCCCTGTCAGCTCCACGCCTGATCCATGAGAGTGGGTAGGCATAGTGGTCTGGTGAGTCTCCCATTCATCCGTATTATTCCTGGCACATTGGTGGTGGAGAGTGAGGGTGTCACCTCTAAAATCACATTTGTTGCTCTTCCCTGGATGAGATCTTCAAGTTATTGCCCATTTGAGTGTATGGACTTTAAGGACTTTTAATTGATTTTAAGCTGAAGTGTGCAGTAATTCAGTTATTATATTATAGTCGGTTTTGTCAATTTACTTTAAGCACTTAAAAGGTGGCTAGAAGGTACCACCATTCCTGCACTACTGAAATTTTTCTATTTTGTATTGTGTGATCTAATTCATATTATAACCTTTATACATGATTTCATTACCTATAATAGTGCTGGTGGGGAGAGGGGGGTATGGGGTCAGTGGCAGGACTGGTGGGGAGGGGGGAATGGGACCAGTAATAGTGGCGGTGATGGGAGTGGGATCAGTGGCGGCGATGGTGGGGAGGGGTGGGATCAGTGGTGGTGATAGTGGGGAGGTGGGTGGGATCAGGGGCGGCGATAATGAGGGGCGGAGGGGGGATCAGTGATGGTGGTGAGGGGGGGGGGGGGTCAGTGATGGTGGTGAGGGGGGGGATCAGTGATGATGGGGAGGGAGGATCAGTGGATGAAGAGGGGTGGGATTAGTGGTGGTGCCATCCTCCCCCACCTCTGCCTCTTACTGATCCCATCCCCCACCACCAAGGATCTCTGTTGTAGAAGTGATGGGGGGGGGGATAGGGATGAAATCTGTTGTGTGGGATCAGTAAGAGGCAGCAATGGTGGAGACTGGGATCAGTGGTGGAGCAATTTGTCACTGACACTTATATAGCTGCCCGTCAGTCGATTCCCCCTGAGCTCAGTGGTCACGAAAAGGGCCTCTACAGTCCAGGGATGCATGCATGTGAATCACATGCCAGAGTCTCCTCGCAGAGGTGAGAGCTCCACCCCCTTCTGGTCGGCTGACTCTCCTTCAGTGTCTGTTAAACTCCGCCTCTCTACTCCCTGCTCTACATGGATTGGCTGGCAGGCTCTCTCATTCATCATAGTAAGAGAGCTCAGCTCAGCCTTTTCATAACAGCCAGCCACAGATTCCTTCCTCCCCCCCCCGTGCGGCGCTGACTGACTCTGAGGAGGAAGGCGCTAACTCACACGGCAGAGTAGCACATTCACATCCAAAACTGGCAGGTGCCGGCGGGCCCCCCACGGTAGGAGAACGGAGGCCGGTGGGCCCTCCCACAGTGGCGGAACTCCAGGGCCCGGTCGCCACCGCGACTGCTGCGACTCTGATAGTTCCGTCACTGTGGAGAGGAATCAACAAGGCTTATAATAAAAGGTACACCATTCCTACTGTGAAACACGGAGGTGGATCGCTGATGTTTTGGGGATGTGTGAGCTACAAAGGCACAGGAAATTTGGTCCGAATTGATGGCTAGATGAATGCAGTATGTTATCAAGAAAAACTGTAGGAAAATTTGCATTCATCAGCCTGGAAGCTGCGCATGGGACGTACTTGGACATTCCAAAATGACCATGATCCTAAACACAAGGCCAAGTCGACTTGTCATTGGCTACAGCAGAATAAAGTGAAGGTTCTGGAGTGGCCATCTCAGTCCCCTGACCTCAATATCATTGAGCCACTCTGGGGATATCTCAAATGTGCAGTTCATGCAAGACAGCCCAAGAATTTACAGGAACTGGAGGCTTTATGCCAGGAAGAATTGGCAGCTTTACCATCTGAGACGATAAAAAACCTCATCCACAAATACCACAAAATACTTCAAACTGTCATTGATGTTAAATTGGGCAATGCTCAGTATAAAGAACTTGGGTATGTAAACTTTTGATCAGGGTAATTTGGGTAGTTTCTGTTGTCATTATGATTTAAAAAGAATAAACACAGTCGACTGATAATAAATGGCTTCAGCCAAACACTAACCATGAGTAAAAGAAAAGTTTTTGTGTTATCATTCATATTCTCTAAAAAATGGCCAAGAAATCATAAATTCTGCCAGGGTATGTAAACTTATGAGCACAACTGTATATGAATATATCTCTAGTAATATTAATGGTAATATTGTAATGTAAAACTTGATCCTTATGTTTACAGTGCAGCTATTTTATTTTATTGTTTTACTCCCTGTTTCCAGTAGTAACATTGAATTCCCTGATACTGGCAGTCTGCAAGCCAAGGGTTAATGGCTCAGCTATGTCTTCTGTGATTTTCTCTCCCCTCTCCCCTCCCACTTTCCTTCCCCTTCCCACCCTTCTAGCTCTATGCAGCAGCTCCACTTTCTCCCTCCTTTCCCTCCCACGTTCCTCCCCTTCCTGCCATTTTGGCTTTATAAGTCCATCACTTCCTTCCACTGTCCATGCAATTGAAGGAGAGGGCAAGTCCCTGGAAATGTGTCATTCACACCCACTCTACTCTACTGACATCCACCAGGCATTTTGACAGCTGTCATCCTCGTGTGCAGCTTAGAACGCCGCTGCTAATATCCATACTTTGAGCTGGCTGACTTCCTGTCATCCTCAGTCTCTGTTTATCCAGTGGTGCCTACAGCCTCACACTGATTACAGCTGCTTGGTGCCAGGTGTTCCCTATCCATGCTGTTTCATGCTAACTTTTATGTAAGTGTGCTGCTTATTTTAGCCACTTCTGGACCGGAAGATTTTCCCCCTTAATGACCAGGCCCTATTTTGCGATTCGGCACTGTGTTATTTTAACGAACAATTGCGCGGTTGTGCGACGATGTACCCAAATAAAATTGATTTCCTTTTTCCCCACAAATAGAGCTTTCTTTTGGTGCTATTTGATCACCTGTGCGATTTTAATTTTTGCGCTCTAAACAAAAAAAGAGCGACAATTCTGAAAAAAAAAAAAACTATATTTTTCACTTTCTGCTATATAATATTCTCGAAAAAAATTTTTTAAAAATCAAAATGTTTTAACATTTTAAGCCAATTTGTTTTCTGCTACATATTTTTGGTAAAAAGAATCGCAATAAGTGTATTTTGATTGGTTTGCTCAAAAGTTATCGCGTCTACTAACTACGGGAAAGATTTATGCCATTTTTAATGTTTTTTTTTTTTTACTAGTAATGGCGGTGATTTGCGATTTATTTTGTGGGACTGCGACATTGTGGAGGACAGATCAGACCCCTAACTAACATTTTTGACACTTTTGGGGGGACCAGTGACATTACTACAGTAATCAGTGCTAAAAATATGCATTGTTACTGTAATAATGACACTGGCAGGAAAGGGGTTAACACTGTGGGTGATCAAGGGGTTAAATGTGAGCCTAGGGGAGTGATTCTATCTGTGGGGGGGGCGTGGCTTGTGAAATGATCACAGAGACCTAAGATCCTATATAGCAGGATCACAGGGGCTTTACAACAGCTGACCGTTCTTCTCTCTCAGTGGGGAATGCGGGTGTCAGGAGGCAATCGGAGCCGCCTGCCCCATGCATCGGAGTCCCTGCTGCTGAGTGGGGGTGGGAGCACACCGCCGGTGGCGAGAGCTCGCCCCCTGGCTGCAGGTGCGCAGGAGAGCCGCACTGCTGCAGTAAATCGTCGGCGGCCGGTCGGGAACAGGTATGTAAAGCATTTTTTATTTGATACTGACCTCAGCGCCCTGCTATTAATTTTCTTACACAGCATTTTTGAGCTACCTACCCTTTGCCATCATCTTACCAAGAGCTAATTGTCCTTAAACACTGTGGTTTACATGTGGGATGGAAGCTTGATAAAGAAGATTTTGTTTAGTTACTGGACGGTATGTGAATAGGGGGGGTCCCTGTGCTTTCTGTTAACTTGCACTGGAAGATTTTTTAATATTCTCGTTATCTTGGTGGCATTTTGCTTACTACCTACTGACCTTATGTTAGGTTTCACAAAAAGATTCACCCAAGCTCTACCACTATATTAGAGGTTGTATGAGTGGAGTTGGTTCACTGGCTGTGTCGTTCACTGAAAGTCCATAATAGAAAAGATAAGCCGGAAACCCAATAGCTTCTTCATTCAAAGGCTTTTATTTAACACAACAGCAATGAACAAACCAGAAAATTACGCAAAATTTTATTTAAAATGATTAGATTATTATTTATTTTATTTTAAAATTTATAAACCCTATTTTAGGTTTGGTTTAATCCATTCTGTGTTTACAAACCTACTTCTCTGGGCTAGTGCGGTAGCAACAGAGTCCGAACATCAACTGGAGGAGCACATGGAAAGACTGAGGTCCCTTGGCTTTGTGAACATCACTTTAAGTAAGTTTTGTGTTACATATACTTTCATAAAAATATGGGTCTGAACAACATGGTCTAATTCTCTGAGCACAATCACAATGCTTATGTCTTTATTACTTAACAATTGATTAACGATATTTATAATATTATTGTACATACAGCAGTATATGCACATATACTACTACACATTACTGTACAGTATATGCACATTACCCTTCTGTAACCTAATTTTGTTTATCAACTCTTCTATTAACTGACTACTTTTTAGGCTGATCGTATTCTGAATTTTTACAAATAAAGAGACAAGCCTTGGTGTCCAGGGTCTGGTACAGGTCTTTTAGGACGCTAGAAACACCACTGACTTGGACCATAAATAAGGAAAATGAGAATGGTGTGCATTCAATTAGCTATGAGTTAAATTGTTATGCTGCATTTATTCTATAGATTTATTCTAAATGGCATCCCAATGCACATTCCCAAGCACTTCTGAAATGCAGCACTACAGTATTGCACTACTCTGTGCTGAGTTTAAGGATCGACCAATTAACGGCAAGGCCGATATATTGAGGGCTGATATTGACTTTTCTGTCTGTATCGGCCCTGGAACTGGCCGATATTGCCGATATTCCAAATATTTATCATTTGAGGGTAAAATTATGTCACATAGCATAATTCCGTTTACAAATGTTATTGAATATGCCACTCACATATGTACAAATTAAAGATATAAGCAATGTAGTAATGTCATCATGACATCACTTCCGGGTACTGGCGCCAGATTAAAAAAATGACAGCATTAAAAACAGCCAAACTTGGCATTTTGAAATCTGTTAAGTGCAGAGGAGGGGCTTGTGGTCTTTTAGACCCTCAGATCCCTCCACAAGAGTACCTGTCAAGTGATAAAAATAAAACATTTTTTAAATGTACGAAAATATCGGCCAATATCGGCCGATACCGATATGCAATGGCCAAAATATTGGTATCTGTATCAGCAACGAAAACCCGATATCTGTCGATCACTAGCATGCAACTTTTTAGGTTTTTTGGTACTTTAGGCAGGCCATTTAAATGAATGGACTACCATACCATTATGCACATTTAGGGTTTCATCTTTCTCATTGCTAAGTACAAGTGCTGCCACTATATTAGCTTTGGGCACTATTCATTTTTCCCAACTTTAGTTCTTTTTGCGAGTGCTGGCATTAAACAATTAATAAACGTTACAAATTTTCTTCCCTTTTAGTAAAAAGAAAAAAAAAAAAAGATAATATGTGGCTCTTTAAAACAGCTGAGGGATACATGAAAGGCCCCTGAAATCTACCTGAATGCCTGCCTTTGCTAAATATCATTATTTTTAATGCCAACTATGATGTGAGTTTGTGCGTGCTTTTCGTTTATTCTTATCTTTTTCTGATTTTATTCTACAGATATAGAACACTTAGAGTGTAACTGTACCACAAATCTGTGTAAGGACTTTAAAAAAGGAATTTATTATATCTATCCATTCAACATCGAATATCAAATTTTGGCATCTGCTATGTTGTATGTCCTATGGAAAAATATTGGAAACATGACGGGTCATTTACAGCCTAAAACAAAACTGAAGCTTAACGGTGTGCTTACTGGTGGCATCTTAGGACTTATAGTTTTTGCTTTAACAATCGGCGTAGTTGGTACTTACCTCCTGAACATCGGTCTCTCTAAAACCAACAGTGAAATGGCTCTAAGCGTGTACTATTTTTATTCAATAGCAGTTCTGAGCCTCATGTGCATAGGGTCCCTGCTTGGACTTGTCATATATAAAATTGAAAGAAAACCTGTAGTCAAAAAGCAGAGTCCTTCTGTAAAACTTGACGCTGACATGCTTGTAGGTTCTGCAATTGGCTCTTGGATTATGTCATGGGGTTCTATCTTGGCCGTAATATGTGCAGAAAGTCATCCAGAATACACATGGTACAACTTGCCTTACTCTGTTCTGGTAATAATTGAAAAATACATACAAAACCTTTTCATAATTACATACATAAATCACCTTGGACAGAACGATATAAAGACTACATATATTGAGATACCAATAGGAA
This sequence comes from Pelophylax lessonae, assembly GCF_965119305.1. Taxonomy (NCBI): domain Eukaryota; kingdom Metazoa; phylum Chordata; class Amphibia; order Anura; family Ranidae; genus Pelophylax; species Pelophylax lessonae. The sequence goes on along the minus strand of NC_138768.1, from coordinate 791,700,016 downwards.
TGGGTCAAATCTCTGTGCCTGCCGAAAGCACAGAATTTACAACTTCGAAAGGACACGAGGTCAAACAGCAAGATTCTTTGCAACATAAACAATCTACAAATGACAAGACACACAAGTCTCCTGCAAACCCAAAGAGTCAGAACTTTAGGAAATCGTTGCTAAAGAATATAACCGTTCTTTTGTTTCTTTGTAACATATCGGTAAGTACATAAAAATGATGGCCACTTATAAACCCCAACAGGAGCGCGTGTGACAGAGGGATGCTGCAGGAACACAAATGAGAGAAAGGGACAGACTGTTATCAAGTGCCTTAGCAAGGACCTTCATGGCAGGATCACCAGTTATTATTGTATGGAAAGCTACAGATTAAAAATAGATTAAAATCGACTTTTGAAATTCCATTTATATGTTAACGCTTACTGTACATGAGATTTTAGTGACTAGTTTCGCTCTACTTTCATAAAATAACACATTATAGTAATAATAACAGCCTTTATTATAGTCACTTGACCATTTTCTGATGACACCTGCATTTTTGCTTTTATATTATAAATTAGGTTTGGCTTGGTGAAGAAAATATTTTGGTGAAAAGTAAAACTGGCTTTAGGAATATGGCTATTTTAAAGTTATGTTTAGGGTCTGAGGGGGTTTTAGGAATATGGCTATTTTAAAGTTTTGTTTAGGGTCTGAGGGGGTTTTAGGAATATGGCTATTTTAAAGTTATGTTTAGGGTCTGAGGGGGTTGCAAGAGCTTCTTATCAAACACACATGGCTCACTGCCACTTGTCTTGTGAACTGCAGTTGTAAAATGAGCTGACAAATGGGTGCTACCACCATTTTTTTACTATATTTAAAAAACTGAGGCCATAGCAATGCTATCTGCCAAAGCAATACTTTGATCATTTGGGTCATTCCCAAGAAAGAGCAAAAATCTGGCTGGAAAATGATCATTGATTAAGGCAAATAAACAGGTTCACTTTAATGCCAGTCCCCCACTGCACTGTTCAATATTTGCAGCGGTATCCTTATAAAAACCTTAAATTACATTTTGTGGTGTATTTGTTCATGTGTACGCCTTTGTGCTCACAAAAAAGAAAGACCCAGATTATCAGTAAACTTTGGACTGTACCATTTTTACCCTCAAGCTACTGTCATTGCATTGACATCTTGAATGTACAGCTGTAACCCTCTTAAATTTTTTAGAATGTTTATTTGCACATGGATGCTTCCTTTCCTTGTGGTCTCTCAAGTTCTAGCTGTTATGACCACTAAGGAAATGTTGCGGGGATACAAAATGTTTGCTTCCATAGTATGAAAAAAGTAGGTATAGTTGTGATCAGAGACAGGTAAAGCTAATTAAATATAGGTTGGGTTTAGCAGTGCCGGATTAAACTCTCTGGAGGCCCTTAGGGAGTCAAACGCTGGGGCCCCCCTTACACTTTCACAACATTGAACTAAGTAGTGTGCACATCAGCCGCTTGATGGGGATGACCATCGCTACTGTAAATTACATCTACTGTATGTAGGTTGCGCCAAATTTATTTTGTACAAATTAACAGCTGAAAGAAGATAAGATCCATTCCCAGCTCAATGCAGCAAGGCCTGTACTGCCCAATGACAAGTCAGTCTGATAGGACTTTAAAAATGTGCCAAGTTACCTTTTGGCTTGGGAATACAAACTCTAATGAAATCCAGTGGCTGGCTGTGAGGATTTGTCTTCACAGATATTCCTCATCTACTTAGTATTAATATATGCAGTCACAGGGGTCACTAAAATAGATATTATATAGATTGGGGATTGATGAGTAATATAATGTAACGCTTTTCTTTTCCAGCTCTGGATACTGCCAGCCTTTGGTTGTCGCCCGCAGTATGATAATGGACTGGAAGCTACCGTGTTTGGAATCATTCCCTGGATTATTATCATTGATGTTGCTCTTCCCTTTTCCATTTTTTATAGAATGCATTCAGCCTATTCATTATTTGATGTGTTCTGTAATATCTGAACACCCTATTGAAAGATTCTCAGGATTATTTCAGCAGTTTAGGTGACTTCTATGTGTATGTAAAAATTTCCATCCAGTTTATTGACAAAGTTATTTTTAAAGTTATTTTAGTTGCTTATAGTCGTCGTGATTTTATATTACATTTATCCCATACAAACTTCTAGACCTGTCTTGTAAGTGGTTGTGGGGGTTATTGACACAAATTCTATATGCAATATATCTTCTTTGCAGCTCTGATTTTTTATTATATGCCCTGGTGGTGAATGGGACATTTGGTCAAAGAACACTTATTCAGGCAATATTCATACATGTTGAGAACTGTTAAAAATAATGTATGTGAATTAGGCCCAGAAAATAGAATTGCACACTTTAGAGTAAAGTAAAGTAAGCATATTACACAGTAAACTCTAAAGAAATAAAGGATTAGCTGCCGAAATAGCAAGCATTTTAAATCGGTTTATTTGTTCTTTCTTTTTTGGCTGGAGTGTTTCTTTATAAGCACTATACGTAAAATGCACCTATCAATTAATAGTAAATATAAAGTTGGAAAGGAGTGGCCACTGGCCAGAAAAAGTAAGAATGTGAATGTTCCTATGAATTGTCAAAGAGGATGTAAGACAAGCACTTCTATCCAGCTTAACGTGAATCCAAATATATTTTCTAAACATTATGTTCATGCCTGGTTTAAAACAAACAAAAAAAAGGTTCAAAGCAATACTCAACCCCTTCATGCTCTAGCACAGCCCTTCTCATCCTCATCCAATCCTGTCAGTCAGGTCTCTTCTGTGTTAAATGATACCCAAAGGTATTCAATCTACTTCCTATGAGCCCAGGATCTCAAGGACACGCCCCCAGAAGCACATCATCACACCAGCTTGGGCGCACGATACAGCTGCACACTGGTCATCTCTGTGTAAGTGGTGTTGTGTGGTAATGAGGTGTGCTCACCAAAGGACCCCACTAGTCATGTGACTGAATAGTAGGTACTTAGGAAAAAGTATGAGGACTAGAGTTGGGGCAGTGCCTAACCTGTAGTTGGGTTAAAAATATATTTAAATCCAAAATATATTTTTTTTCATTCACCAGAAGAGGAAGAGAGGGGAAACCTTCCAATGGACACGGCTGTCTAAGAGGAGTGTTTGTTAACTTTGGAGAGAGATCTTCTAATTTCCTGCTGTGCTCAAAAAACAGAATGCAAAGGTAGATTGGACACGCAAAACAAAACATAAAGGGTTTTCAATCATTTCCTATTTGTTCATTTACAAAACCTCTGCACTAAATTCTAAAGCCTTATCCTGTTCCTTCCTCAAAAAAAACATGTGTAATACGTTATGGTAGACTACAAAACCAAAAGTGGTTTGAATGATCACAAATAAATGTTGAGAAGTCCTGCCTTAATAGTGGGTTTAAAGAACACTAAGGGTCATTTTGTATAACGTTATGCTTATTCCCAAAATCATTAAATGCCAGCCCAATGTCTCATTTGCAGAAGTAATGTTCATCTTCCATTTTTAAAGGTAAGGTTTCCATGACAGAGATGGAATACTTAGCTACACAGTAAACCAAAGAATCCCAAACTGTATTTGGGGAAAAAATAACAAAAAAATCTGTCCACCTCCTTTAAATCCTACCCCTGGGATATTTCTGTCCACAAAAGTATAACATACATTCTCATCTCATCCAACGGTTTTCCATTCCTTTTTCCTATAACCCATGGGGAAATGCATCTCTCATAACTTAAGATGTCCACAGACAGAACACAATTCGATCCAGCTATGGGCTGGCTGTTTGTACCGAAGTCGATCTAACGATCAACTTCAGTACAATCAGCTTTTTTTTTTTTTGTACAATCACTGCCAATCACTCCCTCTGTCAGAATACAATAGAGCAGGGGGAGGGATTCCTCTATCAACGCTAGCTGTGTTGATGGAGGAATCAAGTGATTTTCTTTCCTTCAACCCACGTTTGGCTATCCTAAGTGTTTGTCTGCTTTTTCTCTTCAATATACCTCTAAAGAACATCTCACTTACTAGGCCTGAAAAATAAAAATATACACAAAAAAATGAAAAAAAAAAACAAAAAAACAAAAACAAAATATGAACGCCAAGTCTTTTCATTTAAGGAATCCAGAAGCTGTCAGAATACACAGATTAGAGCTGGAGCAACAGACCAAGCAACTTTTTTTTTTTTTTTTTTTAAACCAGAAAATGTTTGATTTCACGATTGCAAAACAAGGAAACAGTACGATAGAATAAATTGTGAAATTTACAATAATTTGTGGGATTGTTGAAGCAGCTTTTATCTGATTGGGAGGTTGAACAGAAATTGATCTGTAGATTGACTTCTGTTTAATTGCAGTGGCCACACATGGATCAAGATTTATCCATTTCCTGCTGAACTGGCCGAACTTCGATCCATCTTTGGCCACCGTTATTGGCCTATCAGTAAATTTCCTTCCTATAAATTCACTAATAATCAGATACAATACAAACAAGCAATAATAAACCATAAATACATTACACAAAAGAGCACATTCACAAAGCCATTTGGCCTTTGTTTTGTTAATTTATAAGTGGCCTTTCTGTTGCCCAAATGTAATATGCTAATATCAGTTAATACTATGTGAATTTTCTTTGGTAAGGTATACTTTTTCTTTAATAGACACCCCCCAAAAAAAAAAAAACTATAGTCCTTGGGTATGAGTGAGTAAAAATTAGTCTAAGGCTCCCAATTTTGCAGCAATGATTTGAATAATTAAAAAACAATTACAAATTGCACAAAATCACATCCCCAATTTCCCCCCCCAAAAAATTTGACCTACAGCCCTCAAGTATTGTTTGGTAGAAACTGGCCAGTGTCCGAAGAGTTTGGCAGCAGTGAAAGCAAGCCTATATGTAAAGAAACAAGGCACGTCACGTGAAGATTTTTTCCTATAAAAATGTGATCTTCAGCTCTCAGATACAGTGCATTCGGAAAGTATACACAGTGCTTCACTTTTTCCACATTTTGTTACTGTATGTTACAGCCTTAGTCCAAAATAGATTAAATTCATTATTTTCCTCAAAATTCTACTAACAATACTCCATAACGAGAATGTGAAAGAAGTTTGTTTGAAATCTTTGCAAATTTATAAAAAATAAAAAAACGAAAAAATAAAAAAAAATATCACATGTACTGTACATAAGTATTTACAGCCTTTGCTCAATACTTTGTTTAAGCACTTTTGGCATCCATTACAGCCTCAAATCTTTTTGAGTATGATGCTACAAGCTTAACACACCTATTTTTGGGCAGTTTCTTCCATTCTTTTTTGCAGGACTTCCCAAGCTCCATCAGGTTAGATGGGGAGAGTCACTGCACAGTCATTTTCAGATCTCTCCAGAGATGTTCGATCGGGTTCAAGTCTGAGCTCTGGCTGAGCCATTCAAGGACATTCACAGAGTTGTCACTTCTTTGTTACCTTGGCTGTGTGCTTATGGTCATTGTTCTGTTGGAAGATGAACCTTTGCCCCAGTCTGAGGTCCAGAGTGCTCTGGAGCAGGTTTTCATCAAGGATTGTACATTGCTGCATTCATCTTTCCCTCAATCCTGACTAGTCTCCCAGTTCCTGGGGCTAAAAAACATCCCCAAAGCATGATGTTGTCACCACCTTTTTTCATTGTAGGGATGGTATTGGCCAGGTGATAAGCTGTGCCTGGTTTCCTTTAGACATGACGCTTGCCATTCAGGCCAAAGAGTTCAATGTTTGTTTCATCAGACCAGAGAATTTTTTTTCTCATGGTCTGAGAGTGCTTCAGGTGCCTTTTGGTAAACTCCAGGCAGGCTGTCATGTGCCTTTTACTGAGGAGTGGCTTCCGTCCAGCCACTTTACTATAAAGCCCTGAATGGTGGAGTGCTGCAGAGATGGTTGTTCTTCTGGAAAGTTTTCCTCTCTACACAGTGAAACGCTTGAGCTCTGTCAGAGTGACCATCGGGTTCTTTGTCAGCTAGCTCAGCCTTTTTCAACCAGGGTGCCCAGGCACACTGGGGTGCCTTGAGGTTTCTTCAGGGGTGCCTTGACAAAATGCCTAAAAATGTATAAAAAATTGTATACAAGCCAGCAGGTAGATGAAGCCTGCCTTTTAGTTATACAAAGCCACGGGTTTCCATTATGCACCATTACGACTTTCTAGACACTGCCATCCTAACAACCAATGAATGACATCATCAGTTAATAAGAAAGATGTCTGTTGCCTCCACCCTCCTGTGCCCCTCTTCCTCATCACTGGGGTGACATTAGCTGACTGATGGAAAGAAATTGAGGGAGAAGAGAAACATTGGAATACTAGTCAGTACCAGTATGCAAAAGTGTATTTGCTTTGGAAGAATAAATCACCTCTAATGTTGGGTGTCCTACGTGTGGATGTTGCTGCATTCTGTAAATCTATATGAACAGTTTTTTACATTTTACAATGGGGCGCCTCGAGACTGTCCATCATTTTAAAGGGTGCTTTGTATGAAAAGATAGACAAGCTCAAAAAATGAGGAATGTAAATATCCACTAGGGATATGCGGGTATAGGTATCCACGTCCCAATTTGCCCCCTCATTTTTCATATGATTTACATTTCTACACTCATCATTCCTTCTTATGAACATAGGGTTATTGGACCTTATCTTGGGATCCATCCCTGTTATCCACCAGCCCAGGCTCTATCACCAGCTACCCGCTAGCCCTGTCATTTGGATGAAATAGGGGTTACTCACAATTATACAAGTCCTTGGTAAGTCCCTTTTCTTCCTAGGGAATTTACTTTTATCTACTGATGGAATCTATGGGTATGCTGTATGGACTATGTCCCCCACAGCTTTCCATCTGTGTCCATCTTTGAGCAACATATATTCATATCCAAATAAAACTTCCCTTTACTTTATGTGTATTTATTTTTCTTTCACCATAGAACATACCATTATGGGATTACCTTGATTGGGCCCCTGTTTGTTTGGACTGCTCCCATGTCCGCCGTATGGGTAATTACCCTAGTTGCGATCCCCATTCTGTCCTCTTGCTTTTAGGATTGGCTCCATACAGGTGGGTTCATTGTCCTATGTCTGTGCTCATCCTCGTGACCCTTACATCCCATGTAACTATTTATATATATGATGAAATGTTTTGTTATTTATTTTCTGTACACTGATTTTGTCTTTTCATTATTTATAGTAGCAATTGTTGATGTCCTTACATCTACGTTACTGCCCCTGAAGAAGCGGTCACCCGCGAAACATGTTGGGCTAATGTATGGGCAGCTACGTCCAATACACCAAACATAACCTACCAGTTCTACCATCTCTGAGGTTTAGGTCTGTTTTGGGAGGTTCGGTCTAGACCGCCCCCCTGTGTATGGCACGCTCCCACGTAATGTATATGCTACGTTGCTACGTATGGTTTTCTGTATTTGTTTTTTGTACCAGAATATCTGTGTTTTTCAATACAGTATTTTTATTGATTATTTTGTTTCTAAAAAAATTTGGTTTCTTTTATGAAATAATTGAATTATTGGTCTTGAAGACGGTATCCCCATAAAAGTCCCCCTGCCCCTCCCTTCCTTTTTTGTTCTTTGCCATTTTAAAGGGTGCCTTGAGGTTGTCTATAATTTTAAAGGGTGCCTTGACTGAAAAAAGGTTGAGAAACACTGAGCTAGCTGACTAAGGCTATTCTCCCCGATCACTCAGTTTGACGGCCCCCTCTCGGAAGAGTTGTAGTGGTTCCAAACCTCTTTCATTTACGGATTATGGAAGCCACTGTGCTAATTGGGACCTTCAAGGCTGCAGAAATGTTTCTGTACCCTTCCACAGATCTGTGCCTCAATACAATCCTGTCTCGGAGGTCTGCAGAATTCCTTGGACTTCGTGGCTTGGTGTGTGCTCTAACATGCACTGTTAACTGTAGGACCTTATATAGACAGGTGTGCACCTTTCCAAATCATTTACAATCAACTGAATTTACCACAGGTGGACTCCAATCAAGTTGTAGAAATATCTCAAAGATGATCAGTGGAAACAGGATGTACCTAAGCTAAATTTTGAGTGTCAGGCAAAAGCTGTGAATACTTATGTACATGTGATTTTTTTTTTGTTTTTTTATTTTGAATAAGTTTGCAGTTTTGCTGGCCTGGGCCCCGTACAAGAGGACTGGTGGTACTCCCTTTATCTACAGCCCTGGCAACGCCCCATAATTATATAAGAAATATGCGACATTGGAATGGACAGATTGGAGGGACCCATTGTCGGAGAAGAATTGTTTTTTTTTTATTTCTAGCGGGTCAGCAGCAGGAGCGGTTGTGGAGGAAGAAGAAGAACAGAGGAAGTAGACCGGAGAAAGAAGAAGAAGACCAGAGGAAGAAGAAGAAGACTGGAGGAAGAAGATTGGAGAAAGAAGAAGACCAGAGGAAGTAGACTGGAGAAAGAAGAAGAAGACCGGAGGAAGAAGAAAAAGACTGGAGGAAGAAGATTGGAGAAAGAAGAAGACCGGAGGAATAAGATCGGAGAAAGAAGAGCAGATGAAGAAGACATTTTAAATAAAGGACTTGTTAAAAACTGTCTCTTGTCTTTTGTCACACTACACTACTTTTTTTTGGTGAATTGGTAGGGGTACAATGTATTTACATAAGGGGGAGGCAGGATCTGGAGGCCTTCCAGATTCTGATAAGCCCCCCACAACCACTGGCCAGGGTTCTGGGGAAGAGGCCCTTGTCTCCATCAACATGGGATGCATTGGGCATGTTGAGGGCATGTGGCCTGGTATGGTTCAGGAAGGGGGGCGCTCGCTCGCTTCCCCTCCTTTCCTGGCCTGCCAGACTGTGTGCTCTGATTTTTTTTGGGGTGTGGGGTTTCCCCTTTAAAATCTATACCAGACCATGAGGTTTAATGTTGAAAAATGTAAAGCAATGCACCTGGGTGCCAGAAACCAAGCTACTCACTAGGGGGGGGGGGGGGGGCTCTGGGTGAGCCTAGGATGGAAAAGGACCTGGGGGTACTGGTAGACAACAGGCTTGGCAGTGGCATGCAATGCCAAGCCGCTGCAAGCAAAGCCAACAGCATACTGGGATGTATAAAAAAGGGGATTCACTCCAGAAATAAAGAGATTATTCTCCCTCTCTACAAGACTCTGGTCCGGCCACATCTGGAGTATGCTGTCCAGTTCTGGGCACCGGTCCTCAGGAAGGATGTGCTGGAACTGGAGAAAGTCCAGAGAAGGGCAACATAAATAATTAGGGGAATGGAGGGCATCAGCTATGAGGAAAGACTACAAGCACTGAACTTATTCTCTCTGGAGAAGAGACGATTGAGGGGGGGATATGATATCAATGTACAAATACTGTACTGGCAACCCTAGCATATGGAAAAACCTATTCAGAGAAAGGAAATACAATAAGACACGTGGCCACTCACTAAAACTAGAGGAAAGGCGGTTTAACCTTAAAATACGCAGGGGGTTCTTCACTGTGAGAGCAGTAAGGATATGGAATTCTCTTCCGCAAACAGTGGTATCAGCAGGGAGCATTGATAGTTTCAAAAAACTATTAGATGGGCACCTTAAAGACCACAACATAGAGGGGTATACAATGTACGGTTAACAGCAAACACACACACACATCATAGGTTGAACTGGATGGACTGGTGTCTTTTTTCAACCTCACTAACTATGTAACTATGCCGTTTTTTCATGCATTTTTTTTAGCTGGTAATTCTTTTTTTACATTCAGCTGTCAGTGGGCAACCCCCGTTGACAGCTGATGATTCATCGGTTGTTAAGGACATGGCGGCCAGCTTTCCAGCCTGTTTCTTACCAACCAGCTACTGTATATACAGTTAATGTAAAGCCCAAAAAAACATACATCGCAGCAGAATCGGGGTAAAATCAGGGTAAAAAATGCAGTACTTGCATTTTGGATGTCCACTGAAGTCTATTACATGCAAAATGCTGCATGCTGTGGGAAAAAAGCCCCTGACCCTTTCCAAAAACACAGAGGCACAAAAATGCATTGATGTGAACGTGTTCCAAAGGGACCCGTGTTAAAATAATGTTCTGCGTTTCTGCAAAAAGCATGAAAAAAAATGCATTGGTGTGAACCGAGCCTAAAGCAAAAGATGGTCACTGAAAGTCTTGCTAAACAAGTAATGTCAGCAGGGCCAGCTTAGAGAAAGTCTCTGCTTTGACTCATGCAGTGTAAAGCCACAGGTTCTCCTTATGTCTCCCTTGCCCTGCACCACATACTCACCACCATTCCTTAACTCCCCACCAATTTGATTCTAAGTTACACAATTATCTTTATTACTACTGGACTGATGACTTGCCAGAGAGTAAACAGATGAAGAATAAATGTACCAGACCTCTGTGTACATACACCTGCGATGTTTATTATTTTTTAATGTTACATTCCTTATAAAATCAAATTAAACTGTAATTTATATGAAATTATGATGTCCATCATGTCTTGCAGTGTTTCATCCAACAGCAGTCATAGTAACTTCTTATCAGTAGCTCAATGATAAAAATAATAAACCCGTAATTCAATAAGTTATAATATTGTCTAATCAGTGGCTTGATGTCCAGTAGTAGACTTCTCAACTTGATTTAATAAGGTCCTGCAAATAGCAATGATGATGCGCAAATTCAGTAACTGAGAGGAACTAATTTGATTTTTTTGTTTCACTGTTTTAGTGTCACAGTCAGGGGTCAGGCTCGGAGTCCAGCAGCTATATCAGTAGAGAGATTCCCTTTGACCAGCAGGATAGGTATACAAGCAGGTCACCCTGGCGGATGACGCGGACTCATCCAAGTTGCAGAGTCTAAGTACTAACTAATATTCACCAGAGCTTCCGATGGTGAAGATAGGTTTTGCTGTGTCTTAGTACCAGGTTGCGGTCCTCAGAATCGCCCCATCAGGAGGTAAGCAAGCTGGGGTTCAGTAGCAGATATAGAAGGTCGGGATGAAGCAGAAGTATAGTCAGTAAACAAGCCAAATGTTGGTAACAAATGGTTGCAAGTTGGGATCCAGCAGAAGCGTAGTTGAGGAACAAGGCAAAAGTCGGTAATGAGTGGTAGTAAAAATACGGACAGCAGCAGGAGTGACAAAAATGAGATATTGGCTGGAGAGAGCCCAATAATCTGGTAAACAGGAAGGGCAAAGGCATGGCCTAAATGGAAGTTCATGGGAGAAGCAAAGGGTTTCCGGTTCAAGAGAAACAAGACATAAAGTCAAGGTTGTCTAAGCAATCAAGCAGGATCATAGGTGTGTGCAGCCTTTTGCATTAGGGTGTGGACCCCAAAGCTCAAACATACATGCCTTTCTCTGCAGCCTCAGCTGCACTGGAAGTGAATAAATGGGAAATGCTCTGTGCTGAGTGACTTCCTGTTCATTCACAAACTGATGCATGGTAAACACTTACTTACTTAGTAAGTAAAACACTTTACTATGCCTCAGCTATGTATGAACAGTTACAGGGTTCATTTAGAAAAAAAAAGGGGCCAGTAAAAGACATATTGACTACCCCCTCCCCCTGCTCTCCATCCTGAAACATCCTTGCAGTAGCTGGGGGAAGGGGAGAGGAGGGAAGGAAACAGCACTGTGGCGGTGCAACACAGGGGGGAAGCCTGAGCAGTAAGGGAGATTGCACAGTGATTAGGGTGTGCCCAGGCACACCTGGCACACCCCCTGCACACGTCTATTGCCAGGATGCTGTCCAGCATCTCAGGTGACAAGAGGAGTTACTACTAGACACAGCAGAGGTCCTGTGTTCAGATATAGGCTCTGACATTTAGAGTGGTGACAGTGATTCAACTCCACCAAGAATTTTTTTTCTAAGGCTTTTTACAAATGAATGTCTATTAATGATAATTCCACCCACCTAATCTGCTTTTATTCCTACATGGTATGCACAAATGGAGATGCTAACAGCAGTTAGACCCAAAAGCATGAGAGGAAAATAATTTTGGCATGCCAGGGCTTAACCAGCATAACTTAGAGGCTGGAGTGTATATTAAAAGGCAAAGCGTCCTCCTCCTCAATCAGGCAGCGGGCTCCACCAACATCAGTGACACTCTCTGATGTCCCAAAATGTCTGTCAGTGCTCCCTCTGTCTCTCAGGGGTGTGGTGAGCCATCTGCTAACAGCCTGAGGTGCCTTCAGTCTCTCTCCCTCTCCCAGGAAAAGCCACACTCCTCCTCCTATCTGTGCAGAACTCTAATTCTGGGATCTGTAGTTCTTTTTGCTCAGCTCATAAAGCAGCTTAGTTTATATCAAACTATATCTCCCACAACCCTCCACACTTCTCTCCAGAGTCTCTAGCAGTAAACATCCTCAAAACAATATGGTGCAGTGCTAATCACAGAAATGATTTGTGACAAATAATAGATAGCCACTAAATATGTCCATATACATTAAAGCGGAGTTCAACCCTCAGTTTCAACTTTGCGGATTCCTCTAGGGATAAACATTTAAAAAATTAATTGGGCTTTAAATTATTTTATTTTTTTTTGATCACTTACCTTATTTTAGGAGATTCTTTGTCCCACTTCCTTCTTCTGCGGCCGCGGCCCCGGACGTCACTTCCAGTTTCGCATTGCATCCTGGGAGATGTGTGTCATCAATCCCAGGAGGCAATGGGCATGGCCGGCCACTCCTCTGATTGTCGATCGCAATCGACAGCGCATGCGCGAGATTGCGATCGGCATTCTGGGTAGCCAGAAACCAGAAAGAGGGACACAGCGGGGGACACAGCGGCTTCAGACGCCCACACCAGAGGTGGCCGCGATCCGCAATCAATTTTAAAGGTAAGAATTTATCTATATTCAATTACTGTACTGTAATGTGGGAATAGTGTTAGTGTAATTGGGGATATGTTAGGATTAGAGGAGTATTTTTATCTTAAGCGGAACTCCGCTTTATGTAAAGGTCCGCCAGGAATAGCAAATGATCACAGTTCCCAGAAAGGAAAATTCCACACAGGTGAGTAAGATGTGTCAGGGAGTCTCAGAAGGAAGTGCACCCAAAGTGATTCAATTGGCTCCTTACCAGATCCCCCTCTCCACCAAATAATAGGTGGCTAAATGTATCACAAAACAGCTCTGGGGTAACGACTTCTTAAACAAACTCCTCCTCAATATGTGTGGGAAAGAAATAAAGGGAAGGCTCCCATAGTGCATTAACGTTCAAACTTTTATTTTAAAACAAAATGCTAAAGGACAACACTCATATTCTGAAGATCATAATATCTATCAGCATGTCAATAGGCAGCTTGCAATGCAATCGACTGCGGCGTTCCTGCAGATATGTTCATCTCATGTCCGGAATCCCACGGCTGGGTAGGCGGGGACAGGGCGGGTTAAAAACTCCACTCACCGCCAGATCCCGGACGTGAGAGGAACGTTATCCCAGAGCTGTTTTGATCTCTCCAGTCATTGAGGGCTACTGTTGTAGACATGGCGATCTAATCCCAGATCATCTGGTTTCTTATTATTTGGGGGAGAGGGGGATCTGGTAAGGAGGCAATTGAATCACTTTGGGTGCACCTTCTTCTGTGACTCCCGGACACATATTACTCACCTGTGTGGAATTTTCCTTTCTGGGAACTGTGATCATTTGCTATTCCTGGCGGACCTTTACTTAATGTATATGGACATATTTGGTGGCTATCTATTATTTGTCACAAATCATTTCTGTGATTAGCGTTGCACCATATTGTTTTGATTATTACTATCTGGAATTTGTACTATTGTTTCAGGTGCTAGCAGTTTCTCCTACAAGCGCAGTGTTTTTTTTTTTGTTTTAATTAACCTCCTTGGCAGTATTCCCGAGTGTGGCTCGGGGTTAATTTTCAATATCAAAAGTGGTAACCCCGAGCCACACTCGGGATTACCCCGCAATGTTACTCACCTTCCCCTGTGCTCCCCCACCGTCCTCCCCGCTGTCTTCCCCGGTGTCCTCACTGTCTCTTCCCACTCTGTGCACGGCCGATTGCTGGCACTTACCTTCCGGTTCCCTTCCCTGCGAGCGTTGCGACGCAGGTGGGTGGAACCGGCGGCAAATTCAAAAGTGTAAATACACTAAATGTCATGATACAAAGCTGTGATCCTAACGGATTACACTGTATCATGCCATTTCAGCACAGGATGGCACCTGGTGACTTTTCCAGTGCCCTGCCTGTACTTTTCCAGTGCTTTGTGCCTTGGCCATGGCGTCCAAAATTATTTTTTTTTTTTTGCGCAAAAGCGCTTTTAGACGAACTGGGAAACAGCGTCAGCAAAATGGAGTTACTTGAGGAACTGAGCGATATCGAGTCGTGGGAAAATTCGTCATTGTGGAACTTGGGAAGTATATCAAATGATTCTTCAGAATTTCCAACGGAGCAATGTGCCAGAATGGTAAGAGGGCACAAGTAATATGTGCCCTCGCACATGGGACAGGGGATGTGAAAAAAAAATAAAAAAACATTTTTTGTGTCGAGATTTTTATTAATTTTGGAGGACGCGGTCCCTCTAAGAAAATGAGCCCCTCACAATTCTGGCGGGCTTTGTAGTGGCGCGCACCCCCTCTAGAAGATTCTGGGTTAGGCTATATATAGAGGGTCTCTGAGGTAAGCCCCTCAGTTGAGTAGTGACTGCCGGGCGAGCTCCTTCTCCTCAGTAGCTACATTACTGAGCTCGCCGGCATTTTTCCTCTACAATGAAGTCTTTGGTTCGTCAAGTTCTAGAGAGGGCGGCTCTTGAAGGTGGAGAGGAATGGCTTTGGAGTTGTCTGAGGCAGAATGAAGGAGGACTGGGTCAAGTGAGTGAAGCTGGGAGCAGTATGGCGTTACCTGGTCCGGCGGTGCAGGCGGAAGAGACGGTTGTCAGGGAGAGTGTACCTCCCTCACCTCAGGCACCAGCAACAGGGAGAGCAGTGGTGAGACAAGGACAGTGGAGCCGTCCTCCAGAGCGCCAGACATCTGCGAGGCAAGTGTCAGACTGAACAGCTGAAGGAGAACAGTCAGTAGCTGCGGCGGGGCCGAGGAGGAGCCGAAGAGGCCCGAAGAGGAGGAGGATTTCTTCGCCATTACCCTCACAGGAGCAGAATAGATAGTGCTAGTGAGGTGAGGGTTGCCAGGCAACCCAGTGAGTTTACAGTCAGGGACCATCTGAAGATGCTTCCTTGAGCCAGGTTTTGAGTCCACAAGTGAATACAGAAGTCCAGCAGGCAGTGCCTTCTGTTAGCCAGTCAGCTACGCTGCCGACAGAAGTTGGTGAGTTGGCACAATTAAATACGTTAAATGTTATTTTGGAATCCTTATCAAAATTTGCAAGTTTTTTAAACGTTCCACCCGCTTCTACTGTTAGTGCTCCTAGTTTAAATATACAAAGTCCTGTTAATGTATGGTCCCCAGTTAGTGCTACCAATCAAGCGCCTAATGTGGTAAGTAATGTTTCACCTACACCTTGGTCAGACGTTAGCCCTAGAGTCAGTCAATTGGCTCACACGGTCCCAGAAACGTGTTTGAAGGAAGTGATGCCATGCGATATGTCACCATTGGGCTATCATCTCACAGCAGGGACCAAAGAAAAACATTTGGAAGGGTGAATTTATCAACTTGCTTTCGTTGTTGCCCTCTGCAAAGGAATTTGCTTTTAAAAGTGAAAAAAAGTCAGATGATCAGCAGGAGGCGAATAGGAGGCGTCCAGTTTACAGATCTTTCAATAACTGGCTTCAAGCCTTTTGTATTTATTCAGCAGTTTTAGGAGAAAATTTCCAGATAGATGCAGTGGATTATTCCAGCATCTTGAATATATTCTTGAAGCGTACAAAAATTTTGGCGGTTTGGGATGGTTCTATTACGACGAATCATTCCGGCACAATTATCCGTTTATCCTAGCCTGAAGTGGGGAATGAAAGACGTAGGCCTGTGGCTAAATTTAATTGTTCCTCAGAAGTTTGCGCCAACAAAACAGGCAAGTGTCTCGTCTGTTGCATCTCCATACAGGAAGGGAATTTGCTATGCGTATAATGAAACCCAGTGCAAGTGGGCAACAGCGTGCAAGTTTAAGCATGAATGTTCTTTTGTACAGGTAATCACCCAGCAGCGAAGTGTTTTAAGAGGGCAAGTCAGCAAAATCTAGCATCTAGGGATATTTTTTCGAAAAGCCTGCACTTCAGTGAGGCTGGAAAAAATGCTCCCGTGGCTGCAGGTATACCCAAACAAGGAGGAGGCCCAATTATTAATTAATGGTTTCTCGTTGGGTTTTAAGCTCCCATGTTTTAAAGGAGTAGGTTGTAATTTGGAGAAAAATCTAAAGTCTGTGGATCAATTTGTTCATATAGCCAGGGAGATGATTTACAAAGAAATTGAGGCTGGGCGGGTAGCAGGCCCATTTTTGGATCCTCCTTTTAAAGATTTCCGCATTTCCCCTCTAGGTTTGGTCCCTTAAAAGGAGCCCAATTCTTTTTGGATAATACACCACCTATCATTCCCTAAAGGGGATTCTTTAAATGACAAAATAGATCCTATGATGTCATCAGTTTCATACACTACGTTTGATGAAGCTGTTGATATAATCAAGCAATATGAACCTAGCGCATTAATGGCAAAAGCGGGTGTCCAATCTGCATTTAGACTATGTGAATTTTTGAGCCGACACAAAGTTCTTTTGAAGGAGCTGCAATCTTTGTTAGGCCTGTTAGCCTTCGCTTCCCGTATCATGCCAGTGGGTAGAATTTTCTCTAGCCATGTCTGGTTTTAAGTCCCCTTGGGTTCATATCCGTCTAACATTAGATTTGAAAGAAGATCTGCGCATTTGGTCGCGTTTTTTAAATGACTACAATGGTCGTTCGTTTTTTCAAAGTGACTGGGTTTTTGCGGCTGATCTTCAGTTATTCACGGACGCAGCAGGCTCTTTAGGTTTTGCTGCCGTATGGGATACTCACTGGTGTTGTGGGTCTTGGCCTTCGCCATGGGTTGAGATTAAATTTACAAAAAACATAGTTCTTTTAGAATTATCCCCGATACTTGTGGCCCTGGAGCTTTGGGGTTCAAATTTAAGATTTCAGGGATAGGAGAATTTTGGTGCATTCAGATGACAAGGGAGTTTTGTACGCAATAAATTGTCTGTCATCAACATCCACGTTGGTATTCTCCGTTATGTGGTTTTCTTGTGCTTGAAGTTAAACATCTGGATAAAGGTCAAATATGTTCCGGGTGTGTCAAATTGCATAGCTGACTCTTTATCTCATTTCCAGATGTCTAGTTTCAGGGAACTTCATCCGAACGCTGATCCAGTGGGATTTCATTGCCCGGATCACCTGTGGACCTTGATTTAGATCCGGTTTTTGATGCTATAAAGTGCTCGGTGGCACCTCATACTTGGTTGGAGTATTGTTCTGCTTGGAAAAGATGGTTATCTTTTTGTAATGGAATGGGTATACCAACTGGTCCCCCTTTGGAGCGAGATATGTTGGCATTTTTATGTACATTGATG
Source organism: Pelophylax lessonae (assembly GCF_965119305.1). Taxonomy (NCBI): domain Eukaryota; kingdom Metazoa; phylum Chordata; class Amphibia; order Anura; family Ranidae; genus Pelophylax; species Pelophylax lessonae. The sequence continues at coordinate 791,682,521 of NC_138768.1, read as the reverse complement.
AATCTTCAGTTATCATATAGCCACATTAGTAAGATACTAGCTGGCGTTTCGTTTTTTCTAAAAATAAATAACTTTTCAGGTTGTAGTAATTTTTTCTCAGTGAGACAAGCCCTCAAGGGATATAGGAAAATAATTTTTACTCCTGACACGCGTAGGCCCATATCTATTGATTTGTTAAAAAGGCTGTGCTTGGCTTCCCCTGTGGTTTGTTTTACGGATTACGAAGCAAAACCATTTTCAGCAGCTTTTGTGCTTTGTTTTTTCTCTGCGCTTCGCGTTTCCGAATTGGTTGCGAAAAACAGGGAAGGCCAATCAGGTCTTAAGGTCAAGGAAGTTATTGTAGGTAGGGATAGGGTTAATGTATTTATTAATCAGTCAAAAACGGATCAGTTTGGAAGAGGCCATTGGTTGGATCTGGCGGCCTGGGGAGATCCGTGCATATGTCCTTGTACGGTTCTTGGCAGGTATCTAGAAGTTAGGCCTCCCATTTCAGATAGATTTTTTATACATTTAGATGGTTCAGTGGTCACTAAATATCAGTTTTCAGCGGTGCTAAAAAAATATTTAAAATATTTAGGTCTTGAGAAGTTTAGAATTACTTCACATTCATTTAGGATAGGAAGCAGCAAGATTAGGGCTTGATGAGTCTATAATTAAAAGGTTGGGCAGATGGGAATCTAAGAGTTTTAATTTGTATATCAGACCTAATTTATCTGTTTAATCCCATAAGTGCCACAGTTACTGTATGGATTGTTAGACACTCCTTCATTCATTGGGCACGAAAGAGAGCAGCACATCGATGTTATACTGAAAATTTATCTTTTAAGGATGACCAATTTCATATTTTTTGGAAAGGGGTTAGAGGTCTGAGTTGGGTTAATTTGTCTGATTTAATTTACAGATTGAATGAGTTTTGGCCTTCACCGTCCATATTGATATTACATTTGGGAGGTAACGATGTGGGAGTTCTGAAGTCGCTAGACTTATTGTTTAAGATTAAAAAAGATTTATATAATTTTAAATTGCTTTTTCCAAATTGTATTTTCGTGTCCCTCAGTCCCCGTTCACACTAGGGCGACCTGTGAGGCGACCTGGTCGCCTCACAGGTCGCCTCCCATAGGGAAGCTGCGGACCCGTTCTAATAGGAGCGACACAAGTCGCTCCGACTTAGAAAAAGGGTCCGGAGCTTCTTTGGGGCGACCAGGAGGCGACCGCCATAGACTTCAATGTTATGAAGTCCGTGGCGGCCGCTCCGAGGTCGCGGCGCGCTGCTCGCACCGCGACCTCGGAGGTCGCCCCCCCAAGTCGGATCGTGGCAATGTGAACGGGGCCTTAATATGGTCTGAAGTGGTAAAAAGTTCCTTTACTACCAGCCTGCTGCAGAACATATGTATTATACGTATTAATAAAACCTTACTTTATTTAATTTTTTTAATGAAGTAAGTGTTTAACTTGATATTAGACTTTCACAATCCCCTGTACAGCAGAGCTCACAGTGTGAGAGGAAGAAGCAGCATACAGAAGTAGAAGTAGCGTCGCCCCTATGTGAACGGGGCCTTAGTTGAAATGGCTTTCTTCGGCAGAATTTAAGCCTTTAGAGCGAACCAGGAGAAGAGTCAATCACGCAATGGCAAAATTGATGCCATTGGTCGGTGGTTTCTCTTTTCGGCACACGGACCTTGAAGGTGGTTTCCCTGGCCTGTACAGGCAGGATGAAATACATTTATCAGATATAGGTTTAGACATCCTTAATTTAGGGTTCCAAAACAGCATAGAAATGGCCGCGGTGGTGGGGCGGCCGGCACCAGTTTGCAACTAGGCCCGGCTTTTGGGGACTTTGGTGGTTTGAATATATGTTTTATTTCACTTGAGTTCTGGAACTAAGCGATACAGATGTATGTTTTATAATTTTGTTTGATTTGGAAAGTTTATTGGATTGAATTTTGAATAAAGAATTATTTAGTTTATTTAAAACCAATAAAGTGCCATTATTTATGCCAAAAAATATTAACTTGTGTTGGGTTTTTATTTATAGTTATAATTGAGTTATTATTATAGGAAAATGCATCCTCCTGTCCCAAGAGACATCAGAATCGTCGCTGTCGTCACTTTCCATACCTGATGAGGAATTTTCCCATGAATTGCTATTGCTCAGTTCTTCAAGTAACTCAGTTTCGCTGTCGCTGTTTTCAAGTTCTTCTAAAAGCGCTTTTGCGCAAAAAAGAACGCTTTTTGGACAGGAATCTGGACGTAATCAGACCACCAGGGAGGTTAAGAAAACATCCTCAGCCCGCCGCCTAGTGGTTGGAGGGTGTGCTTAGCACTTGCTGCTTTATGTTTTGTAGTATGCAGATATGTCTAAGTGAAAGCCTCCTGTGAACACAAGCAAGGGCAGTAGCAGAGCAGCAGACACAGTGAAACTGCAGCCACTCCTCTCCCTTTTTAGTTTTTTCCAAATCATATTCAAGCTATAGTTATATAATGGATATGGGCTGAAAATATACACTCTCAGGTTTATTTGAGAGTATGTACATCCAAATCAGAGGAAGGGTTTAGGAATTAAAAATAGCCATCCCCCCTTTTTCAAGGGACCAAAAGTAATTAGACAATTGAATCAAAAGCAGTTTCATGGCCAGGTGTGGGCTACTCCGTTATTTCTTCATCAATTAAGCAGGTAAAAGGTCTGGAGTTGATTCCAAAGGCCCGTACACACAATGCGAAAATCGGAAGTAAAATTTTGTCCGACGAACGATCTACCGATTTCCGGATTGTTAGTATGGTGCTTTTGACAGCCGATTACGAATTTTCGGACGACAAAAACTGGATGTGCAGGCTATAAAATTTTTATCATATGTCAACACAACATCCGATTTTCATTCAATTAGTACAGTTTTCGTCCGAAAAAAATCAAGACTAGGCATGCTCAGAAAGCAAAGAACACATACAAAACAATGCAACACATGACATCACTTCTGAAGTAGAATTCTGTGGTACGGGAATTTTTGTATGAAAGTAACTTTCAATATGAGACTAGCATGCAACAAAAAACCGACGAAAGATCGTTCGATAATCTGATTGTGTTTACGAGGCTTTAGTTTGGTATTTGCATTTGGAAAAAGTGTGGAAAAGGCTTGGAACAGCTCATGACCCAAAGCACACAACGTCATCTGTAAAAGATGGTGGAGGCCGTGTGATGGCATGGGCATGCATGGCTCCGGCGGCACTGGGTCATTGGTGTTTATTGATGATGTGACAGAAGAAAGAAGCAGCCGGATAAATTCTGCAGTGTTTATATACTGTCAGCCCAGATTCAGCCAAATTCAGCAAAGTTGATTGGATGGCGCTTCCCAGTACAGCTAGACAATGGTCCAAAACACACTGCAAATGCAAGCCAGGAGCTTAAGAAGTGTCTCTGGGCCCTTTAAAAGGTTTCTGATGCCAGGAGACAGGGCAGGGTTTCTGATCATGTGACTGCCGTAATTGGCTGTCAGAGCGATCACATAATTGGAAAGCTCCCGATCTCAAGTAGAGATCAGGAGCTTTCCAGTAACAGTGGCGGGAGTGCGCAGGGCATGCGCTCTCGGCACAACTTTGTTCATATTCTGGTATGCATATATGCGGCCGCTCAGCGTTAAGACCCACCCGCCAAAAGGCCCCATGAATGCATACCGCCGGCATGATGAGGTTAAGTTACTGTATATGCTCCACTCTGTGCAGGTGATGGCGGTACCTTACAGCGGTATAAAACTTCAAATTAAAAACGTAATTTATTGCAGCTTATCAATCATTAGGTGTGGTGGCTGCATTCGCTGCCTTTGTCAGGCTTTTTCCCTATGTTTTCACTTGGTGATCTGGCCAGTAACACACCTCCTGTATTAGAGTGCCCCCACTCTGGATGAAGGATCACAGGAGGCACCTATGAACAGCAGCATTGTCAATCTGGGGGGGCGGGGGGGAGTGTTAGATGTACTAGCATATTTAGATACACTAACAAATTGAAGCCAAATGCCAGATCACACTTTATAGGCAATTACAGAAAACGGGTTTTTGGAATAAAGAATTTACACAAATAAATACAACCTGATCGTTCTAAGCACCCCTGTCAGTAGTACATTTTTTTTTATCACTCCTGTAACTGATTCATCTGCAGGACAGCTTGTTCTGTTAAAAAAACAGACTTATTGGACAGATCACCGGGTGAAAAAAAAAAAAAGAAAGAAATGCTAAAAAGAAAGGTAATGCAGCCACCACATCTAAGAATTGGCAAGATTCTAAGATTTGGCTAAAAAAATGTCAGATATTTACTAATGAAAAGTCACCTAAGTTCACAAACATTCAAGCTTATATTTCCTCTGTTTTCCATCTTTACTGTATTTCGAAAGTAAATTGGGTAATATAATGTATACAATACAACACATATAGTAAACTAGTGGGGGTAAATGCCATTGGTATTTACAGTCTATTGCTTTCAAGGTAATCCTGATAGAACTTTAGAATGAATGTGATGAAACTGAATCTCAATATGTTGTGAAATATAAAAGAGTATTGCATATGGACTGTACAATGGATAGAAGGTCTCCTGATCCTCCCAGGGACGTCAGACTGACACAATGGTCTGGTCACATGGCTGTAGGTGCAGTGCAAGCTTCAGTAAGAGGACAGCATAGTCAGCAATGAAATGGCCTTCAAGGGTTACCATTACCATGTGAAAATAATCACACCTTGGGCACTCTGGGCACATACAAAATACCAATTAACCACTTGCCCACTACCATATAGCAGTTTTACTGCTACAGGGTGGCCACACTGTGCAGGGCCATGCATATATTTGTGATCCTGCACTTCCGGGTATTAGGCGTGAGTGCGAACCACTGGCAACTCACTTCCTCTGTGATTCTACACAATGGGAGCTGATCAGCGGGTCCTGTGGATCCAATGTCTGCTGGTGTTCTATCAGATTTCCCTACCCCATCAGATTTCCCTACCTACGTAATTTCCGGTTGAGATCAGCTGTGGATTCGTCATGCAGCAGCTTGTAGCCGTGTCACACGTCCTATTGGGAATGTGCAGAATAGGTAGGGAATTTTGATAACATCGTAAGGGGTCAGGCAAAAGTCCTAGTGTGCATGCGCCGGCGCATGCGCACCAATGGGTCGGGCAGCGGGATCTCTTATAACAAACATCCATCCGATCTCCATGCCCCACACTGCGCCAACCCGACAATGAGACAGCGGGCGTGCGCGTGTGGGTAGGGAATAGGATTGTCCCATTGTCAGCTCGGCGCAGTGTGTGCCATGGAGATCGGATGTATGTTTGTTATAAGAGATGCCGATGCCCGATCCGTTGGTGCGCATGCACCCGCTCATGCTCAGTAGGACTTGTGCCTCACCCCTTACGATGTTATCAAAATTCCCTACCTATTCTGCGCATGCACAGTAGGACGTGTGATGTGACTACAGCTGGTGCATGACGAACCCGCACCGGAAATGACGTAGGTAGGGAAATCTGATGGGGTAAGGTTTTTTGATAGAACACTGGAACCCACTGATCCTTCTGTACACAGGCAGTGTGCAGATCTGTCTATGTAAACAAGGCAGCTCGTCATTCTGTCAGTAGGGAAGGCATTGATCCTGTGTTGTTGCAAAGCAGGAACATGGATCAATGCCTTGCCCTGGTAAAAGCACCTTCCACGTGGTTAGAAAACACAGGCTAAGCACACAGTTAACCCTTTGTCTGTCCCTGATGTTTAACCCCTTCCCAGCCAGTGTCATTAGTACAGTGATCACTGTATTAGTGTCACTGGTCCCTAAAAAGTGTCAGCTAGTGTCCTGACTGTCCACAGCAATATCGCAGTACCGCTATAAATCGCTGATCCCCACCATTTAAAAAAATAAAAATAAAAATATCCCATAGTTTGTAGACGCTATAACTTTTGCGCAAACCAATTAATATACGCTTATTTTTTTTTTGCCAAAAATATGTAACAGAATACATATTGGCCTAAAGTAATGAAGAAATTCGATTTTTTCATTTTTTTTTAATTGGATATGTTTTAGAGCAAATAAAAAACATAGTTTTTTTTTCAAAATTGTCTGTTTTTTTTTTTTTGTTTATAGCTCAAAAAATAAAAACCACAGAGGTGATCAAATACCACCAAAAGAAAGCCCTGTTTGTGGAAAAAAAGCACATACATTTTGTTTGGGTACAGCATCGTACGAGTGCACAATTGTCAGTTAAAGTAACGCAGTGCCGTATCGCAAAAAATGGCCTGGTCATGAAGGGGGGGTTAAATCTTCTGGAGGGCAAGTTGTTAATGGAGTTTTCATCATGTATACATTGAAGCAGAACTCCATCTTGCAATATTGTTACTAATCCAGGTTCACACCTTTCCCCTCACCAATCATCTTCATTCAAATAATATAAAAGTCATTATATATACACCTAAATACATTTTAAAAAATGGTCACATGACCATTCCAGTTTCCTTCTTCTCTTTTCTTAGAATATGATAGCTGGGGAGCAGCTTGAACAAATTTTTGCATGTTAATGATTGATGAAAGGTAAAAATGACATATTTCATAAAGCACTGCACCCCTAGAATTGAGGGGTGTGTAGCGACCATGTTTATGGGCATGTCAACACCTCTTTACCACACCCAAATTTATTGTTTGAACTCTGTGGGCTCTGCATGAAGGTAGGTGTCACTCGGTGCATGTGGCTAATTTTGGCAGCAAACAAAAATGATTTCTTCTCCACCCACTATTGTGCGGGTAACATAAGCGTGTCACCAATGTAGTCTTCAGAACTACATAAGGGTATTGAATCAATAGGAGCTGGGACAGAAAATGAAGGAGGTCTAGAGCTAGAATTATTGCTCTTGCCTCTAAAGTTTCTGGTGATACCTGAAATGTGTGTGTAGCACTGTCCCGTAGGGCTTGTATGATGACTTGTTGTTGGGCCTCCTCTGATTACCAGCACACAGTCACTTAGGGAACAGTTCACACATCCCTCCTTACTCCCGATGGCTCGTCACACAATAAACAGTACAGGGGTATTGGATTTAGTGTTTATTTTGGAACTTGGATGGGAGAGGGGAATAGTGGGATACTCCAACTGTAACTATTGAATAAGGACAACTCTCACTTGGTCTCACCAGGTTGCTTGTGAAAGCAGCTGCACTGCTTAATCCATACTGCCACATGTATGGAAAGGGTTAAGTCTCCTTGTTCTTTTCTCTCCAGCAATAGACTTAGTGAATCTACATTATCTTCGGGACACTCTCTAGCATCCCCTTTACTTACACCCGTCCACTGACTCTTCCAGCTGCAGGGGTGGCCCTCCTCAGGTCAGGCCCCTTGACACAGATCTGTACTCACTGTACTGTAGAATCAGATTCTCCAGTGTCTCCCCTTTCATCAGCTTCACGGAACCTCTGGGTTCAGTTTCTCACTAGTACTCTTTAGGCCCTCAGGTCGACTACCTGAGGCCACATGGCAACTTTACAGAGGAGGAGGCAGCCGCATAAAGGTCAGGTGCATGCTTTGGCCAATCACAAGCACTTAATGCACTGCAATCGCGCAGTGCTTTATGGGGCGCTCGTAGGCGGTGAACTTCCTGCAGAGCGCCCTGGGTGTTCATATGTTCAGCGAACACAGGAACACCCGATGTTCGAGTCGAATTTACGTTCAACTCGAACATAAAGCCCATCTTTATTAAAGCAGACTTCCACCCTATTTTACAACTTTGCACCTTCTGTTAGCTTAAAACAACCTGAAAAAGAAATAACCTACCTTCCTTCCACTTACTCGCTCTGCGGCCACGGCCCCCGACATCACTTCCTCCATTTGCATTGACTCCTGGGAGATGAGCGTCATCAATCCCAGGAGTCAATGCTCCTGCACTGGTGTCACTCGTCACTTCCGGTTCAGGCGCGTCATTCCCTGCTAAATCAATTAGAACAGCTTCTGGGCATGTGCAGATCCAGCTGCGGGATGACGCGCCTGCGCCGGAAGTGACGAGCATGGCATTCTGGGACTCCGACATCCAGGAAGAGGGACATTCTGGCTTCAGCTGCCCACAGCGCAGATGGCAGCGCTGGACAAGAAATTTTCAAGTTCAGTATTTCTTCTTAGAGGTAAGCGAAACAGGGGACAGTTCAGAGGCTATCGTTGCTTAAATGCGCTAGCCCTGACTGTCCCATGGGAGGATTTTTTGTTAATAAATGTATTTTAGGATGGAACTCCGCTTTAACCACCAAAAGCAAAGCAAACCCCATAATGCCAATCTGTAAAACAAAAGTGTTTTTTTTTTAAAGGTAACTCTTTCAGCAGTTAAAAAATGCAACCTCAAAATATAATAAAAAAATAAAGAAAATCCCCTCACAATGGGATATGAAAATATCCAGGGAAAATTTGACAGAACTGCGAATTTTGAACCCACAAACCCATAGTAGCAGCTTTTTCTGATCTCATCCCTAGTAAACTCATCTCTGTCACTCAGTTCTCTCCTCCTATCAGAATATTCCTTCTGACTAAGACTGATTCTGTATGCTGCTTCTTCCTCTCACACTGTGAGCTCTGCTGTACAGGGGATTGTGAAAGTCTAATATCAAGTTAAACACTTACTTCATTAAAAAAATTAAATAAAGTAAGATTTTATTAATACGTATAATACATATGTTCTGCAGCAGGCTGGTAGTAAAGGAACTTTTTACCACTTCTTCCACATTCTGACCATATTAAGGCCCCGTTCACATTGCCACGATCCGACTTGGGGGGGGCGACCTCCGAGGTCGCGGTGCGAGCAGCGCGTCGCGACCTCGGAGCGGCCGCCACGGACTTCATAACATTGAAGTCTATGGCGGTCGCCTCCGGGTCGCCCCAAAGAAGCTCCGGACCCTTTTTCTAAGTCGGAGCGACTTGTGTCGCTCCTATTAGAACGGGTCCGCAGCTTCCCTATGGAAGGCGACCTACGGCGACCTGTGAGGCGACCAGGCACAGGTCGCCTTAGTGTGAACGGGGACTTACAGTGTGTGTGTTTTTTTGTTTTTCAACAGTCTTCTTTTTTTATACACGTTTTATAGCTATATTTTTTGCACATACAAATGAGAAAGACATGTATTTTTACCATTGTCCACAAGAGGGCAGCATGCACTGTGTGATTTAATATGTACAAAGTGAAATGTAAATATAGCTTGCTCATACTTGCACAGTATAGGAGCAGGGGTTATAACTGATTAGTCTTTCAGTCCACCAAATTAAAATGTTTTCGTAGTAATTGGAGATGCTAATTCATCCTTCTGGCTTTAGGCGGTAAGCTCTGATAATAATTCCTCTGTTCCATCTGACTTTGTCTTTTCTCTCCTGCTAAAAACAGGGGTCTTCACACTTATACATTTGCATTGTTCATGCTGTAAGTTAAGTCCAACAGTCCAACTCCACAATCTAGGTGCAACAGGAAGTCAGAGGAAATTTACACTTGTTCCCAGGTCTTTACCAATGGGAGATTTCTACTTACCTCTAGTCCTGAACACAATTCTAAAATTTTTGGATTCCCTCTTACTTCCTTTCTTGATGATAATGATCATCTGTATAAACAGAGAGGTGAATCTCCCCAACGTGGACACAGAAAGTAATAAAAAAGTTGACAGATTGGAGTTGATTTACTAAAACTGCAAAGTGCAAAATCTGGTGCAGCTGTGCATGATAGCCAATCAGCTTCTAATGCCTCATACACACGATCCAATCCAACAATGCGTACTAGCGTATGATTTTTAGCGTACGTTTCTGGAAAAGCTTCCTGGTTGCGTAGCTACGTATTGAATAGTGCAAACAAAAACAATGGCAACCAGGCTTTTTCCGAGTTATTTTCGTGTTTCTGATCATGCGTGGTCTTTGTCTGTCGATTATTAGTGGATGCATACAGTACTGATTAAACGATTGTCGTTCGCTAGGCTATCATACGAGAAAAGTTTTCGTGTTTGTCCCTTCGTATTTTGTTGGACGAAATGTCGTGATCGGCTGTTGAAAGCTGTGTACTAACGATTAGATTATCGTGTGATCAATTTCGTACGATTATCTGATCGTGTGTACGAGGCATTACTTCATCTTGTTCAATCAGGCTTTGACAGAAAATCATGGAAGCTGATTGGTTTCTTTGCAGAGCTGCACCAGATTTTGTACTCTCCATGCTTAGTAAATCAACTCCTGCGTCTAACCCTTCCTTATGCTATCCAAAACATAAAAATAAAAGAGATACACTTTAACGTGATTAGCAGCTTACCATAAGCTAATATAGGAAATATACAGTATTCTGATATATTAATATTAAAGCGGAGTTCCAGCCATTTACTCACCTGTCCAACGGTCCAGCGATGCGGCCGCCGGAAGCCTCGATCCTCTCCCTCGGCGCCGGCATCACTGCTGTGGGCACCCGGCTGTAACAGTTTGCGGCTTCACAGCCGGGTACCCACTGCGCATGCGCGAGTCGCGCTGCGCGCCGTGATTGGCCGGCAATCTTCTGGGACCTCTGACGTGTCCCAGAAGATTGCAGGGAGGGAGGGGGAGAGGAGAACTTCCGCTCAGGGCGCCGCGGCGCTCCGAGCGGAAGTGGGAGCGGGTACCTGTCAAAACTAGGTACCCGCTCCCCCCCCCAAAAAATGACATGCCAAATGTGGCATGTCGGGGGGTCAGGACTCCCTAAAGCGGAAGTTCCACTTTTGGGTGGAACTCCGCTTTAATATAGTAATAATAATATTAATAATCTTGAATAATAACAACATTAATATCAATATTACCTGATTTGGTAAATGTAAAAATTAGCCTGTCCACACAATTTTTTAATGATATGCTCAGTTTAATCTGCCCAAACACAAAAGAGTTTCCTTTTTTTTTTTTTAATGCCTTTTCTTTGGGTGTATTTATTTCTATTTTATTATTGTATTTATTATTATTTATTTATTATGTATATATTATTTTACTGTAGTGCTCTTTGTGTTTTTGTTTGTGTGTTTAATCAATATTTGTGGATTGTTGTTTTACATTTTCTCTTTTCTTTTCTTCTGTTTTTTACTTTCTGTGTGAAGCCCAGGGCTTTTTTTTCAGCAGGAACGCGGGGGAACACAGTTCCGGCACCTCCAGCACTGAATGTATGTAATAGCAAGGGGTGTGCTGGAGGGTCTATTGATGCTGGGGGATCTGTTTTTGTGTGAATTGTCTATTGTTGTTGGTTGAGATCTATTGTTGCTAGGGGGTTTTATGTTACTAGTAGGGATCTACTATGGAGGGAAAGGTCTATTATTGCTGGCTCCTGGAGGGTCTATTGATTCTGTCTGCTGGGAAATCTGTTGTTGTCGCTGGGGGTCCAATGTTTCTGGTCCATTGTTACTGTGTGTGTGTGTGGGGGGGGGGTGTCTATTGTTGTGTGGGGATCTACTGTTACTTGGGGGACCTATTGTTGCTGGGGTGGGTTCCATTGTTGCTGAGTGAGCCTATTGTTGTGTGAGGGTTCTATTGTTGCTGGCTCCAGGGGATCTATTTTACTGCTTTTCTTGTTAGACAAAAACAAAATCCATACAAATTATTTAACACCACAAAATGATTCTTGGGGCAGTACTGGGAGTTGGGTAGGGGTGGAACCGAGAGACGGTGCTTGGAGGTGGATGGGACACAGAGACAAGGGGGGACTCAGAACGGCGGAGTTCCTGCACCTATTGTCTGAGAATAAAAGCCCTGGTGAAGCCTAAAATAATGCAACCTTTTCGGTCTTCAGTTAAAGCAGAACTATAGGCAAAACCTTTTTTTTTTTTTCATTTTAGTAATGAGCAAAGGAGGGTTATAACCCTTACCAATTTTTTTTTTCGCCATCTGTGTTCCATTGTGGAGATTTCCCTTTACTTACTGTCCCATAGCCAAATAGGTAGAGGGAGGAAATCCCTGGGAATTCCTTGGGGACCCACATGTCACCAGAACTAGTGTCCCCATTGGAAGATTTCCCCCTCTATTACTTTTTTGGGGACAACCCAAAATTTGAGTCATTTCTTTTATTTTCACCTATTTTGGTAAATAGGACCAATAGAGGGAGTGAGACCCCGTTCACACTGGGGCGACCTGTCAGGCGACCTGGTCGCCTGACAAGTCGCCGTGGGTCGCCTGCCATAGAGCAGCACAGGACCCATTCTAATAGGAGTGACACAAGTCGCTCTGACTTAGAAAAAGGATTCGGAGCTTCTTTGGGGCGACCTGGAGCGACCTGCATTGACTTCAATGATATGAAGTCCGTGCCGGCCGCTCCGAGGTGCGCACCGCGACTTCACAGGTCGCCCGGCAAAGTCGGGTCGCCCCAGTGTGAACGGGGTCTTAATCTCCTTAACTGGGGCACAGACAGCAATAAAAACTGACAGGTATTCTAATTCCTCTCCACTCTATCCAAAACAAAAAAAAAAAGTTTTGCATTTAGTTATACTTTAAAAGTAGCTCCCATAGCATTTAGGAGTTATTTAAAGACCAACATACCCGTAAGAAACCTTTAAAACCTACCTGAAAGTGATTGTAAATTCAATTTGTTCCCTTATAATAATAAAAATGTCATACATACCTGCCCTGTGCAAGGGTTTTGCACAGAGGAGCCCCGGTTCTCCTCTTTTGGGGTCCCCTGCCGGCATTTCTGGCTTCTCCCCCTTTTCGAGTGCCCTCATAGCAAGCTGCTTGTGCAAGGACGATCGCAAATGGGACTGTGTGTGTTTATTGACACACACATTGCGGCTTGGTGCCGCTCCCTCCTCGCAGGCTGTGATTGACAGCAATTGCACCAATGGCTCCTTGTGCTGCCTCCATGTCCAGCAAGGAGATAGAGAGAGAGGAGAGAGCCACTGTTCTCATGCACCATGCTGGATTGAGATCAGGCTCAGGTAAGTTTAAGGTGGGGGGGGGGGGGGCTGAACACAGAAGGTTTTTAACCTTAGTGCAAAGAATGCATTAAAACGTAACTCCACTTTTGTTGAGAAAAAAACATTCCCCTCTGGGTGATCTTTGTACATTACAAGGATTTTAACAAACTTTGTTGCAGATTCCTACCTTTTGTTATTCTGAATAAATTGCTGCTTGTTCCTCTGTGTCTCTGTGCTGCATGGGACAAATGGGAGTGCTTTCATAATTATCTGTCATCTGTGGCAGCTGCAGGGCTCTAATGAGGAAATCTGCTGGGCCTGCATCCCTTTAGGCGTGTTCCTAATAGAAGTATCTCACCAAAAGTTAAAAAAAAAATTTTTTTGCAGGGGATGCCAGAAATCTGATTTGCATTTTAGGTTGGCCATACATTATACAATTTATACATTTTTATTTTGTATAAATTTATACAATTATACAATTTTCTGTATAATTTTTTTAAAATTTACCTTCAACTATGTAGTACAAAGGCTTGCCTAATTGGATACAAGTGAAAGTGTTGTTTAGCTTCGACCTCATATTATGCGGTTTGTGGTAATTCGAACAGAAAATTGTACAAGAAAATTGAACATGTATGACCAGCCTTAGGCAGATTTCTGGGAAAATCGATAAGCCAATCACACAAGTAGGAAATGATGTTTCTGGGGTGTGGTCAGTATACATTCTGTGTACAGAACACCCCCAGGTAGCCATATTGCATTGCATTTTCAGAAAATTACAACAGCTGCAGATTGAAAAGGAAAGGTCATTTTTAATAACATTAAATTTGTGTCGCAATTATATACGTTATATTGTTTTTCTTTATTTGCTGATTCCCCCCCCCCCCCCCACAAAAGTGGAGTTACTCTTTAATGTAGAAAAACCTTCTGCCTTTAAACCACTTTAATTTCAACTTCCCATTGACTCCAATACTTCTCGCCAAAATCTCCCAATTGACAATGTCCTTTTTTGGAGAATGAAAACTCTCCTTTTACTCATCCTTAGTAAACTGGCTTATTGATTAGATTAGGTAAGATAATTAAATGGTGGTTTAGTCTTTTAATTGATTAGGTCCAAATGACAAAAGAAATGGTTATGTTTGAAGTTTAATTAGCTTGTTAATTGATTTTGCATTGATCACCTGATCTCCTAAATTATGTGATATATTCATTGGTTAGTTATGTTGCTTCTTTAGGTTGATTAGTTATTGCTCATCTTAACCACTTAAGCCCCGGAGGATTTGGCTGCTCAATGACCAGGCCCTATTTTGCGATTCGGCACTGCGTGAATTTAACGGACAATTGCGCGGTCGTGCAACACTGTACCCAAATTAAATTGACGTCCTTTTTTTCCCACAAACAGAGTTTTTTTTTTTTTTTGTGGTATTTGATCACCTGTGCAATTTTTACTTTTTGCGCTATAAACAAAAAAAGAGCGACAATTTTGAAAAAAATAACAATATTTTTCACATTTTTTTATATGAAATTCCCCAAAAAAAAATGTAAAAATCAAAATTTTTTAACATTTTAGGCCAATTTGTTTTGTGCTACATATGTTTGGTAAAAAAAAAAAATCGCAATAAGCGTATTTTGATTGGTTTGCGCAAACGTTATTGCGTTTACTAACTAAGGGAAAGATTTTTGTCATTTTTATTGTTTTTTTTTTTTTAACGAGTAATGGCGGCGATCTGCGATTTTTTTTTGCAGGACTGCGACATTGCGGCGGACAGATCGGACCCTTGACTGACATTTTTTACACTTTTGGGGGTACCAGTGACATTACTACAGTAATCAGTGCTATACATATGCACTGTTACTGTAAAAATGACACTGGCAGGGAAGGGGTTAACTTTATTAGTAATCAAGGGGTTAAGTGTGTCCCTAGGGGTGTGCTTCTAACTGTAAAGGGCGTGCCTAGTGATGTAACCACAGAGACATACGATCCTACATAGCAGGGTCGTATGATCTCTGCAGTTAGATCAGGGAGAATGACAGGCGGCTTTGTTTACATCAGCCGCCTGCCTTTCTCCCTCTGCACCAGGAGATCGCGAGTGGCCGGCGGACATCCTGTCCGCAGGTCACATGCGCGGACATGTCAGGGAACGAGCAGGGTGCGCTCGCCCCCTAGAGGCTCTCAGGCGAGCGACGTAGTACTACGTCACTTTGCCTGTACGGGGCTGACTGCCGCAGTAAATATACTGTGGGCGGTCGGCAAGTGGTTAACTTTATCTTGAATAATACTGAACTCATTCATTTGACTTTGTTAGTTTTTCGAATATATGTACAGTATAATAATATTATTGATTATACTATTCACAAATTCACAGGGATATAACGATTGATCAGTCAATGTCTCCTGCGCTCAAATGTTGCGTGAAAACCAAAGAGACGATGGCTAGATTGTTGGCATCTGAAGTCTTGCTGCCCTCTCAGGATGATGGGTATCTACAAAAACTGAAAGCATAAAAGGCGAGAGAAGGGCGCACCGACCTAGTGCAATACTGTAAAACATTTATAAGAAAATCGTTAAAAGCACATCATACATTATACTCACAAGAGTATGCTATATAAAAGCATAAAACCAAAGGGTTCCTTCGGCGTTCCAGAGACCGCAGGACCGTATTCCTTAATTAAGACAAGCAAACTTGAAGGTGTCCATATAGATAGGGCTTTGGTTTTATGCTTTTATATAGCATACTTTTGTGAGTATACTGTATGATGTGGTTTTAAAGATTTTCTAATAAATGTTTTACGGTATTGCACTAGGTGGGTGAGCCCTTCTCTTATATAACTATAGATCATTTGACCCCATAACAAGAGTTTTAAGGCCTTCCCGCCCAATAACTTCTCTCAGTGGCACCTGTCCATATCAACTGAGACTGTCATTGATATAGCATGAAGAATTATGAGATTAAATAAGAAGATATAAAGCTAGCGACAGTAAAGCAGCCAATTATATATGATGTGAAAAAAAGAATTCCACAAATGCAATATTTACATATCTGAATTTACCATTTTTATGAGAAAACTATCATGTAATAAGGAATTAACTCCATAACATTCTATTTAAGTTAATATATATATAGTTAAGTTTAAGCAGATCTCCATCCAAACAGCTAAATACACAAATGAAATACCAACATAAGAGCTGTTTTTCCTGCCAAAGAATTTGTAATCATTTCCGTTACTTTTGGGATTTACATGCAAGGTCCATAAAGACACGGATGAGTGAGTTTTGGGGTGGAGGAACTTGACTGGCCTGCACAGAGTCCTGACCTCAACCCGATAGAACACCTTTGGGATGAATTAGAGCAGAGCCAGGCCTTCTCATCCAACATCAGTGCCTGACCTTACAAATGCGCTTCTGGAAGAATGGTCAAGCATTCCCATAGACACACTCCTAAACCTTGTGGACAGCCATCCCAGAAGAGTTGAAGCTGCTATAGCTGCAAAGGGTGGGCCAACGCAATATTGAACCCTACGGACTAAGGCTGGGATGCCATTAACCACTTTACCACCGGAGGATTTTGCTGTGTTCCGTCCAGGCCACTTTTTGCGATTCGGCGCTGTGCAAATTTAACTGACAATCGCGCAGTCGTGCGACGCCGTACCCAAACGAAATTTACGTCCTTTTTTTCCCACAAATAGAGCTTTCTTTTGGTGGTATTTGATCACCTGTGCGATTTTTACTTTTTGCGCTATAAACAAAAAAAGAGCGTTTATTTTGAAAAAATAACAATATTTTTCACATTTTTTTATATGAATATCCCCCCCAAAAAAATGTAAAAATCAAATTTTTTTTAAATTTTTGGCCAATTTGTTTTCTGCTACCTATGTTTGGTAAAAAAAATCACGATAAGCGTATTTTGATTGGTTTGCACAAAAGTTATTGCGTTTACTAACTACGGGAAAGATTTCTGTCATTTTTGGTGTTTTTTTTTAACGTGTAATGGCGGCGATCTGCGATTTTTTTTGCGGGACTGCGACATTGTGGCGGACAGATCGGACCCTTGACTGACATTTTTGACACTTTTGGGGGTACCAGTGACATTACTGCAGTAATCAGTGCTATATATATGCACTGTTACTGTAAAAATGACACTGGCAGTGAAGGGGTTAACTTTATTGGCGAGGGAGGGGTTAATGTATGCCTGGTGCTTACTGACGTGTGGGGGGGGGAGGTGACTTTGTGAGACAGGGACAGATTGGATGTCCAGCTATGCTGAACACTCCGATCTGTCACTCCCTGTCACAATGGAGATCCGCCCGCTGTGTTTACACACAGCGGGTGGATCTCCAGACTCGATCCCCGATGATCGGGTAAGAGCAGCGGCGATCGCCGCTGCTCCTCCCCTGGCCCGACTCCCGCTGTGAATGAAAACAGCGGGAGCGCGCCTCCTGCGGCGCGCGAGCGCCGCCTACAGGGGGAGGAGTCCAGCGACGTAGGTCTACGTCGCTGGACGGGATCATGGCAAAGTGCCGCAGTAGCCTCCATGTGAGCAGAGGTAAAGTGGTTAAAGTTCATGCTCATGTAAAGGCAGGTGTCCCGATACTTTTGGTAATATGGTGTATATAGATATACAAATATTTGCCCTGAGTGTCTATTTAAAATGAATAGGTTGTTATACAATGTAGGTTTCACATTCACTTTAATGATGAATTAATGAAAAGATCATTGAGGGGACTTGGAGCAGACAGAATATGGCGCAGCTGTGTATGGCGACCAATCAGCTTCTAGCTTTCCTGAACAAGCTGAAGTTAGAAGCTGAGAAGTATTAAAAAGTTATTTTCATGGACTTAACAAACATGAAACATAGAATTCTAGCCCGGAGAACTCTGATTATAAAAGATATTGTGAAGAACTGCATGCACTAGTCATTCTCACACTGAGAGATCAATGCAGAGTACAACGTGCCACTTTTCATTGCAACGTGATGAAATCTCAATAAGATCTCCAGATTCTCCCGCTAACATTGTTTCTCTTATACTTTTTTACAGTATTTACAGCTGCTCCAGATTCTGTCTGCTCCAGTTTTAGTAAATCCCCCCTCGGTGTCTTCATCAGCCTGATTGTGCCGGTATGTTCAGCAGCCCCTGCATGTTAGCTTGTTGTCCCTGCACACATAGCTGTTTAACCGCTTCCAGACCGCCCACCGCAGTTTTACTGCGGCAGGCAGCCCCTCCTGCACGAACCGACTTAGGTCTAAGTTGGTCGCGCGCCTGGAGCTAGGGGGCGAGTGCGCGCCACAGGGGGTGCGCATCCACCCCCACTAATCAACAGGGACTCTGATGCACAGGGCAGGCGGCTCTGATTGCCGCCTGCCACCCGTTATCGCTCCCTGCTGAGAGAGAAGGACGGGCAGCTATTGTAAACACAGCAGACCATTCTTCTCTCTGGAATGATCACAGAGCGCCTGTGATCCTTCTATGTAGGATCACAGGTCTCTGTGATCATTTCACAAGCCCGCCCCCATACAGTTAGAAACATGTCCCTAGGTACACATTTAACACCTTGATCACTTACTGTGTTAACCCCTTCCCTGCCAGTGTCATTATTGCAGTAACAGTGCATATTTTTTAGCACTGATTACTGTAGTAATGTCACTGGTCCCCCCAAAAGTACCAAAAATGTCAGTTAGGGGTCCGATCTGTCCGCCGCAATGGCGCAGTCCCGCAAAAAATCGCAGATTGCTGTCATTACTAGTAAAAAAAACCAAAAAAAACAATAAAAATTACATAAATGTTTCCCGTAGTTAGTAGACGCAATAACTTTTGCGTAAACCAATCAAAATACGCTTATTGTGATTTTTTTTTACCAAAAATATATAGAAGAAAACAAATTGGCCTAAAATGTTAAAAAATTTAGATTTTAATTTTTTTTTATATTTGGGAATGTTATATAGCAGAAAGTGAATTTTTATTTTTTTCAGAATTGTCACTTTTTTTATTTATAGCGCAAAAAAAAAAAAAAAAAAATAACAGGTGATCAAATACCAGCAAAAGAAAGCTCTATTTCTGGGGAAAAAAAGGACATCAATTTTATTTGGATACAGCATTGCACGACCGCGCACTTGTCTGTTAAAATAACGCAGTGTCTAATCGCAAAAAATGGCCTGGTCGTTAAGGAGGCAATTCCTTCTGGTCCAGAAGTGGTTAAAGACTTTTAGAGGCAGAAAGAAAACCTACTGCCAGCGCGTCCAGGGGCAGCAGTGCTTTGGCATAAAAAAAGCTTGCGTAACGCATGTAAATGCATCTAAACGCATGTTAACACTAAGCACGTCAAGCACTTGACTGTGAATTAATTTCAGTGGCCAGAATGCATAATAATTCTGGCCAATGAAATTAATTGATGCCAAAATGCGTCTAGATACGTTTACACGTCTTTAGCAACCATCAAGCATCTTTTTTCTGCCAAAACGCTGTTACCCAGAGGAAAGGCGCTTAGGAGAGATGGGCAAATACCCTGTGTGTATGAGGTTTAAAAGTGACAACTTTGCACCAAATTTACTATACCAGTTGAGTAAATTGAATTTTTTCAAATTATAGTCCAGTTTTATTTTTTGTCCACATTTAAAAAATATAGAATTTTTGTTAAATCAGTCTATCCAAAAAAAATCCGAAATGTTATGATCCTCTTGGTATCCAGCAGTAAAATGCATTTTTTTTCCCCTAGGTCAATATTGCTTATGAATACAGCAACATTCTGTCTGGACTGAGCTCAATTATGCAGGGCTAGGAAAGGGTTAATCTATTTGAAATGGCTGCAAAAGTCGAGAAATATGAAAAAGTTATTTTCATGCACATAACAAACATGAAAAATGGAAAGGTAGCGCTGAGATCTCTGATTATAAAAGATATTGTGGAGAACTGAATGTACCAGTCATTCTTACACTGAGAAATCAATGCAGAATACACTTATCATTGCAACCTCAGAACCCTGAATCTGACCCAGTCTACAGCTCACGTCATTTCTCTTTTATACATTTTGTATATGTCTTTCTGTTGTTTTGCAGTGGAAACCCAATGCAACATTTCTGTGTAAGGAAAAAGTTTTGCTATAATGTAACACAATGTAATACAATGTAATACAATGTCATACAATGTAATACAGTGTAACAAACTGACTTAAAATGTAATATTGTAGTATCAAACTCACCCCAATTTATTATTCTGGATTTATAGTAGCATTTTCAGCCCGAAAATAAATTCATGATTGTCACAATATACAGCAACACTCTCACTATTTACAAAAGCTCTACATTTATCATTACCCAGTTCTGGACCACCAAACACACATATATACTGTAGCAGGGCTGCCCGGCTGGGCAAAATCACGTACATGTATGTGATTTTGTGCAGGAGATGTAGGGGGCACATGCGCGCCGCCGGAGCGCAGCTCCCGCTGTGATTGGACACAGCAGAAGCCAATCAGTGGGTCCATCGGGACCCGCTGATCGTTCGGCAGAATGACAGAAGGGCGGTGTGCTTATGTAAACAAGGCAGACCGCTGTTCTCTCCGGGAGTAAAAGAGAAATCTTGTGTTTCAGCTAAGCTGAAACACAGATCTCTCTTTTCCTCCAGTGCATCCACTCCCCCCACAGTTAGAAAGCACTCCCTGGGAGCACACTTAACCCCTTGATTGCCCCAGGTGTTAACCCCTTCCCTGCCAGTTTCATTTATTAAATTTTTTTAGCACCGATCACTGTATTGGTATCACTGGTCCCCAAAAAGTGCCACTTAGTGTTAGATTTGTCCGCCGCAGTGTCGCAGTCCTGCTAAAAATCGCTGCCATTACTAGTAAAAACAATTAAAAAAAATAAAAAGTCCATAAATATATCCCATAGCTTGTAGACGCTATCACTTTTGCACGAACCAATCAATATACACTTATTATGATTTTTTTTGTACCAAAAATATGCAGCAGAATACATATTGGCCAAACCTGATGAAAAAATGTGATATTTTATTGGGTATGTTTTATAGCAGAAAGTAAAATATATTGTTTTTTTTTTAAGTTGTGGTTATTCTTTTGGTTATAGCACAAAAAATAAAAACCGCAGAGGTGATCAAATACCACCAAAATAAAGCTCTATTTGTGGTGAAAAAAACATCAATTTTTTTTTGGGTACCATGTGGCATGACTGCGCAATTGTCAGTTAAAGCAACGCAGTGCCGTATCGTAAAAATGGCCTGGTCAAGAAGAGGGTAAAACCATCTGGAGCTGAAGTGGTTAAGGCCTCATTCACATGGGTGCACCAATCCATACGCCTGCTGAAGGGGCCGTCCTCACCTCCAAGGGACGCACAGGTGTTTCTTGCACACTTTTGCTGGGGCCTGTTCAGGTTAATCACAGGTGGCCAGCTGCACAGATCTGCATGGATCTCCATGCAAAACTCAGTGTGTGCATCCAATCAGTGCTTTGGATCCACACAAATGTACACTTCGGGATGCATGGGGAGATCTGTGCAGATCCATGCCGCGGGTCGTCTATCATTGATCTGAACAGATTGCCCAAATGGGTCTGCATGGGACACTTGTGTGTCCCCCACGGGTGAAAGTCACCCCCTTCGCCAGGGGCGTAACTACAGGGGTTGCAGGGGTTGCAATTGCAACCGGGCCCCATGCTCCGGGGGCCTGTGCGGCTCCCCTGTACACCTGGATAGGAGGGGCGGCGGGGGCAGCATGTAGAGAAATCACTGTCCTCCTTTTTCCTCTTGTAGCTGCGGGAGGAAGATGGAGGAGATTGGTTCCTCTGTATGTTGCCCCCCGCCACCCCTCCTATCCAGTTCACTTGTGTTCTGCTGCCTCTCGGCCCCTGTGTGCTCCCCTGCCCCCCCCAACTGTGCTCCCTCCTCTCTCCTGCCGTCTGCTGCAGGGGATGTGTCACAATAGAGAACCAGGAAGGGGTCGGTAAATATGTAATTTACCAGCTCCTTCCTTTTCTGAATGGACAGAGTCATAGTCAGTGACATTGTAAAAAAAAAATCAAATAAAATGATAAAAGATAATACAAATAAAATACCAAAAAATAAAAACTACTGACACCAGTGGGTGAACTTCTAGGATCGCAAAGGTCACACTTGCAACTGGGCCCTGGCATTCCACCACCGTGGGGAGGCCCCAAGATGGCAGGAAGGGGGCCCACTGCAGAACTTGTGAATGTGTCCCGCTGCGGGACCGTAATAAAGGTCCCCGCAATTACAGTAAAGGGCCCCAGGATCAGTGGGAAGAGCCCCAGGCTTGAAGGTAAGGGTCCCGGCCAGGGGTCCAGGGGGCCGTTCATGGTTTCTTGCATCGGGGCCCTGAAGGTTCTAGTTACGCCTCTGCCCTACGCACTGGTATATGAATCGGTATGCATATGAGAATGTGGCCTAAAAAGCAGTCCTGCACCAGGCAAGTAACTTTTCCTAAGTAGCGATGATGTCATCAGTCTGCTGCAGGCGGAATGAACCGTATCCTTAGTCTGCTTTCCTCCGGTTATCAGACTTCCACATTGCAACTTTGTAGGAGGTCACAAGGTGGGAGGCTGGGGGAAGGGCTGATCTGTGCAAGACATTTGTGGAAACAACCAGCACAGGCTTTACAATTTTCTCATCTCTGAGCCAACATTCTAGTTCAGGAAGTAGATGGTGATGGTGGATGATGCCTGAACAAAGATGGTTCTGTCCTTTTGAAAAGAAAAGCTGATGAAGGCATTGCTGGGTGGAGCGGGGGGGGGGGGTTAATAAATACCTGTAAGTGTAATACACTGAAATATTACATTTCATAACCAAAATTATAGTAGAATTCCATGCAAAACCTAACTATTCTTAAAAAGGTTCCTTCCCTTCTCCTCTTCTTTTCTGGCTAGCCTGTGAAGGAAAATTCTGTATACTTTTTCTAGAACTATTTTCAGGCTGCTCTGGTCCAGTCACATTGTCCAGCTTCCCTGCATCAGCCAGCAGTTGTTGCAGGAGGAGGGAGCATAGACAACGGATTGGCCATAGAAGTCTATGGATGATGTCCCCGGTCCGAGGCTTTACTAGGCATTGTCAAGCGCTCTCTCTTCTCCCCTGCAGCAGCCACTGGCTGACACAGGGGATCACATGACCAGACAGGAGCAGGCTGAAAATAGGTAAGCATACAAATCTTTCTTACACAGGTTAGTCAGAATAGGTGTTAGGAGGGGGGGGGGGGGGGAGGGAGACTTTTTTAAGATTAGTTAGTTTTTTCAAAGAATTCTACGTTAACCCCTTGCCATACATTTACTGCCAGGCGGTGGCTCCTTTGTGCAGATTCATGTACCTGTATGTAATTCTGCACTTCCGGGTCTGGGGCACGCCGGCGACCCGCTCCCGCTGTAATTGGACACAGCAGGAGCCGATCAGCAGGTCCAGCAGACTTGATGTCCGCCGGCACCCTGCGATTGCTCAGGAGACAGGCAGAGAAACCAGTCAGCTTCTAACCTCAGCTTGTTTAATTAAGCTTTGGCAAAAAAATCTGGAATGGTTGCTATTCCCCATCCGGGGAGGGTGTTATACACGGATCAGGTGTTCTCTAGGGGTGTACTATTAGCCCCTCCAGGTATTTGAGTACCCTTATATATTATGCTGAGTACTCTGCTTTATCGTCTATTACTTTTTTGGCATACCAGCTGATGCGTTATATGCCATTTCTGCTGGCCGATGACATTTTGGCAGCTTACGTGCTTTCTCATTATTTTTTGATGACTCTGACTCCTCATCCACCCTCCCCGCTGATTACAGTACTAATTTTTCTACCCATATTGTCATTACCTACTGACCATACATAGAACATTGATCCATTAGCTCCAGAGGAAGCTTAAGGCGAAACATGTCGAGCACTATGACTCAACGGAATTTATGATTATGTGCTAACACATCGTTCGATCTTCCTGGGAAGACAGTATATCTTCCTGTCACCTTCGGATAGGATCGCCTCGATGTGAAGTATCATTGTATTTCCTATTGTTATCTAAATGCTTTGTATCTGCCCACCACTTTATTAGCAATGTAACCACCAAGACCACCAATGTAACCACCAAAAGTCCCGGCTAACGAAAATCTGATCGCGGACAGCCTACAGCTTAAGTTACTACACTTTTCTCTCGGTTGTACAAGATGATGCACCATGGGGTTTCCATTTTTTCTTTACATTTGAGGGATCGATATCTACAAACAGTTTTTCCACCGAAGGAACCCCTGGGCATTATCATCCCTATCTCTACAGAAAATCACAGCAGGTTGTATACAGGGTGCGACACCTAGTGGCTACGCTGGTGGTTGCAACCCGAAGCTTCTGTCACTGCTACTGAAAGTTTTTTCTCAATTAGATCAACTTTCCACTTGGATCTTTTTTCACTTTTACTCACATTTATTCAAGGGAATTTTTTCCTTTAAATTAATTTATTCACTATTTGTAAAAATCAATACAAGGCACCATTGATTTTATCCACACTGTATAACTTCTACTTTGAATAAAATTCACTGTTTCTTTAAAATCTTTCCTGGTTTATTCATTGCACAAGCACTTGGCACTTTAATATTATACAATTAATTTTAAGAATAAAATAACCGGTCTCCATTTAGACCGGATATCACTTGTGCACCTTATAATTTAATTTATTTTTCACAGTGAAAATCACCACTTATTTATTTATTTAAGTGCACTCTATCACTTTTAAAAGGTAGCGCCGTTTTCAACCTTTCTTGCACTTTTCCACCAAAACTGTTCATGTTGTATCAGTATGTTTCCCTCTATGAATTATGAATGGGATATTATATCGTTATGTTTTTTGTGATTTTCCTTGATTTTATATAAACTATTAAATAAAATGTTATACTTTTAAAGTGGAGTTCCACCCTCATTTTATACTTACCTCCATCTTCTCGCTTCGGGTCACCTGAAAAAGAAATGGATAATCGCATTTTTTTTTATTTTTACTTACCTCGTAGCGAAGAAAATATACTTACCTTACTTCCTTCTTCCTCCTTCCTCGGCCGCGGCCGTCGTCACTTCCTGGCTCTGCAATGATTCCTGGGAGCTGAACGTCATAGCTCCCAGGAATCATTGCGCCTGCACTGGCCCCGACGTCAGTTCCGGGGCGCGCGCGTCATCCCCTTCTAAACAGCTTCTGGGCATGCCCAGAAGCTGTGGAGGGATGACGCGCGCGACCCAGAAGTGACGTCGGGGCCGGCGCAGGGCATCGTGGGACCGAAGAAGGAGGAAGAGGACCCCGAAGAGGATCTCGCTGGCTTCAAGCTGCCCACATCTGAGATGGCAGCGCTGGACAAGACGTTTTCAAGGTAAGTATTTGTCCTAACAGGTAAGTGCAACCCGGGACAGATCAGGGGCTAGCCATTGTGGAATGCACTAGCCCTGACTGTCCCACGGGTATTTAAAAAAAAAAAAAAAATTCCAGGGTGGAACTCCGCTTTAAGTATCTAGTGCCTGCAAAGTCCACGTTTTTTTCCTCTCAGTTTTCCAAAAAAATCTAGAAGCTGGTTTCTCTGCAGAATTGTGACTAATTTTGCTCTCTCTAGCTTTAGTAAATAAACCCCTTAGTGTCCGATTTGTCCGCCGTAATGTCGCAGTTCCGTTATAAGTCGTTGATAACCGCCATTACAAGTAAAGATAAATAAATAAAAATTCCATAAATATATTCTATAGTTTTTAGATGCTATAACTTTTGCGCAAACCTATCATTATACGCTAATTGGGTTTTGTTTTTTTACCAAAATATGTAGCAGAATACATATTGGCCTAAATGTAAGAAGGAATTTTATTTTTTACATTTTTTTTATTAGGAATGTTTTATAGCAGAAAGTAAGAAATATTGTTTTTTTTTTTTTTTTTCAAAATTGTAGGTCTTTTTTTGTTTATAGCGCAAAACAAAAAAAAAAAAAAAAAAAACAGAGGTGATCAAATAGCACCAAAAGAAAGCTCTATTTGTGGGGAAAAAAGGACATAAATTGAATTTGGGTACAGCATTGCACAACCGCACAATTGTCAGGTAATTGCACAACCGCACAATTGTCAGGTAAAGTAATGCAGTGGTGTATTGCAAAAATGGCCTGGTCATGAAAGGAGCTAAACTTTCCAGAGCTGAAGTGGTTAATTTCTGGCATTGAAAGTAATGTTTCAGAGTATTACACTTACAGGTATTTATTGACCTCCCAGCTCAACCCAATAATGCCTTTATCAGCTTTTCTTTTCGGAAGGACAGAGACATCTTTATTCAGACATCATCCATTGTAAAAAATATAGCTGATGCTTAACCACTTCATCTCCGGAAGGTTTTCCCCCTTAATGACCAGGCCATTTTTTGCAATACGGCACTGCGATATTTAACTGACAATCGCGCGGTCGTTCAACGCTGTACCCAAATAAAATTGATGTCCTTTTTTCCCACAAATAGAGCTTTCTTTTGGTGGTATTTGATCACCTCTGCAGTTTTTATTTTTTGCGCTATAAACAAAAAAGGAACGACAATTTTGGAAAAAAAACATTATGTTTAACTTTTTACGCTATAAAACATATCCAATAAAAAATCTAAAAAATCAGATTTCTTCATCAATTTAGGCCAATATTTATTCTGCTACATATTTTTGGTAAAAAAATCCTAGTAAGCGTATATTGATTGGTTTGTGTAAAAGTTATCTCATCTACAAACTAGGGGATATTTTTATGGCATTTTTATTTTTATTTTTTTTTACCAGTAATGGCGGCAATCAGCGATTTTTAGCGGGACTGCAGCATTGGACACCTAACTGACACTTTTGACACTTTTTTGTGAACCAGTGACACTAATACAGTGATAAGTACTAAAAATATGCACGGTCACTGTACTTATGACACTGGCAGGGAAGGAGTTAACATCAGGGCAGGGGAAATCAAAGGGTTAAGTGTGCTCCTAGCTGGTGCTTGCTAACTGTGTGGGGGATGGTCTGACTGGATGAAGACAGAGATCCTTGTTCCTGCTTAGCAGAAACCCAACATCTCAGTCTTCTTCCCTGTCAGAAAGGCGATCTGCCTTGTGTAAATAGGCAGATCGCCATTCTGCCTCTCTGAGGAAGAATCGCGGGTGGCTGGTGGACATCTGGTCCGGCGGACCCCTTGATAGACATCCCTATTAGCCAATCACAGCATGATCGCGCCTCCAGCGGTGCCGTGGTGCCATCTAGTGGCTATTGCACAAAATAATGTACAGGTCCGTAATTTTGCGCAATAGAGCCGACCTGCCACAGTAAATGTACGTTAGGGGGTCGGCAAGTGGTTAAAGTGTTACTAAACCCAGGAGCCTGCATTCTCTATATCTCGTCTCCCACAGTACAGAGAACATGGAAATGCAATAGATTTAGTAAATATAAACTGATAAATACCTTTTCTCATCAGCAGTATATAGTAGTCTTGTGACTTCTATCTGTGTCTGGTTAATGCTTGTAGGAGGAGTTTTCATTCTCCCCTGATTGTCCCATGAGGCTGCTGGACCCCAACCATCTTTCTGGACAGTGCTGATTGGCCCTGTGCTGATCACATGCACCCTCCCAAGGGAAAAAAAAAAACTTTTTAGCAATACACACCAAACTGAGCATGTTCAGAGTGCCCCCAAGGCTCTGTTCTATTAGGAGTTGGGTTGGAGACAGTGGAAAAAAGGGAAGGAACAGAGAAGACAGGATCAAGCAGCCTTTTTACACAATGCAGAGCATTAACCCCTTAGGTTCCACAGTGAGTATAGCAAACATGCTTTACTGCATATACAGACTGATTTTACTCTTGTGGGTTTAGTAACACTTTACACTTTAAAAGAAATAGTCGTGAGAAAAACATGGAAGCTGCCATCAGACATGGGGGTTGATTTACTAAAGGCAAATACACTGAGCACTTTGCAAAGCGCAGTTGCTCCAGAGCTTAGTAAATGAGCAGAAGCTCTGCTGACTTCCATCATCCAATCATGTGCAAGCAAAAATGCATTTTTTTAAAAAACATTTCCTTGCACGTGATTGAGTACCCATTACAAAGTGAATATTTTACCTAATTTACTTAGTTTTGGAGCAACTTCACTTTGTAAAGTGCACAGTCTATTTGCCTTTTAGTAAATGAACCCCATGGTGTAATACTAACCCTCTCAATGTAATACTTCTGACTTTTCTCTGGCTAAAGTTATTTGGTTAGCATGCATTTTCATTTTGAATAAAGTAGGTATTGTCCCTGTCAGTTTTTTAATTTGTGTCCAATTAGAGGGTTATCTCTTAACTTCTTTTAGAGACAACAAGAAGTGAGAGGAAATCCCTTCTTAGACAGTTGTCATTGGAAAGTGTGGCACCATTACCATTTCTCCTCTATTCCTGTTACAGCAGTAACTCAAAATCAAGGCTTTTTGTTCAATTTGAGTCCCAGTGACAATGGATACCAGGAAAAAAAAAAAAAGCAAATCTGCCCAGCAGGAACACAAAAAAGAATAAAAACCTGACAGGGGTTATAGCTCTTAATCATTCAAAAACAACAATGAAAACGTTTGGCTTGATATACTGTACTGTGGCAGAGCATTGCCCTGCTAGGGTGTAGAAGGAGGTTGTGACCCAGAATTCATCCAGATGGGTTGAGGGGCTACAGGGAACTTGTGTCATGAAGAGGAAACTGGCTTTTCAGTTTCCTCAGTGTTTTCTAAAGTCCATTGTGGGACCTGGAGCCTGGAGATTTCATAGCGATCTGGGTGGGATGAAATGTCCAATCCTGGGACCAGGTCTTGGCAACAGTCAGGACACTGATTGTGCAGGTGTGTCTGGGCCCTTTTAGTAGAGACAGGACCAGGGTTCTGGGCTCCACCCTCCTGAGGAGTCCTAGTATGCAAGGGAGAAGCATGCATGGCTACACAGGCCTCACGAGGAGTCCTGGTATGCAAGGGAGAAGCATGCATGGCTGCACAGGCCTCCCGAGGAGTCCTGGTATGCAAGGGAGAAGCATGCATGGCTACACAGGCCTCACGAGGAGTCCTAGTATGCAAGGGAGAAGCATGCATGGCTGCAAAGGCCTCCCGAGGAGTCCTGGTATGCAAGGGAGAAGCATGCATGGCTACACAGGCCTCACAAGGAGTCCTGGTATGCAAGGGACAGGCATGCATGGCTACACAGGCCTCCCGAGGAGTCCTGGTATGCAAGGGAGAAGCATACATGGCTGCACAGGCCTCCCGAGGAGTCCTGGTATGCAATGGAGAGGCGTGCATGGCTGCACAGGCCTCCCGAGGAGTCCTGGTATGCAAGGGAGAAGCATGCATGGCTACACCGGTCTCCCGAGGAGTCCTGGTATGCAAGGGAGAAGCATGCATGTCTGCACGGGGCAGTCTGATAAAGCAGACGAAGGGCCCAAGCCTGTGGGCTGGAGCAGCAAGGAAGCTAAAAAAGAGTGCTAAGCAAGGTCAAGGGGTTGTACAGGTACTTTATTATATGGCCAAGAGGGCCGAGGCATAAAGCCTGAGCAGCGGTGCTGCCAAAGAGCCAGGTGGTTTGGTATTTTTCATATACATTGTTGTCATGGAAAGCTGAAATCCCTGCGTGGTTAACTGTTCTGTTATTGGACTTGTTTTTCTTTTCCTTTAATAAGTCCTGGTATGCAAGGGAGAAGCATGCATGGCTGCACAGGCCCCCCAAGGAGTCCTGGTATGCAAGGGAGAAGCATGCATGGCTGCACAGGCCTCACAAGGAGTCCTGGTATGGAAGGGAGAAGCATGCATGGCTGCACAGGCCTCCTGAGGAGTCCTGGTATGCAATGGAGAAGCGTGCATGGCTGCACAGGCCTCCCGAGGAGTCCTGGTATGCAAGGGAGAAGCATGCATGGCTGCACAGGCCTCCCGAGGAGTCCTGGTATGCAATGGAGAAGCGTGCATGGCTGCACAGGCCTCACAATGAGTTCTGGTATGCAAGGGAGAAGCATTCATGGCTGCACAGGCCTCACAAGGAGTCCTGGTATGCAAGAGAGAAGCATGCATGGCTGCACAAGCCTCCCGAGGAGTCCTGGTATGCAAGGGAGAAGCATGTATGGCTGCACAGGCCTCACGAGGAGTCCTGGTATGCAAGGGAGAAGCATGCATGGCTGCACAGGCCTCCCGAGGAGTCCTGGTATGCAATGGAGAAGCGTGCATGGCTGCACAGGCCTCCCGAGGAGTCCTGGTATGCAAGGGAGAAGCATTCATGGCTGCACAGGCCTCACAAGGAGTCCTGGTATGCAAGAGAGAAGCATGCATGGCTGCACAAGCCTCCCGAGGAGTCCTGGTATGCAAGGGAGAAGCATGTATGGCTGCACAGGCCTCACGAGGAGTCCTGGTATGCAAGGGAGAAGCATGCATGGCTGCACAGGCCTCCCGAGGAGTCCTGGTATGCAATGGAGAAGCGTGCATGGCTGCACAGGCCTCCCGAGGAGTCCTGGTATGCAAGAGAGAAGCATGCATGGCTGCACAGGCCCCCCAAGGAGTCCTGGTATGCAAGGGAGAAGCATGCATGGCTGCACAGGCCTCACAAGGAGACCTAGTATGGAAGGGAGAAGCATGCATGGCTACACCGGTCTCCCGAGGAGTCCTGGTATGCAAGGGAGAAGCATGCATGGCTGCACAGGCCTCACAAGGAGTCCTGGTATGCAAGAGAGAAGCATGCATGGCTGCACAAGCCTCCCGAGGAGTCCTGGTATGCAAGGGAGAAGCATGCATGGCTGCACAGGCCTCCCGAGGAGTCCTGGTATGCAAGGGAGAAGCATGCATGTCTGCACGGGGCAGTCTGATAAAGCAGACGAAGGGCCCAAGCCTGTGGGCTGGAGCAGCAAGGAAGCTAAAAAAAAAGAGTGCTAAGCAAGGTCAAGGGATTGTACAGGTACTTTATTATATGGCCAAGAGGGCCGAGGCATAAAGCCTGAGCAGCGGTGCTGCCAAAGAGCCAGGTGGTTTGGTATTTTTTATATACATTGTTGTCATGGAAAGCTGAAATCCCTGCGCGGTTAACTGTTCTGTTATTGGACTTGTTTTTCTTTTCCTTTAATAAAAAGTGGGCTAACAAGCCCTTAAACGGCACAATTGGTGTGGACTCAGCTCATTGGGAGGCTCTACATTAAGCTAAATAACCCCTAAATACTAAATATTACATGTACATGTAAATAAATATAGCAGAAAACAGCAGCAATGGTTCTGATTATATACCACAACTATTAACCAGTTGTTAGTTTAAACTGCAGACACAACATAATTCATCTAGCAGTCTTGAGGTCACCATGTGATCCATGCATGAGAAAGAAAGTGACATGTTCTATTTGTTAGGCATGTCAGAATTCTATCTGTTACCTGGAATTTTACAGCTCACGAATCAATCAGCTCTTTCTAAATGTGTCAAAGCATAGCACATAATTCAACAAAATGGATTGCATGTCGCTGTCAGTGTGTAGCCGGAACAATAATTAATATTATCTCCTAAGGCTCTGCACTAACAGTGTCAGTCAATGGGGAATAAAGAGTATTTCTTTCATATGACAAAGCTGTAACCATTAATACTTTCCACGTAGCAAAAATAGGATTCTGTAGCCAAGGCTGCATTTAGACATCATGCTGCTCCAGGCATACTTAAAGCGGAACTCTGGAAACATTCAAAACTACCATTGCAGTGGAGCTACCCCTGCATTAACCCCTGGGTTAAATGCTTTATTCATGTGAAAGCCGGCATTCACACCTGGCCGACGTGGCGCGCAGCGATTTACATTGTGTGTTTTTGGCAAGTTTTTCATGTAACAGCCGATTTACTTGAATAGGCTGCCTGTCATGCAAAAAAAAAAAAAAAAACACCAAAGAAGCTCAAGTACTATTTGCTGGCACCGACCCGAGTATGTTTGGTGATACTAAGTTTTTTAGAGCAGAAAACACATGAAAAAATGGAAACTGCAAGCAACACACGTGGTTTGGCATGTTTTTTGGCGCATTTCCAGAAGTGTGAGCAGCAACGAGCGTCCCTGCCTACATTTACATGTCGTGTAAACCTAAGGGTACCTTTAAAGGCAGCTTTTCTTACCTTAATCCTCACTCTTGCAGGCCTTCTGCTTTCCATGACACTGCACCCCCCCCCCCCCCCATGGTCTTTCCATCATGCTGTCCGAGATGCACTTTGACGTCCTTATGTACAATGCCAGACCAGCAGTCCAAAGCACTGCAGGGAAAAGGTGAGCACTGGCTGCTGGTAGAGGAGGGAGGGCTAAGGTAAGTAAAACATCTCTTTAACCACTTCTGGACCGGAAGGATTTGCCTCCTTAACCACTTCTGGACCGGAAGGATTTGCCCCCTTAATGACCAACTTGGCACTGCTTGAATTTAACTGACAATTACGCGGTCATGCAATGCTGTACCCAAACAAAATTTATGTCCTTTTTTTCCCACAAACAGAGCTTTCTTTTGGTGGTATTTGATCACCTCTGTGCTTTTTTTTTTTGCGATATTAATAAAAAAAGTGTGAAAATTTTGAGAAAAAAATGACATTTTCTACTTTGTCTTTTAAAAAAATCCAATATACTCAATTTTTGTCATATATTTTGGCCAAAATGTATTTAGTTACATGTCTTTGACAAAAAAAAATCTCAATAAGCCTATTTTTATTGGTTTTGCGCAAAAGTTATAGCGTCTACAAACTATGGTGTAAATACTGGAATTTATGCAGCTTTTACTTTCTGACTGCCTATCTAATTTCTTGAAGTGCTAAAATTGCAGGGAAGTACAATCCCCCCCCCCCCCAATACCACTTTTTGTAAAGTAGACATCCTAAGGAATGTCCTGAGAGGCATGTTGAGCCCATTGAATATTACATTTTTTTGTCACAGGTTTTTGAAAAATGACTAAAAACAAAAAACATTTTTTTTTTTTTTACACAAAGTTGTCATTGAAATGATATATTGCTCACGCATGCTATGGGTATATGTGTAATTACACCCCAAAATATATTCTGCTGCAGGGATACCACATGTGTGAGACTTTTTGGGAGCCTAGCTGTGTATGGGACCCCGAAAACCAATCACCATCTTCAGAATTTCAAAGGGCGTAAATTGCTCATTGCACTTTCTCACTACCTATCACGGTTTCAGAGGCCCTGAAATGTCAAGATAGCACAAAACCCCCCCAAATGACCCCATTTTGGAAAGTAGACACACCAAGCTTTTTGCTGGGAGGCATGGTGAGTCTATGGAATATTTAATATTTTGCCACAAGTTTTGGGAAAATTGCATTTTTATTTATTTATTTTTTTAACACAAAGTTGTCACTAAAAGATAAATTTCTCACACATGACATTTGTATATGTGGAATTACACCACAAAATACATTCTGCTGCTCATTGCACTTTCTCACTACCTATCACAGTATCGGAGGCCCTGAAATTTTAACCCCCCCCCCCCCAAATGACCCCATTTTGCAAAATAGACACTCCTAGCTATTTGCTAAGAGGCATGATGTATATTTTGCCACAAGTTTCGAGAAAATTATTATTTTTTTTTTTACACAAAGTTGTCACTAAATTATATTTTTCTCACACATGCAATGGGTATATGTGAAATGACACCCCAAAATACATCCTGCTGCTTCTCCTGAGTATAGGACCCTGAAAACCAATCACCGCCTTCAGGCTTTCCAAGGGCGTAAATTGTTGATTTCACTCCTCACTACCTATCATGGTTTCAGAGGCCATGAAATGCCAAGAAAGCACAACCCCCCCCCCCTACAAATGACCCCTTTTCGGAAAGTAGACACCCTAAGCTATTTGCAGAGAGGCATGTTGAGTCTTTTGCAGATCTCACTTTGTGTCACAAATGTTTTGAAATTGGAAAAAAGTGAAAAATAAATGCATTTTCCTTTATTTTCTTAATTTTCCAAAATAAATGAGAGCTGCAAAATACTCACTATGCATCTTAGCAAATACCCTGGGGTGTCTACTTTTTGAAAAGGGGTCATTTGGGGGGGGGGGGGGGGGGGTTGTGCTATCTTGGCATTTCATGGCTTTCAAAACTGTGATAGATAGTGAGGAGTGAAATCAACAATTTACGCCCTTAGAAAGCCTGAAGGTGGTGGTGGTTTTCGGGGTCCTGTACGTGGCTAGACTGCCGAAAAGTCTCACACATGGGGTATCCCCATACTCATGAGAAGCAGCAGAATGTATTTTGGGGTGTCATTTCACATATACCTATGGCATGTGTGAGCAATATATCATTTAGTGACAACTTTGTGTAAAAAAAAAAAAAATAATAATTTTTCCGAAAATTGTGGCAAAATATAAAATATTCCATGGACTCCCCATGCCTCTCAGCAAATAGCTTGGAGTGTCTACTTTGCAAAATGGGTCATTTGGGGGGGTTTGTGCTATCTTGAAATTTCAGGGCTTCCGAAACTGTGACAGGTAGTGCGGAAGTAAAATAAGCAATTTACGCCATTAGAAAACCTGAAGGCGGTGATTGGTTTTCGGGGTCCCATACACAGCTAGGTTCCCAAAAAGTCTCACACATGTGGTATTCCTGTACTCAGGAGAAGCAGCAGAATGCATTTTGGGGTGTCATTTCACATATACCCATGGCATGCGTGAGCAATATATCATTTAGTGACAACTTTGTGTAAAAAAACAAACAAAAAAAACTAATTGTAATTTTCCCGAAACTTAGGGCAACATATAAAATACTCCATGGACTCAACATGCCTCTCAGCAAATAGCTTTGGGTGTCTACTTTCCAAAAAGTGGTCATTTGGGGGGTGTTTGAACTGTCCTGGCATTTTATGCTCAATCTTAGCCACACATCACCTACTCTTCTAACCACTTGAAGACCAAGCCTTTTCTGTGACTTTTTGTTTACATGGAAAAACATTTTTTTTTACTAGAAAATTACTTTAAACCCTTAAACATTATATATTTTTATATATTTTTTTAAAGCAGAGACCCTACAGAACAAAATAGTGGATGTTGCAATTTTTTTTCGTCACGCCTAAATCCACGCTTCCTACAAACACGACATCTTCTTTGGGGATGTTCTTTGGGTGGGGGTACTCGGGATGGCATAAGGAAAATGCCTCTCATGCAGCCGGATCACTGCATCTGGTAGGGGAAGTTGGGCAGGAGCACCTCCTGGAATTGTAGGAAGGATTCACTTCGTCCTGACGCTTTGTATAGCACAAAAGTGTTCAGCAAAGCCAATTGGAATAAATAAACTGACACTTTTTTTGTACCAGTATCTGGCTTTACGGGCAACTAAGTATGGTGACAAAAGCTGGTCGTTGAGGTCCACCTGTCCCATATTCTGTGTATCCCTCCACTTCACTGCAAGCAATTTGTCGGTTTTCAAGCAGGCTCTCTCCCCCTGACTAAGACGGGAATCTACAAGCCATTGGGGGAAGCCCCAGTGATTAGGTCGCACAGTGCCACATGCGCCAATTTGTAATTCAAGCAGGTGACAAAAAATTGGCACACTTGAATAAAAAATGTCCACATACAAATGGTACCCCTTTCTGAATAAAGGTGACACCAAGTCCCACACAATCTTGCCGCTGCTCCTAGTGTTGAGCGAACACGGACTGTATTATTCGTGTTCGTACCGAATAATTGGATTTTTTGTACCCGAACACGGACACGGACACTTTACTGTATGTTCGGGTAAAAATCCGTGTTCGGTCGTTTTATTTCCGGGTTTTGCATGCTTTGGCGCTCTTTTCATGGCGGGCTTTCAACAGCCAATCAACAATCGTTTAACTGGTGTGCCTTAAGCCATCCCAGCCATGCCTGCAAATGTCTCAGTAGCTGTGATTGGCCGTCTGAAGCATGTGACCAAGTCTTTATAAGTTCGAGGCAGCCGCAGCGGCGTCATTATGCTGCTTAGATTCAGGGACAGAGCACACATCAACGTGCTGGCTGCTGATTAGGGAAAGATAGGCAGGAAAAAACCATTTGTGTCCGGATAGAATTGAGGGACAGGTCGGAGTGTTTAGGCAGGGCGAGTTGTAGGCATTTTAGGGATAGAGTCTGCTGAATTATAGGGTCAGTGTCTTCTACAAACTACAATCGATATTGCTGTGTGGGGGGTGGGGTGAATCTGCACTCAATCCTGATCTACGATCTCTTCTCAATCCTGTTAGGGACAGAGTCTGCTGAATTTTAGGGAAACTGTGTTCTACAAACTACAATCGATATTGCTGTGTGGTGTGGGATTGGAGATAGGCAGGTGTCAGTGATCCACATCCATTTTTCTGTGTGTGAGCTGCAGTGAACACAATCTTTTTGGGCTGCAGTGAACACAATCTTTTTGGGCTGCAGTGAACACAATCTTTTTGGGCTGCAGTGAACACAATCTTTTTGGGCTGCAGTGAACACAATCTTTTTGGGCTGCAGTGAACACAATCTTTTTGGGGTGCAGTGAACAAAATCTTTTTGGGGTGCAGTGAACACAATCCTTTTTGGTGTGCAGTGAACACAATCTTTGTGGGGTGCAGTGAACAAAATCCTTTGTGGGGTGCAGTGAACACAATCTTTTTGGGGTGCAGTGAACAAAATCCTTTTTGGGGTGCAGTGAACAACATCCTTTTTGGGGTGCAGTGAACACAATCTTTTTGGGGTGCAGTGAACAAAATCCTTTGTGGGGTGCAGTGAACACAATCTTTTTGGGGTGGAGTGAACAACATCCTTTTTGGGGTGCAGTGAACAAAATCCTTTTTGGGGTGCAGTGAACAAAATCATTTTTGGGGTGCAGTGAACACAATCTTTTTGGGGTGCAGTGAACACAATCTTTGTGGGGTGCAGTGAACACAATCTTTTTGGGGTGGAGTGAACAACATCCTTTTTGGGGTGCAGTGAACAACATCCTTTTTGGGGTGCAGTGAACACAATCTTTTTGGGGTGCAGTGAACACAATCTTTGTGGGGTACAGTGAACAGAATCTTTGTGGGGTGCAGTGAACACAATCTTTGGGGGGTACAGTGAACACAATCTTTGTGAGGTGCAGTGAACACAATCTTTGTGGGGTGCAGTGAACACAATCATTGTGGGGTGCAGTGAACTCAATCTTTGTGGGGTACAGTGAACACAATCTCATACTTCTGAAGGTTTGAGGGTGCTGCCTGTTCCATACTCCCCCTACTCCTCATCTAGCCTTTTAGGGGTACAAACAATAGTAATTGGGGCCTAGTGTGGTTGTGTACGTGTGATATACATACACT
The DNA here is from genome assembly GCF_965119305.1 of Pelophylax lessonae. Taxonomy (NCBI): domain Eukaryota; kingdom Metazoa; phylum Chordata; class Amphibia; order Anura; family Ranidae; genus Pelophylax; species Pelophylax lessonae. The sequence continues at coordinate 791,645,394 of NC_138768.1, read as the reverse complement.
TTTTTGGGATCATATTTTCTATTCCGCTATTTAATCAAAAACCTTTGGGGATCAGTTAAATTGGGGGATAGTCTGTGTTGGTACGTGTGAGAGAGATCCACCTTTCCAAGTTGTTGGGGTTCATCTCATACTTCTGAAGGTTTGAGGGTGCTGCCTGTTCCATACTCCCCCTACTCCTAGCCTTTTAGGGGTACAAACAATAGTAATTGGGGCCTAGTGTGGTTGTGTACGTGTGATATACATACACTTTTTTGGGATCATATTTTCTATTCCGCTATTTAATCAAAAACCTTTGGGGATCAGTTAAATTGGGGGATAGTCTGTGTTGGTACGTGTGAGAGAGATCCACCTTTCCAAGTTGTTGGGGTTCATCTCATACTTCTGAAGGTTTGAGGGTGCTGCCTGTTCCATACTCCCCCTACTCCTAGCCTTTTAGGGGTACAAACAATAGTAATTGGGGCCTAGTGTGGTTGTGTACGTGTGATATACATACACTTTTTTGGGATCATATTTTCTATTCCGCTATTTAATCAAAAACCTTTGGGGATCAGTTAAATTGGGGGATAGTCTGTGTTGGTACGTGTGAGAGAGATCCACCTTTCCAAGTTGTTGGGGTTCATCTCATACTTCTGAAGGTTTGAGGGTGCTGCCTGTTCCATACTCCCCCCTACTCCTAGCCTTTTAGGGGTACAAACAATAGTAATTGGGGCCTAGTGTGGTTGTGTACGTGTGATATACATACACTTTTTTGGGATCATATTTTCTATTCCGCTATTTAATCAAAAACCTTTGGGGATCAGTTAAATTGGGGGATAGTCTGTGTTGGTACGTGTGAGAGAGATCCACCTTTCCAAGTTGTTGGGGTTCATCTCATACTTCTGAAGGTTTGAGGGTGCTGCCTGTTCCATACTCCCCCTACTCCTCATCTAGCCTTTTAGGGGTACAAACAATAGTAATTGGGGCCCAGTGTGGTTGTGTACGTGTGATATACATACACTTTTTTGGGATCATATTTTCTATTCCGCTATTTAATCAAAAACCTTTGGGGATCAGTTAAATTGGGGGATAGTCTGTGTCGGTACGTGTGAGAGAGATCCACCTTTCCAAGTTGTTGGGGTTCATCTCATACTTCTGAAGGTTTGAGGGTGCTGCCTGTTCCATACCCCCCCTACTCCTCATCTAGCCTTTTAGGGGTACAAACAATAGTAATTGGGGCCTAGTGTGGTTGTGTACGTGCGAGATACATACACTTTTTTTGATCATATTTCCTATTCCGCTATTCAATAAAAACCTTTGAGGATCAATTGAATTGCGGGATAGTCTGTGTCGGTACGTGTGAGAGAGATCCACCTTTCCAAGTTGTTGGGGTTCATCTCATACTTCTGAAGGTTTGAGGGTGCTGCCTGTTCCATACTCCCCCTACTCCTCATCTAGCCTTTTAGGGGTACAAACAATAGTAATTGGGGCCTAGTGTGGTTGTGTACGTGTGATATACATACACTTTTTTTGGATCATATTTTCTATTCCGCTATTTAATCAAAAACCTTTGGGGATCAGTTAAATTGGGGGATAGTCTGTGTTGGTACGTGTGAGAGAGATCCACCTTTCCAAGTTGTTGGGGTTCATCTCATACTTCTGAAGGTTTGAGGGTGCTCCCTGTTCCATACTCCCCCTACTCCTCATCTAGCCTTTTAGGGGTACAAACAATAGTAATTGGGGCCCAGTGTGGTTGTGTACGTGTGATATACATACACTTTTTTGGGATCATATTTTCTATTCCGCTATTTAATCAAAAACCTTTGGGGATCAGTTAAATTGGGGGATAGTCTGTGTCGGTACGTGTGAGAGAGATCCACCTTTCCAAGTTGTTGGGGTTCATCTCATACTTCTGAAGGTTTGAGGGTGCTGCCTGTTCCATACCCCCCCTACTCCTCATCTAGCCTTTTAGGGGTACAAACAATAGTAATTGGGGCCTAGTGTGGTTGTGTACGTGCGAGATACATACACTTTTTTTGATCATATTTCCTATTCCGCTATTCAATAAAAACCTTTGAGGATCAATTGAATTGCGGGATAGTCTGTGTCGGTACGTGTGAGAGAGATCCACCTTTCCAAGTTGTTGGGGTTCATCTCATACTTCTGAAGGTTTGAGGGTGCTGCCTGTTCCATACTCCCCCTACTCCTCATCTAGCCTTTTAGGGGTACAAACAATAGTAATTGGGGCCCAGTGTGGTTGTGTACGTGTGATATACATACACTTTTTTTGGATCATATTTTCTATTCCGCTATTTAATTTAACTGGGCCTCCATGCGAGACCTGTGTGCCTTGTTGCGCTGTTTTGAGTACTCCACCAACATGGCCAGTGGCAATGACGCCGTTCTCAGCTTAACTATCCCACTTCTATGCCTCCTTGAAAAAACAATTCGGGCGATGATGGAAGAGGATGTGGCACAGGATGAGGAGGAGGAGGAGGATGAAGAGGTAACATTTCCAAGGCTTTCAGGGCAGTCATTCGCAAGGGGCTCCGAGGGTGGGTTCCTGCACACGCAAACGCCAGGGACGCAATTGTCCAGCAGGGGCACAGTTCTGGAGGATGAGGAGGAGGAGGAGCTGGAGGAGGAGATGGAACCATGTTCACAGCAGGGTGGCACCCAGGCCAGCTCATGGCCATCACTGGTGCGTGGCTGGGGGGATACAGAGGACACGGACGATACACCTCCCACAGAGGACAGCCTTTCGTTGCCTCTGGGCAGCCTGGCACACATGAGCGATTACATGCTGCAGTGTCTCCACAACGACCGCCGAGTTGCCCACATTCTAACTTGTGCTGATTACTGGGTGGCCACGCTGCTGGATCCCCGTTACAAGGACAACGTACCGTCCTTAATTCACTCACTGGAGCGCGATCGCAAGATGCGCGAGTACAAGCGCACGCTGGTAGACGCCATGCTGCTGGCATTCCCATCTGACAGCGGGGCCACAGTGGAAGCACAAGGCAGAGGAGGAGGAGGAGGAGGTCGCCAACGCAACCAGGGCACCGCCAGCACCTCAGAAGGCAGGGTTAGCATGGCCGAAATGTGGAAAAGCTTTGTCAGCACGCCACAACAAACAGCAGCACCAGCAGCTCAGATGGAACGTCTTAGCAGGAGGCAGCATTTTACCAACATGGTGGAGCAGTATGTGTGCACACGCCTACATGTAGTGAATGACGGGTCTGCCCCCTTCAACTTCTGGGTCTCCAAATTGGGCACATGGCTTGAGCTTGCCCTTTACGCCTTGGAGGTGCTGGCGTGCCCTGCAGCCAGTGTATTATCTGAACGGGTATTTAGCACGGCTGGGGGCGTTATAACAGACAAGCGCAGCCGCCTGTCCAGAGACAATGTGGACAAGCTCACGTTCATTAAAATGAACCAGGCATGGATCCCACGGGACTTTTCCGTACCTTATGCAGAATAGCAATGGATACCGACCTTACCCACCCATTGTTCCATTTTTGCTCTTTCTCACTCTTTTGGGGTGTACCCTCATTTAAAATTTTTGAAAAGAAGCAGTGTTGGCTACCTCGTCCTCCTCCTCAGGGCCAGATTAATGTAGGGGCTATTGGAGCTGCAGCTCCAGGCCCCTACCTTTTATATAGGCCCCGGGTTGGCCATATTCACTGTTACCGCTCTTCTGTCACTTGTAAACACAGAAGTCTGGCTTCTATGCTCGCTTCCCCAGGCAGCACCCTCAGAACCTCCCCACACAGCGTGAAGGCCGGACAAGGAGGGACAGTTGGCGATGCATGGATGTGTTTATGGGCTTCAGAGACAGCATCCCATGTTGAATTAGGCATGCATGGCTGCACCCTTCCTCCTCTGGGTGCATGGCAAGGCACGGCCCTTAAGGCCCTTCAAAATCCTCAGCACCAAGCCCATGATGCTGTTAATCCGGCCCTGGTCCTCCTCCACCGCCGCTTCCACCTACACCGCCCATAGGTGTGCGCAGCCTATTGCATTAAGGTGTGCACCCCAAAGTTGAAATACACATGCATGTGTTTGCCAGCAGGGAGAGTAATGTATCGGGGCCATGTACCTGTAGGCAAGGAGAAATAGAGCAGAGCAGGTCCCAGGGAGATCTTTCCCATCTCCTCACTGGCAATGCTATGTGCCCTAGGTGATTAGGGTGTGCCCAGGCACACCCAGCACACCCTGTGCGCACGCCTATGTCACCGCCACATCCACCACCACCTCAACCTCCCTCCTACTCCATATGGGCCTCGTCCTTCAGAGATGAAGAAGAACATTGTTTTATTTTTCTGTTTTTTTTTTGTTGTTTTAAGTTATTTCCCTATCCACATTTGTTTGCAGAGCACTTGCCATGCTCTTAATTACGTTTTGCTGCCATTTGCAGCACTCTAGCCCTTTCCTTTGGTGTTTTAGAGCCATTTTAGTGCCTTAAAGTTCGGGTCCCCATTGACTTCAATGGGGTTCGGTGTCCGGGAAAAGTTCGGTAAAAGTCCGGGACACGGACCCGGACTTTTTTTTAAAGTTCGGCCGAACCCGTCGAACACGGACATCTAGGTGTTCGCTCAACCCTAGCTGCTCCCTATGTAGTCTGGGCAGTTGGGGGGCTCCACAGTGCTATCTTTACCCTCATAAACACGAAAACGAACTGTATAGCCTGTGGCCCTGTCACAGAGCTTATACAGCTTGACCCCATATCTGGCACGCTTGCTGGGGATAAACTGCTTGAAAGCAAGGCAGCCAGAAAACTTAATCAGGGACTCATCAATGCAGACAACTTTTTGGGGGAGTAAACAAGGCTGCAAACCGCTGATTGAAGTGGTTTACGAGGGGCCGAATTTTGTGGAGCCGGTCATATCCAGGGTCTCCCCGAGGACGACAGAGTTAATTGTCACTGAATTGCATGAACCGCAGAATTTGCTCGTATCTCCCCCTGACCATGCATGCAGAGAACACTCGAATATGGAGGACTGGGTTAGTGGACCAATATGACCGCAGTTCACTCCTTTTAGTTATGCCCATGTTGAGGTATAAGCCCAGAAAAGTTTTAAACTCGGAAACTGTTATAGGTTTCTAGCCTAATTCTCTGGCAAGGGACGAATTTGTATGTGTGGCGATGAATTGACCAGCATATAAATTGCTTTGGTCCACAATAGATCTGTAATGATCTTCCGTGAAGTCAAGGGAAGTAAAATTGGCTGTTTCCACATGAATTCTGGGTTGGGCAGTGAATGGGGGAAGTACGGGCACTGTAGAATCTGTGGGCTGCCAATTAGGATGTGCCAGCGCATCAGGGAGGACACTATGTGCTCTACGGCCTTGTGTTTTAAATCTCGGTGGCTGCAGGCCACTACTTGTGCTAGCCACTGCACCAGCTTGAACTGCACTTATAGGACTCGCCACATCAACAAGTGTTACTGCAGTGCTGGTTTATCTAGGACCAGGGTGTACTAGGCCACTGGTGCTTGCCAGTTCATCAGAAGTTTGAGCGCACTAGTACCAACACTCTGTTGCATACGAGCACCCTGCGATCTCTGCACCTCAGCAACTCCAGAACGGGGTCGGGTATGCCTGACCTTAGCAGGGACCCCTCCGTTGTCAGAGCTATCTGTCAGGGAGCCACTGCTCTCTACAAGTTCGTATACTGACCCTGATTCTGCCAGTGAGGCTTCCCCATCGCTCTCACCTGACATGGACAGTATCCTGTAGGCCTCTTCACTAGTGTACCTCCGTTTGGACCTTTTAGGCACTAAATTTATAGGTACCTAGAGTGACTCACAGGTAAAAAAATCACCTGGTTGTCGAGGACTATTTGAAACGCCATAAAAAAGCCTGACTCTGCTAACGCTGCGGTTTTGTGTGATGTGTTTTTGGAAGTGACCGTAATCTATTGATTACTGCACTTGCCTGGATGGGGTGTGGTGGGCTGGACGGAGGGGCTAAATGCAGGTGCTGGCAGGTGTCGTGGCCGATCCTGCTAACGCTGCGTTTTAGGAACCCTAAACTATTGGGGACACTAGTATAGTTCTGATCAGATCAAAGATATTGATCCGTTCAGATACTATACTAGTAATGGAGGTGTTTAGTGTGAGTATGTGTGTGTGTTACTGGTAATCAAAAGGTAAAATTATATTTCTAACTATGCGGCAGGGATCTGCGCTGTCCTAGACTCATGCTAACTAGAGTTAATGCTAACTAATGTCACCTGTGACACTAATAATAGTGATCAGAAAAAACACTGTACACTATAAAAGTGACACTGTGACAGGTCAATGAAGGGGATAACTGGGGGTGATCAGGGGGTTAAATCTTTATGGGGGGGTGGCAGCGGATACCCTAAACCTATTTGGGACAGAAACTAACTGTCGCTAACGCTAAATTAAGTCAAAAGGCACACTATTACAGAAATCAGCAAAACCGCTATATACTGTATATAGTGTTCAATGTGACAGGGGGTGTAGGGGTTAACTGGGGGGTGATCGGGAGGACCTTTTCCTATGCCTGTGTTTACATTACACAGGCACAGGTCCGCCTGGGATTGGTCAGAACTGATCACTAGGTCCAGGCCAAAAATCATTGGCCTGGACCTGATGACTGATCGGTTCTGAACAGAATCAGACCACCGCGGGGACCAGGACCAGAGCCCCGGGAGCGAGCGGCGTAGCCCTACGTCGTTCTGCCTGTAGGAGCCAGCTTGCCACCGTAAATATAACGTAGAGGACTCCGAAGAGGACACCGAAGAGGACGCTGTGGCTTCAGCTTCCCACACCTGAGATGGCAGCGCTGGACAAGACATTTTCAAGGTAAATATATCTTCTAAAAGGTAAGTGAAACAGGGGACAGTTCAGAGGCTGCAGTTGCTTAAATGCACTAGCCCTGACTGTCCCGGGGGTATTTTTATCTAAAAAATGTTTTTCAGGTTGGAACTCCACTTTATTGGAAAATTGTGCAGTCGTGCACCCAAATAAAATTGATTTCCTTTTTTTCCCAAAAAGAGCTTTCTTTTGGTGGTATTCGGTCACCTGTGCGATTTTTATTTTTTGCGCTATAAACAAAAAAAAAAGCGACAATTCAGAAAAAAAAAAAACAATATTTTTCACATTCTGGTATATAACATCCCCCCCAAAAAATTCAAAAAGCTAAATTTTTCATGCTTTCAAGGCCAATTTGTATTTTGTTACATACTTTTGGTAAAAAAAAATCACGATAAGCGTATTTTCATTGGTTTGTGCAAAAGTTATGTCTACAAACTAGGGGAAAGATTTATGTCATTTTTATTTTTTTTATTTTTTACTAGTAATGGCGGCGATCTGCAATTTTTAGCGAGACTGAAACATTGCGGCGGACAGATCGGACCCCTAACTGACATTTTTGATATGTTTGAGGGACCAGTGACATTACTACAGTAATCAGTGCTAAAAAATATGCACTGTTACTGTAATAATGACACTGGCAGGGAAGGGGTTAACCCAGGGACAATCAAAGGGTTAAGTGTGAGCCAAGGTGAGTGTTTTCTAACTGTGAGGGGGGGGGGTTGTCTTGTGAAATGACCACAGAGACCTGTGTTCCTATATAGAAGGATCACAGGCGCTCTGTGATCATTTCAGAGAGAAGAATGGTCAGCTGTGTTTACAACAGCTAATTGTCCTTCTCTCTGAGCAGAGAGCGTTCGTGGGTGCACCACGGCAATTGTGGCCCGCCGGCCCTGTGGATCGACATTTCCGCTGCCTAGTGGGGGCAGGAGTGCGCTGCTGCCGGCGCGCACACTCGCCCCCCAGCAAAAAAGCACACGACTGACGTAGGGCTACGTCGGTTCGCGCTGGAGAGCCAGCCTCCCGCTGTAAATGTGCGGCGGGTGGTCGGGAAGCTGTTAAACCTACTCTAGACAAAAGCAAGCAAAAGCAGGTCCCCATTTCTAGTAAACATTTCTCAACTTCATCGTGACAATATTCAGGTTCAATGACCCTCTTTTCTCTAAAAGGCGCAAGTCAGTGACAGATGATTAGATTTATCATCTTGTGTTTGAGACATTTCTCCTAGAACCCTGATTACGGTACAACTACCGTGAAATCCCATTACTTCATTAATAATTCATAAATTACTATACACACTATATTGTCAAAACTATTGGGACGCCTTACACAAACACAAACTTTAATGGCATCCCAGTCTTAGTCCGTAGGGTTCAATATTGAGTTGGCCCACCCTTTGCAGCTATAACATCTTACAAAAATAGAAGAATATCCGCGCTACCAAAAAGGAAAAATAGCAGCCAGCATTAACCACAAAATGACAAGAAAATGTAAAATAAAAATGCAGCGCTAGAAAGACTTATATACAGTCCACAATATATCTAGAGTCCACTTTTAGATGGTATATGGAGCAATCAAATCCACAAAGGCCACCTTGACAAGTGAAGATATATACTATCAGTGAGAGAGACTGGAACGGTAAGCACCTCCACCACACAGAAAAAAGCCGCCCCCCCCCCCCCTACTGATGACGCAGTTGCCTGCGAAACATGTAGGCAGAGTTCTTCGCATGTGTCGACGTCACAAGCCGGAAAGGACTTGCCGCTTCACAGCGGTTCTATCTGCATCTGCAAAGTGTTACTTTTGTGGTATCTCCTTATCTTAATCTAAAGGTTAACCACTTGCCGACCGCCGCAACAGTTTACGCACAGCTTTACAATATAAAAGGGAGACAGTACAGTTACAATGCAATAAAATATAAAAGGGTTAAGAGAGCCCTGCTCATAAGAGCTTACAATCTAAGAGGGTGGGGCAAGTGGTACAAAAGGTTATAACTATCTAGGATGAGCTGATGGAAGTAATAAAAAATTAGTTGAAGGCATGATAGGCTTCCCTGAAGAAACAAGTTTTCAGGGATCGCCTAAAGGCTGCCAGAGTAGGAGATAGCAAAACAGATTAAGGTAGAGAGTTCCAGAGGATAAGAGAGGCTCTGGAGGAGTCCTGGAGACAAGCATGAGACAAGGGAGCTTGACAGTAGGAGGTCTTGAGATGAGCAGAGAGGACAGTTTGGGTAATATTTGGGGATAAAATTGGTGATGTAGCTCAGGGGAGAGTTTTGAATGGCTTTGTATGTTGTTATTAGTACTTTGAATTTGATTCACTGGGCAATTGGAAGCCAGTGTACGGATTGGCAGAAAGGGGTGGCAGACAGTGAGAGGTTGGTAAGGTAAATGAGTCAGGCAAAAACATTAATGATAGACTGAAGAGGGAATAGCCTATGGAGAGGTAGGCATATAAGAAGGGAGTTGCAATAATTAAGGTGAGAGATAACAAGGGAGTGAATGAGTAGCTTGGTGGTTTCATTTGTTAAAAAGGGGTGAATTTTGGAGATGTTACGGAGGTGAAGTGTACAAGCTTTTGACAACGATTGGATTTGGGGCTGAAAGGACAGGTCGGAGTCTAGGATTACACCTAGTACCCTGGCGTGAGGGGAGGGACTGATGCTTGCATTATTGATTTAGGTGTTTTAGAGAAATGTAGTTTACGGAAGTGGTGTGACATTCATGCTGATATGTTAGTTTGTAAGTTAGTAATTGGAGAGGAAACTGAAGGAGTGAGACGAGGAGTAGAGATGGAGATTTGGGTGTCATTGGCATAGAGATTGTATTGGAAGCCATGGGAAGTTATCAAGTGACCAAGGAAGGAGGTGTAGATAGGTAAGAGAAGCAGTCCAATAACAGAGCCTTAGGGGACCTCTACAGAAAGAGGAAGTGGAGAGGAGGAGACAGAGTCGTGGGTAACACTGAAGGAGCGCTGTGATAGGTAGGAGGAGAACCAGGATAGAGCAGAATCTTGGAGGCCAAGGAGATGGAGTATTTTGAGAATGTTTCACATTTTTTAAAATCTGAAGCTGATTTTTAAAGATACCTGATGATTCTGACATAAAGTTCCTTGTTCTGGCATATTCTGTTACAGGATGACAACTGCCTCAGTACTGTATCTGAATGACATCAGTAGAGCTTTAGGACACCAACACCCTCACAGCAATATCTTCAACCAACACAGTGCTCATGAGTCATGTTATTTGTATAAGGGAATCTCACCATCTAGAATTTAGTTCTAACAGTCATAACAAGCTTTGATGGACAGTCTCCAGGGTTCCTTCATGAGTCATCAGTTACCATTGATAGTAGCGTTACATTTTTCTCTCTTGAATTCCTACTGGCAATCAATTGGCCTTTGACATGGATACATGCAGCTAACCCCTTCTTTGAGCTCCTTTGAAATAAATGTCTAACAGGTTGCCCTTTATTGGACTCTTAGGTTTATAGGGATATGTTTTAAACAGATTGTTTGGATAGGCCTTGGCATTACGTATTTGCTAGTAAATCTAAAGGGAATTGTTCAGAGACTGTATAGCCTTAGGCTTCTCTACAGCTCAGCCCCCAACTTTTCTGAGTGGCACCTGAAAGAAACACAACTCTTAAAAAAATACACTCTAATTGTACAATCTCTGTATATTCTCCTTCAGATGTATTAACAACGGTGTAGTACGAGAGCCTATAGCATGTAAATAATCTATTTAAGTAAGATCCAAAGTAGACCCTTGTATTAAATAATTGTCAGTAAACATATTATTTTTCTGTTTGGCTCCTTTCACACGGCCGCTCCGTGTGTCCGCAAATCATCCCATCCGTTTGCGGATGATTTGCGGACATAATGTAAGTGAATGGCACTGCGGGTGTCAGCGGAATACCATCCGCTGACATCCGATTTTCTTCCTGTCAGTTCTGTTCCGTTTTTACGAATGGAACAGAACCCCATTTTTCCTTCCGTGTAAAAAACGGAAAGGAAGGAAAATCGGATGTCAGCGGTGTCATCCGCTGACATCCGCAGTGCCATATACTTACATTAGGTCCGCATATCATCCGCAAACGGATGGGATGATATGCGGGCACACGGAGCGGATGACAGAAAGCGGCCGTGTGAAAGGACCCTTTGTTTGTTTTTTCCTATTATTACACTTTAATATTTAAACTTTTTTTTGTTTTCTTTTATTTTGTTTGTTATATTTTTTTTTTTGTGTTGCCAAATTAATTAAAAAAAAAAAAACAACATGAACTTTGTAAACCAGAATTATAATTTGGGTGTCATTATAAGTATTACAAATTATAAAATAAAAAGTTTAGTTTTTATGTACAGTAAAGCTAGCCATACTAATTAGGATTCCTATTGTTCTTCCCCGCGGGCTGTCTATAGATTCCCTCATTCACACTAAACAGCGTAAATAGAGGAATCTACCTCATATTGTATCAGAATAGCAAGAAAGCCACTGCATCAGATTGAATGGCTGTTAGCCAAGAATTTTCAACAAAGCTATTTCAGTTTTCAGACTTTAGTTTGTCGAGCTAAGTGATGCTGAAAGAGCCACCTATTGCTTGAAGTTTGGCCAATATAGCAGGAATTGGCATAATACTAATTGTTTTAAAATTAACACCGGTTAGTGAAAAAAAACCTTTTTTTTATCCTTATATCTTTATATCTACAGATTGCATAGAAAATAAAATCATTTTTGAAAGACAGTATCACCAAAAGAAGGCTTGCTTGTTCTAAAAAAAAAAAAACTATAAGGGCAAGATTTACTAAAACTGGAGCAATCAGAATCTGGTGCAACTGTGCATGGTAGCTTCTAACTTCAGCTTGTTCAGTTAAGCTTTGACAAAAAAAACTGGCAGCTGATTGGTTTCTATGCAGACAGGGGCTGACTGGCAACTTTCGGCAACTTTTCGGAGCAAGTACAAACCAGAGGCCCATGTTGCAGCAACTCGCCCCCCTCCCACTTCCCGGCCTCCTTCTGACCACCATTCCAAGCTGAAGCTCCACTCCAGGTACTCTCTACTCACCCCCCCCCCCCCACCCCCGAATTTGGGTTCCTGACCTGGCCAGCAGGGGGCAGTTGGAGGAAGCTGGGGGAGGAGAGTCTCTAGTGGGGCTTGGTACTGGCCTCTGCTCAGACACAGTTTATACCATCCATGCTGGGTGGGGGGGAGTGGGCCTGTGCTCTGTCCTTGTCTTCAACCCACACTCAGTAGGTCAGCAGCAGGGATGTTTTACTTCTTTTTAGCAGGAATCCTTTAGACAGGTCTTTGGCAGAAGTGATGCAGCCTTTTTATGGGGCTTCAGGGAAGCCCAGGGGGCAATGGCCCCCCTGCTCCCTGGCCCAGTCCTCCCCTGTATGCAGAGCTGCACCAGATTTTGCACTCTCAAGTTTTCTTAAATCTGCCTCTTTATGTAGTACTTTATTTTAAAGTGTATGTTACGCCATTTTTTTTTCTATGTGTGTTTACACGTGTGTATTTTATAACTTATAGCTTGTATTATTTATATGTGCTTCTTCCATCTGAAGTACCTGGTTGATCCTGCCAGTCACCTTACTTGTTTTAAACTGACCACACAAAGCACAGCCTGCTTCTTGCCTCAGGTTAATCAGACTATGGAATACAGGCTTACTGTCCGTCTGTACAGTGCCCTGTAACCCCCAACCTCCCCCATCAGGAAGAATAGATGCATGTTCACATGACAGTACTTTTTAACCTGGTTTTGCTTTTGTACACTACAGCTCCTAAACTTGAGTTTTGGAGCTTTTGGCATTTTTTTTTTTGCCGAAGCTCCTAAACTAAACTCCATAAAAGCCTATGTGTCCATGAGTTTGGGAGCTGCTTTGGTTAGGGGAGCTTCAACCTCCCTCAACCTCTTTCTCCTGAATGCAGAAAGAATCGCATTCAGGATAGAAACGTTTGACCGCTGGATGAAAAATGCAGCAAAACCACATCAAAAACACGGCAAAATCGTGACGCAATTTTGCTGCGTTTTGCCTTTTCCCACGCCCGCAGTACATTATGGCCAAGTGTACATGAAGCCTCAAAAAGGTAGGAAAAACAATTTCTGAAACTAAGCAAAAGCAGTTATGGTGCCTGCATAGTTACACTATATTACCAAAAGTACTGGGACGCCTGCCTTTACACGCACATGAACTTTAATGGCATCCCAGTCTTAGTCAGTTGGGCTCAATATTGAGTTTGTCCACCATTTGCAGCTATAACAGTTTCAACTCCTCTGGGAAGGCTGTCCACAAGGTTTAGGAGTGTGTCTATGGGAATGTTTGATCATTCTTCCAGAAGCGCATTTGTGTGGTCAGGCACTGATGTGGACAAGAAAGTGTTTTATCAGGTCAGGACTCTGTGTAGGCCTGGTTTATGGACCTTGCTTTGTGCACTGGTGCGCAGTCATGTTGGAAAAGGAAGGGGCCACCCCAAACTGTTCCCACAAAGTTGGGACCATGAAAAAGTTCAAAATGTCTTGGTATGCTGATGCCTTAAGAGTTCCCTTCACTGGAACTAAGGGGCCAAGCCCAACCTCTGAAAAACAATCCCACACCATAATCCCCCCTCCACCAAATGATTTAGACCAGTGCACATAGCAAGGTCCATAAAGACATGGATGAGCGAGTTTTGGGTAGAGAAACTTGACGAGCCTGACCTCGACCCGATAGAACATCTTTTGGATAAATTAGAGACTGTGAGCTAGGTCTTCTCATCCACATCAGTGCCTGACCTTACAAATGCGCTTCTGGAAGAATGGTCAAACATTCCCATAGACACACTCTTAAATCTTGTGGACAGCCTTCCCAGAAGAGTTGAAGCTGTTATAGCTGCAAAGGGTGGGCGAACTCAATATTGAACCCTACGGACTGGGATGCCATTAAAGTTCATGTGCGTGTAAAGGCAGGTGTCCCAATACTTTTGGTAATATGGTGTATTTCTGTATTAGAATGTGGAGATGTATTGCTGAATCAATAGGCCCATAGCAGAAATTTAAAAATTAGCCCAAAAGGGGTGTACATTCTAAGAGCTGACGTGGTTAGCATATTGTAAACTATGAGTTATTAAAGCAGTATGTTCCTAAAGTGTTACTAAACCCCAAAGCTATTTTATTATGTTTGCTCTTTGCTGTCAGTTCAACCCATGTGAGCTCATTTTTGCGGCCTATACAGTCCGCCACCAACTTGTGTAAACTGTGAACGCCTACTGTACCTCTAGCAATCATATACTATGTTCTTTACTGTCAGTTCAACCCATGTGAGCTCATTTTTGCGGCCTAAACAGCCCGCTACCAACTTGTGTATACTGTGAACGCCTACTGTACTACACCAATCATTTGCGATCATGTCTCATCATATACAGATTTCTTAAATCAGAACTTAAAGCGAAACCAAACTGTATCTGAGCACCAGAAACCTGAAAACACTATTTATTTTACTTTCATGTCTTCATACTTTATTTTGTTGAGAAATCACTTTGAAAAACACCCCCTTAAAAACTAAAAAATTCTAGCAGGCCATCTTGAGTAAGGGCAGATGATTCATGTAGCATTTACTTCCAGGAATCCATCTACTGTATCTTTAGCTCAGGCATGCAGGCCGGAGGTTGTGCTTAGCTGAGAAAGCCCCTCCTCCATTCCTCCACATAAAAAAAAAAAAAAAATGCCAATGAAGACTTCTGAAATGTATGACATCATTTTGGCCTAGGCTAGAAACAACTGAAGAAAAGAAAAAAAAAAAAAAGGAAAAAAGGATTAAGACAAGTAATTATAACCACTTGCCAACCCACCACAGAACGTATACATGTACGTAATGTGCCTTCTCCAGGTTTACGAGTGCGCTGCGATTGTGGATCCCGGTACTTGGGGCCCAGTGATCATGTGTCACATGGTCACAATGTCCACAAAGCTGTTTTGAATTAACTAATTCGTAACAGCTGTGTTTCCCATGCTGTGATTGGCCCACAGCTATTACATGGTACCTGGGCCAATCACAGCACCCTGTACCAATGTACCTGTACATTAGCTGTAGCCAATCACAGATTACTAGTGATCACAGCTGTCATTAGGCCCCTTTCACACTTATGCGACACGATTTTACCGCAATTTTGCGGCGCGATTTTGACACGACTTTGCCGCAATTTTGATGCGATTTTAAAAGCAATGGCTATGGCTATGGCTCAAACCGCATTAAAATCATGGCAAAGTAGTGCAGGAACTACTTTGAAGTTGGTGCGACTTCAAAACGCACTGATATGAATGGGGCTCATTGAAAATAATGGAAAACGACTTGTCATGCGATTTTGCGGTCCAAAATCGCGGGACAAGTCGCACTAGTGTGAAAGGGGCCTAAATGTAACCCATTAATGACAGTTGGAAACTTTGCTGTTACAATGATCTTCATTGTAACAGGGGACAAAGTGTAAACGAAAAAAAGTCCCCGATCACCCCCTCACAGTAGTACGGTGTTACTATGGTGGCACTGAACTACTCTGATGACAGTTTGTAAAAAAAAAAAAAAAAATGTAGAAATAAAAAAATGTTTTAACAATTTAAAAAAAATGTAAACAATGAAAAAACATACAATCACCAGTCAATGTCTCTGATCACCGCCACATCAGTCATATGATGATGCTGTACTGGACTGGTGACAGTATGTAAAAAAAAGAATGTGGAAAAAAAAATATTAAATTTCTTCATTTAAAAAAAAATTGTGACAAAAAAATGACCAGTTCAAAAAACTCACCATGCCTCTCACTTAATACCCCAGCCTGACTATTTTCCAAAAAAAAGGGATTATTTGAGGGGTATTTGTACTGTCCTGGCATTTTGAGGACCTGATCGATTTTCAAATATATATATATATATATATATATATATATATATATATATATATATACCATAGTTTGTAGACGCTATAACTTTTTAAAATAGCGCAGTGATAAATAAAAGAAAATTGCTCTTCGCACGTAGGGGTACCTTTCGACGTGGACACGCTTATCATTGCCCGGGACCAGGCGGAGACTCTGGTCATGTGAAAAATCCAACATTAAGGCAGTTCCCTGACTTAGAGATGAGCCTTCACTGAGAGCAGTAATAAAATACAGAGTTCCTCTGAAAGCGCTGTCCCGTGTCACTACACAGTATAACTTGGTAGATGTTGCATTTGGAGGGATGTGCTGAGACCCAGTCCAGTGTATCTCTGTTATCTCACTTCCAGTAACAGAATGGGGTCCCGCTGTACACATAGTGCGGACCTCATGGGTGCATTTGTTACCTCCTTCCTTCCCATACATTGTGACCAGGCCATGAATCTCAGTAACATGGGTTCTGCTCTGGTTTGGAAACCGACCGCTAGGGAGGGAGCCAGACAAAGACCCCCTCACTACCGGAGGACCTGTTACCTTACCAGGTACCACGTCTACTGACTGATCCCTTTGTGTTTGAACTTGTGATTGGTTACCCATAGCAGCTACACTCTTCTTCCTTGCCTTGCTGAGTTAACCCTTTTGTAGTGGTGTTACTTCATACCCCTTTCTGCTTTACAGACCCAGCTTTTTTACATTCACCTACACCATTTTAACATCTTCAGACCAGGCTTAGATCAGTTGATGCAACTTTACTGAAGAGACTTCAACAGTACAGTCCAATATGAAGAGAGGCCACCCCCAACTTCCTAACTATAACTGTGTGGCTTCCCAGGCATTCCTCTGGAAGGTAGTAGTCAATACTGGTGTTTCCCCCTGTTTGCATGCTCTCCGGAATCCCAATACCCCTTATTGACCACCAAGTGCAGCATTTCCTCTCCACAATGTGGGCCAAAACTGAGAGGCGAGGCGAGGCGAATGCGTCAAATCCTCAGCCTTCCTCATTTGGTGGGCTTCAGGTGGGCTTGCTGGGACCAAAAAGCATGGGAAATGAGCACACATAACTTAAAGAGGAAGTAAACTCTCTTCTGACACTTTTACCTATAGGTTAAGCCTATGATAAGGCTTACCTATAGGTACTGAAAATATCTCCTAAACATTCACCGTTTAGGAGATATTTACCTTACATGCAGCCATTGACATCACTGGCGCATGCGCTCTGAAGGAACGGCCGCTGGTGCCGTTCCTTCAGAGTCCCATGCCGTGACCGTCGGCTCCCGCGCGCGTGCGCGGGAGTGACGTCACCGCGGCTCCGGCCAATCAGATGGCCGGATGCCACGATCCCGGAACATGTCGCCCGTCATACAGGTAAGCGGGCGGCATGGCGGGGGCTCGTTCTAAGGTAAGTATTTCATAATGAGCTAGTATGCGATGCATACTATCTCATTATGTGTTTCTCTTTCAGGTTAAAAAAAAAAATAATATATATATGGGTATACAACCTCTTTAAAACTTTCCCCTAGCCTCGGGCAGCCTCTAACTCATTAAGGCAAACACATTATAACCTGCCTACAAGCGCAATGCAGCAAATCACACAGTACTTTGGTACCATGCAATCTGGTGTCTGTAAACACACTATGTTTACCATCTGTGTTCAGGTGCCATTAACAATGTATGGGCACGCACTGCAGATCGCAAAGGCAGTACATTTTTGAACGAGCTGTGGGAAATGTGCACGGAACAAGCCTTTCTAATGCTGCATTCTGCTGTGAACTGGCCTTCAGTCACTGCCTTTCAATTAGCAGTCAATGATGTCACCCTGGCATCTATGCCATTGGGCTGACTATTATGTTTAAAATGATATGCACTCTAAAAAAAAAAAACAACCCCTGAAAAAGGCTATCTGTATACTTTCTGTAAACTGGCTAGAATGTGTTGGGTTAGTGCAGCCTTTACAGCCTCTGGCATTCAAGTAATGTAGTAGAATGGATGGTCATTTGTGAAAAAAAATAAAAATAAATGGAAGAAAAATACAAAAAGTATTATCAAATCTGTTTATCTTTTTTTTTTCTTTAAATGCCTTTAATTTCATTCATTTTTTTATTTTTATTTTACAGTAGTTTTCCTTGTTTCATACAGCCATGTCAGAAGCAATAGTATGAGTCACTGGAGCAAGCAAGATCAGGGGCAATACTTTATATTGTGATGTTTACGTCATTTCATTCTTTTCTTTGTTTCTGCATTTAGCTTCTCCTTGATCTTTGTGCACAAATATTTTACAGTTACAGTCATTCTACTATTTCATATTTAAGCACTAGATCAGAGAAAATATGTTATATTGTGACTTGTCATTCTCATCCCTGTCTCCCTCTCCCTGTCTCTGCACTTAGCTTCTTCTTGATCTTTGTGCTCACATATTTCACAATGCTATAGTCCAAGGGGTACTCAAATATAAAATTGAAAGGTCCAGAAAAGTGACCGTCAAATTTCAAATACAGAACGCCAACAACAAAAAAAGGCATTCCCCAAAACTTTTGAAAAATACACAAAAAAATGTGGTAGACTTTTAGTATGAAAGGTGACACCTTTGTTAGACAGGGAGCAGTGCCATACCAAGCTGACCAAGATTTCCCATTGAGGCCAATGTTAAAAACTGGGAGTAGTGATATACCAAGCTGACCAAGATTTCCCATTGAGGCCAATGTTAAAAACTGGGAGTAGTGATATACCAAGCTGACCAAGATTTCTTATTGAGGCCAATGTTAAAAATCGGGAGTACTGCCATACCAAGCTGTCCATAGTAGCGAATATTCATAAATGCCTCTGTACTGCACCTCTTCCCAGCTGCTACAACCTCTGCAACACACACACCTCTCCTCTGCCCTCATCTTCCCCAAAGGTCCCCCATCTTCCACATGATTACCTTTCTAAAATACCTTTCTGTTGCTGGCTGCCATATCATCCTTCTTCTTCCCTATGCACGTGTTGCTTGACACAGGGGGCGGGTCTAGGTACCATTCCCAACATCACAGCTTGAATTTGACAGGTGCAGTCTCTCATTGTGGCTGCACAGTACCCTGAGTAGATGTCTTTTCATTGCCTGCCGCCGAAGCCCGGCTTCCCTCAGCTCCTTGTGTCCACAGACTACTACGGGGTACTACAACTCCCGGAATGCAGCGCGGCGGGGATGCTTAGGCGCGAGGAGGAATAAGTTCCTCCTCCGCTGTGAATGCTGGGTGGCGGGCGTGTGACATCACTGGTTGCTAGATGCCGGGCGGCCAGTGAACTAGCAGCCAGTGATAAAAGGAATAGGCAGCTTCAGCACAGACCGCCGCTGTCCAGATCTAAGCGCGTCTGGGTCCGGATGCGGCCCGGAGTCTGCCTATTGAGGACCCGGGTTATAGTCATTCTATAATTTTGGTTTAAAAGCACTAATTGCTGCCAGTGATGAAGACTAATTATTTTGGTGGGGAAATAGCAACAATTTGCAACTTTTCATCAAAGATAAATAAGTTCAATTATTAAGAACTCAACTACACATGATATTTTAAAGGGAATTTACCAAGTTTAGTCTCATTCACACAAGTAATTAAAATCCCATGCACCGCTGTGCCCCAAAAAGTAAGCGCTAAAATCAACCAATCAGATCTCACCTTTTAGCCATTTGGAGCAGTGGGGACCTTGATTTGGATTTACCATTTTTTTACAATGTAGGGGAAAAAAGTATCCATTTTGCCTATAGCTCTCAACTGGTTTCTAGCTGTCATTTTTCTATTACTGTCTTACCTCCATCACAAACCCTAAGGTTCCATTCACACCTGAGTGTATTGATTTGCTGGCATTTTTCTGGCATTTTTTTTAAAGCTTTTTTGCAGCTTTTTACAAGCTTTTTCAACCCCGGAAGGATTACCCCCCTTCATGACCAGGCCGTTTTTTGCGATACAGCACTGCATTACTTTTTTTGAAATTGCGCGGTCATGCAACGATGTACCCAAATAAAATGGACACTCTTTTTTTTCCCCACAAATAGAGCTTTCTTTGTATTGTATTTGATCACCTCTGTGGTTTTTATTTTTTGTGCTAGAAACAAAATATACCGACAATTTTGAAAAAAAAAAAACCCCAATATTTTTTACTGCTATAAAACACATCCAATAAAAAAATTAAAAAAAATCGAATGTATTCATTAATTTAGGCCAATATGTATTCTGCTACATATGTTTGGTAAAAAAAAATCCCAATAAGCGTATATTGATTGGTTCGTCCAAATGTTATAGCGCCTACAGACAATGGGTTATGTGTATTACATTTTTATTTATTTATATATTTATTACTAGTAATGGCAGTGATCAACAATTTTTAGCAGGACTGCGACATTTCAACTGACAAATCTGACACTACGTGACACTTTTTGGGAACCAGTGACACTAATGGAGGGATCAGTGCTCATAAAAATGCACTGCCACTGTACTAATGACACTGGCAAGGAAGGGGTTAACATCAGGGGTAATCAAAGGGTTACTAACTGCTTACTAACTGTGTGGGTTTTTTTTTGACTGGGGGAAGACAGAGATTCGTGTTCCTGCTTAGCAGGAACACAAGATCTCCATATTTCTCAATCACACAATGGCGGTCTGCCTTGTTTACATAGGCAGACCACCGTTCTGCTATTCCTGACAACTAACCGTGTGCCCCGGCAGACACCGCATCCGCCAGACCCGCTGATTGGCTCCCGCTGTGTCCGCAGGCCTGTCCCCATCTTAAGGGACACTGTCGTTGCGAGGCCAGGGCGCACCAATGACCTGCAACGCTCGTGGCAGGCTGGGACTCCATAAGGATCTATATTATCCAGTGCGAGGCCCAGTTCTGCTGTCGCTTGTAGTCCTCCAGGAAATCCCTGACTAACTAGCAATAGTGAGTGAAATAAAAAAGCTATTTTCAAAGAAAAAAAAACACTTTTCAAGAAAAGAATATAAAGAAATGGAGACACTAGGTCCCAGCAGGGAAACCTAGCCTACTCCTGACACTAGGCAGCATAAAAACTGAAGGACAGTGGTAACTGGATCAGGATAATGGCTGGGGGACAGCCCCCTGGAGGAGTGCCTAAGTGTAGAAAGTTTTTTATTAACATTTCAAACTGCCTAGCTTGCTCCTGCAGAGGGTGCCATTACCCACTCGTGAAGGCTGTATTTGGGGCTGCGACTGTCAGAGGATGTAAGAGAAAGTACTGTTTTTCATATTGATTTTTCATGCATGAGTCAACTGTATTCAGAACTGCTGGACTATAGCAGATATGGTCTAATTACTTTCCTTTTTGCCTTTTTTTCTGAACATTATACAGTTGTTACAGGCTTGTTGTCCAACTTAAGCACTGTGCCGGGAAATAGGGGGTATTCCTAATTTTAGAGATAACAAGTGGAGCCAATAAAAAACATTCCTATTTGTCCTTGGGTCATTACTCCCAAGCCCTAAATAATAGAAGCTATGCAGTGTTCTTGCTAGAATTTGTTTTCAGCCAGGTGGAATGAGAAAGTATCTGAGTGGTCAAAAATAAATAAAATAAATACTGTGTCAGTTTAATAGGTATCAAATATATTTAGGATCAAAATTGTGTGTGCTTGTTAAATGGCAACACATTCAATTGTTTGTAACCCTAACAAAAAAAAAAATTGATCCTCTTCCCTTTAAGCATGCATAAATAACATCACAGTGCTTGTACTGTGTAATTTGGCCCCTTGTATAATGTAAAATACCGTATTTTCCGGCGTATAAGACGACTGGGCGTATAAGACGACCCCCCTATTACATGATCTACTGGTAATACTTATACTTAGGTTACCTTGGAGATATTATACTCGGCGTATAAGACGACCCCCCATTTTTGGGGGATTTTTTTGAGGTTCAAAAGTAGTCTTATACGCCAGAAAATACAGTACTTGGTTGATCTTGCCTGGTTCTGCCCTTCCCCTGTAAACTGACCACGGTTTATCATGGCTGCTGAGCCCTGACATCGCGGTCAGTTTACGTGCCTCCGTCATCCGCTTACTCCTCTATGCCCCATCTCCCCCCACCCTGCCTGTCAGCTCTTGCAAGTGCAGCTCTGCTGCCCTCCCCTTTCCTTCCTGTTGCTATAGAAACTATGTTATGTTCATACAATAGCCTCTTTTAGATAACGACATGTGCCCCACTGTATGTGCTGTATAAAAAATATGCAGATTTCTACCTTATTTCAGAGCGCCTCCCAGCGCTCACGTAACAACCTGCCTTTCTCCTCCTCTCCTTCTGGCTGACGTCAGCGGGAGTTCTCGGTCCCTCCCACTGTAGCTGCCAGACTGGGAGTGGAGTGCAGGGCGCAGTCACGTGAGCACTGGGAGGCGCTATGAAAAAAGGTAGAAATCTGCATATTTTTTGTGAAGCACATACAGTGGGACACATGTCGTTACCGAACAGATTCTATTGTATTTATGACCATAACATAGTGGCTCTACAACTACTTTAACTTTACAATTTAGAATGAAATTTAGTACATTTGTGTTTTTTTTTTTTCTTATTTTTTTACATGCTTTCATTATTATCACAAAGGGGCGGAGAAGACAAGATAGGGGGAGACAGTTACTTTTTCTGGTAGCATCAGGAGGTATATTATTTTACGGTTGTCTCTTTTCTCTTCCTCTAGTCCAGGGGTCTTCAATCTATGGCCCTCCATTTGTTCAGGAACTACAATTCCCATCATGCATAGTCATGTCTGTGAATGTCAAAGTTTTACAATGCCTCATGGGATGTATAGTTCCGCAACAGCTGGAGGGCCGTAGTTTGAAGACCCCTGCTCTAGCCCATGCAGATAGGGAACACCAAACTGTTGCTTATATCTGGCCACTGCCACCTGTTTTTTGACAGATCTGAATCCCTGCACTTCTGGGATGATTTAGCTTTGAGATAATTGCTGAACAGGATTTTACCAGTCTCTGCCACTCAACATCCTGAATCCCCACAGTGATCCCATAATCAGGTCCTACTTACCATTATTTTTTGTATTTTGAGTTTTGATGGAGGAGGGATCTGTAGAAACTTTCTTAGGGTTTAAAAAAGTTTTTCTTTATTTTTAGCCTACGGCACCTTAATTTGTTTGGACAATCTCCTTGATGCATAAAAATAAAATACTGTAAGTTTTCTATTGAAAACATTTCCATAGGTACATGTTGTATAGTCAATTTACTTTGTGTCTACTGAAAGCAATTTTAACCACTTCAGCCCCGGAAGATTTTACCCCCTTCCTGACCAGGGCCTATTTTGCGATTCGGCACTGCGTGACTTTAACGGACAATTGCGCGGTCGTGCGACGCTGTACCCAAATGAAATTGATGTCCTTTTTCCCCACAAACAGAGCTTTCTTTTGGTGGTATTTGATAACCTGTGCGATTTTTACTTTTTGCGCTATAAACAAAAAATGAGCAACAATTTTGAAAAAATAACAATATTTTTCACATTTTTTTAAATGAAATTCTCAAAAAAAATTTAAAAATCCAAATTTTTTAACATTTTGGGCCAATTTGTTTTCTGCTACATATATTTTGTAGAAAAAAATCGCAATAAGCGTATTTTGATTGGTTTGCGCAAAAGTTATTGCGTTTACTAACTACAGGAAAGATTTATGTCATTTTTATTGTTTTTTTTTAACTAGTAATGGCGGCGATCTGCAATTTTTTTTTCGGGACTGCGACATTGCGGCGGAAAGATCGGACCCTTGACTGACATTTTTTACACTTTTGGGGGTACCAGTGACATTACTACAGTAATCAGTGCTATACATATGCACTGTTACTGTAAAAATGACACTGGCAGGGAAGGGATTAACTTTATTGGTGATCAAGGGGTTAAGTGTGTCCCTAGGGGCGCGATTCTAACTGTCAGGGGGCGTGGCTTGTTAGATCATCACAGAGACATACGATCCTACATAGCAGGATCGCATAGCCTCAGTGATGATCTAAGGGAGAATGACAGGCGGCTGTGTTTACATCAGCCATCTGTCTTTCTCCCTCTCCAGCGGGAGATCGTGAGTGGCCGGCGGACATCGGAGCCGCCGGTCACACGCGAGGGGATGTCAGTGAACGAGTGGGGGTGAGAGCGCGCCGCCGGCGGCACGCGCTCACCCCCCTACAGGTTCGCGGGCGAGTGACGTACCCATACGTCACTTTGCCCAGGAGAGGCTGACTGCCGCAGTATATAGTCGTGCGGCAGTCGGCAAGTGGTTAAAGAAACAAAACACAGTATTTACTCAAATTTGTGGGTAAAATGTTAGGCCCCTTTCACACAGGGGGTCCGTTCAGATCCGCCTGTCAGTTTTTTTGGCGGTTCTGAACGGACGCCCCATGCATCTCTATGGGGCATCGGATGTCAGGGGAGACATGATTTAAAGTTATAGAGGAGGTCTAGCACTAGAATTATTGCTTGCGCTCTAACTTTCACGGCAATACTTCACATGTGATCACTACATATGTGTGCATGACTTTCGTATGCGTTTCCTTTTGCATGTGAGCATGGAGGGATGGGGTGCTTTAAATGTTTTTTTTCTTATTTGTTTAACTTTTTATTTTTACACTGTCCCTTTATTTTTATTTTTTTTCATCACTTTTATTCCTATTACAGGGAATGTAAACATCCCTTGTAATAGAAACAAGGATGACAGGTCTTCTTTATGGAGAGATCTGGGGTCAAAAAGACCCCAAACCTCTTTTTTACCTTTAAAAGCTAAATATATTTATGTATAAAAAAAAAAGATATTTTGCTTTAAAATAAAAAAATTAGTTATTTTCAGCCTGGACCAGAAGTGATGTCATGACGTCACCCTGGTCCTCCAAGGCCATAGAGTCAATCAAAGATTTCTTTGATTTACAGATCTACTCTTTGATCGTCTATAAGAGCAGCCGGCCGCACTGCCGGATTGTTTCTCAGGTGAACCGGTGGAAATGATAAGCCCAAGAAACAGCGGCAAGTGGCGCGGGGGGGGGGGGGGGGGAGGGAATGTCCCCTCCTGCTGCTTCCGAAAGCATTCCAGTGGCTTATGAGCTGCTCAGAATGTTTTAATGAGAAAGCCAACCACCAGCTGCAAAAAAAGGTACTGCGGTTATGCCTGATATCTCAATACAGAAATACAGTATAGTATGCACTCAATACTTAGTCGGGGCTCCTTTTGCATGAATTACTGCATGAATGCGGCGTGGCATGGAGGTGATCAGCCTGTGGCACTGCTGAGGTGTTATGGAAACCCAAGTTACTTTGATAGTGACCTTCAGCTCATCTGCAGTGTTGGGTCAGGTGTCTCTCATCTTCCTATTTACAATACTCCACAGATTTTCTATGGGGTTTAGGTCAGACGAGTTTGTTTGCCAATCAAGCACAGTAATACTATGATCATTAAACCAGGTATTGGTACTTTTGACAGTGTGGGCAGGTGCCAAGTCCTGCTGGAAAATGAAATCAGCATCTCCATAAAGCTGGTCACCAGAGGGAAGTATAAAGTGCTCTAGAATTTCCTGGTAGAGGGTTGCGCTGGCTTTGAACTTGATAAAACACAGTGGACCAACACCAGCAGATGACATGGCTCCCCAAATCATCACTGACTGTGGAAAATGTTGCATTTCATTTGGAAATCAAGGTTCCAGAGTCTGGAGGAAGAGTGGAGAGGCACAGAATCCAAGTTGCATTAGGGCCATTGTGAAGTTTCCACAGTCAGTGATGATTTGGGGAGCCATGACATCTGCTGGTGTTGGTCCACTGCGTTTCATTAAGTCCAAAATCAGCGCAGCCCTCTACCAGGAAATTCTAGAGCACTTCATGCTTTCCTCTGCTGACCAACTTTCTGGAGATGCTGATTTCATTTTCCCGCAGGACTTGGAACCTGCCCACACTGCAAAAATTACCAATACCTGGTTTAATGATCATGGTATCATTGTGCTTGATTGGCCAGCAAACTCACCTGACCTAAACCCCAAAGAGAGTCTGTGAGGTATTATCAAGAGGAAGATGAGAGTCACCAGACCCAACAATACAGACAAGCTGAAGGCTACTATCAAAGCAACCTGGGCTTCCATAACACTTGAGCAGTGCCACAGGCTGATCGCCTCCGAGCCATGCTGCATTTTGCAGTAATTCATGCAAAAGGAGCCCCAACCAAGTATTGAGTGCATACTATACTGCACATGGACATACTTTTTAGTAAGCCAACATTTATGTATTAAAAAATATTTTTTTCCTTTGGTCTTATGTAATATTCTAATTTTCTGAGATACTAAATTTTGGGTTTTCAGTAGGTGTAAGCCATAATAATCAAAATTAAAATAAAGAAATGCTTGAAATATATCACTCTATGTGCAACGCATCCATATAAAATATATAAGTTTCACTTTTTGAATTAAATTACTGAAATAAATTAACTTTTTGATGATATTCTAATTGTATGAGATGCACCTGTATATATGTATTACATTTGGTAAGTTGTTATGTAAAATCTTTATCCAAAAGAAAAACAAAGTTTGCTGTAACTGATTAAAAAAATGTGTCAGCTGGAGTTTGGCTTCAGTTTGTTAGTGCATTACATTTTGGGTTTTAAGTGGTTGTAAAGCCTCAAGGTTTTTCACCTTAATACACTCTATGCATTTAGGTGAAAACCCTTATGTGCTGCAGCTCCCCCCCTTTTTACCTGAGCCTGATCAGATCCAGCAATGTGCAGGAACACAGAGGCTCCAGCCGCTGTCTCTCTCCTCATTGGACAGATTGATAGCAGCGGGGGCCATTGGCAATCAAATCTAGTGACACTAGAGTGGAGGGCAGGGGCGAGTTCCACTGTCTGTGTCAATGGACGCATCAACGGGACTTGCAGGGGTTTTCCCAGGGAAAGTAACTTTCCGCAGAGGCACCCTATGAAGAGGAGGGGTCTGGAGCGCAGGCGGGAGACCCCAGAAGAACAGGATTGGGCTGCTCTTTGCAAAACGTTTGCATAGAGCAGGTAAGTATAGGCATGTTTGGTATTTTTATAAAAAAAACAAAAAAAACCCCAATGGTTTACAACCCCTTTAAATTTGAAACTTGAAATTGTTTAAAAAGCAATGTTAGGGAAAAAGTAATACCTCTTTCGGAGCATGTAGCATGGGTTAATTTAGTATTTAACAGTGTGAGCAAAGAGGAATGGACACACACAGAAAAAAAGGATATACATTTAAAGCGGTTGTATACTCATAAAAAATAAGTTTCACTTTCCAGGAAGAACCGGCAAGGAGCTCTGAAGGTCCGCCAGACCTTCAGAGCGCATGCGCCGCAGACGTCAGCGGCTGCATGCAGGTTGAATATCTCCTAAACCGTGCAGGTTTAGGAGATATTAATTGTACCTACAGGTAAGCCTTATTATAAGCTTACCTGTAGGTAAAATTCAAATAGCGGCGTATACTACCTCTTTAATAAAAGTTACAACTGAAATGAATCAGTTACAGATGAAAATATTAGTTATTTTAGAAAGAAAATAACTTTTTCTTTAGATTGATTGATTTTTCTTAACACAAAGGATCCCTTGAACAGTAATGATGACCTTCAGGCATGTACTACACCTTCAATAATACCGGCAATGAGGCTAACAATGATGTGGATTTGTGGACATTGCCCCTATTATACAATACAGCCGTCGGGTCCCATGCAGAGTTGACCTGAACAGAGGAGGGTGCTTGCTTGGCACGGGTGCCATTCAAAGAATACTTTTCATTTTCTCAATGAACATAAAGTATTATCTGATTGCATGAGGTGGAGAAGCGGGCAGTGACATCACAATCTTGGGAATTGATCAGGACCCAGACTCTAGTGGAGTAGGCACCTCTGCTACAGTGATTTTCTGCTTTCAGGGGGATAAGCTAGGAATGGTATGTGCATAGTTACATTGGTCGAAGCTGGAGCAATGTAACTATGTAAAAATATTAATGCGTGGAATTTATCTTTAAGCAAGAGTGCCTCTAACCCAACACAGTCCATACAAACAAGATTCTTAAGGCTGGCCATAGAAGGTTGAATTTCGGCCGGTTCAGCAGGAACCAACCGAGATTTGAACCGTGCACGGGCAGGCTGAATGTACCAAGTTGATCAATCAACCAGCCTGCTGAATTTACCACTAGCAATAATCACTGTCTCCCCTCCCCCCCCCCCCCCCCGCACATGGAGATTACAATGTCTCACCAGCAAGGATTCCTCGGTTAGCAATGTCTTTGTTGATGGGGGAATCATGTGAATTTCTTTCCTGCAACCACCCTCAATGGCCTGCCTAACCAACCTTGGTGGATAAAAGAACATGTTTTTAAGATGTATACTGTATGTTGAAGAGTTCCTTGGCTCAAATGTGAAAGAGACTCGATTATCCCCTTCTCACTCTCTGGGCTTTTATGGTCTAAAGGAATCCTACCAAGCAGATTTTCCTCACAAAACCAACTGGTATTCCATTCTCTACAACTTTGGAGATTATATAAAACAAAATATAGGTTGATTTCAGGAACACCACCCCAATTTCCTCCAGGTATGTACAGAACAGATAGCTTTTCCTGGTGGATAAATAACAACCCTACTTTTCTATATAAATTCATCAATAACGCCAACTTCACTACTTTCACCTCAATTCAAACAAAACATCATATCCCGCATAATGAACACTGTAGATGTCTACAAATCAGACACTTTTGCAATACTCATTTTCAAGACGCCCCCTGATGATGTCATACTTTGATGAAACCGGTAGGGGACCGGTGATCGTCTGCTTTATGCACACCCTTTAGTGTCCTGTTACTTCACTCAGGAGACCGGGCTGCAGCTACCGCACATTTCATCTGGAGATCCCCGCAAGACCATAACTTGATGCCTATATGTCGTGATTCACATGTGAGTGTAAAATCTACTTCTTATTAAAGTAATATCTTGAACGTATTACACCATGCGAGGTCTCTTTTTCCTACATGTGACATGACTATATGTCCCCACTAGAGGATATTGTTTGATGGTACTAAGGCAGTTCTTTGCTGGAGGTGATCCTTTACATGTACAAGAATCGAGGAGTGCTGTGGAGTGTGAGGAGCCCTTGTTGCAAGCGCTATATGATCTCTGTCATGGGGATCATATAAGTCTGGTAAGAGGCTATTACTTTGGGTGTTTTGGTGAAGGTCACATCTATTCAACACACCACCTGAGCTTCCTGTTGGACGTTTTTCCTCTCCACGGACTCTTCTTTCACTGTTTTTCTAGTGTACATTGATATATTGTGACACTATGTATCTAATATAGATTGCTCATTTTTTTGTGTTTTCCACCAAGCGCTGCATACTCTTGTTTTCATTTTCAAATATAAGAAATAGAGCCTCCTACGTTCTATGAAGATATTTGTTTAAGAAATCCTAGTGGAAAAGGACTAATATCAGAGATTTATTGTAATCTCGTAAATACAAACTCACAGGAAAAACTTCCTTACATGTTAAAATGGGAAACAGAATGTAACATAACTCTCTCTATGGAGGAGTAGAGTGAAAATGTTATTACCTCCGTAAATGCACTAGAATACATGCGATAAGAAAAACAGCTGTCAAGCTTTTCATGATGAGATGGTACTTCACTCCCACCAAATTACATGCAATATTCCCATGGGTTCCCTCCACATGCTTCAGGGGATGCCCTACACCAGACTCCTTTTCCCACATTTTATGGGAATGTGATAAGATTTCCCACATTTGGCATCAATTGGGAAATTTTGCTTTCAGAATCTCTGGTAATCAGATTAGTCTTTTATTGACCAACTACCTATTATTTAAGACCATTCCAGAGTTATCCATTTCACATATGAGACTAATCGACACTATAATGCCCCGTACACACGTTCCGATAATCGTATGACAAAACCCGCTTTCGACCTGATCTCACGATAATCTGATCGTTAGTACACAGCTTTCGACAGCCGATCACGACAGTTGGTACAACAAAATCCGAAGGGACAAACAGGAAAACTTCTGTCGTACAACATCTTCTCGAACGATAATCGTTTCGTCAGTACAGTATGCGTACGCTAAAAGTCGATCGACAAAGACCACGCATGCTCAGAAACACTAAAATACCCCCGAAAAAGCCTGGCTGCCATTGTTTTGTTTTGCACCATCTGATACATAGCTAAGCAACCAGGAAGCTTTTCCAGAATCGTACGACAAAAATCATACGGTTTGTACGCATTATTGAATTTGATGTTAGTATCATGCAACAAAATGCGAACGATAATTCGTCCGATTATCGGAACGTGTGTACGGGGCATAAGTGTTGCTATACTTTGGCTAAAAGCATCACATTGGAAGTCCTCCTCTGTTTCTATTAAATAACTGAAAACAAGAATAAACACAAGAAACCTCATAGAAAAGAAATTCCATTCTCTACATAACTCTACGAGATTCTATGACAAAATATGGGATCCTTGGTTTAATCATTCAGAGATTCTCTTTCAACCATTAGACAATTAAGCGATGTATGATAATTTTTCCTGTCATTAATGAAATAATAGGACCTCATAAAATTTCCTTGTCTTTTATTTATACTGTATATAGTTTAATGTTAACCCATTTATTACAAACTGGCTGTATTACATTGATAATGTATGGTATCTTATCAATCCTAATTGTTATTTTTCAATATATTACTTTTACTATGTTACTTGTACCACCTTTTTGCCCTGAATAAAAGGTTTGTAAACAAAGAAAAAAAAAGAAAAAAAAGAGATGTATACTGTATGAACAGTGCCCGGTGATAAGATAAAATGATATATACTGACCACTATATGACAAGCTATCTTCTGTAAGTGTGCTCCATACTTAATTGGTGGTGGACTTTAGAACTATTCCCCCTTCACAAGTATGCACCTCTTGAACTGAACTACATGCAGTCCCCGAGTTGCAAACATCCGACTTAGAAATAACTGATACTTACAGAGGGAGACAACATGAAGTGAGAGGAAATCTACCCCTAGGAAAGGAAATTCACTCCTGTTAGAGTAATCATGGGAAAAAGGTGTTTCCATTGACAGCAAAACAAACATTACAGGGGTGTTAACCCTTCCCTATGCTATCCAAAAAAACATAAGATTTTTTTTTTTTTTTGGCTGGAGTTACACTTAAGAAAATGTACCTGTTCCAACATACATACAAATTCAACTTAAGAACAAACCTACAGAACCTCTACAGTAATCTTGTTTGTAACCAAGGGACTGCCTGTGTAGGACACCATTATTCTATGCATGCTGTGCCGTGATAGGCAAGTTCTTCAACAATGCCTGACTGGCTTTTTTTTATTCCGGAACATGCTTTCCATTGCTTTGTTTTTCTCCATGTTTGATCTGCTTGCAATAAACGTATACTCTGAGTAAAGAAGAATTCTTTATAGATCCAGTATTGTACTTCATTGTCTTTCATCACTTCCTCCAAGGTTTGATACCCTCCCTGGGTTAAATGAAGCTCACCTGGAGGGACTGATGATGAAAGAAACAGTCTTATGAATTCTACTCTGTGATAAAATACTGCATGCTGTGTGGGTACAATTGATTTATTGATATATTTTTGATGGGTTTTTCACTGGATACATGTTACTTAACAGCTACTTTTTACAGGTGATTTGTTTGGTTTCTGTTTTCAAGGTCATTACAAGATATTCAGTTTAAATCTCATTCCAGGTTTTTGTTTGAAGTGCATACCCCCCACCCCATCTGCCATAATAAATTGGTTCCAAAGGCAGGTTTTTTTTTTTCTTAGCTTATTGCATTCTATGCATTAAGATAAAAACCTGCTCAGTGCAGCAGTCCCCCCCAGCCCCCGTAATACTTACCTTGAGCCCTATCTCAATCCATCGTTGTGCACGAGAGCCTCAGCTGTCCTGGGATCACTGAGCTAGACTAGCCAGCAAACTCGCTTGACCTAAACCCCATAGAGAATCCCGCTGTCAAAGCAACCTGGGCTTTCATAACATCCCAGCAGTGCCACAGGCTGATCGCTGATCGCCTCCATGCCATGCCGCATTTTGCAGTAATTCATGCAAATGAAGCCCTGACCAAGTATTGAGTGCATACTATACTGTACATGGACATACTTTTCAGTAAGCCAACATTTCTGTATTAAAAATCCTTTTTTTTATTTTATAATTGGTGTTATGTAATATTCTAATTTTCTGAGATACTGAATTTTGGGTTTTCACTAGCTGTAAGCCATAATCATCAAAATTAAAAGAAAGAAATGCTTGAAATATATTAGATGTGTGTGACGCATCAGTATAAAATATTTGAGTTTCACTTTTTAAATTGAAATACTGAAATAAATTAACTTTTTGATGATATTCTATATTTATAAGATGCACCTGTATATATTTTAACTTAGAAATAATAAAAACGCATTTTTTAAAATTCTATGTGGAGCCTGTAATTAAATGTGGAAAGTAATTGTGTACCTAACAAAGTTCAAGAGATCTATTTTTCGCTATCTTTCTCAGTGTACTGACTTAGAGCAAACATACACATTTGAAAGCTGCAATAAAAAATAAATGCAATAATATAGTGATGAATTTTGGTTTTGTGCTGCCCTAGGCAAAATGTAAAATTTGGCACCCCCATCTAAATTTGTCTCACCCCTTCCTGTTTAAAATCCTCCCCTTCATCTGTAAACTCCACCCCTTCCTATTTAGGGTCCACCTCGTCCTATTAGAGCTTCACCTCTTCAGAGGTGGCGGGAGAGAGAAAGAAGTGGTAGGAAGAGAGACAGAGGGGGAGGAAGAGAGGTGGGGGGGGGGGGAGAAGGGCAGAGAGAGAAAGAGACAGGGGGAAGAGAGGGGGAGAGAGAGGGTGAGAGGGGGGCTGAGAGAGAGAGAGAGAGAGAGAGAGAGAGAGAGAGGGGGGTGAGAGAGGGAGGGGGTGAGAGAGGGAGGAGGAAGTAGGTGGGGGGTGTATTGGTAGGTAGGAAGGGTCTGTGCCTAGGCTCCTCCCCTTCCAGGGGTCCCCTTTTTCCCTGCCTTCTTCAGCACCTGCACCGCCTGGTCATGGGTGGCACTCCTTATCTCTGAACCTTCTACTGGGTGAGCCGTTATCTGATATGGGCTTACCAAACCAAAGTCCAGACTGGCTCCATACGACCCCCTCCCCCATATTATCACACAGAACCCCCCCAGAGGCCGCACAGCACCAATCACTGAAACTAAAGGGTAGAAATGTAGCGGGGCCTTCAGAGGGAGAGAGATGGAGTGTTTAGACAGCAGAGATCACCTATGAGAAGACTCCTGGGGAATGTGATGGCACCATTAAAAGGAGAGGACAGGAGCCCCATACACACCACACAGAACACCCCCCTGTGGGATTCCGAGCAGGCCCTGAGAACAATGAGCCATCATAGGAGGAAGTCACCTCCTCCTCCATGAACAATGCACAGCAATAACTGGACATCCGAAACTGACCTGAACAAAGCGGTGAGCAACAACACCCAGAAAGAGCCCCCACCCAAGGCACAGCCAGGACAGGCTTCCAGGAATGGAGAAGGTGGAGAGAAGCTGGTGGGAATAGACCTGTGTGCATTGCCACTCACTCTCCCAGATAGAGCGGAGATTTTCTCCTGTACACGAGGTGAGCAGTGCGGGGGCAACACACCTCTCGCATATCTCCTGTCACTTTAAAATATGTGTACCAAGTAATCTTACCAGCCGCGAACACACACATAAACACCACCACCGCCTTCATGATGAATGCTGCCGGCTGACCTCACAGCGTCCTGATAACAGCTCTGCCGCTCCCCACCCTCCGGTCTCATACACACTTGCCGGCTGCGCATGCTGCCCCCCTGAAAAATGCCACCCAAGGCAAGCGCCTTGTTTGCCTTGAGGTAGATATGCCCCTGCAATAATAGTTGAAAGTGTATCTAAAGCAAAAATCTAATACCGTGCAGTTTACTAGTCCTTACATTAGGTGGCTGCATTAGCTGTATTTTATTCAGATGCTTTTTCATTTTTTCATTTAGTGATCCTAAGGATAAAACACTTCCTGACCCTTAGCGGCTATACTCACTCCTCAAATATACCAATGGAAGGAGCTGCGGTTGCCATCCAGGCTGGTCTACAATTACTGTAACTCTGCTTTTGTTAAACTTAGTTACATGGGGGGGGGGGGGCTTGCCCTGTATAGTTGATGGTAGATCTAAAGGAGCTTGTACAATCAGATTGTATAGTGTGTTAGCTTTACAGAACCCAGGATATACAGTACTCCTTCTGTTTTCAATTTTACAGCTCTATCCACATAGGCTGTTATCTGATCGCTAGCTCCCACAGAGTCTGCCAAGTGAAAGATTTAAGGCTGTGTATTTAGTGAGAATGATATTTACTGATTTCATAGAAAAAAAAAAAAACTTGGAGCTGATAAGGGGTGATAGTGATCTGCTGAGGAGAAAGTAATCCAAAAAGTAATGGAGAAGTTTTTTTCTTTCATATAGTAAGCTGGACAGTGGGGTTTGAAGATAAATAGAAAGATGTTTTATTTCTGCAAAAAAAGTGCACTAATGGTGTATTGGTACATAGAAGAGCTGGAATTTAGAAAAAAAAGGCAAACTTATCCTTTAAAAGAGAAGTATGGGTTTCCTTTATTTAGCTTCATTCTACTCCATGTGAGATACTAATACATTAAAATTGTTCCTGCCCCCTGAGAAGTGCACCCTTTCTGTTCAAATCAGGTAACCACATGTGGGAGGGGCTACAGTGTTCTCTGGACTTCTATGCTGACATCGGCACCACCTCCTGTTCTTCTCCTTTGTTTGATTGATATTGGGTCTGGGCTGTATGCTCTCCCCCTCCTCCACCTGCCTCCTCCTCTCACACAGCACACAGCTCAGATCAATTTTCTTACATACAGCCTCTATCTGCACACTGTGTAGCTGCCTGCTGTGCTGCAGCTCTGCACACTGTGTAGCTGCCTGCTGTGCTGCAGCTCTGACCTCTGAAGTTTTCAGATAAAAATTGCTCTACATCTTCAGAAACAATTTTTATTGAATTTTATGTGCAAAACAAACAAATAGGCCAGTAACATTAGGTAAGTACAAAGTATAGGCTTAAGAGAGGATCTAAAAAAGGACAACTAACCAGCAGCAGAAAAGTAAATATGCAAGAATGATCTGAGAGATAGACGGGCATTAGCCATAAAACCTCTAAACAGCTGTAACAGAGAGGGAAAAAAAGGGGGGGGGGGACTGCAAAAAAAAAAAAAAATTGCTATACATCTTGGCAGTTTGCAGATAGAGGCTGTCTGTAAGAGAATCGACCTGAGCTGTGTGTTGTGTGAGTGGGAGAGGGAGGGCGAGGAGTGGAGAGAGGAGCTATGCTGCCTGTGCTCAGACTACGTGCAGTACAGGGATATATAAAGGAGCTCAATGGCCCTTC
Organism: Pelophylax lessonae; assembly: GCF_965119305.1. NCBI lineage: Eukaryota > Metazoa > Chordata > Amphibia > Anura > Ranidae > Pelophylax > Pelophylax lessonae. Next base: position 791,610,218 of record NC_138768.1, on the reverse strand, counting down.
CCAACACTTTTCCCTAGATCCAGCCATGTCTGCACCACTTATCTATTTTGCACTATGCAGAGGAATAGCACAATGCGTGAACTTGTTTGCTTTTCAGGTGTGTGCCTGTTCAGTAGAAGAGGGTGAGAAAGAGGGGGCGGATTTCTGATGTTATAACAGCCCACTCTAAACTTTTTAAACAGCAAATGGGGACCTATGTGAGAGATGAAGTGACCCTGCTGGAAAAACAAAAGGAGGGAGGAAAGAAATAACAGTTGATTCATGACTATGGTAATATGTGTTAATTATTTACCCTATCCCTTACTTCTCCTTAAAAAAAGAGCTTACTGAAATCCATATGCTTTCAAATAATACAATTGTTTATAATTGTGTGTTTTACAATTAAAGTGGTTGTAAACCCTTACTTGTAAACCCTTACATATACCCAATAAAGTGACTGACCTTAGGTGATACACAGAGATGAAACATAAGTTGCACCTGTTTATCTGCAGTCTTCTCTTCACTACATCCATTCAAAGTCCAGCATTTATAAAGCTTATCTGAGCATTAAAAAAAAAAAAAAAGGCAGCGAAATGAGGTCTCTGTGCTCAGTGAGGAGAGCTCTGAGAGCTGATAGGAGGGAAAGGACACCCCCCCCCCCTTCACACAGCACACAGGAACAGAGGTGAGGTTGTCAATCAGCTGGAGGTCCCAGCACTATCACCTTTTTTTCTCTTGGTATCAGGAAAACTTGTCAGAAGAATGTTGATTGCAGAGGAACTAAGTAGCAGACAGAAATGACTCTTATTGCTCTTAATTGAGACAAGTACACTGTACATAAAGATATGCTTTGTTCACATTTCATATCTGAGGTTAATACCACTTTAAGGAAAATAACAGTAATCACTATCATTCTTAGTGGACAGAAATATAAATGCATACATTTTATTGATCCCGGGAGTATAGCAAACTTCAGTTCTGTTCACAAAACTGAGTCCTTTTGATGTATATGCCAGATCTACTCTCTAATTTCAATCCAATATCTACAGATATCATCACCTCAAGCATGCAGATAATAATAAATGATTTATATGATCCTAAACATTTTCCCCATGTATGTGCATTTAATACATTGTGCAATAGCTACACCTTCAGTTTTTTTTATATAGAAATACATGCTGCCCTATCTATATCTATAGATCAACAGATTGGTAACTCCTTTTTATACAGTATCTGCCCCTGCAGAGCTGCCATGGAAGGACTGCACAGTCCACCAATAAAGGGCCTGCACAGATACAGATGGCAGCATGTTGTTTGGACTTAAGATCTAGATTCTTAATCTTCAATATGACACACCTCCAATAGATACAAAGCACTTCAAATTATACGTTTACCTTTTGGTTACACTAAGATAACTTTAGTTTAAAAGAAAAATAGGTAAAAGCTAACATTTTTTTTCTGTCAACAAAAGGCCATCTAGAAAAATACAGTGAACAGACATCATTGTACCAATATCAAGCTTGTAGGTATATCTCTCAAATTTCTCAAATGGGAAAAAGGGACACCTATTAGCAAAATGTATGCAGGCAAATACTGTAGATGTAGACACACCCCTGACATGTTTCCATTACAAGGAGAATTAATACACAAAAAAGGATTCGTTAAACCCACAAGTGCTTTTTTAGCACTACTATTCCTTTTTATTGGCTTTTGAAATTTAAAAATGTAATGTTTTAGAACTGTAAAATGGTTTTGCTAGATGACATAGCATTTTTAGACAGGTATGTACATCAGATCAAAATGAGGGACAAATGAGGAGAAAGGAGGGAGAAGGGATGTTGTTCCAAAAGATGGTCAGTCCCTCCAAATCAGGGACAGTTGAGCGCTATGTTGTAGGTGGTTTGGATAGGAGCTCTTTTAGTATAATTTTATATTAGTTACATTAAGCAAGATAACAGTGTTTAAAATCAGAATGAAACAAACAAGCAAACTTTTACTTTCAGGTTGCCAATGAAAAAAATCTTTATGGAACCTGAAAACCTGTATTTAAAGGAGTATGAAGACAGCCATTGTTGCCCCTCCCCTTTCCTTCTGATAAGGCTGACTGGCTGGCTCTCCTGCTAATCCTTTGAGTCAACGTTTTAAGTTGCTGACTGGAAAGGACTCCCTCACATGACATTCAATGATTAGGGGCTTCTCTAAATGAAAACTGTACCTTTGGTGCAGGTTGTCCATTAATACATGCTCCCACTCTCCTGAGTGCAACCCACGCAGTCCATAACTTATCTCTGTTCCCTGTAAAGGTTCAGAGATAAAAGAAGCTGCACTGCTCAAAGTCCAAAACTTGCTTCTTGGGTTGTCCACTGCCCCAGGTTCTGCTTAATAAACTACAAAAGAAATAGAAGGCTGAGTAGGACTTTAAAGGTAGGCACTGGTAATCCCATAAGGAAACACAAATACTCAAGAGACACAAAATATGAAATTTATTATGACAACATGATAAAAAAATATTAAAACCATATCATATGTAAAAAATATATATGGTAAATACAGTACAGTATCTCCCCAGACGAAGTGGGTATATAGCTCAAGAATTTGTTACATGCCGTATCAAGCTAAGATCTGGTATTAAGGAACACAGAATCTGCAATGATCTTTTGGATATCAAAGCCAAACAGGAATCTAAAGTATTATAAGCCAATGGATCGCTACACATTTCGCTTACAGCTTCCTCAGGAGATCCTATTGGTACCTGACCCCAAGGGGGAAACAAAGGGATACGTCCCCTGAGTTCTCCAGTTGGAGGGGTATCTCACAGTGAGGATTGGCACAAGTAGGAGATGTAGCTCCATATTCCAGGAGAAGTTGTGACACGGGGGACTCTCGTGATTGGAGGGACAACCTTATTACCACCCGCTACAAGTGGGATTGGAATCCACCTGCCATTTATGGCTACTTTGCAAAGTTTGTATGGCCCTAGGACAGGACTCCTGCTGTTTTGGCTATAGAGTATTTGGTGTACACATCCCCATTTGGAACTGATGTGTGTGGGACCTTTCCTCATGACATTGTGCTGGTCCGGGTGCTTCATGTACTCCCTTTGTTTCCCCCTTGGGGTCAGGTACCAATAGGATCTCCTGAGGAAGCTGTAAGCGAAACGCGTAGCGATCCATTGGATTGAGATTCCGGTTTGGCCCAGATATCCAAAAGATCATCACAGATGTGTTCCTTTATACCAGATCTTAGCTTGATACAGGCATGTAACAGGTTCTTGTGCTATATACCCACCTCGTCTGGGGAGATACTGTAATGTATTTACCATATATATTTTTCCATATGATATAGTTTTAATATTTTTTATCTTATTGTCGTAATAAATGTCATATTTTTTATCTATTGAGTACTTGTGTTTTCTTATGGGTTTACCAGTGGCTACCTTTACAGTCCTACTCATCCTTCCATTTCTTTTGTAATGTATTTTTTGGTTGTGTTGCCACATATCTCTGAGTCACGTCTCAAATCTGTTGCGTTCTGGTTAATAAAGACCTCAATCAGCTCAGCAAATGTAGCAAAATTAAAATACAAACTTGCACTCCATAAAAGTTACCCCCTTAGGTTAAATCAATGTGGCTCACTTCTCACACAGTACCCACTCAAAGACAGGCCTCCATCTTGACACATTTCAACTTGATTGGCCTAATTTGTAGAAGTTAGCTACATTTATTAAATTTAATTGGATGACTTTTATGGAATGTGGTTTTGTATTTTACTTTTACCCTGTCCCCCTACAAGTGATCTTAACTGTGTGGCCCTGCCTGGAGCCACACAGCCTATAATTTGAAATTGTTCCTGTTGGGTCCTCTTCATCTTGTGCATATGTGCCACAGCCCCTTATATGCCTATGGTTAATCGTAATGATGGTGACCTCTTCCCACCCTCCATCCCTTCTTAAGTCTGTCTGTGTCTGCTAGTTTTTGTCTTTACATTGTGGACTGTTCCGGTTGATATGTGTGTTAAGCTAGCAGGGTTCAAGGTCCTTGAAGGTGGCTTTTATGGTAAAATGTAAATTAGTAGGGACCTGTCTTAGGTAAGGTTCCCCTTTTTTGGTATGGTTCAGTGACAGTGAACTGAGGGTTGTTCATGTTAGTATCTGAAGTTATTAGTGTAATTGTTTGCAAGTTGGTGGAGGCCTACTTTACAGGTTTAAGCAGGTGTTCAGTTAAGAAAAAATGCCTACAAGGACCTTGGGACTCCGTTCAGATTTTTTGAACGTTAATTGATTTTTTATAAATTTTGGTAATAAAGTCCTGCTATGGACAAAAAACTTCAATTTGGGTCTCGTGTCACTTATTTAAAGTGGTTGTAATGGTAAATAGTTTGGAAAACATTATTAAACGAACTGCTAATTTGTAATAACTTCAGTTTTTTTTTCTGTAATAAATGTGGCTATATTTAAATCCCCGGCATCTGAATTCCAGGTCAAGTGAACTCTGTAGCTCACTGAGTGATCCACAGAGCTGCTGGTGGGCGAGTTAAGATATGAGTATGGCATCATTGCTGGAAATGGCATTGCCACTGGGTTTCAATGCTTTTCTGTGGCGATGAAACACAGTGAGACCTAGCGGTATAACATCACTTCCCCAACTAGTGCAGTGAGAGGAGGGGAGGAGTGGCGGGGGATGGCTTGCTGCACACAGAAGATACAGGCACTCTGTCCTCTCTGGCACAGCATACCCATATTAACAGCTTGATAAAACAAGATGTAAACTGACCACACTAGTATGGACTTGCAACCATGCTAGTGTGGTCAGTTTACTCTCAGGAGGATGGGATTATATAACACAGGCAAGACTGAAAAAAAAGCAACATGACAAAATTATATTACTTCGCTTTTAGGAGGCATCAACATAATTTTTTTGTTTAGGTTTGCAAACACTATAAAGAAGATCTATGGCCAAAGCTCATTTGGCTGTACTTCTTCTGTGAACTACAGGAGTGTAGTTCGTTTTGCACTCCTGTGACCCATAAAGTCAGCTGACGTCACAGAGCCGGTCCAGGCTCGGGCAAGATCGTGACACTAGGGTCGTGATCTTCCCACATGCCTGGACTGGCACCCGGCTCAGCCTCTCAGCAAGCCGCTGAGAGCCTGAGCCGGCTGCTCCCGCCCCCTCCACAGCCCAACACTACAGTGAGTGCGGGGGGGGGGGGCAGAGCAGAGAGCTGTTGACTGACAGCCAGCAGCTCACTGCTCAGGGAGCTGTGAGAACCGAGTGATCTATGTGTTAGATCTCACAGTTCTCAGTGTTAGAGCCGGCGGGGGGCAGATGCAGCATCGGACTGATGCTGCATCTACCTAGGTAAGTATAAATGTGCAAAAACCCCATACTTCTCTTTTAAGTATAGTGGAGTGGTGGTCAGGCAGAACGAGAAGCGAGGCCAATTTAATACCCTAGTCATAAAGTTTTCATTTGGAAAAACCCATACATATCATAACGGAACCTGTTTAATACATCTGGGATCCCATTCAAATGGTAGGTCTGTATTTCTAAGTGATTTAAAATGAAATTAGTTGGTTCAGTTATGGCAAGAAAGAATATCCTCACATGATTTTTCAGAATTTCCATATAAATGTTTTGAACAAAAACAGTGTATGGCTAAATTAACTTTTCTCAGGGCTGGGGCTGATTTCACACTGAGTTTACGAATCACAATTTTACATGATAACATTTTGGTCGGTGGCTATATATAGAGTTCAAGGGAGGTTAAAATCTGATTCGCGGATAAATATGAAATTAAATTAACCATACACTGTCACATCCTGGTGGCATGCACGCACAGCAAGAACTAGCTTTGAGGCATAAAGAGCATCGCTGCGTAACATACGCAACCCTTGGAAACTTGCTGCTTTCAGTAAATGCAAGCAAACTCTCAATAGTTATTATTCGTGCAAGCTCTGCCTCTTGCACTGGACAAGTCCAACAGTCTTTATTGTCTTTCAGAAAAATCATTATCATCTTTTATTATTTTGGTCCAACTCGATTTTCTTGCTGGGTTTAAGCAAGTATTTTCCTGCCCCTGATTGGATTTCCATTTTTACTCTGTTACAGCTGCTTAAAGATCAAAAGATATTAGTCACACACTGTCAAACCGAGACCTTCGGGAACATTGTTGAATACAACTGAGGACCACATTATAACTGAATAAGTGAACATATCCAAGCAAACAACAGACCCGGGGCCTTGTCTGCAGTGAAGCTTTTCAAATGTCAGACACCCTGTAACATTTTAAATTCAAGAAACACGGTTCATGTCTCTGTAAATAACGTTACCAAACCTTGCCTCAAATCCCTCTCTTATACCAGGGGAGGCATTGAAAATCCCAGCAAATTAAGTGCAGTAATAGGAATACAGACTGGCTACATTAACTATCATTGTGTGGCCAAGCAGAGTAACACTGGTGTATGCAGATCCAATAGTATGTATAAGCTTATGTACGGTATAATGTCTACAGCACTGGTAAATAGTTGTCGATGAATGCATCCTAAAGCAGAAGCATTATAAAGTTCTTGCTTCCCTTACAATCATATATGTGAATGTATTATACAGTATATGATCATGTGCATCCCTTAGGCTAGGTTCACACTTAAGCCTTAGCTTCTTCAAAGGTTTTTGAAGCAATTTTTATGTGTGTTTATACACACCTTTTTCAGCCGTCTTCAGACTTGAGCATTTTTTTTTTTTGTTTTTTAGTTTTAGCCAATGAAAAGCTAGGTACTGAGAGAAGAAGCAAGAATTTGTGTGCAAATATGTATTATATGAGTTTTCGGGCATTTTTCAGCCATTACCATTGAAATCTATAGGAACCGAAAATGCGTGATTCTTCCCCAATGGAAATTTATGTACTTTTTCAAACTTCAAGCAACACAATGAAAGTGAATGGGCTTTTGGGAATCCTCATGATGACCATTGAAGCACTTCTAGATAAGTGCCTCAAATCACTCAGGTACAAACCAGGGCTAAATGTTTTTGGAAAGTCTGTACCAAACAGATGGTTGAACTTGAAGTCTGATTTTCTTATATGGGGAAGCAATCACTCTACTTTTACTGCAGGAAAACTGCAGGAGAACTTCATATTTTAGACCCAGTGATCTTATCCCTGGGTCTCTGTGCTTCTCTATGCAACGCAGTGTAAAGGGCTGGCAGGGTGCTATGCATAGCTTCCTGAAAACATCACAGCCCCTTGCCTCGGTACTACTTTAAGAGGCCTCAGCCCTAATGCAAGAAGTAGGCTCTTTGGAGGAGTTATGCAAATATCAAAATGCCTTGATAGGTGGTTGTCAGTGTGAAGGAGTAGGTGTTCCTAGGCAGGCTGCATTTGCATGCTGACTGCCCTGAGTAATGCCCATATAAGATGTTGAGCCACCATGATTGAAGGAATTGAAAGGGATGGGCCAGGCATAATAGGACTGGGAATGAAACACGAGATGATGCTAGAAGTCCTCCAACTAAGAAATGAGTTGAACATAGCCAAGTAGAGATGTGTATGTAACACCCTACAAGGTAGGTGCTAGGCAAAAGTATAGTGGGCCTTGGCTGCCTAACAGCAGGGCCATGATTTGCAGCTGGGCTGTTATGTCTCCCAAGTGTGGCTGCTGAGAGGGGAGTCTCCCCACTGGCTCCATGAGAGGATTCTCCTTGGGCAGTGGAGGAAACCCAATCAAAGGCACATTCAGGCTTTTATCTACCCCAGAAGGCAGATTATGCCGCAGAGGATTCTGGGAGTGGGTATAAGTCTGGGGGGAATGCATGACACTGCATTTTGGTGGGAAGCAGAGTTCCAGGAGGGAGAGTAAGGCTGTCTCTCCTCCTGTCAGAAGGATCGGGTGTCTCAGGTGGTTGCCTGAGAGTACAGAGAGAGCTGAGCTGAGCTGCAGAGAGGATCCGGTGTGGCGAGGACTAGTGGAGATAGAGGGGTTCAGTTCCAGGAAAGCATTCCAAGTTTGTGAGTACTGTGAATTGCCCCTGAGGGTCTGCCTAGTGTAGAGAAGACAACTCCGGTGAAGGTCCCAGGGATCCAGGAGCCAGCTAGTGTCAAGGGGGTGCCTAGTGAGAGGACCCTGAAAGTGTAGAGGGGGTTCCAGCGGTTGGGCCCTGAAGTGTACAGTGTGCAGTGTACAGTGTTAAGGTTTGTAGCAGCACACATGCAGTTACAAGGAGCTACCTCAGTCAGTGAAAGGCTGGAGGGAACCATTCACAGGACTTTTGAGCTAGACAGAGTGCCAAGAGTCAAGTGTTACTACAGTCCTTGATCTTCCGAGTTAACCAAGGAGTTAAAGTCGAAGTTTCAGCACATTTCAGCAAAACATTATTTTTAAGCGCTAGGGAGCGTTGTTTGGCATTCAGCTGGCATCAGGACAGCGCTAACAGGCATTTTTCTGCAAAGTGTCCCAGTTAAACCTAGTTGAGCCAGAGGAGTATCCCACTCATTCTCTTAACCCATCCCCATTACAAAATAAACATAACAAACCAAAGATGCTGGAATGGTCATTGTCTCAGCTCTCACACTTGGGTTTTCAACTTAAAGTTGTTGGAAGTGTCACCGGTAACAATGGCAGACCCATATCAGGCCCAATGCCTGGAAATCCTGCTACATGTAGTTTGTGAGCTCCTGACATTCTCCTACCTATCCTGGCTTATGTTGCTTAATTCCTAGAGGTATGTTCTGGGCAAAGAGGTGGAAAGCAAATACCAACACCAGGGTACCCCGTGCACTCAAGTCCAGAGGGGAAATCTACTACTTTTTCATGACCTCCCAGAAGGCCTCCCCTGGCATCAACATTGTGGAACCATGCGGCTGTCTTCACGAGGCCCTTGATACACAGGATCAGACACCCCCTCTGAGACTTCTGCGGCTTTTGGAACGGACATACATAGCCCCTCTCTGCACCCCATGACACTTCAGGCAGATAATGAGCTCCGGGCACTCCTTCAGGCCCTCCCTACTAAGGCAGATATAGAGGCTCTCTTCAACCAGCTGGGAGATGCACACAGTCAAGACCTAAATGCCGTTAAATTTGATCTGCAGTCCCTTTCAGAATGTTTGACTTCTGAGGAAGTGTTGTTTACAACACTGGAGCAACAGGTGACAGCCCTGGAAACTACACAGTACTCTCATGTAGACGCCGCAGTAGCCCTACAGTTCCATCTAGAGGACCTAGAGGAGCAGAGCCACTGCAACAACCTGTGGCTCTGGGGCCTCCCAGAGGCCACAGGCACAGAACTCCTATCAGATACAGCTGTTGCTATCTTCCATAAGGTACTTGGTGACTCACCCCCTGAAAACTTAGAGTTCAACAGGATACACAGAGCCCTGGGATCCAGACATGCAGACCCTAACAGGCCAAGGAATGTGATCTGCTGGCTACACTGCTATACACATAAAGAGGCCATTCTCCACAAGGCCTGGGAGTCATGTTCAATAGTCTTCGATGGGGCCGACATCAAGATCCTTCCTGTCTACCTGAGAGACACCATGGCTGCTAGTGGCTTCCTCTCTGTGAGAGGCGCATTCCATCATGCTAAATAACTAACGTATCCCGCTACCTTTACGTTCCACACTGGCTGTGTAACAGATTTTGCTGAATATTCATTGAAAGAGCTTTGTTCCTTAATTTTTCCATGCAGATGGATTGATAGACTACCTTCCGCTGACTGTAGAAAATAACACACCTGCAACCCTACTCTCATGTCCATCGTGTGCACACCTTTATGCCCTCTATTCTTTAGTAATCTTTACATACATCTTTGGCATTCTCTTCTCTCTGAAGGACCTTAAAAAGAATATTAAGTGCCTGAAGAATATTATTTGCCTTAATATTTTAACAAACTATGTACCTGAGATTTAGTATAGGGTAAAAATGTCTGCTATGAATTTCCTAGACTATTTAATCTTGAAGTTTTTTTTTTTTGTTTGCTTGTCTTAGCCATATTACTTGGCCGAAATTTGTGGGAGTGTAAAAGGATTCAGGAAACTAACTTTAAAATTATGATATGGTGGTACCAAAACTCCCTACTACATAAATTTTACCCCAATACCACTGACCGCTGTTGGAGATGCCAGGACGGATGGGAAAGGCTACTTCATATCTTTTGGTCCTGCCCCAAGCTTGAGTACTCCGGAGAATTGTCCAAAAATTCACTGATTATGAGGTTCCTGACGATCTAGCCTTCTTTTTATTGCATATCTCAATCATTTTATAAAAAATCGATTGTACATCACCTTTTGAACACTGACAAATCCTGCATCCCCCTTAATTGGAAAAGCCCAAAGCCACCGACCATTAGTCTTTGGCTTCATGAAGTGGAGGAAATAAATAAGATGGAAGATCTAATCCCCACAGCACAACGCAAACGTGAAAAGTATTCTAAGTCTTGGAGGTTATGGAATATGTTTGTCAACTCTGAAGAAGAGGCGGCTCTTTTTGATCCATAACTTCATACCACCTCACACCTACCTTCCCCCTTTCCATCCTAATCTCCCCCCCCCTTTTTTTTCCTTCATCTCTTCCCACCTCTAGTCTTTTTTCCTGTATCTTCTATCTTTTAAGAAAAAATAAAATGGATTGGGCAGGCCTACAGTATATTCTTCCTTGAGGGGCCAACCCCATGGGAACCTTTAGGTTCTGTAAAGGATTGGTGAATCTATACCTGAAATGTCCACTTTGAAGGTTCCTTGAAGCCTATGACTACTCACCTGTCATTTACTGGTTGGACATGTTTCAAATTATGTAAATGTACCATTATCTATGTAACATTGACATGATGACATGGAACTGCCTTTTCCTGGTTTATATATAATTTCTGAAAAAAAAAAAAAAATTAGATGGGCTCTCTTTGACTAGCCACAGCTTCTAGTACATATTATGAGATGCTATTTGACTAGCCGCTGCATCTAGTACTCATTATGGGAAGCTATTTGACTAGCCGCAGCTTCTAGTACACACTGTGAGAAGCTTACAGTGGGCAGTGAAATACCGATAAGCAATTTCTGTACAGAAGAGCAGCCTGTACAACTATGCAAGACTGAGGTAAAACCAAAAAAGCAAGGGGATTTCCAGTCACTACTTACCAACCAGCCAGTGACCAACCAAATTAACCTGTCTAACAGTATGCATTAAAAACAGGGGTTTAGTCAGGGCCGGCCCTACAATGGGTCCCAGTGGGTCCATTGCACCCAGGTGGCAGATGAGCATGGGCGGCCGCATCGCGCCCGCCACGTGACCACATTCCACTACAGCCAAAGCCAGCGTATTAGAAAAAAAAAATTAATTGCGCCACTAACCATTAAAGTAAGTATTGCGGTTGGCGGCCGCGGCTGGTACTCGGGAGTATTCAAATTACACTGGCTGCCGCCGTCTCTGTCTCTGCTCCAGTGTGTGTGTATGTCACCTCCCTATGCTGCTGACTGGCCGAGGCGAGCGGGGCCGGGACGAGCGGCAATGCCGATTGGTTTGGAGCAGTGTGGGTGGGCGGGCTGTGGGCGGGCTTGTGGGGCGGAGTCAGAGCAAGAGAGCGGAGCAGCTTTCCAGGCAGGAGGCAGGCAGCAGCACAGCACAAGAACCCGCTCACCAGTTACCACAGACAGTGAAGGCTAGACTTTGCTGGTAAGTGTAAAAGATAAATTAAATGAAAAAAGAAAACACTGACACCAATTCACATATATACAAGTTCAATGCAATAGTCTCAAGTGACTGTGGTAAAATCCTCTTCAGTGCTTCAAAGACACAAACAGATGGTAAAAACCTCGACCGCACCTCTGTGAGCCCCCTAGGTGATAAACACGTACCCTTATGTCATGTGACTGCTGCTTTGTATGATTATTTCAGCCTGGCTCTCCACATCGGTCCACTTGCTGACACCTCGATCAGGAACCTGTTAAATTAGACCGCCAGCACTCCTGATGTCTCTCAACATCGGTGGCAACCTTATTTAATCGTTGTTCTGAGGCGCTGGTGGGTTGGATGTGGGGGCATTTTGATGGGCGTGATTTATTTATTTATTGGGGGGGGCAGCATTTTATTCTTGGACCTAGGCAGCACGATGCCTTGGGCCAGCCCTGGGTTTAGTTGCACACATTTTCAAATACATGCGTAAGCTGCAGGCCACGGCAAGGCACCCTGATATCTGCAGACCCTAACTCTACCTTTAAATAGTCTCCACAGTGAGAACACATGTATTCTGATGGATACATGGTGTTTACCCTTCCAGTGCTCCTTACTGTTAAGACTAGTTATACTGTCGGTTGGGGAGGTGACCACTTTTTGCAAGACTGAGGTAAGCCAGAAATGTAGCTTTAATATATAATGTATGTTTATAGCTAAAAGATTACAAAGTCAACAAGTCAACAGCTTGCAGGTGACATTTGCTGCAAGCTGTGTCATAAAAGTTGTGACAAACCATCAGGCAATGCTAAAGGCAAATTCCCCATGAGAGGTCTTTGTGCTCTACCTTGGATTTCATATTCAGCTCATATTTGTCAAGATAATGTGTAAACAACGTCAGCCCAGAAATCAGAACAGCGCTATATCAATAAATAGTATAATTAGCATCGCTGTCAAAGCAATGCTCTCCATGGTAGACCAATATTTAAACACAAGAATAGGACCCTTCAGCGTTCTCCACGTGTGCTGAACTCAGTATGACATCCATCATAGTGTAATGCTGACAGCACGGATGCACATAAAACAAAGGCACTGAGTCAATGATTTAAAAGATGTACATAATAGATATGCCATTCCGAAGGCTATGTGCGATCTCTGTAATGATTAGAGTGCTGGGGATTCAACACTAGGGATACAAACAGCAATTTAATAAATGATTGCTGTGCAAAGAAAATAGTTACGCATTTTCAATTAAAGCTGACAATACACAGTTGCATTTTCATTTGAATGTTTGTACAGAAATTCAGAAAAAACATTAATTAAAACATTCTTTTTTTGTCATTTTAGTTTCATTTTAAAGCCCATAACATTTTATCCAGACCTGCTATTTAAATGGAATCCCAGACGTAATAAACAGGTTCCATTATAATATGCATGGTTTCTCCCAAACAAAAACATTTCAATTTCTTTCGTTTAAATATTCCATCTTGCCACTTTGAATTTTCACATCACTATGGTCGAAAACAAACATGGATTTGACCCCACTAACTGATAAAAAAAATTGAACAAACCTTTTGGGACAAAATTTACTGGTATTTGTCCAACTGTAAACTATGTATATTCAAGACTTTAAGAACTCAAAGCAAATGTAGCAGGAATTAAATGCTGAATGAAATAATTGTGAGACATATTTAAACAGCATCATGTAGAATAATGGTAAAGCATCAGTACTTGGATATTGAGCCTGTTTATGTTTTTTTTGTCGCAGTGTCTTTACAATTTAAAAATCCACTCCATGTTTCTACAAATATGTCAAATTACTAATGTATATTTTCACCCCTACTGAATATTTGGGGTGGGTGACCACAGTTTTGTTGACATTAACCTCTAAAGTGGCACTGCTAGGATGTAATTGTCTGAGCTTTTTTTAAAGTCAAAACTTAAGCTGGCCATAGAAGGGTAGAATTTTGAATGAAAAGAATGTTCTAAGAAAGTTCATTTGTTTTTCTAATCGACGTTCATTTTCAGCTGCAATGATGGAAAAATTCAAATGACCAGGATGGAAATTATTGAATTTCTAACAGTGAATGTGGTTTTCATTTGGTAAAGTCCATTAATTCAAAAATCAAATGTTAAAAGCAAATGAAATCTTTTTACAGACAAACGAATGTTCTGAGAATTTGTGCACAAATTTTCCTAAGTGTTTTCAATTTTAGTAGTGAAAAGGTAAAACCCCTATCAGGTTTTATATATATACTGTATATATATATATATATATATATATATATATATATTTTTTTTTTTTTTTTTGAGCCTTTGTTCCAAGAGGACACTTATTACAGAGAAACATGTTGGGTGGAGCTGGATCTGTGATGTCATCATAGGCGTGTAAAATTTGGGATGTGACGATTGGTATCGGCGCTACCTTAAAGTGATTAAATAATAAAGTGCCACAAACTGGCGTGAGTGAAGTTATCAGTGAGAAAATAATAATATAAAATGAAATAAATCTCAAAGTGTTACCAACTGCCATGGGTACAAACTCAGTGAGAAATTGGTACGCGATAAACAAATAAATGTGTTTATTCAAACAATAGAAAATATCCAAACTCACAGCCAAAAAAAAATGTGGTGGTGTGTAAGAACCAAAAAACATAAATACTGTGAAAAGATGTAAAATTAATGTCCTTCCCACTACCACAGGGATATTTACCAGGCCACAAATGCCTGATATGTGTGCCACAAGATATGTGATTTGACAGATAGTAGAAAAGTGAGATTACTGTTATGTAAAATCCAAACTCGCCACTGGGTGGCGTATCAATCATACGACCTGTTCGCTATCCACAATCACTGTGTGGTTTGAGGGGATCCTTCCTTCGTTCCGGGGGGAGCAGCGAGCCGGTGGTCTTGCTCTAGATGCTCCAACAGAGAAAAGGCCCCATAGTGAATAAACAGTAAATGCAGAGGTGGAAATACGATGTGCACTCACTCATTTAAGATGATCAGGATCAGAAATCTGTTTCGCGCTGGGATGCTTCCGCGTTCCACGGCCGCTCCAGTTGACGTCCCTCTGGCGAAACGCGTAGGGCGGAGTCTCGTACGTCACAACATCACTTCCGGTTAACGGCCGTGGAACGCGGAAGCATCCCGGCGTGAACCAGATTTCTGATCCTGATCATCTTAAACGAGTGAGTGCACATCGTATTTCCACCTCTGCATTTACTGTTTATTCACTATGGGGCCTTTTCTCTGTTGGAGCATCTAGAGCAAGACCACCGGCTCGCTGCTCCCCCCGGAACGGAGGAAGGATCCCCTCAAACCACACAGTGATTGTGGATAGCGAACAGGTCGTATGATTGATACACCACCCAGTGGCGAGTTTGGATTTTACATAACAGTAATCTCACTTTTCTACTATCTGTCAAATCACATATCTTGTGGCACACATATCAGGCATTTGTGGCCTGGTAAATATCCCTGTGGTAGTGGGAAGGACATTAATTTTACATCTTTTCACAGTATTTATGTTTTTTGGTTCTTACACACCACCACATTTTTTTTGGCTGTGAGTTTGGATATTTTCTATTGTTTGAATAAACACATTTATTTGTTTATCACGTACCAATTTCTCACTGAGTTTGTACCCACGGCAGTTGGTAACACTTTGAGATTTATTTCATTTTATATTATTATTTTCTCACTGATAACTTCACTCACGCCAGTTTGTGGCACTTTATTATTTAATCACTTTAAAGTAGCGCCGATACCAATCGTCACATCCCAAATTTTTCACTTTCACCCTTGCACCTGAGGGTTGATTGGTGGCAGCTTACACCTTTTTTTCTCAATTTACATTCTCTCCATATTTAACAGTCCATAGCGCTTGTCAATTTTTCTTTATTATCATAGGCGTGTGCACAGGGTGTTCTGGGTGTGCCTGGGCACACCCTAATCACCAAGTACGGTGCCGATTTCTCCTGCTTTCTGGCCCCCTCATCTCCCCCCTGCAGTGCTGCAAGCTTTCCTCCTCACATCTCCTGCTGGCTGATATGATGGATAATTTTAGGATGGAGAGCAGGTGAAGTGGCCAGTAAATGTTTAATTTATGGGCCCCTTCCATTTCTGAAGGAATACAGTGAGTGATCTGTACCGGTCACTCCTGTGTTCTTTCTTAACTGAAGCCTAATAAACTATGTTTACTGTGCTTCTGTTTTTGAATGAAAAAGAAACCCCTCAGTACAGAGCCTTTCCCATTCATTCACTGTCCAGTGCAGCTGAGGCTGCAGAGAAATGGACTGGGGAATCTCTGCCCTCACTCCCTTTCTCTGTCTCAAAAGTGGGAGACCAGGGGTCTGTTTAGACCCTTGATATCTCACCAAAGCCCCCAAATGGGGCTCCAAAAAGAAATTGTAACAAAAAAATAATAATAATATTGTAAAAATAAAAAAAGATCAAATTTTAATTAAAAAACTGACACTGTTCACTGCCCTACTGACACCAATATCTGCTTTAATGACACCGCCTATGTGCTCTGCTGATATACACAAATAAATAATAAGTGCAGCGCTGGTCAAATGACAGAAAGTCCACATCCAGAGAGAGAGAGTCCCAGTGGAAAGCATAGAGCATATCTTCAGTCCATATGTGAGGACCACCACCGACACCCAATCACACAGCCGTTTACCATATATGGCAGACCCTTACTACAAAGGTCTTTGTAAGCGGTGTTATACACAACGGGCTAAGGTGATAGTGGGATCCCCCAATAATCCTCTAGCGATCCTCTCTGCAGACATACCATCTCATGTGGAGATAAAATGAAACACTGCTGATGGTGTAGACATCACAAACCAATTTATTAATAAATTAAATATCCACTCACATAATAGCGTGTCTAAATATATCAATTTGGCGTTTCAAGCCAACAAGATGGCCACCATATCTCAGCATGCACAAGTGTCATAAGTTATTGGCTCTATGCTTTCTATGCTGGGACTCTCTCTGGATATAGACTTTCTGTTATTAATATTTTTACTGATATACACACGTGTGTTTGTGCTCTGGGGTGCACACCCTAATTTTATAGGCTGCACACACCTATGGACGTCATCATGTAATGGCACGCTGGCAGGTCCCACAGACATGCTATGAGGATGTGTACACCGCTCATTACTTTTTGTATACTGTAAGTGCAATAGCCATTCATTAAATAATTTTTTTAATGATACTGCACTATGAAGTGTCTGCTTTTTCTTGGTTTTAAATTATATTTGGTCTGGAACATTTGCCGGTAGAAACTAGGATCTGCCTAGGTGATTCTTAAGTGGGGACACCATTGCTGCATCTTGCTGGCGGGCCACAGATCTATTTTGGAGCTTGGATAGAAGGAGAATCGATTCCTTTTACTGATAAAGCGTGTTTAATCTCTCCATTGTGAGATCATACCCATCGGGTAAGAGTCTTGGATGTAGGGAGCACTGTTGCACGTTGGAGCACTGTTTTGTCTGTACGCATCACTAAATACTACAAGATACTTGGAGTTCATACAAAGTTAGAACCTTGTGTTTGCCTACACACTTTCATTATTCTTGTGTGATAAAGCATATGTGATTAAAGTGTAACTAAACCCTTGTTTTTTTTTTTTTTTTATAACAAACATGTTATACTTACCTGCTCTGTGTAATGGTTCCTTGAATCTTCCTCTTCTCAGGTCCTCCGCAAGCACTCCTGGCCCTTCCCTTCTGCCGAGTGCCCCCACAGCTTGCTCTGGGGGGCACCCAAGCAGACTTGGTCCCGACCTGCGGCTCTGTCTGTCCATTCACACATGGAGCTGTGGCTGGGCCTCACTCCCTCCGTCTCCTGATTGGCTCACTGGCTGTGATTGACAGCAGTGGGAGCCAATGGCCAATTAGGCGTGCAAATCCCCGGAGAGCCAAGGTTCTCATGGACATAGCTGGATCACGAGGGGGCTCAGGTAAGTATTATGGGGGGCTGGGGAGCTGCCGCACACAGAAGGTTTTTTACCTTCATGCATAGAATGCATGAAGGTAAACAACATTGTGCCTTTACATCCACTTCAAGTCATTGATTTATGTTTGCATGATACACAGTTTTATGTACTTCTGTTAGGAAATTGATTTGTATAATTTAAGCATTTAAAGGGATATGCACACTTTTTTTCTTTATACACTTCAATTTAGTCTGGTATTCAGGTTTGATGGGGCTTGACATAAGCACAAGGTTTTTCTATTTTTTATATGTTTTTGTCTGTGTCCTGCTGGGGAGATTTTCTATCACTTCCTGTCTTGGAGACTCGTGAGAAAATCGCTCCAAGCTGAGAATTCCCATTTAAACAGTTGTCATGAAAACATTTGTCCTCATTAGACGATTTCCCCTCATCTCTTGCTCTCCTGACAACTGTAAAATGTAGGATTTCTATAAACTTTTGCCTCAATGGCAGTATTCATCATGAAAATACTGGGGAGTTCCCCAAGCGGGTAAACAGGCAGTAATAAAAATCTGGTCTAGGGTCTAACCCTTCCCTACTCTATTCAAAATTTGAAAATTCAAAATGATTTTTTTTTCATTTACATACACTTAGGCTTCCCCGTTGGAAGATTTATCCTCACTCCCTGTTTATGTAAAAACTATAAGATCTAGTATTTCCCATCACTTTCTGTCCCAGAAATATTCAGTAGCACAGATAAAGAGTAAATGTCACCCATGAAAGTGAAGACAACAATAAAAATCCAAAAGAGGTTCTAAACCTTTAACACTTTACTCAATACTAAAAAAAAAGTTAAAAAGGAGATACCCTTTAGCGATTGTTGCCTATCTGCCCCATACATACCAAAGAAGGTCTTTAGCTCAGAAATTTTTTCAGCTATTCCAGTTTTGAACTTTTGCTTGTTCTGAACATGAAATATTCCATGGCAAATACCATCAAGAAAAAAGAAACCCTGTTATTTGCTAAAATGTAATAATTTCACTTTATAAACTCGGTCATCCAGAAAATGCCAAGTCCATTAATACAGCATACAAATATAATAGAACAGCTTGAAACAGCTTGGAAAGTTAAATACCTTTAAATTATACTGTATAGCTGAAACAGTTGTAACTGCAACACTGCAATGTTTTTAGATAATACCCTATATAAGGTCACCTAAAATGTCAAAAGAAATAATACAGAAAATAACTACTTAATTGTAACTAGATTGTTTGAAAAAATAAAATGAATATTCAAGATTTCTACTGAAAAGCAAATTCTATTTTTAGAGAAAAGAGAACATTTTTTTGTGGATGTTTACAAGTACTTTTTGCTACCCTTAGTATTGTTAAAACTTTTTTAATAGTTTCTAATGGCAAAGCTGTTAACATTTCTAAAAAAAAGCCTATTATGCTTTCAATTACCATAAGTGAGACAGCTGCGATTCTAATTGTTAATCTAAACCAGGAGTCTCTAAACTTTCAAAAACAAAGAAAGGGCCAGTTTACTATCCTTCAAACTTTAGGAGGGCTGGACTGTGCCAAGTGGGAGTAAACAATGTCTGATCTTTGGTATTAAGGGAGAAATAGTTGGTGTCGTTGGGAGGTATAGTGTCCCGTCATTGGTGTTGGTGAGAGGAATAGTGTCCTATCATTTGTGTTGATGGGAGGAATTTTGTCTCATTATTGGTGTCAGTGGAAGGAATAGTGCCCCATCCTTGGTGTCAGTGGGAGGAATAGTGCCGCATTGCTGGTGTCACTGGGAGGAATATAACCCCATTGTTGGTGTTAGTGGATGGAATAGTGCCGCATTGCTGGTGTCACTGGGAGGAATATAACCTCATTGTTGGTGTCAGTGGATGGAATAGTGCCCCATCATTGGTATCAGTGGAAGAAATAGTGCCCCATCATTGGTGGGAGTAATAATGCCTCGAGGGCAAGATAAAAGCAAACAAAGGGCCGCATCTGGCCCCAGAGCCACATTTTGAAGCACTGATCTAAACCAAGCAACCTAAATAACTTATTATCTGTGCCCTTCTTAAATTTAATGTCATTGGGCCTCTGTAGGGAATGTGCAGTGTCTGTGCTTACTCCACCACCATTAGCTAGTATAGTGCTATCCCTGCAAGAGCCACTTAGTAAATTTGATTCTCTGTTCTTTGGACTTGATTCTAGGAACCTCATTCCCTCTGACACACCTGACTGAGTGAAAATGATTGCAAAAAAGACCTATGGGAGCACAAATATAGACACCATACATACAATTAAATGATAAACCTGGGAATAAACATCAGGCTGGTCAACTGGAAGTAAAGTGAATATATTGTCATAGGTTAGGATAAATGGCAATACATGCATAAATAAGCCAGTAGAAAAATCAGCTTGTTCACAGTAAGCAAAACAATGCAGTCACTAAGTTATTGCAGCTTAGATTAGGACACTGTACCACATGAGCAAAGTTAACCCAGTAATAAAGAGAAAAAAAAGTATCAATAGCAAACAGTGTTAGCAATAATTACTAATCCCATAGTAACTCCTCTGCAACCAGTAGTCCATAACCACTTCAGCATGCACTATATGTTTGAATAACTAGACTGTATAGCTATGTATGTCCCTAGAGAGGTACCTCTGGCTATGAGTAATTAAGTCGAAGTCTCTGTGAAGCAGTTAGTTGGTAGGTAGCTCTTAGCCCTAAACCTTTAGCCAGTTAATGATGAGGTCCAGTCTTTAAGGTGGTGCACATAAGTACAATTCCGTTACCTCTGCATGCAGTAAGAGAGGCCACTAAGCAGATGGAAAATCTTTCTATAGTCTCTATAGTCTCAGTCTCTCCTAGAAATTGCATAGCGGCCTCTCACCAGTCCCAGTGATAAAGCCAACCTCATTCCAGGTTCTCAGCTGTCAGCAACCTTGATGGCTCTTCACCGGGGCGACTCTGGTCACAGCACACAGGTTATCGGCACTCTGGTTCACAGTCTCAGGCCACAAAGGTAAAGCAGGCAGTCTCTTCCTGGGAACTGTAGTCCACTGGTCCATTGACTTGCATAGCAGGATTTCTCTTCTGAACTATGTTGCCCACAATTCAGTGTGACCTACACTAAAATCTCTTGAGCTCCTTTTTGCTTGTAGTCTATCCCCTGCTGGCTAGAGGCGGACAGTATTACTTAATTTGGCATGATAGTTGAGTGGGAGTAGGGATGATCGAACGGTTCGGGTCGAACATTGGGTGTTCGAAATTCGGCCGAATTCCGAAATTTTTGCGGTAAAAGTTCGGAATTCGGCCACCAGAACTACCCAAAATGCAATGGGACAGGAACTGGGCTTTAAAAGCCCATGATTGGCCCAGAAACATCAGTAAAATGTGATTGGAGTGACTACGGGGTCCAGAGGCCAATCAGGAGTGAATACGCCCCCCATACGCCCCCCAGTATATAACATAGCCCCGCCAAACTCTAGCACTGTAATACAGAGGCTGTGGAAGGGAGTGGAAGCATTTGTGTTTCTCCTGCTGCTTGTAAAGCTCCAGTGTCATTTTGCAATTATTAGCGTGAGGAAAGGGATATGCAGTGTAGTTAGGGTACTATATACCACAATAGTTAGATTCAAAAATCTAGTTTTTGTAGGGATAGCTTTAGGTGTCAGGGTGACCGTAGTGTAGTTTTATAGTGACCTGACTCTGCCATGTCAGGGTGACCGTAGTGTAGTTTAGGGTGAACTGACTCTGCCATGTCAGGGTGACCGAACTCTGCCATGTCAGGGTAACCGTAGTGTAGTTTACGGTGAACTGACTCTGCCATGTCAGGGTGACCGTAGTGTAGTTTACGGTGAACTGACTCTGCCATGTCAGGGGGACCGTAGTGTAGTTTAGGGTGAACTGACTCTGCCATGTCAGGGTGACCATAGTGTAGTTTAGGGTGAACTGACTCTGCCATGGCAGGGTGACCGAACTCTGCCATGTCAGGGTGACCCCACTATGCAGATTCTGGGTTAGGGGTATATATATATATATATCAAAAACAACAATTTTTAAGAACTTTTTTTGCCTGATTCATAGTCCCTGGGGCATGACCCAGAACCCTTTTTAGGGGCATTTATTGGGTTTTAGGGCTTCAAAATTGTGTTTTTTGATTCCAGAAGTTCGGGTCCCATTGATTTCAATGGGGTTCTGAAATCCAAACCAAACTTTCTGGAAATTCGGGTGTTCTGGTCGAACCGAACTTTTCAAACGTTCGATCATCCCTGAGTGGGAGCACAGAGACAACTGTAGCACAGTGTCCTAAATTGCTCTCTCTCTCTCTAGCCATGTGCTTGGCTACAATAATATACAGCAGAAAAAGGAAATGCACATCACCTTTCACCCCTTATAAATGAGTGGAACTTCCAAAGTATGCACATTTGTTTTGTTATGTTGTCAGTTTAGATGCAAATAGTTCATAAGGAACTACTGTAAGAGCAATTCTAGGCAGCAATGTAATGCTGAACAGTGAGTAGCACATACTAGAAAACACTGCTGCAAGTAAAACCAGTAGTAGTTAGGCACATTCAACTGCAATTGTTCTCTGATGTTAAAGATGTTTCTCAATTTATTTGCCTGAAGTGAAGATTAACCTTTTAAAATATATTTCACATTACAGAACAAATCCAGTTGAATGTAACTACTACTAGTTATACCATGCCCTGGATAAAAGAGAACTTTCATAAACATTTGCAAACAAAATCACAATGTCTGTCACAAGTTAGCCTGCAATTTCCTGCTTGTGTATGCTTCTGCAGTGCTTTTCTACCCCGATTCCTTTTACATGTGTGGTTTGACGGCGCTTATCTATGGCTTTCACCTGTTATTCTGTGGGCTTTTTTCCCCCTTCCCTTCCATCACTTCTTGGCCCCTTCCTAGTTTACTTGCCTATATAAGAAATGCTTAGTGTAGCCCACATTGCCTGAGCAACTTCACAGTTCTCTAAACTCCTGTTTGCTTGTTACTTGTGTATCCTGTGCCTGACTACCCATGTACCGACCTCGGCTTCATTTACCATCTGTGCTTGTTTTCTGGATGTCCTGACCTTGGCCAGTCTCCTGGATTTCCTGTTGTCTCTGGCTGTTTGTACTCTGCCCACACGAGTGGTCTTCGCATTCTCAGCTGTGGACCGTGACCAAGTTCCAGCTTGCTGCAAGTCCTTCCCCACCATCAGGTGCTCTGATGAAGAAGCAGACTGGGGATTAGACTCCGCTCCCTTGGGAACCAAGAGTTGGCGATCTAGAAGGGCACTATCACAGACGCTTGACAATGTCCTAATTTTAATCAGTATGACCTTTATTTAATCCAATATTCTGAAGTCTCTTGCATGTGCTTCTAGGTAGAACAACTAACAACAACAAAAAAAAAAAAAATGTTTTTTCAGAACAAGCTGTCTCTCTCTTTGAGACTCAAATGAAGAAAATAGCGTCCAAGAGGCACTGGAACTTTAATGTGAGTTCATACAAAGTACTGAGAGGGAAAAAAACTTGGAGAGCCCAAGGGCTTGAGTTAGGCTGCTCACAACAGACAGGGCTACCCTCAAGTCGGTACCCAGTAGGTTACCAGAAAAAAAAACATGCACACATGGATGGAGTACTAGACCAAATGATAAGCATCCAAATTCATTTTTTTGGTTTGCACTAAAATAAAATCCAACATGCTTCAGGAACAATAAACAGTCCCTCTTCATCTGGGCTTTGGTTAAAATAGGAAACCTAAGTGGACTCAAAATATATGTCAGGGCCTGCACTTGAACCTGGGACTGCTGTGTCTGGCAATGACTCTTCTCACTGAGCTACCTAAGATACTGGACAGCATCATGTCTGATCCATTAGACAACCTTGCCTTATGCCTTGACTTCTGCTGAACCTTTAACTCTTTGCTCCCCCCATGAACTTCCTGATTGAAGCCATGTCTCTGCACTTCCTGTTGGCCAGATGATTGTACTCTCTCCAGCCAATATCTCTCTCTTGTCTTTCCTGCTGCCGTCCATATATTTGTTACTATTTGTTACCAACCTTTGACCTGTTCCTTGACTAAGCTTCTTCTTGATCCCAACCTGCAACCACTTGTTACCGACCTTTGGCTTGTTTACTGACTATGCTACTTTGTCAGGAGCTCTGGTGAACACCTCAGGTGAGCCTGCATCATCCACCAGAGTGACCTGCTTGTATACCTATCCTGCTGGGAGCCCCCCTACTGTTACAGCTACTGGTCTCTGAGTCTGACCCCTGATCTTGACAATAGAGCTTTTCCGCTTGAATCTTTGAAGGGAAGTTACTCATGCCAAATAACTAAGGATTTTCCGCCTCCTCGTTCCTCATGTTTTACTCCCCTCCTCCATTCCACAACCTTCTGCATCTCCAACTGCTGCAGCACCTAACCCATCCCTGCCATCTTCAGCAACATCCTTTACCAGTTATGTGTATCTTCAGCAAAATTAGTAAAATGAAAAAAATAGGCTGGATGCAGGATGCAGGACAATGCACACCACTGGAGCTGGTGGTTCATTCTAATGGCCTCAGAACCAACAGTGACAGGAGTTTCTGCTAAAGTGAATTGTACATGGTTGGGGTGAGATTGTTGAAGTCACCATGGCCTGCCACTATTACCAGCTCCTGCCACCTCTCCTGACCTGCCTATGCCATCATTACCAGCTCCTGCCACCTCACCTGGACTGCCACCATTACTAGCTTCTGCCACCTTTGGTGGCCTGCCATCATTACTAGTTTATGCCACCTGTGCTGGCCTACCAGCATTACCACAGCTCCTGCAACTTCTACTGGCCTGCTACCATTACAAACTCTTTCAGCCTCTCCTGCCCTATTCTGATGATCCAACGCTGTAAGGGGCACCTCACATAATGTTTATGCATCTGGGCCTCAGCTGTATAACTTAAAATGTTTGCAGAATATTCCATTGCTCTAGCACTCAAAAATATTTGTGGCTAAAGTATTGTGGGTCTCTCCATAAACACTTTTTTTAATTTTTAATTCAAGATAAAAAATGTCATCACTTCTCCTTCTTACGTTGCAGCCTAATCAAGCTGCTTGTAGAATTTTGTTCCTATATCTCTGAAATAATACACTATAAACTTTGTTTCATGATAAACCCTGGCTCATCTTTCCCATCTACTTTGTGATCAAATAAACCTGCTTACATACTGTGCATCGACAGTACAATATTTTTGGCTATGGTCACTTGAAAAGATATTTTTGATATCATCAGAAAACCTGCCTCAACTCTCCCTCTTAAATTGCAGCCTGATAAACCAGCTTACTGTGCAAGAACTGTACAACAATTCTAGTATATATGTATGGTTTGCCACAAATGTCCAGTTGCCTCCATCCCTTTGTATATATATATATATATATATATATATATATATAAAAACAAGAGAAAATTGTGGGACTTTGAATGAGGCCGTTTGGACATAAACTAGTCTTTATTCAGTAACATGAATGATATGATATAAAACAACAATGACACTGTAGCATAAAGATACAGAGATGATGCACACAATAAATACAGCAATACATAATAAATCCAAAATAAATACAATTTCTCCTGGACCAAAATTGGATCACTCAGGAATATAATGGATAAAATATGACACAAATGCTCTGTGTGCTCACAATATTGATTATATCACAGTTAGTTGAAACATATAAGTAATTGCAGGCTCGACGCGTTTCATGGACCTCCGTCCACTCATCAGGAGCTTGATAATTTGTCTAAAAATGAGGATATAAGTTATATTAATGTACTAATGTAAAATATGAATCATAATGGGGAATATAATGGATTGGACACTACCTTAAGCAGTGCCATGTATCCAAGAGCCATCCAGTCTGAGACGGGAAGACTGAAGCCAATCCAGAGAATGTCTGACCCGGGGCTGA
This sequence comes from Pelophylax lessonae, assembly GCF_965119305.1. NCBI lineage: Eukaryota > Metazoa > Chordata > Amphibia > Anura > Ranidae > Pelophylax > Pelophylax lessonae. The sequence goes on along the minus strand of NC_138768.1, from coordinate 791,584,675 downwards.
GGCATGGATCACAACCAGCAACACAGGGGCAACAGGGAGGAAAGGACCAAAGGTGGGGTGAAAACGAACCACTTGAAAGACTCCAAGGATATAAATCCAAGAGGTGATGGTGGAGGCACATAGGGAGCATATGCAGTCTGGAAGTATATATAAAAAATGCAATGAATCTATGAATGATTCTACCGAGACAAAATGTTCTCAAAAGTATCTATAAATAATCAAATGTATTAGGTCAGACCAATGAGCCCAAGAAAAAAGAAAAAATGCCTGTGAAGACCACCAAGGATTTTGTAGCTAAAGAAAATAAACAATGGATAAAGTCAGAGCAATAGCCCAGAGAAAGGTGTCTATAGATGAGACCCGAAAAGTGTACGAGGAAGGTGATAGGGTGCATAATGGGAATGCCCGTCACGGGGCGTGTATCCAAAAAAAAAAAAATGAATGATAAGGTGCATATAGTCCAAACAATATCATATAAGGGATCTTCAAATAGGTTGCCAAAAGTGATGTGTGCAAACCCCAAAGTGAGGAAAAAAGAAACCACCAAGAAAAGGGTGAACAAAAAGTGGGAGAGGGATATTATATTGGAAGGGACACGACCCTGTTAGGGGGGTGCGTGCCAAAAATTGAGTGCTGTGAGCAAAGTAACGGCAGTGCACGAAGTGGAAACAAATGAGATTAGGGTAAGAATGTGATCAGAAATACCAGAAGTTGAAGGGTCCCAACAGGAGTGATCAAAGGTCCATCCAACACAGGTGTCCGAGGTGCCGGGGTGATACCACGCCAACGCCATGCTGGCGTCATTCTATATAGGCGGCTGAGGTACCTCCTACATCCGGTCTAACAGACCGGACATCGGTAGGAACAGACCGCCTCTGAAGTTCCAAAAGATCGAGGGGTTGCCCTGGTAACGTGATGGCATGAGTCGTCACGCACCATGCAACCACTGCATGGCGCCGATGGGAGGCATGACACCCCGACCCCAGCCCAGATGTCGAAACAGAGACAGACGGAGGGGGAGGTGGCTGGCCGCCCATCGCAGCCCCGGTCAGAAAGCCTGAATTGGTTCAATTCCAACCGATCCAGACTGGATGATAGACAGCTCAAAAAATAAAAAAAATAAAAAATGTAATATTATAAAAAATGAGATTAATGAAGATTGGTTTGTATAAATAGCATGTCTGGATTGTCAGCCCAGAGCTAGTTATAAGACATGTAAAAAATATAAAAAATATGTATTAATCAGAAATAATTGAAAGACTGTGGCAAACCAAAAGCGGGTGTCTTCCACCCCAATGTGTACAAGAAAAATAGTATATATGTATGGTTTGCCACAAATGTCCAGTTGCCTCCATCCCTTTGTATATATATAAAAACAAGAGAAAATTGTGGGACTTTAAATGAGGCCGTTTGGACATAAACTAGTCTTTATTCAGTAACATGAATGATATGATATAAAACAACAATAACACTGTAGCGTAAAGATACAGAGATGATGCACACAATAAATACAGCAATACATAATAAATCCAAAATAAATACAATTTCTCCTGGACCAAAATTGGATCACTCAGGAATATAATGGATAAAATATGACACAAATGCTCTGTGTGCTCACAATATTGATTATATCACAGTTAGTTGAAACATATAAGTAATTGCAGGCTCGACGCGTTTCATGGACCTCCGTCCACTCATCAGGAGCTTGATAATTTGTCTAAAAATGAGGATATAAGTTATATTAATGTACTAATGTAAAATATGAATCATAATAGGGAATATAATGGATTGGACACTACCTTAAGCAGTGTCATGTATCCAAGAGCCATCCAGTCTGAGACGGGAAGACCGAAGCCAATCCAGGGAATGTCTGACCCGGGGCTGAGGCATGGATCACAACCAGCAACACAGGGGCAACAGGGAGGAAAGGACCGAAGGTGGGGTGAAAACGAACCACTTGAAAGACTCCAAGGATATAAATCCAAGAGGTGATGGTGGAGGCACATAGGGAGCATATGCAGTCTGGAAGTATATATAAAAAATGCAATGAATCTATGAATGATTCTGCCGAGACAAAATGTTCTCAAAAGTATCTATAAATAATCAAATGTATTAGGTCAGACGAATGAGCCCAAGAAAAAAGAAAAAGTGCCTGTGAAGACCACCAAGGATTTTGTAGCTAAAGAAAATAAACAATGGATAAAGTCAGAGCAATAGCCCAGAGAAAGGTGTCTATAGATGAGACCCGAAAAGTGTACAAGGAAGGTGATAGGGTGCATAATGGGAATGCCTGTCACGGGGTGTGTATCCAAAAGAAAAAATGAATGATAAGGTGCATATAGTCCAAACAATATCATATAAGGGATCTTCAAATAGGTTGCCAAAAGTGATGTGTGCAAACCCCAAAGTGAGGAAAAAAGAAACCACCAAGAAAAGGGTGAACAAAAAGTGGGAGAGGGATATTAAATTGGAAGGGACACAACCCTGTTAGGGGGGTGCGTGCCAAAAATTGAATGCTGTGAGCAAAGTAACGGCAGTGCACGAAGTGGAAACAAATGAGATTAGGGTAAGAATGTGATCAGAAATACCAGAAGTTGAAGGGTCCCAATAGGAGTGATCGAAGGTCCATCCAACACAGGTGTCCGAGGTGCCGGGGTGATACCACGCCAACGCAATGCTGGCGTCATTCTATATAGGCGGCTGAGGTACCTCCTACATCCGGTCTAACAGACCGGACATCGATAGGAACAGACCGCCTCTGACGTCCCAAAAGATCGTGACGGCATGAGTCGTCACGCACCATGCAACCACTGCATGGCGCCGATGGGAGGCATGACACCCCGCCCCCAGCCCCTGGTCAGACATTCCCTGGATTGGCTTCGGTCTTCCCGTCTCAGACTGGATGGCTCTTGGATACATGACACTGCTTAAGGTAGTGTCCAATCCATTATATTCCCTATTATGATTCATATTTTACATTAGTACATTAATATAACTTATATCCTCATTTTTAGACAAATTATCAAGCTCCTGATGAGTGGACGGAGGTCCATGAAATGCGTCGAGCCTGCAATTACTTATATGTTTCAACTAACTGTGATATAATCAATACTGTGAGCACACAGAGCATTTGTGTCATATTTTATCCATTATATTCCTGAGTGATCCAATTTTGGTCCAGGAGAAATTGTATTTATTTTGGATTTATTATGTATTGCTGTATTTATTGTGTACATCATCTCTGTATCTTTATGCTACAGTGTTATTGTTGTTTTATATCATATCATTCATGTTACTGAATAAAGACTAGTTTATGTCCAAACGGCCTCATTCAAAGTCCCACAATTTTCTCTTGTTTTTATATATATGTACAACAATTCTAGTTATTGTCTCTAAGAAATCTAAATATTTATTGCATAATTAAACCTACCTCTTCTCTCCCTCAACTCTCAACGTAATCAAACTGCTTTCATTCTGTGCAGTGGCTACTGTTTATGAAATACACTGTAAGTCTAAAGTTTTTATTTCATAATAAAAACTGCATTTCTCCATCTTACATTGGGGCCTAATTAAGCTGCTTACATTCTTTCCAGCCCTTGCACTATAGGTAAGTGTGGTATGTATTGTCTCTACACTTTAAAGGATAACTTTGCCTTTTGGGGAAAATAATAAATGCACATATTTTGCAGGGAAAAAAAATGTGCAATTATTATTTTTGTTCCTAAGGAGCCTAGAAAGCATTGCGCCGGTGATCAGTGGATCAGGGGTGCAATGCTAGACTTCTGCAAACAAGCCCTGCAGCTTTCAGCCCATATTTGCAGGGCTTATGAATGAACTAGGAGGCCACTCATCAGCAACCGCGCAGTCCATTCAGAACTACAAAGGCTGGCCGTACTTGTAATAAAACTGTGGAGGGAGCCCTGCACGGCCATGTTATTTTCAAATAGTGACAGCAGGTGCTGGGATAAGTTCCCCGCTCGCTGTCACTGGGAGGGGTACAGGCTGCAGCTATTGGAACATGTTACATGTTCCACCCTAAGTACCCCATACTAATTTGCAAGATGGGGGGCAGGATATGAGGGCCCCTTCTTAAACGGGGCTTCCGGATTCTGATAAGCCCCGCTGCCCGCAGACCCCTCTAACCTCCTGCCAGGGTTGTGGGGAAAGAGGCCCACTCTTCCTGCTGGATTTTTCTATTCATTTTAATTATGGAGAATCAAGGGAGGGGATAAAACACATAATGGTGGGCAGAAGTCACTAAATATGGTTGGGAGAACCCAGGGGCTGATTCAATCAGTCAAGCGCCACTCAAAATTGTAATATTACTTTTTGGTGGGTTGATTCTTTAGAAAATTGCTCCAGGTGTTATATCAATATTGCTTTTAAAATACAGATTTTGACTTTCTCTGAAGTCTTTCTGCCTTCAACATCTATCACCTCCCATCCATCACTATTGGTCCTTTGTTAGTTGCCAAAAGCAAGGGCAAGCACAAATGTAAGAAAAGTCAAGACAGATAGACAAATCATAGAACTATTTTGTTGAAATATTTGTTGAATAAAAAAAAAAAGGAATTCGAAGGGCCATTTCATCTTTAGGCATCTCAAAACTCATAAGCTATAAAGTAGTAGATATTACAATTTAATCACTTAATGTCATCCCAATACTGTTCTCTGCTTTCTTATTATTTTATTACACATCCATTTACACTGGATGAAAGGGTAAGTTAATATATAGTTTATATAAATAATATAAAACTGCCTGAGACAATATATAATGGATGATTCACATTCTCTCTGATTTTTCTGTAAATCCTTTGGAATTCAGCACAATTATTAATAGAAGGAAGAGATTCTCTGATAGCAAACTATATATTAATCAAATCAACAATGTTCTATGACAAATGGAAGAGAAGAAGCTGAATGAGAGAGAGATATTTATCTGTTCTTTTCATGATGTATAGCCTGTGTAACATAATCACTACTTCCGTGTAAAGGATCTCCACTCCATACATTTGTACCAGGCTCATTCCCTGATCCTATACAGTGGCTGCTGATGATAATGAATCCTAATAATGTATGCTGAGCATGAAGCAAAATCACATGTTTTACATGAATGTGGCCTCCGAGGCTAGAAATAACAAGCTTTCTATAAGCATAAAATATTGTATATTTGGTGTTATTTTTATAGGATGCTTTTTCCAAGTCAATGGACACCATGTTTATTTATATTTGTTTGCGTTCTTCTATAACGTGTTATCATGTATGTATTTTGAAGGAAACAAACATGAGAAATGTGGTATTCTGAAAACTGTGAGCAGTTAAAGGGAATAAATAGCCTATTTGCTTTAATGGAAAAAAAAAACAAAACAAGCTTTCTGTTTACAGAGATCAATAGCTCAAACTATAATTTACACAGACAACTAAATGAGTTAGAGAAGTGACTTCTCCTCCACCCCTTTTCCCTTCTCCCTGCTCTGTAAGATTCCATACAAAGCTTTAAAATGAGGCAGCCTAGAGGTATGCACGTTGGAAGAAAGAGTTTCCTTATTTGCAGATGACATGTTTATACATTTGTCAGATCTGCAGAAACCAGCTGATACAATTTTGCACATAGTTCAGAAATTCGGACATTATTGAAAATTAAATTACCTTTAATAAAATACATTGAAAACAATCTAACCCCTGTTATTTCTTAGCTTTTAAATACAAAATACCTATTTGGTCTAAAACCCACCCCTTCATCCTGCTTGGTAGAATTAATGTATTTAAAATGGCGTTTCCACCAAAGATTTTTGTGTATTCTCTCTAACTCTTCTGTTTATATTCCTAAATGCATTTTTACAGGAACTGGGTTCCTTTATCATCTAATTTATTTGATATCCCATACCTCTCAATTGGTGTATGTACATTTCTGGAAATGTTGAACAATGCCGCCACAACTACAGAGGCTGCTGTAGTCTCCTCTTATGAAACTCTCTTAAATCTTATTTACAGACAACTACTACCACTGATGGGAACTCCATTTTGAGTATGTTGTTTATAATTTATAAGCAATCTCAGCAGTTACTCCAACTACAACCCAAAGCTATCTTTCATGACGTCATCTGGTGTACCCCAAAATTTGAACATTGTGTGAGAGTAACCATATGGCTCTCAGTGGACTAGAGAAGGGCTCAAGTATACAGAGAAGGGCTCATCAGTTGTACATACAGGGGTGTATTTAGTAAAACTGGAGCACTCAGAATCTGGTGCAGCTGTGCATGGTAGCCAATCAGCTTCTAAAAGAAAATGTGTCTAAATGAATACATATACTGTAAACTTAGAGCTATATTCAAAATAAGGTGAAAAATATCAATCTCTTTCACAAGAAGAATCTTTGTGTTCAATTTTCTTCCAAAACCTCTGTATTAACACCCATGTTAATTAGATTTTACAGACAGGCCACTGTTAAATCCTTTTCTATATTGCCATAGGAGCTAGGCATCACTAATGTCTGGAAGTTTAAGTACTTTCAAATCATTAATGCAGGTGCTGCCTAATTTGGTCTACAAGACATAGTTAGGCCACTCTTCTTCAGCCAGTCCATCGTCAGCTGATTTCCAGATTTTATGTTGTGTTGTCCTAGAGAAGGACTTCCAAACTCTCAGTGTAGGAACACTGGCATCTAGACATTACATATTTGTCTGAGCACCACTTGAAATCATTTTCTGACTCCTATTTTGATACTGTTATCTCCATGAGAGTTACAGTTGGGTTAATTCTCCAGGACATATTACATTCTGACCCAACCATTTAAAATGGGTAAACGAACATAGTTTGGGAATGTTCTATTTATTTATTTTTTTCAGGCATTTATATGGCCCCAACAATTTACGCAGCACTTTAAAAACTGTACATTTACATCAGTCCCTGCCCTAAAGGTTCCTATCTCACACACATAGATACTAGGCAGGGTCGGTGCTAGACTATTCTGCGTCCTAGGCAAGACCAGCTACTTGTGCCCCCCCAATAAATAAAAAAAAAACGTACAAATTTCCCTATTTCCCTATACTCACAGCACACTCCATGCATTCCCCATACTCCCCCCTATACTTGCATCACTCGCAGTGTGTCAGAGGGAGGAGCAGTGTTTCAGGGTGGGGGAGCAGTGTGTCGGAGAGGGGGGAGCAGTGTGTCAGAGAGGGGGGTGATCAGTGCTCCATTAATGCAGAGTGACCAGTGCCCCCATCCAATGCAGAGTGTCCATTGCCCCCATCAATGCAGAGTGACCAGTGACCAGTACCCCCATCAATGCAGAATGACCAGTGCCCCATCAATGCAGAGTGACCAGTGACCAGTGCCCCCATCAATGCAGAGTGACCAGTGACCAATGTGCCCCCATCAATGCAGAGTGACCAGTGTGCCCCATGAATGCAGAGTGACCAGTGACCAGTGTGCAACCATCAATGCAGAGTGGCCAGTGACCAGTGTGCAACCATCAATGCAGAGTGACCAGTGCCCCACCAATGCAGAATGACCAGTGACCAATGCCCCATCAATGCAGAGTGACCAGTGCCCCCATCAATGTAGAGTGACCAGTGACCAGTGTGCAACCATGAATGCAGAGTGACCAGTGTGCCCCCATCAATGCAGAGTGACCAGTGTGCCCCCATCATTGTAGAGTGACCAGTGCTCAGTGCCCCCATCAATGCAGAGTGACCAGTGACCAGTGTACCCCCCATCAATGCAGAGTGACCAGTGACCAGTGTGCCCCCATCAATGCAGAGTGGCCAGTGACCAGTGTGCCCCCATCAATGCAGAGTGACCAGTGTGCCCCCATCAATACAGAGTGACCAGTGTGCCACCATCAATGCAGAGTGACCAGTGTGCCCCCATCAATGGAGAGTGACCAGTGAGCCCCATCAATGCAGAGTGACCAGTGACCAGTGTGCCCCCATCAATGTAGAGTGACCAGTGTGCCCCCATCAATGTAGAGTGACCAGTGTGCCCCCATCAATGCAGAGTGACCAGTGTGCCCCCATCAGTGCAGAGTGACCAGTGTGCCCCCATCAATGCAGAGTGACCAGTGTATGGGGATTAGAGCACCGCATGATTAAACAGAGCAGGGTTCTTCTGCTTATCTGGAGTGTCTGCCAATGCAGAGTGACAAGTGCCCCCATTAATGCAGAGTGACCAGTGCTCCCATCAATGCAGAGTGACCGGTGACCAGTGCCCCCATCAATGCAGAGTGACCAGTGACCAGTGTGCCCCCATCAATGCAGAGTGACAAGTGCCCCATCAATGCAGAGGGACCAGTGACCAGTGCCCCCATCAATGCAGAGTGACCAGTGACCAGTGTGCAACCATTAATGCAGAGTGACCAGTGCCCCATCAATGCAGAGTGACCAGTGACCAATGCCTCATCAATGCAGAGTGGCCAGTGCCCCCATCAATGCAGAATGACCAGTGACAAGTGTGCAACCATCAATGCAGTATGACCAGTGACCAGTGTGTCCCCATCAATGCAGAGTGACCAGTGTGCCCCCATCAATGCAGAGTGCCCAGTGCTCAGTGCCCCCATCAATGCAGAGTAAAAATATATGTAAATCAGCGCTCACAGGGGGTGCGACTCTCTGTAGTGGCAGGTGGTGGGGGTTGACAGTCGGATAAGAGGCGGTAGGATACTGGCACATAAAAGGGGAAGCACGCTGGAGGAGCCTTGGGATGGGGTGAGATATCTGGTCGATGTTAGGCTGTCCTCGGTGCAAAGGGGAGGGGAGTGGGAAGTAGAATCCACTTGTCCCGGTGGATGAGTGGGGGGAGGGGGAAATAAAAACAGTTACTGGGCAGGGCAGCACTCAGGGCTGCTATCCGGCTACAGCACTCCAGTGGCGCTTCTCCCCTCATTCCTTATTCACACCACGAGCCGCTTTGCTCAGCCGGATAGCAGCCCTGAGTGCTGCCCTGCCCAGTAACTGTTTTTATGATACAGCACTCCAGTGGCGCTTCTCCCCTCATTCCTTATGCACACCACGAGCCGCTTCGCTCAGCCGGATAGCAGCCCTGAGTGCTGCCCTGCCCAGTAACTGTTTTTATTTATACAGCACTCCAGTGGCGCTTCTCCCCTCATTCCATCAATGCAGAGTGACCAGTGACCAGTGTGCCCCCATCAATGCAGAGTGACCAGTGTGCCCCCATCAATGCAGAGTGACCAGTGACCAGTGTGCCCCCATCAATGCAGAGTGACCAGTGACCAGTGTGCCCCCATCAATGCAGAGTGACCAGTGACCAGTGTGTCCCATCAATGCAGAGTGACCAGTGTGCCCCATCAATGCAGAGGGACCAGTGCCCCATCAATGTAGAGTGACCAGTGACCAGTGTGCCCCCCATCAATGCAGAGTGACCAGTGTGCCCCCATCAATGCAGAGTGACCAGTGTATGGGGATTAGAGCGCCACATGATTAAACAGAGCAGGGTTCTTCTGCTTACCCGGAGCAGCTGCTGTAATGTGAAGTCCAGCTTCCTGGACCGGCTCCTATGATAGATATCACCAGTGTGCTGTCTATCATAGGTTGGTGGCGGTCCAGGAGACAAGACTTCACATTACAGCGGCCGCGCCGGGTAAGCAGAATAACCCTGCTCTGTTTAATCATGCGGCGCTTGCCCTCGCCCTCGCCCCCTCCCCCCCTTCCCTTCCCTTCCGAAGGCAGCCCAAGGAACCTATGGCAGGGCTGGCCCTGGGCGCGCCCCAGCTCACGGTGCACCTGCCCAGGATCGGCCCTGCAAAACGGGGACAAAACGGGGGACTGGTCACCATACCCTAGGCAACAGTGTGCCCCTAGGCTGCCTAGTTTACCTAGCAGGAGCGCCGGCCCTTTTTGCAGCATGGCAGGAACGAAGTAGCCAGAGGAAAACTTGCAAACTTCATACAGATATGTCCTGACAGGAATTCACACCAAGGCTCTAAAGTCAGAACATTTGGTCAAAAGTTAATGAATTTATTTCCCATCATTTTTCTGCCCAGAACATCTGTAATCTTAACCATTTGCCGACCAGCCTATATATGGCAGCGGGTCGACAGGTTCCTGTGAATCTAACTACCTACTGTATATGGCGATTTGCGGGAGAGTTCCTGGGGGTGCGCGCGCCCACTTGCCAGCGGGGAAGCCGATGCACAGGGCCAGTGGCCGCGATTGCCGCCGGGCATCTTAGATCGCTCCCCGTGAAGAGAGAACAGTGGTCTGCTGTTGTAAACACAGCAGACCATTGTTCTCTCAGGAATCAATGCAGAGCTCCTGTGCTTCTCCTATTTAGGAACATAGGTCACTGTATTGATTTCACAAGCCCATCCTCCCTACAGTTAGAAAACACCCCCTAGGTCCACATTTAACCCTTTGATCGCCCTTGGGTTAACCCCTTCCCTGCCAGTGTCATTATTGCAGTAACAGTGCATATTTTTAGCACTGATTATTGTAGTAATGTCACTGGTCTCCCCAAAAGTGTCAAAAATGTCAGGTTATGGGTCTGATCTGTCCGCCACAATGTCGTAAATCGCTAATCGCCGCCATTACAAGTAAAAAAAAGTAAAAAAAATAAATAAAATAAAAATGACATAAATCTTTCCCCTAATTCGAGGACGCGATCATTTTTGCGCAAACCAATCAAAATACACTTATTGGGATTTTTTTTAACCAAAAATATGTAGCAGAATACAAATTGGCCTGAAATTATGAAAAAATTTGATTTTTAATTTATTTTTTGGCAATGTTATATAGCAGAAAGTGAAAAATATAGTGTTTTTTTCCAGAATTGTCGCTCATTTTTTGTTTATAGCGCAAAAAACAAAAAATTGCCCAGGTGATCAAATACCACCAAAAGAAAGCTCTATTTGTGGGAAAAAAGAGGACATAAATATTATTAAGTACAGCGTCGCACGACCGCGCAATTGTCCATTAAAATAACGCAGTGCTGAATCGCAAAAAATGGCCTCGTCATTAAGGGCGAAAATCTTCCGGTCCAGAAGTGGAACTGCACACTGCACCAATTCATGCAATGTTACCTGGATGTAAAGGTTTAATTTCAGAGTACAACTCTTTTTGCCATCTGCAGGAGGCATGGCCTTCCAATGAGATGCTGAGGTTCACAAATAGGTGCCTAGCAGACTTATTTTCAAAGAAACAATAGACAATACATTTATTTCATTTATTTAATTATTTTCTATTAATATATGTCATGTTTTGTGCTTAAAACAATTATTATAAATGTCCATGAATGCATCTATTTTTTTTTTTTTTTTTTTTTACATAAGCAGCTAATTTTAGTATCCCTTGTACAGAAGAACTTGGAGTTTCCTTACTTTAAAATTTAAGTAATAACTAAAAAAGTTATGCCAAAAACCTAAAATGTATTTTCAGTTACCAAAACAGTAATAAAGGACATGACATTCTCTTTAATATTCTTTACACTAAAAATTTATCAGAAATTATGTTTTGTTCCTTTATATTTCTTTTTTTTTTTCTTGTAGCACCCTACAAGGTAGGCGCTAGGCAAAATATAGTGGGCCTTGGCTGCCTAACAGCAGGGCCATTATTTTCAGCTGGGCTATCATGTCTCCCAGGTGTTGCCATTGAGAGGGGAGTCTCCCCACTGTGCTCCATGAGAAGGGTTCTCATTGGGCAGTGGAGTAAATCCAATCAGTGACACATTCAGGCCTGTAACCACCTCAGAAAGGCAGATTCTGCCCCACAGGATTCTGGGAGTGGGTAAAAGTTTGAGGGGAGCGGATGACGCAGCGTCTTTGGTGGGAAGCAGAGTCCCACAAGGGAGGGTACGGCTGTCTCTCCTCCTGTCAGCAGGATCGGGTGTCTCGGGCGGCTTGCCTGTGGTGACAGAGAGCTGTAGAGGGGATCCAGTCTGCCGAGGACCAGTGGAGTTGAGGGATTCCAGTTCCAGGAAAGCATTCCCAGTTTGTGAGTACTGCAACTGCCCCTGGGGGTCTGCCTAGCTGAGAGGAGACCACTCCCGTGAAGGTCCAAGGGATCTAGAAGCAAGCTAGCAATAAAGGGGGTGCCAGTGTTGACACTGAAGTGTAGAGGGGTGCCTAGTGAGAGGACCCTGAAGTGTAGAAAGGGTGCCTAGTGAGAGGACCCTGAAGTGTAGAGGGGGTGCCTAGTGAGAGGACCCTGAAGTGCAGAGGGGGTGCCTAGTGAGGGGACCCTGAAGTGTAAAGGGGGTGCTAGCAGTTGGGCCCTGAAGAGTTTGTGCAGAAGCCAGCTAATCTTCTGAAGAGTGACCAGTGACCAGTGTGCCCCCATCATTGTAGAGTGACCAGTGCTCAGTGCCCCCATCAATGCAGAGTGACCAGTGACCAGTGTGCCCCCATCAATGCAGAGTGACCAGTGACCAGTGTGCCCCCATCAATGCAGAGTGACCACTGTGCCCCTATCAATACAGAGTGACCAGTGTGCCACCATCAATGCAGAGTGACCAGTGTGCCCCCATCAATACAGAGTGACCAGTGTGCCACCATCAATGCAGAGTGACCAGTGTGCCACCATCAATGCAGAGTGACCAGTGTGCCCCCATCAATGGAGAGTGACCAGTGAGCCCCATCAATGCAGAGTGACCAGTGTGCCCCCATCAATGCAAAGTGACCAGTGCCCCCATCAATGTAGAGTGACCAGTGTGCCCCCATCAATGCAGAGTGACCAGTGACCAGTGTGCCCCCATCAGTGCAGAGTGACCAGTGTGCCCTCGTCAATGCAGAGTGACTAGTGTATGGGGATTAGAGCACCGCATGATTAAACAGAGCAGGGTTCTTCTGCTTACCTGGAGTGTCTGCCAATGCACAGTGACAAGTGCCCCCATTAATGCAGAGTGACCAGTGCTCCCATCAATGCAGAGTGACCGGTGACCAGTGCCCCCATCAATGCAGAGTGACCAGTGACAAGTGTGCCCCCATCAATGCAGAGTGACCAGTGACCAGTGCCCCATCAATGCAGAGTGACCAGTGACCAGTGCCCCCATCAATGCAGAGTGACCAGTGACCAGTGTGCAACCATTAATGCAGAGTGACCAGTGCCCCATCAATGCAGAGTGACCAGTGACCAATGCCTCATCAATGCAGAGTGGCCAGTACCCCCATCAATGCAGAGTGACCAGTGACAAGTGTGCAACCATCAATGCAGTATGACCAGTGACCAGTGTGTCCCCATCAATGCAGAGTGACCAGTGTGCCCCCATCAATGCAGAGTGCCCAGTGCTCAGTGCCCCCATCAATGCAGAGTGACCAGTGTGCCCCCATCAATGCAGAGTGACCAGTGTGCCCCCATCAATGCAGAGTGACCAGTGACCAGTGTGCACCCATAAATGCAGAGTGACCAGTGTGCCCCCATCAATGCAGAGTGACCAGTGACCAGTGTGTCCCATCAATGCTGAGTGACCAGTGTGCCCCCATCAATGCAGAGGGACCAGTGCCCCATCAATGTAGAGTGACCAGTGTGCCCCCATCAATGCAGAGTGACCAGTGTGCCCCCATCAATGCAGAGTGACCAGTGTATGGGGATTAGAGCGCCACATGATTAAACAGAGCAGGGTTCTTCTGCTTACCCGGAGCAGCTGCTGTAATGTGAAGTCCCGCTTCCTGGACCGGCTCCTATGATAGACATCACCAGTGTGCTGTCTATCATAGGTTGGTGGCGGTCCAGGAGACAAGACTTCACATTACAGCGGCCGCGCCGGGTAAGCAGAAGAACCCTGCTCTGTTTAATCATGCGGCGCTCGCCCTCGCCCCCTCCCCCCTTCCCTTCCCTTCCAAAGGCAGCCCAAGGAACCTATGGCAGGGTTGGCCCTGGACGCGCCCCCCCTGCCCCAGCTCACGGTGCACCTGCCCAGGATCGGCCCTGCAAAACGGGGACAAAACGGGGGAATGGTCACCATACCCTAGCCAACAGTGTGCCCCTAGGCTGCCTAGTTTACCTAGCAGGAGCGCCGGCCCTGAAACTAGGGCCAACCTAAATAGAAGCCAGCTAACCTTCTGGCATGTTTTTGCAGCATGGCAGGAACGAAGTAGCCAGAGGAAACTTCTTTAAGCCCAGGGAGAACTTGCAAACTTCATACAGATATGTCCTGACAGGAATTCACACCAAGGCTCTAAAGTCAGAACATTTGGTCACAAGTTAATGAATTTATTTCCCATCATTTTTCTGCCCAGAACATCTGTAATCTTAACCATTTGCCGACCAGCCTATATACGGCAGCGGGTCGACAGGTTCCTGTGAATCTAACTACCTACTGTATATGGCGATTTGCGGGAGAGTTCCTGGGGGTGCGCGCGCCCACTTGCCAGCGGGGAAGCTGATGCACAGGGCCAGTGGCCGCGATTGCCGCCGGGCATCTGAGATCGCTCCCCGTGAAGAGAGAACAGTGGTCTGCTGTTGTAAACACAGCAGACCATTGTTCTCTCAGGAGTCAATGCAGAGCTCCTGTGCTTCTCCTATTTAGGAACATAGGTCACTGTATTGATTTCACAAGCCCATCCTCCCTACAGTTAGAAAACACCCCCTAGGTCCACATTTAACCCTTTGATCGCCTCTGGGTTAACCCCTTCCCTGCCAGTGTCATTATTGCAGTAACAGTGCATATTTTTAGCACTGATTATTGTAGTAATGTCACTGGTCTCCCCAAAAGTGTCAAAAATGTCAGGTTATGGGTCTGATCTGTCCGCCACAATGTCGTAAATCGCTAATCGCCGCCATTACAAGTAAAAAAAAGTAAAAAAAAAAAATAAAATAAAAATGACATAAATCTTTCCCCTAGTTCGTAGACGCGATCATTTTTGCGCAAACCAATCAAAATACACTTATTGGGATTTTTTTTAACCAGAAATATGTAGCAGAATACAAATTGGCCTGAAATTATGAAAAAAATTGATTTTTAATTTATTTTTTTGGCAATGTTATATAGCAGAAAGTGAAAAATATAGTTTTTTTTTCCAGAATTGTCGCTCATTTTTTGTTTATAGCGCAAAAAAAAAAATTGCCCAGGTGATCAAATACCACCAAAAGAAAGCTCTATTTGTGGGAAAAAAGAGGACATAAATCTTATTAAGTACAGTGTCGCACGACCGCGCAATTGTCCATTAAAATAACGCAGTGCTGAATCGCAAAAAATGGCCTGGTCATTAAGGGCGAAAATCTTCCGGTCCAGAAGTGGAACTGCACACTGCACCAATAAATGCAATGTTACCTGGATGTAAAGGTTTAATTTCAGAGTACAACTCTTTTTGCCATCTGCAGGAGGCATGGCCTTCCAATGAGATGCTGAGGTTCACAAATAGGTGCCTAGCAGACTTATTTTCAAAGAAACAATAGACAATACATTTATTTCATTTATTTAATTATTTTCTATTAATATATGTCATGTTTTGCGCTTAAAACAATTATTATAAATGTCCATGAATGCCTCTATTTTTTTTTTTTTTTTACATAAGCAGCTAATTTTGGTATCCCTTGTACAGAAGAACTTGGAGTTTCCTTACTTTAAAATTTAAGTAATAACTAAAAAAGTTATGCCAAAAACCTAAAATGTATTTTCAGTTACCAAAACAGTAATAAAGGACATGACATTCTCTTTAATATTCTTTACACTAAAAATTTATCAGAAATTATGTTTTGTTCCTTTATATTTCTTTTTTTTTTTTTCTTGTAGCACCCTACAAGGTAGGCGCTAGGCAAAATATAGTGGGCCTTGGCTGCCTAACAGCAGGGCCATTATTTTCAGCTGGGCTATCATGTCTCCCAGGTGTTGCCATTGAGAGGGGAGTCTCCCCACTGTGCTCCATGAGAAGGGTTCTCATTGGGCAGTGGAGTAAATCCAATCAGTGACACATTCAGGCCTGTAACCACCTCAGAAAGGCAGATTCTGCCCCACAGGATTCTGGGAGTGGGTAAAAGTTTGAGGGGAGCGGATGACGCAGCGTCTTTGGCGGGAAGCAGAGTCCCACAAGGGAGGGTACGGCTGTCTCTCCTCCTGTCAGCAGGATCGGGTGTCTCAGGCGGCTTGCCTGTGGTGACAGAGATCTGCAGAGGGGATCCAGTCTGCCGAGGACCAGTGGAGTTGAGGGAGTTCAGTTCCAGGAAAGCATTCCCAGTTCGTGAGTACTGCAACTGCCCCTGGGGGTCTGCCTAGCTGAGAGGAGACCACTCCCGTGAAGGTCCAAGGGATCTAGAAGCAAGCTAGCAATAAAGGGGGTGCCAGTGTTGACACTGAAGTGTAGAGGGGTGCCTAGTGAGAGGACCCTGAAGTGTAGAAAGGGTGCCTAGTGAGAGGACCCTGAAGTGTAGATGGGGTGCTTAGTGAGGGGACCCTGAAGTGTAAAGGGGGTGCCTAGTGAGGGGACCCTGAAGTGTAGAAAGGGTGCCTAGTGAGAGGACCCTGAAGTGTAGAAAGGGTGCCTAGTGAGAGGACCCTGAAGTGTAGAGGGGGTGCCTAGTGAGAGGACCCTGAAGTGCAGAGGGGGTGCCTAGTGAGGGGACCCTGAAGTGTAAAGGGGGTGCTAGCAGTTTGGCCCTGAAGAGTTAAAGTGTACAGCATGCAGTGTGCAGTGTACAGTGTGCAGTGTACAGTGTTGAGAGTTGCAGCAGCACAAGCAGTTACATGAGCTACCTCAGTCAGTGAAGGGCTGGGGGAAGCTGTTTACAGAACTTTTGAGCTAACCAGAGTGTCAAGAGTCAAGCCTCAGTACAGTCCAGGACTTTTTGAGCTAACCAGAGTGTCAAAAGTCAAGTTCGAGCACAAGTTCAGCAAGTCAGTATTTTTCAAGCGCCAGCAAGCATTGGTCGGTATTCAGCTGGCGTCAAGACAGCGCTAACAGGCATTTTTCTGCAAAGTGTCCCAGTTTACCTAGTTTACCCATAGGAGTATCCCACTCATTCCCTTCTCCCATCCCCATTATCAAATAAACAAAACAAACCAAAGATGCCGGAATGGTCATTGTCTCAAATCTCACACTTGGGTATTCAGCTTAAATGGGCTGAAGGTGTCACCGGTAACAATGGCAGACCCGCATCAGGGTGAATGCCTGGAAATCCTGCTACATTTTTTTTGTTTTATGAAGCATTCGTCGCACTCAGCTGATCTCAGCCTTTTGCAGTATAGGGAGGGGGATCAGCACACTGGCTTAGTAGATAGAATTTAAGCCAAGCTACATATGTGATTCTATGGAGATTTTACAGTTTTGTGAGCTGCTGACCGGAAATTGCCTGCAGCACAGTGGATTTCCACAATAATAAAGTGTGCTTCCCACTGACTCTTATCATTATCACAAGACAACTACATTTCCCTACAATTGTTTTATGATTGATCAAATCTGTTGCATCCCAGGATCACACACCATCAAGTATGATCACTGCAGTCTCAGCTGAAGTCAATGGGGCTCTAATTGACTCTGTCATATCTTAGTAGACTGTAATGGAGTGTCAGTAATTATCAGGCTACATGCTAGTTTCATTGCAATAAATCTGAATCTGCTTAGCTTCACTACAAGGGATTTTACCACCTCTACTTTTATAGAAAAGTAATAAACTCTGCCATGTGTTCCCTTTAAAACACAGATCTAGGCAGGGTACATATCTTCTCCTTTAGAGTCATTAATTATTTTAAAATTATTTCATTTACTTTTCCATATTTCTAATAAATATCGATCTTCTCATTCCAGCTTCTTTCATAGTAGCGCTACTGCTTACCGTCAACTGAAAAAAAACACCTATGCGGGTTTCAGTTTGCATATTCCAGGTGCATTTTGCGTTTTCCAATACACGTTTTTCCTTATTTGTCTATTTCTAATTTCTTATTTGTCTAAGTCTATGGAACCAAAAACCAGAAAAAAGTTCCTGGCCCTTTCCATAAAATGCACAGATGTGAACGTGACCCATAGAAAACCATGTTAATTCAAATGTAGTGTGTTTCTGCAAAACTGAAAATGCAGTAAAAAATGCATAGGTGTGAGCCAAGCCTTAGAGGGCAGTATAGCAGCAGTTGAAAGGCGTTCAGGAGGAATTACTGCCTAGTACTGATAAAGCGTTACATGTGGGTAACCATGATGAAATGTGGAAGACAAGTTGTGTATTAGATGTGAATGCATACAATATCCAAACAGCCTTAAAGCGGTATTAAACCTAAAACCAAAAATGTAAAATATTGCAGCTTATTGCTCATTAGATTTGGTGGATTCATTTTTTTTTTTTTTTTTTTTTTTTTAGCCTTTTATCTCTCTGTTTTCACCTGGTGATCTGGCCAGTAATAACACACCTCCTGTATTAGAGTGTCTCCACCCTGGATAAGGGAGGTGGAGCCGGGGGGGGGGGGGGGGGCTGGAGTTGGCACAGCAGACAACAGCAGTCAGTCGGGGGGGGGGGGAGGATGTGTTAGATGTATTAGCAGATTTAAATACACTAACAAATTGAAGCCAAACTTACCCTCACACTGAAGTTACACCAGCAATTACAAGGAGCAAGGTTTTACATGAATAAATAGAAGCTGACCATTGTAAGCTCCTCTGTCAGTAGTAAATGGTTTGTCTCAACGTGCTAACTGATACATTTGCAGAAGAGCATTTTCTGACTTACTGGTCAGATCACCAGGTGAGGAGAAATGAAAGAAAGTCTAAAAAAGGAGACTAGCCATCACATCTAAGAATTGCTAAGCTGCAATATAATAAATGTTTACTTTTGAGTTTTAACTTTTTTATCCACTTCTGGACCGGAAGGTTTTCCCCCTTAGTGACCAGGCCATTTGTTGCGATACGACACTGCATTCATTTAACTGACAATTGCATGGTCGTGCGGTTATCCTAATAAAGTTGATGTCCTTTTTTCCCCCGCACAAATAGAGCTTTCTTTTGGTGGTATTTTATTACCTCTATGACTTAAATTTTTTGTGCTATAGAAAAAAAAAAAAAAAAAAAAAAAAAAAGGTCAATTCTGAAAAAAAAACAAAAAAAAACAAGATTTTTCACTTTCTGCTATATAACATTCCGAATAAAAAAAATAAAAATAAAAATGAAATGTTTTCATAATTTTAGGCCAACTTGTATTCCGCTACATATTTTGCCCAGACTCCAAGTTGACACCTCCCCTTTTTTCCTCTTCTCCCCTACACTGGCAACGCTGCACTGGCTCCTGACTCCCAGCCTCCCACTGGCTGCCACTGTCGAAATGATTGGTTGCTAGGACCGCCTGGCATCCTAGCATTCAATTATATGCATTCACAGGCCCAGGCAGAGGAGGAGGAAGTAACTTGGTGGTCAGGCCTGGGGGCCCAGGCCTACAGCCTTGTAAGGGGCCCCAACATTTCTGATGGCTGCCCTGCTGGCGGGGAAGGGGTTAACACCAGGGGCGATCAAAGAGTTAAATGTGTCCCTAGGGGGTGTTTTCTTACTGTGAGGGGGATGGACTTGTGAAATCAATGCAGAGACCGGTGTTCCTAAATAAGAGGAATACAGTATCCCTGTGTTCATTACTGACAGAACAGCGGTTACAATGGCAGACCGTAGTTCTGTCTCCATGGGGAGCGATCGCTGGTGCCCGCCGGAAATTGTGGCCGCTGGACCTGCTGATTGGCTTCCCCTGTGGCCAATGGGCGCAGTGTGGGGGCATGTGAAAAACCACATCACTCTGTCTGACAACATTGTGGTAAAGGACAAGTGATGCTTTGATACAATGTGAATAATAACTGCTGTGCTGCTCCACTATTATAAAGTTTCTTAGTCATGGATACATTGTACATCATCATAATTGTTGTTCACAAAGAAAAGCAGCTGAGGACATTTTTAATCAAAATAACAGAATCTCAACTGACAATAATCTTTTCTTTTTTTTTTTTTTCAAGCATAAGATGGAAAAATGGACAACTCTATCAGAACCAGAATAAATGGATGATCTTGTTGTGTTTATATTACACTTCTTTAACCACTTCTGGACCGGAAGATTTTCCCCCTTAACCACTTAAGCCCCGGAAGATTTTACCCCCTTCCTGACCAGGGCCTATTTTGCGATTCGGCACTGCGTGACTTTAACGGACAATTGCGCGGTCGTGTGACGCTGTACCCAAATAAAATGGACGTCCTTTTTTTCCCACAAACAGAGCTTTCTTTTGGTGGTATTTGATCACCTGTGCGATTTTTTGATCATGCGCTATAAACAAAAAAAGAGCGAAAATTTTGCAAAAATAACAATATTTTTAAATTTTTTCACATGAAATTCCCCCCCAAAAAATGTAAAAATCTAAATATTTTAACATTTTAGGCCAATTTTTTTTCTACTACATATGTTTGGTAAAAAAAAATGCAAAAAGCGTATTTTGATTGGTTTGTGCAAAAGTTATTGCGTTTACTAACAAAGGGAAAGATTTTTGTCATTTTTATTTTATTTTTTTTTAACGAGTAATGGCGGCGATCTGCGATTTTTTTTTTTTTTTGCGGGACTGCGACATTGCCGCGGACAGATCGGACCCTTGACTGACATTTTTGACACTTTTGGGGGTACCAGTGACATTACTACAGTAATCAGTGCTATACATATGCACTGTTACCGTAAAAATGACACTGGCAGGGAAGGGGTTAACTTTATTGGAGAAGGAGGGGTTAAGTGTGTCCCTAGGGGCGTGTTTCTAACTGTGCAGGGATGTGGCTGCTTGTGTAACTACAGAGATATACGATCCTGCATTGCAGGACCGTACGATCTCTGCACTTACACAGAGGAGAATGACAGGCGGCTTTGTTTACATTAGCCGCCTGCCTTTCTCCCGCTGTAACCGAAGATCGCGAGTGACCGGCGGACATCGGGTTCGCCGGTCACACGCGCGGGGATCCCAGTGAGCGAGCGGGGGTGGAAGCGCGCCTCCGGCGGCGCGCGCTCGCCCACTATTGGCTCACAGGCAAGTGATGTACGTCACTTTGCCTGCACGGGGAGCTGACCGCCGCAGTATATGTACTTGCGGCGGTCGGCAAGTGGTTAATGACCAGGCCATATTTTGCGATTCAGCGGACAATCGTACGGTTGTACCCAAATAAAATTGACGTCCTTTTTTCTCCACAATCAGAGCTTTCTGTTGGTGGTATTTGATCACCTGTGTGATTTTTATTTTTTGCGCTATAAACAAAAAAAGAGCAACAATTCTAAAAAAAAAATATATATATTTTTTTTTTTTTTCACATTCTGCTATATAACATTCTCAGAAAAAAAAATGTAAAAATCTAAATTTTTTTAACATTTTAGGCCAATTTGTTTTCTGCTACATAATAAACAGGCAAAAAATTTGGGGTAGCATACCCATGTATTTCCAAAGCTGCTGCAGCATGTTACATGTTTTCTGCTACATATTTTTGGTAAAAAAAATTGCAATAAGCGTGTTTTGAATGATTTGCGCAAAAGTTATCGCGTCTACTACTTTTTTTTTTTACTAGTTATGGCGGCAATCTGTGATTTTTAGCGGGACTGTGACATTGTGGCGGACAGATCGGACCCTTAACTGACATTTTTGACACTTTTGGGGGGACCAGTGACATTACTACAGTAATCAGTGCTAAAAATATGCACTGTTGCTGTAATAATGACACTGGCAGGGAAGGGGTTAACATTGTGGGTGATCAAGGGGTTAAATGTGAGCCTAGGGGAGTGATTCTAACTGTCGAGGGGGGGGGGGCTTGTGGAATAATCATAGAGACCTGTGATCCTATATATAAGGATCACAGGGGTTCTGTGATTATTCCAAGGAGAAGAACGGTCAGTTGTGTTTACAACAGCTGAATGTTCTTCTCTCTCAGCAAGGAGCGATCGTGGGTGTCAGGCGGCAATCAGAGCCGCCTGTCCCGTGCATCGGCTTCCCCGCTGCCGAGTGGGGGTGGGAGCGCGCCCCCTAGCTGCCCCATGCGACCGACGTAGGTCTATGTCAGTTTGCGCAGGAGAGCCACCCTGCCGCAGTAAAAAGGCGGCGGGTGGTCGGGAACAGGTTAAAGGAAACCTATCCTAGGAGAAACATGGAGGCTCCCTCCATTGTTGTCCTTTTCCTTTAAAAAATAATAGTTGCCTGCCTTTCAGGCTCATCCCCTTGCTTCAATATTCAGAGTTGCTGACTTAAAGAAGAACTGACAAAATTAAAAGTGCATAGCCATAGAAGATAAAAAAAAAAAAACAGCTTTTATTACCAGCAATATTTACCTTCAATCCAGAGAGTTCCCCAGCAGTACTTGTTTTATGAGGTCCTCAATTTGATGGCCAGTATCATTCATCCAATTTCCTCTGAGCCCAGGTTGTACTGGACCTGCTTCAGCCTGTGACTGGACAGTAAAGGAGAAGCAGCAGAGTGATAAGCACATTTCTCTGTCACTCTTTTTTGCTGCCAACAGTATGCCTATTGTCAGTACATGAACTGATTGGCTCCTAGTGCTGCTTCATTCTTTCACACGCCAACCCTGTCATACAGGGACTGAAAGAGGCTGGTATCAGGCCAAATCAATGTACTTACACTACTTGTATTAAAAAAAAAAAAAGAAAAAATGTATGATGTATTGATGAATACAGAGCTGCAGTAATGTATGTCTGTTATACCTCCCTAGAGTTCAGCTTTAGGCTGGCTATATATAGATCAGAGTTTGTCCGTGTCCTGAAAAATTATCCAAAATATGACCTGTGGGCGGCCCTGCAGACACCACATGGCACAATAAACTTTGATCCCAAGATTAAAGGAGCCTGGTGGAAAATCATCATCCAATTAGTGACTGCAGCCAATCAGCTGAGCAGTCACTGTTTGGGTACTCTGACTGCCATTGACATTTGGCACGGTCAGAATACGATAGCCCGCAGTGGGAGATTTGTCCACCAATGCTGTGAAGCATGGATGGAGCAATCAAGCAATCAACAAAATAAATCTATAAATGAATGAAATAAATCTATACATGTATAGCCAGATTTATAACAAGTGTGCATATAAGGACTGGCAACTTTTTCTTGACTTTCCTGATGTGTATATGTGTGGGGTTAGAGCCTCTGAAAGTATCAAAATCATTGTAATAGTGTAGCAGCCAGGTAACTAGCATATTCAGGAGGATCTCAGCAATGGCACAAACTTTCTTTATGGTAGGATTATGTTCAGGCTTTCTTACAAATGGAAAGTACAAGTGTCATTTTTTAACATAAAGACCTGTACACACGTACCGATTGTCGGCAGAACGATCGGCCGTCTTTTGTCCGGTGCTGTCCTGTCGGTTGAAAAGTGCTAAAGACTGCACACAAATTTTGTCGGCCAACAACAGCTGACTGCAGAAGTGATGTCATGTGATGGTTAACTTTCCGTGTGTTTTTTCTTCTCTGAGCATGCCCAGACTTGCTCATCTGCTGTTTGTCGGCCGAATTCTGTACTGACTGAGGAACAATCGGCCGTTCTGGTGTTGGCCAACAAAGTCTGCACGCCAGATTCTGTTCGGCCAAAAAGTTGCAGTCGGTTGTCGGAAGCATCATACTAACAAGCCGACAATCGGCCGATCGGTCGGTGGCCGAATATTTACGGCCGACAATCGCTACGTGTGTACGGGCCTTAAGTCTCCTGCCACCCTGATACCTTAAACATGGCTGCAGATCTCTATTCTCCATTAGAGATCTTTCTAATCCCTGATGTATGTTGGGAACGCTATACAATCTCTCCAATAGGCGATGATGAATGACCCTACATTCCTGCAGCTGTCAGCTGTCAGAATACAATACATTCACCTGGCTTGTATGGATGGAGAAATCTGTTATTTGCTTTTTTGTTTGTGCAGCTCATTGGCTGAAAAAAATAAATAAACTCTATGGCCAACTCCACCCTTTTGTCTTGAATTGCATCATAACTGTACTGTCTCCCTTTACACCACAATCCCTGCATTCAGTGTGTGACTGCATGCATACCTATGCATGATTTTGTAGTGTGTTTATAGTTTTTTTTTTGGCATTTTCAGTGTGTTCATATGTAGTGTAGCAGTGTGCTCATGTGTATTGCAGTGTATTCATGTGTCTTGCAGTGTGTTCATGTGTAGTGCAGCAGTGTGTTCATGTGTAGTGTAGCAGTGTGTTCATGTGTAGTGCAGTGTGTTCATGTGTAGTGTAGCAGTGTGTTCATGTGTAGTGTAGCAGTGTGTTCATGTGTAGTGTAGCAGTGTGTTCATGTGTATTGCAGTGTATTCATGTGTCTTGCAGTGTGTTCATGTGTAGTGTAGCAGTGTGTTCATGTGTAGTGCAGTGTGTTCATGTGTAGTGTAGCAGTGTGTTCATGTGTAGTGTAGCAGTGTGTTCATGTGTAGTGCAGTGTGTTCATGTGTAGTGTAGCAGTGTGTTCATGTGTATTGCAGTGTATTCATGTGTAGTGCAGTGTATTCATGTGTATTGCAGTGTGTTCATGTGTATTGCAGTGTGTTCATGTGTAGTGCAGTGTATTCATGTGTATTGCAGTGTGTTCATGTGTATTGCAGTGTATTCATGTGTATTGCAGTGTGTTCATGTGTAGTGCAGTGTGTTCATGTGTAGTGTAGCAGTGTGTTCATGTGTAGTGTAGCAGTGTGCTCATGTGTAGTGTAGCAGTGTGCTCATGTGTAGTGTAGCAGTGTGTTCATGTGTAGTGTAGCAGTGTGTTCATGTGTATTGCAGTGTATTCATGTGTAGTGCAGTGTATTCATGTGTCTTGCAGTGTGTTCATGTGTAGTGTAGCAGTGTGCTCATGTTTATTGCAGTGTATTCATGTGTCTTGCAGTGTGTTCATGTGTAGTGTAGCAGTGTGTTCATGTGTAGTGCAGTGTGTTCATGTGTAGTGTAGCAGTGTGCTCATGTGTAGTGTAGCAGTGTGTTCATGTGTAGTGTAGCAGTGTGTTCATGTGTAGTGTAGCAGTGTGTTCATGTGTATTGCAGTGTGTTCATGTGTATTGCAGTGTGTTCATGTGTAGTGTAGCAGTGTGTTCATGTGTATTGCAGTGCATTCATGTGTCTTGCAGTGTGTTCATGTGTAGTGTAGCAGTGTGTTCATGTGTAGTGCAGTGTGTTCATGTGTAGTGTAGCAGTGTGTTCATGTGTATTGCAGTGTATTCATGTGTAGTGCAGTGTATTCATGTGTCTTGCAGGGTGTTCATGTGTAGTGTAGCAGTGTGTTCATGTTTATTGCAGTGTATTCATGTGTCTTGCAGTGTGTTCATGTGTAGTGTAGCAGTGTGTTCATGTGTAGTGTAGCAGTGTGCTCATGTGTAGTGTAGCAGTGTGTTCATGTGTAGTGTAGCAGTGTGTTCATGTGTAGTGTAGCAGTGTGTTCATGTGTAGTGCAGTGTGTTCATGTGTAGTGTAGCAGTGTGTTCATGTGTATTGCAGTGTATTCATGTGTATTGCAGTGTGTTCATGTGTATTGCAGTGTGTTCATGTGTAGTGTAGCAGTGTGTTCATGTGTATTGCAGTGTATTCATGTGTCTTGCAGTGTGTTCATGTGTAGTGTAGCAGTGTGTTCATGTGTAGTGCAGTGTGTTCATGTGTAGTGTAGCAGTGTGCTCATGTGTAGTGTAGCAGTGTGTTCATGTGTAGTGTAGCAGTGTGTTCATGTGTAGTGTAGCAGTGTGTTCATGTGTAGTGCAGTGTGTTCATGTGTAGTGTAGCAGTGTGTTCATGTGTATTGCAGTGTATTCATGTGTATTGCAGTGTGTTCATGTGTAGTGTAGCAGTGTGTTCATGTGTATTGCAGTGTATTCATGTGTCTTGCAGTGTGTTCATGTGTAGTGTAGCAGTGTGTTCATGTGTAGTGCAGTGTGTTCATGTGTAGTGTAGCAGTGTGTTCATGTGTATTGCAGTGTATTCATGTGTAGCGCAGTGTATTCATGTGTCTTGCAGTGTGTTCATGTTTATTGCAGTGTATTCATGTGTCTTGCAGTGTGTTCATGTGTAGTGTAGCAGTGTGTTCATGTGTAGTGCAGTGTGTTCATGTGTAGTGTAGCAGTGTGCTCATGTGTAGTGTAGCAGTGTGTTCATGTGTAGTGTAGCAGTGTGTTCATGTGTAGTGTAGCAGTGTGTTCATGTGTAGTGCAGTGTGTTCATGTGTAGTGTAGCAGTGTGTTCATGTGTATTGCAGTGTGTTCATGTGTATTGCAGTGTGTTCATGTGTAGTGTAGCAGTGTGTTCATGTGTATTGCAGTGTATTCATGTGTCTTGCAGTGTGTTCATGTGTAGTGTAGCAGTGTGTTCATGTGTAGTGCAGTGTGTTCATGTGTAGTGTAGCAGTGTGCTCATGTGTAGTGTAGCAGTGTGTTCATGTGTAGTGTAGCAGTGTGTTCATGTGTAGTGTAGCAGTGTGTTCATGTGTAGTGCAGTGTGTTCATGTGTAGTGTAGCAGTGTGTTCATGTGTATTGCAGTGTATTCATGTGTATTGCAGTGTGTTCATGTGTATTGCAGTGTGTTCATGTGTAGTGTAGCAGTGTGTTCATGTGTATTGCAGTGTATTCATGTGTCTTGCAGTGTGTTCATGTGTAGTGTAGCAGTGTGTTCATGTGTAGTGCAGTGTGTTCATGTGTAGTGCAGTGTGTTCATGTGTAGTGTAGCAGTGTGCTCATGTGTAGTGTAGCAGTGTGTTCATGTGTAGTGTAGCAGTGTGTTCATGTGTAGTGCAGTGTGTTCATGTGTAGTGTAGCAGTGTGTTCATGTGTATTGCAGTGTATTCATGTGTAGTGCAGTGTATTCATGTGTATTGCAGTGTGTTCATGTGTATTGCAGTGTGTTCATGTGTAGTGCAGTGTATTCATGTGTATTGCAGTGTGTTCATGTGTATTGCAGTGTATTCATGTGTATTGCAGTGTGTTCATGTGTAGTGCAGTGTGTTCATGTGTAGTGTAGCAGTGTGTTCATGTGTAGTGTAGCAGTGTGCTCATGTGTAGTGTAGCAGTGTGCTCATGTGTAGTGTAGCAGTGTGTTCATGTGTAGTGTAGCAGTGTGTTCATGTGTATTGCAGTGTATTCATGTGTAGTGCAGTGTATTCATGTGTCTTGCAGTGTGTTCATGTGTAGTGTAGCAGTGTGCTCATGTTTATTGCAGTGTATTCATGTGTCTTGCAGTGTGTTCATGTGTAGTGTAGCAGTGTGTTCATGTGTAGTGCAGTGTGTTCATGTGTAGTGTAGCAGTGTGCTCATGTGTAGTGTAGCAGTGTGTTCATGTGTAGTGTAGCAGTGTGTTCATGTGTAGTGTAGCAGTGTGTTCATGTGTATTGCAGTGTGTTCATGTGTATTGCAGTGTGTTCATGTGTAGTGTAGCAGTGTGTTCATGTGTATTGCAGTGCATTCATGTGTCTTGCAGTGTGTTCATGTGTAGTGTAGCAGTGTGTTCATGTGTAGTGCAGTGTGTTCATGTGTAGTGTAGCAGTGTGTTCATGTGTATTGCAGTGTATTCATGTGTAGTGCAGTGTATTCATGTGTCTTGCAGGGTGTTCATGTGTAGTGTAGCAGTGTGTTCATGTTTATTGCAGTGTATTCATGTGTCTTGCAGTGTGTTCATGTGTAGTGTAGCAGTGTGTTCATGTGTAGTGCAGTGTGTTCATGTGTAGTGTAGCAGTGTGCTCATGTGTAGTGTAGCAGTGTGTTCATGTGTAGTGTAGCAGTGTGTTCATGTGTAGTGTAGCAGTGTGTTCATGTGTAGTGCAGTGTGTTCATGTGTAGTGTAGCAGTGTGTTCATGTGTATTGCAGTGTATTCATGTGTATTGCAGTGTGTTCATGTGTATTGCAGTGTGTTCATGTGTAGTGTAGCAGTGTGTTCATGTGTATTGCAGTGTATTCATGTGTCTTGCAGTGTGTTCATGTGTAGTGTAGCAGTGTGTTCATGTGTAGTGCAGTGTGTTCATGTGTAGTGTAGCAGTGTGCTCATGTGTAGTGTAGCAGTGTGTTCATGTGTAGTGTAGCAGTGTGTTCATGTGTAGTGTAGCAGTGTGTTCATGTGTAGTGCAGTGTGTTCATGTGTAGTGTAGCAGTGTGTTCATGTGTATTGCAGTGTATTCATGTGTATTGCAGTGTGTTCATGTGTAGTGTAGCAGTGTGTTCATGTGTATTGCAGTGTATTCATGTGTCTTGCAGTGTGTTCATGTGTAGTGTAGCAGTGTGTTCATGTGTAGTGCAGTGTGTTCATGTGTAGTGTAGCAGTGTGTTCATGTGTATTGCAGTGTATTCATGTGTAGCGCAGTGTATTCATGTGTCTTGCAGTGTGTTCATGTTTATTGCAGTGTATTCATGTGTCTTGCAGTGTGTTCATGTGTAGTGTAGCAGTGTGTTCATGTGTAGTGCAGTGTGTTCATGTGTAGTGTAGCAGTGTGCTCATGTGTAGTGTAGCAGTGTGTTCATGTGTAGTGTAGCAGTGTGTTCATGTGTAGTGTAGCAGTGTGTTCATGTGTAGTGCAGTGTGTTCATGTGTAGTGTAGCAGTGTGTTCATGTGTATTGCAGTGTGTTCATGTGTATTGCAGTGTGTTCATGTGTAGTGTAGCAGTGTGTTCATGTGTATTGCAGTGTATTCATGTGTCTTGCAGTGTGTTCATGTGTAGTGTAGCAGTGTGTTCATGTGTAGTGCAGTGTGTTCATGTGTAGTGTAGCAGTGTGCTCATGTGTAGTGTAGCAGTGTGTTCATGTGTAGTGTAGCAGTGTGTTCATGTGTAGTGTAGCAGTGTGTTCATGTGTAGTGCAGTGTGTTCATGTGTAGTGTAGCAGTGTGTTCATGTGTATTGCAGTGTATTCATGTGTATTGCAGTGTGTTCATGTGTATTGCAGTGTGTTCATGTGTAGTGTAGCAGTGTGTTCATGTGTATTGCAGTGTATTCATGTGTCTTGCAGTGTGTTCATGTGTAGTGTAGCAGTGTGTTCATGTGTAGTGCAGTGTGTTCATGTGTAGTGCAGTGTGTTCATGTGTAGTGTAGCAGTGTGCTCATGTGTAGTGTAGCAGTGTGTTCATGTGTAGTGTAGCAGTGTGTTCATGTGTAGTGTAGCAGTGTGTTCATGTGTAGTGCAGTGTGTTCATGTGTAGTGTAGCAGTGTGCTCATGTGTAGTGCAGTGTATTCATGTGTATTGCAGTGTGTTCATGTGTATTGCAGTGTGTTTATGTGTAGTGCAGTGTATTCATGTGTATTGCAGTGTGTTCATGTGTATTGCAGTGTATTCATGTGTATTGCAGTGTGTTCATGTGTAGTGCAGTGTGTTCATGTGTAGTGTAGCAGTGTGCTCATGTGTAGTGTAGCAGTGTGTTCATGTGTAGTGTAGCAGTGTGCTCATGTGTAGTGTAGCAGTGTGTTCATGTGTATTGCAGTGTATTCATGTGTAGTGCAGTGTATTCATGTGTCTTGCAGTGTGTTCATGTGTAGTGTAGCAGTGTGTTCATGTGTATTGCAGTGTATTCATGTGTCTTGCAGTGTGTTCATGTGTAGTGTAGCAGTGTGTTCATGTGTAGTGCAGTGTGTTCATGTGTAGTGTAGCAGTGTGCTCATGTGTAGTGTAGCAGTGTGTTCATGTGTAGTGTAGCAGTGTGTTCATGTGTAGTGCAGTGTGTTCATGTGTAGTGTAGCAGTGTGTTCATGTGTATTGCAGTGTATTCATGTGTAGTGCAGTGTATTCATGTGTATTGCAGTGTGTTCATGTGTATTGCAGTGTGTTCATGTGTAGTGCAGTGTATTCATGTGTATTGCAGTGTGTTCATGTGTATTGCAGTGTGTTCATGTGTAGTGCAGTGTATTCATGTGTATTGCAGTGTGTTCATGTGTATTGCAGTGTATTCATGTGTATTGCAGTGTGTTCATGTGTAGTGCAGTGTGCTCATGTGTAGTGTAGCAGTGTGTTCATGTGTAGTGTAGCAGTGTGCTCATGTGTAGTGTAGCAGTGTGTTCATGTGTAGTGTAGCAGTGTGTTCATGTGTATTGCAGTGTATTCATGTGTAGTGCAGTGTATTCATGTGTCTTGCAGTGTGTTCATGTGTAGTGTAGCAGTGTGTTCATGTGTAGTGTAGCAGTGTGCTCATGTGTAGTGTAGCAGTGTGTTCATGTGTAGTGTAGCATTGTGTTCATGTGTAGTGTAGCAGTGTGTTCATGTGTATTGCAGTGTATTCATGTGTATTGCAGTCTGTTCATGTGTAGTGTAGCAGTGTGCTCATGTGTAGTTTAGCAGTGTGCTCATGTGTAGTGTAGCAGTGTGCTCATGTGTAGTGTAGCAGTGTGCTCATGTGTAGTGTAGCAGTGTGCTCATGTGTAGTGTAGCAGTGTGCTCATGTGTAGTGTAGCAGTGTGCTCATGTGTAGTGTAGCAGTGTGCTCATGTGTAGTGTAGCAGTGTGCCCATGTGTAGTGTAGCAGTGTGCTCATGTGTAGTGTAGCAGTGTGTTCATGTGTAGTGTAGCAGTGTGTTCATGTGTATTGCAGTGTATTCATGTGTAGTGCAGTGTATTCATGTGTCTTGCAGTGTGTTCATGTGTAGTGCAGTGTGTTCATGTGTAGTGTAGCAGTGTGTTCATGTGTATTGCAGTGTATTCATGTGTCTTGCAGTGTGTTCATGTGTAGTGCAGTGTGTTCATGTGTAGTGTAGCAGTGTGCTCATGTGTAGTGTAGCAGTGTGTTCATGTGTAGTGTAGCAGTGTGTTCATGTGTAGTGTAGCAGTGTGTTCATGTGTATTGCAGTGTATTCATGTGTATTGCAGTCTGTTCATGTGTAGTGTAGCAGTGTGCTCATGTGTAGTGCAGTGTGTTCATGTGTAGTGTAGCAGTGTGTTCATGTGTAGTGTAGCAGTGTGCTCATGTGTAGTGTAGCAGTGTGCTCATGTGTAGTGTAGCAGTGTGTTCATGTGTAGTGTAGCAGTGTGTTCATGTGTAGTGTAGCAGTGTGTTCATGTGTAGTGTAGCAGTGTGTTCATGTGTATTCTGATGTGCAAAAATGCCAAATATAGTATAAAAAAAAAAACCTACAGTGACATAGGCTCATTGAAATACATTATTTTGTTTCTTGCGTATGCATTCAAACTATGTTTAATGCAGAATGCATGTCACCAGCACACCAAGGATCTCCAGAAGGGGTCCAAAGCTTCATTCAGCGATCACATCATAATTTTAGAAGCAATGTTTCTGAGCCTTGCAGGGCCCCTTCATCAGGCATATGACTGCAAGGCTCCGAAACGTCGCTTCTGTAATTATGATGTAATCACTAATTAAAGCTTCGACCAGCTATGGAGATCCTTGGTGTGCTGGTGATGAAGGGGTTGATTTACTAAATCTGGTGCAGCTGTACATGGTAGCTAAGCCGCTTCTAACTTCAGCTTGTTCAATTAAGCTTTGGTAATAAAACCTGGAAGCTGATTGGTTTCTAGGCAGAGTTGCACCAGATTTTGCACTCTCCAGTAACCCCTATAATTTCTGCATTGAATATTTTTGGTTTTTCAGCGGAAGGTGGTGGTTGCAGCACCCATTTACATTTACAGCCATATCTCAGGGACATGTGCATTGGGAATATTGTGTTAGAACTGGCGAACTTTGTTTTTAAAAACGCATTTGAGGGCGTTTGGTGTAAAAAGGCGCTTATGTGATTAAACCCCGTGTACACTATTTTCGCTATATAAATCCTGCATTATAATAATAATTATTATACTAATAAAAATAATATTAATAATAATGCTCAGCTTGTGCTTCTCATTCCCTGCCAGCTAGCAGTCCTGCCTGGGACTTGTAGTTCTACAGCACAGAATATATTTCTTCCCCATAGCCATTGACAGCCTACATCTCTGTATTCCTAGTGTAGAACACAGGAATAACAATGTATTACCATATCCTTTGTGATTTTCTTTGTGCTGAGAGTTTAGAACATGATAGAGGGGACGTTGAAGTGGAAAGCACCAGCCAGCAGTGATCTTGATAGGTTCAGAAGGTTTCAGGTCAGCAGCAGCAAAAAATAACCCAGTGACAGAGATCCACAATCTGTGCACACACTGATGACTTCTGAGCTGCTCCCCGACAGCAGCAGCACAGCCCCATGCGTGTGTGTAGTGCCATGCCTATAGAAAAACCTGTGCGAAACATGACTGGCAGAGACACTTTCATGTGAGCGACAGAAATAGCCAGGCGTTGTTCTATGGAGGGGGAGGAGGTCAGCGAGCGCCTAAAGGCACCAATATGTGTCCTTCACTTGGGACTGGCTGCATCTGGAGTGACGTGTAAAGCTTTGTCCTAGAGAATTCACTTTGCACCCATCGGGGACCACCAGACAGGTATTTTATGATCAGCCAGAGGTTGGTAATCACATTGCAAGCCAAAGGGGATGATAAAACTGCCTGCACGGGATTTCCTAAAAAAAGATGCAACTTAAACGTTGGGTTGAGCTTCGAGTTCCTGAAGGGGATGACTGAGAGCAGTTGAAGGGTGCCCATGCCAGGGTGCGGATCGCAAGCTAGAGGAAGGATGTACAGAGGAGGGCAGGGGTCTAGAAGGTGGACGGGCTCCAGCTGTGTGGCTGGCTGCAGCTGTCATCCCATAATAGCCCTGAGCATGGACTGCCTGGAGACAAGAGAGGACAACGCGGGGGGCTAGGCGAGCTCCTCATGGGGGGGACCCGACCTGCGGAGCCGCGTTCCACCTGGGCGGCACTATGGCATTACCTATTCGCCTTGGATAACACTGAGACCGCCTGAAGAGATGCTGATGAACAGGAGCCTCTTCCAAGAAGCTCAGCAGAGAAGAGACCTGGTGGCGGGGCAGGTGGTCACCGGGAGCCTCCTGTCCCTTCTCATCTTCTGGACCCTTTTTGGGAACATCTTGGTGTGCACAGCAGTCATGAGGTTCAGACACCTGCGCAACAGGGTGACCAACATTTTCATCGTGTCCCTGGCTGTATCTGACCTCCTGGTCGCCCTCTTGGTGATGCCTTGGAAAGCAGTGGCAGAGGTGGCGGGTCACTGGCCATTTGGATCCTTCTGCAACATCTGGGTGGCCTTTGACATCATGTGCT
The DNA here is from genome assembly GCF_965119305.1 of Pelophylax lessonae. Classification (NCBI taxonomy): domain Eukaryota; kingdom Metazoa; phylum Chordata; class Amphibia; order Anura; family Ranidae; genus Pelophylax; species Pelophylax lessonae. The sequence continues at coordinate 791,551,689 of NC_138768.1, read as the reverse complement.
CTACAGCCTCCATCCTCAACCTGTGTGTCATCAGCGTGGACAGGTACTGGGCAATCTCCAGCCCCTTCAGGTATGAGAGGAAGATGACCCAGAAGGTGGCTTTGATGATGATCAGTGCTGCTTGGACTTTGTCCATCCTCATTTCCTTTATACCTGTTCAGCTGAACTGGCACAGAGATAGGGGGGGTAGCCAGACCCTGGGCAATCACACCGCAGAGAACTGTGACTCTAGCTTGAATAGGACTTATGCTATTTCTTCTTCATTGATAAGCTTCTACATTCCTGTGGCCATCATGATTGTCACCTACACCAGGATCTACAGGATCGCTCAGATCCAGATCAGGAGGATCTCCACTCTGGAGAGGGCTGCAGAACATGCCCAGAGCTGCAGGAGTGATCGGGAGAACTGTAGACACCACCACAACAGCTTGAAGACTTCCATCAAGAAAGAGACTAAAGTTCTTAAGACCCTTTCAATCATCATGGGGGTGTTTGTGTGCTGCTGGTTGCCCTTTTTCATTTTGAACTGCATGGTCCCCTTCTGTGACAGGTCCGCAGGACACCCCAAGGCTGGGCTTCCATGTGTCAGTGAGACCACCTTTGATATCTTTGTCTGGTTTGGGTGGGCTAACTCCTCTCTGAACCCCATCATCTATGCTTTCAATGCTGACTTTCGCAAGGTCTTCTACAGCCTCTTGGGATGTGGACAATGGTGTTCCACCACACCTGTGGAGACGGTCAATATCAGCAACGAGCTCATCTCCTACAACCAAGACACCATCTTCCACAAGGATATTGTCACCGCCTATGTCAACATGATCCCCAACGTGGTGGATTGTTTGGATGACAATGATGAGACCTTTGACCGCATGTCTCAGATCTCTCAGACTTCGGCCAACATTGAGATGGCCACTGGCTCAGTGTGTGACTTGGACTGTGACACAGAGCTGTCACTTCATAAAATAACACCTTCCATGCCCAATGGCTTTCATTAGTACTCATCCAAGACCGGTCCTTTCTGACCATGTCATTGCTCTCTGTTGGTGCCATTTGCAAAACATAAGACAGCATCACCCATTCCCATAAATCCAAATGAGTAAGTCATGGCAAGCTGTTCTATACTTATAAAATGTATGATGTGTCTTTCTGTGGTTTCATTATTGCCAATGTTTGTATTGATTAAAGAACTAATGAGACTGAGATTTAAAGCCAAACTCTACCTTCCTGACAGATTACTGTAAAGCAGGATGGTAAAGTAATTATTTATTACCTTATCTGTAAAAAAAAAAAAAAAAAAACAATCATTCTACCCTATCTATCTATCTATCTATCTATCTATCTATCTATCTATCTATCTATCTATCTATCTATCTATCTATCTATCTATCTATCTATCTATCTATCTATCTATCTATCTATCTATCTATCTATCTATCTATCTATCCAAAGAGACAGGTTTAAAGCCAAACTCTACTTTTGATAGATTACTGTTAATACTGTGAAGCAGGATGGTGAAGTAAATATACACTTTTTTTTGCAAATGTAGCAAGTTACGCTTCAAGAGTTTGTATACAAGTGTTTTTTTTTTATATCTACAGAGACTAAGATTTAAAGCCCAAGTCTAATATATATATATATATATATATATATATATATATATATATATATGTAAGGAAATACAGTGCTGGGTCTGTGGGAGCATTGGCTAGCAAACTCTAAATGTTAGGACTACAAATGAGCGTAGTGATTTTTTTTTTTTTTTTAACTCAAATTTATTTCATTGAGAAATTACACATTTGCCATTAGCAAACCATTGCTAAAGCAGAAATGCTCAGTTATGCTCATTCAGCTGTTTAGGTAAAATCTGCTGGAAAAATATAATTTAATCACAGGGTGTATATATATATATATATATATATATATATATATATATATATAAACTTTTATTTTAGGGCGGGGGGGGGGGGGTTATTTAGGGCAATTGTTTATTTTTGGGTTTGTTAATTTGATCATTGTTGTTGATCAACAGTTCTTTATGCAAACAAAAACAAAAACAAAAAAAGAAAGGAAAACCTGAAATTATGAGACTAATACAGTGCAACCTTTGGGCACAGGAATACATTTAGGATAGCTGAGGGAGCTTCTGTAACTCTCAGGAATTTTACGCACATCGGACCTATAAAACTATTGAAAAACATCTTAATTTTGCCTTGCCCCATGACATCAATAAATTTCACTAAATTAGCAAAAATTTGCCAAATATCTATCTATCTATCTATCTATCTATCTATCTATCTATCTATCTATCTATCTATCTATCTATCTATCTATCTATCTATCTATCTATCTATCTATCTATCTATTTGCAGAATTTTGGTGTAAGTAAAAATGTTTGGTGTAAAAAAAAAAAAACCTCCCGATTTCACTTATCTTTAGGTTAATTTGAGGGTCTTTGCAGGATAAATGGGGCATGCTTGGTGAAAAATGCAATTTGCAAATTGAATATTTATTTTTCATTGACTTGCTTGCAGTATGACAGATGTCACAAAGATAGAGTTACACTTTAAATGGCATCAGTAGGTCAGTAGGTTCATTGAAAAGTGATGTCTGACAAAGGGAGACAGCTTATCTGCATCCTTTTTGGAGCTACAGCCTTGAAATCCTCTTGCTAACTGTGCAAACATTTCCTTATATCATGTTTCCAAACTTGGAAATGTTTCAACTGTTCTAAAATCACATGCCCCAACCTTTCAAAACAAAGGTTTATTTGAAATGTTGGGATTTGCAGTTCTACAGCATCTCCATCAAACTGTCTGCAACTTCTAGACCTTGATGCTCATGCAGGTGTTTGGTCTTGAGCATCAGTGGTACCCGGTAATTTGATAACTGAGCTGTTGAATGTCTTGATATCACCCCCTACTGGCCGAGAGTTAAATGTCTGCTTTCTAATCCAAATGAATCAAGCAACTGATAAAGACATAAGGGGAAAAAAAAATATGCATGGATATTTTTTCCTGCCTTTTATTTCTAACTAATCAGGTATTGACAATGCTTTACAATGCAGTCACATGTGTCTTTTCTCATTACAGCAAACCCGTTTACATTTGATAAGCCAGTGTTACATAAACTGCTAACCGAGACCCGTGCATCAAGATTGCCATCTGTCGCAGAAAGGGTTAAACAGACTCAAAAGAAGGCACACACTGCTATAATCACTTATCACTGCCTGCGAGACCAAGTAATCCTCCTGTAAAGCTGCTCAGTGTCTCTAAAACGCATAATACCAAAAAAACAGCAAAACATGATACAAAGCCCTGTATGCTGCGTGTATTAGAGGTGCACACACTGTACCACATGTGTAATACAAAGAGGCTGGGCGACTAAAGGAGTCTTTCCTGGTGCTGTCAATCTGTTTTTGCCCTAAACACCCAATTATGTGCAGGATTTGCTATGTTTTTTTTAAAGATATAAGGCATGTGCACTGATGAATTGTATTGTGTTGCTTATGTAACTTTTGTTATGCTTGCTGTACCATATTTTTATTACTGTAATGTACATATAGATTTAAGCACATCTCTGTGTACCTTGATTTTTATACTTTAGAGCGCCTTTATATTTGTTAACCACTGCTCTTTATGCAGTAACTGTGCTTTGCTGAAAACCCATATAAACATTATATTTAGTGGCCCCTGATTTCAGACAGCATCAGAGAGGCATCTGTGATAGATGCCAACAGAAGGCTTCAGCGTTATTAGAGGGTCTGCTTTGTGAAAGGCAAAGCACAGAGAGGGGACAGAGGCACAACAATGGAACTGATGTCTCCATAGATGCCTCAGTGGTGCGGTGGGAGCCGCAAGTGCAGCTTCCATTGTACTTTCTAAGGGGCCACTAAATACAGCGTTTAAAGGGTTTTCCAGCAAAAAAATAGTAACTGTACAAAGAACAGTAAAAAAAAAAAAAAAATATATTAAATGATAAATATGACAAACTTTTTTAGCCATACTTCTCGTGCGTCACAGAAGTGCACTTAAAGCGGTAGTATACTCCGCTATTTGACTTTTACCTACAGGTAAGCCTATAATAAGGCTTACCTGTAGGTACAATTAATATCTCCTAAACCTGCACGGTTTAGGAGATATTCAACCTGCATGCAGCCGCTGACGTCAGCGGCGCATGTGCTCTGAAGGTCCGGCAGAGCTCCTTGCCGGATCTTGCCGGAAAGTGAAACTCTCGCACGGGAGTGACGTCATCGCAGCTCCGGCCACTCACCGCGCCGGAACCGCTGAACCAGGAAGAGACACAGTGGGAGCATGTCAGCGTCCTCAGCGTTGTCCAGACGACCGTGCCGGGGCTTCGTTGTAAGGTAAGTATTTCATAATGAGCTAGTATGCAATGCATACTAGCTTATTATGCCTTTGTCCTGCAGGGTTTGTTTATTGATTTTTTTCATGAGTATACAACCGCTTTAACCCAGAATCAGATGACAGTAGGCTAAAGTCCGCTGTTGGCTGATGTCACAGAGCCACTCCAGGCTCTGGAAGAATCCAGACAATAATGTCTGGGATCCACCCAGTTGCCTGAACATCAGCTGGCTCAGTCTCTCAGTACACCACTGAAAGCCCAAGCCAGCCTCTCCTGTCCCCTCCCCAGCCTGCCACTTTAGTGAGTGCTGGAGGGGCAGAGCACAGAGCTGGTGGCTGACAGTCATCGCCACCTGTTCAGGGCTGACTGAGTGATCAGCGGTTATGTGATCGCTCAGTTCTCGAGCTTAGAGCCGGCTGGGGACAGCTGCAGCATCAGAACAGTGCTGCAGCGGGAAGATGAGCATGTATGTTTATTTTTTGTATTCCTACTCTCCTATTTTAAGGCATCCTAAAGTATCGAAATCAAGGTACCTGGAGTTGGGCTTTAATAGTTTCTCCCATGAGCACTAATCTCTATTCCAATACAGGTATTTTTTTATTACAGGTATTTATACAACACCAACATTTAATGCAGCGCATTACATCCTGTACATTGACATCAGTTCCTACCCCTAAGAGCTTACAATCTAAGATCCGATTCCTATTGCACATGTATACACACATGTTAGGGCCAGCTTGGAGAGAAGTCAATTAATCTATCAGTATGGCATTGGAGTGTGAGAAGAAGTCAGAGTACTTGAAAGACACTCATGAAAGCACAGGGAGAACATGCAAACTCCTTGCAGAAAGTGTCCTGATCGGGATTTGAACCAGAGGCAGCAGTTAGGAACAGACTTCAGATTGTGTGCACGGGGAGCCTGACAGCTGATAGACATTTCTTATTAAAGATCCAGATTAAATAAATGTGCATGTTCATGTGTACAGTAAGTATCTGCCAGGTAAATTGGACCTTTCCCATTAATCATGCTTTCAATAATGGCTGGCCCAGTGGTGTGTAGGAGGTTATGGAGTGTATAGAAATATGAGAGATTTCAGATTATCCAAAGCTAGCCAGATCCAGGAATGGTCTATATATATATGTATATATATATATATATATATATATATATATATATATATATATATATATATATATATATGGGCACCTTTAATTTGACTATAGCGGTCCACAAGGTAACAAGCAATGTTCCCAATTTAGAAAATGAACTGCAGTTGTCAGGCTAATTCTGAACTATTATTGCATTTTAATGGGTGGTCAGAGCCAGAAGCACTTGTGTATTGCTCAGGAAGATTCATCAACTCTTTTTAAAGTGGGGCATTCTGTTAAAGAAGGTGACACCACAGACCACGGTGGGGTCCCCTCCTTGCAATGTGACCATCCTTTGCCTTGGAATTTAGGGGAATAGTGTGTATATTTTCTCCACAATTAGAAGTCCAGGTTTTTCACTGAATTTTTTACAGTAGTTTGGGGCAGGAGGACTAAAACTAACCATACAATCAAATTATATAATCTTCTTTAAATCTACCAACAAATATGTAGTGTGAGGGCTTGTATGATTGAATACAGATGTAAAGATTGTTTAGAAAGGCCCTACTATTATACAGTTTTAGTAAATCTGAAGGAGATTGGATAGAACGATTGTATGTGTATGGCCAGTGTAAGGGCAGTTTGTGGGTAGCATGCTGTTCAGCTGCAGGCTTACTTTGCTTTGAGTGACATACTGAAAGAATAACCTTAAAGGTCAACTCCACTTTTATGGGAAAAAAATTAATTAAATAAATAAAAAAAAAAGCATATAGCATATACAATTGCTACAGAAGCCATATTCTTATTAACCACTTGCCTACTGGGCACTTAAACCCCCTTCCTGCCCAGGCCAATTCTCAGCTTTCAGCGCTGTCGCAATTTGAATGACAATTGCGCGGTCATGCAACACTGTACCGAAATTACATTTTTATCATTTTTTTTTTCAAACAAATTAGGCTTGCTTTTGGTGGTTATTTAATTACTACTGGGGTTTTTATTTTTTGCTGAACAAACAAAAAAAGACTGAACATTTTGAAAAAACAAACAAACCGTTTTTATAGTTTGTTATAAAATTTTGCAAACAGGTAATTCATTGATGTGCACTGATGAAGTGTCACTGATGGGCCCTGATAGGCACTGATAGGCGCACTTATGGGCACTGATAGGCTGCACTGATGGGCACTGATAAGGTGGCACTGGTGGGCACTGATAGGTGGCACTGATGGGTGGCACTGAAGGGCACTATAGGTGACACTGATAGATGGCATTCATAGGCACTGATGGGCACCAATATGTGGCACTGATGGGCACTGATAGGTGGCACCGATGGGTGGCACTGATGGGCACTGATAGGCACTGGAAGGTAACACTGATAGGCAGCACTGATGATGAGGCACTGTTGGGCATTGATAGGTGGCACTGGTAGGCACTGATAGGTGGCACTGGTGGGCACTGGTAGGTGGCACTGGTGGGCACAGTTGCCCTCTGACAGCAGCTGGCGATCAGCTTTTTTTGTCAGCATGGGGAGAAAAAAAAAGCAGATCGCCAGCTACAGTTTATATCACGTGATCAGCTGTCATAGGCTGACAGCTGATCACGTGGTAGGGGGCCGGGGCCGGGACTCCGATCTGTGATCAGCCAAGTCTCATGGACTCGCTGATCACTGAGCGAGTTGCGCGCGCCCCGCAGGGAGCACACAGGCAGCTCATGCAATTTAGGCCCGCGCTGTAGCCGTCTTTCGGCTATAGTGTGGGCATGAAGAGGTTAATATTATTAAAAATGACCTTTCCATTTTAATCTGCAGCTGTTGTAATTTTCTATGAATTCAATGAAATATGGAAACCTAAAGGCATTCTGTACACAGTTGGTATACAAAACAACCCCAGAAATAAAATTTCCTGCTTGTGTGAAGAACTCTGCACTAAGATACAAGTCAGGTTTTAGGCATCCTCTGCAACAAAAATGTCCCTTGGGGTTGGTCACTTATAAAGGGGTGCAGACCCTGCAACTTTTCTAAACAGAACACTCAAAGTGCATCAGCTGATTAAAATGAGTTGGAATCACTGTACACAGGACATGATCTAACAGAGAGTTATTCCTTCACAGCAGAAACAGGTAGGAATCCGTAACAAAGTTTGTTAAAATCATTGCATTGTACGTTCATCCAGAGGGGATTCCTTTTTCTCAACAAAAGTCAACAAAAGTGGAGCTACTCTTTAAAAAGGCTAACAAGCCCCATAAATTTCCCTGCACAAAATTGGGTGTTTGATCTGAGCACAGGTCAATGTCACCAACCGTGAAAAATGACTCCTTTAGTCAGTCAAGCCCAGTATGTCTTTAGTATCCCTCCTCCCTCTTCTCACTGCTTATCCATATATAATACATAGGATCCTCTTGTGTGTGTGTCTGTCCCACGACAATATTGCTTTAATGAATAAAAGTGCTCTTACATAAAGAGATCTGGAGATCTGTACACAGTGATGGGTATGTATTTATGTGTACAAATCTGTCATTATTTTCTTTCATTTTCAAGAAGGACATTTTGACATTGTACATCTTAATGTATAATTAAAAATAGTTCAAATGTATGTTTGGTTTAATTTGATACAATGTGCTTGAAGGTTTTAGATGCAAAATGTGAAAATGTATTTAAAGATGAATTTTTTTCTCTACTTTTGGATAGAGAAGGGAAGGGCTAAAACTGATTTGTTTAAAGATCCAAAAAGAGGTAAGAAGAAATCTGTCACAAGGGAGTGAAAATTCCTATCCTTCATAGTTGTCACCAGAACAGGTATTTCCATTGGAGTAATTTCCCCCAAATCATGTCTCTATAAAGTGTAATTTGTATTTCCTTTGGCTTTCTGTCCCGGTTATACTAGTCAACAGCAGGGTCAGCAAATAAGGGGCCCCATAGCAAAACTTTTGTTGGGATCCCCAGGGCCTTTCTCCTAGCAGCTGGCAGTGTCAATTGTGACAATATGGGAGTCATTTACTAAAACTGGTGCAAAATCTAGTGCAGCTCTGCAAAGAATCCAATCAGCTTGTCAAAGCTTAATTGAAGAAGCTGAAGTTAGAAGCTGATTGGCTACCATGCACAGCTGCCAGAGGCGTAACTAGAACCTTCAGGGCCCCGGTGCAAGAAACCATGAAGGTCCCCCCGGACCCCTGGCCGGGGCCCTTACCTTCAAGCCTGGGGCTCTTCCCACTGATCCGGGGGCCCTTTACTCTTGTTGCAGGGCCCTTTATTATGGTCCCGCAGCGGGACCCTTTCACAAATTCTGCAGTGGGCCCCCTTCCTGCCATCTTGGGGCGGTGGAATGCCAGGGCCCGGTTGCAAGTGTGACCTTTGCGATCCTGGAAGTTCACCCACTGGTGTCAATAGTTTTTATTTTTTGGTATTTTATTTGTATTATCTCTTATCATTTTATCTGATTTTTTTTACAGTGTCACTGACTATGACTCTGTCAATTCAGAAAAGGAATGAGATGGAAAATTACATATTTACTGACCCCTTCCTGGTTCTCTATTGTGACACATTCCCTGCAGCAGCTGGTAGGAGAGGGGAGGGAGCACAGTGGGGGGGGGGGGCAGCATAGTGGGGGGGGACCAGGGGAGCACACATGGGCCCAGAGACAGCAGAACACAAGTGAACTGGATAGGAGGAGTGGCAAGGGCAGCATACAGAGGAACCAATCTCCTCCATTTTCCTCCTGTGGCTACAGGAGGAAAAAGGAGGACAGTGATTTCTCAACATGCTCCCCCGCCGCCCCTCCTATCCAGGTGTACAGGGGAGCCGCACAGGCCCCCTGGAGCATGGGGCCCGGTTGCAATTGCAACCCCTGTAGTTATGCCCCAAAAAGCTGCACCAGATTTTGGGCGCGCTCCTTTTAGTAAATCTCCCCCTATACATCATTGTTCTTAACTTAAAGGGGTTAATTTAATAAAGGAAAATACACTGTACACTTTGTATGGCTAAATTCGCACTGCACCCGCACAAAAGTCGCACATGAGGCATTTTTTCAGCCGCATCAGGATCGGATCGCACAGTGGTTCACACTTGTGCAATCCGATCCTGTGCGAACTGTCAGATCGCACTGCGATATGCAATCAAACTGGGGGTGTTGTTAACAATTCATTGACACCCCCAGCGTATCGCATATGGCAGTGTGAACTGCCAGATGTGCGTTTGCGATGCGGGAACAGGCTGCAAATTCGCAGCCTTCCCGCATCGCACAAGTGTGACCCGGCACTAAAAGAAAACTATTGTCACATCTAAAAATTGGTAAGCTGCCATAAAATAAATATTACTTTTGGGTTTTATAATGCTTTAAACAATTATTTAAAAAATTCTGCTCTCCGTTTTAGGAGCTTTTTTCTTGCTTAACAAACCTTAAAGCGGTAGTAAACCACAGCGTTAAATAAATAATCCACTGCGAGGCATTAGCATATTAAGCTAGTATACTGAATATCGCATTGATGGCAAACCTTTTTAAACCAGAGTGCCCAAACTTCATCACAAAACCAACTTATGTTTTTCAAAGTGCCAACAATGCAATTAAACTGCAGCCACCCAGCTGGGAATCGCACACTCCAAGAGGGATTGCAGTCAATTCAGCACTCACCTGGCTCCAGAGTCCAGTGTCGGTGTGCCTGGCAGCAGCTTCTCCTTTTTGTTGGTGCCTTTGATCACCCTCCTCACTCTTTATCAGGGGCGGACTGACAACTCATGGGGCCCCCGGGCAATAGGAGATCATGGGGCCCCCTGTGTCCCCATCCACACTCAAGCCACACCCACACAAAGCCCCAACTACATATTGCACTACTCACAAATGCTTTAAAGCAGCAATATAAGAAAAGCAGTGTGTCATCGTCTAGCAGCAGCTAAACTGTAAGGAGGGCTGTGTCCAGGGCCAGCGCTACCTATAGGCAAGGTAGGCGCCGGCCTAGAGCGCACATCAGTTACCCCCCCCCCCCCTCGGGCAGAAGGACTGCGGGGTGCGTGCTATCAGTGCTCTTTCCTGTGACACTCCGTCTCCCGGCCCCACAGCCACCTCTTCAAAACACTGCCGGAGCTGTGTGTTGCTAGGTATTAGAGGCGGAGGTTGGTGGTGTGGCTCACCAGTTGGGGCGGGGCTGTGCGCGTGATGGGGTGGAGAGCTGGCAGAGGTGATCCGAGGTTCGGGCTGCTGCTACCTTGTGTGCTGTCAGCTCCGAACAGAGTAAGGAAGCGGCTGGGATGCAGCCTCCTTCATGGAACGTGAATGGGTCCTGTCTGGGGAGATTAGCCTGGAGGTGATGAGGGGCAGAGGGGAGAAGTACCTCCTGGGCTCTGTACTGGGGGTCATAGGGCAGAGGGGACCTGATTGGCAGAAGCAGTCATCTGACTGTTTGTTGTGACAGTCCAACATGGAACTGTGTGTGTGTTTATTATTATATGTAGAATACCATAGAAATCCCCTGAACACAGGAATATACTCTGATTATGGAACAACATGGGGGAAGCCTTCCATATACTACCCCAGCCTGTCCGTATACTACCCCAGCCTGTCCGTATACATCCCCAGCCTGTCCGTATACATCCCCAGCCTGTCCGTATACATCCCCAGCCTGTCTGTATACCACCCCAGCCTGTCCGCACACATCCCCAGCCTGTCCGCATACCACCCCAGCCTGTCAGTATATATCCAAGCCTGTCTGCATACCACCCCAGCCTGTCTGTATACATCCCCAGCCTGTCCGTTTACCACCCCAGGTTGTCTGTTTACCACCCCAGCCTGTCCTTATACCACTCAAGCCTGTCCGTATACCACTCAAGCCTGTCCGTATACTTCCCTAGCCTGCCTGTATACTACCCTAGCCTGTTCGTATACTTCCGTAGCCTGTCCGTATACTTCCCTTTGTAATGTATCGTCTCTAGCTTCAGCCCTCTGTTATAAACCCTTTTCTTTTGATATGCCATGCATGCACACCTTTAGAGACGTCAGACCAGGCAATTCAGATGAATAAATAAAGATATTTTGCTGAGGTAGTTTCAGGTAACATGTAACAGTTTACAAACTTTCCTATACAAAGCTCTCTGGTGCCCCATGAAGTGACCATACCTTAAAGTGGAAGTAAACCCTCCTATCATTTTCACTCAAGGAAGCTGCCATCTTGCCTTATGTTTAATATTCAACTGCCATGATGCTGCACATATGATCACTTATGACGCTAGCCATTGGATGGTTTGACAGTTTGGTTGTCAGCACAAGCAAGGTGACAGTTACCTTCCCGAAACGTGCCAGGAATGCAACCGTTTTTTTGAAACTGTTAAATCAATGAGTTTACTACCACTTTAAGCAGATGGTAGAAAGCGATCCTTTAAAGTCCATGATTTGGTAAAAAAAACCTCATAAGGCAATAAGTCTATGACTGGCAGTCCATAAAGATCCACAGGTTTCAGACCCCACTGGGGTCTCTGACTGGGTTCCAAGCAACTCCCAAGGTGGTAATCCACTCTGACAGAGCAACAGCTACATTATGGCAGCCTTTCCCTGGACCAAATTCCCAGGGCACTAGCGAGCCCCCATGTATATGGTATGACCTGCAGGGGGCAGTAACCTTCTGAAAAGAGAAGGAAACTTAGCCAGCAGCCTTAACCCTTCCTTCTCAAACACCTCCAGCTCAGCTGGTCAACCTGCGGCAACATCTATACATTGTAACAATTTGCAACATGGTCAACCTTGTTAGCCTGCATGAACACAGCAAAAGAAAACTGTTAACACTTCAGAACCCTTATGGAAGTACTTGCTACACACTACTAAGGAACTGAGCTGTGGATAAAAGTTTTAGCCATGGTAACAATAATCAAAATAATCATAATCATAAATGTACTGTATATTATGACAAAATTACTAATGTTATTACACATAATTACCCTATAACCTTAAGTGCCCATTCACACTACCGTGACTTGTCAGCCTGACAAGTCGCGGTCCATGCAGTGCTATGGGAACCGTTCTATTGGGAGCGACACCAGTCGCTTCGACTTAGAAAGTAGTTCCTGTACTGATTCAGGGCGGCAGGTCGCCCCCAAAGTCATGCCGCGGTAGTGTGAACCGGCACTAAAGTAATTGTAAAGTCTCATTTTTTTTTTTAAACTAACAAACATGTTATACTTATACTTACCTCCGCTATGCAGTTGGTTTTGCACAGAGCAGCCCGGATCCTCCTCTTCTCGGGTCCCTCTTTGGCTCTATTGGCCCCTCTCTCCTGTTGAGTACCCCCACAGCAAGCAGCTTGCTATGGGGGCACCCGAGTCGAGTCACAGCTCTCTGTGTTTATTCAGACACAGAGTCGCCACCCGGCCCCATCCCTTCTCTCTCCTGATTGGCTGAATGATTTTGATTGACAAAAGCGGATGCCAATTGCGCCGCGCTGCTGTCTCAGCTAATGAAGAAGGGAGTCCCAGGTAGATTAGACGCTCCTGCAACATCGTTGGATAAAGACTGGCTCAGGTAAGTATTACGGGGGCTGAGGCAGGCTGCTACACACAGAAGGTTTTTTTTTTTTTTTATCTTAATGCATAGAATGCCTAAAGATAAAAAAACTTCTGCCTTTACAATCCCTTCAATAAAAACCTCCATTTTCTAAACATCACAATTTAAATTTGTTTTGCCTCTTTCTTCGTCATGTAAAAAAAAAGCTGAAATTCATACAGTGCGTGAGATCCACTTGTAATGATCCATGTAGGAGGGTGGGCCTAGGAACCCAGGTGCAAAGATGTCTCTGCCGGAGTTTGGGAGTGATACTGTATATGAAGCCACTGGGTGACTTAACCTTCTGACATCTGCATGCAGTATTCATGATGGGATGGTATAAAAAGGATCACATGTGTCAGCCTTATCCCTGTACTGGGTTGCTGGTTATGCAGTTTAGGACTAAAAATATGTGTAATTTACTGCATGAGTACCTTTCTTGACACATTTTATGGAATCTATTAGGGACATTTGCGAAACACACGTTCATTTTGGTTGAATAAGAATTGGAGCAGTTTGTCAGATAGACACAAGAAAGTATACAAAGTACACATCAAACCAAGGATAAACAACATAAGGAACATGCACACCCTCAATATACACAGGAGAAGATACACAGAGAAAGAGTACACACTGCATTTACAACATACAAATGCAGCATACGGATTACACAGAATGTACACAACAAACATTGCATTAAACACACACAATATTCACAGCACTAAAGATACACAGCATAGGAAATATGCAGAATACACAACACAGCTGCAAACAAAGCACATACGGGACACACAGCAGAGAATACAGAATGCACATAGCATACAGCAGCTTTTGGCCTGCAGTTCAGCTTTAAATACGGCAGCTATTGCAGGTTACAATATTTATTTAACAACATTTGGAAGGGTGAAGTAAGAAGTCCTCTTGTCATTGACGATTCTGGGGCTTCAGAAATGATTATTAGGAGTGATAATGTAGCAGCCATATTTTTAAGAGCCAATTTCATTATTTAGCCATGGACATACACCCTCTAATTAGACAAAGCCCATTTGGGCCATAGTACATTGCTGATTGGCTCATTGCTATACATTATGACTCTGGTGCACCCACAATGTTACACCATGGTTTCCCATGCTGTAAATTGTTACCAGTAAAATTGTTAAACTGAAGTTGTTGGAAAACCCCCGAGACCCTCCTAAAAGAGGTTTAAATAAAGTCAGAATTTTGAGTTGAAAAGTCCAAATTCTGAGGTTAAAAATCAGACTTCTGAGATTAAAAGTTACATTTCTGATAGTAGACTCTAAAACTAAAATTTCTTACTTTAGGTATTTCGAGTTTTGAAGTCATAATTCTGAAATTATTGTCAGATTTCTGAGATTCAAAGTTAGAATTTTGAGTTTCAATATCAATTCTGGGATTAAAAGTCAGAATTCTGAGTTTCAAAGTCAGAATTCTGAAATTTAAAGTCAAACTTTTAATCTCAGAAATCTGACTTTAAAACTTAGAGTTCTAAAATTATTTGAGAATTCTTACTACTTAGGTATTTCCATTTTTTATGACACACAATATTAGAGTAACAGTTTATGAAATGCAACATTTCAGTAAAAAAATACACTAAAGTGAAATAAGGGCACATATATGCAATATTTGGCCCATTTTTTAAATAAAATAAAAAAGGTGGGGTTGCACCAAGTAAATAGATACCCAACATGTCAAGCCTTAAAATTGTGTGTGCCGGTGAAAAGACAAACGTTGGTATCCTATATTTTACATAGGCAATGCTTTAAAAGCCCCTAGAGATCATCAGTTTAGAGTTAACTGTAAATAATTGGTCTACAATTATTGTTCTTTCTCTGGCATGCATAACATGTAAAATGTATAGCACAATTAATAATTTGGATGTAGACCCCCCCCCCCCCCCGATGTTTGCATTTATGTTCGTACGTGTGTGTGTGTGTGAGGGCCTCAAAACCTTTTGAGGGGATTTTAAATTCTTGGGTGTAACTTTAATTTTTTACACTTTAGTTTGGAGTTGTGTATGTAAAACCTCTTGTTACCATCGTCATAAAAGGGTTAATCATAAAGATTTGATTCTAAAACTTGGGATTCTGACTTTTAAAAGTAGAATTCTGATTTTTAATCTCAGAATTCCGGCTTTTAATCTCAGGATTCTGACTTTGAAACTCTGACTTTGAATCACAGAATTATGTTTTATAATCTCAGAATTCTGATTTCTAAACACAGATTTTTTACTTAAAAGTCATAACTTAGTTATAGATATTTATTTTAGGATAGCTGCAGGGCCCTTCAATTAACACTATATGAGTGGTATAACAAGTGACAGACTTTTCTGAATTAGTAATTTAAGGAATAGTCACTTTGTTAGTAACAGATACCCATGCATATATTTCGAAATGTACAGCATATTTAAATGTACACACCGTAAATAAAACAGGAATTAAATCTGAAAAAAATCACTTTTCACCTCGACATTGCTATTGTGCACCAGCCAACCCCGCACCCTAGTGTGTAATACAGAAGAATTCTAAAACACAACCCCCAAAATATTCTCACTGTCCCACCAATATAATGTAAAAAATATCCAGTACTGCTACAATTCTCACCACCACCAATCAGATTCATACAATACCATCTTTAGAAATTTTTATTTAAAATTCCATGTTAAAAAAAAATGCAGATCCCACAGTGCAAAGTGGTATGTGGGAGCAAATATGACAGATCCCAGATAAATGGACTTTAAGGCTGGATTCACACTGTGTGCAGAGCGGCTGTCAGCAGGGGGTCCGGTGCGTCCCTGTTCACCGTTTCAGGTCTGAATTAGGGTGCTTTGAGTCCCTGAGTCCATCAATCCTGACCAACTTCAATCAGTTCTGTGCTCCATTTTTAATAACTTGACTGAAAGACCTACATAGTCAACCATTTAATTTGTAAGGGCTCACCGAGTCCTTAGAATGAAACCATCTGACAAAGCACCTCCAACAGACATCATATGCTGTCTTCAGAGTTTCTCCCTTAAAGAAGAAATCTTAAGCCAAGCAAGAAAGAACGATCAAATCACATTTATTGGTAATATAATTGCCCTATTTTAGGATCTATCCCCTATCACACTGAAGAATAGGAGAGCTATGCGCCTCCTATTGGCCTTGCTCAGGGAAAAAGGCATTACCTATAAATATATATTCCCTTTTGCCCTACAAGCCACCTCAGATGGGAAACACTACATTCTGCGGATGCCGGATGAAATCCCTGATTTTTGTGTGGACCTAAACATACCATACACAGAACTACCTAATTGGTATGCAGATTTCCGAATATCTTTAGTGGACCGTAGCCCCATCAATACACAGAATTCCTCTCTAGTCAAACCTCCGGTAAAGAAAGGCAGATATGGCAAACAATTAAGCCAGGGAGAGGGACACTCTCCATTTCCTTCCAAACAATCCTGACATTGTGACAAAACCTGAAGACCACCAGAACATATCTGCAGGAAAACCGAATTTTAACATAGTGCCACAGTGTTGCACTGTCTTTGTCCTCCCAATCTCCAATGTAGCCGCATTATGTTTCATCCTGACATTTTACACTTTCACAGATCTTTCTCAGACAGTATGAAAGTTTTTCTATAAGAGGTTTTTTTTTTTCTCTTGCTCTGTGGATGTTATTGGCTCAAAATGGGTCTGTGTGGGTTCCTATTAAAGACAAGGAGTTCAATTCACCGAATGTTCAGCTGTAGACGCGTCTGTGTACCTTCTATGGCACAACAATTCAATCTACCTATGGTTTCACTGAACATAGATGGTTCTCTCTAGTTTTCCATCAGGAGTATAGTTACGGAAACTAGACTCATGAGTACTACATTATACAACTCATGGGGTTCTCATCATCTATCTTTTCACCTCAGGTGATTACACCTTTGGACGTCTAAGGTAGAACTTACATCGACCCACCACAAACTAGACCACTCTGGAATGCCACTTGAACGGAATGAAAATCTTACACAGTTATAATATTCCTTTTTTTTTCTCCTTCTTGATTGCTACAGTCTTACTGTTTTCTTTATTGTAATGGTAAGCATAAAGTATTACGTTATATTCATTGGATGATATGGGCGAGTCTATATCATAAATTGTCTTACTCCTTCCCAGGGGCTTGCCACGTAGGCATGTGCTTGAAGGCCCTATGCTTGGGTGGCAACATTTAATGTACAGCCAGAAATATTGTATAATTTCATAAATAATTAAAAAATTAGGCTGTGGGTCTCTCCAGAATAGCTCTTATATTTGTGTAGTTATTTTATTGTTGGTCATTGAATAGAAGATAAGATTGTTTTCTCAACACGGACCTTCCCCCTGGCTTGGGTTCAAAAACATTTCTCACTACTGACTCAACACCATTATTAGTCACACATTGCATGAACACAGGTTGGTTTAAATCATATGAGGAGCTGCAGAGTGGACTCTCACCCCTTACTTTTCCCCACTGAAGGTACAGGCAAATTTGCCACTACTTTTTTTCCTCCGAGAAAAAGGATAACATGACTAGACCCCTGATGCCATTTGAATATTTGCATGACTGGCAACCATACCGAAAAAAACAACTTCCCTGATGTACTCACTTCTCCAAAAAGCAGACACAATGGACCAGGCCGGGTTTAGAGGTAAATGGGAAATCTGCTCTCCAACATCACTTCTCAGACACACAATGGGAGAATGCTTGTATTCTAGCACACAAATGTTCAATCAGCACAAGACTACAGGAAAATTCCTAAAAAGAACTGACACAATGGTTAGCTACACCAGTGAAAGTGAAAAAGTGGTACCCACAGGCCTCTGACTTGTGTTGGAGATGCGGTGAGGAGAAAGGAGACATGTTACACATCTGGTGGGAGTGCCCAAAAATAGCTTCCTACTGGAGTAAGATCAATGAAATGATCCCCCATATAACTGGCACTAAACTTAAGCTTACTCCAGCCTGTTGCCTTCTACACATCTCTAATTACCCCTTAAATAAATATAAACGCTCATTGACCAAACACCTCCTGAACGCTGCGAAGTCCCTGATCCCTAAACTCTGGAAAACATCATTGGTTCCCTTGGTTAGAGAGTGGATTTGTTCAGTAAACAATATCTCTGAGATGGAAGAGACACTTGCTATTGGTCATGAAAGCTCCAGCAAATTCCATAAAACATGGTGGTCCTGGATTCAATTCAAATACTTTGATTCATATGATAGCTTGATAACGGGCTGAACACACTACTGGTGTCTTGGTATTATATTCAGTAATATAGATCTCAAATTTCTGTGATTTATGATAAACTCTTCATAATTTTGCGATTTACATACGCTTTGGTAACTCCCAAAGCAGACACGCTAACCTACTACTCTTCTCCCTCCCTTTTTTTTTCTTTCCTCCCCTTCTCTCTGATATTATATCACTACTTCCTCACTATTTTAGCTCTCCCAACCACACTAAAGTCCCTCGTCACTTTATTACCTAATTTAAACAACAGACTTCAATGCTAATATTTGCATAATGATGTTTAGACCTGGTTCACATTAGCGCGACTTGTCAAGCGACTTGCCAGCCTGACAAGTCGCGCTTCCTCGCGGTCCATTGACCGCTACAGGACCCGTTCTAATAGAAGCGACACAAGTCGCTCCGACTTAGAAAAAGGGTCCTGTACTACTTCGGGGCGACCTCGGAGCGACTTGCATAGACTTCCATTATGTGAAGTCCCTGCAGGTCGCTCCGAAGTCGTGGTGCAATGTAATGCACAAGTCGCCCCCGAAGTAGTAAGGAGTCGTGTCACGCTAATGTGAACCGGCTCTTATTCTTGACATATGTATGCTTTACCTTAACCTTTGTCACTCACAATGTAACTAAGCAAATGTTGCTGTCATATGTTAATGACTTGAATGTTTCAATTGTTACTTGAATACACTCAATAAAATCTTTGATTGTTAAAAAAAAACAAAAAACGAATAGCGTCTTGAGCTTTTTGGGTGTTACTAGTTAAAATTAAACAATAGCTATAAGTTTTGAAATTGTGAATAGAGTAGTCAGTTACTTTTTATTCATGGAGATGGAGAAGGAAGTGAGAGGAAATCTTTACAATGTAAGGGGCTTTGTTATCTTAGACACTTGTTACCAGAACGGGTGTCCTCATTGAAAGATTTACCCTCGTTTCTTGTTCTGGTGTCAGTTGCAAAATTTTGGATTTCCTGTCACTTTCTGTCCTGGTGTCCAACAGTCAACCAGAGAAATGGAAAGGGGTAATCTGCCTAGCAGTATATGTGTAATTTTAGAATGTTAATGAAGTGCCGTTATCATTGTTATTGCTTTACAAAGCACTAACATCCCCTGTGCAGCTATAAATAGTGAGCATTACCTACAGGGAACTGTGTGATTTAATAGAAGAACGTCCCGGTTGGTGGTATGGTAATAAAAGAACATACAGTTTATTCACATTGAGAGGTGAGTTCGGAGAGGAGCTCTATATAAACACAGTATGCTTCTAATTATTTTTGTTTTCATATATCTATAGGGGGCTCTTTAATCTTCACTGAGATTAGCAAAAAAGAATGAACTATAAATATTATCTTTCATCACATACTGCTTTTACATGAGCTGTAAATCCAATGTAAACAAGGAACAAAAGTAGTAAACTGTCATTATGCTGTTCATTTTAGACAGTATTTAAAGGAACAGTCCAACTAAAACCCCGAAAAAGCATAGTCCACCTAAGGCCCCTTTCACACTTGTGAGACTTGTCCTGTGTCTTGGGACTGCAAAATCGCATGACAAGTTGTACCCTATGATTTCCAATGAGTATTATTTAAATCTGTGTGACTTCAAGTCGCAGCGACTTCAAAGGAGTTCCTGCACTATTTTGGTCTGACTTTGATGCCACGTGAGGTCAATAGACCTCAAGACTACATAGGTGTTGCTTCAAGTCGCGTGTCAAAGTCACATCAAAGTGTGAAAGGGGCCTAAAACCAATTTCACACCCAACTTCAGCTAAATCATATTATTTATTTTGAATATATTTACTGCTGTTTGTGTCCCTGTTGGGGAGATTTTTCCTCATTTCCTGTCAATAAAGGAAGTTATGAGAAAACATTTTTTTTTTTGCTGCCTTCTTGTCCCAGTGACAACTACTAACCTTATTTTACTGTATGGGCATCACATTGGAGGCATGTGAGGCACATTGAAGAAGTGAAGTGTAACTAAAGGAAACATTTCATTTTTTTTGCTGTCTGTGCCCCTGTTAGGGAGATTCACCCTCTCTATTTGTCCTGTTAACTGTTATCAGGGCTCAAAATTTTAAGTTCTGAGCTACTAGCCAGGCCCTAAGAGTTACTCGCCACCAGTTGTCCCACCCACCCTACCCTGCCCCACCCCTAATTCCGCCTCTAAACACACCCTTGTAAATTATCTCATGAAATCACACTGTTAAAGCAGAAAAAAAAAATCTGCCATTAGTTCGCCCCCTACACAAAACACTAAACAGTTACTACATTTGTGAAATTCCTTACCATTGAAGATAAAAGTCTAACTGAATTTTCGGGAAGTCAACTCTCTAATTCAAACGATTACAGCCTCTCATCCCCAGCCTCACTGCTGAGCACACAGACAGATGACAATCTTAGAAATGTAAAGCATGCATTTATTGTAGTCTACATTAATTAATGATTGAGTTCTCCCTTGTCTAGGCTTTCTGTTACTGGCTGTGGCTGCCACCTTCCCATGCCATCTCTCCCCCTCCAGCCATAACAGGAGATAAACATATTGTCCTTACATGCTTTATTTAATCAGTACTGAACTGTAGACACATGCCCATAATTATACATTTTACCCACTATATTCAGCTGCAATTCGGTATTAGAAATAATCCTCCTCCTGCAGCTTTGAGGTTTTTCTAACAGCATTCAATGCTTGTAAAATGAATGTGTGCACATCCCCAGCCACACCACAGAAAGAGTCCAGACATGCTGATTTACATTAGCATAAGAAAAAAACAAAAAAGTGCCGTGCTAACTTACTAGTCAAAAACACAATAATGGTGGGAACCTCTAATGTATGGAAATCTCAAAGAACTTCAATATTACCACAATAGCATTATCTGTGATATATAACATATAATACGCATCAAACTGAAAATAAGACATAAAACAATGAAACTTGGCAGTGTTGGTGGAAACCCCTCCTATAGATAATTGGCAGTGAACAGTGTCAGTAGGGCAGTGGATGGTGTCAGTAAAGCTTATCAAAGCAGCCTCAAAAGTGCCCATCAGTGCAGCATCATCAGTGCCCATCAGTGCAGCCTATCAGTGCCCATCAGTGCAGCATATCAGAGCATATCAGTGCAGCAAATCAGTGCAGCCTTATCAGTGTAGCGTCAACAGTGTAGCTTATCGATGCCCATCAGTGCAGCCTCATCAGTGCCCATCAGCGCAGTCTCATCAGTGTCCATCAGTGCAGCATCATCAGTACCCATCAGTGCAGCTTCATCAGTGTCCATCAGTGCAGCTTATCAGTGCCCCATTAGTGCAGCTGCATTAATGCCAATCAATGCAGTCTCTTCAGTGCCCATCAGTGCAGCCTATTAGTGCCCATCAGTGCAGCATATCACTGCAGCCTCTTCAGTGTCCCTCAAATCAGCTTATCAGTGCCCCATCAGTGCTGCCTCATCAGTGCCCATTAGTGCAGCTTCATCAGCACAGCTTATCAGTGCCCATAAGTGAAGCCTCATTAATGCCTATTAGTGCAGCTTTATCAGTACCCATAAGTGAAGCCTCATTAGTGCCCCTCAGTGCAGCTTCATCAGTGCCCATCAGTGCAGCTTCATGAGTGCCCATCAGTGCAGCATATCAGTGCTGCCCTAAGAGTGCAACCTCATCAGTGCCAATCAGTGCAGCTTATCAGTGCCAACAAGTGTAGCCTCATCAGTGCCAACAAGTGCAGCCTCATCAGTACCTATCAGCGTAGCTTCATCAGTGCCCATCAGTGCAGCTTATCAGTGTCAATAACTGCAGCCTCATTAAACCCCATCAGTGCAGCATATCATTGCCCCTCATTGCAACTTCATCAATGCCCATCAGTGCATCATATCAGTGCCCCTCATTGCAGCTTCATCAGTGCCTATCAGTGCAGCCTCATCAGTTCCCATTAGTGCAGCATATCAGTGCCCAACAGTGCAGCTTATCAGTGCTGTCTCATCAGTGCCCCTCAGTGCAGCTTATCAGTGGCCATAGGTGTAGCCTCATCAGTGCCCATCAGTGTAGCATATGAGTGCCCATCAGTGCAGCCTATTAGTGCAGCTTATCAGTGCCATCTCATCAGTGCTCTTCAGTGCAGTTTATCAGTGCCCATAGGGGCATCTTCATCAGTGCCCATCAGTGCAGGATATCAGTGCCCATCAGAGCAGCATATCAGTGCAGCTTATTAGTGCCCCTCAGTGCAGCATATAAGTGCCCATCAATTCAGCAGGGATCACAGGGAGGAATCGCAAGGATTGGCAGCTGAATCTTACAGTGTGGGGATCTCCCGCTGTGACACAGCTGGTATATACAACACCAGCCGCTTTCAAACAAAGCCCCACCTCCTGAACCATCAATGGACCCGTGTACTGACTATTACAGGAGCTGATCTAGAGGGCGGGACTTTATATACCAGCTGTGTCACAGCGGGAGATCCCCGCTCTGTGCGATCCAGCTGGCAATTCTCACGATTGTTGTGATCCCCGTGATGCAGTGACGAATGGCTAGCGGGTGGGAGGTGTTGGCTGGGGTGGTTGAGGGCAATGATACGTCCGGGACGGGGACACCATCTCCAATGGGCATACTGGGGGTCTGTGAGTCCAGTCCGTCCACTACAGCAAGCAGGGACAGAAGTACATCCCTGCTTGCTGTGGAGAGAACTACATATGGGGTGTGCCAAGATTGGTGGCTGAGGGAATAGCAGCCACCGGTCTTACAAACAAGAAATCACAGGGCAGTAACGGTTTTATTTGAAAATCATCAGGCTGTTACAGAGCAACTAGAGAGCAAGGACATGGGAAAAAAGTTTTTTCCTGAAATTCTGCTTTAAATATTTTATGCAGTATTAAGTTACAAAAATAAATATTAACATTAACAATTTTAACCGGGTTGCCGACCACACGCCCCCTTTTTACTGCAGGAGTGTGGCTCTCCCAGGGAAACCGGCGTAGGTCTACGTCGGTCGTGCACCTGCAGCTAGGGGGCCCATCAGCGGGGAAGCTGATGCACGGGCAGGTGGCTCTGATTGCCGCCTGACACCCGCGATTGTTCCCCGCTGAGAGAGAAGGATGGGTAGCTGTTGTAAACACAGCTGACCGTTAGTCTCCCTGGAATGATCACAGAGTCTCTATGGTCATTCCACAAGCCACGTCCCCCACAGTTAGAAACACGCCCCTAGGTACACATTTAACCCCTTGATCACCCACACTGTTAACCCCTTCCCTGCTAGTGCCATTATTACAGTAACAGTGCATATTTTTAGCACTGATTACTGTAGTAATGTCACTGGCCCACCAAAAGTGTCAAAAATGTCAATCAGGGGTCCGATCTGTCCGCCGAAATGTCGCAGTCCCGCTAAAAATCGCAGATCGACACCATTACTAGTAAAAAAAAAACCCAATAAAAATAACATTAATCTTTCCCCTAGTTAGTAGATGCGATAACTTGTGTGCAAACCAATCAAAATACGCTTATTGCAATTTTTTTTTACCAATATGTAGTAGAAAACAAATTGGCCTAAAATGTTAAAAAATTTAGATTTTTTTAATATTTTTTTGGGAATGTTATATAGCAGAATGTGAAAAATATTGTTTTTTTTTTTTTTCAGAATTGTCGCTCTTTTTTTGTTTATATTCAAAAGTAAAAATCGCACAAGTGATCAAATACCACCAAAAGAAAGCTCAATTTGTGGGAAAAAAAAGGACATCAATTTTTTTTAGGTACAGCGTCGCACAACTGCGCAATTGTCTGTTAAAGTAACGCAGTGCCGAATCGCAAAATATGGCCTGGTCATTAAGGGGGCAAATCCATCCGGTCCAGAAGTGGTTAACAATAGTAATATAAAGCATATTTCATCGATCTGACTGTGATAAATAAAATAAGGGTAAAATATGATTGACTACTATGGACACTGTACACATCATTACTGCCTTGTTAACCACTTAAGGACAAGAGGATTTGGCTGCTCAATGACCAGGCCCCATTTTGCGATTCGGCACTGCGTTATTTTAACAGACAATTGCACGGTCGTGCAATGCTGTACCCAAACGAAACTGACATACTTTTTTTCCCCACAAATAGAGCTTTCTTTTGGTGGTATTTGATCACCTGTGCGATTTTTACTTTTTGCGCTATAAACAAAAAAATAGCCACAATTTTGAAAAAATTACAATATTTGTCACATTTTTTATATGAAAGAAACTCTCCAAAAAAAAATTGTAAAAATCTAATTTTTTTTATCATTTTAGGCCAATTTGTTTTCTGCTACATATTTTTGGTAAAAGAAAATCGCAATAAGCGTATTTTGATTGGTTTGCACAAAGGTTATTGCGTTTACTAACTACGGGAAAGATTTATCTAATTTTTATTGTTTTATTCTTTTACTAGTAATGGAGGCAAATTGTGATTTTTTTTGCGGGACTGCCACATTACAGCGTACAGATCAGACCCCTAACTGACATTTTTTACACTTTTGGGGGTACCAGTGACATTACTACAGTAATCAGTGCTAAAAATATACACTGTTACTGTAAAAATGACACTGGCAGGGAAGGGGTTAACATTACTGGTGATCAGTGAGTTAGATGTATCCCTAGGGGCGTGATTCTAACTGGAAGGGGGCGTGGCTTGTGAAGTAATCACAGAGACATGCAATCCTATATAGCAGGATTACATAGCCTCTGTGATCACTTCAGGGAGAATGACAGACGGCTGTGTTTACATCAGCCGTCTGTCTTTCTCTCTCAGCTGCGGGAGATCACGAGTGGCCAGCGGCCATCGGAGCCGCTGGTCACACGCACTGGCT
This sequence comes from Pelophylax lessonae, assembly GCF_965119305.1. NCBI lineage: Eukaryota > Metazoa > Chordata > Amphibia > Anura > Ranidae > Pelophylax > Pelophylax lessonae. The sequence continues at coordinate 791,526,639 of NC_138768.1, read as the reverse complement.
TCCTAGCTGATGAGCGACATCTAGAGTGTCCTGAGCGAGCGACGTAACATAATGTTGCTTTGCCCAGGAGCTTCTGCCCGCCGCAGTAAAACTGCGGTGGGCGGTCATTATGTGGTTAAGTAAATATTTTAATTCTATATTTAACCACTTCTGCTCCGAAAAGTTTTACCCCCTTCATGACCAGGCCATTTTTTGCGATTCGGCACTGCATTATTTTAACTGTAATTTTTAGATTTTGCGCTATAAACAAAGAAAGAGTGACAATTCTGAAAAAAAAAAAAAAAAAAACACAATATTTTTTACTTTCTGCTATATAACATTCCGAATAAAAAAAAAATCTAATTTTTTTTATCAGTTTAGGCCAATTTGTATTCTGCTATATATTTTTGGTAAAAAAAAAATCACAATAAGCACATTTTAATTGGTTTGCGCAAAAGTTATAGCCTTGTTCAAACTAGGGGATAGATTTTTGGACTTTTTATTTATTTTTTTGTTTTTAATTAGCTGAAACACATGATCTCTCTGTGCCTGTGTGACAAAAGAGCCGCCTGCTTTGTTTACATAGGCAGGCGGCTCTCCTGTCAGTTTCTGTGAAGATCGCGGGAGGCCGGCGGCGATCGTGCCGCTCCTCCCGCGGTCTGACTCCCGCTGTGTCTAATCACAGCGGGAGCGTGGCTCCGGCGGCGCACGCGTGCTAAGAGAATAACAGGGGGCGGAGGAGGAAAATTGTTTCGCGTTCAACCCTGCCTGCTGGTGGCGCCCGCCCACGTCTCCGATGCAGCTCCACACTCGCCCTCAGCTTATTTCCTGGTGGAATTGTGCACATATACCCAGGTATATACAGTATAGTTTATAATAAAGATATCTCCAGATGAATGTTGCAGCGAAATTAATTTGCAGGGGCCCCGAGCATGATTGCAATGTGGCGTCTGTCTTTGTGTCGGAGACCTGAAGACAATATTATCAGTAATGGTGAGATCCAATTGTCCAACCAGCCTGGAAAGCAGAATTTTACCATTTTACCAGCAGAAACCGTTGTGTGGCACAGGAAATCAGAGTTAGTCTACCTATTCTGCATCTTAGTCCCTAGTAGTTTCTAATCTCTCATGCAACTGGACCTCTAACTACTAGAAATGGCCTTTGGATGCCTAACCTGGCTCTAGCCTATGCTGGTTATTGAGCCCTAAGCTACAACTAGCTGTAGAATCCCAGACCTGGACAGGGCTAACTAAAATACCAGTCCCTGCCCTTGAGGAGCTTGCAATCTAAGGTCCATAACTCACATTTATACATACACATACAAGGGGCAATTTAAACAGGAGTCAATTAACCTACCGGCATGTCTTTGGAGTGTGGTAGGAAACCACAGTACCTAGAGGAAACCCATGCAGGCACAGGGAGCACATGCAAACTTTGTGCAGGTAGTGCTGTGGTTGGGATTCAAACCGATGACCCTAGTGCTGCTAGGCAGAAGTGTTAACACTGTGCTGCCCACATGCAGCGGAAGATACCTACACCGTAATCCTCTGTACCCTGTTCTTGTAGATCAAAAGAGGGATCCCCCTTGACCCAGCTTACATAAATGACTGGAGGTCATTAGTCAGGGATGAGAGGCATTAAGCACGGGCTTCACCCAAACTGCCAGTAAATTAATTTTCTATAAAAAATTTGAATCGGTCAATATTGAATTATTTTGAATCCTTCTTTTCTAGGGATGAGCTTTGAGTTCGAGTCGAGGCTACGTTCGATTCCAGCATCGGTCCTTCGATCGTTCGCCGAATGACGAACAAATGTGCTTCTTCGCGGGAAATTCGAGTTTACCATAATACATTGCACGCCATGCCAAAGCATGCACCCTGACCTCATGCTTTGGCCAATCAAATGATCTCTGCCATGATTGGACTAAAGGCAGGCTGCCTTTAGCCAATCATGGCTCAGGGGCCTAGTACACGCCCCACACTACATAAAGGCCATTCGCGCAGCCGCAGCGTGTATTGTCATTGTGCGGGCGATGAGACAGGGACAGGCACGCGATTCAGACAGGGAGAGAGTCGTTTTTTTTTTTTGAGTCAGACAGTGCAGAGACATTCCTAGCAGTGTAGGGAGGGCCAGGTTCCTGTATGAGGTAGGAAGTTTTTTATTTCTTTACATCGTATCAGACAGTATAGCGCTAGTGAGTGAGTAGCAGTATAGGGAGGGCCAAGGTTCCTGTGTGAGGTAGTGAGAGCTGTTCTTTCTTTACATCAGATACCAGTCACAGTATTGTTCATCAGTCAGTTTCTGCAACATTCTATAATATTCACAGACCTCTAGGAATAGAGATCACTTCAGATATCAGCCAGAGTGACCATTGCTCAATTGTGGAATTTTCTATAGGGATCACAGACCTCTAGGAATAGAGATCACTTCAGATATCAGCCACAGTAACCATTGCTCAGCTGTGGATCTTTCTATAGGGATCACAGACCTCTAGGAATAGAGATCACTTCAGATATCAGCCACAGTAACCATTGCTTAGTTGTGGAACTTTCCATAGGGATTCGATGGCCTTGCGGTTCGCTGCGAATTTTGCTTGTTCACAAATTCGCAAGAAGTCGGACTTTTGCCGATGTTTGCGAATATGTCCACGCCGCCATTTTCTTTTTCATTCAGAAGAACTTTGACCCATGACACAGCCGTCAGGTGGAACGGGACAGCCAATTAAAACATTTCAGCACATGGACATGCCCCCTACCCTATAAATAGACCTGAGCTCTCGGCCATTTCACATTCTGCATTTTGTAAGCGTAGAGAGAGGTTGCCTGTGCTCATCAGGGAGAGATTGCCAGACACAAATAGCTCTGTGAAGATCCACAAAAATCCTTTTCCGGGCTGGTATTTTGGTATAGGTCTAGTCTCTCTTCAGTATAGGGTCAGGTATCCAGTCTGTGCTTAGGGGCAGTTAGAGATCGGCATCTGCAGTGACACAAATCGCTCTGTTAATGTCCACAAAAGTCATTTAAAGGGCTGCAATTTTGTTATAGGTCTATTACAGTCTCTTCAGTATAGGGACAGGTATCCTGTCTGTGCTTTAGGGGCAGTTAGAGAGATCGGCTGCAGTCACACAAATCGCTCTGTTAATGTCCATAAAAGTCATTTAAAGGGCTGCAATTTTTGGTATAGGTCCAATCTCTTTTCAGGTTAGGGGCAGTTAGAGATCAGCATCTGCAGTGACACAAATCGCTCTGTTAATGTCCACAAAAGTCATTTAAAGGGCTGCAAATTTTTTGGTATTGCTGTGCAGTGCACTAAAAAGGGGGGGGGAGGGGGGTAATCCACAGTATAATATACTTTGTAGAAAGCATATTATAGTGGATTAGTAGTATTATTGTGCACTGTGCAGCATTGTGACAGGTGTGGTGTCTGAGCGTTGCTGCAGCTCTGACGGGAATAATAAAGGGGCACTCTGCCCGCAATATTAAAGGGGCACTCTGATGGGAATAATAAAGGGGAACTCTGACCACAATATTAGAGGGGCACTCTGACCGCAATATTAAAGGGGCACTCTGATGGGAATAATAAAGGGGAACTCTGACCACAATATTAAAGGAGCACTCTGACGGGAGTAATAAAGGGGCACTCTTACCGCAATATTAAAGGGGAACTCTGACGGTAATAATAAAGGGGAACTCTGACCGTAATATTAAAGGGGCACTCTGACGGGAATAATAAAGGGGCACTCTGACTGGAATAATAAAGGGGAACTCTGAGCGGGACACATAAAGGGACACTCTGATGGGGACACACTGGATGTAAAGGGGCACTCTGATGGGGACACAATGGATGTAAAGGGGCACTCTGACGGGGACACACTGGATGTAAAGGAGCACTCTGATGGGGACATGGATGTAAAGGAAGGACTCTGACAGGGACACACTGGATGTAAAGGAGGACTCTGATGGGGACACGGACACAGGCTGAATGACAGCGGGGAACACGGGCTGCATGACAGCAGTGACATGGGCTGAATGACGAGGGAATACAGACTGGATGAGGGGGGACACAGGCTGGATGAGGGGGGACACAGGCTGACAGTGTGTTTCTGTCAGAGTGCCCCTTTATATCCAGTGTGTCCCCGTCAGAGTGCCCCTTTTTTGGGGCCTATACAGGCCGACACTTACTTCTGTATCCTGTGAATGCGTAATGTACCTCCAGCCACCAAATACTAAGTTCTTAGCTGTCAGGTAAACCCAAGTGGGCTAATTTTTGGGGCCTATACTGGCCGACACTTACTTCTTTATCCTGTAAATGCCTAATGTACTTTCAGCCACAGAATACTACGTTCTTAACTGTCAGGTAAACCCATGTGGGCTAATTTTTTGGGCCAATACTGGCCGACACTTACTTCTATATCCTGTGAATGCCCAATGAACCTTAAGCCACAGAATATTACGTTCTTAGCTGTCAGGTAAACGCATGTGGGCTAATTTTTGGGGCCTGGAATGGCCAACACTTACTTTTTTATCCTGTGAATGCCTAATTTTTCAGACTGGAATTGAAAATCAATGGGTCTGTAAAGGTTCTGCCAAATTGAGGAATGGATGCGGACCCATTTTACAGATGTGTGAATGGACCCTATATGTATTAGACATGTATTTACCGGCTGCTGTCAGTTCTGGCTGATTTATGAAGAAAAAAAATTTTTTTTTGCTGTAAAAAAATAAATAAAATTTTTAGGGCAACTTTTCCAATTGCAATACTTCTGTTATGACATTGTCCATGTGCTGGGACTATTTGTGCACAGCTAGTACGTCTTTTATGGCTGCAAATATGACCTAAAGGTTTTTAAAGTTCGCCTCCCATTAAAGTCAATGGGGCTCGCCGCAAACTCACGGTTCGCGGACTTTTGAGAAAATTTGAGGCTGACGTTCAAGAACCACACCGGTGTAACGCTCCTGCGTTTTTGTAGTAGGCTGGATTTGCAGCTGCAGAATCTCCACTCAGTAGTCATGTAGAGATGTGTTGAATAGCCAGATCCAACTCTCCAGACTCATCACTGTGGGCCTGTCAGCTTCAGCATACAGATATACACACTCAATAAGATGTTCCTGGAGTGATAGGATGTATATGATAGTATGAAGATGATGTGCTGAAGGGACAGGTGTGAACAGTGACAGAGATGGTAAGCACTTGATAGAAATGTTCAGGAGAGTATTAGATGGTATTAGGTAGAATGCAGATAGGTTAGTAATCGAGTATGGTAACAGGTGGTAAGGACAGCAGATGACAAATACAGGATAGACTAACCCAGTGCAAGGATAGATGGTAGTAGACTCAAGAGCTAGCAATCTATGTAACAGTGCAGATGATAGAATTAGTATGCATAGATAGTAACAGTCCTTATGTGCAGAGGTAGATAGTGTAAGTAAGGTTATGGAGGATTCCCCTGTGGGGTACTTATCACTAGTAAAGTTAGTAGTAGAAGGGTCCAGTAGTGAGGGAGTGATCCAGTAGCGAGATACAGGGATCGGTAGCGAGGTTCCAGTCTGTTGCAAGTAAAAGAGAATAGCTGGAGGTTCCGGCAGCAAGACAAGCTTGTAAGCATGTGGACACACAGGCAGGTTGAATGAACAACGTGAGAGAGAACGCCGGCGGTTGAAATAGCCGCTCTGCGGCGCTCGGCGATGACGTCATCCGTCTTAAAGGTGTATGCGTACCACCTAATTAGAAAGGTGGGACGCATATTGAGAGAAAATGGAAAATAAGGGTACCAGAGGTACCAGAATCTTACAGTACCCCCCCCTTAAGGCCGGCTCCGGAAGGCCTATAGCACTGGTTTCTCCGGGTATTTCGAGAGAAACCTTCGTATAAGCCTAGGTGCGTGAACATCAGAGGTATCCAACCAGGTGTCGTCTTGGGGTCCATAGTTCTTCCATCTTATGAGATACTGGAGTCTTCCTCTGTGGATACGAGAATCCAAAATCTCCTTAATCTCATATTCTTCTCCGCCTTCAACTTGTACTGGAGGTGGAGGCAAGATGGTAGGCCTTATTCCTTGATTAGGAACATGGGGTTTCAGTAGCGACACATGGAAGATGGGATGGATCTTGAGATCTGCTGGTAAGGTGAGCTGTACTGCAGCTTTTCCAATAAGTTTCTTAATTGGGAAGGGTCCCAGAAATAAAGGTCCAAGCTTTTTGCTAGGGATCTTTAATCTTAAATTTCTTGTCGATAGCCAAACGAGGTCCCCAATAGCATACTGAGGAGAAGGTCTTCTACGTAGGTCATAGTACCTTTTTTGTTGGCTATGGGCGTGTGATATAGTGGTATTAAGTAAACCCAGAGAGTCCTTTATTTGGGTAAGATAGTCTGAGGCTACTGGGTTACTTGATGGTAGGATGCGTGGTGGAAGAAGTGTGGGATGAAACCCATAGTTCAAGTAGAACGGACTTTGCTTAGTAGTACTATGGGTTGCGTTGTTATAAGCAAATTCCGCCAGAGGGAGAAGGTCCACCCAATCATCCTGTAGGTATGATGTGTAGCAACGCAGATATTGTTCTATACACTGGTTGACTCTTTCAGTCTGTTCGTTGGTCTGAGGGTGGTAGGGAGAAGTGAGCTTTCGCTCAATCCGTAATATTTGACAAAGAGCTTGCCAAAATTTGGAGATGAACTGTGAACCACGGTCGGATAAAAGAGTCTTTGGAATTCCGTGTAACTTGAACACATGTTTCATCAGTAGTTCCGCTGTTTGTTTAGATGAAGGTAGTCTACGGATAGCGATGAAATGTGCCATCTTTGTCAGGTGGTCCACTGACACTATAATGGTATTAAATCCTTTAGAAGGTGGTAGTTCTACTATAAAGTCTAAGGACACAACTTCCCATGGAACCTGGGGTATTGGTAGACTGCAGAGTAGACCAGATGGTTTTGTAGTGTCAATTTTGGACCTTGCACAGATGTCACATGAAGATACAAATTTTTGTACAGACGTTTTCATATCAGGCCACCAAAACTGCCTAGTAAGCAAATTAAGGGTTTTCGTCATACCCATATGTCCTGCCATGGGCACATCATGTGATAACTCCAAGATCTTGGTGCGCATAGTAGGGGGTATGTAGAGTTTGTCGTTGTAATAGAGAAAGCCTTCTGCATCAGTACTTAGTTGTGGTGGAGGTGAATCCAATCCTATACTGTGCAAAATCTCTTCCTTCAGGGAACGAACAACCCCAATAATATGTTCATAGGGTATTATAGGAATAGAAGGGATTTCGGCGCAGTTATCTTCGGTTAATCGTGATAGCGCATCCGCTTTTTTATTTTTGTCTGCAGGCGTGTAGGTCACTAAGAAGTTGAATCTTAGGAAGAATAATGACCATCGTACCTGCCGGTGGGAGAGAGTTTTGTTAGTCTGGAGGTATTGAAGGTTTTTATGATCTGCATATATGAGTATTGGTAACCGGGTACCCTCAAGTAGATGTCGTCAATTCTCCAGTGCCAGTTTTATGGCAAGCAACTCCTTTTCACCCACTGGGTAATTCACCTCTGGGCTGCTTAATGATTTTGAAAAGAAAGCAACTGGGTGGAGTGGTGAAGTATTTGTTGGTCGTTGGGAGAGAACTGCTCCTACTGCCATATTTGACGCATCTACCTCCAGAATATATTGGAGGGATGGGTCTGGATGGCGTAGTATGGGAGCAGAAGTAAAGCTTGATTTTAACAAGCAGAAAGCTCGATTTGCTTCTTCTGACCATTTGAATGGTTTCTTTATACTTGTCAGTTGTGTGAGAGGTCTCACAATGGCAGAAAAGTTCTTGATGAACTTCCTATAGAAGTTTGAAAATCCAAGGAATCGATGTAATGCCTTACGAGTTGTTGGTATAGGCCAGTCAAGAATACAGGATATCTTGCTCATATCCATCTTAATTCCGGTTTTGGATATGATGTATCCTAGGAATAATATTTCTTCTTTATGAAATAGGCATTTTTTTAATTTCACGTATAGATTGTGTGCGAGTAATCTGGATAACACAAGTCTTACATGTTTTATATGTTCAGAGAGAGATCGAGAATAGATAAGTATATCGTCCAGATATACTACAACACAGACATCAAGTAGGTCTCTAAAGACGTCGTTTATGAACCTTTGGAAAGCTGCGGGAGCATTACACAACCCGAATGGCATCACAAGATATTGGAATAATCCGTATCTGGTTCTGAATGCTGTTTTCCACTCATCTCCGTCACGGATTCGGATTAGGTTGTATGCCCCTTTCAGGTCTAATTTAGAGAAGTAAGTAGCCCCACGCACTTGTTCAATGAGTTCAGGGATGAGCGGTAAAGGATAGCGATCCTTTATTGTAATCGTATTTAATTGCCTATAATCGATAATAGGCCTAAGACTTGAATCCTTATTGCGGACAAAGAAAAGTCCTGCAGCTGTGGAAGAAGTAGAGGGTCTGATGAACCCTTTTGTCAAATTCTCATCCAAGTATTCCTTGAGATGAGAAAGTTCATCCTGTGAAAGAGGATAAACATGACCGAAAGGCAATTTGCTGTTAGGGAGTAGATCGATAGTGCAATCATAATCCCTATGGGGAGGCAACACTTGAGCATTTTTTTCAAGGAATACTTCGGACAGATCCTGATAGCATAGTGGTGCAATCTCATCTGACACCACAGACAGGATCTTTCCATAAGATGGGAGGTTACACGTAATCTCACAATAGTGAGAAGGGAAAGACAAAGTCCGTCTTTTCCAATCTATGATTGGTTGATGTGTGTGTAACCAGGGTAGTCCCAAAATAATAGAAAAATGGGGTGAAGATAGTATATCAAAAGTGGTGGTCTCCATATGAGACTCGTTAGCAGTGACAAGGAGTGCTTGTGTCTGGTTGGTGATTGGACCGGAAGATAGTGGAATACCGTTAATGAAACTAACAGAAACAGGTTTAGGTTTTGAAATAATAGGTATTTTATTTAAGGTAACAAAACATGTATCAATATAGTTTCCACAAGATCCGGTGTCGATCATAGCCTTGGTGGTAATCCTAGTCTGGTCCCACTGCAATGTCAAATGAACAAAGAGATAGGGGTTAGAAAAGGAAGTCGTTAATCCTCCTAGCAAGACATGTGAACACTCACCCTCTTTTTTGCGGACAAGGGGACAGACGCTTATCAAATGATCCGGGGATGCGCAGTACATGCAGAGGTTTCTGGATCTTCTTCTGGCTCGTTCAGTAGTTGATAAAGGTGGGCGTATGGTTCCTACCTCCATGGGAGTAGGGTCAATGGCCGAAATCCGAGAAGGACTAGACAATGGCATTCCCATTTTCTCAGCCTTTCTTTCACGCAGTCGCCTGTCGATGTTGATACTGAGTTGTATTAAGGCATCCAAGGTGCCAGGTAAATCCGCTCGGGCGAGCTCGTCTTTAACAGCTTCTGACAACCCGAGTCTGAATTGAGTTCGCAGAGATGTATCATTCCACCCTGAATCAAGGGTCCATCTACAAAGTCTTCTACAGGTCTCCTTCCTTGTTTTAAAGCCCTCAATTGAATATCAGCAGTACTCTGCCTGTTGGGGTCATCATATAAACTAGCGAGTTCCGCTAGGAATAAAGAATAGGAGTTGAGAAGCTGATCATTTTTCTCAAAGAGAGAGTCTGCCCAGGCCCGTGGATCACCCGTTAAGTATGAGATAACGGTACAGACTTTAATTTGATCAGTAGGGTATGTACGAGATTTTAACAAAAAAAGCAATTGACATGCGTTTTTGAATTCACGAAATTTTTTCCGATCACCTGTAAACACTAGAGGAGGGTTTATTTTAGGTTCAGGGGGTTGAGCAGCAGTAAGCCGTGAAAGACGGGTTACCTGCTGTGTCAGAGTCTGATTTTCTTCTTTTACTTCAGTAAGACCAAGTATTAATGCATTTACTTGTTGTGTTAATTGTGTCACTTGAGTGGGTAATTCTGCTGAATCCATTTTTTAGGTTCGTTCAATCTGTAACGCTCCTGCGTTTTTGTAGTAGGCTGGATTTGCAGCTGCAGAATCTCCACTCAGTAGTCATGTAGAGATGTGTTGAATAGCCAGATCCAACTCTCCAGACTCATCACTGTGGGCCTGTCAGCTTCAGCATACAGATATACACACTCAATAAGATGTTCCTGGAGTGATAGGATGTATATGATAGTATGAAGATGATGTGCTGAAGGGACAGGTGTGAACAGTGACAGAGATGGTAAGCACTTGATAGAAATGTTCAGGAGAGTATTAGATGGTATTAGGTAGAATGCAGATAGGTTAGTAATCGAGTATGGTAACAGGTGGTAAGGACAGCAGATGACAAATACAGGATAGACTAACCCAGTGCAAGGATAGATGGTAGTAGACTCAAGAGCTAGCAATCTATGTAACAGTGCAGATGATAGAATTAGTATGCATAGATAGTAACAGTCCTTATGTGCAGAGGTAGATAGTGTAAGTAAGGTTATGGAGGATTCCCCTGTGGGGTACTTATCACTAGTAAAGTTAGTAGTAGAAGGGTCCAGTAGTGAGGGAGTGATCCAGTAGCGAGATACAGGGATCGGTAGCGAGGTTCCGGTCTGTTCCAAGTAAAAGAGAATAGCTGGAGGTTCCGGCAGCAAGACAAGCTTGTAAGCATGTGGACACACAGGCAGGTTGAACGAACAACGTGATAGAGAACGCCGGCGGTTGAAAAAACCGCTCTGCGGCGCTCGGCGATGACGTCATCCGTCTTAAAGGTGTATGCGTACCACCTAATTAGAAAGGTGGGACGCATATTGAGAGAAAATGGAAAATAAGGGTACCAGAGGTACCAGAATCTTACAACCGGCCGATGTTCGTTCATCACTAATAGGGATCACAGATCTCTAGGAATAGAGATCACTTCAGATATCAGTCACAGTAACCATTGCACAGTTGTGGAACTTTCTATAGGGATCACAGACCTCTAGGTATAGAGATCACTTCAGATATCAGCCACAGTAACCATTGCTCAGTTGTGGAACTTTCTATAGGTATCACAGACCTCTAGGAATAAAGATCAATTCAGATATCAGCCACAGTAACCATTGCTCAGTTGTGGAACTTTCTATAGGTATCACAGACCTCTAGGAATAGAGATCACTTCAGATATCAGCCAGAGTAACCATTGCTCAGTTGTGGAACATTCTATAGGCATCACAGATCATACATCTATAGGATTATAGATTACATCAGATATCAGTGAGAGTATTGATAATCGGTCACTTGCGTACATCTTTAACCACCACAGCTCATATATAGGGCTATCAATTACATCATATCAGGTCATTGAGTATCTATTGGTCAGTTGTGAATACCCTATATTGATCTGTATCAACATCATGTCTGAAAGGCCGACAAGGAGAGGCCGACGCTCACAGGCCAGGAAAAGAGGGCAAGCAGCCTCTGTGTCCATTGTGAAAAGTGGTGGTCACAGTCGACATAGTGCATCCTCTACAGGTGGTGTATGCCCATCCTTTATTTCTGGTGCTGCCCGTGCTATTCATCCACAACATGTGGAAGAGTTGGTGGAGTGGATCAATAAGCAGTCCTCATCCTCCTCTTCCTCTGACACCCACGTTCCCAGTAGTTTGCCTTCCACTTCAGCTGCCAAAGCGCCCTGTTCCACGGGCTCCTTCTCCACAGCTACTCCTTCAGTTGCCCCACTATCATGCACGGAGGAGTCACTTGAACTAGTCGATCATAGTGTGAGTGACATGCTCCTGGAGGATGGGCAGCGATTTGAAAGCTGTGATGTTGGTTCCCAGGTTGATGAAGGGAATAACGTGAGCCTAGAGACAGGGGGTGACAATGACTCACAAGAAACCAGCAGTCATGTTGCCACAGCTGAAGCATATTGCCAAGTTTGCTCCAGTGATGAGGTGGGAGGGGATGATGAGGTCACTGACTGTACTTGGGTGTCTGACAGGATAGAGGAGGAGGAGGAGGGGGAGGATGAGGAGGACGCACAACTCCAACGAGGCAGGATGTGCTCCAGGGTCCACCATAGCAGTAGCCAACCTATTGCGTCACAGCACAGAGCTCCACAGGTGCTGCAAAATCCGCGTGGACTCCAAAAAGTTCATTAGTGTCGGCTTTTTTCAGCATCTGTGCAGTAGACTGCATCATTGCTGTTTGCAACATCTGTCTAAAGCAGATCAAGCGTGGCCAGAACACCAGGCTCTTGGTCACCACATGCACGATAAGGCATATGATGACCTGCCATGCAGTCTGTTGGCAACAGCACCTGAAAAAGGTACCAGATCAAAACAAGCATACATCACCTTGCTCCTCATCTACGATGTCTAACCCTACTATACCCCATGCCTTCTCAAATACCAGCATTGAGAGGGATGATAGCAATGAATGGCACAGAGACTTGCACCCAATCTGCTAGCAGTACACCACTGCTTGATTTGAGCAGCAGGAAAATTTCACTACCCCAGTATTTGAACCGTACAAAGAAATACTGTCCCAGCCATGCACATGCTCAGCATCTTAATGCTAGCTTGGCCAAATTGCTAGCATTACAGTTGCTGCCTTTTCAGCTGGTAGACTCGGCTCCCTTTCGCAAATTTGTGGAATGTGCTGCACCACAGTGCCCAAAAAGGCATTTCTTTTCGCGTAAGGCCATTCCGACTCTCTACCGTCATGTGGAAGGTAGTGTTTTGGCCTTGTTGGACAAAGCAGTCAGCAGGAAGGTGCACATTACTGCTGACTCTTGGTCCAGCAGGCGTGGACAGGGATGTTACATTTCTTTCACGGTGCACTGGGAAACTCTGCTGGAAGCTGGGAAGGACGCAGGACAGGGTTCGTTGTTGCAGCTTGTTTTGCCACCACGCCTCGAAAAAGCTGGTGCTGGTTCTCCCACTCCTGGCTACTCCACCATCACCTCCTCCTCCTCCATGTCCTCTTCTGCTCAATTCTCCCCTGCAGCAGCAATGCTCCCTAAGCGTTCAAGGGGCTACGCAAGCAGTCAGGCTAAAAGATGCCATGCTGTGCTTCAGTTGGTCTGTCTAGGGGATAGGAGTCACACTGGTGCAGAGATTCTGTCAGCTCTGCAGGGGCAGGCTCAGAGATGGTTTACACCATGACAGCTTGAGTCAGGAATGGTTGATGCGACAATGGCACCAACCTTCTCTCCGCCCTCCGACAGGGACACTTGACACATGTTCCATACTTGGCACATGTTCTGAATCTGGTGGTGCAGCGTTTCTTGACCAGATACCCAGGCTTCCAAGATCTCCTCAGGCAGGCCAGCAAAGTCTGTGGCCATTTCCGCTGTTCGTTCAATGCCAGTGCTCGCTTATCTGTCATTCAAGGGGAATTTCATCCTGCCCACCAACCGCCTCATTTGTGAAATGCCCACCAGGTGGAACTCAATGTTGGCAATGTTGCAGAGGCTGCACACGCAGCAGAGGGCCATCAATGAGTACCTGTGTGAGTATGGCACAACGACAGGGTCAGGGGAGCCTGGCTTTTTTTCGCCACACCAGTAACTTTTGATTAAGGATGCATGCGACGTCCTGTCACCATTTGAAGAGGCCACAAGATGGTGAGCCAGGACGATGCATGCATCAGTGACACTATCCCGCTAGTCTACCTGCTGGAGCACGCGCTGCGTGGAATCATGGACAGGGCACTTGAGGCAGAACAGCGGCAGGATGTGGAAGACTTCCTTTCCTCACAAGATCCCCTTTATGCAGATATCATTCCTGCAGGGCTACAAAACACACAAGAGGAAGAGGAGGAGGAGGATGAGTATTTCGGCAGCATGGATATAGAGGAAGAGGATAGCATACAGCAGTCTTCAAGGGATGGTTTTGATTACCCAGAAATCCCAGGAGTTGCACATGGTTGGGGAGGGGTTGCTCTTGCTGACAATGTCATCCTTAGTGACCCAGAGGACTCAGAAGCTCATTCCTCCTCCAACTTACATTGCATGGGCTCCCTGATTCTGCAAAGCCTGCGAAAGGACCCAAGGATTTGTGCTATCAAGGAGAGGGATAATTGCTGGTTGGCAACCCTTCTTGATCCACGATACAAGGGTAAAGTTGCAGAGCTCATCCTGCCTTCGCAGAGGGAGCAGAGGATGAAACATCTTGAGTAGGGATGATCGAACTTTTGAAAAATTCGGTTCGACCAGAACACCCGAACTTCCCGAAAGTTCGGCCCGGATTTCAGAACCCCATTGAAATCAATGGGACCCGAACTTCGGTAATCACAAAACACAATTTTGAAGCCCTAAAACCCAATAAATGCCCCTAAAAAGTGCCAAGGGTTCTGGGTCATGCCCCAGGGACTATTAATCACACAAAAAAAGTTCTTAAAAATTGTCATTTTTGATAGAGAGCCAATTATTGAACAAATTATTGAAAAAAAAATGAGATTCTTTGGATTTAGTGTCTGGGGGGTCTAAAAGGTGTACCTGTGAAGTTTCAGCTCTGTAGCATGTCCAGAACCAGAAAAAAAAGTTTGTTTTTATTAGAATTGCAGAACAGGATAGTGGCTTCGCTATTTTCACACCCGGCTTTTTGTAGCAGGCGTTTATAGGGCTTTTTTGTGGACGTGTTTGGAGGCAGGCATGACATCTGAACTTCTGTGTAGGGGTATATATACACACACACACATGTATGTATATATACACATACACATACACATATATAGGTGTGAAAGTAGCAGAACCCTATGGCTGCGCTAATGAAATTATTAACAGCCATAGGACTTCGCTCCTTTCACACCTATATGTGTGTATGTGTATAAATACATATAAGTGTGTGTGTAGTTCAGATGTTATGCCTGCCTCCAAAGACGCCCAAAAAATGCCCATAAAAAGCCTGCTACAAAAACGCCCAGGTGTGTTGTTGCAGGCGTTTTTTTTGGGCATTTTTTGGGCGTCTTTGGAGGCAGGCATAACATCTGAACTTGTGTATAGGGGTATATATATACACACACACACACTTATATGTATTTATACACATACACACATATAGGTGTGAAAGGAGCGAAGTCCTATGGCTGTTAATAATTTCATTAGCGCAGCCATAGGGTTCTGCTACTTTCACACCTATATATGTGTATGTGTATATATACATACATGTGTGTGTGTATATATACCCAATTGCATTTTGGTCGGTTCTGGTTGCCGAATTCCGAACTTTTTCAGCAAAAAGTTCGAAATTCGGCCGAATTTCGAACAGTCAATGTTCGGGTCGAACCGATGGTCGACCTGAACCGTTCAATCATCCCTAATCTTGAGGAGGCCTTGAAAAAAAATTTGTGTACCGCCTTTCCAGACACTAGGAGGTCAACATTCTCCGCACGTGTTTCTGAGGCATCGTTCAGCCAAAGAAGGAGCAGTGGAGAAGGCGGCCGGCTGACTGCTTCCCTTAAACAGTTCTTTTGTCCTCAGCAGAACCCAGGGCTGTTAGGTTTAAGCAACCATCACAGCATCTCCATCATATGGTGCATGATTATTTAGGCTCAAGAGCAGACTTGGAGACCTTTCCAGCTGCGCATCCACTGGCTTACTAGGTCTTGAGGATGGACCACTGGCCAGAACTTGCTCAATATGCAATGGAGCTACTGGCCTGTTATGCTTCCAGTGTGCTTTCCGAACGAACGTTCAGTGCTGCTGGAGATTTTGTGACGGACAAAAGCGTGCATCTGTCCACAGACTCTGTTGACCAGCTGACTTTCATCAAAATGAACCAGTCCTGGAACAACAAGAGCTATCAGGCCCCTGATGCTGATGTAACAGTTTGAATTTGCGAGGGGACTGCCATCCCTTGAAGACTGCATATGCTGCCTATCCTATTCCTCTACCTTGATTCTGTTAGCTTCCAACAATGTTTTTGGTTTAGGTCACTACCAACCCCCACGGCCTAATTTTTCTGCACTTGTATGACAGGTGCATACAATTTAAATGTCGTATGTCATTTTTAACAGCAGGCCCTGTCCCTGTGCCCTGCTAACAGTTTAGGCACCACCAACACCAAAGGCCCAATTTTTGGCACCTGTGTAGTACATGCAATTTCAAATTTGTATGGAATTCTTACCAGCAGGTCCCATTCCTGCTCCCAGCAAGAGTAACTGCTAGGCCTTGGTTACGGTGTTCAGGCACCACATGCGGCAAAAGCCCAATTTTTGGCACTTGTATAACACATGCAATTTCAAATTTGTATGGAATTCTTACCAGCAGGTCCTGTTCCTGGTCCCAGCAAGAGTAACTGCGAGGCCTTGGTTACGGTGTTCAGGCACCACCTACGGCAAAGGCCCAATTTTTGGCACTTGTATAGTACATGCAATTTCAAATTTGTATGGAATTCTTACCAGCAGGTCCTATTCCTGCTCCCAGCAAGAGTAGCTGCGAGGCCTTGGTTATGGTGTTCAGGCACCACATACGGCAAAAGCCCAATTTTTGGCACTTGTATAGCACATGCAATTTCAAATTTGTATGGAATTCTTACCAGCAGGTCCCGTTCCTGCTCCCAGCAAGAGTAACTGCGAGGGCTTGGTTACAGTGTTCAGGCACCACCTACGGCAAAGGCCCAATTTTTGGCACTTGTATAGCACATGCAATTTCAAATTTGTATGGAATTCTTACCAGCAGGTCCCATTCCTGCTCCCAGCAAGAGTAACTGTAAGGCCTTGGTTATGGTGTTCAGGCACCACCTACGGCAAAGGCCCAATTTTTGGCACTTGTATAGCACATGCAATTTCAAATTTGTATGGAATTCTTACCAGCAGGTCCCGTTCCTGCTCCCAGCAAGAGTAACTGCGAGGCCTTGGTTATGGTGTTCAGGCACCACCTTCCGCAAAGGCCCAATTTTTGGCACTTGTATAGCACATGCAATTTGAAATTTGTATGGCATTCTTACCAGCAGGTCCCGTTCCTGCTCCCAGCAAGAGTAACTGCGAGGGCTTGGTTACGGTGTTCAGGCACCACCTACGGCAAAGGCCCAATTTTTGGCACTTGTATAGCACATGCAATTTCAAATTTGTATGGAATTCTTACCAGCAGGTCCTATTCCTGCTCCCAGCAAGAGTAGCTGCGAGGCCTTGGTTATTGTGTTCAGGCACCACATACGGCAAAAGCCCAATTTTTTGGCACTTGTATAGCACATGCAATTTCAAATTTGTATGGAATTCTTACCAGCAGGTGCCGTTCCTGCTCCCAGCAAGAGTAACTGCGAGGGCTTGGTTATAATGTTCAGGCACCACCTACGGCAAAGGCCCAATTTTTGGCACTTGTATAGCACATGCAATTTCAAATTTGTATGGAATTCTTACCAGCAGGTCCCATTCCTGCTCCCAGCAAGAGTAACTGTGAGGCCTTGGTTATGGTGTTCAGGCACCACCTTCCGCAAAGGCCCAATTTTTGGCACTTGTATAGCACATGCAATTTGAAATTTGTATGGAATTCTTACCAGCAGGTCCCGTTCCTGCTCCCAGCAAGAGTAACTGCGAGGGCTTGGTTACGGTGTTCAGGCACCACCTACGGCAAAGGCCCAATTTTTGGCACTTGTATAGCATATGTATATAAGGTGCATATCAACCAGGTTAATAAACACAAGCAGCGCTAACAATTAAAAATCACAATCATAAAGTGAAATAAAATAAAATGAACTATGCATTAACAGAGCTAACGTCATTCAACAGTGTGCAGCGTATTAGAGTCCATATAGGTGCCAAAGTCCATCACCAACTAAACTTCCAGTGGGATAATGGAAAGGAACAACACACACCAAGATCAATATACAGTTGCTTGTATCATGCCTCCACCTCACCACGTGCAAATCCCAAAGGTTATGCTCTTACCAGAACTCACTGTACATAAAGCATGTAATCAGATGGTATATCTCCCATGAATCGTCACCGGACTCTATCCTTAATCACACTGCTTCTCAGCCGAAATGTCCTCAGACCATCCAGGCGTGTAAGGGAGTAAGAAAGATGCACATAGGGCAATATCGTTTGATAACAAATGCACCTTTATTGATAAAAACCCTCTGCCATTACACTCACAATGGCACAAAACATAAACAGCATGTCAATAGCATCGGCATCACAGTTACCGTCCAGCTGCTTGTCGGTCTCCCGCTCGCTGTGTGGCGTCCCGGAAGTTACCGCTCCTCGAGGTTAGACGGCGTCCTGTTGCCTGGGTGACCGCGCAAGTCACCGCCCTGACGTAAGTTTCGTCAGAAGACTTCAACGGAGGGCGTGCTTGCGCGGTCACGTCACTCCCTTTTATATAGTCTCTCCACTCGGCCTTAACCGCTTCAGCACCGCTGCAGCTGTCGCGGTCAGCCATTAGCGGAGGGAACAGTGCATAGCGAATCTCCTAACAATAAGAGTTCCTATTTACAATGCTAGTACTGCGGGTTTGATAAACCCTTCCGGTATTGCTGCCTCATGCAGGGAACATATCACCAGTATTACTACCGACTCATATGAATCTTACGCAATCCGGTGCCAGCATCGTTCCATATATATTAATGTGAACTCGGTGGCTGGTTTCTTTTACCAATATCAGTCTATGGTAATAGCTTTTAATTCTAATCTTTTTGGTCACACCGTACTGCCCTACTATACATGTGTGAACAAGCCAATGAATCATAGTTGCTAAAATATTGATATGCCACCGATTTCACATACTTATATTATCCTGAAACATACATTCTACCCTGCATATGTTCCAACATATTGACAAAAGGGATTCAATGTCGGACAAGAATAATACATATAAAAGTAAATGTGCAATGGTATGAGATTGCATATAAAAATACATAAAACCCATCCATAAAATGTACAATAAAAATATATATATAAACCCATCCTTGCGATGAGCATATATTCATGAATAAAATGAAATGAAATAAATTGAACTAAAATAAAAAATCTAAAAAATCTAGATACTATCCAATATATAACCTCCCATCCTGTGCTACATAGCACACAGGATCGCCCAAACATATGGAGGTATCTCTGATAATACTCATCCTATCAAATTAGTAACAACGCAATGCGGTGCAAGGCGCTCACATTAATAATAAGATGGTTCTAAATAAATAAATAAATATATAGGTACCTATCAGCCCATAAATCACTAAACATGAACTGTCATCAATAGTCACTGATGAAACAGTTTACATCAAGATCGACATTCAGGCCCCTGGGATGGAGGACATCTGTCAGGTATATCCAATATGTTTCTCTGCGTGACAGTTCCCTCACCATATTCGATCCTCTCCAATTTGGATGGATCCTGTCTATGCCCCAAAACCTAAGGCCCGAAGGATCTTGATTGTGCTTCAATTTAAAGTGGAGGGGCACACTGTGGTCTTTATCACCTTTGATAATTTTTGGTATGTGTTCGGACACACGTTTCGACAAGGTTCTCTTCGTGCGTCCGACATACATTAAGCCACATGGGCATTCCAAACAATACACTACGTGCGTTGTTAGGCACATAATGCATTCCTTGATCTGAAATTCTTGACCATTGGCACTGGAAACAAAAGTTTTTATTCCACGGATATGTTCCCTAACCTGCCTGCAAGACACACATCTGCGGCAAGCATAGAACCCCTCATGGTCCCAAAACATTTTGGGCTTCATGGGGGGATCTATGATCTTTTTTCACCACTTTGTCTCCGAAAGATGGGCCTTTCCTATAAATAAAGGTAGGGTTCTGGGGAATGACTGTCCCCAAAACTCTATCCATGCAGAGAACGCCCCAGTGTTTCCTGAAAATATTTTCTACCTCTTTGTGTTGTTCACTGTAATTCGATATGAATCCCCATTCATGCCTATTGTCTACAGACGGGGTTCTATCCTCCAGGCATTCCTCTTGTGTGCAACCCCTAATTTCTTGTCTTGTATCTTCAAGAATGGTTGAGTTGTATCCCTTCTCTACAAAACGTTTTTTTAGCAGCTCTGACTGCATATCATAGTCATCATCTCTGGTGCAGTTCCTCCTAATCCGGAGGAACTGCCCCTTAGGGATGTTTAGAGTATTAGCTCTGGTTTTTTATCACAGTACACAAAGCGGTCCTCCCACTCACTCATGAAAAGATTGGATAGGCTGGGGGCATATTTAGCCCCCATAGCCACGCCCTTCTTCTGAGTGTAGAACTCACCCCCAAACCAAAAATAGTTATGTGAGAGACAAAATGTTAACAAATGACTCAAAAATCTCTTTTGAGGGTCAGGCAGATCGTCCCTCTGGCTGAACGCCCAGTTCAAAGCCAAGAGGGCGTCATCATGCTGAATCACTGTATACAGTGATGCAACATCAGCTGTTACTAAATACACATCTCCTGTATTGAGTCCCCTTAAAGATCTCAAAGATCTTAGAAAGTCTTTTGTGTCTCTCAAATAAGACTTTGTACGGACTACCGAGTCCTGAAGGAAGTGGTCAAGATATTCACCCGCCCTAGCTGTCACCGAGTTTATGCTATTCACTATCGGCCTGGGTGGTGGGTTCTTCACATCCTTATGGATTTTCGGGAGCGTGTAGATAGTTGGCACCCGGCTGTAACTCGGTACCAAGTATCGCTTTTCCTTTTTTGTTAATACCCTACTGTCAAGTCCATATGTGACCAAATCACTCAGTTCTCTTCTTGATGACTTAGTGGGGTCACCGGCGAGTCGCTGGTAGGTGTCAGTATCTGCCAGCATCTCTATAAGCTGGTTATAATATTCCTTCTGCATAATTACAACACCTCCCCCCTTATCCGCGGGGCGGATGATAACATTCTTACGTTTCTCCAAAGCCTCCAGCCCCTCCCGGATATGCCTTGGGTTCACATTCCTATTTGGTTCAATGTTAGCCAAATCTCTAAGGACCAACTTCTTGAAGACATTGACACAGTGGTTGGAGGGTTGTGCAGGGTTGAATAAGGATTTGTTTTTTATTGAGTAGGTGGGTTTATTATCTAGTTTGGGTCTGCTGTCGTTCAGATAGTATCTTTTTAAATTGACTTTTCGGATAAATTTGTGTATATCCATGTATACCCCAAATTTTCCGATTGGCCTTTTTGCTGCGCATTTGAGGCCAGCATGTAAGATATTGGTTTCTTTATTACTTAGAGTGATGTCGGCAAGGTTGTAGATACCATTCAATGTCCCACCCTCTTTCTTTTTGTGGGTCCTCCTCCCTGCTCTACATCCTCTGTGTCGGCCCCTGTCCAAAAGTCTCGAGGTTCCTGATTGTCCCTCCACTGGGGACCGTGGTTTCCAATTTCTACGCTGGAGGGAAACGGCTGATGTGGGTTGGCATTGCTGCCCCTCCCCCCTCTGCCGCCTCTCCGGCATCCCCTGCCCCTGCCGCCCCTCCATAAAAAAGGACGCTGGGGAGCTGGGGTCCATGACTCATTATGATTCATGAGTGGTCCAAAGCGGTTTTGGGTTGCTACCCCATATCCGCTATTACGGTCATATGAGTCTACTTGTGGTCTATATACAGTCTGGTCATTATTCCCTTTATTGGGGTGTTGATACACCTGTTGGGCCATGGGCCTAGTTATTTTGTTTTTTTGATACTGAGGCCCACTATTATTCACCGGTTGTTTGCCCCTCGGATTACCCCTATTTGGTGTACCAGAAACTTGGGGCCTACTTTGCATGGTGTTCCTTGGTGTTCCCCTTAAGGGAGTACCATCTATTCCCACTTCGGCATTTCCCTGATTTGGCACAGAGGTTACCTGTGCCGCATCAGGGAACTGCCAAGAGTATATCTGACCACTTTGAAAATCTTTCATTTCTCTATGAAACTTTTTCACCTTCTTTTTCTGGGTGTCCCTGTCCAACTTTTCTAATTTTTTCTTGACATCCACATTGAATTTCTCCAAAAGTGGATTGTCCTTATAGTTCTCCAAAGTTGTTTTCATCTCAGCTATTTTGGCACAAAGAATGGTCATTTTTTTCTGCAGTTTTAATCCGACTGTATAGCATATGCAATTTCAAATTTGTATGGAATTCTTACCAGCAGGTCCCATTCCTGCACCCAGCAATAGTAACTGTGAGGGGTTGGTTACGGTGTTCAGGCACCAGCAACACCAAAGGCCCAATCTTTGGCACCTGTATGACAAGTACATGCAATTTCATATTTGTATGGATTTTTTAGCAGCAGGGCCCGTTCCTGCACCCAGCAAGAGTAACTGCGAGGGGTTACGGTGTTCAGGCACCATCAACAACCAAGGCCCAATTTTTCTGCACCCGTATGACAAGTACATGTGATTTGAAACTTGTATGTATATTTGTATATGACATTTTTTGCTTTAAAAATGTCAGTATAGCTGCAGCAGGCTACATACATAGTAGAGATGCAATACTTTACAGGCATATTCAGGGGAACCCCCAGGCACGATATTTGAAGGAACTTTTCATTTTTATAGTTTCACTTTAAGCCTCATTAAAATCAGTATATCAGTGCTCCTTTAAAAACGCTTGTTTTTAAAAACTTTTTTTTTCATTGCTACATGTTCCCCAGGTCAGGACCCGGACCCCCATATATTTTTTGGGGGTAAAAACTTGCATATAAGCCTTCAAAATGAGGCTGTTTGATTTTTGAGGTTCGAGTCCCATAGGCATCAATGGGGTTCGTTTGTTCGAAAAAGCTTTTCCTCTGTTCGCGGTGTTCTGGTGCGAACGGAACTGGGGGGTGTTCGGCTCATCACTAATCTTTACATTATAGACCTATCACCCAATCTTTACAAATATAAAGGACACAATAATAAAGGATATTTGCTTGCCTTTCTGCTACTGCTTTTATTCATAGCCGTCCTCAATGAGTGAGCATATAAATGAACAGTAAAGCACATTTCCATTTTTGGTTTGAATAAATTGTTGATTGCTGATCAGCTTTGGGGTATAATAGGGATGTATGATGAGGCTAAATCTTATAGTCACAAACAAATCTTATAGTCTGCCAGTGCCTGCTATATAACATAGGTAAGTAAATTATGCATGTGAAGCTCCTTTTTGTGATGGGAAATCCAGATAATTTTACCTTTTAGCTTCAATGAATGATTTTATTGTCACACAGGAAACAAAGCTTTTTTTAAGTTCAAAAGATATTATGCTACAACGTACAGTACATCACAATTAACAATGGTTTAAAGAATACAGAAAAAAATACAAGACCTTGTCTTTGAGGATTTTATTGTTATGCATTTTCACATTGTTTTTCAAAGAGAAAAAGTGTCAGTGTGTAGGTGTAGAGTCTAAACTAACATCATCTGAAGCTTAATATATAAAGCAAAGTGGTGGACAGGCCAAAGCAACCCGATTAGGGGTCACTACTGTCAACAGTTCTATGTATTAATATTGACAATACTAAATACATACCAAAAGTTTTGTCACAATAACCTCGTAGGAGCCACTGTAAAGGATGGTTCCACTTGTTCTTTGTCTTAAGATTTCCAAGGAGCTCATACTCTCTCGCTCACCTAGGGAATGTAGGCCTACAGTATCTCACAAAAGTGAGCACACCCCTAACATTTTTGTAAATATTTTATTATATCTTTTCATGTGACAACACTGAAGAAACAACACTTTGCTACAATGTAAGGAAGTGAGTGAACAGCTTGTATAACAGTGTAAACTTGCTGTCCCCTCAAAATAACTCAACATACAGCCATTAATGTCTAAACCGCTGCCAACAAAAGTGAGTACACTCCTAAATGAAAATGTTCAAATTGGGCCCAATTAGCCATCCCCCCCCCCGGTGTCATGTGACTCATTAGTGTTACAAGGTCTCAAGGGTGAATGGGGAGCAGGTGTGTTGAATTTGGTGTCATCGCTCTCACTCTACCTCTCTCATACTGGTCACTGGAAGTTCAACATGGCACCTCATGGCAAAGATCTCTCTGAAGATCTGAAAAAACTATGGACTAGCCAAGCATGTTTCTAGACCAAAACCCTATTGAGCATCTGTGGGGCACCCTCAAACGAAAGGTGGAGAAGCGCAAGGTCTCTAACATCCACCAGCTCTGTGATGTTGTCATAGAGGAGTGGAAGAGGAATTCAGTGGCAACCTGTGAACCTCTGGTGAACTCCATTCCCAAGAGGGGTAAAGCATGATAAATAATGGTGGCCACACAAAATATTGACACTTTGGGCCCAATTTGGATAATTTTCACGTAGGGGTGTACTCAGATTTGTTGCCAGTGGTTTAGACAATAATGGCTGTGTGTTGAGTTATTTTGAGGGGGTCAGTAAATTTACACCGTTATACAAGCTGTACACTCACTACTTTACATTGTAGCAAAGTGTAATTTCTTCAGTGTTGTAACATGAAAAGGTATAATAAAATATTTACAAAAATGTTTGAGGTGTTGCAGTTGGGAAGGTATAAACAATAATGTCCGTATCTACCACATGGTAAAATTTCCTCTGTACTGTGTGGCTCAGTCATGTCCTCCTGTCCAGAATATGGGATAAAAATGTCTGGGATATATCGCAGTATTACTCAGGTAGTCACCCACTGTAAGTTATGTGTTGCAGTGGAGATTGGAAGTTTGAACAAGTAAATTTTTTAAGTGTAACTCCAGCCAAACAATTATTTTAAAGTTTTTGAGAGCATAGGGAAGGGTTAACTGGTCATGCAGTGATGTGGGATTGCTGACAGGTCCTCTGCATAGTAAGTAGTATTATGCAGTGAGCAGCAAGATTCCCAGCAGTTTCTGGGACCAGCGTGATGTCATGCTGCCTCAGTTCCTAAGTACGAGTCGCATGTAAGTCAGATATTTGTAACTCAGAGACCTAATGCATCTACCAAAATGGTAAGCACTCCTCTATTTCATAGGACACTAGCCTAATGTTGCAGCTGGCAAAAGTGATTCCAAGTTCTGCTTGGAACATTATTACCAAATCCCATGAGTAGTATCTGGTGTTGGTGAAATGGATGTAGTTGCAGAGAACAGATGTGAGGGCTCAAACTTGGTCTACTAGGCCTCAGCCATGTGTACACTGACACACAGGGACAATGAAAAATAATATATTTAATGACACTATTGGATGCTTATGATCTTCGGGCCCTCAGACAGCACTGCGTTAAAAACAGGCATGGTTCTATGATAGTCATCACTGCATGGGCTCAGAAATACTTCCAAAAATCACTGTCCATGAACACAGTTTGCTGTACCATCCAAAAATGTAAGGTAAAGCTCTATCATGCAAAGAAGAAGCTATATATGAACATCACCATCTTCTCTGGGCCAAAGCTCATTTAAAATGGCCTATTGAAAAGTGGAAAACTGTTCTGTGGTCAGACAAATTTAAATTAGACATTCTTTTTTGCAACCATGGGTATTGCGTCCTCCAGGCTAAAGAGAAAAAAGACCTTCAGGCTTGTTACACCCACGCACATCTGCAAAGGTACCATCAATCTTGAAAGATATATCCAGGAGCAGCCTATGCTCGGGCAAGAATGGGAAAACATCCCTCTCCCAAAACTCCAGCAACTGGTCTCCTCAGTTCCCAGATGTTTACAAAGTGTTGTTAAAAGAAGAGGGAATGCTACACTGTGGTAAACATGGCCCTGTATAAACTTTTTTGGAATTGTGGTTGTATAAAAAACTGCCTGCCCATTGCTGCTGCTCAAAAATGTAAAAAGGACACTGAAGTAGAAAGAAGAAGCAATGGATGAAGGGCTTGGTGGTCACTTCTAATATCAGCCCCCCTGTCAGAGGGATCAGATCTCAGTAAGGATGCTTGATGCTTAATGACCTCCCGCAATATAGGAATCAATCAGAAAATGTCATTCTCGTGTCAGTGTTCCATCGCACTGGTGCAGTAGGGAGCGATACAGTCTGCCTGGACAAAGTTCAATCCAGAAGAGAAAGGAGAAGTCAAAAATTGCTGTGACATTAGCCCTACCTGTGCCTGTTGCTCTGTGCTCATTTGGGTTCTAATCAAACATCCAATAGTTTTCCACCAGTTTTTTTAAATTAAAAAAAAGGAACTCTTCCGTGAATGGAACCAACCTAGCACTTTAGAGATACAGTATGCCTGTAGCTGAAGAAACAGCAAATATGTGACAGCCAGACAGGCTAATACCAGACTAGTGGCCCCACCCTTTGCTTAACCACTTGCCTACTGGGCACTTATACCCCCTTCCTGCCCAGGCCAATTTTTTAGCTTTCAGCGCTCTCACACTTTGAAAGACAATTGCGTGGTCATGCTACACTGTACCCATTGAAATTTTTATCATTTTTTTCACACAAATAGAGCTTTATTTTGGTGGTATTTAATCACCTCTGGCTTTTTTATTTCTTACAAAAAAAAAGAAAAAAGACAGAAAATTTTGAAAAAAAAAAGTTTTTCTTATTTTCTGTGAGTAAATTTTGAAAATAAATCAATTTTTCTCCTTCACTGATGTGCGCTGATGAGGCGGCACTTATAGGCACTGATAGGCTGCACTGATGGGCAATGATGAGGTGGCGCTTATGGGCACTGATGAGGTGGCACTTATGGGCACTGATGAGGAGGTACTAATATGCCGCACTGATGAGCACTGATAGGTGGCACTGATAGGCGGCACTGATGAGCACTGATAGGCAGCACTGATGAGCACTGATAGGTGGCACTGCTGGGCACTGAGAGGTGGCACTGCTGGGCACTGATAGGCGGCACTGACGGGCGGCACTGAGAGGCGGCACTGATGGGCCCTGCCCACACTCAGTGCCTATAGTGCTGCTAATCAGTGCCCATCAGTGCCTAGATGAGCAGGCACTGATGGGCACTGACTGGCAGCACTATGGGCACTGACTGTGGACACTGATGGGGGGCACTGATGGTGGGCACTGTGGGCAGTTGTGGCATTTTTTTCCCCTCTTCTGTAATCAGGGCAATGGTGATCAGTGCCCTGATTACATTCCTTTGTGTCCTCTTACCGGTGATCTGCTCTCCTCTTCCTCACACTGCAGTCTCCGTGTGAGGAAGAGAGCTGGCAATGAGAGATGATCTCATATGTTTACATATGAGATCATCTCTCATTGCACGGTCCGATCACGTGGTAAATGGCCGCTGTGATTGGCCATTCACCACGATCTGTGATTGGCTGTGTCCAAGGGACACGGACGACACAGATTTTCCCCGATGCACGCTCGCGGGAGCGTGTGGGGAGCCTGTTACTGGGAGGCCGTTTAAAGACGGCCTCCCGGAAATTCGAGTCCGCGCTGTAGCCGTACTTCGGCTATAGCGCGGGCCGGAAGTGGTTAACAAACCTAAGCTCTTCCAGATAGCGTAGATAAGAGCTAACGTAGAAACTAGAGGGGTTTTGTACAACTAAACTCCAGTCTTACCTTAGTCTTTCACACCTGTATAGGCTCCACTCCTATACTGAAATTGATTACTCTGATTTCACTGCACCCAATGGACTACTTACAGAGTGCATGAAAGCTGCAGAGAGTAACATAGAGCTCCCTTCATTTCCTGGCTGGAGGGTCAGCCTCATTTAACTAGTTCCTCCACAGCTTTAATGTCCCTGGCCTGCCTTATTCATTCATTGGTTTTCATCATCGCATGTGGGCATTACTTAGGGCAATCTGCCTAGGAAGGCCCGCTCCTTCAGACTGACATCAACTCATCAAGGCAATTGCACGGTCATGCAACACTTTATGCAGATTCAATGTTTTTATCATTTTTCTTTACACAAATAGAGACTCCTTTCGGTGGTATTTAATCACCACTGGGTTTTTTATTTATTGCAATACAAAATTAAAAATACTGAAAATTTAGAAAAAAATATATTTTCTAATTCTGTTATAAAACATATATCCAATAAAAAAAAAAATCTGCATAAATTTAGGCCAAAATGTATTCTGCTACATGTTTTTGGTAAACACAAAATCCCAACAAGTGAATAATAATTGGTTTGTGTGAAAGTTATAGCATCTACAAACTATACATATATACTGCAATGGCAGTGATCAGAGAATTACATTGGAGCTGTGATAGTGTGGTGGACAATCTGACACTAACTGATGCTAGACGTGAGGTACACTAACCGACTGACATTGATAACGACACTAAACAGTGATCAGTGCTAATACTGTACACAGTCTCTGTACTAATGACACTGACTGGGAAAGGGTTAACATATAAGGGCAAGAAAAGAGTTAGATAAAAAAAACGAAGAGATTTCCAGTCACAACTTACCAACCAGCCAGCGACCAACCGAATTGAACTGTCTAACAGTATGCGTTAAAAACAGGGGTTTGGTTGCACACATTTGCAAATACATGTGTAAGCTGCAGGCCCGACAAGGCACCCTGATATCTGCAGACCCTAACTCTACAATTTAAAGAGTCTCTACAATGAGAGCACATGCATTTAATGGGATAGATGGAGGACAGGTGACTAGAGAGAGCCCACCCCTCCTTAAAGGCATCCAGCACATCGCACAATGGCGGCAATGGTGTCAGTGCGTTGCCTGGCTCAATATGCAAGCGTTGCGTTGCCTGGCTTTTTGCAAAAAAAGAGTTAACTGTGTGGCTAACAATGTGTAATGTGTGCTGCTTTTAAGCTATTTGGCTGGTTTTCTTCCCTGCTTTTTAGGGAGAAGACACAGCTAGATTGCTGTTCACGGTACAGTACACAGAGTTCTGTGTTTTGTTTTGCACAACTAAACTCCAGCCTTACCTTCAGTCCTTCACAGCTGTATAGGCTCCTCTCCTATACTGAAATTGATTACTCTGATTTCACTGCACCCTACGGACTACTAATGCATGGAATCTGCATCAAGTAAGATAGAGCCCACTCATTTTTTGGCTGGAGGGTAAGCATCATTTACCTAGTTCCTCCCCAGCCTTTATGTCCCCGGCCTGCCTTATTCATTAGTTTTCATCATTACATGTAGGTATTACCTGGAGCAATGTGCCTAGGAAGGTCCGCTCCTTCAGACTGACATCAACTCATCAAGGCAATTGCACAGTCATGCAACACTGTATGCAAATGAAATGTTTTATAATTTTTTTCAAACAAATAGAGACTTCTTTTGGTGGTATTTGATCACCACTGGGTTTTTATCTTTAGGAAACTACCTCAACTCCAGCATCAGTTAGCGTCAGATTGTCTGCCACACTATCACAGTTCCAAAATAAGCCACTGATCACTTCCTTTGCTAGTGTCCCAATAAGAAATCTGGCTGTTTTTTTCTCCCTGCCTCTTAGGTATAATAAACAGCTAGATCGGTGTTCACAGTACATAGAGCTCTGTGTTTTTGTAAACACAGAACTCTATGTGTGCTTGGCCACAGCCAATCAACTGACTTCAGCCAAAAGCATTGGCTGAAATCAGGTGCCAAACTAGTGCTGTATCCAATCACAGTACAGGTCTGCAGGGGACGTGCATATGAGCCCCACACCCAGTAGAAAGGCTGTGCCATACCAGTACGTTACTAGGCCTGCAGCTGACATCTGCTTGCAGTTCAACTACTGTGGGTGGACAGCAAGTGGTTAAAGAATTTGTGTTCTTTTAACCACTTCCATACCGCTGGACTTCATATGATGTCCAGGGCTTTGAGTGAGGATATCTGAATGATGGGTGCAGCTGCAGGCTCAGCGAAATGGGGGCAAACGGTCAAGAGGGAAAAGAACCACTCAAGTGAGGGGATAGTTCCAAACACATCCAACCCAGGTGCAGGCACGGATCCGCAGTCCTGATAGCAGCAAATGGAAGAGCACAAAAAGCCGCACAACCGGTTGAAGATGCAAAAAGTTAAAATCCAAATTTATTTTTCAGGCAAAAAGATAAAATCATCCAAGATGAAACCAAAACAGTCGGAGACATGGGGGGGAAAAAGGGGAGCACGGCGGTTGACGCGTTTCACGGAGTCTTCCGCTTAGTCGTAACCATGCTGTACAATACAAGACACTGCTATATATAGAGGAAAAGGCATTTCAAATAACATGTACCTCCCAGAATGTGCTTGATTGAGCCCACGCAGCTGCAGATACTAAATCCCAATTAAGGGCACACAAACAGCCCAGCAGGAATTGTATGTTTGCTTTTGCTTCACCTTTTGTCCAAAAACGCATAGCAAAAAAGTTCTATAAATGCATATGCGAAAAAGCTTTCAATAAAAATAAGGAAAAAACAGTAGTGATAATATAAAAAGACAGCTGGTAGAAGCCAAAAAACGAACAAAAACAAAGTAAAGGGAGAAAAGAAAAAAGAAAAACGAAGAGAAAAAAACGAAGGGAAAAAAAAAAAAAAAAAAGGGGAAAAAAAAAACAAAAAAACAAGACAAAGAAAAAAGACAAAGAAAAAGAAAACAGTAAAACGGAAGCATATAGATGTGTTCATACCCAGATGGAACTATGGTATAAAAAGAAATGGTGTATAATATAGTCATGAAGAGCATATATGTGTAAATATATAAGTGGTACACATAAAAATAATAAATGTGTAACCACAAACACATACATCACGTCCATATAGCATATGAAACAAATAGATAAATGGGCGGGGAAATTGTACACATATGTAATAGGTATGAGCACAACCCCCAAAAACGTATAACCCCATCCATTGAGTGGTATATCTGCAACTGTGTTCACATACATAGGGCAATCCACCCAATCGAAAGAATATAAAAATAACCAATGAGATATGTAAGAACACTAAACATTACCATAAAAATAATAATAAATACATAAATGCATAAACATAGAAGTCCTGTGTGTCTTTATCAGCATAATGGTATTATTATCCCCTATAAAGATATAAAAATAGGGACATTTAAATGGATATATACCCAAGACATTGGTAACGTCTCAGGCATATCCCACATCGATCTAACAAAAAAAAATATATATATATATATATATATATATATGCTTACGTGTACATGTCGACTTAGATCATACTGAACACAGAGTATAGCATGCACATGTGTGAACCACCGTGCATATAGCACAATCAATATCCATAAAGGAATCAGCCACACATTGCATAAATATATAGCCATGGAGGCAAGCCGAACGGAACAACATGCATATATATCGAAGAACACATGCATTCCAAAAAAAAAAAAAAAAAAAGATGCAGAGACCGAAATGGGACAAAAGGGAAGGAGAAATGAGAAAAAAAAAAAAAAAAAAGAGAAAAGAAGAAACAAAGAAACACTAAGACATAGAATGGTCAATCAAAGAAACATGTACCATGTATGCGTATGGGATACAGGTAGCCCTCTCTGTATGTATAGTTAAATGTATGTACCCACGAATAGATACATGAATCATTACTGGGAATAAAAGTGAGTAACATCCCATTCAAAGTTTAAACCGCCAGGTAAGCGGGTCTGGAGTTTATGAATCCAGAAAACCTCCCGCTTACACAGAAGGCGGAACACATCGCCCCCTCTTACAGGAGCAACCACACGTTCGATCACTTGGACCGATATCAAAGACAGATCACCGTCATGTTCTGAATTAAAATGTCGGGCCACATTCGTGGATTTCCTCAATCTGACATCACTAAGGTGTTCCCTAAATCTGTCTTTAAGTTTTCGTGTGGTGCGACCCACATATTGTACAAAACATTCTCTGCAAGTAATGAGATAAATAAGGTATGTAGTGTTACAATTAAAAAACCTGTTGATTTTGTATGTTTTGTTCTCAATAGAGGATTGAAAGTTAACACCCCCTAGAATATGGGGACATGTAATGCAGTCCTTAGCCCCACATCGGAAATTACCTTTCAGATGCAACCATGTTTCTGATGTATTTTTAATTGTAGTGCTAAACAGACTTGGGGATAACTGGTT
Source organism: Pelophylax lessonae (assembly GCF_965119305.1). Classification (NCBI taxonomy): domain Eukaryota; kingdom Metazoa; phylum Chordata; class Amphibia; order Anura; family Ranidae; genus Pelophylax; species Pelophylax lessonae. The sequence goes on along the minus strand of NC_138768.1, from coordinate 791,494,838 downwards.
TCCCAGTGTTTTGGCCCTCTTGGCGACAATATTCACTCCTCCCTCTAAGATCCTGGCACAGTCCTTATCACCATACAGAATGGGAATATGTTTATTGATAATTTGTTTGATCCTGTTAAGCGGGAGGTTTTCTGGATTCATAAACTCCAGACCCGCTTACCTGGCGGTTTAAACTTTGAATGGGATGTTACTCACTTTTATTCCCAGTAATGATTCATGTATCTATTCGTGGGTACATACATTTAACTATGCATACAGAGAGGGCTACCTGTATCCCATACGCATACATGGTACATGTTTCTTTGATTGGCCATTCTATGTCTTAGTGTTTCTTTGTTTCTTCTTTTCTCTTTTTTTTTTTTTTTTCTCATTTCTCCTTCCCTTTTGTCCCATTTCGGTCTCTGCATCTTTTTTTTTTTTTTGGAATGCATGTGTTCTTCGATATATATGCATGTTGTTCCGTTCGGCTTGCCTCCATGGCTATATATTTATGCAATGTGTGGCTGATTCCTTTATGGATATTGATTGTGCTATATGCACGGTGGTTCACACATGTGCATGCTATACTCTGTGTTCAGTATGATCTAAGTCGACATGTACACGTAAGCATATATATATATATATTTTTTTTTTGTTAGATTGATGTGGGATATGCCTGAGACGTTACCAATGTCTTGGGTATATATCCATTTAAATGTCCCTATTTTTATATCTTTATAGGGGATAATAATACCATTATGCTGATAAAGACACACAGGACTTCTATGTTTATGCATTTATGTATTTATTATTATTTTTATGGTAATGTTTAGTGTTCTTACATATCTCATTGGTTATTTTTATATTCTTTCGATTGGGTGGATTGCCCTATGTATGTGAACACAGTTGCAGATATACCACTCAATGGATGGGGTTATACGTTTTTGGGGGTTGTGCTCATACCTATTACATATGTGTACAATTTCCCCCCCCCATTTATCTATTTGTTTCATATGCTATATGGACGTGATGTATGTGTTTGTGGTTACACATTTATTATTTCTATGTGTACCACTTATATATTTACACATATATGCTCTTCATGACTATATTATACACCATTTCTTTTTATACCATAGTTCCATCTGGGTATGAACACATCTATATGCTTCCGTTTTACTGTTTTCTTTTTCTTTGTCTTTTTTCTTTTTCTTGTTTTTTTTTTTTTTTTTCCCCCTTTTTTTTTTCCCTTCGTTTTTTTCTCTTCATTTTTCTTTTTTCTTTTCTCCCTTTACTTTGTTTTTGTTCGTTTTTTGGCTTCTACCAGCTGTCTTTTTATATTATCACTACTGTTTTTTCCTTATTTTTATTGAAAGCTTTTTCGCATATGCATTTATAGAACTTTTTTGCTATGCGTTTTTGGACAAAAGGTGAAGCAAAAGCAAACATACAATTCCTGCTGGGCTGTTTGTGTGCCCTTAATTGGGATTTAGTATCTGCAGCTGTGTGGGCTCAATCAAGCACATTCTGGGAGGTACATGTTATTTGAAATGCCCTTTCCTCTATATATAGCAGTGTCTTGTATTGTACAGCATGGTTACGACTAAGCGGAAGACTCCGTGAAACGCGTCAACCGCCGTGCTCCCCTTTCCCCCCCCCATGTCTCCGACTGTTTTGGTTTCATCTTGGATGATTTTATCTTTTTGCCTGAAAAATAAATTTGGATTTTAACTTTTTGCATCTTCAACCGGTTGTGCGGCTTTTTGTGCTCAGCGAAATGGGGGCACATGGGGAGGATTAGAAGCAGGCAGAACAGGGAGGGGGATCGGTGTCGGAGAACCAATTACAGGAATGATGCCCTGAGTCTGTGTCTCTCCCTGCAGCAGCTAAAAGACAGGGAGAAACTGGCTTTCAGTTGCTGCAGAGAGCCGCACAGGGCTTCCTTCTGTAATTTCCCCTCTGCCCAACTGCAATGATTCCTCGTACTGTTGGGGCCTTCCTGTGTGCCTGGGCCCCCCACAGGAGGACTGGTGGTCCCCCCCTATCGGCGGCCCTGTCCCCCCCTCCCGCTGCCCTCCGGTGCTGCTACTGGTTAGCCCGTGTGATCCGCGAGCCGGAGAAGGAATCGGCCACCGGTGGAAGTACACCATAGAGACTGTGAGGGCCAGATGATCCCCCGCAAGTCTCTATGACTCTCAAGGGGCCCGGGCACGAGGTGATGACGTCAGGCCCAGCCTGGCAGTTTTCAATACTGCACTGATTTTGGCTGAACAGCCGAGATCGTTTTTTTATTTTTTTATTTCAGGCTTTCTAGCCTGTAGGAGAGATCTGAGGTCTTATTGACCCCAGATCTCCTCATAAAGAGGATCTGTCATTCACTATTCCTATTACAAGAGATGTTTACATTCCTTGTAATAGGAATAAAAGGGATTAAAAAAAAAATAAAAGGGAAAGTGTAAAAAAAAATAAAAATAAATAAAAAATAAAATAAACAATAATAAAAAAAATTTAAGTGCCCACTTCCCCGCATGCTCGCATGCGAAAGCGAACGCAGCATATGTAAACAGCGTTCAATCCATACATGTGGTATTGCCACGAACGTTAGAGCGAGAGCAACAATTCTAGCCCAATACCTCTACTGTAACTCTAAACTGGTATCCTGTAAAACATTTTAAAGCTGTGCCTATAGAGATTTCTAAGTACTGAAGTTTGGCATCATTCCACGAGTGTGCGCAATTTTAAAGCATGACATGTTAGGTATCTATTTACTCGGCGTAACATCATCTTTCACATTATACAAAAAAATTGGGCTTACTTTAGTGTTTTTTTTAATTCATAAAACAAAAAAAAACGCGTTTTAATAATTTCTGCGCAAATGTGACATAAAAAGTTGCAATGATTGCAATTTTATTCCCTATAGTTTCTGCTAAAAAAAAAAATAATAATGTTTGGGGGTTCCGAGTAATTTTCTAGCAAAAAAATTATGATTTTTACATGTAGGAGCGGAGTGCCAGAAATCGCGCGGTATGGAAGTGGTTCATATTGCCCTTTAGGGTGCCTAAAAGACTCCCTTCCTACTGTAAAGTATTTTTAAGGTTTTTATTTCAATGGCACATGTCTCTCAGGGCAGTGACCAGTTACTCATGTCCTTTTTTTCACAAAAGCTTGCAAATTGGCCTTGAATAAGGCTAGAATAGAAAAAACAAGATTCAGCTCCCATAGATTTCAATGGAGTTTGGAGCTATATTTGGGTTTAGCAGAATTTTTCTGGAATTTGCCTAACCTCCGGTGAACTAACTGATCTTTATCTGGTTTACTCATCCAAATTACATTGACATTAGGCTAGCTGCTTTAATTAATTCCTCTTCTTTGCATCCAAATTTATAAGCCTTATTATTTCACATTTACTTCGCAGAAAGAAAATCACAGTCAGTAAAAAAAAAAAAAAAAAGGTAAAATAAAACATATACAAATAATGATAAATATATACAAAAACAGAAAAAACACAAATATAAAGAACACTAGATGAAATAAACTAAACAAACCAAAACAAATACACCCAAACAATACAATATACAATACAAAATAATAAAAAAATAAATAAAAATAAATAATGATAATAAATAAAAATAAATAATACAATACAAAACAATACACCTAAACAAACCAAAACCTGTTTAAATAATGATAAAACAAAGTGTTATTTATTTCCCAAACAAATATCGTCTTAGTAGCTCAATGAACAAAATGAAGAGCTTTGGATACATTTCACCAATAGTGCAATTGGTAATCTTACCAATTTTCTAAAAATCTAATTTACCTCAATCAGTTACCGAACCTAGAACATCAATTGCAGCAAAACCCGTCACTGAAAAAGCTGCAAAAAATCAAGTTAGATGTGTTTTTTTTTTTCTTAGTATACGTTTTTCAGTTTTCATTACCAATATAGTCTGCACTATTGTACAACCAGAGCAGTATATACTGGCACAGCAGATCCTGCCATAGTGGAGCGTGTAATCGAATTTATAACTGGACCATAACAAAATGCTATTTGCTATTTTATTATATTTACTGTAAAAAATACTCTTAAACACCATTGTGCTGTCAGTTGTAATCATTGGATTAATGTCACATTATTTCATTGGCATCTCTCTAATTAGATAAAAACACAGTGTTTGACTTTTACATGCCACCAAGGGAATTCAGCCCTAATCTGGGAAAACATCTGTTCCTATATTAATAATATTATGTACAATCATTTTTGCTCATTACATTTCAGTTAACGATAAATTCTAGTAAAAACACAAAAAACTTTCAAACTCAAGCTACTATCAACTTTTTTAAGTCTCTGAAGTTAAAAGTGTAGCTAATAGGGATAAGCAAAATGTAAATACAGTATTAATTTCCTACAAATTTCAAAAGGAAAACGAGGACATTCCAGATAAAATTGTGAGATTTCAAGGAATCTTATAGTGAATTCCCCCGCATCTAAAGTGTAGGTATTAGTAAAGTTTATTGGAGAACAGGAGGAGGAGGAGAAGTCGTAGATACTGGGTTCATCCATTAGGCAAGCAATCATAAATAGAAACCATTTATTACTTTTTTGCTTTTATGTAATCATGTAATTAGTCATATCGTTCACATGATACCCCAGCTGATCACAGCGGCCACGTACCAGGCGCTGTGATCTGCTGTGTCCACCAGACACATCGATCGGTCATGGATCCCAATGCTTCACACCCCAGGGGTTGCATCAGGGGGCATGTGCTAAGTGGCGTACCAGTAGGCCTGCTCGCAGTAAATATATTTTGGGCGGCAAGTGGGTACAGGGTTTGTAAACATAAAAAAAAAAAAAGAAAATGATGGTACAGGATAATAATATCTATACTAATGAACTTAATCCTTCCTGTGCTGAATATTATCTGGTTGATACTACCTGTGCCTCTCTTCTTGACAGTAAACTGACCACGCTAATAATGGCTGCAGATCCATGACAATGTGGTGAGTTTACATCCTTTTTCATGCCGCTGACTGCATAGGCATGCTGTGCAAAAGCACAAAGTATCTGCAAGTTCCATGGTCTGTAGAAAGCCACCCCCTGCCCATCTGTACTGTGTCCAGCCTCTTCTCCCTGCCCATCCTTCTTTCCTCCAGCTGCTCATCCTTCTTTCCTCCAGCTTCTCATCCCCGCTCATCCACCGCCCATTCTTCTTGCCTTTAGCTGCTCATTCCTGCCCATCCTTCTTTCCTCCAGCTGCTCATCCTTGCCCATCCTTCTTTCCTCCAGCCGCTTATCCCCGCCCATCCTTCTTGCCTCCAGCTGCTCACCCCCCCATCCTTCTTTCCTCCAGCTGCTCATCCTTGCCCATCCTTCTTTCCTCCAGCCGCTTATCCCCGCCCATCCTTCTTGCCTCCAGCTGCTCACCCCCCCATCCTTCTTGCCTCCAGCTGCTCACCCCCCCCATCCTTCTTGCCTCCAGCCGCTCATCCCCACCCATCCTTCTTGCCTCCAGCTGCTCACCCCCCCCCATCCTTCTTGCCTCCAGCCGCTCATCCCCACCCATCCTTCTTGCCTCCAGCTGCTCATCCCCCCCATCCTTCTTGCCTCCAGCCGCTCATCCCCACCCATCCTTCTTGCCTCCAGCTGCTCATCCCCCCATCCTTCTTGCCTCCAGCTGCTCATCCCCCCCATCCTTCTTGCCTCCAGCTGCTCACCCCCCCATCCTTCTTGCCTCCAGTCACTCATTCCCCTCATCCTTCTTGCCTCCAGCTGCTCACCCCCCCATCCTTCTTGCCTCCAGTCACTCATCCCCGCCCATCCTTCTTGCCACTTCTCCCTGCCCATCCTTGGAATAGAATGGTGGCAAGGAAATTTCTGGCAATGACGTAATGCCCCCACTCTGGTGGGTCTGTAAATTATTTGGGAAGTTATAGCAATTAGGTGACCTACACTTTAGATGCGGGGGAATTCAATATAGGCAAGGTCATTTGTGGTAGCCTACATTTATATATAAAAAAATGTTTTTTATATTAGTTACCTTTACAACTACTTTAAGGTAAAAAAACATTTTCCACTTTAAAGCAGCAGTAAACAACGGCACTTAAAAAAAAAAGAAAAAAAAAACACCTGTAAGGCAATGGCATAATGTGCTAGTATGCATCCCATACTAGCGCATTATAAAATACTTACCTTAGAACGAAGACCCCTAGTGGCATGCTGTCACCACTGAGAGGGCTTCCATCTTTCCCCAGTCTTTCTACCAGGTTTGCCGGCTCCGACTGTATAAGTGCCCAGAGTTGCGATGACGTCACTCCCATGCATGCACATGGGAGCCCTTGGCTCTGGCACAAACTCTGAAGGTCCGGCATGGTATGCTGGAGCTTCAGAGCTTATGCATCGGTGAAGTCATCAGCTGCATCCAGGGTGAATATCTCCTAAACTGTGCATGTTTAGGAGATATCCGTTTTATCTACAGGTAAGCCTTATTATAGGCTTACCTGTATGTAAAAATCACAAAGCGAACTTTACTACCACTTTAAGTGGATGCCTTTGTAATAACTTTGTTTTCTTGAGAAATCATGTTAAACGTTATTATAATATTACTGACTATTACCATTCATTACTAATGCCATACACATTAAGGACATTCCTCTTCACCTTTTTGTTAATTTGTAATTATCTAAAAAGCAAGTAATAGATCAGAAAGATGTGCAGCAGTTCATTTCACTGTCAGACCTCCACTAATCATTTCTTCACCTCGAATCTCAAAGTTGTGTGATGAACAAGAAGGTGACACTTCTTCCTCGGGGAAGCTGTCTGCTTCATCAGTTAATGCATTAGCTAGAACTCACATTGCTGAAATGTGTATATATCTATATATATATGCTGTATTCACTGGATATATGTGCTGGGATGTCAAAAGAAATAATGACATTTGGAATGGAAAAAGGACTCATATATCATCCTGATGATTGAATGAACCAACCTGTAGTCAGACAACCTGGGAAAAAAAGCCTCGGTGAGACGGGTAAATATGTAATATGGAACCAGCAAGTGTCATGTTAAAGAAAACCTGTCAAGTTTTTATGATTGTAAATAGCAATGACTGAATCAGGAGAATTTTCATAATTTATGTAGCTCTATCTGATCTGCAGAAAACAACATATTTCAAGAATGCAGGCAATCACGACTGACAAATTGTATAATTCCCCACAAATTTAACAAATTAGTGTATTCATTTGTGCATTGATTCATTCATCGCAAGTTGTAAACTCACCTTAGTACTGAAGAATTGGTACCACTGAGGGGTGTCTGCTGCTACCACTGGCCTGTGAAAGACATTACTATCGAGGGATGCCCTTTAATGGAGGCCATACACGCTAAATAAACATTTTCTTTTCCAATTGATACCTCTTAATAGCAATAATTGATAGTCAACAACACAGCTGATAAGAAACACACTGAGAAGTGGAATTCAATTGACATTTGGAAGATACCATTTTAAGTTATCGATTGCTTCTGTTTACAATTGAATCCAATCTAAACCAGATCTAAATCAAATGGAAGGGAAGTTATGGCTATTCATATTGTTCGTGGTGCAAATGTTTTGACTGAGTCACACAATAATTGGATAATAAAATGGAAGTGTGTATAGCCATTAAAACATGGGACACCTACCAAATCCCAGTAAGGAGCCTACTTCTCTGGCCAACTTTCCGCCAATATCACCATTTAACACTGATATTAAATTGTATGCAAAGACTATAGCACATAGACTGATCCCCATTCTACCAGTATTGATCAAACCAGAGCAGAGAGGCTTTGTTTTAGGACGTTAGACATTGGGATGTCACAAGAAGAGTCATTGACATTATTGAGCATGCTGGTTCCGGTCGAGTGCCTTCTCTGCTGCTTTCTTTGGATGTGGAGAAGGCCTTTGACCGGATCCACTGGCAGTACATGAGGAAAACGCTAGTAAAGTTTGGTTTTGCAGGCCCTGTACTGTCAGCTGTATTGGCATTATACTCCCAACCCCCTGCAAGGGTTTTACACCTAATATGCTGTCTCAACCCCTCCCAATATCTAATGGTATCAGGCAGGGATGTTCTCTGTCCCCTTCAATTTTTACCTTACTATTCAAACCTTTGACAGAAGCTATAAGTTTGTCCCCAGACGTCACAAGATTTAAATTCCATCAGACCCATCATACCCTACTATAAACCCGACATAATTATCTTTCTAACCAATCCGGAATCTTCCCTAGCTGCAGCCCACAAAATTCTCACTGAATTTTATACACTGTCCTATTACAAAGTACATTTTACCAAGCCCTTGCTGCTTGATTATCGCTCTTATCGCATTATCGCTCTGTTTGCCAGTGAGGAGATGGGAAAGATCTCCCTCGGACCTGCTCTGCCATAAGAGAAGTGCCACACACTTTCTATTTCACTTTGCCAGCAGGGAGAGTAATGTACCGGGGCCATATACATGTAGGCAAACACATGCATGTGTATTTAAACTTTGGGGTGCACACCCTAATGCAATAGGCTGCGCACACCTATGGGCGGTGTAGGTGGAAGCGGCGGTGGAGGAGGACGAGGTAGCCAACACTGCTTTTTTCAGTCATTTTAAATGAGGGTACACCCCAAAAGAGTGAGAAAGAGCAAAAATAGAACAATGGCTGGGTCGGTATCCATCTCTATTCTGCACAAGGTACGGAAAAGTCCTGTGGGATCCATGCCTGGTTCATTTTAATGAACGTGAGCTTGTCCACATTGTCTCTGGACAGGCGGCTGCGCTTGTCTGTGATAACGCCCCCAGCCGTGCTAAATACACGTTCAATTAATACACTGGCTGCAGGGCACGCCAGCACCTCCAAGGCGTAAAGGGCAAGCTCAGGCCATGTGCCCAATTTGGAGACCCAGAAATTGAAGGGGGCAGACCAGTCATTTACTACATGTAGGCGTGTGCACACATACTGCTCCTCCATGTTGGTGAAATGCTGCCTCCTGCTAAGACGTTCCATATGAGCTGCTGGTGCTGCTGTTTGTTGTGGCGTGCTGACAAAGCTTTTCCACATTTCGGCCATGCTAAACCTGCCTTCTGAGGTGCTGGCGGTGCCCTGGTTGCGTTGGCGACCTCTTCCTCCTCCTCCTCTGCCTTGGCCTTGTGCTTCCACTGTGGCCCCGCTGTCAGGTGGGAATGCCAGCAGCATGGCGTCTACCAGCGTGCGCTTGTACTCGCGCATCTTGCGATCGCGCTCCAGTGAGTGAATTAAGGACGGTACGTTGTCCTTGTAACGGGGATCCAGCAGCGTGGCCACCCAGTAATCAGCACAAGTTAGAATGTGGGCAACTCGGCGGTCATTGTGGAGACACTGCAGCATGTAATCGCTCATGTGTGCCAGGCTGCCCAGAGGCAACGAAAAGGCTGTCCTCTGTGGGAGGTGTATCGTCTGTGTCCTCTGTATCCCCCCAGCCACGCACCAGTGATGGCCATGAGCTGACTTGGGTGCCACCCTGCTGTGAACATGGTTCCATCTCCTCCTCCATCTCCTCCTCCTCATCCTCCTCATCCTCCAGAACTGTGCCCCTGCTGGACAATTGTGTCCCTGGCGTTTGTGGGTGCAGGAACCCACCCTCGGAGCCACTTGCGAGTGACTGCCCTGAAAGCCTTGGAAATGTTACCTCTTCATCCTCCTCCTCCTCCTCATCCTGTGCCACATCCTCTTCCATCATTGCCCGAATTGTTTTTTGAAGGAGGCATAGAAGTGGGATAGTTAAGCTGATAATGGCGTCATCGGCACTGGCCATGTTGGTGGAGTACTCAAAACAGCGCAACAAGGCACACAGGTCTCGCATGGAGGCCCAGTTATTGGTGGTGAAGTGGTGCTGTTCCGCAGAGCGGCTCACGCGTGCGTGCTGCAGCTGAAACTCCACTATGGCCTGCTGCTGCTCGCACAGTCTTTCCAGCATGTGCAAGGTGGAGTTCTACCTTGTGGGCACGTCACATATGAGGCGGTGAGCGGGAAGGCAGAAGTTACGTTGCAGCGCTGACAGGCGAGCATCAGCAGGGTGAGAACGCCGAAAGTGCCCACAGACGGCCCGCACTTTCTGCAGCAGCTCTGACATATCGGGGTAATTTTTAAGGAACCTCTGCACCACCAAATTCAGCACATGCGCCAGGCAAGGGATGTGCGTCAAACCGGCTAGGCCCAGAGCTGCTATGAGATTTCGCCCGTTATCGCACACCACCAGGCTGGGCTTGAGGCTCGCTGGCGGCAACCACTCATTTGTCTGCTGTTCCATGCTCCTCCACAACTCCTGCACGGTGTGTGGTTTTTTCCCCCAAACAGGCAAGTTTTAAAACTGCCTGCTGTCGTTTACCCCTGGCTGTGCTGAAGTTGGTGGTGAAGGTGTTACGCTGACCGGATGAGGAGGCGGTAGAGGATGAGGAAGCGGAGTAGGAGGAGTTAGGAACAGGAGGCAAACTGAAGCGCCCTGCAATCCTCGGTGGTGGAAGGACGTGCGCCAAATTGCTATCCGCCTCAGGCCCATCCGCCACTGCATTTACCCAGTGTGCCGTTAGGGAGATATAACGCCCCTGACCGTGCTTACTGGTCCACGTATCGGTAGTTAGGTGGACCTTGCCACAGATGGCGTTGCGCAGTGCACACCTGATTTTTTCCCCCACTTGGTTGTGCAGGGAAGGGATGGCTTGCCTGGAAAAGTAGTGGCGGCTGGGCACGACGTACTGTGGGACAGCCATCGACATAAGGCTTTTAAAACTGCGTCTCCACCAGAGGGAATGACAGCATTTCAAAGGCCAAGAATTTTGAAATGCTGGCATTCAGGGCCAGGGATCGCGGGTGGGTAGGGGGGTACTTCCTCTTCCTCTGAAGTGTTTGGGAGATGGAAAGCTGAACGCTTCCACGGGACATTGTGGAGATGGTTGGTGACCCAGGTGGTGGTGTTGCTGACAGATCGTCTGTTTGCGGGGTGGCAGGTGCCTGTATCACTACAGAGGTGGATGGAGAGGCCCGAGACTGCAGCAGAAGAGGAAGCAGGAGGAGCCAGAGACCTTTCTTGGTTTTGAAGGTGTCTACTCCACTGCAGCTCGTGCTTTGCACTTAGATCCCTGATCATGCAGGTTGTGCTCAGGTTGAGAAGGTTTATGCCTCGCTTCAGGCTCTGATTGCACAGGGTGCAAACCACTCGTGTCCTGTCATCAGCACATTTTCTGAAGAACTTCCACGCTAGAGAACTCCTTTGAGCTGGCTTTGGTGCGCTCGTTCCCTTGCTGCATTGGGCAGTAGCAGGCGTAGTGTCTAGGGCACGGCCGCTCCGCTTCTGCACCCTGCACCCTCTTCTGCTGTGCTGGTGGCTCTGTGCTACCACCGCCTCTTCCTCCAAACTACTCAGGTCACCTGCATGAACTTCATTCCATGTGGGGTCGAGGACCTCATCGTCCTCCACATCATCTTCCACCCAGTCTTCACCCCTGCACTCCTTGTCGGTCTCCACAATTCTGAGTGCCGCAGCAGTTGGCACCTGCGTTTCGTCATCATCGGAGACGTGCTGCGATGGTCCTTCCATGTACTCATCTTGAGAAATAAGTGATTGGGCATCGCTGCACTCAATCTCTTCCACTTCTGGGGCAGGGCTAGGTGGATGGCCCTGGGAAACCCTGCTGACAGAGTCATCAAAAAGAAGAAGAGACTGCTGCATGGCTTGGGGCTCAGACTGCTTGCCTGATTTGCAAGGGGGTGAGGTGAAAGACGGTTGGACATTGGCTGCAGGTGCCAACTCTGACCTTTCTGCAGTAGACTGGGTGGGAGACAATGTGAAGGAACTGGAGGCACTGTCAGGAGCAAACCAATCTACTATCACCTCTAAAGAAAAGAAGAAAGATCCGCGCTTAGGATAAACTATCTATAAAATAGTGCGTAAAATTTCTATAAATAAAACACTAATGGCTGCTGCCCACTCCAAAAGATGCACCCCCAATGGGGGAGCGTCAGGTGTAAATGTCAAAAAGGGGAGTGGTTGGCGCTGCCAGGAAGTTAGGTTAATGGGAAATCTGGGTTAGGCTCCTATAGTTCAAGACCAAGTTCAACACATGCAAATGCACATAGAATGTATGTGGGAATGAGAACTATATAAGTAATAGGATATAAAAACACAATGGGTGTGTAATATGTGTGTAAAATTAACACTATGTGCTGATACCAAATCAATAAATAAATAAATGTGTTCAATACCTAACAGGCTTATTGAGACTCAACATAAATATGCAAATATATGTAAATGTAGGTATAAAAATATAAAAGCATATAAAGATAGTATTAATAAATTATGGTGATATAGAGAGTTAGTGTGCAAAGGTGCTAAAAAATAAATATAGTGCACTAATCAAACTAAATAAGGTGCATTCCGAATAGTCATAACCATCTATTCAATAAAGTGCAACTGCATACTCATAAGCAATGAAAATAAATAAGTGGGTGAACTATGTGCATCCCACACTGGTGACAATATAAACACTAGTAAATAAATAAGTGCAGCCGTGCAAATAACTATATAAATTATGAAAGTGAGAACCATATAAATTCAAAGGCTCAAAAAGCAGGTTCTGTGTATTTTAAAATTGTCCAAAAATAGTGCAATCAGAGTTGGTACAGAAATCATAAAGTTCTATAGTCCATATAAGGATGGAGTAAGGTGCTCTTTTTTTCTATGAAGCCGGGAGTGCAGTGAGTGATTGGAAGATAGGGTGCTCCCCCTCTCCTGGGGTCCTGTGCTTACCGGATGTCCGTACCCCTACAGGGGTAAATGGCGGGTCGATAACAGGGATCGCTCCCATACACCGGCAATCTGGTTCCGTCCTATCCTTCCTATTACCACTCGTATCCACTCCTTGCTCCGGTACACATAGGGGTTAAAGCATCAGGGAGAGAGCTCCAGTACAATTCCCGGGTATATGAAAAAGGGGAAAAACAGAAGCCTCCGATAGTGCAGGATTGCCTTTAAAACTTTTATTTAGATTCCAAAAAAGACATGTACTCACATAAAATCAACATGCAGCGCATCCGTATGGCATAGGGTCCGCAACTACCTCGTTCGCGGTGCTCGCCTGGGATCAGCGTGCGTTCCTAGCCTCGGGATCGTTCAGACGGAAGTGATGTGGTCACGTTCTCGACGCGTTTCGTCACACTGACGTCATCTGGAGAAGCGTTGACCACGTCTATTCCGTCTGTTTAAGTATTAAGCGGTTACCAGGCAACTTAGTGGGGGAATGTGCAAATGTAAATTCTCCGGCCAATCATCGCAAGGGGCCATGTAATGTCATCTATTGCTAGGCAAACATATTAACATTAAAAATAACATTAAAAATCTACTCGCTATTTGGCAAATAGAAAAAGAGGGGATATCTGAATATCATCTGTTGCTAGGCAGAATTGTATTACTGAAAAACGGGCTAATGGATGGTAAACAAAGAGACAGGAAACCTGTGTGCTCAAGTTCCGTCTCCCAATGCTCACTTACTCACATAAGTAGCATATTTGTTGGCGGCGTATATGTAATTAATCTCAAGGGGGATTCATATATAATATATGTCAATAAGGACTAGTCTATGCAAATACCGATAAAAAGAATTAATTAAAAACGGGGTTATTTTATATTACAAATAATAAAAATAATTGATCAGGCATTATGTAATATGGAATTCGGGGGGTATTTTGTATAATTATTTGGATGAGGTCCAGAGAAGGCATATTATATGTATAGTATAATGATGGAACTATTTAATCTGATACAATGTTATTATGTTAATTGGACTTTGCTTAATGGTCATCATAGGGGGATTAATTTAAGTCAGGGTAGTTCTATCTCAAAATAGGTTAAAAATTATTGTATAAAAATACTTAAAAAATCTTAAAAAATCATTCAATTAATGCTATCCAAGGAACAGATTTTTTATATAATCTATGTATAATCAGATAAACTTTGGCACCAGTGGACTGGTAAACTCTCAATACTATAATTAATATGTTAATCACAATTACCAATACAGGAATAATATATGAAAAATATATATATACATATATAAATACAAATAATAAAAATAAATTTAGATGAATAAAAAAAATAAAAATAAATTTAGATGAATAAAAAAATAATAAATATAGCAGGCCTCTCTAGGTCAAGATCATGAAAGACACTAAGAAGTGAAAGTCGAATTATATGTGTAATATGTGCTAGAGGGCCCGAAAATGAAAATAAGTGGAAAAAATAGATGTGACCCTTATAGAACTAAAATTAAAGGTGAACAGTAGTGTATATACTAAAGACTAAAAATGTGCTTAAAAGATTAAATATAGAAGGTGTAAAATTATATAGATATTGTAAAAATTTAAATAAATAAAAATAGATAAAATTATGGCATAACTTGGTTGCAGTATAAAATTGGTAAAACCTGACATAGCAATTCAAACATAATTAATTTAGTGGTTGGAAATGAAGCAATTCAGATCTATATCAAGGTTCAACCCTCCAGGTTGGAGTGATTCCAATTGGAAAATCCATTTCGTTTCGTTTTTAGAGATTTTTCTCGTTTTATTCTCTCCCCTCCAATGTGCTCTTATAGTATCGATGCCATAAAATAATAGTCCCTTGGGATTCTTATCGTGCGTTTCCAGAAAATGTCTGGATAACCCATGTTTGGGGAAACCCTTTTTGATGTTTTTAATATGTTCTCTTATACGCACATATAGCGGTCTAGTGGTCCTGCCCATGTATTGTTTATGGCACGGGCACTCAATAACGTAAGTGACGTGAGTGCTGGAGCATGTAATCAGCTCATTAATTTTGAATTTCCGTTTATTGGCAAAGGATCTAAATTCCGTCATCTTTCTTGGTTGTGCTGTATTATTTTTGCACGCAAGGCATTTACGGCATCTTATAAACCCTTTTAGATCGGGAAAGATTTTTATTTGTTTGGGTGGGTCTATCACATTATGAACTAACCTATTCCTGAGTGCAGGTGCTTTCCGATAGATAAATTTCGGTTTGCTGGGTAGGATCTTAGCCAAAGTCCTATCTGATCTTAAAATCGGCCAATATTTTTTAAAAATAGTTTCCATTTGTTTATATTGATTATTAAAACCAGTGATAAAAGCAAGGTCAAAATCATTTCTATTGTTCTTGGGTTTCTCTATCAATAACTCCTCTCTTCTCATGTTCCTAACTTTATCCATGGTTATCTCAAGTATTTTCTTATCATATCCCTTTTCAATAAATTTCTCAGTGAGTGTTTTTGCTTGTGCGTTATATTCTTCAATCCTGCCACAATTTCTTCTTAACCTCATATATTGCCCCTTTGGTATATTCTGCTTCCACTTGGGGTGATGGCAGCTTGATGTAGGGATATACCCATTCTTGTCTGTTGGTTTAAGAAAAGTCCTTGTAGAAAGCATATCATTATCTTTAAAAATTTGTAGGTCTAGAAAGTCAACTTGTCTTAGATCCTGGTTACTTGTAAATTTGATCCCATACTGATTGTTATTCAGTTCCCTAATGAAGGAGTCCAATGTATCTGATGGTCCACTCCATATCATAAAGATATCGTCTATGTATCTTCGGTAAAGACTCAAATGGGGCCTTTGCGTATTATGAATGAGTTCTTCTTCTAGTAGGTTCATAAATAAATTAGCTACGCTGGGGGCGTATCTAGCCCCCATTGCAACACCTTTCGTTTGGACGTAAAAATCACTTGAATGCCAGAAGTAGTTACTAGACATAGCCAGTTGTAATCCTTCCAAAATGTAATTTAACTGCGTTTGTTTCAGGTTGGAGTCCTCGTGTAATGCTCTCTTTACCCCTTTTAAAAGGGGTAAAGAGAGCATTACACGAGGACTCCAACCTGAAACAAACGCAGTTAAATTACATTTTGGAAGGATTACAACTGGCTATGTCTAGTAACTACTTCTGGCATTCAAGTGATTTTTACGTCCAAACGAAAGGTGTTGCAATGGGGGCTAGATACGCCCCCAGCGTAGCTAATTTATTTATGAACCTACTAGAAGAAGAACTCATTCATAATACGCAAAGGCCCCATTTGAGTCTTTACCGAAGATACATAGACGATATCTTTATGATATGGAGTGGACCATCAGATACATTGGACTCCTTCATTAGGGAACTGAATAACAATCAGTATGGGATCAAATTTACAAGTAACCAGGATCTAAGACAAGTTGACTTTCTAGACCTACAAATTTTTAAAGATAATGATATGCTTTCTACAAGGACTTTTCTTAAACCAACAGACAAGAATGGGTATATCCCTACATCAAGCTGCCATCACCCCAAGTGGAAGCAGAATATACCAAAGGGGCAATATATGAGGTTAAGAAGAAATTGTGGCAGGATTGAAGAATATAACGCACAAGCAAAAACACTCACTGAGAAATTTATTGAAAAGGGATATGATAAGAAAATACTTGAGATAACCATGGATAAAGTTAGGAACATGAGAAGAGAGGAGTTATTGATAGAGAAACCCAAGAACAATAGAAATGATTTTGACCTTGCTTTTATCACTGGTTTTAATAATCAATATAAACAAATGGAAACTATTTTTAAAAAATATTGGCCGATTTTAAGATCAGATAGGACTTTGGCTAAGATCCTACCCAGCAAACCGAAATTTATCTATCGGAAAGCACCTGCACTCAGGAATAGGTTAGTTCATAATGTGATAGACCCACCCAAACAAATAAAAATCTTTCCCGATCTAAAAGGGTTTATAAGATGCCGTAAATGCCTTGCGTGCAAAAATAATACAGCACAACCAAGAAAGATGACGGAATTTAGATCCTTTGCCAATAAACGGAAATTCAAAATTAATGAGCTGATTACATGCTCCAGCACTCACGTCACTTACGTTATTGAGTGCCCGTGCCATAAACAATACGTGGGCAGGACCACTAGACCGCTATATGTGCGTATAAGAGAACATATTAAAAACATCAAAAAGGGTTTCCCCAAACATGGGTTATCCAGACATTTTCTGGAAACGCACGATAAGAATCCCAAGGGACTATTATTTTATGGCATCGATACTATAAGAGCACATTGGAGGGGAGAGAATAAAACGAGAAAAATCTCTAAAAACGAAACGAAATGGATTTTCCAATTGGAATCACTCCAACCTGGAGGGTTGAACCTTGATATAGATCTGAATTGCTTCATTTCCAACCACTAAATTAATTATGTTTGAATTGCTATGTCAGGTTTTACCAATTTTATACTGCAACCAAGTTATGCCATAATTTTATCTATTTTTATTTATTTAAATTTTTACAATATCTATATAATTTTACACCTTCTATATTTAATCTTTTAAGCACATTTTTAGTCTTTAGTATATACACTACTGTTCACCTTTAATTTTAGTTCTATAAGGGTCACATCTATTTTTTCCACTTATTTTCATTTTCGGGCCCTCTAGCACATATTACACATATAATTCGACTTTCACTTCTTAGTGTCTTTCATGATCTTGACCTAGAGAGGCCTGCTATATTTATTATTTTTTTATTCATCTAAATTTATTTTTATTTTTTTTATTCATCTAAATTTATTTTTATTATTTGTATTTATATATGTATATATATATTTTTCATATATTATTCCTGTATTGGTAATTGTGATTAACATATTAATTATAGTATTGAGAGTTTACCAGTCCACTGGTGCCAAAGTTTATCTGATTATACATAGATTATATAAAAAATCTGTTCCTTGGATAGCATTAATTGAATGATTTTTTAAGATTTTTTAAGTATTTTTATACAATAATTTTTAACCTATTTTGAGATAGAACTACCCTGACTTAAATGAATCCCCCTATGATGACCATTAAGCAAAGTCCAATTAACATAATAACATTGTATCAGATTAAATAGTTCCATCATTATACTATACATATAATATGCCTTCTCTGGACCTCATCCAAATAATTATACAAAATACCCCCCGAATTCCATATTACATAATGCCTGATCAATTATTTTTATTATTTGTAATATAAAATAACCCCGTTTTTAATTAATTCTTTTTATCGGTATTTGCATAGACTAGTCCTTATTGACATATATTATATATGAATCCCCCTTGAGATTAATTACATATACGCCGCCAACAAATATGCTACTTATGTGAGTAAGTGAGCATTGGGAGACGGAACTTGAGCACACAGGTTTCCTGTCTCTTTGTTTACCATCCATTAGCCCGTTTTTCAGTAATACAATTCTGCCTAGCAACAGATGATATTCAGATATCCCCTCTTTTTCTATTTGCCAAATAGCGAGTAGATTTTTAATGTTATTTTTAATGTTAATATGTTTGCCTAGCAATAGATGACATTACATGGCCCCTTGCGATGATTGGCCGGAGAATTTACATTTGCACATTCCCCCACTAAGTTGCCTGGTAACCGCTTAATACTTAAACAGACGGAATAGACGTGGTCAACGCTTCTCCAGATGACGTCAGTGTGACGAAACGCGTCGAGAACGTGACCACATCACTTCCGTCTGAACGATCCCGAGGCTAGGAACGCACGCTGATCCCAGGCGAGCACCGCGAACGAGGTAGTTGCGGACCCTATGCCATACGGATGCGCTGCATGTTGATTTTATGTGAGTACATGTCTTTTTTGGAATCTAAATAAAAGTTTTAAAGGCAATCCTGCACTATCGGAGGCTTCTGTTTTTCCCCTTTTTCATATACCCGGGAATTGTACTGGAGCTCTCTCCCTGATGCTTTAACCCCTATGTGTACCGGAGCAAGGAGTGGATACGAGTGGTAATAGGAAGGATAGGACGGAACCAGATTGCCGGTGTATGGGAGCGATCCCTGTTATCGACCCGCCATTTACCCCTGTAGGGGTACGGACATCCGGTAAGCACAGGACCCCAGGAGAGGGGGAGCACCCTATCTTCCAATCACTCACTGCACTCCCGGCTTCATAGAAAAAAAGAGCACCTTACTCCATCCTTATATGGACTATAGAACTTTATGATTTCTGTACCAACTCTGATTGCACTATTTTTGGACAATTTTAAAATACACAGAACCTGCTTTTTGAGCCTTTGAATTTATATGGTTCTCACTTTCATAATTTATATAGTTATTTGCACGGCTGCACTTATTTATTTACTAGTGTTTATATTGTCACCAGTGTGGGATGCACATAGTTCACCCACTTATTTATTTTCATTGCTTATGAGTATGCAGTTGCACTTTATTGAATAGATGGTTATGACTATTCGGAATGCACCTTATTTAGTTTGATTAGTGCACTATATTTATTTTTTAGCACCTTTGCACACTAACTCTCTATATCACCATAATTTATTAATACTATCTTTATATGCTTTTATATTTTTATACCTACATTTACATATATTTGCATATTTATGTTGAGTCTCAATAAGCCTGTTAGGTATTGAACACATTTATTTATTTATTGATTTGGTATCAGCACATAGTGTTAATTTTACACACATATTACACACCCATTGTGTTTTTATATCCTATTACTTATATAGTTCTCATTCCCACATACATTCTATGTGCATTTGCATGTGTTGAACTTGGTCTTGAACTATAGGAGCCTAACCCAGATTTCCCATTAACCTAACTTCCTGGCAGCGCCAACCACTCCCCTTTTTGACATCTACTATCACCTCTACTTGTTCTGGCCTCATCACTTCTAGAGGCGCATGATGCCCTACCAAATACTGCTGAAGGTTCTGTCGCCTACTCACACTTGAGGAAGGTGTTTCACTTGTGCGTGTAGCTGGCACAGATCGACCACGTCCTCTCCTTGCAACAGGAGCTCTACCAGCAGCACCACGACCCAGGCCATGGCCCCTATTTGACGGTCTCCTCATATTTCTGTAATTTATGATCTTGCCCTAGAAAGGTGTTTATTGAATAGCGGAACAAAACAACAACAGTATCGCACGGTGTGTATCTCACAGTCAAATATGCAAACTATGCCGCAATTTAATTTTTTTTACCCCAAAAGGGTGTATATTGAATAGCGGAATAGAAAAAAGGATAAAAAACGGTGTATCTTACACGTACAAACACAGACTAGGCCCTGATTACAATTTTTTGTACCCTAAAGGGAGGATGAGGAAGAGGAGTAGGAGGAGATCGGAACAGGAGGCAAATTGAAGCGCCCTGCAATCCTTGTCGGTGGAAGGAGATGCGCCAAACAAATTTAGAAGGTGTATCTCACACGTACCAATACAGACTATGGCGTAATTTAATTTTTTACACACCTTTCGACTTCACAGCTGGTTCCCTACTGCGTATGCGTGATACGTGCTGAGCATTCTCATAGGTTCAACGGCGGGGGAAGAAGAAGGAGGACTGAATTTCCGGTGGACGATGCCGCGGCACTGTCTCCCGAAAGTCGGGAAGGGTATCTGTCAAAAACAGATATCCGTTCCCCCCTCCCTCCCCTGAAAGGTACCAATTGTGGCACTGGAGAGGGGAGGAAGCAAATTAAAGGAAGTTCCACTTTTGGGTGGAACTCCGTTTTAAGGTTGCAGGGAAATTACTGACTACTTACTGACTACAGCAGATGGGTTTGGTGACTACAGCAGATGGGTTTTAGGAGACAGCAGACCTGCCATCAGACAGAATGACCTGTTCATGAGGTGTAGGTAATGATTCCATGTGGGTAGACTCAGCCATCGTCAATTTTGGCACAGCTTTGGCTAGGTCTTTTTAAATTGCCCAGTTTAACATTTGATCTCAGTACATCTGTCTTAGCTGGTGCATCTTGAACTGAAAAAGTTGATCTAACGCGCAAGGAATTATAGGCATTTATATCCAGGATTTTGCTTCAGAGTTATTCAGAGCCAAACTTATCAGCACTCTGCTTCCATGAACTCTCATATCAAAAGATTTTCAATAGCAAAACATTATAGTTCCAGTTTAGGTCAAATGCTATAATAGTTATTGTTCTGCAACAAATATGTAGGCTGTCTTTTCCAACCTCCTACCTAAATACTACTTGCCTGGCTGGAGTCATTTACAGGGAACAAGCTTGCAACGTGTGAAGGCAGGGCTGCTGATATGCTGTACTGGGCCCTAGCCTCATCAGTTTATAAGGGGGGCCTATGCTCCTACCGAGCAGGAAGCCTGGCTGTACTGTCTTACTGTCCACTCTTGTGGCACCCCCTGCAGTGACTGCCGGCTTCATCTTTTTCTATTTCTGGCTGCGCTGCAGGGGGATCAGTATCTGCACCCCCACCCTCATGCTGTGTGGGCCCCCTGCCACCTCTTCTGCAGTTCTGCTGCCTCCCTTCTTTCACCTTCAGCTGGCTGCTGTGGGCACACAGGAGAATGTTTTAGGATGGAGACCAGGAGGGGGCGGTAAATATGTCTGTTTACTGGCCGCCTCCTTTCTTGAAGGAATACAGTGAGTGATTGGTACTGATCGTGACTGTGTCCACTCATCACAGTTTACTATGCTTCAGTTTGTGAATGAACAGGAAGTCTGTGAGTGCTTCACGTTCATTCACTGTCAAGTGCAGCTGAGGCTCTGTGAGACATTAGGAATCTGTTTAGACCCCTGATATTTCACTAAAGCCCCCACAAAGCCCGAATGGATCTCTATGCAAATTCCAGAGTGTTCAGTCTGTCTGCATTTTGATCAGTTCATCAGGCAAGCACCGATGAACATTCTGGGATGAGCATGGAGGTCACTGCACTGGCTGCATGTGTGAGATCAGTAATAAATGGTAGGGGAAGTATGCACAGCATATTAGCACATTATGGCGGACCTACCTGTCAAACGTAGCTGCGCAGCCAGCACTCCATTTGGTCACAGGCGTTCTTATCTTATCCCGGTCTTCCTTCCAGGTTTGCTCTGTTCCCCCCTTGGAATGGTCTGTCTGCAGTGACGTTGCTTTGCAAATGATGGGCTTTTGAAGACTTTGTTATAGTTTAACATGGATTTAGATAAATCTAGAAACCCAGCAACAGTGAAGGATAACATTACTAGTGATTTTCACTTCATTCATTGGTGGTCATACCTCTGCTGTGTGATTGCATGTATGAGAATGGAGTGATCCACATTTGGGAACTGATTCATATTTTTGCAATTGAAGAAAGGACACATGGATAATTTGTTTACTATTTCACAGGCTTAGTCTATTTAGCTGTATTGCAAAGGGGTTGATTGATTAAAACTAGAGAGTGCAAAATCTGGTGCAGTTTTGCATAGAAACCAATCAGCTTCCAGGTTTTTTATTTTTTGTCAAAGATTAATTTGACAAAAAACAGATTAGGGGGCGACTTCCACTTTCTCTCCTAGATTTTCATTTTTCACCACCTACTCCGCCCAACATCATCTTGTAAAAAAAACTGTTTTCGAAATATTGGGGTATTCTAAAAAGTGACGGAATATTGGGACCTCTTTTGCCAGAGGTTCCCTTGGTTACTTTTAGAGGAATACCACTGCTCAGAATTACAGTTGACCCGAAAGTTGTTGAACCACCCAAGAAACCCAGTTTTTTCTTTCAGATGAAGGGATTTTTCCCTTGTAGAAAATGCTCAGTTTGTACTATCAACCACCTGGGGAATTGAAAATATACTGAATTTGGCTGTAATGTCACCGGAAAATCCTATGACATAGAGAACTTCTCCACTTGCTCTACCAAGAATGTTGTGTATTTAATAACTTGTCCAAGTGGCCTACATTACGTAGGCTGCACTATAAGAACATTTCAAAACAGAATGAATGAGCATATCGTCAACATACGTAAAGGCTTCCCTAAGCATAACTTGTCTAAACATTACGATCAATATCGATAGAGATCCTGCGGGTACCTCGTTTATGATAATTTACGTTTTTCAACTCCATTGGAGGGGAAGCCACAGGAGGAGAGAAATCTCAAAGTTAGAGACAAGGTGGATTTACTGGCTGAAAAGTTACCGTCCATTCGGTTTAAATATCGAGTGGGACGTTAACGTGTTTATTAATAACAGCTAATTATGCCAGTTATATTCCACCTGTCCCTTTAAAAGTTTTATGGATATGATTACCTGTTTTTATTTTATTTTTTATATTTTATTCTTTATTTTTTTTAAATATTTTTTTCATCTTTATTCATATTTATCTTTTATTTTTATTTTTATCTATATTTTGTTTTTTTTTTCTGTTCATATACTTTTATTGCAATATTTCCTACATGAATTGCAAATTTTCTTTTCATGCTAATTTTATGTATTTTATTCTCATCAATGTTCCTTTCCAACATGTGATGACTCAAAATATTGGTAACACTAATTTGTTCAATGAACTGGGCTTTTTGTGTTATTCAGGGTTTTTACGTTGTTTTTCTTCCTGCTTCCGGGGGGTGTGCTGGCTTTGTGTGTCCCTTCAGTGGAACGCATATGAGATGAGGCCTACTTCCAGTCCCGGAATGCTAATTACTTCTGGAACGCAGTGGTTTAAGTTAATTGCTGTCCCGGTCTAGGCTGTGTATATAGGACGCAACGCAGATGTATGGCCACGCCCCCTGATGTCGCCGTAATGACAAAACACGTTGGAGGGAGCTAGCCTATGTCACGTTTTCACGCCCGGAAGTCGGCCATCACTCTTGTGGGAACAGATGAGCATTCTTGCTGTGTTAAACATACTCTACCTATTTTTATCTATCTATTGGCGAGTGTAAGTCTTGAACTTTTAATACATTATTTGAAGCATATAACACTATGGGATCTCTCCCATGTATGAGGTTGGTTGAAAACGGATGTGTCATATGCCTATTCAGAGCTATGGAATTGATTCCATAGCTCACCCAATGCGGAACCTGGCTATTAAAGGTTTTTACCTGCTGGTTGATTGTATCCATGGATGGTCCCTTTTACCATCCAGGGATAGAGGGGTTAAGTGATTCTCTTCTTACTTACTGCTGTAGTTGACCGCTCAAGGTCCTCACTTGTCGGTAAGAGTCAGTGTGTGGTGGAAACTTTATGTCACTGCTCTGCAGTCTCCAGCACCTGGGTGGAAGTTTGTGCAACTGATTTTTCTGCATTACCCTCTTACGGTACATATTGGGCTTTGATGAACATTTTTTTATATTATTGTGTTTTTATCTAACCAGCACTGCTTGTGTGTACAGTATGTTTTAAAGATTAATTGAACAAGCTAGATGCTGATTGGCTGCCATGCACAGCTGCACTAGATTTTACACTCTCCAGTTTTAAAAAAATCAACCCTATAGTGTGAATTGCTCCTTGCTTGCATATTTGTTATAAATATTTATTTTTTAGGGTGTGCTGTAAAATTTAGGCTAAGTATAGATTTGTAGCAAAATCGTTGAGCCTCTGAAAAGTGATCCAAACAGAGACAGGTGGCAAAACGATGATATGTCACCACTTTAGCATCAGTTTTAACCCTATAAAGGTGTCACAGCTGCATTGCACATGGTTGCGGGGTGGTTGTGACCTGAATGGGTTGTGTGTGGCTGTATTACTGCCCGAACAAATGCAATGGAGGAAATTTGAGTGGGTGCCCCATGCCTTTGCAGCATAAGTAACTCAAACTGGGCCTTGTTTACACTTGCATTGAGTGATCCACATTCAGAACGCTCTTCAGAAAGCATTTGGCAGGTGGCAAGGAGGAATTGTATACAAGTGAGGGGGGAGTTTGAGACTTTAAATGAGGCGTGTGACATGGCCAATTGAATAAAACATGTTTATTGCAATAACAATCACAACTCATGTCACAGAAATAAAAAAATGAGGTTAAATGACAAACATGGTAAATATGAGCTGAAATACATATAACAAAAATGCATAATTGCGTAAACAGTTATGGAGTGTGTGAGGGATTAGCTCGGTGGTAGGCGTATGGGTGACCCCTTTGGGGGTGCGTTTTCACAGAGATAGCCGATTAGAGGTTGAAAAACAAGACTGATTTATTCATGCAATTTACTTAACACAATTGCAAGCATCAAAACAGCCAAAATAAAATAAAAGACAAAATAAATCCTTGCCTCTGTGGGCGGCTACCTTCTCACGCTGGAACCTACCTAAGAAGTCTTTCCAACCTACTGTTGGGCCGACACTGCTGATCCTACAGCAGACACTCAAATGTCCATTTGTTTGCTTTTCACACAGCACAAACATTGTCCATTGAACATGTCCCTTTGTTTTCTTTCACACAGCACATGTTCATTTATAACAGGATCCTTTACTCTTCAGATTCTTCACATGGAACACAGTTCATTTAACAGGTCCCTTTACTCTTCACACTCTTCACATGGAACACTTCTCTTCACACTCTTCACATGGAACACTTTGTCTTCTCACCTTTGAGACGTCTTCACTCGTGGTTACCCTCCTTAGCTTCACATCGCTTTAGGGGGTCTTCTCCCATGCTCACCAGCTTGTCGGGAGGCACACATCCGACTGTCCCCCTCTCCCAGCCCACACGGCGACAGGCGGCAGCAGTCCTTCTCCCATGCCCACACGGCGTCGGGAGGTACACGTATGTCTGTCCTCCTCTTCCCAGCTCACACAGCGACAGGAGGCAGCACTCAATAGATTTTCTCTGGACAAATTATAGAGGCCTTGATCTCCTCATTCTGAACAGCTGAATGGTTTTCAACTTCCTGCTGGCTCTTTTTGCAGCCAACACCCTATAGTATCAGTGAACTTTTCAAAGCAGGTGGGAATGTGTCTCCTCTCAGTGACTACATTCCCAGATTTACCTGACTTCCTGTCACATACCCCCCCCTCTTGTTTCAACCCTAGGGTTGGGACACATATTTCCAGGCACGCATGTGTCAGGCACTGCTGACTCACTGATAAGCCTCCTATTATCCTCAAGCTTCCGGATGAAACTGTTTCTGTCATCTTCACTGACAGATTTCTCATAAATGCCACACAGTTTGTCTCTCATAACCGTCTGTCCAATCCACCATGGAGGACCGTGATCCATAGGCAACTCAATTGGGCTAGTCTTAATGTCTTCAACATTCTTAAGACGCCTCTCTCTGCAATCCATAAATGTTTTCCACAAAACTTTGAGAACCTTTGCTTCACTAAGCTTTGTTCCAAGTAGGGACTCTTGACATCCCTCTGTGACTTGAGTTGCCTCTCCATACAGCTGTACACAATCATTGACTTTTTGTTGTAAAAGGGAATGATCTTCCTTCTTGAGCTTTGCTTGCTCTAAGATGCTGTGCAGAGGATTTTCCAATTGAGACAACAGGCTGTCACACATTTCTTCAAAGTGACCCCTGTTCCTTTTCCCAGAGATATCAATATCATTCAAACATTTCATATTCATAGGCAGATCTGAAGCATTTGCACTCATCAACTTCTTAAACTTTTCGCCCTCCTGAGCGAGTCGCAGTAAAGGCCTACTATTTGATTTGATATTCAGTTTATATTTCTTGCCAAACTCTTCACAGAAGTAGCCAACCAGAACATCATCAACTTTCCTTCCACCAACATAGGGGTTAAAGGCAACAACACAGTTGAACCCAGCGATCTGGGTGGTATCCATTATAGACCTCCTCTCTGCATCAGTGAAGAAGCATGGAACTGCAACACATTCTTTTACAGGTTTCTTCAATGCACTTTCTGCTGAACTATTTGACCGCTCAAGGTCACCTAGTTCCTTTTCTCTATCTGAATTCCACATGGAATGTATCTCAAGATCACGATCAAACTTCTGCCACCCGTCTTTCACCAGTTCCATTTTGGAAACACTCCCTGAAAGGCACTTATTCATTTGCTTCACGTTTTCACCAACAGCCTTAGTTTTCTCCACTAGGTGGCGTTTGCTTTTTTCTCCCAGATTTATATCACTTGCTTTAGTTTTCTCCGCTTTAGTTTTCTCCACTAGGTTTTCAGCCTGAACTGAGAAATCATCACATTTCTTACACAACTCTTTTGTTTGCTGAAGCTCTAATGATACATTTTCCAATGCTTGAAGTTTTTGAAGGAACGGTTTATTCCAAAGGGGTGATTCAAGCCACGTGTCATCACATTTCTGAGGCTCACTCAGGACAGACCCCAAAACACTGATCCTTTTAAAAACTGCATCAGGCACACTATCCCCTCTTTGGGACAGATCCTCTGTTGCCTGGAATTCCTCTTCCAGTTCCTGCAACGGAATCTTCATCTCTTCTACTTGCTGTTCTAAGGCTCGCTTAGACTTTTCTAGCTCCTGAACTCTTTTCACAACATCATCCTTGGAGCGGACCAAATCTTCCATTTCTGTACACAGCTGTTGGTTAACTCTTTCTAGTTCAGCCTTACACTCTAGAGCTTCCTCCAAAGAGCGAGCCAAGAACAGGGCTTTGCTCTCGTTATCACGCACCTCCGTTTCTGCACGTGCGCGTTCTTCTGCATATTTTGCAGACACAGTCTTCTCTTCACCAAGCATCTGATCAAACTTCTTTTTCACATCTTCAACACACTGTAATGAACCAACGCTTTCTTCCATGCGTTTTTTCATATCCGCTATCTGAGCTTGCAATGTTGCGACTTGCTCTGATAGGTTTTTCTTTGCTTCCGCCTCCTCTTTTAATTGTTCCAGGAAGCCATTTTTCTCATCTTCCATTTGTTTGAGCTTTGTGCTAAAACTCAGCCTTTGACACCTCTCTTCCTGTAAGAGTTCCTGCGTGTCTTGCAGCTGCGATTCCAAGATAGAAAAATCTTCCGCAATTTCTCTAGATTTTCTGTCTGCTTGAGAAAGCTGATTTGTGACACTGTCCAACTCAACCTGCAATCGGGTTGCCTTCTCTGACAGCTTAGCACACACTCGGTCACCTTCTGACACCTTGACTTGCGATTCCAGAAGCTGTGCCTCTACTTTTTTTCTCTTGTGTTCAGAATCTCCTTTTCCCTGCATAAGAGCCTTCACCTCATTGGCTAGCATCTGGGAATAAGAATGTAATTCTGCCACACAGGCTTCTTTCTCCTTTAACTGCTGCTGGAAACGTTGGGCTTCACCTTTCCAACTTTCACAGTCTGCACGTAATTCATCTACCACATTGCTCAAAGTGGTGAGCTCATACACAGTACTCAGTAATTTAGCCTCTCTTTCACTTTTCTCGTTGTCGCTGAGAGACAATGTCGTTTTCAGAGCGACATTCTGTTCCTGCGACTCCTGCAGGTCTATTTTTGTAACTTCCAAACACTGAAGACTTTTTTCCAGCTGATTACGCAACTCCAACATTTCACACATACTTTGCTTCTGCAAAGTCTGAATTTCAATTTCCTTTTCCATGAGGATGGTATCTTTCTCCTTTATAGTGTCTTGACATTTTTGCAACTCGACCAAAAGAAGAGCAGTGGATTCTTCCCACTGTAACACATGAGACTTGAGTAGTTCATTCATTTCCTGCAAGTTTCTATACTCCATTTTAAGCAATTCCAAGGCTTGTTCCTTTTCTTCCATTTTCCGTTGCAAGGCATCCAACTCAGCCCTGCACACATACTCGGTTTCTTCCAAACCGATGGCCTCCATTGGCTGCTGGCGTCTCTGTTTCCAGCCTGCCATGCTCTCTTGATGAGCCTTTTGTTGAGCTGCAAAGCTCTGCTGAAAATCCGCATTTGCCTGCTGTTGAGCTGCATTTGCTTGCTGTTGAGCTGCATTTGATATAATCAGATGTTTCAACATCTCCTCCATTTTGAGTTTACTTTTCATCTGAGCACACTGCGTCTCCATAGCAGTTTCATCAGTGTTGCTAGGGACAACAACCTTCCTCTTTAGTAGACTCTCTTTAGGCATGGATGGGGCTGGTTCAGACGGTAGCATCCCCTCCATCCATAGAATCCGGTCTCTCATTTCATCTATCTTTGCATTCTTCAGGCGTTTTGAACGCCCCATCTTCAATAACTCCACAAACAAATTTTTCACAGTCCAGCAAAAAATTTTCAGACCACTGTCTCTTTAACACATGTAGTTTTTCTCTCTCTTGCAAGATCTCTTTTCCTGCACACACAGTTTGTGCAGTCACTTGCACCAGACACAACAAAGTTCATCAAATAATTTTGAGACCGCTGTCTCTTTAAAACACTTTTTTTTTTTTTCTGTCAGGATCTTCTCTCCTGCACACATAGATTGTGCAATCTCATGCACCAGATAAAGTTCATCAAACATTTGCACTTCCTTGCAGGGATCTTGCTTATGCCCGCATCCTCCACCATATGTGAGGGATTAGCTCGGTGGTAGGCGTATGGGTGACCCCTTTGGGGGTGCGTTTTCACAGAGATAGCCGATTAGAGGTTGAAAAACAAGACTGATTTATTCATGCAATTTACTTAACACAATTGCAAGCATCAAAACAGCCAAAATAAAATAAAAGACAAAATAAATCCTTGCCTCTGTGGGCGGCTACCTTCTCACGCTGGAACCTACCTAAGAAGTCTTTCCAACCTACTGTTGGGCCGACACTGCTGATCCTACAGCAGACACTCAAATGTCCATTTGTTTGCTTTTCACACAGCACAAACATTGTCCATTGAACATGTCCCTTTGTTTTCTTTCACACAGCACATGTTCATTTATAACAGGATCCTTTACTCTTCAGATTCTTCACATGGAACACAGTTCATTTAACAGGTCCCTTTACTCTTCACACTCTTCACATGGAACACTTCTCTTCACACTCTTCACATGGAACACTTTGTCTTCTCACCTTTGAGACGTCTTCACTCGTGGTTACCCTCCTTAGCTTCACATCGCTTTAGGGGGTCTTCTCCCATGCTCACCAGCTTGTCGGGAGGCACACATCCGACTGTCCCCCTCTCCCAGCCCACACGGCGACAGGCGGCAGCAGTCCTTCTCCCATGCCCACACGGCGTCGGGAGGTACACGTATGTCTGTCCTCCTCTTCCCAGCTCACACAGCGACAGGAGGCAGCACTCAATAGATTTTCTCTGGACAAATTATAGAGGCCTTGATCTCCTCATTCTGAACAGCTGAATGGTTTTCAACTTCCTGCTGGCTCTTTTTGCAGCCAACACCCTATAGTATCAGTGAACTTTTCAAAGCAGGTGGGAATGTGTCTCCTCTCAGTGACTACATTCCCAGATTTACCTGACTTCCTGTCACAAGTGAGATTGTAAATTCATATTAGGAATTGCTAAATTGCATCAAAGTAAGTCCTTATTACTGTGAGCTGAAATACGTATGACAAAAATGCACAATTGCGTAAACAGTTGTATAGTGAATCTGTAGATACATATTACATATTGCTGAATAGCATTGAAGTAGATCTGACGCGTTTCTGTGAACTATATTCCTCTTCTTCAGGGGCAGGTATATACCGTGCATCTGCAAGAGATATGTGAATATATATCAAGGGATACAGGTAATGGTATGGTATGAGGGGAAGGAGAATTCTAAACATAATCAACTTACGATGCAGCTCAAATTTACTATTGCATGCTGATGCAGATCACTGGACATGGCAGGAGGTACAACTCTCCCAGGAGCTGAGGGGGCGCAATATGTGCAGACGAAGCACAAATAAGCAAGAGTCTAAAAAAGAAGGAGTGAATGTAATAAGAAGATTAATAGTGAGGGATTTGCAACTACCAATGGATCGACCAAGGAAGTATAGAGAGTGTTGGCACATGTAGCAGTGCGTGGTGCTATAGATATGTGGCTGGAAAACTCGATGAGGGCACAATCCCATAAAGCGTGGAGGAATGTCAAAAATGGAAAGAGTTGCTTGGAAATAGCAAAGAGGGTAAACCTAAATAAGTAGTGAGACATTGTATTGTCTCTTCAACGCCTTTTTTAACCTCTTAAATGCCAGACTACCGCCTCTCAAGTGTGCACATTGTGTATAGTTGCAGCGTCGTCTTGAATGGGTCACGTGCAACAGGGATTATAATTCCTGACACAAATGTAGCAGACTGTCATTCTTTAATAATGCAGATTTACCCCCCTGGTTTCTTCAGGCTGTGTGTGTGTGGACTTTTAAGATTGCTTTCAGCAGAGGTCAGCCTCCCACAGGAAATAGAAGAACAGAATTGTGTTAAATGTAGTTCTGAACTGTGGACAGACTATTGTTTGGATTGCAGAAGAAACTACAATCCCATAATGTAACGGGGGGAAAGGGAGGATCAGACAGTGGCGGCTGGTGCTCAAAATTTTGGGGGGGGGGCGCAAACAGAAAAATGTAATAGGCATTGCTTTACGGCAAAAAATGCTGTAAAAAATTGCGTGACTTTGAGGTCACAAAAGTGTGAAAGGGGCCTTCAGTAATTAAGGTATAGCGTGCCCCCTTTCAATGCAGAGAGACCAGCGTGCCCCCTTTAAATGCAGAGATGCCAGCGTGCCCCCTTTCAATGCAGAGATGCCCACGTGCCCCCTTTCAATGCAGAGATACCAGCGTGCCCCCTTTCAATGCACAGAGACCAGTGTGCTACTTTCAATGCACAGAGACCAGCGTGCCCCCTTTCAATGCACAGAGACCAGCATGCCCCCTTTCAATGCACAGAAACCAGTGTGGTTCTCTCTGCAGGTTCCGCTATAACCTTAGACTTGTGATCTCCCCCAGAAGGGTGCTCACAGGGAGGCAGGTACACTTCATAGAAGGACAGATACTGATGATGGGTATTATAGACAGGACAGGTGCTCTACATAGAAGGACAGATACTGGTGATGGGTATTTTACGCAGGACGGGTACTCTGCAGGACAGATAACTGGAGGTGAATGGTAATATAGACAGGGCAGGTACTCTACATAAGAGGACAGATACTGAGGACAGGCATTGTAGATAAGACATGTACTGAAGACAGGTATTTTAGATAGGAGCACTGTACTGTAGTTAGGACAGATGCTGAGGACAGGTATTTTAAATAGAAGGACAGATACTGAGGATGGGTATTATAGACAGGACAGGTACTTTACATAGGAGGAAAGATATTAAGGATAGGCAGATAAGACATGTATTGAAGACAGGCATTTTAGATAGGAGCACTGTACTGTAGATAGGAGGACAGATGCTGGGGAGGTCCATAAGTTTAGGTAGTCACCTTTTGACAGTGAAATGACAGGAAGACAGAAATTACAGATGGATTGGTCTGCATTAGTGCTAAAGAGAGACAGGTGAGCAGATACTGTTGGTCGGCATATACTGTACAAAGACACCAAGCTAGATATAATGCACTCAATTCAGCAATGTAGCTCTAGGTACACAGGTAAGTGATGTGTATATATAGTACTTACAGTACATGCTAGAGGATAGTTGGGATGGGTGGCAGCGGTGGTGGTGGAAGGAATGGGTGGCAGCGGTGAAAGGATGAGTGGCAGAGGTGGGGGGGAGGGGGTGGGATGAGTGGAAGCAGGGATGGGATGGGGTGGGATGAGTGGTAGCAGGGATGGGATGGGGTGGGATGAGTGGAAGCAGGGATGGGGTGGGATGAGTGGCAGCAGGGAGGATGGGATGGGGTGGGATCAGTGACAGCAGGGATGGGATGGGATGAGTGGCAGCAGGGATGGGATGGGATGAGTGGCAGCAGGGATGGGATGAGTGGCAGCAGGGATGGGATGAGTGGCAGCAGGGATGGGATGGGTGGCAGCAGGGATGGAATGGGATGAATGGCAGCAGGGATAAGATGGGATGAGTGGCAGCAGGGATGGGATGGGGTGGGATGAGTGGAAGCAGGGATGGGATGGGATGAGTGACAGCAGGGATGGGATGAGTGGCAGCAGGGATGGGATGGGATGAGTGGCAGCAGGAATGGGATGAGTGGCAGCAGGGATGGGATGAGTGGCAGCAGGGATGGGATGGGTGGCATCAGGGATGGGATGGGATGAATGGCAGCAGGGATGGGATGGGGTGGGATGAGTGGCAGCAGGGATGGGATGGGGTGGGATGAGTGGCAGCAGGGATGGGATGGGGTGGGATGAGTGGAAGCAAAGATGGGATGGGGTGGGATGAGTGACAGCAGGGATGGGATGGGATGGGATGAGTGGCAGCAGGGATGGGATGAGTGGCAGCAGGGATGGGATGAGTGGCAGCAGGGATAGAATGGGATGAATGGCAGTAGGGTTGGGATGGGATGGGATGAGTGGCAGCAGGGATGGGATGGGATGGGATGAGTGGCAGCAGGGATGGGATGGGGTGGGATGAGTGGCAGCAGGGATGGGATGGGTGGCAGATGGGATGAGTGGCAGCAGGGATGGAATGGGATGAGTGGCAGCAGGGATAAGATGGGATGGGATGAGTGGCAGCAGGGATGGGATGGGGTGGGATGAGTGGAAGCAGGGATTGGATGGGGTGGGATGAGTGGCAGCAGGGATGGGATGGGGTGGGATGAGTGGCAGTAGGGATGGGATGGGGTGGGATGAGTGGAAGCAGGGATGGGATGGGGTGGGATGAGTGGCAGCAGGGATGGGATGGGGTGGGATGAGTGGAAGCAGGGATGGGGTGGGATGAGTGGAAGCAGGGATGGAATGGGGTGGGATGAGTGGAAGCAGGGATGGGATGGGGTGGGATGAGTGGCAGCAGGGATGGGATAGGGTGGGATGAGTGGCAGCAGGAAGGATGGGATGGGGTGGGATGAGTGACAGCAGGGATGGGATGGGATGAGTGGCAGCAGGGATGGGATGGGATGAGTGGCAGTAGGGATGGGATGGGTGACAGCAGGGATGGAATGGGGTGAATGGCAGCAGGGATAAGATGGGATGGGATGGGATGAGTGGCAGCAGGGATGGGATGGGGTGGGATGAGTGGAAGCAGGGATGGGATGGGATGAGTGACAGCAGGGATGGGATGGGATGAGTGGCAGCAGGGATGGGATGGGATGAGTGGCAGCAGGGATGGGATGAGTGGCAGCAGGGATGGGATGGGTGGCAGCAGGGATGGGATGGGATGAGTGGCAGCAGGGATGGGATGAGTGGCAGCAGGGATGGGATGAGGTGGGATGAGTGGAAGCAGAGATGGGATGGGGTGGGATGAGTGACAGCAGGGATGGGATGGGATGAGTGGCAGCAGGGATGGGATGGGATGAGTGGCAGCAGGAATGGGATGAGTGGCAGCAGGGATGGGATGAGTGGCAGCAGGAATAGAATGGGATGAATGGCAGTAGGGTTGGGATGGGATGGGATGAGTGGCAGCAGGGATGGGATGGGGTGGGATGAGTGGCAGCAGGGATGGGATGGGGTGGGATGAGTGGCAGCAGGGATGGGTGGCAGATGGGATGAGTGGCAGCAGGGATGGAATGGGATGAGTGGCAGCAGGGATAAGATGGGATGGGATGAGTGGCAGCAGGGATGGGATGGGGTGGGATGAGTGGCAGCAGGGATTGGATGGGGTGGGATGAGTGGCAGCAGGGATGGGATGGGTGGGATGAGTGGAAGCAGGGATGGGATGGGGTGGGATGAGTGGAAGCAGGGATGGGATGGGGTGGGATGAGTGGCAGCAGGGATGGGATGGGGTGGGATGAGTGGAAGCAGGGATGGGATGGGGTGGGATGAGTGGAAGCAGGGATGGGATGGGGTGGGATGAGTGGCAGCAGGAATGGGATGGGGTGGGATGAGCGGCAGCAGGGATGGGATGGGGTGGGATGGGTGGCAGCAGGGATGGGATGGGGTGGGATGAGTGGCAGCAGGGATGGGATGGGGTGGGATGAGTGGCAGCAGGGATTGGATGGGGTGGGATGAGTGGCAGCAGGGATTGGATGGGGTGGGATGAGTGGCAGCAGGGATGGGGTGGGATGGGATGGGATGGGATGGGTGGCAGCAGGGATGGGGTGGGATGAGTGGCAGCAGGGATGGGGTGGGATGGGTGGCAGATGGGATGGGTGGCAGCAGGGATGGGATGGGGTGGGATGAGTGGCAGCAGAGATGGGGGTGGGATGGGTGGCAGATGGGATGGGTGGCAGCAGGGATGGAATAGGATGAATGGCAGCAGGGATGAGCACTTCTCTCTCCTGCCTGCCTCTATGAAAGCACATTCTGCCTGAAAGGTAAGCAGCTTCTTCTCTCATCACTCCACATGTGCTTCTACCCTAACTTCCCACAACGATCTGATCCATCCAGGCTGCCAGATACACAGACTAGTCCTGGGAATTGGGAAAGGTAAAGTGAGGACTGATCGCCGTACTATCTGACTCTGGACTCATCCTACAGCAAGGTACTTTACACAGCACACATCTGATTGCACAGAGACTGACACAGGACAGGGATGACAGATCCAGACTGCCTTTAGTCTTTGCTTCCCTTGATGATGCTGAGGACTCAGGACAGACACTCACACTCTGAAGCTCAGAAGGGAGAGAAGAAAGCAGAGCCCGGCCGGGAGGGACAGCCAATACTCCTCTGTGTGTGGGTGTGAGCGGGGATCGCATGGTGCTCTCTGAGTGACATGAACCGGCTGCCAGGTGTAGAGTAGAGAGCAGAGAGCAGACTCAGCAGAGTGTGTGCACAGTCAGGGCACGGAGCGCCGACAGCCCTTCACTCACCCACCTCCATGCCTGGATTACATCACATGTTAAAACACCATTTACGAGCAGAGGCGGCTGCTTCATTCATTCTCCACTTACCTGCTCTCGGGCTGGCTCGGGCTGACTCATTCCTCCTCGACCGGACCCACTTCTGCTGTGTGCTGCTGAAGTAACCGACCACGTCGCTGCTCCTCTTCCTCTGATGGTGGGCGGGAAGTTGACAGACGGAAACTCCGTGAGAGTGACTCGACGCACTGCGACGTCATCCAGGATGTCCTGCATGATTGGTCCAGGCTGGAGTCTGGACCAATCACTGCCAGGACAGGACTAGTAGGGGAGTGTCGGGGCGCATTGCTCTGCGCCCGATGACCCCCAGAAGGCCACCAATCGGCGCCTCTGTCCGCCGCACGTGAGGTGATCGCACAGTGGTGGACGTTATAGCAGAGTAACCGGCCAGGTGTGGAGGATTGCTGAACAAGGACACTGACGGATTGGGTGAGAGATATCTGATTACAGCACACACTGTAATTGACAGAAACAGAGCAAGGAAAAGCCTGTGACACAGTTTAGCTTGGACAGAGAGCTGAATTGACATATAACGGTTGCCATAGGACACTGTAGTGCTGAGTTGGTGCGTGGCAAACCAGAAGGCCTCACTTCATACACTCAACTTTCCCAGATTGTACATCTATTTGACTGAGTTTAGAAGCCCACATTCCTTCCTTATTCGGATTACAATTATTCTTTTGCCTTTACCGTGGATTACAAATATCATTCCTCGAATGATTAAGGATCTCTTTGCCGGTGAAGACTAGCAAGGCCTTGCTCAACAAGGAGACTCACGCAATTCACAGAAAAAGGGGGGCCCCCTATAGGTGACAGAGTGCACTCTTTCAGATTGTATTGCAAATTTGGTAATAGGGCAGCTGAGCTAGTTTTAAGCTAAATACATTATCCTTTAATAACTTTCTGATATTTGTTGTACTAGCATTTTCACTCTCACATTTTTAAAGGAGAAGTATTCTATTGAAGTAGCAATTTATATACTATTTCTCATTCAAACTATTAATGTATCTACATTTGTTTATTTCTAGAAATTCTGGAATCCTGAGTCTTGAATTCCTTTTTGACTCTTGGGTTTTAGGACTTTAGGGTTTTAATTCCTGTTGTGTGGATTTGTATCTGATACACTTTAATTGTCCAGTTAACTGTTAAACTGGTGCTTCATTGTGTCAAAGTGTATTCTTAAAGGTGCATACACCCAAAAAAAATCACCATGTGTGCCAGAGGGGTGGAGCTTAATCTTGAGGGTTGAAAGGCGGAGCAAGGGACCCGTTTTACTTCAGCGGCTCCTGAGGGGGTAGCGCTACACAAACATTAAGCAAGGCTGCGCAGCTACAGCATGTGTACACCTCTGGTCACTGCCTTTCCAGCTAAAGCGGGAGCAGTTGAGGGGATTAAAAATCTGGCTCAGCAGCAAAGTTTTACCAAATGCCAACTGCTATTGTAAAGGAGCCCTTAGAGTGTTTGTTTTTATATATTGTTACACAGTAGAGCAAATTTGTTTCACATATTTGACAGTTATATTTTACAGCGTATCATTGTACAAATTATTGTTATGTTGAGGATACTCACAAATGCAGGCTTTATTATACAAATAATCTAAATGTTAGAGGTGTGGGGACCCATTAAAGAGATTTATTTTATAGAACTGTGTGTATTTTTTCTATAATAACTAAGGAGTATCCTTCCATTTACAATGCTTATAAACATTGTAAAGAGAAGTTCTTTTTTAATGATTACTGTCTCCAGTCTCGATTTTCCTCTTTTGTTCATCTCACCTCATTTATTGATGGCCTGGATAGCTGATAGCCTTTTAGATGGGTGTAAAGTCCATTCACATTGTGTCCTCTTGGGAGTGACTGTGGAAACATATCACTGGAAATGTGGACATTTAATTATAATCATTCATTAGAGCAGCAATTGATGAGGTGTTTCGGGAAAGTCTAGTTCTGTGCATCGACGTACCATATAAAATCTTCCTTAATTATCTCATCATCCACAAGGTCTTTCACATGCTCCCTTTGTGTTCTCAAGGTCATTTTGTTTTATTGAATCATCATCAATCTTAATTTAGTGATCAGTTAGAGTCTCTGAAGTTCCTAAGGTTGGATTTACTGTTGGAAGAGTTAATTCTTCTTTACACACTGTCAGTGAATATACCTTTAGCTTAGGCATGAAGATTAATGTATGCATGAAAATATATGGCTCTAAAGACCTTTATATGAGTTTTCCTACAAAATGTCTATATCTGCAGTAATTTGATTCCAAGAACTGATAAAATGGTTTTAACAGCCACATTTCCTGTTTCTGGTGACACCATTTCTCCTGGGATCCGGCCACAGATGCAGCTGCTCGACATCGGCTTTTGTGCCTCTGTTGCTGTGATAGACCAATAAAGAGTAACTGAAAGGCTAAAATACAAACTTAATTTGGGGAAAAAAGTACCCCAGGCTCCCACTTACTAAAGTCCTAGAAGAAATGATGTACTTAGAGTGATACTAAACACACACTTTTTCATTTATATTGTCCCTTCTATTTATGTATGTGGATGACGGCACTGTCACAATTTTCACAAAAAAAACCCCCATCTAAGTACCTTTTTCCTAGTTGACATACAGCTGTCACGTGACCCAGTCTGTCTACAGGGAAACATAAGCAGGAGAAGTTTCTAGTTCTCTGCTGCTGGTCACATGTTCAAAATAAAATAAAAAAAACAGCCTTTGGAATATATAGTAAAAATAGATAATTAATATCAATAAACTGTTTTAAATTGTTATACAAATATATATTTGAAATCAAATCTTTATTATTTTTTGGCAGTAACATGTTGTTGGTGGATTCTACCTGTTATAGGCTGTATCACGCCCCTCCAGCCTGTTTTTTAGAATAGGAGCGAGATGAAGCCTCCATTAATCTACATGTAATATCCTGCCCCCATTGTGTTTAGCTGGTTAGTGGGCATGGAGCAGGAAGGATGGAGTGGACAATCATTTACCTTTATGTATGCGCCCACATGTGTGACCCTATATGGGCTGCTCAGATGTGATAGGGAGGCAATGCTCAGCATCAAAGCTCTCTTAAAACTGAGCGTGTGCAGAATTGCTGGAAAATTCCTAGCTGAATTGGGGACCTGGATAGAAGGTAGAGATAGAGAACAGTGGGATCAACCAGGTGTTTTGAGGAATACAGAAAACAAATCTCATAATAACTGAGTGACAGGAGGCTTGGTCAACTTCTGCTACTCTAGGTAACCATTTGTGTTTGCACCAACTTTGATACTGTCATCTTCATACCCCAAAGTACCTCAATTACCCAAACTTTAGAAAGGTGCCGGTTACTTACATTACATTCCTTACATAACTTCAGACCAGACAGAAACAAGGTTTCAATGCTTTACTTAGAAAAGTGAAAAACATCTCAAAGTCCAACATGCAAGAACAGTATTTTCCCTACATTCATAATCCAGCTCAGGCTATGTGCTGCCTCAGCATACCTGCAAAAGTAGAGTCCAGTATGTTCAGGGGATCCAAAAGTGTCATTTTTCAGTTTTGTAATCTTCGGGGACAAGCCCCAGGTCCTGGCAACATTCTTTTGCTCCTCCCGGGTGCGTTTCTCCGGTCTTCTCCCTACTTGTGAAATCATTGACCTAATATAGTCATTTGGCCATATTAGATCAATGACATCACAAGTATCCCTGCCCCTTCCTGTACATGAGTGCATGAGGGTGAGGAATCTTCCACCTTAAGCTCTTTTGAACGGCATTGGCAGCTGTTTTCCGGTTTTGGACCAAATTCATGTCCAAACCCAAGCTCATCCCTTGTGTTTAATGATGCTGACCTGGGCCCACAGTACTGCTGTATAGAATGGTGCTCACTCATCATTATATGAGTCCCAGGGGAGGACTAAAGGGGTTGGGATTTTAAAGCTGCAGCTAGAAATTTGTACCAAACATAATTCTGTAAAATTGGGGGGTGGTAGGCAAGGTGCATGGTGTTAAGCTAAGCTGTACAGGAGGACATTTTTTAATTTCATGATATAAACATGGATGTTGCCACCACTGACTATCTTCTTCAAATACTAGTTTCTTGAGAGGTGACCTTCTTGCTTCAACATTTTGTGTAAACAACCAAGAACAACTATGCACATAAGGACTTCTGACTCTGCCAGTGACTCAGAAAGGGAAATCTTCCAGTATGGGCACCAGGTCCAATTACAACTTGTGTATGAGAGAATGTCCCCTTATTTCAGAGAGACTTGCTCTTTTTGTTGGATTTCCAAAACAGAAATAAATGGGTTTCAATGGGATACAGGCAGTAAAAAAAAAAAAAAAGAAAATTGACAGTGGTTTTAACAATTTCCCAACTCCATTAAAAACTAAAACAAAAAAATAAATAAATATCTTTAACCACTTTACCACCGGAGGATTTTGCTGTCTTACGTCCAGGCCACTTTTTGCGATTCGGCACTGTGCGACTTTAACTGACAATTGCGCAGTCATGCAACGCCGTACCCAAACGAAATTTACATCCTTTTTTCCCCACAAACAGAGCTTTCCTTTGGTGGTATTTGATCACCTCTGCGCTTTTTTATTTTTTGCGATAATGATAAAAAAATGAGAAAATTTTGAAAAAATAACAATATTTTTCTACTTTGACAGTTAAAAAATATCCAATATATTCAATTTTTGTCATATATTTAGGCCAAAATGTATTTAGCTACATGTCTTTGACAAAAAAATTCTCAATGAGTGTATTTTTAACCACTTTATGACCAGAAAGTTTTACCCCATTCCTGACCAGGCCATATTTTGCGATTCGGCACTGCTTTACTTTAACGGACAATTGCGCGGTCGTGCAATGCTGTACCCAAATTAAATTTATGTTCTTTTTTCCCCACAAATAGAGCTTTCTTTTGGGGGTATTTGATCACCTGTGCGATTTTTACTTTTTGCGCTATAAACAAATAAAGAGCGACAATTTTGAAAAAATAACAATATTTTTCACATTTTTTATATGAAATTCCCCCCCCCCCCCAAAAAAAATGTAAAAATCAAAATTTTTTAACATTTTAGGCCAATTTGTTTTCTGCTACATATTTTTGGTAAAAAAAAATCGCAATAAGCGTATTTTGATTGGTTTGCGCAAAAGTAGTTATCGCAGCTACTAACTACGGGAAATTTATGTCATTTTTATTGTTTTTTTTTTTAACTAGTAATGGCGGCGATCTGCATTTTTTTTTGCGGGACTGCGACATTGCGGCGGACAGATCGGACCCTTGACTGACATTTTTGACACTTTTGGGGGTACCAGTGACATTACTACAGTAATCAGTGCTATAAATATGCACTGTTACTGTAAAAATGACACTGGCAGGGAAGGGGTTAACTTTTATTGGTGATCAAGGGGTTAATGTATGCCTGGTGCTTACTAACGTGTGTGGGGGGAGGGGACTGAGTGACACAGGCACAGATCGCAGGTTCAGCTATGCTGAATCCTGCAATCTGACCCTGCCTGTCACTTAGGAGATCCGCCCGCTTTGTTTACACAAGCGGGCGGATTTCCACACTCGATCCCCGACGATCAGGGAAGAGCGGCGGTGATCTCCGCCTCTCTTCCCCTGGCCCGACTCCCGCTGTGACTGAAAACAGCGTAAGCGAAGCTTCCGGTGGCGCGCGCGCGCCGCCCAAAAGGGGAGGAGTCCAGCGACGTAGGTCTAAGTTGCTGTACGATATCAAGCCACTTTGCCGCAGTACGGTCAACGTGACCGGTCGGCAAGTGGTTAATTTCTTTGGACGTGGACAGAATTGGTAACATCTTCTGTTTTACCAATAAAAAAGGAAAGATCTCATTTAGTCTTTTCTTACTATCTACAAGTTGACTGTAAGCTATCTGAGATGGAATGAGTTTATTAAAGAAAATGATAATTATGATTTTGTGAACAGCTGTGTGGTTCAGGCTCGTATGGGGGTGAAGGTCCTCTCCTGGACATAGACAGAACAGAACTAGTAACATCTTCAGTATCACCAACAAAAAAATGTAAGCTTATTTTCTCCTTTTGTCGCATATCATTTGTCCAGTCCTATTATCTACAAGTTCACTGTAAGCTGAGATGGAATCAGTTAAATAAAGAAAATGGTAATGAAATGATTTCATGAACAGCTGGGAGGTCGCCCAGGCTTCTATGGGGGTAAAGTTCCTCTTCTGGCACTAAGCCAATAAAACAGTATAAAGC
The DNA here is from genome assembly GCF_965119305.1 of Pelophylax lessonae. NCBI lineage: Eukaryota > Metazoa > Chordata > Amphibia > Anura > Ranidae > Pelophylax > Pelophylax lessonae. Next base: position 791,453,047 of record NC_138768.1, on the reverse strand, counting down.
TGGATTGTTATTTATTGCATTTTGTTGCAGTAATGTTATTTTATTAACCACTTAAGCCCCGGAGGATTTGGCTGCTAAACGACCAGAGGGTATTTTGCGATTCGGCACTGCGTCACTTTAATGGACAATTGCGCGGTCGTGCGACGCTGTACCTAAACGAATTTGGCGTCCTTTTTTTCCCACAAACAGAGCTTTCTTTTGGCGGTATTTGATCACCTGTGCGATTTTTTGATCACGCGCTATAAACAAAAAAAGAGCGTAAATTTTGCAAAAATAGCAATATTTTTCCCTTTTTTTTATATGAAATTCCCCCCAAAAAAAATGTAAAAATCAAAATTTTTTAATATTTTCAGCCAATTTGTTTTATGCTACCTATGTTTGGTAAAAAAAAAACGCAAAAAGCGTATTTTGATTGGTTTGCGCAAAAGTTATTGCGTTTACTAACAAAGGGAAAGATTTTTGTCATTTTTGTTGTTTTTTTTTTTAACGCGTAATGGCGGCGATCTGCGATTTTTTTTTTTTTGCGGTACTGCGACATTGCGGCGGACAGATCGGACCCTTGACTGACATTTTTGACACTTTTGGGGTTACCAGTGACATTTCTACAGTAATCAGTGCTATATATATGCACTGTTACTGTAAAAATACACTGGTAGTGAAGGGGTTAACTTTATTTGAGAGGGAGGGGCTGTGTGTGTCCCTAGGGGCGTGATTCTAACTGTGATTGGCTGTGGCTTCAACTGTATGCAGAGTGATCAATGGATCTACATAGAAGATCCATGTGATCATCTCTCATACAGAGAGGAGAATGACAGGCAGCTTGTTTACACAAGCTGCCTGACTTTCTCCCTCTCCCCCGCCGATCGCAGAGTGGCCGGCGGCGATCGGGTCCGCCGGTCACACGCGCGGGGGGGTCCGTGACCACGCGGGAGCGGGAGCGCGCCTCCGGCGGCGCGCGCTCGCTCCCTAAACCCTCACAGGCGAGCGACGTAGACCTACGTCACTTTGCCTGTGAGGGGCTGACCGCCGCCGTAGATAGTCGTGCGGCGGTCGGCAAGTGGTTAAATAAAAAAGTGTCTGTTGAAGTACATAAAGAAACATCTTATGTTTAAGAAATATTTTTTTTTAAATCCCTGTAGGGCCAAAATGAAATATCTAATGTATGTTTAGTCAGGCATCTGGTGATATTACTGCAAAATACATGAATAGGAACTCTTCTGCTGTTGCATACATGTTGTCAATGTAAAATAATCAGCCCAGATATCCCTGGAAAAAGAAAAGATTGACATCAAGGCCCCTTTCACACAAGCTTTCCGATCAGGTCCGCCTGTCGGTTTTTCAGGCGGACCTGATCAGATGCTCCATGCACCTCTATGGGGCAGCGGATGTCAGTAGTGACATCTCCACTGACACCCGTTGCTCTCTGATCCGATCCTGTCTGTGAAATCCAGATGGATGGAAACCCTATTTTTCCACCCGTCTGTCGGATCGGATAGGATCGGATGAAAATGGACAGGCAGTCCGATCTCCCATAGAGGAGAGCCTGGATCTGACAGGTTTGTCTCTACAAAGTAAGCGGAGACAGAGCTGTCATCCGCCGGCTCAGCTGAGATTGGCGGATCGATCCCCACTGAGCAAAACGGAGTCCGCCGGGCAGAAAGCCTGTGTGAAAGGACCCTTAAAGTGGAAGTAAACTCTAGATTTATACTTTCCTCCATTAAAATCAATAATATAAAATGGACATGGTGCTGTTCTTACATTCTCTCTAACCTTTGTTGTTCCATAGAAATCAAGTTATCTTCACTTCATGATGTCACCGGCGCATGCGCATATGTCCCGCTATTTACGGGAAACACTCTGTGTGCCGTCAGTCCCTGCCTGTGCCATGCCTGCATCATTCTCTCTGTGGCATTACACTGCAATCCTGCGGGAGTACATCCCCCTGCTTGACTTCCTGTAATACCCTATGTGACTTGCTATGTCACAAAGGGGTGTAAACATCGGAGCTGATCACGGGTCAAGCAGGAGAGACGGTGCATAACTTGCCAGGTGCAGTGTACTGTATTCCAAACACGCCAAAACAGTAAACACCCTGTCTTCTGCTTATATTAGTACCTTGGTTAAGACTAAAGGTGCAATTCATTCATATGCTGCAGTTTGTTGCTATGGTGATTTCGAAATTAAATGAGGCTTGGCTAATAATGAATGAGCATGTGTGAGAATTCGGCCATTACCGAGAGAAAGGGCGGAAGTTTACTACACTATAGATGCAGAAGACAGCAGAAAACATGGTGCTGGCTTCAAACAGGAAGCAGGAAAATAAAAGTCAGCTGAAAAAAACGTAAGAAAGCAACGAGGGGGATACATAATAAAGTGGAATGATGTAAAAAAACATTCTTTAACCACTTGCCGACCGCCCGCTGCAGTTTTACTGCGGCAGGCGGGCTTGGCTGAGCGAAATGATGCAGTACTATGTTGGTTGACTGCGTGGTGCTGGGGGGCGAGCGCGCGCCACCCGCCACGAGCTCCTGCCCCCACTAGGCATCAGGGATGCCAATGCACGGGGCCGGTGGCCGCGATTGCCGCCAGGCACCCGCGATCACTCCCCGCTGAGAGCGAATGACGGTCAGCTGTTGTAAACATTGCCAACCGTTCTATTCTCTGAAATGATCACAGAGCGCCTTTTATCCTTCTATAAAGGATCACAGGTCTCTATGATCACTTCACAAGCCCCTCCCCCACAATTAGTGAACACTCCCCTAGGCTCACATTTAACTCTTTGATCACCCACTAGGTTAACCCCTTCCCTGTCAGTGTCATTATTACAGTGCATATTTTTAGCACTGATTACTGTAATAATGTCACTGGTCCCCCCAAAAGTGTCAAAAAGGTCAGTTAGGGGTCTGATATGTCCGCCGCAATGTTGCAGTCCTGCTAAAAATCGCAGATTGCCGCCATTACTAGTAAAAAAATAAATAAATAAATAAATAAAAATGACATAAATCTTTACCCTAGTTTGTGGACGTGATAACTTTTGCTCAAACCAATCAAAATTGGCTTATTGCGATTTTTTTTACCAAAAATTTGTAGCAAAATAAAATTGGCCTAAAAGGATGAAAAAATTTGACTTTTAATTTTTTTTTTTGGGAACGTTTTATAGCAGAAAGGGAAAAAATATTGTTTTTTTTAAAGAATTCACAGGAGAGTCAAAGTAAGGGTATATGGCGCTGCCTGAATATGAAAATGTGTAAACAAATATATAATGCTAATAACACAGCAATTAAATACAACAAATATAAAATAAATTGGCGCTAATTTCCAGTGAACAGATAATTAAAACAATTAAGATTTATCAAAATGCCATGAATCGCATGCAAATCCCAAGAGAGGGATAAATCATAAACAAATGTGGATACCAAAAATCAAATGCAAATGTAATAGAATATTAATACATGATGATTCGCATACTGCGACAAAAGATCCAAAAACGTGCAATTCATGTGGCAAATCCAAAATAAATAACAAAATAAATGTGCAAATCACAAAGACGCTGACAATGTGGTGTAATACCATCCAAATGAGATGAATATATAATGCAATTCATGCATAAGTGGTGCAAAAAGCAATAAAGTGCTTATGTGCGTGAAAGAATATAAAATAATGCACTAAGATATAGGTGAATATAAATAATTTATCAAAAATGTCCATGTGCAAGGTAGTGCAGCAAGCAATGTGCTTCAAAGAATAAACTGTGACTCTTGTGACTCTTCTCAATGATAAAGTGACTCTTGTGATTCTCCACTGTTGTTGATGGGGACAGTGTGTCACTAGTGATGTCGCGAACCTAAAGTTGTTTCAAGGGGACTAACACCTGGACTGTGGCATGCCGGAGAGGGATCACGCAAAAAAAAGTTCTTAAAAATTATAATTTTTTGATAGAGAGCCAATTATTGGAAAAATTAAAAAAAAATAAAAATAAAAAATTTCTTTGGATTTAGCATCTGGGGGGTCTAAAAAGTGTACCTGTGAAGTTTCAGCTCTGTAGCATGTCCAGAACCCCTAAAAAACAGCATTTGTCTTATATTTTCAGGAATATGGCTTCTCTGCGGCTGGCTTTTTCTCTTGCAGGCATTTATCGGGCATTTTTTTAGGCAGGCATGTCATTTTTTGTATTTAGTGTCTGGGGGGTCTAAAAAGTGTACCTGTCAAGTTTCAGCTCTGTAGCATGTCCAGAACCCCTAAAAAACAGCATTTTTCTTATATTTTCAGGAATATGGCTTCTCTGCGGCTGGCTTTTTCTCTTGCAGGCATTTAGCGGGCATTTTTTTAGGCAGGCATGTAATTTTTTGTATTTAGTGTCTGGGGGGTCTAAAAAGTGTACCTGTCAAGTTTCAGCTCTGTAGCATGTCCAGAACCCCTAAAAAACAGAATTTTTCTTATATTTTCAGGAATATGGCTTCTCTGCGGCTGGCTTTTTTTCTTGCAGGCATTTAGCGGGCATTTTTTTAGGCAGGCATGTCATTTTTTGTATTCAGTGTCTGGGGGGTCTAAAAAGTGTACCTGTCAAGTTTCAGCTCTGTAGCATGTCCAGAACCCCTAAAAAACAGCATTTTTATTATATTTTCAGTAATACGGCTTCTCTGCGGCTGGCTTTTACTCTTGCAGGCATTTATCGGGCATTTTTTTAGGCAGGCATGTCATTTTTTGTATTTAGTGTCTGGGGGGTCTAAAAAGTGTACCTGTCAAGTTTCAGCTCTGTAGCATGTCCAGAACCCCTAAAAAACAGCATTTTTCTTATATTTTCAGAAATACGGCTTCTCTGCGGCTGGCTTTTTCTCTTGCAGGCATTTAGCGGGCATTTTTTTAGGCAGGCATGTCATTTTTTGTATTTAGTGTCTAGGGGGTCTAAAAAGTGTACCTGTCAAGTTTCAGCTCTGTAGCATGTCCAGAACCCCTAAAAAACAGCATTTTTATTATATTTTCAGTAATACGGCTTCTCTGCGGCTGGCTTTTTCTCTTGCAGGCATTTATCGGGCATTTTTTTAGGCAGGCATGTCATTTTTTGTATTTAGTGTCTGGGGGGTCTAAAAAGTGTACCTGTCAAGTTTCAGCTCTGTAGCATGTCCAGAACCCCTAAAAAACAGCATTTTTCTTATATTTTCAGGAATATGGCTTCTCTGCGGCTGGCTTTTTCTCTTGCAGGCATTTATCGGGCATTTTTTTAGGCAGGCATGTCATTTTTTGTATTTAGTGTCTGGGGGGTCTAAAAAGTGTACCTGTCAAGTTTCAGCTCTGTAGTATGTCCACAACCCAAAAAAAACAGCATTTTTCTTATGATTTTTAGTAGAAAACTAATGCAGTGTCTTTCCAGCTGTCTTTTTTTCTTTCTGGCAAGCTGAAATATGATATGCCAAGGCAAACATGCCTATCAGTTGAGCTATGACACAGACAACACTGCAAACATGGGGAAATATGTAAAACAAAAAACAGGAAAAGGAAATTAGGTGACGGTCACAAAACATGATATTGTGATTGGCCAAATAAAAAGTCGCCTCGCGATGAGGTCGCGCCAAAGTCGCGCTAAGTCGCGCCAAAGTCGCACTGGAAGCGACGCTACTTTAGTGGTAGCGCAGTGTAAACCAGCACTAAAACATCCAGTGTGTGAATACGATCAGGTATGATGTTTTATCGGTCAAGTAGTGTAAGGGTTACGCCCGTCGCCCGCTTCACAGTGACAGACCAAACTCCCCGTTTAACAGTCAGTCAGTCCATTTGCACAACCGCAAACTCCCCATTTGCACAAGGTTGGATACCAAGCTAGCCATGTCCCGTTCCTTGTCCTCACTGACATCATTGAAGGTCTCTTCCTCCACCCAGCCACGTACAACACCAAGGGTCCCCGAAAGGTGAGAACAAGCCCCCTGGGACGCCTGCTGTGGCTGGTATTCCACCTCCTCAAAGCCACCTTCCTCCTCTGACTTCTCTTCTTCAGACTCCTCTCTCTGCGTTGCCACAGGTCCAGCAATTGACAACGACAAGGCTGCTTCTGGTGGTGATGAGGACCACAACTCTTCCTCTTCATGCTCATCTACAGCCTGATCCAGTACTCTTCGCAGGGCACGCTCCAGAAAAAACGCATATGGGATGAGGTCGATGATGTTGCCTTGGGTTCGACTGACCACCAGGGTTGTCATCTCCGCAAAAGGACGCATGAGCCTACAGCCATTGTTCATGAGCATTCAGTAACGCGGCCAAAAAATACCCAGCTCCGCAGAAAGAATGAAAGAAAATGAATGTTTTTTTTTATGAAAAATTATCCTGCGGATCGCTTTTGGTCTGTACACAATGAAGCAACGACCTTATCATCTGGGGTGTGCCAACACAATCCTAGAGGTGATCGCTTCATTGTGATACGCAAGCCCCTTCACCACGACAAGGTAACGATTACGAAGGGGAATTGACACATGTATGTGCCTTTTTTTTTGTTTTTTGTTTTTTTGCAGCCACAGTGTAGCACCAGAGGCCAGAAAAATTAGGCATGTACACATGCATGAAAAAGTAGGTATTGTTGCAGCCGCTGCTGTAGCAGCGGCCTGAAAAATTGAGGTTTTAAGGCAGAAAGTGCACTAAAACATTGCGGCTTGAACCGTAGTTGGTGGCGGAGACGTCACGTAAGTCATCCGGCATGCAGAGAATGATTATATACAGCAGCGTGTGGACCATTTTTAGGCCAAGGCATCTCAGTCATCACCAGGCCTTTTTTAGTCAAATGCATCCCCCACTGTCAGTCCCTTCGGGATCCATGCCTCATTCATCTTAATAAACGTGAGGTAATCAAGACTTTTTTGACCTAGGCGACTTCTCTTCTCAGTGACAATACCTCCTGCTGCGCTGAAGGTCCTTTCTGACAGCACACTTGAAGCGGGGCAGGCCAGAAGTTCAATGGCAAATTGGGATAGCTCAGGCCACAGGTCAAGCCTGCACACCCAGTAGTCAAGGGGTTCATCGCTCCTCAGAGTGTCGATATCTGCAGTTAAGGCAAGGTAGTCTGCTACCTGTCGGTCGAGTCGTTCTCTGAGGGTGGACCCCGAAGGGCTGTGGCGATGCATAGGACTAAAAAAGCTCCGCATGTCCTCCATCAACAAGACGTCTGTAAAGCGTCCTGTCCTTGCCGGCGTGGTTGTGGTGGTAGGAGGAGGATTACTTTCACCTCTTCCCCTGTTGGATTCCCGTTGTGCTGTGACATCACCCTTATACGCTGTGTAAAGCATAGTTTTTAACTTATTTTGTAGCTGCTGCATCCTTTGCGACTGCCGGTAATTGGGTAACATATCACAGACTTTCTGCTTATACCGGGGGTCTAGTAGCGTGGCCACCCAGTACAGGTCGTTCTCCTTCAGCCTTTTTATACGAGGGTCTCTCAACAGGCATGACAGCATGAAAGACCCCATTTGCACAAGGTTGGATGCCGAGCTACTCATGTCCAGTTCCTCGTCCTCACTGATGTCATTGAAGGTGTGTTCTTCCCCCCAGCCACGTACAACACCACGGGTACCAGATAGGTGACAACGAGCACCCTGGGATGCCTGCTGTGGTTGGTGTTCCTCCTCCTCAAAGCCACATTCCTCTGACTCCTCTTCCTCACACTCCTCTTCCAGTGTTGCCGCAGGTCCAGCAATCGATGGTAAGGCTGTTTCTGGTGGTGGTGATGGTGACCACAACTCTTCCTCTTCCTCTTCACGCTCATCTACGGCCTGATCCAGCACTCTTCGCAGGGCACGCTCCAGGAAAAAAACATATGGGATGATGTCGCTGATGGTGCCTTCAGTGCGACTCACTAGGTTTGTCACCTCCTCAAAAGGACGCATGAGCCTACAGGCATTGCGCATGAGCGTCCAGTAACGTGGCAAAAAAATACCCAGCTCCGCAGAGGCTGTCCTAGCACCCCGGTCATACAAATACTTGTTGACCGCTTTTTCTTGTTGGAGCAGGCGGTCGAACATTAGCAGTGTTGAATTCCAACGTGTCGGGCTGTCGCAAATCAAGCGCCTCACTGGCATGTTGTTTCGCCGCTGAATATCTGCAAAGTGCGCCATGGCCGTGTAGGAACGCCTGAAATGGCCACACACCTTCCTGGCCTGCTTGAGGACGTCCTGTAAGCCTGGGTACTTCTGCACAAAACGTTGCACAATCAGATTCAACACATGTGCCATGCACGGCACATGTGTCAACTTGCCCAAATTCAATGCCGCCAACAAATTGCTCCCGTTGTCACACACCACTTTGCCGATCTCCAGTTGGTGAGGGGTCAGCCACTGATCCACCTGTGCGTTCAGGGCGGACAGTAGTGCTGGTCCGGTGTGACTCTCTGCTTTCAGGCAAGTCAACCCCAAGACAGCGTGACACTGTCGTATCCGGCATGTGGAATAGCCCCTGGGGAGCTGGGGGGGTGCAGTTGGTGTGGAGCAAGACGCAACAGCAGAAGAGGACTCAGCCGAGGAGGTTAGCAAAGAGGATGGAGTAGGAGGAGTAGAGGAGGTGGCCAGACCAGCTATCAGTGGTCAGATGGACCCTTGCCCCAACACTGTGTGCCAGACGTGACATGATTTCCTTTTCCACAATAGAGTACAGGTTGGGGATTGCCTTTTGTGAAAAATAATTTCGGCCGGGTACCTTCCACTGCGGTGTCCCAATAGCGACAAATTTTTTGAAGGCCTCAGACTCCACCAGCTTGTATGGTAAAATCTGGCGGGCTAAGAGTTCCGACAAGCCAGCTGTCAGACGCCGGGCAAGGGGGTGACTCTGCGAGATTGGCTTTTTACGCTCAAACATTTCCTTGACAGACACCTGACTGTGGGCAGGTGACGAGCAGGAACTGCTGAAGGTGAGAGGCGGAGGGGCGGGTTGTTGATAGGGGGCATGGAGGACAGCAGTGGTTGACGTGGCTGAAGATGCTGGACCAGGAGGAGGATGGTGGCTTTCAGTTTGTGTGCTGCTTTTACTCATGTGTTGATCCCATAGGCGTTTGTGATGTGAGATCATGTGCCTTCGCAAAGCAGTTGTACCTAGGTGGGTGTTGGACTTCCCACGATTCAGTTTCTTTTGGCACAGGTTACAAATGGCATCGCTGATATCAGAGGCAGACACACAAAAAAAATGCCACACTGCTGAGCTTTGCAAGGACGGCATTCTGGTGGTGGCAACAGCTTGCGTTGATTGGCGTGCTGTCTGGCTGACCCCGGGTGCCGAATCTACATGCTGTCTGACTGCGCCACTAGCTCCTTGCGATGACCTCCTCCCCCTGCTTCCAACTCGTCTCCTCCTCCTCTCTGTCTCCCCATCTGAACTTTCCCCCTCTTCTTCTGCTCTTCGAGCAGGCACCCAGGTGACATCCACAGACACATCGTCATCATCAGCCGCTTCACTTGACAACTCAGCAAAGGCAGCAGCAGCAGGTACAACATCATCATCATCACAATGTACGTCCATGTGTATAATGCTGCCTGACTGAGACATATCCCCATTATCTACATCCTCTGGCACTAATAGTTGCGCATCACTTATTTCTTCCAACTGATGTGAAAATAACTCCTCTGACGGATCAAGTGAAGCGGCTGTGGTGCTAGTGTTGGTGGTGGTGCCGGCGGGCTGGCGAGTGGTAAATTGAGAGGTGCCCGAAGCTGAGCTGGAGGAGGATGGTGCATTAGGGTTCCGAGCGGAAGCTGTAGACGATTGGGTGTCTTGTGTAAGCCAGTCAACTATGGCCTCAGAATTTTTTGAGTTCAGGGTCTGTGGTGGCCTCTGAACACTGGGCATTATTCTAGGGCCTAAGGAAATCACAGCACCACGACCACGACGGCCCTTGCGGGGTGGCCTGCCTCTGCCTGTCATTTTCTTTTTTAATGTGTTGTGTACTATGAGTGCAAGGTGCTGTGCCACCCTATAGGAGTGTTGGGCAGTGGGTACAGTACACTCTGTGGACCTGACAGTCACTGGCACTCAGGCAACTGCAATTAAAAAATATATATATTTTTTTTACTTGGCAAGCTGCTGTGCCACCTTATATATCAGTGGTGGGTGGGCAGTGGCACAGTACACTCTCTGTGGACCTGACAGCAGTCACTGGCACCCAGGCAACTGCAATTTTAAAAAATATATATTTTATTTTACTTTGCAAGCTGCTGTGCCACCTTATATATCAGTGGTGGGTGGGCAGTGGCACAGTACACTCTCTGTGGACCTGACAGCAGTCACTGGCACCCAGGCAACTGCAATTTTAAAAAATATATATTTTATTTTACTTTGCAAGCTGCTGTGCCACCTTATATATCAGTGGTGGGTGGGCAGTGGCACAGTACACTCTCTGTGGACCTGACAGCAGTCACTGGCACCCAGGCAACTGCAATTTTAAAAAATATATATTTTATTTTACTTTGCAAGCTGCTGTGCCACCTTATATATCAGTGGTGGGTGGGCAGTGGCACAGTACACTCTCTGTGGACCTGACAGCAGTCACTGGCACCCAGGCAACTGCAATTTTAAAAAATATATATTTTATTTTACTTTGCAAGCTGCTGTGCCACCTTATATATCAGTGGTGGGTGGGCAGTGGCACAGTACACTCTCTGTGGACCTGACAGCAGTCACTGGCACCCAGGCAACTGCAATTTTAAAAAAATATATTTTATTTTACTTTGCAAGCTGCTGTGCCACCTTATATATCAGTGGTGGGTGGGCAGTGGCACAGTACACTCTCTGTGGACCTGACAGCAGTCACTGGCACCCAGGCAACTGCAATTAAAAAATATATATATTTTTTTTTACTTTGCAAGCTGCTGTGCCACCTTATATATCAGTGGTGGGTGGGCACACAGTGGCACTGCAGTGGGCACAGTACACTCTGTGGACCTGACAGTAACTGGCAGCCCAGGCAACTGCAATAATAAAAAATATTTTTTTTTTTCAATTTATTGCAACAAGATGCTGTGCCACCGTATATATATCAGTGGTGGGCAGTGCACTGCAGTGGGTACAGTGCACTCTGTGGACCTGACACAGCACTCACTGCAATTATGACAGAGGAAAAAAAAAATATTTTTTAAAATGCAAGGTACTGTGCCTGTGCCACCCGAAATGAGTGTGGTGTGCACACAGTACAGTCTGTGGTAGGTCTGTGGCCTCTCACACACAGCGGGCAGGCAACTGCAGTGTACAATAGATATATATAGATATATATATAAAGAAAAAACTCTATTACCTTACCAGCCCTTAAAAGGGCTTTTGGGGACACTATATATATATATATATATATATGTATATATATATAAATAAAAAAAAATCCTCAATTACCAGCCCTTAAAAGGGCTTTTGGGGACACTAGATAGATATAGATATATATATATAAGAAGAAACAACTCAATTACCAGCCCTTAAAAGGGCTTTTGGGGACGCTAGGTATATATATATATATATATATATATATATATAAAAAAAAAACAAAAAAACACAAATACCAGCCCTTAGAAGGGCTTTTTGGGGTGCTGATATTACAGCAGTAGTGGACCAAGAACACTGCAAGACCAGGAACACTGACTAACTGTCCCTAGCTTAACAGCAGCAGCAGCAGCAGCAGCAGCTCTCTCCCTACTCTCACTACACACACTGCTTCAGAATGATCTAAGATGGATGCTGCCCTTGCTTATTTATAGGAGGTGGGAGGGTGTGGGAGGGAGGTATGCTGATTGGCTGGAAATGTGTCTGCTGACTGTAAAGTTCAGGGTCAAAGTTTGCCTCAATGATGTCTTATGGGGGGCGGACCGAACATCGCATATGTTCGCCGGCAGCGGCGAACGCGAACATGCTAAGTTCGCCGGGAACTGTTCACCGGCGAACAGTTCTATACATCTCTATGTGTCACCAAAGTGAGCTAATCCTTAAACAAGTGCAATCAGGGCCGCTGATAGGGCAGTACAACCAGCCCTGTTGTACCGGGCCCGGGCTCCATCAGCTCTACAAGGGGCCCGGGCAGTGTGGGAGATATCAAATTCTATGTGCCCTCCATTTTGTATGTTCCTACTCCATTTTCTATTTCATCTTAGTTATACAAGCTATGTAAGTGTACGGGTCAAGGTCTAAGTGTGTACGTGTTATAGATATGGCAAGTTTATGCTGTTTCTGATGAAATCATGTCAGGTGCACAAGCTATATGCCCTATATGGTATTATTCCCCGAAGTGACCTTTGGTCTCCTTAAACTGTTTAACCAATAAGAACGTAACAAGTATCCTATATTCATGACATTCTTCCTTACTCTTTACTATATAACCCACAACGAGCCTATAATAAACTGAGAGCTTGGTTTCACTATACAACTGTCTCCGTCTGTGTTACTTCCAGAAACCAGCCTCCCAGGCCTGCAGACACAATACGAGCAAAGAAGTTATAGATAGTCCGGGACTATCATTGGGACCAGGGGTCTCAGGTACCAACAGTTTTGGGGGCTCGTCCGGGATATGAGAATCACTCCCCGCGGACACCCACTCACTCGGTAAGTAGAAAAATCCTTTTCTATGTAACCGATTGTAGTGAGGTTCCGGGGGACCCTGATTAGACTCATATCCAATTGAACAGGGGTTGGTGTGTTCCGGGAACACACGCAACATACCTATAATTGAAATATTTCAGGGAAATATTTAGTCTCAGGGAGACTTAAGAAGTGATATAAATTTGCTCGTATTGTGTCTGAAAAATCTTTAAGCTTTCCTTCTCTGTCGCATAGAAGTATAAGATAATTTGTATTGTTTGTCTATAATGGTAGGAAAACTTTCTTGATAGCCACTGTACCCGGGAGGTATTGGTCAAGACTCGGAAAGGGTTTTTTTTCTTTTTTGTCCTAAAAGGGACACCCGAGTCCAAAAGTATATGGGTTTAATTTATATACATCAGTGGCTTGAAGGAGGGTTTTGAAACCATAAAGGGTTACCATGGTAACAAGTGATTATGTGAATGTGTAAATCATAGAGACATGTCTTATTGAGTGAGAGAATATTGGTATTTGTTTATTGTCTTGTTATGTAAATGGCCGGGAATATTTGGTGAGTAATATTCCTGGAAGTAAATTAAGGTAGAAGAACTGTCTACCTAAAGTTAAAGTGTTAAGAATTAATGTATATTGTATATGTGAGTTATACTGAAGATTTTAAGTGTATTATGATTAAAGGATTATGCTTAGAAGATAGACAAGCTTTCCCATATTTCCCGGGTAATCCACAATGGGATAAGGGGAGATGAAAAATGGTTAACTTATGCCCCCTTGTAGAATAATAAAACAGTTGAAAAGACTAGAAGGCTGAAAAGAAATAAGAATAATAAAGAGTTAACTAGGGCTTTTAAGAGTAAGTCCAATTGCTTGTAAGCAGAAGGTGAAACTGTCCTGGAGATTTGAACAAGGTTTAAAAATGTATGGAGTCAGGCAAACATTAGACAGTACAGCAGCACCTGGTTTTCTCACGGCCACCAGTGATTATTTTTGGAGTTTGCATGAACACTGGACTTCATTTGCACATTCATCTATTTCGGTTTTTCTGGTGGAGTTGTTCACGGAAAACACATTATATTGATTTGCAGGTGTAACCAGAGACTTTGTTCACTCACATTTTCATTTGTTTCAAATTGTTTGTACACTATTTTGTATGCATGATTGACATTGTTCATTTTATTGTCATTTAGTAGAGCACCAGACTTTTTTTACACTATTTCATTTATACACCTTTGGTAGCAGCACACTCACATTTATCAGCGTACTTTTTCATTCATATACATTAGACAGACTCTTGGCCGAAGGTACATTTAAAATAGTACTACCTCACAAGATAACATGGCGCCCCTGTTTTTGTTGTTCTGAATATTCATTTTCCAAGTTAGACATACATAATTGTTTGAAGCTGCGATGTTGACCTTGACGTTGGTACATTTCTAGGGAGAGGCGGTTCCCACATTCCTAGGGAGGGGGTCAATTCTTGCGCGGAGCCTGATAGGACTACGTGTTCCAGCTCGTGGGACTATGGGTCCCAGCATTGCCAAACATATGCAATTATCTTTTTATGGAATTTTTGGAGTTTTACCATTTATACATTTGTGCATAAAGCATAGGAACCTCTGGGAAGAGTAATAATAGTGAACAAATACAGTTTTTATCAGGCAAAACATAGTTCGCCGTAGTCGGCAAGATATTTTGAGGTTATTTTTTATAGAATTATAGATAATGAGAAATTACATTTTACAAATGGGTCCCTTGTGTCCCTAAATGTAAAAGGGAGCTCTGGTGTAAAATTTTGAAAATTGGCTACTTGCCAAGAAAGGGTTCAAACTTAAATATTTTCATTCCTGTTATAAGTTATGGAATTTATTTTGGGACAGAAAGGGTTACCGCAATTAGTGTGACCATTGGACCCTATTGGCATCGAGCCAAAAGTTTCAAATCAGATTAACTTTTTATCTGATTTCAGTTTTTGGGTGATATTTTAGGGGAGTCCTCTATTGAGGGAGGGGAACCTCTGGACAGGTTTTTGTTAGATTGGCAGAAGGCAAAAAAAAAAAAAAAAAAAAAGGTTTTTTTTAGTAAGATTGGCACAGTTTAGTTTTATCTGACTGTAGTATGTAGTATGCAAGTGGTATCTGATGTGCCATCTCTACTGATAGCCATACCATCCGATGCTACCCACTTTACAGTGATTGGTTGAAGTAATGCGTTTTTTTTACCGTCCTAGTGGACGAGGAGACACAGCCATTTTTGTTTCTTGTTTTGTTAATCAGTCCAGGTAACTGACCTGGTGTAGAAATGCCTCAGGGCTAAATAGACAGTTTTAGTTGTCTGCTGTATAGTTCTCCAGACCACGCAAGAGGGGATGGACACCTGCTCATGGTTCAGTCCCGCTACAATATGTATATGACATATGTAGTCACTCTGTGGAGGCCAGTCAGAGCGAGTGAGTTTATTGAGAAATGTACATATACAGTATGTAGGCACAAAGTGTCACAGGAATAATGACAATGGTGTCAGGAAAGTGTTGTTCACCTTGGTTTTGTTCTCACAGAGAGTGATAGTAGAGTCAGTCACATAAGAGCTGCTGCTCTAGTGGGTCTTGCCAGCCCACAGTGGGTCTTGCCCGCCCACAAAACCAGGATCATTGATTGCAATGGATCCGACAGCTCCTATTTTATGACAACATTTTGAGACAAGCCACAGGTCCAGAAATGTCACAAGTAATGTTGAATGCGTTTATGTATCTGAAAAATGCTGTGGTTGTAGCGCCTGCACTGGGCCTCCCAAATTATGGAAAAATGTTTTGTGTTTATGCAAGGGACAATTGTAAGACCATGACAGGTGTACTTGCCCAGGAGTATGGTGGTGGACTTTGCCCTATAGTTTTTGTCCAAAGATGGTCGCAGTCCAGGTCTAAGGCATTCCTGAGGTGACTCCAAACATAGCATCTTGTGAGATGGTAATAGGGATGGCCACATTTTTTGCCCTAGGTAGGCCCCAGTTTTTAAATGGGTTACTGGGATTAAAGGGTGTGTTACACCACAATATGATTGTATAGACATAATATATCAGGACACAGTCTCCAGCAGATGTGTCCTCCATAGCCACAGAAGGAGCTGAGGATGTTTCTGTCGACGATTCCTGCTCCAGGCCAAAAGATCACACATTGTTAGAAGCCATAAACGCATGCTACAGAACAAGTTTTAAGGAATTGGGTGATGATTTAGAAAAAGTTGACAATGGCCTTTTTTCTAAAAGAGGGGAGCTCTTGTATGTATCCCCGCAGCTAGTGCCCCACTATTTATTGCCTAGTATTGTGGAATAGGACACAGGGGGTGGGAAAGAACATATGCAGTATTACTGACAACTTTTTATTTGCAAGCCCATCTAAATTCATGAAAGCATATGTTGCTAGATGCATCACCTGTATTAGGTACAAACAATCCAAACATATAAGGCCAAACATGAGCATCTCCAATACCCATCAACCCCATTCATACATCTACAAATAGGTTTTTACATATAGGCCCAAAGCAGGGAAGAAATAAGAGTTCCTTTTAGTCAATAGTAGATGGATTCAGCAGATGATATGGGCCAAGAACCACATGACTGCCTAGAAACTATTGAAAGTGTCACTTCACCCCGTGCAGACATGATGAAAGAGCTCATCACCAACCTTCTTCAGGCTATGTTGTTACCCTCAGAGTTAGCTATCATTCACTGTAGGACACATACCAGAGGTACTGATGACATCTCCAAGGGCAGCGCACTAGCAGATAAAATAGCAAAAGCAGCCGCACAACAGTTACCTTTAAGAGCCCTAAAACAAATGCCTGTCCTAACCCACATCCTCCCCGATGATGCCCAGTTGATCACAGATCTACAGGCCTCAGCCACTGCTGAGGAATTGGAGGACTGGTGTTATCCTGTTTTGCAAAGGAATCCTGAAACAGGATTGATTTGCAAAGAGGGGAAACCGTGTATACCCCGTAATAGTGCTCCTATTTGCATTGCCCAGAATTCAGGTACAGTGGAAAGGATAAATAGGACAATCAAAGACGAGTTGAGAAAAAGTAATTGGAATTTTGAATCAAGTGGAACGAAAAAGTTGCTCGCACCTTTCTTTTCTTTTCACAGGTATCAACCCATCACTTGAAGGAAGGAGATGAAGTAGCATCACAAGACCAAGGCTGGATTTCGTTTTGGACCAAAAGACAAAGGTAGTCGCAGTGACCAGAATCGCTGTCCTTGTGGAGAACCAACAAGCCTGGATTCATGCTACTCGAGTGAAATTGGTAAAGGAGGCTCCACCAGAAGCAAGTCCAGATCCAGACCCAAGAGAGGTACTAACGGGGGCGGACGGCCCTGACCTTGAACAGGAAGGTCCAGAAGCAAGAGAGGTACTAACGGGAGTGGACGACTCTGACCTCGAACAGGATAGTCAAGAAAAGGGGGTTTTTCAGAGGCAGGCAGCCCTGACCCTGTAGAAAAATGACATTCCCAATAGCACCAGATTCTGGAAAACTTTGGCTACTTATAGGACTCGTATCATTTTCAGTCTTCTCTGTAGTATGGGTTACCACTAACTGTATTTATCATCCAGAAGACCTGGTAGGGCTACAGGCCATTTGCAGAGCTTCCAACACCCCAATACAGAGTAATGCATATAACAGACAAAAGAGAGATGAAAGCTCAAAAAAGCCTTACAGATAAAATGTCATTGTTGCAATTTAAATATGCATATGCAGCACCGGAAAGAAGTAGACAAGCTGCAACAGGAAGCTAGGAATATTGCTAAGACATGGAGTCCTTTTAGTAGTGGGAATTTTGAATTTGGAGGAATATCCTCATGTTTGAAAAATATCGCTATGACTGTTATAATGGTTTTGCTTTTTTTATTATTCCTATATGCATGCTTCAAACTCGTAATGTGTATTATTGCTAGAGTTTCCCGACCAAAAGTTAAAAATGTCTCTATGCTATCCCACCAAGTCCCAGGCTACCAGACCCCCTCGACTAATAACCCTAAAGAATATACTGAGTACATTAAGAGGTATAAACAGAAAGAAAAAAAGAACCTTATTGTTTAAAGGATGATATATGATCTGGTCTTTCAAGCAGCAGGGATATAGAAAATTAATCTGCCAATCATGGTACTATATTCCTAGGAGGTTTAGGACCCCTGGTAATATCCCTAAGAATTATATATTCCAATGACATACAGGGTGACAAGGGAAAATCAATTAAGGGTTAATGATTTTAAGAGGGGATTGTGGGAGATGGGGAGATATCAAATTCTATGTGCCCTCCATTTTGTATGTTCCTACTCCATTTTCTATTTCATCTTAGTTATACAAGCTATGTAAGTGTACGGGTCAAGGTCTAAGTGTGTACGTGTTATAGATATGGCAAGTTTATGCTGTTTCTGATGAAATCATGTCAGGTGCACAAGCTATATGCCCTATATGGTATTATTCCCCGAAGTGACCTTTGGTCTCCTTAAACTGTTTAACCAATAAGAACGTAACAAGTATCCTATATTCATGACATTCTTCCTTACTCTTTACTATATAACCCACAACGAGCCTATAATAAACTGAGAGCTTGGTTTCACTATACACCTGTCTCCGTCTGTGTTACTTCCAGAAACCAGCCTCCCAGGCCTGCAGACACAATACGAGCAAAGAAGTTATAGATAGTCCGGGACTATCATTGGGACCAGGGGTCTCAGGTACCAACAGGCAGCATCACAGTTAATTTCTGCATGTTAAAAAAAAAATCGTTTTTTCTAAACCTTTTCCTAATTTGTAATTTCTTGGGGTGTAATTACATTTTCCTGGGCCCTATAATGACAGCAGAAGGGCCCAGGAGGTGAGTGCAGTGGCGGGACTTTTTTTCCATTTTCGGGTCGCATGTATACATGGGATTTAGTTCCATGGTGATTTGCTGCCATATAGTCCTGGCTGCTGCTGTCCACTGCCTTGCCTGGCGGAGGGATACAATAATTCTCTGCTCAGCCCCGCCTCCCCTTACTCAAGTGCAGAGTGTGATCTTTTACGGAGGCAGATTGCTCAGCAGCTGACAGGGAACAGCAGGAGGACAGCGTGGCTGGATTGGACACAGTGAGTGAAGAACAGACAGAGTCCTCACTGTGTCCTATGATCTCAGCATAAAAATCACACAGGCTGCAGGTGCCCTGTCACATTGTCACATGGATGCTGGGGATGCTGACTTTAAGCTATGACTGTAGCAGGGGTCGGCAAGGTGTCCGCACACGGACACTGGTGTCCGTGAGCAGTCCTTGCCGGGTCCGCCACTGACTTTTTCACTGGAGTCTAGCTGCAGGCTCTGCAACTCCCTGAAATGTCAGTTACCGACATTCTTTTAGTGAAAAAAAAACAGTCTATAGCTGCTCCGCCTCTCCACTGCCTCCTCAGCCAATGGGAACACAGTGTACACGCCCCCTTCCCCAGCGCGCCTTGTTTAACATCAGAGGAGGAGAGGAGAGGAGTACACAGCCTGCAGCCTCATAAAAGAAGGTGAGCTGGGGCAGATAAACGATATGTATTCCTGCTGAGGAGGGGGAAGGGGAGAGGCTGTGTTTTCTAGCAGGACTCTTCCTGTCTCTGAGGCTGTTAGATGCATTTCCTGTCTGTGTGAGGAGCAGTGCACTGCTTCTAGATGGAAGATATCCTCTAAACTTCTCCCCCAATCTCTGCTACACCTCCCTATTCATTACCTGCCCACCTCCTCCTCTCCTGTATTACCAGATCCAATGTCTGTGAGCTGCTGGAGCACCACAAGTACCAGCATGCCAGGAAATTGGGGCAGCAGCAGTGTGTTCAATCAGGCTGATATTTAGATGGAAAGTGCTGGTGTGTGTGTGTGTATACTGTGTGTATGTGTATATACTGTGTGTATATACTGTGTGTGTATGTGTATATACTGTGTGTGTATGTGTATATACTGTGTGTATACTTTGTGTGTGTATGTGTATATACTGTGTGTGTATGTGTATATACTGTGTGTATACTGTGTGTATGTGTATATACTGTGTGTGTATGTGTATATACTGTGTGTATGTGTATATACTGTGTGTGTATGTGTATATACTGTGTGTGTATGTGTATATACTGTGTGTATGTGTATATACTGTGTGTGTGTGTATATACTGTGTGTGTATGTGTATATACTGTGTGTATGTGTATATACTGTGTGTGTATGTGTATATACTGTGTGTATACTTTGTGTGTATGTGTATATACTGTGTGTGTATGTGTATATACTGTGTGTATACTTTGTGTGTATGTGTATATACTGTGTGTGTATGTGTATATACTGTGTGTGTGTATGTGTATGTGTATATACTGTGTGTGTATGTGTATATACTGTGTGTATGTGTATATACTGTGTATATACTGTGTGTGTATACTGTGTATATACTGTGTGTATGTGTGTATACTGTGTGTGTATGTGTATATACTGTGTGTGTATGTGTATATACTGTGTGTGTATGTATGTATGTATATTGTGTGTGTATATACTGTGTGCATGTGTATGTATATTGTGTGTGTGTGTGTGTGTGTGTGTATATACTGTGTATGTGTGCGTGTGTATATACAGTGTATGTATGTATACTGTGTGTGTGTGTGTGTGTGTGTCTGCCAAACTCTAGGGGGATCTATAATGGGATGGGAACCCTGGCCTGCTCTATGTGGGATCCATAATAGGAGGGGGACCCTGGCCTGCTCTAAGGGGGATCTATATGGGGACTGTCACCCTGGCCTACTCTAAGGATGATCTATGAGGGACCTGCCTGCCCTTGCCTGCGCTAAAGGGGGATCTATGGGGGACGGTGGACCTGCCTGCTCTAAAGTGGATGTATACATATGGGGGACCCTCACCCTGGTCTGGCCTGCTCTAAAGGGGATCTATGGGGGACCTGCCTGTGCTAAAGGGGGATCTATGGGGGACCTATCTGCCCTTTCTTGCTATAAAGGGGGATCTATATGGGAGGGGGACCCTCAACATGGCCTGGCTTGCTCTAAAGGGGATCTATGGGGGACCTGCCTGCCCTTGACTGGCTCTAAAGGGGAATCTATATGGGGAACCCTCACCCTGGCTTTGCCTGCTCTCAAGAGGGATCTATGAGGGACCTGCCTGCATTAAAGGGGGATCTATGGGGGACCTGCCTGCTTTAAAGGGGGATCTATATGGGGAACCCTCACCCTGGCTTGGCCTGCTCAAAAGAGGTATTTATGGGGGATCTGCCTGCGCTAAAGGGGGATCTATGGGGGACCTGCCCTGGCCAAAAAATATAAAGTAAGAATTTTGAAAATCTTTTAAACCGTTTAGAACAGTATACCACAAGTCTTTATATAAATGTTATTTTAAATGTATTTGTACTTGTAGAACTAGGCCAGAGAGTAGACAGAATGTTTTTTGATGGTTTTAATTTGAAATGTACCTCGGTGTCCTTCACTAAGGTCTGTACTTCGGAAAATGTCCGTCACAGCCTTGGTCCGTGCCTATCCCTGGACTGTAGTGAGTGTTACTGCATAACAAAGTCAGCATCCCCAGCATCCATATGACACTGTGACAGGGCACCTGTAGTCTGTGTGATTTTCATGCTGGTGATCATAGGACACAGTGAGATGCTACTTTAAACTTGTGTTTGGGGGACAGTAAACATGTGCAGTCAAACCACTTCCCTTTAACCTCTTCCCGCCCATCGATGTATCAGTGTTCTGTCAGAATAGCGCTACCTATCAGATTCTGCTAGCAGAAGTGGCATTCGGAAAGAACAACTTACTGCGCATGCACCATGTGTTCCAACATGGCAACTATGCGTTCCAATAGGTTTCCTAATGTGACAGAACACGAAGCAGCAGCGGACATCTTCTTACACCCACGCAAGTCTTGAATTTTACATTTATTTTAGCAGTAAACTCACCTTATATACTGAAATAGAGTATTTCACCGCAACCGAGTGGAACAGTCTATTTCACTATAGAATCAGTTTGTCGCTGAGCAGTGCGGGGTGTACCAAGGTGGCCGTCACCACATTGGCCGCAGGTTTCTCGCTATATTTACTAGAATACAATAATAATACAAATGTAATACTGTGATTTATTCTATAAGGTCAGTTTACTGATAAAATAAATGTAAAATTGAAGACTTGCGTAGGTGTAAGAAGATGTCCGCTGCTGCTTCGTGTTCTGTCAGATTAGGAAAGCTATTGGTACGCATAGCAGCCATGTTGGAATGCATGACGCATGCGCAGTAAGTTGTTCTCGTCTGTATATTACTTCCGGTAGCAGAATCTGATAGGTAGCGCTATTCTGACAGAACACCAGCACGTCCCTGGATTGGAAGGGTGATATCTTGGTCATCCCTGCAGCATAATAGCCCCAGCAACTTTGCACAAAGTAACATAAATAATAAAATAAAATGTAAAACCTTTTTAAAGCCCCCATTCCCCCTTGCTCATGCGTAATTGCAAACATCCATGTTGGTCCCGCACATATATACGTAAACGGTGACAAACCTGCATTTTGTTTTGAGGCAGGGCCAGGGATGGGGTTGAAGGGGGCCCCATCAGGTAGGCTGTACGGGGCCCCATCATTCCTAACAGCAGCCCTGAGTGCAATGGCCGCTCACCTCCATATTCATTCATGTTTAGTGATGTATATCACCAGATTAGAAGAGAACACCAGGTCTTCCTCCACAGATGGGGCTTTACTTCGGTGGGGGGGTCCCTCTCTCCTTTAGGATACAATGCCAGTAGTGTGGTAATGAGCTGCCTCTTTACGGTAGTAACAACCAGGTACTCCTCCTACAGCTCACGCTCATCCCTGGGACAATAATTAAAAGGATCTCATGGTGTAGTATATTGACAATATTTATTGGATAAAAATAGTAAAAACTCACAGTAAAGATAATACAAGCGTTGTCCGCCGATGCGATACAATCCGATAATTCCGGTCTCGGCCGTAGACCAGAAGTGACATAACCCGGCTCCTACTGACGCGTTGCGTCACTCCACGTGACTATATCAAGGAATCCCTTGCTCTTTGCATCCTCCTCCTACTCCCTGTGAGCCCAGAGCATAAAAGACATGCCCCCCTAGGAGCACATTGTTAAGATAACTGAGGACCACTTCCACTCCAAGAAGAATATCAATAGTAAGAACTATGCTGAGTTTGTATGAGTATATACATTATATGTTTGCTTTACCATAGACCTCGAGGGTTCAAATGTTACAGTCACTTCAGTCAGTGTAATATTTCTTACTAATCTCATACTGGCAAATATTTAATATGCTTTTTTTTTTAATTTTGCATGTTGCCATTTAAGCCTATGGGTCTGCTATTATAAGAGATGCAGATAAATGAATATATCCTGCATGTTATTAACTTTCCTTCCTATGTCAGCCAGTGCTGGCGGTTCACTCAAGTGAATATAACAAAGCCTGGAGTGAACAAAATCCTGCAATATCATTCTGGAAATAGAAGATTATTTTAATAGAAGCTATAAAACAATGTCTTCACAAAGAACTTCAACTTGTAATATTTGCTGCTTGCTGTGATGTTAATATGAACAATCTTCATCCGTACACTTTATCTCAGTAACCATATATCCTGTAAGATGCTTAAGGGATCAACATTAATGCTGTTGTTTTTTTTTTGGTATTGCTGATTTTTTGTTTGTGTGTGGATGCAGGTTATATAGGTTGCCCCCCCCCCCCCACCCCTCCATTATGCAGCTAATACGGAAACGAATACATGTTTTTGGATAATCTGACTAGTACTGGGTGGTACAATATTACAACAAATGTCATAGGCAAGTGCCTGGAGTGACATTGATATGAAGAAAATGCTCCCTGTTCTTTCTTTTATTGTTTATCCCTTGTCATTGTCTTACCACAATGTCACTTTTGTAATTAAACACTTAAAGCGGAGTTCCACCCATTTTTAAT
Source organism: Pelophylax lessonae (assembly GCF_965119305.1). NCBI lineage: Eukaryota > Metazoa > Chordata > Amphibia > Anura > Ranidae > Pelophylax > Pelophylax lessonae. Next base: position 791,429,526 of record NC_138768.1, on the reverse strand, counting down.
AGGTTGGAATACATAGATCTTTGTAATCCCCTTTAAAACGGCTTTTACCAATGGAAACTTTTTTTTTTTTTTTTTGCTAGTAAATACCTTAATTTCGGCTTTATTCCTCCTCTCCTCACTTCCTGGTCCGATCGGCGATGACGTCATTCGGCGATCCGCAGTGTCTGCTGGGATGTATTCTATTCCAGAAATCTCAGTAGCTGTATCTGTACTGAGCCGTGCCTGCCCCGCCTCCGCCCCGCCTCCTCTCATTCAGTTGCATTGTATGAATGTATTAAGGCCGTTCTCTGCCCCGCCTCCACCCCGCCTCCTCTCATTGAGTTGTATTGAGAAAGATTTATGTCTTTTTGTATTGTTTTGTTTTTAACTAGTAATGGCGGCGATCTGCGTTTTTTTTTTTTTTTTTTTTTGTGGGACTGCGACATTACGGCGGACATATCGGACCCCTGACTGACATTTTTGACACTTTTGGGGGTGCCAGTGACATTACTACAGTAATCAGTGCTATAAATATGCACTGTTACTGTAAAAATGACACTGGCAGGGAAGGGGTTAACTTCATTGGTGATCAAGGGGATAAGTGTGTCCCTAGGGGCGTAATTCTAACTGTTAGGGGGCTAGGGAAGTAACCACAGAGACCTATATAGCAGGATCACATAGCCTCTGTGCCTACTTCAGGGAGAATGACAGACGGCTGTGTTTACATCAGCCGTCTGTCTTTCTCCCTCTTCTGAGGGAGATCGCGAGTGGCCAGCGGCCATCGGAGCCACCGGTCACACGCGCTGGCTAGGCAGGGAATGAGCGGGGTGGGCGCGCTCGCCACCTACAGGCTCTTTGGCAAGCGACGTAGTACTATGTCACTTTGCCTGTAAGCGGCTGCGTGCCGCAGTAAATATTCAGCAGGCTTTTGGCAAGTGGTTAAGTACCAGGCATTTTCACCCCCTTCCTGCCCAGACCAATTTCAGCTTTCAGCGCTATTGCACTTTAAATGACAATTGTGCGGTTATGCAACACATCAGCAACCTTTCCCTGCCACTCGTTCTGTCCCTACCCGGTGGGGTACCTGTCCCTACTCTCCCCACTCACTAAATTAGCCTGGGAGCCAGGGCCTGTAATAGGCTCTGCCTGATCTGATTTGCTGCTAGAGTCATATGGGTCAGCAGAAAACTAGGCAAAAAATGGATCGGGCACCCAGGCAATCAATGGTCATACAACACAAAAAAGGAGTCTGGACAAACTGCTGCTAATTGACTGCAGGTGATCCCACATCAAAAGTAGATAAAAATATATCAGCACAAGTTTGTACTCCCCTCAGTAGGTAGGATAATGTTATCCTTTCATCTAAAGTGCTAATGCAACACAGTGCCTCATAAATCTTTTTCAACACTCATATCCAAAAACAGTGCAAGACAAAAAATATAAGCTTTTTTTTTTTTTTTTTTTTTTAAAAAAAATGCTAGTGCAACAAAGTCTGTGCAGTGCAATGAAAATGAAAAAAATATATATATGAAAAAAAAAAAAACATACCTAATCAATTCATCAAAAAGTGCTAGTGCAAAAATATAAATTCCAAAAATGATCTGTGTGGTGATACCAGTACATGTGCAATTTCAAAAACCACATAAAAATAAAAATAAAACAATTTATTAAAAAACAGTATTCAATCTTCCTTAACCACTTGCCGATTGCCCGCCGTAATATTACTGCGGCAGGGCGACTTGGCGGCCTCCAGTCACGGAGTACAACGTGACAGTGTGCATGTGGTTTTCGGCTGCACGCGTTTAGACACAGCTGGAGGCGGGCCGCGTGAGGAGCAGCGGAGATTGCCGCTGCCTTCCCGTCATCGTCGGAGAAACCGAGAGAAGACCCGCCTGCTTATGTAAATAAAGCAGGCAGATCTTCTTTCAGACAGGCAGGGAGAGATCAGGAGTTTCAGCTAAGCTGAAACTGCGATCTCTCTGTGTCTGTCACAGAACCCCCCACACAGTGAGTAAGCACTTTAGGCATACATTAACCCCTTTGATCACCCCCAGTATTAACCCCTTCTCTGCCATTGTCATTTATACAGTAACAGTGCATATTATTTAGCACTGATTACTGTATTAGTGTCACTGGTCCCCAAAAAGTGGCAAAAATGTCAGTTAGGGGTCCGATCTGTCCGCTGCAATGTCACAGTCCCGCTAAAAATCGCTGATCACTGCCATTACTAATAAAATAAAATAAATAAACAGTCCAAAAATCTATCCCGTCGTTTGTAAACGCTATAACTTTTGCTCAAACCAATTAAAATACACTTTTTGGTATTTTTTTTTTACCAAAAATATGTAGCAGAATACAAATTGGCCTAAACTGATAAAAAAAAAAAAAAATAATTTAACCTTTTTTTTTTATTGGGAATGTTTTATAGCAGAAAGTAAAAAATATGGCGTTTTTTCAAAATTATCGCTCTTTTTTTGTTTATAAATAAAAAACCGCAGAGGTGATCAAATACCACCAAAAAGAAAGTTCTATTTGTGGGGAAAAAAAAGGACATCAATTGTATTTGGGTACAGCGTTGCATGGCCGCGCAATTTTCCGTTAAAGTAACGCAGTGCCAAATCGCAAAAAATGGCCTGGTCATTAAGGGGGTAAAACCTTCCGGGGCTGAAGTGGTTAAAGTCCCAAGTGAATATAAAAAGTTCAAAAAAGTGTCTATCACGTGGTACAATTTCTTCTGTGAAAAAAACGTGCCAAACACACAACGTGATACTTCCACCGTATCCCCCAAACTGACTCACCAGATGGGATAGCTGGTCAAACTATAAACCAGCAAATGCGCCTTTTTTTGTAAAATTTCCAGCAGGTTGGTTCCTATTCCAAAGAATGATCATTCCCATTTTTCCATATGGGCATTCTCACAAAGATAAGTAAGGGTAGTGATTTGAAAAAAAGGAAGATCCATATAGTGTAATTCCGTAAAAAATCTTCACTTGTTTATTAAAATACAAACATTACACTCACATTTTCCAGTGTCTGCCTGACACTGGGGGTTAAAAGCATTAGTTCTCCATGCCTCCGGCAGTTCATCAAGGCCGCGAGTGTGAGTCAGACCTGTGTGGTGGTGTTCGGCGTCTTGGCACCGCCCTACTAGTTTCGTCACTCGATGTCCTCACAGAGATTTTCCTTTTTTTCAAATCACTACCCTTACTTATCTCCGTGAGAATGCCTGTATGGAAAGATGGGAAAGATCATTCTTTGAAATAGGAACCAACCTTCTGTAAATTTTATACAAAAAGGCGCATTTTCTGGTTTATAATTTGACCAGCTACCCCATCTGGTGAATCATTTTTATGTGGTTTTTGAAATTGCACATGTATAATATGAATTTACTGATGAATTGATTAGGCTTTTTTCATACACATACATCTTCATTTGTTCTGATTGCACCGCACAGATAATTTTTGGAATTTATATTTTTACACTAGCACTTTTTAATAAATCGATTAGGTATTTTTTACATATAAATTTTTTTATTTTATTTTGATTGGACCACAAAGACTTTGTTGCACTAGCATTTTTTTTTAAAAAAAGCTTATATTTTTTTGTCTTGCACTGGTTTTGGATATGCGTGTTGAAAAAGAAATATGGGGCAGCAGCATCCAACTGGATGGTTTTCCCAGTGACCCAGGAAACCATACAGGAAACATGTTCCTTTGGACTTCCTCTCCAACTGCATTGCTGCTGCAGGCTAGCGCCTCCTACAGTGCAGTAAGTAGACTGCATCTGCCTACAAACATATTTTTTCTCTCATTCCATGGTAAATAGAGTAATGTGTCTTGGGTATCTGTGAGGATGTAAAAGTTGGGATATGTTTCCTGACACTCAATGTGACTAAGTACTACTAGCTTATCAAGACATATTTTTGCACAAGGTTTTCAATAAACTCATTACACTCTGGTGTGACTTTTGCAGGTGTCTGTTCATGGCTTTCCCTGCCATGATGTAAAGTGGGAAATCTTTAGTGAGCATAGAGTCCTGTGCAGCACTGTCCTCATAGGCTTGCTGTGTGATGACTTATTGGGCCTTCTCTGATTACCTGCAGACAGTCACTTAGGGGTAGTTCACACATCCATCCTTACTCCCAATGGCTTGTTACTCAAAAAACAGTCCAGGGGTTTTGGTTTTTGGTATTTATTGGGGAACTTGGATGGAAGAAGGGAATAGTGGGATACTCCAACTTGGACTATTTAAAGATGATAAGATGATAAAGATGACTTGGCCTCACCAGGTTACTTGTGGAAGCAGTCTCACTGTTTTAACCATCCTGCCACTGGTATGGAAGGGGTTAAGTCTTCTTGCTCTCTCTCCAGCAACAGACTTGATGCACTACATTATCTTCCAATCACCAGGGCTGTACTAAATGCCTGTGCACTCATTTGTCAGGTTTCCTCCCACTGTCCAATATGCCTCTCTGTTGGACCAGTGTGAAACATTTCAGACAAATTGAGCTGCACCTGAGCATCATCAGCAGACCTCACTAGTGGATCCAGCTCTCTGGTAGGCAGAGAACAATATAGATTTACCTAGCAATCTTTCTGGTAAGCAGAAAAGATCCAAAGCTATTGTCAGGAAGGTCCTGCCAGAAGACAAGTTGGCAACCGCAGGCAAGGTCCTGCCTCTCGAATCTCCCAAGGAAGAAGTGCATTTAGCTAATGCCAACTCATTAGTACGCGCTAATTGGCGCATTGGCAAACGCGAAAGCGCCGGGATGCAAATTTGAGTGTGCATGTGCACGCTAATGTGCGCGGCGCACCTCATGACAGTTTAGGCGCCAAAAGGGCTATTTAAGCTGGATCTGCTCCCAAGATCAGTGCTGTCTCATCTACAGCGTTCCGTGCCAGTCCTGCTTCCTGTTTCCTGTGTTGTTCCTGAAATCTTTAACTGTAAGATTAGCTTTAACTGTATCTTTGCAGTCCATGGTGCCAACAATGAGAATTTATCATGACTTCTTATTAATGCCTTCTTCCAAGAGCTTTCCTTTAAAAAGCACAACTTTTTCTGGGAGGATGTGGCTTGCTGTGGATGAGACAGTAGTGGTCTGAATCTCTGTAAATCCCTTCATCACAGAGGTATAAGGAAGAAGATTCAAGGAAAGAACTCATCAGCAAGTAAGAGAATGGCTGACACTGATATCTCTGGAAAACTGTGCAATTTGGAACTTCCATGGAAAGTGACAGAAAGAGTGATAGAAAGAGCAGAGTGGTATATGAGAGGCAGCAAAGCTAGCTAAGGAGTCTTATATGAATGCTACATGACCAAGCTGTGTGTGTGTGTGTGTTTGTGTGTGTGTGTGTGTGTGTGTGTGTGTGTGGTCATAAGGAGTCTGTAAGTATCCAAGTGCTTGAGAGTGGATTTGGATTGTAATTAGGCTGGACATTGGAGCTGCAACTTGGAGACTGCATTTTTGAGGAGCACTAAACTGTTATAAGAATTAGGATTCTCTATTAGTCTGCCTTCTCTACTACAGACATTTACCGTCCTGTGTTCCCCAACTGCCCTGTTTGTCCATTGGAGCCTACGGCAATACTCTTTTTTGGGTATGGGGGGCAGTCTATAGCCTTTTTCTGCAAATCTGCTCAGCAGGGCCATGCAGAGACCTTTGGAGGGGCAGTTGCTCAAAGTATAAAAGGGGCAAATGGAACAGGGCTTTAAATTGGGCAGGTGCAGGGGTGATAAATGGCTGTGGACATGGTGCAGGTGGTGGTCTGGTCAGAGGCTACGGACATGGTGCAGTGGATAGTCAGAGGCTGTGGAGTGGTCCGGGGTCTGGTCTTACCTGCTGATGTGACAACGAGTTACCATCGCTGCACCGAGACCGAGTGCCTCACTTTCAAAAATGGCGCCAGGTGGCTCCATTATGTCACTGTGCATGCGCCCGCTCGAGCATGTACGAGCTTTCTCCAGCCTGGCAAACTTTCGGAAATGAAGCATGTGCAGTTGCACTGTCGGCCCACGGCCATACTGTTTATGGGCGCCGCTGCGGTAATTTTGCCTTAAGAAAAGGGCACCTTGGGCATCAAGGGGCAAAGGGGCAGGTGCTCAAGTACCCTCCGCCCCCCCCCCCCCCTGCATGTGCCTGCTGCTCAGTACATTCCTCAAATCTCATAAACCTCAGGACCTCAATCCTGTGCATTAGGAAGCTGAAACAGGTGGTCGGGCAGACTGCAGACTAAATGGACCCGTCGTGTCTACTGCTAATGCCAGCTTTTGTCTACTTGTACAAGCACTATACCATCCAGTCTGTGTAAGTGTGTTAATTCTTTTTTACTATTAAATGTTTTAAAGGATACATACTATGTGAGCTTTTTATTTTTTGAGCGTCCGGAAGAGGATTTTCTTGCTGCTCTTACTGCTATTGGCTATAGTATTCCATATAAGTGGATGACATTGAAGGATTGAGCCATTGATCTTTGGATATACTACTGGTATAAAGCCCATCTATTTCATAGAAGCCTGAGTGACCCAAAAGGTGTATACTTTATTGGGTCCACTACATCTTGTAAGCCATAATTACAGTTGGTGGTGGTCAAGCACCTGAATTCACAATAGAAGACTTATCAGCACATTTGCACATCTATGGTGGAATTTGTGGACTTTATGCTATGATGAGCATTTCGCATTAACAGCATCAGCCACTTTATCACTTCGTGCACTCCTATATATTTTTTTTTTTATATATGTTTTATAATTTTGTGGTCCATATCTAATTTTGCACTTTATTGCCTAGTACTGCAGCAATATTGCGTTTCTTATGAAAATGTGCATATTAGTTGCATATTTCAGCATTGTAATTACGTGATTTTGAACATACAGTAGTTTATGCACTTTATTTTTTGGGGTAGCATATATTTATATGCATTAGCACCATTGCACTACATAACACAATCTAACAGCGCTGCAAATTTTTGCTTTTCCTTTATCTTCACAAATTATCATTTGTTGTTGCTGGCTGCTGTATATTACAGGTTGACACAGTATACAGTACAACCGTATTACAAACTGTTCTGCAACACTTATCCAGCACTGTTGCATTAGATTTCATTATATACAATATCTCACAAAAGTGAGTACACTCCTCACATTTTTGTAAATTTTTTATTATATCTTTTCATGTAACAACACTGAAGAAATTACACTTTGCTACAATGTAAAGTAGTGAGTGTACAGCTTGTGTAACAGTGTAAATTTGCTGTCCCCTCAAAAAAACTCAACACACATCCATTAATGTCTAAACCGCTGGCAACAAAAATGAGTACACCTCTAAGTCGAAATGTCTAAATTGGGCCCAATTAGCCATTTTCCATCCCCTGTGTAATGTGACTCGTTAGTGTTACAAGGTCTCAGGTGTGAATGGGGAGCAGGCGTGTTAAATTTGGTGTTATTGCTCTCACTCTCTTATACTGGTCACTGGAAGTTCAACATGGCACCTCATGGGATCTGATGAGGATCTGAAAAATGAATTGTTGCTCTACATAAAGATTGCCTAGGCTTTAAGAAGATTGCCAAGACCCTGAAACTAAGCTGCAGCATGGTGGCTAAGACCATACAGGAGTTTAAAAGGAGAGGTTCCACTCAGAACACGGCTCGCCATGGTCGACCAAAGAAGTTGAACATGCTCAGCATCATATCCAGAGGTTGTCTTTGGGGAATAGACGTATGAGTGCAGCCAGTATTGCTGCAGAGGTTGAAGGGGTGGGGGACCATAGGCAGCATTCTGCATCAAATTGGTCTGCATGGCTGTTGTACCAGAAGAAAGCCTCTTCTAAAGATGATGCACAAGAAAGCCTGCAAACAGTTTGCTGAAGACAAGCAGACTAAGGACATGGATTACTGGAACCATGTCCTGTGGTCTGATGAGACCAAGATAAATTGATTTGGTTCAGATGGTGTCAAGTGTGTGTGGCGGCAACCAGCTGAGGAGTACAAAGGCAAGTGTGTCTTGCCTACAGTCAAGCATGGTGGTGGAAGTGTCATGGTCTGGGGCTGCATGAGTGCTGCCGGCACTGGGGCTCTAAAGTTCATTGAGGGAACCATGAATGCCAACCTGTACTGTGACACGCTGAAGCAGAGCATGATCCCCTCTCTTCAGAGACTGAGCCGCAGAGCAGTATTCCAACATAAAAACGACCCCAAACACACCTCCAAGATGACCACTGCCTTGCTAAAGAAGCTGATGGTAAAGGTGATGGACTGGCCAAGCATGTCTCCAGATCTAAACCCTATTGAGCTGTAACAGATCAACCGGCACCCCAACTGGGTACCTCCATTGTCGGATGCTCCTAGTGCTTCCCGGGGGCTCCAAGCACTCCACCAGACACCATAAACACCTCAGACCCCACAAACCACCACAGCTTGGTTGGAGTCTCGCCGTCTCCTACCCACCCTGGACCTACGACAAGGCTCCTGTGGGTGAACCTCTCTTTCCCCAGAGAGTGAAGCAGGAACAAGCTCTTACAAGAGCTTAGTGATTATCCAAGGGAGTATGAAGAGCATAGCAATCTTTTGTATCAGGTTCCCCAGACTGACTGTTTATTGAACAGACACACACTCAATTTATACACACATGAGCACATCCCCCTCCTGATCAAATTACTACATACAGGTCAAGGGTTGAATGATTACATTATCATATGCAGATGAAATTGTATACAGAAACAGAATTAACCTGAACTAATTAGCTGGCCAGCTGGACAGAACAATGTGAGGGTATTAACATTTAACAATGGGACAGGCACAATCCACATTCCATTTCAATACACAAACAATAGGGACGCCTGTCTGGCATGGAGGGATATGGAATACACACATTATTTAGGAGTCAGACATCATGGCAATGGTCTATAACAGTCTAAGTATCCCAGTGTAAAATGGGATTAAATCTTCATATTTTTATATGAAGATATTGCTGACAAATATTACTGTCCCATCTGAAGCAATTCAAACCATTAATTATCTGTTTTTCACTCCCAGTGACGGTGAACACAGTCACATATCTTCCCCCCGAAGGTAGACTAACCAGGTACCAGACCTCCAAGTGGTCTGTGCTTGAGCTAGTCGGGTAACAAGTCCCAAAGAGTTAATCCATCATGGCAGCTTCCTTGACAAAGTTCCACATAATTTGTAAGTTTGTCCTGGCAAGGCGCATGGAGCTCTCATGGCCGATCAGTCTGTGGAAGTCTGGCTTGGGCAGGCCAGACTGGGCTTCTTGGTCAGCCTGTGTCCCTAATAGACACAGGGTGACTTAGACATAAGAGGGGCCTAGTGGGCTGAGAGAGTGGTTTTCCAACCTCTCTAAGGTAGGCTGTGTTCCATGGGCCCTCCCAATGTCTGCACCCACCCAGTACCCCAAACAATTTGTCCAGAAAACAGCGTTACTCACCCAGCCAACCTCTGCCTCTCTCGTAGAAGATACCCGCCGCTGGAGATAAGCATGGACTGGCCCTTCTCCTGGGAGTCCTTTCAGCTGCTGGAGAGAACCCAGGGTGGTGGGGCTCACTTCATCAGGCTGTTGGGGATCTGGACTGAATGTCCAGCATTCCTGGGATATGAACGTGAAGACTGGAGTCCCATCCACTACCACAGGAACTCCATCTTTTGTATGTTGAGGGCAGATGCCAGCCGCACTCTGCTCTGTTGCCAGCTCTTCTGCTGGGTTGGTGTCATCATTCTGGAGCACCAACTGCTGCTGGGAAGGGGAGCCAGCAGCTCCATCTTCCTTACCCTGATCTTGTGGTTGGGACAACCTTTCTCTGGTGCTGTCTCCCAGATGTACAGATCCTGGCTGGGGAGGGAAGACAGTTTCCTCCTCTCTGACTGACTGTTGGGGAGGGAGGACAACAACCTCCTCTCCCTTCTCACCCTGGGCCTCCGGAACTACCACAGGTGTGGGGCAGAGATCATTGACTCTCTGTCCGGCTGCCAGCGCTTCAGCTGGGTGTAGAAACTTCACTTCATCAGCTTGTCGCTGGGGCGAGGGGCTGATTTCCCCTGCTTCCTGGAACTCTGTAGCTGTTGAGGGTGATGGGCAGAGGTTGGTAGCACTCTGCCCTGTTGCCAGCACTTTTGCTGGAAAGTAAACTGTAAAGTCAGTGGCCTTGCACACATCTTCCTGGGTAACCAATTGTTGCAGGCAGAGGTCAGCAGCAATAGGCCTGGATACCCGCTCTTTTGCTGTAGACTCACTGGGACGTTCATCCTCAGCAGAAAAATCTATTAAATCCCCAGTCTCTGGAATTGCTGAAAGTCCAGGGCATGGGCTGGTGACACTTGGGCTCAGTTTCAACACTTTGGCAGGTGACTTATCATCCATAACATCCTCCGATGAAAAGTCAATTACATCTGTGATTCGTGGTTGGGTAATGTAGATGGCTTCCTTTTCTCACATACCTTTATACAGTGGCTGGACAGATGCATTCCTACAGCCAAGCTCGTCCTGTGCAGAAACAGGTTCGTCCAGGTGAGTCAGCACTTGCTGCATCCGCCATAAGACCTCCGCATCCAAGACCGTGGGTGCAGGTGAGCAAAGCACACTATTACTGTGCTATAAGGTCGATTCTTCTAGATATTCCCAGGCAAGGGGAGCCCAGCCCTGGTGCTGAGCAGAGTTTAGCAGCTGTCTGTAGGGGATCTCCAGCTCCCATTCCTGAATGGCCAGTAACTCCATATCTTCCAGTGCCCAGAGAACTCCTGAGATGTTCAGAATCCTTTCTCTGTAATCCATAATTTCCTCTAACCGCCACTGCAAATCACTTCCAAAGTTAGGGTCCCCTGACAGCTTCCGTACAACAGTCCCAGGCCGCTGTAGCCAAAGCCTTCTGTTGGGCTGTCATCCGCTATCCAAGGGTATGTTTGGGATACATGTCACCGGAGGGCTCTATAGCTTTCTTCCAACCACATCTCTGCTCAGAACAGCCTGCTTAACTCAGCTGTCTGCTCCTTGTTCGGTGTATCTCCCAAAAACAGCTCCCGCAATCCATACTGTGACCAGTACCTTTTCTGGATGGAGGGGAGGATTTTTCCCTGGTGGCACTGCTCACAGGCTAGTGTTTCCTTCCAGGGATCCACGCGCACAGAATCATGCCATCCTAGCAGGACCTGGTTTGATACTTGTCCCCTGAGCTTTATCTGCATCTCTCGCAACCTCCTTACGAATTCCTCTTCCATGGCGGCTGATATCTGTACCTCTCCTCTTATGGGGACTCTGCACGGGTGTAAGCTCGCTCGATAATGTTACTGGTGTCTCCGAGAGCTGCTTCTCCTCGCACTAGGATGCCATCCCATCGCTTGCCACCAATGTAACGGATCAACCGGCACCCCCACTGGGTACCTCCGTTGACGAATGCTCCTAGTGCTTCCCGAGGGGTCCAAGCACTCCACCAGACACCATAACCACCTCAGACCCCACGAACCGCCACAGCTTGGTTGGGGTCTCGCCGTCTCCTACCCACCCTGGACCTACGACAAGGTTCTTGTTGGTGAACCTCTCGTTCCCTAGAGAGTGAAGCAGGAACAAGCTCTTACAAGAGCTTAGTGATTATCCAAGGGAGAATGAAGAGAATAGCAATCCCAGGTTCCCCCCAAAGATGAGTGGAGACTTCATGAAGGGGTAAAAACAGATTGTTTATTGAACAGACGCACACTCAATTTATACACACATGAACATATCCCCCCTCCTGATCAAATTACTACATACAGGTCAGGGGTTGAATGATTACATTATTAGATGCAGATGAAATTGTATACAGAAACAGAATTAACCTAAACTAATTAGCTGACCATCTGGACAGAACAATGTGAGGTCATTAACATTTAACAATGGGACAGGCACAATCCACATCCCATTTCAATACACAAACAATAGGGAAGCCTGTCTGGCATTGAGGGACATGGAATACACACATTATTTAGGAGTCAGACTTCATGGCAATGGTTTATAACAGTCTAAGTCTCCCAGTGTAAAGTGGGATTAAATCTTCATATTTCTTTATGAAGATATTGCTGACAAATATTACTGTCCCATTTGAAGCAATTCAAACCATTAATTATCTGTATTTCACTCCCAGAGATGGTGAACACCATCACATGAGCATCTGTGGGGCATTCTCAAACGGAAGGTGGAGGAGCGCAATGTCTCTCTAATATCCACCATCTCTGTGATGTTGTCAGGGAGAGTGGAAGAGGACTCCAGCGGCAACCTGTGAAGCTCTGGGTAATTCCATGCCCTAGAGGCTTAAGGCAATCTTAGAAAATAATGGTGGACACAAAATATTGATACTTTAGGCCCAATTTGGACATTTCCACTTAGGGGTGTACTCACTTTTGTTGCCAGTGGTTTAGACATTAATGGCTGTGTGTTGAGTTATTTTGAGGGGACAGCAAATTTACACTGTTATACAAGCTGTACACTCACTACCTTACATTGTAGCAAAGTGTAATTTCTTCAGTGTTGTCACATAAAAAAATATAATAAAATATTTACAAAAATGCAAGGGGTGTACTCATTTTTGTGAGATACTGTATGTATAAAATATTTGTGCTGAAATGTAGTGGAAATTCAATGTAACTAGAATTTGCAATTTAATGTTTGTAGAATGGTATATTCCATTTGACCTGTATGTTGGGGCTAGTTGATATTCTCTTCATATAGACCCCTCCCTTCTTCTTCATGTTTCCTAAGTAAGTTACCAGCCTGTCCTTTTGGAGAGTTGTCTGTGGAGGGCACTTATTCAGCAGGTTACTATACTGGCTGTATGGACTGAGGTCTAAAGAAAGTATGACAATGCCTAAAGTGGTGCTTGAAACAGAACAGTAAAGAGTTACTTCTTGTTTACTAATAATACTTCTTTAAAGTGGAATAAGCCTTACACAGCAAACTATGTGTCTGTGCCAAATGAATTTCATTTATTTATAGCAGCCTCAGGCAATGAGTAAAGTTAGCTAATGAAAAAAAAACTGCAGTTGTGCTAAAGTAAGAAAGTCCACTCAATTTAAATCAATTGGAAAAGGAATTTTCAATGAGTGCTAATCACACATTCTGCACTATGTGTATATATATATATATATATATATATATATATATATATATATATATATATATACTGTATATACAGTATCTAACAAAAGTGAGTACACCCCTCACATTTGTATAGATATTTTATTTCATCTGTTCATGTGACAACACTGAAGAAATTACACTTTGTACAGCTTGTATTACAGTGTAAATTTGCTGCCCCCTCAAAATAACTAAACACACAGCTATTAATGTCTAAACTGGTTGCAACAAAAGTGAGTACAGCCCCAAGTGACAATGTCCAAATTGGGCCCAATTACCCATTCTCCCTCCCCGGTGTCATGTTGCTCCTTAGTGTTAGAAGGTCTCATGACCAGCATTACTCCTCCTCCAAACACAGCGAGTTGAGTTGATGCCAAAGCAGTGGCGTACCTAGAGCATTTGGCACCCGGAGCGGATTCTATATCTGGCACCCCCCAACTTAAAATGTAAAAACACCCACAAAAATTTGTAATGCTTTCAAGAATATTTATTGCACACATTTCACAGCCCCCCATCACAGTGCCCCTCGCAGTCTGCCCCCCGTCTCTCTAATCACAGTTCCTCCTTTTGCACTTTCTGCCTCCCCTGCACAGTCCTACCTTTGGCATTAACAGATAGCTAATACTATTAGCAATGTGTTCAAGTTTGAGTAATAGATAGGAGACATGCTAAAGGAGATGGTTAGAGACTGCGGACATAGTACAGGAGATGGTTAGAGACTGCAAACATGATACAAGAGATGGTCAGAGACTGGGGACATGATACAAGAAATGGTCAGAGACTGGGGACATGATACAAGAGATGGTCAGAGACTACGGACCTGATACAAGAGATGGTCAGAGACTGGGGACATAATACAAGAGATGGTCAGAGACTAGGGACGTGATACAAGAGATGGTCAGAGACTGCAGACGTGATATAAGAGATGGTCAGAGACTGTAGACGTGATACAGTAGATGGTCAGAGACTGAGGACTTGATACTGGAGATGGTCAGAGACTGAGGACATGATACAGGAGATGGTCAGAGACTGAGGACATGATACAGGAGATGGTCAGAGACTGAAGACATGATACAGTAGATAGTCATAGACTGAGGACATGATACAGGAGATGGTCAGAGACTGAGGACTTGATATTGGAGATGGTCAGAGACTGAGGACATGATACAGGAGATGGTCAGAGACTGAGGACATGATACAGGAGATGATCAGAGACTGAGGACATGATACAGGAGATGGTCAGAGACTGAGGACATGATACAAAAGATGGTCAGAGACTGAGGACATGATACAAGAGATGATCAGAGACTGAGGACATGATACAGTAGATAGTCAGAGACTGCAGACGTGATATAAGAGATGGTCAGAGACTGCAGACGTGATACAGTAGATGGTCAGAGACTGCAGACGTGATACAGTAGATGGTCAGAGACTGCTGATATGATAAAAGAAATGGTCAGAGACTGCAGACGTGATACAAGAGATTGTCAGAGACTGCAGACGTGATACAAGAGATGGTCAGAGACTGCAGACATAATACAAGAGATGGTCAGAGACTGCAGACATGATATAAGAGATGGTCAGAGACTGCAGACATGATACAGGAGATGGTCAGAGACTGCAGACATAGTACAGGAGATGGTCAGAGACAGCAGACATAGTCCAGGAGATGGTCAGAGACTGCAGACATAGTACCGGAGATGGTAAGAGACTGCATACATAGTACAGGAGATGGTCAGAGACTGCAGACGTGATACAAGAGATGGTCAGAGACTGCAGACCTGATACAAGAGATGGTCAGAGACTGCAGACGTGATACAAGAGATGGTCAGAGACTACAGACATGATACAAGAGATGGTCAGAGACTGCAGACATGATGCAGGATATGGTCAGAGACTGCAGAAATAGTACAGGAGATGGTCAGAGACTGCAGACATAGTACAGGAGATGGTCAGAGACTGCAGACATGATAGAAGATAGAAGATAGAAAAACACTAGGGGAGCCGGAGAGCACAGGGAAAGCAGAGAGCACTGGAGGAGCTGAAGGGCAGGGGGGGGGGGGTTTGGAGAGAATTAAGGGGGGGGTTTGGAAAGCATTGCAGGGGGGTTGGAAGGCACAGGGTGTGGAGAGCACTGGGGGGGGCAGGGAAAACCAGGGGGATGGAAAGCATGGGGGGAGGGGGGAACTGGAGAGCACTGGGGGGAACTGGAAATCCCTTAGGGGGGAGCCATGGAGCACAGGGGGGTGAAGAGCACTGGGGGAGCCAGAGGGCATAGGGGGAGGTGAAAAGCACTGTGGGGAGCTGAAGAGCACCAGGGGGAGGGCTAAGGAGCAGGGAGGATTAAGAGCACTGAGGGGGGAAAAGAGCAACAGGGGGATTAACAGCAGTGGTGGTTTAAGAGCAGTGGCGGCTGGTGAAGTTTTAAGATGGGGGGGCGCAAGACCCCGCCCTTCTATTTTACCCCTCCCATTTCTCAGAAGCCCCACCCCTTATCGACTCCACCCATTTTGTCCCCTGTATTTTGCTTGCGTGAACAAATTCTCACAATGTATCACATATTAAGGGGTCTCTCAGTACTAGTATATCCAATAGGGAGCAGGGGCCCTATTATGGGATATACTGTGAGAGACACCCTATTATGGGATACACTGACTGAGAGTGGCACAAACCCCACAGTACAGACCCCCTAGCACAAACCCCACAGTACAGACCCCCTAGCACTAATCCCACAGTACAGACCCCCTAGCACAAACCCCACAGTAGAGACCCCCTAGCACAAACCCCACAGTAAAGACCCCCTAGCACAAACCCCACAGTACAGGCCCCCTAGCACAAACCCCACAGTACAGACCCCCTAGCACAAACCCCACAGTAAAGACCCCCTAGCACAAACCCCACAGTACAGGCCCCCTAGCACAAACCCCACAGTACAGGCCCCCTAGCACAAACCCCACAGTACAGGCCCCCTAGCAATAATCCCACAGTACAGGCCCCCTAGCAATAATCCCACAGTACAGGCCCCCTAGCACAAACCCCACAGTACAGGCCCCCTATAACAAACCCCACAGTACAGACCCCCTAGCACAAACCCCACAGTACAGACCCCCTAGCACAAACCCCACAGTACAGGCCCCCTAGCACTAATCCCACAGTACAGGCCCCCTAGCACTAATCCCACAGTACAGGCCCCCTAGCACTAATCCCACAGTACAGGCCCCCTTTCAATGTAGTGACCAGCGTACATGCCCCCTTTCAATGTAGTGACCAGCGTGCCCCTTTCAATGCAGTGACCAGCGTACATGCCCCCTTTCAATGCAGTGACCAGCGTGCCCCTTTCAATGCAGTGACCAGCATACATGTCCCCTTTCAATGCAGTGACCAGCGTACATGACCCCTTTCAATGTAGTGACCAGCGTACATGCCCCCTTTCAATGTAGTGACCAGCGTACATGCCCCCTTACAATGTAGTGACCAGCGTACATGTCCCCTTTCAATGTAGTGACCAGCGTACATGCCCCCTTTCAATGTAGTGACCAGCGTACATGCCCCCTTTCAATGTAGTGACCAGCGTACATGCCCCCTTTCAATGTAGTGACCAGCGTACATGCCCCCTTACAATGTAGTGACCAGCGTACATGCCCCCTTTCAATGCAGTGACCAGCGTACATGCCCCCTTACAATGTAGTGACCAGCGTACATGCCCCCTTTCAATGTAGTGACCAGCGTGCCCCTTTCAATGCAGTGACCAGCGTACATGTCCCCTTTCAATGCAGTGACCAGCGTACATGACCCCTTTCAATGTAGTGACCAGCGTACATGACCCCTTTCAATGTAGTGACCAGCGTACATGCCCCCTTTCAATGTAGTGACCAGCGTACATGACCCCTTTCAATGTAGTGACCAGCGTACATGACCCCTTTCAATGTAGTGACCAGCGTACATGCCCCCTTACAATGTAGTGACCAGCGTACATGTCCCCTTTCAATGTAGTGACCAGCGTACATGTCCCCTTTCAATGTAGTGACCAGCGTACATGCCCCCTTTCAATGTAGTGACCAGCGTACATGCCCCCTTTCAATGTAGTGACCAGCGTACATGCCCCCTTACAATGTAGTGACCAGCGTACATGCCCCCTTTCAATGCAGTGACCAGCGTACATGCCCCCTTACAATGTAGTGACCAGCGTACATGCCCCCTTTCAATGCAGTGACCAGCGTACATGCCCCCTTACAATGTAGTGACCAGCGTACATGCCCCCTTTCAATGTAGTGACCAGCGTACATGCCCCCTTACAATGTAGTGACCAGCGTACATGCCCCCTTTCAATGTAGTGACCAGTGTACATGCCCTCTTTCAGTGCAGTGACCAGCGTACATGCCCCCTTACAATGTAGTGACCAGCGTACATGCCCCCTTTCAATGTAGTGACCAGCGTACATGCCCTCTTTCAGTGCAGTGACAAGGGTACATGCCCCCTTTCATCCATCCATGATGATATATATAATGATATCTGCACACTCTGGTCTGGGCCCGGCCTGGGTAACTTGATAAATCTTGCACCGTGACCTGCCTGTACCTACCTGTTCTGGCCTGGGTCCATCCATCCATCATGGATGGATGGACCCAGGCCAGGCCAGAACAGGTAGGTACAGGCAGGTCACGGTGCAAGATTTATCAAGTTACCCAGGCCGGGCCCAGACCAGACTAGTGCTGTGCTTCATCATGGATGGCGGCAATGGCATTGGCAATTTGGCATGGCAATGGCTGCTTGCTGGCTGGCTGGCATGGCAATGGCTGCTGGCTGGCTGGCATGGCAATGGCTGCTGGCTGGCTGGCATGGCAACGGCTGCTGGCTGGCTGGCATGGCAACGGCTGCTGGCTGGCTGGCTGGCATGGCAACGGCTGCTGGCTGGCTGGCTGGCATGGCAACGGCTGCTGGCTGGCATGGCAACAGCTGCTGGCTGGCTGGCATGGCAATGGCTGCTGGCTGGCTGGCATGGGCTGCTGGCTGGCTGGCATGGGCTGCTGGCTGGCATGGCAACAGCTGCTGGCATGGCAATGGCTGGCTGGCATGGCAATGGCTGGCTGGCATGGCATTGGCTGCTGGCTGGCTGGCTGGATGGCATGGCAATGGCTGGCTGGCTGAGGCCTGAGGACTTACTTACCGTTACCGCCGCGCTGCTGCACACAGGTCTGGAGACCTGGTCTGGATTCGGATTCCGGATGGATGCACGGTCTCGTCTCTGCAGTACCACTGCCGCCGACGCCGTCCCGTCCGTCCACGTCCACGAAGAAGAAGGCCCGGCCCGCCGCCACCCGATCCGACTCGCCGAGTCCTGGACTGGTCTCCGACTCCGTCTCCTCTTCAGTGAGTCCTCCTGCTCCAGGCTCCTTCCTGTCACGGTGAGTGGTGACTGGTGGTGAGTGCGGAGCTGCGGATGGGACCGACCACCGTCCACCGAAGTCTTCTCCGCTGCTGCTGGGCTGGCTGCGCGACACATTCGGGCGGTCGGGTGGCAAGGAAGTCAGTCTGAAGGCGGATTCCGGAAGCGGTGATCTTGACGCCGGCTGATGTCCCACTGTGATTGGTCCAGGCTGGAGACTGGACCAATCACAGCCAGGATATCACGAAGGTGGGGGTGGTCAGGCGTTCCTTCCGGCGCCCAGGTTACGCCCCCTTACGCCCCCAGAAGGCAGCCAATCGGCGCCTTTTCTGGGTCGTAAACCCCACCCCCCCTTTAGCCACCACATAGGTCGGCGAGTCCTGCGAACCGATTTTTTTTTTTTTGTAACTTTATTGTTCTTTTTGTCTTTTTTTTTTCTCCTTTTTTTTTAGGGGGGCGGCGCCCTGGCGCCCCCTATGCACGGGCCGCCACTGGTTAAGAGCACTGGGGGTGTAAGATCACTGGGGGGGGGGTTAAGATCACTGGGGGGGCTGGAGAGAACTGAGGGGCCAGTAAAAGAAGTTGTATAGGAGGGGTATGGGGCAGCTGCATATAGAGAAATTGAAATTTCCATATTCCTCCTTCAGCCGCTGAATGCCTGCAGGAGGGAGAGAAGGAGAATCAGGCATCCAGCGGTAGCAGGAGGAATATGGAAACATCAATTCCTCTATATGCAGCTGCCCCATTCCCCTCCTATTCAGCACACATGAGGCTGCACAGCACCGCAGGCACATACCTTCTTCCCACCGCCTACGCCCCCCCCCCCGCGAGCAGCGCGGACTGAAGGAGCTGCCACATCTGCAGCTGCCTTCACACAGAGATGCGGGCTGGGCTGGCCGCGCTGGACAGGACACTGGCCTGACACCCCCACCCAGTGAGTGGCACCCCGACCCCCCCCCCCCCCCGTTGGTACGCCACTGTGCCAAAGACCTCAATTTTGGTCTCATCTGATAAAAAACTTTCGCCCAGTTCTCCTCTGAATCATTCAGATGTTCATTAGCAAGTTTCAAATGGGCCTGTACATGTGCTTTCTTGAGCAGGGGGACCTTGCAGGCACTGTAGGAGTTCATTCCTTCACGGCGTAGTGTGTTACCAATTGTTTTCTTGGTGACTATGGTCCCTGCTGCCTTGAGATCATTGACAAGATTCTGACCTGTAATTCTGAGCTGATTCCTCACTGTTCTCATGATCATTGAAACTCCACGAGATGAAATGGAGCCCCAGACCGAGGGAAATTTATGATTATTTTGTGTTTCTTCCATTTGAGAATAATCGCACCAAGTGTTGTCACTCTCTCACCAAGCTGCTTGGTGATGATCTTGTAGCCCATTCCAGCCTTGGGTAGGTCTACAATCTTGTCTCTGACATCCTTTGGCCAGCTCTTTGGTCTTTCTCATGGTGAAAAGATTGGAATCTGATAGATTGATTGATTGCTTCTGTGGACAGGTATCTTTTATACAGGTAACAAGCTGAGATTAGGAGCATTCTCTTTAAGAGAGTTCTCATAATCTCAGCTTGTTACCTGTATATAGTATAGAGGACACATGGGAGCCAGAAATCTTGCTGATTGATAGTGGATTAAATGTTTATTTCACTCATTAAAATGCAAATCAATTTATGACTTTTTTTAAATGCATTTTTCTGGACATTTTTGTTGTTATTCTGTCTCTCACTGTTAAAATAAACCTATCATTAAAATGTTAGATTGATCATTTCTTTGTCATTGGGAAAACGTACAAAATCAGCAGGGGATCAAATACTTTTTTCCTCCACTAGGTTAATTATTTTCAATTCAATTTAAAAATTATGAATTTTGAAGCCAATTCTGTGACAAATGTTTGCAAGGAGCATTACATCAAATGCATGCAGCATATGAAAGCCTGTCTGTTCGTATTGCTTGCTCTGCTGCAGATTCCCAGTCAGCAGGACAATAGTCCCCAAACACAGCTGAAAATAACAGCTTGCCCCCCGAGACAAAAACACTGCTTGCATATGCTTTACAGCCATGTTTACAGGTTAATAAAATATATTTCCACTGCTGCATTGTCTATTGTTCAGCTCTAAAGATGAAGGCTACTTCTACCTTCAGGGTGCAGGTATTATACATGACACCACGTAAAATATGCAACAATAAAACTTGCCAGGATAGCAAAACATTAAATCCAAACCACAAAAAGATGATTATATCTCTCGCGTAGGTACTGCTTTAGCGCACACAAATTAAATGGAGCAGAAATGCAGAAAGTCCTTTTTTTACTGGACTTTAAAGAGAACCACACATATATATTTGTCCCTTTTTCTTAGTCTCCATTCACACTAGTATGACTTGTCAGGCGACCGTCCATAATGTAGTACAGGAACGGTTCTAATAGGAGCGACACAAGTCACTCCGACTTAGAAAAAGGGTCCTGTACTACTTCGGGGCGACCTGGAGCGTCTTGCATAGACATTCATTTTATCAAGTCCATGCAAGTCGCACCGAAGTCGCGCTGCACGTTACTTCACAGGTCGCCCCCTAGTTGGATCCGACATAGTGTGAACAGGCTCTTAAGCAGATCATAATCAATGGTCCTTACTAGTGGACTTTGTTAATAAACAAAGAGTAAGGGTGAGTTCTTGGGTTAGAATTAGGGTTGATGTTAGGGTTGGTGTTAAGGTTACAATTTGGGTTAAAGTTAAGTCTTCTTCTTTATTAATATCATGTTCAAAGATTTTTTTGGTGCAATAAAGATCTGGGATAATTGAAAAGAGCTTCCCTAGCCCTCAAGTTGATTATCTCCTTGAAGCTGAACCCCCCCCCCCTTATATCAAAGGACTAATGCTCATTTAGACTATGCAGCATGCCATGGAGACAATTGCATACCCTACACTTCTGCCTTGCAGACATCCTCTCCGCCAGTTCTGTTATGTGGCCACCCTCTCACTGATGTCATCACATACAATACAGGACCATTAGCCAGTCTTGCTTTGTACATGTTGATGTTAGGGCCTGTCAACATTATGACATGGGAAGAGGTTTGGCTGCTGCTACTAAATGAGCATTAGTTCCTTATTATGTCAGGGAAGGTAGGGGGTAGCTGGTGGGGGGGGGCACCCAGATATAATTTTGTTAAGTGGACCTAGTTTCAGCTTTAAAAACCATTAAACCCTCAATCTCATTCCTGGTTGACTCCAATGCATTTTGCAGACAAGGCGATATTTCACAAGAGTGTCTCAATTTCTCTTGTGCTTAGCCCTAGGCCAGTTTTGAGTTCCAGTTTGTTAAATTGTGTGTCAGAGCAAAATAAAAAAAATAAAAATTCAGGCCATCTCTGTAACACATGAACATTTCCATATTTTATTCATGTAAAGACCCTGCAAGTACTGAAGAATATCTGATGATCTGTCAGAAATACTCCTAAGCTCCTAAGAAAGCTTCTAAGTACTGTTGTAGGCTGACAATACACAGTATTTCCATGGACTTATCAAACAGACATAACAAAATGCTTTCAAATGTATTTTTAAGGAAGAAAAGGGAGCAAATAAGAGATATTCATTGTTAGGGTTTATGCTTTAGGAGAAGAATAGATGTAGAATCTCTGTACAGCACATCCCTCACAATGTCACAGATTTTTATCATCCTCACCAAACCACAAATAATGTGCTGGGGATTTTACTCAGCTCATTGAGCTCATGAGTTCCTTCTAACACACACCTATATCGCTTGCAATCATGACAATTATCTTCAGTGTAAGGGTACTGCTGTGGGAATAAAATGGCAGCCCAACATGCCAACCTATTTATGGTACAAACTCATTGCTTAATATGTTTTACCTGTCAATCAAACTAACAATGGAGTATTCAAGCACACATGTGAACTTCCAAGACGACACACATCAGGGGTGACAAATTGCACACTTCAAAATGCAAGTAACCCCCAAATTCTACTATTAACTATGAAACTATGAATTAGGATAGTTGCAAAGAAGCAACTATCTCCACAGTTCCAGCTTCCAACCCCTAACATACCAAATGTGCCATCGTACACATACAAAAAATGGTTACTGCAACAATGTTGAATGTTAGTGCAAATTAAAAAGGTATTACGGACAGTATTTCATTTTATTGTAAAGATTTACATACATTTTGACTAGCCAGTATATTTAACCACTTTGCCACTGAGTACCGGAGTACTACTGCGGCAAAGTGGCACGATCCCTTCTGACGACGTAGACTTACGTCGCCAGACTCCTCCCCTGTAGGCGGCGCTCCCGCTGTTTTCATTCACAGCGGGAGTCGGGCCAGGGGAGGAGCAGCGGCGATCGCTGCTGCTCTGCCCCGATCGTCGGGGATCTAGTGTGGAGATCTGCCCGCCTGTGTAAACACAAGCGGGCGGATCTCCTCAGTGACAGGGAGTGACAGATCGGAGTGTTCAGCATAGCTGGACATCCGATCTGTCCCTGGCTCACACAGTCACCCCCCCCCCCCCCACACGTCAGTAAGCACCAGGCATACATTAACCCCTCCCTCTCCAATAAAATTAACCCCTTCCCTGCCAGTGTCATTTTTACAGTAACAGTGCATATATATAGCACTGATTACTGCAGTAATGTCACTGGTACCCCCAAAAGTGTCAAAAATGTCAGTCAAGGGTCCGATCTGTCCGCCGCAATGTCGCAGTCCCGCAAAAAAAATCGCAGATCGCCGCCATTACTCGTTAAAAAAAAAAATCTTTCCCTTAGTTAGTAAACGCAATAACTTTTGCGCAAACCAATCAAAATACGCTTATTGTGATTTTTTTTTACCAAGCATATGTAGCAGAAAACAAATTGGCCAAAAATGTTAAAAAAATTTTACATTTTTTTGGGGGGAATTTCATATAAAAAAATGTGAAAGATATTGTTATTTTTGCAAAATTGTCACTCTTTTTTTGTTTATAGCGCATGATCAAAAAATCGCACAGGTGATCAAATACCACCAAAAGAAAGCTCAGTTTGTGGGAAAAAAAGGACGTCAAATTTGTTTAGGTACAGCGTCGCACGACCGCGCAATTGTCCTTTTAAGTCACGCAGTGCCGAATCGCAAAATAGGCCCTGGTCAGGAAGGGGGTAAAATCTTCCGGGGCTTAAGTGGTTAAAGTAACGCAGTGCCGAATCGGAAAAAAAAATGGCCTGGTCATTAAGGGGGCAAATCCTTCCGGTCCAGAAGTGGTTAATGTACCCAGTACAACATTACCAAGCTCCATGTTTTATATACTGTATCTCAGTACCAGCATTTCTTTATTTGCAAAAAATTGTGGGGAAAAAATTAGATCACCTTGCGGTGTCTGCTTTCCACAGGGGTCATTTCAGAGTTATTTCTTAAAATATTTTTTTCCTTTTTATAGTAAAAAACAAAACAAAAAAAAAAAAAAAACAGTGGTGATTAAACACTATAAAAGCCTTTATCTGTCTATAAAAAAAAATATATAAATATAAAATTAATTTGGGTACAGTGCTGCATGAGCAAGTATTTGTTGGTCAGATATTCATATGCATTCCTTTATATGATCATTATTAAAAAAATACAACTTTTTAGAATTGTATTTTTGTAGCCCTAAACATAGTAAATAAAAAGTATTCAAATTACTATACATTTCATATTATTTATCTTCATTCTTCATTCAGATCTCTGCTTCCCATGTAAACATTGGAATCAGGAGGGTCTAAACTGCAGCATGCTGCAACTTTAAAGATAAAACTAGCTGCTTGCCTTAGCTGAAAGCTAAACCAAAAGGCAAACTTGCAAGATTTTTCCCTTTTTATTCTGTATTTAGGGAATAGGATCAAAATGAAGCAATAGATGTAAAGCCTTGTATAACAATCAATGATGTGGGAGGTGCCAGGTGTTCCGTGCATGTGATGCTGTATACGCTGGGGTAGCGGGCGTCTGCTTCACCTCCCGCCGTTTACCGCCATACAGATACACGCAGAGAGAGGCCCCTGGATTGATCGGTCCCTGTTTTCGGCCACCCTGCTGCTCGTTCATGGCTCCCTGCCTGCCACCTGTTAGCCCAGACACTGGAGGCCTAGAACAGAGGAGCAGGTATCCGTTTACGCCCTTGCCCTCGGTCAGAGGACACACAGGATGGCTGGAAGGTAGCTTAGCTAAGGCTGCAGAGGGGAGATAGAGATACAGGGAAGGAAAAACCTTCTAGAGCCCTCTGAGAACCAGACCCTGGATCTAGCTGGAGAGGCCATTGCTTCTCTCAGTGCGTACTCAAGGTTGGTGTAGGGATTAACATTTGATTGGAAGAAGCTGATTTGGTGAATTGATGTTCCTCTCAGATACGAGTTAATGGGATTAGAAATGCATATGCATGTTTCAATGACATTTCCTTGTCTGTGACTATACTAACCACTCTCCCATTTACTAATCCATCCACCCACCCACCCATCCATCTCTCTGTTTCTTCATGATAAAGTATCTGGATTTGACAAAGTGTTCCACGCAATTAACAACCACCTCCATATGAACGTTCTCTACCTCCGATACCTTTTATAATTATGGAAATCCAGCTAGTTGTGTGCATACACATCTATCCATCCTTTCATCCACCCATCCACTCACCTCTCTACCCACCTACTCATCCATCTAGCAAACCAGCCAGCTATACGCCTATCTATCTATCCATACAAATATATAGTGGAAGACAGAACTGTGTTTTTTTTTTTTTTTTTGTTTGATTTGGCTGCTCGCCTTGGAAAGGGAGTAGCAAATCAATCTGTCTGCAAGAGAGGAAGATGAGAGATAAAACAAAATAGTTGGGGGTGGAAAAATGACGCAGACAGCTCCTAGCCCAGGAAAGATTCAACGACAGACGATGCCAACTCGGGCAGCGGTAGGCAAGCAAAAACCTGCCATAGAGGTTACAACGGGTGCACATCCCAGTGGTCAAGCTTGCAGCTGCTCAAAAAGCATGGGGGGCAATCCCTTGGGGAGTCTCAAAGCACTTAATAAAAAGTTGAAAGAAGCCCTCACAGGAGAGTCAGGGACATCATTTTAAGATATAGCAATGACCCAGAAAGCTCAAGCAAGCATACCATTAACAAAGGATGTTTTACTGGAGTTGCTAGCAAAGTTGGAAGTGTCACTGAAAACAGACAAACAAATCACAGTGGCTCAGGCTGATCTACTGCAAGTTCTCAATCGAGTGGAGAAGGTAGAGGAGAGACTAGATATACATGACCAAGTGTTGGAGGAGATGCGAGAGCAGGTGAAAATCTTACAGAAAGTGCATAGATCCTTATTGTACAAAATGGAGGACCAAGAGAACCGAAGTCGGTGCAAACATTTGCGTATAAAAGGCCTATCGGAGAAATATGGAGATGGAGACTTACTTGCATTAAAGAGAAGAACATTCATGATATGATAATAATGGAGAGGCAAGCATCAGAAATACAAAAAATTGACAGAGTGCACAGAGTGAGGAGGCTTCAAAGTCAGACCATAAAGGTACCAAGAGATGTTATCATGAGGTTTCACTATGTGGAATAAAAAGCTATAATAATGAAGAAAGCATGGTGGTCATCTGGAATCACTTTTGAAGGAGTAACTTTACAGATATATGCAGACCTGGCAGTAGAAACACTGACAAGAAGAAGGCTCCTAAAGCCACTGACAGAGCAAATGCGCCTAGCCCATATCCAATATTGGTGGGGTTTTCTATCTTGTTTTAAAGGAACAAAGGATGGGCGTACAGCGGTGCTAAGATTTCCAGAGGACTTGCGAGACTTTTGTACCAAGCTAGACTTGTCTCCTCCAGTCCTCCCTGGATGGGAGGAGAAAAGGGGATGATCTATCCCCCCGTAGGAAATAAGCTGTGGTCTCGGGTGGTGGGAAGGAGGGAGGAGGAAAGTAGGGAATGAAGATAAGAGGACAGGAAAAGACACCCTTGACTCTGAATGGCTTTTTTTTCTTCTCCTCTTGGAACCTCCTCGTTTAGGATGTTTTTTCGAGGCGATGGATGTAAGGGAGTAAAAGGTGGTCTAAAGTCATGTTTCTGAGACATACAATTAGTAATATTTGGGATGGGGAAAGTCAGCGGGCGGAGAATGTCTGATCGGGTGGTGGGAGGGGATTAGTGTCTGTGATACCTTCGTTGGGTGGATAGAAGTGTAGGGAGAGGTGCCCCTCCTCCCCCAGAGGGTATGGACAAGTAGCGACAATGTTGAGTGTGGCCAGAGCCGATCGCCGTGCCCTACCATTGGGGAGGGGGGTTCCCTTTTTTTTCTTCTTTTTTTATGTTCTTTTTTTTTGTTGTTGATTTTTTTTTTCTTTTGTCTATTTCCCTTTCCGGTTTCCGGAAAGGGAAATAGTTAGAACTAGGTTTGATAGCTGGTCCATCAGTCGAATATGGCCCTGGTAAACTTGGTGACTTATAATGTGCGAGGCTTGAATACCCCTAGTAAGAAATACAAGATAGAATAGAGAATTACATCAGTACACGGCAAACATAGTTTTTCTGCAAGAGACACATACTGTATGTCACATGCTTCTAGGTGTAGAATGCACTCTCGATACTATCCTACTTGGTTCTATGGTGACTCAACCTCAAGTTGTTCGAGAGGGGCTGCCATCAGATTTGATAGTATCACTATGTTTACGGTAGAGGGGCAGCTAGTAGACCCTGAAGGACAATTTTTATTTATCAAAGGAAGATTGTTAAATATGAAATGCGTGTTTGCTAATTTTTACTCTCCCAGAGAACCAAATAAGTTCCTGAAACAAACATTGAAAAAGGTAATGGTATTTAAAGAAGGAAAATTGTTTATAGCAGGAGACTTAAATTTGTGCCTAGATTCACAGATGGATTCCTCAGGGGATTCCCCGCGTTTATCAAGACAAGCCAGAATGAGATTAAGAAGCTACTCTTAGAATATCTGTTAGTTGATATATGGAGAAACAGAAATCCAGCATTCGGAGATTACACGTATTACTTAGCAGTATATGGGTCCTATTCGAGGTTTGACTATATACTATTAAAACATCAACTACTAGACTCCTTGAAAGATGTGCCTTTTAAATCTATCACTCTGTCCGACCACGCACCCGTAGTAGCTCAGATAGAAGTTCCGTCAGTGACATTGAGGAGCTACACTTGGAAACTGAATAAATCGCTCATCTAGGATCCTAGGGTTATTGAAAGAATAAAACGTGAACTAGGGGAGTTCTTCTCCATCAATGATACACCAGAGGTCTCCGTGCTCACTTTGTGGGAATCTCATAAAGCCTACACAAAGGGCATGTTGACAAAAATAGGAGCGCAGAGGGCGAAAGAAAGAAGGGAAAGATTAAACCTCCTTTTAAAAGAAATTCAAGAATTAGAACAGCAGTCCCAACCAAAAGGCATCCTAGAGAAGAAGGAACTAATTACGAAAAAGGAGGAGTTAGCTGCGTTTATGGAACAAGAAACAAAATGTGCACTCCATATGGTTATGAAGGAGAAATATCAGTGGGGGTAACAAAGCTGGGAGGGGGCTAGAAAAAGCTTTGCAGGAAAGAAAAATGCATCCTTTGTTTTAAAAATAAGGGATGAGAAGGGCGAAATGGTGCATTCATCTCCTGAAATGGCCAAGGTTTTTCATACATATTATAGTAAGTTATGCAATGTTAGTCAGTCAAAAGATCTTATGGCGAGGCAAAAGAAAAACTTTAAAATACAACAGTACCTTCAGGGCCTGGACTTCCCAATTGTGCCTAAAGAGGAGCTGGATCAGCTAGAATGCCCAATCACACAGGAGGCGGTGATGAAGGCTAAAAAAAATTATGGTGGCAGGGAAAATCCCAGGCCTATAAAAGGTTTCAAAGGCTGCTACTTCCTAGATTGTGTAAATATTTGAATGCACTAGGGGATGGGACAAAGCGATAGGGGGAGTCACTGCTAGCTTATTTAACTCTCATTTTAAAGGAGGGGAAAGAACCAACGGATCTTGCAAGCTATAGGCTGATATCCTTGCTAAATGTTTACATAAATATTTTCTCAAGGATATTAGCTGATATTATGCTAAAACCTTTACTGCCCAAATGGATCCACAATGATCAGGCAGGATTTGTATCGGAATGGGAGGGAACAGATAATTACTTTAAAACACTATTCCTGATCCTTAAAGCTAAACAGAGAAAGGACCCAGTTCAACTTCTGTCAACAGATGCTTAGAAAGTCTTTGACAGGGTAGGCTGGGGATTAGGGTTGAGCGAACACCTAGATGTCCGTGTTCGACGGGTTCGGCCGAACTTTAAAAAAAAGTCCGGGTACGTGTCCCGGACTTTTACCGAACTTTTCCCGGACACCGAACCCCATTGAAGTCAATGGGGACCCGAACTTTAAGGCACTAAAATGGCTCTAAAACACCAAAGGAAAGGGCTAGAGTGCTGCAAATGGCAGCAAAACGTAATTAAGAGCATGGCAAGTGCTCTGCAAACAAATGTGGATAGGGAAATAACTTAAAACAACAAAAAAAAAACAGAAAAATAAAACAATGTTCTTCTTCATCTCTGAAGGACGAGGCCCATATGGAGTAGGAGGGAGGTTGAGGTGGTGGTGGATGTGGCGGTGACATAGGCGTGCGCACAGGGTGTGCTGGGTGTGCCTGGGCACACCCTAATCACCTAGGGCACATAGCATTGCCAGTGAGGAGATGGGAAAGATCTCCCTGGGACCTGCTCTGCTCTATTTCTCCTTGCCTACAGGTACATGGCCCCGATACATTACTCTCCCTGCTGGCAAACACATGCATGTGTATTTCAACTTTGGGGTGCACACCTTAATGCAATAGGCTGCGCACACCTATGGGCGGTGTAGGTGGAAGCGGCGGTGGAGGAGGACCAGGGCCGGATTAACAGCATCATGGGCTTGGTGCTGAGGATTTTGAAGGGCCTTAAGGGCCGTGCCTTGCCATGCACCCAGAGGAGGAAGGGTGCAGCCATGCATGCCTAATTCAACATGGGATGCTGTCTCTGAAGCCCATAAACACATCCATGCATCGCCAACTGTCCCTCCTTGTCCGGCCTTCACGCTGTGTGGGGAGGTTCTGAGGGTGCTGCCTGGGGAAGCGAGCATAGAAGCCAGACTTCTGTGTTTACAAGTGACAGAAGAGCGGTAACAGTGAATATGGCCAACCCGGGGCCTATATAAAAGGTAGGGGCCTGGAGCTGCAGCTCCAATAGCCCCTACATTAATCTGGCCCTGAGGAGGAGGAGGACGAGGTAGCCAACACTGCTTCTTTTCAAAAATTTTAAATGAGGGTACACCCCAAAAGAGTGAGAAAGAGCAAAAATGGAACAATGGGTGGGTAAGGTCGGTATCCATTGCTATTCTGCATAAGGTACGGAAAAGTCCCGTGGGATCCATGCCTGGTTCATTTTAATGAACGTGAGCTTGTCCACATTGTCTCTGGACAGGCGGCTGCGCTTGTCTGTTATAACGCCCCCAGCCGTGCTAAATACCCGTTCAGATAATACACTGGCTGCAGGGCACGCCAGCACCTCCAAGGCGTAAAGGGCAAGCTCAAGCCATGTGCCCAATTTGGAGACCCAGAAGTTGAAGGGGGCAGACCCGTCATTCACTACATGTAGGCGTGTGCACACATACTGCTCCACCATGTTGGTAAAATGCTGCCTCCTGCTAAGACGTTCCATCTGAGCTGCTGGTGCTGCTGTTTGTTGTGGCGTGCTGACAAAGCTTTTCCACATTTCGGCCATGCTAACCCTGCCTTCTGAGGTGCTGGCGGTGCCCTGGTTGCGTTGGCGACCTCCTCCTCCTCCTCCTCTGCCTTGTGCTTCCACTGTGGCCCCGCTGTCAGATGGGAATGCCAGCAGCATGGCGTCTACCAGCGTGCGCTTGTACTCGCGCATCTTGCGATCGCGCTCCAGTGAGTGAATTAAGGACGGTACGTTGTCCTTGTAACGGGGATCCAGCAGCGTGGCCACCCAGTAATCAGCACAAGTTAGAATGTGGGCAACTCGGCGGTCGTTGTGGAGACACTGCAGCATGTAATCGCTCATGTGTGCCAGGCTGCCCAGAGGCAACGAAAGGCTGTCCTCTGTGGGAGGTGTATCGTCCGTGTCCTCTGTATCCCCCCAGCCACGCACCAGTGATGGCCATGAGCTGGCCTGGGTGCCACCCTGCTGTGAACATGGTTCCATCTCCTCCTCCAGCTCCTCCTCCTCCTCATCCTCCTCATCCTCCAGAACTGTGCCCCTGCTGGACAATTGCGTCCCTGGCGTTTGCGTGTGCAGGAACCCACCCTCGGAGCCCCTTGCGAATGACTGCCCTGAAAGCCTTGGAAATGTTACCTCTTCATCCTCCTCCTCCTCCTCATCCTGTGCCACATCCTCTTCCATCATCGCCCGAATTGTTTTTTCAAGGAGGCATAGAAGTGGGATAGTTAAGCTGAGAACGGCGTCATTGCCACTGGCCATGTTGGTGGAGTACTCAAAACAGCGCAACAAGGCACACAGGTCTCGCATGGAGGCCCAGTTAAATTAAATAGCGGAATAGAAAATATGATCCAAAAAAAGTGTATGTATATCACACGTACACAACCACACTGGGCCCCAATTACTATTGTTTGTACCCCTAAAAGGCTAGATGAGGAGTAGGGGGAGTATGGAACAGGCAGCACCCTCAAACCTTCAGAAGTATGAGATGAACCCCAACAACTTGGAAAGGTGGATCTCTCTCACACGTACCGACACAGACTATCCCGCAATTCAATTGATCCTCAAAGGTTTTTATTGAATAGCGGAATAGGAAATATGATCAAAAAAAGTGTATGTATCTCGCACGTACACAACCACACTAGGCCCCAATTACTATCGTTTGTACCCCTAAAAGGCTAGATGAGGAGTAGGGGGGGTATGGAACAGGCAGCACCCTCAAACCTTCAGAAGTATGAGATGAACCCCAACAACTTGGAAAGGTGGATCTCTCTCACACGTACCGACACAGACTATCCCCCAATTTAACTGATCCCCAAAGGTTTTTGATTAAATAGCGGAATAGAAAATATGATCCAAAAAAAGTGTATGTATATCACACGTACACAACCACACTAGGCCCCAATTACTATTGTTTGTACCCCTAAAAGGCTAGATGAGGAGTAGGGGGGGTATGGAACAGGCAGCACCCTCAAACCTTCAGAAGTATGAGATGAACCCCAACAACTTGGAAAGGTGGATCTCTCTCACACGTACCGACACAGACTATCCCCCAATTTAACTGATCCCCAAAGGTTTTTGATTAAATAGCGGAATAGAAAATATGATCCCAAAAAAGTGTATGTATATCACACGTACACAACCACACTAGGCCCCAATTACTATTGTTTGTACCCCTAAAAGGCTAGATGAGGAGTAGGGGGAGTATGGAACAGGCAGCACCCTCAAACCTTCAGAAGTATGAGATTGTGTTCACTGTACCCCACAAAGATTGAGTTCACTGCACCCCACAATGATTGTGTTCACTGCACCCCACAAAGATTGTGTTCACTGCACCTCACAAAGATTGTGTTCACTGTACCCCCCAAAGATTGTGTTCACTGCACCCCACAAAGATTCTGTTCACTGTACCCCACAAAGATTGTGTTCACTGCACCCCAAAAAGATTGTGTTCACTGCACCCCAAAAAGGATGTTGTTCACTGCACCCCAAAAAGGATGTTGTTCACTCCACCCCAAAAAGATTGTGTTCACTGCACCCCACAAAGATTGTGTTCACTGCACCCCAAAAAGATTGTGTTCACTGCACCCCAAAAATGATTTTGTTCACTGCACCCCAAAAAGGATTTTGTTCACTGCACCCCAAAAAGGATGTTGTTCACTCCACCCCAAAAAGATTGTGTTCACTGCACCCCACAAAGGATTTTGTTCACTGCACCCCAAAAAGATTGTGTTCACTGCACCCCAAAAAGGATGTTGTTCACTGCACCCCAAAAAGGATTTTGTTCACTGCACCCCAAAAAGATTGTGTTCACTGCACCCCACAAAGGATTTTGTTCACTGCACCCCACAAAGATTGTGTTCACTGCACACCAAAAAGGATTGTGTTCACTGCACCCCAAAAAGATTTTGTTCACTGCACCCCAAAAAGATTGTGTTCACTGCAGCCCAAAAAGATTGTGTTCACTGCAGCCCAAAAAGATTGTGTTCACTGCAGCCCAAAAAGATTGTGTTCACTGCAGCCCAAAAAGATTGTGTTCACTGCAGCCCAAAAAGATTGTGTTCACTGCAGCTCACACACAGAAAAATGGATGTGGATCACTGACACCTGCCTATCTCCAATCCCACACCACACAGCAATATCGATTGTAGTTTGTAGAACACAGTTTCCCTAAAATTCAGCAGACTCTGTCCCTAACAGGATTGAGAAGAGATCGTAGATCAGGATTGAGTGCAGATTCACCCCACCCCCCACACAGCAATATCGATTGTACTTTGTAGAAGACACTGACCCTATAATTCAGCAGACTCTATCCCTAAAATGCCTACAACTCGCCCTGCCTAAACACTCCGACCTGTCCCTCAATTCTATCCGGACACAAATGGTTTTTTCCTGCCTATCTTTCCCTAATCAGCAGCCAGCACGTTGATGTGTGCTCTGTCCCTGAATCTAAGCAGCATAATGACGCCGCTGCGGCTGCCTCGAACTTATAAAGACTTGGTCACATGCTTCAGACGGCCAATCACAGCTACTGAGACATTTGCAGGCATGGCTGGGATGGCTTAAGGCACACCAGTTAAACGATTGTTGATTGGCTGTTGAAAGCCCGCCATGAAAAGAGCGCCAAAGCATGCAAAACCCGGAAATAAAACGACCGAACACGGATTTTTACCCGAACATACAGTAAAGTGTCCGTGTCCGTGTTCGGGTACAAAAAATCCAATTATTCGGTACGAACACGAATAATACAGTCCGTGTTCGCTCAACACTACTGGGGATTTATGTTTGTAACCTTAAAGCGGAGTTCCACCTGTTTTTGTGTTTATTAAAAGTCAGCAGCTACAAAAAGTGTAGCTTCTGACTTTAGATAAACACACACTCACCTGTGCCACAACCCTTGATTCCCTCCCTCTTCTCCCCATGGCACCGGCATCACTAGTGTGGGCACCAGGTTGTGACAGCTTGTGGCTTTACAGGTGGGTATGCATGGCGCATGCGCGAGTCGTGCTGCCCGTCCTGAGTAGACGAGCAATCTTCTGGGACCTGTGACGTGTCCCAGGAGATTGCAGGGAGGGAGGGGAAGAGGTGAACTTCTGCTCAAGCTGCCTAGGTGGCCTGAGTGGAAGTGGGAGTGGGTACCTGTCAAAACTAGGTACCCGCCCACCCCCCCAAAAAAAATAACATACCAAATGTGGCATGTCAGAGGGTCACTTTTGGGTGGGACTCTGCTTTAACACATCTAGGAATAGGAAATAGGATGATGCAGTGGATTATGGCATTATACCATCACCCAACAGCAAAAATGAGAGTAAACGGAAGCCTATCTCCATCCTTTGATTTATTTAACGGCACCAGGCAAGGGTGCCCCTTTTTGCCAATGCTGTTTGTACTCACTCTGGAGCCCTTGCTGATGGAAAGCCGGGAGAATGTGGACATCAAGGGCATCAGAATTGGGGAGAAGGCGTATAAAGTGGCTGCGTATGCTGATGACATTCTTTTTTATATTTCTAACC
Organism: Pelophylax lessonae; assembly: GCF_965119305.1. Lineage (NCBI taxonomy): Eukaryota > Metazoa > Chordata > Amphibia > Anura > Ranidae > Pelophylax > Pelophylax lessonae. Next base: position 791,395,298 of record NC_138768.1, on the reverse strand, counting down.
CCAGGCTGTACTAAATGTGTTGGAGGAAGTAAGTTATTATCAAATGCTAAAATTAATACATCTAAATCAGAGATTTTGAATATAACAGTGCCCTTGAGAGCGCAGGAATATTTCAAGAAACTTAGAACTATTATATTGAAGTATTTATGAGCACACAGGCGCCCTAGGATTTCATATGCTGTGCTGGCTAGGGAGAAGCAAGCAGCTGGGCTGGCATTACCAGATCCTAAAAAGTATTATCAGGTGGTCACTATTTTATGATTAGAAGATTGGTTTCACAATAATAAGGATAAAAGTTGAGTTGAGATAGAGTTTGCACATAGTAAAGAAGACTTCGGTAAAATGGTTTGGATTCCAAGAACATATCGAGATTTAACAAGTAGCACAAATCCAAAGGAAACTTTTTTAGAATATGGGATAGTCTGTGTAGGCACTATCACTGGGAGCACGACTTGTTTATATTTTGTGAGATGGGCAAAAAGGAGACAATATAGTTACAAGATATGATGATAGGGGCCTGGGTTTGCTCAACTTTTGAAATAAAGCAAAAATGGGGTAGTACGCCATTAGATAAATGGAGACACAAATACATCACTTTGCACGGACATTGCTACGTGGAAAACAGAAGAGGAGAATATTAAAACTAGTGTGTTTTTCCTCAAAGGATACTAGGATTATAGAAGTGAGCTTCAAACTTTTTGCTTGATGGTTTATGACCCCGCTGAGGACGTATCCCCCTATATTGGAGGGAATGCAATTCGCCGGGAACCTTTGCGCACCTGTGGTGGGAATGCACTAAGATACAGGCCTTCTGGAGGGAGATTGTTGAGGTCATCCAGAAAATAACAGAGGAGCACATACAGGCTGAACCCTGGAGATGCCTATTTCATACAGCAGATAAATCTCTAGCACAATATAGGATATCTCTTGTTCCACATCTATTAAATGCAGCTAAAGGTCTGATCCCCAGGTACTGGCAAACACTAAAAACTCCAAGTATGAAGAAATGGATTCTAAAAATCGATCAGATATGTTCCATCGAAGAGGCAATATATGGTGAGGATTTAACAGAGAGATATAATAATACTTGGAGGAAATGGTTGGAGTTATAAGAAATCCGGGAGGTACATAGAAATGTTGGATATAGGAGAATGAGAACAGACGGGGACATCATATTGTCAGGGCCGGATTAACATAGAGGCTGTTGGAGCTGCAGCTAAAGGGCCCTTCCATAGGATAGGCCCAGCCCAGTAGTGTGAGTGAGTCATCGATGCTGCCAAGCCCTGCTCTGTGTGCAGTGTGCACATAATTGATATGTAAATTGCGACTGCATTGATATGTAAATCACAGCGGCATTATTATGGAAATAACAGCTGCATTGATCTGTAAATTGCACAAATATGTATATTGTTGTTAGTGCAGGTATGTCAAACCCCTTAAGCCCTGGCCCACCATCACCTTTGCTGAATGCTGCCAACATTGGGGATGTACAACAAGCCCTGTCTGCCATTGTCACTGGGCCTCTACCACAAAGGTGAGCATATGGATGGGGGGGGGGGGATTGTCCAGAGGTAAACAGAGAGAGGGGATTACAGTTTGGAGGACAAACATGACCAAAGAGGGGGTGTGCAGGGGGGCAGGGGTACAAAGATGAGCAGAGGCATGTGAAGGTAAACAGAGATGAGGGAGTTTGGGGTGCAGGGAATCGTTTGGGGTGAAGAGGTTAGCAGGGGGATTTACAATGCACAGAGATACTGAGAGGAGGTGGATAAAGATGCAGATATTAGACTAATTGAATCCATATACAGTATAAAATTGTAGTTTTAGTTACTGTGCATAGTGCTTTCGGGAAAATCTGATGGTTTAGACACCTGGTACAAGTGATCTCAACATTACTACAATAGAGCTTATTTTCACCTTAACACATTTTTTATACAGATAGTGTCCCAAGCAGGGACCAAACCCAGGGTTCTAGATCTTCATTGCTGAGGATTTTTACACTTTCAAAATCTTTGCTGACTTAATTTGCATACATCCTAGTGTAACGGGTGCCGCTCAGCCTGCCAGCGGCTCCGCATCTCCTGCTGCAGCCCGAGGCACACACAGGCAGGCTGATAGGGACATACAGCCTGTCAGCAGATGAAGGGGAATTTCTCCCTCCCTCCCTCCCCTTCTCTCACTGTGCAGTAAGCGAGAGACATTTACAGTCTCGGTCGCCCGCTCTGCTCCCTCCCCTGCTTCCCTATTGGCAGGGGAAGGGAACCTATGAGGGGATAGGACTGCAGGAGCAACAAGGAACTCTGGGACATGTAGTCCCCAGAACAGGATGCCCCACTGTAATCTGTAGGGGGAAAACTACACACCTCAGCAGCCCACAGAGGCAAGCAGAGGAATCTGACACCTAGAGGCTGCCTGGGAGCAGGGAGAGACCACAAGGCGAGGGGAAAACTGGACACTTGGGAAGGGTGCTGCAGTTCTGAGACGGTGTGACTGTTCCTGCCACAGCTCCAAGGTCAGTGATGGACATCCCACCAGAGAGAGGTCCTTTGTGTATCGCCAAACGTCCCTGAAAGCATGATGTGTTCCAATAATTAGGTATCCAGTCGGGCAATCTGAAGAATCTGTCCCAGGACATCTTCCCCTTTGGGTCTCCTGATGTAGGATTGGTGAGAGGGCACTTGCCCAATCTTCCCTAAGCCAGAACACTGCATACAGGCACCAGTCATGTTTCTCTGCCTCACCAAATTAGGAGATCCTGTTATACCCTTACACTCTGCTGAGCAGTGATAGTATCTACCTTGATGACCTGGATACTGCCAAAACAATTTACATCACCCCTGCCTACCAGGACATCTCTGCTTACACCTTATTCACTTTGGCAAAGGGACATCAAGTGCACCACCACAAAGCTAACTAAAGGCATAGGGGCCCTATCTACACCCAGGACTCTAGTCGCTATATGAGCCGGTTTAGGACTTAATTCAGTGCACTGAATCAGATATTGTGTGTGACTGGTTCTTTGGGGCTGTGGTGTTGAGGTACACAGGGGAGAAGGGGAGAGGTCTGTAAAAATGGGTAATTTCTCTGCCCTTCTCCTGCCTGGAGCCATAGGGCCAAATCTAAATAGAAATCGGTGATTTATTGAAGTGTTATTATTCATACTGTAATTTGTCATTTTTATGTAGTTACCTCTGCTTTCGGGGTTATTCTTTTGAGGAGTTCCCTGAAAGCAGCCAAATATTTACTCTTGAATTTTCTGCTCTTAGCCTTTTCATTATTATCACAGTTTGATTTACTTAAGAAATATTTTTGCCTTTTACTCAATTATATTGCTACCGTTTGTTTCATTCCTGGGAAATTTCAAAGTAAAGGTAATATCTGTGTTCACTACAATTTGTGTCCATTTACAGTGGTGTTGCATTAACGTTACTTCCAGGTGTGCCAGAGATGCTGAGATTGTTCTTGGGGTTGAGAGGCAGAGTACAGAACAAAATATACACAAGCGGCTCCTGGGGAAGTAGTGCTACACTACCAAAACATGAAAATTATTATAAATAAACAATTTAACAAAAAAAAAAATTGTTATGTTCTCTTTGTGATACAGATATTTCACATTCTGTTAATATTTGCTTTGTTTAAAAAAATACCAAACCTTTTTTTTAAGCAGAATTTCCTTTTAAAGCTTATATTTTATGGACTTATCTATATAATTTTTTCCCTCTATATAATTTTTTTCAGTATTTAAAATCTTTTACATTGGAATACTTACAGCATAATGCTCCCATGACCCCATGTTTGCAGTACAGGCTGGGCTTTCTACTAAGAAAACCTAGCATTACCTTTCCCTTGTGAACTGCTCCTGCAGAATAAAAATCAAGGTGGCTCTACAAAGAGGAAGGGAATCATATTTATTAACTTTGTCTTTGTATTTTGGTATTCTGCTATTAACAACATAGTATTAATCATCCTGATGATTTGGTGGCCGTGTTGCCTCTCCCTCCACACCTGCAGACTGCAAGTGGTAAATATGCACCATTTACAGTATATGCAATATTATATAAAAAATAAAATATTATTTAAAAACATATATTTAGTTAAGAACTAAATATAACAAACATAAAAACATGTAAATGTTTTTGAAAAACACAATACGATATCTGTCAGATTACTGGATAGGATGCGTGCAAGGAAATATCCTATCTATGCAGTAATAGACATTTTCAGTACATTCATGCCATTTTTTTTTTTTTTTTATAAAGAAGTACAGTATCAGGATGGAAAATTATGGAGTAAATGTAAACACATGCACTGCATATTCTCATCAATGCTTATCTTTGATGAACCATGATAAAACAGGTCATGCTGGCCTGATAAGCCACCCATGCTCTGAGTCTGGAGTAATTGGTTTGCATGTATTGCCTTCGCTTGCAGCTTTTACAGTTTTGTCACCCATTTTTAAGCTGTAAGAGTAGGCTACGATGTAGCATGGTATATACTGTATATATTAGAAAATATCTAATTATAACTGAGCAAAGAGATTTTTTTTTTCGCAATGCTATTTAAAAGGTCACTGAAGATGGTAAAATCAGAGTCCCTAATATTTTTGTCACAGCAGGAGGATTAAGAGTTGCAAATAAATTCAATATCTTTGGTAAGATAGATTTGTTGATAGATGCAATCTGTTGGCACCATGGTAATTGACAGTAATTAATTCTTCATGTAGGTAAAATTAAATGCACTACGCATATCCACATAGGTAATAATCTATATAGCATTTTAAAAAAATAATTAAATTGAACAAATTTTTTGCAGTCATGTACACATGAAAAAATATATGTATTTTGTAATTTATATGTAAGTTGTATGTGTCCACATTACCTCCTAAGCATGTTAAAACTGTTAGCGGCAGGGGTGAGCACAGACAGCATGTCTCCCACTACTTATTTTGTATGTGTTGTGCTTAGGACTACAAAATACATTTTTAAAATAAATTTATTTTACCATTGACTTGTGCTCTTTCTGGTAATCCAAAAAGACTTATTAAAACAGAATATTTTATAATTACCAGTTGCAAACAGCATGCATGAGCTTTAAGCAAGAGCACTGGCTTCCTAGAGGTTCGGATCACCCCTTCTGTTGTGAAACAGACCTGAATAGCAGGGAGTTTTGACTGCACATACTGCAAAATAACTCACAGAAGAGGACGATGCCCCCACCTACAAGGCAGCCATGGAAAACTCAATATGCTTTGGAAACCGAGCATCACTGAAGTTAAGATTATTTTAATATATATTTAAAAAAAAAAAAATTTATAGTCAAATAAATACTACCAAAACAATTCTGCTTTCTGTTTAAAACAGGATTTGCATGGACAACAAAATATCATGGATGTTTGGCATTGGACAACAGATAAGTTGCATATAAGAAGGCTTCCTACTTTAAAAAGGTAATTTTTCTATTTCAAATGCCACCTTATGAACTGACCCTCTACCTTAGACATAGTGGGGTTTATTTACTAAAGCTAAAGAGGGCAAAATTAGTCGCAATTCTGCAGAGAAACTTCCAAGTTTTATTGCTAAAGCTTCATTAAATAAGCTGAGGTAAGAAACTCATAGGTTTCTTTGCAGAATTGTGATAAAGTTTGCCCTCTCTAGCTTTAGTAAATAAACCCCACAAACCGTCAGGAGAGTATGGTCCCCTGCAGATGGGATAGAACATACCACTCCTGAAATCTTAAGATTTCATTACAGCCCAACATAAGACTTGTTCTTGGACCTTAAAACAAGTCAGGGAGCACATATATACAGTAAATACATATACAGGGGTTGGACCAAAAATTGGAAACAGTTCTTTATTTGCAGGTGTGAAAGTGGCGACATGTTTTGTGTTGAAAAAAGAATGGATGTAACATTCTTTTGCTTCTGCTGTGTGATGAGACACCTAGCCAACAGTTGGGAAGCCTCACCTTTGTCATTCACTGCATGCACTGCTAGTAATAAAGAGTCATGTCAGAGCTTACCGAGTTTCAAAGAGGGCAAATTGTTGGTGCACGCTTAGCTGGTGCCTCTGTGACTAAAGTTGGCAATTTATTTGCGGTGTCATGATTTACAATATCAAAGGTTATCACGGCATATACAGTTTCCGGGAAAACATTGTCTGATAAGCATAAGTGTGGTGGACGACCGCGCAATTGTCTGTTAAAGTTACGCAGTGCCGAATCGCAAAATAGGGCCTGGTCATTAAGCAGGAAAACCTTCCGGTCCAGAAGTGGTTAAAAAAGAGACTTTTCTTTCCCCCTACGTATCTAGGTGCATGCAGCATCGATTCCATGGGGCATCTGTCCCCTGCCAGGTCTAAGACTGAGAACCGAGCAATCAAACACTGCTGATCACTCAGTTCTCTGTGCTCTATGAGCAGAGAGCTGGTGACTGTCAGTCACCGCTGTCTGCCATTCCCCCCCCCACCCAATGGAGCACTGGGCTGTAGAGGGGGGCAGGAGTGGCTGGCTCAGGCTCTCAGGAGCTTGCTGAGAGGCTGAGCCAGGGTTCTGGGCAGACCCCGACCATATGATCGCGATCTTTCAGCAGTCACAGCAGTCCAGAACGAACTGCACTCCTGTGATCCACAGGAGAAGTACAGCCAAATGAGCTTTGGCTGTACTTCTCTTTTAAAGTATTAAGTTACTATTCCATGTGTGCGAAAGCATGCATAACCACTTTGAGGTTGAAGTGGAAAACACCCTCTTGTAGATCTGAAGGAACTTTGGATTATTCTTTCCTCATGGAGCTCTGCTTTCAACTAGTTCAGAGAAGATTGTTCTTGTTTCAAGACTGGAGTACAAGACTTGGATGAATTTCTTAAGTTTCTGACTGCTAGCTAGATTCCTGGTGTAAATATAGTAGAAAACCCCTGCAGCAATTCCTGGTATTTTTTTTTTTTCCCCAAAACATTTTATTGAAATAAAATACAGTAGAATGAAATAACAATTGAACAGCAGTTTGAATGGTACAAAGCGTTACAGAAATATCAACAGTAACATCCAGAATACAATATAAGGGTGGAGGAGCAAACCACGACGCAATCGTACATTGGAGCACATGGGTGTACAAGACTGAAACTGAGCATGTAGTATATACCTTAAGTAGTGCGGGAACAGTCCTGCTTCCCATACTCTGGTGTGGGGCCACAGGGAGAACGTACAGTCAGAGGCCGTGTGGACCTCCAGAGGTGCGGGATGTGTTACGGAGAAGGCACAATTAGGGGCATAGATGGTGCCTCCCATGGTCGGACACCCCCAGGGGGGAACTCACTGTATCCGGACACAGGGGGCCACCACCAAATGTGTGTGGTCCGTCTCGGGGTGTGGAATTCCAAGGAAACCCACAGGAGGGAAGCAATGGAGGCAATCGTGTAAGCCCGTGGGGGGGGGTCGGGTCCGTATCCAGGGATAGATCGGAGGAACGTCGGGATGGGAAGGGGGGGGGAAGTTGAGGGGAAGAACAAGAGGGAGGAGGCTAGGGATGAGAAACAAACAGAAGAAAAAAGGCGGAGAAGGAAGGGGGTGGGGAAGCGCCAAAAGCGGGTTTGAGGTCCACTGTGTTGGTGGGAGGTACTTGGATGAAATCTCAATATCTGGTGTAAGGGGGAAGATATCAGAAACACTTAGAGTCCGGTCAGTCTTATACAGCATTTAAGATATAGTGGTCAGAGTCAGAAAGTCAGGAAGTGTTGTAAAGTGTACCCAGGGGGCCCATGTCGTGTAGTACTTGTGGTGAGCATCCTTGGCCTGTGCAATCGTGTCCTCCATTTCCGTCACCCTCCGTACCCTACTCAGCCATAGCAATTCCTGGTATGAATAAATGTCTGGATGGCCACACTCCAAAAAAATCAACTTTATTGAGTCAAAAACATACGACACTCCATACAGCAAACGAGGGAGAAGATACAGCATACAATACAGCTAACGCGTTTCACACCATACGCGGTGCTTAATCATAGCTGAAATTATGAATTAATACAGAGCTATATATGCATACATACATGTTATAATGGCCTTGATATTTCTAACCTTCAATCCAAAATTAGCCATGTGTAGCTAATGAGGCACAGATACTGTGATTGATTAGTTAACCATCTTGTCTCACCTTCACAGACTCCTTATTTTAATAATCATTTAAAAAATAATCTGAAAAACTGGTCCAAATGTTACATGTATAAAAACAAAGGGCCAAAAAAAAAGAACAAACAACATAGACACAAAAATAAACCAAATGTCATACAATAGTGACAAGTATGTATATAACACAAATGCATGTAATCAATGTGGTAATTGCATGACCACAATTGCATGTAATATCAACCACATAGGGAAATAATATCAAGATTGACTAATTATATATCTATAAAGTGTATTACACACATGTCACTAAAGAAAAACTACCACCTGCAGCAATTCCCTGAGGCTGTGAGTGGTCGGTGCACTGGCCTGTAGTATCCTCCGAGCACTCAAGCAAACATGTAGATAAAGGAAAGCCAGCAGCTCGATCTTCCACAACCAATAAATGTATGAATTTAGGTGTGGTAAAAAATAATACAGGTCTTACATGTTTTCTCGTGTAGCCTTAGTTATAGCCATATGACTAGGGCTACACATCAAAACGTGTAAGCCCTGTATTATTTTGCAGGCTTTCCTTTATCTGCAGATTGCCGGTGTGTTGTTCTAGCTGTCAGCTTTGGTTCTTAGTGGATTGATTTGAAGCTGAATTTCAGTTTGGATCAAGTCTCCTTTGCAGTAAAGCAATCAAAGACTCCCGCTATGTAAAGCAACATTATTATTTTGTAGTTGCCAGGTGTAGTTCCAACAATGAAGGAATATCATGAAGTTGCAGGGGGTTTACTGTGAGCAACCAGTAATATCTACTAAAACAGACAGTGATGTACATTTGCTAGTTACACAGTCCATGAACTGATGAACATACAGGATTTGGGCATTAGTAAGTTCCTGGACTCCTACAGAAATATCTGTCTTGTTGCTGTCAATAGTAACCTGAGATGTTGTTTCAGTGACAATGCTGTAAGATGGTTCTCGAATGTAGACTTGATCACTGACAGGAAGTCTTGTTGTCTGAGTGGTGGTCTCCTTTGAGAACCTGTAGCATGCATTTTGAGAGGTATCTTCAGTTCTCTGAAAAAATATTATTTTTTTCAAGTGCACACAGTAAATTTTGGTTCTTACTGGAGCAAGGAGCAACATTAACGGCCCAACCCAGTTCAGTCCTTTAGGTGTAAGAATCATTAACTTACAAAGAATACCTGTGTGCTGTTCTTGTACCTTGTGGGCTCTTAGAATATCTCCTCCCAGTAGAAGCATGATTTTATCATTGTGTTTATTCAGACTTGTTGGAGGCTAATAGCAGCGCACCTGTGGTTACACTTGGATGGCTAGAGTGATATCATAGCTGAGAACTACCATCATACACTGAACGCTGCTGACAAGGATTGTATGAGGTACAGTAAGATAGACTCGCCCCAATATTATATCTCCACAGTGGTGGTATATGGGCTGTAATTAACTTTGCACACCAGCAGAGTGTACATGTGCCCTTTTTCTTTTCCCCTACATTAAAAATGGTTAAATGGGTTTCACCATTGGAACTATTAGGATACAATGTATAACCTGCTTCATACTACTGCAACGTTATAACAAACGGATACCACTTACAGCACCTATGTATGAACTGATTCAAGAATTGATACAAGATAACAAGTGCTATTTATATGACAAATAACAACCTAGGAATTAGAAAAAAAGTGAGGTAGATGGCGCTTCCGTGGGTAAACAAATAAATATATGGTATGTATTGACAAGGACAAAGTAGGTAGGTCCAAAAGATAATTCACAAACACATATACCGGAAAAAAAGTATGATAAAGTGCAAATGCGCACTAGATGAAATGAACAGATATAAACCAATCAATAATAAATCTTGCAAAAATTGGTATAAAAATATGCAAAAGTGCAAATAAATGTGCAAAAAGTGCGAGTGCAATAGTAATAGAAATAAAGTGCAAAGTGGAACATATATTAGTCAGTGGAAGGTGACTAACTTGAAAAACTAAGGGCGGTAAAAATAAGGTGCAAGATCATACAAACAGTAACACCATAAGCCGCAAAGCACAAATTATATTATAAAGTATCCAGTGAAAATAAATTGGTATTTGGAGAGGGTCACCAAGTGAGTAAGTCTCAAAGTGGAGACACTAAAAAACCGGTGACTATAATCATATATAGTATATATAAATGTGCTACAATAATTAATTGGTGCCCTAAAACATTGATGCTCTAAAAAATTGATTGGTACAACCAAAAAGTGTATTTATAAACAATACATATATAATAAATAATAAAGTGCTATGATTAAGTGTCCATAATATAACCATTAAGGTGCAAAGTGATTTATTAAGGTGCAGTCCAATAAATGCTTCTTCAACAGAAAACTAAAGTGCCAAACAGGTGCTCGAATCCATAAAAGTGCCCAAGTGCTCTTCAGGAAAAAGGCCCCCAATGGGGATGCACTCACCAGATTTTGGGTAAAAATGAGCCTTGAACATGTATAATGTTCCTTGATCGGATCACAGGATCAATGCAGCTACCCTAGCATATGAGAAATCCCTCAAGCGGATGGATGGATGACATGCACCTCATAGCCTGGCTCCTTAATAATTCGTCTCCTCTCTCTCTCCCATGTGTGTTTCAAATATAAAGAGAGAAGCCATACATAGTGAAGCCCGTAGTATTTATTTAAAACAGAATGGTAAGAATAATACTCACAAAGTATCTTTTAAAAAATCGGCAATAAACAGCATTAAGCAGCCTAGCACAGTCAATCCTCCAATTTCCGTGTCGCTGCCGGCGTGCGTCCCACGGTGGTTAACAGGAAATGATGCTGCAAAAGCTCCGCTGCCCGGAAGTGCGTCGACGCGTTTCGCCCGCCTTAATGGGCGTTATCAAAGACATCACTTCCGGTAAGGCGGCTTGTGTTTTTATACTTAATTGACTCTACTCGCAGCCAATCGAAGGAGAAAGGGGGGTGGCATATACTCTATCTATCAACTTCCTGTTGACAGTCTACTACTAAGCGTGTCCCCACGGTGCAAATAGCAACTCAATCCGCAATATTTATTTGGGTGAATAAAATAAATAAATGAATATATGCAAATCTATCGAATATTAAAATCACCACCTCATTTCCTGTTGCCGATAACTTATTATATTGTTAAAAAACCTTAAAATTTATTACACTTCATAAAATTCATAAATACAAATCATACATATCAGCGTTATTCAAAAAATCTTATTTGTTAAATAGAACAATTCAGATAAGAAGGTCGATATTGTAACAAGAATATATATTAATATCTATTATTTACAAAATCCCGAAAAAAATAAAAAACGAAAAAAATATAAAAAATATATATAAGTTATATATTGAAAAAATATGTGAAGAATAATAAATAATAAAAGAAAAAATAAGAATAAAAATAAAAATAAATATACAAATAAAAATAAAAATAGAAATGAAATATAAATAAGAAAAAAATAATAATAATAAGAAAAAATAAAATAAAATAAATAAAAAAGTTTAAATAAAAATAAAAAAATAAAAATGAAAATAAAATTAGTATAGCCAATAAAAAATAATAAATAATAAACAAAATAAAATAAAAGTGAAAATAATAATAAAAAAATAATAAAAATAAAAATAATATTAAAAATAAAATAAAAATAAAAATAAAGTTAAAAATTGAACAAAGATTTACTTAAACAATATGGGATTCGAAATAATCAAAATTATGCCTCAGCCTTAGAAGAAAAAAACAGAGAAGGGGGAAGGGGAGGAAAAATTTTTTTTTACCAATTAGACAGAAAACAGTTCAGATCCAATTCTATATTGAGACCCCGGGGCTGTAAGGTCCCGAGGCGATGAATCCATTGCGTTTCGTTTTTAGAGATTGCTCTCTTTAGATTACCCCCCCTCCAATGGGGTTCAACCCTATCTATACCACAAAATGCTAACCCTCTGGGATCACTATTGTGGACCAATCTGAAATGATTGGATACGCTGTGGTGACGAAATCCCTTTTTGATGTTAGTCACATGCTCCCGCAATCTTACTCTGAGTTCTCTCGTTGTTCTACCCACGTACTGTAGCCCACATGGGCACGTCAACAGATACGTTACATGGGTAGATGAACACGTGATAAACTTGTCTATGGTATACTGTTTCCCATCGACAAGGGACCTAAATTCGGAGGTTTTGCGTTTCCTATGCCTCGAAGTTTTACATATTGCACATCTTCCACAGCTAAAATAACCGACTTGATCTAAAAATGTACATGTTTTAACTGGAGGGTTTACCACATTATGCGCCAGTTTCAATCTTAAAGTGCTTGGTTTAGTATAGACAAATTTAGGCCTTGAAGGTAAAATCGTTTTTAAAATGTCGTCCTTTAAAAGCAATGGCCAATGTTTTTTTATAATGTGTTCTACTTGTTTATATTGCCTAGTAAAACCTGTCATAAAAGCCAAACCGTAGTTGTTAGAATGATTTGAATCTTTTGTTTTATCCTTCAACAGCTCTTTCCTATCAATCCTCCTGATGTTTTCTTTGGTGTTGATGAGTTCCTTGGAGTTGTAACCTTTTTCTTCGAATCTTTTTATTAACAAATTGGCTTGCTGATCGTAGTCTTCTTCCCGGTCACAGTTCCGTCTTACTCTGAGCAGTTGGCTCTTAGGCACAGAGCCAAGCCACTTGGGGTGATGGCAACTCCCCGTTGGAATATAACCATTTCTATCAACATCTTTGAAATAGGTCCGTGTAAAAAGTTTTCCTTCAAATTTAAAAATTTCCAGATCTAAAAAGTGGATGGATTGGTTTCCTATATTTTCAGAGAAGGAAATGCCATATTTATTTCTTCCCATGGACTCCAAGAAAGCCCTGAGAGAGTCATGGTTCCCATTCCACACCATAATTATATCGTCTATATATCTGTAGTAGAGTTTCAGATGAGCTGACTGACTTTTAAGGATGGTCTCTTCTTCCCACTTCCTCATAAAGATGTTGGCTATGGATGGCGCATACTTTGCCCCCATAGCCACACCCCTTTTTTGCCTGTAGAATTTCTTATTGTGCCAGAAGAAGTTGTGGCTCATGGCTAAATCAAGGGCCTGGAACAAGAATTCTTTCTGTTTTTTCTTTATCTGGGTTGTATCAAGGACCCATTTAGCAGCCTCCAACGCATGTGTTTGCTGTATATTCGTGTACAGTGAGTTCACATCTACACTCACAAGCAAATCATCTTCTTCAATTTCCAAACCATTGAGGATCCCCATCAAGTGTTTGCTGTCCCTCAAGTAGGCCTTCCCTTGCTGGGCCAACGGTTGGAAAAAACAATCCAGATATTCACCTACCCGGGAGAACAAGGAGTCAACTCCGCTTACTATAGGTCTCCCAGGGGGTTTTTTGTTGTCTTTGTGAATTTTTGGGAGCTGGTATATAACCGGAACCCTCGGTGCATCTGGTATTAAATATCTACTTTCTCTCTTGTTTAAAATCTCATCTTTAGTGGCTTTCTTGATCAGTTTTGTTAATTTGGCTTTGTAGAGGTTACTAGGATTCCTTCTTAACTCTTCATATGTTTCTGTATCATTAACCAACCTATCTAGTTCGTCTAGATAATCTTGTTTATTTAAAACCACCAAACCTCCTCCTTTGTCAGCAGGCCTGATTACTATATTTTTCTTGTTCTCAAGTAATTTCAGGCCTTTCTCAACATCTCTCTTTCTTCTGGAGGGGCGGGTTTTTAATTTATCCAAGTTGTTTTCTACTAAAACTTTAAAAACATCTAAAAACTGATTATTTTTGGGCTTGGGGTTAAAAACAGAATTATTTCTTAATTGCGTGTGCGCATATTCTTCCGATCTTGTGTCTCCCTTAGGAGGATTCTTTGCATAATGCTTTTTAATGTTGATCTTACGAATAAATTTTTGGAGGTCAATAAAAGTGTCAAACTTGTTGATATTTTTATCTGGCGCAAATTTAAGACCTAATGCTAAAACCTGTAATTCCTCGTTGGTAAAAGTGACATCGCTTAAATTAAAAATTCCTTCTGTTAATTTTCTCTTTTCCTTTTTCCTCTTCCCTCCTCTGCATCCTCTGGTCTTTCGTTTTGAACCCCTCCCTCTTGTGCATACGGGGGTTCGGTGGGGAACCAAGGTCTCCAATCTTCCCTCTGTTCCTGTTGGTAATAGTTGTTGGAATTCCCCCTTCCTCTGGGGTTGAATCCTCCTCTTCCTCTCCAAGGGGGTCTCCCTGATCCCCTCCTGTGAAAATCCCCTCTTGGATAATTATTTTGGTGTGGGCCTTGATATTGTCCTCTTCCTCCTCTGTATCCACCATTTTGATACCCCCGTGCACCTCCTCGTGGGCCCCTGGGATGGTATCCCTGGTTGTGTCCAGGTTGGTGGTATTGTTGCACCTGTTCGTTTCTCAGGGGCTCAAATCTATTGGATGTGGGGATCTCATATTGGGGAGTATAGGATTGTGATCTACCCCTTGATCTTCCCCGAGGGGCAGATCTAGAATCCCCCCCGTTGTTTCTCCCATTATTTCCAGGGGTCGCATTATTCATAGGTGTCTGGAATGGGGTAAAATTAGGGAAGGGGTGTTCCCTCTCAATGGAGGATGCTCTGGAGTTGTCTTCTTGCATTATAGTTTCCTCTTGCCATTTATAAACCTTATTTGTTTTATAATCATTTGTATCTCTAAGGAATTTTTTCATCTTTTTCTTTTGTGTATCCCTGTCTACTTTATCTGCAAAATCTTGCAACTGCTTCATTTTTTCTTTATATTCAGCATTGTCATCAAGATCTACAAATTTTGCCTTAATAGCATTAATGTTGGCCTCTAGGTTTTTTAATTTTTTCTCTTTCCTGGAGATGAGCAGTTCAAGTAATTTCTTTTCGGTGTACCGAAAGAAATCGAACCACTCATCTTCCAGCGCCTTATCAGTTAGACCATCATTAGGGGCTACATCCCATCTTAGACGTCTGGGTGTCATCCCATCTTTGATGTATTTACTGAGGGTAAAGATATCCCACCACGCTCTTATTTGTTTATCAATAAAACCTCTCAAATGTTTAAAATCTTGGTTAAGATTAAAACCAACATTAGATTGTGAAAAAAATTCATCCGCATCCAGCTTTCTTTGGCTCATAAAATTAAAAACCTCCATAGCCGCAGAGTACAATTCCCGAGGGAATAAAACGTGTAAAACAATAACTTATTTTCCGCGCTGTGATGTATA
Source organism: Pelophylax lessonae (assembly GCF_965119305.1). Lineage (NCBI taxonomy): Eukaryota > Metazoa > Chordata > Amphibia > Anura > Ranidae > Pelophylax > Pelophylax lessonae. The sequence goes on along the minus strand of NC_138768.1, from coordinate 791,379,932 downwards.
TTTTGGTGAAAAAATCAAAACAATGTATAAAACCTGAAGCTGCTGCTCACTAGGTAAAATACCAGAAAAACTGAAAACATAAATAGACAGCGCTAACAGGTGACAAAATGTAAAATGAATTATAAATATATATAAATGTGCTACAATAATTAATTGGTGCCCTAAAACATTGATGCTCTAAAAAATTGATTGGTACAACCAAAAAGTGTATTTATAAACAATACATATATAATAAATAATAAAGTGCTATGATTAAGTGTCCATAATATAACCATTAAGGTGCAAAGTGATTTATTAAGGTGCAGTCCAATAAATGCTTCTTCAACAGAAAACTAAAGTGCCAAACAGGTGCTCGAATCCATAAAAGTGCCCAAGTGCTCTTCAGGAAAAAGGCCCCCAATGGGGATGCACTCACCAGATTTTGGGTAAAAATGAGCCTTGAACATGTATAATGTTCCTTGATCGGATCACAGGATCAATGCAGCTACCCTAGCATATGAGAAATCCCTCAAGCGGATGGATGGATGACATGCACCTCATAGCCTGGCTCCTTAATAATTCGTCTCCTCTCTCTCTCCCATGTGTGTTTCAAATATAAAGAGAGAAGCCATACATAGTGAAGCCCGTAGTATTTATTTAAAACAGAATGGTAAGAATAATACTCACAAAGTATCTTTTAAAAAATCGGCAATAAACAGCATTAAGCAGCCTAGCACAGTCAATCCTCCAATTTCCGTGTCGCTGCCGGCGTGCGTCCCACGGTGGTTAACAGGAAATGACGCTGCAAAAGCTCCGCTGCCCGGAAGTGCGTCGACGCGTTTCGCCCGCCTTAATGGGCGTTATCAAAGACATCACTTCCGGTAAGGCGGCTTGTGTTTTTATACTTAATTGACTCTACTCGCAGCCAATCGAAGGAGAAAGGGGGGTGGCATATACTCTATCTATCAACTTCCTGTTGACAGTCTACTACTAAGCGTGTCCCCACGGTGCAAATAGCAACTCAATCCGCAATATTTATTTGGGTGAATAAAATAAATAAATGAATATATGCAAATCTATCGAATATTAAAATCACCACCTCATTTCCTGTTGCCGATAACTTATTATATTGTTAAAAAACCTTAAAATTTATTACACTTCATAAAATTCATAAATACAAATCATACAAATCATACCCCCTTGGAGAGGAAGAGGAGGATTCAACCCCAGAGGAAGGGGGAATTCCAACAACTATTACCAACAGGAACAGAGGGAAGATTGGAGACCTTGGTTCCCCACCGAACCCCCGTATGCACAAGAGGGAGGGGTTCAAAACGAAAGACCAGAGGATGCAGAGGAGGGAAGAGGAAAAAGGAAAAGAGAAAATTAACAGAAGGAATTTTTAATTTAAGCGATGTCACTTTTACCAACGAGGAATTACAGGTTTTAGCATTAGGTCTTAAATTTGCGCCAGATAAAAATATCAACAAGTTTGACACTTTTATTGACCTCCAAAAATTTATTCGTAAGATCAACATTAAAAAGCATTATGCAAAGAATCCTCCTAAGGGAGACACAAGATCGGAAGAATATGCGCACACGCAATTAAGAAATAATTCTGTTTTTAACCCCAAGCCCAAAAATAATCAGTTTTTAGATGTTTTTAAAGTTTTAGTAGAAAACGACTTGGATAAATTAAAAACCCGCCCCTCCAGAAGAAAGAGAGATGTTGAGAAAGGCCTGAAATTACTTGAGAACAAGAAAAATATAGTAATCAGGCCTGCTGACAAAGGAGGAGGTTTGGTGGTTTTAAATAAACAAGATTATCTAGACGAACTAGATAGGTTGGTTAATGATACAGAAACATATGAAGAGTTAAGAAGGAATCCTAGTAACCTCTACAAAGCCAAATTAACAAAACTGATCAAGAAAGCCACTAAAGATGAGATTTTAAACAAGAGAGAAAGTAGATATTTAATACCAGATGCACCGAGGGTTCCGGTTATATACCAGCTCCCAAAAATTCACAAAGACAACAAAAAACCCCCTGGGAGACCTATAGTAAGCGGAGTTGACTCCTTGTTCTCCCGGGTAGGTGAATATCTGGATTGTTTTTTCCAACCGTTGGCCCAGCAAGGGAAGGCCTACTTGAGGGACAGCAAACACTTGATGGGGATCCTCAATGGTTTGGAAATTGAAGAAGATGATTTGCTTGTGAGTGTAGACGTGAACTCACTGTACACGAATATACAGCAAACACATGCGTTGGAGGCTGCTAAATGGGTCCTTGATACAACCCAGATAAAGAAAAAACAGAAAGAATTCTTGTTCCAGGCCCTTGATTTAGCCATGAGCCACAACTTCTTCTGGCACAATAAGAAATTCTACAGGCAAAAAAGGGGTGTGGCTATGGGGGCAAAGTATGCGCCATCCATAGCCTACATCTTTATGAGGAAGTGGGAAGAAGAGACCATCCTTAAAAGTCAGTCAGCTCATCTGAAACTCTACTACAGATATATAGACGATATAATTATGGTGTGGAATGGGAACCATGACTCTCTCAGGGCTTTCTTGGAGTCCATGGGAAGAAATAAATATGGCATTTCCTTCTCTGAAAATATAGGAAACCAATCCATCCACTTTTTAGATCTGGAAATTTTTAAATTTGAAGGAAAACTTTTTACACGGACCTATTTCAAAGATGTTGATAGAAATGGTTATATTCCAACGGGGAGTTGCCATCACCCCAAGTGGCTTGGCTCTGTGCCTAAGAGCCAACTGCTCAGAGTAAGACGGAACTGTGACCGGGAAGAAGACTACGATCAGCAAGCCAATTTGTTAATAAAAAGATTCGAAGAAAAAGGTTACAACTCCAAGGAACTCATCAACACCAAAGAAAACATCAGGAGGATTGATAGGAAAGAGCTGTTGAAGGATAAAACAAAAGATTCAAATCATTCTAACAACTACGGTTTGGCTTTTATGACAGGTTTTACTAGGCAATATAAACAAGTAGAACACATTATAAAAAAACATTGGCCATTGCTTTTAAAGGACGACATTTTAAAAACGATTTTACCTTCAAGGCCTAAATTTGTCTATACTAAACCAAGCACTTTAAGATTGAAACTGGCGCATAATGTGGTAAACCCTCCAGTTAAAACATGTACATTTTTAGATCAAGTCGGTTATTTTAGCTGTGGAAGATGTGCAATATGTAAAACTTCGAGGCATAGGAAACGCAAAACCTCCGAATTTAGGTCCCTTGTCGATGGGAAACAGTATACCATAGACAAGTTTATCACGTGTTCATCTACCCATGTAACGTATCTGTTGACGTGCCCATGTGGGCTACAGTACGTGGGTAGAACAACGAGAGAACTCAGAGTAAGATTGCGGGAGCATGTGACTAACATCAAAAAGGGATTTCGTCACCACAGCGTATCCAATCATTTCAGATTGGTCCACAATAGTGATCCCAGAGGGTTAGCATTTTGTGGTATAGATAGGGTTGAACCCCATTGGAGGGGGGGTAATCTAAAGAGAGCAATCTCTAAAAACGAAACGCAATGGATTCATCGCCTCGGGACCTTACAGCCCCGGGGTCTCAATATAGAATTGGATCTGAACTGTTTTCTGTCTAATTGGTAAAAAAAATTTTTCCTCCCCTTCCCCCTTCTCTGTTTTTTTCTTCTAAGGCTGAGGCATAATTTTGATTATTTCGAATCCCATATTGTTTAAGTAAATCTTTGTTTAATTTTTAACTTTATTTTTATTTTTATTTTTATTTTTATTTTTATTTTTATTTTTATTTTATTTTTAATATTATTTTTATTTTTATTATTTTTTTATTATTATTTTCACTTTTATTTTATTTTGTTTATTATTTATTATTTTTTATTGGCTATACTAATTTTATTTTCATTTTTATTTTTTTATTTTTATTTAAACTTTTTTATTTATTTTATTTTATTTTTTCTTATTATTTTTATTTTTTTTTTATTTATATTTCATTTCTATTTTTATTTTTATTTGTATATTTATTTTTATTTTTATTCTTATTTTTTCTTTTATTATTTATTATTCTTCACATATTTTTTCAATATATAACTTATATATATTTTTTATATTTTTTTCGTTTTTTATTTTTTTCGGGATTTTGTAAATAATAGATATTAATATATATTCTTGTTACAATATCGACCTTCTTATCTGAATTGTTCTATTTAACAAATAAGATTTTTTGAATAACGCTGATATGTATGATTTGTATTTATGAATTTTATGAAGTGTAATAAATTTTAAGGTTTTTTAACAATATAATAAGTTATCGGCAACAGGAAATGAGGTGGTGATTTTAATATTCGATAGATTTGCATATATTCATTTATTTATTTTATTCACCCAAATAAATATTGCGGATTGAGTTGCTATTTGCACCGTGGGGACACGCTTAGTAGTAGACTGTCAACAGGAAGTTGATAGATAGAGTATATGCCACCCCCCTTTCTCCTTCGATTGGCTGCGAGTAGAGTCAATTAAGTATAAAAACACAAGCCGCCTTACCGGAAGTGATGTCTTTGATAACGCCCATTAAGGCGGGCGAAACGCGTCGACGCACTTCCGGGCAGCGGAGCTTTTGCAGCGTCATTTCCTGTTAACCACCGTGGGACGCACGCCGGCAGCGACACGGAAATTGGAGGATTGACTGTGCTAGGCTGCTTAATGCTGTTTATTGCCGATTTTTTAAAAGATACTTTGTGAGTATTATTCTTACCATTCTGTTTTAAATAAATACTACGGGCTTCACTATGTATGGCTTCTCTCTTTATATTTGAAACACACATGGGAGAGAGAGAGGAGACGAATTATTAAGGAGCCAGGCTATGAGGTGCATGTCATCCATCCATCCGCTTGAGGGATTTCTCATATGCTAGGGTAGCTGCATTGATCCTGTGATCCGATCAAGGAACATTATACATGTTCAAGGCTCATTTTTACCCAAAATCTGGTGAGTGCATCCCCATTGGGGGCCTTTTTCCTGAAGAGCACTTGGGCACTTTTATGGATTCGAGCACCTGTTTGGCACTTTAGTTTTCTGTTGAAGAAGCATTTATTGGACTGCACCTTAATAAATCACTTTGCACCTTAATGGTTATATTATGGACACTTAATCATAGCACTTTATTATTTATTATATATGTATTGTTTATAAATACACTTTTTGGTTGTACCAATCAATTTTTTAGAGCATCAATGTTTTAGGGCACCAATTAATTATTGTAGCACATTTATATATATTTATAATTCATTTTACATTTTGTCACCTGTTAGCGCTGTCTATTTATGTTTTCAGTTTTTCTGGTATTTTACCTAGTGAGCAGCAGCTTCAGGTTTTATACATTGTTTTGATTTTTTCACCAAAATATACATCACAGCGCGGAAAATAAGTTATTGTTTTACACGTTTTATTCCCTCGGGAATTGTACTCTGCGGCTATGGATGTTTTTAATTTTATGAGCCAAAGAAAGCTGGATGCGGATGAATTTTTTTCACAATCTAATGTTGGTTTTAATCTTAACCAAGATTTTAAACATTTGAGAGGTTTTATTGATAAACAAATAAGAGCGTGGTGGGATATCTTTACCCTCAGTAAATACATCAAAGATGGGATGACACCCAGACGTCTAAGATGGGATGTAGCCCCTAATGATGGTCTAACTGATAAGGCGCTGGAAGATGAGTGGTTCGATTTCTTTCGGTACACCGAAAAGAAATTACTTGAACTGCTCATCTCCAGGAAAGAGAAAAAATTAAAAAACCTAGAGGCCAACATTAATGCTATTAAGGCAAAATTTGTAGATCTTGATGACAATGCTGAATATAAAGAAAAAATGAAGCAGTTGCAAGATTTTGCAGATAAAGTAGACAGGGATACACAAAAGAAAAAGATGAAAAAATTCCTTAGAGATACAAATGATTATAAAACAAATAAGGTTTATAAATGGCAAGAGGAAACTATAATGCAAGAAGACAACTCCAGAGCATCCTCCATTGAGAGGGAACACCCCTTCCCTAATTTTACCCCATTCCAGACACCTATGAATAATGCGACCCCTGGAAATAATGGGAGAAACAACGGGGGGGATTCTAGATCTGCCCCTCGGGGAAGATCAAGGGGTAGATCACAATCCTATACTCCCCAATATGAGATCCCCACATCCAATAGATTTGAGCCCCTGAGAAACGAACAGGTGCAACAATACCACCAACCTGGACACAACCAGGGATACCATCCCAGGGGCCCACGAGGAGGTGCACGGGGGTATCAAAATGGTGGATACAGAGGAGGAAGAGGACAATATCAAGGCCCACACCAAAATAATTATCCAAGAGGGGATTTTCACAGGAGGGGATCAGGGAGACCCCCTTGGAGAGGAAGAGGAGGATTCAACCCCAGAGGAAGGGGGAATTCCAACAACTATTACCAACAGGAACAGAGGGAAGATTGGAGACCTTGGTTCCCCACCGAACCCCCGTATGCACAAGAGGGAGGGGTTCAAAACGAAAGACCAGAGGATGCAGAGGAGGGAAGAGGAAAAAGGAAAAGAGAAAATTAACAGAAGGAATTTTTAATTTAAGCGATGTCACTTTTACCAACGAGGAATTACAGGTTTTAGCATTAGGTCTTAAATTTGCGCCAGATAAAAATATCAACAAGTTTGACACTTTTATTGACCTCCAAAAATTTATTCGTAAGATCAACATTAAAAAGCATTATGCAAAGAATCCTCCTAAGGGAGACACAAGATCGGAAGAATATGCGCACACGCAATTAAGAAATAATTCTGTTTTTAACCCCAAGCCCAAAAATAATCAGTTTTTAGATGTTTTTAAAGTTTTAGTAGAAAACGACTTGGATAAATTAAAAACCCGCCCCTCCAGAAGAAAGAGAGATGTTGAGAAAGGCCTGAAATTACTTGAGAACAAGAAAAATATAGTAATCAGGCCTGCTGACAAAGGAGGAGGTTTGGTGGTTTTAAATAAACAAGATTATCTAGACGAACTAGATAGGTTGGTTAATGATACAGAAACATATGAAGAGTTAAGAAGGAATCCTAGTAACCTCTACAAAGCCAAATTAACAAAACTGATCAAGAAAGCCACTAAAGATGAGATTTTAAACAAGAGAGAAAGTAGATATTTAATACCAGATGCACCAAGGGTTCCGGTTATATACCAGCTCCCAAAAATTCACAAAGACAACAAAAAACCCCCTGGGAGACCTATAGTAAGCGGAGTTGACTCCTTGTTCTCCCGGGTAGGTGAATATCTGGATTGTTTTTTCCAACCGTTGGCCCAGCAAGGGAAGGCCTACTTGAGGGACAGCAAACACTTGATGGGGATCCTCAATGGTTTGGAAATTGAAGAAGATGATTTGCTTGTGAGTGTAGACGTGAACTCACTGTACACGAATATACAGCAAACACATGCGTTGGAGGCTGCTAAATGGGTCCTTGATACAACCCAGATAAAGAAAAAACAGAAAGAATTCTTGTTCCAGGCCCTTGATTTAGCCATGAGCCACAACTTCTTCTGGCACAATAAGAAATTCTACAGGCAAAAAAGGGGTGTGGCTATGGGGGCAAAGTATGCGCCATCCATAGCCAACATCTTTATGAGGAAGTGGGAAGAAGAGACCATCCTTAAAAGTCAGTCAGCTCATCTGAAACTCTACTACAGATATATAGACGATATAATTATGGTGTGGAATGGGAACCATGACTCTCTCAGGGCTTTCTTGGAGTCCATGGGAAGAAATAAATATGGCATTTCCTTCTCTGAAAATATAGGAAACCAATCCATCCACTTTTTAGATCTGGAAATTTTTAAATTTGAAGGAAAACTTTTTACACGGACCTATTTCAAAGATGTTGATAGAAATGGTTATATTCCAACGGGGAGTTGCCATCACCCCAAGTGGCTTGGCTCTGTGCCTAAGAGCCAACTGCTCAGAGTAAGACGGAACTGTGACCGGGAAGAAGACTACGATCAGCAAGCCAATTTGTTAATAAAAAGATTCGAAGAAAAAGGTTACAACTCCAAGGAACTCATCAACACCAAAGAAAACATCAGGAGGATTGATAGGAAAGAGCTGTTGAAGGATAAAACAAAAGATTCAAATCATTCTAACAACTACGGTTTGGCTTTTATGACAGGTTTTACTAGGCAATATAAACAAGTAGAACACATTATAAAAAAACATTGGCCATTGCTTTTAAAGGACGACATTTTAAAAACGATTTTACCTTCAAGGCCTAAATTTGTCTATACTAAACCAAGCACTTTAAGATTGAAACTGGCGCATAATGTGGTAAACCCTCCAGTTAAAACATGTACATTTTTAGATCAAGTCGGTTATTTTAGCTGTGGAAGATGTGCAATATGTAAAACTTCGAGGCATAGGAAACGCAAAACCTCCGAATTTAGGTCCCTTGTCGATGGGAAACAGTATACCATAGACAAGTTTATCACGTGTTCATCTACCCATGTAACGTATCTGTTGACGTGCCCATGTGGGCTACAGTACGTGGGTAGAACAACGAGAGAACTCAGAGTAAGATTGCGGGAGCATGTGACTAACATCAAAAAGGGATTTCGTCACCACAGCGTATCCAATCATTTCAGATTGGTCCACAATAGTGATCCCAGAGGGTTAGCATTTTGTGGTATAGATAGGGTTGAACCCCATTGGAGGGGGGGTAATCTAAAGAGAGCAATCTCTAAAAACGAAACGCAATGGATTCATCGCCTCGGGACCTTACAGCCCCGGGGTCTCAATATAGAATTGGATCTGAACTGTTTTCTGTCTAATTGGTAAAAAAAAAATTTTTCCTCCCCTTCCCCCTTCTCTGTTTTTTTCTTCTAAGGCTGAGGCATAATTTTGATTATTTCGAATCCCATATTGTTTAAGTAAATCTTTGTTTAATTTTTATTTTTATTTTTATTTTTATTTTTATTTTATTTTTAATATTATTTTTATTTTTATTATTTTTTTTATTATTATTTTCACTTTTATTTTATTTTGTTTATTATTTATTATTTTTTATTGGCTATACTAATTTTATCTTCATTTTTATTTTTTTATTTTTATTTAAACTTTTTTATTTATTTTATTTTATTTTTTCTTCTTATTATTATTTTTTTCTTATTTATATTTCATTTCTATTTTTATTTGTATATTTATTTTTATTTTTATTCTTATTTTTTCTTTTATTATTTATTATTCTTCACATATTTTTTCAATATATAACTTTTTTTCGTTTTTTATTTTTTTCGGGATTTTGTAAATAATAGATATTAATATATATTCTTGTTACAATATCGACCTTCTTATCTGAATTGTTCTATTTAACAAATAAGATTTTTTGAATAACGCTGATATGTATGATTTGTATTTATGAATTTTATGAAGTGTAATAAATTTTAAGGTTTTTTAACAATATAATAAGTTATCGGCAACAGGAAATGAGGTGGTGATTTTAATATTCGATAGATTTGCATATATTCATTTATTTATTTTATTCACCCAAATAAATATTGCGGATTGAGTTGCTATTTGCACCGTGGGGACACGCTTAGTAGTAGACTGTCAACAGGAAGTTGATAGATAGAGTATATGCCACCCCCCTTTCTCCTTCGATTGGCTGCGAGTAGAGTCAATTAAGTATAAAAACACAAGCCGCCTTACCGGAAGTGATGTCTTTGATAACGCCCATTAAGGCGGGCGAAACGCGTCGACGCACTTCCGGGCAGCGGAGCTTTTGCAGCGTCATTTCCTGTTAACCACCGTGGGACGCACGCCGGCAGCGACACGGAAATTGGAGGATTGACTGTGCTAGGCTGCTTAATGCTGTTTATTGCCGATTTTTTAAAAGATACTTTGTGAGTATTATTCTTACCATTCTGTTTTAAATAAATACTACGGGCTTCACTATGTATGGCTTCTCTCTTTATATTTGAAACACACATGGGAGAGAGAGAGGAGACGAATTATTAAGGAGCCAGGCTATGAGGTGCATGTCATCCATCCATCCGCTTGAGGGATTTCTCATATGCTAGGGTAGCTGCATTGATCCTGTGATCCGATCAAGGAACATTATACATGTTCAAGGCTCATTTTTACCCAAAATCTGGTGAGTGCATCCCCATTGGGGGCCTTTTTCCTGAAGAGCACTTGGGCACTTTTATGGATTCGAGCACCTGTTTGGCACTTTAGTTTTCTGTTGAAGAAGCATTTATTGGACTGCACCTTAATAAATCACTTTGCACCTTAATGGTTATATTATGGACACTTAATCATAGCACTTTATTATTTATTATATATGTATTGTTTATAAATACACTTTTTGGTTGTACCAATCAATTTTTTAGAGCATCAATGTTTTAGGGCACCAATTAATTATTGTAGCACATTTATATATATTTATAATTCATTTTACATTTTGTCACCTGTTAGCGCTGTCTATTTATGTTTTCAGTTTTTCTGGTATTTTACCTAGTGAGCAGCAGCTTCAGGTTTTATACATTGTTTTGATTTTTTCACCAAAATATACATCACAGCGCGGAAAATAAGTTATTGTTTTACACATATAATCATATATAGCATTTAAAAAATAATAAATAAGTGATCAGTACAATATAACGGTGTAGACTCATAAATAAAGTGAGCAAAATTAATATAAATGGTAATTGATTAGGTGTTTAAAGTGATAAGTGGAAAAAGTCCAGTGGCTACCAGTTCATAGGATTTTTTAATTTGATCTAAGTATTTTAAAATTATATATTTTTTATTTTTTAATTTTAATTCGATTTATTATTTCAACTTCCAGAGTTTTTATATTTTTTTATATTTTTTGGATTTTTTGGATTTATACCATTATTATTATATATAATATATTTTTTTTTAATTTGTTTATCATTTTTTATAATTTTTTTTAATTTATTTGACCTTTTTATTTATTTGTCCCCTTTTTATTCATTCCCTTTATTAATTAATTTCTGAATAATATTTTTAATATACTATCCCTTGTTATCATAATATTATCCCTTTCAATTATAATATTTAATATATTAATTAATATCATTACTTATTATGATTATTTATTGCCATTCTTCTTTCTAAATCTATTTTCCGCATATTCTTCTCATATGATATTTTACCTGGCAACAATGACATTTCTGTTATATATATATATATTATTTTATTTTTTTTGATTGTCTCCCATTAGTTGCCATATTATATTTTAATTAGTCCAAAATTCTGCCTAGTAACTACTGACCATCTGTGTATTCATTGCGGGATTAGATAAAACCAGTTCACAGTACTAGGATGTGATTCCGGTTGCCTGGTAACCTTCTTGTTGTTTATCATTTAAACCAGCGGAGATGGCGTGCGTGTTACCGCCTCTGATGACGTTGTATGACGAAACGTGTAAGGCGTAACCGCGTCACATCTGCTGCTCGTAGGAACGTATTTCTGAGTTGTTGAAGCGCACGGCATCCCGGAAACCCCGCTGTACAACCCGGCTCTAGCGGCTTCACGATTTTTATATCTATGCTTAATTTATCTGCAAAATTGTGAGTACCTCTTCTTTGTTCAAATAAATGTAAAGTTTGACAGTACTTCACTATGTGAGACCTTTTTCCTCTATATGGTCCGGCATCCCCCCCCCCCCACCCTTTTCATCAGATCTACTATCGATGTCCCTTGGATTCCACTGAGAGTTAACATTTGTGGAGAGGTATCCCCAACCTAGGAGACTGAGGGTCCTACTGGAGAGAGGTTCCCTTTGACCCCCCTGTAAGGGTACAACGCCCTATACCCCTGTAGGGGTGAGGAGATTCTGGTGAGTGCGGGCTTGATTGTGAGGGGAGCACCTCTTTATTCCTCACATACACCCCCAGAAATGGACCACCTAGGATCAATCCAGTTGTTTGAGACCACCATCCACAAATTAAATGGACTTTTTTCACCTATCACTTTAAACACCTAATCAATTACCATTTATATTAATTTTGCTCACTTTATTTATGAGTCTACACCTTTATATTATATATTGTACTGATCACTTATTTATACATTTTTTTTAATGATATATATGATTATAGTCACCGTTTTTTTAGTGTCTCCACTTTGAGACTTACTCACTTGATGACCCTTTCCAAATACCAATTTATTTTCACTGGACACTTTATAATATCATTTGTTCTTTGCGGCTTATGGTGTTACTGTTTGTATGATCTTGCACCTTATTTTTACCGCCCTTAGTTTTTCAAGTCAGTCACCTTCCACTGACTAATATATGTTTCACTTTGCACTTAATTTCTATTACTATTGCACTCACACCTTTTGCACATTTATTTGCACTTTTGCACATTTTTATACCAATTTTTGCTTCACTTTTTTTCTAATATCTAGTATTTCTCATTTGAGTCATACCTTGGGGTGGGCAGCAGCCTTTATTTATTTATCCTAAGCGCGGATCTCATTTCTACATTAACAACCTAGGAATATCTATCATAACCTTGGATTTTGTTTAAAGCCTTCACTGACGATTAGGCAAAGGATATTGCCACTTAAGTCCTTATCAGGGCTTTTTTTCTCAGAGAATAGGGGCCGGAACTCCCCCTTTTCAAGTCACCCCTTGTCTCTGCCCCTACCCACCTCCGAGCACCGTTTCTTGGTTCCACCCATTACCAACCTCAGAAGACTACCCCTTTTAGATAATACAGTAACATTTGTGGAACTAACTAATTTGTATTGAGCTTGTTAATGATAATAAGAAAAGCAGTAGAATAGATCCCCTGCAGCCAGAAACAATGGACCACTCACAACAAAACACCCCCCTCCCTAGCAGCAACAACAGATCTCCTCACAGCATCAGCAGACCTTCTGGAAGAATAGATCCCCCCCAGCAACAATGGACCACCTACAAGAAAATACCACCCCCTTCCTCAGCAACAATAGACCCCCGGAAGCAACAATAGACCTCTTCCTCAACAGTAGATCCCTCCCAGAAATGACTGACCCCCCAGCAACATAAGACCTACCCTTAGCAACAATAGATTCCCCTGCCAGCAACAACAGATCTCCCCAGCAACAGACCCCCCTGCAATAATAGATTCCCTCCAGTGACAATAGATCCCCAGCAACCAGCATCAACAGACCCTGCAACACACCTCCAGCACCCCTTGCCATTACATACATTTAGTCCTGGAGGTGCCGGAACTGCGCTCCCCCGCGTTCCCGCTGAAAAAAAGCCCTGGTCCTTATGGTGCACAGGGGTCATGGGCAATATGAAGTCGGTTATATATGGCCCTAGATTGACCATCTATTATTGACTTCTAGGTTCCGTGAATGCATTGTCTGGTCCAGGCCTCTCTGTGTATTGTTTGACTTATCTGTGATATATGTTCAGTATGTGTTGTGGTGATGTCTTATGTACTTTGGGATGCTGTGATTATCATGGTTTATGCATCGACTAGTAATGTGTTCTTATATTTTGCATTAATAAATTGCACCCCAATATTACTTACCTATTTTTCTTGTCTGTAGTTAACCACGTGGTGCACTATTGGAGGGCTATACCATCCAATGAGCACACTTTTCCTTTATACATATGATATTCAGACTTACCTAGAAACTGTAAAGTCATTCATGCAATGTGCAACATTTGGTGTAGCGATGTCCTCTCTGTCATTAGGTATTTGATTGTACTCGATTAGTGTAGGAGGATAAATTCCTTCAGTACCTTTTATGACAGAAATAATGGATTCCCTAAAAGGAGCAATTCTTCCTCTGGTTTGTACTGTACCTAGACATTTATGCAGGGTGTAGGACAATACACCTCTCCTTACTTTAAACATGTCAAAGAACTTTGAAGTGGCAAATGAATGACCACTTTAGTCATCTAAAACAGCATACATCCATTTCTCTGGTTGTCCCTGAGGAAGGACTTTCACAAGACATATTTTAGCACTGGTTTTCACTGAAAGTCCTTCATGGTGTAGCTCACTATATTTAGATATACTGTAATTGTTGGAGGTGACTTCTTATTGTTCTCCCTGCCATGATCTGACATGAGTGTTGAAAGGAGCCTCAGTGTTAAGCCAGGTACACATGGGCCGAATGCCGTGAGACCTTTGCCGGTTCAAAAAAAAATGTCCGACAATCGGCCTGTTTGTATGTCGGTCTGTCCGACAGACGCCAGCTATTTGGCCGGCTTCTGTTGGACGTGCATGCTGGAAAAACCAGCTGTTGACCAACTCCTGACCAGTGCTCTCAGCCAACTGCAGCGAGCGCTGATAGGAGTGTTTTGGCTGGGGATGCGGGGTGGGGGGGGGTCCCCCTGTCGGAACACAATAGCTCAGGGGGGAAATCTCTATACTAACTTTGCATAGTTGGTATAGCGGCTTTGACCGGAGCTGATAGTTGAACAGAAAAAACGAATAGTGTGTACCAGGCTTAAGGATGATACTTGCCTGCTGCTGTCACATTCTGAGCACTTAACTATAGCCTTGCAGATACTGGCAAAGTGCTTCATGTATATGCAACATCTGAAGTAAATGCCATAGTTCCTTAGAAAACGACTTGCGTTCTTCAAAGGGCTTTCATTTAAATGCATAACATTTTCTGAGAGGTTCTGGTTTGTTGTGATTGAAACAGGAGTTTGGGACTTTTCACCTTTTTTCATTTCAACTGCTGATAGTGGCTGCAACTCCCGTCTTTCTAATGGAGACAATGATTCTAGAATGTCTGTATTTGGTATAGTTTTCACATCTCAAGTGGCTAAAAATAACTGTCAGGATTTTTAAAGTCCTTATCCTATTGTGTCCGTGAAGGTTATCATTTATCCACGTCATGGTATAGCTAGTGGTGGTTAAGCACATTCAGATGGACCTATATGTAATATTGAAAACATTTTGCAACTGATCCAAGCCAAAACGACAGTTCTAATAAGTGTCAGGAACATACACCCGACATTTATAACCACAGGGGTAACTCACTCACCTTGAAAAAAGGAACCCCCTTGGTTTGGTGGGACGTTAGAGGTAACGGTAGAAATCTCTCAAGAGAAAGGTTGTATTTAAGTAAAAAGTGACATTTATTTAGAAAGAATATAGGTGTTTAGCAAAAAATCATCATATCCATATTAACATATAATCATGAACTTGGAAATATCATAAATGATACAATACAGTCACAGGTAAAAAGCAGAGTCCAACGCGTTTCAAAACGTTGTCTAGTACAGAAATCTTCCTCAGGGAATCTGCATATATTCCTGAAAAGCATAATTACATGTAAATTATAAGTCCCAGGAGAGGACAGAAAAATATATACATTTTACAGTATTGATTTTACATTGAAACAAGTATTATTTGCATCTGCGAAAACATATTAACCCAAGTTTACCATAAAAAACCTCTTCTGGTTTGCCAGGGGTGCCCCCAAAAAACACCCTCCTATGAGGTACCACCCCGTGGGGAAAGAAGGCCCCCCAACAGTTGGAAACAGAGCTAAAACAGAAAAAGAAAAGGAGAAAAAGAGAAAAAATGAAAAAGGAACTTCCAGATGGAATGCCAGTTGTGTTAGGGTCACATACCTGCGAGAAATAGAACCCCATAAGATTACCCTTCAGGGGATATAGTTATTCTCCCATGCGTCGAGAGCTAGAGTCAGGTATACTTTATCACATAATATTCTTCACCTGAAATAGTGAGTATATTTGATGACTATCAGGGATCCTGGAATGATGTGTATATATACTTATTAATATAATCTAAAAAAGTATTCAAATAGATTCACCTGTTATGATGATTTTCCATGTAGAAATATAGAAAAGAAGGTTTTAAAAGAGGGGGGATATTATCCTCCGATGTATGTATCTCCCGGGCTTACTTATGTTGTTGGTCCTGTTAAGGGAGAGGGGGGGAGCCATGAGGGTATATCTTGAACCCTTATGAGTAGAGGTAATGATTGAACAGTACTTAATTTATCATATTTAATGTATCTTACCTCACTGCTCTATTAGAAGGTCTAGGATGTCCTATCGACCTCCATAAATATAGTGCACAGAAGGCTTTGCTAGTATATCCCAAGTTGGAGTATAAATACTTGCCTGGAATAAATATAAATATAAGGCACAAGGAATATGCATATATATATATATGCATTGTTGTGTGTATAAACATATCTACTATAAATGGCTATTCCAAAGCAAGAAGATAGGTATCGTTTAGAGTGGAACCTGAAGTCACAGTGTCCAATGAGACCAGCGGCGTATCATCCCTAGGGATGTGTAGTATTGCCTCAGTATCGCTCACCCTATGGATCCTGGTGGCAAAGAGGAAGAAACCCCCTTCAATATAATGTAATACAGGTTCAAAAGATCCAGGTCCCCTGAGGGATACTCACTATTTCATACAGGTGCAGGTGCTAAAATGGACGGCAGTCCCGTGGTGGCTCGGAGAGATAGCTCTCCGTACTGACTCTCGGCGTCCCCTTAAGTATTGATCAATGGCCAGGAGTCTCGTGGTAACACCCGCGAGATCCGTACTAATGATGTCATCATATCCGCCTCTTGTTACCGCGGGAAGTCCCGCGGGCTTGGCGGTGACATCACATCCGCCCTGGCTCAGACTCGGCTGTACGTCATTTCCGCCTGAATTTCCCACGGAAAATTCCATAGGGCTAGCGGTGACATCACGTCCGCCCTTACCTTAGACGGACCTAACTACATGTCCGCCCGAAGTGCAGCGGTACATTGGTGCAGCGGGGAAAAGGGAAGGGAGTAAATATCTAGACTTACAGTCTCAGAAAGAGGGAAAGAAAGAATTTTATTGCCCCGATCAGGACTTGAATAAATGGCAACTGGGAGCTTTTATATAACCCATAGAGGGTCAATATCACCAACATTCATGGGCCTTAATTAACTGCCTATTTTTGTGCATTGAATTAATTAAATATAAGCCAAGTCCTGATCGGGGCAATAAAATTCTTTCTTTCCCTCTTTCTGAGACTGTAAGTCTAGATATTTACTCCCTTCCCTTTTCCCCGCTGCACCAATGTACCGCTGCACTTCGGGCGGACATGTAGTTAGGTCCGTCTAAGCTAAGGGCGGACGTGATGTCACCGCTAGCCCTATGGAATTTTCCGTGGGAAATTCAGGCGGAAATGACGTGCAGCCGAGTCTGAGCCAGGGCGGATGTGATGTCACCGCCAAGCCCGCGGGACTTCCCGCGGTAACAAGAGGCGGATATGATGACATCATTAGTACGGATCTCGCGGGAGTTACCACGAGACTCCCGGCCATTGATCAATACTTAAGGGGACGCCGAGAGTCAATACGGAGAGCTATCTCTCCGAGCCACCACGGGACTGCCGTCCATTTTAGTGCCTGCACCTGTATGAAATAGTGAGTATCCCTCAGGGGACCTGGATCTTTTGAACCTGTATTACATTATATTGAAGGGGGTTTCTTCCTCTTTGCCACCAGGATCCATAGGGTGAGCGATACTGAGGCAATACTACACATCCCTAGGGATGATACGCCACTGGTCTCATTGGACACTGTGACTTCAGGTTCCACTCTAAACGATACCTATCTTCTTGCTTTGGAATAGCCATTTATAGTAGATATGTTTATACACACAACAATGCATATATATATATGCATATTCCATGTGCCTTATATTTATATTTATTCCAGGCAAGTATTTATACTCCAACTTGGGATATACTAGCAAAGCCTTCTGTGCACTATATTTATGGAGGTCGATAGGACATCCTAGACCTTCTAATAGAGCAGTGAGGTAAGATACATTAAATATGATAAATTAAGTACTGTTCAATCATTACCTCTACTCATAAGGGTTCAAGATATATCCTCATGGCTCCCCCCCTCTCCCTTAACAGGACCAACAACATAAGTAAGCCCGGGAGGTACATACATCGGAGGATAATATCCCCCCTCTTTTAAAACCTTCTTTTCTATATTTCTACATGGAAAATCATCATAACAGGTGAATCTATTTGAATACTTTTTTAGATTATATTAATAAGTATATATACATCATTCCAGGATCCCGGATAGTCATCAAATATACTCACTATTTCAGGTGAAGAATATTATGTGATAAAGTATACCTGACTCTAGCTCTCGACGCATGGGAGAATAACTATATCCCCTGAAGGGTAATCTTATGGGGTTCTATTTCTCGCAGGTATGTGACCCTAACACAACTGGCATTCCATCTGGAAGTTCCTTTTTCATTTTTTCTCTTTTTCTCCTTTTCTTTTTCTGTTTTAGCTCTGTTTCCAACTGTTGGGGGGCCTTCTTTCCCCACGGGGTGGTACCTCATAGGAGGGTGTTTTTTGGGGGCACCCCTGGCAAACCAGAAGAGGTTTTTTATGGTAAACTTGGGGTAATATGTTGTCGCAGATGCAAATAATACTTGTTTCAATGTAAAATCAATACTGTAAAATGTATATATTTTTCTGTCCTCTCCTGGGACTTATAATTTACATGTAATTATGCTTTTCAGGGATATATGCAGATTCCCTGAGGAAGATTTCTGTACTAGACAACGTTTTGAAACGCGTTGGACTCTGCTTTTTACCTGTGACTGTATTGTATCATTTATGATATTTCCAAGTTCATGATTATATGTTAATATGGATATGATGATTTTTTGCTAAACACCTATATTCTTTCTAAATAAATATCACTTTTTACTTAAATACAACCTTTCTCTTGAGAGATTTCTACCGTTACCTCTAAAGTCCCACCAAACCAAGGGGGTTCCTTTTTTCAATTTATGACGGGATTATGGTAACTTATTACCTTGAAGTTATCTACATTTATTTCAAACTCACTCACCTTATCCAATCATAACAGAATATGTCAAGGCAGATGCTAATTGTCCATGAACATGATGGGTGGTGATTTGACAACATTTCACACCTTCAACAGCGTAACATGAACAATTATTATCTATCACAGACTGAGTAGCACCATGGTGGTTTCATTATATAATTAGAACAGGGTGGTGTCACATATTTTCATACCCCCCATCTTGCTCTTACATAGTTACATAGTTAGTCAGGTGGAAAAAAGACACAAGTCCATCTAGCTCGACCGATAAAAACAAAAAGAAAACACAACTATACAATCCCATATACAGAATCCTATACCCAAAGTCGAACCAGTGGAAGGTGAAAAACTCCAGCAAAGCATGATCCATTTTGCTACAGCAGGGGAAAAGTCCTTCCTGATCTGTCGAAAGGCAATTGGATGTTCCCTGGATCAACTTTACCTGTAAATATTGGCACCCAGTTATATTATGTACATCTACGAAACCTTGGACAAGTGACATCTTCCTTGACACATTCTATAATGATAATTGAGTAATTTGTGTGGCTATAAATGATGGGGTATGTTCCCAACACTCATTGGAACTGAAGAAGTATCTTGTATGACTACCAAAATGTATTTAACAATACAGAACAAGTCCAGTTAAATGTGACTTACCACTACTAGCTTTAGGTGTACAGAACTTTCCTACAGAAATGTCATCTCCTGCACATGTGATTGGTTCTCTGGTGTTCTCAGGGGTTTTTCTGCTAATAAAAAACTGGGACTGACCATGTGACTGTAGCAGGCAGATGCTCCCAAAAAGCACTCAAGATGTAGAAAATGATTGGAGTGCCTGTGTACACCAAACTGAAAACAGTAGAAGGACAGGCTGTGCAATGCTTAATGCTTTCAATATATATATATATATATATATATATATATATATATATATATATATATATATATATTTATTTTTCAGTGGAGTGGAGTTACATTTTAATATCAGTGACCAATTATACAGAACAACACTCCTCAAGGGCTTTAAATGTCGGACAGAAGTATTTATATTAAATAAATACTTCAATAATAGTCAGCAACCAATCTTGAATGTTCTGTTCTGCCAGGTCAAACAAGACACCGCTAGGAGTACAGCTTGTTGTCTCAGCATGCCGCTGTGTTCTAGCTGGTGAATTCATGTGTAACTTGTTCTAATGAGCAAGTTGGCTACATTACAAAGCCAAGGTGTGCCTATTCCTGTCCCGTTATCATGAAATATACCTAGCAACAGGATAGGATAACCATGCAGCAGCAATTGGTTTATAAACTGCATCTTTCTTTATTTTTAATCAGGACAGAAAAAGATATAATATGTGAATCAAATAGGTTTTTACTTTTTTGGTCAGATTATTCTAAAGAATTGAATAATAATATGTTGTGTTTTTTATGAGACTTCTAATAATGAGTTGTGTTGGGTGTCTACCACACTTAGCCACAAAGCCAGCCTCTTTAGCTGTTCTGGCACAATAGCTAACCCACAGTCCTCTAGGAACCCATTTTTATAATAAACAATTAATTATACAAATAAATATGTAATATGATAAAAATACAATACAAATGTACTACAACAGTTTAAAAATTTATAAATCACAACAATAAAATTTACCCAAGCCCAATATAGTTTCCTTAACGGTGAACCTGTTATGGGAGAAATATAGAGGCGGCCATCTCTGAGCTTTCAGAGCAGCAAAGATCTTTGTTTATCATTCCCTTTTTTTATGCCTCCTGGCCTAGTTTCCTGCTCCACCAGGAGGCTCCAAGCCAGCTGATATTTTCTGTTATACCTGATTCTTAACCACTTAAGCCCCGGAAGATTTTACCCTCTTCCTGACCAGGGGGTTTTTTGCGATTTTTTACTGCGTAACTTTAACGGACAAGTCGTGCGACGCTGTACCCAAACGAATTTCACGTCCTTTTTTTCCCACAAACAGAGCTTTCTTTTGGTGGTATTTGATCACCTGTGCGATTTTTTGATCGTGTGCTATAAACAAAAAAAGAGCGTAATTTTTGCAAAAATAACAATATTTTTCACTTTTTTTTTTATATGAAATTCCCCCCCAAAAAAATGTAAAAATCAAAATTTTTTAAAATTTTCGGCCAAATTGTTTTATGCTACATATGTTTGGTAAAGAAAATCGCAAAAAGCGTATTTTGATTGGTTTGCACAAAAGTTATCGCATTTACTAACAAAGGGAAAGATTTTTGTCATTTTTGGTGTTTTTTTTTTTAACGAGTAATGGCGGCAATCTGCGATTTTTTTTGCTGTACTGCGACATTGCGGTGGACAGATCGGACCCTTGACTGACATTTTTGACACTTTTGGGGGTACCAGTGACATTACTGCAGTAATCAGTGCTATATATATGCACTGTTACTGCAAAAATGACACTGGCAGGGAAGGGGTTAACTGTATTGGACAGGGAGGGGTTAAGTGTGTCCTAGGGGCGTGATTCTAACTCTAGTGGGACAGGTCTATTGGTGTAAAAACAAAGATCAACGGTTCTACATAGTAGAACCATCTGATCTCCATTTTTACACAGGGGAGAATGACAGGCGGCTTGTTTACATAAGCCGCTCTGCCTTTCTCCCGCTGTACCGGCGATCGGCGAGTGACCGGCGGACATCGGGTCCGCCGGTCACACGCCCGCACTCCTCCTTGAACGAGCCGAGGCGGGCGCGCGCCTCAGCGGGCGCGCGCTCGCCCGCTATTGGCTCAAATTCCAGTGACAGGCGAGTGACGTAGATCTACTTCACTCTGCCTGGCCGGGGCTGACTGCCGCAGTAAATATACTGTGCGCAGTCGGCAACCGGTTAAAGGGACCACATTTTAATTCCCTGGAAGAGGGTACGTAGATTAAGACGGGGAATTTCCCACCCTCTGCAGCTTCACCGCCTTAATGAGGAGTAAACTAATACAGAAGTACAGAAGGTCTGTTTTAGCATAGTGATGTCACAAGAGGTAGGGAATCCTATCCCATTGCCCAGCCTTTTTCAAACAGGGTGTCCAAGCACCCTGGGGTTTCTTCAGGTTTCTTCAGGGGTGCCCTGGGAAACTGCCCCAAAAATTGGCCACAGGTTGTATACAAGCTATCAGGTTGTTGAAGCCTAACGTTTAGTTACACAAAGCCACAGGTATTAATTGTGTACCAATAAAATCTTCTAGTCGCCAGCAATGCACCCTAACAATTACATCATCAGTTGATAAGTAGGACGTTGAGCCCCTCCAAAGTATCCTTGTTTGCTCCTCCCCGCCCACCCCTCTGTCAGCACTGGGGTCGCATTAGCTGAGTAAGGGAAAGAGACAGAGGGAGAAGAGAAACATTGGAATACTAGTCAGTACCAGTATGCAAAGGTGTGGTTGGCTGCAGAGGATCCAGTGTGCTGACCAGTGGAGCTGCTGGGCAGAGGACTTTGGGAAAAATAGTATTGTGAGTACCAAGGGATCTGCCTAGGGGTCTGCCAAAGAGAGGGGACCACTCCAGAGAAGTCAGGGGATCAAGGAGCTAGCTCACTCAGAGTGTTACAGAAAAGGGGGTGCCGTGTAGTGAACCCTGAAGATTAGGAACAAAGGGGGTGCCAGGAAGGGCCCTGAAGTTGTTCAGCAGTACAGTTCAGTTGCTTCAGAGTACAGATTTTCCTCAGAGAACTACTTCAGTTCTGCATCACAGCTCGTTACAGACTGAAACCAGCGGCCTAGCCGTGACTAGCTCAATTTCAGTGTTACTCAGCATTACTCAGCATTAACCAGCGTTAACCGGCATTTGCTCAAGTCGTCCCTGCCTATTGTGCATCGTTTTGTTCAGTTGGAGTATCCCACTCATCCCTTCTTCTATCCGAGTTCCTAATAAAACATAAAAATCAAAGAAACTGGACTGATTCTTGTCTGAGGTAAAAACACTTGGAAAATGCCAGATTGTTCTACTGTTGCTAATGGTAACCCAGGGGGACCCGTAACCAGCAGCTCCCTTGGGAGTAGTGCTACATTTGGGGGACCGTCCAGGATTTCACCCTGGGTTACTGGCCTGGTTGCTAATGGCAACGGCCAAAGAAAATTCTCAAAACAGCCATTTTTGCTTCCGGGACTTTGTTCTAATACTCAATCCAAATGTGAGGCCTGCTCTGCAGGAGATAGGGAGAGTGGGATGAAGATAGAAATGCACCTTGAAGGTTGCCCATGGCAACGCAGAGATTTCAGTCAGAACTGCAATATGTGTTCATTGATGGCGGGAATCTTCCACTTAAGCTATAACATGTATGCCTCTGTGAAGTACTGGGAGGGGGGAGAAAGGCCTCTGTTCGTGAAAAAGGACTGTATCTGCTTAACAGAAAAAAATGCAAGTGTGAATGGAGAAAATGGTGGCCAGTGGCAAGTGAATCGGTGTGTGTCGGGGGGGAGGGGGGGGGGCGGGTGTGTGTCAAGACTACATGGAATGATGTTGACTGTGCATGCGACAGCGGGACATTTATTCTGTATAGTGACAGTGTCAGTACTGTGAAGATAGCAGTCGGCCATGCCAGGAAGGGCAGTGGAGCTTTCTTCAGAGACAGTATGGTGACATTCTTGTAGTTGTGCTGGGAAGAGGACTGTTGACCGTGCATACGACAGTGGGACAATTCCCTGGACTGGCAAAGAGGGACAGCTGGCTCAAGGTGATGGAGGAGCAGCTGAGGCCCTGCTACAAGCAAGAAGAGTGGATGCATGTCTGGCGATGGACATGGTCCGCTTTGCAGTAACTTCCATGTCAGCTGTGTTGAAAGAGAGCGGCATTGGAGGGGTTACTGCACCGCATGGGAAAGCGTTTGCTGAATAGTTCTGCCTAGCAGGAGGAGCCACCGCCAAACAAGGGTTGTGGGTGGAGACGTCGTTCGCGCCCAGCCAATCAGGAGTGACAAGGGAAGTCCATAAATTACTTCCTCCTTCGGGTGTGGCTTAGAGGGAGACACGTGCAAGGAGAAGCAACATGGAGATTACCGGAGAGAGAAAGTGCGCACTAGTGAACGTTTCACCTGTTGGCAGAGAACCAGCTGGGCAGACCCGGGAGCAGACCGAAGAGCCGAAGGCGACTGTCCTGTGGGATAAAGGAGTGCAGATGGTGCCCGATGGAGGACTGGCGCTGTGCACCGGAGGAGGCATGGAGCACTTAGGCCTGGTATGTCCCCAGTGTATGAGTGTGACCATGTCGGTGTGGGCGTGGAGCAAGTGTGGGCACTGCGGCTATTTGCTGCTGTGGGCGGAGAAGAATGGGGGCGGCCCAGACAGCTGTGTGTCGTGGGAGACAGGAGTCACTCGGGTCATGTTGGTTCTGGAGTTGGGACCTCTCCGCGGCGGTGGGAGAGGAGTCATCAGGGTGCTGATGCAGCTGGAGGCCATGCAAACTGGCAGTGGTTCAGTCTGTGCAGCAAGAGAAACCCGATTGCCAGAGAAAGGGTGCATGCAAGTAGTGGGGGCTGGGAAGTGGCCACTTGATGCGCCGAAGGTCACTGCAGCAGGGACAAGGTCTGCTCCTATCCTCATTAAGGAGGAAAGATGGCCGGCAGCAGTCAGGGCTCCTTCAGCAAGTGTGAGTAGTGAGGGGGAGGCCGGGGCCATCAATGTGGGGTCTCCAAGTTTCCAAGATCAATTTGAATCCATTGAAGAAGGGATTGACAATTGGAAGTCGGAGGATGAGACTGAGTGGGACTGGGGATCTGAGGCTAGAAGAAACCCACCATGTCCTGACACAGTAAAGGTGCCTGATGAGGAAACAAGAGAGCTGGCCCAGAGTCTGGGGTTCTGTTAGGCCTATGCTAGTAGGGTCCCAGATCTAACCCCACCCACAAACTATGCCCTGGCTCTGGATCAAAATGAGGCCTACAGCTCTCTCTTCAGGATGAAGAAACCCCATTTTCTCCAGCTGGGAGAGGGAACCGAAAAACCCTTCCCAGATTTTCAAGGATGCAGCGGTGGCTGCAGAGAAAGATTGCCATGGAATATGGGTACGATTACCCCATCGCTCCATGGGAGATTATGTTGGAAATAGAAGCAAGAAGAGAGTCTTGGTGTGATGTAGCCACCTGGGACTTTCTGTTTCTTCCTAAGCCCCACAGGAACTCCACTAGAGCAAACCTTTGGGAAAAATTCAAGTCAGTAAAGGCTCAGTGGAATTTTGGGCGGTCCGTCTATCTGGACCGAGTGGAGGTCCGCCGCCCAGACAGATCCAGCTAGGCTTGGTCAGTCTGTGTTTGGGACCCTCAAGGAAAGCTGGTGAGAATCCTGCAGAGAGACTATCTTGCAGGAAAAATATAGCTGGCTAGCTTAAGCAAAGGGCAAACAATGTCAGTTCAAGTGTTGCTGTTGGGGCCTGTACCCCTTTTTCATCACCTGCTTCCCCTTCTAATCCTGCAGAAGTGGGTTGGGACTGTCAAACCTGTCTACAAATGTAAACTCAGGGTCATTCCCCTTCCCAGAAATTGGGGTTGACCCACATTGCTGTTCTACAGACCCCTTGGGCCACTAAGCCAGAGTCATAAAAGGAAAAGAAAAGAGGAACTCCAACCTCATAGATCCTTTGGGAACTTCTTTCCAAATGACACCAGTTTAGAGGTAGTCAGTCAGGATGTGTATATGTAAATTTATTTGTGAAGTACCCACCAAACAACGTTTTTGTTTGGCGGGGGGTGCATTCTTTTAAAAATGCACTCTAATTTGTAGATTTGTACAGCAGATGTGTATATATATATATATATATATTTTTTTTTTTTTTTTCCGCATAAATTATTTGTACATTCGTTCTTTTCTTGCCCCAGAGCCAATAGGACGTGGCTCATTTTTGGTGGGGGGTGGATGTAGCACCCTCCTAGGTAAGTGCTAGGTAAAATATATGTATGGCTCTGTTCTGCTTATCAGGAGAGTCTGATCTGTAGGTTAGCCTGTCACATGCTTCCAGGTGTGACTTATTGAGTCTGGGGAGGCTCCCCATTGTATCCAATGAGGGATCTTGTTAGACAGTGCAGGAAACCTAGCCAATAGCACACCAGGGTTTATGGCTGTCTCAGTGGGTGGGCATTGCCGCAATGCATCCTGGGATGGGCAATAAATCTAGAGGGAGCATGTGACAGGGCGTATTTGGTGGGAAGCAGAGGCTGTCTCTCCTCCTGCTGTGTGATGGAAGGTGGTCGAGGCTGTCGGCCTAGGGACCAGTAGTGGAGCTGGCCTGGGCTGCAGAGGATCCAGTGTGCTGACCAGTGGAGTTGCTGGGCAGAGGACTTTGGGAAAAACAGTATCGTGAGTACCAAGGGATCTGCCTAGGGGTCTGCCTAAGAAAGGGGACCACTCCAGAGAAGCCAGGGGATCAAGGAGCCAGCTCACTCAGAGTGTTACAGTAAAGGGGGTGCCATGTAGTGAACCCTGAAGATTAGGAACAAAGGGGGTGCCAGGAAGGGCCCTGAACTTGTTCAGCAGTACAGTTCAGTTGCTTCAGAGTACAGATTACTTCAGAGTTCAGATTACCTCAGAGAACTGCTACAGTTCTGCGTCACAGCTCATGACAGACTGAAACCAGTGGCCTAGCCGTGACTAGCTCGATTTCAGTGTTGCTTAGCGTTTCTCAGCGTTAACCAGCATTAACTGGCATTTGTTCAAGTTGTCCCTGCCTATTGTGCATAGTTTTGTTCAGTTGGAGTATCCCACTCATCCCTTCTTCTATCCAAGTTCCTAATAAAACATAAAAACCAAAGAAACTGGACTGATTCTCGTCTGAGGTAAAAACACTTGGAAACATGTCAGAATGTTCTACTGTTGCTAATGGTAACCCAGGGGGACCCATAACCAGCAGCTCCCTTAGAAGTAGTGCTACATTTGTTTTTTAGAGCAAAGAATGTTGGGCAGGAGGGTGCCGCCAGGGTTAACCATGGCCGGAATTTCAGGTGGTTCATTAGGAACTGGAGAAAATCTGCTCAGTGTTTCGCCAGCTTTATTCAACAGAGCAAGCAGTTTGAAGTGGAGTTCCACCCAAAAGCGGAAGCTTCACTTGTCTGCCTAATTTGGCACCTTTGGAGGGGGGGGGGGCAGGTAATTCAGCAAACTCAGCAGCTAACACAGCAAACTCAGCCAGATGTTCGGTCCCCTCATCCTTCCTCTGCAGCTGTCCCAATCAGAGAGCACAGTGCAGTAGGGAACCGGCTGTGAAGCCGCAAGGCTTCACTGCCGGGCTTCCTTAGCAGAGATGGCGGCGGCAGCACTCAATAGCTGATTAAAAAATCAGCTTGGGTGAAGACACTGCTGGATTCATGGACATGTACTGTAAGTGTCCTAATATTAAAAGTCAGCAACTACATTATTTGTAGCTGCTGATTTTTAATTTTTTTTCTGCATGAGCCTGGAGCTCTTCTTTAAGTGGAACTGTTCATGGTCATCTGCCCGTTTGCTCCATCAGCAAGGACAGAGCAAAGCTGCCCCTTACTGCTTGATTCACTAGGGCTGCTAAATCTCTAGATACAATGTCGCTCATCTGAGGGGCCACTTCTGATGTAGCTCTTGTGTATGTATATTACACTTAACTGCACTGCAGGGAATAGGCCGAGGTGAAAATTGCACTGCACAGGCAGTGTACACCCTTGTAAAACTGCATTAGCCCTATAACAACCAATTACAATTAATGTTTCAGTGGTCTTACATTAGTAAACTAAATCAAATTGTTTGGTATGAGTCATGTTATAGACAAAAGAAGCTTGTTGACCAGCTTTCATTGACAGTCATTGCATCACCCGACTCTACAAACATGAAATGTAGAGAATTGTCGGCTGCATAGTGAATGCATGCAATCTGTTAAAGCTGCTGTTCAGGTATTCAGACAGCTGAGGGCCTTGCAGCTGTCTGCACACAATAGCCAGCAGATTAGATTAGTACATCCATGATGTTTAGTGTGGATGGAGGCATTTAAGGCATTTATGAAATGTATCTCTCTAGATGTGTGTGGCAAGCATTATTCCCATGCAAGTAGTTGCAGAATTCATTTGTCTGTCTGACTTCAGTTTGGTGGTGGGGGAGGAAGTTTTTCCTGAAA
The DNA here is from genome assembly GCF_965119305.1 of Pelophylax lessonae. Lineage (NCBI taxonomy): Eukaryota > Metazoa > Chordata > Amphibia > Anura > Ranidae > Pelophylax > Pelophylax lessonae. The sequence continues at coordinate 791,351,935 of NC_138768.1, read as the reverse complement.
AATAAACCAGCACTAGCAATGCCTGACCACACTAATCATTGGAGGACCCCTTCTGGAAATACTAGTTACCCGACTGTCTCTGATTCCAATACTTTCTATGTCACCAGGAACAAGAAGGCTGATCAGGAAAGTCAGAAAAAAAGTCAGATCTTCTAATCTGCATACTTATCCTAAATCAGTAATTGAGAAAGTGCCAAAGCCAGCAAATCAGCATGACAGCCAGGGAACCAGCATTTTCTGAATAGCTGACATTACATAGTCCCAGCCTAATGTTATTGTAAGAATTATCTTTTTTTTTTATATATTCTTTGATTGCAATGGATGTCTAGAATGTAAAGTAATGTAATTTCTCGTTTTTTTGTATATCTGTAAATTACAGTTTTTTTTTTTTAGGTTATTTTATCATTTTAAACTAGGGTTCAAACGAACACTGTATGAATTTATAGGGGTTGACACACGCAGCAAAAAAAGATGCATGCACAACACTTGTCCTTGCCCCAGGTATTATATAGCCGCAAGAGAGGCTATTTTTGTTGTCATGCAATACAAGGTGACGCTATGGCTTTTTTTTCTGCATAGGCAGCATTTTGTAAATAAATATGCAACTGTACATCCACCCACTACTACAAATATATGTATATATAATATATATATATATATATATATATATATATATATATATATATATATATTATATATATACAGACTGTACATATATATATTTGTGCTTACAATAATTTAATGTTAATGCATACATCCAATATTCGAAGAAATTACCTTATTTTAACTTGCTCAGCATCCTGCAAGCCATACTGTTAGACTCCAATAGATATGACAGGTCTCTCATTAACTACATCCTCTAGATTTTGTCCTAGAGAAGTCGCTCAGAATATCAATTTGCTTCAAAAAGTGGCCCCAGCTACTGAATGAGGCTGTGAGCTACTTCTACAAAGCGACGGCTTGACATCCCTAAAATGATGAGACAGAGCTCGGCACACGCAATCTATGCCCTGGGGTAGCCGCTCGGAGGGGAACTCTCAGGACTTACTTTAAGAAGCGCCAAAATAAATATGAAATCTGTGCATAGAGAATCAATTTATTCTATCAGATGTTCACCCCTGGCAACAACATCTGTTAAGCTCTGTAAATGTTAATTTGTGATTTATAAGGTAATACTAAGCAGATATCTAAAAAAAGGAAGAGGAAGCAAAATAACGCTATAGGCAGTCACAGTTTTGCTTGGCTGCAAGTACTAATTTAGTTTTGGAGCTCCATGTATAAAAAAAATAGAAAATAAATAAAAATAAAACTTGTGAAAGGAAAACTAAAGTTTATGTATTATGTGCACTAATCAAACAAATTTCTAGAAAAAAAGACATTGCGAAATTTGTTAGAATGCAATGTTTATTTCAAACTCTTTTTCTGTTATAACATTCCCCCAAATTAAAGCTAAAATTCAGGCTAAAAATTACTAAATATAAGAGATGTAAGTAGCCTTGTTGAAGTGTGATGTTCTTTGTGTATTTCTTCTGGATCTCTGCAATAATCCAGCATGAAACCATTTCTTCTAAGGCCCCTTTCACATGAGAGGTTTGATCGAGTCTGCCTGTCCATTTTTAAGAGCCGGTTCACACTACTCCGACTTGTCAGGCGACTTGGTCGCCTGACAAGTAACGCTCCATGCTGTGCAATGGAACCGTTCTAATCAGAGCAACTCAAGTCGCTCCGACTTAGAAAAAGGTTCCTGCACTACTTTTGGGCGAAGTTGGAGCGACTTGCATTGACTTCTATTATGAGAAGTCGTTTGCAAGCCGCGATTAAGTCGTGCTGCACGGGCGACAAAGTCGCAGCAACGGTGTGAACCGACTCTCAGACAGACCCAATTAGACCCTCTATTCTCCTCTATGGGCAGTCGGAAGTAAAGATAGTTGTGTCCCTCTTACAGCTACCTCCGATCCAATCCAATCTCAGTGGCAGGTAATTTACTATTTTGGCTCTGATGAAGAGGTTTCTCCCTTGAAGCACGTCAGCCATTACGGACGTTGCCTGGTCTTCCCAAACTATGTTAACTACAAGCAGACCTGCAGACGATGGTTCTCATTGGTCATGATATGCATATTTATTCCATGCGATTGTGAGTATATTACTTGTTGTTTTTATTCTCAAATAAAATTTATGTTGGTAATGGGCTAGGTCGGTGCACACTTCTCTTGTTGTTGTTGTTTTGCAGTCTATAAGGATACCCATTGTTCTGAGGGGGCAGCAAGGCCGTTGGCACTGACAAAGAACTTACATGTTGTACACCTGAGTGCAGGAGAGTGCTTTTGGATGTATTTAGCCTTACTTGAATTGTGATGTTCTTTGGGTATTTCTTCTGGATCTCTGCAATAATCCAGCATGAAACTATTTCTTATAAGGCCTCTTTCAAACAAGAGGTCTGATCGGGTCTGTCTGTCCATTTTTCAGGAAGACCCAATCGGACCCTCCATTCTTTTCTATGGGCAGTTGGATGTAAATGGACCTGTGTCCATTTACACTTTGCTACCTCCGATCTGATGGCTAACCCTTTAATTTTCATAATCTAAATTTTATACAGCATATGATTAATACATTTGTCAGGCCTATATTAGAGCTTCTGGTTGGGATTGTAGCCTCTTTTTAAGTTTCTATGCAGCAAGCACTGCTATTGTTGGAACTACATATCCTTGCACGCATTATAGGGATATCCCAAGTGTAGCACCCTCTTAGTTGGGTACTAATAGGTATGTTGGTTGTAGGTACATTTAGTTATTTTTTTTGGCCTCTGCTGTACCCAGTTGAGCGGGGCTTGATTAATTTGGTCTGTTCTGTGATCTGTAGCTGCAGGCTTACCTGCCCCCCCCCCCCCCTTTCCATATACTACTGGAACATAGTTGGTGGAGAAGGTAAAGCCTGGGCTTATCTTGTATGCAGCCTCAGCCATTCCCTAGTTGGGAGAATGACCAGCAGGAGAGCGACTGAGCCTGTAAGTGCTGTTAATCCTTCCAATGCTTTTGGAAAAGCTGCAAGAAGTTCTGGGTGGTTCTAGCTCAGAAGTAAGTGAGCTGGAGGATCATCCACCAGTGACAGGAACAGCTGGGGCAAAATCCAGTGAGGATTTTAGTCAGGAGGCTCATGATGTCTTGTCACCTGAAACTAGAAGGAGGCATCCAAATAGCCAGTTGCACAGTGAGAAGGCCTGAAAGAGCGCCTGAGAGAAAGACTGTTGCCATTGGGTTTTTTTATTTTTGGAAAGATTGTTCCAGTGCTGCTAGTCAGGGTTTTTTCCATGGTGGGAGCCCCTTGTGTTGAATTGTTTGCAAGTTCATACATATAAGACTCCTCTATTACAGTTAACTGTTTGCCAGATGGTGTCCTCAGCCAAGTTTGTTAGTTCTGGGTATCCCAAGGCTCATCCCAACCCCTATCCCAGTTCTAAAAAAAAAGAATAAAAAAAAACACAAAAATGCATTATCTACCTGCTCACTGTGTGAAGATTTGTGCAGCTGTCTGAAAATACCTTGTGACAGCTGCTTTGCACTAAATTGGGATCAGAACCTGGCTTAAACAGGGGGACCAGCTCAGAGTCAGTGCTAAATAAGCATGGTGCAGATGGAATAGGCATCAAATGACCTCCTGATTGACAGTAGAAAGTCCTGGACAGATAGCAGATGCAGCTAGGAGGAACAGTGAGGTTGATTTACTAAAACTGGAGCGTGCAAAATCTGGTGTAGCTCTGCATAGATACCAATCAGCTGCCAAGTTTTTCGTCAAAATTGAACTAACCGAAGTTAGAAGCTGATTGGCTACCATGCAAATCTGCACCAGATTTTTCACTTTTCACTGAAGATAAACAGAGGGGATGGACCAAGGATAGACTGTTCCTGGGGATGTAGTCAGTCTCCCTCTAAAGGATGCAGAGGGGTACAGTGGGTGGAACTATGGAGGTGCAATTTGCAGATTCTCATATTTCAGGGGAAGGTATTACGTCAACTCTACCACAGAAAAAATGTTCGCTACAGTATCACAGAGCTAATAAAATACATAGGCAATTCAATCTGACTTAAAAATTAGAGTATAAGAAAAAATTGAAGGAATAGATTTAAGGAGGGAATTACAAACCTGTGCATTCGGGCTTATTTTCATGACATTTAAAAATTAGTACATAAACACTTATGCAATTGCGCACAGGATAGTCAATTTCCAGTGAATGAATAAATAAATATAACAGATGAATAAATGACTCCTGATGACGTTAGACATGTCAGAACTGGGAAAATATTATGTCACTTCCGGCTATTGGAATGCAGGTGGAACATGGAACAGCATCCCCTGCGTGTAACCGACCTTCAGCTTAGCCAGCCAGCTGAATGAAGGAGTTTTTAACTGTAAGTTACTAAGTTTTTTAATAAATGAATATTTTAACATACTACACCATGAGAAGCTTCTTTATCTCCCTTTTCTACATAATTGAACAATTTTATTGATCGTTGGCCTTGATCTGTGGACCTTTGAGTGGAATCCTAGGGACAATTGATTATTATTTGATCCGGTGCCCATTTTGACTACCTGTAATGGGGGTCAAATTTATCTGGTAAGCGGTGTGTGCATGAAGATATCGGTTGAGGACATATTTATTCCACAAGCACGAGTGGTTGATCCACTGTTATTTAAAGAAGAAGTTGTCATTTATCACATATGGACTTTTTTCACATTTTTTCAATTTTTTTTTTTTTTACATATATCACTTTTTTGTGTGTTGAATTGATATTTAAAGGAAAAGTTTATATATATATATATATATATATATATGAATTTATATATTTTTCAAATATTTATTTTTGTGTGTACCAATCACTAGATTTAGAGCGTGGTCTTTATACTTTGCCTTATTTTCATAACAAACCCATTTTGCACTCCCATTTTTCTAAGAATTTGTGAATGAAAACTCGACTTGAGGTGGAGCAAATGCAAGTCAGAAGGAGGTCAACTAAAGTTCAAATATACTTGTCAGTGATTTCTGAATGATCTCAGGAGCATCTCAAACTGATGCCAATGACAGAAGCCCGAAGCCCATCGACGCAGGCCCTAACAAGGATGGTAAAGTGTCTCCTTTTTGTGTGATGGAATGTGCTGGTACTGTATGCCTGTACCTTCCAGCTATGGTCCTTTTATGTACAATGATATGAAGAGGGACTTCTTATATATTATGCACAGCATTCAGCTGTCTTCTGTAAAAAAAATAACAGACACTGCTGCGTTCAGAATAAAAACCAATTGGACGTGACTTAAAGGCTTTGACAAATTCCACTTTGTGATTTGTTTTTGCATGCTCCCTTGTCTGGATCTGTTTGGAGATGCTGATCTGCACAGTTCACCCGGAGCCAGAGGTGGCAAGGTTTATCAGTGCCACTAGCCAAGAGCAGCCGTGGAGTGAGCTAGGCTGTCAACAGGTAATGACATACACAATACACAAAAACTATATAGAACCCTCCTGCACTCTGACACGCACCCTTCCCACTCACTGCTCTATTTATTTATTTGAGATAGGTAGGACCCCGAATTCTACTTTTAACAACTACTTCTACTACTTGAGTACCTGCATCCATTCTGTGATAGGAAAAGCCTTGCTCAGTACTTACTGCATTACAATTACTACTGCAAGGTAACTTGTTTAAATATATAGTGGCTTGAGACATACCAAAAACCAAGTCCAAATAATTAATTAGGACTAAATGACTAAATGACATATCATTATAGTCATTTCTCCTTGAACAATAACTGGACAAACCTACAGCAAGTAGTCAACCTAAAAATAGAGGTGCATGATTTTATGTATATATTTTAATATTTCTGTGAAACTTTAGCAGGATCAATCTATCTTATTTTGCAAACTCTTTCTTTTGGTCATGTAATGTGATGTTTGCCCATCATGAAGAGATGAGGATATGCAGGAGGTGGAATGTGCCAAAGATGACTTTTACAAGAGTAGTCAAGCTCTACATATAACTTGTAACTTAGGTACTTATTTCCCCGAGAACAATTTGCCACATTGGGCAGTAAGTGCTTTTCATCAAATTCTGTCAGCCTCATCCCATGGTGCAACAACTTTGGTAGCCGATTCTAAGCCTTTGTTGAGAAGCGTGGAGGGTTTAGCACTGGGCCAGCAACAAAACTCTGTAAAACGTTTTACCGCTATGGAAATGCATGTAACTTTGGTTGCCAATATTTACAGTGCCTTGCGAAAGTATTCGGCCCCCTTGAACTTTTCGACCTTTTGCCACATTTCAGGCTTCAAACATAAAGATATACAACTGTAATTTTTTGTGAAGAATCAACAAGTGGGACACAATCATGAAGTGGAACAAAATTTATTGGATATTTCAAACTTTTTTAACAAATAAAAAACTGAAAAATTGGGCGTGCAAAATTATTCAGCCCCCTTAAGTTAATACTTTGTAGCGCCACCTTTTGCTGCGATTACAGCTGTAAGTCGCTTGGGGTATCTCTCTATCAGTATTGCACATCGAGAGACTGAAATTTTTGCCCATTCCTCCTTGCAAAACAGCTCAAGCTCAGTGAGGTTGGATGGAGAGCGTTTGTGAACAGCAGTTTTCAGTTCTTTCCACAGATTCTCAATTAGATTCAGGTCTGGACTTTGACTTGGCCATTCTAACACCTGGATATGTTTATTTGTGAACCATTCCATTGTAGATTTTGCTTTATGTTTTGGATCATTGTCATGTTGGAAGACAAATCTCCGTCCCAGTCTCAGGTCTTTTGCAGACTCCATCAGGTTTTCTTCCAGAATGGTCCTGTATTTGGCTCCATCCATCTTCCCATCAATTTTAACCATCTTCCCTGTCCCTGCTGAAGAAAAGCAGGCCCAAACCATGATGCTGCCACCACCATGTTTTACAGTGGGGATGGTGTGTTCAGGGTGATGAGCTGTGTTGCTTTTATGCCAAACATAACGTTTTGCATTGTTGCCAAAAAGTTTGATTTTGGTTTCATCTGACCAGAGCACCTTCTTCCACATGTTTGGTGTGTCTCCCAGGTGGCTTGTGGTAAACTTTAAACAACACTTTTTATGGATATCTTTAAGAAATGGCTTTCTTCTTGCCACTCTTCCATAAAGGCCAGATTTGTGCAGTATACGACTGATTGTTGTCCTATGGACAGAGTCTCCCACCTCAGCTGTAGATCTCTGCAGTTCATCCAGAGTGATCATGGGCCTTTTGGCTGCATCTCTGATCAGTCTTCTCCTTGTATGAGCTGAAAGTTTAGAGGGACGGCCCGGTCTTTGTAGATTTGCAGTGGTCTGATACTCCTTCCATTTCAATATTATCGCTTGCACAGTGCTCCTTGGGATGTTTAAAGCTTGGGAAATCTTTTTGTATCCAAATCCGGCTTTAACTTCTTCACAACAGTATCTCGGACCTGCCTGGTGTGTTCCTTGTTCTTCATGATGCTCTCTTTTTAAACGGACCTCTGAGACTATCACAGTGCAGGTGCATTTATACGGAGACTTGATTACACACAGGTGGATTCTATTTATCATCATTAGTCATTTAGGTCAACATTGGATTATTCAGAGATCCTCGCTGAACTTCTGGAGAGAGTTTGCTGCACTGAAAGTAAAGGGGCTGAATCATTTTGCACGCCCAATTTTTCAGTTTTTTATTTGTTAACAAAGTTTGAAATATCCAATAAATTTCATTCCACTTCATGATTGTGTCCCACTTGTTGATTCTTCACAAAAAATTACAGTTTTATATCTTTATGTTTGAAGCCTGAAATGTGGCAAAAGGTCGAAAAGTTCAAGGGGGCCGAATACTTTCGCAAGGCACTGTATCAATATACTGATTACTTTGACATACAGTTTTTATTAAAAGTGTTGTCTCATGATGTATTTTCTCAGTTTGTATTGAGTTTATGACAAATTTACTTTTGAACTGCCAAGTTCAATATGGCTGTTGGTATCCATGCTGCATTACAATAGATAACTCCGTATTATACCAAAACCACTTGCACAATGTGTGAAAAAAAATGAATGCATCTATACAAATTAACATTTCCTTGTGCCTTGTAATCCCCTATTTTTTGTACCAGATTATGCTGTTTACTGGCATACTATCCATGATATCTGTAATAAATATTATTTATTTTTTTAATTCCTTTTTTTTTTATTTTTTATTACAGCATCTCTTGTTTGCTTGAAATGCTAAGCCCTCTGGAAAGGATATTATACGTTTTTGGCATTTTTCCCAGGCTTGGGACAGGTTCACTTCCAAAAATTGTTCCATCGTAGTGCTACCTACAGTAAGTGTCTGTTTTTTAATTACATTTTCCTAACAAACAGCTGTTTATATTTGGCACTGCACCAGAATAAAGGGGAATGCCTTTCCCATGGAACCCTGGTTTAACACCAGCTCAGGATCATCCTGTTGATAATAGGCTTTCTCAGAGTCAGACAGTAAAGAGATAACTATACTGATGGCTGGTACGTAATCATAGACTGTACCTCATTTGGAGGGAGAGTCTCTCTGCTGGATCTGAATCCCTCTGTCCTTTTCTCACTTTCTTCCTTCATAGCTGTGTCTCTTCTGGCCTCATATACTGTCCAATCGTCCCTGTAAATTATTGTGTTGTATATGTTCAAACACCAATAAAGGAAAGTAACTTTCTTCTTTAGTATGATTTAGTTAGTGTTGGCAAAGCAGCTATATTTTTTTTTACCAATGTTGATTTTAGTACAGCAAAATCATAAAAATATAAGGTGAAGTACTGAAGATATTTTTTTCTCCTTTATAAAATGATGAAAGCATAATGAAGTCTAGAAAAGAGTTTCTTTGTCTGAAGTTCAGCCTATAGTGTTCCAATCCATAGACTTGTACATGAAGAGATGGACAGCAGCCAAGGTGCCTGGTTATGTTTCTCCAGCTACTTTGGAAGTAGATGACATACTTGAAATTAAAATGCATGTATATCCTGAATTTTTTTGGGATAATCTGGGCAATAGTTAAGATCCTTGTCAGGTTTATATCTCTTACTGTGTCCCGTCATGGATTTCCCATCACTTCCTGCCCCAGAGACACAGTAGGGAGTAGAGGGGATATCTCATCTTACACATTTGTTACCAGAATAGGTTTACCTATTGGAAGATTTTTCCTCACCTCCTGTTCCTGTGATAACAAAAAATTGTTGGATTTATCATCACTTCCCATAACAGAGACAGTGGTCACGTGAACCAATAAATTCCCCCAGCATCGACATAAACAACAATAGGAATTAGTGATCGACCAATATCGCTTTTTTTATTGCCGATACCGATACCGATATTTTGGTTATCGCATATCGGTATCGGCCGATATCTATTTTTTTTATTTATTTATTTTTTTTTTTACAGGTACTCTTCTGGAGGGATCTGGGGGTTTAAAAGACCCCCAAACCCCTCCTCTGCACTTAAAAGCATTCAAAACGCCAAATTTGGCTGTTTTGAATGCTGTTTTTTTTTCTTAATTTGGCGCAGAGTACCTGGAAGTGATATCATGACATCACTTCCAGGTTTTTACATGGAGACCTGATCAGAGCCGAATGCAGCTTTAATCGGGTCTTCGGCGGCCGTGCAGGTAGGATGTCTGGGTCTCCTGGTGGGATGGGAGACCCGGGCGAGCCGCGGAAGGGACGTCCCCTCCTGCTCCTTGTAATGACAGCTCAGTGGCTTCTCAGCCACATCGGTTGTCATTACAAGACAGCTGACCGTCGGCTATGGACGCCGGTACCGGGGTGATGCCTCTAGATGCACTTTCCTGAAATATCTGCAATACCGGTAACCTCAGGGGCCGATTCCGATATATCGGGGAAAGTGCAGATCGGCCCTCGATATGTCGGCTTTGCTTATAACCGGTCAATCCCTAATAAGAATCTATTATCAAAAAATTGGAGCGCCACACTGTAAAATTGAATTCCAGAGAAATTTTTTTTATTTCAAATCTGTAAATCAACTTGACAGCCAATGGGTTTTGGAGGCCATACTCTGCCCTTTTATAAGGACTTAAGGGAACAGATAGTAAAAAAGAAAGAAACAAGCACCATCTAAGTGCAGTAAGTAAAAACACAGGATTTTATTGCACCTATATTAACCACTTGACGCCCACGCTATAGAAGAAATATGGCTACGGCATGGGCTTAAACCTTGTCAGGAGGGCATCCATGAACATCCTCTTGGGAACTCAATTCCCGTCCGCCCCCTCGGGCTTGAATCAGGGAAAAACTGCAATGGCCATGTACTTTGGACACAGCCAATCACAGATCGTGGTAAATGTCCAATCACACCGGCCATTTACCACACAATCGCAGTGTCCAATGTGAGATGATCTCAAATGTAAACATATGAGATCATCTCTCAATGACAGCTTTCCTTCCCTCAGAAGGAGAGCTTCTGAGTTCAGAGTGAGTTTTCTGCAACCTTTTTCAGTTTTTTTACAGTGCCAATACAATGCCCATCAGTGCCACATTGTCATCAGTGCCACAGTATCATCAGTGTCATTAGTGTCATCAGTACCATCAGTACCACGGTGCCATCAGTTCCACAGTGTCATCAGTGCCACAGTGTCTTCAGTGTCAATAGTGCCATCAGTTTCACAGTGTCATCAGTGTCACCATGCCTCAGTGTCATCAGTGTCACTATGCCTCTCCGTGCCTCAGTGTATCCAGTGTCACTGTGCCCCAGTGCCCATAGTGTCATCAGTGTCACAGTGCCCATAGTGTCATCAGTGTCACTGTGCCATCAGTGTCACAGTGCCATACGTGCCATTAGTGCCATACGTGTCACATTGCCATCAGTGTCACACAGTGGCACTTATCAGTGCTGCCAGTGCCATCAGTGTCACATTAACATCAGTGTCACACAGTGCCTCATATCAGTGCTGTCGGTGCCATAAGTGCCATCAGTGTCACATTAACATCAGTGTCACACAGTGCCACATATCAGTGCTGCAAGTGCCATAAACACCATCAGTGTAACACTAACATCAGTGTCACACAGTGCTGCATATCAGTGTTGCCTGTGCCATAAGTGCCATCAGTGTCACAGTGCCATAAGTGCCATTAATGAGGGGAGCTCTCTGTATCAGATTCTGCTTCAGATTCTGACTATGATTTTAATTATGAGCCAGTGCTAAGCAGTGGGACACTTACAGACTCAGAGGAGGATAGTGTGCCTGCCAAAGGAAGGCATTCTGGTAAGGAGGAGGCAGTGTCATCCACCAGCCCTGCAGTACCTCGGCAAGAAAGGCCAAGTACTAGTGTGGTGTCATCTCAGTTCTAAAGGTTTAGGACTCATGCCAGCCTTCCCTATGCCCTTCAGAACCCCCTGTGGCTTCCTCCTAACTCAGGAGCTGCTAACATACCCCTTTCACTGCCCAGCCAGGAGTCCATGTGAACATGGAGAATTTTGCCCCAATAGATTTCTTTCATTTCATTTTTACAGAGGACCTGTTATCATCAATTGTGGCCCAGTGCAACCTGTATGCACAACAATTCATATTTAGTAGCCCAACGTTCTATTACTCCCATCCCTATGAATGAAGAATCCTAACAGTGGAATAGTTCAAAATTTTTGGCCTCTCATTTAATATGGGACTCACCAAAAAAAAATGAGTTACATTCATATTAGTCGACCCACCCCATCCGCCACATGCCCATCTACTCAGCAGTATAGCAGTAATGCCCAGAACCAGATATTTAATGATATTGAGGTTCATACATTATAAAGACAATACCCAGTGCCCTCCCTGAAATGACTCAGCATATGACAAGTAGTGATGTCGCGAACATAAAATTTGCCGTTTGCGAACGGCGAACATCGGCGAATGTTCGCGAACCGGCGTACATTGCGAACCGCCATAGACTTTAATAGGCAGGCGAATTTTAAAACCCACAGGGACTCTTTCTGGCCACAATAGTAATGGAAAAGTTGTTTCAAGGGGACAAACACCTGGACTGTGGCATGCCGGAGGGGGATCCATGGCAAAACTCCCATGGAAAATTACGTAGTTGACGCAGAGTCGGGTTTTATTCCATAAAGGGCATAAATCACCTAAAATTCCTAAATTGTTTGGAATAACGTGCTTTAAAACATCCAGTGTGTGTATACGATCAGGTATGATGTTGTATCGATCAGGTAGTGTAAGGGTTACGCCCGCTTCACAGTGACAGACCAAACTCCCCGTTTAACGCACCGCAAACAACCGCAAACAGACCAGAACCGACCAAAATGGGACAGGAACTGGGCTTTAAGGGTTAGGGTTAGGTTTAGTGTTAGGGGCTAGGGTTAGGGTTACGGTGAGATACTTAGGGTTAGAGTTAGTAAACCTACCCCTACGCCTCTAACCCTAATCGTCTAACCCTAAGCACTAAAAATAACCCTAACCCTAGCCCTAACCCTAACCCTAGCCCTAACCCTAATTCTAATTTTTTTTCTGGTTCTGGACATGCTACAGAGCTGAAACTTCACAGGTACACTTTTTAGACCCCCAGACACTGAATCACACAAAAAAAGTTCTTAAAAATTGTAATTTTTTGATAGAGAGCCAATTATTGGAAAAATTAAAAAAAATAAAAATAAAAAATTTCTTTGGATTTAGCATCTGGGGGGTCTAAAAAGTGTACCTGGGAAGTTTCAGCGCTGTAGCATGTCCGGAAACAGAAAAAAATACGAATTAGGGTTAGGGCTAGGGTTAGGCTTAGGGCTAGGGTTAGGGTTAGGGTTAGGGTTAGGGTTATTTTTATGGCTAGGCTTAGAGGGTTAGGGTTAAGGTTAAAGGGTTAGGGTTATGGTTAGAGGGTTAGGGTTAGGTTTAGTGTTAGGGGCTAGAGTTAGGGTTACGGTGAGATACTTAGGGTTAGAGTTAGTAGCCCTACCCCTACCCCTCTAACTCTAACCCTCTAACCTTAAGCACTAAAAATAACCCTAACCTTAGCCCTGACCCTAACCCTAGCCCTAACCCTAACCCTAACCCTAGCCCTAATCCTAATTCTATTTTTTTTCTGGTTCTGGACATGCTACAGAGCTGAAACTTCACAGGTACACTTTTTAGACCCCCCAGACAATAAATCCAAAGAAATGTTGTTTTTTTTTAAGTTTTTTTTTTTTTTTAATTTTTCCAATAATTGGCTCTCTATCAAAAATGACAATTTTTAAGAACTTTTTTTGTGTGATTTAGTATCTAGGGGGTCTAAAAATTGTACCTGTGAAGTTTCAGCTCTGTAGCATGTCCAGAACCAGAAAAAAAGATAATTTTTCAGTAGAGCAGGGATGGTGGGAACCCCTTTTACACCTATATGATCTTCTTTTTCTGGTTCTGGACATGCTACAGAGCTGAAACTTGACAGGTACGCTTTTTAGACCCCCCCAGACACTAATCCAAAAAAAGTCATGCCTGCCACCGTATATATCAGTGGTGGGTGGGCAGTGGCACTGCAGTGGGCACAGTACACTCTGTGGACCTGACAGTCACTGGCACCCAGGCAACTGCAATTATAAAAAATATATATATATTTTTACTTTGCAAGCTGCTGTGCCACCGTATATATATCAGTGGTGGGTGGGCACGCAGTGGCACTACAGTGGGCACAGTACACTCTGTGGACTTGACAGTCACTGGCAGCCCAGGCAACTGCAATAATAAAAAATATTTTTTTTTTCAATTTGCAACAAGATGCTGTGCCACCGTATATATATCAGTGGTGGGCAGTGCACTGCAGTGGGTACAGTGCACTCTGTGGACCTGACACAGCACTCACTGCAATTATGACAGAGGGAGAAAAAAAATATTTTTTAAAATGCAAGGTACTGTGCCTGTGCCACCCGAAATGAGTGTGGTGTGTACACAGTACAGTCTGTGGTGGGTCCTTGGCCTCTCACACACAGCGGGCAGGCAACTGCAGTGTACAATAGATATATATATATATATATAAAGAAAAAACTCAATTACCAGCCCTTAAAAGGGCTTTTGGGGACACTAGATATATATATATATATATATATATAAAAAGAAAAAACTCAATTACCAGCCCTTAAAAGGGCTTTTGGGGACACTAGAGATATATATATATATATATATATATATATATATATATATATATATATATATATATATATATATATATATATATAAATTACACAAATACCAGCCCTTAGAAGGGCTTTTTGGGGTGCTGTCAGGATGCTGTCCTTACAGCAGTAGTGGACCAAGAACACTGACTAGCAAGACCAGGAACACTGACTAACAACTGTCCCTAGCTTAACAGCAGCAGCAGCAGCAGCTCTCCCTGCTCTCACTAACACACACTGCTTCAGAATGATCTAAGATGGATGCTGCCCTTGCTTATTTATAGGAGGTGGGAGGGTGTGGGAGGGAGGTATGCTGATTGGTTGGAAATGTGCCTGCTGACTGTGAAGTTCAGGGTCAAAGTTTGCCTCAATGATGTATTATAGGGGGCGGACCGAACATCGCATATGTTCGCCCGCAGCGGCGAGCGCGAACATGCTAAGTTCGCCGGGAACTGTCCGCCGGCGAACAGTTCGGTACACCTCTAATGACAAGCTTTAAAAAATTTGACCGCTTCAAAATTATTTTTTATAAAAATCCCCCCAGTTATTTACCCTGTACCAACATTTAAATGTGTGTATGCGAGTCACTTGTCAAATTTACCAGCAGGCTGGGCTTCAAGCAATTCATCTCCAGCAAAAGGGCCCGATATAGGGTGAAAATGTATAAATGATGCAACCGAGCCACAGGGTACACCTATACCTTCATGGTGTATGAAGGGAAGGTGACCCAGCTGCATCCCCCTGAATACCCAGAATACATAGGATCAAGTGGGAAAATAGTTTGGGACCTCATATACCCACTCCTGCAAAAAGGTTATCACCTGTATGTAGATAACGTCTAGACCAGTTTTCCCCTTTTTTGCAACCTTTACAGGAAGAAATTTACACCATGTGCCACCGTAAACAAGAACAAGAAGGACTTCCCTCAAAGGCTCGTTAGTATGAAGCTAAGAAGAGGGGAGTCGGCTAATCTGCGGAATAAGGAAATTCTGGCTGTGGAGTGGAGGGACAGAAGGGAGGTCTACATGCTGTCTTTAATCCACAATAACTCCTATGTAGAAATCCCCAGAAGGAATGGCCAATCCAAAAACCAACATGTGTCCACAAATACAATATGTTCATAGGGGGAGTCGACTTCAGTGATCAAATGCTCGAACCCTACCTTGACACAAGAGGAACATACCACTGGCATGAAAAAGTCTCAATATATCTTTTTAATTTGGAGATATACTATTATTATATAATCTACCACAACTCCACTAAAAGACCTGAATACTTCCTTGGCTACAAGGAGGAAATCATCACTGCTCTTATATTTCCAAATGGCCCACCAGAAAATATTTTATCAGATGTGCTAAGCAGACTCTCAGAACCCCATTTTCCATACAAAATCCCTCCCAGACCAACAGGCCGAAAAACATAAAAAAAAAATAAAAAAAAATGTAGAGTGTGTTCCAGAGTAGGAGTTAGAAGAGACACCTCATATTATTGTCCCCAGTGTCCTTCCCAACCAAGCCTCTGCATAGGTGACTGTTTCTGCCGTTACCATACTCCTCTATATTATTAGTGAAGTATGGTAAACGTAATCCAGAATTCCTGTAATTTACCTTTACACCCCTTATGCCACTGCATGCTCCTGACAGTGGTGGAGCTAGACTTTTAAAACAGGGGTGGCAAAGGGGGGGCAAGGTATTATTTTGGGGGGTCAATATATAAAGTGTCATTTAGTGTCAGATTTGTCCACCGCAATGTCGCAGTCCCTCTAATAATCGCTGATCGCTGCCATTACTAGTAAAAACAATTAAAAAATAAAAAGTTCCAGTTTGTAGATGTAATAACTTTTTTGCAAACCAATCAAAATACACTTTTACAAAAAATATGTGGCAGAATACATATTAGCCTAAATCTATGAAAATAGGGGGGAGCTGTAAAGCACTGTGGGGAGCTGAAGAGTCCTGGGGGAGGGGGGACTAAAGAGCACTGGTGGGGGGGGGGCCTGAAGAGCTCTGGGGGGTACTGGAAAGGGGGGGTGTAAAGTATGCATTTATTAGATACAGAGCAGAAAAATACATCCACATCAGCAGTTCTATGGCACATCATTCTTTGTCAGTTAAACACTCTGACCTATAAATATCTGTGAACACTTGCAGATTAATATGTGCACAATGTTCTAGGTATATTGGGGACAGTGGCGGCTGGTGCTCAAAAATGTTAGGGGGGCGCAAACAGAAAAATGTAATAGGCATTGCTTTGCGGCAAAAAACGCTGTAAAAAATTGCGTGACTTTGAGGTCGCAAAAGTGAGAAACGGGCCTTCAGTAATTAAGGTATGTGCCCCCTTCAATGCAGAGTGACCAGCGTGCCCCCTTCAATGCAGTGACCAGCGTACATGCCCCCTTCAATGCAGTGACCAGCGTACATGCCCCCTTCAATGCAGTGACCAGCGTACATGCCCCCTTCAATGCAGAGACCAGCGTACATTCCCCCTTCAATGCAGAGATCAGCGTATATGCCCCCTTCAATGCAGAGATCAGTGTATATGCCCCCTTCAATGCAGAGATCAGCATACATGCCCTGAATGCAGTGACCAGCATACATGCCCCCAATGCAGAGACCAGCATACATGCCCCCAATGCAGTGACCAGCGTACATGCCCCCTTCAATGCAGTGACCAGCGTACATTCCCCCTTCAATGCAGAGATCAGCGTACATGCCCCCTTCAATGCAGAGATCAGCGTACATGCCCCCTTCAATGCAGAGATCAGCGTACATGCCCCCTTCAATGCAGAGATCAGCGTACATGCCCCCTTCAATGCAGTGACCAGCGTACATTCCCCCTTTAATGCAGTTACCAGCGTACATGCCCCCTTCAATGCAGTGACCAGCGTACATTCCCCCTTCAATGCAGTGACCAGCGTACATGCCCCCTTCAATGCAGAGATCAGCATACATGCCCCCAATGCAGAGACCAGCATACATGCCCCCAATGCAGTGACCAGCGTACATGCCCCCAATGCAGAGATCAGCGTGCGTGCCCCCTTACCTACCTGGAGCGGCAGCGGGCGGCTTCTTCTCAGTCCCGGTGACCGGCGGTGCGTCTCCACGAGTCCTTCCAGCAGCAGCGGCTTCTTCTGAGTACCGGTGACCGGCGGCGCGTCTCCACGAGTCCTTCCGCCTCCTCCTCGGCTAATGGCAAGGGGTTTGTCTTGTGGCCAATCAAGAAGCGCGTATCGGAAGAGCTTCCTGATTGGCCAGGAGTTGGATCGGTGTGACAATAGCGAATATTCATTCGCTATTGTCACGCAATGGGTGGGCTCGGGATGCACTGCTCTGCGCCCCGGGTCCACTCTTTGCATCGCCCTATTAGAGCCTCTGGCTCTAATCAGGTGATGCAAAAAAAAAAAAATCCCATTGAACGCCCCTGCATGCAGATTAGGGGGCTGGACGCATGGATGGGGGGGCGGCGCCCCTGCGCCCCCCTCAGGCACTAACCTTCTTCCTCCTCCCCCCTCAGGCACTAACCTTCTTCCTCCTCCTTCCCCCCCCCCCCCTCGGGCACTCACCTTCTTCTTCCCCCCCCTCTCAGGCACTCACCTTCTTCCTCCTCCCCCCCCCTCAGGCACTCACCTTCTTCTTCCTCCCCCCCATCAGGCACTCACCTTCTTCTTCTTCCCCCCCCCCCCATCAGGCACTCACTTTCTTCCTCCCCCCCCTCGGGCACTCACCTTCTTCCTCCTCCCTCCCCCTCAGGCACTCACATTCCCCCCCCCTCGGGCACTCACATTCTTCTTCCTTCGGCTCTCAGCTGAGCTGAGCAGCGCTGCGGCCAGAAGAAGACGGAGGGGGTGGAGGCGGAGCCAATGCTAGGCGGCAAGGAGAGGAATTTGAAATCCTCCTCCGCTCGTCATGTGACAGCAGAAGAGGTTCTCGGAGCGGAGGAGGATTTCAAATTCCTCTCCTTGCCGCCTAGCATTGGCTCTGCCTCCACCCCCTCCGTCTTCTTCTGGCCGCAGCGCTGCTCAGCTCAGCTGAGAGCCGAAGAAAGTAGGAGCAATGCAATGGCATATTTGACACTCGGGGCGGGGGCAGGCAAATAACTTAAAACGATGACGATCCACACACGAGACCCGGGACTTTTTGGTTGGCACACTCGGGGCTGAAGCTCCGTTCAGCCCCCCCTGCCGACACCACTGGCTGTGTAAGTAGCAGGAGTCCGGCGGTCTTCCCTGCTCTCCATCCGCCTCCCTCCGCAGCTCCCGGCCGTACGGCGATCCCCTGCCCTGTGATTCCTCCGCTGCCATGCACCCGGCCACCCGCCCAGGATTGGGGTGGCAACAGGGGTGGCAAGGACTTCTTCTGGGGTGACAATTGCCACCCCAGCTAACCCTCTGGCTCCGCCACTGGCTCCTGAATTGACCCTGGCCTGTTATTCAACCACACTTTTGCCTGCCGTTTCTGGTCATACCTCTGCTTGCTTCGGAACTGACCCTGGCCTGTTATTTAACCATCCTTCTTCCTACCGCTTCTGTACATAACTCTGCCTGCTCTGGAACTGACCCTGTTTGACCATGTCTTTTGCCTGCCTCTTGGACTGATCTTTTACCCTGCTACTGAAATAGTGGGATTCATAACACAGGGGTCTCTCACAGAGCTTTTTTATCAGAGAATAGGTGCAGGAACTCGTCCCTTCTGAGTCACCCCAGCAACAATAGATTTACCCCAGCAGCAATGTACTCTAAACAGCTAGAATCAATAGACCCTCCAGCAGCCAGAAGCATTAGACCCCTACTTCAACAGTGGATCCCTCCCAGCAATAATTGACCCCCTGCAACATAAGAACCACCCCCAACAACAAGATTCCCCACCAGCAACAGAAGACCTTCCCAGCAACAATAGACCTCCTTCCACCAAAAAAAACAGATCCCTTCCAGCAGCAATAGATTCCGCAGCAGCCAGCATCAATAGACCCTCCAGCACACCCCAGTACCCCTTGCCATTGCATGAATTCAGTTCTGCAGGTGTCGACACTGCATTCCCCCACGTTTCTGCTGAAAAAAAGCCCTGGTCTCACATATGTGAGGGGCTCCAGAATAGTTTTTGTGGGGGAAGCCTCTACCCCTGTCCAAATTCTGTCCTGACAGAGGCCTTACTTCTGCCTTCTGCCTGTAGGACTTACTGCCATCATGCCTCTGCCTGCTGCATGAACTGACCACACCTCTGCCAGCTACCTGTACTATGGACCATGTTCCTGCCTACTACCAGGACCATTATTTTGTCACTGCTGACAATATCTGACACAATACAAGACTCATTATGCCTCATAGAATATACAGTATGTTGGGGTGTTTGCTTTCCAAAATGGGGTCATTTTGTGGGAGTTTCCATTGTCTTGGTGCTCCAGGGCCTTCAAAACTGTAATTGGTAGCCAATAAGTTAGATGTGTAATTTATGCTCCTAGAACACCTGACGGTGCTCCCTCTCTAAGCAGCCAGGCTGTGAAAAAGTCTCACGTGGTATGGCCATACTCAGGAGGCGTAGCAGAATGTGTTTTGGAGTGTAGTTGCAAGTATGCCTATGTGTGTGAGAAATAAACGGTTAATATGACAATTTTGCAAAGAATTGTGGGAAAAAAATGACAACTTTGAAAAACTCACCTTGCCTCTTGCTAAATACCTTGGAATGTCTGCATTCCAAAAAGGGGTAATTTGGGGGGTATTTGTACTTTCCTGGCTTGTTGGTGTCTCAATAAATGAGATAGGCTATCAGCACATAAGGTGTGATCAATTTTCAATGAATAACACCATAGCTTATAGACTCCCTAACTTTCACACAGACCAAATTATATACACTTATTTGGGTTATTTTTACAAAAGAAATGTAGCAGTATAAATTTTGGCCAAAATCTATGAAGAAAAATGACTAATTTGCAACATTTTATAACAGGACCAAAGAAAAAAAATTAATTTATAGTGCAAAAAAAAAAAAAAACCCAATGGTGATTAAATACTACCAAAAGAAAGCTCTATTTGTATGATAAAAAGGACAAAAATTCCATATGAGTACAGTGTTGCATGACTGAGTAATTGTCATTCAAAGTGTGAAAGCACTGAAAGCTAAAAATTGGTATGGGCAGAAAGGGAGTATAAGTGCCTAGTGGGCAAGTGGTTAAGCAACTTACAGGATAACTGTACAAGTAAAGCTCATCAATCCTCGACTCTCCGGGAGCCTGGACTGTGTAACTCCCGCTAGGATGGATGAAAGGAAAAAAACTTAGGCCTGAGGAAAGAGCATGCATTCTCCGCAAACATGTAGCCACGCCCAAGGTGCATCACTGCTGATGTCACATCTGTCTCCCGTCTTGTACCCAGAAAGCTCTAGTTCTCTGCAGGGGAAACCTTTCCAGGAACGCACGTATGGCATTTTTCCTTCCATCTGTCCTAGCACCCGGACAGCAGAGGATAGATGAGCTTTACTTGTACATTTATCCTGTGAGTTTCTTTATATAAGCATAATAAAATCCTGTATTTTTGCTTCCTGCACTTAGATAAAACTTGTTTGTTTCCCTTTTGTTGTTTGCATAGCATGGAGTTCTGCTTCTACTCTATAGAATAAGCTGCCTGAAGTGTGGGTACTTGATAGACTTTGGACTGTCGTAGTCTCTGGTAGCAGAAACGTTGTTGCATCCCACATCACATGCTACTGGGGATCAAGACCGTATCAGTCTTAACTACTGTCAGAGTTTTTACCAGCTGTTCTGTTAAGCCCTGTTGAAAGGTGTGAAGTGTGGCCCCCAAATGCTGACTATGAAGTTGTATTACAGATTTGGAATCAAATCCTTTTTCTTTTCTTCAGATTTGGGATCCAACTTTTCTCTGTGGTGTTCCAGTCTTCTGATACAGCCAATATGTTCACAAACCAAAGGTCCCTTGGAAGCCCTTTGGTGTATGGAAGATTTTTTCGAGATACACCATGGGGAACTTAATAGTTTAATTTCACAATAAACCCATCGCAATTAATAAGTAATATTTATGTGAAAGAGTTCTGTCCCCTAAACGTTTTATTTAAAAAAATGTTTTGTCTTTACATGCAAAGGAGCCTTGTACTTAAAAAATAAAGACTGCATTTAGTGACCTTCTCTTGAAAATGCTAGGGGTCTGTCTGGCATATTAACTCGAAGACTTCCACACTCTGAGTCAGGACACTGACCCAGAGCAAATATGCAAATTATAAGGTATATTTATAATGCAGTGAAATAACAATTCAATCACTGTAATTTAAATCAAATGCTCCAGGAAGATACACCTACAGTTAATTTTTGGTGAATGTCACATTCACTGCTAACCCCTGGGTGTTCTGACTTCATTATATGCATGGTTATTTCCTTTAGTAAATAGTCAGATAAAGAAAAATATTATAGTGGTTGCATAAGGCTCTTATCTTACGATTACACCTATGCATTTTTGTGCGTTTTCTGTTTTTCAGAAGCGCACTACAGTCCATTTAACATGATTTCCTATGGAACACATTGATATCTATGCGTTTTCAGCCGGTGTATTTTTATAAAGGGTCGGGGACTTTTTTCCTGCAGCAGATTGCATTTTGCCTGTAATAGAAAAAATTAAAAATCAGGAAAAAAATGGTGTGGGGTCCCCTCAAATCCATACCAGTCCCTTAAGTTCTGGTGTAGATTTGGGGGGAAATCCCACGCCAATTTTTTTTTTAAATGGCCTTATCCGAGCATGCAGCCCGGCAGGTCAGGAAAGGGAGGGGATGAGCGAGCGCTGCTCCTGTACCATACCAGTCCACATGCCCTTAACATGGGGGAGTGCTTTGTGGCAGGAGGTGTGGCAGGAGGGGCTTAGCCCCTCCACCCCAAAGCACCTTGTCCCTATGTTGATGGAGACAAGGGCCTCTTCCCAACAACCCTGGACTGTGATTGTACGGGTCTGAGGGCGGGGGAGGGGGCTTATAAGACTCTGGAAGCCTCCTTTAGCCCCCCTTTATCTTATTGTAATCTGGAAGGCCCCCTTAAGCCCCTCATGTGAATGAGTATGAGGTACACAGTACCCCTACCCATTCACCAAAAAAGTGTTAAAGTGAATAATCAACGAGCTGTACATGCTGGGCCACCAATGTCACATTGGGGTGGTGCCACCAGGTGACGTCGCCAGGTGGTCCTGCCCCATAGCTATTTAGGAAATGTCACACTGCGGGGCAGGCAGTCCACCACGGAGTGTTCATGACGAGCAGAGCTTTTTCTTTTTAAATGTCGGCGGTGCAGTGGGAGTCATCATTGACGATGGATCTACATCGGGGGACATTGTTTTTTTTATTTTTTATTAAAGGAATTGTCAAAAATTGGCTCCTGTCTTTATTCACTTTTACACTTTTTTAGTGAATGGGTAGGCATACTCACTTAAATAGGGGGGGACGGGATCTGGGGGCCCCCTTGTAAAAGTGGGTTACCAGATTTCTATGAGCCCCCCACCAGCAGACCACCACAACCACAGCCCAGGGTTGTGGGGAAGAGGCCCTTGTCCCCATCAACAAGAGGACAAGGTGCTTTGGGGTGGTGGGGGCATGCGGCCTGGTATGGTTCAGGAGGGGGGCACTCGCTTTTTCCCTCTCTTTCCTGACCTGTCGGTCTGCATCCTCAGATAAGGGTCTGGTATGGTTTGGGGGGAGGGGGCATACCATTTATTTTTAAAATGTTTGGCATGGGGCTCCCCTCCAAATCCAAAAATGGATTAAGGTGGGGGGGGGGGGCACATCACGCCATTTTTTTTGACAGCTGATGACTTATCGGGTGTTAAGATCCTAGGCGTATAAAAGATATAGAAGGCTGTAAACACAGCAAACTGTGATCTTCCTATTTAGGATCACAGGTCTCTGTGTTGATTCCCCCTCACAGTTAGTAAACACTCCCTAGGCTCACACAACCCTTTGATTGCCCCTGGATTAACCCTTTTCCTGCCAGTATCATTATTACAGTAACAGTGCATATTTTTAGCACTGATTACTGTAGTAATGTCACTGGTCCCCCCAAAAGTGTCAAAAATGTCACTTAGGGGTTTTTCTGCCGCAATGACGCAGTCCCGCTAAAATCACAGATCGCCGCCATTACTAGTAAAAAATAAATAAATAAATAAAAAATTGTAATAAATCTTTCACCTAGTTTGTAGATGCAATAACTTTTGCACAAACCACACCTATTGGGATTTTTTTTTACCAAAAATATGTAGCAGAATACAAATTGGCCTAAAATGATGAAACAATTAGATTTTTAATTTTTTTTTTATTGGGAAATGTTATATAGCAGAATGTGAAAAAAAAATATGTAGCAGAAAACAAATTGGCCTAAAATGTTAAAAAAACGTTGATTTTTTTATTTTTATTTTTTTGAGAATGTTACATAGCAGAAATTAAAAAATATAGTTTTTTTTTTTTTCCAGAATTGTCGCTCTTTTTTGTTTATAGCGCAAAAAATAAAAATCGCACAGGTGATCAAATACCACCAAAAGAAAGCTCCATTTGTGGGGGGAAATTTTATTTGGGTACAGCATCACATGACTACATAAATGTCCATTAAATGAACGCAGTGCAGAATCGCAAAATATGGCCTGGTCATTAGGGGGTAAAGCCTTCCGGTGCAGAAGTGGTTAAAATTAGCCCTAGACCATACAGGGAAACATAGACTGAAAAGTTCCAGGATAAGCAACTTTTACAAAATGCCAGTTTTAAAGGCACTGTCTGTACTTCTACTCCTAGACAGTGCTATTTTATACATAATTTCCCATGGGCATTGTCTGTATACAATAATATTTTACAGATGAAGGTCAGTATCGCAAATTGATATACTGAATACAAAATGAAAGAACATTTATAAGTCTTTTTTTTACGTAAGTATAACGTTGAACATGCCCTATTAGGTCCTCCACACACATTGCTTTTCAAATACGTTCAGCAAGAATTTCTTCCTCTTCGTTTTACATTGCGTAATGGCACGAATGGCATCCACTTCATGTGAATTGGAATTGAACACATTGTATTTTCCCTTTACATAAATCTATTTTGTTTTGAAAAATACTGTGCAAACAGTCAGGATTTACTCTACTTTAATTATTTAAAGTGCATTAAAAGTATATAAAAAGTCAATTTATATATACGAGCTGTGTCTAAAAAGTTTGGTGAAAGGTATCAGGAAACAGAAAACACAAACACAAAAGAGCAGATACAAATTACCTTTTTTTGGCCTTCAAAATAATTGCCTCCGTCACAACACACTTTTGGCAATGTTCATAAAGCTTCTGGAAACTGACAGCAAAGGCCTCTTTAGGAATTATTCACAAAACCACTGTCACACATTTTTGGATTTAGGTCTGGATTGGGACAAAAAATAGGCCTGGATTTTTTAGACTGAACAGCCCAGATCCCCTGCAGAAGTCCATGGGAGGGGGAACCCAATCCAGCAGCTCTGCAGGGGAGGAGAAGGGGCAGGAGAGAGCACACAGGGGCCCAGAGAGAGGACAGGGGCCTAGGGGCAGCAGAAAGAAGATGGATAGGAGCAGAAAAGTAATTGGAACCTTCAGGGCCCTGGTGCAATAAACCATAATGGTGTCCCCTGACCTCTGGTCCGGGGGACTTTCTCACTGCTCCTGGGACCCATTATTCCTATTGTGGGTCCCTTTATTAAGGATCGGATGCGGGACCCTTTTACGTGTTCTGAAGCGAGGCCCCCCCACAGTAGTGAAATCGCAGGGCGAAGTCACAAGTGTGACCTTGCGACCCTGGTAGTTCCGTCAATGGGTGCTAGAAATATTTTCAGGGGTTTTGTAGCACCCACGGTGCTGTGGTACTAACGGGGAGGCTGCATGAGCCCCCCGCATCATGGTCCGGGGTCGCAATTGACCCCGACCCAGAAGCTATGCCATTGAAGCATTATAAAGTATGGGGGAAGCAACATACAGTGGGGGAAGCAATATACAGTGGTGGAAAACAGTGGGCAATATACAGTGAGGGGGGGGGGCAGTGAACAGTATACTGTGTGGGGGGAGGGAGCAGTGAGCAGTACACAGGGGGCAGCATACAGTGTGGAGGGGGAGCAGTGAGCAGTATACGGAGGTGCTAGAAATATTTTTAGGGGTTCTGTATCACCATCCTGGTGACCCCCTAGTGACAGGAAGGCTGCATGGGCCCCCTGTAGCATGGTCAGGGCTCGCAATTGCGATGCCTGAAGCTATGCCAGTGAAACATTATACAGTGGGGGGAGCAGTGCAGTATGGAGGGAGCAATATACAATGGGGGGGGGGGAGCAGTGGGCAGTATACAGGGGGACAGCAGTGGGCAGTATACAGTGTAGATGGGGAGCAGTATACAGTGGAGGGGAGCAGTGAGCAGTATACGGGGGGGGGCAATGAGCTGTATAAGGGGGAAGCAGTATATATTGGGGAGACAGGGACCAGTGGGCAGTATACAGTGGGGGGGAGGCAGTGACCAGTATACAGTGGGGGGAGTAGTACACACTGTGGGGGGATGCAGTGAGCAGTATACAAGAGGGGGAAGTATATTGGGGAGGGGGTGGGCAGTATACAGTGAGGGGGACAGTGACCAGTATATGGGGGATCGGTATTTGGGGGAGGGGGGTGGTGGGCAGTATATAGTGGGGGGCAGTGAACAATATACACGAGGTGCAGTATATGGGGGAGGGGCAGGCAGTGGGTAGTATACAGTGGGGGGGAATACAGTGGAGGGGGGGGGCAGTGACTAGTATACAATGGACGGGCAGTGAACAGTATACAGGGGGAGCAGAATACGGGGGGGCAATGAGCTGTATAAGGGGGAAGCAGTATACAATGGGGAGACAGGGAGCAGTATATGGGGGAGGGGGCAGCGGGCAGTATACAGTAGGGCGTAATCATTGACCAGTATACAGTGGGGGGAGTAGTACACACTGTGGGGGGATGCAGTGAGCAGTATACAAGAGGGGGAAGTATATTGGGGAGGGGGTGGGCAGTACACAGTGAGGGGGACAGTGACCAGTATATGGGGGAAGTATTAGGGGGAGGGGGTAGTGGGCAGTATACAGTGGGGCAGTGAACAATATACACGAGGTGCAGTATGTTGGGGAGGGGCAGACAGTGGGTAGTATACAGGGGGAGCAGTATGTGGGGGAGGGGGGCAGTGGGCAGTATACAGTGGGGGGGGATACAGTGGGGAGTATTCAGTGGAGGGGGGGCAGTGACTAGTATACAATGGAGGGGCAGTGAACAGTATACAGGGGAGCAGTATATGGGGGAGGGGGGCAGTGGGCAGCATACATTGGGTGGGGGGCAGTGACCATTATACAAAGGGGAGCAGAATATGGGTGGGAGGCAGTAACCAGTATTCAGTGGGGGGGGGGGCATATAGTGTACTAACCACAGTAGGGAGCTGAAGAATTGCACATGAAGGGAATTGTTGCAGGAGTCACTCACCATGTGGATGAAGGTTAAGATTCCCGGGCTTGCCATCTATGCTTCTCCTCCCAACACTACCATCTTCAGCAGCCACCTGTGTATGTAAGTGAACATGGCTACACCCCCACCCCGTCAACCAGCTATTTAGAAGTTGATGGCTGGCAGAGACCCTCCGGTCTTCCGGCCAGAGGAGGCTGCATGTCAGACACAAAAGCTGCACTGCACACGGAGGAGAAACCAGAGGTAGCTTATAGTTCCTTATGGGCTACCTGGTTGCATACATAGTCGTGCCCCCATGGGCCCCCTGCAACATGGCCGGGCCCCCTGGGTAGGAGGGGCGGCTGGGTAGCACATAGAGGAACCGATATGTCTCTTTATCTTCTGCCACCGCTAAATGCCTGCAGGAGGAGAAGCTGGAATTCAGAAGCAGCAGGAAAAAAATGTAGGGCTGAAACAACTAATCGATTAATCGACAACTAATCGATTATGAAAATAGTTGTCAACTATTTTCGTAATCGATTAATCGGTCAGCCGATTAGTTGTCCTGCATACAGAATGCATTATTTGTTTACATATCAGAAAACACAGTGCAACGCACATACAGCTCAGTACACCGTCCGTAGATGGCAGAGAACCTGTGAATGTGTGAGGAGCAATGCCTCATGTGAAATGTAGCCCGGGCAAGAGAAGGAACCAAGTGATTCTAAAGGCAGAGTTTTTTTTTTTTTTTTTTTTTTTTTTACCTTGCTATATACCTTGCTTACAATCACTTTAAGGGCTCTGTGCAGGGAAGATCAGCATCTGAACCCACAGAAGGTGGAGGCTGATAGACTAGAGGTGATATAAGGCATTGCAATTACATTAAGTGTCGGTTCACACTGATCCGACCCGACTTCGGGCAACCAATGCCGTCGCCCGTTCCCCACGACTTCGGTGCGGCTTGCAACGACTTCACATAATGGAAGTCAATGCAAGTCGCTCCGACTTTGCAAAAAAAAGGTGCAGGAACCTTTTTCTAAGTCGGAGAGACTTGAGTTGCTCCTATTAGAACGGGAACCATTGCACAGCATGGACCGCTACTTGTCAGGCGACCAAGTTGCCTGACAAGTCGGAACAGTGTGAACCGGCAGTTAGAGTAAATGTTTACTAGTATACTAGTATTGTGCATTATATTTAAAATTATATCCATAAAAAAAGTGTCTTAGCTGTTAGTACTACTTTAATATAAAAATGTTATTTCCCCCCCCCTCCACCCTTCATATAGCTTTATGTCTGACTACCAGTTAAAATATCCCGCATATCCGACTTCTGGGCATCTTTTATTTCATATACATACACATGATACAAGATATAAATACTTTCGCTGTTTCACAGTAGAAATTATAATTATATTACAGTAGCGATCTGCTGGGTTTTTTTTACTATAAAAGGGCTATTTTTTTTTTAACCCCATCATGACAGGTAATAAAAAAAAAAAAAAAGCATGCTGCTGCTACTAAGGCTGCGTTCACATGTGGGCGTAGCGTATCGCGGGCAGAATCACTGCGATTCTGCCCGCGATCCGGAAATCATTGCAAATCGCGGGACGCCTGTGCGATGCCCGTGATTTGCAATGGCACCCCAAACGCTGTGCGATGTTGCCATGATTTCCACCTGCCGAATCACGGTAACATCGCGCAAACAGAATCGGACACATGACGCACAAAAGAAGCTCCTGTACCTTTTTTGGGCGTCATGCGTCCCGCGATTCTGTTTACGCAATGTTACTGTGATTCGACAGGTGGAAATTACGGCAACATCGCACAGCGTTTGGGGTGCACAGGCGTCCCGTGATTTGCAATGATTTCCGGATCGCGGGCAGAATCGCGGTGATTCTGCCCGCGATCCGCTACGCCCACATGTGAACGTAGCCTAAAGGTCTTATGCTGCCCATACATGTATTGGATTTTTGGACAAAAAATATTTGCATCTATATTTATACAAAAACGATTTGTGTATTTGTTAAATGGACAAGTGTTGTTTGAAAATTCCACTTGCTTTTTGCCTTTAACATTCAATTTTAAAATGAATATAACTTCTGAGCAAAAACCACATACACTATTTGAAGATTTGTTTGATCAAGAAGTTTTCCATTCTGCTCCTTCGAATGTTCCTGTCACTGTGGTTGACAACAAACACCAAATTGACCCCTCTAATGGTTAGAAAATCGAAAGAATGTTTTTAAAACATTTAAAAAAAAAATTTAGTTTGTGTATGGCCAGCATAAGTGACAGCAGGCGCAGGGAGCTTGTATCAAACTACCTGCCTATTAATAAGGGAGTGTGTCATGAATATTTATTATATACTAATCCGGTTTTGAAAATTTGCAAAAAAAGTGTTTTAGGTCTTTTCAAATTTTAAAAATTTTGGTCTCTGAGTCTGATATGTACCACATTTAAACCTCCAATAATACATATATCTGTCTCAGAGTGGATTAAATATCCAACTATATAGCTGGATATTTATATTTACCACTGCACCAATCTTTTTTTTGTTGAGGTTTTTATCCGATTAGTCGATTAATCGAAACAATAATCAGCCAACTAATCAATTATGAAAATAATCGTTAGTTGCAGCCCTTAAAAAATGAATGGTTTAGTTCCTCTATGTGCTGCCCAGGTGGCCCGGCCCACCGGGCAGATACCCGGAGCACCCTGTGGCCAGTCCAAGCCTGTTTGGATTGCTGCCATGTCCACAAAACATGCGCCTTTCATGACGCTCTTCAAGCAGGGAATTTTTGGGCCACGGAGATAACAGTGAATGCCATTCTATCGAATGCTGATTGAATTCCAGGTTCAAACTGGTAGCACCAGGTCTAATCCCCTGTGCCGATGGTTCACAGAAAGGATGAATCCTTGTCATACATTGTAATGAAATCTCCAGAAGTTTCCATCCGTTTTGCTTTCTGTTCATCTGTCAGCTTGTGCAGCACAAACCGGGAACAGATCTTCCACTTACCCAAATCTTCGCAGACAACGGTGCGCACCGTGTTCTTGCTAATGCCCAATTCCTCCACCATCAATTGTAGAGTCAGTCACCGATCTCATGTCAGCATTTGTCACTCTTGCTCAATCATGTCTGGGGTTCTGCTTGTTGACGGCCGACTCCAACATGGCTCACCTTCAGTCGGTCCCTTCCCATCGCAAAAGTGTTTGAACCAGTCGTTAACACATTTTCTGCTCAAGGCTTCCATCCCGTACACTTGTACTAACATTACATGCGTCTCGATTGCCATTTTCCCAAATTTTTAGCAGAACTTGATGTCCACTTGTTGCTCCATTGTGCTGTGACCCTAACTCTCACACTGACTACGTTTGATTGCCCGCAGCAGCTTTACCCTGACGGTCACGTGTACTCCACACTAGCTGGAACTTTTTGACATGTCTCTGGATAGCTATGTGTTGAGATATCGGACCATTCACCGACCCTTTAGACACACCTTGTATATATGTATAATTTTGTTTTTGCTTAGAATCCCCTGTCAGAGTTTCATTGCATGTGTTCCCACCAGGAAGATTCATCCTCTCTGTTTGTCCTCAGGCCAATAAGTTATTGGAAATCCAAAACCTGCAAACCTAAAATAATCACTTCTATAAACCACATGTCTGGAAGCAGGTGCACTAGAAAAAGTCAAGATGGATGCAGAAAACGACACTCCCATTCATATACAGTGTTGTAGACACTCTTTAAAGTTCCATCAGGGCACAGCACGAAAAGTGATGGTTCTTGCTGCTGATTCATGTACCTATTAGTGACCGGTACAAGAATCTGTTGGTGCACACACTAAGGTTAGAAGGTCTTTCTCTGTGTACTCCCTCCCCAGCCACTGTGCCCATTACACTCACAAGAGCATGGCCGAGGAGTTTTGTAATATGGGTGGGTACAGTCTAATGGGGATCTTAGAGACTAGCTCCCAATCAGGTCCATTTTACTCTTGATTGACATTGAACACTGGTGATCAGATCCATGGCCGATATTCAGTCCCATAGCAGCTTTGGAATCTGTCTACTAGCATGCACTGTCAATAAAAAGTAAAGCAGACCTGATGGAGAACTAGTCTCTCTGGCCTCCATCAGGCACTGGCCACCCAGTATGGCCATATTTGGGTAATGACATCACCTGTACCAGCAATTTTTTTACATTTAGCTTTTGACTGAAGAATCTCATGGCCAACAGCTAAATGGTGCCAGGGATAGAGCACAGCTTCTCAGCACAGGAAAACCCAACTATGAGTACTGGCATACTGCTTTGTACCAACTCAGAGCTGGTCATAATTACCACCAGTTTCCTAATGGGTCAACTGGCAGTGTTGCTTTAGGAAACGGTCACTGCCATGTCCTAGATTTCCCAGACATGTTCTATATAAGCCACAATCTAGGAGACCTTTGTTTATCATAATTATTGGCTTTATTATCTGGCTTCCAGCTTTACTCAAGTGGCTCAATGGACCATTGTGAATATGCAAGGTTCCTTGGAATAAATTTAAAGCGGGATCCATCGCCCTTTTTACCTTCCTGGAATCCAATGGTCTTCTTCAATGCCATATAACACTGTAGCCTCGCTTATTCTTTTGGTAGCCCAGTGACTCCGGCTCTGGTCCTTGTATAAATCCAAATTATACTTAGCCTCCTCCATCTCCCCTCGGATCCTAAGCGACACCCACCTTCCTTCTTGACTGATTACCCTTTCATCTTTCCAAGCAGGTTTGTCAACCATCCATAATTCACAGTTTGTAAATCCTTGATTTTTACATCTGTCCATGAATGTCCGGTATGGACATTAAAGCCTCGTACACACGCAACGAATTTCCGCCGACCGGTCATCCATCTTTTGTCCAGAGTGGTGTTTTG
This sequence comes from Pelophylax lessonae, assembly GCF_965119305.1. NCBI lineage: Eukaryota > Metazoa > Chordata > Amphibia > Anura > Ranidae > Pelophylax > Pelophylax lessonae. The sequence goes on along the minus strand of NC_138768.1, from coordinate 791,320,455 downwards.
TTGGTTAAAATGTACTCTAGACTCCGCACGAATTTTCCCGCATGACAGAATTCTACTTCAAAAGTGATGTCATGTGTTGGTTTGCTTTCTTTGTGTTCTTTCTTCTCTGAGCATGCCGTCTTGCTCCTAAGATTTTTCCCTGTCGAAATCTGTACTGACTGCACGAAAATCTGTGTTTTGACGGAGGACAAAAATTTTATAGCCTGCACACCAGAATTTTTTCGGCCGAAAAGTCGGAGTCGGTTGTCGGAAGCATCATGCTAACAAGCCGAAAATCGGCAGATTGGTCGTCGGACGAAAATTTGCGGTTGAATTTCGACTCGTGTGTACGGGACTTAAGTCTGCATGTCCATAACAGACATTTGTGGACAGATGAAAAAATCATGGATTTTTACAAACTGTCCGTGAATTTACTGATTGTCGGCAACCCTGTTTCCAAGATGGCTCAACGTATATCTCCTTTGATCATCTTTTACACCATATGAACATCCCCAGCAACAACATCCTAGATATCTACAAATTAAACATTTTTAAGCCTTTCATTATGAACTTGCCCTCACCACTACACCAACTCAATATGAATGAATTTAACATAACTCCCCCAAGAAGAAAGGGATTATCTCTGATTTATATAGCCCGTTATAGCTGCCTTTACCCTGAATCCCTCCCATATTTGAGTAGATAGGAAACAGACTGTGACTCTCATTTCACCCCTGAATACTGAGAAGACAGGCCAAATAATTTCCGTAAATGCTCTAAATCACTAACCATCAGGGAAACTGTACTTAAGCTCCTCACCAGATGGTACTATACTCCGCTCAAGCTTTATTCTATCTTTTCTAATGTGTCAAAAGTATTTTTGTGGTGCTGCCCAGCCAGGGGCTCTCAAATTCATATTAGCTTGTCTTGTGACTAAGTGCAACCAATATGGGACAACATTTCTGAACATTTTAGATGAAGCTCTGCAACTGACTTATCTGATGTGCCTTTTACATATTTGCACACATTCCAGAGGTTTTACACCACGAGGAAAAACATAACATATTATATGCATTGCTTCTCTTTGGGCCATAGCCTTACACTGGAAATCTTCAGTTATCCTTTTTTCTGTAATTATCAATAGAATAGACATAATCATGTTAACGGAAAAAATTTTCTAGACCTCACACAACAAATGGCCTAATTTCACTGCTAAATTGGATATATGTGTTTCTAAACGACACTCTTTTCTGCAGTAACTCTTTTTCAATGTCATTCAGATTCATTTTATCTCATCCCTATATGGTGCTTATGACTTTCGATATGTTGTGCTCTATTCTAACTTTTATATTGATTCTTATTGTGCTTCATCTAAACTTCTTTATGTTGCTGTGTCAACCACTTAAGGACCAGGCCTTTTTCTGACACTTGTTGTTTACAAGTATAAATTCTTATTTTTTGCTAGAAAATTACTTAGAACCTCTAAACATTATATATATTTTTTTTAGCAGAGACCCTAGAAAATAAAATGGCGGCTGTTGCAATATTTTATGTCACACTATATTTGCGCAGCGGTCTTTCAAACCCAATTTTTTGGGAAAAAAATACACTTTCATGAATTAAAAAACAAAACAAAAGAGTAGTTAGCCCAATTTTTTAGTATAATGTGAAAGATGTTATGCCAAGTAAATAGATACCTAATATGTTATGCTTTAGCGACAGACTACAGTACTTTAAAAATCTCCATAGCCGACGCTTTAAAAATGTTTCATTGGTTACCAGTTTAGAGTTACAGAGGGTGTCTACTGCTAGAATTATGGCTCTCACTCTAACGATTGCGGCGATACCTCACATGTGTGGCACGGAGGGATGGGGCACTTTAATTTCTTTTTCTTATTAATTTTATTTATTATTGTTACACTGTCCCTTTAATTTTTTTTTTATCACTTTTTTTTGATGTCACAAGAAATGTAAACATCCCTTGTGACAGCAATAGTCCCGTGTCAGGTATTTTTTTGGAGGGATCTGGGGTTTAGAAGACCCCAAATCTCTCGCCAAGTTTGTCTGTTTTGAATACTGACATGTTTTTTTTAAATCTGGTGCCTTTAAGGCTCCAGTAAATCAGAAGTGACGTTGTGACGTCGCTTCCAGGTTACTAGATCCGAAACTGGATTAAAGCCAATTCCGGCTTTGGGTCTTGTTTGGGTCTCCGACCAGCCGGTGGACATGCTGACTGGTCGCTTGGGCCTCCCAGTGGGATGGGAAAGCTCGGGTGGAGCGGTGGTAAAGGCGGCAAGAGGGGGGGAGACCCCATGCTGTTTTTTGAATTTTCACTAGCTGCAAGCCACAAATCAAAATTAAATCAAAATTTAAAAAAAATAAATGCTTGAAATATATTACCGTGTGTAACGCAGCTATAAAAACTTCACTTTTTGAATTGAATTACTGAAACAAATTGACTTTTTGATTAAATTCAAATTTTATGAGATGCACCTGTATTTACCTGGTGCAACCTCATCTTTTATATTTTACAAAAAAATTGGTAATGTATTGTGTTTGTGTGCCCTAAAATTAACTTAGTAAATTTTTTACTGAAATCTTGTGTTTCGTAAGCCGTTATGTAATATTATATAACTTTAAAAAATGTAACTATCACCATTTTATTCTCCAGGAATTCTGCTTTCAGAAAAGATATACTGTTTGCAGGTTCAACTTATCTTCATGGTCTTTATTTTTTAAGCATGCAAAAATGGCTCTGGCATCTGATCAGACCTCTGATAAGTCTTAGGGAGATCTGTAGAGCCTTAAGTCTGTAGAGTGGATATTTTACTCCAACATCCTACATACACAGCAGCTGTAGAATATGAGCCATCCTGGATCTTTAAGCCTAGTACACACGCAACGATTATCGGCCGACCGGTCGTCCGTCTTTTGTCCAGAGTGGTGTTTTGTTGGTTGGAATGTGCTCTAGATTGTGCACGAATTTTCCTGCACGACAGAATTCTACTTCAGAAGTGATGTCATGTGTTGGTTTGCTTTCTTTGTGTTCTTTCTTCTCTGAGCATGCCCAGTCTTGCTCATAAGATTTTTCCCTGTCGAAATCTGTACTGACTGCACGAAAATCGGCCGTGTTTTGACGGCAGACAAAAATTTTATAGCCTGCACACCAGATTTTTTTTCGGCCGAAAAGTCGGAGTCGGTTGTCGGAAACATCATACTAACAAGCCGAAAATCGGCAGATCGGTCGTCGGATGAAAATTCCCTGCTGAATTTCGACGCGTGTGTACGAGGCTTTAGGGTGGAACAAGCATCATGTTAGGATAAAATTATAGTCCAATCCCAGTAGTAATGCCTCAGGTGATTATTTAAAACAACTATTGTCAGCAGTAACATAAAAACATTATTTCAAAATCAGATACAAAATGCTAAAGCATAGAAACACTTTATTCCCTCCTCCCGAGAGTCTTCACATGAAATGACTAACCTACATGTAGCATCAGGAGGAAAGGAATGGTTATCAGTAGCCTGAAGCCGCATTTGATAATTTAGTATAGGGATTTGTATTCTGCCTCTCAGCTTGTACTGCAATGAGACTGAGTTCCTATTCCTGACACTTATCTACAGTGGGTACGGAAAGTATTCAGACCCCCTTAAATTTTTCACTCTTTGTTATATTGCAGCCATTTGCTAAAATCATTTAAGTTCATTCTTCTTCCTCATGAATGTACACATAGCACCCCATACTGACAGAAAAACACAGAATTGTTGACATTGTTGCAGATTTATTAAAAAAGAAAAACTGAAATATCACATGGTCCTAAGTATTCAGACCCTTTGCTCAGTATTTAGTAGGAGCCCCCTTTTGATCTAATACAGCCAGGAGTCTTTTTGGGAAAGATGCAACAAGTCTTTCACACCTGGATTTGGGGATCCTCTGCCATTCCTCCTTGCAGATCCTCTCCAGTTCTGTCAGGTTGGATGGTAAACGTTGGTGGACAGCCATTTTTAGGTTTTTCCAGAGATGCTCAATTGGGTTTAAGTCAGGGCTCTGGCTGGGCCATTCAAGAACAGTCACGGAGTTGTTGTGAAGCCACTCCTTCGTTATTTTAGCTGTGTGCTTAGGGTCATTGTCTTGTTGGAAGGTAAACCTTCGGCCCAGTCTGAGGTCCAGAGCACTCTGGAGAAGGTTTTTGTCCAGGATATCCCTGTACTTGGCCGCATTCATCTTTCCCTCGATTGCAACCAGTCGTCCTGTCCCTGCAGCTGAAAAACACCCCCACAGCATGATGCTGCCACCACCATGCTTCACTGTTGGGACTGTATTGGACAGGTGATGATCAGTGCCTGGTTTTCTCCACACATACCACTTAGAATTAAGGCCAAAAAGTCTATTTTGGTCTCATCAGACCAGAGAATCTTATTTCTCACCATCTTGGAGTCCTTCAGGTGTTTTTTTAGCAAACTCCATGCGGGCTTTCATGTGTCTTACACTGAGGAGAGGCTTCCGTCGGGCCACTCTGCCATAAAGCCCCGACTGGTGGAGGGCTGCAGTGATGGTTGACTTTCTACAACTTTCTCCCATCTCCTGACTGCATCTCTGGAGCTCAGCCACAGTGATCTTTGGGTTCTTCTTTACCTCTCTCACCAAGGCTCTTCTCCCCCGATAGCTCAGTTTGGCCGGACGGCCAGCTCTAGGAAGGGTTCTGGTCATCCCAAATGTCTTCCATTTGAGGATTATGGAGGCCACTGTGCTCTTAGGAACCTTAAGTGCAGCAGAAATCTTTTTGTAACCTTGGCCAGATCTGTGCCTTGCCACAATTCTGTCTCTGAGCTCTTCAGGCAGTTCCTTTGACCTCATGATTCTCATTTGCTCTGACATGCATTGTGCTCTGACATGCATTTGCTCTGACATGCATTTGCTCTGTCATAGACAGGTGTGTGGCTTTCCTAATCAAGTCCAATCAGTATAATAAAACACAGCTGGACTCAAATGAAGGTGTAGAACCATCTCAAGGATGATCAGAAGAAATGGAAAGCACCTGAGTTAAATATATGAGTGTCACAGCAAAGGGTCTGAATACTTAGGACCATGTGATATTTCAGTTTTTCTTTTTTAATAAATCTGCAACAATGTCAACAATTCTGTGTTTTTCTGTCAGTATGGGGTGCTATGTGTACATTCATGAGGAAGAAGAATGAACTTAAATGATTTTAGCAAATGGCTGCAATATAACACAGCTTTAGTTTACCTAAAAAGATGCCACCCGAGAGACTTTTCACTGAAAACAATGCAAATTCATAGAGAGAAAGATCTATAGATATGTTGATTACAGCAATCAATAGATTTTTTTTTTAAGTGTGTTGTAATGCTTGGATGAAAATAAAACTTCCTACTCAGTTTTTAGGCTGAACCTTCTCACTTTGCCCTGGACATCAGGGGAATGGAGCTGTCCACATACTAAATGGCTGCTACACACCGATGACGTCACTGTAATCCAGGTTTATTGCACAAATCGCCGCAGTAGCAGTCTCCATCCAAGAGCCACCCCCTTCAATGCATTTTATCCTACAGAGCCTAATGTCTATGAATCTATGGGTCATTGGTGTGCGCCGACTGTTCCTTCTTTTTAATCTGCATTAGTTCACACCAGAACTCCTGAACATGTAAAAAGTTCAGACCCGAGCAGCGAACACTATTAAAGTCTATGGGACCCGAACTTAAAAAATCAAAAGTTCCCATTTTAAAGGCTTTGTTTTAAGTTATTTGCCATAAAAAAAGGTATGGAGCGCCCAGTTACGGCTCTGCGGACATGAATCAATGCAAATTTTTTTTACAGGATCACTGATTTTAATGATGCCAAAAGTGAAACAATAAAAATTTAAAAAAAAAACCTAAATATAGTGCATGGGGGGTCCCTTTAGTCTGCCTGTAAAGTGGCTCATCTGTACTATGTATAGATCCTGCTGCAGAAAATCTGACATTTATGAAGAAAAAAAAAATTACATTTAAATTGCCGGCAATACAATACAATTGCCAGCAATACAGAAACGTAAAAAAAAAAAAAAAAAACAGCATGGGGTCCCCCCCCCGAAATCTATACCAGACCCTTATCCAAGCATGCAGCCTGGCAGGTCAGGAAAAAGGGGAAACGAGTGGGCTCCCCCCTCCTAAACCATACCAGGCCACATGCACTCAACATGGGGGGTTGCTTTGGGGTGAAAGGGTCTGCCCCCCACCCCAAAGCACCTTGTCCCATGTTGATGGGGACAAGAGCCTCTTCCCAACAGCCCTGGGCAGTGGTTGTAGGGGTCTGTGGGCAAGGGGCTTATCGGAATATATAAGCCCCCTTTAACAAGGGGGCCCCCAGATCCAGACCCCCCCATGTGAATGAGTTTGGGGTACATAGTACCCCTGACCATTCACCAAAAAAGGAATTAAAACACACACACACACACAGTTTTTGACAATTCTTTTATTAAAAATTTTAAAAAACAATTTTCCGATGCATCCTGGGTTGGTGACTTCACAAGCGGGCATTGCCACCAGGTGATGTTGCCAGGTGGCCCCACCCTTACCTATATAAGAAATGTCAAACGGGGGAGCAGGTAGTCGACAGTTAGCCTTTGTCGCAGGCAGAGCATTTTTTTTTGTTTTTCCTGGTCCTACGGTGGCAGTGGGCATCGTGACTGATGATGTATCTACATCAGGGGAAATAGTTTTTTTTATTTTTAATAAAGGAATTGTCAAAAACAGTTTTTTTTTCTTTTAGACTTTTTTTGGTGTACCCTACTCACTCATGGGGGGGGGGAGAATTTGGGGGCCCTTTGTTAAAGGGGGCTTCCATATCCTGATAACCAACCTGCCCGCAGACCCCCACAACCACAGCCCCAGGTTGTGGGGAAGAGGCCCTTGTCCCCATCAACATGGGGACAAGGTGCTTTGGGGTGGGGGGCAGAGTCCCCCTTGCCCCAAAGCACCCTCCTATGTTGAAGACATGCAGCCTGGTATGGTTTAGGAGGAGGGGGATGCTTGTTTGTCCCCCTCATTTCCTGGCCTGCCAGGCTGCATGCTTGGATAAGGGTCTAGTATAGATTTTGAGGGGAACCCCCACTCCAAGATTAAAAAAGAGCCTGGCATGGATTGGGGGGGACCCCATGCAATTTCTTTAAACAGTTTTCTATTGGCGACAATGTTATTGTTTTTTTCATTTAGCTGTCAGCAGAGAAGCCGTTGACATCTGATGGCTCATCCGTTGCTTCCCAGCCCGCTCCTTCACATCCAGATATTCACTGTGCTAGAATGCCCTGTGCAGCACGCAGCACATTGTGGGGTGCTCGGCCGGCGAACATCCCACTGAGCGCCCCGCAAATTTGGGTGCTTTTGCTGAGCCGGAACTGCTCGCCCAGCTTTAACCTGCACAAAGGAACACATATCAGACACCTGAGAGATAATTATGAGCCCTTCACCCAAACCAAACATATTCTGAATGCAAATGTGTCCACAGCATTATGATACATGAGAATCACAGCGGTGCGTACATTGGAAAAGTATTTAAATGGGACAATTGTCTTTGAAATGCCTTCTTTTTCAAAGAGCTTGCTGTACTTTTGAATCAGTAGATGTCCTAGTCCTGATTGGGTTCCCTTTGCTCTGGGCCCCATAACAGCTGCATGGACTGCTACGATGGTAGATACCAGGAGTAGCAGGAGAAGTGTCACTGTTGGGCCCACAAATTCTTTGAGTTGTAGCACTTTTGGAGCTGACAGTCTACGCCCCTACCCTTACCACAGTCATAAAGGCACATAGTCAATGGCCAGCAAAAGTACCACCATTATTAGAAACGTAAACACAGAAATAATGTACAAACTCCAAGCAGATGATACCCTAGCTGGAAGGACCAATATGTATGTTCATACAGACACCTGTAACAGAAATATATAAACCTTTGTTTCTCCAGGCCTTTCATTTTGTACATTTTGCTCTCCCTTTATCAAGCTTTCAGTATTTCATGTAAACAACAGAGACGTTAAAGAAGAACTAAAAGCAAAAGTTTTTTTATTTGAAATAGAGTAAGAAAGGGTTATAACCCCTGTAAGTTCTTTTGGCCATCTGTATCCTGTTGGGGAAATTTACCTTTACTTCCTGTTCCATAGCCAAAACAGGAAATAACAGGAAATTCCTCAAAAGTGAAGGAATACCTGGTTGTCACCAGGGTCACCAAAGATAGTGTCCCCATTGGAAGATTTCCCCTCTATTCCAGTTCTGGCGACAATCCAAAGTTTGCCATTTTCTTTCACTTTTACTCTCAGTGATTTTGGTAAAAAGGACAAAGATAGAGGATGAATCTATCTTACAGTGGCACAAACAGCAATTAAAATCTAATTGGTCTCCAAATTCCCTTCCACTCCTAAACTAAAAAAATATATATATAATGTAGATTTTTCACATCAATTACATGAAATCTGTACCCCCAGTGAACAAGGAAATTGTGTGAACATGCCACGTAGTATTTCTAATAGAAAAAAGGAACGCATTGAATGTTTTAATAATGCATATTGACAAAAATACATAGACATAAAAAAACAAAGCATGATTTTTCACTCTTGAATGTAATGAAGATCAGAAAAGTAGTACAATGTAATTCACTGACGTTTTGGTATCATCATAAATTGTAAAGTGTTGATACTAAAAAGTTTTTAGCCCTGAGAGGTTAATCCTATGTTTTTACTTCAAGTGCTTGAAGACGTGAGCTAACGTTTTTTGCCTTGCACTTTTAGGCCTTTTGCACACTGTGCGTTTGCCCAACATTTTTAAACATTTTCTCCCGTCAGGAGAAAAGCAGCATCAAACTCACGCCTAAAGGAAATAAAAATAAAAATAAAGAATTGAAACAAAAATGGCCTAAATCTTGGTTTTTGCAAATGTGTTTAGGTGCAATAAACCCTTGGGCGTTCATTCTTTTCATTGGTCAGAATATTCAATTATTCTGGCCTATGACACAAGAGTGTGATGCGCCTAGCTTTAGATGCTTGTCTGACATTCAGACATTTTTTTTAGCAGTAAAACACTTCTCTCCTATACACATTGGCTCTGTTTTTTTTCCCCTCTAAACACCTGCAAACACCTATGTGAGGCATTTGGAAGCAGAAAAAAAGTCAAACACCCTTAAAAGCGGCATTTTTGATGCCCAGTGTGCATGGGGCCATGGATGCAAAATTTAGGACATTTTCATAATGCATCACAATGCATGGCATTGGTGAGAACAGATACTATCCATCTAATCCATTGGATTTTGGACATGCCTGTGATATTGACAGTCTGAGCCAGTACTGGATTGTGATTATACAGTATGGGTTTAGAATTACCCAATGTGGACAAAAGAGCTAGCCTGCAATCAGTAACAGACATCCATGTAATATTGGATTTTATGTGGACTGATTGGATTAATACTTGGAGTCTAATATGACATCTATAGTAGCCCTTGTGCTCAACTCATGGTGGCTTGGGACTGGGGGTTCTGCAGTGAAGAGCGACAGTCCATATTTATGTTATATTTATTATAGTCCTTATAGCATACAATATATCCTGTATACCTCTGAGGAAGACAAGTGTTTGAAACTCGTTAAATCCTTTTATGTGAAATCTGCTGTTTTGGAGCAAAAGATATCTACACTCTTTATGAAATGGAAAATGTTTGTGGTATATTGTATGGACTTTTATTGTTGAAGTGGCCATATCCCACATGGAAGAAAAATATATTTCAAATATATTTTAACCACTTAAGCCCCGGAAGATTTTACCCCCTTCCTGACCAGGGCCTATTTTGCGATTCGGCACTGCGTGACTTTAACGGACAGTTGCGCGGTCATGCGACGCTGTACCCAAATGAAATTGACGTCCTTTTTTTCCCACAAACAGAGCTTTCTTTTGGTGGTATTTGAACACCTGTGCGATTTTTTGATCATGCGCTATAAACAAAAAAAAGAGCGACAATTTTGCAAAAATAACAATATTTTTCACATTTTTTTATATGAAATCCCCCCCCCCCCCCCCCCAAAAAAAATGTAAAAATCAAAATTTTTTAACATTGTAGGCCAATTTGTTTTCTGCTACATATGTTTGGTAAAAAAAATCACAAAAAGCATATTTTGATTGGTTTGCGCCAAAAGTTATTGCGTTTACTAACTAAGGGAAAGATTTTTGTCATTTTTATTGTTTTTTTTTAACGAGTAATGGCGGCGATCTGCGATTTTTTTGCGGGACTGCGACATTGTGGCAGACAGATCGGACCCTTGACTGACATTTTTGACACTTTTGGGGGTACCAGTGACATTACTACAGTAATCAGTGCTATACACATGCACTGTAAAAATGACACTGGGAGGGAAGGGGTTAACTTTATTGGAGAGCGAGGGGTTAAGTGTGTCCCTAGGGGCGTGCTTCTAACTGTGATTGGATGTGGCTGTGTGTGTAACAGCACAGATCAACGGTCCTACATAGCAGGACCGTATGATCCGTGCTTTTACACAGGGAAGAATGACAGGCGGCTTTGTTTACATTAACCGCTTGCCTTTCTCCCTCTCCACCCGACGATCGCGAGTGACCTACAGACATCGGGTCCGCCGGTCACACGCGCGGACTTCCTAGTGAACGAGCGGGGGCGGGAGATGCGCCTCCGGCGGCGCACGCTCGCCCCCTATTGGCTCCCAGGCTAGTGACGTACCGGTTCGTCACTTTGCCTGGGAGGGGCTGACCGCTGCCGTATATATTCGGGCGGCGGTCGGCAAGTGGTTAAAAAAACATTTTTAATTTATTTTTTCCAAATATATTGGAAATATATTTGAAATGCTACAATTTTGGCCATGTTCAATATATTTCTAAAAATGTTTCCCTAAATATATTGGAAATATATTTTTCTTCCATATGGGAATGCATACTGTAGTAATTATTATAATTACCATGTAATAAAGGAGCTGCTTTTTTAACCCAGATTGTTACCACACTCAATATTGCCTTTGAAGTTGAATAGTTTTCTGGATGTGGGCATATTGAATAAGCACAATCCTTGGTTCTATGTTTATTTGAGTGAGGTGAAGTAAGTCTGCTTACTTCAAACATCCAGTAATGTGAGCAAAAAGCTCTGTTTTCTTTTTCAGATTGTCCGGACTGGATGCTAAGTTAGCACAGGTTTACCCAAGGGAGATCTAAAGTTAAAGCATACACATTGCTCCTATAACATTAGCACTGTGGTAACAATACAGTCTCCTTTCATGTTGTGAGTACTGTCTGTTCACTGGTCATCTCTTTCCACAACTTCCTGGATTCCTTCCATGCTTTGCAACTTCTCCTCTGCTGTTTACTTTTTATTTATAGGGACTACATATCCCATGGTACCTTGCTGCCTGCAAGCAGTAATTCCCGTAATGACTCCGCCTTTCAGCACCTCTGTAGTACAGAAAGCAGGCTCTGTGAAACGGGTGACACAGCAGGGCCTACTTACAGGGCATAGCGACTACATGTCACAGAATTCAAGGAAGCAAATATGCAGGGATCGGTTTTCAAACTTCAAAATTGTTAAGATTAATAAGAGTAGGTTAGAAATAATTAAAAATTCTAAGTGAAAATGAATATGTGATTTAAAATTTTGGCCATAGATACTCTGTAAAATATAAAACTTTGGCTGAACTATAAAACCCCATATGTCATATAGTCTGACTAGAGTATTATTGGCTCTCTGGGTGATTCTGGAACATTTTGTAAATCAATTGAGCCAATAGAACCATTGGAAAGGCACTTCCTTTGAGAGGGTTACAAAACACACAAAAGCTTCTAATTTCCCCAGTAGTATTGGAAGCCCAATAATCCAACACAGTCATCTAGTATGTACTGGGCTGACTTCCTCAGTGTATTCATTTGTCATTATGGGTCACTGAATGAGCAGTTTGCTGCCAGCATTCAATTCTCAGTAAAATGTATAGACAGTGTATTCAGTGAGCCTGTAAGAAAGTCACGAGTCTACATACATGGTTATACATGAACCTGAGGATAGGAAATTACCTGTCAAGGAAGCAAGTAAAAAATAAGTGCACATAAACCATGAGGAACTACTCCTCTCAATGGGAACAATGATGGGGTACTTATTTCTTTCAACTGACACCACGATGGGACATTATACCTCTTCCTCTTGACCACAGGTGCTATGTCATTTTTTTTCCCACTGGCCACCAAGCCTGAGGAATTGTTTATTCTCACTCATGCTGGGGCATTTTCTTTTCCCACTGGCCAAGGTCCAGTCCCACTAAAGTCTGAAGGACAGTAATATAGCCCTTTGTTTAGAAGGTCTGGAGATCCAGCCCACCCCCCTCCCCTTATTCTTACCCGAGCCCAAGCCAATCTCTCCAGACTCTCGGCGCTGTCTCTCTCCTCATTGGGCATATTGATCACAGTGGGAGCCATTGGCTGCATATTTCATATCTGAGGTTTACGACCACTTTAACAACTTTACCACCGGAGGATTTTGCTGTCTTACGTCTGGGCCACTTTTTGTGATTCGGCACTGTGCGACTTTAACTGACAATTGCGCGGTCATGCAACGCCGTACCCGAACAAAATTTATGTCCTTTTTTTCCGACAAATAGAGCTTTCTTTTGGTGGTATTTGATCACCTGTGCGATTTTTACCTTTTGCGCTATAAACAAAAAAAGAGCGACCATTTTGAAAAAATAATATTTTTCACATTTTTTTTATATGAAATTCCCCCCCAAAAAATGTAAAAAATCAAAATTTTTTAAAATTTTTGGCCAATTTGTTTTCTGCTACCTATGTTTGGTAAAAAAAATCACAATAAGCGTATTTTGATTGGTTTGCGCAAAAGTTATTGCGTTTACTAACTAAGGGAAAGATTTCTGTCATTTTTGGTGTTTTTTTTTTTTAACGAGTAATGGCGGCGATCTGCGATTTTTTTTTTTTTGCGGGACTGCAACATTGCGACTGACAGATCGGACCCTTGACTGACATTTTTGACACTTTTGGGGGTACCAGTGCCATTTCTATAGTAATCAGTGCTAAAAATATGCACTGTTACTGTAAAAATGACACTGGCAGGGAAGGGGTTAATTTTATTGGAGAGGGAGGGGTTAATGTATGCCTGGTGATTACTAACGTGTGTGTGGGGGAGGTGATTGAGTGACACAAGGACAGATCGCATGTTCAGCTACGCTGAACCCTGCAATCTGACCCTGCCTGTCACTTCGGAGATCCGCCCTCTTTGTTTACACAAGCGGGCGGATCTCCAGACATCGATTCCCCGACGATCAGGGAAAGCGGCGGTGATCACCGCCGCTCCTCCCCTGGCCCGACTCCCGCTGTGACTGAAAACAGCGGGAGCCAGCCTCCGGCGGCGCGCGAGCGTCGCCCAGAAGGGGAGGAGTCCAGTGACATAGTACTACGTCGCTGGACAGAATCGAGCCACTTTGCCGCAGCACAGTCAACGTGACTGGTCAGCAAGTGGTTAAAAGGTCTGGAGATCATGCCCACCCCCCTCCCCTTTTTCTTACCTGAGCCCAAACCAATCTCTCCAGACTCTTGGCGCTGTCTCTCTCTTCACTGGGCATATTGATCACAGCGGGAGCCATTGGCTGCATATTTCATATCTGAGGTTTACGACCACTTTAAGTCAGTTGTAAACACCAAAAATTAGAAGGAGTGGGGAACCCTGCCCCCTCCCTATAAAATGATGGGTTTTCAGCAGTTATATTATAAGTGTGTGTTGGAGCTGCTAGGGAGAGCTGCCAATTCAGTGTAGGGAGAGATATTGTATTAAAAGGTGCTTTACTGTGCTTACAGGTGTGCACAGCCTATTGCATTAGGGTGTGCACCCCAAAGTTCAAACACACATGCCTTTCTCTGTATTCTCAGCTGCACAGGGCAGAGAATAGTTGGAAAGTGCTCTGTGCTGAGAGGCTTACTGTTCATTCACAAACTGGAGCATAGTAAACACAGTTTATTATGCTTCAGTTATGAATGGACACAGTGAGCGAGTGTGTGCAAGTAAATGATCCTAAAACATCTCCCACAGCATTCAGGGGGAGAGGATTAAAGCCAGCAGCACTCCAGGGGGGCAACAAGGGGAGGGGGGAGATCGGCAACGCACATAGTGATTATAATGTGCCCAGGCACACCTGTCACTCCCCCTGCGCATGCCTATGACTGTTCTAAACTGTGGCTTGTGGGGGGGCTACATATCCTTTGGTACTCCGTTATGTTACACCTCATGCACACATTTGATGCATGCCCCAAGTCTATAATTTAAGGGTTGCATAATCCACATTTTCTGAAATAAATTGTGACTCAAATCCGGGCCGTTTGATCATTGCTAATCTTTAGTAAAGTGGCCCTGTAAAGCCTTGTTTAGATGGCGATTTGATGTTCACATTATTTGTCAAGCATTTTTGAAAGATCTGGAATGCTGCATTCAAGTTGTGTATTTGATGGTACAGTGCATCCGGAAAGTATTCACAGCGCTTCACTTTTTCCAAATTTTGTTTACAGCCTTAGTCCAAAATGGATTCAATTCATTATTTTCCTCAGAATTCTACAAACAATACCCCATAATAACAACGGGGAAAAAGTTTGTTTGAAATCTTTGCAAATTTATTAAAAATAAAAAAAATCACATGTACATAAGTATTCACAGCCTTCGCTCAATACTTTGTGAAAGCACCTTTGGCACCAATTACAGCCTCAAGTCTTTTTGAGTATGATGCTACAAGCTTGGCACACCTATCTTTGGGCAGTTTCTCCCATTCTTCTTTGCAGGACCTCTCAAGCTCCATCAGGTTGGATGGGGAGCGTCGGTGCACAGCCATTTTCAGATCTCTCCAGAGATGTTCAATCGAGTTCATGTCTGCACTCTGCCTGGGCCACTCAAGGACATTCAAACAGTTGTCCTGTAGCCACTCCTTTGTTATCTTGGCTGTGTGCGCAGGGTCATTGTCCTGTTGGAAGATGAACCCTTCACCCCTGTCTGGGCTCCGGAGCAGGTTTTTATCATGGATGTCTCTGTACATTGCTGCATTTATCTCTCCCTTGATCCTGACTAGTCTCCCAATTCCTGCCGCTGAAAAAACATCCCCACAGTATGATGCTGCCACGACCATGCCTAACTGTAGGGATGGTATTGGCCAGGTGATGAGCGGTGCCTGGTTTCCTCCAGACATGACTCTTGCCACTCAGGCCAAAGAGTTCAATCTTTGTTTCATTAGACAAGATATTTTTTTTTCTCATGCCTTTTGGCACCTCCAGGCAGGCTGTCATGTGCCTTTTACTTAGGAGTGGCTTCTGTCTGTCCACTCTACCATACAGGCCTGATTGGTGGAGTGCTGCAGAGATGGTTGTTCTTCTGGAAGGTTAGGCTCTCTCCATGGAGCTCTGTCAGTGAACATCGGGTTCTTGGTCACCTACCTGACTAAGTCCCTTCTCCCCCAATCGCTCAGTTTGGCTGGGCGGCCCGCTCTAGGAAGAATCCTGGCCATTCACAACTTCTTCCATTTATAGATGATGGAGGCCACTGTGCTTATTGGGACCTTCAATGCTGCAGAAATGTTTCTGTACCCTTCCCCAGATCTGTGCCTCTATACAATCCTGTCTTGGAGGTCTACAGATAATTCAGAATTGGACTTCATGGCTTGGTTTGTGCTCTGACATGCACTGTTAACTGTGGGACCTTATGTAGACAGATGTGTGCCTTTCCAAATCATGTCCAATCAACTGAATTTTCCACACGTAGACTCCAATCAAGTTGTAGAAACATCTCAAGGATGATCCAAGGAAATAGGATGCACCTGAGCTCATTTTTGAGTGTCATGGCAAAGGCTGTGAATACTTATGTACATGTGATTTTTTATTTTTTTATTTTTAATAAATCGCAAAGATTTCAAACAAACTTCTTTTATGTTGTCATTATAGGGCATTGTTTGTAGAATTTTGAGGAAAATAATGAATTTAATCCATTTTGGAATAAGGCTGTAACATAACAAAATGTGGAAAACGTGAAGCGCTATAAATACTTTCCAGATGCACTGTACAGGACAGGGTTATGTTGTGCTAATTGTTGCTTTTTTACATGCATTTCAATGCATTTGTTATTAATTATTATTATAATTTTTAAACAGGATTTACACAGTATAGTGCCGACAGTTTGCACAGCACTTTACAAAGTAAGGGAGGTAGTACAATTACAATACAATTCAATACAAAAGGATTAGGAGGACCCTGCTCCTGAGAGCTTACAATTTAAAGGGAAGGAGCAAACAATACAAAGGGTAATAACTGTGTGGGACTAAGATGGAGAAAGTGAAATTCCAATTATTAGGTAGAGGAGGAATAGGTATTCCTAAAGAGATGTGTTTTTAAGGATCACATGAAGATGGACATAGTGAAGCCTCGTACACACGCATCGAAATTCAGCCGGGAATTTTCGTCCGATGACCGATCTGCCGATTTTCGGCTTGTTAGTATGATGCTTCCGACAACCGACTCCGACTTTTCGGCCGAAAAAATTCTGGTGTGCAGGCTATAAAATTTTTGACCTCTGCCAAAACACATCCGATTTTCGTGCAGTCAGTACAGATTTCGACAGGGAAAAATCTTATGAGCAAGACTGGGCATGCTCAGAGAAGAAAGAACACAAAGAAAGCAAACAAACACATGACATCACTTCTGAAGTAGAATTCTGTCGTGCAGGAAAATTCGTGTGCAGTCTAGGCTCATTCCAACCAACAAAACACCACTCTGGACAAAAGATGGACGACCGGTCGGCGGAAATTCGTTGCGTGTGTACTAGGCTTAAGAGATAGCTGGATGGATTGGGGTAGGGAGAGGCTCTGGAGAAATCCTGAAGACAAGGGATCTAGAGAGTAAGAAGTTTTGGGAGGAGAGTACATTGTAAGCCAGAGAGGACATTATTAGAGTTTAAGCAACAGGCCAGCAGCTGTAGGCGCAGCATAAGCGAAAGGCCTACATGACTGGGTTTGGGAGTATAGACTATATTGAAACAAGGGTTAATAATGATAAGGGCTCAAGAAAAATATAGGACTTACCTTATTGGTGGAGGATGGGGTGGGGCAGGGTGGGGTAGGGTGTGGTCCTAGGGGTCTCTTGGTCGGAGGTGCTGCCTTTAGCATCAGTTAGCAGGGGGACAGTGTAGGACAAGATTCTCCCGCCCCCTTTTTATTGCTTATGCTGCTGGGTTTCCTTTTTATGGAGTAAGATAATGATAGTGTTGTCATTGCAGCAGGCAGAGGTCTCTGGGCTTTTGAAGGCAGGGGTTACATTCTTTGGAAAACAAGGGTCTGGGCCATCTTTGGTATGGGTGTACCTGCCCTAATAAGTGTCTGAAGTAAAATGGCAGTGATTAAGCTGGATGTATCGGGGGGGGGAGGGAGAATGGATAAACGATTGTCCCCGAGCCGGTGTAATTGTGGCTGGGGGCCCTGGTGATGCAAGTTGGTGCCAGATACAGCCGGTTGGTCATTCAAGGGTGCTTTCAAAAATCTTAAGACCTATTAGAAGAGCAGGTAGCTTTAGCAGGCTGTTTATGTTCTGTTATGTTGTTGTTTGATAAAGAATGCAATATGCAATGAAGAGATTTGTTATCTATGGTTGTTTAATAAAAGGGCTGCTATGGCCATTAAAACCCAAATAAAGATGTTTTGGTCTGAATTTATTTAAAGTCGGGTAAAATGGTTGAAGGACAATGGGGTGGTACTTGGGTAGTGTCATGGCAGCCGTAACATGGGCAATACCCCAGTCATAACTATATATCCTTCAATCCTGTTAGAGCTTTCATTTGAATATGAACAGAACAGTAAAGCCTCGTAAACACACGATCAGATTATCGAACGATCTTTTGTCCATTTTTTGTTGCATGATGATGCTAGTCTCATATGGAAAGTGAAGGGGTTACTTTCATATGGAAATTCTCGTACAACAGAATTCAACTTCAGAAGTGATGTCATGTGTTGAATTATTTTGTATGTGTTCTTTCGTTTCTGAGCATGCCTAGTCTTGCTCTTACGATTTTTTTCGGACGAAAACTGTACTAATTAAACGAAAATCGGACATTGTGTTGACGTACAATAAAATGTTAAAGCCTGCACATCCAGTTTTTGTGGTCCAAAAATTTGTAATTGGGTGTCGAAAGTGCCATACTAACATTCCGAAAATCAGTCGGACGAAATTTTACTTCCGATTTTTCTATCCCCTTTAGGGAGTGAAGCTATGGTAAGTATTTGGTGCCGAATAGTAGATGAGTTAAGTGACCCTGTTATTTTACCCTGCAGGGAAAAGGTTAGTGTCACTTTATAAAAAGTCATAACATAATGCATAATGAATTTGTAGTAATTATAAGAAAAAGACATTACACAGCTGCCAATACACTGTCACCAATGAGTAGGCTTGTGATGGGAGTTGTAATTCAGAGTAGGGAGCCTCCTTGCTCCCCAAATGCACCTCACAACCGGTTTATGTATTCCATCTCCATACTGTTGTCACCATTATCTGTGTGAGCTTTAGTATTCTCAATCTGTTCAACAGCCTTCTCAGTTCTTGAATATTCCTCTGACTCTTTTAATGCTGAAGATGTTTTATTCATTTTGGCAAAAGCTTGGTCAATTTCATGAAATGTTTTGTTTTTTGTTTCAGGTAAAACGAAATAGAGGTAGAGGGCACCAACCAAGCAGATCGCAGCAAAGACCACAAAACAGTAATTATCCAAGCTGTCCTATGGAGACAAGAAACACAAGATACCGTAGGTAAGGTGGAATTTTCTAAATCACATATATATTTAACATATTATAGGTTTATTGTAGTCCAGTGTTGGGCACCCATACACATATGATGTACAGCTCTTCAATTTAGAAATTACAATTAAAGAGGTTGTAAACTCCCCATTTTCACTTCAGCTCATTATAATCTGCCTAAAGAAAGCAATCGATAGGTGCCTGGTAGAGTTGAGCGGACACCTGGATGTCCGTGTTCGGCGGGTTCGGCCGAACTTTAAAAAAAAGTCCGGGTCCGTGTCCCGGACTTTTGCCGAACTTTTCCCGGACACCGAACTCCATTGAAGTCAATGGGGACCCGAACTTTCAGGCACTAAAATGGCTCCAAAACACCAATGGAAAGGGCTAGACTGCTGCAAATGGCAGCAAAACGTAGTTAAGAGCATGGCAAGTGCTCTGCAAACAAATGTGGATAGGGAAATAACTTAAAACAACAAAAAAAAAAACAGAAAAATAAAACAATGTTCTTCATCTCTGAAGGACGAGGCCCATATGGAGTAGGAGGGAGGTTGAGGTGGTGGTGGATGTGGCGGTGTCATAGGCGTGCACACAGGGTGTGCCGGATGTGCCTGGGCACACCCTAATCACCTAGGGCACATAGCATTACCGCTCTGTTTGCCAGTGAGGAGATGGGAAAGATCTCCCTCGGACCTGCTCTGCTCTATTTCACTTTGCCAGCAGGGAGAGTAATGTATCGGGGCCATGTACATGTAGGCAAACACATGCATGTGTATTTAAACTTTGGGGTGCACACCCTAATGCAATAGGCTGCGCACACCTATGGGCGGTGTAGGTGGAAGCGGCGGTGGAGGAGGAGTGGACGAGGTAGCCAACACTGCTTCTTTTCACAAATTTTAAATGAGGGTACACCCCAAAAGAGTGAGAAAGAGCAAAAATGGAACAATGGCTGGGTAAGGTCGGTATCCATCGCTATTCTGCACAAGGTACGGAAAAGTCCCGTGGGATCCATGCCTGGTTCATTTTAATGAACGTGAGCTTGTCCACATTGTCTCTGGACAGGCGGCTGCGCTTGTCTGTGATAACGCCCCCAGCCGTGCTAAATACCCGTTCAGATAATACACTGGCTGCAGGGCACGCCAGCACCTCCAAGGTGTAAAGGGCAAGCTCAGGCCATGTGCCCAACTTGGAGACCCAGAAGTTGAAGGGGGCAGACCCCTCATTCAGTACGTCTAGGCGTGTGCACACATACTGCTCCACCATGTTGGTGAAATGCTGTCTCCTGCTAAGACGTTCCATATGAGCTGCTGGTGCTGCTGTTTGTTGTGGCGTGCTGACAAAGCTTTTCCACATTTCGGCCATGCTAACCCTGCCTTCTGAGGTGCTGGCGGTGCCCTGGTTGCGTTGGCGACCTCTTCCATCTCCTCCTCCTCCTCCTCTGCCTTGTGCTTCCACTGTGGCCCCGCTGTCAGGTGGGAATGCCAGCAGCATGGCGTCTACCAGCGTGCGCTTGTACTCGCGCATCTTGCGATCGCGCTCCAGTGAGTGAATTAAGGACGGTACGTTGTCCTTGTAACGGGGATCCAGCAGCGTGGCCACCCAGTAATCAGCACAAGTTAGAATGTGGGCAACTCAGCGGTCGTTGTGGAGACACTGCAGCATGTAATCGCTCATGTGTGCCAGGCTGCCCAGAGGCAACGAAAGGCTGTCCTCTGTGGGAGGTGTATCATCCGTGTCCTCTGTATCCCCCCAGCCACGCACCAGTGATGGCCATGAGCTGGCCTGGGTGCCACCTGTAACGCTCCGGCGTTTTTAGTATAGGCTGGATTTGCAGCTGCAAAATCTCCACTCAGTAGTCATGTAGAGATGTGTTGAATACCAGATCCAACTCTCCAGGACTCATCACCGTGGGCCTGTCAGCTTCAACATACAGATATATACACACTCAATGAGATGTTCCTGGAGTGATAGTATGTATATGATAGTATGAAGGTGATGTGCTGAAGGGACAGGTGTGAACAGTGACAAGGAGGGTAATCACTTAATAGGTTTGTATAGGAGAGTTCAAGATGGTATTTAGGAATGCAGATAGGTTAGTATCGAGTATGCTAACAGGTGGTGAGGACAGCAGATGACAAATATAGGATAGACTAACCCAGTGCAAGGATAGATAGTAGTAGACAGGAGAGCTAGCAATCTATGCAGCAGTGCAGATGATAGATGGTAGTAGGCTCAAGAGCTAGCAATCTATGTAACAGTGCAGATGATAGAATAGTATGGATAGGTAGTAACAGTCCTTAATGTGCATAGGTAGATAGTGCAATAAGGTTATGGAGGGTTCCCCTGCGGGGTACTTATCACTTGTAATGTTAGTAGTTTAGAGAGGTCCAGTAGATAAGGAATGATCCGGTAGCGAGATACAGGGATCAGTAGCGAGGTTCCGGTCTGCTCCAGGTAAAGGGAATAGCTGGAGGTTCCGATCGAGAGACAGGCTTGAAAGCATGTGGATAACAAGGCAGGTTGAACGAACAATGTGAGTGAGACCGCCGGCGGTTGAAATAGCCGCTCTGCGGCTCTCAGCAGTGACATCATTGTTCTTAAAGGTATATGCGTACCACCTGAAGAGAAAGGTGGGACGCATTACAGAGA
The DNA here is from genome assembly GCF_965119305.1 of Pelophylax lessonae. Taxonomy (NCBI): domain Eukaryota; kingdom Metazoa; phylum Chordata; class Amphibia; order Anura; family Ranidae; genus Pelophylax; species Pelophylax lessonae. The sequence goes on along the minus strand of NC_138768.1, from coordinate 791,299,029 downwards.
AAGTGGTGATTAAGGGTACCGGAGGTACCAGAATCTTACACCACCCTGCTGTGAACATGCTTCCATCTCCTCCTCCAGCTCCCCCTCCTCATCCTCCTCATCCTCCAGAACTGTGCCCCTGCTGGACAATTGTGTCCCTGGCGTTTGTGTGTGCAGGAACCCACCCTCGGAGCCCCTTGCGAATGACTGCCCTGAAAGCCTTGGAAATGTTACCTCTTCATCCTCCTCCTCCTCCTCATCCTGTGCCACATCCTCTTCCATCATCGCCCGAATTGTTTTTTCAAGGAGGCATAGAAGTGGGATAGTTAAGCTGAGAACGGAGTCATCGGCACTGGCCATGTTGGTGGAGTACTCAAAACAGGGCAACAAGGCACACAGGTCTCGCATGGAGGCCCAGTTATTGGTGGTGAAGTGGTGCTGTTCCGCAGAGCGACTCACGCGTGCGTGCTGCAGCTGAAACTCCACTATGGCCTGCTGCTGCTCGCACAGTCTTTGCAGCATGTGCAAGGTGGAGATCCACATATGAGGCGGTGAGCGGGAAGGCCGAAGTTACGCTGCAGCGCTGACAGGCGAGCAGCAGCAGGGTGAGAACGCCGAAAGTGCGCACAGACGGCCCGCACTTTTTGCAGCAGCTCTGACATATCGGGACAGCTCTGACATTCAGCACATGCGCCAGGCAAGGGATGTGCGTCAAACCGGCTAGGCCCAGAGCTGCTATGAGATTTCGCCCGTTATCGCACACCACCAGGCCGGGCTTGAGGCTCGCTGGCAGCAACCACTCATTTGTCTGCTGTTCCATGCTCCTCCACAACTCCTGCGCGGTGTGTGGTTTGTCCCCCAAACAGGCAAGTTTTAAAACTGCCTGCTGTCATTTACCCCTGGCCGTGCTGAAGTTGGTGGTGAAGGTGTTACGCTGTCCGGATGAGGAGGCGGTAGAGGATGAGGAAGCGGAGTAGGAGGAGTTAGGAACAGGAGGCAAACTGAAGCGCCCTGCAATCCTCGGTGGTGGAAGGACATGCGCCAAATTGCTATCCGCCTCAGGCCCATCCGCCACTGCATTTACCCAGTATGCCGTTAGGGAGATATAACGCCCCTGACCGTGCTTACTGGTCCACGTATCGGTAGTTAGGTGGACCTTGCCAGAGATGGCGTTGCGCAGTGCACACCTGATTTTTTCCCCCACTTGGTTGTGCAGGGAAGGGATGGCTTGCCTGGAAAAGTAGTGGCGGCTGGGCACGACGTACTGTGGGGCAGCCACCGACATAAGGTTTTTAAAACTGTGCGTCTCCACCAGACGGAATGACAGCATTTCAAAGGCCAATAATTGTGAAATGCTGGCATTCAGGGCCAGGGATCGCGGGTGGGTAGGGGGGTACTTCCTCTTCCTCTCAAGTGTTTGGGAGATGGAAAGCTGAACGCTTCCACAGGACATTGTGGAGATGGTTGGTGACCCAGGTGGTGGTGTTGCTGACAGATCCTCTGTTTGCGGGGTGGCAGGTGCTGGTATCACTACAGATGTGGCTGGAGCGGCCGAGACTGCAGCAGAAGAGGAAGCAGGATGAGCCAGAGACGTTTCTTGGTTTTGAAGGTGTCTACTCCACTGCAGCTTGTGCTTTGCACTTAGATGCCTGATCATGCAGGTTGTGCTCAGGTTGAGAAGGTTTATGCCTCGCTTCAGGCACTGATTGCACAGGGTGCAAACCACTCGTGTCCTGTCATCAGCACATTTTCTAAAGAACTTCCACGCTAGAGAACTCCTTTGAGCTGACTTTGGTGCGCTTGTTCCCTTGCTGCGTTGGGCAGTAGCGGGCGTAGTGTCTAGGGCACGGCCGCTCCACTTCTGCACCCTGCTCCCTCTTCTGCTGTGCTGGTGGCTCTGTGCGACCACCGCCTCTTCCTCCAAACTACTCAGGTCACCTGCATGATGTTCATTCCATGTGGGGTCGGGGACCTCATCGTCCTCCACATCATCTTCCACCCAGTCTTCACCCCTGCCCTCCTTGTCGGTCTCCACAATGCTGAACGCCGCAGCAGTTGGCACCTGCGTTTCGTCATCATCGGAGACGTGCTGCGATGGTCCTTGCATGTACTCATCTTGAGAAATAAGTGGTTGGGCATCGCTGCACTCAATCTCTTCAACTTCTGGGGCAGGGCTAGGTGGATGGCCCTGGGAAACCCTGATGACAGAGTCCTCAAAAAGAACAAGAGACTGCTGTATGGATTGGGGCTCAGACTGCTTGCCTGATTTCCAAGGGGGTGAGGTGAAAGACGGTTGGACATTGGCTGCAGGTGCCAACTCTGACCTTTCTGCAGTAGACTGGATGGGAGACAATGTGAAGGAACTGGAGGCACTGTCAGCAACCCAATCTACTATCGCCTGTACTTCTTCAGGCCTCATCACGTCTAGAGGCGCATTATGCCCTACCAAATACTGCTGCAGGTTCTGTCGCCTACTAACACTTGTGGAAAGTGTTTCACTTGTGTGTGTAGCTGGCACAGATCGACCACGTCCTCTCCTTGCAACAGGAGCTCTACCAGCAGCACCATGACCCAGGCCACGGCCCCTATTTGACGGTCTCCTCATATTTCTGTAATTTATGATCTTGCCCTAGAAAGGTGTTTATTGAATAGTGGAACAAAACAACAACAGTATCACACGGGTGTATCTGACAGTCAAATATGCAAACTTTGCCGCAATTTAATGTTTTTTACCCCAAAAGGGTGTATATTGAATAGCGGAATTGGAAAAAGGATAAAAAAACGGTGTATCTCACACGTACAAACAGAGACTAGGCCCCGATTAAATTTTTTTGTACCCTAAAGGGAGGATGAGGAAGAGGAGTAGGAGGAGTTGGGAACAGGAGGCAAACTGAAGTGCCCTGCAATCCTTGGCGGTGGAAGGAGATGCGCCAAACAAATTTAAAAGGTGTATCTCACACGTACCGATACAGACTATGCCGTAATTTAATTTTCTTACACTCCAAAAGGGTGTATATTGAATAGCGGAATAGGAAAAATGTTATAATACGGTGTATCTCACACGTACAAACACAGACTAGGCCCCGATTACAATTTTTTGTACCCTAAAGGCAGGATGAGGAAGAGGAGTAGGAGGAGTTGGGAACAGGAGCCAAACTGAAGCGCCCTGCAATCCTCGGCGGTAGAAGGAGATGCGCCAAACAAATTTAAAAAGGCGTATCTCGTATACGCGTGTAACGGTAAAGACTATCCCGCAATTTAATTTTTTACACTCAAACAGGGTGTATATTGAATAGCGGAATAGGACAAATTTTACAAAACGGTGTATCTCACACGTACAAACACAATCTAGGCCCCGATTACAATTTTTTGTACCCTAAAGGCAGGATGAGGAGTAGGAGGAGTTCGGAACAGGCAGGAGGCAGACTGAAGCACCCTCAAATCCTCGGCAGTATGAGATGCGCCCCAAAAATTGGAAAGGTGTATCTCACACGTACCGACACAGACTATCCCGCAATTTAATTGTTTATACCCAAAGGTTTTGATTAAATAGCGGAATAGAAAATATGATCAATATGAGGAGTAGGAGGAGTATGGAACAGGCAGCACCCTCAAATCTTCAGAAGTATGAGATGAACCCCAAAAACCCCAAATATCATTCAGCTCTGCTGCAGGCCACAATTTAATTTTTTTTAACCCAAGGCTGTATATTGAATAGTGGAATAGAAAAAAAGTGTATGCTTTTTGAAACCACTCAATATTAGCACATGTGAACTGAACACAGCAGTGTATGATCAGTCATACATCAGAAAAATGCTGCACACAGTGCCTGATAGAAAAATACTTTTCTCCCTCCTCCTCAGTGGGCAAAAAAGATTGTGTTCACTGCACCCCAAAAAGATTGTGTTCACTGCACCCCAAAAAGATTGTGTTCACTGTACCCCAAAAAGATTGTGTTCACTGCACCCCAAAAAGATTGTGTTCACTGCAGCCCACACACAGCAAAATGGATGTGGACCACTGACACCTGCCTATCTCTTATCCCACACCACACAGCAATATCGATTGTAGTTTGTAGAACACACTGTCTGACCCTAAAAATCAGCAGACTCTGTCCCTAAAAGGATTGATAAGATCGTAGATCAGGTGACTGCAAACCCCCCCCCCCCCCACACAGCAATATCGATTGTAGTTTGTAGAATGCACTGTCTGACCCTAAAAATCAGCAGACTCAGTCCCTAAAAGGATTAATAAGATCGTAGATCGGTCACTGCAAACCCCACCCCACACAGCAATATCGATTGTAGTTTGTAGAACACACTGACCCTAAAAATCAGCAGACTCTCTCCCTAAAATGCCTACAACTCGCCCTGCCTAACACACTCCGACCTGTCCCTCAATTCTATCCGGACACAAATGTTTTTTTTTCCTGTCTGTCCCTAATCAGAAGCCAGCACCCCAAAAAGATTGTGTTCACTGTACCCCAAAAAGATTGTGTTCACTGCACCCCAAAAAGATTGTGTTCACTGCAGCCCACACACAGCAAAATGGATGTGGACCACTGACACCTGCCTATCTCCTATCCCACACCACACAGCAATATCGATTGTAGTTTGTAGAACACACTGTCTGACCCTAAAAATCAGCAGACTCTGTCCCTAAAAGGATTGATAAGATCGTAGATCGGGTGACTGCAACCCCCCCCCCCCCCACACAGCAATATCGATTGTAGTTTGTAGAACACACTGTCTGACCCTAAAAATCAGCAGACTCTGTCCCTAAAAGGATTGCTAAGATCGTAGATCGGTCACTGCAAACCCCACCCCACACAGCAATATCGATTGTAGTTTGTAGAACGCACTGTCTGACCCTAAAAATCAGCAGACTCTGTCCCTAAAAGGATTGCTAAGATCGTAGATCGGTCACTGCAAACCCCACCCCACACAGCAATATCGATTGTAGTTTGTAGAACACACTGACCCTAAAAATCTGCAGACTCTCTCCCTAAAATGCCTACAACTCGCCCTGCCTAACACACTCTGACCCGTCCCTCAATTCTATCCGGACACAAATGTTTTTTTTTTCCTGTCTGTCCCTAATCAGCAGCCAGCACGTTGATGTGTGCTCTCTCCCTGAACTAAACAGCAGAATGACGCCGCAGCGGCGCTGCCTCGAACTTACAAAGACTTGGTCACATGCTTCAGACGGCCAATCACAGCTACTGATACATTTGTAGGCATGGCTGGGATGGCTTAGGCACACCAGTTAAACGCTTGTTGATTGGCTGTTGAAAGCCCGCCATGAAAAGCGCGCCAAAGCATGCAAAACCCAGAAATAAAACGACCGAACACGGATTTTTACCCGAATATACAGTAAAGTTTTCGGGTCCGTGTTCGGGTAACAAAAATCCAATTATTCGGTACGAACACGAATAATACAGTCCGTGTTCGCTCAACCCTAGTGCCTGGAAAAGATTTCTTACTTCTAAAATCTTCCTGTAATCCTTCCTGTAATATTTGATGATGTCTTTGGCGCATGCCCAGTGTGTTTTTCAATCCACGGCACGATATGTGTGCCGTTTCATTAACAAAGGAAATGCCTGGCTCTCCCTGTATGTCTCGTTCAATACTTTTATTGAGTTTTATAAAACAGCCATAAAGCAAGTTACAAAACAAAAACCGAAGTAGAAATACTGTTATTGTTGCAGAAGTATTATAAATGTTATACCGTATAGTGAAGTTTGCACAAAAGGAAGGAAAAAAAGAAAAAGGTAGAACTATTAATATGATATTCTGAGATATTAAGATTTTGAGAAGGTATTCAGAACATGGCTGTGGGAAAAAAAAAAGGAAAAGGAAGAAGTCAGCAGGGTGTGGGTAGGGTAAAGTGGGTAAAGGAGAGGGCATCGAGAATAGAACTTGTACCACAAAAGTTAATACAAAGTAAATAAAATATAAGTCTTAACTACCAAGCATTCAGAACCTGTTCCTCAAAACCCGGCTCCCTGTATGTCTCAAACCGGCACAGCTAAGTCTCGCGATTAGCTGTGCCTTTCTCCCCAGCTTCCTGCTTCCTCATCTCACAGGGGAGGGGGAGTGAACAAGTGAGAGAACACAAGGGGAGGGGGAGTGAGTGAAAAAACGGCAGCCTTACAATACAGTGAGAGCCAATATTACACAGAGAGTTTTCATTACAATTAAAAAGGAATGCAAGGAATGCAGTAACGGCGGAAATGACGGCCGCAGGGGGAGCATAAACCAGGAGATGACATGGCGCGGCCGAGACCAGGAAGAAAGATAAAGTTTAACTTTTGAAATAAAGGTATTTTTAGATGGTTATGATGTAAATATTTTATGTGTAATATATTTATATTGCATGTCCTTTTAATGCATTGTAAAAGTTTGATTTTTATAGCTGAGTTTACTTCCTATTTAATCAAAACAGCAGAAGCTTAAAGCGTAACTCCACTTTTGTTGAGAAAAAACATTCCCCTCTGGGTGATCTCTGTACACTACAAGGATTTTAAAGTGGAGTTCCACCCTAATTTTATACTTACCTCCATCTTCTCGCTCCGGGTCACCTGAAAAACAAATGGATAATCGCAATTTTTTTTTTTTTTTACTTACCTTGTAGAGAAAATATACTCACCTTACTTCCTTCTTCCTCCCCTCGGCGGCCACGGCGATTCGTCACTTCCTGGCTTTTGCAATGATTCCTGGGAGCTGAACGTCATCGCTCCCAGGAATCATTGCGCCTGCAACGGCCCCGACGTCAGTTCCGGCACGCGCGCGTCATTCCCTTCTAAACAGCTTCTGGGCATGCCCAGAAGCTGTGGAGGGATGACGCGCGCGCACAGGAAGAGGACGCCGAAGAGGATCGCGCTGGCTTCAAGCTGCCCACACCTGAGATGGCAGCGCTGGAGAATACTTTTTCAAGGTAAGTATTTCTCCTAAAAGGTAAGTGCAACCCGGGACAGATCAGAGGCTAGCCATTGTGGAATGCACTAGCCCTGACTGTCCTGGGGGTATTTTTTTTAAAAAACTATCCCCTGGGTGGAACTCCGCTTTAACAAAGGTTGTTGCAGATTCCTATCTTTTGTTATTCTGAAGTCTAATGGGAGTGGTTTCATAATTATCAACCAGCTGTGGCAGCTGCAGAGCACTAATGAGGAAAGCTGCTGGGTCTGCATCCCTTTAGATATGTTCCTATTGGGAGTATCTCAGCAAAAATGACATATTTGTTCCAGGGGATGCCAGAAATCTGACTTATTTACGTATTTTAGGCAGATTTCTGAGAAAATTGGTGAGCCAATCACACAAGCAGGAAATTATGTTTCTGGGGTGTGGCCAGTATACATTCTGTGTACAGAACAGCTCCAGGTAGCCATATTGCATTGCATGTTAGAGGTCCCTCCCCTGTCACCTTTTTTTTCCCTGGTGTCAGGAAAATAAGTCAGAAGTAAATCATGCTGATAGCAGAGGTAGGAGGCAGCAGACAGAAATGACACTACAGTAAGTGTTACGACACCCCAAAGTATGAAAGGGGTTACAGTCGTCTAGGATAATCCACTCCCAAACACCCGGACAGCTATCGACCACTCCAATCCGCCATACATGAAGCACATCAATAATTCCCCCCCAAGTACGAGACAAGGCTCTGTAGTGAGGTTTGATCAAGAGTAACTCTCTTCTCTTTTATTGCAAGAAACACACACTTATATATACTTTGAGAATACCACATGAACAATGACTGTGTAATTATAGCCAGGTGAGCTCATTAACATGCTTATCAATAGTCTCAGACTCTATTAACATACTGTCCTATTTTAGACAAAAGCACTGAGTTAATCAGTAGACATTCTTTAGGAGGGGGCTGCTGGAAGCAATCCCCCCCTCAATCTGCAGCTAATACCCATTGAATTTGCAGACATAGTGACAACCTCTTTAAAGGAATTTGGAGCGTAGCAGCTAAAACATAGGGGAACAAAGTCTTTTAAAGCCTGGTCCATAGTCCAAAGGCAGCAGGCGGGCAACCAGGCTCCTCCAATGCAATGGGGCAAGATTGGTCTCGTCACATCTCTCCCCCTTTCCAAAAAGACTAACAGGGTACCTGACCTCCTGCCGGTCAGTGCCCTCGTTAGTCCAGCAGCCCACCCACAAAGCAGAAAACACAGTACAGCCCACCCACAATAAATGGTCACTACACCTGGGTAGAGGAGAAATTTGTCCATGTCCAGGTGCCTCACCTTGGCTGTGTGGGAGACTGGCAGACTGCCTTGGTGGGTTGCTGAGTGGGCAGAGACCAGCGGTACTCTGCCCTGGTGCCAGCGCTACCACAGAAGTAGCCTGGTTGGAGACGGGTTGTTGGAGGGGGAGACCGACTGTCTCCCCTTTAGATACACCACCATGCTGCTGTGGCGGAAGACCGACTGTCTTCCCTTTGGCTAAACAGCCCTGTTGCTGGGGGTCAGGACCGACTGTCCCTACCCCCTGTGCTGTGAGTGCAGAGACCACGGTCCCATCTGCACTGTTGGGGGGCTTACTGTCTCCCCCTGGTATGTTAAGCTGCTGCTGTGGGATGGAGACTGGGCTCCCAATTCCCAATAGCTCAATCTGCCACTGGGGGACAGGACCAACCGTGTCTGCCCCCTGTAAGTCAATCGGCCGCTGAGGGATGGAGACTGCGCTCCCAATTCCCTGGATATCACTCTGCCAATGGGGAGAGGGGGGAAACAAGCTCCTCTCCCAAATATACTTCCAGCCCCTGGGGAGGAAGACCGACTGTCTCTGCTCCCAATACAGTGTCCTGTTGCTGAGGAAAGGAGACTGGGCTCTCTGTTTCCTGCAGGACACTCTGCTGCTGTGGGATGGAGACTGAGCTCCCAATTCCCAACAAATCAATCTGCTGCTGGGCGACAGGACTGACTGTCTCTGCCCCCTGTAACTCAGCCTGCCGCTGGAGAATGGAGACTGGGCTCCCAATTCCCAATAAATCAGGCTGCCGCTGGGGAATGGAGACTGGGTTCTCCTCTTCCCTTAACTGTACCTGCCGCTGGAGTTCCTCCCAACGTGCCAGCTGGCCCTCTCTCTCTGCCCTGTCTAGCAGAGTCCCGAACACTAAGTTCTTCGCGAACCGCTTGGATCTCTCCAGTGGATTGGGTCCGAAGAAGCTCATCCGTAACCACATCATACGGTCATATTCTTTCAGAGAATATCTGTACTCCACTGCTGGTTCCATGCTGGTGCTGTCAGGGTCGCTGTACTGGGACATGCGTTGCCCTCAATTGTAAAATCCAGAGCAATGGTGTCCCCTGTAGCTGTCCTTCTGGCTGTAGGATCGATCCCGTCGCTTGCCACCAATTGTTACGACACCCCAAAGTATGAAAGGGGTTACAGTCGTCTAGGATAATCCACTCCCAAACACCCGGACAGCTATCGACCACTCCAATCCGCCATACATGAAGCACATCAATAATTCCCCCCCAAGTACAAGACAAGGCTCTGTAGTGAGGTTTGATCAAGAGTAACTCTCTTCTCTTTTTTTGCAAGAAACACACACTTATATATACTTTGAGAATACCACATGAACAATGACTGTGTAATTATAGCCAGGTGAGCTCATTAACATGCTTATCAATAGTCTCAGACTCTATTAACATACTGTCCTATTTTAGACAAAAGCACTGAGTTAATCAGTAGACATTCTTTAGGAGGGGGCTGCTGGAAGCAATCCCCCCCTCAATCTGCAGCTAATACCCATTGAATTTGCAGACATAGTGACAACCTCTTTAAAGGAATTTGGAGCGTAGCAGCTAAAACATAGGGGAACAAAGTCTTTTAAAGCCTGGTCCATAGTCCAAAGGCAGCAGGCGGGCAACCAGGCTCCTCCAATGCAATGGGGCAAGATTGGTCTCGTCACAGTAAGTAATCTGGATTGAGACAAGTACACACTATAGAGAGATATGCTTTGTTCATGTTTCATGTCTGAGGTTTACAGCCACTTTAAGGCAAAACAAACAGCCTATTTGCCTTTAGTAAATGAACCTCATAATCTTAAAAGCAAAAATCTATTAACCTCCTCCCATCCGCGCTACAGCCGGACTCACATTTTCGGGAGGGCGTTTTTAAACGTTTTTCAAATTTAAAAATTTCATATGGGTACAGTGTAGCATGACCGCGCAATTGTCATTCAAAGTGTGAGAGCACTGAAAGCTAAAAATTGGTCTGGATGGGAAGGGGGTATAAGTGCACAGAAGGCAAGTAGTTAAACATCTCACTGGATTTTACTGTGACCACCAAACCACAATTTCTCCAGCTGTGGTGAATACCTGTGTGGTACTTCTGGCAGGTTTAATGAGTATACTGTATGCTGTATGTCAGTTAAAGTAAATTCAAATACATATTTTAAGTGCAATAAATATATACAGATCTTAGTATTTTTTTTCATTACTTATTTAAAGCATACAATACACAGACCTCTAAACCGAGGTACATAGGGTAATCATCTGTTTTCAGAAGGTTCCATGGCTTTAAGGAGGGTTTTTTATTTACTATTGGTAGAAAAGAAGAATACAGCAAATGAGAAAACCTTAATAAAGACAGAGAAATCTAAAAAAAATTTGTGTTTTTTTTTTTATTTAGTAATAAAAAGTTAAATTTAAATCAATCTATCTATCTATCTATCTATCTATCTATCTATCTATCTATCTATCTATCTATCTATCTATCTATCTATCTATCTATCTATCTATCTATCTATCTATCTATCTATCTATCTATCTATCTATCTATCTATCTATCTATCTATCTATCTATCTATCTATCTATCTATCTATCTATCTATCTATCTATCTATCTATCTATCTATCTATCTATCTATCTATCTATCTATCTATCTATCTATCTATCTCTATATAAAATAACCCTTTAGGACTGTTCTAATATATTTTTTATGCCGCAGTTCCTTCACTTTCTACTCTAAAAATATAAAACAAATTTATATTAAAACAAAAAACAATTTGACCCCATCACCTGCCTGCTAACAATTTTACTATTGTAAAATAAATTTGGCAGAGAGAATGGCAAACATTAGAATAAATAATCGCAGAGGTCATTAGAACAGTGTCTTGAGACAATAATTAACATGACAGCGCCTCGAGGAATCTTTGAAACAATTCTATGCAATACATAAATATCAAATAAATTGCTCTTGCACAGAGGGTCACAAGTGTTACTAGGAGGTTATGGAAGGACATCAATGTTTATTGCCCAGGGCTCAAAGTGTACCCTCGGAAACAATGACAAATCCTACAAACATTCGGATTGTAAATATTGCACAAATTTTACTGGTAGCCATTTCATTATCATGAAACAGAGCTATACAGTATACTGTACGGGTTCTTCTACTAAAGCAGCCCATACATGTATGGCTCCCTGCAGAGAAATGGAAAAGCATAGCATAACCCTGGATTAATCAAACAATCACTGTGAAATCTTATTAGTGCAAAGTGAGCATGATATAATATGAAATAATAAAGTGTGTCAAAATAATGTACTGATAATAATGTGAATCAAATTTATCATTATTATTAACAAAGTGAAGCAGCTGGTTTGAAAGCCATAATAGGCCAAAATAAGTGAAAACTATATATTGCTATAAAATAAACCGCGTTCTCAATCACTATTTATTATGTGCTAATAAAGTATAGATAGGTAATTTGTCCATCAACACCAAAGTGCTTCAAAATGGTGACATATCTGTGAATATTTCAGCTCTGTAAATATGGGCAGGTGTGGTGGGAAGGTAAGGGAATGGGGAAGGGAGAAAGGGAGGGGGAAAGGGAAGAGAAAATGGGGGTTATTGTACCAAACCTGGATATGGGGATTTGAATGTGCCCAGACAAAAATGAAAAACAGATAAAACAAGATTATTACATTCCTTTACCTTCCCACCACACCTGGCCATATTTGCATAGTTCCTATATTTTGAGGGGACGGTGCCAGTATTTAATAGACAGTTTTTCTCTCCATCCAATTTTTGAATATTCCAACTCCTCCAAGGAACCATGACTTGAGCAGTGATAAGTGATCTTCCACCACTGATAAATGATCTTGACACTTACAAGATTGTTAATACAAGGAAGCTAATCGCACAGCAGGGTCCCTGTTCCGCGTCCCACCTGCGTTCCAAAGTAGAGGAAATGATGTGTCACGTTGTAATTACGCAAGGGTAATTTCCTCTACTATGGAACGCAGAATGGCGTCCCTGCTGTACGATACGCTTTCTTATATTACCGATCTTGTATTCATTATGTGCTATTTTTCAAATGGAGAATACTATACTATGAAGGGCCCTTTATTCTTCTTTACATTTTATGGCATAAATCCTGGAGTCCAACTGGATTAGTGGTACTAGTGGAGATCATCTATTGGCATGAGGGAGACCTCATTGGTTGGATATGCGTTTAAAATGTTTTACTTCTGGTAAGTAGGTATTTCATTTAAGAAAAAACTGCTTGGTTCCACTCTGTATTGACAAAATGTGGTATCTATCCAAAAGAGGTAAATATAGAAAAATCCAAAATGGGATTGGCAATTGGGGAAGGGACGTCCCTTCACCGATTGCCAATCCTGTTTGGGATTTTTTCTATAGTCAGGTTTTTCATTTATCGGTGGTGGAAGATCACTTATCACTGCTCACGGTTCCTTGGAGGAGTTGGAATATTCACAAATACGTCACCATTTTGAAGCACTTTGGTGTTGATGGACAATTTACCTACTTATAGATTAGCACATTAACCACTTGCCAACCGCCGCAAGTACATATAATGCGGCAGTCAGCCCCTTATAGGCAAAGTGACGTATGGGTACGTCACTAGCCTGTGAGGCTCTGGGGAGCGAGCGCGCGCCGCCGGAGGCGCGCTCCCGCTCGGTCACGGACCCCCCGCGTGTGTGCCCGGCGGACCCGACCACAATCGTGACAGCGGAAGAAAGGCAGACGGCTGATGTAAACAAGCCTCCTGTCATTCTCCCCTGTGTAGGAATAGTGATCATACGGTTCTACTATGTAGGACCGTTGATCACTGTTCCTACAGCCCCAGCCACAGCCAATCACAGTTAGAATCACACCACCCCTCCCTCTCAAAAAAAGTTAACCCCTTCACTACCAGTGTCATTTTACAGTAACAGTGCATATGTATAGCACTGATTACTGTAGAAATGTCACTGGTAACCCCAAAAGTGTCAAAAATGTCAGTCAAGGGTGCGATCTTGTTATTTTTGCAAAATTGATGCTCTTTTTTTGTTTATAGCGCATGATCGAAAAATCGCACAAGTGATCAAATACCACCAAAAGAAAGCTCTGTTTATGGGAAAAAAAGGACGTCAAATTCATTTAGGTACAGCGTCGCATGACCGCGCAATAGTCCGTTAAAATCACGCAGTGCCGAATCGCAAAATACCCCCTGGTCAGGAAGGGGGTAAAATCTTCCGGGGCTTAAGTGGTTAAGTTGAAAGTGACCTCATATTATATGGTTTTGGTAATTCTAAAAAAAATTGTATTATATTTGACCAGCCAAAGTGTAGTAACACAAAGTAGACAATCACAAATAATTTTGTTATGGTCTGGTCAGATAAAGCTAAAGGCCGATCTCCAAGCTGTATGTTCATTGCATTCACATCCCAGGTTTCATGCTTTCAAAGAGACCCTGTCACTAGGCCATTCATTTCAAACAAAAATTTTCTCATACGGTTATATGTGTGTTTAATGTTTTATCCATGTTATTTACCTGTAAAAATTCTACCTGGTATAGACATCCAAAAGCCCTTCTGTTTGATGCTGCTGCCTTGGGCTTGATATCAGCAGACCCAGCAAGCTCAGAATTGTCACTCAAGTGACACTCTATAGTATTTTCTTTCAATCCTCCCTCAGCAGCTTCTGAAAAGCTTTTGTAGGTGGGGGGGGGGGGGGTGGAGGAGCTGGGTCAGCACAGACAGCAATTATACATTCCCAGAGGAGGAGAGGGCTATAACATTTAAAGAGATGTGCTATGAAAGTCAATTTATCTAGCACATTATCAAATAAAAATAAAAAAATGTAATGCAGGTAGGCTTTTTAAATACTTGATTTTTCTGTGTTTTTACTTGCATTTATTTATTTGTTGACAGGGTCTCTTTAAGGTAAATGTTTAAGGTGTTCTGATGAGCAATGACCTTCTCTTATTTGCTTCCTTTTGACCTGTTAGATGTTTTGTTGAATCTGTTTAATAAGTGCAAGAATATCCGGTGATCCTTCCAGAAATCTTGTTATCTGATAACTTCCTGTGCTCTTTGCCTGTGCTGCAATTGTATCCGTTTCCAGCTTTTCTCTGTGGACTTCTATACTCCTGTCATGTTCTTGTACAATCAACACCTGTCTTGACACATTTAATGACAATGCAACAAATGTCAAGTTCTGTTCCCAACATTTATATAAACTGAGGTAGCCACTTGGATGAGCCCTTTAAATGTTAACATTACAGAACAAGTCTAGCTGAATGTGACTCTCTTACTAACTTGATACCTTGTAATCTATTTACTCTGAAGCCTTTATATCCTTTTACAATGCTTTGTCAGGCTTTATATACTTTTCTCTTTATTGCTTCTAGTTTGTATGTTGTTCATTTGCCCCTGAGCGCATATACAGAAAAGTGTAGAAGATGGCTAGAAACCACCTGCCACATGCCTGCAGACAACCAAGGGTCCATGGACCACACTTAATCTACAGGGACCCATCATGAGAGATTATCAGTGTAAAGGAGTAATGTGCAGATCTCATGCTGGACACATGGACCATGGAGGAACTAACAATGGGGCAGGCATGAACACTTCCAAGCATTTACCATTGCAACATCTCCCTTTTCTCTGCAGAAAACAATGTTTAACTATACATGCTCCACCAAGGTCAAGTCATCGAGAAAAGTAGCTACAGTTCTTGGAGACATTGCACTTGAGCAGGGATGGAAAATTATATAAACAAGAGTCTTTAAGGTGTGAGCATTTTTGGTCTGTAAGCAGGGCTGGTGCAAGGATTTTTGATACCCTAGGCGAAACCTAATTTTTCCGCCTCCCTTGGCTTCACCCCTGACTCCACCCCCTTTGCCATGCCCACATATACCCCACTTTTTTAATGACTGCTACCATTAGCTTGGTTGGACCGATGCCACGAGGGATTAAAAGGTACATTTTAACCCTTTAATCCCAGCAGAGAGGGCACTGTGGTATGCATTCCTTCACTTTTTCACTATAGGTTCAGAATTACACGTTTATATTTCTGACCCTATAGTGTTCTTTAATAGCATTGGCACACTCTGTGAGTGCCAATGACATTATAATTAAATATAATTAATTTAATGATTAAAATTAAATAAATCCAGAGAGGGTATTGGGGATGAGAGGGGGGGGGGGGTGAGAGGGGGGAGGGGGATTGGGGATGAGAGAGAGAAAGGGGGGATTGGGGTGGGAGAGAGAGAGAGGGGGGATTGGAGATGAGAGAGAGAGAGAGAGAGAGAGAGAGAGAGAGAGAGAGGGGATTGGGGATGAAAGAAAGGGAGGGGGATTGGGGATAAGAGAGGGAGGGGATTGGGGATAAGAAATTGAAAGAGGGGATTGGGGATGAGAGAGAGAGGATTAGGGATGAGGGTGAGAGAGGGGATTGGGGAATAGGTTGGGCATGAGAGAGAGGGGGGATATGGATGAGAGAGGGAGAGAGAGAGAGAGAGGGGGGATTGGGGATTAGATTTTGAATGAGAGAGAAAGAGAAGGGATTGAAGATGAAAGAGAGAGAGGGGGGGATGGGATTAGGGATGAGAGAGAGAGGGGGGATTGGGGTCGAGAGAGAGAGAAAGGGGATCAGGGATAAGAGAGAGGGGATTGGAGAAGAGAGAGAAAGGGGGGATTGGGCATGAGAAAGAGAGGATTGGGAATGAGAAAGAGAGGGGATTGGGGATGGGATTGTCAATGAGAGAGAGAGAGAAAGAGAAAGAGAAAGAGAGGGGGGATTGGGGATGAGAGAAAGAGAGGGGGGGTTGGGGATGAGAGAGAGAGAGGGAATTAGGGATGGGAGAGTGAAAGAGGGGATTGGGAATGAGAGAGTGAAAGAGGGGATTAGGGATGAGAGAGGGGATTGGGGATGGGATTGGGCATGAGAGAGAGGGGGGATTGGGGATGAGAGAGAGGGGGGGTTTGGGGATGAGAGAGAGAGAGAAAGAGAGAGAAAGAGGGGGGGGTTGGGGATGAGAGAGAGAGGAGGGGGATTGGGGATGAGAGATAAAGGGGGGATTGGGGATAAGATAGAGAGGGAATTAAGGATGAGAGAGAGGGGGGATTGGGGATGAAAGGAGCTAGGAGTGGAGAGGAAGTTGGAGGAATCCAGCCCCTGGGTGGCGCTGCCACGTTGGCACTGCTGCGCCTGCTGTTCCTCACCTCTCGGGTGGCCAGGAAGCTCTTCTCCCTGCTCCCGCAACCACCTGTCCCGGACTCCCCACGACAAGAGGGTCAGCCCTGATTCCCCCATCTGATCTGTGCTCTAGGCTGGCACCTACCTTGCCTATAGGTAGGGATGGGCTCTATGTTCGAGTCGAACCTAAGTTCAACTCGAATATGAGCTGTTCGTGTTTTAGCTGAACACACAAACAAATGGGGGGCTCAGCAGGAAATTTGCAGGCCGATGAGTGCCCCATAATGCACTGCGCTGTTGCAGTGCATTGATTGCTGATGATTGGCAAAAGCATGCACCTGACCTGCACGCTTTGGCCAATCACAGCACAATGTCCTGTCAGAGCCATGATTGGCCAAAGGCAGGGTGCCTTTAGCCAATCATGGCTCAGGTTCTAAGTCCACGCCCCACACTATATAAGGCTGCTGCCTACACGGCAGCTGTGTATAGTGTGTTACATTAGAAGTTAGGCAGGTAGTTAGTGGATAGTGTGTTGAGTAAGGTTAGTGCAGTCAGTGTAGTGTACAGGCATACCCCACTTTTAAAATGCATGGATATGTTGTAGTCCTGGGTCCCCTCTCATAGCTCCCCAAGTTTTGTGTCCCTGTGTGCCATGCCAAACTGACCAAGATTCCCCTCAGATGCCAATGTTAAAGAGAGGGAGCAGTGCTATTCCAATCTAACCAATGATTCACATAGATGCCAATGAGCACTGAAAGTTGAAAATTGGTCTAGACAGGAAGGGGGTGAGCGTGCCCTGTAGTTAAGTGGTTAAGGGGAACCCTATGACAGAATTAAAAAAAAAAAACAGCATGAGGTCCGCCCCAAAATCTATAACAGGCCCTTTGGGCCTTCGGTGGCACCACCCCCTTTGGATGTCACATGACATCATGTGATGTCAGAAGGGATCGGTGCCACCGGGTGACGTAACTGGGTGGCCCCACCCCTTGCCTATAAAAGAGCTGTCAAAGCTGAAGAACGGCATATTGCGAAACTTTTGTTTCTATTTTTCGGGTCGGTGGGCTTCGTGTTTGACTATTGCTTTACATCGTGGGACACTATTTTTTTTTTCTTTTTAATAAAGGACTTGTCAAATACTGTGCTCTGTGGTTTTTCCTTTTTTACACTTTTTGGTGAAAGGGTAAGGGAATGATGTACCCGATACACATTCACATAGGAGAGGAGGCCAGGATCTGGGGACCTCCTTGTTAAAGGGGGCTTCCAGATTCCGATAGGCCCCTCCAACCGCAGACCCCCACAACCACAGCCCTGGGTTGTCGGGAAGTGGCCCTTGTCCCCATCAACATGGGGACAAGGTGCTTTGGGGGGCACCCCAAAGCACCCTCCCTATGTTGAGGGCAAGCGGTCTGGTATGGTTCAGGAGGGGGGGTTGCTTGCTTGTCCCCCCTTTCCTGGCCTGCCAGGTTGCATACTCAAGTAAGGGTCTGGTATGGATTTGGGGGGGGGGGGGGCCCACACCATTTTAAAAAAAACGGTGTGGAGCTGCCCTTAAAATCTATACCAGAGCCAGAGGGCCTGTTATAGATTTTGGGGGGGGACCCAATGTCGTTTTTTTTTTTTTTTATTCTGTTATAGGGTTCCCCTTAACCACTTAAATACAGGGCACCTCCTTCCTGCCTAGACCCATTTTCAGCTTGCAGTGCTCATTGGCATCTATGGGAAATATTGGTCTGCTTGGCATGGCACTGCTCCCCATCTTTAACATTGGTGTCTACGGGAAATATTGGTCAGCTTGACATGGCAGTGCTCCCTGTCTTTTACATTGGCGTCTATGGGAAATCTTGGTCGGCTTGGCATGGCACTGCTCACGAATTTTAAATGACAGGGACACAAAACTTGGGAAGCATTAAGAGGGGACCCAGGACTACAACATTTCCATACATTTTAAAAGTGGTGTATGCTTCTACACAACACTGACTGCACTAAACTAACTCAACACACTATCCACTAACTACCTGCCTACTCTATATTATAACACACTACACATGGCTGCCGTGTCAGCAGCAATCTTATATAGTGTGGGGTGTTGACTTAGCCCCTGAGCCATTATTTGGCTAAAGGCACCTTGCCTTTGGCCAATTATGGCTCTGACAGGACATCGTGCTGTGATTGACCAAAGCATTCAGGTCAGGTGCATGCTTTGGCCAATCATCAGCAATCAATGCACTGCAACAGAGCAGTGCAGTATGGGGTGCTTATCGGTGGGTGAACTTCCCGCCGACTGCCCCATTTGTTTGTGTGTTAAGCGAACACACGAATAGCTGATGTTTGACTCGAACATAGAGCCCATCCCAGTGCCTATACACAGTACCTGCAGCCGCCTCCAAAAGCCTGCATGTGTGGTTCAATATCATACCACTCTTACAAACAAAGCTTAGACTTTTCCAGCTGGTACTGGAATATGAAGCTACCTCCCACTTCAACACACCTGTACTGGCCCATCACTATGACGGGCTGCCTCACTGGCCAATAGGAATGTACAAGGAACATTATTTTTTAAAAGGTTTTGTTTAACCTGTTGCCACCTGTGTAACACATACTGTATGTGCAGTGGCAAAAGGCTGGACATTAATGCCCACATGCCGCACATATGTTTCTATGCTGAAGGTGCTCTCACTGCACTCCAAGCTCAGAGACTGAGGTGTCAAATAGAGCTCTCAGTCCCCACCAACGATCAGTAGCCAGTTGGACCACCTCCTGATCATATAACCTTTGTGACAGCCAATCACATGATTGCTGATCCTACCTGCACCTTGGACATTCAGAACCTTTTAAAGGGTTGCGGGGGTGGGTGGGAAGGGACTAAAGAAGACTTCCAGGTATGGATATTTTATACATAAAATAGTTACACTGGTCCAGCTTGGACCAATGTAACTATGTATATGCCATAAATGGCTGATGCCCCTGGAAACTGGAAATCACTGAAGTAGACACCTCTACTCCAATGATTGCCACTTGCTTCCAGGTTTCCGCGCCAAGTGGCTGGCCTACTATGTTCTGAATGCAGTAGGTCAGCCACTTGCATTGCACTTTCTGAATAAGGTGGAGAGGCGGGAGAGTGGCAACATCCTCGCCACTTCTTGCAATCAGAGAACTCATTGCATTCATTCAAAAAATGCAAAGCTTTCTCTGAATGATGATCGTGCCTAGCAGTCAACCTCTTGTGTTCAGAATGCAGCATGACAGCCTCTTGGCGAGGGAACTAGAAGCAAGTAGCAGTGTCTACTTCAGTTATTTCCATCTTACAAGGGGAATCAGTCAGGTATGGTATATTCATAGTTACATTGGTACAAGATGGACCAATGTAACTGTATAAAATAGCCATACCGGTAATTCTTCTTTATGTATCTTCACAGCTAAGATGTAGCCAGGTTTTTCATATTCCACAAAGGCGGCCGCATAGAAAGATGTGGCATAAATACTTCAAGGCCAGAGGAAATTTGCAGATGTTTTTGTGATGAATCAAGCATGCTTCATCTCATGAAAGACTAATAATGAATGCTTTTCAATAAACCAGATAAAGCTTCTTTTATGAAAATCAGGCTGCCTAAACTAAATGATTTTGCTTACAGAAACATGTTGAGAAACCTTTTACCTAAGGAAACTATTAAATCAATAGTTTCTGCTATTAAAGATTAACTGGATTTAAATTTAGGCAAACTATCAGGTGAATTAAAAAATTGTCATTCTACAATACGTGATGTAATTCAAAACTAAAACATTGTTACTGCTCAGTGGGAGAATAATAATTCCGCAATAAACAGGAATGATAACACAAAATTTGCAAAAGCTGCTTATTTTCTATACCCTGATTCACAATATTTATAACAAAGCAAATGTTATCCCAGTTTCTAATAATTTACAATATTGCAAATATTTACAATGTGCAACATTTGTACATCAACTCTGTATAAGTAGAACCGAATGTAGAAGGTATTGAAACGGAGATACAGGAGATACATTAAGAAAGACCTGGCAAGATCCCAACTGTAGAGACAATAACATTGTTTTAGCTGCCACTACACCTTCAGATAAAATATATTAAACCACTTAAAAATCCTTAGGCCATTTTATAACGTCCTGGACTTCAAGTGGTTAAAACAAGCACAAGGTTGCAGCTGCAGTCATAAGCTTGGTATCATCTCTAGCGATCAGCTTTTCAGTAAAAGCGATTCTTAAGGCCCCTTTGACATGGCTCTGTTCCGTCGACGGAGCCGTTCTGCTCTGTGTGCGGAGATGGAGGTGTCAGATCCCCACTGTCCCCTATGGGGGAATCGGTTGAGAACGGGCCGCCTGTGGGTGAATCTAAGATGAAAAAGGACCTGGGAGTACTAGTGGACAACATGCTTGACAGTGGCATGCAATGCTAAGCAGCTGCAAGCAAAGCCAACAGAATACTGGCATGTATAAAAAAGGGGATTCACTCCAGAAATAAAGAGATTATTCTCCCTTTCTACAAGACTCTGGTCCGGCCACATCTGGAGTATGCTGTCCAGTTCTGGGCACCAGTCCTCAGGAAGGATGTGCTGGAACTGGAGAGTCCAGAGAAGGGCAACAAAAATAATTAGGGGAATGGAGGGCATCGGCTATGAGGAAAGACTACAACCACTGAATATATTCTCTCTGGAGAAGAGACGCTTGAGGGGGGATATGATATCAATATACAAATACTGTACTGGCGACCCTAGCATAAGGAACAAACTTTTTAGAGAGAGGGAATACAATAAGACACGTGGCCACTCACTAAAACTAGAGGAAAAATGGTTTAACCTTAAAATACGTAAGGCGTTATTCACTGTCAGAGCAGTAAGGATGTGAAATTCGCTTCCACAAGCAGTCGTATCAGCAGGGAGCATCGATAGTTTCAAAAAACTATTAGATGGGCACCTTAAAGATCACAACATACAGGGGTATACAATGTACGGTTAACAGCAAACACACACACATCATAGGTTGAACTGGATGGGCTGATGTCTTTTTTCAACCTCACAAACTATGTAACAAACTATGTAACAAACTATGTAATCCGATCCCCCAGACGGATGGAAAATAGGGTTTCCATCCGTCCGGATTGGACAGACAGGATCGGATGTCAGCAGAAGACATGTCTCCACTGACATCTGCTGCCCCATAGAGATGCATGGGGCATCCATTCAGATCTGCTTGAAAAACTGACAGACGGATCTGAACGGTCCGGATGTGTGAAAGGGGCCAAACGCTTTTACCAAAGTAGGAAGAGCTGCAGTGAACACCAATGTTCAGGTGGGCACCACAAACGTGGTGTAAAAATTCTTCCTATTTAAACAAAAAGCTAAAGCTCGTTTGTGCAGTTCATTCTACACTCCTGTGACCCGGTTTCAGCAGACAGCGGTTATCGTCTGATGTCAAAGAGCCGTTCCTGGCTTAGAAAAGATTGCGACCATATGTTGGGATCTGCCCACATGCCTGGATCAGCACCCGACTCAGCCTCTCAGGCAGCTTCCACCCCCTCCACAGCCCTCCACTCCATTGAGCGCTGGGGGGCACAGAGCAGAGAGCCGATGACTGACAGTTTCTCTGCTCATGGAGCTGTGTTTTAGAGCTGCCAGGGACAGATGCTGCATCCACCTAGGTAAGTATGATTAAAAAAAAAAACCTTCAAATCCCATACTTCTCTTTTAGTACAGCCAAAAAATAAAGTGAGTGGTGAATGAGTTCAGGGCTGCTCCATTCCTAAATTATAAATAGCAAAAGAGTATCTCCCATGGTACTTTGTTGTAGCCAGACAAGAGAATAAGCAGAAAATAATCATAAAAAGTAAATGTTTATAATACAAATCAATAAAATATGCATAATAAAATCCCCTGGTTACTATAGATGCACAATAGCCTTCCTATACATGGATGAGAAAGACATGTAGATGCACATTGATTGCTGAATGCATGATAATTCAACCACCAATTTACCAATTGTTAAACAATATTCCTCAGGTGATATTTGGTGAAGGTGCATTCGTATACCCGATTGAGAGCATATAGTGTAATGCAGACTGTTCTGCAGGAATCCCACACCCAGAGGGGCCGGGGCCTGGTCCTGAATCCCGCAAGGAGTCGAAATGGGTGATCAAATATAGGGGGTCCCGAATAAGCCAACACCCTCAAAGATCGAATTGGTGTATATTTGAAGGGAAACTCTTGACAGAAGAAACGCCACCAAGACCTTCAGTTGGCTGGGCAGGAAATAACAAGGACTAAGGCATGGTTAACACGGACTAAGGCATGGTCGCGGCTTTCAGCAGGGGGTATGGTGTTTGACTGTTCTCCATTTCATGTACAATTCAGGTCTGAATTTTTGCCTGAATTTGGACCTGAAACAGAGCCAAAGATGCACAGGACCCTTTTCAAGTGCGGACTGCGGCTGCCCTAGAGGTGTGTGGACCAGCTTCAATTTAAAGCCGGTCAAAGTCTCCTGTCATGCGAATTGGATGCGGAGAAACCCGCATTCAAATCACATAAGTGTGAACCCAGCCTAAGTCCACTATGCAGGCCTGACTCTGCATACATCTTTGGTGACGTTTCTTCTGTGTAAACATATGCTCATGTTTGGCTTTCCTATCCAAATTTTGACTTTTTAAAATTTGAAACTCCCACAGGGCTCTGCACCTCCACATGACAGCACTCAAAAATAGCATATGACCAATCATTTAAAATTTTGGAAAGTTTTTGATGTTCCCCAATATTAAGGAGAACTGACAATTTCTTTGGCCTCTGGTGGCAGAATGGGGTAGGCAGGTAGGTAGAAAAAAATAGTGCCTTTACTGCACTTAATTGGAATGGTACACAATTGCATATAATTCAGGCTAACACAGATTGACACACTTTGCTGGTATTGGATCAAAACATACTAGATGAATATTGGCAATGGAAACAGCGTATTATTAGGGATAGCCTTGCGGTTCGCCCGGCGGCCGGTTTGCATCCAACTTTACTTGTTCGCAGCCCGCCGATTTTGCGAACATATGGCGTTGTTCGCGGCAGCCATATTAATTTACATTGGGGAGGACTTTGACCCATGACACAGTCATCAGGTGGAACGGGACAGCCAATTGAAACATTTCAGCACATGGACATACCCCCTACCTTATAAATAGACCTGACCTGGTGGCCATTTCACATTCTGCTTTTTGTCAGTGTAGGGAGAGGTTGGCTGTGTGCAGCAGTGAAAGACTGTCAGTGACACAGATCGCTCTGTTAAGGTCCACAAAAGTCCTTTTAAGGGCTGGTATTTGGTATAGGTGTACTGTCTCTTTTGTCAGTGTAGGGAGAGGGTTGCAGTGTGCACCAGGGACAGATCGTCATTGACACAAATCGCTCTGATAAGGTCCACAAAAGTCCTTTTAAGGACTGGTATTTGGTATAGGTTTACTATTCTTTGGTGTGCAGTGCACTATATAGGGGTGTAATACATTTATAATATACTTTCTAATATAGAAAGCATATTAAAGTGGATTTGTATTGTGCACTGTGCAGCATTGTGACAGGTGTGGTGATTGAGTGTTTCTGCAGCAATACTACAAACAGTGACAAAAGCACTTTTAAAAAAAGTATTATAACTGGTGTGATAGACTAGTTGCCCCCAATACCCCATATTGAAGTGGGGTGTTATCGGAGTATACTTTTATTGTATTTGTGTATTTTTAGTGTATTTGTGTCCTGCAAAAATATTGCCTCTTTTTCTGTGTTAACTGTGCTACACACAGTGACAACAGTTACTGGCCAATTTTTTGTACAACTGGTGTGATAGACCAGTGGCCCCCCAATACCACAGATTGAAGTGGGGTGTTATTTAACAGTATAATTTTATAACAGTGTATTTTAGTCCTGCACAAATTTGGCCTCTTTTGCTGGGTTAACTGTGCTACACACAGTGACAACAGTTACTGGCCAATTTTTTGTACAACTGGTGTGATAAACCAGTGGCCCCCAAATACCACAGATTGAAGCGGAGTGTTATATACCTTGTTCCACATATACTGCACTTCTCTAGAGAATTTTGTTACAGGGTAATTTAAAAAATGACAGGCAGAGGAAGAGGCAGGCCCTTACGCAGGCGTGGTAGGGGTAAGGCAGGAGCAGTAGGCCGGAGCCAAAGTGTGAAGTTTCAGAAGGTGCATTCGATTACGTCAAAGGACGCACCAGACTTGGTTAAGTGGCTCACTCAGCCTTCCTCTTCTGCACCCTCCTCATCCTCTCTATCTGCACCCTCTTCACTCTCTGCTGTGTGCACCCCCAAAGACACCACCACCAACACCACCACCACCACCATATACCCTCCGCTTGAGTCACTGGAATTATTTTCCGATCCATGTTGGCTTTGGATCAGGAAGAGGAGGTAGCAACAGCTGCTACTCAGCAGTCTGATGACAGTACCCAGATCAGTCCAAGGAGGTTGGTCCCCGCTGTTGCTGCCTACTCCGAGATCTTGAATGTTAGTGGTGGGGAAGGTGATGTGGATGATGACGTGTCTATGGACGTCACATGGGTGGCCACAAGAGAGAAAGAGGAGGGGAATTCAGAGGGAGAGACGGACCAGCAGATAGGGAGGAGAAGCAGGCGGAACTTGCATTGCACAATAGGGACAAAGCAGACTGCAAATGTATCAAGAGCGAGCCATCAACCATGTACAGTCACATCTTGCCCTCCCAGGACGCCGGCACATGGCTCCGCAGTGTGGGCTTTTTTTAATGTGTCCGCTGCTGACAACAATGTTGCCATCTTCAGCCTTTGCAGTCAACGCATAAGTCGCGGTAAGCCCAACACTCACCTAGGGACGAAGAAGAAGGTACCTGAACTCCCATTACCGAACCCAGTGGTAGCAACGCCGTCAGAACCCACAAAGCCACACTCCAGGCTCTCGCCGTCCAGCATCTTCTCGTTCTCCTCTCTCCTCACAATTGTCCTCCACTCCACCTTCCATCATGCCGTCCTCACGTTGTTCTGGAAAAAGGCAGGCTTCCGTGGCCCAAATGTTGGAGTGTAAAGAAATGATGACGCCGGATAACCCTCTTGCTTAACGTTTGACTGCTGGCTTGTCGGAACTGATAGCCTGCCAACTACTGCCATATCAACTGGGACTCGGAGGCCTTTCAGAAATTTGTGGCCATTGGAACACCACAATGGAACGTCCCAGGCAGGAAATATTTCTCGATGAAATATGTAAAAAAAAGTGCACTGATAAAAACTTGGGGTATGCTGCTACCTTAGAGTGATAATTGCTGTGATGGAAAGGTATAAATCAGGTGCGCTAACCCAAAAACAACAGTTGTATACACCAAAGCATATATACTGTGATCCAAAATGTGACAATGACAAATGAACTGTGACAAAATGTAAATGACGCAATATCAAAACAAATGCAAATCAGTACAATGGAACACAGAAACCCATGTGTATCAATATTTCTCGCAGAAGGGTATTCCAGAGCTGTATGGCCATGTTCAGCCGCAAGTGAATGTATCTCTGGCACACAGTGTCGGTGCCAAGATACATCTGACCACAGACACATGGTCTAACAAACACGGGCAGGGAAGGTATATAACTTTTACTGCCCACTTGGTGAACTGACGGCGGTCAAGCATGTAAACAGTGGCACCCGTGTAGATTTGGTTTTACCGCCACGGATTGCATGCAGGCCTACCTCTTCTTCTCCTCCTCCTACTCCATCCTCCCTTTCCTCCTCAGCTGACTCCTCCTTTTCCGCTGCTACCGTCTCTTCCGCTGCGCCGCCCAAGATCCCCAGAACCTATTCCACATGCCAGGTGAGACGTTGCCATGCTGTGTTGTGTCTGTTGTGCCTGGAAGCCGAGAGCCACACTGGTCCTGCACTCCTTTCAGCTTTGCTTTCACAGGCAGATCAGTGGCTGACACCGCACAATTTGACAGTTGGTAAAGTGGTGTGCGACAACGGTGCCAATCTGCTGAGTGCGCTGAAACAGGGCAAAATTACACACGTGCCATGCATGGCACACGTTCTGAACTTGGTCGTGCAGCGATTCATTGCCAAATACCCTGGGGTCCAGGATGTCTTGCGGCAGGCCAGGAAAATCTCTGGCCATTTCAGAAGATCTTACACAGCCATGGCTTGCCTTGCTGACATTCAGCGGCGACACAACCTGCCAGTCAGGCGTCTTATTTGTGACTGCCCGACGCAATGGAACTCAACCTTGCATATGCTTGATAGGCTGCTCCAGCAGAAACGTGCGATTGACAACTACCTGTACGAACTCTGTGGCAGGACAGGTTCTGGGGAGCTTGGGTTTTTTTCACCTCGCCAGTGGCTGCTCATGCGCGACGCATGCAGACTTCTGCGGCCATTTGATGAGATCACCAAACTGGTCAGTCACGGCCAGGGCGCCATCAGTGACATCGTACCTTACGCCTTCTTTCTGGAGCGTGCATTGCTTGGTGTCATTGATCAAGCCGTCGAGGAGCAGGAAGATGAGGAAGTCGCAATGTTGGATAAATTCCCATGGGGTGCTACTCCATCTGAGACAAGTCAACAACAGGAGTCTGAAGAGGAGTCAGAGGAGGATGGTGCCGGGGCAGATGAGGAGGAGCAAGAAGAGCATGCTTTAAACCTGTCTGTGATCCCTGGTGTTGTCCGTGGATGGGAGGAGGAGAACAAGGACGAGATTATCCTGGATGATGAGCTGGAGCCAGGCCACTACACAGCATCCAGTTTAGTGCAAATGGGGGCCTTCATGCTCCAGTGTTTTAAGGGGGACCCCCGTATAAAAAGCATAAAAGGTAAGGACCAGTACTGGGTGGCAACATACTTAGAACCCCGGTACAAACAAAAAATGGCGGAAATGTTACCACCATCACAGAGGGCGGTCAGAAGGCAGCACTTCCAGGCCTTGCTGCAAGAAATGCTGCATTCTGCTTTTGCGTGCGCTGGCAGAGGAATTTCTACTCACAGAGAAACAGTTGCGGGTAGCAGTCCAACAGCGCCTGCAAGAACAGGGCGGTTTGAAGATGTGTTGGTTACTTCAGATTTGAGATCCTTCTTTCAACCAACCCATTGACAGTTGTACTCCGGATCCAGCATCAGGGAATGCCTAGACCGACAGGTGTCCGACTACATCGGGTTAACAGCCAATGTGGACGCTCTGAGGAGTGATAAACCCCTGGACTACTGGGTGGGCAGGCTTGACCTCTGGCCAGAGCTTTCACAATTTGCAATGGAACTGTTGGCTTGCTCCCCGTCCAGTGTCCTGTCCGAAAGGACGTTCAGCGCAGTCTCTATTAGTGCAGATGCTTTCCTCATGCTTTCCTGCCTGAATATTCCTTTCTAGGTAAAATAAGGAATGGGGGGAGCTGAAGAATATAACGGTAAACCCTGAGGTGTTGACCCTGAGGTCAAAAGTGCTAAAAGCAGATTTTCGAGAGGACCCTGAATAACCTCATCATGGCCCTGTGCACAGTGTGTGCTGGCCTGTCCTCTGGTTCTATTTCCCTTGTGCCTGATATTTGCCATGGGGGTGAGGTGATCCCCCTCACAACCAGTTGTTGTGGAGCACAAAAACTGCAGACCTCCTGTGTTTCATGACTGAAGGCTGCTGTATAACCTGGTAAACAATGTAGAGACGAGAGCCTAAGGTTGTGCCTTGATCTGTTGCAGAGCACAAGACGATGTCCCGGCTAAGAAGGACTGAGGAAATACTTCCAGGATCAGGACTATGGGCACAAAGTGGGCTGCATTGCGGAAACCTGCAAGGAATTGCTGTGGTTCCTGCACCGCATCAGTGTGAACCCAGGCTAAAGAGTTCTGATTAGGGATGATCAAACGGTTCAGGTTGACCATCGATTCGATCCGAACATTGGCTGTTCGAGGTTCGGCCGAATTTAGAACTTTTTGTTGAAAAAGTTCGGAATTCGGCAACCAGAACCGACCAAAATGCAATGGGACAGGAAATGGGCTTTAAAAACCCGTGATTGGACCAGAACCATCAGTAAAAGCCAATTGAGGGGGCAGGAGAATGCTATGAATGTGATTGAAGTGACTAGGGGGTCCATAGTCCAATCATTAGTGAATGCGCCCCCCCCAGTATATAATATAGCCCCTGCCAATTTCCTAGCATTGTAATACAGGGACATGGAAGAGAGTGGAAGCAGTTCTGTTACTTCTGCTTCAAAGTGTCATTTAGCAATTTTTAGTGTGAGGAAAGGGATATCTAGTGTAGTTAGGGTGCTATTTTCCACTTTAGTTAGCTTTAATTATTCAGTTTCTGTAGGGAAAGTGTTATGTGTAAGGGGACCGTAGTGTAGTGTAGGGTTAACTGACTCTGACTGCTATGGCAGGGTGACAAAACCCTTCCATATCAGGGTGACCGCTATAGAGAAAAGATTGTTTCTCTTATGTCGCTTTCAGAGCACTGATATGGCTTCTCACCCGTCAGCTTGCTTTTTGGCTGCAGGCGTTCATAGGGATTTTTTGAGGATATGTTTGGAGTCAGGCATGACATCTGAACATGTGTATAGGGGTATATATACACACACATGTCTGTATATATACACCTGCACACATATAGGTGTGAAAGGAGCAGAACACTATACTTGCGCTAATTAAATAATTAACACCAATATGGCTCCGCTCCTATCACACCTATATGTGTGTAAGTGTAAAATACATATAAGTGTGTGTGTATATATACCCCTATACAGAAGTTCAGATGTTTTGCATGCCTCCAAAGACCCCAAACAAATGCCCAAAAAAACGCCCGCGCCAAAAAAAACGCCCAGGTGTGTTATTGCAGGGGTTTTTTTGGGCATTTTTTGGGGTCTTTGGAGGCATGCAAAACATCTGAACTTCTGTATAGGGGTATATATACACACACACTTATATGTATTTTACACTTACACATATATAGGTGTGATAGGAGCGGAGCCATATTGGTGTTAATTATTTCATTAGCGCAAGTATAGTGTTCTGCTACTTTCACACCTATATATGTGTAGGTGTGTATATATACCCCTATACAGAAGTTCAGATGTCATGCCTGCCTCCAAAGAACCCAAAAAAAATGCCCAAAAAAAACCCCCTGCAATAACACACCTGGGCGTTTTTTTTTTTTTGGCGCAGGCGTTTTTTTGGGCATTTTTTTGAGGCAGGCAAAACATCTGAACTTCTGTATAGGGGTATATATACACACACACTTATATGTATTTTACACTTACACACATATAGATGTGATAGGAGCGGAACCATATTGGTGTTAATTATTTAATTAGCGCAAGTATAGTGTTCTGTTACTTTCACACCTATATATGTGTATGGGTATATATACATATAAGTGTGTGTGTATATATACCCCTATACAGAAGTTCAGATGTCATGCCTGCCTCCAAAGAACCCAAAAAAATGCCCAAAAAAACCCTGCAATAACACACCTGGGCGTTTTTTTTGGCTCAGGCTTTTTTTGGGCATTTATTTGGAGGCAGGCAAAACATCTGAACTTCTGTATAGGGGTATATATACACACACACTTATATGTATATATACCCATACACATATATAGGTGTGAAAGTAGCAGAACACTATACTTGCGCTAATGAAATAACACCAATATGGCTCCGCTCCTATCACACCTATATATGTGTAAGTGTAAAATACATATAAGTGTGTGTGTATATATATACCCCTATACAGAAGTTCAGATGTTTTGCCAGCCTCCAAAGACCCCAAAAAAATGCCCAAAAAAACGTCTGCTGCAAAAACACACCTGGGCGTTTTTTTTTTGGCGCAAGCATTTTTTTGGGGCATTTTTTTGGGTTCTTTGGAGGCAGGCAAAACATCTGAACTTCCGTATAGGGGTATATATATATACACACACACCTATATGTATTTTACAATTACACATATATAGGTGTGATAGGAGCCGAGCCATATTGGTGTTAATTATTTCATTAGCGCAAGTATAGTGTTCTGCTACTTTCACACCTATATATGTGTATGGGTATATATATATACATATAAGTATGTGTGTATATATACCCCTACACAGAAGTTCTGATGTTATGCCTGCATCCAATAACCCCCCAAAAATGCCCAAAAAAACGCTTGATACAAAACCGGCAAGGTGTGAAAATAGCGGAGCCATATCCCTGTTCTATAAGTGACATAATACAAACAATCTTTTTTTTTTTATGGTTCTGGACATGCTACAGAGCTGAAACTTCACAGGTACACTTTTTAGACCCCCCAGACACTAAATCCAAAGTCAAAATCCAAAAATCTCTCTCTTTTTTTTTTTAATTTTTTCAATAATTGTCTCTCTATCAAAAATGACAATTTTTAAGAACTTTTTTTTGTGTGATTAATAGTCCCTGGGGCATGACCCAGAACCTTAGGCACTTTTTAGGGGCATTTATTGGGTTTTAGGGCTTCAAAATTGTGTTTTTTGATTACCGAAGTTCTGGTCCCATTGATTTCAATGGGGTATTGAAATCCGGGCCGAACTTTCGGGAAGTTCGGATGTTCTGGCCGAACCAAACCTTTGAAAAGTTCGATCATCCCTAGTTCTGATGAACTTTAAGAGTTCTAAATTATCAGATTTTAGAAGATAAAAATACTAACATACAGACACACCATTAGTACATGATGAGAAATCCTCTGACTGACACTAAAGCTAAGCTTTGGTAATTCTGTATACCTCCCGGCCTTCTAATCATTGTAGATAATACCCGACTCAGACATAGGACTATACAGCCTGTTTATTGCTAAAGCCAAATGTATACAAGGTATTGGGGTCAGGGGCCACTAACACTGATACACTCCACACACAAATGCGCTTAGTCATAAAGGGGTTTATTTACTAAAGCTAGAGAGGGCAAAATTAGTCACACTTTTGCAGAGAAACCAATCAGCTTCTAACCTCAGCTTGTTAATTAGGCTTTGGAAATAACATTTGGAAGCTGATTGGTTTCTCAGCAAAAGTATGACTGTGGGTACGTTCACACTGAACGCGGGTTTGAAATGGTGCAAATTCAGCTGAACTTGCACCATTTCCACCCCGCATTTCAGTGCGAGTTCAGGGGCGATTTGAATGACATCTGTGGGGGTTCATGCACAGATGTCTATTGAAATTGCCCCCCAAAGTCGCCAGAAGTAGGGCATGAACTACTTTTGCAAATCGGTGTGGTTCCGATTGGAACAGTGCCGTTGCCGGCAATTGGCTGCAATTTGTCAAATCACATGTCAAATTGTGCCAATGTGAATGGGGGCTTATTTTGCAGACTCTAGCTTTAGTAAATAAACCCCAAAGTAACCATAACAGAAGAGCAACTGATAAAACACTCAAATCCACCAATCACAACAAATGCCGACCAAGGCCATTCAGTCTAGCTGTCTTTAACCACTTGCACTGCGGCAGGCTGGCTCGGCTGCGTGAATCGCCGTACCCATTCGTCGCTCCTGGGGCGTTTTGTGAGAGGGGAAGCTGATCTGCGGGGCCGGCGGCTGCGATTGCTGCCTGGCACCCATGATCACTCCCTGGGAAGGCAGAACGTAAACAGGGCAGACCGTTGTTCTATTAGTTATCATCACTGGGCTCCTGTGTTCCTCCTACTTAGGAACACAGGTCCCTGTGTTGATCCAATAAGCCCATCCCCCTCACAGTTAGAAAACACCCCCTAGGCTCACATTTATTCTTTGATCGCCCCTGGGTTAACCCCTTCCCTGCCAGTGTCATTATTACAGTAACAGTTTATATTTTTAGCACTGATTACTGTAGTAATGTCACTGGTCCCTCCAAAAGTGTCAAAAATATCAGTTAGGGGTCCGATCTGTCCGCCTGCAATGTCGCAGTCCCGCTAAAAATCGCTGTTCGCCGCCATTACTAGGAAATTATATAAATAAATAAATAAAAATGACATAAATCTTTACTCTCTGTTTTAAGCTCTCTACTCTAGAGTAACACCATTACCACTGTAGGTAGCTGCTCGACTGTGGTGATTCATACTGTTAATTGATTGTACTATGTGATGGTTCTACGCAGTCTTGCAGACTGTTTTACTTATTTGTAATCTATTGTTTAAAAAAAAAAAAAGAAAATGACATAAATCTTTCCCCTAGTTTGTAGACGTGATAACTTTTGTGCAAGCCAATCAAAATACGCTTATTGGGATTTTTTTTACCAAAAATATGTAGCAGAATAGAAATTGCCCTAAAATGATGAAAACATTTTTTTTTTTACATTTTTCTTCAGAATTGTTGCTATTTTTTTGTTTATAGGGTACAAAATAAAAATCGCACAGGTAATCAAATATCACCAAAAGAAAGCTCTATTTGTGGGAAGAAAAGGACATCAATTTTATTTGGGTACAGCGTCGCTCGACCGCGCAATTGTCCGTTAAAGTAACACAGTGTCGATTCGCAAAAAATGGCCTGGTCATTAACCTTCCAGTCCAGAAGTGGTTAATAAAACCCAAAAAAGTAAAAACACAGTAATAAATCCATATTAAGCACAGTATATGCAAAACACATCACTTTGTTACGTAATTTCACCTGAAATTTTATTTTAGAAGACCTAATTAACAGCAAGTATATCCAAGAAAACAGACCCCAAATGAAATAGACTTGTGATATTTGTAACACTCAAGGAGCCTAGAGCAGCTGCCCAGTTTGCAGTGTAGGAGGAATTAATAATGATAGTGCAGACATTCTGGAGTGTGAATCATACATAAAAGCCATCCATTTCCCCCACACGTATCTTGGGTCATTAACTTTCATATAAAACCCTCTCATCACAACAGTGTTTTATCAACTCCATACTAATCATGGTACAGCTGAACTGCAGGCAAACAGCTAAATACACCGATCATATACACACAGGAGAGCTTTTCTACCTTTCAAAGGTTTTGTAATTCTGTCAATCCAGCCCTGTGATTTACACAGTTCAGCCATGCAGCTTGGCCTTTTTTTTTTTTTGCAATACAATAAATGTTTACTTTGGGGTTTATCACTGCTTTAAGGCTGAGTTTACATTGGCTATAAAAGCAGGTGTTTGAAAAGCATTAAAAACGCCCCTTAACCACTTAAGGACCGCCCATCGCAGTTTTACTGCGGCAGGCAGCCCCTCCTGCGTGAACCGACATAGCCCTACGTCAGTCGCGCGCCTGCTGCTAGGG
Organism: Pelophylax lessonae; assembly: GCF_965119305.1. Classification (NCBI taxonomy): domain Eukaryota; kingdom Metazoa; phylum Chordata; class Amphibia; order Anura; family Ranidae; genus Pelophylax; species Pelophylax lessonae. The sequence continues at coordinate 791,265,391 of NC_138768.1, read as the reverse complement.
GGCGAGCGTGCGCCGCCAGCAGCGCGCTCCGGCCCCCACTCGGCACCGGAGACTCCGATGCATGGGGCCGGCGGCTCTGATTGCTGTCGGCCACCCGCAATCGCTCCCCGCTGAGAGAGAAGAACGTTTGTAAACACAGCTGACCGTTCTTCTCCCTGGAATGATCACAGAGCACCTGTGATCCTTCTATATAGGATCACAGGTCTCTATGATCATTTCACAAGCGCCTCCCCCATACAGTTAGAAACACTCCCCTAGGCTTACATTTAACCCCTTGATCACCCACTGTGTTAACCCCTTCCCTGTCAATGGCATTATTACAGTAACAGTGCATATTTTTAGCACTGATTACTGTAGTAATGTAACTGGTCCCCCCAAAAGTGTCAAAAATGTCAGTTTGGGGTCCGATCTGTCCGCCACAATGTCGTGTGCCGCTAAAAAATCGAAGATCGCCGCCATTACTAGTAAAAAAAAAAAAATTACATAAATCTTTCCCCTAGTTTGTAGACGCGATAAATTTTGTGTAAACCATTCAAAATACGCTTACCAAAAGCATGCAACAGAAAACAAATTGGCATAAAATTATGAAAAAATTTGATTTTTACATTTTTTTTTGGCAATGTTATATAGCAGAATGTGAAAATTTTATTTTATTTTCAGAATTTTTTTGTTTATAGCGCAAAAAATAAAAATCCCAGAGGTGATCAAATACCACGAAAAGAAAGCTCTATTTGTGGGGAAAAAAGGACATCAATTTGATTTGGGTACAGCGTCGCGCGACCGCGCAATTTTCCATTAAAATAACGCAGTGCCGAATTGCAAAAAATAGCCTGGTCATTAATGGGGCAAAACCTTCCGGTCCAGAACTAGTTAAACACTTATGCAAAAGATATAATAGACAGCACATAGTTCACACTATCAAAACATGAAGCGTTAGCATTGCGTCACTTCAAAATGGAAGCCTCATGTGAGTCAGGAGGCATTTAAAGCCTTTCAAAGCCTCCCATTCAAGTCTATGGTAACGTTTTGCAAATTTTCTGGCAGGCAGTTGCTGGGCTTTAAGATTAGCTTATTACTGTAATGGAATAAGCGTTTGTGGAGCAGTTTTATTGCACCTTAATGCTCGTCAAACGCATCAAAACTGCCTATTGGGCATTTGGGGAGCATTTTTAACTCCTCATTAACACTTGTAAAACGCCTGTAACTGCAGCAGAGAAAAATTAGGCCCACTGCTTTACTGCAGTTATAGCGATATTAAATCTAAAAGCAAATGTTTATCATATTGCAGCTTACTAATTCTTATATGTAATAGCTGCATTCGTTTTCTTTTTTAGGCTTTCTTTCTTCTATCTTCATCTGGTAATCCAGGTAATAAGTCTGATGTTTTTCAAAAGAGCAAGCTCTCTTGCAGCTATATCAGTTCCAGAGATGAGACAAACCATTAAACGCTGGCAGGGATAATTACAATGATCAGCTTTTATTTATTTACAGTATGTAAAACCTTTATCCCATAAGGAAAGAAAAATATTTAGCTGTAATTGCTTATAAAAGTTTTAGCTTGAGTTTGGCTTCAATTTGTTAGTGTATCTAAATCTGATACTACATCTAATACTCTTCTCTCGCCAGACTAACAATGCTGCTGTCCAAAGGTGCCCCTGTGCTCTTTCATCCAAAGTGGGGGCACTCTAATACAGGAGGTGTGTTACTGGCCACATTACTAGCTGAACACAGAGGGGAAAAAAAGCCTAAAAGTGAAAACGAATGCAGCCACCACATCTATTGATTGGTAAGCTGCAATACAGTATATTACATTTTGGGTTTAATACTGCAGGTACATCAGGTCGTTGTCCTGCTTGTCCCTCTCCCAGTCTGAGTTCAGTTCTACAAGGATTGCAAGAGTCTGACACCTTGTCAGATTCAGGTACTACGCTGCTTGTAGTTAAGAAAAATAAACATAAAGATGTATTAGGCCCCTTTCACACGAACCATCCGATCAGATCCGCCTGTAAGTTTTTTAGGCGGATCTGATCGGATCCCCCATGAATCCCTATGGGGCAGCGGATGTCAGCGGAGACATGTCCGCTGCTATCCGATTCCGATCCTGTCCGTGAAATCCGGACGGATGGAAACCCTATTTTCCATCCGTCCAGGGGATCGGATAGGCGGTCCATTCTCATCCAATTCCCCATAGAGGACAGCTGGGCTCTGACAGCACACAGAGCGGAGACGGAGCTGTCATCTGCCTGCTCAGCAGGGATCGATCTCTCGCTGAGCAGCACAGAGTCCGCTAATAGAGGCGGACTGTGTAAAAGGACCCTTACTCAGCACAGAGCTGCAATAATTTGTGTCTATTATATCTGTCTGGTGTAAAGGCTTGATGTGCTCCAATCCTGGAGCAATGTAATTTCGTACAGTATATACCGTACCTGGTAGATGACCCTGGAAGCTGGATATCACTGTAGTAGACACCAATTCTCCAGTGATCTCCACTTGCTTCTGGATCCTATGCTGACCTCCTGCCCTGCTGCAATCTGAACACAGGAGCTCAGTGCGCGACATGGCACCATTCAGAGATTGCTGTGCGGCTACTGAATGAATGCAAAATGTTCCTTGATTGGAAGAGGTGAAGAGGTGGGAAGGAAGGTGATATTACGCTCTCAACCTCGTCCAATCAGAGAACACTTTGCATTCATTCAGAAAATGCAATGCAATTTCTGCAAGTACTGTATATGTCCAGCTGAATGTTTTTTTTTAAACTTTTGATAGGTTTTGGAAAGGATTAGAACTGCTGTAAGGTGTTTTACTGCTTTCAGGGGCTCCAGTGTTTTTTTTTTTTTTTTCTGTTTGCGTTGCTATTGGAGGCTTTGCCTCACTTACTGCCTGCTGAAAACTGTTGTCACTAGGGCCATAAATGAGGTAAAATTGCTCCAGCAGAGCCCCAGATAACAGTATAAATCAGGGGTTTTAATCCTACTCCAATCTAACCAAAATTGATAAAAACAAAGTTTTGGCTGGATTTAAACTTTAAATGAGCCAATTTCCTTTGTTGTACTGGAAGCCATTAATTAGTGCAAAAAAATATAAAATGTTCTTGTTAAGCAAAATTTATAAAGTTCTTCTTTTAATTGAATGCCAGCAATTGATCTTAGGAATGTAATTGGGGACTGCAGGGTCTTAGAAGAATCTCCTACCATCATGAAGGAGGTCACAAAGACATTTATAGCTCAAGAAAATTATAGCTGCCTGTCGATTTTCTCTCAAATTATGAAGCAAAAAACCAAGATTCATCTTACTAGCACAGAGGAGAATGAAGGTGGCTGACAACACTTGTTATACACTAATATGCTGATAGAATGATCCTCTTACCAGTTATTATGATGGAACATTACTGTGAAGGTGATGCCATTTAAGATTGCATAACACAATATATCCAGAAGTGCCCTACTTTAAAGGAAACCAGTACTGAGACAAAATGGAGACTGCTATTACTGGCCTCGCCTTCTAAAAATGTTGTCTGGCTGTTATGCTTATCCATAGACCTCATTTTCTGAGGTTTAGACGTGAAAAGTATGCCAATCTGGTGTTCTGACTTCACTCTTTATTGACTGAGGTAAAGCCAATATTACGGCTGCTGTACCTTAACCACTTAAACCCTGGAAGATTTTACCCCCTTCCTGAGCAGGGCCTATTTTGCGATTCGGCACTGCGTGACTTTAACGGACAATTGCGCGGTCGTGTGATGCTGTACCTAAACAAATTTGACGTTCTTTTTTCCCCACAAACAGAGCTTTCTTTTGGTGGTATTTGATCACCTGTGCGATTTTTTGATCATGCGCTATAAACAAAAAAAGAGCGTAAATTTTGCAAAAATAACAATATTTTTCACATTTTTTTATAAGAAATTCCCCCCCCAAAAAAATGTAAAAATCTAATTTTTTTAACATTTTCAGCCAATTTGTTTTATGCTACATATGTTTGGTTAAAAAAATCACAAAAAGCGTATTTTGATTGGTTTGCGCAAAAGTTATCGCGTTTGCTAACAAAGGGAAAGATTTTTGTCATTTTTTTTTTTAATGCGTAATGGCGGTGATCTGCGATTTCTTTTGCAGTACTGCGACATTGCAGCGGACAGATCAGACCCTTGACTGACATTTTTGACACTTTTGGGGTTACCAGTGACATTACTACAGTAATCAGTGCTATAAATATGCACTGTTACTGTAAAATTACACTGGTAGTGAAGGGGTTAACTTTTTTGAGAGGGAGGGGTTATGTGTGTCCCTAGGGGCGTGATTCTAACTGTGATTGGCTGTGGCTTGAGGTGTAGGAACAGTGATCAACGGTCCTACATAGTAGAACTGTATGATCACTATTCCTACACAGGGGAGAATGACAGGCGGCTTGTTTACATTAGCCACCTGCCTTTCTCCCTCTCCACCGACGATCCCGATCGTCAGCCGGTCACTCGCGCGGTGGGGGTCCGCGACCGCGCAGGAGCGCGCCTCCGGTGGCGCGCGGGAGCGGGAGCGCGCCTCCGGTGGCGCGCGCTCGCTCCCGAGGCCCTCACAGGCTAGCGACGTAGACCTACGTCGCTTTGCCTGTGAGGGGCTGACTGCCACACTAAATATACTGTGACCAGTCGGCAAGCGGTTAACAACCCAACCCACATCTACCCACTGAAACAAACGTCACCAAAAAAAAATTCTTGGGTATAAATAAGGCCATAGCAGCCATTTTATTAAACCAAATACAATTTTGTTACATAATAAATGTTTTTAATTTAACTGAATAGTAATGACCCAAAATCAGTACAGTGACTAACCTTGCGTTTAATTGCGGGAGCTGCACATCAGCGCAAGCAACCTGTCTCCTCCATGCGCTGACAGTGCAGAGGGAGAGCATGTTGCCAGCTCTCCCACAGCTATATTCGGATATCCGAATTCTGAAGACATCTGCGGTGTTCCCCTACTTCCCTTGTGTCCTTAGCACGCAGAGTGGATGCCGGGAACTGGAACGCTCTCTGCTTAGTAATTGCAGTGACATTTTAACCCACCATTGCCCCTTCTGCATTGGTGGTCATACAGTGAATGTGAACCCCCCCCCTCCTCCATGCATTGGTGGTCATGGGGGTTAAATTTCAATGCCACTGACCACCAATGTGGGGGAGGTGGGGTTAATGGTACTGACAATTTTGAGGGTTAATAATGCATCACTTACAGAAATGTTGGGGGTTAATATTGCATCCATTGACACCAATGCTGGGGGTTATTGTTGCATTCACTGACACCAATTTTGAGGGTACACAATATATTTACTTGCACCAATGTTGGGGTTATCCATTGGCACCAATACTAGGAGTTATTATTGCATCAATTGACACTAGTGCTGTGGGTTAATATTGCATCCACTGACACCAATATTGGAGGTTAATATTGCATCCACTGATTCAAGTGCTAGGAGTTATTATTGCAGCCACTGACACCAATGCAGGGGATTATTATTGCATCCACTGACTCCAGTGCAGGGGGTTATTATTGCACCCTCTAACACCGATGTTGGCGATTATTAATGCTTTCACTGACACCAGTTTTGGGGGGTTATTCTTTCCTCCACTGACTCCAGTGCTGGGGGGTATTTTTGCAGCCACTGAATATAAATAATGAAGGCTTTGTAACAGTAAACCACGCTGTGTGCCTGAGGTCCTGGTGACAGTCGATAGTCCTATAGCATCCCACGTTGCCGGTGGCGCTGGTGAATTCTGAAGCTCCAGGCACTGGGTGGAGGAGAACGAGCCTATCCTCACCTGGGTACTGGAGGAGCAGCGGTGGGCATGTCCTGGCTGGCGCGCGTTCGGATCATGCATGCTCCTTCATCAGGCCTCCCGGGTGGCCATCACTACTGTGGTTATATAGGAGCAGTGGTGCCGGCGAACAACAAGGCACAGGTCACCGGTCCTGCCCACCCCAAAGGGATGTGCTATGTAGCTGACAGCTGCCACGGGGATATGTAAACAAAGTAAAAGCTGTACGTTGAGCAATTATATAATCTTGTTGGAGACTGATATAAAACGAAAGCAACTATGAGGGAAATTATGAAGTTAATATATAAAATGCAGCTATGATCTATGAGATATAAAGATATTGCCCTTTTTTAAGCTTGCATAAGAGCAAAATGCAAATAACTGACGATCCAAAGGTTATAAGGGTAGATGTGATGAGTTAGTCATGATGATCTGGAATGGAGTTAGTGGCAGCCCTTATCGCTACTTCTCTCCTTAATTACTAAAAAGAAGCCCGTCTAGTAGAGGTGGGTTGTGTAATGGAGAAAGGCAAAGACAAATGGGGGTAAAAGAAATTTTATTATCGGGATGGTGCATGGAATAATTTGTCACCAGAGTTACCTCAACCAAAGGGTGGAATAATCCAGCTGTCCATGTCCATGAACTGAGGTTCACACATAAGTGCTGCCATAGAAAATGATGGTTGTATTTGGTGCATGACCAAGGATAGAAAATGTTCCTTATGGCAGCCTTCAGTGTGTATGTGAGTATGAAAGTATAGGCCACAGAATACACACCAATGGTTATGGACAGGCTGGGCCATGTGCTTCAATTTTGAATATTGTGTTTTTACACTTTTGATTGGTTTAAAATATATGCTTTGATTAGGAAGGACAGAAACTATAACTCGAGAAGACTATGACGTGGTGTACATATGTCACTCTAAAAACTGAACAATAATTATCAATTGGGGCTGAAAACTTCAGATAAGAACTATGGAAATATAAATATATAGTGTTTAAGTTTTTTTCAGTTCCCGCTGGATATAACAAACTAGTCTTATTTAAAATAAGTTATTTGTAGCCACAAGCTAAAATCAGTGTTAAGCCTGCTGATTATATATACTGTAGATATTAAACCAAATATCTTGAATGAATATATACAGTATAAAGCAATAACAGTAGTACACATTAAACCAGCAACCATCATCAATTTCTCTACAATGCCATTTCTCATGCAGAGATCCTGGAGAAAACACTTTAAAAATATGTGGTGGGTATTGCAGTGGAATGGCACCCTGTAAAAGAATAAAACAAATCCAGCAGGTGGCAACTCCAATATTCACTCTCTTGCAAAGCTGCTGGCATTCATCACTTGCTGGTGTGTTAAATACCTGGTCCCCTGCTACCTGCTGTAGTTACTCCCTGTGGCATTTACAGTACTACACGACACTGTACTGAAGTAGCGACCTGCAGGAGGTACCACAGCACACAACAGGAAACCAGGTAACAGATACACACCAAAGCTCTGCAAGAGAGCGAAGACTGGAGTTGCCATCCCCTGTACAGGAAAATATTCTATTGTGATATATGGAACTAAGGTAATACAGAGTCAGGAATAAATCTATATGTACAGAACTGGTAGAGTGGTGTGTCTATGCAAACAATCAGACATAACATAGTACTTCCCTGTAGTTAGTAGTTACTGACATATTATTTACCCGGATTAAAGGAAAAAGAAGTCCAACTGCAAAGTTGCTGAGCCAGTTGACTGTTCCAGCGATCATAAAGGCTGCAGGACGTTGAGATTGCTGAAAAAACTCACCAACCAGGACAAACGGAATTCCTCCTTGAATAGAAGAAAAATAAATTTTGAATTACAGTAGGTTCTAGAATAATGCACAAAGAATAGTGATGGGCCAAACAGCCCCCAGTTCAGTTTGCACCAGAACTCCTGCACGTGGAAAAAGATCTGACCCGAGCCGTGAACACTATTGGTAAGTCTATGGGACCCGAACTTGAAAATTCAAAAGTCCCCATTTTAAAGGCTTGTATGCAACTTATTGATCATAAAAAGGGTATGGTGGCCCGGGTACTGCCCTGGGGGACATGTATCAATACAAAAAATTGTATTTTTGCCTTACCGTAAAATCCTTTTCTCTGGTGTTCATTGACGGACACAGCGCCATATCTTCTTGACCCTTTGGGTTTCTGCTGCCCCCTACAGGAGTAGGACACTAGGCAGAAAAAAGTTTGACTACGCCAATAGAGCAGTCCCAGGGGGTATACTTCCACTTCCTGCTCTAGCTCCTCAGTTTTGTAAAAAGCAGTATCATAAGAACAGGACCCCCAACTCAATAGAGGGGCAGGTGCTGTGCCCGTCAATGAATATCAGAGAAAAGGATTTTACGGTAAGATGCAAATCCCATTTTCCCTTTCGTTCATTGATGGACACAGCTCCATATCTTCTTGACCCTTGGGACATCCCAAAGCAGTGTCAATATGAGAGGTGGGAAGAACACAGTAATAAACATACTTCCCAAGGGCTAAAAGTAGCCAACCAGATAAAACAGGAGCTCAACCTGGAAACAACTGGACCTCACCTGACAAAAAAATTACACCCCAAAAGAGGACTAATCATCTCCAAAAGCAGCCTGCAAAACCTTGTGGCCAAAGGCGACATCCGCAGATACATATCCACCTTATAAAATTTTGTGAAAGTCTGCATGGATGACCAGGTAGCCGTCTTGCAAACCTGGCCACTGACGCCTGATGACGGAAGGCCCAATGGCACTAAGTGCTACCCCGGCACAACAGGATAAGATTGTCTAGAGACTGTGGATTCTTGCTCCACATGGCAAGAATCTCTCATGCAGAGGTCTTGTGTTGAAAGATTTTGGAACTCATTCCATGGGAGGAACACCCTGGCTGAGGTCGAGTCCAGAACAGATCCAGATAGTCCAACTAGGTGGATGGAACCAGAGCCAATACCTGGAAATAAAATTTCCAACCAACTCCTGCAAAGTTCACACTGCAATCTCCCACTTGTCCGTCAGAGCAGTCAGAGACTCTGCTTGCAGAAGATGTAGGGATGCCACTACTGTACGAAAGGACTCCATTCAAGACATCTGTACCCGCACAAAGCGGTTCAGAGCTTGAGGTCCAAGACTGGACATACCGCACTTTCCTTCCTGGGACCTGCAAATATGTTTAAATAAAACCCATGAAGCAAACGTTCCGATTCTGAGACCGGAACAATTACCACATGTAGTTGCAAGTTTTTCACCGCTCCCGAAGAGACCTCGCAGGCGGTCTGGGGATAAACGCAGGTTGGAAGGTAAGAACCTCTATGGAGGAGAAAACCGATCTTGTACCCGGACCGAAGTGAAGACGCTCTCCCTCACCCCAAATACGGGTAATGGCGCCCCTTTAGGCAGAAGCGGGCTAGCAAGCAGGTCTGGAAGGACCCACTCTCGGCATACCAGACCAAGTCCTCATGGAACCTCTGGAGGAGGAAGTATAGTAGCCATATCATGCGCCAAAGAATCATTGTTGTCGCAGACAGCACAGAGACTAGGGGAGCTGCATCCAGAGAGGCATTTTAAAAAGAAAAAAAATGCCAGGACCCGAGATCCCAGCAAGGAACTAGGTCCTTACTCCTGACTAGGCATGAAAAGAAAACTGAGGAGCTAGAGCTCTTCACCTAGTGTCCTACTCCAGTAGGGGGCAGCATAAACCCAATGGTTAAGAAGATATGGAGCTGTATCCATCAATGAACGAAAGAGATTTTAATGATGCTTAAAGTGAAACAATTAAAATGAAAGATTCCTTTAAATATAGTGTCTGGGGGGTCTACCTGTAAAGTAGCGCATCTGTACTGTGTAAAGAACCTGCTGCGGCAAAACTGACATACAAAGAAAAAGAAAATTACATTTCAATTGATTTTCCTGGCTGCAAGCCATTGCAATACAAAAATGTTAAAAAAAATGGCGTTGGGTCCCTCTACAATCTACACCAGGTCCTTTGGAGGAATTGGGGGCCATACGTTTTTTTTCCACATTTAATGCTGGCAATGTTTCTTTTTTCATTCAGCTGTCAGCAGGGAAGTCTGTTGACAGCTGATGACTAATCTGATGTTAAGAACACAGTGGCCAGCCGGTTTCCTTGCCTGCCCCTTTAACAAACAGCTATTCAATGTGCCCTGATTGAGCAAAGCCTGCCTCAGCCAATCAGGGCTTAGAATCCACTGTGCAGTGCATTGTGGGGTGCTCGGTGGGTAAACATCTCGCAGAGCACCCTGCAAATTCAGGCATTTACCAATCGGACGAATGAGCGATCTTCAGACCAAACTTATGCTTGGCCAAACTGCTTGCCCAACACTAACAAAGAAGAACACTCTGCAAAGATAACCTCTCCTGGTACAGACATGTACAGGATATGGCCAAAGGCTTGTGGACATCCGATCATCACACCTATATGAGCTTGTTGGACATCTGATTCTGAAATCATTGCCATAATATGGAGTCCCCCACCCCTATAATGGCTTTCACTCTTCTGGGAAGTCTTTCCTCAAGATTTTGGAGTGTGCCTGTGGGATCTTGTATCCATTTAGCCTAAAGAGCATTTATGAGATCAGTTACTGATGTTAGACTAGAAGACCAGGCTCTCAATTGGCATTCCAATTAAATTCTAAGAAGTTTAATAAGGTTGAAGTAAGGGATCTATGGAGCCCCTTGTGTTCTTCTACATCAAAAAATGTCTCTATGGACTCGACTTTGTGCAAAGGGGTGAAGTCATGCTAAAACAGAAAAGTTTTTTTCTAAAATGTTGTCAGAAGTGTACAATTGTTCAAAAAGCCCTGGTATGCTGTACCCTTTAGTGGAAACCCAGGAACTCGATAATTTGGAGGGTGCTTACATACTTTTGGCCATTGTGTTGCGTTTGATAAACAATATGATTTTTTTTATATTAATCAGACATAACATTACATGTTCACATCACAGACACACAAAATCAGGTTGTGTTTGATACTTGTCAAACAAATGCTGTTGGATACAATGGGAACTCAGATACCATTGTTGTATTCAGTTGACCGTTTAAACAGTCTATTGTCTCTGTAGATACAGTAAACAAGTAACCTGGTCAAAAAGACCAGAGTGCTACCTTGAGGTAGAATTTGAGAACACCTCTCTAATAGGAAATAGCTTGTCGTTAAGGTAAGCTGATTTTTCCTGTTGTTCGGTAGTTAAGGTAAACAAACCTTATATATATAAAATGTTGTTAGGCAAATGAGACGAGGAAGACTCCATGATGCAGTGAACACCAGAGACCCCTGCAACCAAGATGCTTTCACCTGATTCTCCAGCATCTGCTTAAGAACCTGAGTCCTTGTTGTCATTGGAGATCACAAACACACTGTTCCTAATAAGTTAAGTAACTTTAAGCATATTTCTGCTGTTTAGAGACCATAGGCTGTTAATTTGTTAGGCATTGTTATACCTGCCATTCTTGTATTATGTTCCTAATATTGTAATAGTTTTGTATGTACAGCATGTTTTGTATAGTAAAAGCACATTTATACACTGCAGAGGTCTGAGCTTCCTTGATAATACCGCAAAGTAACCTTGCTTGATAGACATAAGCAAAACAGCTATATACAGCACATATGTATTTTTTTCAGTCACTTCTAGGTTTATATGTATTCCATAAACATGGGTTTCATAAAATCTATTAAAACAAGAACAGTTCAGGTTTCTGCTACAGTTAAAGTGGTCTCACTAATAATAGATGCCTAGTTAATGGATTCTCCACTAAAAAGTATCATTACTTTATAATCATCAGGAAAGAAAGTACAGCAAAAGTTATCAAACTGAAAATGTAATTCCTGGAAGTATAGGAGAAAAAAGATTCTGTTTTTTATTTTAAAAAATGGGCCTGCAGAATCCTGACAATGGCGCATATACACAATAACTTCCACTAGACTGTTTTAGGCAATAATGTTCAGGTTGCTGCAGGTGCACAGGGCCATGATCACACAATTTACTCCAGGCTTGAGGTCAAGGCTTTTATTGAACTATACTATAGTTACCTATTTTATGAGGACTGACCCTTCTAACCTTGCCCTGAACAAGTCGCTGACAAGTTATTTCTGACCTTCCAAAGAAAGAGTGCACTGTACTATTTAACTACTTTGTTAGACAGGCAATCATGTCACATCTACTGCCAGAAGGGTTAGAGCAGTGGTGGCCTGGACAGATAAAATGTTGGGTATAGTTATATTAAAAGGAATGAGAAATGACTGGAATCTTTGTCTACACTTTTGTTTTACTGTACTAAGTTTTAAATCTTGAAAAATAAACCTGCCAACAATTTTGTGTTGGTTTCTTTAACTGAGTGGCGTGTGTTAATTCTAAATCAGAAAAGTCATGTTGTTGTGTCTGACTGATTTTAAGATCACCAGGAGTAAGCTGGAGTTATAGAGTGACTGCACCTTACATATGATAGCTGTGATATGTGGACAAGGAAGCGGGCCCATACACCTGCTGTTTCCTTCAAGGGGCCATTCACACCAGATGTGTTGCCACATTTTTTTTTCAATGCATGCCAAGGACTTGTAAAAATTAAGGTATGTGAATGGGAGCAGTTTACACTGGTGTGTTGAGCCGATATGCACTGGTTTGCAGTGGAAAAAATGTGCAGAAAACCCTACTTTTTTAGCACAATGTGATGACAATGCATGTCATTGCAGCTCAACACACTTTAACCACTTTACAACCGCCAGCTGCAGTTATACTCATCTTTTTATGCTATTACATTTGACTTCTGATACTTTTTGAGGTTTTGTGAGTTTTTTTGTGTTTTTACGTTTTTGTGTTTTTAATATAATATATTTGTTTTGTAGGTATGCAACATTACATTGCAACACCCACAATTGAAAGACTCTGCTTCCAGGAAAGGTATGTGTATCCTTAGGATATCAATATGACAAAAAAAAAAGGTCTGAGTTTGAGCAGGCAGGAATTGTTGCCTTTGTGGTGTTATTATAGGTTTGTATTCTCAAAAAAAAAAAAAAAAATCATATATACTGTGTATATATATAAGATAAGATAAATGATGATGGCATGGGATTATAACCTGTAGCCACAATACAAAAGCACTGTCATTACATAATGCTACAGAATCAGGTCCGAAAAAGAACCTATTGCAGTACCATTTAAAATAGGAAGGATATCTACAATAAAAGTACCTGTAGACATTTTTAAATTAAAACAAATATCAAAAACCTCCAGGGTGCGTAAAGCATCTTATCCATGGATAATGACCCTGTATACACCAAACCAGTAGAATAAGTACCAATCAGTTTCCTGGTCCCTGGATAACCCATGTCTTAGTAAAACTAACTGACGAGAGTTTCTCCTTAACATGTGCCTTGTCAACAGGCCTAATTTCCACACACATTAATGTAAATCTAAAGCCATAACTTTTTACAGTTTTGGATAGAGTACTGAGTAATGAAACGGTAAAACCCTTTTGGGACTACATTGCTGCCTGTGTCCCCGTGGGAACTTCACCTTCTCAAATTGTCCTGATGACCATTATCACAAGGAGGAAAGGTGAGTGAAAATCCAAAATATTAAGTTGTCCCCAGAACGCAATAGAGGGGAAATCTTCCAATGGGGCTATTTGTTAAGGAAACAACTGTAAAGGAGAGGATTTACTTCATTTTGGATAAATTCCCTTTAATTTCCTGTTTGAGTATAAATGATAAAAAGTGAAGAGAAATCTCTTAAAAATGACAGAAATGGCAACTTGGCAGGTGCTTTAAACATTCCTTACCTAATTGAATAATAGCTTTAGATTGATTTTAACTGTAAATGCTGTTAGTTACATTCTAAACCTTAGCCATAAACCTAAATCTTATTTCTTAACAAAACCGCACTTCCTCATCAGCCAAACTGCAGGACCTAGACCTTCTTGACGATTACAGTATTCAACTGAACTAGATGCATAGGAAGAGGAAAAAACATTACTATTATACCCTGCTTGCACATAGCTAAGAGATAAAGTATTTCTCTGTAGATCTCTTCATTAACATGGGGTCCCTCCCACAGGGAGATATTCAAACAACTTTGAAGACGTCCTTATGCAGAAAGACTGTCTTCACCCCTTGAAATACAGAAAAAAATCCCTATGAGTGCAAGCAGTGCTGGAAAGTAGGAGCATGACTTGCTTTTATTGGGTATTTACAGGTAGCCTTAGCACTCTTCAGTACCATTTTCCTTCAAGCACATAACTGTATATACTTTCTGCTAAACAATTCTGAACTCAAAGTGCAAACTTCTGATGGCACAATGTCTTCTGCAGCACTTTTATATTGCTCATAATTGGTCAACTTGAGACTTATAGACCTTGTAGATAAAACGTGTCTAAAATATGTTAGCAAGACAAAGACTAGAACACTAAAGTAGCTATCCCCTTGGGATTCTACAGTAGGACAACAAATGCTATTTAAAACCTTTAGAAGTAAAGAGCCTATATATTAGACATGACTTTTACTCAAAGAGCAAAAATCTATACAATCAATTTTGACATTTCAGAAAAGCTTATTGATAGGGCTATTGTATAAACCACATGCAAACGAAGATTGTGTGAGAACAGAAGATGCCCACTTTTACAAAAAGCTCAATAAAATATTATAGCTCTGCTGTTGTTTTCAAATGAGTTTCTTACTTAAAAAGTGTGTTTTTGCGGAAGTTATCTGTCTGACTAGTTGTGTAGTTTTCTGCAGCTTATCAAATCCGAATTTCCCTATAGTCAGTGGGTCATTGGCATACTTAGCATATTTAAAACACAAAGCTTATTATTAAACCCTTTTCCCCTGAACTTCTCCATACATCAAAATTATATTCAGTAATAATCATAAAAGTAAATAAATGCTAATTATAGCAAAAAAATATATATATATTTTTATAACCATAGCAGTAAAAAACAATAAAAAAATCTAAGTGTTTAATATGGCCAAAACATGGAGATAAGAGTCACATGTTTTGATAATGACAGGTCTGCATGGGACTAAATTATTGTAAGGGTCAACTAAGTTGGTAAAAAATGACAATACGTTGACAGAAAAAGACAATCCTAACAACACATAAACCACAAAAAAATGAATACTATTCAATATGTGGGCAAAAGTCAACTGTTACAATATGCATAAAAAATGTACCATATAAATAATACGTTACAAAGGTGTGCTAATATAAAACAAGAGAACAAAACTGTGAAATCAAATGAAATCAACAACTGGAAAAAGTCTTTTGCATCCAGAAGAAAGTGTTCCCAAGTGAAGGAAAACCAACTGATGAATGGTAGGTGTTAGGAAGTGATGAAAGGTGGGTGTGACCTCTTCCCAAACAGCAATCCAAAAAAGTGACTTGAAAAAAAGTATACAATTTGTGATGACACCTGGTGATATGAGTGGACTCTTACCACATTCAAGAGAGATGGAAGCATATACTGTGATATCCAAGAGTCCAAATGGTCAGCTAGATGGAATGGAATACCAAATGGAATGGATCAATCGTCAGCTTCCCGGTTAGGGGGATCTTGGAGCAGAAGGGAAGTTTGCTGGGAGGAATCCTTTCGTGTTTGCAAGGAATGTTCTCCACAGGATGGGATTCCGCTGACTCCAGACACTTTCCCACTTGAACTTGGAGAGGAGCTGAAGCCCCCGGGCCGGCTGAGCAGGCAGCAAGTTGTCCCAGTGTGCCTATTGTGCCGCTGAGGGGAGCGGGACTGGGCACGAGCCGCCGGTCACACGCACTGGCTCCCCAGCACGCTCGCCCCCTAGAGTCTCCTGAGTGAACGACGTTATATTACGTCGCTTTGCCCAGGAGCGGCTGTGGTTAACACTACAAAATTTAATTTGTTCTGTATTGTCTAAAAGGGCAGTATTGGGAGGCTACGGGATGAAACCAAGGAACGGTGCTCGGAGGTGGGAAGGGGCGGAGAAAAGGGGTACCTCTGAAAGAGGGAGTTTC
Source organism: Pelophylax lessonae (assembly GCF_965119305.1). Lineage (NCBI taxonomy): Eukaryota > Metazoa > Chordata > Amphibia > Anura > Ranidae > Pelophylax > Pelophylax lessonae. Next base: position 791,249,576 of record NC_138768.1, on the reverse strand, counting down.
TGCACCTATTCTTGGAGAAAAAAAGCCCAGGGTGTGTGGGAGGAGAAGACAAAAAAGAAAAAGAGGGGCGCACCGACCTAGTGCATTACCATAAAACCATTTATTTAAAATATTAAAAAGTGTACAAAGTACTCACAAGACTGGTGTGATACAACACACATCAACATAGCATATGCAATCTCCAAGGTAGCCAAGGTCCCAAATGTAGCGAATGGACATGCAGATGGTCGCATGGGGCTGCTGTGGCTAGGCTAGGTAGCCAAGGTCCCAAATGTAGCGAATGGACATGCAGATGGTCGCATGGGGCTGCTGTGGCTAGGCTGATGTGTTTCAGGGGCGAACCCCCTTCCTCAGAGCCAGAAAGAGTGCTGCAGTGATAGAAAGCTTTAGCTAAAAATGATTATTTAAAACTGAAGATGTTTGTCAGTTTAAATTTTAAAAACCTGTAAATATGTACATTTTTACTGTTCAGCATTTAAATTAGATTAAATCTGTTATAATGGACTTCTTTCCCTCCCTTTAAAGATCTATTTGAGCAGCTGACTCCCAAGTGTTTTGCTTGGTTAACTTTCCACATTTTTATTAGACCTTACAGTGGGAATCTGATGACTAAATGGCTATATTTCTTAAAATCTGATTCTACGGTCTCCTTTCCCCACACTGCACCAAAACTAAATTGATTTTATTTTGAACCTTAGCAGTCCTTACCATTTAGTTCAACCTGGTAATTCCTTGCACTACATAGGAACAGGACACAGTAGAAATGATAGAGTAGGTGGGAGGATACAGTGGAGGGGCACTGAGATTCGACACTCCTGGAAGTGTTAATTTCTCATTAGACTTTAGCAGATGATTACCCTGCAACAGAGATTGGCTGTGCGGGCAGCAGGAAAAAAATGCCTATTTACTGTTCTTTTATAAGACCAGCATGGGCGATTTTCATTCAAATTAATTTTTCATGACAGGGTTACTTTAAAGAAGATCACGTAGTCTGATTATAATATGAGTGTGGCCTGCTTTAGGTGGGAATGCTAAGGCATTGGAAATCCCTTCAATGCACTGAAGGCAACTGAAGCTTACAACCCCTACACATACAGTATCTCACAAAAGTGAGTACACTCCTCCCATTTTTGTAAATATTTTATTATATATTTTTATGTGACAACACTGAAGAAATGACACTTTGCTACAATGTAAAGTAGTGAGTGTACAGCTTGTATAACAGTGCACATTTGCTACCCCCTTAAAATAACTCAACACACAGCCATTCATGTCTAAACCACTGGCAACAAAAGTGAGTACACCCCTAAGTCAAAAAGTCCAAATTGGGCCCAAAGTGTCAATGTTTTGTGTGGCCACCATTTTTCAGCACTTCCTTAACCCTCTTGGGCCTGGAGTTCACCAGAGCTTTACAAGTTGCCACTGGAGTCCTCTTCCACTCCTCCATGACATCACGGAGCTGGTGGATGTTAGAGACCTTGTGCTCCTCCACCTTCCATTTGAGGGTGCCCCACAGATGCTATATAGGGTTTAGGTCTGGATACATGCTTGGCCAGTGCATCACCTTTACCCTTAGTTTCTTTTGCAAGGCAGTGGTCATCTTGGAGGAGTGTTTGGGGTCGTTCTCATGTTGGAATACTGCCTTGGGGCCCAGTCTCCAAATGGAGGGGATCATGCTCTGTTTCAGTATGTCACAGTACGTGTTGGGACTCTTGGTTCCCTCAATGAACTGTAGCTTCCCAGTGTCGGCAGCAATCATGCAGCCCCAGACCATGACACTCCCACCACCATGCTTGACTGTAGGCTTGTTTTTGTACTCCTCTCCTGGTTGCCACCACACATGCTTGACACCATCTAAACCAAATAAGTTTATCTTGGTCTCGTCAGACCACAGGACATGTTTCCAGCAATCCATGTCTTTAGTCTTCTTGTCTTCTGCAAACTGTTTGCGGGCTTTCTTGTGCATCATCTTTAGAAGAGGCTACCTTCTGGGATGGCAGCCACGCAGACCATTTTAATACAGTGTGTGGCATATGGTCTAAGCATTGACAGGCTGACCCCCCACCCCTTCAACCTCTGCAGTAATGCTGGCAGCATTCATGCGTCTATTTCCCAAAGACAACCACTGGATATGACCCTGAGCATGAGCACTCAACTCCTTTGGTCGACCATGGGGAGGCCTGTTCTGAATGGAATCTGTCCTGTTAAACTGCTGTATGGTCTTGGCCACCATGCTGCAGCTCAGTTTCAGGGTCTTGGTGTAATGTTCTGGTACCTTTGGGTACCCTAATCACTCTTTCATAAGTGTATGCGCCCCACCATTCTCTTTTGGTAAGGTGCGCATACACCTTTAAGACTGATGCTGTCATCACTGAGCGCCGGACTGGATGGCTATTTAGATCGCCGGCTCTCACTAACATGTGTTCGTTCAAACTGCTTTGTGCCTTGATGCTAACCTGTCTTGAAGCTCTCATGCTTGCAAGCATACCTCGCTGTCGGAACCACGCTGCGCTGATCCCTGTATCCCGCTACCGGATCATCCGCTCTTGCCGAACCTCTCCTCTGCTACATTGCTATTAGTGATAAGTACCCCACAGGGGAAACCTCTATAACCTTCATACTAAAGCTTACACTATCTAGCTCTGCATACTAAGGACTATTACTACATCTGCATTATCTAAGATTGCTAGCTCTTGAGCCTACTACCACCTGTTCTTGCACTGGGTTGATCTCTCTTGTATGTCCACCTGCTACTCTGTCATCTGCTACCATACATGATTGCTAAACCTATCTGCATCCCATCTGCTACTATCTTACTTTCAAGAACATTTCCTTTCAAGTGTCTGTCATCTACCATCTCTACCCAACCTGTCTCTTCAGCCTATCATCACTGTGTTACTATATACATAAGTCACTCTAGGAAACATCTTATTGAGTGTGTGAATTTACTTGCTGAATTGAGATCATCCACACATGATGAGTCATTGGGAGTTGGGATTGGTGTCTCAGCGTTTCTCTACATGACTACTGAAGTGGAATATTTCTGCAGCTGAAAATCCACATCATACATAAAACGCAGGAGCGTTACAGATTGAACGAACCACAAATGGATTCAGCAGAAATAACCACTCAGATGATACAATTAAAACAGCAAGTAACTGCGTTAATACACGCACTTGCTGAATTAAAACAAGACAATCAGGCTCTGTCGCAGCAGGTAATTAGACTGACACAACTTACCACTGCTCAGTCCCCTGAACCCAAAATAAATCCTCCTTTGGTATTTACAGGCGATCGCAAAAAATTTTGCGAATTTAAAAACGCATGTGAGTTACTTTTCTTGCTAAAACCCCGTACCTACCTTACTGATCACATTAAGGTTTGTACTATTATTTCTTACCTAACAGGCGATCCTCGGGCCTGGGCAGACTCTCTTTTTGAGAAAAGCGATCAGCTTCTCAACTCCTATGCCGTGTTCCTAGCAGAACTCACTAGCCTATATGATGATCCCAATAGGCAGAGTACTGCCGATCTTCAATTAAGATCCTTGAAACAAGGTGGGAGACCTGTAGAAGACTTTGTCGCAGAATTCAAGAGATGGACCCTTGATTCAGAATGGAATGATGCATCTCTGAAAACCCAATTTAGGCTTGGCCTATCAGAGGCCGTTAAAGACGAGCTCGCCCGAGCGGATCTGCCAAAAACCCTGGATGCATTGATACAACTCAGTATCACCATAGATAGAAGACTACGAGAAAGAAAGGCTGAGAAAATGGGAATGCCATTATCCAGTTCTTCTCGGATTTCGGCCATTGACCCCGTTCCTATGGAGGTAGGAACCATACGCCCACCTCTATCAACTATGGAAAGAGCCAAAAGACGATCTGGTAATCTCTGCTTGTACTGTGCATCCCCGGATCACAAGATAAACGTCTGTCCCCTAGTCTACAAAAAGAAGGGTGAGTGTTCACACGTCCTCCTAGGGGGATTGACAACTTCAATCACTAACCCTTACCTTTCTGTTTGCTTAACATTACAGTGGGACCAGAACAGGATTACTACTAAGGCCATGATTGACACAGGATCTTGTGGAAATTATATTGACATACGTTTTGCTGCTTTAAATAAAGTTCCTATTATTTCTAAACTTAAACCTGTCTCAGTGAGTCTTATTAACGGTGTTCCTTTATCCTCTGGTCCGATCACTGATCAGACACAGGCACTCCTAGTCACTACTAACGGGTCTCATATGGAGACCACTACCTTCGATCTAATACCTTCACCCCACTTTCCCATTGTTTTGGGACTTCCCTGGTTGCACACACATCAACCAACCATAGATTGGAAGGAACGGACCCTGACCTTCCTCTCTTGCTATTGCGAGGGTACGTGTAACCTCCCGTCTTTCGGGAAGATCCTGTCTGTGGTGACAGATGAGATTGCACCACTATGTTATCAGGATCTCTCTGAGGTTTTTCTTGAGAAAAATGCTCAAGCACTACCTCCCCATCGAGACTATGATTGTAGCATTGATCTACTCCCAAATAGCAAATTGCCGTTCGGTCATGTTTATCCTCTTTCACAGGATGAACTTTCCCATCTCAAAGACTATTTGGATGAGAATTTGGAAAAAGGTTTTATTAGACCTTCCACTTCTTCCACAGCAGCAGGACTCTTTTTTGTCCGCAATAAGGACTCAAGTCTCAGGCCTATCATCGACTATAGGCAATTGAATGCTATTACAATAAAAGATCGCTATCCTCTACCGCTTATCCCTGAGCTCATTGAGCAGGTGCGTGGAGCTACCTATTTTTCAAAATTGGACCTGAAAGGAGCATACAATCTCATTCGAATCCGTGATGGACACGAGTGGAAGACTGCATTCAGAACCAGATACGGATTGTTCGAATATCTTGTAATGCCATTCGGGCTATGCAACGCCCCTGCAGTTTTTCAACGATTTATAAACGATATTTTCAGAGACTTACTAGATGTCTGTGTTGTGGTATATCTGGACGATATACTTATATATTCACGATCCCTGTCTGAACACATAAGACATGTAAGACTAGTATTATCGAGATTGCTTGCACACAACCTTTATGTGAAACTGAAAAAATGCTTGTTTCATAAAGAAGAGGTACTGTTTCTAGGCTACATCATATCCAAAACAGGAATCGAGATGGACATGAGTAAGATATCCTGCATTCAGGATTGGCCTACACCAACCACACGCAAGGCGCTACAGCGATTCCTTGGATTTTCGAATTTCTACAGGAAGTTCATTAGAAACTTCTCTGCCATTGTGAGACCCCTCACACAGCTCACTAGCATTAAAAAACCATTCAAATGGTCAGATGAAGCAAATAAAGCTTTTCACCTGTTAAAGACAAGGTTTACTTCTGCTCCCATACTACGCCATCCAGACCCATCCCTCCAATACATTCTGGAAGTAGATGCGTCAAACATGGCAGTAGGAGCAATACTCTCCCAACGACCAACTCACACTTCACCACTTCATCCAGTCGCCTTTTTTTCTAAATCCCTAAGCAGTCCAGAGATAAATTACCCCGTGGGTGAAAAGGAACTGCTTGCTATAAAATTGGCTCTGGAGAATTGGCGACATCTACTCGAAGGCACCCAATTACCAATACTTATATACACGGACCATAAAAATCTCCAATATCTTCAGACTAACAAAACTCTCTCTCACCGACAGGTACGATGGTCACTATTCTTTCTAAGGTTTAACTTCCTAGTGACCTACACACCTGCAGATAAGAACAAAAAGGCAGATGCACTATCACGACTAACTGAAGAAAACTACTTCGAAATCCCTTCCGTTCCTATAATACCTCACAAACGCATTATTGGAGTTGTCCGTTCCTTGAAGGAAGAGGTTTTGCATGGTATAAGTTTGGATTCACCCCCACCACAACTAAATACTGATGCAGAAGGCTTCCTCTACTACAACGACAAACTTTACATACCACCTACCATACGCACCAAGATCTTGGAATTATCGCATGATGTGCCTATGGCAGGACATATGGGTATGACAAAGACTCTTAATCTGATTACCAGGCAATTCTGGTGGCCTGACATGAAAACATCTATACAAAAATTCGTCTCTTCATGCAATGTCTGTGCCAGGTCCAAAATTGACACTACGAGACCATCCGGTCTACTATGCAGTCTACCAATACCCCAAACTCCATGGGAAGTTGTGTCCTTGGACTTTATAGTGGAATTGCCTCCTTCCAAAGGATTTAATACCATCTTGTGTCAGTGGACCATCTGACAAAAATGGCACATTTCATTGCTATTCGCAGACTACCTTCGTCCAAACAAACGGCAGAACTCCTGATGAAACATGTCTTTAAGTTACATGGTATCCCAAAAACTCTTCTGTCTGACCGTGGATCACAATTTATTTCCAAGTTCTGGCAAGAACTATGTCACATACTACGGATCGAGCGGAAGCTCACTTCTCCTTACCATCCGCAGACCAACGGACAGACTGAAAGAGTCAACCAATGCATCGAGCAATATTTACGTTGTTACACTTCTTACCAACAGGATGATTGGGTGGATCTTCTCCCTCTGGCAGAATTTGCCTACAACAACGCAACCCACAGTACGACCAAGCAGGGTCCGTTCTACTTGAACTATGGGTTTCATCCCTCTATTCTTCCTCCACGCATCCTTCCTTCAAATAACCCAGTAGCCTCAGACTATCTTACCCAAATAAAGGACTCTCTGGGTTTGCTTAATACTACCATTGCACACGCTCATAGTCAACAAAAGAAGTACTATGATCTTCGCAGAAGACCTTCTCCTCAGTACGCTATCGGGGACCTCGTTTGGCTCTCAACAAAAAATTTAAGACTGAAAATCCCTAGCAAAAAGCTTGGACCTCTGTTCTTGGGACCTTTCCCAATCAAGAAACTTATTGGAAAAGCTGCAGTACAGCTTACATTGCCAATAGACCTCAAAATACATCCCATTTTCCATGTGTCGCTACTGAAGCCCCATGTTCCTGACCAAGGAATAAGGCCTACTATCCCATCTCCTCCTCCTGTACAAGTTGAAGGTGGAGAAGAATATGAGATAAAAGAGATTCTGGATTCTCGTATCCACAGAGGAAGACTTCAGTACTTGGTTCGATGGAAGAACTATGGGCCCCAAGACGACACCTGGCTAAACACCTCTGACATACATGCCTCTAGATTAATCCGCAATTTTCATGCGAAGTACCCAGACAAACCAGCTCCAAAGGCCTTCAGGAGCCGGCCTTAAGGGGGGGGTACTGTAATGTTCTGGTACCTTTGGGTACCCTAATTACTCTTTCATAAGTGTATGCGCCCCACCATTCTCTTTTGGTAAGGTACGCATACACCTTTAAGACTGATGCTGTCATCACTGAGCGCCGGACTGGATGGCTATTTAGATCGCCGGCTCTCACTCACATGTGTTCGTTCAAACTGCTTTGTGCCTTGATGCTAACCTGTCTTGAAGCTCTCATGCTTGCAAGCATACCTCGCTGTCGGAACCACGCTGTGCTGATCCCTGTATCCCGCTACCGGATCATCCGCTCTTGCCGAACCTCTCCTCTGCTACATTGCTATTAGTGATAAGTACCCCACAGGGGAAACCTCTATAACCTTCATACTAAAGCTTACACTATCTAGCTCTGCATACTAAGGACTATTACTACATCTGCATTATCTAAGATTGCTAGCTCTTGAGCCTACTACCACCTGTTCTTGCACTAGGTTGATCTCTCTTGTATGTCCACCTGCTACTCTGTCATCTGCTACCATACACGACTGCTAAACCTATCTGCATCCCATCTGCTACTATCTTACTTTCAAGAACATTTCCTTTCAAGTGTCTGTCATCTACCATCTCTACCCAACCTGTCTCTTCAGCCTATCATCACTGTGTTACTATATACATAAGTCACTCTAGGAAACATCTTATTGAGTGTGTGTATTTACTTGCTGAATTGAGATCATCCATACATGAGGAGTCATTGGGAGTTGGGATTGGTGTCTCAGCGTTTCTCTACATGACTACTGAAGTGGAATATTTCTGCAGCTGAAAATCCACATCATACATAAAACGCAGGAGCGTTACACTTGGCGATCTTCTTATAGCCTAGGCCATCTTTATGTAGAGCAACAATTCTTTTTATCGGATCCTCAGAGAGTTTTTTGCCATGAGGTGCCATGTTGAACTTTCAGTGACCAGTATGAAAGGGTGAGAGCGATAACACCAAACTTAACACACCTTCTCCCCATTCACACCTGAGACCTGTAACACTAATGAGTCACATGACACTGGGAGGTAAAATGGCTAAGTGGGCCCAATTTGGACATTGTCACTTAGGGTTGTACTCTCTTTTGTTGCCAGCGGTTTAGACATTAATGGCTGTGTGTTGAGATATTTTGAGGGGACAGCAAATTTACACTGCTATACAATCTGTACACTCACTACTTTACATTGTAGCAAAATGTAATTTATTCAGTGTTGTCACATTAAAAGATATAAAAAAATATTCAAAAAATTGTGAGGGGCGTACTCACTTTTGTGAGATACTGTACTTAGACATCCAATGTACAGTATATTTCTGTTTGACTAATGATGTGCCCCAGAACAACAAAAGGAAGCATAATTTGTAGGTAATGACAACCTGAAATGCAACTGAATGACTGCATGAGGATGGTGTTATTTGGCTTATTAGTTTTAAGGATCTTTCACACAATATATAAAGCTGCTGTTGTGTGAATGGGACAAAATTAAATGTTTTTAAGGTATTTTCTCTTCTGGTCAAATGTTCTGAGGCTATTGTTTTAAGCTATTTTGGTTAAATGTTGTTAAGCTGTTTAGACTCTTTTTACTCGTGGTCAGATGCTATTAGGATATTATTTTAGGCCTTTTTTCTCTAAGAGTAGAATGTTCCTAAGCTGTTTTTTCTTGTGGTTGAATGTTCTTAAGGTATCTTCTCTTAGGATTGAATGTTATCATGCAATTATTGAATGTTTTATTCTCCTTAAGAAAAGCAGCATAACTATCAAGAGTTTAAATTTCAAAAACAAGGATATTATCTCTGACTTTGTGCAAATGCCCATATATTAGCACAATATTTTTTTTTTAAAAAATAGACACCTTAGTGTTTAAATGAAGACAGACACAGTTTTTGTTTTATCCAGCAGTATTTTTACTCAGTGCAACTTATAACATCCAAGTGAAAGATATAACACCAACATGTCAGAAGAAAAAAACAAAAAAAAAGAATCCCTGAGTTGGAAAAAGCATTTGTGTCAGTATTTTGTTCAACCACCTTTTGCTTTAATTACAGCCTTTAGTCTGTTGGGATATGTCTCTACTAACTTTGCACATCTAGACTTTGAAATATTGGCCCACTCTTCTTTGCAGAACTACACAAGTTCAGTTAAAATTGATGGTGACCGTTTATGGACTGAAAAGACCCGGGGTACATCTGTGCTTAGGAATGTGTACTGAATTAAATATGTATAACAATATATGAATAATGTGATATATAAATCATTTATAGTGCTAAAACAAAAAATATATATTAACTGTATTTAATTAGGCTGCTGCTGATAAAAAAGGAATAAATTCCTTTATGGTGTCTATGTACAAATGTGTCAGCGCTGCTCTAAAAATTGTGCAATAATAAATTATACTCCACTATACCATATTAAATACAATTATTAAATTAATATTGTTAATATACTAAATAGACAAATAAATTAATAAATAATACCGTTAGCATAAATAAATACATCTAGTGACAGTATTACATGCAGTGACAATAAAGTGATAGGTGCTTGTGTAAAACAGTGATCAGTGTCCACTGGGCACACTGGATAGCAAACGTGAGTTCACATTGTGCTGCAGTGCTGTGAGCTGTGCTTCCCTCTTCCTCCCTGCTTACCAGAAAATGGTAAGAGATAAGCCTTATAGATCTCCACCAAGGCACACACCTCCTCTCAGGGATGGGGGTCACTCCAGAATGTCCTTATGATGTTATTTCCAGGTTTCTATCCTCCTCACCACGATTTACGTTCATGGACTGCAGTCTTCAAGTCATTCCACATATTTTCAATGGGGTTTAAGTCTGGGCTCTGAATAGAACATGCAAGGACAGTCACCTTTTTCTCCTTAAACCACTGTGTGCGTTGGGTCATTGTCATGTTGGAAGGTAAACCTTCTCCACGTTGACAACTTTCTGGCAGCAGGTTTTCCTCAAGACTTCTCCAGTATTTTGCCCCATCCATTTTCCTTCTATTCTGACAATTTGTGATATTGTTGTCACATGCCCACCATGACCACTTTTTGTCATATATTCCTGCAACTGCTTCAGAGTTGCCGTAGGCCTCTTGGTAGCCTCTCTGACCAGTTTCTTCCTGGTTCTTTCCTCTATTTTAAAGTGACGTCCTATTCCAGGAAGGGTCTGTGTAATACTAAATACCTTCCACTTAATAATAGACTTCATGGTACTTCTAGGCATTGATAAAGCCTTTGAAATGGTTTTGTATCTATCTCCTGACTTGTGCCTGTCCAGAACTTTATCTCTGAGATCTTTTGACAGTGCCTTGCCACTCATAGTTGATTGTTTGCTTCAGTTGAGCTACCAGGGAATCCTCTTTTCTCCAGGAAAGCTCTTTTCATGCTGAGCTAATCAAAATGACCACAAATGATCACGGGTGAAAGTCAAATGGCTTTGTGTGCCTTTGAGAAGGTGATTAGCTACACCTGATTAGGTTTACAAATCATTTTTTAGGAGGCGGGTGATTCTTTTTTTGACACGCACGCCGCCGCCATCTTGATAGAGATGGCAATGTCTTGGCAGTATACACACAGATGGGATCAGATTTTTACAAATTATTAATCATTGTGCTTATATATTGGTCTTTATTCCTCATTAAAATGCTGGTCAAATCCTTTGAGAATGTCCTATGGGACAAAATGCATCAGGATCGTGCCTCTGTAGCCTGATTTGCCTGCTTGTATTTGCCTGTACCACTGGACTGTTTGTGAGTGCATTTCCCTTATATAAATAAATTTATTTTTTGGGGTTTTACACTATGTTTGTTTCCTTTGGTCTACATTCATATGGTCCTGGATGTCTGTGAGCTTCATCCTCCATTCACCCTGTCGGACATCTACCTGGGGAACATCCGTGGTTGCAGTACATTTGAAGGAATCTAAGTACCATCTTATGAGCTTTATTTGACCCTTATGCTGTATAGTAGTTTGGGTCAACATCATCTGGTGAGCGCATTATTTATCTTGGTGTTGGTGACGGGATATACTCACAATACAATCTACCTCATCATCTTGGATGTTTTTACTCTGCACTTACCATTGGGACTTCTTTTTGAACTTTTGAATATTTATAATTACCATTGATTTAGTTATATATGCACTTTATCACTTACATTTATATTGAGAGCTGTTACAGCTTTCTCTGATTCAGCGCTGCACTTTTCTTTATTGATTCTTTTTCCAACTCAGTGATTCTGTTTTTGAATTTTTTTCTGACATGTTGATGTTTTATCTTTCACTTGGCTGTTATAAGCTGTAGTAAGTTATAAGTAAATACATTGAGATAAAAGAAAATCTGTGTCTGTATTCATTTCAGTCTGCAAAGCAGCAATGATTATTTTAAAGGTGGAGACGGGGGTGATTATTTTTTAAACCAACTGTATATTTATGTGTGGTAGTGAAAGCTTCAGATATACACCAACTTCCAATATAGGAGCCCTAAATACAAAGTGCACAAACATGTTTTTTCCAATTATGGTTTAAATAATATTTTTGGTGAGACCTTTGACTTTTTTGCCTACATTATTATTTTCTGTAGAGTGCTTGCATTTTTAAGCAGCACCAACATGATTCACCTGCCTATATAGCCTTCACTGAACATAATCACAATAATTATACTTTACTAGCATTAATCAAAGGGACTAAATCATGTTACCTAAAAAATGCAGAAATGGATTAATTCAGAGTGCAGGTATTAATAAAAAATTTCCCTATGTCCTGATTACAAGTTGGAGTCATCGCTGAACTAATGGATTGCTGTAACTGCTCTCTTTTAGATGGAACTCTTCATAATAATGAGGACAGTCAGTGAATTCTACTTAAATTATAAGCTGGAATCATCAGGATCATTTTAATAGGCATAGCTATTATGTGTGCATTAAGTACAGATTGGAACAGACGAGTGTCTATTTTCCATGAAAGATCTTTCCTTGGGTTATTTCCCTTGGCATATTCCCTAACATGCCTCTCTGTACACATTATGGAGATGACTTAAGAGTACCTGTAGCCATAAAGAGGAAAAATTAAGTCTGCCTTCTACATTAAGGAGTGTTTTTTTTTTAAGTTAATATATAGCTACTCTCTCTCCTGGTTTGATGCTCCTCATTCATAAGAAAAGTGTGAATTGGGAAAACACTGTATTATGGACACTAGATGAAGCTAATGATTCATATGAATGAAGAACATCCAATCTGGAGAGAAAAAAACGAATTCTTCTAGATTGTAAGCTCTAACGAGCAGGGCCCTCTAAATCCTCCTGTATTGAATTGTATTGGAACTGTATTGTCTTCCCTCATATTGTAAAGGGCTGCGCAAACTGTGTATATAAATCCTGTATAATAATAATAATACAATTTTAAAGGATGAGTTGGTCTGCAAATTAAAAAAAAAAAAATACCCCTATAGGTCTGATAACATTAGACGTACTAGACTTGTTTACTCTGTTTAGCACAGGAAGTGCTACCAGTGTCTCTTAAACACGTAAATCAAGTACATGTGGACTTTCTCTTGAAACAACAAAGGGACACTGCTCCAGGTCAGTCCTCTCTTTATCACACCTCACACACACTCCACTCAGGTGCCTAGGTGGTTTACAAGCCAGTACATATAGCTGAAGAAAAAACAATCAAAAACTGTAATCCACCTTTATTTCACCAAGTTAATCAAGGCAGCATAAGACCAACAAAAATTGATCATAGTGGGGGAGAGAGAGGTTGACGTGCTTCACGCTCCTCTTAGCACCTAATCATAACTCATTAGACTGATCAAGCAGATGCCTATTGTAGTAATGCAGGTTAATCTCTCAACTGTTGGCAATTACAGTAACTCATTATCACTCTGCTCTTTATAGGGGCAGCAGCTACTAATCCTACTCTGGTGGTTAACATTTAAAGTGTAACTAAAAGCAAAACTTTTTTTTTTTTAGTTTTGGACAGATTGGAGATGGATTAGAACACCTATTCGTTTTTTATTGCTGTCTGTTTCCCAATTAGGGAGATTCACTCTCTCTATTTGTCCTGTTTACCATTATCATTGAAAGTGAAAGTAAAAGAAAAACCCCAAATTTTGGGTTGTCCCAAGAAAAGTAATAGAGGGGACATCTTCCAATGGGGACATTAGTTCTGGTGATCTGGGGATCCCCAAGGAATTCCCCTAATTTGCAAGGATTTACTCTCTCACTTCCTGTTTGGCTATGGGACAGGAAGTGAAGAGAAATCTCTGCAGTTGGACACAGAGAGCAGAAACAAATCTAGCTGGGGATATAACTCTCTCTTGCTCTATTAAAAGAAATTAAAAAAAGGGTTTTGCCTATACAGTAGTTCTATTAAGTTGTATATTATGAAACCTATCACCCAAGCTATGAAAAGATACAGCATGGGGACAAGTTTTACAACACACACACATATATATATATATGTATATATTACAAAAAGAAAGGCAAAATCAAAATCCAAGAAAGGAACAACTACTACATGAATAGCATGAGAATATAGTACAGATAAAATGAGATTACAGGATAGCAATAACAATCCAAAATAAGTTGACACCTTCATTCATAAAAATATGTAAGGTCACATTCAAAGTTGAGACAATTGGAGATCTGTGCTTGTAAAAAAAAAAGAAAAAAAAACTGTTCCACCCCATCTCTCTTCAACTAACCTCAAGGTTTTACGGAAAAATCTACCTAAATGCCCCATTTATTTGTCGAGATTTACAGCTAAGTGACAAATCAGATTCCAGTTCTTCTCCCCAAATATTTTGGCCTGTGGTTCAGAAGGGTCCTCCTTGTAATGCCCACATTCCTCCCTAGTGACCTTAATGCTGCACACTGGCTGTCAGAAGAGTCAATCAATGGGATTCACACAGAGCCCTGAAGACTTCCAGAGGCAGCCTCAAAATGACATTTCGGTGAGGCAACAAGACTGGTTGGTGGGCGAGGACTTAAGTGGTAGATTATCAGTCTTTAAATTCAAAAGAGTTGGTTTGGGGGAGGTCTTGTTTTGCCTTGAGATAAACTTTAAATGACCATTTTTGCCTACTGTTGTAAGCAAATGCATGTAATAATAGTATTCCTTATATTAATTCTTTGTTTATATTGCATGCCTTTTTTCACATTTTTCACATGCCGGCCAAGCTGTCCAGCAAAATTGAAAGTGACAGGGGTTGAGAAACACCATAGGCAATGAAAAAGAAAAATGCTTTTGAATCACGTGTAGCATTGCAATGTGTTTTTATATGTTTTGATCAATTTAGGAGGGTTTTAAAAAGAACATTCTGTTAAACAGTTTTTTTTTCAAAATAACATTAAAATCCCAAAATTTCATAAAGCCTTCTAAACATTTAAGGTGCGTTTGGGGCATTCTGATATTGACTTCAATTGAAGCATTTGGACAAGCTTTGGAATTTGCCAATGCTCCCCAAATGTTGACGGTGAGATCAATACGTCCTGTTGCATTGTAAGGTCGGTACAGAGGAACCACTGAGCACAGCCAGGACCTGGAAATCCAAATTCCCCAACATGCCAGTTTCTGAAAAGTCTTCCGACGCCAATTTCTCCTACTCTTCATTGAAGCAGCATTAAGTGGTAGAGGTATGCATTTACTATCTTCTTTGCAGGGAGCCTTTTTATTAACAGTTTGATTCTAAAGACAGAATTGCTTTAAATATACCTCTGAAACAAAATTGGTAACCATGTTTATGCTATAATTAGGGCAAGGATTGGCTGAAATGCATAAGCAATGTTACCATTTTTAGCTCACTTTGTAATAAATAAACATTGGTGGCATGGAACATTGCAGTGTGCTGGCCATTTGTCAGATATGGTATGGACCAGAGGAGAGGTGTAACTGATCATCAACACCTTCCAGCCTGCCCTGTAATAGGTAGAGGTGTGAGCTGATCTTGTGTTACGTACTGCTACCTAAGTAGTCACAAATTTCTGCACTTTAAATGACAGAACAACTAGACAACGATTTTTTCCTGAGTTTCGTTTTTATTTTTTTAATAGGAAATTGGAAAATATGTAAAGTCTCTGCCATGTATTCCATGCATGTTTTTTTTCATACAAGGTTTAAAATAATAGCAGGTCCCTGGTAAAGATCTTTGTCTATTTTAAAAGATTTTAAATTTGTACCATAGTGTGCATGCTTAAAAAAAAAAAGTTAAAAAAGAGATGAAGAAGAAGAAATCCATGGTTTAGGTGAGTGAAATTATCAGATTTCCCACACCCCACTGTATCCAAAACAAAATAAAAAGTTTTAGCTAGCATTGGACTTCACTTGTCGAATTGAATGATATTCACAGTCAATGATCATGTGCATGGATTCTCTGTGCTGAATGTGAAGATATTTTACTAAAATCATATATATGAAGAGGAAACTGTCCTTCTATGTTCAAAATAGATAAAGCAGCCACCCAAACCGCATTTAAGAAAGATAATGTTGTCTAAATATGACCCATGGTGAGAGTGTTACTAAGAGAAAACAGTGGCTGGGAGAAGGAAAATAGGAATAATCTTTAATAAGGTATCAGCAAGATGTAAAGTACTGCCCAAGTGATGGAAAGATTTGCAAGTAATTGCCGTTGCTATATCAGTTCCCATAGCAATGAGTTTTAACTTTGTATTCTGTAAAAGTGGAGAAATGCATAACTACTGCTTTACTTCAATACACAGGAACACAGACTGTGCACTTTGTATCTGCAGTTGCACTAATTTTCCTTAGTAAATGCAAATACGGCAAAGTTTCACTTTGTAAAGAATACCCAGCCTGGTGCAAGGGAAAAAAAATACAGTATTTTTGCTTGCACATGATTGGATGATGAAAATTAGCACAGCTTTACTAAATTTGCTATGCTCTGGGGAAAATGAATGCAAAACTTGCAAAGTGTCTGTTTTTTAGTGGATCCACCTCATTGTAACGAAAACAAACAAGTCATCTATTAATTTATTTTTTTAGTATTGCTCCTGATTGACCACTGCTACTACAGTGAGTGCCACTGTCTTAAAGGTCATATGCCGAATGCTAGGCATCGTGATGTCATTGGCCCGCCTCTCCACCTCATCTAGTTAAAGGATGTCTTGTATTCAATGAGGAAAAATGCAAGGCGTTCTGTGAATGGTGCCTGTCCTGAGCAAGCAACCCCTTGTGCTTTCTATGCATCAAGGAACGGGACCCAGAAGGAAGTGGTAATCACTGTAGTAGCAGTGATTCTCCCCTTTCACAGCAGTTCTACAGGTATGGCATATGGATACCTACATTGGGCCATGCTTGACCAATGTACAAACCCAATTCCAAAAAAGTTGGGACACTATACAAATTGTGAGTAAAAAAGGAATGAGAATCTGGAACAATCTCTGTGCGTAAGGTTCAAGGCCAGAAAACCATACTGGATGCCTGTGATCTTCGGGCCCTTAGACGGCACTGCATCACATACAGGAATGCTACTGTAATGGAAATCCCGACATGGGCTTAGGAATACTTCCAGAAAACATGGTCGGTGAACACAATCCACCGTGCCATTCGCCGTTGCCAGCTAAAACTATATAGGCCAAAAAAGAAGCCAAATCAAAACATGACTCAGAAGTGCAGGCGTTTTCTCTGGGCCAACGCTCATTTAAAATGGACTGTGGCAAAGTGCAAAAATAGTCTGTGGTCAGACGAATCAAAATTTGAAGTTCTTTTTGGAAAACTGGGACGCCATGTCATCCAGACTAAAGAGGACAAGGACAACCCAAGTTGTCAGTGCTCAGTTCAGAAGCCTGCATCTCTGATGGTATGGGGTTGCATGAGTGCGCGTGGCATAGGCAGCTTACACATCTGGAAAGGCACCATCAATGCTGAAAGGTATATCCAAGTTCTAGAACAACATATGCTCCCATCCAGATGTTGTCTCTTGCAGGGAAGACCTTGCATTTTCCAACATGACAATGCCAGGCCACATACTGCATCAATTACAACATCATGGCTGCGTAGAAGAAGGATCTGGGTACTGAAATGGCCAGCCTGCAGTCCAGATCTTTCACCCATAGAAAACATTTGGCACATCATAAAGAGGAAGATGCAACAAAGAAGACCTAAGACAGTTGAGCAACTAAAAACCTGTATTAGACAAGAATGGGAAAACATTCCTATTCCTAAACTTGGGCAACTTGTCTCCTCAGTCCCCAGACATTTGCAGACTGTTATAAAATGAAGAGGGGATGCCACACAGTGATAAACATGGCCTTGTCTCAACTTTTTTGAGATGTGTTGATGCCATAAAATTTAAAATCAATTTATTTTTCCCTATAAATTATACATTTTCTCAGTTTAAACATTTGATATGTCGTCTATGTTGTATTCTGAATAAAATATTGAAATTTGAAACTTCCACATCATTGCATTCTGTTTTTTATTCACTATTTGTACAGTGTCCCAACTTTTTTGGAATCGGGTTTGTAACTATGCAATAAAATCCTTACCTGGAGTTCAGCTTTAAAGGAAAAGTATGGCCAACGATCTTTTAGCCATACTTCTCTTGGGGGTCACAAGAGTGCACTTGTGCTTTCCTGTGACCCACAGTCAGCCGACAACAGGCTAAAGCCAACTGTCGGCTGATGTCACAGAGCTTCTCCAGGCTTTGGAAGGATCCAACAACAATGTTGAGATACGCCCAGATTCCTCATTGACAGCAGGCTCTGTCAATGTTAGCCGCTCCATCCCCTCTTCAGCCCAGCACTCCAGTGAGCGCAGGAGGGGCAGAGCAGAGAACGGTGACTGACAGTCACCACTTTCTGCTCACTGAAAACCGAGAACTGCACATTCAGTTCTTACAACCAAAGACTTAAATCCCTCTCTCAAAAATTTTTGAGACTGCCCTGCCCCCATGTACATGCACATATGCATGTAACGCACATATTGGGGGCACCTATGTTTGAAAATGTTGTTTGTGTTACAGATGCTACATATTTCCACGCAAACTGGAGTGACAGCAATAGACATAGGCCCATTATTCATGGTTAACTCAAAACTGATGACCTGTAGGGGCTTTTAAAGTGCTAGCTACGGAAAATTTAGGGTACCATAGTTTGTCGTCATTTCATGTACACACACATTACTAAGGCTTGTGTTACTCATCATGGGCACACACAATTCTAAGGCTTGTGTTACTCATCATGGGCACCAGGGCCGGACTGGGAATAAAATTCCGCCCCGGAAATAATTTCATACCAGCCTCATAGCATTTTTTTACCAGCCCAACAGCATAACGTCATTATTTTCTTGTTCATAAAAGGGAAAACCATGCATTTTAAAGCACATTTGAAGAGTGTATTATATATAGATAAGACAAATATGAGAGCGCATAGGGCTTTATATATATAAGAGCAAATTCCGGTTAAAAGTGGCAAAAGTGCAGACATGGTACAGGAGGTGGTCATAGGCTGTGTGAACATGGTACAGATATCAGAGGCTGCGGACATGGTACAGGAGATAAAGGGGCTGCGGGCATGGTGCAGAAAGACATGTTAGAGGCTGCGGTCATGGTACAGGAGATGTCAGAGGCTGCGGGTATGGTACAGGAGATGCAGGGGCTGCGGACATGGTACAGGAGATGCAGAGGCTGAGGGCATGGTACAGGAGATGCAGGGGATGCAGACATGGTACAGGAGATGTCAGAGGCTGTGGGCATGGTACAAGAGATGTCATAGGCTGTGCGGGCATGCTAGAGGAGATCCAGAGGCTGCGGGCATGGTACAGGAGATGTCAGAGGCTGTGCGGGCATGGTACAGGAGATGTCAGAGGCTGTGCAGGCATGGTACAGGAGATGTAAAAGGGTGTGCAGGCATGGTAGAGGAGATGCAGAGGCTGCAGGTATGGTACAGGAGATGCAGGGGCTGCGGGCATGGTACAGGAGATGCAGGGGCTGCGGGCATAGTACAGGAGATGCAGAGGCTGCAGGTATGGTACAGGAGATTCAGGGGCTGCGGGCATGATACAGGAGAGGCAGGGGCTGCGGGCATAGTACAGGAGATGCAGAGGCTGCGGGTATGGTACAAGAGATGTCAGAGGCTGCGGGCATAGTATAGGAGATGTCAGAGGCTGCGGACATGGTACAGGAGATGCAGGGGCTGGGGATATGGTACAGGAGATGTCAGAAGCTGCGGGCATGGTACAGGAGATGCAGGGGCTGCGGGCAAGATACAGGAGATGCAGGGGCTGCGGGCATAGTACAGGAGTTGCAGAGGCTGAGGGCATGGTACAAGAGATGTCAGAGGCTACGGGCATATTATAGGAGATGTCAGAGGCTGCGGACATGGTACAGGAGATGCAGGGGCTGCGGACATGGTACAGGAGATGTCAGAGGCTGCGGGCATGGTACAGGAGATGCAGAGGCTGCGGGCATGGTACAGGAGATGCAGAGGCTGCGGGCATGGTACAGGAGATGCAGAGGCTGCGGGCATGGTACAGGAGATGCAGAGGCTGCAGGCATGGTACAGGAGATGCAGAGGCTATGGACATGATACAGGAGACGAAGAAGCTATGAACACGGTACAGATAATGCAGAGGCTGCTGGCATGGTACAGGAGATGCAGGGGCTGCAGACATGGTACAGGAGATGTCAGAGGCTGTGGGCATGGTACAGGAGCTGTAGGGGCTGAGGGCATAGTACAGGAGATACAGAAGCTGTGGGCATAGTACAGGAGATACAGAAGCTGCAGGCATGGTACAGGAGATGCAGAGGCTGGGGGCATAGTACAGGAGATGCAGAGGCTGTGGGCATGGTACAGGAGCTGTAGGGGCTGCGGGCATAGTACAGGAGATACAGAAGCTGCGGGCATAGTACAGGAGATACAGAAGCTGCAGGCATGGTACAGGAGATGCAGAGGCTGGGGGCATGGTACAGGAGATGCAGTGCTGTGGGAATGGTACAAGAGATGCAGAGGCTGCAGACATGGTACAGGAGATGCAAAGGCTGCGGACATGGTACAGGAGATGCAGAGGCTGCGGACATGGTACAGGAGATGTCAGAGTATGCGGACATGATACAGGAGATTCTGAGGCTGCGGGCATGGTACAGGAGAAGCAGAGGCTGCGGGCATGGTTCAGGAGATGCAGAGGCTGCTGTCTTGGTACAGGAGAGGATGTGGTATGGTACAGGAGATGCAGGGGCTGTGGAGGGGTCTTACTTATTAATCGGTAAGGCACCTTACATTTAAAAATGGCACTGTCAAAAACAGTTTCCCCTTTCTCCCCCCCCTTTTTTTTTTTTTTCTCTCCTCTCCCTTTCTCTCTTTTTTTTTTCTTTTTCCTTTTTGTTTTTTGTTGGTTTGGTTGTTGTGTTTGGTAATAAAAGTGGGGCAAATACGGAATGGATGGGCAATCTGAGGGTTTATTCTATTGTCAGTCGTGACTATATGTTATAGGAAGGTACTTCATTTAAGGAGACCCTCTTGCAGAGGTACAGGGAGGGGGTAGTGATGATCTGAGTTATCTTTTCCTTCTGTCTTTTTTTTTTTGATCAATTGAATGTCGATTGTTTCATGATAATTTGACTGACATGTACTTATTTGATGTTTCATTGTATGCCTTTTTCGTGTTTTAAAAATAAAAAGTTATATTTGAAAAAAAAAAAAAATGGCACTGTCCAGTGCCATGATGTCAGTTGACATGTCGGGCTGGCCGCAGCCATTTTTTTTTATGGATGCTGCTGCCCTTCAATCAGCCCCAGGGCAGGGGGACTTGCCGGCCTACTGGGTATCCCGGTAGGCCAGTCGGGCCCTGATGGGCACACAGAATTCAAAGGTGTGGAACAACTCATCTTTTATATTTTGTAATTTTTTACAGAAAAGTTGCAATTCACAAACCATTGGGGTAATATCCTATACTTGAAACAACTCATCTTTTATATTTTGTGAATCTTTACTGAAAAATTTTCAGTTGATTACCCATTGCGCTAATATTGTGTGACATAAAAAATTGGAGTTACCGATTTTGTATTCTGCATTTATTCTCCTTTCAGAATATATATAATGTGTTGGGGGTTTTAATTAATCTTCAAGCCTAAAATTACTTTTAAAACATGTGTGAAAAAAGGTGCAAATATGGCCCTGGTAGCGAAAAGGTTAAGGGCTTGCTTCCTCTTTTTTTTTTCAAAACTACTTTGAGGAATGCTGGATTAATCACAAGGATTTCTAGAGAACAGAATTATTCTGGAAGGAAATGCAGTGTCTTTACAGTGAACACAATTTCCTTGTTTCCAGTAATGTACAGTAATTGCTACTAATTTATTTATTTAATTTCTTTTTCCTAGATTCTCTCTGGAGAAGACAACCTAATTATAATCTGTTATCTAATGAGCATTCTAGTAGGGATCCCACTCACTTCTATTCGTGCATGTTGTCACTGTGATGGTGTAACCTTTGGTACCCTGTGATTTACTCATCTTAAACCCTTCTGTGTCACGGAAAATTAAGGTTTGCAGCACGTTTCTAGTTCCCATTCATTAAGTCTATTCTTAAAAAAAAAAAACTAAAGTCTTAAGAGTTCACATATTATTCAAATATCTACACAAATTAGGCTCCAGACCTATACACTTATATTCGGTGGGTTATGGTTAAGCACGCTTTTTGTGTGAAACATGTCAACCATCTCTTTGTCCGTGGTGCTTGGTGTTTTTGGAATAAATCATTGCAACTATTGGCATTGTTGCAATTATTGGTGTGTGGCCACTTCTTCCAGTTTACCTATATTCTTTAAAGCTGAACTCCGGGCACAAAAACTTTCACTGAAATAAATTCTTGACTAGCCACCTTGTGTGCTCCAGATGCCTTTATAAACCCAGGTATTACCTTGTAGAAGTAGTAGTGATTTCCCTGTACAGAGAACAGAGCTGTGGAAGAGACCCAGCAGGCTCCACCCACTACAGGCGGGCTGTGGAAAGCTACAGGAGAGGGTGGGTACAAGACCAGTCACCCTGCACAAGGAGAGAGAGCAGCAGTGACTGACATTGGCGTGCGCACAGGGTGTGCTGGGTGTGCCTGCGCACACCCTAATCACTCTAGGGAAACAAGCAATTGCCCAATTATTCAAAATATGACTAGTTCCATATGGGCTGAATTCAAATGGGTGTCCGGTTACTTTGTGTCCATATACAAGGATACCGCAACTGTTGGTGTATGTGTCTTGGTACGGTAGGTAATGTGACCAAAACCAACTGACCATCAATATGTCCAAAAAAGTCCACTTTATTGCAAGCTTAAAAGGGTGTATATGCACTCAACCAGTATTAAAACAATGCACAAGAGCTTACATTCGCCCTGGGTCCTCCATGGTGTGTGGTCTGGAGCTTGGTGGGTAGGGATGAGCTGGATGTTTGAGTTGAACGTAAGTTCTACTCGAACATTGGGTGTTTGTGTGTTTATTGAACACACGAACACACAGGGCGCACGATTGCAGTGCATTAGGTGCTTGTGATTGGCCAAAGCATGCACCTGACCTGTATGCTTTGGCCAATCACAGCACAATGTCCTGTCAGAGCCATGATTAGCCAAAGGCAGGGTGCTAAGGGGCTAAGACCACGCCCCACACTATATAAGGCGGCTGCTTACACAGCAACCGTGTATAGTGTATGGTAACAGAGGTTAGGCAGGTAGTTAGTGGATAGTGTGTTGAGTAAGTTTAGTGCATTCAGTGTAGTGTTCAGTTTATACCCCACTTTTAACATGTATAAATGTATAGATGTTATAGTCCTGGGTCCCCTCTCAGTGCTCCCCGAGTTTTGTGTCCCTGTCACTTATAGTTCGTGAGCAGTGCCATGCCAAGCTGACCAATATGTCCCATAGGCATCAATGTTAAAGACAGGGAGCAGTGCCATGTCTAGCTGACTAGTATTTCCCATAGATGTCAATGAGCACTGGAAGCTGAAAATTGGTCTGGCCAGGAAGGTGGTGAACGTGCCCTGTATTTAAGTGGTTAAGGGGAACCCAATGACAGAATTAAAAGGCTAGGATAGGGGCGGTACGAGCAAGTGCCCCCCCTCCTGAACCATACCAGGCTGCTTGCCTTCACCATGAGGAGGGTGCTTTGGGTTGCCCCATCAACATGGGGACAAGTGCCTCTTCCCAACAACCCTGGGCTGTGTTTGTGGGGGTCTGCGGGTGTGGAGGCTTATTGGAATCTGAATCCCACCCAGATCCCACCCCCCCATGTGTACCCCTATCCATTCACCAAAAAAGTGTACAAAAAAATAAACACAAAGGACAGTGTTTTTACAAGTCCTTTATTCAAAAATAAAAATAAAAAAATTGTGTCCCTCAATGTAAATCCATCATCAATCACAACGCCGCACCCGAAAAATAGAAAAAAATTCAGACACTTCACCTCTTCAGAAGCGTCCCGCCGAATGACACTCTTGAGCTTTGACAGCTGTTTTATAGGCAAGGGGCACCGCTCCTTCTGACATCACATGAAGTCATGTGATGTCAGACGGGGGGAGGGGGGGGACCCTACGCCGTTTATTTTATTTTTTTATCTGTATTGCTGGGAGGCGACAATACATTACAGCCGCGAGCAAGTTTAAATGAAATGTTTTCCTTTAGAAATGTCAGCATTGCTGCAACAGGCTACATACATTGTACAGATGCACCACTTTACAGACACATTAAGGGGACTCCCCGGCACGATATTTAAAGACATTTTTCATTTTTATTGTTTTACTTTAAGCATTATTTAAATCATTGCTCCTGTAAAAACAATTGTTTTTAAAAAAAAATGTTTGCATTGATACATGTCCCCCAGGGCAGTACCTGGGTCCCCATACACTTTTTATGGCAATAACTTGCATAGAAGCCTTTAACCCCTTTTGGACCATAAGGTTTTTTCCCACTTAATGACCAGGCCATATTTTGCGATTCGGCACTGCGTTACTTTAAAGGACAATTTGCGTGGTCGTACGATGCTGTACCCAAATAAAATTGATGTCCTTTTTTCCCACAAATTGAGCTTTCTTTTGGTGGTATTTTATCACATGTGCAATTTTTTTTATTTATTTTTTGCGCTGTAAACAAAGAAAGAGTGACAATTCTGAAAAAAAAAAAAAAAAAAACAATATTTTTCAATTTCTGCTATATAACATTCTCAAAAAAATTTTTAAAAATCAACTTTTTTTTACATTTTAGGCCAATTTGTTATCTGCTACATAATTTTGGTAAAAAAAAAAAAAATCGCAATAAGCGTATTCTGATTGGTTTGCGCAAAAGTTATCGCGTCTAATAACTACGGGAAAGATTTATGTATTTTTTTTTTTTACTAGTAATGGCGGCGATCTGCATTTTGTAGTGGGACTGCGACATTGCGGCGGACAGATCGGACCCTTAACTAACATTTTTGGCACTTTTGGGGGGACCAGTGACATTACTACAGTAATAAGTGCTGAAAATATGCACTGTTACTGTAATAATGACAATGGCAGGGAAGGGGTTAACATTGTGGGTGATCAAGGGGTTAAATGTGAGCCTAGGGGAGTGTTTCTAACTGTGGGGAGACGTGGCTTGTGAACTGATCACAGAGACCTGTGATCCTATATAGAAGGATCACATGGGCTCTATTATCATTCCAGTGAGAAGAACGGTCAGCTGACCGTTCTTCTCTCTCAGCAGAGAGCGATCACAGGTGTCAGACGGCAATCAGGGGCCACCTGCCCCATGTATCGGCTTCGCCGCTGCCGAGTGGGGGCGGGAGCGCGCCAGCGGCGGCGCGCGCTCGCCCCCTCCCCGCTCCAGGTGCACGACCGACGTAGGTCTACGTCGGTTTGCACAGGAGGGCCGTCCTGCCACAGTAAAAAGGCGGTGGGCGGTCCGGAAGAGGTTAAAATGAGGACTTTTTATTTTTCATGTTCGTGTCCCATAGACTTTAATAGAGTTTGCATGTTCGCTAGAACTTTTTCCCTGTTCGAGATGTTCTAGTGCGAACCGAACAGGCTGGTGTTCGGCCCATCACTAATGGTGGGATTTGATTTACATTCTTCTTCTGTTTGCTCACTTTGCATTTTGTAAATTGATAAAAATAAACAAATAAATATATTTTTTGAAAGCATTCTTACTTTACAGCATTTCTTCACACCTGCCTAAAACTTTTGCAAGTACTGCAGGATCTAACTTCTCCCCACTCTATCCAAAACTTATACAAAAAAGTTTTGCCTAGAGTTACATGGTAGTGTTTGCACTTTTCTACTGTTTGAAACCAGCATGGAATGGAAAGAAATTCCCATTTGAAAAAGCAATTTAATTTCTAATTGTAGCAAGCAAATGTGATATTGTAATGACAGAAAAGAAAATCGTAACCTTTTAAAGTTGCTCTTTCCTATCATGTGCTTCCAACTAGTTATTGGTAGACCTTGTACCACACAGATCATGCAGAGAGAATAGGAAAGCTGTCAAATGCTCCTTAGAGTGTGATGACCTGCATATATGCACATTGTGTGGCAGCAATCTCAGGGGAGTGGAGGTGACAGTCCGTGCTGTAATATCAGGATATCTGACAGGGGAATGGACTAAGGGGTTAAGGAGGCCCTCTTCATGATCATTGATCATACTGCAGAAATAACCCTTATAAATGAAATCATTCTGTAAACTTCTAATTTATGGCAGTGATTTCCAAATTGTTAAATGCATAATATTGTTGGTGCATGTCCTCACTGTCAGTGGTGGAATGATATTTTCTTGGAGCCTTGTGGGAGCACGTATTCACTCTTGGTCAGGTACCAACGGACATGAGCTGCATTAAGATTTAGGGTTTAACCACTTAAGCCCCGGAAGATTTTACCCCCTTCCTGACCAGGGCCTATTTTGCGATTCGGCACTGCGTGACTTTAAAGGACAATTGCGCGGTCGTGCGACGCTGTACCTAAACTAATTTGACGTCCTTTTTTCCCACAAACAGAGCTTTCTTTTGGTGGTATTTGATCACCTGTGCGATTTTTTGATAATGCGCTATAAACAAAAAAAGAGCGTCAATTTTGCAAAAATAACAATATTTTTCACATTTTTTTATATAAAAATTCCCCCCCAAAAAATGTAAAAATCAAATTTTTTTAACATTTTCGGCCAATTTGTTTTATGCTACATATGTTTGGTAAAAAAAAAATCGCAAAAAGTTTGCGCCAAAGTTATCGCGTTTACTAACAAAGGGAAAGATTTTTGTCATTTTTGTTGTTGTTTTTTTTTTTAACGCGTAATGGCGGCGATCTGCGATTTTTTTGCGGTACTGCGACATTGCGACGGACAGATCGGACCCTTGACTGACATTTTTGACACTTTTGGGGTTACCAGTGACATTACTACAGTAATCAGTGCTATAAATATGCACTGTTACTGTATAATTACACTGGCAGTGAAGGGGTTAACTTTTTTTTTAGAGGGAGGGGTTATGTGTGTCCCTAGGGGCGTGATTCTAACTGTGATTGGCTGTGAGAGAATGTTAGATCTTCAATCAAGACAAGTACTCCTGCCTACCTTTCTCTTTGTCGCAAACTCCCAAAGGAATAACAGACAGAGGAATGTGGGGATTGGGGAACCCTCAGAAATGCAGGAGTTCCTGGTCCTGGCCATACAGCACAGCACAGAGAATGTTAGATCTTCAATCAAGACAAGTACTCCTGCCCACCTTTCCCTTTGTCACGAACTTGCGGCTATCCTTTATCCATTATCACCCAATATTGTGGGTGGACAGCGTGGCGGACAGTGAGGTTACATGCACCTTGAGTTTCGTTTATGGTTATAAAGTTTAAAGAAGTTTAATGATTTTATTTATATGCTTTTAACTCGAATAAAGGGCCATGGCCTATTATTTTCCAAGTTTTGTTGTTTCTCTTAATGAACCTTTCTATTTCAAAAGGTTTTCTTTTTTACTTGGTTAAAGGGGTGCTTGTGGGGTCTGCAATCAAATGTGGTATAGTAGCAATGAAGTAGCTGGCACACTTGGTAATCTATAATACAGGTGGTAAAAGGCCAAAGGGTTTCCAATACTACAAGACAGCACAGTTTGGGAAACACTGAATATTTTCTATCTTACCTGTGTACAGCATACTACATCTCAGCATCTGCTGTATATCTGTAGCATAATTCAGCTTCAAGCCACATTATTACAGGGTTAGTTCTAGTTGGTTTGCTTCATTTCCACATCATTAGTTACATTGCCTCGGGTTTTAAAAAGTATTGATAATTGTACACTGCCATCTCATTGTAGTCCCTAGTCTAAACACAGATTTGAATAAATACCCTGGAAGTTTAATCATGCTGTTACATAACTCTCCCATCTGCGGGGCAGTGTGTCTTACTAGAAGACTCCAGCAGCTCAGACAAGCAGGCAGACAGTGTTGAAATCTATCACATCGTGATAGATACGAGACCGCAGATATGATGCATGTCAGTGTTTAAGTAAGGCTACAAGGAAGAAGCTCTTCTCTGACAACGAAAAACCGCTTAGTTAGCAAATACTGTATTTCCTAATACTATAGAAAATAGATTTATCCAACTAATAATGTTCAACTAAAAATTATCACCTAAACTTGACTATTTCCTTTGCACATGCAGGGCAAAGTAAAGGTTTACCCAGAGTCAACTAAAGTGTATCTAAATCCAAAGCCAAAAATGTAAAACCTTGCAGCTTACCAGTGCTTAGTTGTAGTGGTTGCATTCATTTTCATTCTCAGGCTAACCACTATTGCTGCAAGTACAGAAAAATACCTGAAGATCTTGCTAATATTCCAGTGTCCTTGTAAAGTGTTTTGCATAGCAAACTCCACAACTCCTTCTACCTATGTAGTGGAAATGAGACAGGGGGGACCAGATCATGTGCTTTGCCTATGGTGACAACACTGCTTCTTCATATATACAGTATAGTAAGTAAACATCGTCATTCTAGGACAAGAAGAATGTTACTAGCATGATCGTTAGGTAAAAATAAAGGAAAAAAGCCTGAAAAAAAAGGAAGTGCTAGTGCGAACACTATATCTCCGTACTGGTAAACTGCAATATATTGCATGTTTGCTTTTTGGGTTTAGATACTCTTCTACTTCTCACCCCAGCATCACATGCTCCCCTCTACTTCAGCTGTCAGAATTGAAATGAAATACTTAAAGCGGAGTTCCGGGCACAAAAACAGTTTTTCAATAAACATACCCCCGGGACAGTCAGGGCTAGTACATTCCACAATGGCTAGCCTCTGATCTGTCCCGGTTCGCACTTACCTGCAAGAAGAAATACTTACTTATAAAACTTCTTCTACAGCGTTGCCATCTCTGTTGTGGGCAGCTGAAGCCGGCGCGATCCTCTTCTGCGTCCTCTTCCATGTCTTCTTCTCCCAGACCGGCCCCTCTCGTCACTTCCGGTGCGGCGCCGCATTCCTCCACAGCTTCTGGGCATGCCCAGAAGCTGTTTAGCAGGGTATGCGGCGTCGCCCCGGAAGTGACGAGCGGGGCCGGTGCCGTTGCATTGATTCCTGGGAGCGATGACGTTCAGCTCCCAGGAATTATCGCAAAGAGGAAGTGATGGCGGAGCCGCGGCACAGAGGGAGGAAGTGGAGAATAGGTGAGTATTTTCTATCTACAATTACAAGGTGAGTAAGAAAAAAATATACCTAACTATCCAATTTTCAGGTGAAGAAGAGCCAGCGGATGGGCACAAAATCGATTAGGTCGATTTTGTGCCCGGAACTCCGCTTTAACACTTATATGCATGGGTGAGTTTGTGACTAGCATTCCCCCAAATATGACTGCACTGGTATCTTATTAGTAGCCCAGCATTGTAACATGGAGGTGAAAAAGGGGGTAAAGAATTACATTTGAAGCTTACATGAAGCTTTTTTTCTCTGGTCCCGGCAGCTGAATGAGCAGTGGAGGGGTGAGAAATTTGAGATTTAAATTGCTGGCAATGGGGGTAGTTAAAGACCAATTTCAGTTTGTTTAAAATATTACCCATTTACTCATTCTAATCTCTCTGAGAGCTTCTTAGCATGCCTGAATACATACCTTTTCCTGTGGGTCTTCAGTCCACTCACAAGGCATCAAGAGTTCTCTTCCTCTGATGGTGGTCAAGTGCTAATCCCTGCAAAATTCTCTTTTGAGTTCAAGGTGCCTTGATGATAAATCCCTAGCCTGTTCTTGATAGGTTCACAGGAAGCAAATTAAAACTGAACTCCAGGCAGAAGTTTTATGAGATATGTTTACAGGTGCTTCCATAACTTGACTTTCTTGGTGTTAGGGTGCAAAGTCATCCGGATTGTGAGAAACCCAGCCCCTTTTGAGAAGCCTTATATCCCTTTCATATCCCATTCACAAGTCCGGTGGCTGCTATGCATGCTTTTCCTCCTTTCAACACTGACTGCTTATATTTAGTATAGGAGGGAAAGACTAGAACCCATAGCAGATATTTATTTTTGTTTGTCCTTTTTGCAGATCTTTCCGTACTTGTTAAACCATTGTCAGCAGCAGGATAGAGCCTAGGATAATAATAAAAACCAGAAAGGGGTTGTATTCATTCTTCACACTATTCAAAACTAGAAGAAAACATTTGGCTACACATACACTTTAAGCAGCCCCATCTGTTGAAGATGTACCCACTTGCTGGGACACATTGAAGTGTCCAATTGGAAATGTGAATCCAAAAGGTTCAAAGGTTCTTTTATTTGTCATAAATAAATATATGAGGGGTGGTCAAGTCAAACCGGGACTTTTATTTTACAGTTATAAAAAGGGCTGCTAGTGTGAGGGTACTACACGCAGTAGTAAGTGACAAGTGTGTCCTATTACTGATAGGTGGCACACATGTTGCGGGCCAGTCCAGAGACGGGTATTCAAGAATACAGACAACAGTGTTAGTGCATGCATGGAACAGCATGTGGTGATGAAGTTTCTTGTGAACGAGGGCATAAAAACCTGCATATATCTACAGAAGACTTAAGGGACAGTACAGTAATGAGACACTCAGCCGCAGTAAGACATTTTATTGGTGTAAACATTTCAAAGACGGCCGTATGACCGTCAGTGACGATCTCAACCATGGTAGTTCCCAGCCCCCGTGGTGCCACTATCAAAAGTAAACATTACTGTTGTGTTCTGAGAGATGTGCATATGTGTCTGTGGATAAAATGGCCTTGTTTGATCACTAAGTGCGTCCTGTTTCTCCAAGACAATGAACGCGCTCATACGGCTCACTGCACTACGTGTACATTACAGCAGCTCTGCTGGGAGATATTGCCACATCCCCTTTACAGCCCTTGGACCTCACTCCAAGTGGTTTGCCCCTGTTTGGACCCCTAAAAGAGTTCCTCAGAGGTCAATATTTCAGCACTGATGACGAAGTAAAGCAGGCTGTCCTAGGATGGCTCAAGCGTACTGATACACCTTTCTATGCCAAAGCATTCTAGGCATTAATTAAACGCTGAGAGATATATATTTTGTATATGAACTCAAAAGTCCTGATTTGACTTGAACGCCCCTCATGTGTGTGTATATATATATTGTAAGGGATTACTCATTGGTAGGCGTATGGGTGACCCCTTTGGGGGTGCGTTTTCACAGAGATAGCCGATTAGAGGTTGAAAACAAGACTGATTTATTCATGCAATTTACTTAACACAATTGCAAGCATCAAAACAGCCAAAATAAAATAAAAGACAAAATAAATCCTTGCCTCTGTGGGCGGCTACCTTCTCACGCTGGAACCTACCTAAGAAGTCTTCCCAACCTACTGTTGGGCCGACACTGCTGATCCTACAGCAGACACTCAAATGTCCATTTGTTTGCTTTTCACACGGCACAAACATTGTCCATTGAACATGTCCCTTTGTTTTCTTTCACACAGCACATGTTCATTTATAACAGGATCCTTTACTCTTCAGATTCTTCACATTGAACACAGTTCATTTAACAGGTCCCTTTACTCTTCACACTCTTCACATGGAACACTTCTCTTCACACTCTTCACATGGAACACTTTGTCTTCTCACCTTTGAGACGTCTTCACTCGTGGTCAGGGCCGGCGTTAGGGGGGGGGCAAACTGGGCAACTGCCCAGGGCCCCGAATGTCCAGGGGCCCCGGAAGGGCCGGACTGGCCTACCGCATCGCCTCGCCGCTTTAACATGGGGCCGCATCGCCGCTTTAACACAGGCCCGCAGCGCCGCTTTAAGCATTGGAGCCGCGCCGCTGTGATGATGCTGCTGCAGCCCCGCCCCCGGCCCCCGCTGCGCTCCAGATAGAGTGAAGGACAGTCCGTCCGATATTTACTCTTCTACGTCAGCCGCTGCGAGCGGCATGACGTCACGGGGCGGCTGCATGGTGGGTGGATCAACAGACTGTGACTGGCTGTGTGGCTGCCTGCTGGAGGTCTCTGCAAAGACGCTAGCAACCCCCCCCCCCCCGCTCAATGACACTACATACCCATACACGTGTCTGTCCTCTCACAATAGGCAGAGGGGACCCGGCGTCACAGCATTGTCTCCATGCTAATGTCACCCTCCCTGGCAGGGCTCTGGGGAGCAGAGAACACAGGAGGGTATTGTGTGCCCCTCTACCCCCGCTGACTGCACCACTTCATAGCCTGACATTGTCTGAGTAAGTGATGCCACAAATACCTGCCCTACCACTGCATATATTACTGGCAACCTGTTCCTGCCTCACACATAATATAGGATGAGACATCAATCCATCCATCTATCCAAAAAAAAAAAAAGATATATAATTATTATATTATTTTAAATATAGTTTTTTTTAGAATATATATTAATAATACTAAGTGATGGCTCTCTTTGGAATATATTTGACAGTGATAACAACGGGCGCGCCAATGCCGATCCCTCCTATCACACTGTCCCACACAACAGGCACGCGCCAGCAGCAGCATGATGTGATTTCAGGTGAGCCTGAGAGTGTGCCTTCCTGCTGTCCCCTTAGATGTCCATGACATCTCCTATACCATGTCCGCACAGCCCCTGACATCTCCTGTACCATGTCCGCACAGCCCCTGACATCTCCTGTACCATGTCCGCACAGCCCCTGACATCTCCTGTACCATGTCCGCACAGCCCCTGACATCTCCTGTGCCATGTCCGCACAGCCCCTGACATCTCCTGTACCATGTTCGCACAGCCCCTGACATCTCCTGTGCCATGTCCGCACAGCCCCTGACATCTCCTGTACCATGTTCGCACAGCCCCTGACATCTCCTGTGCCATGTCCGCACAGCCCCTGACATCTCCTGTGCCATGTCCGCACAGCCCCTGACATGTCCTGTACCATGTCCGCACAGCCCCTGACATCTCCTGTACCATGTCCGCACAGCCCCTGACATCTCCTGTACCATGTCCGCACAGCCCCTGACATCTCCTGTGCCATGTCCGCACAGCCCCTGACATCTCCTGTACCATGTTCGCACAGCCCCTGACATCTCCTGTACCATGTTCGCACAGCCCCTGACATCTCCTGTACCATGTCCGCACAGCCCCTGACATCTCCTGTACCATGTTCGCACACCCCCTGACATCTCCTGTACCATGTTCGCACAGCCCCTGACATCTCCTGTGCCATGTCCGCACAGCCCCTGACATCTCCTGTGCCATGTCCGCACAGCCCCTGACATGTCCTGTACCATGTCCGCACAGCCCCTGACATGTCCTGTACCATGTCCGCACAGCCCCTGACATGTCCTGTACCATGTCCGCACATCCTCTGACATGTCCTGTACCATGTCCGCACAGCCCCTGACATGTCCTGTACCATGTCCGCACATCCTCTGACATGTCCTGTACCATGTCCGCACATCCCCTGACATGTCCTGTACCATGTCCGCACAGCCCCTGACATCTCCTGTACCATGTCCGCACAGCCCCTGACAACTCCTGTACCATGTTCGCACAGCCCCTGAGATCTCCTGTGCCATGTCCGCACAGCCTCTGACCATCTCCTGTACCATGTCCGCACAGCCCCTGACATCTCCTGTGCCATGTCCGCACAGCCCCTGACATGTCCTGTACCATGTCCGCACAGCCCCTGACATGTCCTGTACCATGTCCGCACAGCCCCTGACATGTCCTGTACCATGTCCGCACATCCTCTGACATGTCCTGTACCATGTCCGCACAGCCCCTGACATGTCCTGTACCATGTCCGCACATCCTCTGACATGTCCTGTACCATGTCCGCACATCCCCTGACATGTCCTGTACCATGTCCGCACAGCCCCTGACATCTCCTGTACCATGTCCGCACAGCCCCTGACATCTCATGTACCATGTCCACACAGCCCCTGACATCTCGTGTACCATGTACGCACAGCCCCTAACATCTCGTGTACCATGTCCGCACAGCCCCTGACATCTCGTGTACCATGTCCACACAGCCCCTGACATCTCGTGTACCATGTACGCACAGCCCCTGACATCTCGTGTACCATGTCCACACAGCCCCTGACATCTCGTGTACCATGTCCGCACAGCCCCTGACATCTCGTGTACCATGTACGCACAGCCCCTGACATCTCGTGTACCATGTCCGCACAGCCCCTGACATCTCCTGTGCCATGTCCGCACAGCCCCTGACATCTCCTGTACCATGTCCGCACAGCCCCTGACATGTCCTGTGCCATGTCCGCACAGCCTCTGACATGTCCTGTACCATGTCTGCACAGCCCCTGACATCTCCTGTACCATGTCCGCACAGCCCCTGACATGTCCTGTGCCATGTCCGCACAGCCCCTGACATGTCCTGTACCATGTCCGCACAGCCCCTGACATGTCCTGTACCATGTCCGCACAGCCCCTGACATGTCCTGTACCATGTCCGCAAATTTGGGGCCCCACTTTTTGGTTTGCCCAGGGCCCCACTTTGTCTAAAACCGGCCCTGCTCGTGGTTACCCTCCTTAGCTTCACATCGCTGTAGGGGGTCTTCTCCCATGCTCACCAGCTTGTCGGGAGGCACACATCCGACTGTCCCCCTCTCCCAGCCCACACGGCGACAGGAGGCAGCAGTCCTTCTCCCATGCCCACACGGCGTCGGGAGGTACACGTATGTCTGTCCTCCTCTCCCAGCCCACACGGCGACAGGAGGCAGCACTCAATAGATTTTCTCTGGACAAATTATAGAGGCCTTGATCTCCTCATTCTGAACAGCTGAATGGTTTTCAACTTCCTGCTGGCTCTCTCTGCAGCCAACACCCTATAGTATCAGTGAACTTTCAAAACAGGTGGGAATGTGTCTCCTCTCAGTGACTACATTCCCAGATTTACCTGACTTCCTGTCACAATATATATATATATATATATATTTATTTATTTATTATACAGTATGATATCAGTAATGCATTCTCATGCAAGTGTTGGGACAAAGCATTTAAAGGGAGTTTAGACAAGTTAGAAGAGCAAGGGCTTTACAGCACTACATTGTTGGCATAGTAATATAATATCGTCCAATAATTGATGACCTAAAGGGGTAGTAGGGCTAAAGAATAAGGCAAAACTTTTTTTTTTCGATTTGGTTAAAAGGTTGAGGGGTTAAAACCATTTTCAAGTTTTTTTTCCGTTCTGTGTCCCTATTAGGGAGATCCACCCACTAACTGTCCTGATCACCATTGCCACTAGGAATAAAAGTGGGGGTAAATCCAAAATTTCATGTTGCCACACAAACAGGTATAGTGTGGAAATCTTCCAATAGGGTGACTTGTTCCCATAACAACCAGTTGAGAGGGGATTTCGCTCACATTAGAAAGATAACCTCTCACATCCTATTGACACCCATATTAATTCTCCCGCCCACACACACTTATCAGTCACAGAACAGCAAAAGGTACTTAAAAAAAAAGAATCTATATTCCAAGGTACTGTACATTTCTTATGTTCACCATACTGCAACACATAAGAGCAATGTTCAAAACAACACTTAGTTCGCACTGTGCAGTCACAATCTAGGTATTACACAATACCCTTTGTCAAGCTGAAGATGCAATATGCTAAATTATATAATTAAGATGTTAATTTACAGTTCCTTTAGGGTAATAGAGTTACACATTTCTTATTTATCCTCGGGCCGTTTTTTTTTTTACCTGGAATGGTATGGCTGGAGCATACCTCTTTATCAATGGATGTCAGAGCAAGACTTTCTTTTAAAAACAACTATTTACAGTTTTAAGATGATCATCATAGAGCGTGTTACCTGTTGGGTGAAATTAGGTCTCATTTTTGTACACCTTGCTTGTACTGACCTATCTTGTAGCTATCTTCAACCTTTCCTGACCTTCCCTTGATTCTTGACTACTTGTCTGCACCCTACATTGGTTTACTTTGATCTTTTGCTCTGGTTACCTCTTGCAGTGACCCATGGCTATTCCGCCAGCTCTGCTTTTGTCTCCTTCCCAACGTTAGTGGTTATAGAGCCTGAGCTAATGTGCGTACCTCACACATGCCTCTTTAAGAAAATGAAGCACAAACACATACTATTCTAGTATTCAAACGAATAAAAATGTTTTGATATAGCAATGTCTTTAATCTGAAAGATGTCAAAGAAAGAACTGTACAAAGGCAAATGAAGGTAACAATTTGTTGTATCTAGTATGACATTAGGAATTTAATTGATTTAGGTGAACGAGAACTTTATAAGTGGTGAAATTAATGACTTGTGTGTTTCAACATGATTAATTATGAGTCATCTCTGGGAGAGTAAGTTTAATGTATGGGTAAGCAATTAACCTTAATTTATCTGTTTTTAGAAATGTCTGAGAAGCCTAGTAACTTCTAAAATGTTCTTGACTTAAACTATAACTATAGCCTTCTATTAAAAAAATGTGCTGCAGCACTTAATTATAAGGGCATGTGCACTTAAGATGCAAGAAATAAATGTTGATCTTCCCAGTGAATTCCCCCTAATGTAGCTTTCTGTGATGGTATAACAATTCTGCATTGCTCCTGAATTCAGAGTTGCCGTTCTCACATAGGCTGTGTCTGCTTTCACTACAGTGAAATGAAAAAAATAAAAAGGGGGGGGGGGGCATTGTCGCTGCTGATTCACAAGTCTGTAGCTTGTTGTTTAGCACCTGGCCACACCCCACACCTAGTCCCTGCCCACTGCTTTTTGGATTGACAGCATAGCTTCTGTTGCGGAAACCCTCCCACTGTGAGCTGCAGTATCTAGGAAAGGCAACACGTGAGATATAAATGATGTACTGGAAACCCATTCACATGGGGGGGGGGGCAGGATACGGGCTTAAAGGGGGCTTCTAGTTTCCGATAGCCCAGGGTTGTCAGGAAGAAGCCCTGTCCCCATCAACATGGGGGCAAGGTGCTTTAGGGTAGTAGAGGCAGAGCCCCCCCTGCCCCAAAGCATCTTTCCTGACCTGCTGCATGCTTGGATAAAGGTCTGGTATGGAGGTTTTTTTTGTTTGGCATGGGGGCCTGGTATGGACTGGGGGGGGGGGCCCTACACCGTTTTTATTTTAACATTTTTCTATTGCCGGGCAATCATGGCATTCTTTTCTTTACATTCATCTGTCAGTGGAGAAGCCCAAACTAAACGATTTCCATAAAGAAACAAAATTAGTAACATAACAAATCTATCTGAAACTAAATGTCTAGTGGGTATAGAATTGTGTATATAGGATTATATATATTTTTTTCCCCTTTTATTGGTTGAACTAGATGCACTTGTGTCTTTTTTTCAACCAGACTCATTTTGTATGTATGTAACTATACAACATATCATTGTGTGCATGCACAAATGTTCAAACACCAGCCACCATTTAAGATTCCATACAATGATCCTTCGAAAAATAAATTCCAATGATCAATACATATGCTGCCTTTTTTTTTCTAAGGGCTAGTGCACATGGCATATAATTCACTGCAGACTGTAGTGCATTAGCACATCTCTCCCAGCAAGGAGTGTTGTCTCCAAGGGTTAGAGAGGCTGGATTCACCCCTTTTTTATGGATAGTGTAGGACCCACTGATAATGGGGTACTTTGACGAAGTGGTGGGCTTGAGCACGATATGGCCATATGCTGGGACCAAATCCCCATTTTTATTTATGGATTGTCTCCATATTTGATAGTCATTTCTTTTGCATGTGTGCACTATTCTTTTTTAATATACATGTCGATTGGTTCATAGCTGCACCGGCTTTAGATATACATGTTCAGGGTTTGCTCCCCCAATTTTTTGCTTGTTTACTACAGACTGTATGACTGAAGCCAAAGTAATTCTGTGTCTGCGCTGCGGACATATGAATGACTAATTTTGAGAGAGATGTAAACATCAATAGCGTGTAATCAGCAGCGGCAACGCAAAATGTACACTTACACAGACATAAGCCGTGAATATTGGTATGCTTTCAGATGCAGTACATATAACCACAAGATCCTACATAAAAATGATTACGGTCTTCTATATGAGGCCTAATGAAATTAATTGGACTTCTTTATGGATGGACTTTAAAGCGGAGTTCCACCCTAAAATTATACTTACCTCCATCTTCTTTGCTCCGGGTCACCTGAAAAACAAATGGATAATCGCAATTTTTTTTTTTACTTACCTTGTTTAGAGGAAAATATACTTACCTTACTTCCTCTTCCTCCCCTCGGCGTCCACGGCAATTCGTCACTTCCTGGCTTGCAATGATTTCTGGGAGCTGAACGTCATCGCTCCCAGGAATCAATGCGCCTGCAACGGCCCCGACGTCAGTTCCGGTGCAGGCGCCGTCATACCTTGCTAAACAGCTTCTGGGCATGCCCAGAAGCTGTGCAGGGATGACGCTGCGGCACCGGAAGTGACGGCGGGGCTGGTGCAGTGCATCGTGGGACCGAAGAAGACGGAAGAGGACACAGAAGAGGATCGCGCTGGCTTCAAGCTGCCCACACCTGAGATGGCAGCGTTGGACAATACATTTTCAAGGTAAGTGTTTCTTCTAAAAGGTAAGTGCAACCCAGGACAGATCAGAGGCTAGCCATTGTGGAATGCACTAGCCCTGACTGTCCCGGGGGTATTTTTATTAAAAAAACTTTCCCAGGGTGGAACTCCGCTTTAAGTCCATTCATTCAAATCTGAATGAGAGTGTGAACTAAAGACATTGAAGACTCCTCAATAGCCTAACTTCACTATAATACTACATGATTTAAATCTTTGTTTATATACAGATTCTTTTAGCAGAGAAGCTGGTACAGTGATGGAGATTGAGAAAACTTTTTCTACAGGCTTTCACACAGATCGATATCAGGACTGTGGCTGCATCTTTACAACACACAGTCATTGTCTTAAAGCGATCATTTTTTTTTTTTTTTTTTTAAGCCTTTCTCTTATAGTGGATAGCTTTAACTTATGAACATTTACTTTTTTATTTAGCCATGTAATGCCACAAAGCAAATTTACAAGGAAAATTTCCTGAAGTTTCATCAAATGCAAAATCGCCAATGCTCAAATTTGATGCTTATTCCTACCCATAAACCCTTTTTTGAAAACAAAAAAACAAAACTATAATTATGAATGATGTAATTTAAATATCTTTAGTGCTACTCCCATGGCAGCCACTTGGTATTACATGTTCTCCTGTGCAGCCTTGACCCTGTGAACTTTCCAGCCCATCTGACACTCTAGGTTCGGACATGGTGTATAAATGATACACAAACGCAATGCAAACTGAATTCAATGTTCTTTGTTTTACTTGTTTAGAAAATCATCATCATCAGAAAATGGAAAGTGTATGGCACAACTGCAAACCTACCAAGACACATCCATCCACCTAAACTGACAGCCTGGCCAAGGAGAGCATTAATCAGAGAAGCAGCCAAGAGGCCCATGGTAACTCTGGAGGAGCTGCAGAGATCCACAGTTCAGGTGGGAGAATCTGTCCACAGGTCAACTATTAGTCGTGCGCTCCACAAATCTGGCCTTTATGGAAGAGTGGCAAGAAGAAAGCCATTGTTGAAAGAAAACCATAAGAAGTCCCGTTTGCAGTTTGTGAGAAGCCATGCAGGGGACGCAGCAAACATGTGGAAGAAGGTGCTCTGGTTGGATGAGACCAAAACTGAACTTTTTGGCCTAAAAGTAAATGCTATGCGTGGCAGAAAACGAATACTGCACATCACCCTAAACACATCATCCCCCCCCTGTGGAACATGGTGGTGGCAGCATCTTGGTGTGAGAATGCTTTTAAACTTCAGCAGCGACAAGGAAGTTGATCAGAGCTGATGGGAAGATGCATAGCACCAAATACAAGGCGATGTAAGAAGAAAACCTGTTAGAGTCTGCAAAAGACTTAAGACTGGTGTGGAGGGTCACCTTCCAGCAGGAAAATGACCATAAACATACAGCCAGAGCTACAACGTAATGGTTTACACCAAAGCATATTCATGTGTTAGCATGGCTTTGGCTTATTCAAAGTCCAGACCTAAATCCAACCGAGAATCTGTGGCAAGACTTGAAAATTGCTGTTCATAGATGCTCTCCATCCAATCTGACAGAGCTTGAGCTACTTTGCAAAGAAGAATGGGCAAAAATGTTCCTCTCTAGATGTGCAAAGCTGCTAGAGACATACCCAAAAAGACTGGTGGTTCTACTCAAAGTATTGAGTATATACAAATTCACACCATACTTTATACATATTTATTTGTAAAAAAATTTTGAAAACCATTTATCATTTTCCTTACATTTCACAATTATGTGCCACTTTGTGTTGGTCTATCACATAAAATCCCAATAAAATACATCTACATTTTTGGTTGTAACATGAACAAATGTGGAACGTTTCAAGGAGTATGAATACTGTTTCAAGGCACTGTTTATAGTTACACAACTTAATAGAAGACAGGTAATAAATCCACCATTCAAATATCAGTCTATATATTAAGTATTAAAATAAGAACACTTATGACACTTTTCCACTGCAAGTACCTGCTCGGCTCTAATCGGCCCTGCTTGGCCCTACTGGGCCCGGTTTGCTTTTCCACTGCTGGTACCGCATGGTACGGTGTTGGAACGGTTCGGTACGGTACGGTTTGCTTTTCCACTAAAGTAATACTAAAGTTAAGTGGGTGGGATAACAATGATTCTCTGACCAATCAGTGGCTAGTAGTGACTGCATGCAAAGGATTGTGGGATATGGTACCGGTATGGTACCTCTTGGAACCACAATCGAGGTGGTACTGTTTTTGAGAGCCGTACCATTCGGTTCCATGCAGTGGAAAAGCACAAAAGCAAGTCGAACCGTTCGGTTCCATGCAGTGGAAAAGCGACAATAGTGTTCAAAAAGGTTGGGACTTTATATGAGGTGCACCCAGTATATAATGGTACAAAAAACGTAGATAAATTAACATAATGTGTTTATTAACAGATCCGTAGCGGGTAACAACAGTATATCTGAATAGAAAACACATATGAAGAAAATTAATGAATTATATAATCAAACAATACGTGATACAATACATGATAATCGAAGTATTGACATAATGATCCAGTACATAAAAAATAATAATAAAATAGCATATTTGATGTATGTATAGAATGTAGATAATTTTCGGAAACAGATGATGGAGTGTATAGTAGAGCTTGCAGTTGTGGTATTTCCTTTTCCTGACACATTTGATTCTGTTATTTTGTACTGTATGCAATGTGCCACCTGGGAATGGCAAGCTTATGGAATGCTTTGTCAGTATATGAACATTACTTAGATGACATGTGACATGTGAATGTCATCTGCTGAATGTAAATGTGTAAAAATCAATAAAATGTCTTCGAGTATTTTGTTTATAAATGTACATGGTGGTTGTCACATCTGATGATCACATTCAGCACGATGAATGAAAGTTTATCGAAAGTTGTTTCTAATGGATGTGCAGTGAAAGCTTTGAGTATGTGAAGAACCTCTTTAGCAAAGCTCAGGGTTGGAAAATGCCCCTTATTAGGGTAAACCTACAAAATGAAAAATCAGTTCTGTGTTGATATGCCTGTCATGTCTAAAATCCAAATAGTTGGTGCCTTTTCTTACAGATAGAGAAATGAAAAGCAGTAGAATATCTGTTTTCAGATTCTCAGATGATAAAATATGAAGCTTGATTGGTCAATATATGAAAAAAAAAACATTTTTATATTTTTCATTTAGCTTGATGGTCAGAGCAAAAGGTCTGTCAATTGCTAAACAATACCACACACAATCTGTTTCCTTCCCAAAGCTAGAATAAATATTGTCTATTTAAAAGGGAAATAAACAGATGGCTCCGTTTTTTTAATCCTGTTAAACACACTCAGAAGCTGGGAGAAGGCATGTGAAGTCAGATGGCTGGTCACACAACTCACAGACTTTAGGTCTTCCTCATGACCCCTGACACTTAACCTTAAAGCAGAATTAAAGTCCTGTTTTTGAAAACTGTGAGCTGACAGACTCTTTATTGCAGAAAAGACATGCAATGTTTTCTCTGCAATTAACCACTTTAATATTGGACACTTTTAAGCCCTTCCTGCCCAGGCTAATTTTCAGATTTTAGCGCTGTCACACTTTGATTGACAATTACTCAGTCATGCAACATTGTACCAAAATTATTATTATTATTTTTTTTTTTGAGACAGATAGAGTTTTCTTTTGACGATATTTAATCACCACTGGGTTTTTTTATTTTTTGCAAAATAAATGAAAAAAAGACCTACATTTTTGAAAAACAAAACATGTTTCTCATTGTTTCTGTTATAAAAGTTTGCAAATAATCTTTCTTCATA
This sequence comes from Pelophylax lessonae, assembly GCF_965119305.1. Taxonomy (NCBI): domain Eukaryota; kingdom Metazoa; phylum Chordata; class Amphibia; order Anura; family Ranidae; genus Pelophylax; species Pelophylax lessonae. Next base: position 791,207,495 of record NC_138768.1, on the reverse strand, counting down.
AATTTAGACCAAAATGTATTTTGCTACATTTCTTTGGTAAAATTAACCTAAATCAGTGTATAATATTTAGTATATAGGAAAGCTAGAAAGCTATAGAGTGTACACTCTATGGTATATATATTTTAAAATCGATTAGTCCTGATTAGGGGTGATCAAATGGTTCAGGTCGACCATCGGTTCGACCCGAACATTGACTGTTCGAAATTCGGCCGAATTCCGAACTTTTTGCTGAAAAAGTTTGGAATTCGGCAACCAGAACCGACCAAAATGCAATGGGACAGGAACTGGGCTTTAAAAGCCTGTGATTGGACCAGAACCATCAGTAAAAGCCAATTGAGGGGGCAGGAGGATGCTAGGAATGCGATTGGAGTGACTAGGGGGTCCAGAGGCCAATCAGTAGTGAATACGCCCCCCAGTATACAAGATAGCCCCGCCAAATCGCTAGCACTGTAATACAGGGGCTGTGGAAGAGAGTGGAAGCAGTTCTGTTACTCCTGCTGCAAAAGTGTCATTTAGCAATTATTAGTGTGAGGAAAGGGATATCTAGTGTAGTTAGGGTACTATTTTCCACTACAGTTAGATTCAATAATCTAGTTTCTGTAGGGAAAGTGTTAAGTGTCATGGGTGACCGTAGTGTAGTGTAGGGTGAACTGACTCTGACTGCTATGACAGGGTGACCAAACCCTTCAATGTCAGGGTGACCGCCATAGAAAAAAGATTGTTTGTATTAGAATTGCAGTAGAGCAGGGTAGTGGCTCCGCTACTTTCACACCTGGCCGTTTTTGTTGCAGGCGTTTATTGGGCTTTTTTGTGGACGTCTTTGGAGGCAGGCATGACATCTGAACTTCTGTGTAGGGGTATATATACACACACACATATATATGAAATTATTTGCAGGCATAGGGCTCCGCTACTATCACACCTATATGTGTGTATGTGTATATATACATATAAGTGTGTGTGTATATATACCCCTATACAGAAGTTCAGATGTTATGCCTGCCTCCAAAGACGCCCAAAAAATGCCTGCAACAACACACCTGGGTGTTTTTGTTGCAGGCGTTTTTTTGGGCATTTTTTGGGCGTCTTTGGAGGCAGGCATAACATCTGAACTTCTGTATAGGGGTATATATACACACACACATATATGTATATATATATACACATACACACACATAGGTGTGAAAGTAGCAGAACCCTATGCTTGCGCTAATGAAATTATTTGCAGGCATAGGGCTCCGCTCCTATCACACCTATATGTGTGTATGTGTATATATACATATAAGTGTGTGTGTATATATACCCCCATACAGAAGTTCAGATGTTATGCCTGCCTCCAAAGACACCCAAAAAATGCCCAAAAAAATGCCTGCAACAAAAACACCCAGCTGTGGGCTCATACATGTGCAGTAGGCAGCCAGTTGTGAAGCCACAAGGAGTCACGGCTAGCTGCCCACAGTTAACATGCCAGTGCTGGGGACCCGAAGACCAGTGAAGAACCAGCCTGGGTGAGCATGGCACTGGATCCTTCAACAGCTGAGTGCCTAATTATTAAAAGTCAGAAGCTACAGTTTTTGTAGCTGCTGACTTTAAATTTTTCTAGAACTGACTGAAGCTCTTCTTTAACAAGAGGGTATATATATTTTCTTTGAAAGAAAATGTGCACATTTATAATAACATATGACAGAAAAATTAAATTCTGATACTGTTACAACTATTTTAATTTAAATTAATAAACACAAAATGAATAAATGCATCCTAGTTTCTGGGTATTTTCACAGTGTATGAACTACTCCACATAGATAGGTCACTTTGAAAAACAGTGATGATATATGAGATTCAATAGCTGTAAAAAGCCTTATAACACAGCGGCAATGGGCAAGTGACACAAGGAAAATGCCTAATCCTGCAGGGTGCTCTCATCTTAAAAGCAAATGTTCCAGATCTCATTGCATGGTGCCCACTTTGAAGTGTTCCCTTAAAAAATATTTTCTTTTATACCTCCCAGGCATTTGCTCTTTGAACAAGTTCTTGGAAATAATTTATTTTGTTATGTTACGCAGTCACTCACTCACAGTTTCAATTTTATAGCTTCTTTGAACTCCAGTTGTAGCCATTCAAAATGATATTGTAGAAAAATAATTACAAGCAATAAGGGATGTATGAGTGCAGATTTTGGCACTTCATTATTATGACTTCAAGTGGAACATGGTGGGTCTTGAGCTCTTTTAAGCATGGAGCAATTAATTCCTTATATAGCAACTGTTGCTTTGCAGCACAGTTTGTGCCATGACAATCACATATTGTAATTATTTTCACAGTGCCAATACATTTCTTTTTAGCCATGAAGAGCAGTTTATGCATGTAGTTGATGTTTTTTTTTACAATTTCCTGAGGAATGATTTCAGTGGTGATAAATAAATGTCTAACACCCTGTACCTAATAAACAGTAGCTGTGTTGAATATTCTAGGGATAATAAAAAGTACATCTGTAGTTCTGGGGCACACTGAGGGATCTATGGCTATAGTAGACCACACAGCTGCTAAGGGGCCTTGGGCAAAGGGTGGCCTTGTCAGGACCAGGACGGGCAAGCCTGTGGCTCCTGTTCTCCTAGCATTGTGCAATTCAGTCACAGCACACATCACATGCGTTATTGTCATCCCCTATATGTCAGCCAAGAACTTGGGGAGAACCAGGGAAGAACTTGCGAGTGTTGAGCAACAGCAAAACTTGTACCAACTCCTCTCTAGCAAACGTGTGTGGGTGGGGGGCATCTGCACTCTCACCAGTGGTCCTGAAATCTCCAGAACAATTGCAACATTTACAGACTGGTCTCAACACTCCTTCTATTTAAAGCAATGTCCTGACATCCATGACAACAGCTAAGGCTTTGCTGCAAAAGTCAGGATTGTCCTGGAGATTTCGATATAGCTATTAATCAAATGGAAACAAAACCCAAAGTCTTCACCATTTGCAAAACCCAATCAACTGCTCCACGTCCACTGCAACTTGTGCTCACCAAATGGCTCATGGTTGGGAAAGCTAATAATAATGTTTGTGTTTTTGGCAGTACACATGAAGTTACAAAGACGCTGCAATTCTCCTGTAGTTGCAAAAAATGTAATGAGCTTAAAAATAGAAATCAAATCCCCTTTGTTGCCAGTGGTTTAGACATTAATGGCTGTGTGTTGAGTTATTTTGAAGGGACAGAAAATGTATATATTGTTATACTGTTATACAAGCTGTACACTCACTACTTTACATTGTAGCAAAATGTCATTTCTTCAGTGTTGTCATATGAAAAGATATCATAAAATATTTTTGTGAGATACTGTGTATGTATATATATATATATATATATATATATATATATATATATATATATATATATATATATATATATATATATATATTTATGTATTCAAAATTGTCTTATTTTTGTTTATAGTACAAAAAAAAAAAAAAAACACAGTGGTGATCAAATACCACCAAAAGAAAGGGATCCCGTGTTCCTGCTATTTAAGGAACACAGGTCGCTGTGTTAATCTAGTAAGTACATCCTCCCACACAGTTAGAAAGCATTCCCTAGGGACACACTTAACCCTTTGATCACCCCTGGTGTTAACCCCTTCCCTGCCAGTGTCATTAGTACAGTGCATATTTTTAGCACTGATTACTGTAGTAATGCCACTGGTCCCCTTTAAGGGTGTCAAAAGTATCAGTTAGGTGTCTGATCTGTCTGCCGCAATGTCACATTCCCGCAACAAATCGATGATCGCCGACATTTCTAGTAAAAAAAAATAAAAATGACATAAATCTATCCCCTAGTTTGTAGACACTATAACTTTTGTGCAAACCAATCAATATACACTTATTGGGATTTTTTGTTTACCAAAAATATGTGGCAAAATACATATTGGCCTAAATTAATGAAGAAATTAAAAGTAAAAAGTATTGTTTTTTTTTTTTTCAGAATTGTCTCTTTTTTCTGTTTATAGCGCAAAAAATAAAACCGTCGAAGTGATCAAATACCACTAAAAGTGTGCCCAGTGCGTAGGGTGCATTGTGCCATGTTATCTGTTTTTTGTTCTTACTTTTTTATTGTTTGCTGTTGGTTCAATAAAAGTTCTCTGTTAAAAAAAAAAAAAAAAATACCACCAAAAGAAAGCTCAATTTGTGGGAAAAAATGACATAAATTTTATTTGGGTACAACATCGCACAACTTCGCAATTGTCAATTAAAGTAACACAGTATCGTATCGCAAAAAAATAGCTTGGTCATTACGGAGGTAACATCTTCCAGTCCTTAAGTGGTTAAATTGCAGTGTTTTTTTTTTTATTCGTAAAAGGCACCATGGTTATTATATACAAATAGAATGTGTCCACATTATATCAAAAACTCTATAGCAGGTTTTCTCAACCAAGGTTCCTCCAGAGGTTGCTAGGGGTTCCTTGAGCAATGAAGTTCAAACTCCCAGTAACCACTCATATCAGTTATCATTTTTGCTGTTTGTAAAGGGGCATAGGTGTGCCCAGCCTATTGCATTAGGGTGTGCACCCAAAATATGAAACACACATGTGTATATATACAAACACACACAAAAGGGACCATACTGCCAGAAAATAGATGTAAATGCACTATGGAATGCCCCCATGTGTAATATTGTTATTAGGGTGCCCCCATGTGTGATCTCTGAAGTAGTAGAAGGTCTAGCAGCCCTTGTAAAGAATGACCATCGCATATTCTTTTTTCTCCCTCCAGATGTCAATTCTCTCTCAATACCCAGCAAGAAACCTCATGAGACAAATGCTCACTTAGTGTGACTCTGACCTTATTGAAAAGGATTGAAATACAGCCAATATATGGTACAATCACACGGAAAGTAATGTAACACTGTAGCCCCATTATCTCGCATATAGCAGATATAACAGACAGCCAAGGACTTTACTTATGTCCCTCCTGGCTTGTCTTAGATGGAGAGCCAGGATTTGCTGACGGCACCCCCATTTAACCCTACAGATAAACGTCAGTACTAGCTAATCTAGTTAACCCCTAATTTAGCACCTCATATTTTCCCATCTATATGTAACTAAAACACCATACACAAGTTTTGCTTATCAAAGCTAGAAGCATTCAGTAAGGAACTAATCCAACTAATCCATTGATAAGCTCCTCATATATCTGCCTATAAAAATGTTGATAATAATATACATGAGATGTACTTATCATAACAAGATACATCATATGAACAAGGTAAATCATTATATGAATTACAGGATTCATAATATGAATTAGAGGGTTATTGCATATTAAGGTAAAATAATTAATGTCAATATCAAACTTTTGGCTTTAAAGAATCCAGTATAAAAATCCATTTTGTTTCATTTTTTGATATCTCTCTTTCCACGTTGCTTCCTTGTCACTTTCTGCTAACTAGTGTTTATGCAGAACTCTTCTGCTAACGTGTTTACACAGAATATGTGCCAAAAAATTACATTAAAAAGTACCTACATCCTGTTTTCGTTATAGAGCAACTATTATTGAGGCTATCAGGAACTTTAATGGTACTGTATCAGGACTTCAACACATGAATAGATGTATAAAAAGGAGTATTCATTACCACAATTTTTTAAAAATTGTGGTAATAAATACTATTTTTTACACATTTGTTGAAGTCCTTATACAGTACCATTAAAGTCCACGATAGCCTCAAAAATAGTTCCTCTATAACTCTGTGTTTAGAAGGATCTCTATTATGGACTTGTAGGAAATGTAATGACACAATTGGGTTGATTTACTAAAGGCACACAGACAGTGTACTCTTTCAAGTGCATTTGCTCCAGCGCTTAGTAAATGAGGGAAAGCTTATCCAATCATGTGCAAGCAAAAAAAGCTGTTTTTTGTTACATTTTCCTTGCATATGATTGGGTATTTATTGTAAAATGTAGTTTACCTCATTTACTAAGCTCTTGAGCAACTGCACTTGCAAAGTGCACAGTTGTTTTACTTGTAGTACCTCAACCCCACTGTGCTTCTTTTATTCCTTTTTCATTTTATACTTGCGGTGCATTTATAAAATATTTAGACATCCTTCACTTTTTTCAATTTTGTTATGCTGCAGCCTGATACTACAGTTGGTAAAATTCATATTTTTTCTCAATAATCTGCACTCTGTACCCCATAATGACAAAGTGAAAACAGAATTTTAGAAAAGTCTGCAAATTAATTAAAAAGGAAAATTCGAAATATCACATATCTCCAGATCTCTCCATAAAGAGGACCTGTCATATCAAATATCATGACAGGTCCTCTTTATGGATAGATCTGGAGTTTATAAGTCCCCAGATCTCTCCTCTATGGTGGAAAGCCTGAGATAAAAAAAAAAAACAAAAAAAAAAAAAAAAAATCTCAGGCTTTTCAGACTCCGAGGGTCATTGAGATGGCCGGAGACCATCTGGTCCACGGTCAGCTCTATGTCAAACGACCGCCGCCGGTCGATTCATCCAATGCCTGCAAAAGCAATCAACAGGCTAAACAGCTGTTATGATTTCTTTTACTTTGCAGGGAATCTCCAGCAGAAAAAAAAAAACGATATCTGAATGATACCTGCAGGTCCACTTCAACCTAAGAACATCGTCCACCTAAGGTTGAGTGGTTTTATCTAAAAAATTGTTCCCTAGGAATATGTTTTACCTAGAGAGGGTAATAGCAATTAGATATAAGTGTTTAAGATTTATGATCTGTTTAACAGTGTAACTAATTACAGGTATCCATTATCTATGAAAACCACTGAATCTAAAAAGTGAATACTACTACTGCTACATGTATTTAAAACTTTAATAGTAAAATTTGGAATACCTAACTGTTATCAAGCCTGCTTTTAAATCCTTATAACTATAATACAAAGTTTCTTCTTACATGTATTAGTGGATCTTTATTTAGTATCTTATTTGAATGTCTATCTTAGAAAAGCTTGTTATTCTAATAAAACTTTTCTTTCCCTTTTGTCAGAGGATCTCACAATAATATATTTTTTTCCACCTTTAAATTCTATTTATTTTTGTATATTTTGCATCACTGAATTTTTTTACATATCTATTTTCTTTAAATCTTTCTCTCCTACTTTCTAAATTTGTCAGATTTTTATGTTTTTGGAACATTATAATGCATTTGATTTGTATCATTACTTTTTAACTTTTAGGTAGACCCAAAATATTAGAACACCTTTGATATTAACACAAATATATTTTTTTGTTGATATTAACCATAGCACAGTTTAAGACTCAAAAATACTGCATAATAATGAAATATCCTGAATCTTGTGTTGAGAGACTTAACCTTCCTAGCGGTATTCCCGAGCGTGACTCGGGGTTAGATTTTAGAGCCAAAAGCGGTAACCCCGAGCCACACTCGGAGTAGCGCTAGGAAGATCGCTGGATCCTGGTAGAGGTTTTACTTACCTTTTCTCTGGGATCCAGCGAAGTATGCTGCGGCGGAGCTTCCTCCCGATCGTCTGCGAGCCCTGGCTTCCGTCTCTGTGACGTGACGTTCGCAGGGGGGTGGAACCGGCGGCAAATTCAAATGTAAAAACACACTGATACCATTCAAAATAAAAAAAAAATCACATTACATTGCCCCCCAGTGCCCTTTCTTGCAGTTTTACAGTACTTTTTTATGTAAATATATATATATATATATATATATATATATATATATATGTATATATTTACATATATATACATATATACATATATATATATATATATATATACATATTGTACGGAATTCTTGTGAATGAGCAGCCCAAACCAACTGTATACATTATATATATATATATATATATATATATACGTATATATATATATATATATATATATATATATATATATATATATATATGTATACATAATATATGTATATATATAATATATATAATAAATATATATAATAAATGTATACAGTTGGTTTGGGCTGCTCATTCACAAGAAATACATGCAAAATAATGGTACCGCTTTCAGCACCTAAAATCCAAAAGAATCATACCGCCAGGGAGGTTAAAGCTGAATTTGATGCGCTCTCAATTGCTTTCAATCAAATTATCATCTTTCATATCATTTCTTCAGGCATCAGAATAGCTAGCTTAGATTTTTTTAATGGGTGCCTTTACAAGGGCACTTATCATGTCCTTGCTTGTAGAGCTGTATAGTCGTGAACTAGATTTCTCCTTCAAATGAAGAACTCATTTTGCTTATGAAACAGTATTAAGCCTAAAGATCTAAACGGCTTCATGTACTGTATATTAAATGCCTACCAATTATAGTTTAAAATTATATTGTTGAATTTCTATGTTTTAAATCTGAATGCGGCAGCAATTGTCATTTGAGATCGGAACCATCACAAGATAGATCCTTTGTGTACTGCACTATGTATTTAAAATGTTACTCTTTGACCTTTTTTGTCCTATTTGTGTTACATTAAACGGCCAGTTATCTGTAACTAGAGCATAGTGAATGCTTCTTGAACAATTCTGACAAGGAAATTGACCTATTGCTAAATGGATTATGTGAAATTTGCCGGCTCATTACAAAAACTGTCCTTTCTACAGTGCAGAGTCTTGCAATTAGAGATACCCACTTCCTTCTCACCCTGTGCTGAGGAGATCAGGGAATGAGAGGTAAACCCTGAGACTGGGAGGAAAGGAATGAATAGCCCCTGACCTGGACACAGCAGGAGTGAAAAAATCAAATGTATATTTGCACACAAAAGAATGAAAACATTTACTAGAGATTATTTTACAGTCTCCCTAGGTTGCATTTAGTAAAACTCAGTTGTGACGGACCATCCGGCACCCAGCCTTGGTGCCTTCATCCAGTCTGGAAACAGAACCAGGTATTATAGTTGAATACTGCACCCAAGAACTAGATGACACTAGCTTAGGTACAAACTAGAAATCACTTTACTGTAAATTCACACAGAGTATATACCACACAAGATCAGGTAAGAACTTGATTACATTATCCTATACAATGCAAAATGTGAACAGTAATATCATTAGCACATCTAAGGAACAGTCAACAGCTAACAGTGATCTTATTAACAGTAAGCTAATTAGCAGCTGGCTACAGTCTGGCGCCTAAATAGGAGTATTTCAATGAACAGCTCTTTCAATGAACATGTACAGTTCCAAATAAAGCAAACCAGGAATGGTCTTTAGGGCAAATACAAGAAAACAGTCCTTCAAAAATTTAACAAAAAGAGAAATATAACAATAACACATAACAGGTTGAATGTGGGCAGAAAAGTTCCCTGCAGCCAGTGTCTGTGACATCAATGCTGTTTGAAACCTCCTGTGATTAAGAGGTCTTTATGAAGGTAAACATGTAAAGAAATTGCATGGTTGAAGGTGGTTGTGGTGAAAAAATTGTCAAGGTCTTACCTTGACTTCCTGTTGGCAGCCATCTTGGACATGTGCAGACTGCTGTCTCTTATAAACTCTGTTTGCATCATCACTTGCCTGCTGCCTGGGCATCGCTCAGTGATGATGTTGCACACCTGACTATATATCTGAGGGCTTGCAGTCCTTGCCCTTGTGTGTTGTGCTCCAAGGTGCATCACTGCTAGCAGTCTTCTGTTCTCCGTGTTCCTCCGTGCATGACCTAGCTTGGCTGATGACTTTCCTGGCTCTCGATTCCACAGCGGCAGATGACCCCACATGGGCAGACGATGCGGCATCGGCAGACTACCCGCATGCGGCATCGGCAGACGACCCTGGCTTGGATTACTGTCTGCTTCTGGACTCGATCCCGGCTTGGATGACTGCCCGCTTCTGGACTTGATCCTGGCTGTTCCTGATTTCACTCCTCACTCTTACTGTGCATTTATAGTTGCCCTAATAAGCTGCTTTATTTTACTTGCATCTCTATGTTGTCTGGTTTTCTGGCACCCTGACAGTACACAAGGGCCAGGCCATTGTAGAACAGCCGAAACCTTCTGAGGGTTCATGGAGAACCCTTCAGCAGAAATTATGTAGCCCAAGAAGGCAACCTGAGACAGGTGGAATTCACATTTCTTAAGCTTACAGAAAAGCCTATTCTCACGCAACAGTTGCAGCACTCGTCTGACAATTAAGTCAGAGTAAATCAAGATGTCCAAATAGACTACCACGCATTGCTGCAACATATCACGAAAGACATCATTCTGGACATTACTCCTGAAAGACAGTGGGCGTATTGCATAAGCCAAAGGGCATCTCTAGATATTCATACTGACCGGTTCTGGTATTAAACGCGGTCTTCCACTCATCGTCCTCCTTGATCCTTACGAGGTTATACGCAGCTCCTAGGTCAGGCTTGGTAAAGACCGTTGCTCCCTTGAGGTGATCAAACAATTCAGTAATCAATGCAATCGGGTATGCGTTCTTGACCGTGATGCGATTGAAGCCCCTATAATCAATGCAACTCCCCCCCTTCTTCTTCACGAAGGAAAAACCGGCACCAACTAACGAGGTGGACTTGCGAATGTGCCCCCGGCAAGAGCATCCGCCAAGTACTCTTCCATGGCCTTATTCTCTGCAACTGAGAGAGGATAAACCCTGCCACAAGAGGGAATGGCACCAGGTTGCAAGCCTTTGGCACAATCTTTCGGACATGAGGAGGAAGAGTACCAGCGTGCACCTTGTTAAATACATCTTGATACTCATGATATTCAGTAGGCAACAGTGAATCCAAGGAGGTACAAAGTATGGATACAAACAATGCCACACTGTGGAGACCAAGAGAGGATTTCGACCAACTGCAAATCAAAGGTCGGATTGTGTTTCTGAAGCCAAGGGTACCCGAAAACAACAGAGTAGTGTGGGGACGATATAACCTGGAAACAGATTGACTCCCTGTGAAAAGCCCCTATCGTCATGTCATGGGTAACCTGTGCTGGTTGCAGGGGTCTGCCATCAATTGCCTCGATGACTAGTGGAGAAACACAGGGCTGCAAGGGTATGGAATTCGCAGCAGCAAATGTATTGTCAATAAAGTAACCGCCAGCACCAGAGTCTACCAATGCCTGAGTAACCACCGAACCTGCTGTTTATCTTTATGGGAAACCAGGGACGAGGAAAGTCCACCTAAGATCTGCCCCCAACAGCATCTTAGGTGTGAGCGTTTCCCAGACAGGTAGGACAAGATTTTAGGAAATGCCCACCAAGGCCGCAATACAGGCACTGGCCCTCCCTCCTCCCAAAGGGCCGCTCAGCCTGGGAAAGGCAAGTGAACCCCAGCTGCATGGGTTTACAGCCAGGTGCACCATCTCCAGGAGGCGGGGAGGTGAGGGAGGAATGGGTGGGGAAGAAAACGTAGGAGCAAATTTAGTAGGAGGCCTCCACAGGCGCTCCTCAAACGATGGTCTCTCCCTGAGCCTGGTATCGATCAAAATCAGGAAAGAAATGAGAGCCTTGAGCTCGTCAGGAAGATCCTTGGCTGCAATCTCGTCCTTCAATGTATCGGAGAGACCATGAGAGAAGACAGCCCCCAGAGCCTCATTATTCCAGCCCACCTCTGTTGCCAGGGAATGAAATTCAATATCATACTCGAAAACAGTTCATATACCATGTTGAATGGACAGGAGCAGCTTAGCAGCAAAAGCAGAGCGAGTAAACACATTAAATACCCTACGAAAGGAGGCAACAAAACTTGGGTAATCGAGTATCACAGGATTATCGTTCTCCCATAAAGGATTCGCCATGGCCAAGGCCTTGTGCGAGAGCAATGTGATTAGGAAGCCCACCTTGGACCTGTCAGAGGGAAACGCCTGAGGAACCATCTCAAAACAAATGCCCACTTGGTTTTGGAATCCTTGACACTGACTCGATTCACCCACACAGCACAGTGGGAGGGGGGCTAAACCAGTTATCCCTCTGGTAACAGAGACTCCAGCTGCAGCTGCAGGGGCAGGAGTGGCAACAGAAGCAGCAGCAGGAGCAAGGTGTGCTGGGCATTTAAGCAACGTATGCAACGCCTGAGCGAAGTGACGCAAAAGGTGATCATCATCAGTATTCATGGCCCTGGTATATTGTCAGGGTGCCAGGAAACCAGACCACATGCAAATAAAATAAAGCAGTTTATTAGGGCAACAACAATAAACGCACAACAAGAGTGAGGCGCGAAATCAGGAACAGCCGGGGTCAAGTCCAGAAGCTGGTAGTCATAGAAGCTGGTAGTCATCCAAGCCAGGGTTGAGTCCAGTAGAGGGTAGTCTACCGATGCAGAATCAAAAGCAGGAAAGTCATCAGCCAAGCTAGGTTGTGCACAGAGGAACACGGAGAACAGAAGACTGCTAGCAGTGATGCACCTTGGAGCAAAAACACAAGGGCAAGGGCAAGGGCTGCAAGCCCTCAGGTGATATCTATATAGTCAGGTATGCAAAATCATCACTGATCGACGCCCATGCAGCAGGCAAGTGATAATGCAAACAGAGTTTGTAAGAGACAGCAGTCTGCACATGTCCAAGATGGCTGCCAACAGGAAGGCAGGGTAAGACCTTGACAAAAAATCAACTGGTATTTCACAATTGATTTCATTCTTTTACATGGAATTTGTGATTTACTAAATTAAGGAATACACTTGGGGAACTATGTATGGATTCACTACAAATCTTTATATATGAAAGGTTTTTGGTACAATAGTCGTGTGGTGTTAGATGGTGCACATTTGATATTTGTGTTCTATGTTATTTATATTATGTGTATTGATTATTGATTTTAAGACTAGCACCAAACATTTATTTTACTGGAATTTTAGAACAAGTGCTACAGCAATGGTTGATGGAGAGTCAGACCCTCACTTTCACAGACACGCCATTGCCAGGGTTTGTCATGGTTCCCCCTTCCATCGGAACATTGCTCTCATTAAAAGCACTAACTCTTAGCAAAAGTTACTCCTCACAGCCACAGGCAGCATGTTCACTAAGCAAACTCAAGATTTTGTAACTCCTGCGTTTTTATGAATATACTATAGATATCACAGTGACAATATATTTAAAAAAAAAAAAAAGTAAACTTTACAAATCCTAAATGTGACAGGCTGTTTGTAAGCTTCTGCACTATAACACACCACTGTTTAAATTGACTCGATATTATATATTCATCCAATTCTTTTGATGTAGGCAAAGCTTTATCTTATGTCACCTAGAGCACAGGAATAAATATCTAGATGTGTTTTGCTGCCACCAAGTTCAAGAGCAAGGGTTGTTGGAAGCTATCAACATTTATGCCTAATTAACTGAAAATGGCTTGAAGTGTCCAAACCCTTGCTATAAATCAGCAAAAAACATTCTATAAGCTGCATAAGATGACCTCCTAGAGTGGGAATAAACACACCTTTCCCACCTTTCTCTCTGCTTAGCAGCCTGCCATGCTGTTGGTTGTCATGGTAATAGCAGTTGCTTCAGTCCATAGATTTTCTGATGCCATTGAGAATTCTTCCTGCTTAATAGATTTTTTTTCACCTTTAACCTGTTGGCTTGTACATACCTTTTTTACCTATGTATGTGGTATAGCTCTGGTTATTGGGGGGGGGGGGGGGAGTTAAAGGGCATTGCTGTCCAAGCAACAAAATAAAAAGGTGAAACAAATGTACAGATTTGTAATATTATACACAGCTATGACTAATGTGACTGATATTATAAAAAAAACATAAAATATCTTTCACAATCTATAGCTTAGTATAAAACAAAACAAAAAATTGTGATTACATCAGCTAAACTCAGGATTTTGAACTCAGGACAGAATTTTGAAGTAATACACAAGCAGTCAGAAAATAGTTTTTTAGTATATATTTGCTTGGATTTGCTCTTAAACTGTGTTCTATTACTTTTTTATACTCATTCATATGCTTATTCTGATTGCCCTGGGATATGACTCAGCTCTGCGCACAGAATTTTATTGCATGCAGAAAGCAGTTTTGTGTCATAACCCAGCGCCGCGAAGAAAACCCTCCAGCTTAACATGGTCAGTAAGCATGGAAAGAAGCTAAAAAAGGAAAATAGTTCATTTAGCTAAAGTTTCATACGTCATGCCAGCAAAATAGGAAGAAGGCGAGTTCAAGTTGTGCTTAGTTATACTTATCAAAAGCATGTACAAAGTCAGCCATGACTAATAAAGAGAGATGTGAGATAAGCAGCAGCAGCAACAGCATACAGCACAAGCCAGCTAAATCCAGGAGGGGGTTTAGTGTCACTAAACCCAAATCATAAAAAAACTCAATAAATGGTGTATTACATGCAATTAAAATAATTAGAGGGCCATCATCCACATACATAAATAAAAGGGACGATGTAAATTTAACAGTGTGTATTTTTAGTTCCTCTGTAAGCCCTAGGTTCTGCTGGAGAGGGAGTTTACATCATTGACTGGGTCCAAACCACTTTCCAAATCTGAGTAAAATTATTATTTATTTTGTGATCTAACAAATCAAATAATCCAAAGGGGAATATTCATACTATAACAGCAAGGATGGAGTTGGCAGGACTTGACTTAGCATTCATGCTTATCTAGGTACAAACGAAAAAAGATATCACTTGGTGATTGAGTTAAAACAATTGCTAAAAGCATGGGCAGCCTACACCAAATACAAAACATGTTGTTAAAGCCAAGCTCTCCCTAGTGCCTGGGATATGTAAAAGTTCCAATGGCCATTTCCAGCAGGTTCTTCTAAGCATAAAGCTGGCCATAGATGGATCAAAATTCAGCCAGTTCAGAATGGATGGGCTGATTTTTGATCCACATGTGGCCGCTCATGTTTAAGAGAAGTCAACTGTAAGATTGCCTTTTGTTGAGCATGAATGTTGGACAGCTTTTGTTGATTGGCAGCTGCAGTCACTGATTAGTAGAGATGGGCCAAACGGCCCCCTGTTTAATTTGCGCCAGAACTCTCAAACATCACAAAAGTTTGGAGCCTAAAAACAAACCCCATTGAAGTCTATGGGACCTGAACTGGAAAAATCCAAAGTGCCCATTTTGAGGGCTTAGATACAAGGTATTAGGCATACAAAGGGTATAGGGGTCCAGGTACTGCCCTGGGGGACATGTATCAATGAAAAAAAGGTTTGTAAAAAAAACACAGTTTTTAAATCAGCAGGGATTTACTGATGCTAAAAGGGAAATAATAACATTGAACATTTTATTTAAATATAGTGCCTGGGGGGTCCCCTTAGTCTGCCTGTAAAATGGTGCATCTGTACCCTGTATAGAACCTGCTGCAGCAAAAATGACATTTATAAAGCCAATAAAATTACATTTTCCTTGCAAGCTTTCTTTATTTTATAAACAATGGTTTGGGGAGCCAGTCTGTATTATGAGGCCACAATTTAGTGCATTTGGAACAAGATTAGAGATTTTATTAATATATTCTGGTGTTGGTTTCACAGACTTAGGATTGAGGTAACAGATACTGAAAAATTGGGCTTTGGGTGTTGGTGGTGCCTTCACATAGAAACCCTATAGAGGTACTCTTGATGAAAGCAAGAAATGGCCTTGATATGCCCCACTCAAACAGGTGCGAAAAAATTGGGCTTTGGGTGTTTGTGGTGCCCTCTCACCAAAACCCTATAGAGGTACTCTTGATGAAAGCAAGAATTGGCCTTGCTGTCACAAATTGAAATGATATGCCCTGGTCAAACAGGGGTGGAAAAATTGGGCTTTGGGTGTTGGTGGTTTCTTCACACTGTAACCCTATAGAGGTACTCTGGATGAAAGCAAGAATTTGCCTTGCTGTCAAAAATGTAAATGATATGCACCTGTCAAACAGGTGCGGAAAAGATTATCATTTGGTGATAATTGTTCCCATGAAAGCTATACCAAAACATTTCTTCACAATAAAATCAACACCCACACAGCTAGGCACTCTATACAGTCTTGCACAGATTCCACATCCCAAAAACACTTAATCAGCAACATCAGCATCGGGGGGTTGATAGCTGCTGCTAATCCAGAAATTATTCATTTTTATAAATGTCAGCCGTCAATGAAGTCTGTGGATAGGCACGCTCTTTTATCTGTCACACAACCTCCAGCAGCACTGAATGCCCAATTGGACAATTGGAAAGCACAATGGATGCAGAGCAGCCCAGCAGCTCAATTGCATACTGGGCAAGTTCTGGCCAGTGGTCTATTCTCATGACTAGTAACCCAGTGGATCGTCAACTGGAAAGCTCTCCATGTTTGTTTTCGCCCCTAGATAATCTCCCACCATATGATGCAGATTCTGTCGATTGGATGTGGAAGCTGACAGCCCTGGGCGCTGAGGACTAAAAAAATGTTAAAATGCATAACTAAGGTGGTCCCCTTCTCCACTGCTCCCCTCTTGACCAACAGAAGCCTCAAAACTAGTCTTTCCATGAGACTGTAACCTTGCAGGGTCTGGAAAGGCATTACTAAACTCCTGCTTAAGGTGTCCTCAAGATATTTCATCCACTGCTGCCTCTGTGGGGATAGGATGAGCTCTGAGACTTTCCCCTTGTAACGGAGGTCAAGGAGGGTTTCCAACCAATAGTTATCCTTCTCCTTGATGCCACAAATTCTTGGGTGCTTTCACAGGCTTTGAAGAATAAAGGAACCCATGTGGAGGCCTGAGAAGCAGAGTCCTCGGGGTCACTGAGGATTACAGTATTTGGAACTGCCTCCTGCCAGCCATGTACTACTCCCAAGGGTTCAGGGGATGGAAAAGCATCTCTTAAGGTTTGACGTATGTCTTCCTCTTCTTCAATGTTTCCAAAACTGACAGAATCCTCCTCCTCCTTTTGTGTGTTCTGTGGCGTCGCAAGAATGGTGTTTGCATAAAGCAGACCTTGAGAGGAAAGGAAATCCTCCTTTTCCTCCCACTGCTCGCAAGTGCCCTCTCCATAATGCCATGCAGAGTCTGCTGAAGGCAGGAACACAACAGGGATTGTGCCACTGATGCATGCATTGTCACAGCTCATCATCCTTGTGGCCTCCTCAAATGGTGACAGTACAGTGCATGCACCCTTTATTAGCAGCCATTGGTGTGGGGAAAATAAGTTGAGCTGTCATTGTGCCAAACTGACACAGGCGGCTGCAGCATTTCCAAAGTTGAGTTTCACCTGGTAGGCATTTTACAAATCAGGCAGTGTAAAGGCAGTTGGAATTCCCGCTGAATTTCAGCCAGCCAAGCACTGGCTGTGTAAGACCGCCTAAAATGGTTACAGATTTTTCTGGCCTGCTTTAGCCGATCTTCCAACCCTGGGTACCTGCTGCACCACAAAATTGAGGCCACATGCCAGGCATGGCACATGTGTCAACTTTCCCTGTCTAATGGCAGACAGAAGGTTAGTGCCATCATCACACACCACCATTCCTGGCTCCAGCTGGCGTGGCATGAACCACCTCTGGGCTTGCCTCTGCAGAGCTACAAGAATCTCTGCTCCAGTGTGGCTCCTGTCCCCTAGACGTATAAGCTGAAGCATTGCATGCCATCTTTTAGCCTGATTAATTGAATAACCCCTTGAATGCTTAGGGGGTACTGGTGGTTCTTAGGACAATTCAGCAGATGAGGGCATAGAGGAGGAGGAGGGGGTGGAGCTGACAAATCTTGCATCATCACCACCAGCTGTATGGAGACGTGGGGGCACAAAAATCTGCAGCACTGAGCCCTGTCCTGCATCCTTCCAAGCTGCAAACAGAGTTACCCAGTGTGCTGTGAACAAAATATATTGTCCATTATCGTGCATGCTGGACCACATGTCAGCAGTAACGTGGACCTTGCGGCTGACTGTCTTGCCTAACGATGCCACAACATTGCATGATGGTACACAGCTGGAATGGTCTTTCATGAAAAGAAATAGCTACTGGGAACCTGCCATTGTGATACAGCACATTCTACAAATTCATAGAAGGGGGCACAATCCACCAGATGGAAAGGCAGGGGTTGTAAAACCAGCAGCTTTAACTAGCTTGAATTTAGATGCTGGGCATGTGGGTGGCAGTGACTATTTTTTTTTTTTTTGCTGCTGCAGCTGGGGCAGAAAAATTTGCCTGCTAAAGTCTACATTTGGTGGTGTGCTGCTGGCAGACGTACTGAAAAGACCTGTGACACCCTTGCTATACCATTATCCCTGTCAGTGGAGGCTTCTGAGAGGTCATGATATATGGCGGGGGTAGACCTGAAAGAAGAATAGTGAGGAGGAGCAGAATTGCATCACTTTTGTGTGGCTTTCAGGTGCTCTTGCCAGTGGGCTGAGTGGTGGGAGGTTAAATGCTTTTTCAAGAATGTGGTACTCAAATGGCTGGTGTTTTTGTCACACTTAATCTGCTTGAGGCAAAGTTTGCAAATTAAAACAGTGCAATCGGCTGCATATGTGCTAAAAAAGGCCCAGATGGCTGAGCTGTGGGAAGTGGGCCGGGAGATAACAGCTCCACAATGTGATGCAATAGGATGGTTGCTCTCTACTCTTCCATGATGGCTTCCTTGTTGGGGTTGTGCCTCACCCTCACTTTCCACCTCTGCTTTACACGGCGGCACCCAAATCACATCAGTGACCTCATCATCATCATCATCCCCTCTATCATCATCACTGGAGCCAACTTGGCATTACGCTGAGGCTAGGGGAACAAGTAAAAGTGCACTAACGCACTACAATATACTGTCAGGAAAAGTGAAATAACGCAGTTCAATATACTGCAGTAAAAGTGCACTAATGCACTTCAATATACTGCAGTAAAAGTGCATTAGTGCAATTCAATATACTGCTGTAAAAGTGAACTAATGCACTTCAATATACTGCCGTAAAAAAGCACAAACGCACTTCAATAAACTGCCGTAAAAGTACACAAACACACTTTAAAATACTGCAGTAAACGTGCACTAACGCACTTCAATATACTGCAGTAAAAGTGCACAAACGCACTTCAATATACTGCAATAAACGTGCACTAACATACATAAATGTACTGCAGTAAACATGCATCAATAAACTTCAATATACTGCAGTAACAGTGCACTAATGCACTTCAATATACTGCAGTAAAAGTGCCCTGACTCATTACTATATTGCAGTAAAACTGACCTGCCACTCTACACTGACACACTTCAATATACTGCAGGTAACCTGCCCTAAAACACTAAACTGACACTACGGTAAAAATGTACAGTCGCACTATACTCACGCTGCACTATCACTATATTCACACCACAATTGAGCCAAGTCATATCTGAAGGGGCTGCAGGGTATACGTACCTAGACTGTTTCCAAATCCAACCATTATTGACCTGGTTGAGTTGCAATCATACTAATTCCAAAGCAAGCCTTAGATATTTTATTTTACTGTGTTTATGAAATGTAGGATCAACTTTGCCTGATTTTGGCCTGCTTGGCTCAAAAGTAGCTGCTGTCATGACTATGGTTGATGGATATCAGTGACTGACTGTGTTCTGTCCAACCTTTAGAGCCACCACAACTGGTTTACTTATGTGATTTAGTATCACCGTTTGTTTTTCGCTGTT
Organism: Pelophylax lessonae; assembly: GCF_965119305.1. Classification (NCBI taxonomy): domain Eukaryota; kingdom Metazoa; phylum Chordata; class Amphibia; order Anura; family Ranidae; genus Pelophylax; species Pelophylax lessonae. The sequence goes on along the minus strand of NC_138768.1, from coordinate 791,187,986 downwards.
TAATGGTAGTTAGTTTAGTCTCAGCCAGACCCTCCCTATTTCTTCCATGTTCCTTTAGTCGGTGTTAGTACTTTACAGTGACTGGGCCTAGGAAAACCAATGGGTTTGATTTACTACAACTGGAGAGTGCAAAATCTGGTGCAGCTCTGTCAAAGCTTAATTGGACAATCTGAAGTTAGAAGCTGATTAGCCACCATGCACAGCTTCATCAGATTTTTACTCTCCAGTTTGAGTAAATCAACCCCCATTGTCTTCTTACACTTCAAAAGCTTGGAAAAACATTATCTGTACTGCAATTAGCTGAAGTAAAATTGTATTTCATTCAGCTTCTATGTCTTACTAAAGAGTTAAGCTGCCTGTGAACCAAGTCAGCAGGTGACCATAATGTCTGGACAGACTAGGTCTAAGTAAATAAAGTGGCATTAAAAACAGAAAAGATTGGATTAGAAAATATTTGCAATCACTATTTCTTTCCCTGAGATAAAGGTGCACTAGAATGACCTGCAGGATGCTAAGCCAAACAATCCTGTTAACAGTGTCTAAATATTTTGCCTGAAGCTGGATTTTTCATGCTCTTCTGACCAAGTCTATGGTTGGCTTTTGGTCTTTCATATCAAAATCTTATCCTCTGCCAAAAATCAGTTTATATAGGACTATAACAGACATATTGCATATGTCAAAATTAAAATAAAAGTAATGCTTTCAAGGCACATCTATGATTATTATAAGAGTTTACAAAAAAATAAAAAAATTCAGTTGTGTAGAAAACACTCACAAATAAAATCAGGCAAAGGCAATTTGCAATGCAATATATCGTGGACAAAAATCTAGAAAACAATCCATGCCATAACAAAGATATTTGGTACAAGACAGTCTCTCGTTCTTGTAGCCAATTTGTATCAGAGGTGAGCCCCATAGACAGAAGGTATTTTTGTCTGCTCCAGGTTTTAGCTGCGTGCGAGTGCAATAACTTAATTCTTTATAATACAATGCTGGTTTAGGTATTACATTATTATGGTGCACTGTCTGTTCTCTGTGTCCATTGAGAATATATTACTCCTGGTGCTGAATGTTCGATGTACCATGAATGCAAGGCACAACAGACATCACTAGAAATTCTGAAAAGTGATGAAATTCTAATTCTGGGACTCTTGAGGCATTAAATAAAATAGGGTTGCTTTAGACATTAAATTACCATTCGAACAACATGGAAATGATTTCTTCAGAGGAAGGTGTTACGTAAATAAATGATTGATCTTGAGATTCTAATGTTTTCAACATATTTTCAATTCTCCACAGATGCAAGAATTTTTTTTTTACCTTGAATTGCTTTTTCTTAGTAGATGACATATACTAGGAACTATATTTACTGAAAAAGGACTGGAATGATTCTCCTCTGCACATATATGTATGTATATATATATATATATATATATATATATATATATATATATATATATATTTCTTCAAGCTTTTGATTTCCTAGTAGAAACATTTGTAAGTATATACAGTATTTAATACAGTAAGCTTTTTAGCTATTACTTTAATTGAAAGGGGTCTGTTTAGCTGCAAAAAACAAAATGGAAACAAAAGTGGAACTGTTTCTGACTGTACCCAATCAGGTATCATCCTTTGCTCTGCAAAAAAATAAAAATACAATCTAATAAGTGGTTCTAGTGTGGCATTGTTGTTTTTGTTCTTCTGTATTTCTACCTTAATAGGGATGGGTCGAACACCCCCCAGTTCGATTCACAGCAGAACTCCCGAACAGGGGAAATGTTCTAACCTGAACGGTGAACACCATTGAAGTCTATGGGAGCCGAACAGGAAAAATTCAAAGTGCCCATTTTGAAGGCTTATATGCAAGTAGTTGGCCATAAAAAGGGTATTGGGGCCTGTGGAATGCTCTGGGGGACATGTATCAATAAATAAATTTAAAAAAAAAATTCAAGAGCAGTCCCCCCACCCCCAAAAAAAACAATACCATAACCTTATCTGCGCATGCAGCCTGGCAGGTCAGGAATGGAGGGGTATGTCAGAAGGGGTGGTGCCACCAGGTGATGTAGCCAGGTGGCCCCACCCCTTGCCTTTACAAGAAATGTCAAAGCCCAGAGAAGGCATACGGCGGGAGGCCTTCCAGGATGCAAGAGTTTTTTTCTTTTTCTTTTTTCGTGTCTGGTGGACGACGTGATTGACGATGGATTTACATTGAGGGACAATATTTTTTATTTTTTAATAAAGTATTTGTCAAAAACTGTCTCTTGTGTTTATTGCTTTTGTACACTTTGCTGGTGAATAGGTAGGAGTACGATGCACTTCCCAAAGCACCCACCCCTCCATGTTGAGGGCATGTGGCCTTGTATGGTTCAGGAGAGGGGGTGCCGCTCACTTGTCCCCCCCTTTTCCTGACCTGCCATTTTTCTTTCTCCAAACACAGCGAGTTGAGTTACTGCCAAAGAGCTCAATTTTGGTCTCATCTGACTACAGAACTTTCTCCCAATCCTTCTCTGAATCATTTAGATGGTCATTGTCAATCTTCAGATGGGCCTGTACATGTGCCTTCTTGAGGAGGGGGACCTTGCGGGTGCTGCAGGATTTCATCCCATGGTAGCTTATTGTGTTACCAATGTTTTTTTTGGTGACTGTGGTCCCAACTGCCCTTAAATCTTTCACAAGCTCCTGGGCTGATTTCTCACTTTTCTCATGGTTATCCTTACCTCATGAGGTGAAATCTTGCATGGGGCTCCAGACCGAGGGCGACTGATGGTTATTTTGTATTGCTTCCATTTGTGAATAATCACTCCAACAGTTGTTTCCTTCTCACCAAGCTTTTTGCTGATGGTCTTGTAGCCTATTCCAGCCTTGTTTAGGTCTACAATCTTGTCCCTGATGTCCTTAGACAGCTCTTTTGTCTTGCCCATGATGGAAAGGTTTGAATTGAAGAAAGAGATTCTGTGGACAGGTGTATTTTATACACATAACGAGTTGTCTTAAATTGACATAGTATGTACCACATGAGCACATACTATGTAGCCAGTCTGTGGGAGCCAGAATTATTGTTGGTTGGTAGGAGAAAAAATACATATTTTACTCACTGTTCTGCAACTCAATTTATAGCATTTGTATCATATGTTTTTTCTGTTTTTTGGTGGATATTCAGTCTCTATCATTTAAAATACTCCTATGACAAAAATTATAGACCCTTCATTTCTTTGTAAGTAGGCAAACTTACAAAATCTGCAGGGGATGAAATAATTATTTTCCCCGCCGTATAACTGGATACTAACAATTATAGGTAAAGTTGATCCAAGGAATATCCGATTGCCTTTCGGGGGATCAGGAAGGTATTTGTTCCCCTGCTGGAGCAAATTGGATCATGCTTTGCTGGGGTTTTTGCCTTCTTCTGGATTAACTGCAGGTAAAGGATCGTGTATATAGAATTGTATGATTCCCCCCCCCCCCCTCCACCTTTTATTGGTTGAACTAGATAGACTTGTGTCTTTTTTCAACCAGACTGACCATGTAAGCATGATAAGCTCTCTTCACAGACTTGCTGACTGGTTCACCAGATGAAAATGAAAGAAAGAAAGCCCAAAAAAGAAAATGACTGCAGTTATTACATCTAAGAATTGGTAAGCTGAAAAATGTCTGCTTTGGGGTTTATTACTGCTGTAATATTCAGAATGAGCAAAGAGAATAACACTGAGCAACAATTTGGTTTTATGTTGGTCAAACTTAAAAGAATAACATATTTTTTTACAGCTATGCTCATTTAAATGTTTTGCACAACACCTCTCCTCCTTCCTTCCTTCCACCTCACCTTCAGCAGCCCCCTAAACTTAAAATTATCTGTCCACGTGCACAAACATTTTCAAACATGTGAGCACTGGGCGAAAGCCGAACAACCTTTCCACAGAAATTAGCCCAGCTGGGCTCTGCTGTTTCCACATCCATTCTTGTGGAAAAGCCATTCAACATTTGCCTTTATGATGGACAGCCTTTCCATAGACATGAACTGAGATTTTTTCCATGCCAAGTAGTGTGCAGCTGGAAGAGATTCAAAACTAAAATTATAGCTATCCTCTAATTCTTCCATAGGTTATACCGTTAGCACAGAAAAGGATTTCCATAATACTATAAAATCTATATTGCTGAACCTACATGGCATCTTCACTGCACTATATTTATTAGATAAGGCCTTAATACTGGCACAGTTGTCTTTTTCTTTTTTTCTATGGAGCTTAGAAGAGTTAAAATTTCAGTTATGTGTTCATTTCTATCTGTGACTTACTCGGGAAACTTTTCCGTATTTTAAGATCTTCTGACACCCATACAAGAAAGCAAGCAGAGTTACAGGACTGTTATAGGACTATAAATAGAAACATTGGATTTGATTTACTAAGGGAACAGCAAAATTAATGATACTAAATAAGGTAAACCCATTTTCACTTTGAATACTCAATCATGTGCAAAGGAAATTTAAAAACTAAGATATTTGCTAGCACATGTTTGGTTGATTAACCACTTTACCACTGGAGGATTTTGCTGTCTTACGTCTGGGCCACTTTTTGCGATTCGGCGCTGTGCGACTTTAACTGACAATTGTGTGGTCATGCAATGCCGTACGCGCTTTAAACAAAAAAAGAGCGACAATTTTGAAAAAAATAACAATATTTTTCACATTTTTTTTATATGAAATCCCCCCCCCCCCACCCCCCACAAAATGTAAAAATCTAAATTTTTTATCATTTTAGGCCAATTTGTTTTCTGCTACATATTTTTGGTAAAAAAATCGCAATAAACGTATTTTGATTGGTTTGCGCAAAAGTTATTGCTTTTACTAACTAAGGAAAAGATTTCTGTCATTTTTGGTGTTTTTTTTTTTAACGAGTAATGGCGGCGATCTGCGTTTTTTTTTTGCGGGACTGCGACATTGCGGCGGACAGATCGGACCCTTGACTGACATTTTTGACACTTTTGGGGGTACCAGTGACATTACTACAGTAATCAGTGCTATAAATATGCACTGTTAATGTAAAAAGCTATGCTGAACCCTGCAATCTGACACTGCCTGTCACTTAGGAGATCCGCCCGCTTTGTTTACACAAGCGGGCGGATCTCCAGACTCGATTCCCCGACGATCGGGGAAGAGCAGCGGCGATCGCCGCTGCTCCTCCCCTGGCCCGACTCCCGCTATGACTGAATACAGCGGGAGCGAGCATCCGGCAGTGAGCGCGCGCCGCCGAGATGGGGGAGTGTCTGCCGACTTAGGTCTACGTCGTCAGACCTACAAGAGCCACTTTGCCGCAGTAGAGCTCTAGTGAGCAGCGGTAAAGTGGTTAAAGGGAACGTGGTTTAAAGTGGTGGTAAAGACTGAAGGTTTTCTATACATTATGGTAAAAATCCTTCAGTGTGCAACTCCCTCCTCTGCCCCCCCTAATATTTACCTAAGCCCAAACTCCATTCAGCGATGTGCACAATTGCCGAGGCTCTCCCAGGTCTCTCTCTCCTCATTGGCTGAGATGCAACAACAGGAGTCATTGGCTCCCGCTGCTGTCAATCACAGCCAGTGAGGCGGGAGCAGACGCAGAGAGCTGGCTCGAGAGTAAAAGCATGCACAAATGCCCCAATAGCAAGCAGCTTTCTATGAGGGCACTTGGCAAGGGGAAAGGACCCAAAACACTGGTGGCGGACCTAAGAGGAGGAAAATTGGAGCTGTTCTGTGCAAAACCATTGCACAGAGCAGGTAAGTATGACATGTTTGTTATTAAAAAAAAAAATATTTACAAATGCTTTAATCTTACTTACTAAGCTCAATGATAATTTTTTTTTAAAAAGGGACAGTCTCTGCTTAAATAGACAAAGGGGAGGAGGGGCAGACAGTACAGAGGAGGCAGTTGATGATAGGAACACGCAGGATAGGGGGAAGAGGGCAGTTGATGTGTGAAAAAGCAGAATGAAAGAATGCAGGGGACAGTTGATGGTGGTCAGTCAAGAGGGAACAATATTGGAGATATTGGAGAACAGGCAATATGGAGGAGAAGGCAGTACACACAGCTCCATCACCCCCTGTTAAGTCTCAGATGTGCTCCATTATTGCCTCCCCAGTGTGGTCCCTGCACTGACCTCACCCTTGAGATCAACACCCCCAGTAGTTGGTACTGCAATGGATGTCAGGTTGCTCAGAAGTCAAGAAGAGCTTTCTTCTGTCCTAGTTCAGGGGGGGGGGGTCTAAACCTTAAAGGGGCCACCAGCCAGTGCTCGAAGACAGACAGATGGTCTGTTTCCATCCGATTGCCCTATAGAGAGCGGGGTTCTAGTTGTCTTTATGTGTAAATTTAGTATCAGTTATTTTTTTGAAAATAAAGCTTGGTTGTTAGTAAAAAAAAAAAAAAACTGGCTCCTCACTTTTTTAGCTGGCTCCTAGATTTCAGGCAAATTTGTCAAGCCCTGTTCTGGCCAATCAAGCACAGTGATACCATGATTAATAAACCAGGTATTGGTACTTTTGGCAGTGTGGGCAGGTGTCAAGTCCTGCTGGAAAACAAAATAAGCATCTCCATGAAGCTGGTCAGCAGAGGGAAGCATTAGGTGCTTTAAAATTTCCTGGTAGAGGGCTGCACTGACTTTGGACTTGATAAAACACAGTGGACAAACACAATCAGATGACATGACTCCCCAAACACTAGCCAGACTGTGGAAAATTTTGCATTTTATTTGGAAATCAAGGTCCCAGAGTCTGGAGGAAGAGTGGAGAGGCACAGAATCCAAGTTTCACAAGTTGCATGAGGTCCGGTGTGAAGTTTCCACAGTCAGTGCTGATTTGGAGAGCCATGTCATTTGCTGGTGTTGCTCCACTTTGTTTTATCAAGTCCAAAGTCAGCGCAACCCTCTACCAGGAAATTCTAAAGCACTTAATGATTTCCCCTGCTGACCAGCTTTATGGAGATGCTGATTTTGTTTTCCAGAATGCTTGACACCTACCCACACTGCCAAAATTACTAATACCTGGTTTAATGATCATGGTATCACTGTGCTTGATTGGCCAGCAAACTCGCCTGACCTAAACCCCATAGAGGGGTCAAAAGGAAGATGAGACACCAGCCCCAACAATGCAGACAAGCTGAAGGCAACTAGCAAATAATTCTGGGCTTCCATAACACCTCAGCAGTGCCACAGGCTGATCACCCCTATGCCACGCCTCATTGATGCAATAATTTATAAAAAAGTAGCCCTGACCAAGCAATAAGTGCATACTACAATTTACACGAACATGCTTTTTAGTAAGCCAATATTTCTGCATTAAAAAATCATTTTTTTTTTTTATTGGTCTAATGTAATATTCTAATTTTTGAGATACTGAATTTTGGGTTGTTTACTAGCTGTGAACTATAATTATCAACATTAAAAGAAAGAAAGGCTTGAAATGTGTGTAACGTGTCTATATAACATATATAAGTTTCACTTTTTGAATTGAATTATTGAAATATATTAATTTTTAATGATATTCTAATTTTGTGAGATGCACCTGTATATTCCAATAAGCAGGAATAGCTGTCTAACCATATACGAGAGTAGCAGGGGATTTCACAGTTTGAGGGCAGTACAATGTAATTAACATGGGTCCCTTTAACCTACAGGTATCCATCCAGTACAGGAATTTCAGATTTGGATGCAAAGCAGTCTGTAATCCTTTATTTTTTAACAGAGATGTGAGGGTTGGCGAATACCACATAAAAAAACTGTTAATACCATCATTCTCCAAAGGGAAAACATACAAATCCACCAGATAATAATTCTGATGTCAAAGTAGGTCAATGTGTTGCTTTTAGCTAAACCCTTTATCCTGCAGAGATGCCGCCTCAGATCTAGCGCTGTGACACACATACACAATTCAGCTTACGCAACTTATCTAAGCAGAGAAATAAAATAATCAATTATGCATTTTAAACGATTGATAGCTGAAGAGGGTCACATAATTTGTTTTTTCAGAGAATAGAAATAGGTTGAATTATTTTAAGTAGCAGCCATAACAAATTGACGCATGAAACATATTTTAAGGACAAATTCTGCACATATAATACTAAACAAAATTGAAAGGGTCTTTACACCAACCTTGGGATTTACATTTTTTTAAAGTCAATCACTTCCATCCCACAATTCTCAGAATGTCCCTTTTTAGTCTTTCTTGATTGGCTGGAATAGTTGACAACCAGCTAGCTAAGTAGGCTAGTAGGTAGACAAGGTAACCATACTCTAAAGGACATTTTGTCCCATTATTGGCATTTTGTCAATGGACTTTAAACTTTAAAGTACATTTTCTGACCCACCTATATTCACCTTCTCTGCACTTCCCCCCTGTGTTCTGCAGTCCTAACTCTGTATACACTCCATGCTGGATGCTGGTGGAGCTTACACATGCTTGATGATGTCACACCCTCCCTCATATGACAGTGATAGGGCCGGTTGATTGGCCACTACATCTAAATACTGCATCATGGAAGAAGATCACATGCTCTCCTATACTGGAAGCACTAGGTACCTTGCTGCAGCTCCAAAAGCTTTAACATTGCAGACATGAGTGGGGAAGGGGAGTATAAGGGCTCATTCACATTTTTACAGAGCTTGCCACCCTCTGAAAATCAATATGACGTGAATCACTTTTCAGAGGGCAGTTGACAAGCAGCTAGGAGGTAATGTTGCCTCCTCACCACCTGTTTTAACTCTGGAAAGCCCACACCATGGCGGTTTTAGCACGGCCCTATTCACCTGTATGGGTCATGTTCATCAGCTGCACAGTCCATCAAATGTGACATGGGATGTCATTTGTGCTGCTACTGCAAAGCACCATGGCAGCAGCATGCACACAATCTCATCCAAGCCACCGTTACAGCTTGAGAGGAGCAGTTGAGGAGCAGTAGAGCCACAACTTAATTGATTATTTTTAACACTGCCTGTGTGAATAAGCCATTAGTGTGTAGAATTTAAGGAGATTCAGTCACTTTGCCTTGAATAAGTATTTTAGATGCACATACAGTATATTGCTTACAGCTTCAAAAAAAGATAACCTTTCAATTACCAGAACTTTTTGGGGAGAACTATAATTTCATACTAAACCTTTTCTTTACTCTTGCATAAAGTGTGGGAAGATCAAATCCTCTGTCAGGTTTTTCTTTATTTCACATAAAGGAAGCAATACAAACAGAACAGGATATATTTTCATACAAGTACATAGTATATATAGTATACATAGTATAGAAGGAACATATCAGGAATATGAAATTCTGGGTTGATATATTCTTTAAGTCCTGCCTTAGGCATAATCTAATCTAAATATCCCCTAATATAATGAATACAATTAATGATATCTAATTAATATTCTAATCTAATGAATTTATTAGAATTAGAATTAGAATTGCTTTGAAGTGAAAGTAAATCCTAACATTGAACTTCTCTTATTTGTACCCTTTTAGTTTGCTAAATATATAATTTGAAGCATTTTTGGCATATTTGTTTGATAGATGCAAAAAAAACATGTTTATCTTGTCAAAAATTTAGAACTGTCCTCTAAACACTTTCTGTGTTATCTCAAAAAAAGCAATTTAGCCCTCTTAGTTCTTGTCATGGACTACAGAATGATTATTGTTATTATTATACAGGCAGACAGTACAATTCCAATACAATTAAATACAGAAGGAATCAGAGGGCCCTGCTCGTTAGAATTTAAAAGGCAGGGTCAAGTGATACAAAAGGTAATACCTGTGGGGGATGAGCTGATGGAGAAAATAAAAGTACAGTTGTTAGGTGGAGGCAGGCTTCTCTGAAGAGAAAGGTTTTCAGGGATTGCCTAAAAGTGGACAGTAGGAGATAGTTAGAAAGATTGGGGTAGGGAGTCCCAGGATGGGAGAGGCACAGGAGAAGTCCTGGAGGCAAGCATGGGAGGAGATTATAGGGGAGCTAGAGAGCAGGAGGTCTTAAGAAGAATGAAGAGCACAACTTGGCTGGTATTTTAAGACTAGATGAGTGATGTAGCTGGGGGCCAAGTTGTAGATGGCTTTGTAAGTTGTTAGTAATTAGAATTTAATTAATTGGGTGACCGGAAGCCAGTGGAGGGATTGGCAGATAGGGGTAGCAGACAATTGGTAAGGTGGATGAGTCTGTGTCAAGGCCTGGACTTGGGATCTCTGCTGTGTCTGGCAGTAACTCTTCTCGCTGAGCCAACTGAGATGCTGGACAGCTTCCAGTCTGATTGCTTAGAAGACCTTGCGTCAATGTCTTGTTTCTCATGAACCTTGAAATCTTTGCTCCTCCCATGAACTTTCTAATTTAAGCCATGTCTCTTCACTTCCTGCCAGGGGGGGACTGGCCAGGGGGCAGGAGGGAAATTGCCCCCTGGGCCGCTCTCATTTCCTGTAAAAAGGCTGCACCACTTCTGCCACAGACATGCTTAACCACTTAAGCCCCAGAGGATTTGGCTGCTCAGAGACCAGGCCCTATTTTGCGATTCGGCACTGTGTGACTTTAACTGACAATTGCGCGGTCATGCGACACTTTACCCAAATTAAATGTATGTCCTTTTTTTCCCACAAACAGAGCTTTCTTTTGGTGGTATTTGATCACCTGTGCAATATTTATTTTTTTTGCGCTATAAACAAAAAAAGAGCAACAATTTTGAAAAAATAACCATATTTTTCAAATTTTTTATATAAAATTCTCCAAAAAAATGTAAAAATCAAGATTTCTTTAACATTTTAGACCAATTTGTTTTCTGCTACATGTTTTTGGTAAAAAAAAAAATCGCAATAAGGGTATTTTGATTGGTTTGCGCAAAAGTTATTGCGTTTACTAACTACGGGAAAGATTTATGTCATTTTTATTGTTTTTTTTGTTAACTAGTAATGGCGGCGATCTGCGATTTTTTTTGCGGGACTGCGACATTGCGGCGGACAGATCGGACCCCTGACTGACATTTTTGACACTTTTGGGAGTAACAGTGACATTACTACAGTAATCAGTGCTATAAATATGCACTGTTACTGTCAAAATGACACTGGCAGGGAAGGGGTTAACTTTATTGGTGATCAAGGGGTTAAATGTGTCCCTAGGGGCATGATTCTAACTGTTAGGGGGCGGGGCTAGTGAAGTAATCACAGACATATAGGATCCTACATAGCAGGATCGCATGTGTTTACATCAGCCGTCTGTCTTTCTCCCACTCCTGAGGGAGATCGCGAGTGGCCGGCAGACACTGGAGTCACCGGTCACATGCGCTGGCTAGGCAGGGAATGAGCGGGGGTGGGAGAGCGCCGCAGGCGGTGCGCGCTCGCCCCCTACAGGCTCTTTGGCAAGCGAAGTAGTACTACGTCACTTTACCTGTAAGCGGCTGCATGCCACAGTAAATGTACAGGAGGTGGTCGGCAAATGGTTAAAGGATTCCTGGTGAAGAGAAGTAAAAAGTCCCTGCCACTGACCTACTGAGTGTGGGTTGAAGACAAGGACAGAGCGCAAGCCTCCCTCCCCAGCATGGATAGTGTAAACTGTGTCTGAGCAAAGGCCGGTTCAATGCCCCACTGGAGACTCTCCTCCCCTGGCCAGCCCCAACTGAGCTATCCCAGCTCCTCCAACCACCCCCTGCTGGTCAGGTTGGGAACCCAGATTCAGTCGGTGAGTAGAGAGTACCAGGAGCAGAGCTTCAGCCTGGAATGGGGGTCAGGAAGAGGACGGGAAGAGGGAGAGTGGGAGGGGGGCTGATTCACTGCACCATGGGCATCTGGTTTGTACTTGCCCCCTGGGCCGAAAGTTGCCAGTCTGCCCCTGCTTCCTGCTTGCCAAATTATTGTTCTATCTCCAGCCAATATCTCGCTTTTGTCACTCCTGTTGCCCTCCGTATCTATGCTACCACTCATTACCCCTTGTTTACTGAATAAACTTCTGCTTGATCCCTCCCTGCTGTATCTGCTACTAATCCCCAGCTTGCTTACCTCCTGGTGGGGCAATCCTGAGGACTGCGATCTGGTACTAACAGACAGAAAAACCAATATTACCATCAGGAGCTTGTTATCACCAGTTAGTACTTAGGTCCCACATCTTGGTATCATCTGCCAGGGTGACCTGTTTGTATACCTATCCTGATGGTCATTAGGAGTTTCTCTACTGCTATAGCTGCTGGTCTCTGAGTCTGGCCTTTGACCATGACAGTCTGACAGCAGCAGTCATAGTGCACTGAAGAGGGGATAGCTTATGTCAAGGTAAGCTGATAAGAAGGGAGGTGCAGTAGGCGAAGCGAGAGATGACCAGGGAGTGAATTAGAAGCTTTGTGGTGTCATTGGTAAGGAAGGGAGGTGTTTTGGAGATGTTGTGTAGGTTGAGTTGGCAGGCTTTGGACAGTGATTGGATATGGGGCCAAAAGGAGAGTTCAGAATCCAGGACAACACCAAGCACCCCGGCATGCAGGGAGGGGATGATAGTTGTGCCATTAATCCTGCCAGAGAAATCTGGGGAAGCGGGGGGTGGGGGAGGAAATATTATGAGCTTGGTTTTGGATAGGATAAGTTTGAGGAAGTGGTGTGACATCCAGACTGATATGTCTGTTAGTAAATTAGTGATGTGTAAGGAGACTGAGGGAGTGAACTGAGCAGTAGGAAGATAGATGTGGGTGTCATCAGCATTGGAAATGGTATTAAAAGCCATTGGAGGCTGACCCAGGAGGAGAGGTCGAAGAACAGAACCTTGGGGGAGTCGAGGAAATAGGAAGGGGAGAGGAGGAAGTAGAATTGTAAGTGACACTCTAGGTGTGGTGGGAAAGGTAAGATGAGAATCAGTGAAGAGTACATTATATTTCTTTTTTTTTTTCTTTTCGGTTGACATATCTGTGTAGATCATGTAAAATGTGACCAGTTATGTACCTATCATTAGGGATGATCATCGGTTCGACCCGAACATTGGCTGTTCGAGGTTCGGCCGAATTTAGAACTTTTTGCCCAAAAAGTTCGGAATTCGGCAACCAGAACCGACCAAAATGCAATGGGACAGGAAATGGGCTTTAAAAGCCCATGATTGGACCAGAACCATTAGCAAAAGCCAATTGAGGGGGCAGGAGAATGCTAGGAATGTGATTGGAATGACTAGGGGGTCCCTAGACCAATCATTAGTGAATACGCCCCCCAGTATATAAGATAGCCCCGGCAAATTCCTAGCATTGTAATAGAGGGACATGGAAGAGAATGGAAGCAGTTCTGTTAAATTGGCTTCAAAAGTGTCATTTAGCATTTATTAGTGTGAGGAAAGGGATATCTAGTGTAGTTAGAGTGCTCCTTTACACTTTAGTTAGATGCAAAAATTTAGTTTCTGTAGGGAAAGTGTTAAGTGCCAGGGTGACCGTAATGTAGTGTAGGGTGAACTGACTGCTATGGCAGGGTGACCAAACCCTTCCATGTCAGTGTGACCGCTATAGAGAAAAGCTAGTTTCTCTGAAGTCACTTTCGCTGCAGGGATATGGCTTCTCACCCGTCAGCTTGCTTTTTGGCTGCAGGCGTCTATAGGGATTTTTTGAGCACATGTTTGGAGTCAGGCATGACATCTGAACATGTGTATGTATATATACGCCTAGACATATATGGGTGTGAAAGGACCATAAAACACTACTTGCGCTAATGAAATAATTAACACCAATATAGTTACGCTCCTATCACACCTATATATGTCTAGGTGTATATATACATATAAGTATGTGTGTATATAACCCTGTATACAGAAGTTCAGATGTTTTGCCTGCCTCCAAAGAACCCGAAAAAATGCCCAAAAAATGCTAGCGCCAAAAAAACACACCCAGGTGTGTTGTTGCAGGCATTTTTTGGGGTTTTTTGGAGGCAGGCAAAACATCTGAACTTGTGTATAGTGGTATATATACACACATACTTATATGTATATATACACCTAGACATATATAGGTGTGATAGTAGCAGAAATATATGCTTGCGCTAATGAAATCATTTACACTAATATGGCTCCGCTCCTATAACACCTATATATGTCTAAGTGTAAAATACATATGTATGTATGTGTGTATATATACCACTATACACAAGTTCAGATGTTTTGCCTGCCTCCAAAAATCACGAAAAAATGCCTGTAACAACACACCTGGGCGTTTTTTTTTTGGCGCTAGCGTTTTTTTGGGCATTTTTTGGGGTTCTTTGGAGGCAGGCAAAACATCTGAACTTGTGTATAGTGGTATATATACACATACTTATATGTATTTTACACTTAGACATATATAGGTGTTATAGGAGCGGAGCCATATTAGTGTAAATGATTTAATTAGCGCAATCATATATTTCTGCTACTATCACACCTATATATGTCTAGGTGTATATATACATATAAGTATGTGTGTATATATACCCGTATACACAAGTTCAGATGTTTTGCCTGCCTGAAAAGACCCCAAAAAATGCCCAAAAAAACGCCTGCTACTAAATCGGCAAGGTGTGAAAAGAGAGAAGCCACTAACCTGTTCTATAAATGACAAAATACAAACGATCTTTTTTTTATGGTTCTGGACATGCTACAGAGCTGAAACTTCACAGGTATACTTTTTAGACCCCCCCCCCCCCCAGATACTAAATCCAAAGAAATTTTTATTTTTTTTATTTTTTATTTTTTATTTTTTTTCAATAATTGTCTCTCTATCAAAAATGACAATTTTTAAGAACTTGTTTTTGTGTGATTAATAGTCCCTGGGGTATGACCCAGAACCCTAGGCACTTTTTAGGGACATTTATTGGGTTTTAGGGCTTCAAAATGGTGTTTTTTGATTACCGAAGTTCGGGTCCCATTGATTTCAATGGGGTTCTGAAATCCGGGCCGAACTTCCGGGAAGTTCGGATGTTCTGGACGAACCGAACTTTTGAAAAGTTCGATCATCCCTACCTATCATAGCTTATTTTGTTTGTTTAATGCTTTCTTTATTCTCATTGTAGATTAGTCTCTAAACATACAAAAACCTTTGCGGGTCCTGAAGAAGCAGTATATCCACAAAACGCGTAGACATCATTTGAAGGACACAGATTGCTTCCCTTTGTGATGTATCTAATGTCTATATGATTTTAAACTGTATTTAATAAAATTGTCCCAAAACCTCCCTTACCTTCTCTTTACTATACATATCAGGATGATACCCTGAGTCACTCCACTAGTATATGTGTATAATTTATACTCCATTCCACACTTACTTTTTTGCCTAATTTATTCAGTGAAGAGTACAGTCATTGAGACCAAAAGGAGTGGAATTTTTTGAGGAGGAGGTAGTAGTCAACTGTGTCAAGGGCCCAGTCTTTGACACGGTTCTGGGAGCAGTTGAGTAGTTTAGCAAAAGACAACAGACAGGGCTGACACCACTCAGTCCACAAAAATGTTGTGGATTGTCAGTCCAGAACTGGATACAGAGTGGAGTGCATTTCTGGCAGATTAACAGGTATTTGTACATACTTACTACTTACAAGATCTTTCTGCAGATAATACATTGTGAAATTTGGATGAGATAAAGTACATTTTTTTTACACATTTACACAAGCACTGTATATAACAAATTAACACTTTTTACACCCTTCCTTATAATGGAAGTGAAGCTTATTCGCAGTTCAGTATATGAGTCAATAAAAAAAGTTGTGTCTCTGCCTACCCCTTTTGCACACTATGCTGAATGAAAGCATAGCTTACCATCAAAAAAACAGGAAAACTCCTAGCACATCATGAGAGATGAACATTTCTGGCTTGTAAATAGCAATGACAAAAAATGACCACAAACAGCTACTGAAATCTAACTCATTACAGATGCAAACATCAGATTAAAGCATGAGGGCTTCAAATTTTTGCTTTTCCTTGAAAGAATTGTTTTTTACTTTTTAAAACATACTTTTAACCTATAATGAAATTATGTTATTTAGCCATTTAAAAAATAAATAAATAAATTGCGCCTAACAAATTGTGCTTTTAACTCCAATCCCTTCATCCTAGAATATCCTTATAGTTTTGCTTTCTCGATCACATCACCCAGTAAAGCAGAATTTAATGTAATAACACAGAACACAAGATGAAAAGACATGTTAATTAGAAACGCAGTGATAAACTTTTCAGCCCTAGAAAACTCTTTGGCATTCATATTTCTGTAACATACACACAGAAAAAAGCTACATTTATATAAATGTACTAATCTGATTTAGATAACACAAAGAAGTTTAGATTTAATTATGGTAGCGGAGAATCAAAAGGTCGTTCGGTGGTACTCACCTCTGGCATGGAATGTGTGTGATTTGCAGGGAACCCTAATACAAACCAAATATAATGAGAAAGGCATAATCCTGCTGATTATATGTCTCAATTTTTACTTTTTTTTCTGTTAACATTTATGTAGAAAAAAAAAAATGAAATACTGACTAACACCTGGAGATAAAAAGCTGCGAGTCTCTTAAATGTCCTGTAGAGGAAAACCCTAGCTGGATGACATTAATTTTTGTAAAGTACTGTTTATAATAAACAGCTGGCATTTTTCTTTATAAAGTACTTGCTATCATTTTTTTTTTTTTAAATCCTTGATTTTCACTTTAGCACAGCTGTTCTCCTTAAATAGAGTCAGCACTCAAGTAGAACAAAGAATACAATCCTACTGCAGAGATACTTCAGAGACAAACTAAACCCTACCAGTGGCGACTCTAGGTAAAATTTATAGGGGGCACATAAGATCCCACGGTCAAAACTGGGGGGGGGGGGGCATTCATATTTTCATCACTCTATCATACCACTGAAAAAAATGAAATAAGTATATACAGTATATATCTAGATATATACATATATAAATAGGGTAACAAAATATGAAAGTAATGCAGTATGCAACGATACATTTTTATTGTGCTAACCTAACACTTAAATGACAAGCTTTCAAGAGTTTTCCTTTCTTCCTTAGGTATGGCTTCAGACCTGAGAAAGAGGAAAACTCTCAAAAGCTTTTCTTTATAGTTTAAAGCGATTTCAGAAAACAGTTTACCCAGTAATAACCCCTAGTATTGGTGCCAGTTTATACAGTAAGAGCCCCTAGTATTGGTGTCAGTTTATGCAATAATAGACCCTAGTATTTTTGCCAGTTTATACAGTAATTGCCCCTAGTATTGGTGCCCGTTTACTCAGTAATAACCCTATTATTTGTACCAGTTTGCGCAGTAATAGCTCCTAATATTGGTGCCAGTTTACGTAGTAAAAAAGCCTAGAATTGGTGCCAGTTTACGCAGTAATAAAGCCTAGTATTGGTGCCAGTTTACGCAGTAATAACGCCTAGTATTGGAGCCAGTTTATGCAGTAATAAAGGCTAGTATTAGTGCCAGTTTATGCAGTAATAGCCCCTAGTATTGGTGCCAGTTTATGCAGTAATAGCCCCTAGTATTGGTGCCAGTTTGTGCAGTAATAACCCCTAGTATTGGTGCCAGTTTATGCAGTAATAACCCCTAGTATTGGTACCAGTTTATGCAGTAATAGCCCCTAATCAGAAAAAATAGTCCTAGGGTCAGGAATACCTACAGCGCTTGCTATAAACTAAAATTGGATAATTTATCACAAATACCTTATAAACAGTGGGTTGTGCAAATAGGCAAATATTGTAATGGATGAAATTAGTTATAAAAACCATAGATTGTTGTGCAAAAATAAAATGAATATATTATGTGCAATGGGTGGGTATTTTATCAAAACTATAATTCATAAATGTAGTGGTTGTGCAATAAATAACTAAAAACTTATTTCAAAATTGTAGTGTACTAGAGCAATAAATAACCATATAAACATCAATAGGTGACATGAATTCCAAAATAAATAAATAAATCAATTGTGCTGTTATAAACGGAACTAAATAGTGCAAATAATAGTTCAAGTTCATCAATATGTGAATAATTGAATATTAAAAAGTCCAAATGATTTTCTTCAGTGTAAAGACTTCTTCCAATTATATCAAAAGTGCAAGTGCTCAGTGGTAGACTTCCTCCAATGAGATTAAGTGACTTTAAGGTGCAGGTTCCTTTTCCAGTGAAATTGGTAAAGATGGGTGACTTACCAGATGTAATGGGTCTTATATACCATACGGTATTAAGACCAATCACGCTTTGTAGGGCCTCAGGGCCAAGGTGAGTCCCCTCGTGCTGCCTCTGAGATGGGTGTTGTGTGGACTTCTCCTCAACTTCTCTCGTATCAGCATGGGTCAAGGTATAGAAAATTCTCCAATAGTGTAATAGAGACAAATATATTTATTACCCATCCTCGGGTGATTAAAAAAGGCAAGGTAAACGGTATTCCGTGACTGTACAAAGCTATGCAGAGTGGCGAGCGGAGATTTCCGGCTTGCATTCCAAACTATGAGCTTCCGCCACGCTGTACGTTCCATGACTTGACGGGTTTCGTTACTTCTTGTGACGTTTTTGACCTTTGAAAACGTCACAGGAAGTGACGAATCGCATCAAGTTGTGGAACGCACAGCGTGACGGAAGCTTGTAGTTTGGAACGCAAGCTGGAAATCTCCGCTCGCCACTCTGCATAGCTTTGTACAGTCAGGAATACCGTTTACCTTGCCTTTTTTAATCACCCGAGGATGGGTAATAAATATATTTGACTCTATTACACTATTGGAGAATTTTGTTTTCCATACCTTGACCCATGCTGATACGAGGGAAGTTGAGGAGAAATCCACACAACACCCATCTCAGAGGCAGCACGAGGGGACTCACCTTGGCCCTGAGGGCCTACAAAGCGTGATTGGTCTTAATACCGTATGGTATAGAAGACCCATTACATCTGGTAAGTCACCCATCTTTACCAATTTCACTGGAAAAGGAACCTGCACCTTAAAGTCACTTAATCGCATTGGAGGAAGTCTACCACTGAGCACTTGCACTTTTGGTATAATTGGAAGAAGTTTTTACACTGAAGAAAATCATTTGGACTTTTTAATATTCAATTATTCACATATTGATGAACTTGAACTATTATTTGCACTATTTAGTTCCGTTTATAACAGCACAATTGATTTATTTATTTATTTTGGAATTCATGTCACCTATAGATGTTTATATGGTTATTTATTGCTCTAGTACACTACAATTTTGAAATAAGGTTTTAGTTATTTATTGCACAATCACTACACTTATTAATTATAGTTTTGATAAAATACCCACCCATTGCACATATAATATATTAATTTGCTTTTTGCACAACAATCTATGTTTTTTTATAACTAATTTCATCCATTACAATATTTGCCTATTTGCACAACCCACTGTTTATAAGGTATTTGTGATAAATTATCCAATTTTAGTTTATAGCAAGCGCTGTAGGAAGTCCTGACCCTAGGACTATTTTGTCTGATATATTACTCTTTACATAAAGCTGCTGCTATTCTTAGTTTCGTTAGGAACCCATCATTGCATAACACTAGGCGCGGGGGGGTACACTTTTTTCAAGTGTTTTCTTTTTATTAATAGCCCCTAATATTGGTGCCTGTTTACGCAGTAATAAAGCCTAGTATTGAAGCCAGTTTACGCAGTAATAAAGCCTAGTATTGAAGCCAGTTTATGCAGTAATAAAGCCTAGTATTGGTGCCAGTTTACACAATAATAAAGCCTGGTATTGGTGCCAATTTACACAGTAATAGCCACTATTATTGGTGCCAGTTTACTCAGTAATACCTCCTAGTATTGGTGCCAGTTTACACAGTAATAGTCCCTAGTATTGGTGCCAGTTGACGCAGTAATAAAGCCTAGTATTGATAACAGTTTTCGCAGTAATAAAGCCTAGTATTGGTGCCAGTTTACGCAGTAAAAAAAGCCTAATATTGATGCCAGTTTACGCAGTAATAAAGCCTAGTATTGGTGCCAGTTTATGAAGTAATAAAGCCTAGTATTGGTGCCAGTTTATCCCTCCTCTTATGTTAGCTTTCTGTTACTATCCATGATGTTAACGGGTCGGTTTTGACCCGTGTCTTAAATCAGCCATAAAATACATTTGGAACAATTATTTATCATCCAATTTGTTTCTTACCTTTTGGTTACCTTGTTAGGCTTCTTTATCCTTGAAAAGATTGGTTTTAATATTTTTGGTGTGACCCCTTAGACCTTTCTTTTGATAGCATACCTCTCATTTTCAAATTTAAAAAATGGTAAAATAAAATCAGCAACTCTGAAATGAATTTGTCCTATGTTTCTTTACTTTATTTAGAGAAGCAGACAAGCAGGCAAAAAGATAGGCCCCTCCCTAACTACAGCTCACAGGGTTGAGAGGTGATTGGCTGTCAGTGTTACTAAGCAGAGAGAGTGTTTATGATTTTAGTTTTGGCACTTATTAGTGTCCTAAAATCCTATATTATAACTGGGTCAAAATTGACCTCAACACCATAAACGTCTTAATTTTCACTACAGTATTTTATAATTTAGTGAAAAGGATTCTTTTTCTATTACATTGTTTAAATAGAGGTTCCTGACAAAGTAAAAAAATCTTGATGCAATAAACAAATTTATGTGATACTTATAGACATTCAAAAATGAAAACCGGTCGGCTCTGACCCTAACATAAGAGGAGGGTTATGCAGTAATAGCCCCTAGTATTGGTGCCAGTTTACGCAGTAATACCTCCTAGTATTGCTGACAGTTTACGCAGTAATTGCCCCTAGTATTGGTGCCAGTTTACGCAGTAATAAAGTCTAGTATAGATGCCAGTTTACGCAGTAATAAAGCCTAGTATTGATGCCAGTTTACTCAGTAATAAAGCCTAGTATTGGTGCCAGTTTACGCAGTAATAAAGCCTAGTATTGATCCCAATTTACTCAGTAATAAAGCCTAGAATTGATGCCATACTCTCAGTGCGGAGGAAGTAGGGAAGAATAGTAGACCTGCTAACCACAGTGATGAAAGTGTTAAGGCCAGCTGCGACAGTGGCTGTGGTCTTAACACTTTTATCAACTTCATGGGAGATCTTAACGATTTCCCCACGGGTCTCCTGATGCGCTACAGTATAGCGAACCTCTCCATCCGGGATTCCCTCTGCCACACACTGCGGCGAAACAAAGGGGAAGGCTGCTACAGCCCCTACAACAGGGGTGTTTAACCTTTTCACGAGTGAGGGCCACTTTAGTGACTTGGTAACTGGTCGCGAGCCAAAATGAGTGGAGCGGGCAGATGATAGGTCCATATCCACTCAGTATATGCAGAGCAGACATGGACATAGCCCCCTCTACTCTATGGGCCCTCTGATCTGATCCGCCCAAACAGAAGGGGATGGACCCCCTTCTGTTTTTTTAAGTGGATCGAATTGGAGATAGGCGGGTGTAAATGGACACAAGTTTGTTTACATGTGCCGCTCTATAGGAGGTGAATGGAAGGTCCAATTGGGTTCACCTGAAAAAAAGCCAGGCGGACCCAATTAGACCGATTGTGTGAATGGGGCCTAAGGATGCTTTCACACAGATGCACTGCGGTTTACCTGCACCTCATCTCACCTCAATCTTCACTTCTTTCTCAGGATTCCTGCAGGTATCGCTGGCTGCTGCTGTATAGCTTGTGGCTGCTGCTGGCTGTCCTCCAGGGCTGGTACTGCTAGTGAGTACTGCTGGCTGGCACTGCTGGCGGGTACTGCTGGCAGGCACTGCTGGTGGGTACTTCTGGTGGGTACCGTTGGCTAATACTGCTGGTAAGTACTGCTGGCTGGTACTGCTGGCGGGTACTGCTGGGGGGTATTGCTGGCTGGTACTGCTGGTGGGTTTTGCTGGCTAGTACTGCTGGTGAGTACTGCTGGCTGGTACTGCTGTCGGGTACTGCTGGCTGATACTGCTGGCTGGTACTGCTAATGGGTACTGCTGGCTAGTACTGTTGGCAGGTACTGCTTGCTGATACTGCTGGCGAATACTTCTGGCTGGTACTGCTGTGGGTCCTGCTGACTCCTCTGAGACACCAACGGAGTGTGACGCTAGAGGAAGCATGCGGCTGCAATAAAGAGCAAGGCCGCTGCTTCCTGTATCTCTCCTGTGCCCTATCACAGGTGGAGTACATTTGGTTTTACTACACCTGTGACAGGAGCCAGCGCTATACAGGAAGCATCAGCTTCGCTTCCTCTAGTGCCAGCTCCGTTATTTACAGTGATGCTCGGGGATGGCGGGTCTGCATTTTGACCTTACCAACACGGCATCCCAGAGCAGGAGGTAGCTGGGATCCTGTTGGGGGGCACATGGGGAGCAGAGCATAATGTTGGGCGGGCCATGGACCCCTCTGCCCCCCCCCAGTGATGCCGCTGAACCCTACTATCCTTTACAGCCAAAGGGGCAGCCATCTAAACCTCTGTTTGAACAGGTGTCACTGTGCTGCACATATGATCTGTTTTGACACCAACCATTTGATGGCTTGACAGTTTGGTCGAGAGCATAAGCAACTGTAACAGTTATCATTCACGGCATGCCTTAAATGTAACTTTTTTCTCCAAATAGTGTTTATTGAAGTTTTGCAAACATAACATAACAAGAACATACAAACAGTAGAGCTTTAAATGTAACTTTTTTGGGAAACAGTTAAGTCAACTGGTTTAGTTCCACTTTAAATACGTCTTTCCATGTTTTCTATTGTTAAAAAGGAACTTCACCCATTTATTTAAAAATTAAAAGTCAGCATCTACAAATACTGTAGCTGCCGACTTTTAAATATTTTAGGTACTTACAAATCCATGGAGTCCAGCATTGTCGTCCCAAAGACGATTCTTCTCACAGCTATGGGTCCCCAGCACTGACATCTTGAGTTTGGGAGCTGGCTGTGGCTTCCTGATTAAACAGCTGGCTCCCCACTGTGCATATGTGAGATCACATGGCGCAGTGAGACTAGTCCTGCAGTCTCCTGAGTGGGGGTGGAAGAAGTAACATTTTTTATGCCTAGGTTGAGGAAGTGGGTACTTGCACCTCTCAAAAAATGTACCCACTCCTGTTAAAAAAACACTTCCAGAGCTCAAGCAGTTGAAGACTTATTTCAGACAAGAAGTTAAAGATTAGAGTCCAGATAACACAAAAAGAAAATTCTATTTACTTTTAATGTGACTTTATAAAAATGCAATGTGCCAGATTTTGTAAGGCTTACGGTGGGTTTGCTGCTTCTTGTTACACCATTCTTTGCTGTGAAACCTATGCTCTGCTCATATTCTAGTGCTGAAGAGGGTGCAGTTGACTCTGAGAAAAAGGGATGTTTAGATGCAAATTTTGTTTGGCCTGTACATTTCTAGTCCCAGATTCAATGTCATCAGAAGATAAGAATGGCGGCAACCAAAGGGATTTAGATAGTGAGGCAGCCATGTGGAGAAGATGACCACCATCATAGAAATAATAGAATCTCTCAGCAGGGCCATGCATCACAGTAGGTCTTGTCTTCAGGCGGCATTGGCAAATAAGCTGATTTTCCCTGCATGATTATAAGCTACACATTTTTTCACAATAATCAGTCATCTTATATGAGTTTATTTTTATATTGTCACAATTTTCTGTGCTAGGTTAGGACCAGTAAACAATAAATTGTTCTGTGTGTAAAGGAAATGATGCTAACAGAGGTGTGCTGCTTATAGGAGCGCCCAAGGATGAGTACCTACACAACATCTCATGGATGTACTACACTTCACAAGTTAGATGAACCAACATATTTATACCCAATCTGTCAGTGTTTAGATTAAAGGCTCAACCCAAACAAAACAAATATTTCTGATGATGGATGTCAGGTTGGACCAACTTATGTTTAATTATAATTCATTGCAAACGTTTTTGTGCTGATGTTCCTAGATCTGCACATCTGACTTCGCCATTATGGGGTGTTCTCACTCTTCCTGATGGATTTCCAATCTATTTATTAATAAGGAGGATGCAGCGGGCAGAGTAAAAATATGATGGATGAGAACAGGAGGTAGAACCATGGCAGGAGGATGCAAGACATTGAGGGGTGACTCAGCATGTACACCTGAAATAGCACTTTTCCCCAACTCCAGGATCAATGATAACCAGTGGCGGCCCGTCCATTAGGGGCGCAGGGGTGCCACACCCCCCCCCCCAATCCATGCATCCGGCCGCCTAATCTACATGCAGGGCGCCGGACGCATGGATTCAGATGAGTTTTTTTTTTAAGCACGTTTCTAGAGCCAGAGGCTCTAATAGGCTTCAAAAAATGGTGGGTTTGGGGTGCAGAGCAATGCGCCCTGAGCCCACCCAGTTGTGTGACAATAGCGAATGAATATCTGCTATTATCACACTGATTCTCCTCCCAGCCAATCAGGAAGTGGGTCCTGAGACTGATTTCCCCGATTGGCTGAAAGGAGAGGCCATGCTAGTGGCCAAGGAGGAGGAGGAGGGAGGAGACACAGGGGAAGCCGCCGCCGGGGGAACCTGGGGGGGGGGGGGTGGTATGGTGTGCGATCTGGTGTGGTCGGGGGGTGGGTATGGTGTGGTCCGTCTGACACCCCCTGGGCCATGGAGCACTAGCCGCCACTGATGATAACACTTTAGACTTTTTCCCTCCCCCTTCCCAAAATACCCCTGCATTTATTGTGTAAAAATTTTGAACATAAACACCTGAATAATTAGATTGTAGTTGTAGTCTGGTGAAGACCACTGTATCTTTCTCCAGTGCCAGAAAGTGGGAAAGATTCAGCAGCACTCTGAAAGAATATGTAAACCATAAAAATATGAAAAACATTTCATAATCCTGATATGTGTCTGCTGTACCATGTACTTGTATGAAAAAGTATATTGTTCTCTTTGTATTGCTTCCTTTGTGTGAAACCCCTGGTGTCCCTGCCAGTCCCTCTGCTTTCTATTATCAACTAATCACACTTGGCATGAGAGTACAACATGGTCAGTACTCTAGCCGTGCTGGGAACCTTGCCTGCTCAGCTATTCACTGGGAAGGCCAGTGTGCTGCTGTTTCTTCTTTCTCAGCTCTCCAAGTTCCTTATGCAGCTGAGAACAGAGAGTTTGTGATCACTTATAAAAAAAAGGAAAAAAAGGTATTTATAATGTTTACCTATACACAAATGTTTTGCCTTTCATTTCATTTTAAACTGAATAAGTTGTTTTACAATAAAAAAAAAAAGAGTAAGGAAACTGGCATGCACACCACAATGGAATGCCTGTCTATCTCACCCACTCGGCGCTAAGGTGCTCAGTGCTATATTAAATAAATAGCTTACAAACATACAATCGTATGAATCATAAATATCAAAGTACGATAAACATGGTATTAAAAGGATATAAAATGATATAAAATCAAGTATCCATCTAAAAACCAAACACATTTCAGCAGCTGTTATAAATTGTTACAAGTTATGTTGTCGGCGTGGTGTCGCCGTGTGTCCACGCCCTCCGTCGAAGTCAGCCATTGACGAAACGCGTTAGGGCGTGGACACTCGGTGACCATAGCAACGTGACGACCTGGACGTCTGACGTCACGCCGAAACCCTGAAGTCTTACGGCGGTACACTAGCCGCGGCTTTGATCGCACAGCGGGACGGCGATGGCTGGCAAGTAGCCCGGATTGGGATGATATGATATATTGGATGCTTTTTTTATCTTTTGTTTGTGAGTGCAATATTATGGGATTTGCTTATAATAAACGTCAGTGTGGTTATGGAATTACACTATGAGCACATTATTTCATTTGCATGTCACATGATATCTGTGGAGTGATCCACCAGCCATCAGTTCTGTGGTGTTCCTGAGCTGCTCTGGAGTGAGAAATCCTGCTGCTATATACATCTTGTTTGGCCTTTTATTCCCCTCAGTGAGGTATGTGGGCACTGCTTGGGGGGCATGCCGGTGTGGTGAAGGTGCATGACCACTTACACAAATTACTTGAATATTTGCTGTAGGATACCATTACCAGAGATGCTGCAGTTGGCTGGACTTTTTATTCATATTCATTTTTATTCATTAATATGAATGTGACACATTATGGACTATGTGATCAGTGTATAGCGCTGTTAGTGTATACATGTGATTTTATTAGATGTACACACCTTTTTAAGTTGTTTTACAAGGTTAGGGTTTACACAAGGGCATACGTACAATGATTGCAGGGGTTGTCAATGTGACACGCCCCAGTCTCCAGGGGGCTCATGTGCTCCCCCATACACCTGGATAGGAGGGTAGCAGGGGCAGCCGCATGTAGAGGAACCATGAAGCCGCTGAATACCCGCTTCTCCTCCTCTCCCTCCCAGAGACATTCAGCGGCTACAGGAGGGAAATGGAGGGCACTGGTTCCTCTACATGCTGCTCCCACCCACTCCCTATCCCTGTCCTGCTGTCCTGGGCCCCTGTGTGCTTCCCTGGACTTACCTCTCCCTCCTGTGGCACTGGCAGGTTTCCCCCTCCCATCTTCTGTCAGCTGCTGATGGGGATCTCAGAATGGAGAGTGGGGAAGGGGCCATTAAATGTGTCATTTACCAGCCTCTTCCTTGTCTTAATGAACAGAGTCAGTGATCTTTGCTAATTCATAGCTGAGACATAGTAAACTGTGTTTACTCTGCTTTAGTTTACAAATGAATGGTAAGCTCTGTACAGAGGTATTGCTGTTCATTCATTCTGTACAGCTGAGGCTGCAGAGAAAGGGACTGATGAACCTGTTTTCAGTCCTTTTCTCTGTCTCAAAAGTGACAAACCAGGGGTAAAAAAAAAATACAAAATAAAACAAAAATAAAAAACTACTGACACCAGTGCGGAACTACCAGGGTCGCAAAAGTCGCACTTGCGACTGGGCTCTGGCATTAAACTACCGTGGGGGGACCCCAAGACAGCGGGAAGGAGACCCACTGTGGGACCATAAAAAAGAGTCCCATGATGGGAGTAAAGGGCCCCGGGCTCAGTGGGAAGGGGCCCGGTCGGAGGCCAGGTGGATCCTTTATGGTTTCTTGCACTGAAAACCAGGGCCCTGAAGGTTCTAGATAGGTCTGTGGGTTTACATATACTTTAAGTAAAAAAATATTCTGAAATGAACCACTAAGCTAAAACTAGATTGCCCAACATGTAATACTTGAAGATGGCAAATAATGTATTTATAGCTTCCAACATGCTCACTTCAGGGAAAGAGCAATGCAAAGAATACAATGACATGAAAATTGGAGTTTGATCTTCCTGCTTTCTGTACAGGTGTCAGGGATACATAAAAGCTATCAAAACAGCTTATGTCCCACTGCTTACTGCCTGGCAACAAAAGTATGAATTAATAAAAAAAATGATATTTGAGATTTCTGTGTTGTGATCTGTGCTGTTTGAAATATATTTTTTTGCATTAATACACATTGTGTATATACACACACACACGCACGCACACTGCTCAAAAAATTTAAAGGAACACTTTGAAAACAAATCAGATCTCAATGGGGAAAAATATCATGCTTATATGAGCTAGGTAATGTGTTAGGAATGAAAGGATGCCATATTGTTTAATGGAAATAAAGATAACAACTAGGGATGATCCAACAGTTCGGGTCGACCATCTGTTCGACCTGAACATTGGCTGTTCGAAATTCGGCTGAATTCCGAACTTTTTGCGGTAAAAGTTCGGAATTCGGCCACCAGAACCGCCCAAAATGCAATGGGACAGGAACTGGGCTTTAAAAGCCCGTGATTGGCCGAGGAACATCAGTAAAATGTGATTGGAGTGACTAGGTGGTCCAGAGGCCAATCATGAGTGAATACGCCCCCCATACGCCCCCCAGTATATAACATAGCCCCGCCAAAACTCTAGCACTGTAATACAGAGGCTGTGGAAGAGAGTGGAAGCATTTGTGTTTCTCCTGCTGCTTGTAAAGCTCCAGTGTCATTTTGCAATTATTAGTGTGAGGAAAGGGATATGCAGTGTAGTTAGGGTACTATATACCACTATAGTTAGATTCAAAAATCTAGTTTTTGTAGGGATAGCTTTAAGTGTCAGGGTGACCGTAGTGTAGTTTAGGGTGACCTGACTCTGCCATGTCAGGGTGACCGTAGTGTAGTTAAGGGTGAACTGACTCTGCCATGTCAGGGTGACCGTAGTGTAGTTTAGGTGACCTGACTCTGCCATGTCAGGGTGACCGTAGTGTAGTTTAGGTGACCTGACTCTGCCATGTCTGGGTGACCATAGTGTAGTTTAGGGTGAACTGACTCTGCCATGTCAGGGTGACCGTAGTGTAGTTTAGGGTAAACTGACTCTGCCATGTCAGGGTGACCGTAGTGTAGTTTAGGGTGAACGAACTCTGCCATGTCAGGGTGACCATAGTGCAGTTTAGGGTGAACTGACTCTGCCATGTCAGGGTGACCGTAGTGTAGTTTAGGGTGAACGGGTGAACTGACTCTGCCATGTCAGGGTGACATGACCCAGGGTGGCATGACCCAGAACCCTAGGCACTTTTTAGGGGCATTTATTGGGTTTTAGGGCTTCAAAATGTTTTTTTTTTATTCCAGAAGTTCGGGTCCCATTGATTTCAATGGGGTTCTGGAATCCGAACCGAACTTTTGGGAAATTTGGGTGTTCTGGTCGAACCAAACTTTTCAAAAGTTCGATCATGCCTAATAACAACCTGCAGAGGGCTGAAGTCAAAGACACCCCCAAAAATCAAAGTTAAAAAATTATGCAGCAGGCTAGTCCATTTTGCTGTCATTTCATTGCAGCAACTCAAAATGATACTCAGTAGTTTGTATGGCCCCCACGCATATGTATGCATGCCTGACATTGGGGCATACTCCTAATGAGATGATGGATGGTGTCCTGGGGTATTTCCTCCCAGATCTGGACCAGGGCATCGCTGAGCTTCTAAACAGACCAAGGGGCAACCTGGCGGCATTGGATGGACCGAAACATAATGTCCCAGAGGCGTTCTATTGGATTTAGGTCAGGCGAGCGGGGGGGCCATTCAATGGTACCAATCCCTTCATTCTCCAGAAACTGGCTGCATACTCTTGCCACATAAGGCCAGGCATTGTCGTGCACCAGGAGGAACATAGGACCCACTGTACCAGAGTAGGGTTTGACAATGGCTCCAAGGATTTCATCCAGATTCCTAATGGCAGTCAGGGTGCCATTGTCTAGCCTGTAGAGGTCTGTGCATCTCTCCATGGATATGCCTCCCCAGACCATCACTAACCCACCACCAAACTAGTTGTGCTGAACAATGTTACAGGCAGCATAACATTCTCCATGGCATCTCCAGACCCTTTCACATCTCTCACATGTGCTCAGGGTGAACCTGCTTTCATCTGTGAAAAGCACAGGGTGCCCAGTGGCGGACCTGCCAATTTTGGTCTTCAATGACAAATGCCAATTGATCTCCACAGTGCTGGGCAGTGAGCACAGGGCCAACTAGAGGATGTTGGGCCCTCAGGCCACCATCATGAAGTCACCAGCGGCCTGCTGGAGGTCATTTTGTAGGGCTCTGGCAGTGCTCATCCTGTTCTTCTATGCACAAAGGAACAGATACCAGTCCTGTTGATGGATGGGTTAAGGACCTTTTATGGCCCTGTCCAGCTCTTCTAGAGTAACTGCCTGTCTCCTGGAATCTCCTCCATGCTCTTGAGACTGTGCTGGGAGAAACAGCAAACCTTCTGGCAATCACACGTATTGATGTGCCTTCCTAGAGTAGTTGGACTGCCTGTGCAACCTCTATAGGGTCCAGGTATGGCCTTGTGCTACCAGTGGTGACACTGACTTTAGCCATATGCAAAACTAGTGAAAAACAGTCGGAAACCTGGCAGATGGAAGTAATGAATGCTGTGTAATTTCAGGGGGGGTCTGAATATTCTTTCCTCTAGACAGACTTACAACTTGAGCCCTTTGGTGAAGTTCAGAGCGGAGGTTCCAGCTGATTGTATTCGATTCCCTACCTACATACCTGTGGAGTTTAGCGGAGTCCACAGTGGAGGTTCTAGCTGAGTTACTTGCACCCCTGCCTATTAATTTGTGGAGTCGGTAAGAGTATTTACACATATCATCGCTCACCCGGTCTGCATGTTCGGGGTCTCCCTTCCCCCTTCTCTACGCTCTCCATATTGTCTATCTGGTAAGCAGTCATTTCCACTGGGATAGGTGTCCTACATACTTTTTGCTATCCTCCATACAGCATTTGGTAAGGGGTACCTACGGAGTCTGATGGTGTTGGTGTTTCATCTATCTACATTGACCCACTTTTGCATGAGACCTGTTGTGTTCACATCACTCGGGTGTTGTCTTTTTTTTGTGACGTTTTTGTTTGTGGTTTTACGCTATGGCGTTTGCCCTTTTTTATTTCTTACAACTCAACACATACGCTGCTGGAGATCCACATCGGAAGTACGAGGTCCCCTGATCCCCAACTTTAGAGGTGGGTTGGAGTACCCTTTATTATCTGGCCATTCTTTTTTAGAATTCTGGTAAGCGGTACCTGCACAAGGCTTGAACTGATATTTCGGGTGCTATTCCCATTTATTTTTTGGATTTACACTATGGTGCTTGTCTTTCTTTTATTTTCAATGTCCCATTCAGGAGACGTACACTGGAATTGGGAGAATTATTGTGTCACAACCTTGAGGACAAGTGGAATTACTCATCATTTGGCTTCTCTTTATTCAGCTTTTGGTAAGCGGTACCTGCACAAGTCTCCACATTCACATTTTGTTATTGGACATTTATGGACAATTTCATTTGATGGTTCAACTCACAGCGCAACTTATTCTTTATACAAAGGAAAAGATACCAGTCCTGTTGATGGGTTAAGGACCTTCTATGGCCCTGTCCAGCTCTTCTAGAGTAACTGCCTGTCTCCTGGAATCTCCTCCATGCTCTTGAGACTGTGCTGGGAGACACAGCAAACCTTCTGGCAATCGCACGTATTGATGTGCCTTCCTAGAGTAGTTGGACTGCCTATGCAACCTCTATAGGGTCCAGGTATGGCCTTGTGCTACCAGTGGTGACACTAACTTTAGCCATATGCAAAACTATTTTTTGTAGCATAGAGTTAATAGCCATTCTCCTTCCCACCCCCCATGTGACAGCACTTGGCACTTGTTAATCCTGTTGCTAGGCCTGAGTGCTCTCACATGGGGCATGCCTAAGTCTATGCAAATACTGACCTTCAGAGAGTCGGTCTTAGCACAGGAAATACCACAGCTTCTGGAGATCCTCTGCGGAAGGGTACAGCTTACCTAAAAATACTTTTTTGAACCTTAAAGTATGCGGTGTCCGAAGAATGCTTAAATTAGCAGCTTCAGGCAAAACATTTTTTATATAGAGAAATGACAAATTGAATAGATTAGCTAAAAAGTCGATCAAAGTCAGACACCAGCAAAGTTGTGCTACCCACCTCTGAACCTATATCATACAATTTTAAAAATATTAATAACAATGATATTAATAATTTGATCTTACGATCCTGATTTTACATTACTTCACTGCTGCCCTTTGCATGCCTCATTTCTCTGCATTTTAAATCACATCATGTTTCCCCCTCCTCTGTGATTGTATTACAGCGTACTATTGTCTGTAACAAGGATAATAACATATGAGTGCATGCAGTGTGGAGAGCTGCATAAATGGTATCAAAGGAGACAGTCAGTGCAGCTCAAAACTCTTACTATGAAGGTAAACTGGAATTCCTAGAAAGCAGCTAAATCCACACATGAAGTATGCATGAGTGAACTGTTTAGATGCCAAATGATTTGCAATTCCGTTTAGACAGTCTTGTAAGCCATACAAACCTTCCTTAACTACCTTCATACAAAATTAATTCAGGTCCACACCACTGCCGGTCCTAAAGTTTTTATTAAATGCTCTACAAAGGGTACTGCCACCAGGCCTCATATAAATAATATAGGTTAATGTGTTTCACAAAAACATTGTGCTTCCTCAAAATCTAAAGAAATCAAACTAACAATCCTTAAAAAGATCCACCTGCCACAGGTGCTGAGTGATGTAATTAGTTGATCGCTTGACAAATGTGTGAAAAAAAAAAATGATGAACACATGAATGATTTTGAATAGAAAAGATTAGAATAATAAAGAAAAGAATAGAATAGAAAATATGAGAAAAGAATTAAAAAAGAATTAATATAGAATAACATAAGATAGAAAGAATATAACCGTTATATTATTTCTATGTATTTCTATGCTATTGATTTTCTATTCTTTTCTATTCTCCTATTTTCTATTCTGTTCTTTTCTATTCTATTCCAGTCTTTTCTATTCAAATTCAAATTTTGGAAGATTTTGGTTATATATTCTATTTTATTCTATTCTATTGTTTTTCTCTTCTGTTCTTGTCTATTCTATTCCCTTATTTTCTATTCTATACGTTTTATTATTTTCTATTCTATTCTAATCTTTTTTATTGGAATTCAAATTTATTCTATTCGAAATTCAAATTTTGGAAGATGGATATATATCTTTTTCTATTTTATTCTATTTTGTTCTAATTTTCAATTTGCCAGACAGTCCGTATCAATAGCCTAATGCAATAGCTGCAATAGCTGCAATGAAATGGAAAAAAAAAATAATTTGAATATGTTTTCAATTCGAATACCAATTCAAATTTGAATAAGAAACTAACTAAATAAATCACGAAAATGAATGAAACAAATGTAACGAGTTTAAGTAAACAAATTTAATTAAATAACGAAACAAAACGAAATGAAACAAAACTAATTTTTTCGTCTATCCAGTCCATATCAGTATAGATTTTCAGCATGGTATTTGTTCCTTTAATTTTTTTGAGCAGTGTATATGAACCCTTTGGTTTTATAGTGTTTTTGGCACCGCTAAAATCCCACAAAAAAACTTTCCTGTATATACTGTACATGTGAGGAAGTGGTAGATGCAAGAAAAAGCATGGTGGAGATCAGAGAAGCGGATAAAGTTCTATCTTTAAGTTCTATTTTAGTTCTATCTCTGTCTCAATAAATTATATAAAATTAATTTGAGTGCAACGTTTTATGACTAAGTAATTGTCAAGCATTCAGAGCACTGAAAACTGAAAAATGACCTGTTAATGAAGGGATATATACAGGCTAATACTCAGTTTTTTAATGTAGAACCTTAATCCTCACTGTAACAGAAGCATAGTATGGTCAAGAACACACCCACTGCCTGCTTATTGGACAATAAAGGACAGTGAGGTTTTTTTCAACCCTACTCACTCCACCCTCTCCTGTTTACTCTTAGCACATATGCATTGCAGCAGATCCTGATTAGGGATGATCGAACGGTTCGGGTCCACCATCGGTTCGGCCCGAACATTGGGTGTTCGAGGTTCGGCCGAATTTAGAACTTTTTGCCCAAAAAGTTCGGAATTCGGCAACCAGAACCGACCAAAATGCAATGCTTCAGGAAATGGGCTTTAAAAGCCCGTGATTGGACCAGAACCATTAGCAAAAGCCAATTGAGGGGGCAGGAGAATGCTAGGAATGTGATTGGAGTGACTAGGGGGTCCCTAGACCAATCATTAGTGAATACGCCCCCCAGTATATAAGATAGCCCCCACCATATTCCTAGCATTGTTATACTGGACATGGAAGAGAGTGGAAGCAGTTCGGTTAATTTTACTTTAAAAGGGTCATTTAGCATTTATTAGTGTGAGGAAAGGGATATCTAGTGTAGTTAGAGTGCTCCTTTACACTTAAGTTAGCTTCAAAAATTTAGTTTCTGTAGGGAAAGTGTTAAGTGTAAGGGGACCGTAGTGTAGTGTAGGGTTAACTGGCAGTGACTGCTATGGCAGGGTGACAAAACCCTTCCATAGCAGAGTGACCGCTATAGAGAAATGATCATTTCTCTGAGTTGCTTCGGGACAGGAATATGGCTTCTCACCAGCAAGCATTTTTCATGCTGCAGGGGTTGCCACTGCCAGTGCTTTTTTGAGGACATGTTTGATGTCAGACATGACATCTGAACATGTGTATAGGGGGTATATATACACATATATGTCTGTATATATACCCCTAGACATATATAGGTGTGATAGTAGCAGAAATATATGCTTGCGCTAATGAAATCATTTACAGTAATAGATTTCTGCTACTATCACACCTATATATGGCTAGGTGTCTATATACATATAATTATGTGTGTATATATACCACTATACACAAGTTCAGATGTTTTGCCTGCCTCAAAAGAACCCAAAAAAATGCCAAAAAAACGCTAGCGTCAAAAAAAAAAATGCCCAGGTGTGTTTTTGCTGGCATTTTTTGGGGGGTTTTGGAGGAAGGCAAAACATCTGAACTTGTGTATAGTGGTGTATATACACACATACATATATTTATATACACACCTAGACATATATAGGTGTGATAGTAGCAGAAATATATGCTTGCGCTAATGAAATCATTTACAGTAATATATTTATGCTACTATCACACCTATATATGGCTAGGTGTCTATATACATATAATTATGTGTGTATATATACCACTATACACAAGTTCAGATGTTTTGCCTGCCTCAAAAGAACCCCAAAAAATGCCAAAAAAAACGCTAGCGTCAAAAAAAAAATGCCCAGGTGTGTTTTTGCTGGCATTTTTTGGGGGTTTTTGGAGGCAGGCAAAACATCAGAACTTGTGCACAGTACCACTATACACAAGTTCAGATGTTTTTCCTGACTGCAAAGAACCCAAAAAAATGCCTGCTTTGAAACCGGCAAGGTGTGAAAACTCCTGTGCTGAAAGTGTTCTAATACAAACGATCTTTTTTTTATGGTTCTGGACATGCTACAGAGCTGAAACTTCACATGTACACTTTTTAGACCCCCCAGATACGAAATCCAAAAATCTCTTTTTTTTTTTTTTTACATTTTTCAATAATTGGCTTTTTTATCAAAAATGACAATTTTTAAGAACTTTTTTTTTGTGTGATTTTGTGTCTGGGGGGTCTAAAAGGTGTACCTGTGAAGTTTCAGCTCTGTAGCATGTCCAGAACCAGAAAAAAAAAAGATCATATCGGTGTAAAAGGAGGGTCCCACATCCCTGTTCTACTGAAAAATTATCTTTTTTTTTTTCATGGTTCTGGACATGCTACAGAGCTGAAACTTCACATGCACACCTTTTAGATCCCCCAGATACTAAATCCAAAGTCAAAATCAAAAAATCTCTCTTTTTTTTTTTTTTTTCAATAATTGGCTTTTTTTATCAAAAATGACAATTTTTAAGAACTTTTTTGTGTGATTAATAGTTAATGGGGCATGACCCAGAACCCTAGGGACTTTTTAGGGGCATTTATTGGGTTTTAGGGCTTAAAAATGGTGTTTTTTGATTACCGAAGTTCGGGTCCCATTGATTTCAATGGGGTTCTGAAATCCGGGCCGAACTTTCGGGAAGTTCGGATGTTCTGACCGAACCAAACTTTTCAAAAGTTCGATCATCCCTAATCCTGATTGGTTGCAAGTACTGATGAGTAAAGCTCCGTACACACAATCAGATTATCGAACGATCTGTCGTCTGTTTTTTGTGGCATGCTAGTCTGATGTGGAAAGTGAAGAAGTTATTTTCATACGAATTTTCCCGTACGACAGAATTCTACTTCAGAAGTGATGTCATGTGCTGGATTGTTTTGTATGTGTTCTTTCGTCTCTGAGCATGCCTAGTGTTGCTCTTAAGATTTTTTTCCATCGAAATCTGTACTAATGAGACGAAAATCGGATGTTGTTTTGATGGACGACAAAAATTATATAGCCTGCACATCAGGATTTTGTCAGCCGAAAACTCGGAGTCGGCTGTCGAAAGCACCATACTAACAATCCGAAAATCGGCAGATCGGTCGTCGGACGAATTTTCCCTACAGGTTTTCTTATCGTGTGTATGGGCCTTAAGGGATTACAGTAGAATAACACCAAGACACCATTCAGGTACTTTCACAAAATAAGGATTTTTCAACTTTTGCGCTCTCGAAAAAGCTTTCCAAGATTATACCTACACAAAACTTTTGAATGTATCTGTAAATCCATCAAAATGTAAAAAAACAGATGTTACAAAGGTTTACTCTTCATTCCAAGCAACAAAAAGTATAGAAGAGCACTGAAGAGGAAATAAAA
Source organism: Pelophylax lessonae (assembly GCF_965119305.1). Taxonomy (NCBI): domain Eukaryota; kingdom Metazoa; phylum Chordata; class Amphibia; order Anura; family Ranidae; genus Pelophylax; species Pelophylax lessonae. The sequence continues at coordinate 791,151,917 of NC_138768.1, read as the reverse complement.
AGAAAATACAAAAATCAATCCAGCAAGGGAGTCTTGGGAAGCTTATTGACGCAACGCAGCAACACAAGAGTTCCATTACTTGAATATAAATGAACATCTCAGAGATAACCAAACTCTTTTTCCAAGCATCCAGTCAAACTACATTTCAGTGCATGATATAATAGTTGTATTTATCTGGACAGCTGCTTTCAAGAATAAATCCTATTCTATTAGTCATTATACTTTAAATTGCAGGCTAGAAATGATTTATACACTTTAAAAAAATACAGTTTTCTCATAAAATGCTTACAGTGTTTCAGTAAACCAGACAAAATGGGGCAGCTTACCATGTGTGGGGAGTGGGGACCTATATGGCCCAACAAGGGTTCTAACTCCTCACCATACTACCCAAAACAAAAAATGGGGAGAATCGCCGGCCGAAAAAAAATGATATCTGAATGATGCCCGCAGGTGCACCCATCATTCAGATATCCCCACTCAAAGCCCTGGATGTCATATGACATCCAGCGGTATGGAAGTGGTTAAAACAAATTGTTGTACGAAATTGAAAAGCATTTGCTCACCCTTGACAACTTCTGGCTGTAATTTTGTATGATCATCAGCTCTGTCTAGTGGCTGTAATCTGGTATTTTGTCTGAAAAACCCTAACCACCCGCCCGCCGTCGATTTACGTCAGTACTTTGACGCTAAATACGCTGTATGTATTGACGCTAAATACATATAGCATATAGCTGCCATAACCCCAGTATTTTTCGAAGTCCTCCCGCAGTCCTCTTTTGGATGAGGGTGGTCTCAGTGGCGGATTCGCTGCAGAATCACCCTTACGGTGCGGCAGAAGAGGTGCCCCCCCTCCCGCCGCGTCCTGGTTGTTTTCCCCGCTTACCGGACCCACCGGCAGTGGGGGAAATGATCCGTTCCACGCTTCTCACAGACAGGAAGTGGAGTGAGGGCAAGATGGTCCCCTCTCAACTCTATGGTCTTGGAGGACTGGAGCGACGTCAAACGTTGTCTCCTAGCAACCAGTTGAAAGAGCCAATTGTTTTTCAGCAATTTATTCTTTTTTTTTTTCTTTTTTAGTGTAGTTGTAAGGTGTGAGGTCTTTCTGACCCCAGATCTCACAATAAAGAGGTCTTGTCATGCTTATTTCTATTACAAGGGATGTTTACATTCATTGTAATAGGAATAAAAATTATCAAATTTTTTTGATTTTTTTTAAATAACTGTGTAAAAATAAAAAAATAAATAATATAAATAGAAAAAAAAAAATTAAAGCGCCCTGTCCCCGTTAGCTCGCACGCAGAAGCGAATGCATACGCAAGTCCCACCCACATCGTTAGAGCGAGAGCAACAATTTGAGCCCTAGAACTTCTCTGTAACTCTAAGCTGGTACCTGTAGAAATGTTTAAATTGTCACCTATGGGGATTTTTAAGTGCCAATGTTTGTCGCCATTCCATGAGCGTGCGCAATTTTGAAGTATGACATGTTGGGTATCTATTTACTCGGCGTAACATTATCTTTCACATTATATAAAAAAATTGGGCTAACTTTACTGTTTTCTTATTTTTTAAATAAAAATTGAATTTTTTCCAAAAAAATTGGGTTTGGAAGACCGCTGCGCAAATACAGTGTGATAAAAAATATTGCAATGATCACCATTTTATTTTCTAGGGTCTCTGCTAAAAAAAATATACAATATTTGGGGGTTCTAAGTAATTTTCCAGCAAAAAAAAAAAGATTTTAGCTTGTAAACAACAAGTGTCAGAAATAGGCCTGGTCCTTAAGTGGTTAATCATAAAAAATCTGGCATTATGTCCACTAGATGGTGTTTACAATCATAGGAACTCACTGTAATAAGAAAAAGACAACCAAAATTCATCAAAGGTGGGCAAAGGCAGATATTTGGCACATTTCATTAAACCACAGGCCTCCAAATGCATGTAAACCCCAACGATGAACATCTCTTGGTTTTTTACAGTTTGTTAAAAATACAGTTAATGTGATTTGTTATCTGTTTAAAAATACCTGTTAATCTAGCCGGAAGTCTTGTGAGCAGCCTCTTATCAATTCCATTGCTCTGCAGAAGCCTACAGAACCATGCCTTTCTATGTTATGGACAATTGGAGAGGGGTGAAGTTCTGTGGGCCTATTTTTTTTCTGTTGTCCTGATACTAAATGGCCAGTGAGTGCTGCCACACTGGGACTTGAAGTTAATTACTGGCAGATTCAAGGCATAGAATCTCATATGAAGACTTAGTTAAGTGACACAATATAAAAATTTAGTAGCTCAAAATGTTGGTAAACTTTTCAACCAAAAATATGAAGATAATCACTGCAGCACTCATTTACTAGCCCAAATCAGACTCTAATTACTGTCAGAGTCACCAGGTAAAAATAAAAAGGATAAAATGCTTTAAAAAGAAATCGAATGTGGCCACTGCAACTAAGGCTGACCATACACATAACATGTTCAATTTACTTGTACAATTTTCTGTTAGATTTACCAAAAAACATATATGAGGGCAAAACTCAACAACGCTTTCAATTGTATCATATAAGGCAGGCCTTTATACTACACAGTTGAAGGTAAATCTACAGAAAATTGTACAGAAAATTGTAAGAAAGTTGTATAATGTATGGCCAGCCTAAGGATGGGTAATCAGCAAAATATTACATTTTTTTCTTCCTCCGGGGGGGATATATTTTAAAGATAAGAAAAAAGCAAAATAAAAAGGCAATATAGCATATACAGCACTAGCATTTTTTTTTAATTTAATGCCATCAAAAATGACCTTTCCATTTCTTTCAAAATCAAAAATGTAAAAAAAAAAAAAAATGTAATGCAATATGGCAACCTGGAGGCATTATGTACACTTCTGGTGTACGGAACACCCCCAGAAACTCCATTTCCTGTTCGTATAATTGGTCCACTGATTTTCAAATCTCAAGAAACATTTTAGGCACCCCCTGCAATAAGAACTTTATTTTATGTAAGATCCTCCCTAAGGGTAGACACTAAGCACAAAAGAACTTTGATGGCACTCCAGCATATAAAGGATAAAACATTTCTCTTTATTCCTCATGTAAATTCATATAGACAATACCAAAAACAGAAAAGACACAGGATAAGTTGACGCATTTTATGAACTAAATTTGCTTAATCATAAGGTGAATTTAGTTAGTGAAACGCATCAACTTATGCTGTTGCTTAAGAGAAATGTTTTATTCTTTATATTATTCTTTATATGCTGGAGTGCGATCAGACGTCTTTTGTTCTTGGATGTCTATTCAGACCGCAGACTGGACCTGCACCTGGTCATTGAAGGGAGGATCTATCTCACCTGGAGCGGTGTAACCCTGCTTCTGTTTAGGTTCACACAACCCACAGAGAAAGATGTCCCCCCACCCATTCAGGAATCAGTCTGGAAAGAGACAGTTAAGCAAACAGATGTTTTTATTAGCTAGAAATCTTGAACAACGTCCGTCAAAATCCTTGCACTGTATATAGATCACCAAGAGGATGATGTTTCTGTTTTTTTTTCTCAACAAAAGTTGCACTTTAAATTAAATTCCCGTATTGGCTTCAGAATTCTTACATACTTGGAGACCTTAGGGATAGTCATTCAGGGACTCCCTGTGCTCCTCTAGCACTAACAGCATGCCTGGTTTAACACTTTAACCATTTAAGCCCCGGAGGATTTTGCTGCTCAAAGACCAGGGCCTATTTTGTGATTTGGCACTGCGTGACTTTAACGGACAATTGCGCGGTCGTGCGACGCTGTACCCAAATGAAATTGAAGTCCTTTTTTTCCCACAAACAGGGCTTTCTTTTGGTGGTATTTGATCACCTGTGCGATTTTTATTTTTGCGCTATAAACAAAAAAAGAGCGTCAATTTTGAAAAAATAACAATATTTTTCACATTTTTTTATATGAAATCCCCCCCCCCCCTAAAAACAAGTAAAAATCAAAATTTTTTAACATTTTAGGCCAATTTGTTTTCTGCTACATATTTTTGGTAAAAAAATCGCAATAAGCGTATTTTGATTAGTTTGCGCAAAAGTTATTGCATTTACTAAGGGAAAGATTTATGTAATTTTTATTGTTTTTTTTTAACTAGTAATGGCGGTGATCTGCGATTTTTTTTGCGGGACTGCGACGATGCGTCAGACAGATCAGACCCCTGACTAACATTTTTGACACTTTTAGGGTTACCAGTGACATTACTACAGTAATCAGTGCTATACATATGCACTGTTACTGTAAAAATGACACTGGCAGGGAAGGGGTTAACTTTATTAGAGATCCAGGGGTTAAGTGTGTCCCTAGGGGCATGATTCTAACTTTAAAGGGGCGTGGCTTGTGATGTAACCACAGAAACATACGATCCTACATAGCAGGATCGTATGATTTCTGCAGTTACACCAGGTAGAATGACAGGCGGCTTTGTTTACATCAGCTGCCTGCCTTTCTCCCTCTCCAGCGGGAGATAGCGAGTGGCCGGCGGACACTTGCGCGGGGATCCCTGTGAACGAGCGGGGGCGGGAGCGTGCCTCCGGCGGCGCGCGCTCGCCCACTATTGGCTCGTGGGCAAGAGACGTACTTTGCCCAGGAGGGGCTGACCGCCGCAGTATACGTACTTGCGGCGGTCGGCAAGTGGTTAAAGAGTTGTGTAAATACATCATTATAGCGCCCCCCCTTCTAAGGAAGTTGAAGAGCTCAATGCAACCTATCATCAGATGCCAGCCAGTGTTTTTTTGTGGCAGCCCTCTTAATGTGGTTGTAAAGTCAAAAGGTTCTTTACCTGAATGCATTCTTCGTAATAGAGTAAAAAAGTTCAAGAGCAGCTTCCGCACCAGTGCCCCCACGGCTCATTGCTTGCTTGGGGGGTGCACTCAGAGTAGAAGCGGAGTGAAGAGGTGGGGGACCTCAGAAGAGGACGCAAGGAGCCTCTCTGTGCATTATCCTTGTACACAGGAGGTAGGTATAACCTTTTCTACTTTATGAAAAGAAAATGAGCATTTACAATTACTTTAATGCACTCCCCTATGCTAAAGGGCATGTGCATCTGTACCACTCTCCACTGCTATGGGGATACAAACCTGCATGCCTCCTAGGGGGGAAAGGAGGAATTAATTGTTTTTTGTTTTTTGTTTTTTTATACATTTGTGGACTTTTAAAGCATTAATAAACCCAGGAGCCTGCATTCACTATATCTGGTCTCCCACAGTACACAGAACACGGAAATGCAATCATTTTAATAAATATAAACTTCTAAATACCTTTTATCAGCAGCAGTATACAGCAGTCTTGTGACTTCTATCAGTGTCTGGTTAAAGCTTGTAGGAGGAGTTTTCATTCTCCCCCTGATTGTTCTAAGAGGCTGCAGGAACCCTGACCCTCTGTCTGGACAGTGCTGGTTGGCCCTGTGCTGATCACATGCACCCTCCCAAGAAAAAAAAAACCTCTCTAGCAATACACACCAAACTGAGCATGTGCATCTTGCTCCTGAGGCTCTGTACTATCAGGATTGGGGACAGTGGAAGAAGGGGGGGATCAGAGAAGACAGTATCAAACAGTATTTTTACACAATGCAGAGGATTAACCCCTTAGGCTCCAAAGTGAGTATAATATGCATGCTTTACTGCATATTGTGATGTTTGTACAGTATAACTGTGACCTTTCCCCTTTTCTCCTGATGCATGATGGGGAAGGGGCTGTACCAGGAAGTCAGACACAGTGTGTGTGGAGCCTGGAAGCAGCAGCATGGTACAGAGAAGAGATTACATCTGTTAGGAACAGAAGCTGTTATATTATGACTCCTCATGTCAGCATGTCTTTGAGTGAGTAATAAAGCTCTCCTGGTTAAGAAGTACATCCAGCCTGTGTGTAACTTGCTGAGCAGATACTGGCAGCATTGCTAGCAACACCCTCGTGTCTAAGGGACATAACACATTTACAGACTGATTTTACTGTAATGGGTTTAGTAACACATTAATGACACAAACTTATGCTGCTTTTCTTTAAAATATAATATTTGCTCACATTTGGAGGGTTAAACACTCCCAGGCACTGCAATTGTTAGCAAATACATGTTAAATGCACCTGGATTCTTTAGGACCATTAAAATATAAGCCCCAACATAGAAATCAAGCAGCACATTTTACATCATTATTTTATTATTTATATATTTTCAGGTGTTTTTGCTAAGTTTCATAAACCTGTGAAAAGCATTATATCTGTAATTGGAGCACAAAATGTTCCAACAAAATTGTCAGTATTTTATTGCCGTAAAATAAGTAGTTTGGGCTGTGCTAGACATGTTAGCTATAAATTTCCGGCATCAAAGGCAGAGCTGTTTATTGTCAGCCCCCTCACTTCTAAGGAATAATTTATTCCGGACTCGCAGCGTACCTGAGAATCAGGAGACGTTCGAATCTTTGATTGCAGCATCATTTCATCGAAAAGGTTACAGAGAATTTGTATCGCTATTTACAGGGACAGCTGGTGCCTAACGTTCTAACAGAAATATCTAATCCTATCAACACAAATTCCATTATGAGAAAAATTGAAACATATGCAGGTGTTGCTATTTTAATCATTAAATCAGTTGCTTGCCAGATCTCCTTGTGTATGGACAGACAAGAGGAGTCAAATGTTTATATGGATTTTGGTGTATCGAGGCATGGACATGTTCAGGTCCTACAGTGCCCCTTTCCTTAACTTAGATTAAATCCTCATCTAAAGACTGGCAGAATCTACACTTAAACATGTACTGAAGTTAAACCCATTTCTGGACCGGAAGGTTTTTCCCCTAAATGACCAGGCCATTTTTTGGGATTTAACACTGCGTTAACTTAACGGAAAATTGCGCACCAGGCGACACTGTACCCTAAAAAAATTAATGTCCTTTTTTGTCACAAATAGAGCTTTCTTTTGGTGGTATTTGATCACCAGCGTGACTTTTATTTTTTGCGCTAAAAAATAAAAAATAGCAACAATTCTGATAAAAAAACAATATTTTTTACTTTCTGCTATATAATATTCCCAATAAAAAAAAAAAAAATAAAAATAAAATATTTTCATCATTTTAGGCCAACTTGTATTCTGCTGCATATTTGTGGTAAAAAAAAATCCCAGTAAGTGTATATTAATTGGTTTGTGCAAATTAGAGGAAAGATTTATGTCATTTTTACAAACCCGATTCCAAAATAGTTGGGACACTGTACAAATTGTGAATAAAAACAGAATGCAATGATGTGGAAGTTTCAAATTTCAATATTTTATACAAAATACAACATAGATGACATATCAAATGTTTAAACTGAGAAAATGTATAATTTTAAAGTGAAAAATAAGTTGATTTTAAATTTCATGGCATCAACACATCTTAAAAAAGTTGGGACAAGGCCATGTTTACCACTGGGTGGCATCCCCTCTTCTTTTTATAACAGTCTGCAAACGTCTGGGGACTGAGGAGACAAGTTGCTCAAGTTTAGGAATAGGAATGTTGTCCCATTATTGTCTAATACAGGTTTCTAGTTGCTCAACTGTCTTAGGTCTTCTTTGTCGCATCTTCCTCTTTATGATGCTCCGAATGTTTTCTATGGGTGAAAGATCTGGACTGCAGGCTGGCCATTTCAGTACCCGGATCCTTCTTCTACGCAGCCATGATGTTGTAATTGATGCAGTATGTGGTCTGGCATTGTCATGTTGGAAAACGCAAGGTCTTCCCTGAAAGAGACGTCTGGATGGGAGCATATGTTGTTCTAGAACTTGGATATACCTTTCAGCATTGATGGTGCCTTTCCAGATGTGTAAGCTGCCCATGCCACACGCACTCATGCAACCCCATACCATGAGAGATGCAGGCTTCTGAACTGAGCGCTAATAACAACTTGGGTTGTCCTTGTCCTCTTTGGTCCGGATGACATGGTGTCCCAGTTTTCTTCAAATTTTGTTTTGTCTGACCACACAACAGTTTTCCACTTTGCCACAGACCATTTTAAATGAACCTTGGCCCAGAGAAAACGCCTGCGCTTCTGGATCGTGTTTAAATATGGCTTCTTTTTTGGCCAAGTTTTTTTTTTCGAGTTTTAGACGGCAACGGCAAATGGCACGGTGGATTGTGTTCACCGACAATGTTTTCTGGAAGTATTCCTGAGCCCATGTTGTGATTTCCATTACAGTAGCATTCCTGTATGTGATGCAGTGCCGTCTAAGGGGCCGAAGATCACAGGCATCCAATATGGTTTTCCGGCCTTGACCCTTACGCACAGAGATTGTTCCAGATTCTCTGAATCTTTGGATGATATTATGCACTGTAGACGATGATAACTTCAAACTCTTTGCAATTTTTCTCTGAGAAACTCCTTTCTGATATTGCTCCACTATTTTTCGCCGCAGCATTGGGGGAATTGGTGATCCTCTGCCCATCTTGACTTCTGAGGGACACTGCCACTCTGAGAGGCTCTTTTTTTACCCAATCATGTTGCCAATTGACCTAATAAGTTGCAAATTGGTCCTCCAGCTGTTCCTTATATGTAAAGAAGGGGGAAAAGGGCCGCGCTCGGTCACACTCTGGATATACAAACTGATACAAGGCAGCCAGTACAAAAAACAACCAGTCAGAAAAATACAATGCAAAGTACAGCCCCCAGTGACGAAATTGCTGGAGAAAATCACTATAAGGAAAAAGTCCAACAAATGCAAATGATTATCCACTATAAAAGATAAAAAGTTCAGCCACCAAGAGATGGAGTCAGTAAGATAGAAATATCAACCCCACGTGCAGCAAATGGTGAAGATATCTGCTTACCAGAACCTCATGACCCCCTGTTAGGGTGGGTCAAATAGGCGTGTAGTAGAGAAATCCAAGGAGGGGGTCCTCTAAGCTGAGGGAACCAGTCCGTTACGATCACTCCAAAACAGGCAGCCTTCCGGCATCCAGACAAATCAGTGCATCAGAAGGAGACAGTACCATACCTCAAAATGAAAAAGGAGACTCCAATGGCATAGTAACCTTCAAATCTTTAATGTATGGAAAAATATAGAAATGGCAACTCACAATCCAAACAAGTCAATGCACATGGAAAAGATAATCTCAAGAAGCGTGTCAACATGTGGGCGAGCCTAGGCACGATAATCATTTGCATTTGTTGGACTTTTTCCTTATAGTGATTTTCTCCCACAAGTTTATCACTGGCGCTGTACTTTGCATTGTATGTTCCTTATATGTACATTAAACTTTTCTGGCCTCTTATTGCTACCTGTCCCAACTTTTTTGGAATGTGTAGCTCTCAAGATATCCAAAATGAGCCAATATTTGGCATAACATTTCATAAATGTCTCACTTTCAACAATTGATATGTTATCTATATTATATTGTGAATAAAATATAAGTTTATGAGATTTGTAAATTAGTCCATCCCTTTTTTACTCACAATTTGTACAGTGTCCCAACTTTTTTTGGAATTGGGTTTGTATTTATTTTATTTCTTTTACTAGTAATGGCAGCGATCAGCGATTTTTTAGGATTGTTGCAGGACTGCAACAATGTGGCGGACAGATCCGACACCTAACTGACACTTTTGGGTGGACCAGTGACATTACTACAGTAATCAGTGCTAAAAATATGCACTATTACTGTAATAATGACACTGGCAGGGAAGGGGTTAACTTTATTGGAGAAGGAGGGGTTAAGTGTGTACCTAGGGGCGTGCTTCTAACTGTGCATGGATGTGGCTGTTTGTGTAACAACAGAGAAATACGATCCTGCATAGCAGGACCGTATGATCTCTGTTCTTACACAGGAAAGAATGACAGGCGGCTTTGTTTACTGGCAGGGAGGGGGTTAAAACCAGGGGCGATCAAAGGGTTAAATGTGTCCCTAGGGGGTGCTTTCTAACTGTGGGGGGGTGTATTTACTGTGTGAACAAAGGGACCTGTGTTCCTAAATAAGAGGAACACAGGATTCCTGTGTTCATTACTGACAGAACAACGGCCACCGGATCCGCTGATTGGCACCCCCTGTGGTTAATGGGCTTGCGCAAGCGTGGTCCCGCAAAGCGCTGTACAGTTACGTCGTTTTGTGGTACAGAGCCGACCTGCTGTAGTATATGTACTGCTGGCAGTCGGTAAGTGGTTAAAGCAGTGGCTGCATCAGTTTTCTTTTGTCCGGTGCTGTCCTGTATGTTGAAAAGTGCTAAAGACTGCACACGAATTTTGTCGGCCAACAACAGCCGACTGCAGAAGTGATGTCATGTGATGGTTAACTTTCCGTGTGTTTTTTCTTCTCTGAGCATGCCCAGTCTTGCTCATCTGCTGTTTGTCGGCTGAATTCTGTACTGACTGACGAACAATCGGCCGTTCTGGTGTTGGCCAACAAAAATTTTAAGGCCTGCACACCAGATTCTGTTCGGCCGAAAAGTCGCAGTCGGTTGTTGGAAGCATCATACTAACAAGCCGACAATCGGCCAATCGGACGTTGGCCGAATATTTACGGCTGACAATCGGTACGTGTGTACGGGCCTTTAGTGAGAGCAGGGAGAGTGCTGCTGCTGCTGTTAATAGGGACAGTTGTTAGTCTTGTTAGTCAGTGTTCTCGGTCCACTACTGCTGTAAGGACAGCATCCTGACAGCACCCCAAAAAGCCCTTTTAAGGGCTGGTATTACAGTCAATTTATATATATATATATATATATATATATATATATATATATATATATATATATATATATCTATTGTGCACTGCAGTTGCTCCTTCAAAATGTGCCTGAAAATCGAGTCAAAAGTACTGTTTATACATACAGTGTACATAATATATATATATATATATATATATATATATATTATACCCACTACTGTCAAAAAGTTTTAGGCAGGTGTGAAGAACTTCTGTAAATTAAGGGGGCTTTCAGAAATAGAAGTGCTAATAATTTACTTTTATCAATTAACAAAATGGAGAGAGTAAATGAACAGAAGGGAACTCAGCAGGTTGGTTCTTCTGTGGATGATGGGTCCCTCAGATCATTCGGTCTCTTTAGGCCCGTACACACGTAGCGATTGTCGGCCATAAATATTCAGCCACCGACCGATCGGCTGATTGTCAGCTTGTTAGTATGATGCTTCCGACAACCGACAGCGAATTTTTAGCCGAACAGAATCTGACGTGCAGACTTTAAAATTTTTGTTGGCCGTCACCAGAACGGCCGATTGTTCGCCAGTCAGTACAGAATTCGGTCGACAAACAGCAGATTAGCAAGGCTGGGCATGCTCAGAAAAGAAAAAAGACAAGGAGAGTTAACCATCACATGACATCACTTCTGCAGTCGGCTGTTGTTGGCCGACAAAATTCGTGTGCAGTCTTTAGCACTTTTCAGCCGACAGGACAGCACCGGACAAAAGACGGCCGATCGTTTGGCCGACAATAGCTACGTGTGTACGGGGCTTTAGTATAATCTTAGGCAGACTTGATGATGTTGAGATCAGGGTGTGCTAAACCATCACTTCCAGGACGCCTTGTTCTTCTTTAGGCTGAAGATAGTTCCTAATGAAATTGGCTGTATGTTATGGATTGTTTTCCGGCTGCTGAATAAATTTGGGGCCAATTACATGCCTCCCTGATGGTATGGAATGACGGATAAATATTTGCCCATATTTCTCAGCTTAGAGGTCATTGATTGGACAAGGTTGAGGACCGTACACGCATTATCTGGCAAAGGAAACTGAATGCAACAGATAAAAGACACATCATGCTTTACTTTCCTTCAACATCAGAAGATGTCCAGCAATGCCGGGTGGCACAGTACCTTGCAGTTTAAAAAATCATTTTTTTTTTCCTCTGTCATAATTGCAGTAAGTGTCAGGTCCACAGATTATTTATTATTATTACTATTGTGGCCAGAAATAGTCCCTGTGGGTTTTAAAATTCGCCTGCCTATTGAAGTCTATGGAGGTTCGCCCGGTTCACCCGTTCGCGAACATTTGCGGAGGTTCGCGTTCGCCGTTCGCGAACGGCAAATTTTAGGTTCGCGACATCTCTAATCCAGACTTTGCCGTCCGAAAAATCGTAATTGGCTGTCGAAAGCACTATACTAACAATCCGAAAATTGACAGATCGTTCGTCCTACGAAATTTTACTTTTTCATATCATGTGTACGGCCTTTAGTCCAGTGAGGAAAGAGAGAGACTTGCGCTGCTCCTCTCAGGCACAGTGCTGGATCGAGATCAGGCTCAGGTAGGTATTTAGGGCGCAGGGGTGCTGAACATAGAAGGTTTTTAACCTTAATGCAGTAAATGCGTTAAGGCTAAAAAAAAAAAAAAAAAACCTTAAACCTTTACAACCACTTTAGGTGCCTTTCACACTTGTATGACTCCAAAGTTGCGCTGACTTTGTGTCTGCCGGTCACTCGCGATCGTCGGTTACAGCGGGAGAAAGGCAGACGGCTAATGTAAACAAAGCCACCTGTCATTCTCCCCTGTGTAAGAACAGAGATCATACGGTCCTGCTATGCAGGATCGTATTTCTCTGTTGTTACACAAACAGCCACATCCATGCACAGTTAGAAGCACGCCCCTAGGTACACACTTAACCCCTCCTTCTCCAATAAAGTTAACCCCTTCCCTGCCAGTGTCATTTTTACAGTAACAGTGCATATTTTTAGCACTGATTACTGTAGTAATGTCACTGGTACTCCCAAAAGTGTCAAAAATGTCAGTCAAGGCTCCGATCTGTTAGCTGCAATGTCGCAGTCCCGCAAAAAAAATCGCAGATCGCCGCCATTACTTGTTAAAAAAATAAAAAATAAAAATGACAAAAATCTTTCCCTTAGTTAGTAAACGCAATAACTTTTGCGCAAACCAATCAAAATACGATTGCGATTTTATTTTTACCAAACATATGTAGTAGAAAACAAATTGGCCTAAAATGTTAAAAAATTTAGATTTTTACATTTTTTTGGGGAATTTCATATAAAAAAATGTGAAAAATATTGTTATTTTTGCAAAATTGTTGCTCTTTTTTTGTTTATAGCGCATGATCAAAAAATCGTATAGGTGATCAAATACCACCAAAAGAAAGCCCTGTTTGTGGGAAAAAAAAGGACGTCAATTTCATTTGGGTACAGCGTTGCAGGACCGCGCAATTGTCCGTTAAAGTCACACAGTGCCGAATCGCAAAATAGGGCCTGGTCAGGAAGGGGGTAAAATCTTCTGGGGCTTAAGTGGTTAATGGACAACTGTTGCACACAAGTTGCATTGTATAACATTCAGGAATGACTTTCATGCAACCTCTGAGGGTGAACATTGAAGTCTATGGCCCTCAAGTTGCATGAAAGTCAGACCAAAGCAGTGTATGAACTACTTTGAAGCTGTTGCAACTTAAGTTGAGCATATGTGAATGAGTATCATTGGAAAACATGGAGAATGACATGTCATGCAACTCTGATGTCCAAGTTGCACAAGTGTGAAAGGGGCCTAAAAGTGAAAAAAGAAATGAAATATATCTATGGGCAGCGTTATAGATGTAAGGTTTTATGAGTCACATGGTTACATATGAGTCATTCACTTCATGCAGCACAGCTGAAGTACAGTATATCTCGGTTACCTTGGCTCAGTAATGATATCATCAGAGATATTAATGGATAGAAGGATTGCTCATCCTGAATATCCCATTGGAATACTTTTTTTTAGCAGCACAGCTACTGACAAGCATTTCTCATAAAAAAATAAATAAAAAAAACACAATTCTATTGGGTTTTCATCATCTATAATTTAAAAGTGAGCAAAAAAAAAAGGTCTGTATACATTTTGACTCACCCCAGATTACACAAATTTTACAAGTAAGTTATTTTTGAAAGCTTGAGATCTATAACCCTGTGAAGGATGGAGTACATGGGGCAGAGCCCATCTCTTACACAGGTTTAGTCAAATTATGGGAATGCCACCACTGACGTTTTTCTTACATGATAGCTGACTCACTATTGGGTTTATTATTTGGCTTTAATATTTTGAGTCACTGACCTATAACAAGTATGCAGATCAGGAAAGTCAAGGTAAAATCAAAAGGTTAAGCACAGCTTCTTTTTAAAACTTCCCCCCATCCACATCTGTAAGCCACACACCAACATACTCTGTAAAAAGGAACTGTCCAACAAGAGATGCACTAAAGGTTTGCAGCTTTATGTAAGTACCCCATTCTTTTATTAAATCAGCAATAGAGTTTATTGAACAGAACACAAAAAAAAAAAATTCCAATGTATCAATGCCAAGAAAAAAGACAATCTAAATCCAATTATTTGTCACTTAAAGTGTACAAGCGTACAAAACAGACAACTGTGTTAAAGAGCATAGTATAAGTGCACCCTTGGCCCATTTATCATGAAACAAGCAATAATAATTGTCTATACAATTAAACAAAGAACCCAGGGGTAAATGCATGCTAGGGATACCATAAAAGGCCAGGGGATAGGCATGAAGAACATAGATTCAGCCTAGCATCTGGTGTAAAGACAGCTCCACAGGGGCTAAACCAGGTACAGACAGTCATCCATCCCATACTCTTTCAAACTTGCTAGGGCAACCTCTGTGTTGGTATATGATTTTTTCGTAGTGAAGAGTGGTGTTCATAGCAGTAAGCCAGTCCTGCAGGGACAGAGGTATAGAACTTTTCCAGCACATCAAAAGCACCTTACGGCCTGAAAGGGGCTCTGGAGAAAGCCTCATTGATAAGGGCATGTACCCCATTCTAGTGCCAAAAAGGAGTTATGCAACAAATGCTGCCTTGGTGCCATCATCCACTCTCTGGTTGGACTATAGTAGACAGTGACAAACTGGACGTGCAACAAGATGTTTGGGCTAGTAAACATGGACTGACTTGGAGTAATACTGGCTATTTAGACCTAAATACTTACCTTCAGTCCTGCACCAAAAACCTTTACTATGCAGCTCTGCCCAGCTAGTCTATACTCATTGTGACCTGATCACACTTGTGTAAAGTACTCGAAATCCATACTTGAGTAAAAGTACAAGTGCTCGATCAAAAAGTGACTTGAGTAGAAGTGGAAGTGCTCTATCAAAAAGTGACTTGAGTAGAAGTACTAAAGTATCCAACATTTTTTGTACTTAAGTATTGCAAGTAGTTTTTTTTAAAATTTTGCTACTCAAGTACTGAAAGTAAAAGTACCAGTATTTTTCAAAAACAATTTGCTACTCAAGTACTGAAAGTAAAAGCACAAGTACTGTGTAATGTAGTTATTAAAGAAAGAAGTCAAAAGTTTGAACATCATATTGTTTTTTATTATTTCAAATGATTAACCTAAAGGACAATCACAATTCCTTTGGCTGTAACTTTTTGTAAACAAAAACAGATAAAGTATGTCCCTCCCTTTCTCCTTTAAAGCATCCCTCCTTCTCTTCCCAGCATGTTTTCTCCACAGCTTATTGGTGCGCAAAATCATATATAAACCAATGTGATATACAAAAATATATTCCAATAATGAAATAAAGGAAGAGTGTATGAAATCAAAGTCAATAAAAAGTCCATATATATAATGCCATAATGCCATAATACCATATATATGTGACAAAACAAGATGAATATATTTTCAAAGGTGCAGGAATCAAACAGGTGCTATTCCAAATAATAGGTGCAGACTCCCACCACCTTGTGGATTTCCCCCTTACCCGGCGGATGAAGGTAAGTGCAAAATAATATCCAAATAGCCTCTTCCAGTGAAACAAAACTGCAAAAACCTGTGCTCTCAACTTCCAGTGAAAAAAAAGCAAAATCAGCCTCTTACCAGAAAAAAGGTCTATGTACGCTTGTGACTCTGCTTGGTTGGGGGAGGTTCTCTTTCCCCTTAACAGCAGATATGTAGACCATTTTATTTATACATAGAGTAGCATTTATTTTCGTATGCGCTGATTTACACATGACATTATACACATTTTTTTGAACTTCATGAAACCTGCCATCTACTGTTCTGGCAGTGGTAATTTTTTAT
The DNA here is from genome assembly GCF_965119305.1 of Pelophylax lessonae. Classification (NCBI taxonomy): domain Eukaryota; kingdom Metazoa; phylum Chordata; class Amphibia; order Anura; family Ranidae; genus Pelophylax; species Pelophylax lessonae. The sequence goes on along the minus strand of NC_138768.1, from coordinate 791,135,916 downwards.
ATATGTAACGAGTAACTATGCAGCACAAAAAAAAAAATATCGGAGTAGAAGTATTGAAATCATCGAAAAAATGTAGTGAAGTAAAAGTGGAAGTAGGAGAAAAAAATTATACTCCAGGAAAGTACAGATACCGCCTTTCGGTATTTAAGTACAGTAGTGAAGTAGTTCTACTTAGTTACTATACATCTCTGGACCTGATCCATCCAGAAGAGACAGCTCTAGCTTCATGAATGAGTTGCAGGGAAACTGTATATGCGCAATAGGACCTGGATGTGGCTGAGCTTTTCTGGTGCACAGGCACAGGCTGCTAAGCAGGGTTACAAAGTCTCCAGAGCAGGACTGAAATATTTAAGTATTTTTGATTTCCACACAGGAGGTTAGAGGAAAGATTTAAGGGACAACTGTACGTAAAGTGAAGTTGACCTTCAAATACCAGTGCTCCTCTCACAGTAGTTACACATAGTTAGTCAGGTTGAAAAAAAAGACACAAGTCCATCTGGCTTAACCAATAAAATAAATAAATAAATAACTAAATAAATAAAAAAAAACCCAACTATACAATCCCATATACAGTACACAATCCTATACCCACAGTTGATCCAGGGGAAAGCAAAGAATGACCAGCAAAGCATGATCCAATTTGCTACAGCAGGGGAAAACAATTCCTTCCTGATCCTCCAAGAGGCAATCTGATATTCCCTGGATCAACTTTACCTATAAATATTAGTACCCATTTATATTATGTACACCCAGGAAAGAATCCAGGCCTTTTTTTTTAAAGCAATCTAGTGAGCTAGCCAGAACCACTTCTGAAGGTAGTCTATTCCACATTTTCACAGCTCTTATGGTGAAGAAACCTTTCCGTATTTGGAGACAAAAATCGGTTTTCCTCTACACGTAATGAGTGCCCCCTTGTCCTCTGTGTTGACCTTAAAGTAAACAACTCAACACCAAGTTCACTTTATGGACCCCTTATGTATTTATACATGTTGATCATATCCCCCCCCCCCCCCCCTTAATCTCGTCTTCTCAAGAGAGAATAAATTCAGTTCCTCTAATCTTTTCTCATAGCTGAGCTCATCCATGCCTCTTATCAGTATGGTTGCCCTTCTCTGCATCCTTTTTAGGAACTGGTGCCCAAAACTGAACTGCATATTCCAGATGAGGTCTTACTAATGATTTGCACACGGGCAAAGTAGTAGTAGTGTAGTAGGGAGTAGTGTTACACTAGCAACTAAACTTTGAGAAACACTGCAGAGGTCATGGAGTAGACCATATTCATTCTACCTTATAGAGTGAGCACTTCTAATTTACCTAAAACTGTGTCTGACAAGGGTTATAAATGGCCACAGCAGCTTTTTTTTATCTCAATAAACAACATCAACATATAACAAATCAATGACCATTGACACAATGTAATGACACAAACAGCAAACACATACACACACACACACACACACGCACACATCGTAGGTTGAACTGAGTGGACTGGTGTCTTTTTTCAACCTCACTTACTATGTAACTATGACCAATAAACCTGGGCCTGGTTTTGGAGAAAACAGGCACACTAATTGTTTAGGTGTGTGCTGGGTTCATATTGGTTTTGCAGTAGAAGTTGGTGATGAATCTGATATCAGAAGAGGAGGTTTGTTGTTTGGTTGAGGGCACGATAATGGTGGCACATTCAGATTGAGCTTTGCTGATGATATATGCATTAGATCCTTCACAAAGAAGGTGGAGCCTCCAAAACCCTCTATATACACCCACTCACACCCTCGTGGATTGCCGCTCTCCTGAGGGAGACACACTGCTACCATCTCCGACTCCTTTGGCGGCCTGGGCAATCCGTGCATGACAGTCAGTCCTGCCATCCAGACAGCCACGCCAGCCATAGAGCTTTCTCACTCAATACAGCCATTTGCTTACCTAGATGTAAGTTTTACATCACTTGCCGACCAGCCGCCGCACATATACTGTGGCAGGTCGGCTCTATTAGGCAAAAAAGACGTACATGTACGTTGTTTCGTGTAATAGCCAGTGGGGGTTGATGGGCTAGAGGGGGAGTCAATCAGGGGGTCCGGCGGACATGATGTCCACTGGCCACCCATGATCACTCCCCATAAAGACAGAACGGTGCTCTGCCTATGTAAACAATGCAGACCGCTGTTCTGTCACAGATGAACACAGAGATCCTGTGTTCCTGCTATTCAGGAACACAGATCTCTATGTTCGTCTAGTGAGTCCATCCCCCGCACAGTTAGAAAGCATCCCCAGCCCTAGGGACACATTTAACCCTTTGATCGCCCTTGGTGTTAACCTCTTCCCTGCCAGTGTCATTAGTACAGTAACAGTGCATATTTTTAGCAGTGATTACTGTAGTAATGTCACTGGTCCCCTCAAAAGTGTCAGTTAGGTGTCCAATCTGTCCGCCACAATGTCACAGTCCCACTAAAAATCGCTGATCACCGCCATTACTAATAAAAAATAAATAAATAAAAATGCCATTAATCTATTCCCTAGTTTGTAGACACAATAACTTTTGCGCAAACCAATCAATATACACTTATTGGGATTTTTTTTTTTTACCAAAAAAAGTGGCAGAATACATATTGGTCTAAAATGATGAAAAAAATAGATTTTTTAATTGGCTTTTTATAGCAGAAAGTAAAGAATATTGGGTTTTTTTCAGGATTTTTTTGTCTATAGCGTAAAAAATAAAAACTGCAGAGGTGATCAAATACCACCAAAAGAAAGCTCTATTTGTGGGACAAAAAGGACATCAATTTTATTTTTGGGCACAGCATCGCACGACCGCACAATTGTCAGTTAAAATTAGCGCAGTGCCATATCGCAAAAAATGGCCTGGTCATTAAGAGGGTAAAACCTTTCGGTCCAGAAGTGGTTACTATTGTATTAAATAAATTACTTATGCTTCCATTGATGTTTGTGCTGCAGCTCCCCTTCTGTTTTTTACTAAAGTGGAACTAAACCCATTCACAACTTGAACAAAAGTTAAATTCCTGAAATGCCAGGATTGCTAACTGTCACATTTGCTTGTGTCCTCAACCAAATTGTCAAACCATCAAACGGCTGGTGTCATAACTAATCACATGTGCAGCACCATGCCAGTTGCAGATCAAACAGAAGCAGCTTCTTTGGCTGTAAAGGATAGGAGGGTTTAATTCCGGTTTAAGGCTGTCAGCAGATCATCAGTGCCTAAAAATGCCTAAAAATGGTAAGAAACTGAGCATGTGCAGAGCAGTGGATTTTACACAGTATAGGCACTTATTTTTAGTGTTTTAAATAGCTATACCTGCAAAAAGGGGCCAGTCTTAACCACTTAAGCCCCGGAAGATTTTACCCCCTTCCTGACCAGGGGGTATTTTGCGATTCGGCACTGCGTGACTTTAACGGACAATTGCGCGGTCGTGCGACGCTGTACCTAAACGAATTTGACGTCCTTTTTTTCCCACAAACAGAGCTTTCTTTTGGTGGTATTAGATCACCTGTGCGATTTTTTGATCACGCGCTATAAACAAAAAAAGAGCGTAAATTTTGCAAAAATAACAATATTTTTCACATTTTTTTATATGAAATTCCCCCCAAAAAAAAAGTAAAAATCAAAATTTTTTAAAATTTTCTGCCAATTTGTTTTATGCTACATATGTTTGGTAAAAAAAATCGCAGAAAGCGTATTTTGATTGGTTTGCGCAAAAGTTATCGCGTTTACTAACAAAGGGAAAGATTTTTGTCATTTTTGTCATATACATATGCACTGTTACTGTAAAAATACACTGGTTGTGAAGGGGTTAACTTTATTTGGGAGGGAGGGGCTGTGTGTATCCCTAGGGGCGTGCTTTCTACTGTGATTGGCTGTGGCTTGAGCTGTAAGGACACTGATCAACGGATCTACATACTAGATCCGTTTGATCAGTGTCTTTACAGCGAGGAGAATGACAGGAGGCTTGTTTACACAAGCTGCCTGACATTCTCCCTCTCCCCCGCCGATCGCCGAGTGACCGGCGGACATCGGGTCCGCTGGTCACAAGCGCGGGGGGGGTCCGTGACCACGCGGGAGCGGGAGCGCGCCTCCGGGGGCGCGCGCTTGCTCCCTAGACCCTCACAAGCTAGTGACGTAGCCCTACGTCACTTTGCCTGTGAGGGGCTGACTGCCGACGTAGATCTGCGTTAGGCAGTCGGCAAGTGGTTAAGGGATCTAGCAAGCTTTAAATTTCTGACTAAAGTTCCACTTTAACAGGTAGTCTGTGATGGAGTCAGATACTAAAATTTTCCTATTAGCTGCTTTTCTGTTCATAAAGTAATAAACAAAAGTGATAACCGTATTTATTTTTTTTTTTTTTTCAGCTTATTTTCTACTTTTTGTTGAATATAAGAAATATGTTTTTTTTTTTAAATGTTCTTTACTTTAGATTATTTGCAGTTATTGGTATTTTATTAGAAAAAAAGCTGCACAATTGCAGTGTGTGTGATACTTCCCCTTTAAGTGCTCCCCTGACCATTTTTCATGGCTAAGCATTGCACTGAAATTATTTCCCCCAGCGAGCATGTGTCAGTGCGGAGTGCGCCTTATTACAACCTATTAATAATATTACATTCCGCCTTACAAAATATGTTAATCTGTGTCTGTTCCGAGCTGACTGCTGAACCGTTCACATACAAATAACTCAGGCAGTATTTTAATCCGCAGTATAAAGCCCCAACAGAGTCAGTCTAATCCACCGTACTCACTGTCACTGGAAAATCATGGAGCATGGTAACTCTTCATCCGCTGAAGAAGATTAACTCGCCAAGCAGAGAGTTCACTCTGGAAGTAAAGCCGGTACACTATTCCTATAAGTATTTTCCGGTCCTCTATACTGCTTATTGCACAAAATATTCGAATGTGTGTATGGACTGATGATGCAGTTAATCAGATTTCCTCCTTCCTCCAATACAAGTTGACTTTGTTCACTGTTTACTATGCATTCTTCATTTTCTCATTTATATTCAATTACCCCTCTATCCCTGTGCTCATTTTTACCGCTGTTCCTACACACACTTTTTTTTTAACCTTGCTTGTGGACGGGGCCTACTCTGCGCGCGGGTATTACAGCAAATCCGGAAAGTATTTACAGCGCATCCGGAAAGTATTTACAGCGCATCTGGAAAGTATTTACAGCGCTTCAGTTTTTCCACTTTTTCTGTTATAGCCTTTTTCCAAAATGTATTCAATTCATTCTTTCCCTCACAATTCTACAAACAATACCCCATAATGACAACGTGCAAGAAGTTTATTCGAAATCTTTGCAAATGTATTAAAAATAAAATCCCATGTACATAACTATTCATATCCTTTGCTCAATATTTTGTAGAAGCACCTTTGGCACCAATTACAGCCTCAAGTCTTTTTAAGTTTGATGCTACAAGCTTGGCACACCTTTTTTTAGTCAGTTTTTCCCATTCTTCTCTGCAGGACCTCTCAAGCTCCATCAGGTTAGAAAATTAAAAGTTAAAAAAAGTTCTTAAAAATTGTCATTTTTGATAGAGAGCCAATTATTGAAAAAATTATTGAAAAAAAAAAAAAGAGATTTCTTTGGATTTAGTGTTGGGGGGGGGGGGTCTAAAAAGTGTACCTGTGAAGTTTCAGCTCTGTAGCATGTCCAGAACCAGAAAAAAGTTTGTTTTTATTAGAATTGCAGTAGAACAGGATAGTGGCTTTGCTATTTTCAGACCTGGCTTTTTGTTGCAGGCGTTTATAGGGCTTTTTTGTGGACGTGTTTGGAGGCAAGCATGACATCTGAACTTCTGTGTAGGGGTATATATACACACACACATGTATGCATACATACACATATATAGGTGTGAAAGTAGCAGAACCCTATGGCTGCGCTAATGAAATTATTAACAGCCATAGGACTTCACTCCTTTCACACCTATATGTGTATATGTGTATAAATACATATAAGTGTGTGTGTATATATACCCCTATACACAAGTTCAGATGTTATGCCTGCCTCCAAAGACCCACAAAAAATGCCCAAAAAAACGCCTGCTACAAAAACGCCTAGGTGCTTTTAAAGCCCAGTTCCTGTCCCATTGCATTTTGGTCGATTCTGGTTGCCGAATTCCGAACTTTTTCAGCAAAAAGTTCGAAATTCGGCCGAATTTCGAACAGTCAATGTTCGGGTCAAACCGATGGTCGACCCGAACCGCTCGATCATCCCTAGTGGTCAACTGAGGGCCTAAAGAGTAGAGAGGAACTGAACCCGGAGGTCCTGCAGAGTTGACTGGAAAGGGGACACTCTTTTTTCATTACTATAAATTAGTTGTTAGCTAGATGATATACTTCTGCTTTTGCCCAGTTCACTTCAAACTGAGCTTCTATAAACCTGTATCCTCCCACGGCAGTGAATAAATGCACCTTTTCTTTCATCAATTTGGACTCACTATCCCATCTTAAAGGTCTTGTTTGATATCTCCCTAACCGGAAGCAACAGCTGATACCATGTGATTTGGATCCAGTCCAGTGGACCCCTGAAAGACATGAAATCCACACAGGGCAAATAAAGTGGCCAAGGTAAGACCTTTTATTCTTACTTATTCTGTCCTTCATGGCAAGTAGCAGAGGGAGTTGAGTTCTGCTGGCTGGAGGAGTCTTATGCTGTTGATGAGATGGCGAGATATAAAGAATGTAAGCCAGAATATTGTTAATGTTACACAATCTGAACAAAATAACTCCTCTACTTCACTTGTTGAAGAAATAATAGAACCTATTATTATTATTTCTGATGGATTGTTAATGTTCTGTTTTTATGCTTGGGATGTCAATAGATTTGTGAGACTTGTGAAAAGGTTTGACCAGAGGACTGTAGTGCTATAAAGAGCCTGTGTGGCAAGTGTGATGAAGTGCCATTTGAAGGCTACTGTGTGTGGCCTGGAGAAACAATTTAGGTGACGTGACGACCCCAAATTGTAGTTGAGACTCAAGGAGGACTCTAGAAATGGGACAGCGGCAAACCCCTGGGCCTCTCAATCCCGAGAGAGGTAAAGATGGCACAAGTAAATTGAGCCCTTTGGCAGAAATGACGGATAGATACGGACAGTGGTTAAGGAATGACACCAAGACTATTATAGGTTGGACTAAAAACAGACCAGATCCAATTCCAAAATAAAGGGTTTATGATGTAGCAACTTGGATCCCTGTGTATGCTAATTATCATGACAGACTGATAGAGTTGGATAAGGGAATTAAATATGTACAATTTTGGATTTTTGAAAGTATGCAACATGAAGGAATTTTGACTAGTTATGAACTTGTTAAGAGTTTTATAACACATATTACTGATGGGCCCAGTAAAAAAGATTTAGACAAAGTAATGCAAGCGTTATCTAAATGTTTAAGAAATGGAAAGATATGGGAACAAAACCTGTCAGAGATGGTTAATAAGTTACAATTATCCTGGGACAATGTAGGTTATAGGCAGAGTAAAAGGAGCAAAAAGAAAAAGAAAAAAAGCAGAGAATGAGACAGTTAAAGCAGAGAATTGGGCTCGCAAGGATGAGGACAGTGTTGTTAGTCAAAATGAAATAAAGACCCCTCTTTCATCTAAAAGTTCATCCCGCATCTACCCCTCAGTATCCATGTATCCATGTCTCTTACAGCACCCTTTCACCCAGATCTACACCCCCTCCTCCAAGTTATCAGGCACACCCTGAGCCTAATGTCGCAAGATAAGAACATCCATACAGGGAAGTTATACGAGACTTAGAGAGTATAGTTGCCCAGGAAGAAAATGAAGCTGTGCTTGGCTTAAGATATAATGCATATCCTGTTCATGTATTAAATAATGCAAGATAAGGACTAGATGATGGTCAACCGATATTTACAACAAGTACCAGTTACCCGCCCTTTTTTCCCAGGGGAAATGCACACACTTACAAAGGATATCCCACATCCTTCAAAAGACAAAGCTGTCTTTATGCAGGGAATGAACAAATTAAAAGAAACTCAGGCTCTATGTTGGGCGGATATGGCTCATTTGCTGAGAATAGTCCTTGGATCCGCTGAGCTAAACAAGGTTGCACAGAAAAGTGCAGACGACAATGCTAATGTCACAATATACCCTACAGGCAGGGAAAACATCCCATTTTGAGCTGAAGATAAGATAACATGGGAGTTATAGAGAAAGTGGACAGAATGTTGTAGAATTATAAATAAATGGCCCTCGCAGAACAAATCAGGTGGCTTGCTAGATGTGAAACAAGAAAAGACTGAGGATGTTTTTGATTATTTTAAACATGTCAAGACCATGGCAGAAACAGTGGGGGTAGATGTGACTGATTGTGCTAACATTACTACCATAGGTTTTAAGAATGTTGTTGTGATGAGACTTAAAGAGTTGACAAGAAAAGGATGAATGGCAACAAAACCAGAGTGGAAGGGTTATGAATGGGCTTTGCTAAGGGAAGTATGCAGCAGTATTGAGGCCCAAGAAAAAGAGAGGAAAGAGAAGAGGCGTAATGCTTTTGTGGCTCAAGATCAGGCTCAAGAAGCTAAAAATTTTCAAAGAGAAACCAGAAAGTGCTTTAATTGTGGTAGAATTGGGCATCTTGCTAGAAGGTGCAAACTGCCTGATAAACGTAAGCAAGAAGGGGGAAGAAGGAGGAGGAAGGTGATGAATGACTAGCAAAGCATCACAAATTCTCTGAGAGGACAGAAGTTAACTTGTGCATTTCTGAGACAAATGGTAAGGACACTTTTGTAACATTATGCTTTCCACAATTAACAGACCAAGAAATGTCATGCTTAGTTGATTCTGGCTCCGCCCAGACTATAGTTCAAAAGCCCTGCCTACCAAAGGACACCCCCCTTACATCTGGGCCACTAGCAATTGGAGTGCCCCCTATACAAATAGGGATTGGAAACCACAATATGTTTCATAAGCTGCTTGTCTCTGACACTGGGAAGAGACTTACTGAATCGCTTACAAGCCTATATACAGCATACACCTCACAGAGTAGAAGTACATGTTGGAAAATTAGATGAGGAAATTATATGTGGATTGGCAGCAATGGAACTGGAGGAAGAGAATGAAGGCAAAATTCCACCTGAAATTGTTGCCCAAATACCTGATACTCTCTGGGCCAAGGGAAAGTATGTGGGGCTCCTACAAATCCCTCCAGTAAAAGCTAAAGTAAAAGCAGGAGACCAAATCCCATACCACAATACCCACTATCAGTAGATCAGTAGATCAACTCACCAGTATACAAATACAAATAAAAGAACTACTTGAAGCATGTGTTCTAAAGAAAACTGAGAGCAGAGCACAAACGCCATTGTTTCCTCTAAAGAAAAAGGTCAAAAAGGGAGAGAAGCCAGTATATTGAATGGTACATCAATCAGATCATTGAGGAAGACACTCCTGTTGTCCCTAATCCTAGTACTTTGCTCATTGATATACCTAGAGTAACAAGGGTGTACACCGTAATAGACTTGGCCAATGCTTTCTTTAGTTTCGCCCTGAATGAAGAAAGCCAAAAACTCTTTGCTTTTCCAGGGGGAAATGTACACCTGGACAAGAATTCCACAAGGAATGGTTTCCTACCCAAGTGAATTCTCAAAGGCTATGATGACAATCCTGAACTGGTGGCAATCAGCCCATGAAGGTATAGTGATTAAAGTGTACATTGATAACATCTTGCTATGTGCAGACACAAAAAGAACATTGTGAACAAGATTCTCTTTCTCTGTTGAAATATCTCAGTGAACAGAACTGCAGGGTGTCAAAGGAAAAGGTACAATGGTGTACGCCTCGTGTGAAATTCCTTGGTCACTGTCTAGGCTCTGGAACCAAGCACATTGACATAGAAAGAAAACGAACAATTAAAATGCCTCAGCCGAAAAACCACAAGCAACTTGGAGAATTCATTGGGATGGTGTCATATGTGAGACAATGGATACCAGATTCTAATACCAAGTTTAAACTCTTGTATGCTGTCCTAACTATACCCTTTGAATGGATAAAGGAATTAGAGGATGTCTTCAACCAGTTGAAAGCTGATATCCAGATTGGGCCCACTCTTAAATTTCCTGACCAAAACAAGCCCTTCCAATTATATTGTTCTGTCAAGGGAGCCACAGGCAATGGAGTCCTTACTCAGAGATCACCATCAGGAACACACATAGTGGCCTATGAAAGTGTACAACTGGACCCAATCCTTCAAGGAACACCAACCTGTGTAAGAGCAGTTGCAGCTGCTGCATTACTAGTTGAGAAGGTTGCCATTGTAAGGATGAATCTGCCTCTGACAGTCTACACAACACATGCAGCAAATTAAATCCTGAGAAGAGCAAAGACCCAACATCTGTCATCAGACAGAAGCAATCCTGCTTGAATTAGGAGAAGATGCATTACAATCAACCCTGTCAGCTTTCTCCCAGAGAGGGAAACATACCTTGAAGAGGAGGGGATCACAATTGCTTGGAACTCATGGAAAATCTCCCTAGTAAAGGACACCCCTCTTGAAAATCCTGATCTGATCCTGTTTGTACACGGTTCACACCTACACAAGGACAGAGTCCCAAGAATGGCATATGCAGTAACAACATTGGAGTACGTGGTTGAGACCCAATTACTCCCTTCAACACTCTTGGCGCAGGTTGCTGACTTGGTAGCACTCACAAGGCCTTGTGAGACCACAAAGGATCAATCTGCTAACATCTATACCGATAGCAGGTATGCTCTAGGTGTAGTTCACAACTATGGATCAATATGGAAGAACAGAGGATTCACAACTGCTGCAGGAGAACCAATTCAAAACTGGAAATATGTTCAAGAGTTTTTTGAAGCAGTCACCCTCCCAAACAAAGTTGCTATCCTTAAAGTCAAGGCACATACTGGTGGACAAACCATGGAAGAAACCCGTTGGCTAATTATTCTGCCAGGAACACAGCTGAAACACAAATGGAGAAAATTATGACCTTAGTCACTGATTTTTCAAACGAAGAAGAAGACGCTCGTAAGAGATTGGAGGAAAGTAGAGAACGAATACAGAAGGCGAAATAACTAAACAGGAAACTGCAAGAATCTGCACCCGATAACTGGTATGAAATCATGGAAAGGGATGGAGCAAGGAAAGACCAAAATAGACTCTTGGGCAAGGAAAATGGAATATGTGTCCCACCCCAAACTGAGAAAACGATCATGCAAATAGCCTACGGTCCAGGTCATGTAGGCCTTAAAGCAATGGAGAGAAACATTAAGAAGGCTGGATGGTTTATTCAATACTCCATGAATGTATGTCAAGACTTTGTTGAGGGATAAAGATGTGTGCTAAAAATAACCCAAGAAAGCCAACTAGAGTGACACAGAAATTTGGTCAAGCCATTATTCCCTTTTCAAAGACTTGAGATTGACTGACTACATCTTATTACCTAAATCAAACCAATACCAATATGTTTTGGTGTGTGTGGACATGTTTTCAGGATGGGTGGAAGCATTGGCCTGTAACTAAAGCAAATGCCAAGACGACAGCAAAGAAGCTCCTTTCTGAAGTATGATGCTGTTTTGGAGTCCCTGTAACTATAAAGAGCAACCATGGAACACATTTCACTGCACAGATCATGCAAATTAAATGCAAAGACTTGGGAATTGAGCAGGCCTTTCATATCGCCTCTAATCCCCAGAGTTCAGGAAAATACACTGGGATTATTAAGAACAGGCTAGCTAAACGAATGCAAGAAAGAGAGGAAGAGTCAATGAAGAAACAGTGGCCAGAACCATTGCCTCTGGTTCTTTAAAGCATCAGGACTGCCCCTACATATAAGACAGAGAATTTAAGCCCTTATGAGATTTTGTTTAGGGGTCCATCTAAGACAGGATTGTATTTTCCATATCAGACTGCTGGAAAGTATAATGATCTTGCTGCTTATGTAATTGCCTTGCACAAGCAACTAAGTACAATGCACAAGCTTGTTTTTGATACTAATCCAGATCAAATAACTGGAACACATTACTTATAGCAAGGTGATTGGGTCCTAGTGAAAGTACACGTGAAAGTATCCTTGGGACCAAAGTTTGAGGGACCCTACCAAGTTCTCCTGACAACTGCCACAGCTGTAAAGTTGGAAGGAAAACAGATGTGGATGGATACATGCCAGCCATTGCAAGAAAGTACAGCCACCCTTAAAAGATGAGTAAATTGCTGTTATGCCTTTGCTTGATCCTATTACTCAAGGCTATAGAAGGAAACCACCTGTACAAATTGCACATTTTGGCGGGCATAAGGGGTAACTTGAGTAATTGCTAGATCTGTTCACACAAACCAAACAGTTCAAAAGGTATACACCTGATACCCATTCCCATTATTTAACCACCTGGAAAACTGTATATTTATGGGCCAGGCCAAAAATTGGCCTTGATGGGGCCCCAGATGTTAAACCAATTTTCCCTCACTCTGATTTACTGATTTTAAACAATATAAGGCTGCCCAAATACCAGTGTGTCTAGAAATGTCACAAATGTTTTACTATTTTGAACATACACCTTATGCTAAATATAACAAAAGACATTTGGGAATATCCCCTTGCTTGGCACAGACAAAATGTATACAATGTGGTATTAAAATAGAAATGATGTCATACCCAGATTACTTTTTGTATAGAGATGGTAAATACAATAACTCAGCAGAATGATTTCTAGCAGCCAAGGACTGCACAGGAAAACATATACCCAGAAAATATGGGGCCAAAATGATCCATGTATCTATAAATCCTATTGAGCCCTCATTGGGCTATAATCAAGCTGAAGTGGATAATTTCCCACTGGTTGATCAGAATCTGTATTCTCTAATCCATGCTGGAATGTGGAAATATCTAAGGATGGGAAACGTTTCTGCAGCCAGATGTTACAATTATCAGACCAGGGAGCATATACATTGTACTGGTTACAGACTTTCCACCTTATCTGTGGTCAAAAGGCTTATAAGTGGATACCTCCCCATAGTTATGGTACCTGCTATATTGGGACATTAGCGCCATCCCTCTTTTGGTTGAGAAAAATGACATCAGGGCATATAAGGTACTAATGAGTCATCTAGAGGACCACCATCAACCCATGACTGTATTAAAAGGTAGAGCTGTATTTAATACTGGAGATAAGGTATGGGCATGGTTTCCAGCAATACTAGGGAAAGGCATAAATATAGCAGACAAAATGGAAAAAGCTCTTTATAATTATAGTGCATTGGTTAACCAGATGTTCAATGAAACTGACGGTGCAATCAAGGTAATAGCTGCAGATATAAGATTACTACACTAGCGTACCATGCACATTAAATTGGTCTTGGACTACCTGTTAACCAAAGAGGGAGGCCTATGTGTGCTTGCAAATGATACTGCCTGCTGCACCTGGTTTGAAAGCCCTGAGACACAAGACAGAATAGAAGCCCATCTCATCTCACCACCCCTGAAAAGGATAGTAACTGGAATCCATTTGCCGGTTGGAACATCGGTGGGTGCATGGGCTCATAGATTCAACAAATGTTTTTTGTCCTTGAAGGGATTATTGTCATAGGATTGCTTGCTTATTTGTTTTTCAGGTGTGCTAAATGTGGAATACAAAAGATTACTACAATGACAGTTAGGACTAAGGAAGATGACCCCAAGGAAGAGATTGACTATCTGGTAACACCCTATCTAGCAGATACATATCATACCAAGATGAGTGATGCGAATGAGTAAAGTCTAGTATCCACATACACCCTAAGAAGAACTTTACTCCACTTAGCAGTGAAGTAGTACTGCGGAACCTTGGTGTTGTATTAGGTAGGGAAAAATAAGGTAGTGACCCCACCATAGGGGTCAAGAGGAGGAATTGAGTAAATATATTGGGGTCTGATAAATGTGTTCTCTATATACGCATATATATACTGTTACTTCTGCTTTTTTTACTGTTATTTTATTTTCAAGAGCTACTGTACACTTTTCTGTTAACTGTAGGAAACAAAGTTTGAGCCTACGGTGGCACTCACCGCCTGATGAAACAAACCACCTTCCTTCCTGTTTGATCAAAGAATAGACATTTGTGGTCAGATCCAGTTTGAACCAACAACTGTCATGGCAGACTGCTGCTAGTTCCCTTTTTCACATGTCACATGATGTTAACACCCATTTAAATATTAGCTTGCTATTCAGAAGATATGGACACTGATTGGATTGACTATACATTCACACCTAGATTACAACCTAGAACACGCCTATGCCTTATGCATATTCATCACTATAAATTAGTTAACCTAAAGCTTGTTAGAAGATGTACTTCTGCTTTTGCCCAGTTCACTTCAAACTGAGCTCCTGTAAAACTGTATCCTCTCACTGAGGTGAATAAATGCACATTTTCTTTCATCATTTTTGACTCACTATATCATCTTAAATGTCTTGTTTGAAGACTCCCTAACTGGAAGCAACAACTAATACAACCAACTGATAAAATACAACAAATTTTGCTATAACCCTCTTTGGCAATCCTTAATTGATCAAGCGATGAGTCATTGGATGTATTCAATATCTGATCATTATTCACCATTGAATTATCAGTTAACTTCACCGCAGAAACATTTGCTCTTAAATGGTTGGTCCAAAGAATTTCCAGACAAAGAGCTAGCAGACAAACCATTTGAAGGATTTCCAAAAAAATGTAATCTAATAATAAGCAAAAACTGGAGGGAGATTTTTGCCATGTTTAATTGATAAACAGACCTCTCAGCTTCAACTTGTTCATGGTGTGGCACAATACGCCCCACACTACTACACAGAATGTGGAGCTGTTTCAAGATATTCACCTTTTGGGACCAAATCCTAATTTATATTCATATTAAATCAAGGATTCATATTGACAAGGATCCTATGATATGTCTTTTTGGATATCTCAACCCTACCACCTCATCTGGATTATTAGGACCAACGATACCACCTTGGATATCAATATCAGCCATTCAGCCATTCTGAAATCCTGAATATTACCAATTGCTCCCAAAGCAACTATGGTGAAGAAGGAACTGAAATCATTGCTGTATATAGAAAAATTAGACAAAATAACTCAAGTCTTTAACCCTAATAAACTATTTTTTAATAGATGTCAACATTTTATAGAACACTCATTCTCAAACTTTGAAATTTCCCAGCTGATGTCACATCTTCTGTATACTGAATGGTACACTAAAGCTAATTTGTCTAACTCCCTAGGCAGACTAAAAATTCTATAAACTCGCTTCTAGTGCCTTATAGTCTATCCTTACTTGTGAAAGGTGAAATTTTCAACAACACCCTAATACTTTAATCCACTGAAATATTAGTCATAACAAAGTTCCTATCTTACAAAAATTGATAATGGTTTTTCCCTTCTTTTTATTTTATTTTATTTCATTTCTTCTGGACATCATTATTAGGTATTTCCTTATGGATTAAAAGTTGTACTTGCTAAGTAATCATTCATGCTTCCACTATAGGTGAAACATTTCGATCTTAATCATGTATTTGAAATAATATTCTTTTATAACAGAATGGGCTAATTTAATTTAATGGTGGTTAGCCAATTGAAGAATTGTGCGATCACCACAGTTAATCAAAATATTAGCAGTGAGATAAACATAAATTTGTAAATGTACAGTACTTATGTAGGTAGTTCTACCTTCTTTTTTCTTATTTTATTTCTTGTGTGAATCTCTAACCTGTAAATCTCAATAAAAATATATTTTTTAAAAATGTGTTCTTTGAATAGATGTAGAGATAAGACTCTCTCTAATCTCTGTGTATTATCTAAGGCCAATCACTTCACTGTCTAGATTTGAAAATTGCAGCTTGCAACAACCTCAGGAGAGAATCTGTGCATGCAGAAAACACTGAAGAATTAATTTTTACATTATTTTTTAATATTTTAATGTAGAAGCCTATAAGGAATTAATATGATAAAACCGTAAGGTCATTACATAATACACATTGGAAACATTTATAATTTTGTCTTTTTTGGTGTCTTTCTTTGACTCTACAAATATACAAATTTAAAGCTAAATTCCAGGCAAACAGGTTTAGTTTTTTTTTTTTTGCTGCAGTTACAGTATGTAACACTATCAGGTCTTGTACCTCCCTAAGCTTGTGATTGGGCAGTAAAAAATAAGCAGCACACTGATGAGTTAATCTGTCACTCCGCTCTTTCCTCCTATCAACTTTTTCCTTACTAACAAATATGAACTGCGACACAGCTGACTGGCACCTTGAGTTGCTTCTCTTTTTCCCCGTGCAAACTCTGGTGTAATGCTTGCTTAAAAAAATAAATGTAAGGATGCAATAATAAATATACTGCTGAAAATGTTTGTGTCTTTTTTTATCTGCCTGGAATTCAGCTGCAGGCTGGTCCTAAATATTCCCATGATTAATAAACAGGACAAAATATCAGCAGAGAACAGTATTAGTTACAGCCAATACCAATATACATGCCAAATTAGTACCCTATGAGCACAGATATAGAAAGGCAAGCCTGCCACTACTCTCACAGGGGAACAATGAGCTATTGGCTGAATGTTTTCTTTTACTGTCACATTCCCCATGATATAGCTCCCTTTAGTGTTGCGGAAACCCCCCTTATCAAGCTACTTTTCCACAAACATATTTAGCCCCTTCCTAGGTAGGTGCTAGAGAGTGAATATAGTTTTTGGTTCTGTCTGCCTATCAAAGAAACAGCAGGTAAATTCTATATTGCACTCTGCTTAACAGGGAGAAGAATCAGTGAGTTAGGTCTGCTCAATGTGCCCAGTGTGTGATTCATATGGTCTGAGGGAGTGTCCCCACTGTGCCCAATGAGGAGGTACATTGGACAGTGGAGAAAACCTGGCCAATGAGGACACAGGCTTTGATACAGCCCCAGGGATTGGCACAGATAGCTGCCTTGGTGCATTGTGGGGTGTGGTATAAAAAGCCAGGGGGCACGTGTGCACTGGGTCTTTGGTGAGAAGCAGAGTCCCAGAAGGAGGGTGGCGGCTGCCTCCTCTTCTGAAGCAGTTGGTGTGTGGCCACAGGCGGTCAGTCTGGTGAGCCAGAGGTGTGGAGCTGAGCCCAGAGGTCCAGGAGAGCTGACTGGAGTAGTTGAGGCACTGCGAGAATCTGCAAAGCAGTATCGTGAGTACAGAGGATCTTGCCTAAGGGTCTGGCCAGGAAGGGCTCCACTCCAGAGTAGTGTAGTCAGTGGACAGGTGTCAGCTGGAGGAAAGGGAGTACTAGGTGAGTGCCCTGAAGAGAAATACTATAAGGAACATTTACCTCAGATTCATCCAGCTGCAGGGTGAAGAGGTGGCCTTGCCGCATCCTCAAATTAGAAGTCCTCAGAATTGTGAATAGTTCAAGTGTTGGATTATCCCACTCATCCCTTCTCCCATCCCAATATAAAACAAAAACATCAACCCCTAGGTTGATCATTGACTGAGACAAAAACGTAAAGTGCTAAGATTTCTGCTTGCAGTTGCTACGGGTAACCCAGGGGAATCCAAAAGTGTTAAAAAATCAGTAGGGGGCAGTGCTACACATGAAATAGATCAAATAGGTTTAGCCTTTAGGTGGATGGAGCGGGAAGCTCAAAAGAAGAAATCTTACAGAAAGTATTCCAAGCCAGAAAGTGACTTCTGAGATCAGTCCAATTTTATATATCAGGTTTGGATAGACTACATCAATAAAAATATTAAAACACTTTGTATTTTGGAACAATGCAAGGATATGCATTCTTATTGTATTCTGTTTATCTAACAAAGTTATTTTCAGTGATTCAAAAGAATTTGAATACAAACTTTTTGGGTTAATGTTCCTATACATATACAATCACTGCAAAAATGAATGGCATTAGCAAGCTTCTTGTTTCATTTAGCATCATGGCTTCAAGGAAAATAAAGAGCCGGTATACTAATGTTGTTTAAATAAAATTGTTGCTTGTGTCAGCAATTGCTCAATAATGCAGATGTATCTTACCTGGTCCAATGCAAAATGATGCGATTACCCCAAGAATGCACACTATGCTGATGTATGGTACCCATGGTGCACGGTCCTGTAAATAAAATATCAGAGGGTTTATTGTATTTACATTTAGAGAAAGCATGAAGGCTAATTATTGAGATTACCAAAGCACTGAAAGTGGACCTGAACACAAAAAGTGAAGATTGGCTATGTTATAGGGAACATGAAATGTTAACTGTGCCTAAGCAGTACAATAAAAAAATCTGTTTTACCTTGATTTTCTCTTGGAAAATAGCAGTGCACTTCCTTGAAGGTTATTATGCCTAAGCACTCCTGTGCTTACAGCTTTATAACTGTATATCTGCATTGTGTGATCTAAAGCACTGGTGCCTACAACTGCTCACTGGGATTGGTGAGATTTTGTGATGCCACTATTGTGAGGCTCAGTGTTCTCCTTACTGGAGGCTCTGACATGAGGAAGCAAAGCCCTGCCTCTACCAAGATGGCTGCATCCACACAGCTTTACGAAGCATGGTAAGTCAGTAATGTGGACTGGTTAGTTGCAGGAAGATCAGAGGGAAAACTGGTGATTAGTCCTTTGCCCCCTGCTTGCTTTTTTTTGTCAGTTCCTTTGTATGAAACCCAAAACTTTGTTATGTTTTGGATAGTAGGGTTAAAACCCTTCCTCTTTTTTGTCTTGTTGGAAAGATTTTCCTCCACTTCTGATCCTCAAAATGCAACAGGAAGTGAGCAGAAATGTCCCCAAAGTTAAAGGAATTCCCATCTAAAGCCCCGTACACACGAGTAGAAATTTGGCCGGGAAATTTCGTCCGACGACCGATCTGCCGATTTTCGGCTTGTTAGTATGGTGCTTTCGACAAATGACTCCGACTTTTCGGCTGAAAAAATCCTGGTGTGCAGGCTATATCATTTTTGTTGACCATTAAAACACGTCCAATTTTCATCTCATTAGTACAGATTTTGATGGGAAAAAAAATCTTATGAGCAAGACTAGGCATGCTCAGAGATGAAAGAACACAAAGTAAGCAATCCAACGCATGACATCACTTCTGAAGTAGAATTCTGTCGTGCGGGAAAATTTGTGTGCAGTCTAGAGCACATTCCAACCAACAGACACCACTGAACAAAAGACGGACGACCGGTCGGCGGAAATTCGTTGTGTGTGTATGAGGCTTTAGACAGCTGTTACCAGAACATTTGTCTGTGTTTTAAGATTTCCCCTCACCTCTTGCTCACTTATATTTAACCTTTGATCTCCCAGACCTGTATACCCCTAATGGACTGAAGAAAGTAACATTTCAGCTGCAAACTTATGATTTGGAATCTGTAGTGCCATTGTGAAACTACAGAGTATGACCAAACATATGTAGACATGCCTCCCAAATTACTTGATTCTCCCCTCAACACATTAGTGTTGATAGGGGAATCCCTCCCACATAGCTATTGTGTTAAAAGGGCCATAGCCACTGGCAATATTCGCATGCCAAAAATCCGACATTATGGTTGTACCCAAGTCGATCCATGGATCAACTTGGGTTCATTCAGCCTGCCCATAGATGGTTAGAATCTCATCAGTTCCCTACTGAACTGGCCAAGATTCAAGCCATCTATGGCCAGCTTAAGTTCATATGTTTACACTGAAGGATAGACAACTTTGAAGAAGGCCCCTTCGACTGGTTAGGTGTTGAGAAATGTAAGCATCCTACAAAGAGCCCTTAACGCAACCCTACTGGACACCTATGAAATGTATTAAAAAGCTAATTATGATCCAGGTCTACTTGCCCAAAATCTTTGCATGACCTCACAAGTGCTCTTTTGGCTATATGGGCACAAGTTTCCACAGACACACACCAAACTCTTGTGGAGGCTGTTATAACTATAAAGGAACTTCATAAAATGCGCATAGTTTTGGAATGAAACATCCAACAAAGCTATATAGGCGTGAAAGAAATTGCACATGTATTATATGAATTTATTAATGAACTGATTAGGTAATATTCACGCACATATACATATATATTTATTCTATTGCACTGCACTTACACATTGAGTTTGTTTTTTGTTTTTTTTTTAATTTATATATATTTTTGGAATTTTCTTTTTTCTGCACTAATGTTTCCTGCAGAAAGTTTATTTTTGCACAGATTATGGATATGAGTTTTTGAAGAGATTTATGATGTATTGTGATGCACTAGCACTTTAAATGAAAAGATAATATTATTCACTCACTAAGGGGTGGGGTAAACTTTGCGCTGATATATTCTTACTAAAATTTTCCATACAAAGTATTGTGCTCTCCAAAGAGATATTTCATGAACCTCTAGGAGCTACCAAATCATGCACAGGATAACAGGGTAGGGATCCAGGACAAATGATACTCTGGGCTGTAAGCTAAAAGCAATATATATATTATAAATTTGTTGAAAAGGACGAGAAAGGGCCACCTGGGGCGTTTTCTTTGATACTATATTCTTTAAATGTAGAACCCTCCTAGTATAGGTGCTAGGATGTTAATAGTTAGGTTAGTGTAATTTGCTCCTCCACCTTTACCCTCCTAGCGGTATTCCCGAGCGTGACTCGGGGTTAGATTTTAGAGCCAAAAACGGTAACCCCGAGCCACACTTGGGATACCGCTAGGAAGATCGCTGGATCCTGGAAGAGGTTTTACTTACCTTTTCTCCGGGATCCAGCGAAGAATGCGGGCGGTATGCGGCGGCGGAGCTTCCTCCCGATCGTCTGCGAGCCCCGGCTTCCGTCTCCGGCGATGTGACGTCCGCCGGGGGGTGGAACCGGCGGCAAATTCAAATGTAAAACACACCGATACCATTCAAAATAAAATAAAATCACATTACATTGCCCCCCAGTGCCCTTTCCTGCAGTTTTACTGTACTTTTTATATATATATATATATATATATATATATATATATATATATACACATACATACATATACATACACACACACACATACACATATATATATATACACACACACACATATACATATATACGTAATTCTTGTGAATGAGCAGCCCAAACCAACTGTATACATTATATATATATATATATATATATACATATATATATATATATATATATATATACATATATATATATATATATATATATATATATATATATATATATATATATATATATATATATATAATGTATACAGTTGGTTTGGGCTGCTCATTCACAAGAATTACATGCAAAATAATGGTACCGCTTTCAGCACCTAAAATCCAAAAGAATCATACCGCCAGGGAGGTTAATGGGGAGTTACTAGTCAGGGGTACTGTTAAAGTGATTGTAAAGTCTTGTTTTTTTTTTTTTTTTTCTTAAAAAATAAGATAAAAGTTAAGTAAAAAATAACAAACATGTTATGCTTACCTGCTCTGTGAAGTGGATTTGCACAGAGCAGCCCAGATCCTCCTCTTCTCGGGTCCCTCTTCGGTGCTCCTGGCCCCTCCCTTTTGGTCCCTCTTCGGTGCTCCTGGCCCATCCCTCCAGTTGAGTGTCCCCACAGCAAGCAGCTATGTCCCCTTTCTCTCCTGATTGGCTGTCTGACTTTGATTGACAGAAGCGGGAGTCAATTAGGAGGGAAGTCCCGGGCAGCCAAGACACTCCTACAACATGGTTGGATCTACATGGGACTTTATTAAGATAAAAAACCTTCTGACTTTACAACCACTTTAAGTTTGCCTAGGCTCCTCTTGCCTACTGGAAACTAGTAGAGCTTTTCAGAACAAAGGTGCTAGGCAAATGGGCAGCATGAATATGTATGCAGCTCTGGCCAATTCTGGTGAGGGTGCCCCTGAGCGTGCTGGGACTGGCATATACACTATATTGTGAAAAGTATTGGGACACCTGCCTTTACACGCACATGAACTTTAATGGCATCCTAGTCTTAGTCCGTAGGGTTCCATATTGAGTTGGCCCACCCAGCAAGGTCCATAAAGACATGAATGAGTTTGGGGTGAAGGAACTTGACTGGTCTGCACATTGTCCTGACCTCAACCCGATAGAACACCTTTGGGATGAATTAGAGCAGAGACTGCGAGCCAGGCCTTCTCATCCAACATCAGTGCCTGACCTCATAAATTACACTTCTGGAAGAATGGTCAAACATTCCCATAGACACACTCCTAAACCTTGTGGGCAGCCTTCCCAGAAGAATTGAAGCTGTCATAGCTGCAAAGGGTGGGTTAACTCAATATGGAACCTTACAGACTAAGACTGGGATGCCATCAAAGTTCATGTGTGTGTAAATGTAGGTGTCCCATTACTTTTGACAATATAGTGTATATTCTGGGAACACATGGGCTCTGGGTCGTTTCCATAGTGGATTGCACCAGCCAGGGTCGAGGCAGGCTTGCCTCCCTTGGCACTTGCTGCCATGCAGCCTCAGCTGAGCAACCTGAGGGCCTGAAACTGGAATGGAAGAGTGACCCTCTTCTGAAGGGGAAGTTCACTGAGGATCTGTCTGGTATCACAGAGAGGCTGCCGGTTACTCTGCAAAGGCCGGAAAGTACAGACATCTGTTGGATCTCAGGGACTAGCGTTGTTAACTCCCCTCTGCTGTTCTCTTGCCAGCTAAGGGAACCGCTGAAGAGCTCTTTCTACCTGCCACTTACTGCAAGGGACTTTGCTCAAGCTTCTTTACTTCTACACTGCTAAATCAGGAGAAGTGTGCCATCTGCTCCCAGCAAGGGACTTCACCTAATCCTCTGTCTTAGAACAGCTTGAGTCCTCAAGTTGTGAATAGTTTTATTTTGGAGTATCCTACTGCAAACCCCTTACCCTATCCAAGTTCCTCTAAAATAAAACTAAAGAGCACCCCTAGACTGTCCTTTGACTCCACCGAGCTGAAGTGTGTGTGCACCTGGCTGCGGAAATGCCTTGTGCCTGGCTGTCAGTACAGAAGTGTGGAATACCTAGGCAATACTTTAGCAGTTCCTACAAGGGTAATGCTACAAAAATTAATAGATTCACATGTAATACCAAGCTTCACCTGAAAAGTCAGTGATATAGTCAATATGCCAAAGAACAGCGTCATCAACCCAAATCCACCAATCAGAAGCACTCTTCTTCCCAGTTTTTCAATAGTTATGCCCTGTAAATAAAAGACACATAGCTGTTTTTAATCTTAATATCTCTTGCAAAAAATCACAACAATGAGAAAAATATACATTTTTGCTCCATTAAATTCAAAGGTTTTTACAACACTTTATCCTGGATAAATCAAAGATAAATCTATGGTAAAGAAATTATGTCTCAAAGTGGCCTTACCTAGGACACCTTGTACATGGTACGCTGCTTGACAAAAGGCTATCTACAGTGCAGATAAGGCAGAAAAAAATCCTGCATCTGCTCATTTGATAACAGTCCTTGCAATCATGAGACTTAAAACAGAGTTCCAGACGTTTCTGTGTTTATTAAACGTCAGCAGCTACTTGTCTCACGATCCAGTGATGTGGCCGCCTAAAGCCTCAGTTCTCTCCCTCTCCTCTCCCCGGTGACAGCATTACTAATGTGGGCACCCGGCTTTGACAGCTCGCAGCTTCACAGCTAGGGGCGCACTGTGCATGCGTGAGTCACGCTGTGCGTCCTGAATGGTCGGGCAATCTTCTGGGACCTGTGACATGTCCCAGAAGATAGGGAGGGGGAGAGGAAAACTTTGGCTTGAGCCACCTAGGCGGCCCGAGAGGAAGTGAGAGCTGGGTACCTGTCAAAACTAGGTAGCCGCTCCTAACCAAAAAAAATGACATGCCAAATGTGGCATGTCAGGGGATCAGGAGTCCTTAAAGCAGAACTTCCACTTTTGGGTGGAACTCCACTTTAAGCTGGCCATACATGGATCAAACTTTGGCCAGTTCAGCAGGGACTGGATGAATTTCGATCCATGTATTGCACTTGAACACAGGTACCAAACCAGGTAGCAAAGGTAAACTTTATATATTGTTGCCCAATATGGTTAGTAACTAGGCAAGCATAAAATGGATTAACAATGGTAATAGCACAATTTAGCATACAAAGTGGTTAACAGTAGGGACTAGGCATAAGATGAAATTTGGCATCCAGGTCAGCATAAACAGCAGCAAGACCACCTCCCGTACAGCAGTGAGCATTAGTAAAGTTTAAACTACCGAGTGCTGGAACTATGTTGCCAGAGCGCATTTAGGGTGGCCCGGCTAGTCCTAGACCAACTGGATACTGTATGCACTGTCCAAAAGAAAAGGAGGATGGTGGGAAAACAAAGGGGACTTATAGCATAACTATTATGGGAGGGGCAGTCCTTTGAAGCATTCTTCTGCTGGCTAACGTTGGAGCCCTTTAAGAGCATTGGTGCACCTAATGACAGTCCCAGTTACCCTGCATGCAGTACAGGCACAGTAAAGTCTTGGTACAGAGGCAAAGTAGATGTGGTTCAGATACGGTAAAGGTTCAGTATAAGGCATTATAGGGTGGGTATACAGTAGGTGTAGTCTACATTTGGAAAAAGTGTGATAGAGAGTGCAGTGTAGGCATGGCATGGAATGGGTACACTTGGTATCCTGCCTCTAGTGGCTTAGTCCCTGCCAGCTCTATTAGCAGTAGGCAAATAGTCCTCTCACCAGTCCCCGTGATGCTGCAGTGACCTCTTGCTGTAGAGGGGGGGGGGGGGGCTCAGTCTCTTTCCAAAAGCCTCCAGTGATCAGTGTTTGAAAGCAGTGAGAGTGGACACTGCAGTCTCCACGAGGCAGTGGTGCAGGTGCTATGATGTGGGTGGTGCTGCATTACCCCTGAGTGTCCTTACTCCCAGTCTTGTGCTCAGATCTCCGCTAGTATAATCTCCCACTGGCAGGCTAAAAGCCAAACAGAGGTGCTTTCTCTCTAACTTTCCCAGTGTCAGGAGAAAGAATGTTCCTGGTAATTAAATAAAAATCATCTCTACTGTCTTCCTACTACACAGTCCCTTTTCTGTAGTGTAAGGAGCCTATTCGTCCCGTTATATGGTTGCCATCACAAACTACAGTTCCCAGGATTCTCAGGGCTCTGCATAGAAGTCTATGAGCTTGTTTGTTGTTTGGCTTTAGCTCTCTCCCTGCTGGCCAGAGGGAAATTTTGCAGCATAACATCAGTATCTCAGTAGAGGGAGAGAAGAATAAAAGCAATGTCTCCAAATTGTTGTAGCCCAGCTCGTGGCAATCATATAAAAACTGTAACATACAATTTTCAGTCAGCCATACAACCCATACCATGATGTCAGTTAATCCACTCACATCTCATTAAATTAAGATGTAATTATGGGGATTCTTCATGAACAATGCAATCTAAGCATAAAAAACAGAGGAATAAACCACGCAAAAAACAAAGAATTTGTAGAAAACTGCTGAAGCATGAATTCATTCAGTGACAGTTGACTACATTTCCTATAAGCAAGCAGAAGATGAAAATCTTGCTAGACATTGATCAGAAAAAAAGATAAACTAAGAGGAAAGAAAGCAGGTATTATAAATTGGCATAATGTTAAAATATTGATATAAAATTGGCTTAATTATTAAAGTACCTGGATTTTTAATATGCTTTAAAAAATAAGATCTAGAATGCTTAATTGATTTTTATATAATGTACAGTATCCTGTAAAGTAAATTGATCTGTAAATGTCACATATGGATATCTCCCAAAATTCACTTTAGTTCCAGAGAATTTTTTTCTTTTTCTGCAATGTCTGTTTCACACGAGTTTGTAGTCTACACTAATGCATTACACATCTTTATTTTTTCTTTTTTGGTGGGGTGGGGGCAGAGAGGGCTTTTATTTGGCTGCAAATCAAGATACATAT
The DNA here is from genome assembly GCF_965119305.1 of Pelophylax lessonae. Classification (NCBI taxonomy): domain Eukaryota; kingdom Metazoa; phylum Chordata; class Amphibia; order Anura; family Ranidae; genus Pelophylax; species Pelophylax lessonae. Next base: position 791,110,069 of record NC_138768.1, on the reverse strand, counting down.
ATTTATTTCTTACTTGATATTTTGGGGAATAATTAGAAAAATATTAGAAAAAAATACATTTTCTTGTAATTTCTCATGATGCAGCTTTTATGTAATTTGCACACCCGGATACCTTTACCACAAGTTAAGGTAGGATTAGGTTTGGTTGTCAAGGGCGAAATTTAGCACAATGGTGAATTTGACAAAGAAAATCTGAAAAACATGTTGTTCAACTTAACTGCTTTAAGACCGACCGCCGCACATTTACTGCCACAGGCAGCCTCTCCTGCGCGTACCTACATAGCCCTACGTCGGTCGCGCGTCTGGTGCTGGGGACGAGCCCGCACCGGCGGTGGCACGCTTCCACCCCCACTAGGAAGCCGATGCACGGGGCCGGGTGCCGCGATTGCCGCCGCCCCCCCCGGGGTTGCTCCCTGCTGAGAGAGAAGAACAGTCAGCTGTTGTAAACACAGCTGACCATTCTTCTCTCTGAAACTATCACAGAGCACCTGTGATCCTTCTATATAGGATCACAAGTCTCTATGATCATTTCACAAGCCCCACCCCCATACAGTTAGTATACACTCCCCTAGGCTCACACTTAACCCTTTGATCACCCCCAGCTTACCCCTTCCCTGCCAATGTCATTATTACAGTAACAGTGCATATTTATAGAACTGATTACTGTAGTAATGTCACTGGTCCCCCCAAAAATGTCAGTTAGTGATTCGATCTGTCCGCCGCAATGTCGCAGTCCCGCTAAAAATGGCAGATCGCCGCCATTACAAGTAAAAAAAAAATACATAAATAAAAATTACATAGATCTTTCCCCTAGTTTGTAGACGCGATAACTTTTGCGCAAACCAAAATCAAAAAACGCTTTTACCAAAAATATGTAGCAAAATACAAATTGGCCCAAAAGGATGAAAAAATTAGATTTTTAACTTTTTTTGAGTGTGGGGGAAGGTTATATAGCAGAATGTGAAAGATATTGTTTTTTTTTTTTTCAGAAATGTTGCTCTTTTTTTGTTTATAGCACAAAAAATAAAAATCGCACAGGTGATCAAATACCACCAAAAGAAAGTTCTATTTGTGGGGAAAAAAGGCCATCAATTTTATTTAGGTACAGCATCGCACGACCGTGCAATTGTCCAATAAAATAACGCAGTGCAGAATCGCAAAAAAATGGACTGGTCATTAAAACCTTCTGGTCCAGAGGTGGTTAAATGAGCACCTAATGCCTTCACCGTGAATGCAACTGTCATCTAGATCACCCAATGTCATTGTTAGGAGCTGGAGATTTATTTTGGGAGGGAATATTTTAAGTTATTTTTAAAATATATATGAGGTACAGTTGGGAGGTATGAGTATAATATATGTAGATCTGCATAACTTATGAAATCATACTGTATATAATGCTGAGCTGACTAAAGATTCAGACCTAAATATGGAACACTTTATATATTGTATAAACCACATGGGAGCAGTTTCAAGAGCTAGTTTACTAGACTGCACAGACCATCCAAAACACAACAGGGCCAAAAGGGGGTGGAGGCTCAAAGCTGACTACCAAAAAGAATACAAGGTGGCTAAAAAATGTTTTGAGATTAGTTTTGTAACAAGCCAACAAATGGCAGCACAAGGCTGCACTCACAGTCACAGAGACCACTGACCTTCATATGTCATTGTGCCAAAACACATCGTCTTGTGTACATCAGAAGCTGTGCAACTGGTGCTATTCTGACCACGTGCATTACCACGTCTGCTATTTCATCATGGACAGCAATGATGTCCATGATGACAACAACAATGCTGCAATGATTCGTTCAAGTTGTGTTTTAAATGGCAGGCATGCTTCAAGAGCAGAAGAACATCACTGGAAGACAATGAGAGATCAGGAAGACCTTCAATGAGCTCAACCCCAGAAAATGTCAAAACCATTTAGCAACTCGTGCATGATCTTCGTCAGAGAACAATTGCGAGTGCGTCTCTGTGGCAGATTTGCCCAGTTTCATGCAGAATTTCACGTTTGGTTTTTGTTCTAACTTGCTGTCCACGATGAAATAGCAGACGTGGTAACACCTGTGGTCAGAATAGCACCAGTTGCACAGCTCCCGATGTACACAGAACGATATATTTTGGCACACTGACTTATGAAGGTCGCTGCTCCCTGTGACTGTGATATGGGGCCAATTTTAAAAGCAGTGGTTTGGCCTAGCTTGCTTTACAAATGTGCTTTCCATTTCAATACTGAAACAAGCCCCATTCCTTCTAATGAATGAGGGGGACAAAAGTGCCGAAGGAGGAAACCTGTCAAATGACTTTGACAGGTTAAATGAAAAGGCTCTCCTCCTATTATGGGGTGTTATGCAAAGAACTCTCATAAAAACATAACTGGCACTGCACTGTGCTTTTTTCGAAAATGCAAGCTCATTATGACATAATCACTATCCTGTTTTTTGGAAAGTGGTATCCACTCTCTGCTGCAAATAGGACCCTTAGGCTACCTTCACATGCTTGGAGGATGCAATTTGTGGTAACCTGCACCAAAGAGGCTGCTAGTGCGATTTTTTATTTTTATTTTTTTTATTGGGCCATAAACCATATACATGTCAACAAGTCCTAAAATCTTTTTTATAAAACTCACTGAGAAGTCTAGGTGTATTAACATTTTTGTACATGGGACATACCTTTTCTCAAAATAGAAGCTTACATTATTATAATTCTCATCATGAACTATTTACATTTTTACTGGCTTGTCTGTTGAAAGTTCTATAGATTATGTCCCCCAAGGGTTTAAAACTTGACAGTTGAAAGACTCATCCAGGTGTTAGGGAATGAAACTGCTTAAATTTTAAAAAGAATTGCATTCTAATCATATCCAGTTGCTGTGCAGGCTGAATGAAAATTCACATCTGCACAAATGTTTCAAAATTAGAATGGATGTCAGTCATTCATAATCAGCCATGGCACGATAAATACACACCATTAATTACTATGGAAAACATTTTTTTAATTCTAAAAATTCTGACTTATGAATGATGGTCAATGTCATATTAATTTCCCTAAAGTTGTGCCCATCTTCTTCATAATCTCATCTTTAGTGATTCTGGTAATATACTGTACATAAAGGATATCTCTAGGGAACTCGAACAGTGAGTATTGGTTTGCTACAGCCTCCCCAGGACTCCTTCTCCATCTTTTACCCTATTGCCCCTTGCTGGCTGGACCCATGTGTATTTAAGAAGTGCCTGCCCTCTGCCAGCCCACCTGCCAGGGATTGGTTGGGGCCCTCCTCAATACTGCAAGCAGCCCCTCCTCTTCTCCCTCCCCCACTTCTGGAAGCGTCTCCAAGGTTCCAGGGAGCGGGAGGAGTTACCAGAGGTGCTGCTTGATGAGTCATCCAGCCTCCCTTCAAAGGGAGCTACTGAAAAGCCCCCTGCCCGCAGACCCCCCACAATCACTGCCGGGCGTTGTGGGGGAGGCCCTGGTTCCCATCAAACATAGGGACAAGGTGCTTGGGGGGGGGTAGAACCCCCCTGCCCCAAAGCACCCCCTCATGTTGAGGGCATGTGGCCTGGTATGGTTCAGGAGGGGGCGCTCGCTCATCCTCCCCCACTTTCCTGGCCTGCTCGGATAAAGGTCTGGTGTGTCATGCTGTGTTTTTTTAAATTTTATTTCTACTGTTTATTTCTTTTAATTTTTTTTAATTTATTTTTCATTCCTAGCATTCTTTCTTTTTACATTCAGCTTTCAGTAGGGGAACCAGTTGACAGATGATGAGTCATCACTTGTTAAGGACGCAGCGGCTGGCTTCCCAGACCATTTCTTAATAACCAGCTATTCTTCACACAGAATTCGAATTGGTCAATTTTCTGAAAATATGTATTTAACTAGAAAATAAAAAAGACATACGAAACTAAATAATTTTTTTCCGTTCTGCACATTTCTAGACTTTGTGGAGCACAAACAAAACAATTACATTGGTCAAAGCCAAAGTCGTAACAAAATTTCACTCATCCAAATCCGCAACAAAATCGCATCAAAGTCCCATTAAGACACAGGGTAAAGCCACAATGGAAATCACACTATTTTAAAATGTTGCACAAGTGTGAATGGACTCTCAATCACATTGCGGCAAAAGACTGATTAGGAAGCACATTTAAATTTGCTGGTTTTGTAAAAAACGTATTAACTGGATTACTACAGCTGCTCTCTACCTTTGTTTCCTCTTTTGCATTGCACTACAATGATTCTGCCAAAGTACTTATCCACTGTTGAGGTTAGATACCAGACACAGAGATTGCACTGCTAGAAATGAGTCAGCCAACTCATGGGATTGCATTGTTAAGCCCTGTACACACGCACAGATTGTTGGCCGTAAATTGTTGGCCAACGTCCGATCGGCCGATTGTAGGCTTGTTAGTATGATGCTTCCGACAACCAACTGCGACTTTTCGGCTGAAAAAAATCTGGTGTGCATGCTATAAAATTTTTGTTGGCCAACAGCAGAACGGCCCATTGTTCCTCAGTCAGTACAGATTTCGGCAGACAAAAAATCAGATGAGCAAAACTGGGCATGCTCAGAGAAGAAAAAACACACGGAAAGTCAACCATCACATGACATCACTTCTGAAGTTGGTTTTTGTTGGCCAACAAAAGTCCAGTGCAAGTCTAGAGCACATTTCAACCAACAAACAACACTGGACAAAAGACGGCCGATCGATCGGCCAACAATCTGTGCGTGTGTACAGGGCTTTACTTTGCAGCCCTACAAAGCAGAAAGCAGAATCTGTGTATGTAATGATCAAATACATCTCCCCCATGTACATACTGCATGTACTGTAATTGAAAACTATACATAATACAAGGTAAGATATGTTTATTCACGTCAGTCTAAATTAAAACAAAAAATGAAGAAACTTTTTTTTTAACAGTTTTCTACATGTCCAATACACCTAAAGCCTATCAATGTATTTTCTAAAATGTAGCCATCAGTATTTTTCATTTGAATACATTTTGAAAAGGCCATCCATAAAGTTGGCATTATTACAGTAAAGAACCATATCCTTTAATCCTTTCTCTGACTTAATGTTTAGAACATTTTAAGCTTAGCTTACGCAATGGAAGTGGCAGGAACGACACTTGAAAGCCATTAACTATAAGGAAGAATGTTCCAATGGAATCTTTTGACACATGTTTCTTTCAGGCAGATGATATTTTGTGTAATTCCCTTCCACAGCTCAGACAGTCCAAATGATATGTTAATTTTCGATGTCACAGAATGCCAAGAAACTTTGAAATGTCTAGGTGGTGACATGTGATGGATTTAATAATGTAAGGTAGGGGATTGCTTTACACAGGTGGTTTGATGTACTAAAAATGGTTACAGGAAGCCTGTAATGAGGAAAATGTTTTCTTCTGAAAAGCTTGTGTTTTAGCTGTCTCTAACTTGAATTTATTTGTCATTAATTACAAGTGAACAGCAGGGGAAATCAGAACACCTGGTCATAACAGCCTGTCAAACAGCATTTTCAATAGTCAGCAACAGTAAATTGCTCTCAGCACAGGTTTTTTTTTTATAAAATCCTAACTAACAATTATTTGCATCATTGCCCTGGGAATTATTCTGGTATTTGAACAGATGCAGATATATGTAATTGTATATGTTGGGGCCTCATTCCAGGTAGTTGCTAAATTTACCCATGCCGTGATGTCCCCTCCTGTAATTAATGGGTTAAATGTTTGTTTGGCCAGTGGAGAAAAAGAAAAAAGTACAAATACTTACCTTATTCCTCATTCCCGCAGGCTTCCTTCTCGCTGTGCCACCATTCACCTGAAGCCTCTTTACTTCACATTCTGGCTGGTCACATCTTTCTGATTTCATCATGTACAACTGCAGGACCAACAGTCCAACATTGTACGTGTAGGGCTCACACCCGAAAAATCCCATCGAATGGTCCCAAAAATATCTCCCGAGCTAATGTATCTGCTGCCTGCCACTCAGTCACTACTTTTCAATTCATTATTGAATACACTTGCCAGATGTTCTAGGTAAGGGGTCAGAAACCTGTGGCATGTGTGGCATATAAGTGGAATTGTCAGTAATTAGCACCCTCATAGACAGTATAAGGCAGGTAGAGGACAGAAATCAACCACCTCAGGACAGTTATCAGCAGGCTATATGGAACTCACCCTCCTTCCTCTCCCAGCGGTCCACAGTGAAGATGAAGCCTCTGATTGCCCTCTCCAGGGCCCAGCACACCTCACCCAGATTCTCCATGATGAGGAGCCCTATGCTTGTCTTGGTGCCCTGGCTCTTCTCCTTTAGATCCTCCACTGAGGTCACAGAAGCTGCCATGAATTCCTAACACCGCTGAGCCACCTGGTCCTCCTATGACACCAAGGTTGCCATCTCTGCCCGCTATAGCTGAGAGAATCCCACCGCCAGTCTAGCCACCACCGCTGCCATCAGCAGGACCGAGGAGCTGGCTCTGCACCCCATGAACATATCCTACATAACAGCCCACATATGTACTCACTGATGCAATTATCCTCCTCACGGGAAATGCAGACAAGCCCCTGTAAACTGCGTGGGTGGGGTCCTGATTCCATCGCAATTTGACTGCACTGGCTCTCTGTAATTTGCGAAGGCTCGTACAGCACAATTTAGGCGGGTGACCCACCACGCAGCTCGCAACCCACCAGTGGGTCCTGGCCCACAGTTTGGAAACTCCTGGTCTAGGGGTACTTTTTTTTTTTAAACTTTATTGAAACTTGAACTGGGATGGGATGTAGGGTAAGTGCCGGTTCAAATTTCTGCGATGCGAGAACGCTGCGAATATACAGCGTGTTCCCGCATCGCATCCGCACCGCCGGCAGTTCACATTGCTATATGCAATACGCTGGGGGTGTCAATTAAAAGTTAATGACACCCCCAGATCAGATTGCAGTGTGATCTGAAAGTTTGCACAGAATCGGATCGCACTGGTGTGACCCACCATGCGATCCGATTCTGCTGCGGACCAAAAAAAGGGTCCTGTGCGAGTCGGGTGCGATTGCGGTGCAAATTCAGCCATACAAACTGTATAGCTGAATTTGCACCTCACAGAGATCGCATGCAATTTTAGGAGCAGTGCCCTCTGAATTACATGCGATCTCTGTGATTGCAGAAATGTGAACCGGCACTAACTGTGGGATACTCCAGCAAAGTCAAATTGAAACTTGAGGACACTTTTCTCTTTCTCAAAGCTTCCTAGGTCAGCCCTAGCAGCAGCAATTAATGAACTTAGCCTCCCAGGGATACCATAAGAAACGCAACGCATGGTGCCATTGCACGGGGGTGCTATTAGGAATTAATGGCACCCTGTGTGTCTGCTAAATTTTTTAAACGTGAGTTATTATGCATGCTTAACCAACTCACACAAGCTGTATGTGAACCTAACCTAAAGAAATAGGCCACTCATACACACAGTTCATCATTTATTCAAACTTTTGTTCATTTTGAATGTGGGAGGATGTTACAGTGGTGTACAGCAAATATGTGAATGGTTCTAAAAACAGGGCTTCCCACCATAACTCCCAATTGTACATCATTTGGGGGGACTGTGCCTTTCTTGAGACCAAATCCCTCTGGCCCTTGTACATTTGTCCCTCTTTTTTTGTGTGATGTGTACATCTCTATAAAAAATGTACCACTATACTGCTAGAAATGTTACGCTGTACTAAACTTTTTATCCAACCTCTCTATTACTCAAATTGTTTTTTTTCCAAAATTATCCAAAATAAAGAAAAAAAAAATAGAGGTCAAAATGTACTTACACTGAACAAAATTATAAACACAACACTTTTGTTTTTGCCCCCATTTTTCATGAGCTGAACTTAAAGATCTAAGACTTTTTCTATGTACATAGAAGGCCTATTTCTCCCAAATATTGTTCACAAATCTGTCTAAATCTGTGTTAGTGAGCACTTCTCCTTTGCCGAAATAATCCATCCACCTCACAGGTGTGGCATATCAAGATGCTGATTAGACAGCATGATTATTGCACCGGTGGGCCTTAGGCTGGCCACAATAAATGGCCACTCTAAAAAGGGCAGGTTTATCACACAGCACAATGCCACAGATGTCTCAATTTTGAGGGAGCGTGCAATTGGCATGCTGACTAGGGATGATCGAACGGTTCGGGTCCACCATCGGTTCGGCCCGAACATTAGGTGTTCGAGGTTCGGCCGAATTTAGAACTTTTTGCCCAAAAAGTTCGGAATTCGGCAACCAGAACCGACCAAAATGCAATGGGACAGGAAATGGGCTTTAAAAGCCCGTGATTGGACCAGAACCATTAGCAAAAGCCAATTGAGGGGGCAGAAGAATGCTAGGAATGTGATTGGAGTGACTAGGGGGTCCCTAGACCAATCATTAGTGAATACGCCCCCCAGTATATAAGATAGCCCCCGCCAAATTCCTAGCATTGTTATACTGGACATGGAAGAGAGTGGAAGCAGTTCTGATAATTTTACTTTAAAAGTGTCATTTAGCATTTATTAGTGTGAGGAAAGGGGTATCTAGTGTAGTTAGAGGGCTCCTTTACACTTTAGTTAGCTTCAAAAATTTAGTTTCTGTAGGGAAAGTATGAAGTGTCAGGGTGACCGTAATGTAGTGTAGGGTTAACTGACTGCTATGGCAGGGTGACCGAACCCTTCCATACCAGGGTGACCGTAATGTAGTGTAGAGTGAACTGACACTGACTGCTATGGCAGGGTGACCAAACCCTTCAATAGCAGGGTGACCGCAATAGAGAAAAGCTATTTTCTCTTAGCTGACTTTCGTTTCTGTAATATGGCTTCGCCGCCGCCAGCATTTTTGGCTGCAGGCGTTGCTAGTGCTTTTTTGAGCACATGTTTGGAGTCAGAAATGACATCTGAACATGTGTATAGGGGGTATATATACACACCAATGTCTGTATATATACACCTGCACATATACAAGTGTGAAAGGAGCAGAAAAAACTACTTGCGCTAATGAAATAATTAACACCAATATATTTCTGCTCCTATCACACCTATATATGTCTAGGTGTGTATATACATATAAGTATGTGTGTATATACACCACTATACACAAGTTCAGATGTTTTGCCTGCATCCAAAGAACCCAAAAAACGCTAGCGTCAAAAAAAAAAAAACGCCCAGGTGTGTTGTTGCAGGCATTTTTTGGGGGTTTTTGGAGGCAGGCAAAACATCTGAACTTGTGTATAGTGTACCTGTGAAGTTTCAGCTCTGTAGCATGTCCAGAACCAGAAAAAAAGATAATTTTTCATTAGAGCAGGGAACTTGGGACCCCACTTTTACACTTATATGATTTTTTTGGGGGGTTCTGGACATGCTACAGAGCTGAAACTTCACAGGTACACCTTTTAGACCCCCCAGACACTAAATCACACAAAAAGAGTTCTTAAAAATTGTAATTTTTGATAGATTTTTGATAGAGAGCCAATTATTGAAAAAAAAAAAAAATAAATAAAAAAAAAAAATTGGATTTAGTATCTGGGGGGTCTAAAAAGTGTACCTGTGAAGTTTCAGCTCTGTAGCTTGTCCAGAGCCATAAAAAAAGATTGTTTGTATTAGAACACTTTCAGCACAGGATGTTGGCTTCTTGCTTTTCACACCTTGCCGGTTTAATAGCAGGCGTTTTTTTTTGGGCATTTTTTTGGGTTCTTTTGAGGCAGGAAAAACATCTGAACTTGTGTATAGTGCTATATACAGTATACCACTATACACAAGTTCAGATGTTTTGCCTGCCTCCAAAGAACCCAAAAAACTGCCCAAAAAAAAACGCTAGCGCCAAAAAAAAAAAAACGCCCAGGTGTGTTGTTGAAGGTATTTTTTGGGGGTTTTTGGAGGCAGGCAAAACATCTGTATAAAAAATATTGCTGCGCCAAGTAATCATAAATAATTGAGGATAAATCAAAATCAATCAGTGATTGTAATCGTATACATATGAATAGATAAACATATATAAATCCAGTGCAAAAAAGTCCAAATCACGTAATATATCAAAATCAATATAGTCCCAAAATCATAATTTGTGCCCAAACGTGATAAATTTCTTCATCCAAATATAAGTGATTAAGGGTGCTTGCATCTAGTTGGGGGGAGTACCGCGCTTTAAAGTGCTTAATGTAACATAAATTAAATCATATAAATATGTGAAAAAGTGCCTTAGTGCTTTTCAATATAATATTCACAATATGTGTATCTCAATATATCTCAATATACAAAGTAAATACAATCTGATATAAATCCTTCAATAAATAAATAGGTGGTAAAAAATTAATTTTTATTATTATTATTTTATTAAAATTCATCTTACTTAAATCCACAATATAAATACAATATAAAGTGACAAAGATAATATATAAATTATTAAGTCCGTGATCCTTTAAAATAAATTAGGTGCTCTTAATTAGGTGGTTTCAAAAATAAAGTGCTGAAGTGTCCTTTAAATAAATATATAAATATATAGTGATCAACCAAATCTTCTTGTCCAAATTTGACATGCAGGTGCTCTTTTGTGCGGTGCCCACTAGGTGTCCTAAACGCTCACCTCAATGCTCTTTAAAAAAAGCCTTAAGTTGTATGCCTCAATGTGCTCCTCCTTCCTCCTTATTGGCATATAGGTACCGTTATGACTCCTCGGTTTTTTCTCCCTTATATAGACCTCTATACTCCAGGGGATATATGCGGTCCTTTTGTGTCTCCAAAAAAATTTAAATCGGGCCAAACATAGTGAAGTACGTTCCGTATATTTTATTATATAAATAAGAGTAACACTCACATTACATTCCGTCTTGTTCAGAGCATAACAAACATTCCTTCGCCGATACGTCACTTCCGGTTTGACTATCCTACGCGTTACGCTGCGTACCCACGCAGCTTCTTCCAGGGATCAGCATGCCAGCATGCCAGTCTAGTAATGGCGCCGCGGTATGTGGCATCTTCCGCCCTGAGTAGGGAAGGGCTGCGGCATCACTAGTGCTATATAAGCCTGGGAAAGACGTTTTGGCTCCACCCCGCTGACAAAGTTAATTACGTAACGCGTACGGGGGGAGGAGCCTATGCGTCATCACGCCGGTACCCGGAAGAACACTGGCAGAGACTGTTGTTTGATGTGTTGTTAGTCCGTACTGCTATGAGTGCCAACAAATGTAAGTGCACTTCCTATCTATTGCATTAAATAAACCCAATTCAAGCAGAGAGCACTAGATCTCTTGTTTTTATCCCCTATATCGATGCTGGTATATCTGGAGAGATGAACAGGAGATCGTTTTAGGAGGACCAGGCTACTGGAATATATCATTTATATGCGTGTTTTGGCTCTGTAAGAGCCTATCCTTGAGGTGAGCTGCTAGTGTGTCACCAGCCACGGGGAGCACTTTTTGAGTGGAGCATGCAAACACCCTTAATCACTTATATTTGGATGAAGAAATTTATCACGTTTGGGCACAAATTATGATTTTGGGACTATATTGATTTTGATATATTACCTGATTTGGACTTTTTTGCACTGGATTTATATATGTTTATCTATTCATATGTATACGATTACAATCACTGATTGATTTTGATTTATCCTCAATTATTTATGATTACTTGGCGCAGCAATATTTTTTATATATTGAGTTCACTGGTGTTTTTGTGTTTGGCACTGATTGCTTGCGGCCTAGTACACTTTATTGCATATTTATTATTTGTTTGGTTTGCGCTGATTATTCTTTTTCTATACTAGGCAAAACATCTGAACTTGTGTATACAGTACCACTATACACAAGTTCAGATGTTTTTCCTGACTCCAAAGAACCCAAAAAAATGCCCAAAAAAAAAAACGCCTGCATTAAACCGACAAGGTGTGAAAAGCGAGAAGCCATATCCCAGATCTATAATTGCACAAATACAATGATCTTCTTTTTTATGGTTCTGGACATGCTACAGAGCTGAAACTTCACAGGTACACTTTTTAGCCCCCACAGATACTTTATTTTTTTTAATTTTTTAATTTTTTTAAATTTTTTCAATAATTGGCTCTCTATCAAAAATCTATCAAAAATGACAATTTTTAAGAACTTTTTTTGTGTGATTTTGTGTCTGGGGGGTCTAAAAGGTGTACATGTGAAGTTTCAGCTCTGTAGCATGTCCAGAACCCCCAAAAAAAGATCATATAGGTGTAAAAGTGGGTCCCAAGTTCCCTGCTCTAATGAAAAATTATCTTTTTTTTCTGGTTCTGGACATGCTACAGAGCTGAAACTTTACAGGTACACTTTTTAGACCCCCCAGATACTAAATCCAAAGTCAAAATTTAAAAACTCTCTTTTTTTTTTGTTTTTAATTTTTTCAATAATTGGCTTTTTTATCAAAAATTACAATTTTTAAGAACTTTTTTTTGTGTGATTAATAGTCCCTGGGGCATGACCCAGAACCCTAGGCACTTTTTAGGGGCATTTATTGGGTTTTAGGGCTTTAAAATGGTGTTTTTTGATTACCGAAGTTCGGGTCCATTGATTTCAATGAGGTTCTGAAATCCGGGCCGAACTTTCGGGTAGTTCGGATGTTCTGGCCGAACCGAACTTTTCAAAAGTTCGATCATCCCTAATGCTGACTGCAGAAATGTCCACCAGAGCTGTTGTCCGTGAATTGAATGTTCATTTCTCTATCATAAGCCTTCTCCAAAGGCATTTAAAAAAATTTGGCAGTACATCCAACCGGCCCCACAACGGCAGACCATGTGTAACCACACCAGCCCAGGGCCTCCACATCCAGCATCTTCACCTCCAAGATCGTCTGAGACCAGCCACCCGGACAGCTGCTGCAACAATCAGTTTGCATAACTATAGAATTTCTGCACAAACTAACAGAAACCCTCTCAGGGAAGCTCATCTGCATGGTCGTCGTCCTCATCAGTGTCTCGACCTGACTGCAGTTTGTCATCATACCCGACTTGAGTGGGCAAATGCTCACATTTGATGGCGTTTGGCACTTTGGAGAGGTGTTCTCTTCACGGATAAATCCTGGTTTTCACTGTACAGGGCAAATGGCAGACATCGTGTATGGCGTTGTGTGGGTGAGCGGTTTGCTGATGTCAATGTTGTGGATCGAGTGGCCCATGGTGGCGATGGGGTTATTATATGGGAGGTGTATGTTATGGAGAACAAACACAGGTGCATTTTATTGATGGCATTTTGAATGCACAGAGATACCGGGACGAGATCCTGAGGTTCATTTTTGTGCCATTCATCCACGACCATCACCTCATGTTGCAGCATAATAATGCACAGCCCCATGTTGCAAGGACCTGTACACAATTCCTTGAAGCTGAAAACATCCCAGTTCTTGCATGGCCAGCATACTCACCAGAAATTATACCCATTGAGCATGTTTGGGATGCTCTGGATCAGATTATTAGATCTGTGACGTGGATGTGACCTTTGCCTACATAGTGTGTGCTACAAGAAGTCCTTTATCATTTTGGAAAGTTGGAAGGTATGGTTACCACTGATGAATCCTGACAGATATGCACTGCACTGGGCAATATGTTTTTAGGATATTGCCTCACTTAAACCTGCGATACATGAATTGAAAATTCAGCCAGTTCAGCAGGGCTGGCCAAATGTCGATCCATGTATGGGCAATCCGATCTACCGATTGACTTTTGTACAACTGCCCTGTTGGATATTCCCCACTCGATCATCACCATGGGCTATAGTCTACAATGCTGATCAGTGTATTCTTATGATGGGGAAGTCTCCCTGCTGTCAGACTGCAATAGCTCAGTGGGGAGGATTGCTTCATCCACATGGAATGTGTGGATGGAGGAATCAATTCCATTTTTTTTAGTTCAACCCCCTGGCTGAATGAACAAAACTGACCATCTATGGCCAGCTTTTCACAAATAATATAGCATTTCCTATGTACCTGATCCCCAGGTTAGTAGATTCAGGGACACATGTCTTGCCTCAAAATTATTTCTTTGATATGCCTCTGTCCTCCCCTCCTGTTTAGTTCTAGTTGGTTTAGTCCTAGCTAGACCCTCCCCACTTCTTCCATGTTCCCTCAGTAAGTGTTAGTTATTCACAAAAACAGGGCTATCAGGAAAGTCATTGTCTTATACACTTTAACCGGTTGCCGACTGCGCACAGTATATTTACTGCGGCAGTCAGCCCCGGCCAGGCAGAGTGACGTAGATCTACGTCACTAGCCTGTCACCGGGTTTTGAGCCAATAGCTGGCGAGCGCGCGCCCACTGAGGCGCGTGCCTGCCTCGGCTCGTTCACAGAGGAGTCCCGGCATGTGACCGGCGGACCCGATGTCCGCCGGTCACACTACGATCGCCGGTACAGCGGGAGAAAGTCAGGCGGCTTATGTAAACAAGCCACCTGTCATTCTCCCCTGTGTAAAAATGTAGATCAGACGGTTCTACTACTATGTAGAACCGTTGATCTCTGTTTTTACAATAGGAGACCTGTCCCACTACAGTTAGAAGCACGCCCCTAGGACACACTTAACCCCTCCCTGTCCAAAACAGTTAACCCCTTCCCTGCCAGTGTCATTTTTACAGTAACAGTGCATATGTATAGCACTGATTACTGCAGTAATGTCACTGGTACCCCCAAAAGTGTAAAAAATGTCAGTCAAGGGTCCAATCTGTCCGCCGCAATGTCGCAGTACCGCATAAAAATCGCAGATCGCCGCCATTACTCGTTAAAAAAAAAACACCAAAAATGACAAAAATCTTTCCCTTTGTTAGTAAACGCGATAACTTTTGCGCAAACCAATGAAAATACGCTTTTTGCGATTTTTTTTACCAAACATATGTAGCATAAAACAAATTGGCCGAAAATGTTAAAGAATTTTGATTTTTACATTTTTTTGGGGGGGGAATTTCATATAAAAAAAAGTGAAAAATATTGTTATTTTTGCAAAATTTACGCTCTTTTTTTGTTTATAGCGCATGATCAAAAAATCACACAGGTGATCAAATACCACCAAAAGAAAGCTCTGTTTGTGGGAAAAAAAGGACGTGAAATTTTTTTAGGTACAGCGTCGCACGACTGCGCAATTGTCTGTTAAAGTCACGCAGTAAAAAATCGCAAAAAACCCCCTGGTCAGGAAGGGGGTAAAATCTTCCGGGGCTTAAGTGGTTAACAGACTATAAAAAACATCCACTGTACTGCAATTAGCTGAAATAAAATTACTGTAGTTTGAATTTGCCTTTTGTATCTTATTGAAAAGCTAAGGTGCCTGTGGAGGGTGCCAAGTTAGCAGATGACAATACTTTACAGAGAGACTAAGCCTAAGAAGGTATATCAATTCATAAAGCGGCATTTGAAACAGGTCAAGATCAGTTAGTGAAAGTTTGTTGCCAGTCTCAGATGTTTAATGAAGATAGGGGCATAATCTGTAGGACTGAAATTTTATATATTGCAGAAAGGGTGCATGAATTATTTATGACAGGCTTGTTGAAACTTTGCATTGCAATTATTCTTTATTGCAAAAATTCATTAATACGCACATTGCAAATACATGGTTCCAGAACGGCCTTTGGGATTTGCAGTGCCATGATATTTGAATGAGGGATACGTTGGTGCTGCAGGTTTTCCAGCATGGGGAAGAATTATTGGTGGAGAATTTAAAAAGTTTGACCCCAATATCGAAAACGACATCGATGACCTATCAGTGGCTCATAGCCCCATCGCCGAATTTTGACGACAAATATAGGAAATTATGGGAACTTGAGTTATCACGCAAAATTTCTGAGAGGGAATGGGAGAAGGCCTGTGTATTTACTCACAAATGCTCCCTGAGCACAAAAACTCAAGAAACGTCATTTAAAATCCGCACGCAATGGTACATAACACCAGCGAAAATGAAGACGTGGTCCCCACAGTACTCCGGAAGGTGTTGGAGATGTCTAGCTCACACAGGCACATTTCTACATATTGGTGGAACTGTGACATGATCAAGACCTTTTGGAACAAAGTTGTGCTCCTGATCAAACATGTCACTGGTTCTACCTTAGAATTTAATGCGGCAAGCTGTTTATTACACATCAACAAACTCTCATATAGGTCATATAAAAAGTCTCTAACGAGACATCTACTCAACGCGGCCAAATCTCTTATACCTTTACACTGGAATTCCAAATCCGTCCCCTCGACTAAGAATTGGGTAGACAAGGTTACTTCCACATATGAAATGGAGGAAACTCTAGCCATCAAAAAAGAAAATAGCGGACCCTTCCATGACATGTGGAGACCATGGTTGATATTTACTCTTTCTTCGGATTTTAAAAAAATGACTGAAGATTAGCAATCTCACAATCAACCCTCACATTCCACCTGGACCTTTAGTATACGCTTCTACAATGAGCTACTTGATCAAGTACCACTTATCAATAGTACTCCATTACCTCCCACTCCCTTCCCTTTTCTTTTCCTTCTCCTTCTCTTTCCTTACTCGTCTTCTTTAATTCCTATCTTCGCTTCCTTCCCCGCCCTCTAGTGGCCTTCTTTGAGACAGGCATATGTCTTTGGTCCTGTCTCATCTAAGAGAGGGTATCCAGTTTAGATACCCCCCATTATACCTCAGGAGCTGACTTACATGTTCTATGTTGTTGCACTAACTTTTGATTCTACATTACATGATGTTGTAACTTATGTACATGTTGTACAGTTATACCTATATGTCATACTGCCATTGTTAATACTGTACATGTTTATTATTGCGATTCAATAAAGCTTTTATTGAAAAAAAAAAAAAAAAAAAAGTTTGAATGATGTGGAACTATCTTTGTAACACCTATTGTAGTGATTCCCATTATTTAACACAGTGGGTGACTTTATATGTAAGATTGATGGCTGCTTTCCATTTTGGTCAGGATGTGTTTTGCCCATTTTATTATTATGGAGGTTTTAAAAAATGTGTTTGTTTCCTAATTTGTGTAAAGGAAAGATATACAGTATATTTTAGTTTTTGGTGTAGGGGAGACATGACGTTTATAGATGTGTATGTCCCCCTGATATGATGGTTGTATTTGACGGTTTTGAAAAAAGTGTGCTAATTGAAGGTAATTGTAATATTCTCATTGGGTGCATTACAGTCCATTGGGTGCAATAATGTGAGGAACAGTTTAGGTTTAGAGTTGGAGGTCAGATTGCATATTGTATTTATGCCCTTCTTAGTCTAGGAGAGCAAATATAACTGAGGGATACAAAGTTCTAGATATGCTAGTAGTAACAGGATGGATTGAAGGGATTGCCCATTAGTATCCTTAGATGTCATAGAGCATTCATTGAGGTTTAATCGCAGGGTACATTGATGTGTGAACCTTGTGACCTATCACGCATGCTAGCAATAAAGCCTGAGATTTTCTAATAGGAACATTTTATTCCTGGGACCAAATTTTGTCCGGGTTTTGCTTCCACCATGACTGAGTCTGATCCAATAACAAAAGCTAAATTAGTAATGATACAGATTGGGTAGTGAGAGCCCCCCCTGACATTTTGTGTTTAGTTAGGATGAAGTATGAGTGACTAGCTTTTTGCTAACCCAAAAAACGTCCTTGTTATAGTTAAAATTTTCATGAAAAAGGTAGTTGGGGTGACTAAAGTGATAGTCTTAAAGTGCAGTTCCACCCTAAATTTTAACATCGGTCCATCTTCTTGCTCCGGGTCACCTGAAAAACAAATGGATAATCGCAATTTTTTTTTTTTTACTTACCTTGTTTTAGAAGAAAATATACTCACCTTATTACCTCTTCCTCCCTCTGCGGTCACAGCCCGTCGTCACTTTCTGGCTTGCAATGATTCCTGGGAGCTGAACGTCATCGCTCCCAGGAATCAATGCGCCTGCACTGGCCCCGACATCAGCTCCGGTGCAGGCACGTCATACCTTGCTAATCAGCTTCTGGGCATGCCCAGAAGCTGTGCAGGGATGACGCTGCAGCCCCTGAAGTGACGGCGGGGCTAGTGCAGTGCATCGTGGGACCGAAGAGGACGCAGAAGAGGATCGCGCTGGCTTCAGCTGCCCACACCTGAGATGGCAGCGCTGGACAAGACATTTTCAAGGTAAGTATTTCTTCTAAAAGGTAAGTGCAACCTGGGACAGTTCAGAGGCTATCCATTGTGGAATGCACTAGCCCTGACTGTCCCGGGGGTATTTTTATGTATTTTTTTTTTGTTTTAGGTGGAACTCCGCTTTAAATATGTGAAGTAGTGTTGGGTGAACGGTTCGGCCCGAGCATGAGTTTGGGCTCAACATTGGTAGTTCGCCAAATAAGGGCACATAGCACTGTCAGAGCCCTGATTGGACAATGTCACAATTACTCTATCCAATCATGGCTTGTTGCTCTTAGTTCCATCCCACACTTTAAAATATTCTTCCCATAGAAGCTATTTGCAGTATGATATTGGCGTGGAGAAAGGTAGAACAGGGCTCTGTTCAGTGCTACTAGCGAGTTAGGGTGCTATAGTGGGCTATTGTAATTCTTTTGTGAGTGTAAAGTATCAATTTAGTGTGAATCTAGTGATAGTGCAGCGTGAGTGTAGTGCGGCCATTCATTTCTACTTTAGTGTAATTTTAGTGGGAATCTAGTGATAGTACAGTGTGAGTATAATGCAACCATTCATTTTTACTTTAGTATAAATTTAGTGGGAATCTAGTGATAGTACAGGGTGAGTATAATGCAACCATTCATTTTTACTTTAGTGTCAGTTTAGTGTAAATCTAGTGATGGTGCAGGTTTTCTGCAGTATATTTCAGTGTGTTACTGCACGTTTAACGTAGTATATTGCAATGCAATGGTACACGTTTAACGCAGTATATTTTAGTGAGTTGTTGCACGTTTACCACAATATATTGCAGTGCGTTAGTGCATGTTTAGTGCAGTATATTTAAGTGCGTTAGTGCATGTTTACCGCAGTATATTGCAGTGCATTAGTGCATGTTTAACACAGTATACTTCAGTGCATTGGTGCATGTTTATCGCAGTATATTGCAGTGCGTTAGTGCACGTTTAACGCATTATATGGTAGTGCGTTGGTGCACATTTATCGCAGTATATTGCAGTGCATTAATAAACGTTTAACACAGTAGATTTCAGTGCATTATTACAGGTTCACCACACTATATTGCAATGTGTTAGTGCATGTTTAACGCAGTATATTTCAGTGCGGTATATTTCAGTGCAATATATTTCAGTGCGTTAGTGTACATTTAACGCAGTATATTGCAGTGCGTCAGTGCAGTTTTACTGCAGTATATTGTAGAGTGTCAGTGGAGTGTGTCTGTGTAGTGAGTATTCACGGTAAAGTGCAACAAACACCCCTTTACATTGTGTTGATAAGCCCCCCCCTTAATCATCTCTGGGGGGGCAAAAAAGGAGAGGCAGATGTTCCCATGGCACTGTGAGGGGGCCAGCAGCGTCTATGTCCACAGGCAAAGGTGGATGTGGTCCATTCTCAGGCAAGGCATCATTTCCTCTGTTTAGTGATGTTGCCACAGCATGCAGAGGAGGTGGTGGACTGGCTTACTAAACCATCTGTCAAGGTCTTAACTTGCTCTCCAGTTGGCAGCCATCTTGGACATGTGCAGACTGCTGCCTCTTATAAACTCTGATTGCATCATCACTTGCCTGCTGCCTGGGTGTTGCACAGTGATGATGCTGCACTCCTGACTATATCTTTCACCTGATGAGTTGCAGTCCTTGCCTTGCATTTGTGCTCCAAGGTACATCTCTGCTAGCAGTCTTCTGTGTTCCTCTGTGTATGACTTTGCTTGGCTGACGACTCTCCTGGTCCTCGATCCCACAGACAACCCCGCATTGGCAGATGACCCGGCATCGGCAGACTACCCGCTTCTGGTCTCGACCACAGCTTGGATGACTACCCGCTTCTAGACTTGACCCCGACTTGTTCCTGATCACACTTCCTTATTCTTGCTGTGTGTTTTTTGTGGTTTGCTTCAATAAACTGCTCTATTTTACTTGCATTCTCGTGTGATCTGGTTTCCTGGCACCTTGACAGTATGCAAGGGCCATGAATCCTGACGATGCAGGTACTTCTATGCACCCCATGCTGGTTACCGGGCTCGATCAACAAGATTACTTTTTGGGTCAGTTTGCTCAGGCGTTGCAGATGCTGCTTACACGCACAGAGCACCTTGCTTCTGGTGCTAGGCCGGTGGTTCCTCCTGTTGCTGCTACTTCTGCTGCCCCTGTTGATGCTCCTGCTCCTGCTGTTGCAGCTGGAGTCACTGTTATCAGAGGGATGACTGGTTCAGCCCCCCTTCCGCAGTGCTATGGGGGTGAACCAAGTCAGTGTCATGGCTTCCTAAACCAACTGGGCATTTATTATGAGATGGTTCCTCAGGCGTTTCCTTCTGATAGGTCCAAGGTGGGCTTCCTAATCTTGTTGTTCTCGGACAAGGCCTTGGCCGGGGCAAATACCTTATGGATGAACGATAATCCTGGGATACTCGATTACCCAAGTTTTGTTGCCTCCTTTTGTAGGGTATTCGATGTGTCTGCTCACTCTGCCTCTGTTGCAAAGCAGCTCCTGTCCATTCAACAGGGTATACGAACCGTTGCCGAGTATGCCATTGAATTTCGTACAGTGGTGGGCTGGAATAATGAGGCTCTGGTGGCTGTCTTCTCTCAGGCATTGAAGGACAAGATTACGGCCAAGGATCTCCCTGGCAAGCTTGAGGCTCTCATTTCTTTCCTGATTTTTATGGAGAGACCATTGTTTAAGGAGTGCCTGCGGAGGTCTCCTACCAGATTGGCTCCTATGTTATCTTTCCCACCCATTCCTCCCTCACTTCCCACGCCTCCTGGTGCACCTGGGTGTGAAGCCATGCAGCTGGGGTTCACTCACCTTTCCAAGGCTTAGCAGGCCTTTAGGAGGAAAGAGGGCCGGTGTCTGTATTGTGGTCTTGGTGGGCATTTCCTGAAATCTTGTTCGACCCATCCAGGAAACGTTTACTTCTAAGGTCCTGTCGGGGGCAGATCTTAGGTGGAATTTCCCCGTCCCCAGTTTCCCCGTAAAGATAAACCACTAATCACAGTTGTCCTCTGCTGGGCAGCGTGTTACTCAGGCGTTGGTAGACCCGGATGCTGACGGTTATTTTATTGACAGTACGTTTGCTACTACGAATTGCATACCCTTGCAGCCTTGTGTTTCTCCACTAGTTATTGAGGCTATTGATGGAAGACCCCTGCAACCGGTACAGGTTACCTACGAGACTGTTCTTGTTGATATATAGCGGATAGGAGCTGTTCACAGGGAGTTGACCTGTTTCCAGGTTATTTCGTCCCTGCACTACTCCATTGTTTTGGGGTACCCTTGGCTTCAGAAACACAATCCTACCTTCGAATGGCAGTCGGTGGAGATCCTCTCTTGGTCTCCACAGCGTGGCGTTGTTTGTATCCATGGGCCTGTTAAGATACTTTGTACCTCCTCGGATTCACTGTTGCCTACTGAACATCATGAGTATCAAGATGTATTTGACAAGGTGAACGCTGGTACTCTTCCTCCTCATCGTCTATACGATTGTGCCAAAGACTTTCAACCTGGTACCATTCCCCCTTGTGGCAGGTTTATCCTCTCTCGGTTGTGGAGAATAAAGCCAGGATGTGCTTGCCTGGGGGCACATTCGCTAGTCCACTTCTCCAGTGGTTGCCGTTTTTTTCTTCGGAAAAAAAAAAGAGGGGTGAGCTGAGACCTTGCATTGATTATAGGGGCCTCAATCGCATCATGATCAAAAATGCATACCCAATTCCGTTGATTACTGAACTGTTTGACCGACTCAAGGGAGCAACGGTCTTTACCAAGTTTGACCTAAGGGCTGCGTATAACCTTGTAAGGATCAAGGAGAGTGATGAGTGGAAGAGCGCGTTTAATACCAGAATCGGTCATTACAAATCTGTGGTTATGCCCTTTGGCTTGTGCAATGTGCCCGCTGTCTTCCAGGAGTTCATCAATGATGTCTTTCATGATATGTTGCAGCAATGCGTGGTAGTCTATTTGGACGACATATTGATTTACTCGGACTCCACTGAATCACACTACCTGGATGGCTTTTCTGTAAGCTTGAGAAATGGGAATTACACCTGTCTCAGGTTGCCTTCTTGGGCTACATAATTTCTGCTGAAGGGTTCTCCATGGACCCACAGAAGGCTTTGGCTATTTTACAAGGGCCTCGTCCCAGTGGTCTCTGTTCAATTCAGCGTTTCCTTGGGTTTGCCAATTACTATCCAAAATTTATCAGGAACTTTTCCTCTTTAGCCAAACCTATCTCAGATCTGACCAAGAGGGGCAACGATTCCCACAGTTGGATGCCTGCTGCAATCCAAGCTTTCGAGGCCCTAAAGTCTGCATTCGCTTAGGCTGCTATTCTGTCTCATCTCAATTCTGGTTTGCCCTTTGTCCTAGAGGTGGATGCGTCTGAAATGGGAGTAGGCGCCCTCTTGTCTCAGGGTCTGACACCTGATTGGTGGGTTCTACTCCAAGAAGCTGTCTACGGCTGCATGCAATAACGAGATTGGAGACAGAGAGCTCCTGGTCATTATCTTGGCTCTCAAAGAGTCCAGACCAATGCTCGAAGGTTCTGTGGTTCCTGTTCTCATTCTCACCGATCATAAGAATCTGACATATCTCTCGGAGGCCAAGAGGCTCACACCCCGTCAGGCCAGATGGGCCTCATTCTTGTCCTGTTTTAACTATGTGGTCTCCTATTTGCCCCGCTCCAAGAATGTTAAGGCTGATGCCTTATCTCTCCAGTATTCTGAGTTGTCCAGGGAGGACCCTGTGCCAACACTAGTCATACCTTCAGATCATATGCTGGCTGCCATCCGCACCAGCTTAACCTCTCCTTTTGGGGAACAGATCTTGGCTTTCCAACATGATGTTCCCACAGAGAGACCTGCTGGAAAATGTTTTGTAACTGAGGGGTTGCGCATCGGACTGTTGCGCACATACCACTATTCCAAGATTACCGGTCATCCTGGTTAGAACCAGATGTCCTGGGCTATTTCCCATCCGTTCTGGTGGCCATCTCTCCACACTGATGTTGCTGTGTATGTGGCTGCTTTTTCGGTCTGTGCCCAGAACAAATCTCACCGACACCTTCCCTTGGGCTTACTGCATCCCAATCCAAATGGAGAGCATCCCTGATCTCACCTGGCCAAAAATGTTATTGTGGAACTTCCCATGTCTCAAGGTTACACAGTATCCTCATGGTTGTCGGCCAGTTCTCCAAAATGTGCCACTGTGTTCCGTTTAAGAGGCTGCCTACCGCTCAGGAGCTTGCCTCAGGGTTTGCCAGGGAGGTCTTCTGTTTACACGGGTTGCCTAAGAAGATTGTCTTGGACCGTGGGAGCCAGTTTGTTTCTAGATTCTGGTGTGCCTTTTTCTCCCAGTTGGGTATTCGACTCTCCTTTTCCTTGGCCTACCATCTGCAGTCCAATGGTGCCGCTGAGTGTTCAAGCCAAGCCTTGGAGCAATTTATTCCCTGCTAGGGAACAATTGGGTTGATCTGTTACCCTGGGCGGAGTTTTCCAGGAACTCTGCCATCAACTCGTCTTCCAGAATTTCTCCATTCATAGCCAATTATGGGTTCCAACCCTCTGTGTTGCCCGAGTCGTTCTCACCACAGGACTTCCCGGCTGTGGAGGATCATCTTCGTACCCTCCGTTCCTCTTGGGTGAAGATTCAAGAGACTTTACGGGTCTCTGCACAGCGTCAGAAGCTCCAGGCAGACCGGAGACATTTATCTGCTCCTTCATACCAGGTCAGGGAGAGGGTGTGGTTGTTGACCCGTAATCTCAACCCCTGGGTGCCCACTCCAAAACTGGCACCCCATTTTCTTGGTCCTTCGTAAGGTGAACCCAGTGGCGTATTTACAATGTCTTTCATGTGTCACTTTTGAAAACACTGGTTTGCAATCACTATACTTCTTCACTTCCTCGCCCTCATCCCATTCCTGTGGGCAATCATAAGGAGTATGAGGTTAGCGGCATCTTGGATTCTCATCGGTTTCGAGGTCAGGTTCAATACCTGGTACACTGGAAGCATGGACATCCGCAGAACTTTTTTCAGGGGGGGGGCGTCATTTTAAGGTCACTCATGCTCCGCCCCTTTTTGACAATGTCATGAAGGGGAGGGGCTTAGTCATTATCACATAAAGCGCAGGCATCCAAAGGTTTGAGAAACCTGATGCAAAAGTTTAATAGAAGAATCAAGCTGCCATTGTCTGATTAGCAATTTCTAATTTGTTTTTATGTTTACACTATTGACACTATTGAATGCACCACATTATTCATACACACATGATCAAGGCACTACAAGTGAATTTGGCAACTATATAGGACTTAGGGGCCCATTTATGCTAGGTGCTGAATCCCACCCCTTTTTTACATGGATCTGGGCTTTACGCCCTTCTTGGGGTATAGCTGTCTCAGCCTAGTTGTATATTATAACCCATGAGAGTTCAGGGTATTGCAAAGACTAAGCTTCCTATCTATCTATCTTCCACATCCACATCCAAAGTGAATGAATGTTTGTTTGTAGACATTACTTGAACAGGTATGTAAATATGAAGTGGTGGCGCTGCTTATAAAGTGCAAACAGGTATATATAAATATATAAAACGAAAAATATAATGTAAAAACACAGATGTGATTGAGAAATAAAAATATAAATATAAATGGTGAATATGTAAATAATACCACAATATAGTGAAATTCCAACATAAAATGGTATTGGGAATGAGTTAATATGAAATATATGAAAAAATATAAAAATATAATAATAAAATAAAGTGAAGTATAAATAACCACCAGAGTGCGTAGTATGAAGAGCAAAGTACTAAAATATATATATCTCTTAGTATATACCTAAAATAATAATATCAGCATGTGGCAATAAAAATACAAAGGCAATGATATAAAAGGTGTGCAAAAAGTGCAACAATTAAATTGGGTGTGCAGGAAACTTTTACAGAAAAAATATGAGTAAAGTGCGGGAAACTGTTTTTACAAAGTGCAACAAGAAGTGATGTGATCTAGATTCATGTGATAAATAGTCCGTATAATAATAAAGGTGCAAACAGTATTATGGGCAAGCTCAATGTGCAAAGAAATATGAACTCCAAGGTAGAAATGAGAAATGGTATTAGATCAGATCAGCTATTAAGATAAGTCCATATATAGATGGTTGTGCCCCGAGGAGTGGTGAATGGATAAGTATCCAGCGGTGACCCCCAAGGTGGGTGACTGGCGAGTGGTGGGGAAACCTCTAGTAGAAAAACCTACTCACCAGATGTACCCACCCCACACAGGGGTATAGGGCAGGTACTGTAGTAATATCCTGTTGGTCCTGGCTCTGGGTAGTGGTTCCCTTCCTGGGGGAGATGTAGTATAGGGTCCGCAGGGATATCCTAAAGTGAAATCCTATCCGGTAGTGGGATATCCAACGATCCGTGGGGTGAACTGATAGGGCCGCTCAAAGGTATGTGGATGGAGGGATCATATAAATGGAAAAGAACTCGATAGTGTGATACCGTTTTTAAAGTTTATTCCTTCCAGCAGTAACATAAAAATGGGTACTCACATAGATAAAATCAGTAAACAGCGAGGTAATGGCGTCCCGGAACGCAATGCGTTCCAACTGGAGACCGGAACCGGAAGTGACGTGACGGCGCTGTACGCGTTTCGTCATGTGACGTCTTCTGCAGCCAGAAGACGAAACATGACGAAACGCGTACAGCGCCGTCACGTCACTTCCGGTTCCGGTCTCCAGTTGGAACGCATTGCGTTCCGGGACGCCATTACCTCGCTGTTTACTGATTTTATCTATGTGAGTACCCATTTTTATGTTACTGCTGGAAGGAATAAACTTTAAAAACGGTATCACACTATCGAGTTCTTTTCCATTTATATGATCCCTCCATCCACATACCTTTGAGCGGCCCTATCAGTTCACCCCACGGATCGTTGGATATCCCACTACCGGATAGGATTTCACTTTAGGATATCCCTGCGGACCCTATACTACATCTCCCCCAGGAAGGGAACCACTACCCAGAGCCAGGACCAACAGGATATTACTACAGTACCTGCCCTATACCCCTGTGTGGGGTGGGTACATCTGGTGAGTAGGTTTTTCTACTAGAGGTTTCCCCACCACTCGCCAGTCACCCACCTTGGGGGTCACCGCTGGATACTTATCCATTCACCACTCCTCGGGGCACAACCATCTATATATGGACTTATCTTAATAGCTGATCTGATCTAATACCATTTCTCATTTCTACCTTGGAGTTCATATTTCTTTGCACATTGAGCTTGCCCATAATACTGTTTGCACCTTTATTATTATACGGACTATTTATCACATGAATCTAGATCACATCACTTCTTGTTGCACTTTGTAAAAACAGTTTCCCGCACTTTACTCATATTTTTTCTGTAAAAGTTTCCTGCACACCCAATTTAATTGTTGCACTTTTTGCACACCTTTTATATCATTGCCTTTGTATTTTTATTGCCACATGCTGATATTATTATTTTAGGTATATACTAAGAGATATATATATTTTAGTACTTTGCTCTTCATACTACGCACTCTGGTGGTTATTTATACTTCACTTTATTTTATTATTATATTTTTATATTTTTTCATATATTTCATATTAACTCATTCCCAATACCATTTTATGTTGGAATTTCACTATATTGTGGTATTATTTACATATTCACCATTTATATTTATATTTTTATTTCTCAATCACATCTGTGTTTTTACATTATATTTTTCGTTTTATATATTTATATATACCTGTTTGCACTTTATAAGCAGCGCCACCACTTCATATTTACATACATATTTATGTAGCCTTTGGCTATATTTTAAGTGAGGCTGCAGCTTACCTGTGCACGCATTTAATTTATCCTCTGACATCCTTAGCGCGGATTTATTTATATTCTATTACTTGAACAGGGAACCCCAAAAAGATAGATAGATAGATAGATAGATAGATAGATAGATAGATAGATAGATAGATAGATAGATAGATAGATAGATAGATAGATAGATAGATAGATAGATAGATAGATAGATAGATAGATAGATAGATAGATAGATAGATAGATAGATAGATATGAGACAATGGGATCAACATAAGTAGTGAAGCAAGATGAATAATACTGTAGCTATAGGGACAGCTATTAAGACAGAAAGAGATACTAGTGGAAAAGACAGATGAGCGGATGGACAGACAGAGCTTTTTCCTTATAACTTAGACTGACCAAAACCAAAACTAGTTTCCCTAATGCTGAACAAATGTTTGCAGATAAATCACTGACCACCAATATGAGATATATGAGCAGGAAAGATGCTTTGCAACTTTGATGGAAGTACATTCTCTTTAAATAGTTTTTTTTTTTTTTTATCTTTCTGTAGGTAGGTGCTAGTGAGAGAGTATAGTTTTTGTCTCTGTCTGCCTATCAGAGCAGCAGCAGGTAAATCTATATTGCTTTCTGCTTACCAGAGAGCAGGATATGTGAGTTAGATCTGCTCATAGTGCTCAGTGTGTGATTCATCTGGTCTAGAGAGTGTTTCACACTGGTCCAATAGGGAGGCATATTAGACAGTGGAGAAAACCTGACCAATGGGCACACAGGCTTTGATACAGCCCCAGCAATTGGCAGAGACTGGCTGTCTCGGTGCATTCTGGGGAGTTGCATATAAGGCAAGAGCACATGTGCTGCAGGGTCTTTGGCTGATGAGCAGAGTCCCGGAGGGAGGGTGGCAGTGACCTCCTCCTCTGCGCTGTTGGCATGTGGTCACAGGCGGTCGGCCTGGGGACCAGAGGGAAGGAACTGAACCCAGAGGTGCAGGAGAGCTGACTGGAGGGGTAGAGACACTGGAAACCCTAGAAAACAGTATAGTGAGTACAGGGGATTGTGTCTAGGGGTCTGACCTGAGGAGGTCCACTCCAGTGTAGGATAGTCAGAGGACGGGTATCAGACAAGTACTCAGATGTGGCGGGTGTGGAAAGCGGGGTCCTCCAGGGTTCTGTCCTGGGGCAAATCCTTTTTAATTTATTCATAAATGATCTAGAGGAGGGGATATCGAGTAAAATCTTAGTATTTGCGGATGATACTAAACTAAGCATGCCAATATCTTCTATGCAGGATGTAGAAACCTTACAAGCGGACCTGAACAAAATCATAGGGTGGGCGACTACATGGCAGATGAGGTTTAATGTTGAAAAATGTAAAGTAATGCACCTGGGTGCCAGAAACCAGAAAGCAAGCTACTCACTGGGGGGGGGGGGACCTCTGGGTGAGTCTAGGATAGAAAAGGACCTGGGGGTACTGGTAGACAACAGGCTTGGCAGTGGAATGCAATGCCAAGCCGCTGCAAGCAAAGCCAACAGAATACTGGGATGTATAAAAAAGGGGATTCACTCCAGAAATAAAGAGATTATTCTCCCTCTCTACAAGACTCTGGTCCGGCCTCATCTGGAGTATTCTGTCCAGTTCTGGGCACCGGTCCTCAGGAAGGATGTGCTGGAACTGGAGAGAGTCCAGAGAAGGGTAACAACAATAATTAGGGGAATGGAGGACATCAGCTATGAGGAAAGACTACAAGAACTGAACTTATTCTCTCTGGAGAAGAGACGATTGAGGGGGGATATGATATCAATGTACAAATACTGTACTGGCATAAAGAACAAACTATTCAGAGAAAGGAAATACAATAAGACACGTGGCAACTCACTAAAACTAGAGGAAAGGCGGTTTTACCTTAAAATACGCAGGGGGTTCTTCACTGTGAGAGCAGTAAGAATGTGGAATTCTCTTCCGAAAACAGTCGTATCAGCAGGGAGCATCGATAGTTTCAAAAAACTATTAAATGGGCACCTTAAAGACCACAACATACAGGGGTATACAATGTACAACATAGAGGGGTATACAATGTACGGTTAACAGCAAACACATACACACACATCATAGGTTGAACTGGATGGACTGGTGTCTTTTTTCAACCTCACTAACTATTTAACTATGTATATAAGTCATATAAGCCACTAACATGGTCATCTAGTGTTGCAATCTATGAAGTAAATGAGAAAATTAAATTCTCTACATAAGTGGTCATCAGGTGTAACAAGTATCAGTTGTAACTGGAGATTGCCCTGACTGTTCATACCACTGCGACCAAGTTTGCCAGATATCACTAACTTGTAGATCTGGGGTTATTTAGACCCCATATCTGTCCTCTGGCCTCCAAACTATACGATCAAACCAAGATTGGTTTGATCAGATGCTTGTTCAAGCCTATAACGGCTTATTTACATGGGACCGAAACTGGAAGTAACCAAATTCTCATCACTTTCGGGTTCTGATGTCACACAGTGGGAAGAATGACATGCTAATTGTCACATCTTAATGGCAGTAAAGGCTGTGGTGGGACCCCTTTCCACTGCCTGTAAAAAGGAATCCAGTGGCTTCTTAGCCACTAGGATTACTTTTATTTTGTGCAGAATTGCTGGGGCTAATAAAAAAAAAAAATGATATCTTGATCATTGCTGCAATGATGGCTGAGTATCACCCTTCCTTTTCAGCGACGTACAATTTGGGATTGGTTTGGGGGTGGTAAAAATACAGCTCTGCTGCACATTTACTTCTCCCCCAAATGAAGTGTAAAGTAGCATCTCACTGTGTCTTATAATCATCAGCATTACAATAATCACACAGGCAACACAGTAAGCAGCTGCTTTATCATGGCTGTTAGATACTGACTTTGTTAACTCATGGCTGTACTGTGTTACAGATTGTAACACAGTACAGCCATAACAAAGACCACACCCAAAAGTAACGTGACAGAGAGCCATGATGTGTGGCTTATTGTAATGCTGATGATATCCTGCTGTGCTTACTGTGGGATTATTGTAATGCTAATTACAATGATGATAACCTCCTGTAAGTAAAATAATAGGACACAGTGAGGATTCAATGCTCTATTCTTCACTCACTGTGTCCATTGCAGCTACGCGCTCCTCCTGCTGTTCCCTGTCAGCTGTCTGCCTCCTCACATCTCAGTACCTGAGGATGGGAGCCGGAAGCCAGGCGGAGATTCATAGTATCACTCCGCCGGCCGGGACTAATTGAATAGCGGGGAAGCATAATGTACATGCACCCCGAAAATGAAGAAATAGTCCCTCCACTGCACTCATCTCCTGGGCCCCTCTGTTGACCTGATGGGGCCCAAGAAAATGTAATATCCCACTCCAAAAAAGTAGGAGCAGGGAGAAATTTGGCAAGCCTTTTTGTTTTTTTTAAAGCAGTATGGAAATGTAATGCTGCCCGGGCCCCGCTGTGTAGCTGATGGCAGCGAGCCCGATACAACAGGGCCAGCTGTCAGAAGGTGAGAGGACACAGAGAGAGGAGGGAGCCGGCGGATCACTTGGTGCGGCGGCGATCCCATAGTTGCCAACATTTAAAAAAAGTTTTTAGGGACACTTTTTTTTCTGTGACCAGAGCATTACTTTAATGAGGGGCAGGGCATTCATTGAATATGGGCGTGGCTATACAAGAAGGCTAATCATGTGCTTCCACCAGGGATCTGACAGCAATGAAATAGTTAATTATGTCCAGCCACCAGGAATCTGCTGGCAATAAAAGGGTTAATCATGGCTCTAGCCACCAGGGATCTTAGGTTAGTAAGATCCCTGGTGGCTAGAGACATGATTAACCTTTTTATTGCCAGCAGATCCTTGCTGGCCTGGTGGCTGAACATAATTAATTATTTCTTTGCTGTCAGATCTCTGATGGAAGCACATGAGTAACCCTTTCTTTGATGGCCGAGTACTGGTAGAAATGCATGATTATCTCTTTCTTCTAGCTATTAAAGAGGTAAATCTACATTTCCATGAGGGATCTGCTAGCAATGAAATGGTTAATAATCATGACTTCCAACACACAGATCATGTAGCAAAGGGTTGATCACACATTTCCAACTCATCTGCCAGCAATAAGAGGGTGAATGTCCAGTCATCAGCGATCATCTTCTAGGATTGAATGGACACAGCACTGCCTCCATTGCCCCCCTTCCCCAGCAAAACACTGCCTGAAAATGTGCCCCCCCCTCCCTCATTACAACTCCAAGAACCTCCTCCCTATTGTTTGTGCAGTTATAGTACCTTCACACCATCTTCTTCCTCATTCTCCTATTCTGGCAGGAGTACATGCTGAGGCAGACCTCCCTGGAGTTTTTCAGCAGCCCACACACGTGCACACAAGCAATAGATATTCAGAAGCTGATGCCTGTGAGAAAACGTCCCGCCCACTCCCCCTTCTGTACAGCGGCTACTAATGGAGAGAAGAGGTACTGCAAGCCTGCATCCATAGATTGTCAGGCTGATGATAAGTGTGATCTGATCGGCACACGGAGGTTTGCATTCCAGGCATTCCCAGGGGGGGGGGCACTCGCCCTCCCTTGCCCTCACTTGCGGACGCCCATGACTGGAAGGGTTATGGTCCTGAGGAGCGCTTCTGGGTTCCCTCCACTGATGTTCATGCTTCCGCACTTCTATGCGCTTTCCATGCTCGCTTTCCTCTAAAACCGTTTTTTGCTCTGCGGTAGAGGGGCTGTTGAGAGAAGGGTACTGTCAAGGTCTTACCTTGCTCTCCTGTTGGCAGCCATCTTGGACATGTGCAGACTGCTGCCTGTTATAAACTCTGATTGCATCATCACTTGCCTGGGTGTCACACAGTGATGATGCTGCACACCTGACTATATCTATCACCTGATGAGTTGCAGTCCTCACCCTTGCGTTTTTGCTCCAAGGTGCATCTCTGCTAGCAGTCTTCTGTTCTCTGTGTTCCATCACGTATGACCTGGCTTGGTGATGACTCTTCTGGCTCTCGACCCCTCATCAGCATACAACCCTGCATCAGCAGACCACCCGCTTCTGGACTCGACCTGACTTTTTTCTGATCTCGCTTCTTCACTCTTGCTGTGCGTTTATTGTTTTTTTTCTTAAAAAAAACTGCTTTATTTTATCTGCATTCCCGCGTGGTCTGGTTTCCTAGCACCCTGGCACCATCCTCATCCTCCATCACCCAAGCAAAGACTAGTGCACAGGCCATTGCAGCTACCAGGGTGGCTTATTCTGTCTCCTTGTCCACAGCTACTCCTGCCATAGCACCAGTATCAGGCAAGGAGGATTCAGCTAAGTTATGTGAACACAGCGTCAGCAACTTGCTCCTTGATCATGCACAGCCATTACTAGATTCAGATGTTGGTTCTGAGGTTGAGGAAGGTAGGAACATGAGCGTACAGAGAGGGGAGAACTCAGGTAAACAACAAATTTGCAGTCATGTTCCCCCAGCCGCAGAGTATTGCCAGGTTGTCTCCAGTGATGAGGAGGATGGAGGTGATGATGATGAGGTCACTGATGCAAACTGGGTGCTGGATAGAGCAGAGGAGGAAAGTGAGGGTGAGGCACAACCCCAATGAGGCAGCCATCATGGAAGAGTGGAGAGCAGTCACCCTATTATACCAGATTGTGGAGCTGTAATTTCCACGGCTAATTCTTACAGCTCAGCTATCTGGGCCTTTTTTAGCACATGTTCAGTTGTTTGCACTAATGCAATTTGCAAACTTTGCCTTAAGCAGATCAAGCGTGGCAAAAACCCCAGCCATTTGGGAACCACATGCCTGACAAGGCTTAACCTCCCACCACTCAGCCCGTTGGCAAGAGCACCTGAAAGCCACACAAAAGGGATGCAATTCTGCTCCTCCTGACTCCTCGCCTTTCTGGCCTACCTCTGTTATACCTCATGACCTCTCAGCAGCTTCCACTGACAGGGATGATGGTTTAGTGAAGGGTGTCACAGGTCCTTGCAGCACATCTGCCAGTAGCACATCACCAGCTGTAGACTATAGCAGGCAAAATCTCTGCCCCCTCTGTGGCAGGGAAAAATAAAAATACAGTCACTGCCACCCACATGCCCAATGTCTAAATTCAAGCTTGTCAAAGCAGCTGGCTTTACAACTCCTGCCTTTCCATCTGGTAGATTCTGCCCCCTTCTATGAATTTTCAGAATGTGCTGTACCACAATGGCAGGCTCCCATTTGCTATTTCTTTGTACATAAGGCAATTCCAGCTCTGTACCATCACATGGAAGGCAAAGTTGTGGCATCGCTGGGCAAGGCAGTCAGCCACAAAGTCCATGTTATTGCTGACACGTGGTCCAGCAAGTATAGTCAGGGACGATATATTTAATTCCGAGCACACTGGGAAACTCTACTTGCAAGTCAGAAGGATGCAGGACAGAGCTCAGTGCTGCAGCTTGTTGTGCCACCACATCTCCATACAGCTAGCGTTAATGATGCAAGATTTGTAAGCTCCATCCCTCTTCTTCTTCCTTCTCCATGCCTTCCTCTGCCGAACTGTCCTATGAACCACCAGTACCCCCTAAGCACTCAAGGGGCTATTCAATGAGTCAGGCTAAAAGGTGTCATGCAGTGCTTCAGGCGGTCTATGTAGGGGACAGGAGCCAAACCAGAGCAGAGATTCTTGCAGCTCTGCAGAGACAGGCCCAGAGGTGGTTCACACCATGCCGGTGTTGAAACCAGGAATGGTGGTGTGCAACAATGACACAAACCTGCTGTCTGCCCTTAGACACTATAGTTTGGTAACCCTCCTTGACCACCGTTACAAGGGGAATGTCTCGGATCTGATCCTGTCCCCTCAAAGGGAGTAGAAGATTACATTTCTTGGGGACACCTTAAAGAGGACTTTATGTAACGCCGTTCCAGACTCTGGTAGGTTACAGTCTTATGGAAAACGTAGTTTTGAGGCTTCTGTTGGTCAGGAGAGGAGTGGTGGAGACGATGGCCACCTCAATGATGCATTTTAAAAAATTTTTAGTCCCTGGCGTCCAGGGCTGTCAGCTTCCACATCCCATCGGCAGCGTCTGCATCATATGATCGGAGATTATCTAGGGGGAAAACAGACATGGAGAGCTTTCTAGTTGACAATCCACTGGGTTACTGGGTCATGAGAATAGACCACTGGCCAGAACTTGCCTAGTATGTAATAGAGCTGTTGGGCTGCCCTGCATCTAGTGTGCTTTCTGAATGGGAATTTAGTGCTGCCGGACTCCGTGGATAGGCTGATATTTATCAAAATGTATCAGTCCTGGATTAGCAGCAGCCTTTGATGCTGATGTCTCAGATTAGGTGCTTTCTGGATCTTGAATTTCTGAAAGACTGTCTAGCTTTGTGGGTGTTGATTTCATCTGGAAGATTTTTTTCCAGACCTGTTTCACAGATGCATATCATTTCAACTCTTGAGAGCAAGGCCAATTTTTGCTTTTATCAAGAGTACCTCTAGAGGGTTACAGGTGTGAAGGCACCACCGACACCCAAAGGCCAATTTTTCCACCACTGTTTGCCTGGGGCATATCATTTCAGTTTTTGACAGCAATGCCAGTTCTTGCTTTCATCAAGAGTACCTCTATAGGTTTACGGTGTGAAGGCACCACCAACACCCAAAGCCCAATTTTTCCACACCTGTTACTTCTATCCAAAGTCTGCGAAAGAAACACCAGAATTAACCCATAAAATCTCGAATCTTGTTCCGAGTGCACTAAATTGTGGCCTCATCATACAGACTTGCTCCCCAAGCCGTTGTTTACAAAATAAAGAAACCTGGAATGGAAAATGTAATTTTTTTGGCTTTATAAATATCATTATTGCTCCAGCAGGTTCTATACAGGGTACTGATGTGTCACTTTACAGGTAGACTAAGGGAACCCCCAGGCACTATATTCAAATCATTTTTCAATTTTATTATTATTTTCCATTTTTATGGTTTCACTTTTAGCATTTGTAAATCACGGCTCATTTAAAGACCCCCATAATCAATGTATGCCCAATTACTTGCATATAAGCCTTCAAAATGGGCATTTTTGATTTTTCCAGTTCAGGATTTGATAGACTTCAATGGGGTTTGTTATTCAGTTCCGAACGTTTGCAATGCTCAAAAGTTCTGCCGCAAACCGAATCAGGGGTCATTCGGCCCATGTCTAATGTAGAATATTTTAGGTGAGATCCACATCTTTGCCCATACCTGGGCAAATTTAGAGATATTATTTAGTTCTTAGGGTTGAATCGGGCGGGGGGATGTCCAGTAGTGTTTTGTAGTTAACAGTAAAGAGTTTATTGGTTATATGTGGTATTTGTGTACCTAAGCGTCTAATAAAAGAGGATGCCCATGGGTAATCATTTTTCTTTTAATGTGTTCTGTTCATTATGTTTCACTATGATTGTCAATTGATCTACATTGCTTTACAGCATGATTGATGTTGGATTTACATGGGGATATTTTTATTTATTTATATATTTTATATCATTTTATTAAAATTAATTTTTTAATTTTATTAAACCTAACATGCAGCTTTAAGGCATCCCCCAAGCATCTTATCTAAAGGATTTGTGCATTTTTAATTATGTCTTTTAAATCACATGAAATACCTTCTCCCTGCTGAACGTTATTTAAAAAAAAAAATATCTTTGCTTTGGTACATTTCCCCCATGGCAGTGCACAGCTACTAAAAACCATTTTAACAAAAGCCTGCAAATTAGCCTTGAAAAAGGGCACAAAAAATGCAATATTCACCTCCCACAGACTTTATTAGAAAGCTTAGCTTTTAAAGGAAATTTCTTTCTACAGCTCAGTATCTGCTGATCGATTTGACACGTAGTTTTTATTGAGTCTAACCTTTGATTATGTTTCATCAAATGCTCAGTTTGAATTGCTCAGTCAGCCTACAACTTAAAAGTGTATATAAACACACGGGCAAAAATATAATAGATTGTAGCTTGCCAGTCCTTAGATGATCTGGTTGCATTGATTTTCCCTTTGGGGTGTTTTTTTTTCCTTCCTTCCTTTGATTTTACCTGGTGACGTGGCCAGTAACGTCCTGTCCTAGGGTGACAGGGCTCACTTTATATATGTTCTGGTAAAGCTGTAGTAAACACTGCTTGGGCACTTGTTCCTACAGGTAAGCTTACAGTGCCTTGAAAAAGTATTTATACCCCTTGAAATTTCCCACATTTTGTCATATTACAACCAAAAACGGAAATCTATTTTATTGGGATGTTATGTGATAGACCAACACAAAGTGGCACATACAGTATCTCACAAAAGTGAGTACACCCCTCACATTTTTGTAAATATTTTATTATATCTTTTCATGTGACAACACTGAAGAAATGACACTTTTCTACAATGTAAAGTAGTGAGTGTATAGCTTGTATAAGAGTGTAAATTTGCTGTCCCCTCAAAATATCTCAACACAGCCATTATTGTCTAAACCACTGGCAACAAAAGTGAGTACACCCCTAAGGGAAATGTCCAAATCTGGCCCAAAGTGTCAATATTTTATGTGACCACCATTATTTTCCAGCACTGCCTTAACCCCCTTGGGCACGGAGTTCACCAGAGCTTCACAGGTTGCCACTGGAGTCCTCTTCCACTCCTTCATGATGACATCACAGAGCTGGTGGATGCTTGAGACCTTGCGCTCCTCCACCTTCCGTTTGAGCATGCCCCACAGATGCTCAATAGGGTTTAGGTCTGGAGACATGCTTTGCCAGTCCATTACCTTTACCCTCAGCTTCTTTAGCAAGGCAGTGGTCATCTTGGAGGTGTGTTTTGGGTCGTTATAATGTTGGAATACTGCCCTGTGGCCCAGTCTCCAAAGGGAGGGGATCATGCTCTGCTTCAGTATGTTACAGTAAATGTTGGCATTCATGGTTCCCTCAATGAACTGTAGCTACCCAGTTCCAGCAGCACTCATGCAGCCCCAGACCATGACACTCCCACCACCATGCTTGACTGTAGGCAAGACACACTTGTCTTTGTACTCATCAGACCGCAGGACATGGTTCCAGTAATCCATGTCCTTAGTCTGCTTGTCTTCAGCAAAATGTTTGCGGGCATTCATGTGCATTATCTTTAGAAGAGGCTTCCTTCTGGGATGACAGTTATGCAGACCGATTTGATGCAGTGTGCGGTGTATGATCTGAGCACTGACAGGCTAACCCTCCACCCATCCAACCTCTGTAGCAATGCTGGTAGCACTCATACGTCTATTCCCAAAGTCAACCTCTGGATATGACGCTGAGCATGTGCACTCAACTTCTTTTTTCAACCATGGCGAGGTCTGTTCTGAGTGGAACCTGTCCTGTTAAACCGCTGTATGGTCTTGGCCACCATGCTGCAGCTCAGTTTCAGGGTCTTGGCAATCTTCTTATAGCCTAGGCTATCTTTATGTAGAGCAACAATTTTTTTTATAAGATCCTCAGAGAGTTCTTTGCCATGAGGTGCCATGTTGAACTTCCAGTGACCAGTATGAGAGAGTAATAGTGAGAGTGGTAACACCAAATTTAACACACCTGCTCCCCATTCACACCTGAGACCTTGTAACACTAATGAGTCACTTGACACCGGGGACGGAAAATGGCTAATTGGGGCCAGTTTGGACATTTTCACTTAGGGGGTATTCTCACTTTTGTTGCCAGCAGTTCAGACATTAATGGCTATGTGTTGAGTTATTTTGAGGGGACAGCAAATTTACACTGTTATACGAGCTGTACACTCACTACTTTACATTGTAGCAAAGTGTAATTTCTTCAGTGTTGTCACATGAAAAGATATAATAAAATTTTTACAAAAATGTGAGGGGTTTCCTCACTTTTGTGGGATACTGTAATTGTGAAGTGGAAGAAAAATGATAAATGGTTTTCAATTTTTTTACAAATACATATCTGGAAAGTATGGCGTGCATTTGTATTCAGCCCCCATTACTCTGATACCCCTAAAATCTAGTGACACCAATTGCCTTCAGAAGTCACCAAATTAGTAAATAGAGTCCACCTGTGTGTAATTTAATCTCAGTATAAACACAGCTGTTCTGTGAAGCC
Organism: Pelophylax lessonae; assembly: GCF_965119305.1. Classification (NCBI taxonomy): domain Eukaryota; kingdom Metazoa; phylum Chordata; class Amphibia; order Anura; family Ranidae; genus Pelophylax; species Pelophylax lessonae. The sequence goes on along the minus strand of NC_138768.1, from coordinate 791,072,037 downwards.
CACAGAGGTTTGTTAGAGAACCTTAGTGAACAAACAGCATCGTGAAGGCCAAGGAACACACAAGAGAGGTCAGAGATAAAGTTGTGGAGAAGTTTAAAGCAGGGTTAGGTTATAAAAAAATCCCAAGCTTTGAATATCTCACAGAGGACTGTTCAATCCATCATCCGAAAATGGAAAGAGTATGGCACAATTGCAAACCTAGCAAGACACAGCTGTCCACCTAAACTGACAGGCTGAGCAAGGAGAGTATTAATCAGAGAAGCAACCAAGAGGCCCATGGTAACTCTAGAGGAGCTGCAGAGATCCACAGCTTAGGTGGTAGAATCTGTCCACAGGATAACTATTAGTCATTCACTCCAAAAATCTGGCAAGAAGAAAAACAATTTTTGAAAGAAAGCCAAAAGAAGTCTCGCTTGCAGTTTGCGAGAAGCCATGTGGGCAACAAAGCAAACATGTGGAAGAAGGTGCTCTGGTCAGATAAGACCAAAATTTAACTCTCTGGCCTAAAAGCAAAACACTATGTACGCAGAAAACTAACACTGCACATCACCCTGAACACACCAACACCTAGCAGAATCATGTTGTGGGGATGTTTTTTTTTCAGCAGGGACAGGAAAGCTAGTCAAATTTGATGGGAAGATGGATGGAGCCAAATACAGCAAAATCTTAGAAGAAAACCTATTAGAGTCTGCAAAAGACTTGAGACTGGTTCACCTTCCAGCGGGACAACAACCCTAAACATACAGCTAGAGCTAGTATGGAATGGTTTAGATCAAAGCACATTCATGTGTTAGAATGGCCCAGTCAATGTCCAGACCTAAATCCAATTGAGAATCTGTGGCAAGACTTGAAAATTGCTGTTCACAGATGCTTTCCACCCAATCTGACAAAGTTTGAGCTATTTAGCGAAGAAGAATGGGCAAAAATTTCACTCTCTCGATGTGCATAGCTGGTAGAGACATATCCAAAAAGACTGGCAGCTGTAATTGCAGAGAAAGGTGGTTCTACAAAGTACTGACTCAGGTGGGCTGAAAACAAATGTACGCCACATTTTTCAGCTATATTTTTGTAAAAAATTTTGAAAACCATTTATCATTTTCCTTCCACTAAACAATTAGGTGCCACTTTGTGTTGGGCTGTCACATAAAATCCCAATAAAATACATTTATGTTTGTGGTTGTAACGTGACAAAACATGGAAAATTTCAAGGAGTATGAATACTTTTTCAAGGCACTGTATAATAAAGCTTACCTGTAGGTGACGTCAATAACTTAAGGCCAATAAGTATTCTGCTACATATTTTTGGGGAAAAAAAAAACAATAAGCGTATAGTGATTGGTTTACGCAAAAATTATAGCTTATACAAACTATGGGATATTTTTATTTATTTATTTATTTATTTATTTCACTCGTAATGGCGGTGATCAGTGACTTATAGTGGGACTGCAATGATGCAGCGGACAAATTGGACACCAAACTGTCACTTTGGCTGCACATTGTCACTGACAAGGTTCGAGTGCGGCTTAAGCCTTATCGTATTCCAGAGGCTCGCAGACAGGCAGTAGACGAGGAATTTCAGAGGATGTTTGACCTTGGGGTGACAGAGAAGTCCAAAAGTGAAGGATGTAGTCCTCTAGTCTTGGTTCATAAACCAGAGGGGTCCTTAAGATTTTGCAATGACTTCAAGAAACTAAATGAAGGGTCAAAGTTTGACACCTATCCCAGGTTGATGAATTAGTGGAGAAGTTGGGCCCCACCAGGTATATAACTACTCTTGATCTCAATAGAGGGTATAGGCAGGTTTCCCTGACAGAGGAAGCAAAAGAAAATAACACTTTTGCAACTCTGGAGGGCTTATAGCAGTATGTGCAGATGCCCTTTGGGTTATATGGAGCTCCCGCCACATTCCAGCAGATTATGGATGAGATCCTTAGCCCACATCAATGGTATTCTGCAGCGTATTGAGGTGATGTGGTTATTTGAAGCACAGATTTGTAAAGTCACCTACCTAAAGTCCAGGTTGTCATAAATTCCATTAGAAACACTTGCTTAACTGCAAACCCAAAGAAGTGTGCCATAGGGTTAGAAGAGGCCTGGTATCTGGGATACACCATTGGGTGGGGCCTGAACAAACCCCAAGTTCATAAGTTAGAATCCATTAAAGACTGGCCAGCTCCTGCCACCAAGAAAAAAGTGAGAACCTTCCTAGGCATGGTGGGGTATTATCAGAAGGTTCATTCCAAACTTTGCTACGTTGGCAGCATCCTTAACTGGCCTCACCAAGAGAAAAAGCTCTTCTGTAGCAATTAGGTGTAATCCTGAGGCTGAAGCAGCTTTCTGAAGACTGAAGAAGGCCCTGTGTAAACAGCCTGTGTTGGTGGCCCCAGACTTCAGCAAAGAGTTTGTGGTCTAAACCAATGCCTTAAGTATTGGTCTGGGGGCTGTCTGTAATGTTCTGGTACCTCTGGTACCCTTGTTCCATATTTCTCTCTTACTAAATTGCGTCCCATCTTGTTATCCAAGAGACGCATACACCTTTAAGACCGGATGACATCATTGCTGAGCGCCGCTATGAGCGGCTATTTCAATCGCCGGCTTTCTCTCACTCATTGCTCGTTCAAACCACATGTTCACCGCACCTTCTCCTGTGAAGTCGGAGCAGCTGACATTTCCCTTTGCTGAACTGAAGCCGGAACCTCGCTGCTGATCCGTATCTCGCTACGGGATCACCTCTCTCTAATGGACACTGTTACTACTAACCTATCTAAGTGATAAGTACCCCACAGGGGATTCCTTACTAACCAATCTCCTACTGTCATCTACTGCAATTACCAGGACTATCTGTATCTATCTATTCCCTATCATCTGCATAGACTGTTAGCTCTTGGGACTACCTTCAACTATCCTTGCACTAGGTTACTCTGTCTAAGTATACTCCATCTGTGTCCTCTTACCATCTGCACTATACTTGACATCAGAACCTATCTGCTTTACCATCACCTGCAACTCTCCTAATACTACTCCTAGTGCTCACCATACAATGGCCTGTCTCTCATCTATACATTCACATATATTATATCCCTCCATTAAACATCTGATTGAGTATATGTATATTGCATAACAGGCTGTGCACTGTGATGAAGTCCTGAGAGTTGGATATGTTTGTTCAACAGAATCTCTACAAGGCTACTGAGTGTAATAATTCTGCAGCTGTAAATCCATCCACTAACAAAAACGCATGAACGTTACAGATTGAACGAGCCTTAAAAAAAATATGGATTCAGCAGAATTACCCACTCATGTACTACAATTAAAACAGCAAGTAGATGCATTGATCCTTGCGCTTACAGAGGTACAAAACGAAAATCAGACCTTGAGACAGCAGGTTGGCCGTCTCACACAGCTTTCTGCTGCTCAGCCCCGTGAGCCTAAGATAAACCCTCCTCTAGTGTTTTCTGGTGATCGGAGCAAATTTCGTGAATTTAAAAACGCATGTCGATTGCTTTTTTTGTTAAAACCTCTAACCTACACCACTGACCAAATTAAGGTTTGTACCGTCATCTCCTATTTAACGGGTGAACCCCGGGCCTGGGCAGACGCTCTCTTTGAAAAGGATGATCCACTCCTTAATTCTTACCCTTTATTCCTAGCACAACTCGCTAGTTTATATGAAGACCCCAATAAGCAGAGTACCGCTGATACCCAATTACGGGCCTTAAAACAAGGAAGGAGACCTGTTGAAGATTCCGTGGCAAATTTTAAAAGATGGTCCCCTGATTCAGGGTGGAACGACACATCTTTGCGAACGCAGTTTAGACTCGGCCTATCTGAGGCCGTTAAAGACGAGCTCGCCCGAGCGGATTTACCTGGCACTCTAGAGGGACTGATACAGACCAGTATCATATTGACAGACGACTACGAGAAAGAAAGGCTGAGAAGATGGGCTCACCATTTTCCAGTCCTTCTCGGATGTTGCCTGCTGACCCTACTCCTATGGAAGTAGGAATGATACGCCCACCTCTGACCCTTTCTGAACGTGCCAGGAGGAAAACCGAACATCTTTGCATGTACTGCGCATCCCCGAATCATTTGATAAGCGGCTGTCCCCTTGTCCGCAGAAAAGAGGGTGAGTGTTCAAATGTCTTGCTAGGGGGACTCACAACTTCCTTTTCTAATCCTTATCTTTTTGTTCATTTAACATTGCAGTGGGACCAAACTAGGATCACCACCAAGGCTATGATCGACACAGGATCTTGTGGAAACTACATTGACATTTGTTTTGTCTCCCTTAATAAAATACCTATTGTTTCAAAACCCAAACCTGTCTCCGTTAGTTTTATTAACGGTACCCCTTTATCCTCTGGTCCTATCACCAGTCAGACACAGGCACTCCTTGTAACTGCTGACGGGTCTCATGTGGAGACCACCACCTTTGATGTATTAACTTCACCACATTTTCCAATCATTTTGGGACTTCCCTGGTTACACATACATCAACCAATCATCGATTGGAAAACAAGAACGCTAGCCTTCTCTTCTCACTATTGTGAAACGACGTGTAATCTCCCCACATATGATAGGATCCTGTCTGTAGTGCCGGATGACATTATACCCAAGTGTTATCAGGATTTATCTGAGGTTTTCGTTGAGAAAAACGCTCAAATGCTACCTCCCCATAGGGACTATGATTGTTGTATCGATCTACTCCCTAATAGCAAGTTGCCTTTCGGACATGTTTATCCTCTCTCACAGGATGAACTCTCTCATCTTAAGGAGTATCTGGATGAGAACTTGGCAAAAGGATTCATCCGACCTTCTACTTCCTCCACTGCTGCTGGACTCTTCTTTGTCCGCAATAAGGATTCTAGCCTTAGGCCTATCATTGATTTCAGACAATTAAATGCCATTACAATAAAGGATCGTTATCCTTTACCTCTTATTCCTGAACTTATCGAACAGGTGCGTGGAGCTTCTTTCTTTTCAAAATTGGACCTAAAAGGGGCATACAATTTAATTTGAATCCGTAAAGGGGATGAATGGAAGACGGCATTCAGAACCAGATACGGACTGTTTGAGTACCTTGTAATGCCATTTGGGCTATGTAATGCTCCCGCAGCCTTCCAACGGTTTATAAATGAGATATTCAGAGACTTGCTTGATGTTTGTGTTGTAGTATATTTGGACGATATACTTATCTATTCTCATTCCTTACCTGAGCACATAAAACATGTGAGACTTGTGTTGTCAAGACTACTTGCACATAACTTATATGTTAAATCAAAAAAATGTTTGTTTCATAAAGAGGAAGTACTATTCCTAGGATATATTATATCTAAAAATGGAATCAAAATGGACATGAGCAAAATATCCTGCATTCTGGATTGGCCTGTGCCAACCACTCGCAAAGCATTACAAAGGTTCCTAGGATTCTCTAACTACTATAGGAAATTCATTAAGAACTTCTCTGCGATTGTGAAACCTCTCACACAACTCACAAGCACGAAGAAACAATTTAATTGGTCAAAAGAAGCAAATGGAGCATTCTGTCTGCTGGAATCAAGCTTTACTACTGCCCCCATACTATGCCATCCAGACCCATCCCTTCAATACATCTTAGAGGTAGATGCGTCAAATATGGCAGTAGGAGCAGTTCTCTCACAACGACCAACAAACACCTCACCTCTTCACCCAGTTGCTTTCTTCTCAAAGTCATTAAGCAGCCCCGAGGTGAACTACCCAGTAGGTGAGAAGGAGTTACTAGCCATAAAACTGGCATTAGAGAATTGGCGACATCTACTTGAGGGCACTCAATTGCCAATCCTGATATATACTGATCACAAAAACCTTCAATACCTTCAGACTAATATAACTCTTTCCCACCGGCAGGTACGGTGGTCGTTATTCTTCCTGAGATTTAATTTTTTAGTGACTTACACGCCCGCAGACAAAAATAAAAAAGCGGATGCACTTTCACGACTAGCCGAGAAAGATTGTACCGAGGTTCCCTCAGTTCCTATAATACCACTTGAACGTATTATCGGTGTCGTTCGCTCCCTGAAGGAAGAGATTTTGCACAGCATAGGACTGGACTCACCTCCACCACAACTAACTACTGACGCAGAAGGCTTCCTCTACTACAACGATAAATTATACATACCCCCTACTATGCGAACCAAGATCTTGGAATTGTCGCATGATGTACCTATGGCAGGAATTCGCCTATAACAACGCGACTCATAGCACTACTAAACAAAGTCCATTTTACCTAAATTACGGGTTTCATCCCACACGCCTTCCACCACGTATCTTGCCATCAAGTAATCCAGTGGCATCTGATTATCTTGCCCAGATAAAGGATTCTCTGGGATTACTCAACAATACCATATCACATGCTCATAGCCAACAAAAGAGGTACTACGACCTCCGTAGGAAACCCTCTCCCCAATATGCCATTGGGGATCTTGTTTGGCTTTCTACAAAAAATCTGAGATTAAAAATCCCTAGTAAAAAACTTGGACCTCTATTTCTGGGACCTTTCCCAATAGAGAAGCTTATTGGAAAAGCTGCAGTACAACTCACATTACCAACAGACCTCAAGATACATCCCATCTTCCATGTGTCGCTACTGAAGCCCCATGTTCCTAACCAAGGAATAAGGCCTACTATCTCACCTCCACCTCCTGTACAAGTGGAAGGTGGAGAAGAATTTGAGATAAAAGAGATTTTGGATTCCCGTTTCCATAGAAGAAGACTCCAGTATCTTGTACGATGGAAGAACTATGGGCCCCAAGATGACACCTGGCTGGATACCTCCGATATACTGGATACCTCCGATATACTCGCTGCTGATCCGTATCTCGCTACGGGATCACCTCTCTCTAATGGACACTGTTACTACTAACCTATCTAAGTGATAAGTACCCCACAGGGGATTCCTTACTAACCAATCTCCTACTGTCATCTACTGCAATTACCAGGACTATCTGTATCTATCTATTCCCTATCATCTGCATAGACTGTCAGCTCTTGGGACTACCTTCAACTATCCTTGCACTAGGTTACTCTGTCTAAGTATACTCCATCTGTGTCCTCTTACCATCTGCACTATACTTGACATCAGAACCTATCTGCTTTACCATCACCTGCAACTCTCCTAATACTACTCCTAGTGCTCACCATACAATGGCCTGTCTCTCATCTATACATTCACATATATTCTATCCCTCCATTAAACATCTGATTGAGTATATGTATATTGCATAACAGGCTGTGCACTGTGATGAAGTCCTGAGAGTTGGATATGTTTGTTCAACAGAATCTCTACAAGGCTACTGAGTGTAATAATTCTGCAGCTGTAAATCCATCCACTAACAAAAACGCATGAACGTTACAGATTGAACGAGCCTTAAAAAAAATATGGATTCAGCAGAATTACCCACTCATGTACTACAATTAAAACAGCAAGTAGATGCATTGATCCTTGCGCTTACAGAGGTACAAAACGAAAATCAGACCTTGAGACAGCAGGTTGGCCGTCTCACACAGCTTTCTGCTGCTCAGCCCCGTGAGCCTAAGATAAACCCTCCTCTAGTGTTTTCTGGTGATCGGAGCAAATTTCGTGAATTTAAAAACGCATGTCGATTGCTTTTTTTGTTAAAACCTCTAACCTACACCACTGACCAAATTAAGGTTTGTACCGTCATCTCCTATTTAACGGGTGAACCCCGGGCCTGGGCAGACGCTCTCTTTGAAAAGGATGATCCACTCCTTAATTCTTACCCTTTATTCCTAGCACAACTCGCTAGTTTATATGAAGACCCCAATAAGCAGAGTACCGCTGATACCCAATTACGGGCCTTAAAACAAGGAAGGAGACCTGTTGAAGATTCCGTGGCAAATTTTAAAAGATGGTCCCCTGATTCAGGGTGGAACGACACATCTTTGCGAACGCAGTTTAGACTCGGCCTATCTGAGGCCGTTAAAGACGAGCTCGCCCGAGCGGATTTACCTGGCACTCTAGAGGGACTGATACAGACCAGTATCATATTGACAGACGACTACGAGAAAGAAAGGCTGAGAAGATGGGCTCACCATTTTCCAGTCCTTCTCGGATGTTGCCTGCTGACCCTACTCCTATGGAAGTAGGAATGATACGCCCACCTCTGACCCTTTCTGAACGTGCCAGGAGGAAAACCGAACATCTTTGCATGTACTGCGCATCCCCGAATCATTTGATAAGCGGCTGTCCCCTTGTCCGCAGAAAAGAGGGTGAGTGTTCAAATGTCTTGCTAGGGGGACTCACAACTTCCTTTTCTAATCCTTATCTTTTTGTTCATTTAACATTGCAGTGGGACCAAACTAGGATCACCACCAAGGCTATGATCGACACAGGATCTTGTGGAAACTACATTGACATTTGTTTTGTCTCCCTTAATAAAATACCTATTGTTTCAAAACCCAAACCTGTCTCCGTTAGTTTTATTAACGGTACCCCTTTATCCTCTGGTCCTATCACCAGTCAGACACAGGCACTCCTTGTAACTGCTGACGGGTCTCATGTGGAGACCACCACCTTTGATGTATTAACTTCACCACATTTTCCAATCATTTTGGGACTTCCCTGGTTACACATACATCAACCAATCATCGATTGGAAAACAAGAACGCTAGCCTTCTCTTCTCACTATTGTGAAACGACGTGTAATCTCCCCACATATGATAGGATCCTGTCTGTAGTGCCGGATGACATTATACCCAAGTGTTATCAGGATTTATCTGAGGTTTTCCTTGAGAAAAACGCTCAAATGCTACCTCCCCATAGGGACTATGATTGTTGTATCGATCTACTCCCTAATAGCAAGTTGCCTTTCGGACATGTTTATCCTCTCTCACAGGATGAACTCTCTCATCTTAAGGAGTATCTGGATGAGAACTTGGCAAAAGGATTCATCCGACCTTCTACTTCCTCCACTGCTGCTGGACTCTTCTTTGTCCGCAATAAGGATTCTAGCCTTAGGCCTATCATTGATTTCAGACAATTAAATGCCATTACAATAAAGGATCGTTATCCTTTACCTCTTATTCCTGAACTTATCGAACAGGTGCGTGGAGCTTCTTTCTTTTCAAAATTGGACCTAAAAGGGGCATACAATTTAATTTGAATCCGTAAAGGGGATGAATGGAAGACGGCATTCAGAACCAGATACGGACTGTTTGAGTACCTTGTAATGCCATTTGGGCTATGTAATGCTCCCGCAGCCTTCCAACGGTTTATAAATGAGATATTCAGAGACTTGCTTGATGTTTGTGTTGTAGTATATTTGGACGATATACTTATCTATTCTCATTCCTTACCTGAGCACATAAAACATGTGAGACTTGTGTTGTCAAGACTACTTGCACATAACTTATATGTTAAATCAAAAAAATGTTTGTTTCATAAAGAGGAAGTACTATTCCTAGGATATATTATATCTAAAAATGGAATCAAAATGGACATGAGCAAAATATCCTGCATTCTGGATTGGCCTGTGCCAACCACTCGCAAAGCATTACAAAGGTTCCTAGGATTCTCTAACTACTATAGGAAATTCATTAAGAACTTCTCTGCGATTGTGAAACCTCTCACACAACTCACAAGCACGAAGAAACCATTTAATTGGTCAAAAGAAGCAAATGGAGCATTCTGTCTGCTGGAATCAAGCTTTACTACTGCCCCCATACTATGCCATCCAGACCCATCCCTTCAATACATCTTAGAGGTAGATGCGTCAAATATGGCAGTAGGAGCAGTTCTCTCACAACGACCAACAAACACCTCACCTCTTCACCCAGTTGCTTTCTTCTCAAAGTCATTAAGCAGCCCCGAGGTGAACTACCCAGTAGGTGAGAAGGAGTTACTAGCCATAAAACTGGCATTAGAGAATTGGCGACATCTACTTGAGGGCACTCAATTGCCAATCCTGATATATACTGATCACAAAAACCTTCAATACCTTCAGACTAATATAACTCTTTCCCACCGGCAGGTACGGTGGTCGTTATTCTTCCTGAGATTTAATTTTTTAGTGACTTACACGCCCGCAGACAAAAATAAAAAAGCGGATGCACTTTCACGACTAGCCGAGAAAGATTGTACCGAGGTTCCCTCAGTTCCTATAATACCACTTGAACGTATTATCGGTGTCGTTCGCTCCCTGAAGGAAGAGATTTTGCACAGCATAGGACTGGACTCACCTCCACCACAACTAACTACTGACGCAGAAGGCTTCCTCTACTACAACGATAAATTATACATACCCCCTACTATGCGAACCAAGATCTTGGAATTGTCGCATGATGTACCTATGGCAGGAATTCGCCTATAACAACGCGACTCATAGCACTACTAAACAAAGTCCATTTTACCTAAATTACGGGTTTCATCCCACACTCCTTCCACCACGTATCTTGCCATCAAGTAATCCAGTGGCATCTGATTATCTTGCCCAGATAAAGGATTCTCTGGGATTACTCAACAATACCATATCACATGCTCATAGCCAACAAAAGAGGTACTACGACCTCCGTAGGAAACCCTCTCCCCAATATGCCATTGGGGATCTTGTTTGGCTTTCTACAAAAAATCTGAGATTAAAAATCCCTAGTAAAAAACTTGGACCTCTATTTCTGGGACCTTTCCCAATAGAGAAGCTTATTGGAAAAGCTGCAGTACAACTCACATTACCAACAGACCTCAAGATACATCCCATCTTCCATGTGTCGCTACTGAAGCCCCATGTTCCTAACCAAGGAATAAGGCCTACTATCTCACCTCCACCTCCTGTACAAGTGGAAGGTGGAGAAGAATTTGAGATAAAAGAGATTTTGGATTCCCGTTTCCATAGAAGAAGACTCCAGTATCTTGTACGATGGAAGAACTATGGGCCCCAAGATGACACCTGGCTGGATACCTCCGATATACATGCCCCTAGACTGATTCGCAATTTCCACTCGAAATATCCAGAAAAACCAGTTCTAGAGGCCTTCCGGAGCCGGCCTTAAGGGGGGGGTACTGTAATGTTCTGGTACCTCTGGTACCCTTGTTCCATATTTCTCTCTTACTAAATTGCGTCCCATCTTGTTATCAAAGAGACGCATACACCTTTAAGACCGGATGACATCATTGCTGAGCGCCGCTATGAGCGGCTATTTCAATCGCCGGCTTTCTCTCACTCATTGCTCGTTCAAACCACATGTTCACCGCACCTTCTCCTGTGAAGTCGGAGCTGCTGACATTTCCCTTTGCTGAACTGAAGCCGGAACCTCGCTGCTGATCCGTATCTCGCTACGGGATCACCTCTCTCTAATGGACACTGTTACTACTAACCTATCTAAGTGATAAGTACCCCACAGGGGATTCCTTACTAACCAATCTCCTACTGTCATCTACTGCAATTACCAGGACTATCTGTATCTATCTATTCCCTATCATCTGCATAGACTGTTAGCTCTTGGGACTACCTTCAACTATCCTTGCACTAGGTTACTCTGTCTAAGTATACTCCATCTGTGTCCTCTTACCATCTGCACTATACTTGACATCAGAACCTATCTGCTTTACCATCACCTGCAACTCTCCTAATACTACTCCTAGTGCTCACCATACAATAGCCTGTCTCTCATCTATACATTCACATATATTCTATCCCTCCATTAAACATCTGATTGAGTATATGTATATTGCATAACAGGCTGTGCACTGTGATGAAGTCCTGAGAGTTGGATATGTTTGTTCAACAGAATCTCTACAAGGCTACTGAGTGTAATAATTCTGCAGCTGTAAATCCATCCACTAACAAAAACGCATGAACGTTACACTGTCTTGTCACAAGTGGTAGGTGGAGAAGAACACCCGGTGGTCTATTTGAGTTGGAAGCTGACCCTAGCAAAGGAAACTTATAGTACTGCGGAGTGAGAGTGTTTAGCCATTAGGTGGCATTAGAGACGCTATGGTACTATTTGCTAGGGCGACTCGTAACAGACCATGCTCCGTTAAAATGGATGGCCCAGGCTAAGGACCATAAGGCAAGGGTTACCCATTGGTTCCTGGTGCTCCAAGATTTCTCTTTTAAAGTGGAGCACAGGGCAGGTTGTAACCAGAAAAATGTGGATGCGCTTTCTACAACCCACTGTTTGATAGCCTGTATTCAAACCCACGGGTTCAAACAGAGGGGGGAGACAGCCCCTGTCAGTGAAAGATGGTGTGTATCTGCCACACAGAATCTTGCCTAGCCTGTGCTTACTCACTCTGTGGGAGGTGATTTTACTAGGGGAAGGCAAAGATCCATGTTCCTGCTTTGTAAAAACACAGGATCAATACCTTTTCTTCTGAAAGAACGGCAATCTGCCGTGTTTACATAGTGTGAAAGACAGCCCCTGTCAGTGATAGATGGTGTGTATCTGCCGCACAGAATCTTGAGGTTCTTAAGGTAAATGGGTGGCAGTGAGAGGTCTGTAGGCAGCAAGGAGTAAGCACTGGCCATACCTTGCTCCCCACCTGGGGTATCATTTTTGCCTTACCTGGGTTTATCAGTGTGGTACTGAGAAAGGAGACAAGCAGGCTGTGAGGGAACATGCCTGCAGGACTGTAGCAGACCCAGTGAGGTCTATTTATTAGCCAGGAGTAGTGTTGAGCGAACACGGACTGTATTATTCGTGTTCGTACCGAATAATTGGATTTTTTGTACCCGAACACGGACACGGACACTTTACTGTATGTTCGGGTAAAAATCCGTGTTCGGTCGTTTTATTTCCGGGTTTTGCATGCTTTGGCGCTCTTTTCATGGCGGGCTTTCAACAGCCAATCAACAATCGTTTAACTGGTGTGCCTTAAGCCATCCCAGCCATGCCTGCAAATGTCTCAGTAGCTGTGATTGGCCGTCTGAAGCATGTGACCAAGTCTTTATAAATTCCAGGCAGCCGCAGCGTCTTCATTCTGCTGCTTAGATCAGGGACAGAGCACACATCAACGTGCTGGCTGCTGATTAGGGAAAGACAGGCAGGAAAAAACCATTTGTGTCCGGATAGAATTGAGGGACAGGTCGGAGTGTTTAGGCAGGGCGAGTTGTAGGCATTTTAGGGATAGAGTCTGCTGAATTATAGGGTCAGTGTCTTCTACAAACTACAATCGATATTGCTGTGTGGGGGCTGGGGTCTGCACTCAATCCTGATCTACGATCTCTTCTCAATCCTGTTAGGGAGAGGCTGCTGCTGAATTTTAGGGTCAGAGTGTTCTACAAACTACAATCGATATTGCTGTGTGGGGTCTGCACTTAGTCCCAATCTACGATCTCTTCTCAATCCTGTTAGGGAGAGGCTGCTGCTGAATTTTAGGGAAACTGTGTTCTACAAACTACAATCGATATTGCTGTGTGGTGTGGGATAGGAGATAGGCAGGTGTCAGTGATCCACATCCATTTTTCTGTGTGTGAGCTGCAGTGAACACAATCTTTTTGGGCTGCAGTGAACACAATCTTTTTGGGGTGCAGTGAACAACGTCCTTTTTGGGGTGCAGTGAACAAAATCCTTTTTGGGGTGCAGTGAACAACATCCTTTTTGGGGTGCAGTGAACACAATCTTTTTGGGGTGCAGTGAACAACATCCTTTTTGGGGTGCAGTGAACACAATCTTTGTGGGGTGCAGTGAACACAATCTTTTTGGGGTGCAGTGAACAAAATCCTTTTTGGGGTGCAGTGAACACAATCTTTGTGGGGTGCAGTGAACACAATCTTTTTGGTGTGGAGTGAACAAAATCCTTTTTGGGGTGCAGTGAACAACATCCTTTTTGGGGTGCAGTGAACAAAATCCTTTTTGGGGTGCAGTGAACACAATCTTTTTGGGGTGCAGTGAACAAAATCCTTTGTGGGGTGCAGTGAACACAATCTTTGTGGGGTGCAGTGAACACAATCTTTTTGGGGTGCAGTGAACAAAATCCTTTTTGGGGTGCAGTGAACAACATCCCTTTTGGGGTGCAGTGAACAAAATCCTTTTTGGGGTGCAGTGAACACAATCTTTTTGGGGTGCAGTGAACAAAATTCTTTGTGGGGTGCAGTAAACACAATCTTTGTGGGGTACAGTGAACAGAATCTTTGTGGGGTGCAGTGAACACAATCTTTGGGGGTACAGTGAACACAATCTTTTTGGGGTGCAGTGAACAAAATCCTTTTTGGGGTGCAGTGAACAACATCCTTTTTGGGGTGCAGTGAACAAAATCCTTTTTGGGGTGCAGTGAACACAATCTTTTTGGGGTGCAGTGAACAAAATCCTTTGTGGGGTGCAGTGAACACAATCTTTGTGGGGTACAGTGAACAGAATCTTTGTGGGGTGCAGTGAACACAATCTTTGGGGGGTACAGGGAACACAATCTTTTTGGGGTGCAGTGAACAAAATCCTTTGTGGGGTGCAGTGAACACAATCTTTGGGGGGTACAGTGAACACAATCTTTTTGGGGTGCAGTGAACAACATCCTTTGTGGGGTGCAGTGAACACAATCTTTGTGGGGTGCAGTGAACACAATCTTTTTGGGGTGCAGTGAACAACATCCTTTTTGGGGTGCAGTGAACACAATCTTTTTGGGGTGCAGTGAACAAAATCCTTTGTGGGGTGCAGTGAACACAATCTTTGTGGGGTACAGTGAACAGAATCTTTGTGGGGTGCAGTGAACACAATCTTTGGGGGGTACAGTGAACACAATCTTTTTGGGGTGCAGTGAACAAAATCCTTTGTGGGGTGCAGTGAACACAATCTTTGGGGGGTACAGTGAACACAATCTTTTTGGGGTGCAGTGAACAAAATCCTTTGTGGGGTGCAGTGAACACAATCTTTGTGGGGTGCAGTGAACACAATCTTTTTGGGGTGCAGTGAACAAAATCCTTTTTGGGGTGCAGTGAACAACATCCTTTTTGGAGTGCAGTGAACACAATCTTTTTGGGGTGCAGTGAACAAAATCCTTTGTGGGGTGCAGTGAACACAATCTTTGTGGGGTACAGGGAAAAGAATCTTTGTGGGGTGCAGTAAACACAATCTTTGGGGGGTGCAGTGAACACAATCTTTTTGGGGTGCAGTGAACAAAATCATTTTAGGGTGCAGTGAACACAATCTTTGTGGGGTGCAGTGAACAAAATCCTTTTTGAGGTGCAGTGAACACAATCTTTGTGGGGTGCAGTGAACACAATCTTTGTGGGGTACAGTGAACACAATCTCATACTTCTGAAGATTTGAGGGTGCTGCCTGTTACATACTCCTCCTCCTACTGCTCAACCATCCTTTTAGGGGTACAAACAATAGTAATTGGGGCCTAGTGTGGTGGTGTACGTGTGAGATACATACACTTTCTTTTTGATCATATTTTCTATTCCGCTATTCAATTAAAACCTTTGGGGATCAATTAAATTGCGTGATAGTCTGTGTCGGTATGTGTGAGATCCACCTTTCCAAGTTTTTGGGGTTCATCTCATACTTCTGAAGATTTGAGGGTGCTGCCTGTTCCATACTCCTCTTCCTACTGCTCAACCATCCTTTTAGGGGTACAAACAATAGTAATTGGGGCCTAGTGTGGTGGTGTACGTGTGACATACATACACTTTCTTTTTGATCATATTTTCTATTCCGCTATTCAATTAAATCCTTTGGGGATCAATTAAATTGCGTGATAGTCTGTGTCGGTACGTGTGAGATCCACCTTTCCAAGTTTTTGGGGTTCATCTCATACTTCTGAAGATTTGAGGGTGCTGCCTGTTCCATACTCCTCCTCCTACTGCTCAACCATCCTTTAAGGGGTACAAACAATAGTAATTGGGGCCTAGTGTGGTGGTGTACGTGTGAGATACATACACTTTCTTTTTGATCATATTTTCTATTCCGCTATTCAATTAAAACCTTTGGGGATCAATTAAATTGCGTGATAGTCTGTGTAGGTACGTGTGAGATCCACCTTTCCAAGTTTTTGGGGTTCATCTCATACTTCTGAAGATTTGAGGGTGCTGCCTGTTCCATACTCCTCCTCCTACTCCTCAACCATCCTTTTAGGGGTACAAACAATAGTAATTGGGGCCTAGTGTGGTGGTGTACGTGTGAGATACATACACTTTCTTTTTGATCATATTTTCTATTCCACTATTCAATTAAAACCTTTGGGGATCAATTAAATTGCGTGATAGTCTGTGTCGGTACGTGTGAGATCCACCTTTCCAAGTTTTTGGGGTTCATCTCATACTTCTGAAGATTTGAGGGTGCTGCCTGTTCCATACTCCTCCTCCTACTGCTCAACCATCCTTTTAGGGGTACAAACAATAGTAATTGGGGCCTAGTGTGGTGGTGTACGTTTGAGATACATACACTTTCTTTTTGATCATATTTTCTATTCCGCTATTCAATTAAAACCTTTGGGGATCAATTAAATTGCGTGATAGTCTGTGTCGGTACGTGTGAGATCCACCTTTCCAAGTTTTTGGGGTTCATCTCATACTTCTGAAGATTTGAGGGTGCTGCCTGTTCCATACTCCTCCTCCTACTGCTCAACCATCCTTTTAGGGGTACAAACAATAGTAATTGGGGCCTAGTGTGGTGGTGTACGTGTGAGATACATACACTTTCTTTTTGATCATATTTTCTATTCCGCTATTCAATTAAAACCTTTGGGGATCAATTAAATTGCGTGATAGTCTGTGTCGGTACGTGTGAGATCCACCTTTCCAAGTTTTTGGGGTTCATCTCATACTTCTGAAGATTTGAGGGTGCTGCCTGTTCCATACTCCTCCTCCTACTCCTCAACCATCCTTTTAGGGGTACAAACAATAGTAATTGGGGCCTAGTGTGTTGGTGTACGTGTGAGATACATACGCTTTCTTTTTGATCATATTTTCTATTCCGCTATTCAATTAAAACCTTTGGGGATCAATTAAATTGCGTGATAGTCTGTGTCGGTACGTGTGAGATCCACCTTTCCAAGTTTTTGGGGTTCATCTCATACTTCTGAAGATTTGAGGGTGCTGCCTGTTCCATACTCCTCCTCCTACTCCTCAACCATCCTTTTAGGGGTACAAACAATAGTAATTGGGGCCTAGTGTGTTGGTGTACGTGTGAGATACATACGCTTTCTTTTTGATCATATTTTCTATTCCGCTATTCAATTAAAACCTTTGGGGATCAATTAAATTGCGTGATAGTCTGTGTCGGTACGTGTGAGATCCACCTTTCCAAGTTTTTGGGGTTCATCTCATACTTCTGAAGATTTGAGGGTGCTGCCTGTTCCATACTCCTCCTCCTACTGCTCAACCATCCTTTTAGGGGTACAAACAATAGTAATTGGGGCCTAGTGTGGTGGTGTACGTGTGAGATACATACACTTTCTTTTTGATCATATTTTCTATTCCGCTATTCAATTAAAACCTTTGGGGATCAATTAAATTGCGTGATAGTCTGTGTCGGTACGTGTGAGATCCACCTTTCCAAGTTTTTGGGGTTCATCTCATACTTCTGAAGATTTGAGGGTGCTGCCTGTTCCATACTCCTCCTCCTACTCCTCAACCATCCTTTTAGGGGTACAAACAATAGTAATTGGGGCCTAGTGTGTTGGTGTACGTGTGAGATACATACGCTTTCTTTTTGATCATATTTTCTATTCCGCTATTCAATTAAAACCTTTGGGGATCAATTAAATTGCGTGATAGTCTGTGTCGGTACGTGTGAGATCCACCTTTCCAAGTTTTTGGGGTTCATCTCATACTTCTGAAGATTTGAGGGTGCTGCCTGTTCCATACTCCTCCTCCTACTCCTCAACCATCCTTTTAGGGGTACAAACAATAGTAATTGGGGCCTAGTGTGTTGGTGTACGTGTGAGATACATACGCTTTCTTTTTGATCATATTTTCTATTCCGCTATTCAATTAAAACCTTTGGGGATCAATTAAATTGCGTGATAGTCTGTGTCGGTACGTGTGAGATCCACCTTTCCAAGTTTTTGGGGTTCATCTCATACTTCTGAAGATTTGAGGGTGCTGCCTGTTCCATACTCCTCCTCCTACTGCTCAACCATCCTTTTAGGGGTACAAACAATAGTAATTGGGGCCTAGTGTGGTGGTGTACGTGCGAGATACATACACTTTCTTTTTGATCATATTTTCTATTCCGCTATTCAATTAAAACCTTTGGGGATCAATTAAATTGCGTGATAGTCTGTGTCGGTACATGTGAGATCCACCTTTCCAAGTTTTTGGGGTTCATCTCATACTTCTGAAGATTTGAGGGTGCTGCCTGTTCCATACTCCTCCTCCTACTGCTCAACCATCCTTTTAGGGGTACAAACAATAGTAATTGGGGCCTAGTGTGGTGGTGTACGTGTGAGATACATACACTTTCTTTTTGATCATATTTTCTATTCCGCTATTCAATTAAAACCTTTGGGGATCAATTAAATTGCGTGATAGTCTGTGTCGGTACGTGTGAGATCCACCTTTCCAAGTTTTTGGGGTTCATCTCATACTTCTGAAGATTTGAGGGTGCTGCCTGTTCCATACTCCTCCTCCTACTGCTCAACCATCCTTTTAGGGGTACAAACAATAGTAATTGGGGCCTAGTGTGGTGGTGTACGTTTGAGATACATACACTTTCTTTTTGATCATATTTTCTATTCCGCTATTCAATTAAAACCTTTGGGGATCAATTAAATTGCGTGATAGTCTGTGTCGGTACGTGTGAGATCCACCTTTCCAAGTTTTTGGGGTTCATCTCATACTTCTGAAGATTTGAGGGTGCTGCCTGTTCCATACTCCTCCTCCTACTGCTCAACCATCCTTTTAGGGGTACAAACAATAGTAATTGGGGCCTAGTGTGGTGGTTTACGTGCGAGATACATACACTTTTTTTGATCATATTTCCTATTCCGCTATTCAATAAAAACCTTTGAGGATCAATTGAATTGCGGGATAGTCTGTGTCGGTACGTGTGAGATCCACCTTTCTAAGTTTTTGAGGTTCATCTCATACTTCTGAAGATTTGAGGGTACTGTCTGTTCCATACTCCTCCTACTCCTCATCCATCCTTTTAGGGGTAGAAACAATAGTAATTGGGGCCTAGTGTGGTTTTGTACGTGCGAGATACATACACTTTTTTGGATCATATTTCCTATTCCGCTATTCAATAAAAACCTTTCTAGGGCAAGATCTTAAATTACAGAAATATGAGGAGACCGTCAAATAAGGGCCGTGGCCTGGGTCGTGGTGCTGCTGGTAGAGCTCCTGTTGCAAGGAGAGGACGTGGTCGATCTGTGCCAGCTACACGCACAAGTGAAACACCTTCCTCAAGTGTGAGTAGGCGACAGAACCTGCATCAGTATTTGGTAGGGCATCATACGCCCCTAGAAGTGATGAGGCCAGAACAAGTGGAGGCGATAGTAGATTGGTTTGCTGCTGACAGTGCCTCCAGTTCCTTCACATTGTCTCCCACCCAGTCTACTGCAGAAAGGTCACAGTTGGCACCTGCAGCCGATGTCCAACCGTCTTTCACCTCACCCCCTTGCAAATCAGGCAAGCAGTCTGAGCCCCAAGCCATACAGCAGTCTCTTCTTCTTTTTGATGACTCTGTCAGCAGGGTTTCCCAGGGCCATCCACCTAGCCCTGCCCCAGAAGTGGAAGAGATTGAGTGCAGCGATTCCCAACCACTTATTTCTCAAGATGAGTACATGCAAGGATCATCGCAGCACGTCTCCGATGATGACGAAACGCAGGTGCCAACTGCTGCGGCGTTCAGCATTGTGGAGACCGACAAGGAGGGCAGGGGTGAAGACTGGGTGGAAGATGATGTGGAGGACGATGAGGTCCTCGACCCCACATGGAATGAACGTCATGCAGGTGACCTGAGTAGTTTGGAGGAAGAGGCGGTGGTCGCACAGAGCCACCAGCACAGCAGAAGAGGGAGCAGGGTGCAGAAGCGGAGCGGCCGTGCCCTAGACACTACGCCCGCTACTGCCCAACGCAGCAAGGGAACGAGCGCACCAAAGTCAGCTCAAAGGAGTTCTCTAGCGTGGAAGTTCTTTAGAAAATGTGCTGATGACAGGACACGAGTGGTTTGCACCCTGTGCAATCAGAGCTTGAAGCGAGGCATAAACCTTCTCAACCTGAGCACAACCTGCATGATCAGGCATCTAAGTGCAAAGCACGAGCTGCAGTGGAGTACACACCTTCAAAACCAAGAAACGTCTCTGGCTCATCCTGCTTTCTCTTCTGCTGCAGTCTCGGCCGCTCCAGCCACATCTGTAGTGATACCGGCACCTGCCACCCCGCAAACAGACGATCTGTCAGCAACACCACCACCTGGGTCACCAACAACCATCTCCACAATGTCCCGTGGAAGCGTTCAGCTTTCCATCTCCCAAACACTTGAGAGGAAGAGGAAGTACCCCCCTACCCACCCGCGATCCCTGGCCCTGAATGCCAGCATTTCAAAATTATTGGCCTTTGAAATGCTGTCCTTCCGTCTGGTGGAGACGCACAGTTTTAAAAACCTTATGTCGGTGGCTGTCCCACAGTACGTCGTGCCCAGCCGCCACTACTTTTCCAGGCAAGCCATCCCTTCCCTGCACAACCAAGTGGGGGAAAAAATCAGGTGTGCACTGCGCAACGCCATCTGTGCCAAGGTCCACCTAACTACCGATACGTGGACCAGTAAGCACGGTCAGGGGCGTTATATCTCCCTAATGGCACACTGGGTAAATGCAGTGGCGGATGGGCCTGAGGCGGATAGCAATTTGGCGCATGTCCTTCCACCACCGAGGATTGCAGGGCACTTCAGTTTGCCTCCTGTTCCTAACTCCTCCTACTCCGCTTCCTCATCCTCTACCGCCTCCTCATCCGGACAGCGTAACACCTTCACCACCAACTTCAGCACGGCCAGGGGTAAACGACAGCAGGCAGTTTTACAACTTGCCTGTTTGGGGGACAAACCACACACCGCGCAGGAGTTGTGGAGGAGCATGGAACAGCAGACAAATGAGTGGTTGCTGCCAGCGAGCCTCAAGCCCGGCCTGGTGGTGTGCGATAACGGGAGAAATCTCATAGCAGCTCTGGGCCTAGCCGGTTTGACGCACATCCCTTGCCTGGCGCATGTGCTGAATTTGGTGGTGCAGAGGTTCCTTAAAAACTACCCCGATATGTCAGAGCTGCTGCAGAAAGTGCAGGCCGTTTGTGCGCACTTTCGGCGTTCTCACCCTGCTGCTGCTCGCCTGGCAGCGCTGCAGCGTAACTTCGGCCTTCCCGCTCACCGCCTCATATGTGACGTGCCCACAAGGTGGAACTCCACCTTGCACATGCTGGAAAGACTGTGCGAGCAGCAGCAGGCCATAGTGGAGTTTCAGCTGCAGCACGCACGCGTGAGTCGCTCTGCGGAACAGCACCACTTCACCACCAATAACTGGGCCTCCATGCGAGACCTGTGTGCCTTGTTGCGCTGTTTTGAGTACTCCACCAACATGGCCAGTGGCGATGACGCCGTTCTCAGCTTAACTATCCCACTTCTATGCCTCCTTGAAAAAACAATTCGGGCGATGATGGAAGAGGATGTGGCACAGGATGAGGAGGAGGAGGAGGATGAAGAGGTAACATTTCCAAGGCTTTCAGGGCAGTCATTCGCAAGGGGCTCCGAGGGTGGGTTCCTGCACACACAAACGCCAGGAACACAATTGTCCAGCAGGGGCACAGTTCTGGAGGATGAGGAGGATGAGGAGGAGGAGGAGCTGGAGGAGGAGATGGAACCATGTTCACAGCAGGGTGGCACCCAGGCCAGCTCATGGCCATCACTGGTGCGTGGCTGGGGGGATACAGAGGACACGGAAGATACACCTCCCACAGAGGACAGCCTTTCGTTGCCTCTGGGCAGCCTGGCACACATGAGCGATTACATGCTGCAGTGTCTCCACAATGACCGCCGAGTTGCCCACATTCTAACTTGTGCTGATTACTGGGTGGCCACGCTGCTGGATCCCCGTTACAAGGACAACGTACCGTCCTTAATTCACTCACTGGAGCGCGATCGCAAGATGCGCGAGTACAAGCGCACGCTGGTAGACGCCATGCTGCTGGCATTCCCATCTGACAGCGGGGCCGCAGTGGAAGCACAAGGCAGAGGAGGAGGAGGAGGAGGAGGTCGCCAACGCAACCAGGGCACCGCCAGCACCTCAGAAGGCAGGGTTAGCATGGCCGAAATGTGGAAAAGCTTTGTCAGCACGCCACAACAAACAGCAGCACCAGCAGCTCAGATGGAACGTCTTAGCAGGGGGCAGCATTTTACCAACATGGTGGAGCAGTATGTGTGCACACGCCTACATGTAGTGAATGAGGGGTCTGCCCCCTTCAACTTCTGGGTCTCCAAATTGGGCACATGGCCTGAGCTTGCCCTTTACGCCTTGGAGGTGCTGGCGTGCCCTGCAGCCAGTGTATTATCTGAACGGGTATTTAGCACGGCTGGGGGCGTTATAACAGACAAGCGCAGCCGCCTGTCCAGAGACAATGTGGACAAGCTCACGTTCATTAAAATGAACCAGGCATGGATCCCACGGGACTTTTCCGTACCTTGTGCAGAATAGCAATGGATACCGACCTTACCCACCCATTGTTCCATTTTTGCTCTTTCTCACTCTTTTGGGGTGTACCCTCATTTAAAATTTGTGAAAAGAAGCAGTGTTGGCTACCTCGTCCTCCTCCTCAGGGCCAGATTAACGTAGGGGCTATTGGAGCTGCAGCTCCAGGCCCCTACCTTTTATATAGGCCCCGGGTTGGCCATATTTCACTGTTACCGCTCTTCTGTCACTTGTAAACACAGAAGTCTGGCTTCTATGCTCGCTTCCCCAGGCAGCACCCTCAGAACCTCCCCACACAGCGCGAAGGCCGGACAAGGAGGGACAGTTGCCGATGCATGGATGTGTTTTTAGGGGCTTCAGAGACAGCATCCCATGTTGAATTAGGCATGCATGGCTGCACCCTTCCTCCTCTGGGTGCATGCCAAGGCACGGCCCTTAAGGCCCTTCAAAATCCTCAGCACCAAGCCCATGATGCTCTTAATCCGGCCCTGGTCCTCCTCCACCGCCGCTTCCACCTACACCACCCATAGGTGTGCGCAGCCTATTGCATTAAGGTGTGCACCCCAAAGTTGAAATACACATGCATGTGTTTGCCAGCAGGGAGAGTAATGTATCGGGGCCATGTACCTGTAGGCAAAGAGAAATAGAGCAGAGCAGGTCCGAGGGAGATCTTTCCCATCTCCTCACTGGCAATGCTATGTGCCCTAGGTGATTAGGGTGTGCCCAGGCACACCCGGCACACCCTGTGCGCATGCCTATGTCACCGCCACATCCACCACCACCTCAACCTCCCTCCTACTCCATATGGGCCTCGTCCTTCAGAGATGAAGAAGAACATTGTTTTATTTTTCTGGGTTTTTTTGTTGTTTTAAGTTATTTCCCTATCCACATTTGTTTGCAGAGCACTTGCCATGCTCTTAATTACGTTTTGCTGCCATTTGCAGCACTCTAGCCCTTTCCTTTGGTGTTTTAGAGCCATTTTAGTGCCTTAAAGTTCGGGTCCCCATTGACTTCAATGGGGTTCGGTGTCCGGGAAAAGTTCGGTAAAAGTCCGGGACACGGACCCGGACTTTTTTTTAAAGTTCGGCCGAACCCGTCGAACACGGACATCTAGGTGTCCGCTCAACCCTAGCCAGGAGGCTTATATTTGTTTTGGTGGACTTTTGCTTTGGGACTATGTTTTTTTTTCCCTGTGCATGAATCCCTTTCTGTTTGCTGTATTTGCTGGCCAAATAAACACGGGCGGGAAGCCTTTTACCTGGCACATGGATTGATTACCTCTCTGAGAATTTTCCACTTGAAGCTGACCTCCCAAAATAGGCAGAGTGCTGTTCTGCCTGTGTACTGTGTAATTGAGTCCGCGGTACCCACCGCTGGGTTCCCGCTGTGTGCAATCACAGCGCTGAGGGGAGCTGATACTGGATGGGGTTTTTTTTTACCTTATTGCAGAAGAAGCAGGTTAAAAAGCTTATGCCTTTAGAACCACTTTGACTACATCCTGTAAAGAACTGTTTCATCATACCCGATTAACCTATCCATAGGATTAACCATTGTTACATAGAAGGTGAACCTGTGGTGTATCCTTCAGAAAATCAATAGTTGCCCTGGCTTTAGGAGGGAAGGGCTGCAGGCCAGGGTTGGTGCTGGTAGCTGCTAGTTGTCAGGTAGAAGATGCAGAGAAGAGCACACAGGAGCTTTATTCTCAAAGTAATAGATTGAATCTGCTAGTTTAGGTCCTTCGAATGTTCTTGTCCTTACGGTAAAAAATAAATGTGGATTTGACCCACCAATGATTAGAAACAAACTTTCTTAGAACGTTCTTTTTCCAAAAATGTTCCTTCAACCCTCTACCCATCTATGGCCAGAATCAGTTTAGTTTTCAGTCCAGAAGCCTTAGAAAATTAGCCCCTGTTGTTTTTATAGTGGAATTGTAAACTGTGGGCACCCAATACACGTAGCTCTGTGTAAAGTTGACATTTCATTTATCACTGTACAAACTAGTGACTGGACTATGGATATAGGATCCTAATTGTCAAATGTCATCCAGTGCAAGGAACAGTCCTTTAAAGTGGACCTCCACTCTTACTAAATGTCTAATGTAAACAAGCAGAGTCAAGTCGGCCATAGATGGATCCATTGATTGACTCGGGTACAACCAGCTGTTTGGATTTTTTGCATGCAATCACTGCAGGCAGCCATAGTAGCTAGCAGTGATCATTGTGTTTGCCGACAGAGAAGGCATCCAAACCGGCAGAACACAAAAGCGATGTGAGAGGAATTCCCCCATCATCACAATCAGTGATTTTCTTTCTTCCACCTGTAGCACTACTCCTGTGGGAGCTGCTGGTTATGGGTTCCCCTGGGTTACCTATAGCAACAACTTCATGATTTAGCATATTCTAAGTGCTTGGCTCAGTCAGAAAACAGTCCAGGGGTTTTGGATTTTGGTTTTGAGAACTGGGATAGTAGAAGGGATGAGTGGCATACTCCAAATTAACAAACTATGCACAATTACTGGGACTTCTGATTATAGATGAATGCAGCAAGGCCGCTGCTTCACCATGCCACTAAAGTGAAGTAGAATTAAGCGAACTGCACTGTACTGTGAATCACTCTTCAGGGTCCTACTCGGCACCCCCTTTACTCTGACACACTGTGTGAGCTGACCCTTTATCCTCTAACTTCACTGGAGTTGTCCCCTTCCTGGGCAGACCCTTTAGCAAGTCCCCCTGGTACTCACGGACACATTTTTTTCCTGGAAGACTCTGCCAGTAGCTCCACTGTCAGCTTTACAGGATCCTCTGCAGCTCAGCTCCACACCTGGTTCAATAGGCCGACCACCTATGACCACCTTCCTCATGCAGCAGGAGGAGAGACAGCCGTCCACCTCCTCCTGGGACACTGCTTCCTGCCAAAGACACCCTGTCACATGTCCCCTCAGTTTTTATGAGCAATCCCAGGATGCACTGCAAGAGGGTCCTCCCAGTGGGACTCCCACAAAAGCCAATGTGTCACTGGCGAGGTTTCCTCCACTGTCCAACAGGCTCCCCTATTGGATGCAGTGGGGACACTCCCTCAGACCCAGTGAATCACACCTGGGAACATGCAACAGGCAACCTAATAGATCAGGCTCCCCTGACAAGCAGATGGAGCATAAAATGCTTTGAACCTAGCACCTGAGTAGGAGAGTGCTACTCACCTATGGTGGAAGGAAAGAAAATTGTATAATCTATGGCTTGCTTTATACTTTTATCATTCTTTTTTATTTGCGCATCCTGTGTGGACATTTAATAATAAAAAAAATGGTGGCAAGTTTCTTCCATGTTCTATATGCTAGCTCATTGGTGAGGCCTGCACTAGATCCAGTACAGTGCATGTGCTGTATAAGATCTAGCATGTTTTTATATTGTTTTGCATTGCCATGGTAATGTAACGTGAGTGTCGTTACCCCAGGCAACACCCACATTGCTAAAGACATAGCAACTATAACCAAAAAAACCCACAGACATAGACCTTTTTCCCAAAATCATGCAAGAGTTAGCAACATCTTGCAAGACTTCACAGTATCTTGCAGATTAACCATGAGATGTCTCTGGAAGGCACTGGTGACAAAACTTGCCCAGGCGGCAACTGGAAGTCACTGGGTATGTCACTAGTGTTTCAGAAAAAGAGTAAGAAGAAAAAAAGAAAATGTATTTTAGTAAAATAAGATTCATTAAACCTACATTTTGAATTCAGCATGCAAAGCTGCATGCACATATGTTTTTTGGGTTTGGGGGAGGGGGAGTGGTTAAAAGCTTGGTCAGCATAGGCTATTTGGCAGTAATTACGTATATGGAAAATATAATGTAGTTTTTGCTGTTTGTTACTCAAAGTCCATGGTTCTATCACTTCCCTCCCTCATTAAAATCCTTTACATTCTCCATAATATAAAAGAAACTATATTTATAGTCTCTGAGAGATATAAGAAATGTTCCAGTGGTTACACTCTCCAGCAGGGATGAGCCTGGGTTTGATGGAAGTTGGCTGTATTTCTGGGCCAAGGCACTGCATTGCGAGATTTCCCACCCCACAGCTGCATTTACACATAATAGGAAGGAATGCTTGTGACATCAGTGCTCTAATGTGGGAAGATGGCATATTAGGACAATGACATTGTCTTAATATAGCCATGTGACCATATTAGGTTAATGACTTCACAAGAATCCTTGCCTCTTAATTAATGTATGTTCATCTGTGGGGTGGGGAATTTCCTGCTCACAGCTCTTGGAGATAACTTACTGCGAGTTTGGGCAAACTTGGTATAAACCCAACTCAGCTCCTCCTTACTTTCCAGTATCAGCCAAAAACTTAAATAGCAGATTTGGGCATGCTGGCTCTTTAAAAATGCAATGCATCAGCTAGTAATTCACTAATAATAAATGCAAGTTAGAATCCAATAAACTTGTGAAATTCACTAAAGTTATCCCATGTTCTAAGTAGGGAAATGTCCTACAGTCATATTAGTATAACATTAGTGGTTCTTTTTTGGTGACAAACAAGAGCTATGAATAATAGTGTTTGTTGTTGGTGTACTGGTACTTTAAAGGCAGCAGTAGAGGCATAGGAGGGGAAAAAGTCAAAAACGAATTGTTTCATTTATCAGCCTGCTGTGGATGAGTTGACGAACAAGCTATCCAGTCGACAATGTCAATTGCTTGGCAGGGATCGTATTTGTCACTTCTACATTTCTTTCAAGATGATAAAACTGCCCACGCTTTTCCAAACATAAACACCAATGACTGATATGAATTTTTATGTATCTAGGTAATGTCTTATTGAAAAGAGAGAGATGGACATGTAAGAACCTTATCACACCCATTGAAATATTTTTAAAAGTGAAATGAAAAATGGAAAAAAAAATATTAATGCGCAGCCCTTTGTCACTCAGTTTTGTGTTATATCTTCAAGCAAAAACACAAAATGATCTAAACCAGACATCCATCAACAGATAACAATAAGCTTGTACATCCTGTATGATAAATATATATACGTACACACACCACACGTACACTGTAAACTGCTTGAACAGCATGTTCAAGTATTACAGTATTAGCATGTCTAAGGCTTTACCAAGACATGAACACAGCAATAATTCACTGCAAATCAAAACATGTTTGTATGGCCACATTTTTTTTTCTATTTAAACCTTATATATATATATATACTGTTCAAAAAAAAATTAAAACACTTTAAAAACACATCAGATCTCAATGGGGAAAAATATGACGGCAGATATCTATACTGATATGGACTGGGTAATGTGTTAGGAATGAAAGGATGCCACATTGTTTAATGGAAATAAAAATGATCAACCTACAGAGGGCTGCATTCAAAGACACCCCAAAAAAAGTGAAAAAATGATGCAGCAGGCTAGTCCATTTTGCTGAAATTTCATTACAGCAATTCAAAATGGTACTCAGTAGTTTGTATGGCACCCATGTGCTTGCATGCATGCCTGACAACGTTGGGGCATGCTCCTAATGAGACAATGGATGATGTCCTGGGGTATTTCCTCACAGATTTAGACCAGGGAATCACTGAGCTCCTGAACAGACTAAGGTGTAACCTGGCGGCGTTGTTTGGACCAAAACATAATGTCCCAGAGCTGTTCTATTGGATTTAGGTCAGGCGAAATTTGGGGCCATTCAATGGAATCAATTCCTTCATCTTCCTGGAAAATGCTGCATTCTCTCGCAACATGAGGCCGGGCATTGTCAAGCACCAGGAGGAACCCAAGACCCACTGCACCAGCATAGGGTCTGATAATGGGTCCAAGAATTTCATACCGATACCTAATGGCAGTCAGGGTGCCATTGTCTAGCCTATAGAGGTCTGTGTGTCCCTCCATAGATATGCCGCCCCAGACCATCACTGACCCACCACCAAACCGGTCATGCTGAACGATGTTACAAGCAGCATAACTTTCTCCATGGCTTATCCAGACCCCTTTCACATATGTCACATGTGCTCTGGGTTAACCTGATCTCTGGGTCAATGACACTGACCCTAGCCAAATGAAAAACTAGTGAAAAACAGTCATAAAGATGAGTAGGGAAAACAAAGTCAGTGGCCTCCATCTGTAAAACCATTCCTCTTTTGGGGATCATCTCATAGTTGCCCATCTAGTGCACCAGTTGTTAATTTCATTACCACCAAAGCAGCTGAAACCGATTAGCAACCCCTCTGCTACTTAACTGACCAGATCAATTTCTCAGGAGTTTAATTGACTTGATTGCTATACTCTGATTCAAAAGTGTTCCTTTAATTTTTGAGCAGTATATATATATATATATATATATATATATATATATATATATATATATATATATATATATATATGCTTCCTCGGTATGAGTCCTCTGCCCCTCTAACACACTAGACAATAACTGAAAGTAATACTTAGTACCCAGTAGTAGCGCTATATCAAAGAAGCCAGGCACCAAACCAGGTAGTAAAGGCAAACTAAATATACTGTCACCCAACATGGTTGGTAACTAGGCAAGCATAAAATGGATTAGCAATGGTAATAACACAATCTAGCATACAAAGTGATTAACAGTAAAGACTAGGTGTTAGATGACGTTTGGTATCCAGATTAACATAAACAGTAACAAGGCCACCTAAAGTGCAACAGTGAGCAGTAGTAAAGTTTAATTTACTAAGTGCTGGAACCATACTGCTAGAACGCATTTATGGTGGTGATGCTAGTCCCAGACCGACAGGGTATGCACTGTCCCAAAGAAAAGGTGGATAGTAGTGGAGGGGGCAGAGAACAAAGGGGTCTTGCAGAATAATTATTAAAGGAGGGTTAGTACTTTGAGATTTTCTTCTGCCGGCTATTGTTAGGGACCTTTAAGAGTGTTGGTGCCCTTAAAGACAGTCCCAGCTAACCTGCATGCAGTATAGGCACAGTATAGGTACAGTATAGTCTCAGCACAACTGCAAGGTAGATGTGGTTCAGATGCTGTAAAGGTTTAGTATAATGCTGTATAGGGATGGCATAAGTGCAGTCTAGGTGGGGAACAAGTGCGGTATAGGGTGCAGTATGAATGCGGTAAATATTGGGTACAATGGGTTTCCTGCTCTTAGTGGCTCAGTCCCTTTTAGCCGTATCAGCAAAAATCCCTCTCACCAGTCCCTGGGATGCTGTGGTGACCTCATGCTGCAAACGGGGGCCCCCTTGACCTCTCCACAAATGCCAGTGATCAGCCATGGGAAGTAGAGAGTGAGGAGCAAGGCTTCCTTCTCAATACTGCTGTAGCTCAGCAACTGGCTACATACCCCCCCCCCCACACACTAAAACTCTTTGGTCCCCAAAGATGGGACAAAGCGTTTCAGGCACATAGCATCCATAACATCAGCTTAACTGAAACAAGTAACCTCAGATGAACATCAATTAGTATGTGCTTTATATTTACATTTGCAATCAGTCCTGCAAAGGTTAAATTGTGCTGATTTATGACAACACTACATTTGGTTTTGGAACTTGTCTGTTTTAACTACAGGGAGACAAACCTGCCATTGTTAGCCAGGAAGCTGAATCAGTTTTATGTTGAAGCATGGAGGTTCAAGGTCCTTTATTGCAATAGTTGTAACAGACAAACTGCACTTTGGCAGACTAAATGTTATACAGTTAGGGTTTAAATCAACTTTAAAAAGGCCTATAGAAATGAATTTTTAATGCATAAAATATCATGTACCCTTGCAGTCTTTGAGTTTTGTTGAAAATAACATGGAGAACAAAATATAAAAAGAAAATGGTTGTCGTCTGCCACCTATGCTGCTGATCTCTAAAGTCTTTATGAGCTACACCAGGTTAAAATCTTTAGTTTAAGCATCCAATACACCTGGGAACATGGATGTCTGGTCCCTCGCTGTACAATGTGGTTCCTTCCTCTGGCCCTTATGTTATTAAATGACACAGTAGTTATGAAATGGCCACAGGAAAGAACCACAGAGTGCAGGCATCCAAATACTTCCATAACTGTACTGGAAACTGAAGTTGTTTCATGAAGAAACAAATAATCGGCCGTGAGAGTAGCAGTAAGGGTAAGTATTTAATCCTCTCTTTGCATGCATGGCTGTGATTTTGAAACTTTCTCAAAGCCTATGTAGCTTTACAAGCTTTAGCATAGGGGGGCCAGGCCAAGCCGCACTGTGTGTTTCAAAATACACACACAGTGCGGACTGGTAGTGATGCATGTGTGCCACTATGGGAAAAGCACATGAGTATTGCACAAAGCAGGTAGGTATGACATGTTATTATTAAAAAGAAATCATAATAATAATAATTTTACAATCACTTTAAATGAGCCCATAAGCATGAGCCCTTATGGGGATGATAATGCTGAACTCTTGCCTGTCTGTACCTACGTATCATTTCCATTATCAGTACCTCACTATCTGTCCTTCACTAAGACACTCAGACTGACAATGTCTGTCCTTTGTGCTTGCCTAAGAACGTGGCAAGAAGTGTGTTTCTTGTGTTATTCAGATAAAAACAATAAAAACTATTTGTAATCAGGAGTAAAGCTCTGTCTTTAGCGCCTGCAAACTCAATGCACCAGCAATCGCACTTTGATACATCCCACAGTAATTCAAACACAGCCCATAATATTATGCTAGTAGCAAATTAATTCCCTTAATCTGTTCTTTAAACTATTCTGCTACAGAGTTCAATTACCATTTCTTTATTTGAGTTTGCCTCTCGCTGTTAACTTTTCCCCACTCCCACCAATTAATTTTACTTGCTTAGAGGAAGAAATGAAATAAACTTTGACACATACTTGGAGCACAGAAAGATATGTTTCCTCTAATTATAGGTCTCCTATACCAAACACCCAATAGGACAGTAAGTCACAGCATATGTGATACAAAGGTTTATGCCCTCTGACTCTATAACTGTGGAAACAAGAAATGGCTCATTACAAAAATTCATCTTTTGTTTCTAAACTAAAAGTTTTGCTTTGCAAAAAGCAAAGGTCTCTAGTTTTCTATTTTTAATTTTATACGCTTGTTTTAATCTTCCTGGCTAGGTATGCCTTTCCTTACTCTTATTTAAATGTCTGGGGATTAAACTACTCCCTACATCTGGCCACACATTTAATGCCTGCATGCATCCCAACTATTCAAAGTGAAAAAGCTGGAAAAATTTAAACTGTTCATTGAGACTGTCTTTGTGGTCAATTAGGACACTGTTATTGCAGAGTGGAATGACAGTTGTAAGGTCATAAAATTTGGGCCAGTAACAAAATTAATCAAAATCAGAGATGGGCATACAAGAGGTTTTTTTAAAGAATAAAGTTAATGATAGGCATTTTTTGGCATCTATTTGCTGCAACTTTTACAATGTACAAATCCACTTTAAAGAGAATTGACAATATCTTTTGCTGGCTCCCCCTCCCAACCCAATGCTATTCACATATGCCATTACTCCTCTAATGTCATAGTCTTGAGTTTTTTTTTTTTTTTGTTTAATACATTTTTATTTAATTTTCTTGAAAGAATAAACTCACACAAAAAGAAAAGGGAAACAAAAAAAAAAAAAAAAGACACAATTCTATTCCATTCAGTACAAGCAGCATTTCCATAAAAAATAAAAAAATAATTAAAAATAAAAACAACAAAAAAAGATAAATAGAGGTGCTGGCCATAGGTGGAGGATCCAGTATAGCCCATATTTCTACTCTCAGGTAAAATCCATTATTTCTTAAAAACCCGTCAGTTCACAGTAGATAGGCTATACTCAAAAGCACTGGGTTCAAGTTTTACCAAAATCTGCAGCATTATTCCGTAGTTTCTATGTTTCATAGTCTTGAGTTTAATCCCTGTGTAGGCTCTGAGTTGGACCTTACACAGGGTTAATGACAAATTCCCCTCCATCACGTAACACTATTCAGATCTGGTGATTATCTGCTCAGGCTGTAGCAGTGCATCCCATGACCCCTTTCACACTGGCCAGATCCCCTTATCAGGGGATCTGTTCACTGATCCGCTGCTGAGCTGAGGGGGCGGATGACAGGTCTGTGTCTGCTCCGCTTATGCAGAATGGACATGGATACAGCCCGCTCTGCTCTATGAGCAGTTGGATGTAAATAGACTGGCTGACAGCCCCCTGATCTGATCCAGCCAGACAGAGGGAAAAGATCACATGCCTGACGAAGGGGTCCTGTGCGGCTCCGAAACGTTGCACTATATTTTTCTGATGTGATCTTATCTTGAATAAAGTTTTTTGAACTGCTTTTGCAAGATCCTTAGTGTGCTGGCGAATATGTATCTACTTGTAACTAATCCAGTTGCCAACTGGTGATCGCTTCAGCACCCAGTACACACGAGCCTACAAACCAGGAAGGTGTGCGATAGGAATATGAACTATATATAGAGGGAAAAGATCCTCTGTTTTTTTTTTGCCAGATTGGAGGTAAATGGGTGTAAATGGACACGTCCATTTACATCCATTGCTCCATAGAGGGGAATGGAGGGACCGATCGGGTCCATCTGAAAAATTGACAAGCAGACCGACTGGACCGCTCGTGTGAAAGGGGGCTAATAGTTAGGGAAGTAGACCACATACTACCCTATACTGTACTATAGATATTTCTGAGATGTATATCCATGAGATAAGGGGGTATATTTTTCATAAATGCTAAAAAGTTATTAATTATTAAAAACTTTTTAACTCAACAAAAAATAAAAGTTTCCTTTTAAACTGTAACTTAGTTTCAGTGCAATTATTTCACATGCTGTTCCAGGCAAGATAAGGCTCCACACTCCATAATCACACCTCACATGCTGGCTCCGCTCGTCCCTGCCAAAGCAATCACTTGTATCAGCAACAGGAATGTTGTACACCAAGATGTGAAATAAACTTTCTTCATTAAAAAAGTTAGCAGTAATAAATTATATTCTGCAATGTTTTGCGCTAGGTGCAGTGCTTTGTCAAAGAAAGCGCTGTGCCTAGTGTGAAAACTGTCAAAATAGAATTTCTTCGTGCTTGCTATTTCAATAAAGGAAGATTATTTTGCAGCTAGGTGTTTGGCATTCCTGTTGCTGAAACAAAGTGATTAATTTCAGTGCAGTTACGCTTATTTTACTAAAGCGGTATTAAACCCAAAACAAAAAATGTATATATTACAGATTACTAATCATTTGATGGCTACATTTGCTTTATTTTATAGGCTTTTCTCCTCTGATTTTTAAACCTGGTGATCTGGCCACTAATGCCTCGTTTCCACTGAGTGGTACGGTACGGTTCGGTTCAGTACGGTGCGGTTTGGTTCAGTACGGTACGGTTCGGAACGGTACACATTGCGTTTCCACTGCCAATAGTACCCTTTCATGATAGGCGCGGTGTAGCAGGTAAGCTGTGATAGACGATTCTCTGTCAACCAAAGTTCTGCAGAGTGTAGCTCCACCCTGTTGGTACGGTACTAATGTGCTGGTACCCCAACGAAAGGGTACCAAAAAGTGGTACGGTACGGTTCGGAATTAGGGTACCATTCATAATGGAAACGGCATAAATAGCGTACCTTACCAAACCAAACCGTACCAGAAAGCTCAGTGGAAACGAGCCATAACACACTTTCTGGATGCCCCCACTCTGGATGAAGGAGCACAGGGGGCACTTTTGGACAGCAGCATTGTTAATTTGGGGGGAGGGGGGAGTGTTAAATGTATTAGCAAGTTTAGATGCACCAACAAATTGAAACCAAAATAATGCTAACACTTTATAAGCAGTCACTGCAACATTGTTTTCCTTTTGGGATAAAGGTATTACATAAATAAATGCTGATCACATTAAGTACCCCTGTCAGTGCTAAATAGTTTGTCTCATCCCTCTAACCGCTACATCTGTAAGAGAGTTGGTTCTTTTGAAAAACAACAGACTTACTGGCAAGGTCACTGGGTGAAAATAAGGGAAAGAATACCTAAAAAAGGAAACTAATGCAGCCATCATGTGAAAAAGGAGCAAGAAGCCAAACACTACGTTGAATGATCGATCTCACTCACCCAGCGCTGATACACCAAGAAAATCACTTAAAATCATTGGTATAAAATAAACTCATATAAAATACAAAGCCCCAAAGGCTAAGGCTCCTTTCACACGGCCGCTCCGTGTGAAAGGTCCGCTGCGGGACTTTTTTTTTTTTTCCATTTCTGTCATCCGCTCCGTGTGCCCGCATATCATCCGTTTGCGGATGATATGCGGACATAATGTATGTCTATGGCACTGCGGATGTCAGCGGATCACACCGCTGACATCCGATTTTCCTTCCTTTCCGTTTTTTACACGGAAGGAAAAATAGGGTTCTGTTCCGTTCATAAAAACGGAACAGAACTGACAGGAGGAAAATCGGGTGTCAGCGGATGGTATTCCGCTGACACCCGCAGTGCCATTCACTTACATTGATGTCCGCAAATCATCCGCAAAAAAATAGGATGATTTGCGGACACACGGAAAGCAGCGGAGCGGCCGTGTGAAAGGACCCATAAACTGCTGCTATAACAAAATTAGTGCAATATAAAACAGGTGTGACGGATTAAACTCAACCAAGCTAATCTGTAACACTAGCAGCGCTAACATGTAGTAGAAATAAATAGTTAAAAATCATCACACTGAATGTCCATCAGAGTTTAAATGCACCCGTTGAAGAAAGGAATATTGTTGAGCCAAAAGCAGTCCATTAAATAGTGCAGCTATAACAGGATGGTGAAATGAAAGTGCAGCTAAAAGCAAAATCTGTGTGCCTCCACCAGCAAGCCGTGATCACCCATCAAAATGGAGACTCATCAGATCAATGTAAAATGCATCACAGAGGCTTCTTCCACCACTAGACCACTGGCACCGACCACTTGGCTCACACCAAAGATCCTTTTCTTAAACGCCCATATGCTCATGAAAGTGTAAGCACAACTTCCATCCCGAACACCGCGACTACAGGTGCTGCTAATGCAGCCATCACATCTAAGAATTTGTAAGCTGCAATATAATAAATATTTGTGTTTGGGTTAATTACCGCTAAACCCCCCCCCCTGTTCCCCTGCCAGACATACTCACCTGTGCTCAATCCAGTAAGATCTTGGCTATGCCGTTCTCTATAGGATTAAATGGCGCATGCAAAACACATATGTAGGCACAAAGATCTTTTTTATTTTTCTCAGTGCCTCCAGAGGTAAAATGTTTTCAATATGGTTCCTAGTTCTATTGCATTCACTGTGAGGTCTCACTCCTTCTGCTACAATAGGGATGTTCCCACTATTCTTGTTGCATTTTCAAATATCCCCAAAAATGCAATGGAGAGGGTGTGAACCTCTGTGAATGCTATGACCACTGAAGACCTAAGAAGCTCAGAAACGTCCCCACCGATGTCACTGGAGGAAGCATCAGACTGTAGGGTGATTTAACACTTCAGTATCTACCTGAAATATTATATTTAGGTGGATGGACCCCTTGACATCAATAGCTTACACTATTGTGCTTATATGTATATCCATTACTGAAACAAAATATAGCTTCTTTGAATACTAAAACACTTAAATTGTCAGCCCATCTCTGCCAAGTAAGGTACACGATGTGCACGAATTGACAGACAAGTTAAATGCTTGTCAGTGTAGGAAGACTCCTGTGGTGTTAGCTTATGTGTACTTCTTCAGTACTACAATAAGTGGATGAATAACACAAAGATTGTTTTCGAAAAGTTGCTAGTTAAAAGAACAGAAGCCCTATTAATACCTGTAGATATCAGTCTTCTCAAACTGAAGAAAGCAGAGATGTATTTCAAAATGAGCCTGCCTTTTGCACTTTCCTGCAGCACATGCTTACCATACATTCCCTCCTCCATGGCTACTCGTTCAGCTGCCATAATCAAGAACAGTAAGCCTTGTGTAGCACTCTAGTGTGAGCATACACAGTGCAGAAAATTCTTTACCTACCCACATGTGACAGCACTGGGCCAATCATCAAGCACTAGCACTGTCACATGGGAAGAAAGGGAGTGATTTGCATGCTCCTCCATACCTCTATGTACTAAGTATAGCATTTTCTTTTGAGAGCTGAATGGAGTGGTACTAAAGCAAATCAATGCATGTATAGGTTTTCTTTTAGCAATACCTAAAGTAATATTAAACCCTTTGTATTATGCATAGAAAAAGGTCCCACACACAGCACACATATTAAGGCCATTACTAAACAGGTAAAAGCAACCCCAGCCAGCTTCATCCAAAGCCATGCCACAATGCGTTTCAGCTCTCCACCATGATGAAGCCCATGGACAGAGTGAAGCGCATTGACCGTGGCTTTGAATGAATCTGGATGAGGCTGATTTTACCTGTTTACAAATAGATTTGCTAGGTGTGTGGTGTTTGGGACCTTTCTCTATGCATAATCACATTACATGAGGAGTTAGACAGACTTCTGCCCAGCCAGCAACCATTGCAGGAAACACTGTATGGACATACAGGAGCTTGAGCTGAGACCTACGTTTAAGGGGATTTCCCTAGTATACTATGTTTTAAAATTCTTATCTCAACACTTGCAGATTACAGCTTTTTATGCTGCTGGCTCCTGTGTTCTCGGGGGCTGTGTGTTTATATAGATGCACACAGTATAGAGACCACACTCTAGTTCCTGCATGTAAAGGTGGCTCCATAGGATGCTACAGGAGAAAAGAGCCACCCTAAAACAGGAAACCTGGGACTGCGGTCATGGCACCACCTTAAACAGGAACATACACTATGTAGCACTGTCCCCTTGGGGGTCGCTTGTAGTTGTATGCATATGAAAAAACCCTCTTAACCGGTTGCCGACCGGCCAGGCAGAGTGACGTATGGATACGTCACTCGCCTGTCACTGACTTGCGAGCCTATTGCGGGCGGCCGCGCGCCTCGGCGGGCGCGCGCCCGCCGCGGCTCGTTCACAGACAAGTCAGTGCGTGTGTCCGGTGGACTCGATGTCCGCCGGTCACACTACGATCGCTCCTGTGAAGGGAGAAAGACGGAGCGGCTTATGTAAACAAGCCGCCCGTCATTCTCCCTGGTGTAAAAATGAAGATCAGACGGTTCTACTATGTAGAACCGTTGATCTTTGTTTTTACACCAATAGCCATGTCCCTGCACAGTTAGAAGCACGCCCCTAGGACACACTTAACCCCTCCCTGTCCAATAAAGTTAACCCCTTCCCTGCCAGTGTCATATTTATAGCACTGATTACTGCAGTAATTTCACTGGTACCCCCAAAAGTGTCAAAAATGTCAGTCAAGGGTCCGATCTGTCCGCCGCAATGTCGCAGTACCGCAAAAAAAATCGCAGATCGCCGCCATTACTCGTTAAAAAAAAACACCAAAAATGACAAAAATCTTTCCCTTTGTTAGTAAACGCGATAACTTTTGTGCAAACCAATCACAATACGCTTTTTTGCGAAAAAATGTGTTTTTACCAAACATATGTAGCGTAAAACAATTTGGC
Source organism: Pelophylax lessonae (assembly GCF_965119305.1). Lineage (NCBI taxonomy): Eukaryota > Metazoa > Chordata > Amphibia > Anura > Ranidae > Pelophylax > Pelophylax lessonae. The sequence goes on along the minus strand of NC_138768.1, from coordinate 791,033,921 downwards.
CGAAAATGTTTAAAAATTTTGATTTTTACATTTTTTTGGGGGGGGGAATTTCATATAAAAAAAAGTGAAAAATATTGTTCTTTCTGCAAAAATTACGCTCTTTTTTTGTTTATAGCGCATGATCAAAAAATCGCACAGGTGATCAAATACCACCAAAAGAAAGCTCTGTTTGTGGGAAAAAAAGGACGTGAAATTCGTTTAGGTACAGCGTCGCACGACCGCGCAATTGTCCGTCAAAATCACGCAGTAAAAAATCGCAAAAAACCCCCTGGTCTTTTAGCAGCCAAATCCTCTGGGGGTTAAGTGGTTAACCACTTGCCGTCTGAGTACCGTAGTACTACTGCAGCAAAGTGGCTCATTATCGTCTGACGACGTAGACCTACGTCGTCAGATACTCCCCTTTCTCGGCGGCGCGCGTGCGCCGCCAGAGGCTCGCTCCCGCTGTATTCAGTCACAGCGGAAGTCGGGCCAGGGGAGGAGCGGCGGCGATCGCCGCCGCTCTTCCCCGATCGTCAGGGATCTAGTGTGGAGATCCGCCTGCTTGTGTAAACACAAGCGGGAGGATCTCCCAAGTGACAGGCAGGGTCAGATTGCAGGGTTCAGCATAGCTGAACCCTGGATCTGTCCTTGTGTCACTCAGTCACCTCCCCCCACACACGTTAGTAAGCACCAGGCATACATTAACCCCTCCCTCTCCAATAAAATTAACCCCTTCCCTGCCAGTGTCATTTTTACAGTAACAGTGCATATATATAGCACTGATTACTGCAGTAATGTCACTGGTACCCCCAAAAGTGTCAAAAATGTCAGTCAAGGGTCCGATCTGTCTGCCGCAATGTCGCAGTCCCGCAAAAAAATTCGCAGATCGCCGCCATTACGCGTTAAAAAAAAAAAAAAAAAAAAAATGACATAAATCTTTCCCTTTGTTAGTAAACGCAATAACTTTTGTGCAAACCAATCAAAATACTCTTATTGTGAATTTTTTTACCAAACATAGGTAGCAGAAAACAAATTGGCCAAAAATTTAAAAAAATTTTGATTTTTACATTTTTTTGGGGGGGAATTTCATATAAAAAAAATGTGAAAAATATTGTTGTTTTTTCAAAATAAACGCTCTTTTTTTGTTTATAGCGCAAAAAGTAAAAATCGCACAGGTGATCAAATACCACCAAAAGAAAGCTTTGTTTGTGGGAAAAAAGGACGTAAATTTCGTTTGGGTATGGCGTTGCACGACCGCGCAATTGTCAGTTAAATTCGCACAGCGCTGAATCGCAAAAAGTGGCCCAGACGTAAGACAGCAAAATGCTCTAGTGGTAAAGTGGTTAAATTGGGACTTTATGGAAACAAATTAGAAACATTTTTTCAAAATATACTATGTAAATATAAAAAATCCATGTCTTTATTCAAAACATATTCATGTTATACAGTTAAACAGATAAATCCTTCTATTTTTAAAACAGATGCATTTGAATACATGTCATGAACAATAGTTCTACATCATATGTTGGGCTACTTATGAGTGGTATATTGTGCCAACGCATTTCGAAAAACATATATATATATATATCTTCATCAGGGACTTATTATTCCGGAACCGGAAGTGAGGATTCGTGCGGTTCGTGCGGCAAGGGAGAGAGGAGGAAGGAAGAGGAGCTGCGGGGACACGTGCGGGGGAAGCCGCACAAGGGGTGCGGGTGCACCGTGCAGGGACCAGCAACTGAGCGGAGGTGGAGGACGGGAGCCGAGGCAGAGAGCGGCGGGGGCGGCGGAGGTCAGAACCCGCCTTCCTTAGTGCCTGGAAGAAGAGGAGGAGGACCGTCCGTGCCCAGTGAGGAGGAGGAGACATCCGTCCCAGTGTGTGTGTGTGTGTGTCAGCAGCTGTGAGTAGAGCAGCAGCTGCAAACAGGGGGAAAGCTGTGTGACTGTACTCTGTAAGAAATCAATAGCTGTTTGTCTGTACTGCGACTGACTGCTGTGTGACTGTCTCTGCAACTGAGTACCTGGGAAGTCTGGTAAGTATCCTTGCGACTGGTGAGTATCCTTGCGACTGGTAAGTATCCTTGCGACTGGTGAGTATCCTTGCGACTGGTGAGTGTCCTTGCGACTGGTGAGTATCCTTGCGACTGGTAAGTATCCTTGCGACTGGTGAGTATCTTGTGACTGGTAAGTATCTTTGCGACTGGTGAGTGTCCTTGCGACTGGTGAGTATCTTTGCGACTGGTGAGTGTCCTTGCGACTGGTGAGTATCCTTGCGACAGGTGAGTATCCTTGCGACTGGTGAGTTTTCCTGCGACTGGTGAGTATCTTTGCGACTGGTGAGTATCTTTGCGACTGGTGAGTATCTTTGCGACTGGTGAGTGTCCTTGCGACTGGTGAGTATCCTTGCGACAGGTGAGTATCCTTGCGACAGGTGAGTATCCCTGCGACTGGTGAGTATCTTTGCGACTGGTGAGTATCATTGCGACTGGTGAGTATCTTTGCGACTGGTGAGTATCTTTGCGACTGGTGAGTGTCCTTGCGACTGGTGAGTATCTTGCGACTGGTGAGTATCTTTGCGACTGGTGAGTATCTTTGCGACTGGTGAGTATCTTTGCGACTGGTGAGTATCCTTGCGACTGGTGAGTACCTTGTGACGGGTGAGTATCCTTGCAACTGGTGAATATCCTTGCACTGGTGAGTATCCTTGCGACTGGTGAAGTAGCTTGCGACTGGTGAGTATCTTGCGACTGGTGAGTATCCTTGCGACTGGAAGTATCTTTGCGACTGGTGAGTGTCCTTGTGACTGGTGAGTATCTTTGCGACTGGTGAGTATCCTTGCGACTGGTGAGTATCCTTGCGACTGGTGAGTATCCTTGCGACTGGTGAAGTATCTTGCGACGGGTGAGTATCCTTGCGACTGGTGAGTATCCTTGCACTGGTGAGTATCCTTGCGACTGGTGAAGTAGCTTGCGACTGGTGAGTATCTTTGCGACTGGTGAGTATCTTTGCGACTGGTGAGTATCCTTGCGACTGGTGAGTATCCTTGCGACTGGTGAGTATCTTGCGACTGGTGAGTATCTTGCGACTGGTGAGTATCTTGCGACTGGTGAGGATCCTTGCGACTGGTGAGGATCCTTGCGACTGGTGAGTATCTAGTGACTGGTGAGGGTATTAGTGACTGGTGGGTACCCCAGGTTTTGTACCAGGGAAGTTAGAGGTAGTGTAGGTAAGGAAGAGCAGGTCGTTAATATTATCCCCATAGAGTAGAGGGTAATAATGTCCGACAGGATTGGGGATGCCACTCAGTGCACTTCTTGCGGCATGTATGCGTTCCTTGATGAAACAATCGAGGACGAATACTGCTGTGCAAGATGTGAGCGACTTGTTGCTCTGGAAGCCCACATCGTGGATCTAGAGAACACAGTGACAAGACTGCGTGGCATCTACAACCTGGAAAGGAGCTTGGACTTTACCCATCAGGCGCTGGCAGGGGTCAGCATAGAGGAGGAAGGAATAGAGGAGACGCAAGCAGCAGAGGTACGCAGCTGGGTGACTGTTAGGAATGTTAGGGGGAGGAGAGTCAGGGAGGCCAGTCCTGAGTTGGTACACCCTAACATGTTTGCCGAGTTGCAGGTTGAGGGGGATATCAACTCAGGGGTGGCAGTGCTGGAGCATGCGCCCTCCCCCAGCTGCCAGGGGAGGGACGGCTCCAGGAAGAAGGGGGGCCGTAACGCAGGAAAGGTTAGACAGGTTGTGGTAGTTGGGGACTCAATTATCAAGAGGACAGAGAGGGAAATCTGTAAAAAAGATCGCGTGAACCGAACAGTTTGTTGTTTACCGGGCGCCCGAGTTCGGCACATCGCAGATCTGGCAGACAGATTGTTGGGCGGGGCTGGGGATGACCCAGCGGTCATGGTGCATGTGGGCACTAATGACAAAGTTAAAGGTAGGTGGAGGATCCTTAAGAACGATTTCAGGGACTTAGGTAATAGATTGAGGAAAAGGACCTCCAATGTGGTTTTCTCTGAAATACTGCCTGTACCTCGAGCCACACAGGAGAGGCAGAAGGAGCTTAGGGAAGTTAACAAGTGGCTGAGGAATTGGTGTAGGAAGGAGGGGTTTGGGTTCCTGGAGAACTGGGCTGACTTCTCAGTCGGCTACCGGCTCTTTAGTAAGGATGGGCTGCACCTTAATGGGGACGGTACAGCTCTTTTGGGGAGAAAGATGGCCACCGAGTTGGAGGGGCTTTTAAACTAGGAGACGGGGGGGAGGGCTCAGAAATAGAATCAGTCAGGAGGGAGCAGAGGACTGAAGGCAGTTGGAGGGTCAATAGCGACAGTAGGTCAACAACATCAATTGGCGGGTCTGTGCGGGAGAACAGCAGACCAAACAGAAATAAACAAAACCGCCAATCACGTTTAACTTCCGTAAAACTAAGAGGGGTATATGCTAATGCCAGGAGCCTAGCTAATAAGATGGATGAGTTGGACATGTTAGTACATGAGGAGGACATAGACCTTGTGGGAATAACGGAGACTTGGTTCGACCCCTCACATGACTGGCTGGCCAATATCAAAGGGTATTCGGTGTACCGGAAGGACAGGGTTGGTAAAAGAGGGGGAGGGGTATGTCTCTATGTCAAGAACAATATAAAGGTGCTAGAAAGGAGTGACATTACGGATGGGATGAGCATGGATTTAGAATCTGTGTGGGTTGAACTCGATAGGGAAGAAGATAAGGGAAAAGTAGTTGTGGGGGTTTGCTATAGGCCACCTAACCAAGGGGAGGAGGTAGAGCTGGAATTTTTAGCACTAATAGGTAAAGCGGCAAAACTAGGATCAGTCATCATATTGGGGGACTTCAATTATCCCGACATTGACTGGGAAGAGGGGACTGCACACTCACAGAAGGCCCGTCTATTCACGGAAACCTTACAGGATAACTACATGTCACAGTTGGTGGATTCCCCTACTAGAGAGAATGCTATCCTGGATCTATTGATCACTAATGACCCAGACATAATCTCGGAGGTAGGAGTCCAGGACAACCTGGGCTCTAGCGATCACAGGATGATCACATTTAGTATAAATAACAATATAAAAAGGCAAGTGGGGAACATAAGAACCCTAAACTTCAGAAGGGCAGACTTTCCAAAATTGTACTCATTGATGGAAAGGGTAAACTGGGACCAAACCCTGGGATCACTGACCACAGAGGAAAAATGGGAATGCTTTAGAACAATATTAAGCAAAGGCATCTTGCAGTGCATTCCTATGGGGAATAAATTTAGAAGAGACAAAGCCAAACCTGGCTGGCTAAACCGTAGCGTTAAAAAACTTATTAGGGGAAAAAAATTGGCCTTCAAGAAATATAAATCAGAGGGCACAGTATCGGCCTTCCAGCAATACAAGGAGGAAAATAAGAAGTGTAAACACGAAATCAAGATGGCTAAAATCAACTTTGAGAGACAAATAGCGGAGGATAGTAAAAAAAACCCAAAGAAATTCTTTAAATATATCAACAGCAAAAAAACTAGGGCAGAGCATATTGCACACATAATTAACGATGATGGGAGGATGGTTACAGAGGACACTGAAAAAGCAACCGTGCTGAATTCTTTTTTCTCGTCAGTCTTTACGCAGGAAAAGGAAGGGTACACTGACCATGACTGTATGGTTAGTAGTAATACACAGGACTTGCCACTATGGCTAACAGAGGGGGAAATCAGGGAAAGACTGGATAAACTTAACACAAACAAATCACCAGGCCCGGATGGCGTACATCCGAGAGTGCTCAAGGAACTCAGTATGGTTATATCTAGACCACTGTTCCTGATCTTTGCTGACAGTATTAGGACAGGAGATGTACCAGGGGATTGGAGGAAGGCTAACGTGATTCCGATATTCAAAAAGGGCCAGAGACATATCCCGGGAAATTATAGGCCTGTCAGTCTGACATCAATAATATGTAAACTTTTGGAGGGGATGATAAGGGACTATATCGTAGAGTATGCTAAAGACAACAACATCATCAGTAGTAACCAGCACGGGTTTACAAATGGGCGTTCTTGTCAAACCAATCTCTTAGCATTCTACGAGGAAGTGAGCTGTGAGCTAGATAGGGGGAGACCAGTGGATGTGGTGTACTTGGATTTCGCTAAGGCGTTTGATACAGTTCCCCACAAGCGCTTAATTTATAAAATAAGGTCTGCAGGTATCGACAGCAGGGTTTGCTCTTGGATACGGAATTGGCTAAAAGGCCGTGTCCAAAGGGTAGTAATAAACAGCGCATACTCAGACTGGTCTGAGGTAGTAAGCGGGGTGCCCCAGGGCTCAGTCCTGGAACCAACCTTGTTCAATTTATTCATAAACAGCATTGAGGAAGGGATCAGTAGTTCGTTATCAGTTTTTGCAGATGACACAAAATTGGCCAGGGCAATAACTGCACAGCATGAAGCAGATATCCTACAGAATGACCTGGACAAAATTACGGAGTGGGCAACGACATGGCAAATGAGGTTTAATGTGGAGAAGTGTAAGGTTTTGCACTTGGGGACCAATAACATAAAAACACAATACACGTTAGGAGGGGAACCCTTGGGGGAATCAAAAATGGAGAAAGATCTGGGAGTCTTAGTTGATGATAGATTAGGAAACAGCATGCAATGCCAAGCGGCAGCTTCCAAAGCCAACAGAATATTAGCATGCATAAAGAAAGGGATGTATTCCAGAGATAAGACTATAATCCTTCCACTTTATAAAACTCTGGTCCGACCGCATCTGGAGTATTCTGTCCAGTTCTGGTCGCCAGTCCTCAGGAGGGATGTGTTGGAGCTGGAGAAAGTCCAGAGAAGGGCAACTAAACTGATTAGGGGGTTGGAGGACCTTACCTATGAAGAGCGGCTGCAATCGCTCGATTTATTTTCCCTGGAGAAAAGACGTCTGAGAGGGGACATGATAGCAATTTATAAATATCTTAATGGGGATCTCAGCTTAGAAGAAAAGCTGTTCATTCGAAGGAATTGCATGAGGACTCGAGGACATACAATGCGATTAGAGGAGAAGCGTTTTAACCTCAGGCAACGTGGGGGGTTCTTTACTGTTAGGGCTACAAGATTGTGGAATTGTCTACCACAAGAGGTGGTTTCTGCGGGTAGTATGGTGACTTTCAAAAGACTCTTAAGGCCCGTACACACGTACCGATCGTCGGCATACAAACGTCGGCGGACGAAAGATCTGCCGATTGTACGCGTGTTAGTATGGTGCCTCCGACAGATGTCTGCACACAATCCGCGAACAAAAGTCTTTCGTGCAAACATGAAAATTTTTGTCTGCAGACACCAGAACGGACGATTGTTCGCCTGTCAGTACAGAATTCGGCCGACAGACCGCAGATTTGCAAGACTGGGCATGCTCAGAAAATTAAAAACACAGGGAAAGTTAACCATTACATGACATCACTTCTGCAGTCAGCTGAAGTCTGCAGACAAAATTCTTGTGCTGTCCTTGTGCTGTCTTTGCACTTTTCAACAGACACCGACATCCCGGGGAGAAAAGAGGAACATTTGTATGCCGACCATCGGTACGTGTGTACGGGGCTTTAGACTTACATCTCAAGGATCAGGAGATTGAGGGCTATGTTAGATGATTACAGTCACACACACCTACACAGGTTGAACTGGATGGACTATTGTCTTTATTCAACCTCACCTACTATGTAACTATGTAACTTGATATGCCACTCCTGAAAAGCACAACAAACAATTAGCTACAAAGTTTCCAAAAAAAATTAAAAACAGTGATAAATGGAAACAAATCCCATATAAACTACATCATTTCATATATGCATGTGAAGCAGTGTGTACACAGAGTATCCTGGAGACCTCCCACACATACCTGTGAGCCCCTGCCCAAACACAGCCAAAGCCCCACCGCCTAATGATGCAAGAGCCAAGAAAAATGATACGGGAGGAGCCTCCTCTCAAAGAAGTCTTTGCCTAAAAAATATATATATACACATATATTAATACACATGCATATATATCTGCATAGGGAGTATACACAGACCCAGATGTATTTACAAAAATTCTCAGGATCAGGCTTCGCTCCCCTTATCTTTGGGTTAGCTATGGCTCTTGCCTAGAGAGGTAAGATAAGTAGGAGCTTTTTGAATTATGGACAGTACCTGTGCAACATATATTGATATTTTTGAATGTGCATTACAGATATATATGCATGTGTATTAATATATGTGTATATATATATATATATATATATATTTTTTAGGCAGAGACTTCTTTGAGAGGAGGCTCCTCCCATATAATTTTTCTTAGCTCTTGCATCATTAGGCGGTGGGGCTTTGGCTGTGTCTGGGCAGGGGCTCACAGGTATGTGTGGGAGGTCTCCAGTATACTCTGTGTACACACTGCTTCACATGCATGTATGAAATTATGTACTTATATGGGATTTATTTCCATGTATCACTGTTTTTCATTTTTTGGAAACGTTGTAGCTTATTGTTTGTTGTGCTTTTCAGGTGGCATATCAAGTCCCTGATGAATATATATATATATATATATATATATATATATATATATATATATATATATATATATATATATATATGTTTTTCTAAACGCGTTAGAACAATGTACCACTCATAAGTAGCCCAACATATGATGTAGAACTATTGTTCACTACATGTATTCAAATGCATCTGTTTTAAAAATCGAAGGATTGATCTGTTTAACTGTATAACATGGATATGTTTTGAATACAGACATGGATTTTTTACATTTACATAGTATATTTTGAAAAATTAGTTTCTAATTTGTTTCCATAAAGTCCCAACTTACGAGGGTTTTTTTTCATATGCATCAATAGTATAGGGATGAAGGCAACACACATATCCTCTCTATGTGGATAAAATTATCTAAAGTTTGTAGTTGTATGTTCTTCTGTGCTGCTTTGACCCTGTGAACTGTCCAGCCCTCCTCACACTCTAGGTTCAGATATGTGGTGTATACCTTTAAATGACACACTGACACAATGCAGATCTGTTTTAACTCTTTAAATTTACTTTACTCAAAAGGAAGGCTTAAAGGAGGTATTTATCAACTAGTCCCTAGGTAAACAGCCAGGGCTCATTTGAAACATTACAATAAATAAAATAATAAATAATAATAATATAATAAAAAATAATAAATAATAAAATAGAACAGTTAGAGCCGGTTCACATTAGCGCGACACGACTCCTTACTACTTCGGGGGCGACTTGTGCATTACATTGCACCACGACTTCGGAGCGACTTGCAGGGACTTCACATAATGGAAGTCTATGCAAGTCGCTCCGAGGTCGCCCCGAAATAGTACAGGACCCTTTTTCTAAGTCGGAGAGACTTGTGTCGCTCCTATTAGAACGGGTCCTGTAGTGGTCAATGGACCGTGAGGGAGCGCGACTTGTCAGGCTGACAAGTCGCCTGACAAGTCGCGCTAATGTGAACCGGCTCTTAAGTAACCAATTATAGTAACAAATAAATAACACCAATGTACACAGTATCTGACAGTAAGTGAATGAATCTCTCATTAAGCTATGAATTGCTATATGAAATACTCCTACTAAAGGGGAGCCTCAGGCTGGCCTATAGTATCTGTATCCTAATGAGAGATGAGGCAATCTAGATACCAGTAGTGAGCAACAAAATAGCAATGTTCAGAATGCAAGGCCTTGCTATTATCTTCACCAGCAGTTGGAGCTCAAAGAACAAATGATGTACAAGTGTAGAACAGTGTGAGACAAGCAATGCAAGGTAGCTGGTTTTAATTAATGATGATCCAAAATAAATGGTCCAAATGTAGGGTGTCTGTATACAGTGTTCAAGAGATGTTGTTGCAAATGATAACTGATGGTGCTCGCTCACCAATCCTGATGACTCTTTTTTAACTCCTGGAAGAACAAGTAAAGTCAGCTCTCTCCACGCTGTGAGACACTGAGATGGCTGTGCTCTTCTAATTCAGTGAGTCCCACTGACTATGATATGATCACCGGTGATGCAGGAATGTCTGCGATGTAGCAAGTGCCGTCCATCCTGCCTGGGCTGAGTCAGCAGACACCTGGGTGGAGTGCAGTATGCTGCAGTCCTCTCTCTCTGAAGCGGACCGATGCACACACGATAGAGCCTGGCAAGCAAGAGAGCATGGGCCTGGTCAGCAGATCCCTTTATAGTCTCTCCCACAATTCTCCCCTGGAGCAAATGGCCTGCTGGGAGGTGTACTTCATATACAGTTCAGCAGTGCAGTAATATCTTTCCAGAAGACTACAGTTCCAACAAAGCCTTTCTTCCAGTCTTAGGAGTATTGAGCATGAAATCCAAGACCAACACTAGGGGAGCAGGAGACAATCTGAGGGAGCAGAGAATAAGTCTGCAGTGTCAGGTAACAGTAGTCCACTCCCAGCTACAACTACATTGTAAAAAGTATTGGGACCCCTGCCTTTACACGCACATGAACTTTAATAGTATCCCAGTCTTAGTCCGTTGGGTTCAATATTGAGTTGGCCCACCCTTTGCAGCTATAACAGCTTCAACTCTTCTGGGAAGGTTGTCCAGAAGGTTTAGGAGTGTGTCTATGGAAATGTTTGACCATTCTTCCAGAAGCGCATTTGTGATGTCAGGCACTGATGTTGGATGAGAATGCCTGGCTTGCAGTCTCTGCTCTAATTCATCCCAAAGGTGTTCTATCAGTTTGAGGACAGGACTCTGTGCAGGCCAGTCATGTTCCTCCACTCCAAACTTCCCTTCACTGGAACTAAGGGTCAAAGCCCAACCCCTGAAAAACAACTCAACACCATATTCCCCCCTCCACCAAATTATTTGGACCAGTGCACAAAGCAAGGTCCATAAAGACATGAATGAGGGAGTTTGGGGTAGAGGAACTTGACTGGCCTGCACAGAGTCCTGATCTCAACCTGATAGAACACCTTTGGAATGAAATTGAGTGGAGACTGCGAGCCAGGCCTTCTAGTCTACATCAGTGCCTGACCTCATAAAATGGCCAGTCCATTTTATGCCCGGGGAGGGTGTTGGAAATAGGGAATAGGACAGAGGGCTTTCTATGGCTGCTACTACATAGCCTGCAATCTGAACTGTGCTTTGTGCTGTGTGCGTCAATAGAATGTTTAGCCAGGGAGTCTGTGTACATCCAGTGCTGTGTTCCCTGCACTTTGTTTTGGTTGTGTTTTCCTGTGTACATGGCTGTTTGTTGTTGTGAGCTGCTGACCACATGCTGCTGCTAGAGGATCTATTCTGCTAGGAGAGGTGTAATGTACCTGAATCGCATGCCGTACTGTGTGTACAGACCAGGCTTCAGGCTTCTGTGCTGAGAGATGCTGTCTGCAATCAGGGGGAAGAGACTGTGCTATCATTTTGCCAGCCAATGAGGGACTGTTCAGGACCAGAACTAAAGTCCTCCTTGAAGAGATACCTCTGGCCACCATCTTATATATCTAATTGAGTACTCTGACATACAGTAAGGACTCCATCGTCAGAAGACTCTCTGCATTGTTCCACTAACCCATGGTGAGGTAGGGAATCTCTGTGGTAGGTAGGCTATAGTGTTAATTCAAAAGCCATTTGTATTGCTGTACTGTGCTGGATTTTTGTTTATCTGCATTACAAACCAGTAACAAGCTGTCTCACGCCTGCCTAGTGCATGTTTTTTGCATCCCTTACTTCTAAGGCAGATGTGGTAAATGAACAGTGACACCTAGTAAATTGTGTTGTGTAACAACCACTTTTAAAAGTGACAGTCTTTATTGAACTTGTAAACAATCCAGAAAATAAAACAACTTACTTCAGCAAAAAACACAAAATAGTTAATAAATCTGTTATAATGGAAAACAAGAAAATGGCTCACTGCCACTATACTGGTCCCACACGGGGGTTTTGGGGGGTTCCTAGGTTAACCCTTTCAGGAACAAAGTTCCTGTGATCCGGGTTTGGAGGTTTGGAAGGACCTCCAAAATTCCAGGTCCCTAATAAGGATTTAGCAATCCAGAGAGTACTGAAAACCAGTCCAGTTTGATTAACCCATAACCAATCATCCTGCATGAGTGAGAACCCCAGAATTCTCTACATTACATTGAAATCATCCCACTAAAGAGACCACAACCCAAATAATGGAGAAATATAAATGCTGCCCAGGACCCATCCCTGGCATCCTGCACACAAAGTATATGCATTGCAGTAATATTGTAAACCGTTGTTTAACTACATGCCGCCCATAGGACGTCCACGGACGCCCTCTGGTTTCAGTAGCTATACCGGGATGATGCCTGCACCTACAGGCATCATCCCAGTATGGATCTTTATAGCCGAAAGTATTAAAGATACAGAAGTTACATACTCAGTAAGTGATTAAATCAGCTGTTGAAAGTGCTCAAAAAAACTAAGGGTCTAATATAATTTTAATGTTCAGAAATTTTTTTTAGTTTTAGATACGGTGAAAAAAGGATTAGAATCCTTGTCCGGTAATATTATTATCTGGGGTTCCATTAGTGAGATTTCAACTCGATTCCTGTAGGCTTAAAATTGGCAAAGGCATTTAGGCTGATGGTTGTAAACCAGTAACGTGTAGCTTTAGTTTTTTAGAGTTAATTTGTGATCCTGCCTATTTTGTTGAGGAGCGGGTGCTATAAACTTATTTTTTAAAACTGGTATTTTTTTTTGGTTGTATATTAAGGTAGGGTTGAATAACCCACTATCCTCCTGCAGTTTTAGGCAAATCCAAATTTAAGACGTGTGCATCCCCTACAAGGTGATAATAAACGTGCGGCTGCAAATCCAGATTTGATTTTTATTCTATATTATAAAAAGTTTTTGGGAGAAACATGACTCTGATATTTGACTCTGTATTGCCAGCAGCAGTTCACCAGAACAAGAAATATCTTTTCAATGGAAGCTGCAAGACATATAGGAAACCAGCTTGTGATATAACTTGTCAACAACTGCGCAAAACTAAAATATTTTATTTCATATATAGCTTATTGTCATGTACCTGGGTATCCTTGAACCGGGAGGTTCCCTGTTTTGTAGCTTGCAGCCTTATCTGTTGTGCCACAAAGAAGCCCTGGAGTTTTGGCAGTGATTTTCCGGCCTGATGTTTTACTTTTGGACTGACTAGCTCCACCTGCTCCCAGCTGCGAACAATGTACAATTTAACCAGCTGTGAACAATGTACAATTTATCCAGCATTTAAATAGCAGCACTTCCTGTTTCTCAATGCCTGTTTGTTTTGGAATATCTTCCTGGGTGTGCTGTTGGCTCTTTTACTGACTATCGTGTATGAACTTTTGCCTGTATTCTTGACCCCTCTTCAGCCTGCCGAATCTGTACTTCACCGCCAGCTTGTGTATGACTTCTGCCTGCCTGACCATTCTTTGGATTACGTTTGGATACCGCTTTGCCCGATCTGTTGCCAACATGATCTCTGACTACGTTTTCGCCTGAATCCTCAGCAATCAAGCTCCACTTCGGACTTTACCTAACAGGTACCTAACACTTCTACTGCAATTGGACACATCAATTCTAAATACACTACGCTGACGTTGTTGTTGTTGTTCAGTCATTTAGTCATGTCCGACTATTCGTGACCTCATGCATAAAAGCGCTACAGGCTTTTCTGTCCTTCACTGCCTCCCGAATCTTGCTTAACTTCACGTTCATTGTTTCGATGATCTATCCATCTTTTTGTCTGTCTTCTTCTTCTCCTTTTTCCCTCCATGTTTCCCAGCATCAGGGTCTTTTCCAATGAGTCCTCTCTTCGCATTAGGTGGCCAAAGTATTTGAGTTTCAGCTTCAGGATCTGTACTTCCAGTAAATATTCAAGGTTGGCTTCCTTCAGGATTGACTGGTTTGATTTTCTTGCTGTCCAAGAAGAGTCTTCTCAAACAACATAGTTCAAAAGTATCAATTCTTCGGCATTCAACCTTTCTAATGGTACAACTTCCACAGTCAAAAAAGAGGGGGAGAATTCCTTACCTGAACACTCCAAGAAAACGCACACTTTTGATAAGAATAAATCGGCATGGCCAAATCGTAAGTATAATCGTACTGTATCGCACACCTTTATGGGTTCACAGATTAATTTATCTCCCGTATTTATGCACAATTCTGCACTCTCACAATCGACCGCTTCAAGCAATTTAAATGAACAACAACTTGGTGCTAGTGCCTCCAGCAATCAGCTGGACGTACGTACAGCACCCATTTTTTGTATGAACAGTAAATTGGATATAAATAAAGCACCAATTACAATCCACACATCTGCAAAGTCACTTAGTCAGCCCCCAAAGTAGTTTTGACCAATCCCCCAAACAAGGTGGATCGGGAACACTATGCAATTATAAATTTGTCGACCTACAGGTTATCAGAAAGTGAGGCCGAGGTACTCAAACTCGGCCTCACCTTCTGCCTGGACCAAGAGGCCGACAAGTTTGAATTTGTGAAATATTTACATTTATTTGCCAGACGGCTTATGTACAAGGTTCTCTGTGACAAAGGTCACAATGAACTAGATAGCCCTACATTTGATAATTCACTTTTGCAAAACACCATCTTGGAGTACTTACGAGCCCTCCGGGACCTCATGGAGCTATGGAGCTATGGGAGGAGAGTCGCCCCGGGGACCAGTCCGGGCCTGAGACATTAGGCATTCTCTCCCTGAAGTGCTCCCCGTTTGATGCTCCTGCCTATACTTCACCGAAAATGTATAAACCCAAATCCAAATAATTTCAGGTTCTACAAGGTAATCCCAATATTTGGGCATTTGTAATCCAAGTAACCAACGCTGTTAAAAAAACACCAAGACAAGCAATCAAATCTTTAGAAAACAATTGTGAGCTTGTCATAAGACTTTCAGATAAGGGTGGGAATTTGGTCATCATGAATGTTTCTGACTATGAAAAAATGTGCTATGATATCATCCGGAACAAGGAATGGTACAGACCTGTACGGATCTCTTTTGTACAATTAAGTATTTCCCAATTCAAACAGATCATAACATTGGCCTTCCAACAGGGTATAATCAATGCTGAAACTCTGAGGTATTTGGACAATCCTAATCCAAGAACCCAGTGTAACGCTTCTGCGTTTCTTATATGGTGTGGATTTTCAGCTGCAGAAATAGTTCCACGTCAGCAGTCATGTAAGAGATATGCTGAGATACCATTCCCAACCTCAATGACTCATCATGTGTGGAAGGTCTTATTTCAGCCAGTAAATACACACAATTAGCAAGCTGGTTCCTAGAGTGACTTTATGTATGTGGTAACACAATGATGAAGGTTGAGGGATAGGTTGAGTGGAGGTGGTAGGTGATAGACACTTGAAGGTGAGACAGTAGCAGATGGATGCAGGAAGGTTTAGCAATGTTGTATGATAGCAGATGATAGAATAGCAGGTGGACATACAAAAGAGATCAACCCAGTGCAGAAAAGTAGCAGTAGTCTCAAGAGCTAGCAATCTAGTTATGCAGATGTGATAAACAGTCTTTACTATGCAGAGCTAGATAGTGTAAGCTTAGTATAAGTTTATAGAGAATTCCCCTGCGGGGTACTTAGCACTATTAGCGATACAGCCGAAGGGTGGTTCAGGAGAGGCGGATGATCCAGTAGCGGGATACAGGGATCAGCGCAGCGAGGTTCCGTCAGCGAAGTAAGCTTGCAAGCATGGAAGCTTCAAGCAAGGTTAGCATCCAGGTAAGGGTGTTTGAACGAACACATGTGAGTGAGAACCGACGCCTTAAATAGCCATCTAGTCCGGCGCTGAGTGATGACAGCTCCAGTCTTAAAGGTGTATGCGCACCTTTCCAAAAGTAAATGGTGGGGCGCATACACTTGTGGAAAGTGTAATTTAGGGTACCAAAGGTACCGGAACATTACACCCAGACGTTCTATGCACTACCAAAAATTCACAAGAACATCACATTACAATAATATCTGGGTGCGGCTCACTAGCAGAAAATGTGAGCTGCATGGTTGACGAGTACCTGTACCCGCACGTGAAGTCCCTGCCTTCCTATGTCAAAGACACCTTCGAACTTCTAAAAACTATCGATGGCTTCCAAGTTCCAGGCGATGCCTGGCTTGTAGCCATTGACATTGAAGCCCTTTATAACTGTATCCCTCATAAATGGGGTATACAAGTTATAGGGGAACAACTAAGGGAACGAGGCCATGAAGCATGGAAATATACCAAATCATTATTAAAATTTTAGAATTTGTTCTCACACACAATGTATTTATGTACAAATGCTCCCATTTCCTCCAGGTGCAGGGGGTCCCTATGGGAGCCAGGTGTGCTCCTTCGTATGCGAACCTGTACCTGGGGGGATGGGAGCCTGAAATGTTTTCGGACAATACACAAATGAAGGCACTCAATAACCTGATATCTTGGCATCGATATATAGATGACATTTTCATGATTTGGGCAGGATCAAAAAATGACCTTATATCCTACTTAAGGAATTTGGAACATAACACATGCAATTTAAAATTTACATTCAATTATCACCAACAAAGACGATTATCACCGTTTCTCGACATAGAGATCTTTATTGATGAAGATGGCCTCCTCTGTTCCACCTTATATAGGAAGCCATCAGCAGGAAATACGGTCTTGCATGCCATGAGTTCACATCCAGAACCGTTAATTACAAGTATCCCATATAGCTAATTCTTGAGACCTAGGCGCAATTGCACTATGGACATAGACTTCTATAGAGAGTCCTCTGCCTTACAAAAACAACTTCTGGACAGAGGCTATAGTAAAACCAGTTTGAAAAAAGCTTTTTACAGGGCTAAAGCCCAGTAGAGGATGTCACTCATCTATAAACCTAAGAAAAACACGCAACCCACCACAACCAGAATTATAACTAGTTACAATAGGCAACACCAGAAGGCTAAAACTATCTACAAAAAATGCTGGTATTTCTTGACTTCGGACCAAGAGATTCAAAAGTACACCAAATCTTACCCTGAAATAACATACAAACATTCAAAGTCACTCAGGGACAGCCTAGTGAGGAGCCACCATTCAATGGATGTTCCAAATAAGACCCCACCAATGGGATGGTTCCCATGTGGAAAATGTAACTTTTGCCCTCTGATCATGACTAGAGTTGAGCGGATACCTGGATGTCCGTGTTCGGCGGGTTCGGCCGAACTTGAAAAAAAAGTCCGGGTCCGTGTCCCGGACTTTTTTCGAACTTTACCCGGACACCGAACCCCATTGAAGTCAATGGGGACCCGAACTTTCAGGCACTAAAATGGCTCTAAAAAACAAATAGAAAAGGCTAGAGTGCTGCAAATGGCAGCAAAATGTAGTTAAGAGCATGGCAAGTGCTCTTAAAAAAAATTCCCCTTTAAATTAGTAATTTTTAAATAGCAGATTAGAACAGCGCTCTGTAGTAAAATATAGCTGAAAGCTGCACACAACAGACTGATAAAAATATATTTTTTTCTCCCTCCTCCTCCTCCTCCTCAGTGGGCTCAAGTGAGGGCAAAAAGATTGTTCACTGCACCACCCCCCACCCCCACACAGCAAAATTGATGTAGATCGCTAACGGATGATTGCTCTGTCCTGTGTCTCCTAATCTCTCCCTGCCTAATCTCTCCAGCCTGTCCCTAAAATGCTCAAATATCTTTCCCTGCCTACATTCCGACCTCTCCCTGCATTCTTTTCAGCACAAGGTTGTTTTACTCTGTCTGTCCCTAATCAGCAGCAACCAGCACCGTTCTGTGTGCTCTCTCCCTACACTACAGCAGACTGACGCACCGCGCTGTGTCTCTCAAGCTTATAAAGACCTGGGTCACATGCTTCAGCTGACCAATCACAGCTACTAATACATTAGTAGGCATGGCTGTGATGGCGCACACCAGTTAAACGCTTGTTGATTGGCTGTTGAAAGCCCACCATTAAAAGCGTGCCATTACATACAAAGCAGGAAATAAAATTACCGAATTTTAAACCCGAAAATACAGTAAAGTTTTCGGGTCCGTGCAAGGGTAACAAAAATCCAATTATCCGGTATGGACCCGAATAATACAGTCCGTGTTCGCTCAACACTAATCATGATGGGTAGGGAGATTTCACTTCCCAATAATTCTATATGGACACCCAAATACAGAACCACCTGCCAGATGATAGGTGTGGTATACATTATAAAATGCAAGTGCAACGCATTTTATATAGGAAAAACGAAACACAATTTCTTCAAAAGAATCAGAGATCATGTATCTCTGATCAAAAACAAAAAAACTGATACACTCATAAGTAGACATGTACCTGCCATCTACTTGACTGCTTCTCTGTGTCCCTTTTTTTTTTCTCTTACTTTTCTCCCTGTCCGTGTTCTTCCCACTTTCCCTTCCCGGCAAGAGATCAGCTTCATTACTGACCTCAATTTGTCCTATGTTATAGAAGTTTTTGTTTTTGTGTTTTTTTTGTACATACTTGTGTGGATATTTTTTGATACTGGATACAAACAGTTAATTTATTCAATCATTCTTGACTCTTAACTCTTTGTATGCTGTGTTGGTAAGCTTTATATAATATGTAAATGTACCCCACTGTTGTGAGATGATGTGTCTTGATCAGTGCAGTTGTATTCAATACCGTGCAGAGACTTATGTTTTCACATTGCTGTAAATTATTTTATTTGCATCATACATTTGTAGTGTCTATTTTGGGGAACCGGGCATCGGCCAATGAGGATGATCTACTTAACTTGGGGTCCCCGTAGGGACGCCCGAGGCATGTGGCGTAGCTCCAGCAACGAGCACTGCCTGTCTTTTGACCGATCAGTGCTTTAACTGGGGCAACCTGGGTGCTCCCCATTAGGGGGTGGAGCCTGGATGGTGCAGATGTATACCGGTAGGTGTTCCGTGAAAAAACCCTACCCATGAAAATTCCCTACCCTCGTCACTTCCGGTAAGGGTACATCAGGCATCAGCTGAGCCGCTTCCCAGTGCGCATGCGCGCACAGTAAATGATCTCGGCTTCCGTGAAAAAACCCTACCCTCCTTTCCACTCCTTAAAGCGGCGGCTTCCCGGGAAAATACCCTACCCTCGTTCCCCGGCGGGTCCAGACAATTTACAAAGTGTCTCTAAACGGAAGAAAATATATATATATTCATCGAAATGGAATGATAAAAAAAATATATTTATATATTTTACATTTTCCTCCATTAGAAGACACTTTTACATTTTCCTCCACCCACCGGGGAACGAGGGTAGGGTATTTTCACGGGAAGCCGTTGTAACGTTTAAAAAAACCTTACCCCATGAAAATTCCCTACCCTTGTTACTTTCGGTGTGAGCCGATCATTTACTGCCTGAGCATGAGCACTGGGAAGCGGCTCAGCTGATGCATGACGTACATGCACAGTAAGTGTTGAGGGTAAGGAATTTTCATGAGGTAGGGTTTTTTAACATTACACCGGCTCCCATGATCTGACCCTTCTTCCACAACTCCTTGGATGTGCTGGAATTGGAGAAAGTCCAGAGAAGGGCAACAAAAATAATTAGGGGAATGGAGGACATCAGCTATGAGGAAAGACTACAAGCACTGAACCTTTTCTCTCTGGAGAAAAGACGATTGAGGGGGGATATGATATCAATGTACAAATACTGTACTGGTGACCCGAGCATAAGGTACAAACTATTCAGAGAAAGGAGATACAATAAGACACGTGGCCACTCACTAAAACTTGAGGAAAGGCGGTTTAACCTTAAAGTGCGTAAGGGGTTCTTCACTGTAAGAACGGTAAGGATGTGGAATTCTCTTCCACAAGCAGTCGTATCAGCAGGGAGCATTGATAGTTTCAAAAAACTATTAGATGGACACCTTAAAGACCACAACATACAGGGGTATACAATGTACGGTTAAAGCAAACACACACACACATCATAGGTTGAACTGGATGGACTGATGTCTTTTTTCAACCTCACTAACTATGTAACTATGTAACTCCTCTCCTCCCCTTTCTCACGGGAAGGCATGGACACCCGCTAACCGCGCCCCTGTGGGAGGGCTTGAAGGACATGAAGGAAGGGATTGTGAGAGCAGCAGTGAGACACCCCAATGCGCAGGCACGATTCTCCGACCTTACGTCCGCATCCCGCACAGACGTGCTATGTCAGTGGGGTGGGGGGATACTTAAATGGCACCTCAGGGCTCTTCGGATCGCTCAGCTGACCATTTCAGGTAACTACTTTTAAACATCCGCAGACTGATTGAAAATAAAACGAGATTATATAACTTCACAGGACATCTGATCAGGATGTGATTTTCTCTACAAGTCAGGTGCCCCCTTCCTTTCACTCTTGTTTCCTCTGCTGTATAGGGAGGTGAATTGTTTAAGGAGAGGCAAGAGATTTTTTGGTTGCTGAGCACCGAGGGGATCCATATTCCTCCTATCTTGGTGATTATCAAACTCCATGACAGTCATTAATGGAAGTAGTTGTCTACGGAGTTGGGCTATTATGTGACATGTGTAAGTAGCTTATATAGGCTATATTTGAAATGTGAAATTAGCAAATGACAATGGTTAATATACTCTGTGTCATTAGAGGTTATGTTGATTTATTTTACTTAAAAGGATATTACTGATAAAAGGGTCACTCTCTAACTTGCTGGCAAAATATCCCCAATATGGTGGAACATTTCTGCACATCCAGCTGATGCCATTGGTCCTCACAAGTGGACTCACATACATTACCCAACAGTTACTCTGGAGTTCCATGCCACAGGTATGGACACCTGCATTTATTTGTTCACTTCTGCATGTTTTGAATACAATTTGCTGCATTAAAACTCTTTGAATGATATTGTTGTAACAACCAACTTTATGTATGTATACAATCATTTTCATAGCACTTACAATACTCCTGTTTTTTTTTATCAGTTAGATTAAGCTCTGCGCTTCCCTGAAGAAGCCGACACGGCGAAACTGGTTGGAAACGAATGTTTAGCTAACACAAATAGTGAATAAGTGTATTTAATTGATGCTTCTATATTTTGGTATTAAATAAACAGTTATATTTTTTATATATTTTGCCTCTATTAGTACTTTCTGTTTTCCTCTTACTCTGTAAGTCTCTATGACCACCCATAAAGTCCCACAGCCCATACAAGTAAACATTTCCTGACCAATTGGGATGTTGTTGCTCTGATGGTATGTAAATTGTGCAATCCATGAAAACTTCACTTTCACAGTCATAGTTTACTACTGGGAATACCATAGCTTTGGCTATATGGCACTTTGTTGGTAGGTTGATGTCTCTGCTTTTTATAATGTTGTCTAGGTTTGCCATTGCTTTTCTCCCAAGAAGCAAGCATCTCTTAATTTCATGGCTACAGTCACTGTCTGCCGTGATCTTGGAGCCTAGGAAGATGAAATCTGTCTGTTTCCACTTCTTATCCTTCTGCTCGCCAAGGAGTGATGGGACTGGTGATATTAAACCCTCGGTTGTAAAACATTTCAGCAGCTGATTTAATCACTTACTAAGAATGCCACTAATTTATTTTTTAATCCTTGCCTATGTTCCATAGAGCCATGAAATTGCCCTAGGTTTCCTATTTCCTTTCTCTTGTAGCATCCAATGAAGTTACCCTTGCATGCAAGGGCTAGAGTTGTGTCTCTAGCTGTCACATAAATAGTTAAAAGTGGACAGTACAAGTCCACTTGTCAGTCTCAAGCGAGTCTCTTGGTTTGGGGAATGTTAACTTGCATAGGGACACTATCTCCACCCATTACATCTTTACTGAAGGGTTTTTCTAAAAAGGAAGCCAACACCTGCTTATGATCTTCCCTTGCAACAGAGCCATATAGTAGCAGGCAAGCTAACTGCACCTGCCTACAACTGTGTGCATCAATAGAAACACAGCCTTATAGCCTAGGATGCCAAGGCACCTTCTCTGCTCCTCCTTCCTCCAAACTAAGAGAGTGGCTTGAGGCCACACTGTCCACTGATAACTCTTTATGTTAAGGCTGAAAGTTCAGGGAAGCAGCATTAAGAGAGCAGGAGCCATCAGCATTAAAAATTGTAAACTACCAGAGCTGGGGTAAGAATGTTAACAAATAGTTTACTGGTGAATGTTTATTTTATTGTACCCAATGTGTTAAGCTATATAAGCTCTGAAAGTATTTGAGCACTATTCGCCTTCAGTTTCATGTCCTCCTTTGTATTTATTGCATTTACTATCTACCATGATGGCTATGAATCACTATAAATTTATTCCCTAAGCTCTAATATCTGAGTTGTAGCAACTTAATCATGACAAATGTATCCAGTTTTGACAAAAGGCCACAATGCCTTTATGTGAAAAATAGATATAAACGTATTATGCCCCAGGAGACACAGCAAAAGTTCACAGACCACACTATGTTCTACTCACAAATAAAAATGACATAATGGAGATGGTACAAAAGAGTAAATAAGAATGACTTTTCATGAACTTTTGCTTTGTCCTGACCTATGGAAGCAGAAATTAAAAAGACCTACCTCAGTAGAATTAAAAAAGAACCCTGCTTATCTTAATTGACCGCAATATTAGCGCAAATCCTTCAGCTTGTATAAACCAGTAGGAGCTTTCCTTTCTATGATTCATTTGTCAATCATCACGATGCAATGGTGAGCTAAATCAGTGGCAAACAAACCCCTGAATGAATCCGATACTTGTGCATGCCCTGCCCTAAAGTGAATCTGTGCTAAGTAATGGATACATCTAGGGGGTCTAGTTTAGAAGATTGAAACATTTGCATAATAAGAAACCTTTCACCTTCAGACCTCATTTACACGAGTAAAACTAGGTGATTGAGCTGAGGTTTACAAGTCTACAATACAGCCTGAAGTAGATGACGCTTTACATCATGGCAAATTTAACTCTGCATTTTAAGTATACAGATGGCACCACCTGTCAAACCCGGCCATTCAAGCCAATGGGGCACTTTGACTTGCAGTTGCATTAGTCCCATTGAAAATTGTCATTGGGCAAAAACAGGTCTAACACTAGCTGCTTAGCTCAGCTGTACTTTCAAAAGCAATTCATTGTGGATTGCTTTTCAGGGAATGGGCTAGTGTGAAACCTTAGAAACTGAGACAAAAATCAGTCTCTTTCTGAAATATACAGCACTACAATTAGCAACTACTCCATAGAAATGGTTTTGATAATTCAGATTTCTTCTTTGACTCAAAAGATCTGGGTAATTCTAATTATATTTAAAATAAATTACAGTTACATCATTATACGCCCTCTCAGTGTTCTCTAGACAACATGTAAATATCCCAGTGATCATTAATACTTTTATGATGTCAAGCAATTACAATTTTTGTTTTATGAAGAACCCCAGAAGATTGGCAATAACATGTAGACATTTGGGAGTTTGATATTACTTACAGATAAAACAGCAGCCAAAACTTCTATGCCCCCCGTGGAGAGGGTAATATATGGAATTGTATCGAGCTGAATACCGGATGCCTCAAATATGCTGTTGGTGTAGAACCATATCTAGAATCAAATAAAGTAGGCAGGTAAAAAAAAAAAATAAGTTAGAAACGAAGAAAGTTTAGTAAACTACATTTTATTTTATTTAAAAAAAAATACGTACAGTAGGGAACCTCCATTTTTTCCCATAAAAAGCAAGCAATACATTTGTAATTAGTCCCAAGTGAAGTTAAATAGACAATATGTTAAATTCCATTTTTAAAGTCTTGGCTCTATTTAATTGTATCATGCTTTGCTGGGTTTTTTTCGCCTTCCTCTGGATTAACTGCAGGTATAGGATTGTGTATATGGGATTGTATGGTTGGGTTTTCATTACTGTTTTTTTTTTTTTAATTGGTTGAGCCAGATGGACTTTTTTTCAACCTGACCAACAACGTAACTATTTAACCACTTGCGGACACTCTTATAGCACTTTTACTGCTACAGGGGGACAGCTGTGTGCAGGATCATGTATATATACGTGATCCAGCATTTCCACCTGCAGGGGGCGTGTGCGCCGCCAGCTGGCCACTTCTGCTATGATAATTCACAGCAGAAGCCGATCTGCGGATCCCTGGGTCTCAATGTCCTCCAGCACCCACAGATTGTTAGTAAAACACGGAGAACTGAGCTATGCCTATGTAAACAAGGCTCATCTCAGTTCTAAGAGGGGCGAAGGGACCGATCCTGCGTCTCTGCTAAGCAGAGACTAGAATCAATCTCTTCCCTACAGAAATAAGCTGCTTTCACTAGGGGAAGAGATCGATTTCCTAGAGATCGATTTACTAGCCAGTGTATTTGTGTATACAGTGTGAACACTGTGTACACAAAAACACTGGCTAGGCACACAGTTATTCTTTTGAATGCCCTTGATATTTAACCCTCTCCCAGCCAGTGTCATTAGTACAGTGATAAGTGCATATTTTTAGCACTGATCACTGTATTAGTGTCACTGGTTCCTGCAAAGTGTCAAAAATGTCAGTTAGTGTACGACAGTGTGCCGCAATATCGCATTCCCGCTATTAGTATGAAAAGAAAAAACATTTCCATACGTATATCCCATAGTTTGGCCTAAATTTATAAAGAAATTTGATTTTTAAACTTTTTTTAATTGGATGTGTTTTATAGCAGAAAGTAAAATATATATATATATTTTTTTTCAAAATTGTTGGTCCTTTTTTGTTTATAGTGCATAATATAAAAAAATGCAGTGGTGATCAAATATCACCAAAAGAAAGCTCTATTTGTGGGAAAAATTACACAAATTTTATTTGGGTACGGTGTCGCATGACCACATAATTGTCAGATAAAGTAACGTAGTGCCGTATTGCAAAAAATGGCATAGTCATGAAGGGGGTAAATTTTACGGAGGTCAAGTGGTTAAAGCAGTAGTGCAGTGACTAAAAAATTTGACTGTGCAGTCTAATAAGCACAAGAGGTCGACCATCGCTAATTATCAGTCACAAAACTAATCCCAATGTAGAATTCCAGCCTAATACTAACTATTTTTAAAATTGTTCCCTCCCCCCTCCTGCTACCTATCCTGCCTAACCAATGTAAAAAAGATCTGTATAGTTACCTTCATTTTTAATTCCATTTTGGTCCAATCACATGATCCAGCAGCTCTGACTCCCCTGTTTCAGTGAGTGGAAGCTGCAGGGGATAGGAGGGAACATTAATAATGGCTGTGACATGGGAGCCTACGGATGACATCACGGCTCCCGGAATTCCCAGTTGTTGTCGAGCGCTCCCTCCTTTCCCCTTGCAGCTGTCTCTCACTGGCACCTGGGATTATCTGACCGGACCAAAGTAGATGTGGATGGAGGAATCTCTTTTCCCTATGTAAGAGCACTGGTTGCCTTATTGGCCAGTTACCAAGCATCAGGGTAGTCTCATGGGTGTAAAGGGATTAGGTCAAATGCCACCCTGACCCTAAGAGTACTTGGTATTTCTCTTTACTCTTCCTGGCTAAACAATGCAGTGGGGAAGCAAAGGAAAAGGTGAGTATGTGCTGCTGGAGAGGGTTGCAAGTGCTGGGTATTTCTCTTTACCCTTCATGGCTAAACAATGCAGCAGGGAAGGAACAAAGGAAAAATTAAGTATGTGTGGCTGGGGAGGGTCACAGTAAAATCCTGGTGGCTGAATAAAGCATCAGGAGAGTGAAAGAAAGATGAGTAGGTGCAGCAGCAGATCGAAGGAGTTACCGTATGTGAAGTTTTTGCTGCACTTACAATGTACAAAGCACAAGATCACTGTAGTACAAATTCTCTGTAGTTCAGTTATGGTCAAGAAAGGGGGGTAATTATTGCAAAGTAATGCATGGATATTTTCTGTCTTTATGTTTGGCAGTGTTATTGTAGCATAACTTTATTTTTCTGACATTCCTACAATGTTAGAAAGCATGCATGCACTCACTGATCTGATTCCGGCTTGAGTGGCATTACCTTTTAGTATGTCCCTGCGTATGTTTATCTAACCAAATGCATAGACACATTTCTAATGCTAAGCTCTGATATTATGCCAGTGCCTGCAATAATGAGATTACAGACAAAATCCTCCATCCTGGCACTGTTTTCATGCTTTGGTCTTTAAAGCGATACAACTGAGCCCATAAAGCAATGAAAGTTGGAATTGTGATAGATCTGCCTTGCATTAAAAATGGTGTATCCTCTTCTGTGGGTAAAAAAAAAGTAAAAACAAATGTCGGGGAAAAAGAATATAGCACAATGTGCTTGTACGTGTATTTACAGTTATAGCGTGTTAAACTTTTTTTTTTTGGGCTCTTAGACTTAATCCCGAATAGTCCAAAGAGCTCTAAATTAGGGATAATATGTGTCTAAATACACTAAAAGCCAACTGGTAACTGAGCTGTCCAGAGCTCCTTAATGACTCTATCGTGATTGATGAAAATTGTGGCTGTATGCCACTTATCAACAGTACAGTGTGAGTCCTTTATCCCAATCCTATTATACCCTAATTCAAGTAATTGACATTTCCACAAAAGCACCCTTACAACTACACAGTGACCTCAGATCCTTCTAAAGAGAGCACACAAGGGCATCTGTATTTACTCTGTACTCATTATGTTACTTACAGCATTAAGGCCGCACAGCTGATAACAGGCCATAGTGATAATGACGGTTATAATCTGCCATCTAACAGAACGCGTTTTGAAAAGTTTGATGACGGAAACCATGCGAACGTTCCTTTGCATCCGTGTTTCTGCCAGTACATCTTCTATATCTTGAGAGACATCCTTTCTTCCAAGGAATGTGCTGAAAGCTGGGAAAATAAATACAGTATTTAATTTATATTGATAAAAATAGAAAAAAAATATTCCAAGTAACCAAAATCCTCAAAATTCCAACTGTACCCCACTGTCAGCTGCTGATCTGTGGCAGCTTGTGGTGGTATGGAAGCAAGAAGTGAAAAGTACCATGTGATCTCTCATCAGATGACCCTTTGATTAGGTCATAGAATGTTTTATTAAATGCCCAATGTGTTTGGTTGGTCTGCAGTTCCAGTCAACAGATACTGTGAAAGGAGGGCAAGAAGATTTTAACAGTGTTAAAGTTTATGATTAAAAATGAAATACCAAAAATTAAAAATACCACTATATTGTATAAAATCCATTCATCTAACTTGTCTAGCATACAGTATTTGGATTGTCATACCAAAGACTGACAACATCACCATCTGGGATCCCTAGGGTTTGAGACTTTTTGTTGTCCCCAGCCAGGAGCTTGTAAGTGAAATGTGTCCATCAGTATCCTTCCATGTGCCCCCATGCATATACTTAGTAACAGTCTACTCAATTTCTGCAGTATTATGGACTTCCATTAACCAAATTGCTGAAGACAAATCCTTACTAGGCTGAAGGATATAAGCACGGAAATCTACTTTTTTTTCTTGTTTAGTGTGGCTTACTACTACCAGCCCTTATATTTAGATGTAAAGTATCTCCTAAGCTAAGATAGGGTCATATGTTGAAGTTATACTAAACAGAGATGTGCTAATTGCCAAAATGTATTCACATAAATCAAATATATCATGCCACTGTATTTTGTTCTTTTTTTTTTTTTTAATCCTCTAAGTACCTTATTCCTGCAGCGCAATAAAAAAAAGGGGGTGGAAGCTCTCGCACTATCACTATGTTGGCAAATAATCAATAAATTGGAATAAAATAGATGTAAAACAGAAAACAAACACCAGTAAGCTGAACCCTAGGCTATTATGTAAATGTCAAAAAAAAGGGTGCTGCACTAGTTAGAAACATACATAAGCCAAAATGTATCCTAAACATAAGTTTTAGTAGACTAGAAAATAAAACAGAAAAAAGTATCAATTCTGGACAATGGTGCAATAATGATCAAGACACAATTGTGAGATAAAAAAAGTAATTGAGGTACAGAAATAATTGTGTTGAAAAGTCAATAGTTGCAATCATATCATAGGGACTCCCTGATGAAGTCACGTGCCTGTGACGTAACGCGTATGGCAGAGGCATACCAGAAGTGACGCTTAGACGAGCTCTGCGATCGTGGATGCCTGGATTTTTACTCAGTACTCAGTTATTATCAATAAATCTTTTAAAATGCTAGTACAATATGGAGTCCCTATTTTTATCTACACACGCTATGGCGTTTACTAAAGAATAAAGGAGGAGGAGCGCAGAAGGAACACATATCTCATAGATTTACTGAGAGTGAAAGATCAGCACCAAGGCAAACATTTATGCCGTTACCTTACAGCAGTAAGGAGATTGGCCTAAAAGCACTGAGGGGACATCACTGTGGATGTATTCCTAGTATCACTTTTATATTCATCACACATCTATCACATGGTGAAGGGATTAGATGTGATAGGATTGCTACTATTGACTTTTTCAACATGATTATTTCTGTACCACAATTACTTTTCTTATCTCTCGATTGTGTCTTGATCATTGTTGCACCATTGTCCAGAATTGATACTTTTTCTGTTGTAGTTTTTAGTCTATTATATTGCAGGACATAATTTTTAGCATTTTTGCACCTTTGTCCAGCATTGTTGTTAGCTTATGATTTGTTTTTTGTCTACTATATATTTCAGCACATTTTGTTTGATTACACTAACATGCTACATTTTGTATGTCTAATGTTTGGGGATACATTTTGGCTTATGTATGTTTCTAACTAGCGCAGCACCCTTTTTCTCTGTCATTATTCCTGCAGAGCTGTTATGTGGTCTCAATATCTTTCCCTGTTCTTTGGCATCTGCAGGGAAAGATCATTGGGAGGGTCTGATGTATGCTCTCTACAATGTGTGTCTATGTCTGGCCAGCCCTGATTGGTGCTGTGCCAGTCAAGTGACTAAAAAAAAAAATAATTTTGAGAAGAGCAATTTAAATTAATTATAAATTTCAAATAGCTGTTTTATACTGTAGCTTAAAATGCGTGCATACAGTATGTATCCAACATATCTCTACAGAGAGAGCAATATCGAGAGAACAGATAAAATTTTCAAGTTTTGCCTTTCATTTTTTAATATGATTAATACAGTATGCAGAACTGACATAAGACATGTACACTTGAACACTTGATATGCATGTAATAAAGAAATACACATCAAAGACCAAGAAACTGCAAATATAGTAGAATATTTATAGGTTATGTAATTGTAATAGGATTTGGCAGTGCATCAAAGTATCTGAAGAACATTCAAATGTACAGACAAAGTCACCTGGAAAAAAAGTTGACGGCAAACTATTGGCCTACTTTTCTTCTAGCCCCTATGGAATTAGGCAGCAACACAGTATGCTTTAATGAAACGTCTACCTCACTACAGTACAAGTCTAGTCTCTGGAGCAATGCTGTACTGAGAAAGGTGACGTGCTGTAAAAATAGTTGGTGATCCTTTGATGAAACAGAATAGCCTATCAATAAACCAAAAAAATAAAAAATCTTTTCATGTATTAAATATAGAGGGAAATCTGTACCACTTACAAACACATCACTTATTGCAGTATGGAAAGTTAGTAAGTTAGTCTTGATTAGAGTTGAGCGGACACCTGGCTGTCCGTGTTCGGCGGGTTCGGCCGAACTTTAAAAAAAAGTCCGGGTCCGTGTCCCGGACTTTTGCCGAACTTTTCCCGGACACCGAACCCCATTGAAGTCAATGGGGACCCGAACTTTCAGGCACTAAAATGGCTCTAAAACACCAATGGAAAGGGCTAGAGTGCTGCAAATGGCAGCAAAACGTAGTTAAGAGCATGGCAAGTGCTCTGCAAACAAATGTAAATAACTTAAAATAACAAAAAAAAACAGGAAAATAAAACAATGTTCTTCATCTCTGAAGGACGAGGCCCATATGGAGTAGGAGGGAGGTTGAGGTGGTGGTGGATGTGGCGGTGTCATAGGCGTGCGCACAGGGTGTGCCGGATGTGCCTGGGCACACCCTAATCACCTAGGGCACATAGCATTATCGCTCTGTTTGCCAGTGAGGAGATGGGAAAGATCTCCCTCGGACCTGCTCTGCTCTATTTCACTTTGCCAGCAGGGAGAGTAATGTATCGGGGCCATGTACATGTAGGCAAACACATGCATGTGTATTTAAACTTTGGGGTGCACACCCTAATGCAATAGGCTGCGCACACCTATGGGCGGTGTAGGTGGAAACGGCGGTGGAGGAGGACCAGGGCCGGATTAAGAGCATCATGGGCTTGGTGCTGAGGATTTTGAAGGGCCTTAAGGGCCGTGCCTTGGCATGCACCCAGAGGAGGAAGGGTGTAGCCATGCATGCCTAATTCCACATGGGATGCTGTCTCTGAAGCCCATAAACACATCCATGCATCGGCAACTGTCCCTCCTTGTCTGGCCTTCGTGCTGTGTGGGGAGGTTCTGAGGGAGCTGCCTGGGGAAGCGAGCATAGAAACCAGACTTCTGTGTTTACAAGTGACAGAAGAGCGGTAACAGTGAATATGGCCAACCTGGGGCCTATATAAAGGTAGGGGCCTGGAGCTGCAGCTCCAATAGCCCCTACGTTAATCTGGCCCTGAGGAGGACGAGGTAGCCAACACTGCTTCTTTTCACAAATTTTAAATGAGGGTACACCCCAAAAGAGTGAGAAAGAGCAAAAATGGAACAATGGCTGGGTAAGGTCGGTATCCATCGCTATTCTGCACAAGGTACGGAAAAGTCCCGTGGGATCCATGCCTGGTTCATTTTAATGAACGTGAGCTTGTCCACATTGTCTCTGGACAGGCGGCTGTGCTTGTCTGTGATAACGCCCCCAGCCGCGCTAAATACCCGTTCAGATAATACACTGGCTGCAGGGCACGCCAGCACCTCCAAGGCGTAAAGGGCAAGCTCAGGCCATGTGCCCAACTTGGAGACCCAGAAGTTGAAGGGGGCAGACCCCTCATTCAGTACATCTAGGCGTGTGCACACATACTGCTCCACCATGTTGGTGAAATGCTGCCTCCTGCTCAGACGTTCCATATGAGCTGCTGGTGCTGCTGTTTGTTGTGGCGTGCTGACAAAGCGTTTCCACATTTCGGCCATGCTAAGCCTGCCTTCTGAGGTGTTGGCGGTGCCCTGGTTGCGTTGGCGACCTCTTCCTCCTCCTCCTCCTCCTCTGCCTTGTGCTTCCACTGTGGCCCCGCTCTCAGGTGGGAATGCCAGCAGCATTGCGTCTACCAGCGTGCGCTTGTACTCGCGCATCTTGCGATCGCGCTCCAGTGAGTGAATTAAGGACGGTACGTTGTCCTTGTAACGGGGATCCAGCAGCGTGGCCACCCAGTAATCAGCACAAGTTAGAATGTGGGCAACTCGGCGGTCGTTGAGGAGACACTAGAGCATGTAATCGCTCATGTGTGCCAGGCTGCCCAGAGGCAACAAAAGGCTGTCCTCTGTGGGAGGTTTATCGTCCTTGTCCTCTGTATCCCCCCAGCCACGCACCAGTGATGGCCATGAGCTGGCCTGGGTGCCAGCCTGCTGTGAACATGCTTCCATCTCCTCCTCCAGCTCCTCCTCCTCATCCTCCTCATCCTCCAGAACTGTGCCCCTGCTGGACAATTGTGTCCCTGGCGTTTGTGGGTGTAGGAACCCACCCTCGGAGCCCCTTGCGAATGACTGCCCTGAAAGCCTTGGAAATGTTACCTCTTCATCCTCCTCCTCCTCCTCCTCCTCATCCTGTGCCACATCCTCTTCCATCATCGCCCGAATTGTTTTTTCAAGGAGGCATAGAAGTGGGATAGTTAAGCTGAGAACGGTGTCATCGGCACTGGCCATGTTGGTGGAGTACTCAAAACAGCGCAACAAGGCACACAGGTCTCGCATGGAGGCCCAGTTATTAGTGGTGAAGTGGTGCTGTTCCGCAGAGCGACTCACGTGTGTGTGCTGCAGCTGAAACTCCACTATGGCCTGCTGCTGCTCGCACAGTCTTTCCAGCATGTGCAAGGTGGAGTTCCACCTTGTGGGCACGTCACATATGAGGCGGTGAGCGGAAGGCCGAAGTTACGCTGCAGCGCTGACAGGCGAGCAGCAGCAGGGTGAGAACGCCGAAAGTGCGCACAGACGGCCCGCACTTTCTGCAGCAGCTCTGACATATCGGGGTAGTTTTTAAGGAACCTCTGCACCACCAAATTCAGCACATGCGCCAGGCAAGGGATGTGCGTCAAACCGGCTAGGCCCAGAGCTGCTATGAGATTTCGCCCGTTATCGCACACCACCAACCGGGCTTGAGGCTCGCTGGCAGCAACCACTCATTTGTCTGCTGTTCCATGCTCCTCCACAACTCCTGCGCGGTGTGTGGTTTGTCCCCCAAACAGGCAAGTTTTAAAACTGCCTGCTGTCGTTTACCCCTGGCCGTGCTGAAGTTGGTGGTGAAGGTGTTACGCTGTCCGGATGAGGAGGCGGTAGAGGATGAGGAAGCGGAGTAGGAGGAGTTAGGAACAGGAGGCAAACTGAAGCGCCCTGCAATCCTCGATGGTGGAAGGACATGCGCCAAATTGCTATCCACCTCAGGCCCATCCGCCACTGCATTTACCCAGTGTGCCGTTAGGGAGATATAACGCCCCTGACCGTGCTTACTGGTCCACGTATCGGTAGTTAGGTGGACCTTGCCAGAGATGGCGTTGCGCAGTGCACACCTGATTTTTTCCCCCACTTGGTTGTGCAGGGAAGGGATTGCTTGCCTGGAAAAGTAGTGGCGGCTGGGCACGACGTACTGTGGGACAGCCACCGACATAAGGTTTTTAAAACTGTGCGTCTCCACCAGACGGAATGACAGCATTTCAAAGGCCAAGAATTTTGAAATGCTGGCATTCAGGGCCAGGGATCGCGGGTGGGTAGGGGGGTACTTCCTCTTCCTCTCAAGTGTTTGGGAGATGGAAAGCTGAACGCTTCCACGGGATATTGTGGAGATGGTTGGTGACCCAGGTGGTGGTGTTGCTGACAGATCCTCTGTTTGCGGGGTGGCAGGTGCCGGTATCACTACAGATGTGGCTGGAGCGGCCGAGACTGCAGCAGAAGAGGAAGTAGGATGAGCCAGAGACGTTTCTTGGTTTTGAAGGTGTCTACTCCACTGCAGCTCGTGCTTTGCACTTAGATGCCTGATCATGCAGGTTGTGCTCAGGTTGAGAAGGTTTATGCCTCGCTTCAGGCTCTGATTGCACAGGGTGCAAACCACTCGTGTCCTGTCATCAGCACATTTTCTAAAGAACTTCCACACTAGAAAACTCCTTTGAGCTGACTTTGGTGCGCTCGTTCCCTTACTGCGTTGGGCAGTAGCGGGCGTAGTGTCTAGGGCACGGCCGCTCCGCTTCTGCACCCTGCTCCCTCTTCTGCTGTGCTGGTGGCTCTGTGCGACCACCGCCTCTTCCTCCAAACTACTCAGGTCACCTGCATGATGTTCATTCCATGTGGGGTCGAGGACCTCATCGTCCTCCACATCATCTTCCACCCAGTCTTCACCCCTGCCCTCCTTGTCGGTCTCCACAATGCTGAACGCCGCAGCAGTTGGCACCTGCGTTTCGTCATCATCGGAGACGTGCTGCGATGGTCCTTGCATGTACTCATCTTGAGAAATAAGTGGTTGGGCATCGCTGCACTCAATCTCTTCAACTTCTGGGGCAGGGCTAGGTGGATGGCCCTGGGAAACCCTGCTGACAGAGTCCTCAAAAAGAACAAGAGACTGCTGTATGGATTGGGGCTCAGACTGCTTGCCTGATTTCCAAGGGGGTGAGGTGAAAGACGGTTGGACATTGGCTGCAGGTGCCAACTCTGACCTTTCTGCAGTAGACTGGGTGGGAGACAATGTGAAGGAACTGGAGGCACTGTCAGCAACCCAATCTACTATCGCCTGTACTTCTTCAGGCCTCATCACGTCTAGAGGCGCATTATGCCCTACCAAATACTGATGCAGGTTCTGTCGCCTACTCACACTTGTGGAAGGTGTTTCACTTGTGCGTGTAGCTGGCACAGATCGACCACGTCCTCTCCTTACAACAGGAGCTCTACCAGCAGCACCACGACCCAGGCCACGGCCCCTATTTGACGGTCTCCTCATATTTCTGTAATTTATGATCTTGCCCTAGAAAGGTGTTTATTGAATAGCGGAACAAAACAACAACAGTATCGCACGGGTGTATCTGACAGTCAAATATGCCGCAATTTAATGTTTTTTACCCCAAAAGGGTGTATATTGAATAGCGGAATAGGAAAAAGGATAAAAAAACGGTGTATCTCACACGTACAAACACAGACTAGGCCCCGATTAAAATTTTTTGTACCCTAAAGGGAGGATGAGGAAGAGGAGTAGGAGGAGTTGGGAACAGGAGGCAAACTGAAGCGCCCTGCAATCCTTGGCGGTGGAAGGAGATGCGCCAAACAAATTTAAAAGGTGTATCTCACACGTACCGATACAGACTATGCCGTAATTTAATTTTCTTACACTCCAAAAGGGTGTATATTGAATAGCGGAATAGGAAAAATGTTATAATACGGTATATCTCACACGTACAAACACAGACTAGGCCCCGATTACAATTTTTTGTACCCTAAAGGCAGGATGAGGAAGAGGAGTAGGGGGAGTTGGGAACAGGAGGCAAACTGAAGCGCCCTGCAATCCTCAGCGGTAGAAGGAGATGCGCCAAACAAATTTAAAAAGGTGTATCTCACATGTACCGATACAGACTATCCCGCAATTTAATTTTTTACACTCAAACAGGGTGTATATTGAATAGTGGAATAGGACAAATTTTACAAAACGGTGTATCTCACACGTACAAACACAATCTAGGCCCCGATTACAATTTTTTGTACCCTAAAGGCAGGATGAGGAGAAGGAGGAGTTCGGAACAGGCAGGAGGCAGACTGAAGCACCCTCAAATCCTCGGCAGTATGAGATGCGCCCAAAAATTGGAAAGGTGTATCTCACACGTACCGACACAGACTATCCCGCAATTTAATTGTTTATACCCAAAGGTTTTGATTAAATAGCGGAATAGAAAATATGATCAAAAAAAGTGTATGTATCTCACACGTACAGAAGCACACTAGGCCCCAATTACTATTGTTTGTACCCCTAAAGGCAGGATGAGGAGTAGGAGGAGTTTGGAACAGGTAGCACCCTCAAATCTTCAGAAGTATGAGATGAACCCCAAAAACTTGGAAAGGTGGATCTCACACGTACCAACACAAACTATCCCGCAATTTAATTGATCCCCAAAGGTTTTTATTGAATAGCGGAATAGGAAATATGATCAAAAAAAGTGTATGTATCTCACACGTACAGAAGCACACTAGGCCCCAATTACTATTGTTTGTACCCCTAAAAGGCTGGATGAGGAGTAGGAGGAGTTTGGAACAGGTAGCACCCTCAAATCTTCAGAAGTATGAGATGAACCCCAAAAACTTGGAAAGGTGGATCTCACACGTACCAACACAAACTATCCCGCAATTTAATTGATCCCCAAAGGTTTTTATTGAATAGCGGAATAGGAAATATGATCAAAAAAAGTGTATGTATCTCACACGTACAGAAGCACACTAGGCCCCAATTACTATTGTTTGTACCCCTAAAAGGCTGAATGAGGAGTGGGAGGAGTATGGAACAGGCAGCACCCTCAAATCTTCAGAAGTATGAGATGAACCCCAAAAACTTGGAAAGGTGGATCGCACACGTACCAACACAAACTATCCCGCAATTTAATTGATCCCCAAAGGTTTTTATCGAATAGCGGAATAGGAAATATGATCAAAAAAAGTGTATGTATCTCACACGTACAGAAGCACACTAGGCCCCAATTACTATTGTTTGTACCCCTAAAAGGCTGAATGAGGAGTAGGAGGAGTATGGAACAGGGAGCACCCTCAAATCTTCAGAAGTATGAGATGAACCCCAAAAACTTGGAAAGGTGGATCTCACACGTACCAACACAAACTATCCCGCAATTTAATTGATCCCCAAAGGTTTTTATTGAATAGCGGAATAGGAAATATGATCAAAAAAAGTGTATGTATCTCACACGTACAGAAGCACACTAGAACCCAATTACTATTGTTTGTACCCCTAAAAGGCTGAATGAGGAGTAGGAGGAGTATGGAACAGGCAGCACCCTCAAATCTTCAGAAGTATGAGATGAACCCCAAAAACTTGGAAAGGTGGATCTCACACGTACCAACACAAACTATCCCGCAATTTAATTGATCCCCAAAGGTTTTTATTGAATAGCGGAATAGGAAATATGATCAAAAAAGTGTATGTATCTCACACTTACAGAAGCACACTAGGCCCCAATTACTATTGTTTGTACCCCTAAAAGGCTGAATGAGGAGTAGGAGGAGTATGGAACAGGCAGCACCCTCAAATCTTCAGAAGTATGAGATGAACCCCAAAAACCCCAAATATCATTCAGCTCTGCTGCAGGCCACAATTTGATTTTTTTTTAACCCAAGGCTGTATATTGAATAGTGGAATAGAAAAAAAGTGTATGATTTCTGAAACCACTCAATATTAGCACATGTGAACTGAACATAGCAGTGTATGATCAGTCACTCAGCACAGCACAGCTGAAGGAAAAATGCTGCACACAATGCCTGATAGAAAAATACTTTTCTCCCTCCTCCTCAGTGGGCAAAAAAGATTGTGTTCACTGCACCCCAAAAAGATTGTTTTCACTGCACCCCAAAAAGATTGTGTTCACTGCACCCCAAAAAGATTGTGTTCACTGCAGCCCACACACAGCAAAATGGATGTGGACCACTGACACCTGCCTATCTCCTATCCCACACCACACAGCAATATCGATTGTAGTTTGCAGAACACACTGTCTGACCCTAAAAATCAGCAGACTCTGTCCCTAAAAGGATTGATAAGATCGTAGATCGGGTGACTGCACCCCCCCCCCCCCACACAGCAATATCGATTGTAGTTTGTAGAACGCACTGTCTGACCCTAAAAATCAGCAGACTCTGTCCCTAAAAGGATTGATAAGATCGTAGTTCGGTCACTGCAAACCCCACCCCACACAGCAATATCGATTGTAGTTTGTAGAACACACTGACCCTAAAAATCAGCAGACTCTCTCCCTAAAATGCCTACAACTCGCCCTGCCTAACACACTCCGACCTGTCCCTCAATTCTATCCGGACACAAATGTTTTTTTTTTCCTGTCTGTCCCTAATCAGCAGCCAGCACCCCAAAAAGATTGTGTTCACTGTACCCCAAAAAGATTGTGTTTACTGCACCCCAAAAAGATTGTGTTTACTGCAGCCCAAAAAGATTGTGTTCACTGCAGCCCACACACAGCAAAATGGATGTGGACCACTGACACCTGCCTATCTCCTATCCCACCCCACACAGCAATATCGATTTGAGTTTGTAGAACACACTGACCCTAAAAATCAGCAGACTCTCTCCCTAAAAGGATTGATAAGATCGTAGATCGGTCACTGCAAACCCCACCCCACACAGCAATATCGATTGTAGTTTGTAGAACACACTGACCCTAAAAATCAGCAGACTCTGTCCCTAAAAGGATTGATAAGATCGTAGATCGGTTACTGCAAACCCCACCCCACACAGCAATATTGATTGTAGTTTGTAGAACACACTGACCCTAAAAATCAGCAGACTCTCTCCCTAAAATGCCTACAACTCGCCCTGCCTAACACACTCCGACCTGTCCCTCAATTCTATCCGGACACAAATGTTTTTTTTTTCCTGTCTGTCCCTAATCAGCAGCCAGCACCCCAAAAAGATTGTGTTCACTGTACTTCAAAAATATTGTGTTCACTGCACCCCAAAAAGATTGTGTTTACTGCAGCCCAAAAAGATTGTGTTCACTGCAGCCCACACACAGCAAAATGGATGTGGACCACTGACACCTGCCTATCTCCTATCCCACCCCACACAGCAATATCGATTGTAGTTTGTAGAACACACTGACCCTAAAAATCAGCAGACTCTCTCCCTAAAAGGATTGATAAGATCGTAGATCGGTCACTGCAAACCCCACCCCACACAGCAATATCGATTGTAGTTTTTAGAACACACTGACCCTAAAAATCAGCAGACTCTGTCCCTAAAAGGATTGCTAAGATCGTAGATCGGTCACTGCAAACCCCACACCACACAGCAATATGGATTGTAGTTTGTAGAACACACTGTCTGACCCTAAAAATCAGCAGACTCTGTCCCTAAAAGGATTGCTAAGATCGTAGATCGGTCACTGCAAACCCCACACCACACAGCAATATGGATTGTAGTTTGTAGAACGCACTGTCTGACCCTAAAAATCAGCAGACTCTGTCCCTAAAAGGATTGCTAAGATCGTAGATCGGTCACTGCAAACCCCACCCCACACAGCAATATCGATTGTAGTTTGTAGAACACACTGACCCTAAAAATCAGCAGACTCTCTCCCTAAAATGCCTACAACTCGCCCTGCCTAACACACTCCGACCTGTCCCTCAATTCTATCTGGACACAAATGTTTTTTTTTCCTGTCTGTCCCTAATCAGCAGCCAGCACGTTGATGTGTGCTCTCTCCCTGAACTAAACAGCAGAATGATGCCGCAGCGGCGCTGCCTCGAACTTATAAAGACTTGGTCACATGCTTCAGACGGCCAATCACAGCTACTGATACATTTGTAGGCATGGCTGGGATGGCTTAGGCACACCAGTTAAACGCTTGTTGATTGGCTGTTGAAAGCCCGCCACGAAAAGCGTGCCAAAGCATGCAAAACCCGGAAATAAAACGACCGAACACGGATTTTTACCCGAATATACAGTAAAGTTTTCGGGTCCGTGTTCGGGTAACAAAAATCCAATTATTCGGTACGAACATGAATAATACAGTCCGTGTTCGCTCAACCCTAGTCTTGATCACAGTGAAAGGGGTAAGAAACAAATGCTATAGCTAGAGACCAAAGATCAGGTTATTAAACAATGCTTTCTAACTACTGATTTCAAATAACATTTTGTCATA
The DNA here is from genome assembly GCF_965119305.1 of Pelophylax lessonae. Lineage (NCBI taxonomy): Eukaryota > Metazoa > Chordata > Amphibia > Anura > Ranidae > Pelophylax > Pelophylax lessonae. The sequence continues at coordinate 790,994,927 of NC_138768.1, read as the reverse complement.
ATTTTCTGTTACAAGCACTAGGCTGAACCCATGGCAGGTGATGTACCCAGATTGTGAAGAAAGGAACCTACTAGGGCCAAAGAACTGCAGATTACACTTCAAGAGTGGCATCTAGTTTTACATCTGTGTCCCACCCTGCACATCATGAATATTGGTAGAAAGACAAAAAAGAAAAAAGAGGGGCGCACCGACCTAGTGCATTACCATAAAACCATTTATTTAAAATATTAAAAGATGTACAAAGTACTCACAAGACTGGTGTGATACAACACACATCAACATAGCATATGCAATTTCCAAGGTAGCCAAGGTCCCAAATGTAGCAAATGGACATGCAGATGGTCACATGGGGCTGCTGTGGCTAGGCTGACGCGTTTCAGGGGCGAACCCCCTTCCTCAGAGCCAGAAAGAATGCTGCTCAGCTGGAATACTGTCATGCGTGACAGATTTACAGGCACACATTTACCTCAGCAAATGAAAATAAATTATGAAAATCTTCCCTTACATATGCATTTTTCTGCAAAAAATATTAACAAAGCGCTAACTGTTTATCTGAAACTTCATTAAGACCGCATTCACACTGAAGCGGCACAACTTCGGGGGCGACCTGTGAAGTTGCGTGCAGCGCGACTTGGGCACGACTTGCACGGACTTCACAGAATGAATGTCTATGCAAGTTGCTCCAAAGTAGTACAGGAACCTTTTTCTAAGTCGGAGCGACTTGTGTCGCTCCTATTAGAACGGTTCCCGTACCACACAACGGACCGCGACAGACCGTGACTTGTCAGGCTGACAAGTCGCCTGACAAGTTGTATTAGTGTGAATGAAGACTAAAGAAGAATTTATTTAACCACTTCCCGCCCGCCCTATTACAAAATGACGGCGGGAATGTGGTTGAGTTATCCTGACCGGACGTCATATGACGGCGGCAGGATAACACCGCTCTGGGCGCCCCCCGGGGGCGCGCAGAGCGGCGATCGGTGATGCGAGGTGTCAGTCTGACACCCTGCATCTCCGATCTCGGTAAAGAGCCTCTGACGGAGGCTCTTTACCATGTGATCAGCTGTGTCCAATCACGGCTGGTCACATAGTAAAACAGGAACAGCCGTTGATCGGCTTTCCTTAGTTCGTGCCTGACAGGCACGAGTAAAGGAGCGCCGATCGGCGGCTCCCCTGACAGGGGGGGGGTCGGCACTGGTAATCAGATCATTGATTACCAGTGCAGACCCTCAGGGGGGGGATCTGCCACTAGATCCACCAGGGATGCCCACTATGACCCCAGGGATGCCCACTATGACCCCAGGGATGCCCACTATGACCCCAGGGATGCCCACTATGGCCACCAGGGATGGCAATCAGGGCTCAGGGAGCCCCCCATTGCCCTCCCCATCAGTGATGCCCACCAGTGTCCTCCCTATCAGTGCTGCCCACCATTGCCATCCTTTAGTGTCGCCCACCAGTGCCCATTATTGCCCACCAGTGCCGCCTATCAGTGCCCATTAGTGCCCATCAGTGCCGCCCGTCAGTGCCGATCAGTGCCGCCCGTCAGTGCCCATCAGTGCCCACCAGTGCTGCCTATCAGTGCCCATTAGTGCCCGTCAGTGCCACCTATCAGTGCCCGTCAGTGCCGCCTATCAGTGCCCATCAATGCCGCCTATCAGTGCCCAGCAGTGCCGCCTATCAGTGCCCACCAATGCTGCATATCAGTGCTACCTATCAGTGCCACATATCAGTGCCTATCAGTGCCGCCTATCAGTGCCGCCTATCAGTGCCGCCTATCAGTGCCACCCCATCAGTGCCACCCCATCAGTGCCACCCCATCATTGCCTCCTCATCAGTGCCTGTCAGTGCAGTCTCATCAGTGCTCATCAGTGCAGGAAAAAACTTATTTATTTACAAAATTGTATAACATAAACAAAAAAACTTTTTTTTTTTTTTCAAACTTTTCTGTCTTTTTTTATTTGTTTAGCAAAAAGTAAAAATCGCACAGGTGATCAAATACCACCAAAAGAAAGCTCTATTTGTGGGGGGAAAATGATATAAATTTGGTGTAAGTACAGTGTTGCATGACCGCGCAATTGTCATTCAAAATGCAACAGCGCTAAAAGGGGAAAATTGGCCTGGGCGGGAAGGGAGGGAAGTGCCCTGTATTAAAGTGGTTAATAGAATTGGTAACTAACCTAGCAACCAATTAAGCTAACTTATCACTTTGGTCAGCATTATATATCATACAACATAACATATGGAGTGCAATAATTAGAGTATTTAAGAAAAAAAAAGGGGGGTAGATTTTTTGGGACTTTAAATGAGGCAATGACAGGGTAGGGTCATATACCTCCATCCCTAATTACAAGATAAAAAAAACAAAAGGAGGTTGGGACTTTAAATGAAACCCGCGGCTGCAATTCGAGAGAAATAGGTAATATCATAAACTCACATAGCTAAATGATATATGAGCACATAAAACCTAACACAATATAAATATATAGCATTGCATTGAAGAATCAATGTACACATGTTTTATCATAACATAGTAATATAATTATATTAATTATTATTATAAATAATAATTAGAGTATATAACATACAATATGTAACAGTTACTCTATATTGCAAGTCATATGAGAAAAAAAAAATACCCCCTGAATCATTTGCTGTAATAAGGTAACCCTCCAACAATCGTTATGTCAAGTGGAAATAAGATTCATCCTCCCAAAGTATTAGTGGTCAGCATCAATTCGAATTAACTAAGTACATCCCAAGCACATTTAAACAAATTAGACACAGTCTGACTGCAGCTCCCTGGAGCAGCTGCTGGCAGCGAACAGGCACTTCTACTCAGACTGTGGCTGCTTTAGATTGTAAATGAACTCTAAGACATTGAACATCTTTTGTTTGGATGAACCTGAAATATATTTATAGCTGATTTAAACTGAAGTTTAATTTGCACTTTAAAGCATTAGCGGTAAGTACATTCTCTCTTCCAAAGCGTTAGTAGTCAGTTTATTCTCCCACTTCCCCTAGAAAGCATTACTGTCAGTGTATCCCCCCCCCCCTCCCCCCATGGGATTGGTGGTCAGTGTACTATTCCCCCCCCCCCCAAGCATTATCAGTCAATGTTTTTCACCCTCCCCCTCAATCTATATGACATATATTTAGTCCACCCTGCCCCCCCCCCCCCTTGCCCCACACCAATAGTGGTAACAGTATTTTCCCCCCTCCCCCAAAAAAATATCAGTGTATTAATATGAATTGAAATGCACCCCCCATCCCCAAAGCATATTTAGTGCTAAGCTTAGTTTCCTAAGATATGGATCTTTTTCCCATGCAGCTGTGAAGTGGCATCATCGTTGTAACTTTTGTTTGGTAGGGGATCACTTTGTCCAGCAGTGCTGCAGTTGAGATCCAGAGCTGTGTGCTAGAATAAATGTTCATGTTTCAGCTCCAAGCAGGGTCTGGATCTGCAAGACCCTGGAATTATGTTTAATTATGGAACAGTCCTTTTGGAACAGTTGGGGGGTATGCTTGGACCATGTCCATTTTTTCCATTTGGTGAGCTGATCACATTTTTTTTTAGGTTAAAATGTTGATGCCTTAGAGTAGAACGATAACCTTTCATAAAAAACACATGTCCTGCAGCAGTAAATTATAAGTGCATCCCTTTTCTCTTGGACTCCCTGCAAAGTCCTGCAAATACCTTTTGATCCTGCCAGTGAAGTCCACCCAATAGTCCTGCCCACTGTTTTCTGGATTGGTGGTGCTACCTATGTTGCTGAAACCCTCCCACTGTGGGCTGCAGTGTCTGGGAAAGGGAGCTTGTGAGACACAAATGGTGGAGAATTTGGCTCAGACAGGAAAGGTAAAGGAAGCTTTTATCTTTACATTATGAAGCTTGTGCATCAAATAGTACCTGGATTTGATACTTGTTTAGGCTGTTATATAGGAGCCTTAGTTGTACTTCATTGCACCTTATTGGAACAGAAGGCATGAAAGCTACACAATGTGGAAATTTAACATTTACAGCAAACTCAGACCACATGTACAAATTAAATAACAGTGTAGGATCTATTAGATAAGTTTAGGAATTATGTTCGTTATGTGTGCATACATCCATGAGCACATGCAATTCCGCAATGCGAGTGTACTATAGTGATTTTTCCCTATTTGTATTATTAACTTTAGTAGATTAATGCTTCTTATAGGATATCTCACGCTACAACCTTCACCTAACCCTAAGCAGCTGTCATTAAAAGTGAAAAAAAAATCACCCAACAAAATGTGTATTTTTGAAATATACTATGCTAAATGCAAATAAATCAATCCTATCTAGTGCATCAAATCATATTCTCTATACCCATACACCTACTATAAATAATCAATTGCAATAATACATAACGACATGTACTATGTGAATAAAATAAATCAACAGTGTGTATCACATTAATATAAAAATCAAAATCCAATAAAAAATCTTAAAATGTGAAAATCTTCTTCTATCCTCATGCAATATGTGAAGTCATAAATGTACACACTCACCTTCTTAGATACACCTTTGTATCAAAAGGTCATGCTTTAAAGCCAGGAAAGGGCTAACTCCAAAGGCAAATTCAGCTCACTCGATGCAGAGATCTCAATGGAGATCTCCATCACCTCAGCCTGATAGGGAACAGGTTTATGTGAAAAGGTTAAGAGAAGAGTTTCATTGCTAAAGAAATAGCAAGAATGAAGAATATGAAAAAGGAAATGGTAATCCAGGATAAGGGTAAGAAATTGAACACAGATCCCCAATGAGGGACACCATTATTCTGGATTTTATTGTTCAGTACAAAACGATAGAAAAAATTGTAAGACACTGACATATCTTAAAAAAAGATAGATTATTAAAAGCAATTCTCCCTGAGTACCCTAAATATATCTATAGGAAGACTCTGACTCTCAGAGATAAGCTAGAAAAATTGGTTTTAGATCCCCCTAAACAATCTATGTTCTATTTCCCAAACCAAAAGGGATTTTGCTTGTGGTAAAGGTTATGCTTGTAAGGAAGTAAAATTTAATGTGAAAAGAATGAAGAAATTATTAGTTTCTGCAACTGGAAAAAGGTATACACTTAAAAATGTTGTTTCTTGAGCTTCAGAAGTTTACATAATCGAGTGTCCCTGTAGTCTCCAATATGTTTAGCGCACATCAAGTCTCTCAATACGTATGAGAGAACAACTATTCCATATTAAAGGGGTACACGAAGCATAGTGTGTCCAAACATTTCAAGATAGTCCATAATGACCCGACCGGGCTACAGTTCCGGGGGATTGGAAAGGTGAAAAAACATTAGAGGGGAGGTAACTATCTTAGGCAGTTAAGCAAAATGAAATCATGATGGATATAGGACACCAAGGTTCTGGCCCCTAGGAGCTTCAACAAAGAATTTGAATTTGACCTTAACTGCTTTATTGATGATGCATAGTATGCAGGTTAGGGGATAGAATAGAAATAGTTCACTTTACCAGGAAAGGGAGTCATTATTTGTCAGACTGCCCTTTAGCTATATCATTGCAATTGAAGTAACTTTTGAGAATTTATTATTATCCTTATATTTTCTTATTTATTGGTATACGTCCCTCTCCTTTTTCTTTGTGTTGTTTTTTTTTTCTTCTGTATTTTTATAGATTAATTTATTTGTATATTGCCTCTATTTATTTATTCAAGTTTGTTTCCAGTATCACTTCTATATTTGTATGTTGCTGCCTCTTTAAGAACTGTTTTTGATAAGATTACTTTTAAGGGTTTTAAATGCATTTTTTTTGTATATTATTATATGCTATTGACATATAAAATGAGTAAACAGTCTGGCACCTATCTCTGTATTCTATGACTGTGAGGAGCTGGGATGTTTGTTTATTAGTTGCCATAGTGACTCTCAGCCACTCAGGGTTATAAGTCATTACAATAGACTGGCCTATGACAATATTGAGGATTCTCCTTGGCTGGTATCAGGTGTGGATCGAAACCTGTTCTATGCAAATGCTTACTGTTGTTGTGCGAGTGAGATTTCCCCTGATTTTAATAAATAATTCTTTGTTACACTATGGAGCTTCTTTTGTGTTTATATACTGTCTTCTGAACACCTGGAGGAAGAGCTTTAGTGGGTGTGCAAACCTGTGGAGCTTACCTCCTAAAGTGATAGTAGACCTCCTATTGCTGTGGTGAGGTCCTTTGATAGGAGGTAAGGGCACATCCATTAGTGCACTGCGGTGATATGTGTGTGTGTGTGTGTGTATTCACTGGAGAAGTGTATTGCCCTGTTTACGGTGAAGATTGTTTTTTACACTAACGTTTGATGTGTTGTGAATATTATTTACTGGGGCTGTTTATTGGACTGATTCACATATTTCCTGTGTGTCAGGAATTTTTTTTTTTTTTTTTAAAGCCCGTAGCGTGTGCAACACACTCAAAAGACTCCACCCGGTGCATAAAAAAGTGCACACACACAAGGTGAGAACACAAAAAAGCACAGGGTGTGCGAAATCGAATGGTCTTCCCTCCGAAGAGGTAGGACCCGAAACCTCAATCCCCCGGGGCGCAAGACTCCTGACAGGGACATAAGGTACTCATGGTCTGTCTGGCCGAAACCAGACCGACCCTGTTCTTCAGGGGGACTGCCGAAACAGCCCCCACCGAGTACTAAGTAGGGCTCCCCCGAAGGGAGACCCCATGGGAGAGGGCGAACTAAGCCAAAAGGCCATATCCACCCCCTCCCAAGACTTAAGGCTGGGCCCGAGGACCCACACACTCCAGTCTGTGCAAATAAAGAAAAAAGGTGAAAGTGCAGGTGACGGACTCCAAATAAAAAGACAGACAAAACATAAAAGTGGGGAAAGGGTAGTGGGGAAAGTGCTTTGGTGCCATGTGTAGAACCAAGGCAGGCCTTCCAGCCGGAATAAAAAATTGCTCTGGTGCAAGCCAAAAGGCCTGTCCCAAGAGGCAGGTGTGAAAAAGGTGTGCATAGGGCAGTGACCAAGGTGCCGAAAAAACTCACAGCGAGCTGCCCCTCACCAGTGAGAAATTAAGGCACCCCTGGGCTGCCACCCCAGGGGCACTTACACTACGGGCTTTTTCAATCTCAGCCCCCGGCCAGACCAAATGTAGCCTATCCCCACCAGCAGACATCAGAACCTGGACAGCTTGGGGAGAGCTTATCTACCACTGGGGACAGGCCCTCTACAAGCCAGATCAACCCAGGAGAGAAAGCCCCCCCCCTCGCCATCCTGTTCCTCAGCCCATTACATCCAGGAGCAGTTCCACCGGCCCCCCCGAACCGGCTTTCCGCCCCCTTCAAACTGGTTAGGACAGTTCAACCCATTCGAATCAGAAGGCGGCGGGCCCCACATGCTTTCCCAGATGACCTACTCCCCGTGCCTCACCAACTAAGAGCGCTCCGGGTTTTAGTCATACTGGTACTAGCTAAGGCCCATACCAACTGATAAGAACAGATACTACACTTGATCTTAGCCAAAAGGCCGAGAAGCGTGTGTGCCTGTGTGTCAGGAATTGGTTCACCTGTTGGTGGCACTGTGGCTGCCAGACCTATAGGTTTTAGTTCCAGTGTCCATCAGTGGGTGTCTCTTAGCAGCCATAAGCTCATAGGGATCAGTCATCACCTGATGCTCGTTGCTCAAAGAATTTTTAGTCTTTCCTGTGCTACTTACCCTTGCCTTGGTGCCGCTGGTCTGCTGCTGGTCCTGACCTCAACCCGATAGAATACCTTTGGGGTGAATTAGAGCGGAGACTGCAAGGCAGACCTTCTCATCCACCATTAATGCCTAACCTCACAAATTCATCCCAAAGGTGTTCTATTGGGTTGAGGTCAGGATTCTGTGCAGGACAGACAAGTTCCCCCACCCCAAACTTGCTTATCCCTCTCTTTTTAGACCTTGCCTTGTGCACTGGTGCGCAATCATGTTGGAACAGGAAAGGGGCCATCCCCAAACTGTTCCCACAAAGTTGGGAGCATGAAATGGTCCTAAATGTCTTGGTATGCTGATGCCTTAAGAGTTCCCTTCACTGGAACTAAGGGACCAAGCCCAACCTCAGAAAAACAACCCCACACCATAATCCCCCTCCACCAAATGATTTGCACCAGTGTACAAAGTAAAGTCCATAAAGACATGGATAAGTACGTTTGGGGTGGAGGAACTTGACTGGCCTGCACAAAGTCCTGACCTCAACCTGATAGAACACCTTTGGGATGAATTAGAGCGAAGACTCCGTGCCAAGCCTCACAAATGCACTTCTGGAAGGATGATCAAACATTCCTACAGGCACACTCCTAACCTTGTGGACAGCCTTACCAGAAGAGTTGAAGGTGTTATGGCTGCAAAGGGTAGGTGGACCTGAAGTGGTGTCAACGGGAAACCTGAAGTGCCACAGGTGAGTCAGGTGATGCCTTTCCAAGCATCCACTTCTTCTTCAGAGGTCTACCATTAGCTCTTATTGCGGAAGAGCCACACTAGGCTGAAGAGAGGTTTACTTCTCTAAGCACTTTCACAGATGACTCCGGTACACCTCCATCTTTCTATTTATGTAAACTGCCATTTTGTTTTTTAATAAAACCCAGTACAGTAAACCCCCCTCCATTGCGGGGGTTACGTTCCGGACCCAGCCGCGAAAAGTGAAAATCCGCAAAATAGAAAAACCCTATTAAAATGCATTGTAGACATGTTTTTTTTACTGTCACTATACGTGTAAAAGCATTTTAAGGTCTTTAAACACACTTTTAAAACAACAGAAACTCATTTAAACACATAAAAGATACTGAGAGACATAGCAAGAGCTACGGAAAACACAAAAATATTTCATTTTTAATGATTTATATAGTAAAATAACATTACAAAAAAAAACGCAATATACCGGGACTGCAAAAACTGAACCGCGATGGAGCGGGGGTTTACTGTAGTTATTAGCCTGCTACATTTAGTCCGGGGCCCCCTTCTCTCTCTTTTGTTTCTTATAGAGAACTTCTTCACTCTGTGGGGTGCTGCCACTAATAATACTTTTAAATATTCTACATATGGACTTTGTGGACTTTTCATAATATAGACTTTTTACGATTTAAGTCTTTGCCTTTAGCGATTAAGGCCGATCTACTTTTCTAGTGTCATTCATTTTTTCCACAGCAAAAACACTGAAGTGTTTGAAGTTCTCTCATCAGCTGTGTCTTCTCTTTCCTCTCAGCCACCTAACAGCTCAACTCACCCTGTTCCCCTTCCCAGCAGTGACTCAGCAGCCTTCTAATCTCTAATGTCAGCACACAGCGGTTGCTCTGGGATGGGAAGCAGAGGGAGCTGAGCTGCTGAGGGAACGTATTTTATGGTTTCAGGGTTTCAGCTGTTAAACATGAAGAGTTGCTCTATAATGCATGCAACTCCAGAGGTCAGTGAGGGCTTGTTTTGTGTTAAGAATTTATAAATATTTATAATTTATATACAACATTAAAGTGGTTGTAAACACCTATACCCAGTGAAATGACTGGAGATGAAACAAATCCTCCTCTATAAGTAGTAGCTGTTTATCTGCAGTCTTCTCTTCTCTACATCTGTTCAAAGTCCAGAATTTATAAAGCATGTCTGAGGTGTCAGAAAAGGGGGCGGAGAACTGAAATTACACTTTGCAGAGCTCAGTGAGGAGATCTCTGCCAGCTAATTGGAGGAAAGGGACACAACTCCCCCCCCCCCTTTCTTCACATAGCACACAGGAACAGAGCTGATCCTGTCACCTTTGTTCTCTTGGTGTCAGGAAAATAGATCAGAAGTAATTCATGCTGATAGCAGAGGAACCTGTCATGGCCCGTGTTATCACAAGGGATGTTGTTCGTCCCTTGGAATAGCAATAAAAGAAAGCAAAAAAATAGAGAGACAGTGTAAAAAAAATGTAAATAAAATAAATGAAATTTAATTTTTTTTTTAAAGCGCCCCCCCCCCCCCCATGCTTGCACACAGATGCAAACGCGCGCGTTAGTCCCGCATGCAATGTAAACAGGGATCACACCACACATGCGAGGTATTGCCGCAAACATCAGGGCAGGTGCAATAATTCTAGCTGCAGACCTCCTGTGTAACTCTAAACTGGTAACCAACAAAGGCTTTTAGGCTCCATTCACACTACCGCGACTTTTCAGGCGACTTGTCAGCCTGACAAGTCGCGGTCCCTCGGGGTCCATGCAGTGCTACAGGACCCATTCTAATTGGAGCGACACAAGTCGCTCCGACTTAGAAAAAGGGTCCTGTACTACTTCAGGGCGACCTCGGAGCGACTTGCATAGACATTGATTATATGAAGTCCGTGCAAGTCGCGCCGAAGTCGCGGTGCACGGGACTTCACAGGTCGCCCCCGAAGTCATGCACAAGACGTGCCGCGGTAGTGTGAATGGAGCCTTAAAGAATAACCTAGGGAAATTTTTAGATACCATATAGTTTGGTTCCATTCCACAGGCGTACGCAATTTTAACACGTGACATGTTTGATATCTATTTACTTGGCGTATCAACTTTTCTATTTTATCAAACAAATTGGGTATTATATTATGTTGGTGTGAACTAAAATTCATTAAAGTATATTTTTCCTGAGAATTTACAGTTGAAAAACCCCTGCGCAAATATAGTGTGACATAATATGCAAAACCTACCATTTTATTCTCTAGGGCAGTGGTTCTTAACCTGGGTTCGATCGAACCCCAGGGGTTCGGTGAGTCAGTCTCAGGGGTTCGACGGAGGGGCAACAGAGCAATTGCTCCCCCCGAGAAAATATTACTGATTGTGATGCCAACCCCCCCCCCCCGGGAAATCAGAGCTGCGGTCGGGAGGACTCACAGCCATTACACATAGACACTTGACGCTCTGCCCCCTGTACCTCCCCCAGCAGGTTTCCAGCCTATCTCCTGCAGGCTGCTTGCTGCTTGAGTGGGCGGGATGGGGATGTACCTGACCACGGAGATCGCGCCCGCCTGGAAGAGGGAAATGTGAGCAGCTGAGCAGAGGGAGCCGAGTGAATGTTCCTGGAGGTAGGCTCAGCTAGCTGTACATGGTGGATTAGTTTGCAAGCACCTCTATGCTAAGTCTGCTGAGTTACTGCAGCTTAGCATAGAGGTGCTATTAGCTGACAAATGGAAATGCGTGTCCTTTTCATTTAGCTCAATAAGCATTGTGAATGCCCCCTGGTGTGTGCCCTCCTGATACCCCATGGTATGCCCTCCCAACACCTCCCCCCAGTGTGTTCCCTCTTGAAACCCCATGGTATGTCCTCCCAACCCCCCCCAGTGTGTGCCCTCCTGATACCCCATGGTATGCCCTCCCAACACCTCCCCCAGTGTGTGCCCTCCTGACACCCCATGGTATGCCCTCCCAACCCCCCACCCCAGTGTGTGCCATCCTGACACCCCATGGTATGCCCTCCCAACCCCCCCAAGTGTGTGCCCCCCTGACACCCCATGGTATGCCCTCCCAACCCCACCCCAGTGTGCCCTCCTGACACCCCATGGTATGCCCTCCAACCCCCCCCCCAGTGTGTGCCCTCCTGATACCCCATGGTATGCCTTCCCAACCCCCCCAGTGTGTGCCCTCCTGGCTCCCCCAGTGTGTGCCCTCCCAACCACTGATGTGTGCCCTCCTGACACCCAGTGTGTGGCCTCCTGACTCTCCACTGGTGTGTGCCCTCACTACCCTCCCCCACAGTGTGTGTCCTCCTGACCTTCCCCCCAGTGTATGCCCTTCCAACCCCCTGGTGTGTGCCCTCCTGACCCCCCCCCCCAGTGTGTGCCCTCCTGACCCTCCCCTGGTGTGTGCCCTCCCAGCCCCCGGGTGTGTGGCTTTACTGATCCCTGTACACTGTCCTATCCTCTGTCCTGTCAACTCCTGTCCTCTGCCCTATTCTCTGTACACCGTCCTACAGTCTACTGACCACTCTATCCTTCCCTACAATCAACTGACCCGTATACACTGCCCTACACGCTACTGGCCTCTGTACACTGCCCTACATCCTACTGACCTTTTTACACCACCCTAAAAACTACTGACCCCTATACACTGCCCTACATGCTACTGACCTCGCTACACTGCCCTACAAACTACTGAGCACTGTACACTACCCTACAAACTACTGAGCACTGTACACTACCCTACAAACTACTGACCACTGCACACTGCTCTACAGCCTACTGACCTCTGTACGCTGCCCTACAGCCTACTGACCTCTGTACGCTGCCCTACAGCCTACTGACCTCTGTACGCTGCCCTACAGCCTACTGACCTCTGTACACTGCCCTACAGCCTACTGACCTCTGTATGCTGCCCTACATACTACTGACCTCTGTACATTTTACTTTGTATGATACGTTTAATTCAGTTCTGTAAACAACACCTTATTTTCTGGCAGTGCCCCTCCTAAGACTAGACTCATAAAATCATATTTTATTATTCCAATTAAGAAGGGTTCGGTGAATGCGCATATGAAGCTGGTGGGGTTCAGTACCTCCAACAAGGTTAAGAACCACTGCTCTAGGGCCTATAAAAAATATATATATAATGTTTGTGGGTTTTAAGTAGTTTGATAGCAAACAATTGATGTTTTTTACAGTTAAGAGGAATGTCTGAATTGGCCCAGACTGGAAGTTTTTTTTTGATTATAAACTTTTATTGAAAAATATATTCAAGTACAAATAGAATAGTAAATGTAAAATTTACATAAAGGTGTTTCATCAATAAGGCTGCATTCACATGTCAGCGTATAATAGCGGGCAGAACCGCCGCTGTTCCGCCCGCGATTCGGAGATTTATTGCAAATCGCGGGACACCTAGTGTTGCCCGTTGATTTGCAATAGCCCCCCAAACGCCGAGCGATGTTGCCGCGATTTACGCCCGCCGAATCGCGGCAACATCGCGCAAACAAAATCACGGGACGCAATACGCTCCAAAAAAGTACAAGAGCTTCTTTGGAGCGTATTGCGTCCCGCGATTTTGTTTGCGCGATGTTGCCGCGATTCGGCGGGCGGAAATCACGGCAACATCGCTCAGCGTTTGGGGGCTATTGCAAATCAACGGGCAACGCTAGGCGTCCCGCGATTTGCAATAAATCTCCGAATCGCGGGCGGAACCGCGGCGGTTCTACCCGCGATTATACGCTGACATGTGAATGCAGCCTTGAACATTTCAAGTAATAGGTATGTGAAAAAGCGTACAAGCAATAAAAAAACAAAAATTAAACAAAATAGAAGATGTATATCCGTCTTTGATGGAAATATAACATTGTATGAATAATGAAATATCTAAGAGTTGAGTGAGCAAGTTAACAGAATACGTGAGAAATAGTCAATAAGAAGGTTACCTCTTTCGCCTCAGTAGGAGGCGCCCAACTAACATAAACCATGAATATGGTGTGGTGGAAAACCGAGATATCATGTAACATATGTTGGTTGGTTAAGTTGTATATGTACCAAGGAGTCCATTTTTGGACAAATTTGGTCTTAGTGTTTGTGATGGTATGATGGTATTGTTCCATTAGTCTTATATCTTCTATTCTACTGATGATCTGATCAAAGGGTATAAAAGCTTCTTTCCAGTGTTTGGAGATAACCCATAACATTGCAATGCAAATGGTGTGTGTTAGGCGTGTGAGATCTGTGGTGATTTCTGGAATATTTTTGAAAAGTAGACATTGCAGGTGTAAGAGTGGGAATTTACATCCTGTAACTCTCTCTATTAGATTGAATACTTCCTGCCAGACATTTTTAATTTTGGGGCATTCCCAGAAAATATGTAATAGAGAGCCCACTTCATTACAACCTCTGAAACAATTTGGGGAGACCTCGGGGTAGAATTTATTCAATTTTTTGGGGGTATAATACCATCTCGTGAATATTTTAATAGCCGTTTCCCTCACACCTAGGGATTTGGTTGTCTTAAACATATTTATCCACATGTCTCGCCAGTCGGCTATCGACATAGCAGTCTGTAGTTCCGACTCCCATTTAACCATGTAACCAAGTTTTGTATCCGGATCACAGTTGTTAAGTAAGGAATATATTGTAGAGATATGTCCCCTACTTGAGAGATCTTTTAGACAAATATGTTCATATGTGCTGAGAGGAGATCCTGAAGGCTTAGGGTAGTGTGATTCAAAGAAGTTTTTGATAAGGTCATAATTGAGCTTTTCCGATAGTGGGATATTTTTGGTGTGTAGTAACGCCTCAAAAGAGAGGAAAGTCCCACCATCATATAGGTCTAGTAATGAAGTCAAATTATTTTCGGACCACCATGCGAATCTCTCGGGGGTAATAAATGCTTCAGAAAATCTGGGGTTTCCTAAGAAGGAGGTACCGAGAGGGGGAAGAGATGCGAAGGGCCATTTTTTAATGACAAGTCTCCACATCCTGAGAGCGTCAGAAACGATTTTATTACGGGAGGAGATTTTGCGTATAGGGACTATGTGGTCCCATAGTAGCCCTGCTAAGCGATATGGGGCGACTGAGTTTTTCTCGAAGTTGATCCAAGGCAGATCTGAGGAACGATCGTGCCAATGAGCCATTTGGGCCAGTCTACTACTGATATAGTAAAACCATATATTAGGAAGGCCTAGACCTCCAGTACGTTGGTGATGATATAGTATGCTCGCTGCATACCTGGGTTTTTTGTTACCCCAAACGAATTTATTGATTATAGATTGTAACTTGGTGATGTATGCTTTGGTAAGGTAAATGGGAAGCGCACGGAACAGGTATATAAATTTCGGAAGAATGGCCATTTTGATCGCTGTGATCTTACCTAGAAAAGATAGCTGATAAGAGGACCACATTTGCAGCATACTTCGTATCTTGGCAAGCAACGGAGGATAGTTCGATTGAAAAATAGAGTTGTAATTTTTATTAAGTTGTATTCCCAGATACGAAATCTTCTCGGAGGCCCAGACAAACGGGAAAAGGGTCTTCAAATGTAGGGTGTCAGACTCTGAGAAGTTAATTGGTAAGGCTACCGATTTAGATAAATTGATACTAAGACCTGAAACCCCTGCAAATTTTTCTAAAGTATTCAATAGATTGGGTAATGAGGTGAAAGGGTCTGGTATGTACATGAGAGCGTCATCAGCATATAAGTTTAGTTTGAATGTCTCTGAGTTCTTTCTATATCCTGAAATTCCAGCGTGTCTTTTAATCGCAATCGAGAGTGGTTCGATGGCAAGGGCAAATAGAAGTGGTGATAAGGGGCAGCCCTGTCTTGTGCCCCTACCCAAAGGGAAGAAAGATGAGTTACAGCCCGGGATCTTAATTCTCGTTTTAGGATTTTTATATAGAGCAGAAAAGCCATTTAGAAATTCGTTAGAGAAGCCGAATCTGGGTAGTAATTTTCCAAGATAGCTCCAAGTGACGCTGTCAAAAGCCTTGTGTATGTCCAGTCCTAATAGTAACAATTGTTTCTTAGATAAATTTACGTCTTGTATAACGTTGCATGCAAGTCGGATGTTATCCGTAATTCGACGGTTGGGGATAAATCCTGACTGCGATGAGGAGATGAGTTTTGGGATAATTTGGGATAATCCAGACTGGAAGTTTTTAAAAGGGTAACTCCACTTTCATGGGGAAAAAAATAGCAAATAAAGAAAATACAATATTGCGTATACAATTGGGACACAAATCATATTGTAATTGAATGTTATTAAAAATTACCTTTCCTTTTCAATGTGCAGCTGTTGTAATTTTATGAAAATGCAATGCAATATGGCAACCTGGAGCTGTTCTGTACACAGAATGTATACTGACCACACCCCAGAAACATCATTTTCTGCTTGTGTGATTGGCTCACCAATTTTAACAGAAGACTGCCTAAGATACAAGTCAGATTTCTGGGATCCCCTGCAACAAAAATGTAATTTTTTGGTGAGATGCTCCCAATAGGAACACGTCTAAAGGGATGCAGGCCCAGCAGTTTTCCCTCATTAGAGCTCTGCAGCTGCCACAGCTGATAGATAATTATGAAGCTACTCCCATTAGACCCACTCAGCACAGAGGCACAGAGAAACAAACAGGGATTTCTTCAGAACAACAAAAGGTAGGAATCTGCAGCAAAGTTTGTTAAAATCCTTGTAATGTACAGAGATCACCAAGAGGGGAATCTTTTTTTCTCTACAAAAGTGGAGTTACGCTTTAAAGTAGAACTATATGTATTTTTTTTTTTCCTTTTGGATAGAGCAAGGGAGGGTTATAACCCCTGTCAGATTTTTTTTTTTTGTCATCTGTGTCCCATTGCAGAGATTGACCTTCACTTCCTGTCCCATAGACAAACAGGAAGTGAGAGGAAATCCCTGCAAATTAAGGGAATTCCTTGGGGACCCCCAGGTCACCAGAACTAGTGTGCCCTCTATTAATTTTCTGGGGGACAACCCAACTTTAAATACTTTAAATACAAGCAGTAAAATTACCTGAATTTGACTTGGCATCAGCCTGTGTCAGTTTTTATATAGCTGGACTGGAGCGTGAGAAAAACGCATTACAAGCAGCCAATCAGTTTGTGTTGACAAGAAGTGTCCTGATAGGAGGGGAAAGCAGAGCGACAGAGAGATCAGCTCATCACTGTGCTGCTTCTCCTTCACTATCCATTCACAGGTTGAAATAAGGAAGTGGATTGAATAATGCTGACCCTCTGGTGGTAGAAAAAAGTACTGCAGGGGGAACCTCTGAATTGAAGATAAATATCGCAGAAAAAGCTGGTTCTGGTATTTTACCCTTTAATGGGCTAATAATTTTAATCATATTATTTTTAAATGGAGTTTTGCTTTAAGAGCTTATATCATAGGGGAACTATGCTTGCGGAATGTAAAGCTCTTCCTACTAATGTTTGTAAATTGATTATGTTTACTAGGTCTTCATTCTGCTCATTTATGTCAAGAGGACCTGAAGAAAATATTCTTTTACTGTTGATGATAAAGTTTTTAAGCAGTAAATACTTTTCTTTTAAATTATGCTACATTTGATTCACAGACCCACGGTCCATAAACCCACACACTCATCGGCATACAGTTACTGAAATCCTTCATTTCATATTCTCTCCTACACATGGGACAAATCTAATTTCTCATAGCGGGGAGATTAATGAATAGTCTGGTCTAAAAGCATTTCTATGATTCAGATGTTTGAGTCGAAGTGACTTTTTTATTTTACATATTAAACATTCAAAGCTTATACAGCAGCAAACTATGGCTTCACAAACTCTTCATGAAATGAGAAAAGAATATCCTTTTTCTACTTGTGATCTAATATTCCTTTTGTTAGATTGGTACTCAGAATCACTTTATTTGTTACAGATCCTGGTTTCCTAATCTAATTGATGACTTGTTCTTTTGTTCTGCTGCTATTTATTACAAGAGTGAATAGTTTCTGCTGGCAATTTCAGTGGAAAAATATAAGCAGTTTAAAATGATCCTGGACATTGCCCACACTATTATTATTATTTCAGGTACTTATATTGCGCTGTCAATTTACGCAGTGCTTTACATATACATTGCACATTCAAATCAGTCCCTGACCTCAAGGAGCGTACAATCTAAGGTCCCTAACTCACATTCATACATACACATAGTAAGGCCAATTTTATCCTTATTATATTTTCTATATTAAGGATCTAATTAACCTACCAGCACATTTTTGGAGTGTGGGAGGAAACCGGAGTACCCGGAGGAAACCCGCGCAGGCACAGGGAGAACATGCAAACTCCAGGCAGGTAGTGTCGTGGTTGGGATTCAAACCAGCGGACCTCTTGCTGCTAGGTGAAAGTGCTAACCACTACACCACTGTGCCGCCCTACACTAGGAAAAATATTGGCAAAAAGCTTGTTTAAACACTTGATATGTACCCTCCTTCATGACCATTTTTTGCGTTCCGGAACTGCGTTATTTTAACTGACATTTGCGCTATCATGCAGTGCATTACCCAAATAAAATGAATGTAATTTTTTTCCCACAAATAGAGCTTTCTTTTGCTGGTATTTAATTACCACTGTAGCTTTTTTATTTTTTGCGCTATGAACAAAAAAAAAAAGACCGGCAATTTGTAAAAATAAAAAAAACAATATATTTTTTTACGGTCTGCTGTAAAACATATCCAAAAAAAAAAATAAAAAATAAAATTTCTTCATTAATTTAGGTCATTATGTATTCTGCTACATGTTTTTGGTAAAAAAAATAAATAAAAAATAAGCGTTTATTGATTGGTTTATTTGAACGTTATAGAGCCTACAAGCTATGGGATATATTTATGGAATTTTTATTTATTTATTTTTATACCAGTAATGGCAGTGATCAGCAACTTATAGCGGGACTGCGATATTGCAGCAGACAATTGGACACTAACTGACACTTTTGACACTTTGTGGGTGGCAAACTAGTGACACTAATACAGTGATCAGTGATGAAAAATATGCACTGTCACTGGACTAAAGACAATGGCTGGGAAGGGGTTCAACATGTGTACTTAACCAGTGTTTTTGTGTACTGTGTTAGATGCTTTTACTAAGGGTAATAGATGGATTTCGATCCCTGCTTTCCAGGAACACAAAATCCATTCCTTTTCCCCTGTCAGAACTGAGATCTGCCTTGTTTACATAAGTATATCTCAATTCTGTGTGTACTACTGACGATCGGTGGATGCTGGCGGACATCCAGTACCCAGCACCGACTGATCGGCTTCTGCTGTGAATAATTAAAGCAGAAGTGGCCCGCCGGCGGCACATGTGCACCCCCTGCAGGCGGAAGTGCAGAAAAACTTATATATTAGTGATAGAAGAAGCCGCCCTGCAGAAGTAAAATTGCTATGGGCAGTCTTAAAGTCGTTAAAGAGGAAGTAAACCCTAGTGGCTTCGTCTACCATAAATGCATCCTCCTGCCTGTCAGCTGTCATTTACTGAGCCACGTATGCGCAACTCAGCAAACATTTACAGGCCCGATCGGCCCCTGACCTATGCTGCAGTTATGTAACTCCCATGAGCATGTGCAGAAGTGATGTCATCGCGGCCTGGCCTATCAAGTGGCTGAAGGCATGGGATGCGGAAGGAAGACCGTCGGAAGATGGAAGCACTGGGGGCCTGCCAGATCGGTTCCAGCTCTGTACTGGGAGGACACCATATGATGGGTAAGTCTGCCATAATGTATGTAGCAAGGTTTCCAGGCCTGTGGCCTGATGTGGGTCTGCCACTGTTACCGGTTACCTTTCCAGCCCATGTGAGCTGCGGCCCTGGATGTAGAGACTGAGACATGGACAACTCCGGCATCTTGTTTTATTGTAAATAAAAGGGGATGGGAGAAGGGAATGAGTGGGATACTCCTTTCAACTATGTACACTTGGGACTTAGTTCCTGAAAAATGCCCGTTGGCGCTTCCTTGACGCCAGCCGGTGCCAGCCAACGTTCACTAACTCTGTAGCTCAATAGAACTGCTGAATCCTTGACTTGAAGTCCAAAAGATCCAGGACTGTGAAATTGTAGAACCCCTGACACTGTTACACTGCAACAAGTCACTGAATATTTCCCTCCCGCCTTGCTCTGGCTTGATGTAGTATGTTCTAGAACTGTATATCCCAATTGGTACTCTGTCTGTACAACTCAGGGCCCAATAGTAGATGCCCCCTTTAACCTTGAATTCTTCGGGGTTCACTGTCTATGCACTCCTCTCTGTAACTTTAGGGTCCTTAACCTAGGTACCCCTTTCCGCTAGCTGGCACTGGATTCCAGAACCTCTTCCGGAGTGGTCCCCTTTAACTCTGGCAGACCCCCAGGGGCAATCCTCCATCCATCATGAGATAAGGCAGGTAAGAGTATGAGGTTTGGAGGGGGGGGGGTAGTTTTTTTTACCTTAATGCAGATATGGCATTAACGTTAAGAAAAAAATCTATGATTTTAGAACCACTTTCATTTTAGGTACCGGTAGATGCATGTGAAATAAAATACATTTTTATACATCCAATATATACATATCATTACATATAATAACCACATACAATCTGCAATATTTTCAGTACAGTTATCCTTTAAAGAACGTCACACTAATATGTTTTATCAAATACGTGATCTGGAGTAAAAATGATGGTACTGGAAAAAAAAAATAAACTTTCAAGAAGATAATGCCAGGAGATAGGAACAGCGAGAGACACCTGTCAAGCGTGAAATCCGGGGTAATAAGAGACTTTTCCTTAGAGATGCTATAATAAATAATCACTTTCTGTTAGCAGTGTTTAGTATAGCTGGAGAATTGTAGCTACTTTGAGCAAAAGCAATCATTTATTAATTTTTTTCAGCACCAAGATCAAGCTAGAAAACGACAAGCACCTGACATTTATCATTCATGAGAGAATAAAAGTGTCTTTTGGCTACAGAAGTTTGGTCAAAGCGTGGAAAATATATAGCGCTGCCTGCATACTTAACAAGCCCAAGGCTTCAGCACTACAGTATACAAGCCGCTGATGTCTGTGCCATTACAGCTTTCACCGACAAATTAAAATGAGAACACAGCTATATTTTGGATATTTAGCTCATTTCAAAGAGTTATTGTTTTCCTTATAAGGAGATTTCAAGAGAATCAGTCACTTTTGAGTTTCTGCAGCAATTTAAATACTTATTCTTAATTAATTCTAATTGCGCTGACTAATTTATACATCTGCATTATTTACTTACCTTCATCTTATTTAGCTTTACTTACTTTGCCCATATAATGAATGAGAATCTTCCTTGCACACTACAAAATAATCTAAAATAGATTTGGCTATATAAGATAATCGTATGCTAAATGTCCCAATATAGGGGTTCAATCTTGTACCCCCAGCAAGGTGCATATAATAATTAATTGACAGGAACAACACACCATAAACTATAGTATAGTATCTATCAGGGTTTTTTTTTTTTTTTTCTCAAAGAATAGTTGCAGGAACTCCCCCCTTCTGAGTCATTTCTTGTCTTTGCCCCCTACCCATCCCTGAGCACCATCCCTTGGTTGTACCCCCCCCCCCCACCCACCTCCAAGCATAGTTTCTTGGTTCCACCCCTACGCAACTCTAAGAATAGTTCCTTGTTTCCACCCCCTACCCAACTTCGAGCACCATCCCTTGATTCTATTCCCCTACCCAACTCTGAGCACCGTCCCTTGGTTCTATCTCCTACCCAACTCTGAGCACCATCCCTTGATTCTATTCCCCTACCCAACTCCGAGCACCGTCCCTTGGTTCTATTCCACTACCCAACTCTGAGCACCGTCCCTTGGTTCTATCTCCTACCCAACTCTGAGCACCATCTCTTGATTCTATTCCCCTACCCAACTCCGAGCACCGTCCCTTGGTTCTATTCCCCTACCCAACTCTGAGCACCGTCCCTTGGTTCTATCTCCTACCCAACTCTGAGCACCGTCCCTTGGTTCTATCTCCTACCCAACTCTGAGCACCATCCCTTGATTCTATTCCCCTACCCAACTCTGAGCACCGTCCCTTGGTTCTATCTCCTACCCAACTCTGAGCACCATCCCTTGATTCTATTCCCCTACCCAACTCCGAGCACCGTCCCTTGATTCTATTCCCCTACCCAACTCCGAGCACCGTCCCTTGGTTCTATTCCCCTACCCAACTCTGAGCACCGTCCCTTGGTTCTATTCCCCTATCCAACTCTGAGCACCATCCTTTGATTCTATTCCCCTACCCAACTCCGAGCACCGCCCCTTGGTTTTATTCCCATACTCAACTCTGAGCACCGTCCCTTGATTCTATCCCCTAGCCACTTCCAAGCACAGTCCCTTTAGAGAATACAGAACCAAGGGGTCAATTCAGGTAAATAACGGCAAATAAAATGTGGTAAAATAACGCATGCAATATATCAGTTGTTAAAGTTAAATTCACTAAGAATTTAGCGTTAAACAGCGAATGCGTCTTTTTTTTTTTTTCGGATTGTTCGGTATTTACTGCATTTTCTCATGCAGTAATTTATCGCACATGTCAGTGGTTAAGGGTTGTTTAAGGTAATTTCCTTATAATATTTTACTTTTTAACATGTCTGTTATTTTTCTTTTGCAAAAAACAATTTTTTAATCTAACATTTTTTACAGTCATCTGTATTGAAAGGCAGAACTACCTTCTCAAATCTCTCCTGATATTTGGTAATCCAAGCTCCTTTACTAAATCATCATAAAATGTGCAAATGTTTGGCCTACTAGAGTTGTTTAAAGTGCTCTTTTCTATGTTTTTGGCACAATTATGTGCTGCTGCCTATGTTTTTATTGTGGAAACTAAAGAAAACTGGACTACATTTTTTTTTATAATTTTTTTAAACATTTTTATTTATTTTTCATGTTCCTATCCATGTTTAACTTGTTGAAATGGTGTATATAACCAAAAGTATTACAGTGGCCACTTCAAGAGGTTACTTCTAGCTGGAGTAATTGTCATGGTTCACATTAGGGCTGGGCGATAAATCGATTTAATCGATTTATCGATTTTTTAGTTTGGAACGATTTTTTTTTTTTAAACTCGAGTTTTTTTCTACAATACTTTTTTTCTGCCTCGGACCACCGCCGCGCCTGGATGTGACGTCAGCTGCGGGGCGGGCGGTGCGTCTGTACATGCCGTGGGCTTTTAGCGTGCTGTGCGGATCCCGGAAGCGCTCGGCTCATTGGTTGGCGTGAAGTGACATGTAGCTGAGAGGCGAGGAACATGTGGGTTGCGATGTCTGTTGTACTGCGCATGCGCTACTCCTGGTGAACTGGTATCGCAATGGTTCAGGATGACGGCGGTCCTCAGTGGTCGTTGGATATGGAATCCATCAGAATGGAAATCTAGAGACAAGACCCCACCGTGATCTCTGTGATCGTGGCCCTTGTGGTTGTGCTGGTCAGCCTGGGTGAGTTCTATACAGGAGTGTCAGGATACATGTGTCAGTGTACCAAGAGAGGAATGTATGGGAGGCACAGGGAGCATTGTGACGATACAATTACCTCATATATGTACTAATAGGCTGTTATTTCTTTCTTTATTTTATTTTACATATTTTAATTACTTTTTTTTTTTTATTTAACTTTATTACTATGACAAGGGAAGAAACACATCCCTTAGGATAGCTTGGGCAATGACAGGTACTCTTTATTGAGACATCAGACCCCTAACATCTCCCCTGCAATTCATCTGGTGAAACACTGATTGTGTTTGTAGCAGCCAGGAAATGGTGGCACCAAAATCAGAAGTGATGAAATCCTTGTCACTGCCAGCCTCTCACCATAGAGGAGATCAGGGTACGGATGTTCCGTCATCTTCTCTATGGGCAACTGATCCAAACAGAGTCAGACACACATATACAGCGCTTCTCCTTCTCCTCAGTCCTCCCTCCAGACTCTGCAGTCATTTTTTAAGTGCATTGGAAAAAAAAAATCGAAAATCGAATCGAAACTCGAATTTTTCTTTAAAAATCGAAGATTTTTTTTTTAGGCAAAATCGCCCAGCCCTAGTTCACATACTCCATTGTTGCACTTTTGTAAACATTTAGTTGTTTTTTTTTTACATTTTTTTATGTTAAATTTCAGCCAATGCTGCCATTTAATTTGCACTGCACATCATGCCTTTTTTGATTTAATAAAAAATAAAAAAATACTTGTGTACTCATAATGCCACGTTTTTTGTGTCCACTGCTGGTGGAATATTGTCAACTTTCTGTGGGTCCTCTGTGGGTGGAAATAGACCCCTTTTCGTTGTTTACCACAAAATCTATTTTTTTTTATGAATTGGACCTTATTTACTGTATGCAATGTTTTATGTGAATAAGTAACATGATGCCTTTACCGCATGCGGTAAAGCTTAGTGGATTGGACCCCAAGTATTATTTTGCAGAGATAAGTCATGTATTTGGAATTTGTTAATAACAATAAGAAAAGCAGTAAAGTAGATCTCCCTCAGCCAGCAACAATAGACCCTTCCCAGCAACATGGGACCCCGAAAACAATGGCAGCAGCAACAACAGATTTACCAGCAGCCAGACCAGCATCAATAAACTCTCCAGCAGCCGGAAACAATAGACCCTGACCTCAACAGTAGATCCTTTCTAGCAACAAATTACCCCTTAACAACATAAGCCCAACCAGCAACAATAAATCACCCACCAGCAACAACAGACTGCCACGCAAAAATAGATGCCCTCCAGCAACAATGGATCCACCAGCAGCCAACAGCAATAGACCCCTCCCTCAACAGTAGATCTCTTCCAGCAACAATTGACCCCCAGCAACATAGCACCCCCACCAGCAACAACAGACCTCCCCAGCAACAATAGTTTGCCATGCAAAAATAGATGTATTTCAGCAACAATGGATCCCCCAGCAGCTAGCAACAATAGACCATCCCTCATCAGTAGGTCTCTTCTAGCAACCATAAACCCACAAAAACATAAGAAACCCCTCCACCCCACAAAAATAGATCCCCCACCAGCAACAATAGGAGACCTCCCCAACAACCATAGGCCGCCATAAAAAATAGGTCTTCTCCAGGAACAATAAGTCCCCCAGCTGCCAGCATCAATAGACCCTCCAGCACACTCCAGCACATCTTGCCATTACATACATTCAGTGCTGAAGGTGCCAGAACTGCGTTCCCCTGCGTTCCCTCAGAAAAAAAGCCCCAGTGTCTATACATAGAAAAGGGTAGTTAGGAGTGCAGCACCCAGTGTAATATACATTGAATACATATGGTTCATACAGACAGGTCCAAAATTAGAATATATGTGCAAGTGGTATCTGTAAACAAGCAGGATGATAAATGAGATCTCAAAACACAACATTTCAGGGTGTGCCCATAACTATGAGACAGCATGTATTAAAGTATACCTAAACTCAAGAATAAAATGTAATATATAGTCACTTACCAGGCTCGGAACATTTTAAATACTTTCAGTCCAGGCCAATTCTAACATTTCTCTCATACATGTAAAAATTGGCATTTTTTGATTACATAGAACCCCCAATATATAATATATTTACGCAGAGGCCTTGGAGAAAAAAAAATTGTTGTTGCAATTTTTTATGTTGCACAATATTTGCACAGTGGTTTATTAAATGCACATTTTCAGGAAAAAAAAAACACTTTAATGAATTCTAGTGCAAACAAACACAATATAATTCCCATTTTTGGTAAAATATAAAAGCATGATGTTACTCTGAGTAAATAGATACCTAACATGCTTGATAGCCTTTACAGGTTACCAGTTAAGAGTTACGCAGGAGGTCTGGCACTAGAATTATTGCTCTCGCTCTGCTATTCACTGTGATACCTCACATGGGTAGTGCAATCACCAGTGACACGTGCATGTGCACTTTCACGTTTGCACATGAGCACAGAGTAGAGTGGGTGGGGGTGGGGGTGGGGCGATGGTGCTTTTTTTTTTTTTTTTTTTTTATAAACATTATATTACATAAGTTTACAGTAAAGTATATACGTATTATTTCCAATATGCATCATTCCATACTAATTCCTCTTCCATACACCATTCATTGCAAGCTTAAAGTGATATTAAAGTCTCTCTTTTTTTTTTTTTTTAATTAACAAACATGTCATACTTACCTGCTCTGTGCACTGGTTTTGCACAAAGCAGCCAGGATCCTACTCTTTTTGGGCCCCTCGCCAGTGTTCCTGACCCCTCCCTCCTGCCTAGTGCCCCCATACCAAGCCACTTGCTATAGGGGCACCCGAGCAGAGCCATTGCTTTGTGTGTCCATTCAGACACAGAGCCACGGCTCACCCCCACCCCCTCTTTCTCCCCCTTTATTGGTTCGCTGACTTTATTTTACAACAGCGGGAGCCAATGGCACCCACTGCTGTGTCTCAGCCAATCAGGAGGGAGAGCTGGGCAGCTGAGTCTCTTGTGCAACATCACTGGATGGATATGGGGCTCAGGTAATTATTTGGGGGGCTGAGGGAGGCTGCTGCACACAGAAGGTTTTTTTGTATCTTTGTAGCACCCTACAGGTAGGTGCTAGGTAAATGTATAGTGGGCCTTGTCTGCCTAACAGCAGGGCTGTGATTTATTTAGCTAGGGTGTCAGGGCTTCCAGATGTGCCTGCTGAGGTGAGAAGTATCCCCAATGGCTCCTGTGAGAGGCTT